>NC_140579.1:916973106-919951106 GCF_964204655.1 Triturus cristatus | reverse complement strand
TATGCTCAGACGTGAGTCCAGTGCTCTCCATGCCACTGGAATCAAGCTATCCTGCCTGAAGAGGGGTGAAAACCCGAAACCGGTCCTAGGATGCTTATTCCAGTCCAGGGAGGACCTGGCTTGGCAGTTCGGGCTGGACTGTTCCCATGAGGCACAGGGTCAAGACTGATTTGCATATGGCTGGGTTCAAACTGGAATGGCATGGTGAGCAAAAAAACAATGGATTTAGGCCCGATCTCTGTACTGGGGTGAATGTATGACATTGTTCTGCATTCTGTCTATTAACTGTTGTTTTTGCATTTGTCACCCCGAGTGGGGCGGGTATGCTCAGACGTGAGTCCCGTGCTCTCCATGCCACTGGAATCAAGCTATCCTGGCTGAAGAGGGGTGAAACCCCGAAACCGGTCCTAGGATGCTTATTCCAGTCCAGGGAGGACCTGGCTTGGCAGTTTGGGCTGGACTGTTCCCATGAGGCACAGGGTCAAGACTGATTTCCATATGGCTGGGTTCAAACTGGAATGGCATGGTGAGAAAAAAACAATGGATTTAGGCCCAGATCTCTGTACTGGGGTGAATGTATGACATTGTTCTGCATTCTGTCCATCAACTGTTGTTTTTGCATTTGTCACCCCTAGTGGGACGGGTATGCTCAGACGTGACTCCCGTGCTCTCCATGCCACTGGAATCAAGCTATCCTGGCTGACGAGGGGTGAAACCCCGAAACCGGTCCCAGGATGCTTATTCCAGTCCAGGGAGGACCTGGCTTGGCAGTTCGGGCTGGACTGTTCCCATGAGGCACAGGGTCAAGACTGATTTGCATATGGCTGGGTTCAAACTGGAATGGCATGGTGTGCAAAAAACAATGCATTTACGCCCAGATCTCTGTACTGGGGTGAATGTATGACATTGTTCTGCATTCAGTCCATCAACTGTTGTTTTTGAATTTGTCACCCCGAGTGGAACGGGTATGCTCAGACGTGAGTCCCGTGCTCTCCATGCCACTGGAATCAAGCTATCCTGGCTGAAGAGGGGTGAAACCCCGAAACCGGTCCTAGGATGCTTATTCCAGTCCAGGGAGGACCTGGCTTGGCAGTTCGATCTGGACTGTTCCCATGAGGCACAGGCTCAGGACTGATTTGCATATGGCTGGGTTCAAACTGGAATGGCATGGTGTGCAAAAAACAATGCATTTACGCCCAGATCTCTGTACTGGGGTGAATGTATGACATTGTTCTGCATTCAGTCCATCAACTGTTGTTTTTGAATTTGTCACCCCGAGTGGAACGGGTATGCTCAGACGTGAGTCCCGTGCTCTCCATGCCACTGGAATCAAGCTATCCTGGCTGAAGAGTGGTGAAACCCCGAAACGGGTCCTGGGATGCTTATTCCAGTCCAGGGAGGACCTGGCTTGGGAGCTCAGGCTGGGCTGTTCCCATGAGGCACAGTGTCAAGACTGATTTGCATATGGCTGGGTTCAAACTGGAATGGCATGGTGAGCAAAAAAACAATGGATTTAAGGCCAAGATCTTCTTACTGGGGTGAATGTATCACATTGTTCTGCATTCTGACCATCAACTGTTGTTTTTGCATTCGTCACCCCGAGTGGGACGGGTATGCTCAGACGTGAGTCCCAAGCTCTCCATGCCACTGGAATCAAGTTATCCTGGCTGAAGAGGGGTGGAACCCCGAAACCGGTCCTAGGATGCTTATTCCAGTCCAGGGAGGACCTGGCTTGGCAGTTCAGGCTGGACTGTTCCCATGAGGCGCAGGGTCAAGACTGATTTGCATATGGCTGGGTTCAAACTGGAATGGCATGGTGAGCAAAATATCGATGGATTTAGGCCCAGATCTCTGTATTGGGGTGAATGTATGACATTGTTCTTCATTCTGTCCATCAACTGTTGTTTTTGCATTTTTCACCCCAAGTGGGACGGGTATGCTCAGAAGTGACTCCCGTGCTCTCCATGCCACTGGAATTAAGCTATCCTGGCTGAAGAGGGGTGAAACCCCAAAACCGGTCCTAGGATACTCATTCCAGTCCAGGGAGGACCTGGCTTGGCAGTTCGGGCTGGACTGTTCCCATGAGGCACAGGGTCAAGACTGATTTGCATATGGCTGGGTTCAATCTGGAATGGCATGGTGAGCAATAAAAATGGATTTAGGCCCAGATCTCTGTACTGGGGTGAATATATGACATTGTTCTGCATTCTGTCCATCAACTGTTGTTTTTGCATTTGTCACCCCGAGTGGGATGGGTATGCTCAGACGTGAGTCCCGTGCTCTCCATGCCACTGGAATCAAGCTATCCTGCCTGAAGAGGGATGAAACCCTGAAACCGGTACTAGGATGCTTTTTCCAGTCCAGGGAGGACCTGGTTTGGCAGTTCGGGCTCGACTGTTCCCATGAGGCCCAGGGTCAAGACTGATTTGAATATGGCTGGGTTCAAACTGGAATGGCATGGTGAGCCAAAAACAACGGATTTAGGCTCAGATCTCTGTACTGGGGTGAATGTATGACATTGTTCTGCATTCTGTCTATCAACTGTTGTTTTTGCATTTGTCACCCCGAGTGGGACGGGTATGCTCAGACGTGAGTCCCGTGCTCTCCATGCCACTGGAATCAAGCTATCCTGGCTGAAGAGGGGTGAAACCCCGAAACCGGTACTAGGATGCTTATTCCAGTCCAGGGAGGACCTGGCTTGGCAATTCGGTCTGGACTGTTCCCAAGAGGCACAGGGTAAAGTCTGATTTGCATATTGCTGGGTTCAAACTGGAATGGCATGGTGAGCAAAAAAAGATGGATTTAGGCCCAGATCTCTGTACTGGGGTAAATATATGACATTGTTCTGCATTCTGTCCATCAACTGTTGTTTTTGCATTTGTCACCCCGAGTGGGACGGGTATGCTCAGACGTGAGTCCCGTGCTCTCCATGCCACTGGAATCAAGCTAACCTGCCTGAAAAGGGATGAAACCCCGAAACCGGTCCTAGGATGCCTATTCCAGTCCAGTGAGGACCTGGCTTGGCAGTTCGGGCTGGACTGTTCCCATGAGGCACAGGGTCAAGACTGATTTGCATATGGCTGGGTTCAAACTGGAATGGCATGGTGAGCAAAAAAACAATGGATTTAGGCCCGATCTTTGTACTGGGGTGAATGTATGACATTGTTCTGCATTCTGTCTATTAACTGTTGTTTTTGCATTTGTCACCCCGAGTGGGGCGGGTATGCTCAGACGTGAGTCCCGTGCTCTCCATGCTACTGGAATCAAGCTATCCTGGCTGAAGAGGGGTGAAACCCCGAAACCGGTCCTAGGATGCTTATTCCAGTCCAGGGAGGACCTGGCTTGGCAGTTCGGGCTGGACTGTTCCCATGAGGCACAGGGTCAAGACTGATTTGCATATGGCTGGGATCAAACTAGAATGGCACGGTGAGCAAAAAAATGATGGATTTAGGCCCAGATCTCTGTACTGGGGCGAATGTATGACATTGTTCTGCATTCTGTCCATCAACTGTTGTTTTTGCATTTGTCACCCCGAGTGGGACTGGTATGCTCAGACGTGAGTCGTGTGCTCTCCATGCCAGTGGAATCGAGCTATCCTGGCTGAAGAGGGGTGAAACCCCGAAACCGGTCCTAGGATGCTTATTCCAGTCCATGGAGGACCTGGCATGGCAGTTCGGGCTGGACTGTTACCATGGGGCACAGGGTCAAGACTGATTTGCATATGGCTGGGTTCAAACTGGAATGGCATGGTGAGCAAAAAAAAGAATGGATTTAGGCCCAGATCTCTGTACTGGGGTGAATGTATGTCTTTGTTCTGCATTCTGTCCATCAACTGTTGTTTTTGCATTTGTCACCCCGAGTGGGACGGGTATGCTCAGACGTGAGTCCCGTGCTCTCCATGCCACTGGAATCAAGCTATCCTGGCTGAAGAGGGGTGAAACACCGAAACCGGTCCTAGGATGCTTATTCCAGTCCAGGGAGGACCTGGCTTGGCAGTTCAGGCTGGACTCTCCCATGAGGCACAGGGTCAAGACTGATTTGCATATGGCTGGGTTCAAACTGGAATGGCATTGTGAGCAAAAAAACTATGGATTTAGGCCCAGATCTCTATACTGGGGTGAATGTATGACATTGTTCTGCATTCTGTCCATCAACTGTTGTTTTTGCATTTGTCACCCCGAGTGGGACGGGTATGCTGAGATGTGAGTCCCGTGCTCTCCATGCCACTGGAATCAAGCTATCCTGGCTGAAGAGGGGTGAAACCCCGAAACCGGTCCTAGGATGCTTATAACAGTCCAGGGAGGACCTGGCTTGGCAGTTCGGGCTGGACTGTTCCTATGAGTCACAGGGTCAAGACTGATTTGCATATGGCTGGGTTCAAACTGGAATGGCATGGTGAGCAAAACAACGATGGATTTAGGCCCAGATCTCTGTACTGGGGTGAAAGTATGACATTGTTCTGCATTCTGTCCATCAACTGTTGTTTTTGCATTTGTCACCCCGAGTGGGACAGGTATGCTCAGACGTGACTCCCGTGCTCTCCATGCCACTGGAGTCAAGCTATCCTGGCTGAAGAGGGGTGAAACCCCAAAACCGGTCCTAGGATGCTTTTTCCAGTCCAGGGAGGACCTGGCTTGGCAGTTCGGGCTTGACTGTTCCCATGAGGCACAGGGTCAGGACTGATTTGCATATGGCTGGGTTCAAACTGGAATGTCATGGTGAGCAAAAAAAATGGATTTAGGCCCAGATCTCTGTACTGGGGTGAATGTATGACATTGTTCTGCATTCTGTCCATCAACTGTTGTTTTTGCATTTATCACCCCGAGTGGAATGGGTATGCTCAGACGTGAGTCCCGTGCTCTCCATGCCACTGGAATCAAGCTATCCTGGCTGAAGAGGGGTGAAACCCCGAAACCGGTCCTAGGATGCTTATTCCAGTCCAGGAAGGACCTGGCTTGGCAGTTCGGGCTGGACTGTTCCTATGAGTCACAGGGTCAAGACTGATTTGCATATGGCTGGGTTCAAACTGGAATGGCATGGTGAGCAAAAAACGATGGATTTAGGCCCAGATCTCTGTACTGGGGTGAATGTATGACATTGTTTTGCATTCAGTCCATCAACTGTTGTTTTTGCATTTGTCACCCCGAGTGGGACGGGTATGCTCAGACGTGAGTCCCGTGCTCTCCATGCCACTGGAATCAAGCTATCCTGCCTGAAGAGAGGTGAAACCCCGAAACCGGTCCTAGGATGCTTATTCCGATCCAGGGAGGACCTGGCTTGGCAGTTTGGGCTGGACTGTTCCCATGAGGCACAGGGTCAAGACTGATTTGCATATGGCTGGGTTTGAACTGGAATGGCATGGTGAGCAAAAAACGATGGATTTAGGCCCAGATCTCTGTACTGGGGTGAATGTATGACATTGTTTTGCATTCAGTCCATCAACTGTTGTTTTTGTATTTGTCACCCCGAGTGGGACGGGTATGCTCAGACGTGAGTCCCGTGCTCTCCATGCCACAGGAATCAAGCTGTCCTGCCTGAAGAGAGGTGAAACCCCGAAACCGGTCCTAGGATGCTTATTCCAGTCCAGGGAGGACCTGGCTTGGCAGTTCGGGCTGGACTGTTCCCATGAGGCACAGGGTCAAGACTGATTTGCATATGGCTGGGTTCAAACTGGAATGGCATGGTGAGCAAAACAACGATGGATTTAGGCCCAGATCTCTGTACTGGGGTGAAAGTATGACATTGTTCTGCATTCTGTCCATCAACTGTTGTTTTTGCATTTGTCACTCCGAGTGGGACAGGTATGCTCAGACGTGACTCCCGTGCTCTCCATGCCACTGGAGTCAAGCTATCCCGGCTGAAGAGGGGTGAAACCCCAAAACCGGTCCTAGGATGCTTTTTCCAGTCCAGGGAGGACCTGGCTTGGCAGTTCGGGCTGGACTGTTCCCATGAGGCACAGGGTCAAGACTGATTTGCATATGGCTGGGTTCAAACTGGAATGGCATGGTGAGCAAAAAAATAATGGATTTAGGCCCAGATCTCTGTACTGGGGTGAATGTATGACATTGTTCTGCATTCTGTCCATCAACTGTTGTTTTTGCATTTGTCACCCCGAGTGGGACTGGTATGCTCAGACGTGAGTCCTGTGCTCTCCTTGCCAGTGGAATCGAGCTATCGTGGCTGAAGAGGGGTGAAACCCCGAAACCAGTCCTAGGATGCTTATTCCAGTCCAGGGAGGACCTGGCTTGGCAGTTTGGGCTGGACTGTTCCCATGAGGCACAGGGTCAGGACTGATTTGCATATGGCTGGGTTCAAACTGGAATGGCATGGTGAGCAAAACAAATGGATTTAGGCCCAGATCTCTGTACTGGGGTGAATGTATGACATTGATCTGCATTCTGTCCATCAACTGTTGTTTTTGCATCTGTCACCCCGAGTGGGATGGGTATGCTCAGACGTGAGTCCAGTGCTCTCCATGCCACTGGAATCAAGCTATCCTGCCTGAAGAGGGGTGAAAACCCGAAACCGGTCCTAGGATGCTTATTCCAGTCCAGGGAGGACCTGGCTTGGCAGTTCGGGCTGGACTGTTCCCATGAGGCACAGGGTCAAGACTGATTTGCATATGGCTGGGTTCAAACTGGAATGGCATGGTGAGCAAAAAAACAATGGATTTAGGCCCGATCTCTGTACTGGGGTGAATGTATGACATTGTTCTGCATTCTGTCTATTAACTGTTGTTTTTGCATTTGTCACCCCGAGTGGGGCGGGTATGCTCAGACGTGAGTCCCGTGCTCTCCATGCCACTGGAATCAAGCTATCCTGGCTGAAGAGGGGTGAAACCCCGAAACCGGTCCTAGGATGCTTATTCCAGTCCAGGGAGGACCTGGCTTGGCAGTTTGGGCTGGACTGTTCCCATGAGGCACAGGGTCAAGACTGATTTCCATATGGCTGGGTTCAAACTGGAATGGCATGGTGAGAAAAAAACAATGGATTTAGGCCCAGATCTCTGTACTGGGGTGAATGTATGACATTGTTCTGCATTCTGTCCATCAACTGTTGTTTTTGCATTTGTCACCCCTAGTGGGACGGGTATGCTCAGACGTGACTCCCGTGCTCTCCATGCCACTGGAATCAAGCTATCCTGGCTGACGAGGGGTGAAACCCCGAAACCGGTCCCAGGATGCTTATTCCAGTCCAGGGAGGACCTGGCTTGGCAGTTCGGGCTGGACTGTTCCCATGAGGCACAGGGTCAAGACTGATTTGCATATGGCTGGGTTCAAACTGGAATGGCATGGTGTGCAAAAAACAATGCATTTACGCCCAGATCTCTGTACTGGGGTGAATGTATGACATTGTTCTGCATTCAGTCCATCAACTGTTGTTTTTGAATTTGTCACCCCGAGTGGAACGGGTATGCTCAGACGTGAGTCCCGTGCTCTCCATGCCACTGGAATCAAGCTATCCTGGCTGAAGAGGGGTGAAACCCCGAAACCGGTCCTAGGATGCTTATTCCAGTCCAGGGAGGACCTGGCTTGGCAGTTCGATCTGGACTGTTCCCATGAGGCACAGGCTCAGGACTGATTTGCATATGGCTGGGTTCAAACTGGAATGGCATGGTGTGCAAAAAACAATGCATTTACGCCCAGATCTCTGTACTGGGGTGAATGTATGACATTGTTCTGCATTCAGTCCATCAACTGTTGTTTTTGAATTTGTCACCCCGAGTGGAACGGGTATGCTCAGACGTGAGTCCCGTGCTCTCCATGCCACTGGAATCAAGCTATCCTGGCTGAAGAGTGGTGAAACCCCGAAACGGGTCCTGGGATGCTTATTCCAGTCCAGGGAGGACCTGGCTTGGGAGCTCAGGCTGGGCTGTTCCCATGAGGCACAGTGTCAAGACTGATTTGCATATGGCTGGGTTCAAACTGGAATGGCATGGTGAGCAAAAAAACAATGGATTTAAGGCCAAGATCTTCTTACTGGGGTGAATGTATCACATTGTTCTGCATTCTGACCATCAACTGTTGTTTTTGCATTCGTCACCCCGAGTGGGACGGGTATGCTCAGACGTGAGTCCCAAGCTCTCCATGCCACTGGAATCAAGTTATCCTGGCTGAAGAGGGGTGGAACCCCGAAACCGGTCCTAGGATGCTTATTCCAGTCCAGGGAGGACCTGGCTTGGCAGTTCAGGCTGGACTGTTCCCATGAGGCGCAGGGTCAAGACTGATTTGCATATGGCTGGGTTCAAACTGGAATGGCATGGTGAGCAAAATATCGATGGATTTAGGCCCAGATCTCTGTATTGGGGTGAATGTATGACATTGTTCTTCATTCTGTCCATCAACTGTTGTTTTTGCATTTTTCACCCCAAGTGGGACGGGTATGCTCAGAAGTGACTCCCGTGCTCTCCATGCCACTGGAATTAAGCTATCCTGGCTGAAGAGGGGTGAAACCCCAAAACCGGTCCTAGGATACTCATTCCAGTCCAGGGAGGACCTGGCTTGGCAGTTCGGGCTGGACTGTTCCCATGAGGCACAGGGTCAAGACTGATTTGCATATGGCTGGGTTCAATCTGGAATGGCATGGTGAGCAATAAAAATGGATTTAGGCCCAGATCTCTGTACTGGGGTGAATATATGACATTGTTCTGCATTCTGTCCATCAACTGTTGTTTTTGCATTTGTCACCCCGAGTGGGATGGGTATGCTCAGACGTGAGTCCCGTGCTCTCCATGCCACTGGAATCAAGCTATCCTGCCTGAAGAGGGATGAAACCCTGAAACCGGTACTAGGATGCTTTTTCCAGTCCAGGGAGGACCTGGTTTGGCAGTTCGGGCTCGACTGTTCCCATGAGGCCCAGGGTCAAGACTGATTTGAATATGGCTGGGTTCAAACTGGAATGGCATGGTGAGCCAAAAACAACGGATTTAGGCTCAGATCTCTGTACTGGGGTGAATGTATGACATTGTTCTGCATTCTGTCTATCAACTGTTGTTTTTGCATTTGTCACCCCGAGTGGGACGGGTATGCTCAGACGTGAGTCCCGTGCTCTCCATGCCACTGGAATCAAGCTATCCTGGCTGAAGAGGGGTGAAACCCCGAAACCGGTACTAGGATGCTTATTCCAGTCCAGGGAGGACCTGGCTTGGCAATTCGGTCTGGACTGTTCCCAAGAGGCACAGGGTAAAGTCTGATTTGCATATTGCTGGGTTCAAACTGGAATGGCATGGTGAGCAAAAAAAGATGGATTTAGGCCCAGATCTCTGTACTGGAGTAAATATATGACATTGTTCTGCATTCTGTCCATCAACTGTTGTTTTTGCATTTGTCACCCCGAGTGGGACGGGTATGCTCAGACGTGAGTCCCGTGCTCTCCATGCCACTGGAATCAAGCTAACCTGCCTGAAAAGGGATGAAACCCCGAAACCGGTCCTAGGATGCCTATTCCAGTCCAGTGAGGACCTGGCTTGGCAGTTCGGGCTGGACTGTTCCCATGAGGCACAGGGTCAAGACTGATTTGCATATGGCTGGGTTCAAACTGGAATGGCATGGTGAGCAAAAAAACAATGGATTTAGGCCCGATCTTTGTACTGGGGTGAATGTATGACATTGTTCTGCATTCTGTCTATTAACTGTTGTTTTTGCATTTGTCACCCCGAGTGGGGCGGGTATGCTCAGACGTGAGTCCCGTGCTCTCCATGCTACTGGAATCAAGCTATCCTGGCTGAAGAGGGGTGAAACCCCGAAACCGGTCCTAGGATGCTTATTCCAGTCCAGGGAGGACCTGGCTTGGCAGTTCGGGCTGGACTGTTCCCATGAGGCACAGGGTCAAGACTGATTTGCATATGGCTGGGATCAAACTAGAATGGCACGGTGAGCAAAAAAATGATGGATTTAGGCCCAGATCTCTGTACTGGGGCGAATGTATGACATTGTTCTGCATTCTGTCCATCAACTGTTGTTTTTGCATTTGTCACCCCGAGTGGGACTGGTATGCTCAGACGTGAGTCGTGTGCTCTCCATGCCAGTGGAATCGAGCTATCCTGGCTGAAGAGGGGTGAAACCCCGAAACCGGTCCTAGGATGCTTATTCCAGTCCATGGAGGACCTGGCATGGCAGTTCGGGCTGGACTGTTACCATGGGGCACAGGGTCAAGACTGATTTGCATATGGCTGGGTTCAAACTGGAATGGCATGGTGAGCAAAAAAAAGAATGGATGTAGGCCCAGATCTCTGTACTGGGGTGAATGTATGTCTTTGTTCTGCATTCTGTCCATCAACTGTTGTTTTTGCATTTGTCACCCCGAGTGGGACGGGTATGCTCAGACGTGAGTCCTGTGCTCTCCATGCCACTGGAATCAAGCTATCCTGGCTGAAGAGGGGTGAAACACCGAAACCGGTCCTAGGATGCTTATTCCAGTCCAGGGAGGACCTGGCTTGGCAGTTCAGGCTGGACTCTCCCATGAGGCACAGGGTCAAGACTGATTTGCATATGGCTGGGTTCAAACTGGAATGGCATTGTGAGCAAAAAAACTATGGATTTAGGCCCAGATCTCTATACTGGGGTGAATGTATGACATTGTTCTGCATTCTGTCCATCAACTGTTGTTTTTGCATTTGTCACCCCGAGTGGGACGGGTATGCTGAGATGTGAGTCCCGTGCTCTCCATGCCACTGGAATCAAGCTATCCTGGCTGAAGAGGGGTGAAACCCCGAAACCGGTCCTAGGATGCTTATAACAGTCCAGGGAGGACCTGGCTTGGCAGTTCGGGCTGGACTGTTCCTATGAGTCACAGGGTCAAGACTGATTTGCATATGGCTGGGTTCAAACTGGAATGGCATTGTGAGCAAAAAAACTATGGATTTAGGCCCAGATCTCTATACTGGGGTGAATGTATGACATTGTTCTGCATTCTGTCCATCAACTGTTGTTTTTGCATTTGTCACCCCGAGTGGGACGGGTATGCTGAGATGTGAGTCCCGTGCTCTCCATGCCACTGGAATCAAGCTATCCTGGCTGAAGAGGGGTGAAACCCCGAAACCGGTCCTAGGATGCTTATAACAGTCCAGGGAGGACCTGGCTTGGCAGTTCGGGCTGGACTGTTCCTATGAGTCACAGGGTCAAGACTGATTTGCATATGGCTGGGTTCAAACTGGAATGGCATGGTGAGCAAAACAACGATGGATTTAGGCCCAGATCTCTGTACTGGGGTGAAAGTATGACATTGTTCTGCATTCTGTCCATCAACTGTTGTTTTTGCATTTGTCACCCCGAGTGGGACAGGTATGCTCAGACGTGACTCCCGTGCTCTCCATGCCACTGGAGTCAAGCTATCCTGGCTGAAGAGGGGTGAAACCCCAAAACCGGTCCTAGGATGCTTTTTCCAGTCCAGGGAGGACCTGGCTTGGCAGTTCGGGCTTGACTGTTCCCATGAGGCACAGGGTCAGGACTGATTTGCATATGGCTGGGTTCAAACTGGAATGTCATGGTGAGCAAAAAAAATGGATTTAGGCCCAGATCTCTGTACTGGGGTGAATGTATGACATTGTTTTGCATTCTGTCCATCAACTGTTGTTTTTGTATTTGTCACCCCGAGTGGGACGGGTATGCTCAGACGTGAGTCCCGTGCTCTCCATGCCACAGGAATCAAGCTGTCCTGCCTGAAGAGAGGTGAAACCCCGAAACCGGTCCTAGGATGCTTATTCCAGTCCAGGGAGGACCTGGCTTGGCAGTTCGGGCTGGACTGTTCCCATGAGGCACAGGGTCAAGACTGATTTGCATATGGCTGGGTTCAAACTGGAATGGCATGGTGAGCAAAACAACGATGGATTTAGGCCCAGATCTCTGTACTGGGGTGAAAGTATGACATTGTTCTGCATTCTGTCCATCAACTGTTGTTTTTGCATTTGTCACTCCGAGTGGGACAGGTATGCTCAGACGTGACTCCCGTGCTCTCCATGCCACTGGAGTCAAGCTATCCCGGCTGAAGAGGGGTGAAACCCCAAAACCGGTCCTAGGATGCTTTTTCCAGTCCAGGGAGGACCTGGCTTGGCAGTTCGGGCTTGACTGTTCCCATGAGGCACAGGGTCAGGACTGATTTGCATATGGCTGGGTCCAAACTGGAATGTCATGGTGAGCAAAAAAAATGGATTTAGGCCCAGATCTCTGTACTGGGGTGAATGTATGACATTGTTCTGCATTCTGTCCATCAACTGTTGTTTTTGCATTTATCACCCCGAGTGGAACGGGTATGCTCAGACGTGAGTCCCGTGCTCTCCATGCCACTGGAATCAAGCTATCCTGGCTGAAGAGGGGTGAAACCCCGAAACCGGTCCTAGGATGCTTATTCCAGTCCAGGAAGGACCTGGCTTGGCAGTTCGGGCTGGACTGTTCCTATGAGTCACAGGGTCAAGACTGATTTGCATATGGCTGGGTTCAAACTGGAATGGCATGGTGAGCAAAAAACGATGGATTTAGGCCCAGATCTCTGTACTGGGGTGAATGTATGACATTGTTTTGCATTCAGTCCATCAACTGTTGTTTTTGCATTTGTCACCCCGAGTGGGACGGGTATGCTCAGACGTGAGTCCCGTGCTCTCCATGCCACTGGAATCAAGCTATCCTGCCTGAAGAGAGGTGAAACCCCGAAACCGGTCCTAGGATGCTTATTCCGGTCCAGGGAGGACCTGGCTTGGCAGTTTGGGCTGGACTGTTCCCATGAGGCACAGGGTCAAGACTGATTTGCATATGGCTGGGTTCAAACTGGAATGGCATGGTGAGCAAAAAAACGATGGATTTAGGCCCAGATCTCTGTACTGGGGTGAATGTATGACATTGTTCTGCATTCTGTCCATCAACTGTTGTTTTTGCATTTGTCACCCCGAGTGGGACAGGTATGCTCAGACGTGACTCCCGTGCTCTCCATGCCACTGGAGTCAAGCTATCCTGGCTGAAGAGGGGTGAAACCCCGAAACCGGTCCTAGGATGCTTATTCCAGTCCAGGGAGGACCTGGCTTGGCAGTTCGGGCTTGACTGTTCCCATGAGGCACAGGGTCAGGACTGATTTGCATATGGCTGGGTTCAAACTGGAATGGCATGGTGAGCAAAACAAATGGATTTAGGCCCAGATCTCTGTACTGGGGTGAATGTATGACATTGTTCTGCATTCTGTCCATCAACTGTTGTTTTTGCATTTGTCACCCCGAGTGGTATGGGTATGCTCAGACGTGAGTCCCGTGCTCTCCATGCCACTGGAATCAAGCTATCCTGGCTGAAGAGTGGTGAAACCCTGAAACGGGTCCTGGGATGCTTATTCCAGTCTAGGGAGGACCTGGCTTGGGAGCTCAGGCTGGGCTGTTCCCATGAGGCACAGTGTCAAGACTGATTTGCATATGGCTGGGTTCAAACTGGAATGGCATGGTGAGCAAAAAAACTATGGATTTAAGGCCAAGATCTTCTTACTGGGGTGAATGTATGACATTGTTCTGCATTCTGACCATCAACTGTTGTTTTTGCATTCGTCACCCCGAGTGGGACGGGTATGCTCAGACGTGAGTCCCATGCTCTCCATGCCACTGGAATCAAGCTATCCTGGCTGAAGAGGTGTGGAACCCCGAAACCGGTCCTAGGATGCTTATTCCAGTCCAGGGAGGACCTGGCTTGGCAGTTCAGGCTGGACTGTTCCCATGAGGCACAGGGTCAAGACTGATTTGCATATGGCTGGGTTCAAACTGGAATGGCATGGTGAGCAAAAAAACGATGAATTTAGGCCCAGATCTCTGTATTGGGGTGAATGTATGACATTGTTCTTCATTCTGTCCATCAACTGTTGTTTTTGCATTTGTCACCCCGAGTGAGACGGGTATGCTCAGACATGAGTCCCGTGCTCTCCATGCCACTGGAATCAAGCTATCCTGGCTGAAGAGGGGTGAAACCCCGAAACCGGTCCTAGGATGCTTATTCTAGTCCAGGGAGGACCTGGCTTGGCAGTTCGGGCTGGACTGTTCCCATGAGGCACAGGGTCAGGACTGATTTGCATATGGCTGGGTTCAAACTGGAATGTCATGGTGAGCAAAAAAATGGATTTAGGCCCAGATCTCTGTACTGGGGTGAATGTATGACATTGTTCTGCATTCTGTCCATCAACTGTTGTTTTTGCATTTATCACCCCGAGTGGAACGGGTATGCTCAGACGTGAGTCCCGTGCTCTCCATGCCACTGGAATCAAGCTATCCTGGCTGAAGAGGGGTGAAACCCCGAAACCGGTCCTAGGATGCTTATTCCAGTCCAGGAAGGACCTGGCTTGGCAGTTCGGGCTGGACTGTTCCTATGAGTCACAGGGTCAAGACTGATTTGCATATGGCTGGGTTCAAACTGGAATGGCATGGTGAGCAAAAAACAATGGATTTAGTCCCAGATCTCTGTACTGGGGTGAATGTATGACATTGTTTTGCATTCAGTCCATCAACTGTTGTTTTTGCATTTGTCACCCCGAGTGGGACGGGTATGCTCAGACGTGAGTCCCGTGCTCTCCATGCCACTGGAATCAAGCTATCCTGCCTGAAGAGAGGTGAAACCCCGAAACCGGTCCTAGGATGCTTATTCCGGTCCAGGGAGGACCTGGCTTGGCAGTTTGGGCTGGACTGTTCCCATGAGGCACAGGGTCAAGACTGATTTGCATATGGCTGGGTTCAAACTGGAATGGCATGGTAAGCAAAAAAACGATGGATTTAGGCCCAGATCTCTGTACTGGGGTGAATGTATGACATTGTTCTGCATTCTGTCCATCAACTGTTGTTTTTGCATTTGTCACCCCGAGTGGGACAGGTATGCTCAGACGTGACTCCCGTGCTCTCCATGCCACTAGAGTCAAGCTATCCTGGCTGAAGAGGGGTGAAACCCCGAAACCGGTCCTAGGATGCTTATTCCAGTCCAGGGAGGACCTGGCTTGGCAGTTCGGGCTTGACTTTTCCCATGAGGCACAGGGTCAGGACTGATTTGCATATGGCTGGGTTCAAACTGGAATGGCATGGTGAGCAAAACAAATGGATTTAGGCCCAGATCTCTGTACTGGGGTGAATGTATGACATTGTTCTGCATTCTGTCCATCAACTGTTGTTTTTGCATTTGTCACCCCGAGTGGTATGGGTATGCTCAGACGTGAGTCCCGTGCTCTCCATGCCACTGGAATCAAGCTATCCTGGCTGAAGAGTGGTGAAACCCCGAAACGGGTCCTGGGATGCTTATTCCAGTCCAGGGAGGACCTGGCTTGGGAGCTCAGGCTGGGCTGTTCCCATGAGGCACGGTGTCAAGACTGATTTGCATATGGCTGGGTTCAAACTGGAATGGCATGGTGAGCAAAAAAACAATGGATTTAAGGCCAAGATCTTCTTACTGGGGTGAATGTATGACATTGTTCTGCATTCTGACCATCAACTGTTGTTTTTGCATTCGTCACCCCGAGTGGGACGGGTATGCTCAGACGTGAGTCCCATGCTCTCCATGCCACTGGAATCAAGCTATCCTGGCTGAAGAGGTGTGGAACCCCAAAACCGGTCCTAGGATGCTTATTCCAGTCCAGGGAGGACCTGGCTTGGCAGTTCAGGCTGGACTGTTCCCATGAGGCACAGGGTCAAGACTGATTTGCATATGGCTGGGTTCAAACTGGAATGGCATGGTGAGCAAAAAAACGATGAATTTAGGCCCAGATCTCTGTATTGGGGTGAATGTATGACATTGTTCTTCATTCTGTCCATCAACTGTTGTTTTTGCATTTGTCACCCCGAGTGAGACGGGTATGCTCAGACATGAGTCCCGTGCTCTCCATGCCACTGGAATCAAGCTATCCTGGCTGAAGAGGGGTGAAACCCTGAAACCGGTCCTAGGATGCTTATTCTAGTCCAGGGAGGACCTGGCTTGGCAGTTCGGGCTGGACTGTTCCCATGAGGCACAGGGTCAAGACTGATTTGCATATGGCTGGGTTCAAACAAGAATGGCATGGTGAGCAAAAGATGATGGATTTAGGCCCAGATCTCTGTACTGGGGTGAATGTATGACATTGTTCTGCATTCAGTCCATCAACTGTTGTTTTTGCATTTGTCACCCCGAGTGGGACGGGTATGCTCAGACGTGAGTCCCGTGCTCTCCATGCCACTGGAATCAAGCTATCCTGGCTGAAGAAAGGTGAAACACCGAAACCGGTCCTAGGATGCTTATTCCAGTCCAGGGAGGACCTGGCTTGGCAGTTCGGGCTGGACTCTCCCATGAGGCACAGGGTCAAGACTGATTTGCATATGGCTGGGTTCAAACTGGAATGGCATTGTGAGCAAAAAAACTATGGATTTAGGCCCAGATCTCTGTACTGGGGTGAATGTATGACTTTGTTCTGCATTCTGTCCATCAACTGTTGTTTTTGCATTTGTCACCCCGAGTGGGACGGGTATGCTGAGATGTGGGTCCCGTGCTCTCCATGCCACTGGAATCAAGCTATCCTGGCTGAAGAGGGGTGAAACCCCGAAACCGGTCCTAGGATGCTTATAACAGTCCAGGGAGGACCTGGCTTGGCAGTTCGGGCTGGACTGTTCCTATGAGTCACAGGGTCAAGACTGATTTGCATATGGCTGGGTTTGAACTGGAATGGCATGGTGAGCAAAAAACGATGGATTTAGGCCCAGATCTCTGTACTGGGGTGAATGTATGACATTGTTTTGCATTCAGTCCATCAACTGTTGTTTTTGCATTTGTCACCCCGAGTGGGACGGGTATGCTCAGACGTGAGTCCCGTGTTCTCCATGCCACTGGAATCAAGCTATCCTGCCTGAAGAGAGGTGAAACCCCGAAACCGGTCCTAGGATGCTTATTCCAGTCCAGGGAGGACCTGGCTTGGCAGTTCGGGCTGGACTGTTCCCGTGAGGCACAGGGTCAAGACTGATTTGCATATGGCTGGGTTCAAACTGGAATGGCATGGTGAGCAAAAAAACGATGGATTTAGGCCCAGATCTCTGTACTGGGGTGAAAGTATGACATTGTTCTGCATTCTGTCCATCAACTGTTGTTTTTGCATTTGTCACCCCGAGTGGGACAGGTATGCTCAGACGTGACTCCCGTGCTCTCCATGCCACTGGAGTCAAGCTATCCTGGCTGAAGAGGGGTGAAACCCCGAAACCAGTCCTAGGATGCTTTTTCCAGTCCAGGGAGGACCTGGCTTGGCAGTTCGGGCTTGACTGTTCCCATGAGGCACAGGGTCAGGACTGATTTGCATATGGCTGAGTTCAAACTAGAATGTCATGGTGAGCAAAAAAAATGGATTTAGGCCCAGATCTCTGTACTGGGGTGAATGTATGACATTGTTCTGCATTCTGTCCATCAACTGTTGTTTTTGCATTTATCACCCCGAGTGGAACGGGTATGCTCAGACGTGAGTCCCGTGCTCTCCATGCCACTGGAATCAAGCTATCCTGGCTGAAGAGGGGTGAAACCCCGAAACCGGTCCTAGGATGCTTATTCCAGTCCAGGGAGGACCTGGCTTGGCAGTTCGGGCTGGACTGTTCCTATGAGTCACAGGGTCAAGACTGATTTGCATATGGCTGGGTTCAAACTGGAATGGCATGGTGAGCAAAAAACGATGGATTTAGGCCCAGATCTCTGTACTGGGGTGAATGTATGACATTGTTTTGCATTCAGTCCATCAACTGTTGTTTTTGCATTTGTCACCCCGAGTGGGACGGGTATGCTCAGACGTGAGTCCCGTGCCCTCCATGCCACTGGAATCAAGCTATCCTGCCTGAAGAGAGGTGAAACGCCGAAACCGGTCCTAGGATGCTTATTCCAGTCCAGGGAGGACCTGGCTTGGCAGTTTGGGCTGGACTGTTCCCATGAGGCACAGGGTCAAGACTGATTTGCATATGGCTGGGTTCAAACTGGAATGGCATGGTGAGCAAAAAAACGATGGATTTAGGCCCAGATCTCTGTACTGGGGTGAATGTATGACATTGTTCTGCATTCTGTCCATCAACTGTTGTTTTTGCATTTATCACCCCGAGTGGAACGGGTATGCTCAGACGTGAGTCCCGTGCTCTCCATGCCACTGGAATCAAGCTATCCTGGCTGAAGAGGGGTGAAACCCTGAAACCGGTCCTAGGATGCTTATTCCAGTCCAGGAAGGACCTGGCTTGGCAGTTCGGGCTGGACTGTTCCTATGAGTCACAGGGTCAAGACTGATTTGCATATGGCTGGGTTCAAACTGGAATGGCATGGTGAGCAAAAAACGATGGATTTAGGCCCAGATCTCTGTACTGGGGTGAATGTATGACATTGTTTTGCATTCAGTCCATCAACTGTTGTTTTTGCATTTGTCACCCTGAGTGGGACGGGTATGCTCAGACGTGAGTCCCGTGCTCTCCATGCCACTGGAATCAAGCTATCCTGCCTGAAGAGAGGTGAAACCCCGAAACCGGTCCTAGGATGCTTATTCCGGTCCAGGGAGGACCTGGCTTGGCAGTTTGGGCTGGACTGTTCCCATGAGGCACAGGGTCAAGACTGATTTGCATATGGCTGGGTTCAAACTGGAATGGCATGGTGAGCAAAAAAACGATGGATTTAGGCCCAGATCTCTGTACTGGGGTGAATGTATGACATTGTTCTGCATTCTGTCCATCAACTGTTGTTTTTGCATTTGTCACCCCGAGTGGGACAGGTATGCTCAGACGTGACTCCCGTGCTCTCCATGCCACTGGAGTCAAGCTATCCTGGCTGAAGAGGGGTGAAACCCCAAAACCGGTCCTAGGATGCTTATTCCAGTCCAGGGAGGACCTGGCTTGGCAGTTCGGGCTTGACTGTTCCCATGAGGCACAGGGTCAGGACTGATTTGCATATGGCTGGGTTCAAACTGGAATGGCATGGTGAGCAAAACAAATGGATTTAGGCCCAGATCTCTGTACTGGGGTGAATGTATGACATTGTTCTGCATTCTGTCCATCAACTGTTGTTTTTGCATTTGTCACCCCGAGTGGTATGGGTATGCTCAGACGTGAGTCCCGTGCTCTCCATGCCACTCGAATCAAGCTATCCTGGCTGAAGTGTGGTGAAACCCCGAAACGGGTCCTGGGATGCTTATTCCAGTCCAGGGAGGACCTGGCTTGGGAGCTCAGGCTGGGCTGTTCCCATGAGGCACAGTGTCAAGCCTGATTTGCATATGGCTGGGTTCAAACTGGAATGGCATGGTGAGCAAAAAAACAATGGATTTAAGGCCAAGATCTTCTTACTGGGGTGAATGTATGACATTGTTCTGCATTCTGACCATCAACTGTTGTTTTTGCATTCGTCACCCCGAGTGGGACGGGTATGCTCAGACGTGAGTCCCATGCTCTCCATGCCACTGGAATCAAGCTATCCTGGCTGAAGAGGTGTGGAACCCCGAAACCGGTCCTAGGATGCTTATTCCAGTCCAGGGAGGACCTGGCTTGGCAGTTCGGGTGGACTCTCCCATGAGGCACAGGGTCAAGACTGATTTGGATATGGCTGGGTTCAAACTGGAATGGCATTGTGAGCAAAAAAACTATGGATTTAGGCCCAGATCTCTGTACTGGGGTGAATGTATGACATTGTTCTGCATTCTGTCCATCAACTGTTGTTTTTGCATTTGTCACCCCGAGTGGGACGGGTATGCTGAGATGTGGGTCCCGTGCTCTCTATGCCACTGGAATCAAGCTATCCTGGCTGAAGAGGGGTGAAACCCCGAAACCGGTCCTAGGATGCTTATAACAGTCCAGGGAGGACCTGGCTTGGCAGTTCGGGCTGGACTGTTCCTATGAGTCACAGGGTCAAGACTGATTTGCATATGGCTGGGTTTGAACTGGAATGGCATGGTGAGCAAAAAACGATGGATTTAGGCCCAGATCTCTGTACTGGGGTGAATGTATGACATTGTTTTGCATTCAGTCCATCAACTGTTGTTTTTGCATTTGTCACCCCGAGTGGGACGGGTATGCTCAGACGTGAGTCCCGTGTTCTCCATGCCACTGGAATCAAGCTATCCTGCCTGAAGAGAGGTGAAACCCCGAAACCGGTCCTAGGATGCTTATTCCAGTCCAGGGAGGACCTGGCTTGGCAGTTCGGGCTGGACTGTTCCCGTGAGGCACAGGGTCAAGACTGATTTGCATATGGCTGGGTTCAAACTGGAATGGCATGGTGAGCAAAAAAACGATGGATTTAGGCCCAGATCTCTGTACTGGGGTGAAAGTATGACATTGTTCTGCATTCTGTCCATCAACTGTTGTTTTTGCATTTGTCACCCCGAGTGGGACAGGTATGCTCAGACGTGACTCCCGTGCTCTCCATGCCACTGGAGTCAAGCTATCCTGGCTGAAGAGGGGTGAAACCCCGAAACCAGTCCTAGGATGCTTTTTCCAGTCCAGGGAGGACCTGGCTTGGCAGTTCGGGCTTGACTGTTCCCATGAGGCACAGGGTCAGGACTGATTTGCATATGGCTGAGTTCAAACTGGAATGTCATGGTGAGCAAAAAAAATGGATTTAGGCCCAGATTATCTGTACTGGGGTGAATGTATGACATTGTTCTGCATTCTGTCCATCAACTGTTGTTTTTGCATTTATCACCCCGAGTGGAACGGGTATGCTCAGACGTGAGTCCCGTGCTCTCCATGCCACTGGAATCAAGCTATCCTGGCTGAAGAGGGGTGAAACCCCGAAACCGGTCCTAGGATGCTTATTCCAGTCCAGGGAGGACCTGGCTTGGCAGTTCGGGCTGGACTGTTCCTATGAGTCACAGGGTCAAGACTGATTTGCATATGGCTGGGTTCAAACTGGAATGGCATGGTGAGCAAAAAACGATGGATTTAGGCCCAGATCTCTGTACTGGGGTGAATGTATGACATTGTTTTGCATTCAGTCCATCAACTGTTGTTTTTGCATTTGTCACCCCGAGTGGGACGGGTATGCTCAGACGTGAGTCCCGTGCCCTCCATGCCACTGGAATCAAGCTATCCTGCCTGAAGAGAGGTGAAACCCCGAAACTGGTCCTAGGATGCTTATTCCAGTCCAGGGAGGACCTGGCTTGGCAGTTTGGGCTGGACTGTTCCCATGAGGCACAGGGTCAAGACTGATTTGCATATGGCTGGGTTCAAACTGGAATGGCATGGTGAGCAAAAAAACGATGGATTTAGGCCCAGATCTCTGTACTGGGGTGAATGTATGACATTGTTCTGCATTCTGTCCATCAACTGTTGTTTTTGCATTTATCACCCCGAGTGGAACGGGTATGCTCAGACGTGAGTCCCGTGCTCTCCATGCCACTGGAATCAAGCTATCCTGGCTGAAGAGGGGTGAAACCCCGAAACCGGTCCTAGGATGCTTATTCCAGTCCAGGAAGGACCTGGCTTGGCAGTTCGGGCTGGACTGTTCCTATGAGTCACAGGGTCAAGACTGATTTGCATATGGCTGGGTTCAAACTGGAATGGCATGGTGAGCAAAAAACGATGGATTTAGGCCCAGATCTCTGTTCTGGGGTGAATGTATGACATTGTTTTGCATTCAGTCCATCAACTGTTGTTTTTGCATTTGTCACCCTGAGTGGGACGGGTATGCTCAGACGTGAGTCCCGTGCTCTCCATGCCACTGGAATCAAGCTATCCTGCCTGAAGAGAGGTGAAACCCCGAAACCGGTCCTAGGATGCTTATTCCGGTCCAGGGAGGACCTGGCTTGGCAGTTTGGGCTGGACTGTTCCCATGAGGCACAGGGTCAAGACTGATTTGCATATGGCTGGGTTCAAACTGGAATGGCATGGTGAGCAAAAAAACGATGGATTTAGGCCCAGATCTCTGTACTGGGGTGAATGTATGACATTGTTCTGCATTCTGTCCATCAACTGTTGTTTTTGCATTTGTCACCCCGAGTGGGACAGGTATGCTCAGACGTGACTCCCGTGCTCTCCATGCCACTGGAGTCAAGCTATCCTGGCTGAAGAGGGGTGAAACCCCGAAACCGGTCCTAGGATGCTTATTCCAGTCCAGGGAGGACCTGGCTTGGCAGTTCGGGCTTGACTGTTCCCATGAGGCACAGGGTCAGGACTGATTTGCATATGGCTGGGTTCAAACTGGAATGGCATGGTGAGCAAAACAAATGGATTTAGGCCCAGATCTCTGTACTGGGGTGAATGTATGACATTGTTCTGCATTCTGTCCATCAACTGTTGTTTTTGCATTTGTCACCCCGAGTGGTATGGGTATGCTCAGACGTGAGTCCCGTGCTCTCCATGCCACTCGAATCAAGCTATCCTGGCTGAAGAGTGGTGAAACCCCGAAACGGGTCCTGGGATGCTTATTCCAGTCCAGGGAGGACCTGGCTTGGGAGCTCAGGCTGGGCTGTTCCCATGAGGCACAGTGTCAAGACTGATTTGCATATGGCTGGGTTCAAACTGGAATGGCATGGTGAGCAAAAAAACAATGGATTTAAGGCCAAGATCTTCTTACTGGGGTGAATGTATGACATTGTTCTGCATTCTGACCATCAACTGTTGTTTTTGCATTCGTCACCCCGAGTGGGACGGGTATGCTCAGACGTGAGTCCCATGCTCTCCATGCCACTGGAATCAAGCTATCCTGGCTGAAGAGGTGTGGAACCCCGAAACCGGTCCTAGGATGCTTATTCCAGTCCAGGGAGGACCTGGCTTGGCAGTTCGGGCTGGACTCTCCCATGAGGCACAGGGTCAAGACTGATTTGCATATGGCTGGGTTCAAACTGGAATGGCATTGTGAGCAAAAAAACTATGGATTTAGGCCCAGATCTCTGTACTGGGGTGAATGTATGACATTGTTCTGCATTCTGTCCATCAACTGTTGTTTTTGCATTTGTCACCCCGAGTGGGACGGGTATGCTGAGATGTGGGTCCCGTGCTCTCCATGCCACTGGAATCAAGCTATCCTGGCTGAAGAGGGGTGAAACCCCGAAACCGGTCCTAGGATGCTTATAACAGTCCAGGGAGGACCTGGCTTGGCAGTTCGGGCTGGACTGTTCCTATGAGTCACAGGGTCAAGACTGATTTGCATATGGCTGGGTTTGAACTGGAATGGCATGGTGAGCAAAAAACGATGGATTTAGGCCCAGATCTCTGTACTGGGGTGAATGTATGACATTGTTTTGCATTCAGTCCATCAACTGTTGTTTTTGCATTTGTCACCCCGAGTGGGACGGGTATGCTCAGACGTGAGTCCCGTGTTCTCCATGCCACTGGAATCAAGCTATCCTGCCTGAAGAGAGGTGAAACCCCGAAATCGGTCCTAGGATGCTTATTCCAGTCCAGGGAGGACCTGGCTTGGCAGTTCGGGCTGGACTGTTCCCATGAGGCACAGGGTCAAGACTGATTTGCATATGGCTGGGTTCAAACTGGAATGGCATGGTGAGCAAAAAAACGATGGATTTAGGCCCAGATCTCTGTACTGGGGTGAAAGTATGACATTGTTCTGCATTCTGTCCATCAACTGTTGTTTTTGCATTTGTCACCCCGAGTGGGACAGGTATGCTCAGACGTGACTCCCGTGCTCTCCATGCCACTGGAGTCAAGCTATCCTGGCTGAAGAGGGGTGAAACCCCGAAACCGGTCCTAGGATGCTTTTTCCAGTCCAGGGAGGACCTGGCTTGGTAGTTCGGGCTTGACTGTTCCCATGAGGCACAGGGTCAGGACTGATTTGCATATGGCTGGGTTCAAACTGGAATGTCATGGTGAGCAAAAAAAATGGATTTAGGCCCAGATCTCTGTACTGGGGTGAATGTATGACATTGTTCTGCATTCTGTCCATCAACTGTTGTTTTTGCATTTATCACCCCGAGTGGAACGGGTATGCTCAGACGTGAGTCCCGTGCTCTCCATGCCACTGGAATCAAGCTATCCTGGCTGAAGAGGGGTGAAACCCCGAAACCGGTCCTAGGATGCTTATTCCAGTCCAGGGAGGACCTGGCTTGGCAGTTCGGGCTGGACTGTTCCTATGAGTCACAGGGTCAAGACTGATTTGCATATGGCTGGGTTCAAACTGGAATGGCATGGTGAGCAAAAAACAATGGATTTAGGCCCAGATCTCTGTACTGGGGTGAATGTATGACATTGTTTTGCATTCAGTCCATCAACTGTTGTTTTTGCATTTGTCACCCCGAGTGGGACGGGTATGCTCAGACGTGAGTCCCGTGCTCTCCATGCCACTGGAATCAAGCTATCCTGGCTGAAGAGTGGTGAAACCCCGAAACCGGTCCTGGGATGCTTATTCCAGTCCAGGGAGGACCTGGCTTGGGAGCTCAGGCTGGGCTGTTCCCATGAGGCACAGTGTCAAGACTGATTTGCATATGGCTGGTTTCAAACTGGAATGGCATGGTGAGCAAAAAAACAATGGATTTAAGGCCAAGATCTTCTTACTGGGGTGAATGTATGACATTGTTCTGCATTCTGACCATCAACTGTTGTTTTTGCATTCGTCACCCCGAGTGGGACGGGTATGCTCAGACGTGAGTCCCATGCTCTCCATGCCACTGGAATCAAGCTATCCTGGCTGAAGAGGTGTGGAACCCCGAAACCGGTCCTAGGATGCTTATTCCAGTCCAGGGAGGACCTGGCTTGGCAGTTCAGGCTGGACTGTTCCCATGAGGCACAGGGTCAAGACTGATTTGCATATGGCTGGGTTCAAACTGGAATGGCATGGTGAGCAAAAAAACGATGAATTTAGGCCCAGATCTCTGTATTGGGGTGAATGTATGACATTGTTCTTCATTCTGTCCATCAACTGTTGTTTTTGCATTTGTCACCCCGAGTGAGACGGGTATGCTCAGACATGAGTCCCGTGCTCTCCATGCCACTGGAATCAAGCTATCCTGGCTGAAGATGGGTGAAACCCCGAAACCGGTCCTAGGATGCTTATTCTAGTCCAGGGAGGACCTGGCTTGGCAGTTCGGGCTGGACTGTTCCCATGAGGCACAGGGTGAAGACTGATTTGCATATGGCTGGGTTCAAACAAGAATGGCATGGTGAGCAAAAAACAATGGATTTAGGCCCAGATCTCTGTACTGGGGTGAATGTATGACATTGTTCTGCATTCAGTCCATCAACTGTTGATTTTGCATTTGTCACCCCGAGTGGGACGGGTATGCTCAGACGTGAGTCCGGTGCTCTCCATGCCACTGGAATCAAGCTATCCTGGCTGAAGAGGGGTGAAACCCCGAAACCGGTCCTAGGATGCTTATTCCAGTCCAGGGAGGACCTGGCTTGGCAGTTCGGGCTGGACTGTTCCTATGAGTCACAGGGTCAAGACTGATTTGCATATGGCTGGGTTCAAACTGGAATGGCATGGTGAGCAAAAAAACGATGGATTTAGGCCCAGATCTCAGTACTGGGGTGAATGGATGACATTGTTCTGCATTCTGTCCATCAACTGTTGTTTTTGCATTTGCCACCCCGAGTGGGACCGGTATGCTCAGATGTGAGTCCCGTGCTCTCCATGCCCCTGGAATCAAGCTATCCTGGCTGAAGAGGGGTGAAACCCCGAAACCGGACCAAGGATGCTTATTCCAGTCCAGGGAGGACCTGGCTTGGCAGTTCGGGCTGGACTGTTCCCATGAGGCACAGGGTCAAGACTGATTTGCATATGGCTCGGTTCAAACTGGAATGGCATGGTGAGCAAAAAAACGATGGATTTAGGCCCAGATCTCTGTATTGGGGTGAATGTATGACATTGATCTGCATTCTGTCCATCAACTGTTGTTTTTGCATTTGTCACCCCGAGTGGGGCGGGTATGCTCAGACGTGACTACCGTGCTCTCCATGCCACTGGAATCAAGCTATCCTGGCTGAAGAGGGGTGAAACCCCGAAACCGGTCCTAGGATGCTTATTCCGATCCAGGGAGGACCTGGCGTGGCAGTTCGTGCTGGACTGTTCCCATGAGGCACAGGGTCAAGACTGATTTGCATATGGCTGGGTTCAAACTAGAATGGCATGGTGAGCAAAAAACGATGGATTTAGGCCCAGATCTCTGTACTGGGGTGAATGTATGACATTGTTCTGCATTCAGTCCATCAACTGTTGTTTTTGCATTTGTCACCCCGAGTGGGACGGGTATGCTCAGACGTGAGTCCCGTGCTCTCCATGCCACTGGAATCAAGCTATCCTGCCTAAAGAAAGGTGAAACCCCAAAACCGGTCCTAGGATGCTTATTCCAGTCCAGGGAGGACCTGGCTTGGCAGTTCGGGCTGGACTGTTCCCATGAGGCACAGGGTCAAGACTGATTTGCATATGGCTGGGTTCAAACTGGAATGGCATGGTGAGCAAAAAAACAATGGATTTAGGCCCAGATCTCTGTACTGGGGTGAATGTATGACATTGTTCTGCATTCTGTCCATCAACTGTTGTTTTTGCATTTGTCACCCCGAGTGGGATAGGTATGCTCAGACGTGACTCCCGTGCTCTCCATGCCACTGGAATCAAGCTATCCTGGCTGAAGAGGGGTGAAACCCCGAAACCGGTTCTAGGATGCTTATTCCAGTCCAGGGAGGACCTGGCTTGGCAGTTCGAGCTGGACTGTTCCCATGAGGCACAGGGTCAAGACTGATTTGCATATGGCTGGGTTCAAACTGGAATGTCATGGTGAGCAAAAAAAATGGATTTAGGCCCAGATCTCTGTACTGGGGTGAATGTATGACATTGTTCTGCATTCTGTCTATCAACAGTTGTTTTTGCAATTGTCACCCCAAGTGGGACGGGTATGCTCAGACGTGAGTCCTGTGCTCTCCATGCCACTGGAATCAAGCTATCCTGGCTGAAGAGTGGTGAAACCCCAAAACCGGTCCTAGGATGCTTATTCCAGTCCAGGGAGGACCTGGCTTGGCAGTTGAGGCTGGGCTGTTCCCATGAGGCACAGTGTCAAGACTGATTTGCATATGGCTGGGTTCAAACTGGAATGGCATGGTGAGCAAAAAAACAATGGATTTAAGGCCAAGATCTTCTTACTGGGGTGAATGTATGACATTGTTCTGCATTCTGACCATCAACTGTTGTTTTTGCATTCGTCACCCCGAGTGGGACGGGTATGCTCAGACATGAGTCCCATGCTCTCCATGCCACTGGAATCAAGCTATCCTGGCTGAAGAGGGGTGGAACTCCGAAACCGGTCCTAGGATGCTTATTCCAGTCCAGGGAGGACCTGGCTTGGCAGTTCAGGCTGGACTGTTCCCATGAGGCACAGGGTCAAGACTGATTTGCATATGGCTGGGTCCAAGCTGGAATGGCATTGTGAGCAAAAAAACTATAGATTTAGGCCCAGATCTCTGTACTGGCGTGAATGTATGACATTGTTTTGCATTCTGTCCATCAACTGTTGTTTTTGCATTTGTCACCCCGAGTGGGACGGGTATGCTCAGACGTGAGTCCCGTGCTCTCCATGCCCCTGGAATCAAGCTATCCTGGCTGAAGAGGGGTGAAACCCCGAAACCGGACCAAGGATGCTTATTCCAGTCCAGGGAGGACCTGGCTTGGCAGTTCGGGCTGGACTGTTCCCATGAGGCACAGGGTCAAGACTGATTTGCATATGGCTGGGTTCAAACTGGAATGGCATGGTGAGCAAAAAAACGATGGATTTAGGCCCAGATCTCTGTATTGGGGTGAATGTATGACATTGTTCTGCATTCTGTCCATCAACTGTTGTTTTTGCATTTTTCACCCCGAGTGGGACGGGTATGCTCAGACGTGAGTCCCGTGCTCTCCATGCCACTGGAATCAAGCTATCCTGGCTGAAGAGGGGTGAAACCCCGAAACCGGTCCTAGGATGCTTATTCCAGTCCAGGGAGGACCTGGCTTGGCAGTTCGGGCTGGACTGTTCCTATGAGTCACAGGGTCAAGACTGATTTGCATATGGCTGGGTTCAAACTGGAATGGCATGGTGAGCAAAAAAACGATGGATTTAGGCCCAGATCTCAGTACTGGGGTGAATGGATGACATTGTTCTGCATTCTGTCCATCAACTGTTGTTTTTGCATTTGTCACCTCGAGTGGGACGGGTATGCTCAGACGTGAGTCCCGTGCTCTCCATGCCCCTGGAATCAAGCTATCCTGGCTGAAGAGGGGTGAAACCCCGAAACCGGACCAAGGATGCTTATTCCAGTCCAGGGAGGACCTGGCTTGGCAGTTCGGGCTGGACTGTTCCCATGAGGCACAGGGTCAAGACTGATTTGCATATGGCTCGGTTCAAACTGGAATGGCATGGTGAGCAAAAAAACGATGGATTTAGGCCCAGATCTCTGTATTGGGGTGAATGTATGACATTGATCTGCATTCTGTCCATCAACTGTTGTTTTTGCATTTGTCACCCCGAGTGGGGCGGGTATGCTCAGACGTGACTCCCGTGCTCTCCATGCCACTGGAATCAAGCTATCCTGGCTGAAGGGGGGTGAAACCCCGAAACCGGTCCTAGGATGCTTATTCCGGTCCAGGGAGGACCTGGCTTGGCAGTTCGTGCTGGACTGTTCCCATGAGGCACAGGGTCAAGACTGATTTGCATATGGCTGGGTTCAAACTGGAATGGCATGGTGAGCAAAAAACGATGGATTTAGGCCCAGATCTCTGTACTGGGGTGAATGTATGACATTGTTCTGCATTCAGTCCATCAACTGTTGTTTTTGCATTTGTCACCCCGAGTGGGACGGGTATGCTCAGACGTGAGTCCCGTGCTCTCCATGCCACTGGAATCAAGCTATCCTGCCTAAAGAGAGGTGAAACCCCGAAACCGGTCCTAGGATGCTTATTCCAGTCCAGGGAGGACCTGGCTTGGCAGTTCGGGCTGGACTGTTCCCATGAGGCACAGGGTCAAGACTGATTTGCATATGGCTGGGTTCAAACTGGAATGGCATGGTGAGCAAAAAAACAATGGATTTAGGCCCAGATCTCTGTACTGGGGTGAATGTATGACATTGTTCTGCATTCTGTTCATCAACTGTTGTTTTTGCATTTGTCACCCCGAGTGGGACAGGTATGCTCAGACGTGACTCCCGTGCTCTCCATGCCACTGGAATCAAGCTATCCTGGCTGAAGAGGGGTGAAACCCCGAAACCGGTTCTAGGATGCTTATTCCAGTCCAGGGAGGACCTGGCTTGGCAGTTCGAGCTGGACTGTTCCCATGAGGCACAGGGTCAAGACTGATTTGCATATGGCTGGGTTCAAACTGGAATGGCATGGTGAGCAAAAAAAATGGATTTAGGCCCAGATCTCTGTACTGGGGTGAATGTATGACATTGTTCTGCATTCTGTCCATCAACTGTTGTTTTTGCATTTGTCACCCCGAGTGGGATGGGTATGCTCAGACATGAGTCCCGTGCTCTCCATGCCACTGGAATCAAGCTATCCTGCCTGAAAAGGGATGAAACCCTGAAACCGGTCCTAGGATGCTTATTCCAGTCCAGGGAGGACCTGGCTTGGCAGTTCGGGCTGGACTGTTCCCAGGAGGCACAGGGTCAAGACTGATTTGCATATGGCTGGGTTCAAACTGGAATGTCATGGTGAGCAAAAAATGGATGGATTTAGGCTCAGATCTCTGTACTGGGGTGAATGTATGACATTGTTCTGCATTCTGTCTATCAACAGTTGTTTTTGCAATTGTCACCCCGAGTGGGACGGGTATGCTCAGACGTGAGTCCCGTGCTCTCCATGTCCCTGGAATCAAGCTATCCTGGCTGAAGAGGGGTGAAACCCCGAAACCGGACCAAGGATGCTTATTCCAGTCCAGGGAGGACCTGGCTTGGCAGTTCGGGCTGGACTGTTCCCATGAGGCACAGGGTCAAGACTGATTTGCATATGGCTCTGTTCAAACTGGAATGGCATGGTGAGCAAAAAAATGATGGATTTAGGCCCAGATCTCTGTATTGGGGTGAATGTATGACATTGATCTGCATTCTGTCCATCAACTGTTGTTTTTGCATTTGTCACCCCGAGTGGGGCGGGTATGCTCAGACGTGACTCCCGTGCTCTCCATGCCACTGGAATCAAGCTATCCTGGCTGAAGAGGGGTGAAACCCCGAAACCGGTCCTAGGATGCTTATTCCGGTCCAGGGAGGACCTGGCTTGGCAGTTCGTGCTGGACTGTTCCCATGAGGCACAGGGTCAAGACTGATTTGCATATGGCTGGGTTCAAACTGGAATGGCATGGTGAGCAAAAAACGATGGATTTAGGCCCAGATCTCTGTACTGGGGTGAATGTATGACATTGTTCTGCATTCAGTCCATCAACTGTTGTTTTTGCATTTGTCACCCCGAGTGGGACGGGTATGCTCAGACGTGAGTCCCGTGCTCTCCATGCCACTGGAATCAAGCTATCCTGCCTAAAGAGAGGTGAAACCCCGAAACCGGTCCTAGGATGCTTATTCCAGTCCAGGGAGGACCTGGCTTGGCAGTTCGGGCTGGACTGTTCCCATGAGGCACAGGGTCAAGACTGATTTGCATATGGCTGGGTTCAAACTGGAATGGCATGGTGAGCAAAAAAACAATGGATTTAGGCCCAGATCTCTGTACTGGGGTGAATGTATGACATTGTTCTGCATTCTGTCCATCAACTGTTGTTTTTGCATTTGTCACCCCGAGTGGGACAGGTATGCTCAGACGTGACTCCCGTGCTCTCCATGCCACTGGAATCAAGCTATCCTGGCTGAAGAGGGGTGAAACCCCGAAACCGGTTCTAGGATGCTTATTCCAGTCCAGGGAGGACCTGGCTTGGCAGTTCGAGCTGGACTGTTCCCATGAGGCTCAGGGTCAAGACTGATTTGCATATGGCTGGGTTCAAACGGGAATGGCATGGTGAGCAAAAAAAATGGATTTAGGCCCAGATCTCTGTACTGGGGTGAATGTATGACATTGTTCTGCATTCTGTCCATCAACTGTTGTTTTTGCATTTGTCACCCCGAGTGGGATGGGTATGCTCAGACATGAGTCCCGTGCTCTCCATGCCACTGGAATCAAGCTATCCTGCCTGAAAAGGGATGAAACCCTGAAACCGGTCCTAGGATGCTTATTCCAGTCCAGGGAGGACCTGGCTTGGCAGTTCGGGCTGGACTGTTCCCAGGAGGCACAGGGTCAAGACTGATTTGCATATGGCTGGGTTCAAACTGGAATGTCATGGTGAGCAAAAAATGGATGGATTTAGGCTCAGATCTCTGTACTGGGGTGAATGTATGACATTGTTCTGCATTCTGTCTATCAACAGTTGTTTTTGCAATTGTCACCCCGAGTGGGACGGGTATGCTCAGACGTGAGTCCTGTGCTCTCCATGCCACTGCAATCAAGCTATCCTGGCTGAAGAGTGGTGAAACCCCAAAACCGGTCCTAGGATGCTTATTCCAGTCCAGGGAGGACCTGGCTTGGCAGTTGAGGCTGGGCTGTTCCCATGAGGCACAGTGTCAAGACTGATTTGCATATGGCTGGGTTCAAACTGGAATGGCATGGTGAGCAAAAAAACAATGGATTTAAGGCCAAGATCTTCTTACTGGGGTGAATGTATGACATTGTTCTGCATTCTGACCATCAACTGTTGTTTTTGCATTCGTCACCCCGAGTGGGACGGGTATGCTCAGACATGAGTCCCATGCTCTCCATGCCACTGGAATCAAGCTATCCTGGCTGAAGAGGGGTGGAACCCCGAAACCGGTCCTAGGATGCTTATTCCAGTCCAGGGAGGACCTGGCTTGGCAGTTCAGGCTGGACTGTTCCCATGAGGCACAGGGTCAAGACTGATTTGCATATGGCTGTGTTCAAACTGGAATGGCATGGTGAGCAAAAAAACGATGAATTTAGGCCCAGATCTCTGTATTGGGGTGAATGTATGACATTGTTCTGCATTCAGTCCATCAACTGTTGTTTTTGCATTTGTCACCCCGAGTGGGACGGGTATGCTCAGACGTGAGTCCCGTGCTCTCCATGCCACTGGAATCAAGCTATCCTGGCTGAAGAGGGGTGAAACCCCGAAACCGGTCCTAGGATGCTTATTCCAGTCCAGGGAGGACCTGGCTTGGCAGTTCAGGCTGGACTGTTCCCATGAGGCACAGGGTCAAGTCTGATTTGCATATTGCTGGGTTCAAACTGGAATGGCATGGTGAGCAAAAAATGGATGGATTTAGGCTCAGATCTCTGTACTGAGGTGAATGTATGATATTGTTCTGCATTCTGTCTATCAACAGTTGTTTTTGCAATTGTCACCCCGAGTGGGATGGGTATGCTCAGACGTGAGTCCCGTGCTCTCCATGCCACTGGAATCAAGCTATCCTGGCTGAAGAGTGGTGAAACCCCGAAACCGGTCCTAGGATGCTTATTCCAGTCCAGGGAGGACCTGGCTTGGCAGTTCAGGCTGGGCTGTTCCCATGAGGCACAGTGTCAAGACTGATTTGCATATGGCTGGGTTCAAACTGGAATGGCATGGTGAGCAAAAAACGATGGATTTAGGCCCAGATCTCTGTACTAGGGTGAATGTATGACATTGTTCTGCATTCAGTCCATCAACTGTTGTTTTTGCATTTGTCACCCCGAGTGGGACGGGTATGCTCAGACGTGAGTCCCGTGCTCTCCATGCCACTGGAATCAAGCTATCCTGGCGGAAGAGGGGTGAAACCCCGAAACCGGTCCTAGGATGCTTATTCCAGTCCCGGGAGGACCTTGCTTGGCAGTTCGGGCTGGACTGTTCCCATGAGGCACAGGGTCAAGACTGATTTGCATATGGCTGGGTCCAAGCTGGAATGGCATTGTGAGCAAAAAAACTATAGATTTAGGCCCAGATCTCTGTACTGGCGTGAATGTATGACATTGTTTTGCATTCTGTCCATCAACTGTTGTTTTTGCATTTGTCACCCCGAGTGGGACGGGTATGCTCAGACGTGAGTCCCATGCTCTCCATGCCCCTGGAATCAAGCTATCCTGGCTGAAGAGGGGTGAAACCCCGAAACCGGACCAAGGATGCTTATTCCAGTCCAGGGAGGACCTGGCTTGGCAGTTCGGGCTGGACTGTTCCAGTGAGGCACAGGGTCAAGACTGATTTGCATATGGCTGGGTTCAAACTGGAATGGCATGGTGAGCAAAAAAACGATGGATTTAGGCCCAGATCTCTGTATTGGGGTGAATGTATGACATTGTTCTGCATTCTGTCCATCAACTGTTGTTTTTGCATTTGTCACCCCGAATGGGGTGGGTATGCTCAGACGTGACTCCCGTGCTCTCCATGCCACTGGAATCAAGCTATCCTGGCTGAAGAAGGGTGAAACCCTGAAACCGGTCCTAGGATGCTTATTCCAGTCCAGGGAGGACCTGGCTTGGCAGTTCGGGCTGGACTGTTCCCATGAGGCACAGGTTCAAGTCTGATTTGCATATTGCTGGTTTCAAACTGGAATGGCATGGTGAGCAAAAAAAGATGGATTTAGGCCCAGATCTCTGTACTGGGGTGAATGTATGACATTGTTCTGCATTCTGTCCATCAATTGTTGTTTGTGCATTTGTCACCCCGAGTGGGACGGGTATGCTCAGACGTGAGTCCCGTGCTCTCCATGCCACTGGAATCAAGCTATCCTGCCTGAAGAGGGATGAAACCCCAAAACCGGTCCTAGGATGCTTATTCCAGTCCAGGGAGGACCTGGCTTGGCAGTTCGGGCTGGACTGTTCCCATGAGGCACAGGGTCAAGACTGATTTGCATATGGCTGGGTTCAAACTGGAATGGCATGGTGAGCAAAAAACGATGGATTTAGGCCCAGATCTCTGTACTGTGGTGAATGTATGAGATTGTTCTGCATTCTGACCATCAACTGTTGTTTTTGCATTTGTCACGCCGAGTGGGACGGGTATGCTCAGATGTGAGTCCCGTGCTCTCCATGCCACTGGAATCAAGCTATCCTGGCTGAAGAGGGGTGAAACCCCAAAACCGGTTCTAGGATGCTTATTCCAGTCCAGGGAGGACCTGGCTTGGCAGTTCGGGCTGGACTGTTCCTATGAGTCACACGGTCAAGACTGATTTGCATATGGCTGGGTTCAAACTGGAATGGCATGGTGAGCAAAAAAACGATGGATTTAGGCCCAGATCTCTGTACTGGCGTGAATGTATGACATTGTTTTGCATTCTGTCCATCAACTGTTGTTTTTGCATTTGTCACCCCGAGTGGGACGGGTATGCTCAGACGTGAGTCCCGTGCTCTCCATGCCACTGGAATCAAGCTATCCTGGCTGAAGAAGGGTGAAACCCTGAAACCGGTCCTAGGATGCTTATTCCAGTCCAGGGAGGACCTGGCTTGGCAGTTCGGGCTAGACTGTTCCCATGAGGCACAGGTTCAAGTCTGATTTGCATATTGCTGGGTTCAAACTGGAATGGCATGGTGAGCAAAAAAAGATGGATTTAGGCCCAGATCTCTGTACTGGGGTGAATGTATGACATTGTTCTGCATTCTGTCCATCAACTGTTGTTTTTGCATTTGTCACCCCGAGTGGGACGGGTATGCTCAGACGTGAGTCCCGTGCTCTCCATGCCACTGGAATCAAGCTATCCTGCCTGAAAAGGGATGAACCCCTGAAACCGGTCCTAGGATGCCTATTCCAGTCCAGGGAGGACCTGGCTTGGCAGTACGAGCTGGACTGTTCCCATGAGGCACAGGGTCAAGACTGATTTGCATATGGCTGGGTTCAAACTGGAATGGCATGGTGAGCAAAAAAAATGGATTTAGGCCCAGATCTCTGTACTGGGGTGAATGTATGACATTGTTCTGCATTCTGTCCATCAACTGTTGTTTTTGCATTTGTCACCCCGAGTGGGATGGGTATGCTCAGACATGAGTCCCGTGCTCTCCATGCCACTGGAATCAAGCTATCCTGCCTGAAAAGGGATGAAACCCTGAAACCGGTCCTAGGATGCTTATTCCAGTCCAGGGAGGACCTGGCTTGGCAGTTCGGGCTGGACTGTTCCCAGGAGGCACAGGGTCAAGACTGATTTGCATATGGCTGGGTTCAAACTGGAATGTCATGGTGAGCAAAAAATGGATGGATTTAGGCTCAGATCTTTGTACTGGGGTGAATGTATGACATTGTTCTGCATTCTGTCTATCAACAGTTGTTTTTGCAATTGTCACCCCGAGTGGGACGGGTATGCTCAGACGTGAGTCCTGTGCTCTCCATGCCACTGGAATCAAGCTATCCTGGCTGAAGAGTGGTGAAACCCCAAAACCGGTCCTAGGATGCTTATTCCAGTCCAGGGAGGACCTGGCTTGGCAGTTGAGGCTGGGCTGTTCCCATGAGGCACAGTGTCAAGACTGATTTGCATATTGCTGGGTTCAAACTGGAATGGCATGGTGAGCAAAAAAACAATGGATTTAAGGCCAAGATCTTCTTACTGGGGTGAATGTATGACATTGTTCTGCATTCTGACCATCAACTGTTGTTTTTGCATTCGTCACCCCGAGTGGGACGGGTATGCTCAGACATGAGTCCCATGCTCTCCATGCCACTGGAATCAAGCTATCCTGGCTGAAGAGGGGTGGAACCCCGAAACCGGTCCTAGGATGCTTATTCCAGTCCAGGGAGGACCTGGCTTGGCAGTTCAGGCTGGACTGTTCCCATGAGGCACAGGGTCAAGACTGATTTGCATATGGCTGTGTTCAAACTGGAATGGCATGGTGAGCAAAAAAACGATGAATTTAGGCCCAGATCTCTGTATTGGGTTGAATGTATGACATTGTTCTTCATTCTGTCCATCAACTGTTGTTTTTGCAATTGTCACCCCGAGTGGGATGGGTATGCTCAGACGTGAGTCCCGTGCTCTCCATGCCACTGGAATCAAGCTATCCCAGCTGAAGAGGGGTGAAACCCCGGAACCGGTCCTAGGATGTTTATTCCAGTCCAGGGAGGACCTGGCTTGGCAGTTCGGGCTGGGCTGTTCCCATGAGGCACAGTGTCAAGACTGATTTGCATATGGCTGGGTTCAAACTGGAATGGCATGGTGAGCAAAAAAACGATGGATTTAGGCCCAGATCTCTGTACTGGGGTGAATGTATGACATTGTTCTGCATTCTGTCCATCAACGGTTGTTTTTGCATTTGTCACCCCAAGTGGGACGGGTATGCTCAGACGTGAGTCCCGTGCTCTCCATGCCACTGGAATCAAGCTATCCTGGCGGAAGAGGGGTGAAACCCCGAAACCGGTCCTAGGATGCTTATTCCAGTCCCGGGAGGACCTGGCTTGGCAGTTCGGGCTGGACTGTTCCCATGAGGCACAGGGTCAAGACTGATTTGCATATGGCTGGGTCCAAGCTGGAATGGCATTGCGAGCAAAAAAACTATAGATTTAGGCCCAGATCTCTGTACTGGCGTGAATGTATGACATTGTTTTGCATTCTGTCCATCAACTCTTGTTTTTGCTATTGTCACCCCGAGTGGGACGGGTATGCTCAGACGTGAGAACCGTGCTCTCCATGCCCCTGGAATCAAGCTATCCTGGCTGAAGAGGGGTGAAACCCCGAAACCGGACCAAGGATGCTTATTCCAGTCCAGGGAGGACCTGGCTTGGCAGTTCGGGCTGGACTGTTCCCATGAGGCACAGGGTCAAGACTGATTTGCATATGGCTGGGTTCAAACTGGAATGGCATGGTGAGCAAAAAAACGATGGATTTAGGCCCAGATCTCTGTATTGGGGTGAATGTATGACATTGTTCTGCATTCTGTCCATCAACTGTTGTTTTTGCATTTGTCACCCCGAATGGGGTGGGTATGCTCAGACGTGACTCCCGTGCTCTCCATGCCACTGGAATCAAGCTATCCTGGCTGAAGAAGGGTGAAACCCTGAAACCGGTCCTAGGATGCTTATTCCAGTCCAGGGAGGACCTGGCTTGGCAGTTCGGGCTGGACTGTTCCCATGAGGCACAGGTTCAAGTCTGATTTGCATATTGCTGGTTTCAAACTGGAATGGCATGGTGAGCAAAAAAAGATGGATTTAGGCCCAGATCTCTGTACTGGGGTGAATGTATGACATTGTTCTGCATTCTGTCCATCAATTGTTGTTTTTGCATTTGTCACCCCGAGTGGGACGGGTATGCTCAGACGTGAGTCCCGTGCTCTCCATGCCACTGGAATCAAGCTATCCTGCCTGAAGAGGGATGAAACCCCAAAACCGGTCCTAGGATGCTCATTCCAGTCCAGGGAGGACCTGGCTTGGCAGTTCGGGCTGGACTGTTCCCATGAGGCACAGGGTCAAGACTGATTTGCATATGGCTGGGTTCAAACTGGAATGGCATGGTGAGCAAAAAACGATGGATTTAGGCCCAGATCTCTGTACTGTGGTGAATGTATGAGATTGTTCTGCATTCTGACCATCAACTGTTGTTTTTGCATTTGTCACGCCGAGTGGGACGGGTATGCTCAGATGTGAGTCCCGTGCTCTCCATGCCACTGGAATCAAGCTATCCTGGCTGAAGAGGGGTGAAACCCCAAAAGCGGTTCTAGGATGCTTATTCCAGTCCAGGGAGGACCTGGCTTGGCAGTTCGGGCTGGACTGTTCCTATGAGTCACAGGGTCAAGACTGATTTGCATATGGCTGGGTTCAAACTGGAATGGCATGGTGAGCAAAAAAACGATGGATTTAGGCCCAGATCTCTGTACTGGCGTGAATGTATGACATTGTTTTGCATTCTGTCCATCAACTGTTGTTTTTGCATTTGTCACCCCGAGTGGGACGGGTATGCTCAGACGTGAGTCCCGTGCTCTCCATGCCACTGGAATCAAGCTATCCTGCCTGAAAAGGGATGAACCCCTGAAACCGGTCCTAGGATGCCTATTCCAGTCCAGGGAGGACCTGGCTTGGCAGTGCGGGCTGGACTCTCCCATGAGGCACAGGGTCAAGACTGATTTACAAATGGCTGGGTTCAAACTGGAATGGCATGATGAGCAAAAAATGGATGGATTTAGGCTCAGATCTCTGTACTGGGGTGAATGTATGACATTGTTCTGCATTCTGTCTATCAACAGTTGTTTTTGCAATTGTCACCCCGACTGGGACGGGTATGCTCAGACGTGAGTCTCGTGCTCTCCATGCCACTGGAATCAAGCTATCCTGGCTGAAGAGGGTTGAAACCCCGAAACCAGTCCTAGGATGCTTATTCCAGTCCAGGGAGGACCTGGCTTGGCAGTTCAGGCTGGGCTGTTCCCATGAGGCACAGGGTCAAGACTGATTTGCATATGGCAGGGTTCAAACTGGAATGGCATGGTGAGCAAAAAATGGATGGATTTAGGCTCAGATCTCTGTACTGGGGTGAATGTATGACATTGTTCTGCATTCTGTCTATCAACAGTTGTTTTTGCAATTGTCACCCCGAGTGGGACGGGTATGCTCAGACGTGAGTCTCGTGCTCTCCATGCCACTGGAATCAAGTTATCCTGGCTGAAGAGTGGAGAAACCCCGAAACCGGTCCTAGGATGCTTATTCCAGTCCAGGGAGGACCTGGCTTGGCAGTTCAGGCTGAGCTGTTCTCATGAGGCACAGTGTCAAGACTGATTTGCATATGGCTGGGTTCAAACTGGAATGGCATGGTGAGCAAAAAAACTATGGATTTAAGGCCAAGATCTCTGTACTGGGGTGAATGTATGACATTGTTCTGCATTCTGACCATCAACTGTTGTTTTTGCATTTGTCACCCCAAGTGGGACGGATATGCTCAGACGTGAGTCCCATGCTCTCCATGCCACTGGAATCAAGCTATCCTGGCTGAAGAGGGGTGGAACCTTGAAACCGGTCCTAGGATGCTTATTCCAGTCCAGGGAGGACCTGGCTTGGCAGTTCGGGCTGGACTCTCCCATGAGGCACAGGGTCAAGACTGATTTGCATATGGCTGGGTTCAAACTGGAATTGCATGATGAGCAAAAAAACAATGGATTTAGGCCCAGATCTCTGTAATGGGGTGAATGTGTGACATTGTTCTGCATTCTGTCCATCAACTGTTGTTTTTGCATATGTCACCCCGAGTGGGACGGGTATGCTCAGACGTGAGTCCCGTGCTCTCCATGCCACTGGAATTAAGCTATCCTGGCTGAAGAGGGGTGAAACCCCAAAACCGGTCCTAGGATACTTATTCCAGTCCAGGGAGGACCTGGCTTGGCAGTTTGGGCTGGACTGTTACCATGAGGCACAGGGTCAAGACTGATTTGCATATGGCTGGTTTCAATCTGGAATGGCATGGTGAGCAAAAAAAATTGGATTTAGGCCCAGATCTCTGTACTGGGGTGAATGTATGGCATTGTTCTGCATACTGTCCATCAACTGTTGTTTTTGCATTTGTCACCCCGAGTGGGATGTGTATGCTCAGACGTGAGTCCCGTGCTCTCCATGCCACTGGAATTAAGCTATCCTGCCTGAAGAGGGGTGAAACCCCGAAACCGGTCCTAGGATGCTTTTTCCAGTCCAGGGAGGACCTGGCTTGGCAGTTCGGGCTGGACTGTTCCCATGAGGCACAGGGTCAAGACTGATTTGAATATGGCTGGGTTCAAACTGGAATGGCATGGTGATCCAAAAACAACGGATTTAGGCTCAGATCTCTGTACTGGGGTGAATGTATGACATTGTTCTGCATTCTGTCTATCAACTGTTGTTTTTTCAATTGTCACCCCGAGTGGGACGGGTATGCTCAGACGTGAGTCCCGTGCTCTCCATGCCACTGGATTCAAGCTATCCCGGCTGAAGAGGGGTGAAACCCCGGAACAGGTCCTAGGATGTTTATTTCAGTCCAGGGAGGACCTGGCTTGGCAGTTCGGGCTGGACTGTTCCCATGAGGCACAGGGTCAAGACTGATTTGCATATGGCTGGGTTCAAACTGGAATCACATGGTGAGCAAAAAACAATGGATTTAGGCCCAGATCTCTGTACTGGGGTGAATAAATGACATTGTTCTTCATTCTGTAAATCAACTGTTGTTTTTGCATTTGTCACCCCTAGTGGGACGGGTATGCTCAGATGTGAGTCCCGTGCTCTCCATGCCACTGGAATCAAGCTATCCTGGCTGAAGAGGGGTGAAACCCCGAAACCAGTCCTAGGATGCATATTCCAGTCCAGGGAGGACCTGGCTTGGCAGTTCGGGCTGGACTGTTCCCATGAGGCACAGGGTCAAGACTGATTTGCATATGGCTGGGATCAAACTGGAATGGCATGGTGAGCAAAAAATTATGGATTTAGGCACAGATCTCTGTATTGGGGCGAATGTATGACATTATTCTCCATTCTGTCCATCAACTGTTGTTTTTGCATTTGCCACCCCGAGTGGGACTGGTATGCTCAGACGTGAGTCCTGTGCTCTCCATGCCACTGGAATCAAGCTATCCTGGCTGAAGAGGGGTGAAACCCCGAAACCGGTCTTAGGATGCTTATTCCAGTCCAGGGAGGACCTGGCTTGGCAGTTCGGGCTGGACTGTTCCCATGAGGCACAGGGTCAAGACTGATTTGCATATGGCTGGGTTCAAACTGGAATGGCATGGTGAGCAAAAAAAATGGATTTGGGCCCAGATTCCTGTACTGGGGTGAATGTATGACATTGTTCTGCATTCTGTCCATCAACTGTTGTTTTTGCATTTGTCACCCCGAGAGGGATGGGTATGCTCAGACGTGAGTCCCGTGCTCTCCATGCCACTGGAATCAAGCTATCCTGCCTGAAAAGGGATGAAACCCTGATACCGGTCCTAGGATGCTTATTCCAGTCCAGGGAGGACCTGGCTTGGCAGTTCGGGCTGGACTGTTCCCATGAGGCACAGGGTCAAGACTGATTTGCATATGGCTGGGTTCAAACTGGAATGGCATGGTGAGCAAAAAATTGATGGATTTAGGCTCAGATCTCTGTACTGGAGTGAATGTATGACATTGTTCTGCATTCTGTCTATCAACAGTTGTTTTTGCAATTGTCACCCCGAGTGGGACGGGTATGCTCAGACGTGAGTCCTGTGCTCTCCATGCCACTGGAATCAAGCTATCCTGGCTGAAGAGTGGTGAAACCCCGAAACCGGTCCTAGGATGCTTATTCCAGTCCAGGGAGGACCTGGCTTGGCAGATCAGGCTGGGCTGTTCCCATGAGGCACAGTGTCAAGACTGATTTTCATATGGCTGGGTTCAAACTGGAATGGCATGGTGAGCAAAAAAACAATGGATTTAAGGCCAAGATCTTCTTACTGGGGTGAATGTATGACATTGTTCTGCATTCTGACCATCAACTGTTGTTTTTGCACTCGTCACCCCGAGTGGGACGGGTATGCTCAGACGTGAGTCCCATGCTCTCCATGCCACTGGAATCAAGCTATCCTGGCTGAAGAGGGGTGGAACCCCAAAACCGGTCCTAGGATGCTTATTCCAGTCCAGGGAGGACCTGGCTTGGCAGTTCGGGCTGGACTGTTCCCATGAGGCACAGGGTCAAGACTGATTTGCATATGGCTGGGTTCAAACTGGAATGGCATGGTGAGCAAAAAACAATGGATTTAGGCCCAGATCTCTGTACTGGGGTGAATAAATGACATTGTTCTTCATTCTGTAAATCAACTGTTGTTTTTGCATTTGTCACCCCTAGTGGGACGGGTATGCTCAGATGTGAGTCCCGTGCTCTCCATGCCACTGGAATCAAGCTATCCTGGCTGAAGAGGGGTGAAACCCCGAAACCAGTCCTAGGATGCATATTCCAGTCCAGGGAGGACCTGGCTTGGCAGTTCGGGCTGGACTGTTCCCATGAGGCACAGGGTCAAGACTGATTTGCATATGGCTGGGATCAAACTGGAATGGCATGGTGAGCAAAAAATTATGGATTTAGGCACAGATCTCTGTATTGGGGCGAATGTATGACATTATTCTCCATTCTGTCCATCAACTGTTGTTTTTGCATTTGCCACCCCGAGTGGGACTGGTATGCTCAGACGTGAGTCCTGTGCTCTCCATGCCACTGGAATCAAGCTATCCTGGCTGAAGAGGGGTGAAACCCCGAAACCGGTCTTAGGATGCTTATTCCAGTCCAGGGAGGACCTGGCTTGGCAGTTCGGGCTGGACTGTTCCCATGAGGCACAGGGTCAAGACTGATTTGCATATGGCTGGGTTCAAACTGGAATGGCATGGTGAGCAAAAAAAATGGATTTGGGCCCAGATTCCTGTACTGGGGTGAATGTATGACATTGTTCTGCATTCTGTCCATCAACTGTTGTTTTTGCATTTGTCACCCCGAGAGGGATGGGTATGCTCAGACGTGAGTCCCGTGCTCTCCATGCCACTGGAATCAAGCTATCCTGCCTGAAAAGGGATGAAACCCTGATACCGGTCCTAGGATGCTTATTCCAGTCCAGGGAGGACCTGGCTTGGCAGTTCGGGCTGGACTGTTCCCATGAGGCACAGGGTCAAGACTGATTTGCATATGGCTGGGTTCAAACTGGAATGGCATGGTGAGCAAAAAATTGATGGATTTAGGCTCAGATCTCTGTACTGGAGTGAATGTATGACATTGTTCTGCATTCTGTCTATCAACAGTTGTTTTTGCAATTGTCACCCCGAGTGGGACGGGTATGCTCAGACGTGAGTCCTGTGCTCTCCATGCCACTGGAATCAAGCTATCCTGGCTGAAGAGTGGTGAAACCCCGAAACCGGTCCTAGGATGCTTATTCCAGTCCAGGGAGGACCTGGCTTGGCAGATCAGGCTGGGCTGTTCCCATGAGGCACAGTGTCAAGACTGATTTTCATATGGCTGGGTTCAAACTGGAATGGCATGGTGAGCAAAAAAACAATGGATTTAAGGCCAAGATCTTCTTACTGGGGTGAATGTATGACATTGTTCTGCATTCTGACCATCAACTGTTGTTTTTGCACTCGTCACCCCGAGTGGGACGGGTATGCTCAGACGTGAGTCCCATGCTCTCCATGCCACTGGAATCAAGCTATCCTGGCTGAAGAGGGGTGGAACCCCAAAACCGGTCCTAGGATGCTTATTCCAGTCCAGGGAGGACCTGGCTTGGCAGTTCGGGCTAGACTGTTCCCATGAGGCACAGGGTCAAGACTGATTTGCATATGGCTGGGTTCAAACTGGAATGGCATGGTGAGCAAAAAAACGATGGATTTAGGCCCAGATCTCTGTATTGGGGTGAATGTATGACATTGTTCTTCATTCTGTCCATCAACTGTTGTTTTTGCATTTGTCACCCCGAGTGGGACGGGTATGCTCAGACGTGAGTCCTGTGCTCTCCATGCCACTGGAATCAAGCTATCCTGGCTGAAGAGTGGTGAAACCCCGAAACCGGTCCTAGGATGCTTATTCCAGTCTAGGGAGGACCTGGCTTGGCAGTTCAGGCTGGGCTGTTCCCATGAGGCACAGTGTCAAGACTGATTTGCATATGGCTGGGTTCAAACTGGAATGTCATGGTGAGCAAAAAACTATGGATTTAGGCCCAGATCTCTGTACTGGGGTGAATGTATGACATTGTTCTGCATTCTGTCCATCAACTTTTGTTTTTGCATTTGTCACCCCGAGTGGGACGGGTATGCTCAGACGTGAGTCCCGTGCTCTCCATGCCAAAGGAATCAAGCTATCCTGGCTGAAGAGGGGTGAAACCCTGAAACCGGTCCTAGGATGCTTATTCCAGTCCAGGGAGGACCTGGCTTGGCAGTTCGGGCTGGACTGTTCCCATGAGGCACAGGGTCAAGTCTGATTTGCATATTGCTGGGTTCAAACTGGAATGGCATGGTGAGCAAAAAAAGATAGATTTAGGCCCAGATCTCTGTACTGGGGTGAATGTATGACATTGTTCTGCATTCTGTCCATCAACTGTTGTTTTTGCATTTGTCACCCCGAGTGGTACGGGTATGCTCAGACAAGAGTCCCGTGCTCTCCATGCCACTGGAATCAAGCTATCCTGCCTGAAAAGGGATGAAACCCTGAAACCGGTCCTAGGATGCCTATTCCAGTCCAGGGAGGAGCTGGCTTGGCAGTTCGGGCTGGACTGTTCCCATGAGGCACAGGGTCAAGACTGATTTGCATATGGCTGGGTTCAAACTGAAATGGCATGGTGAGCAAAAAATGGATAGATTTAGGCTCAGATCTCTGTACAGGGGTGAATGTATGACATTGTTCTGCATTCTGTCTATCAACAGTTGTTTTTGCAATTGTCACCCCGAGTGGGACGGGTATGCTCAGACGTGAGTCCCGTGCTCTCCATGCCACTGGAATCAAGCTATCCTGGCTGAAGAGTGGTGAAACCCCGAAACCGGTCCTAGATTGCTTATTTCAGTCCAGGGAGGACCTGGCTTGGCAGTTCAGGCTGGGCTGTTCCCATGAGGCACAGTGTCAAGACTGATTTGCATATGGCTGGGTTCAAACTGGAATGCATGGTGAGCAAAAAAACGATGGATTTAAGGCCAAGATCTCTGTACTGGGGTGAATGTATGACATTGTTCTGCATTCTGACCATCAACTGTTGTTTTTGCATTTGTCACCCCGAGTGGGATGGGTATGCTCACACGTGAGTCCCATGCTCTCCATGCCACTGGAATCAAGCTATCCTGGCTGAAGAGGGGTGGAACCCCGAAACCGGTCCTTGGATGCTTATTCCAGTCCAGGGAGGACCTGGCTTGGCAGTTCGGGCTGGACTGTTCCCATGAGGCACAGGGTCAAGACTGATTTGCATACGGCTGGGTTCAAACTGGAATGGCATGGTGAGCAAAAAAAACGATGGATTTAGGCCCAGATCTCTGTATTGGGGTGAATGTATGACATTGTTCTGCATTCTGTCCATCAACTGTTGTTTTTGCATTTCTCACCCCGAGTGGGACGGGTATGCTCAGACGTGACTCCCGTGCTCTCCATGCCACTGGAATTAAGCTATCCTGGCTGAAGAGGGGTGAAAACCCGCAACCGGTCCTAGGATGCTTATTCCAGTCCAAGGAGGACCTGGCTTGGCAGTTCGGGCTGGACTGTTCCCATGCGGCACAGGGTCAAGACTGATTTGCATATGGCTGGGTTCAAACTGGAATGGCATGGTGAGCAAAAAAAATGGATTTAGGCCCAGATTTCTGTACTGGGGTGAATGTATGACATTGTTCTGCATTCTGTCCATCAACTGTTGTTTTTGCATTTGTCACCCCGAATGGGATGGGTATGCTCAGACGTGAGTCCCGTGCTCTCCATGCCTCTGGAATCAAGCTAAACTGCCTGAAGAGGGATGAAACTCTGAAACCGGTCCTAGGATGCTTTTTCCAGTCCAGGGAGGACCTGGCTTGGCAGTTCGGGCTGGACTGTTCCCATGAGGCACAGGGTCAGGACTGATTTGCATATGGCTGGGTTCAAACTGGAATGGCATGGTTAGCAAAAAATTGATGGATTTAGGCCCAGATCTCTGTACTGGGGTGAATGTATGACATTGTTCTGCATTCTGTCCATCAACTGTTGTTTTTGCATTTGTCACCCCGAGTGGGATGGGTATGCTCAGACGTGAGTCCCGTGCTCTCCATGCCACTGGAATCAAGCTATCCTGCCTGAAGAGGGATGAAACCCCAAAACCGGTCCTAGGATGCTTATTCCAGTCCAGGGAGGACCTGGCTTGGCAGATCGGGCTGGACTGTTCCCATGAGGCACAGGGTCAAGACTGATTTGCATATGGCTGGGTTCAAACTGGAATGGCATGGTGAGCAAAAAACGATGGATTTAGGCCCAGATCTCTGTACTGTGGTGAATGTATGAGATTGTTCTGCATTCTCACCATCAACTGTTGTGTTTGCATTTGTCACCCCTAGTGGGACGTGTATGCTCAGACGTGAGTCCCATGCTCTCCATGCCTCTGGAATCAAGCTATCCTGGCTGAAGAGGGGTGAAACCCAGAAACCGGTCCTAGGATGCTTATTCCATTCCAGGGAGGACCTGGCTTGGCAGTTCGGACTGGACTGTTCCCATGAGGCACAGGGTCAAGTCTGATTTGCATGTGGCTGGGTTCAAACTGGAATGGCAGGGTGAGCAAAAAAAGATGGATTTAGGCCCAGATCTCTGTACTGGGGTGAATGTATGACATTGTTCTGCATTCTGTCCATCAACTGTTGTTTTTGCATTTGTCACCCCGAGAGGGATGGGTATGCTCAGATGTGAGTCCTGTGCTATCCATGCCACTGGAATCAAGCTATCCTGCCTGAAAAGGGATGAAACCCTGATACCGGTCCTAGGATGCTTATTCCAGTCCAGGGAGGACCTGGCTTGTCAGTTCGGGCTGGACTGTTCCCATGAGGCACAGGGTCAAGACTGATTTGCATATGGATGGGTTCAAACTGGAATGGCATGGTGAGCAAAAAATTGATGGATTTAGGCTCAGATCTCTGTACTGGAGTGAATGTATGACATTGTTCTGCATTCTGTCTATCAACAGTTGTTTTTGCAATTGTCACCCCGAGTGGGACGGGTATGCTCAGACGTGAGTCCTGTGCTCTCCATGCCACTGGAATCAAGCTATCCTGGCTGAAGAGTGATGAAACCCCGAAACCGGTCCTAGGATGCTTATTCCAGTCCAGGGAGGACCTGGCTTGGCAGATCAGGCTGGGCTGTTCCCATGAGGCACAGTGTCAAGACTGATTTTCATATGGCTGGGTTCAAACTGGAATGGCATGGTGAGCAAAAAAACAATGGATTTAAGGCCAAGATCTTCTTACTGTGGTGAATGTATGACATTGTTCTGCATTCTGACCATCAACTGTTGTTTTTGCACTCGTCACCCCGAGTGGGACGGGTATGCTCAGACGTGAGTCCCATGCTCTCCATGCCACTGGAATCAAGCTATCCTGGCTGAAGAGGGGTGGAACCCCAAAACCGGTCCTAGGATGCTTATTCCAGTCCAGGGAGGACCTGGCTTGGCAGTTCGGGCTGGACTGTTCCCATGAGGCACAGCGTCAAGACTGATTTGCATATAGCTGGGTTCAAACTGGAATGGCATGGTGAGCAAAAAAACGATGGATTTAGGCCCAGATCTCTGTATTGGGGTGAATGTATGACATTGTTCTTCATTCTGTCCATCAACTGTTGTTTTTGCATTTGTCACCCCGAGTGGGACGGGTATGCTCAGACGTGAGTCCTGTGCTCTCCATGCCACTGGAATCAAGCTATCCTGGCTGAAGAGTGGTGAAACCCCGAAACCGGTCCTAGGATGCTTATTCCAGTCTAGGGAGGACCTGGCTTGGCAGTTCAGGCTGGGCTGTTCCCATGAGGCACAGTGTCAAGACTGATTTGCATATGGCTGGGTTCAAACTGGAATGTCATGGTGAGCAAAAAACTATGGATTTAGGCCCAGATCTCTGTACTGGGGTGAATGTATGACATTGTTCTGCATTCAGTCCATCAACTGTTGTTTTTGCATTTGTCACCCCGAGTGGGACGGGTATGCTCAGACGTGAGTCCCGTGCTCTCCATGCCAAAGGAATCAAGCTATCCTGGCTGAAGAGGGGTGAAACCCCGAAACCGGTCCTAGGATGCTTATTCCAGTCGAGGGAGGACCTGGCTTGGCAGTTCGGGCTGGACTGTTACCATGAGGCACAGGGTCAAGTCTGATTTGCATATTGCTGGGTTCAAACTGGAATGGCATGGTGAGCAAAAAAAGATAGATTTAGGCCCAGATCTCTGTACTGGGGTGAATGTATGACATTGTTCTGCATTCTGTCCATCAACTGTTGTTTTTGCATTTGTCACCCCGAGTGGTACGGGTATGCTCAGACAAGAGTCCCGTGCTCTCCATGCCACTGGAATCAAGCTATCCTGGCTGAAGAGTGGTGAAACCCCGAAACCGGTCCTAGGATGCTTATTCCAGTCCAGGGAGGACCTGGCTTGGCAGTTCGGGCTGGACTGTTCCCATGAGGCACAGGGTCAAGACTGATTTGCATATGGCTGGGTTCAAACTGGAATGGCATGGTGAGCAAAAAATGGATGGATTTAGGCTCAGATCTCTGTACTGGGGTGAATGTATGACATTGTTCTGCATTCTGTCTATCAACAGTTGTTTTTGCAATTGTCACCCCGAGTGGGACGGGTATGCTCAGACGTGAGTCCCGTGCTCTCCATGCCACTGGAATCAAGCTATCCTGGCTGAAGAGTGGTGAAACCCCGAAACCGGTCCTAGATTGCTTATTTCAGTCCAGGGAGGACCTGGCTTGGCAGTTCAGGCTGGGCTGTTCCCATGAGGCACAGTGTCAAGACTGATTTGCATATGGCTGGGTTCAAACTGGAATGGCATGGTGAGCAAAAAAACGATGGATTTAAGGCCAAGATCTCTGTACTGGGGTGAATGTATGACATTGTTCTGCATTCTGACCATCAACTGTTGTTTTTGCATTTGTCACCCCAAGTGGGACGGGTATGCTCACACGTGAGTCCCATGCTCTCCATGCCACTGGAATCAAGCTATCCTGGCTGAAGAGGGGTGGAACCCCGAAACCGGTCCTAGGATGCTTATTCCAGTCCAGGGAGGACCTGGCTTGGCAGTTTGGGCTGGACTGTTCCCATGAGGCACAGGGTCAAGACTGATTTGCATACGGCTTGGTTCAAACTGGAATGGCATGGTGAGCAAAAAAAACGATGGATTTAGGCCCAGATCTCTGTATTGGGGTGAATGTATGACATTGTTCTGCATTCTGTCCATCAACTGTTGTTTTTGCATTTCTCACCCCGAGTGGGACGGGTATGCTCAGACTTGACTCCCGTGCTCTCCATGCCACTGGAATTAAGCTATCCTGGCTGAAGAGGGGTGAAAACCCGCAACCGGTCCTAGGATGCTTATTCCAGTCCAAGGAGGACCTGGCTTGGCAGTTCGGGCTGGACTGTTCCCATGCGGCACAGGGTCAAGACTGATTTGCATATGGCTGGGTTCAAACTGGAATGGCATGGTGAGCAAAAAAAATGGATTTAGGCCCAGATCTCTGTACTGGGGTGAATGTATGACATTGTTCTGCATTCTGTCCATCAACTGTTGTTTTTGCATTTGTCACCCCGAGTGGGATGGGTATGCTCAGACGTGAGTCCCGTGCTCTCCATGCCACTGGAATCAAGCTATCCTGCCTGAAGAGGGATGAAACCCCAAAACCGGTCCTAGGATGCCTATTCCAGTCCAGGGAGGACCTGGCTTGGCAGATCGGGCTGGACTGTTCCCATGAGGCACAGGGTCAGGACTGATTTGCATATGGCTGGGTTCAAACTGGAATGGCATGGTTAGCAAAAAATGGATGGATTTAGGCCCAGATCTCTGTACTGGGGTGAATGTATGACATTGTTCTGCATTCTGTCCATCAACTGTTGTTTTTGCATTTGTCACCCCGAGTGGGATGGGTATGCTCAGACGTGAGTCCCGTGCTCTCCATGCCACTGGAATCAAGCTATCCTGCCTGAAGAGGGATGAAACCCCAAAACCGGTCCTAGGATGCCTATTCCAGTCCAGGGAGGACCTGGCTTGGCAGATCGGGCTGGACTGTTCCCATGAGGCACAGGGTCAAGACTGATTTGCATATGGCTGGGTTCAAACTGGAATGGCACGGTGAGCAAAAAACGATGGATTTAGGCCCAGATCTCTGTACTGTGGTGAATGTATGAGATTGTTCTGCATTCTCACCATCAACTGTTGTTTTTGCATTTGTCACCCCTAGTGGGACGGGTATGCTCAGACGTGAGTCCCATGCTCTCCATGCCTCTGGAATCAAGCTATCCTGGCTGAAGAGGGGTGAAACCCCGAAACCGGTCCTAGGATGCTTATTCCAGTCCAGGGAGGACCTGGCTTGGCAGTTCGGACTGGACTGTTCCCATGAGGCACAGGGTCAAGTCTGATTTGCATGTGGCTGGGTTCAAACTGGAATGGCAGGGTGAGCAAAAAAAGATGGATTTAGGCCCAGATCTCTGTACTGGGGTGAATGTATGACATTGTTCTGCATTCTGTCCATCAACTGTTGTTTTTGCATTTGTCACCCCGAGTGGGATGGGTATGCTCAGACGTGAGTCCCGTGCTCTCCATGTCTCTGGAATCAATCTAAACTGCCTGAAGGGGGTGAAACCCCGAAACCGGTCCTAGGATGCTTATTCCAGTCCAGGGAGGACCTGGCTTGGCAGTTCGGGCTGGACTGTTCCCATGAGGCACAGGGTCAAGACTGATTTGCATATGGCTGGGTTCAAACTGGAATCGCATAGTGAGCAAAAAACAATGGATTTAGGCCCAGATCTCTGTACTGGGGTGAATGTATGACATTGTTTTGCATTCTGTAAATCAACTGTTGTTTTTGCATTTGTCACCCCTAGTGGGACGGGTATGCTCAGATGTGAGTCCCGTGCTCTCCATGCCACTGGAATCAAGCTATCCTGGCTGAAGAGGGGTGAAACCCCGAAACCGGCCCTAGGATGCTTATTCCAGTCCAGGGAGGACCTGGCTTGGCAGTTTGGGCTGGACTGTTCCCATGAGGCACAGGGTCAAGACTGATTTGCATATGGCTGGGTTCAAACTGGAATGGCATGGTGAGCAAAAAATTATGGATTTAGGCACAGATCTCTGTACTGGGGTGAATGTATGACATTGTTCTGCATTCAGTCCATCAACTGTTGTTTTTGCATTTGTCACCCCGAGTGGGACTGGTATGCTCAGACGTGAGTCCTGTGCTCTCCATGCCACTGGAATCAAGCTATCCTGGCTGAAGAGGGGTGAAACCCCGAAACCGGTCCTAGGATGCTTATTCCAGTTCAGCGAGGACCTGGCTTGGCAGTTCAGGCTGGACTGTTCCCATGAGGCACAGTGTTAAGACTGATTTGAATATGGCTGGGTTCAAACTGGAATGGCATGGTGAGCCAAAAACATCGGATTTAGGCTCAGATCTCTGTACTGGGGTGAATGTATGACATTGTTCTGCATTCTGTCTACCAACTGTTGTTTTTTCAGTTGTCACCCCGAGTGGGATGGGTATGCTCAGACGTGAGTCCCGTGCTCTCCATGCCTCTGGAATCAAGCTAAACTGCCTGAAGAGGGATGAAACTCTGAAACCGGTCCTAGGATGCTTTTTCCAGTCCAGGGAGGACCTGGCTTGGCAGTTCGGGCTGGACTGTTCCCATGAGGCACAGGGTCAGGACTGATTTGCATATGGCTGGGTTCAAACTGGAATGGCATGGTTAGCAAAAAATGGATGGATTTAGGCCCAGATCTCTGTACTGGGGTGAATGTATGACATTGTTCTGCATTCTGTCCATCAACTGTTGTTTTTGCATTTGTCACCCCGAGTGGGATGGGTATGCTCAGACGTGAGTCCCGTGCTCTCCATGCCACTGGAATCAAGCTATCCTGCCTGAAGAGGGATGAAACCCCAAAACCGGTCCTAGGATGCTTATTCCAGTCCAGGGAGGACCTGGCTTGGCAGATCGGGCTGGACTGTTCCCATGAGGCACAGGGTCAAGACTGATTTGCATATGGCTGGGTTCAAACTGGAATGGCATGGTGAGCAAAAAAAGATAGATTTAGGCCCAGCTCTCTGTACTGGGGTGAATGTATGACATTGTTCTGCATTCTGTCCATCAACTGTTGTTTTTGCATTTGTCACCCCGAGTGGTACGGGTATGCTCAGACGTGAGTCCCATGCTCTCCATGCCTCTGGAATCAAGCTATCCTGCCTGAAAAGGGATGAAACCCTGAAACCGGTCCTAGGATGCCTATTCCAGTCCAGGGAGGAGCTGGCTTGGCAGTTCGGGCTGGACTGTTCCCATGAGGCACAGGGTCAAGACTGATTTGCATATGGCTGGGTTCAAACTGGAATGGCATGGTGAGCAAAAAATGGATGGATTTAGGCTCAGATCTCTGTACTGGGGTGAATGTATGACATTGTTCTGCATTCTGTCTATCAACAGTTGTTTTTGCAATTGTCACCCCGAGTGGGACGGGTATGCTCAGACGTGAGTCCCGTGCTCTCCATGCCACTGGAATCAAGCTATCCTGGCTGAAGAGTGGTGAAACCCCGAAACCGGTCCTAGATTGCTTATTTCAGTCCAGGGAGGACCTGGCTTGGCAGTTCAGGCTGGGCTGTTCCCATGAGGCACAGTGTCAAGACTGATTTACATATGGCTGGGTTCAAACTGGAATGGCATGGTGAGCAAAAAACGATGGATTTAAGGCCAAGATATCTGTACTGGGGTGAATGTATGACATTGTTCTGCATTCTGACCATCAACTGTTGTTTTTGCATTTGTCACCCCGAGTGGGATGGGTATGCTCACACGTGAGTCCCGTGCTCTCCATGCCACTGGAATCAAGCTATCCTGCCTGAAGAGGGATGAAACCCCAAAACCGGTCCTAGGATGCTTATTCCAGTCCAGGGAGGACCTGGCTTGGCAGTTCGGGCTGGACTGTTCCCATGAGGCACAGGGTCAAGACTGATTTGCATATGGCTGGGTTCAAACTGGAATGGCATGGTGAGCAAAAAACGATGGATTTAGGCCCAGATCTCTGTACTGTGGTGAATGTATGAGATTGTTCTGCATTCTGACCATCAACTGTTGTTTTTGCATTTGTCACCCCTAGTGGGACGGGTATGCTCAGACGTGAGTCCCGTGCTCTCCATGCCTCTGGAATCAAGCTATCCTGGCTGAAGAGGGGTGAAACCCCGAAACCGGTCCTAGGATGCTTATTCCAGTCCAGGGAGGACCTGGCTTGGCAGTTCGGGCTGGACTGTTCCCATGAGGCACAGGGTCAAGACTGATTTGCATATTGCTGGGTTCAAACTGGAATGGCATGGTGAGCAAAAAAACAATGGATTTAGGCCCAGATCTCTGTACTGGGGTGAATGTATGACTTTGTTCTGCATTCTGTCCTTCAACTGTTGTTTTTGTATTTGTCACCCCGAGTGGGACGGGTATGCTCAGATGTGACTCCCGTGCTTTCCATGCCACTGGAATCAAGCTATCCTGGCTGAAGAGGGGTGAAACCCCGAAACCGGTCCTAGGATGCTTATTCCAGTCAAGGGAGGACCTGGCTTGGCTGTTCGATCTGGACTGTTCCCATGAGGCACAGGGTCAGGACTATTTTGCATACGGCTCGGTTCAAACTGGAATGGCATGGTGAGCAAAAAAAAATGGATTTTGGCCCAGATCTCTGTACTGGGGTGAATGTATGACATTGTTCTGCATTCTGTCCATCAACTGTTGTTTTTGCATTTGTCATCCCGAGTGGGATGGGTATGCTCAGACGTGAGTCCCGTGCTCTCCATGCCTCTGGAATCAAGCTAAACTGCCTGAAGAGTGGTGAAACCCCGAAACTGGTCCTATGATGCTTATTCCAGTCCAGGGAGGACCTGGCTTGGCAGTTCGGGCTGGACTGTTCCCATGAGGCGAAGGGTCAAGACTGATTTGCATATGGCTGGGTTCAAACTGGAATGGCATGGTGAGCAAAAAAACGATGGATTTAGGCCCAGATCTCTGTACTGGGGTGAATGTATGATATTGTTCTGCATTCTGTCTATCAACTGTTGTTTTTACATTTGTCACCCCGAGTGGGACGGGTATGCTCAGACGTGAGTCCCGTGCTCTCCATGCCACTGGATTCAAGCTATCCCGGCTGAAGAGGGGTGAAACCCCGGAACCGGTCCTAGGATGTTTATTTCAGTCCAGGGAGGACTTGGCTTGGCAGTTCGGGCTGGACTGTTCCCATGAGGCACAGGGTCAAGACTGATTTGCATATGGCTGGGTTCAAACTGGAATGGCATGGTGAGCAAAAAATGGATGGATTTAGGCTCAGATCTCTGTACTGGGGTGAATGTATGACATTGTTCTGCATTCTGTCTATCAACAGTTGTTTTTGCAATTGTCACCCCGAGTGGGACGGGTATGCTCAGACGTGAGTCCCGTGCTCTCCATGCCACTGGAATCAAGCTATCCTGGCTGAAGAGTGGTGAAACCCCGAAACCGGTCCTAGATTGCTTATTTCAGTCCAGGGAGGACCTGGCTTGGCAGTTCAGGCTGGGCTGTTCCCATGAGGCACAGTGTCAAGACTGATTTGCAAATGGCTGGGTTCAAACTGGAATGGCATGGTGAGCAAAAAAACGATGGATTTAAGGCCAAGATCTCTGTACTGGGGTGAATGTATGACATTGTTCTGCATTCTGACCATCAACTGTTGTTTTTGCATTTGTCACCCCAAGTGGGACGGGTATGCTCACACGTGAGTCCCATGCTCTCCATGCGACTGGAATCAAGCTATCCTGGCTGAAGAGGGGTGGAACCCCGAAACCGGTCCTAGGATGCTTATTCCAGTCCAGGGAGGACCTGGCTTGGCAGTTTGGGCTGGACTGTTCCCATGAGGCACAGGGTCAAGACTGATTTGCATACGGCTTGGTTCAAACTGGAATGGCATGGTGAGCAAAAAAAACGATGGATTTAGGCCCAGATCTCTGTATTGGGGTGAATGTATGACATTGTTCTGCATTCTGTCCATCAACTGTTGTTTTTGCATTTCTCACCCCGAGTGGGACGGGTATGCTCAGACTTGACTCCCGTGCTCTCCATGCCACTGGAATTAAGCTATCCTGGCTGAAGAGGGGTGAAAACCCGCAACCGGTCCTAGGATGCTTATTCCAGTCCAAGGAGGACCTGGCTTGGCAGTTCGGGCTGGACTGTTCCCATGCGGCACAGGGTCAAGACTGATTTGCATATGGCTGGGTTCAAACTGGAATGGCATGGTGAGCAAAAAAAATGGATTTAGGCCCAGATCTCTGTACTGGGGTGAATGTATGACATTGTTCTGCATTCTGTCCATCAACTGTTGTTTTTGCATTTGTCACCCCGAATGGGATGGGTATGCTCAGACGTGAGTCCCGTGCTCTCCATGCCTCTGGAATCAAGCTAAACTGCCTGAAGAGGGATGAAACTCTGAAACCGGTCCTAGGATGCTTTTTCCAGTCCAGGGAGGACCTGGCTTGGCAGTTCGGGCTGGACTGTTCCCATGAGGCACAGGGTCAGGACTGATTTGCATATGGCTGGGTTCAAACTGGAATGGCATGGTTAGCAAAAAATGGATGGATTTAGGCCCAGATCTCTGTACTGGGGTGAATGTATGACATTGTTCTGCATTCTGTCCATCAACTGTTGTTTTTGCATTTGTCACCCCGAGTGGGATGGGTATGCTCAGACGTGAGTCCCGTGCTCTCCATGCCACTGGAATCAAGCTATCCTGCCTGAAGAGGGATGAAACCCCAAAACCGGTCCTAGGATGCTTATTCCAGTCCAGGGAGGACCTGGCTTGGCAGATCGGGCTGGACTGTTCCCATGAGGCACAGGGTCAAGACTGATTTGCATATGGCTGGGTTCAAACTGGAATGGCACGGTGAGCAAAAAACGATGGATTTAGGCCCAGATCTCTGTACTGTGGTGAATGTATGAGATTGTTCTGCATTCTCACCATCAACTGTTGTTTTTGCATTTGTCACCCCTAGTGGGACGGGTATGCTCAGACGTGAGTCCCATGCTCTCCATGCCTCTGGAATCAAGCTATCCTGGCTGAAGAGGGGTGAAACCCCGAAACCGGTCCTAGGATGCTTATTCCAGTCCAGGGAGGACCTGGCTTGGCAGTTCGGACTGGACTGTTCCCATGAGGCACAGGGTCAAGTCTGATTTGCATGTGGCTGGGTTCAAACTGGAATGGCAGGGTGAGCAAAAAAAGATGGATTTAGGCCCAGATCTCTGTACTGGGGTGAATGTATGACATTGTTCTGCATTCTGTCCATCAACTGTTGTTTTTGCATTTGTCACCCCGAGTGGGGTGGGTATGCTCAGACGTGAGTCCCGTGCTCTCCATGTCTCTGGAATCAATCTAAACTGCCTGAAGGGGGTGAAACCCCGAAACCGGTCCTAGGATGCTTATTCCAGTCCAGGGAGGACCTGGCTTGGCAGTTCGGGCTGGACTGTTCCCATGAGGCACAGGGTCAAGACTGATTTGCATATGGCTGGGTTCAAACTGGAATCGCATAGTGAGCAAAAAACAATGGATTTAGGCCCAGATCTCTGTACTGGGGTGAATGTATGACATTGTTTTGCATTCTGTAAATCAACTGTTGTTTTTGCATTTGTCACCCCTAGTGGACGGGTATGCTCAGATGTGAGTCCCGTGCTCTCCATGCCACTGGAATCAAGCTATCCTGGCTGAAGAGGGGTGAAACCCCGAAACCGGCCCTAGGATGCTTATTCCAGTCCAGGGAGGACCTGGCTTGGCAGTTTGGGCTGGACTGTTCCCATGAGGCACAGGGTCAAGACTGATTTGCATATGGCTGGGATCAAACTGGAATGGCATGGTGAGCAAAAAATTATGGATTTAGGCACAGATCTCTGTACTGGGGTGAATGTATGACATTGTTCTGCATTCAGTCCATCAACTGTTGTTTTTGCATTTGTCACCCCGAGTGGGACTGGTATGCTCAGACGTGAGTCCTGTGCTCTCCATGCCACTGGAATCAAGCTATCCTGGCTGAAGAGGGGTGAAACCCCGAAACCGGTCCTAGGATGCTTATTCCAGTTCAGCGAGGACCTGGCTTGGCAGTTCAGGCTGGACTGTTCCCATGAGGCACAGTGTTAAGACTGATTTGAATATGGCTGGGTTCAAACTGGAATGGCATGGTGAGCCAAAAACATCGGATTTAGGCTCAGATCTCTGTACTGGGGTGAATGTATGACATTGTTCTGCATTCTGTCTACCAACTGTTGTTTTTTCAGTTGTCACCCCGAGTGGGATGGGTATGCTCAGACGTGAGTCCCGTGCTCTCCATGCCTCTGGAATCAAGCTAAACTGCCTGAAGAGGGATGAAACTCTGAAACCGGTCCTAGGATGCTTTTTCCAGTCCAGGGAGGACCTGGCTTGGCAGTTCGGGCTGGACTGTTCCCATGAGGCACAGGGTCAGGACTGATTTGCATATGGCTGGGTTCAAACTGGAATGGCATGGTTAGCAAAAAATGGATGGATTTAGGCCCAGATCTCTGTACTGGGGTGAATGTATGACATTGTTCTGCATTCTGTCCATCAACTGTTGTTTTTGCATTTGTCACCCCGAGTGGGATGGGTATGCTCAGACGTGAGTCCCGTGCTCTCCATGCCACTGGAATCAAGCTATCCTGCCTGAAGAGGGATGAAACCCCAAAACCGGTCCTAGGATGCTTATTCCAGTCCAGGGAGGACCTGGCTTGGCAGATCGGGCTGGACTGTTCCCATGAGGCACAGGGTCAAGACTGATTTGCATATGGCTGGGTTCAAACTGGAATGGCATGGTGAGCAAAAAAAGATAGATTTAGGCCCAGCTCTCTGTACTGGGGTGAATGTATGACATTGTTCTGCATTCTGTCCATCAACTGTTGTTTTTGCATTTGTCACCCCGAGTGGTACGGGTATGCTCAGACGTGAGTCCCATGCTCTCCATGCCTCTGGAATCAAGCTATCCTGCCTGAAAAGGGATGAAACCCTGAAACCGGTCCTAGGATGCCTATTCCAGTCCAGGGAGGAGCTGGCTTGGCAGTTCGGGCTGGACTGTTCCCATGAGGCACAGGGTCAAGACTGATTTGCATATGGCTGGGTTCAAACTGGAATGGCATGGTGAGCAAAAAATGGATGGATTTAGGCTCAGATCTCTGTACTGGGGTGAATGTATGACATTGTTCTGCATTCTGTCTATCAACAGTTGTTTTTGCAATTGTCACCCCGAGTGGGACGGGTATGCTCAGACGTGAGTCCCGTGCTCTCCATGCCACTGGAATCAAGCTATCCTGGCTGAAGAGTGGTGAAACCCCGAAACCGGTCCTAGATTGCTTATTTCAGTCCAGGGAGGACCTGGCTTGGCAGTTCAGGCTGGGCTGTTCCCATGAGGCACAGTGTCAAGACTGATTTACATATGGCTGGGTTCAAACTGGAATGGCATGGTGAGCAAAAAACGATGGATTTAAGGCCAAGATATCTGTACTGGGGTGAATGTATGACATTGTTCTGCATTCTGACCATCAACTGTTGTTTTTGCATTTGTCACCCCGAGTGGGATGGGTATGCTCACACGTGAGTCCCGTGCTCTCCATGCCACTGGAATCAAGCTATCCTGCCTGAAGAGGGATGAAACCCCAAAACCGGTCCTAGGATGCTTATTCCAGTCCAGGGAGGACCTGGCTTGGCAGTTCGGGCTGGACTGTTCCCATGAGGCACAGGGTCAAGACTGATTTGCATATGGCTGGGTTCAAACTGGAATGGCATGGTGAGCAAAAAACGATGGATTTAGGCCCAGATCTCTGTACTGTGGTGAATGTATGAGATTGTTCTGCATTCTGACCATCAACTGTTGTTTTTGCATTTGTCACCCCTAGTGGGACGGGTATGCTCAGACGTGAGTCCCGTGCTCTCCATGCCTCTGGAATCAAGCTATCCTGGCTGAAGAGGGGTGAAACCCCGAAACCGGTCCTAGGATGCTTATTCCAGTCCAGGGAGGACCTGGCTTGGCAGTTCGGGCTGGACTGTTCCCATGAGGCACAGGGTCAAGACTGATTTGCATATTGCTGGGTTCAAACTGGAATGGCATGGTGAGCAAAAAAACAATGGATTTAGGCCCAGATCTCTGTACTGGGGTGAATGTATGACTTTGTTCTGCATTCTGTCCTTCAACTGTTGTTTTTGTATTTGTCACCCCGAGTGGGACGGGTATGCTCAGATGTGACTCCCGTGCTTTCCATGCCACTGGAATCAAGCTATCCTGGCTGAAGAGGGGTGAAACCCCGAAACCGGTCCTAGGATGCTTATTCCAGTCAAGGGAGGACCTGGCTTGGCTGTTCGATCTGGACTGTTCCCATGAGGCACAGGGTCAGGACTATTTTGCATACGGCTCGGTTCAAACTGGAATGGCATGGTGAGCAAAAAAAAATGGATTTTGGCCCAGATCTCTGTACTGGGGTGAATGTATGACATTGTTCTGCATTCTGTCCATCAACTGTTGTTTTTGCATTTGTCACCCCGAGTGGGATGGGTATGCTCAGACGTGAGTCCCGTGCTCTCCATGCCTCTGGAATCAAGCTAAACTGCCTGAAGAGTGGTGAAACCCCGAAACTGGTCCTATGATGCTTATTCCAGTCCAGGGAGGACCTGGCTTGGCAGTTCGGGCTGGACTGTTCCCATGAGGCGAAGGGTCAAGACTGATTTGCATATGGCTGGGTTCAAACTGGAATGGCATGGTGAGCAAAAAAACGATGGATTTAGGCCCAGATCTCTGTACTGGGGTGAATGTATGATATTGTTCTGCATTCTGTCTATCAACTGTTGTTTTTACATTTGTCACCCCGAGTGGGACGGGTATGCTCAGACGTGAGTCCCGTGCTCTCCATGCCACTGGATTCAAGCTATCCCGGCTGAAGAGGGGTGAAACCCCGGAACCGGTCCTAGGATGTTTATTTCAGTCCAGGGAGGACTTGGCTTGGCAGTTCGGGCTGGACTGTTCCCATGAGGCACAGGGTCAAGACTGATTTGCATATGGCTGGGTTCAAACTGGAATCGCATGGTGAGCAAAAAACAATGGATTTAGGCCCACATCTCTGTACTGGGGTGAATAAATGACATTGTTCTTCATTCTGTAAATCAACTGTTGTTTTTGCATTTGTCACCCCTAGTGGGACGGGTATGCTCAGATGTGAGTCCCGTGCTCTCCATGCCACTGGAATCAAGCTATCCTGGCTGAAGAGGGGTGAAACCCCGAAACCGGTCCTAGGATGCTTATTCCAGTCCAGGGAGGACCTGGCTTGGCAGTTCGGGCTGGACTGTTCCCATGAGGCACAGGGTCAAGACTGATTTGCATATGGCTGGGTTCAAACTGGAATGGCATGGTGAGCAAAAAAAATGGATTTGGGCCCAGATTCCTGTACTGGGGTGAATGTATGACATTGTTCTGCATTCTGTCCATCAACTGTTGTTTTTGCATTTGTCACCCCGAGAGGGATGGGTATGCTCAGACGTGAGTCCCGTGCTCTCCATGCCACTGGAATCAAGCTATCCTGCCTGAAAAGGGATGAAACCCTGAAACCGGTCCTAGGTTGCTTATTCCAGTCCAGGGAGGACCTGGCTTGGCAGTTCGGGCTGGACTGTTCCCATGAGGCACAGGGTCAAGGCTGATTTGCATATGGCTGGGTTTAAACTGGAATGGCATGGTGAGCAAAAAATGGATGGATTTAGGCTCAGATCTCTGTACTGGAGTGAATGTATGACATTGTTCTGCATTCTGTCTATCAACAGTTGTTTTTGCAATTGTCACCCCGAGTGGGACGGGTATGCTCAGACGTGAGTCCTGTGCTCTCCATGCCACTGGAATCAAGCTATCCTGGCTGAAGAGTGGTGAAACCCCGAAACCGGTCCTAGGATGCTTATTCCAGTCCAGGGAGGACCTGGCTTGGCAGATCAGGCTGGGCTGTTCCCATGAGGCACAGTGTCAAGACTGATTTGCATATGGCTGGGTTCAAACTGGAATGGCATGGTGAGCAAAAAAACAATGGATTTAAGGCCAAGATCTTCTTACTGGGGTGAATGTATGACATTGTTCTGCATTCTGACCATCAACTGTTGTTTTTGCATTCGTCACCCCGAGTGGGACGGGTATGCTCAAACGTGAGTCCCATGCTCTCCATGCCACTGGAATCAAGCTATCCTGGCTGAAGAGGGGTGGAACCCCAAAACCGGTCCTAGGATGCTTATTCCAGTCCAGGGAGGACCTGGCTTGGCAGTTCGGGCTGGACTGTTCCCATGAGGCACAGGGTCAAGACTGATTTGCATATGGCTGGGTTCAAACTGGAATGGCATGGTGAGCAAAAAAACGATGGATTTAGGCCCAGATCTCTGTATTGGGGTGAATGTATGACATTGTTCTTCATTCTGTCCATCAACTGTTGTTTTTGCATTCGTCACCCCGAGTGGGACGGGTATGCTCAGACGTGAGTCCTGTGCTCTCCATGCCACTGGAATCAAGCTATCCTGGCTGAAGAGGGGTGAAACCCCGAAACTGGTCCTAGGATGCTTTTTCAAGTCCAGGGAGGACCTGGCTTGGCAGATCAGGCTGGGCTGTTCCCATGAGGCACAGTGTCAAGACTGATTTGCATATGGCTGGGTTCAATCTGAAATGGCATGGTGAGCAAAAAAAATGAATTTAGGCCCAGATCTCTGTACTGGGGTGAATGTATGATATTGTTCTGCATTCTGTCCATCAACTGTTGTTTTTGCATTTGTCACCCCGAGTGGGATGGGTATGCTCAGACGTGAGTCCCGTGCTCTTCATGCCACTGGAATCAAGCTATCCTGCCTGAAGAGGGATGAAACCCTGAAACTGGTCCTAGGATGCTTTTTCAAGTCCAGGGATGACCTGGCTTGGCAGTTCGGGCTGGACTGTTCCCATGAGGCACAGGGTCAAGACTGATTTGAATATGGCTGGGTTCAAACTGGAATGGCATGGTGAGCCAAAAACAACGGATTTAGGCTCAGATCTCTGTACTGGGGTGAATGTATGTCATTGTTCTGCATTCTGTCTATCAGCAGTTGTTTTTTCAATTGTCACCCCGATTGGGACGGGTATGCTCAGACCTGAGTCCCGTGCTCTCCATGCCACTGGAATCAAGCTATCCTGGCTGAAGAGGGGTGAAACCCCGAAACCGGTCCTAGGATGCTTATTCCAGTCCAGGGAGGACCTGGCTTGGCAGTTCAGGCTGGGCTGTTCCCATGAGGCTCAGTGTCAAGACTGATTTGCATATGGCTGGGTTCAAACTGGAATGTCATGGTGAGCAAAAAAACGATGGATGTAGGCCCAGATCTCTATACTGGGGTGAATGTATGACATTGTTCTGCATTCTGTCCATCAACTGTTGTTTTTGCATTTGTCACCCCGAGTGGGACGGGTATGCTCAGACATGAGTCCCGTGCTCTCCATGCCACTGGAATCAAGCTATCCTGGCTGAAGAGGGGTGAAACCCCGAAACCGGTCCTGGGATGCTTATTCTAGTCCAGGGAGGACCTGGCTTGGCAGTTCGGGCTGGACTGTTACCATGAGGCACAGGGTCAAGTCTGATTTGCATATTGCTGGGTTCAAACTGGAATGGCATGGTGAGCAAAAAAAGATAGATTTAGGCCCAGATCTCTGTACTGGGGTGAATGTATGACATTGTTCTGCATTCTGTAAATCAACTGTTGTTTTTGCATTTGTCACCCCTAGTGGGACGGGTATGCTCAGATGTGAGTCCCGTGCTCTCCATGCCACTGGAATCAAGCTATCCTGGCTGAAGAGGGGTGAAACCCCGATACCAGTCCTAGGATGCATATTCCAGTCCAGGGAGGACCTGGCTTGGCAGTTTGGGCTGGACTGTTCCCATGAGGCACAGGGTCAAGACTGATTTGCATACGGCTGGGATCAAACTGGAATGGCATGGTGAGCAAAAAATTATGGATTTAGGCACAGATCTCTGTATTGGGGCGAATGTATGACATTATTCTCCATTCTGTCCATCAACTGTTGTTTTTGCATTTGCCACCCCGAGTGGGACTGGTATGCTCAGACGTGAGTCCTGTGCTCTCCATGCCACTGGAATCAAGCTATCCTGGCTGAAGAGGGGTGAAACCCCGAAACCGGTCCTAGGATGCTTATTCCAGTCCAGGGAGGACCTGGCTTGGCAGTTCGGGCTGGACTGTTCCCATGAGGCAAAGGGTCAAGACTGATTTGCATATGGCTGGGTTCAAACTGGAATGGCATGGTGAGCAAAAAAAATGGATTTGGGCCCAGATTCCTGTACTGGGGTGAATGTATGACATTGTTCTATATTCTGTCCATCAACTGTTGTTTTTGCATTTGTCACCCTGAGTGGGATGGGTATGCTCAGACGTGAGTCCCGTGCTCTCCATGCCACTGGATTCAAGCTATCCCGGCTGAAGAGGGGTGAAACCCCGGAACCGGTCCTAGGATGCTTATTCCAGTCCAGGGAGGACCTGGCTTGGCAGTTCGGGCTGGACTGTTCCCATGAGGCACAGGGTCAAGACTGATTTGCATATGGCTTGGTTCAAACTGGAATCGCATGGTGAGCAAAAAACAATGGATTTAGGCCCAGATCTCTGTACTGGGGTGAATGTATGACATTGTTCTGCATTCTGTAAATCAACTGTTGTTTTTGCATTTGTCACCCCTAGTGGGACGGGTATGCTCAGATGTGAGTCCCGTGCTCTCCATGCCACTGGAATCAAGCTATCCTGGCTGAAGAGGGGTGAAACCCCGAAACCAGTCCTAGGATGCATATTCCAGTCCAGGGAGGACCTGGCTTGGCAGTTCGGGCTGGACTGTTCCCATGAGGCACAGGGTCAAGACTGATTTGCATACGGCTGGGTTCAAACTGGAATGGCATGGTGAGCAAAAAAAGATGGATTTTGGCCCAGATCTCTGTACTCGGGTGAATGTATGACATTGTTCTGCATTCTTTCCATCAACTGTTGTTTTTGCATTTGTCACCCCGAGTGGGATGGGTATGCTCAGACGTGAGTCCCGTGCTCTCCATGCCTCTGGAATCAAGCTAAACTGCCTGAAGAGGGGTGAAACCCCGAAACCGGTCCTAGGATGCCTATTCCAGTCCAGGGAGGACCTGGCTTTGCAGTTCGGGCTGGACTGTTCCCATGAGGCACAGGGTCAAGACTGATTTGCATATGGCTGGGTTCCAACTGGAATGGCATGGTGAGCAAAAAAACGATGGATTTAGGCCCAGATCTCTGTACTGGGGTGAATGTATGACATTGTTCTGCATTCTGTCTATCAACTGTTGTTTTTGCATTTGTCACCCCGAGTGGGACGGGTATGCTCAGACGTGAGTCCCGTGCTCTCCATGCCACTGGATTCAAGCTATCCCAGCTGAAGAGGGGTGAAACCCCGGAACCGGTCCTAGGATGTTTATTCCAGTCCAGGGAGGACCTGGCTTGGCAGTTCGGGCTGGACTGTTCCCATGAGGCACAGGGTCAAGACTGATTTGCATATGGCTTGGTTCAAACTGGAATCGCATGGTGAGCAAAAAACAATGGATTTAGGCCCAGATCTCTGTACTGGGGTGAATGTATGACATTGTTCTGCATTCTGTAAATCAACTGTTGTTTTTGCATTTGTCACCCCTAGTGGGACGGGTATGCTCAGATGTGAGTCCCGTGCTCTCCATGCCACTGGAATCAAGCTATCCTGGCTGAAGAGGGGTGAAACCCCGAAACCAGTCCTAGGATGCATATTCCAGTCCAGGGAGGACCTGGCTTGGCAGTTCGGGCTGGACTGTTCCCATGAGGCACAGGGTCAAGACTGATTTGCATATGGCTGGGATCAAACTGGAATGGCATGGTGAGCAAAAAATTATGGATTTAGGCACAGATCTCTGTACTGGGGTGAATGTATGACATTGTTCTGCATTCAGTCCATCAACTGTTGTTTTTGCATTTGTCACCCCGAGTGGGACTGGTATGCTCAGACGTGAGTCCTGTGCTCTCCATGCCACTGGAATCAAGCTATCCTGGCTGAAGAGGGGTGAAACCCCGAAACCGGTCCTAGGATGCTTATTCCAGTTCAGCGAGGACCTGGCTTGGCAGTTCAGGCTGGACTGTTCCCATGAGGCACAGTGTTAAGACTGATTTGAATATGGCTGGGTTCAAACTGGAATGGCATGGTGAGCCAAAAACATCGGATTTAGGCTCAGATCTCTGTACTGGGGTGAATGTATGACATTGTTCTGCATTCTGTCTATCAACTGTTGTTTTTTCAGTTGTCACCCCGAGTGGGATGGGTATGCTCAGACGTGAGTCCCGTGCTCTCCATGCCTCTGGAATCAAGCTATCCTGGCTGAAGAGGGGTGAAACCCCGAAACCGGTCCTAGGATGCTTATTCCAATCCAGGGAGGACCTGGCTTGGCAGTTCGGGCTGGACTGTTCCCATGAGGCACAGGGTCAAGTCTGATTTGCATATTGCTGGGTTCAAACTGGAATGGCATGGTGAGCAAAAAAAGATAGATTTAGGCCCAGCTCTCTGTACTGGGGTGAATGTATGACATTGTTCTGCATTCTGTCCATCAACTGTTGTTTTTGCATTTGTCACCCCGAGTGGTACGGGTATGCTCAGACGTGAGTCCCGTGCTCTCCATGCCACTGGAATCAAGCTATCCTGCCTGAAAAGGGATGAAACCCTGAAACCGGTCCTAGGATGCCTATTCCAGTCCAGGGAGGAGCTGGCTTGGCAGTTCGGGCTGGACTGTTCCCATGAGGCACAGGGTCAAGACTGATTTGCATATGGCTGGGTTCAAACTGGAATGGCATGGTGAACAAAAAATGGATGGATTTAGGCTCAGATCTCTGTACTGGGGTGAATGTATGACATTGTTCTGCATTCTGTCTATCAACAGTTGTTTTTGCAATTGTCACCCCGAGTGGGACGGGTATGCTCAGACGTGAGTCCCGTGCTCTCCATGCCACTGGAATCAAGCTATCCTGGCTGAAGAGTGGTGAAACCCCGAAACCGGTCCTAGATTGCTTATTTCAGTCCAGGGAGGACCTGGCTTGGCAGTTCAGGCTGGGCTGTTCCCATGAGGCACAGTGTCAAGACTGATTTACATATGGCTGGGTTCAAACTGGAATGGCATGGTGAGCAAAAAACGATGGATTTAAGGCCAAGATATCTGTACTGGGGTGAATGTATGACATTGTTCTGCATTCTGACCATCAACTGTTGTTTTTGCATTTGTCACCCCGAGTGGGATGGGTATGCTCACACGTGAGTCCCGTGCTCTCCATGCCACTGGAATCAAGCTATCCTGCCTGAAGAGGGATGAAACCCCAAAACCGGTCCTAGGATGCTTATTCCAGTCCAGGGAGGACCTGGCTTGGCAGTTCGGGCTGGACTGTTCCCATGAGGCACAGGGTCAAGACTGATTTGCATATGGCTGGGTTCAAACTGGAATGGCATGGTGAGCAAAAAACGATGGATTTAGGCCCAGATCTCTGTACTGTGGTGAATGTATGAGATTGTTCTGCATTCTGACCATCAACTGTTGTTTTTGCATTTGTCACCCCTAGTGGGACGGGTATGCTCAGACGTGAGTCCCGTGCTCTCCATGCCTCTGGAATCAAGCTATCCTGGCTGAAGAGGGGTGAAACCCCGAAACCGGTCCTAGGATGCTTATTCCAGTCCAGGGAGGACCTGGCTTGGCAGTTCGGGCTGGACTGTTCCAATGAGGCACAGGGTCAAGACTGATTTGCATATTGCTGGGTTCAAACTGGAATGGCATGGTGAGCAAAAAAACAATGGATTTAGGCCCAGATCTCTGTACTGGGGTGAATGTATGACTTTGTTCTGCATTCTGTCCTTCAACTGTTGTTTTTGTATTTGTCACCCCGAGTGGGACGGGTATGCTCAGATGTGACTCCCGTGCTTTCCATGCCACTGGAATCAAGCTATCCTGGCTGAAGAGGGGTGAAACCCCGAAACCGGTCCTAGGATGCTTATTCCAGTCAAGGGAGGACCTGGCTTGGCTGTTCGATCTGGACTGTTCCCATGAGGCACAGGGTCAGGACTATTTTGCATACGGCTCGGTTCAAACTGGAATGGCATGGTGAGCAAAAAAAGATGGATTTTGGCCCAGATCTCTGTACTGGGGTGAATGTATGACATTGTTCTGCATTCTGTCCATCAACTGTTGTTTTTGCATTTGTCACCCCGAGTGGGATGGGTATGCTCAGACGTGAGTCCCGTGCTCTCCATGCCTCTGGAATCAAGCTAAACTGCCTGAAGAGTGGTGAAACCCCGAAACTGGTCCTATGATGCTTATTCCAGTCCAGGGAGGACCTGGCTTGGCAGTTCGGGCTGGACTGTTCCCATGAGGCACAGGGTCAAGACTGATTTGCATATGGCTGGGTTCAAACTGGAATGGCATGGTGAGCAAAAAAACGATGGATTTAGGCCCAGATCTCTGTACTGGGGTGAATGTATGATATTGTTCTGCATTCTGTCTATCAACTGTTGTTTTTACATTTGTCACCCCGAGTGGGACGGGTATGCTCAGACGTGAGTCCCGTGCTCTCCATGCCACTGGATTCAAGCTATCCCGGCTGAAGAGGGGTGAAACCCCGGAACCGGTCCTAGGATGTTTATTTCAGTCCAGGGAGGACTTGGCTTGGCAGTTCGGGCTGGACTGTTCCCATGAGGCACAGGGTCAAGACTGATTTGCATATGGCTGGGTTCAAACTGGAATCGCATGGTGAGCAAAAAACAATGGATTTAGGCCCACATCTCTGTACTGGGGTGAATAAATGACATTGTTCTTCATTCTGTAAATCAACTGTTGTTTTTGCATTTGTCACCCCTAGTGGGACGGGTATGCTCAGATGTGAGTCCCGTGCTCTCCATGCCACTGGAATCAAGCTATCCTGGCTGAAGAGGGGTGAAACCCCGAAACCGGTCCTAGGATGCTTATTCCAGTCCAGGGAGGACCTGGCTTGGCAGTTCGGGCTGGACTGTTCCCATGAGGCACAGGGTCAAGACTGATTTGCATATGGCTGGGTTCAAACTGGAATGGCATGGTGAGCAAAAAAAATGGATTTGGGCCCAGATTCCTGTACTGGGGTGAATGTATCACATTGTTCTGCATTCTGTCCATCAACTGTTGTTTTTGCATTTGTCACCCCGAGAGGGATGGGTATGCTCAGACGTGAGTCCCGTGCTCTCCATGCCACTGGAATCAAGCTATCCTGCCTGAAAAGTGATGAAACCCTGAAACCGGTCCTAGGTTGCTTATTCCAGTCCAGGGAGGACCTGGCTTGGCAGTTCGGGCTGGACTGTTCCCATGAGGCACAGGGTCAAGGCTGATTTGCATATGGCTGGGTTTAAACTGGAATGGCATGGTGAGCAAAAAATGGATGGATTTAGGCTCAGATCTCTGTACTGGAGTGAATGTATGACATTGTTCTGCATTCTGTCTATCAACAGTTGTTTTTGCAATTGTCACCCCGAGTGGGACGGGTATGCTCAGACGTGAGTCCTGTGCTCTCCATGCCACTGGAATCAAGCTATCCTGGCTGAAGAGTGGTGAAACCCCGAAACCGGTCCTAGGATGCTTATTCCAGTCCAGGGAGGACCTGGCTTGGCAGATCAGGCTGGGCTGTTCCCATGAGGCACAGTGTCAAGACTGATTTGCATATGGCTGGGTTCAAACTGGAATGGCACGGTGAGCAAAAAAACTATGGATTTAAGGCCAAGATCTTCTTACTGGGGTGAATGTATGACATTGTTCTGCATTCTGACCATCAACTGTTGTTTTTGCATTCGTCACCCCGAGTGGGACGGGTATGCTCAGACGTGAGTCCCATGCTCTCCATGCCACTGGAATCAAGCTATCCTGGCTGAAGAGGGGTGGAACCCCAAAACCGGTCCTAGGATGCTTATTCCAGTCCAGGGAGGACCTGGCTTGGCAGTTCGGGCTGGACTGTTCCCATGAGGCACAGGGTCAAGACTGATTTGAATGTGGCTGGGTTCAAACTGGAATGGCATGGTGAGCCAAAAACAACGGATTTAGGCTCAGATCTCTGTACTGGGGTGAATGTATGACATTGTTCTGCATTCTGTCTATCAACTGTTGTTTTTTCAGTTGTCACCCCGAGTGGGATGGGTATGCTCAGACGTGAGTCCCGTGCTCTCCATGCCTCTGGAATCAAGCTATCCTGGCTGAAGAGGGGTGAAACCCCGAAACCGGTCCTAGGATGCTTATTCCAGTCCAGGGAGGACCTGGCTTGGCAGTTCGGGCTGGACTGTTCCCATGAGGCAAAGGGTCAGGACTGATTTGCATACGGCTGGGTTCAAACTGGAATGGCATGGTGAGCAAAAAAAGATGGATTTTGGCCCAGATCTCTGTACTCGGGTGAATGTATGACATTGTTCTGCATTCTTTCCATCAACTGTTGTTTTTGCATTTGTCACCCCGAGTGGGATGGGTATGCTCAGACGTGAGTCCCGTGCATCCCATGCCTCTGGAATCAAGCTAAACTGCCTGAAGAGGGGTGAAACCCCGAAACCGGTCCTAGGATGCCTATTCCAGTCCAGGGAGGACCTGGCTTTGCAGTTCGGGCTGGACTGTTCCCATGAGGCACAGGGTCAAGACTGATTTGCATATGGCTGGGTTCCAACTGGAATGGCATGGTGAGCAAAAAAACGATGGATTTAGGCCCAGATCTCTGTACTGGGGTGAATGTATGACATTGTTCTGCATTCTGTCTATCAACTGTTGTTTTTGCATTTGTCACCCCGAGTGGGACGGGTATGCTCAGACGTGAGTCCCGTGCTCTCCATGCCACTGGATTCAAGCTATCCCAGCTTAAGAGGGGTGAAACCCCTGAACCGGTCCTAGGATGTTTATTCCAGTCCAGGGAGGACCTGGCTTGGCAGTTCGGGCTGGACTGTTCCCATGAGGCACAGGGTCAAGACTGATTTGCATATGGCTTGGTTCAAACTGGAATCGCATGGTGAGCAAAAAACAGTGGATTTAGGCCCAGATCTCTGTACTGGGGTGAATGTATGACATTGTTCTGCATTCTGTAAATCAACTGTTGTTTTTGCATTTGTCACCCCTAGTGGGACGGGTATGCTCAGATGTGAGTCCCGTGCTCTCCATGCCACTGGAATCAAGCTATCCTGGCTGAAGAGGGGTGAAACCCCGATACCAGTCCTAGGATGCATATTCCAGTCCAGGGAGGACCTGGCTTGGCAGTTTGGGCTGGACTGTTCCCATGAGGCACAGGGTCAAGACTGATTTGCATACGGCTGGGATCAAACTGGAATGGCATGGTGAGCAAAAAATTATGGATTTAGGCACAGATCTCTGTATTGGGGCGAATGTATGACATTATTCTCCATTCTGTCCATCAACTGTTGTTTTTGCATTTGCCACCCCGAGTGGGACTGGTATGCTCAGACGTGAGTCCTGTGCTCTCCATGCCACTGGAATCAAGCTATCCTGGCTGAAGAGGGGTGAAACCCCGAAACCGGTCCTAGGATGCTTATTCCAGTCCAGGGAGGACCTGGCTTGGCAGTTCGGGCTGGACTGTTCCCATGAGGCAAAGGGTCAAGACTAATTTGCATATGGCTGGGTTCAAACTGGAATGGCATGGTGAGCAAAAAAAATGGATTTGGGCCCAGATTCCTGTACTGGGGTGAATGTATGACATTGTTCTATATTCTGTCCATCAACTGTTGTTTTTGCATTTGTCACCCTGAGTGGGATGGGTATGCTCAGACGTGAGTCCCGTGCTCTCCATGCCACTGGATTCAAGCTATCCCGGCTGAAGAGGGGTGAAACCCCGGAACCGGTCCTAGGATGCTTATTCCAGTCCAGGGAGGACCTGGCTTGGCAGTTCGGGCTGGACTGTTCCCATGAGGCACAGGGTCAAGACTGATTTGCATATGGCTTGGTTCAAACTGGAATCGCATGGTGAGCAAAAAACAATGGATTTAGGCCCAGATCTCTGTACTGGGGTGAATGTATGACATTGTTCTGCATTCTGTAAATCAACTGTTGTTTTTGCATTTGTCACCCCTAGTGGGACGGGTATGCTCAGATGTGAGTCCCGTGCTCTCCATGCCACTGGAATCAAGCTATCCTGGCTGAAGAGGGGTGAAACCCCGAAACCAGTCCTAGGATGCATATTCCAGTCCAGGGAGGACCTGGCTTGGCAGTTCGGGCTGGACTGTTCCCATGAGGCACAGGGTCAAGACTGATTTGCATACGGCTGGGTTCAAACTGGAATGGCATGGTGAGCAAAAAAAGATGGATTTTGGCCCAGATCTCTGTACTCGGGTGAATGTATGACATTGTTCTGCATTCTTTCCATCAACTGTTGTTTTTGCATTTGTCACCCCGAGTGGGATGGGTATGCTCAGACGTGAGTCCCGTGCTCTCCATGCCTCTGGAATCAAGCTAAACTGCCTGAAGAGGGGTGAAACCCCGAAACCGGTCCTAGGATGCCTATTCCAGTCCAGGGAGGACCTGGCTTTGCAGTTCGGGCTGGACTGTTCCCATGAGGCACAGGGTCAAGACTGATTTGCATATGGCTGGGTTCCAACTGGAATGGCATGGTGAGCAAAAAAACGATGGATTTAGGCCCAGATCTCTGTACTGGGGTGAATGTATGACATTGTTCTGCATTCTGTCTATCAACTGTTGTTTTTGCATTTGTCACCCCGAGTGGGACGGGTATGCTCAGACGTGAGTCCCGTGCTCTCCATGCCACTGGATTCAAGCTATCCCAGCTGAAGAGGGGTGAAACCCCGGAACCGGTCCTAGGATGTTTATTCCAGTCCAGGGAGGACCTGGCTTGGCAGTTCGGGCTGGACTGTTCCCATGAGGCACAGGGTCAAGACTGATTTGCATATGGCTTGGTTCAAACTGGAATCGCATGGTGAGCAAAAAACAATGGATTTAGGCCCAGATCTCTGTACTGGGGTGAATGTATGACATTGTTCTGCATTCTGTAAATCAACTGTTGTTTTTGCATTTGTCACCCCTAGTGGGACGGGTATGCTCAGATGTGAGTCCCGTGCTCTCCATGCCACTGGAATCAAGCTATCCTGGCTGAAGAGGGGTGAAACCCCGAAACCAGTCCTAGGATGCATATTCCAGTCCAGGGAGGACCTGGCTTGGCAGTTCGGGCTGGACTGTTCCCATGAGGCACAGGGTCAAGACTGATTTGCATATGGCTGGGATCAAACTGGAATGGCATGGTGAGCAAAAAATTATGGATTTAGGCACAGATCTCTGTACTGGGGTGAATGTATGACATTGTTCTGCATTCAGTCCATCAACTGTTGTTTTTGCATTTGTCACCCCAAGTGGGACTGGTATGCTCAGACGTGAGTCCTGTGCTCTCCATGCCACTGGAATCAAGCTATCCTGGCTGAAGAGGGGTGAAACCCCGAAACCGGTCCTAGGATGCTTATTCCAGTTCAGCGAGGACCTGGCTTGGCAGTTCAGGCTGGACTGTTCCCATGAGGCACAGTGTTAAGACTGATTTGAATATGGCTGGGTTCAAACTGGAATGGCATGGTGAGCCAAAAACATCGGATTTAGGCTCAGATCTCTGTACTGGGGTGAATGTATGACATTGTTCTGCATTCTGTCTATCAACTGTTGTTTTTTCAGTTGTCACCCCGAGTGGGATGGGTATGCTCAGACGTGAGTCCCGTGCTCTCCATGCCTCTGGAATCAAGCTATCCTGGCTGAAGAGGGGTGAAACCCCGAAACCGGTCCTAGGATGCTTATTCCAATCCAGGGAGGACCTGGCTTGGCAGTTCGGGCTGGACTGTTCCCATGAGGCACAGGGTCAAGTCTGATTTGCATATTGCTGGGTTCAAACTGGAATGGCATGGTGAGCAAAAAAAGATAGATTTAGGCCCAGCTCTCTGTACTGGGGTGAATGTATGACATTGTTCTGCATTCTGTCCATCAACTGTTGTTTTTGCATTTGTCACCCCGAGTGGTACGGGTATGCTCAGACGTGAGTCCCGTGCTCTCCATGCCACTGGAATCAAGCTATCCTGCCTGAAAAGGGATGAAACCCTGAAACCGGTCCTAGGATGCCTATTCCAGTCCAGGGAGGAGCTGGCTTGGCAGTTCGGGCTGGACTGTTCCCATGAGGCACAGGGTCAAGACTGATTTGCATATGGCTGGGTTCAAACTGGAATGGCATGGTGAACAAAAAATGGATGGATTTAGGCTCAGATCTCTGTACTGGGGTGAATGTATGACATTGTTCTGCATTCTGTCTATCAACAGTTGTTTTTGCAATTGTCACCCCGAGTGGGACGGGTATGCTCAGACGTGAGTCCCGTGCTCTCCATGCCACTGGAATCAAGCTATCCTGGCTGAAGAGTGGTGAAACCCCGAAACCGGTCCTAGATTGCTTATTTCAGTCCAGGGAGGACCTGGCTTGGCAGTTCAGGCTGGGCTGTTCCCATGAGGCACAGTGTCAAGACTGATTTACATATGGCTGGGTTCAAACTGGAATGGCATGGTGAGCAAAAAACGATGGATTTAAGGCCAAGATATCTGTACTGGGGTGAATGTATGACATTGTTCTGCATTCTGACCATCAACTGTTGTTTTTACATTTGTCACCCCGAGTGGGACGGGTATGCTCAGACGTGAGTCCCGTGCTCTCCATGCCACTGGATTCAAGCTATCCCGGCTGAAGAGGGGTGAAACCCCGGAACCGGTCCTAGGATGTTTATTTCAGTCCAGGGAGGACTTGGCTTGGCAGTTCGGGCTGGACTGTTCCCATGAGGCACAGGGTCAAGACTGATTTGCATATGGCTGGGTTCAAACTGGAATCGCATGGTGAGCAAAAAACAATGGATTTAGGCCCACATCTCTGTACTGGGGTGAATAAATGACATTGTTCTTCATTCTGTAAATCAACTGTTGTTTTTGCATTTGTCACCCCTAGTGGGACGGGTATGCTCAGATGTGAGTCCCGTGCTCTCCATGCCACTGGAATCAAGCTATCCTGGCTGAAGAGGGGTGAAACCCCGAAACCGGTCCTAGGATGCTTATTCCAGTCCAGGGAGGACCTGGCTTGGCAGTTCGGGCTGGACTGTTCCCATGAGGCACAGGGTCAAGACTGATTTGCATATGGCTGGGTTCAAACTGGAATGGCATGGTGAGCAAAAAAAATGGATTTGGGCCCAGATTCCTGTACTGGGGTGAATGTATCACATTGTTCTGCATTCTGTCCATCAACTGTTGTTTTTGCATTTGTCACCCCGAGAGGGATGGGTATGCTCAGACGTGAGTCCCGTGCTCTCCATGCCACTGGAATCAAGCTATCCTGCCTGAAAAGGGATGAAACCCTGAAACCGGTCCTAGGTTGCTTATTCCAGTCCAGGGAGGACCTGGCTTGGCAGTTCGGGCTGGACTGTTCCCATGAGGCACAGGGTCAAGGCTGATTTGCATATGGCTGGGTTTAAACTGGAATGGCATGGTGAGCAAAAAATGGATGGATTTAGGCTCAGATCTCTGTACTGGAGTGAATGTATGACATTGTTCTGCATTCTGTCTATCAACAGTTGTTTTTGCAATTGTCACCCCGAGTGGGACGGGTATGCTCAGACGTGAGTCCTGTGCTCTCCATGCCACTGGAATCAAGCTATCCTGGCTGAAGAGTGGTGAAACCCCGAAACCGGTCCTAGGATGCTTATTCCAGTCCAGGGAGGACCTGGCTTGGCAGATCAGGCTGGGCTGTTCCCATGAGGCACAGTGTCAAGACTGATTTGCATATGGCTGGGTTCAAACTGGAATGGCACGGTGAGCAAAAAAACAATGGATTTAAGGCCAAGATCTTCTTACTGGGGTGAATGTATGACATTGTTCTGCATTCTGACCATCAACTGTTGTTTTTGCATTCGTCACCCCGAGTGGGACGGGTATGCTCAGACGTGAGTCCCATGCTCTCCATGCCACTGGAATCAAGCTATCCTGGCTGAAGAGGGGTGGAACCCCAAAACCGGTCCTAGGATGCTTATTCCAGTCCAGGGAGGACCTGGCTTGGCAGTTCGGGCTGGACTGTTCCCATGAGGCACAGGGTCAAGACTGATTTGCATATGGCTGGGTTCAAACTGGAATGGCATGGTGAGCAAAAAAACGATGGATTTAGGCCCAGATCTCTGTATTGGGGTGAATGTATGACATTGTTCTTCATTCTGTCCATCAACTGTTGTTTTTGCATTCGTCACCCCGAGTGGGACGGGTATGCTCAGACGTGAGTCCTGTGCTCTCCATGCCACTGGAATCAAGCTATCCTGGCTGAAGAGGGGTGAAAACCCGAAACCGGTCCTAGGATGCTTATTCCAGTCCAGGGAGGACCTGGCTTGGCAGATCAGGCTGGGCTGTTCCCATGAGGCACAGTGTCAAGACTGATTTGCATATGGCTGGGTTCAATCTGAAATGGCATGGTGAGCAAAAAAAATGAATTTAGGCCCAGATCTCTGTACTGGGGTGAATGTATGATATTGTTCTGCATTCTGTCCATCAACTGTTGTTTTTGCATTTGTCACCCCGAGTGGGATGGGTATGCTCAGACGTGAGTCCCGTGCTCTCCATGCCACTGGAATCAAGCTATCCTGCCTGAAGAGGGATGAAACCCTGAAACTGGTCCTAGGATGCTTTTTCAAGTCCAGGGATGACCTGGCTTGGCAGTTCGGGCTGGACTGTTCCCATGAGGCACAGGGTCAAGACTGATTTGAATATGGCTGGGTTCAAACTGGAATGGCATGGTGAGCCAAAAACAACGGATTTAGGCTCAGATCTCTGTACTGGGGTGAATGTATGTCATTGTTCTGCATTCTGTCTATCAGCAGTTGTTTTTTCAATTGTCACCCCGATTGGGACGGGTATGCTCAGACCTGAGTCCTGTGCTCTCCATGCCACTGGAATCAAGCTATCCTGGCTGAAGAGGGGTGAAACCCCGAAACCGGTCCTAGGATGCTTATTCCAGTCCAGGGAGGACCTGGCTTGGCAGTTCAGGCTGGGCTGTTCCCATGAGGCTCAGTGTCAAGACTGATTTGCATATGGCTGGGTTCAAACTGGAATGTCATGGTGAGCAAAAAAACGATGGATGTAGGCCCAGATCTCTATACTGGGGTGAATGTATGACATTGTTCTGCATTCTGTCCATCAACTGTTGTTTTTGCATTTGTCACCCCGAGTGGGACGGGTATGCTCAGACATGAGTCCCGTGCTCTCCATGCCACTGGAATCAAGCTATCCTGGCTGAAGAGGGGTGAAACCCCGAAACCGGTCCTGGGATGCTTATTCTAGTCCAGGGAGGACCTGGCTTGGCAGTTCGGGCTGGACTGTTACCATGAGGCACAGGGTCAAGTCTGATTTGCATATTGCTGGGTTCAAACTGGAATGTCATGGTGAGCAAAAAAAGATAGATTTAGGCCCAGATCTCTGTACTGGGGTGAATGTATGACATTGTTCTGCATTCTGTAAATCAACTGTTGTTTTTGCATTTGTCACCCCTAGTGGGACGGGTATGCTCAGATGTGAGTCCCGTGCTCTCCATGCCACTGGAATCAAGCTATCCTGGCTGAAGAGGGGTGAAACCCCGAAACCGGTCCTAGGATGCTTATTCCAGTCCAGGGAGGACCTGGCTTGGCAGTTTGGGCTGGACTGTTCCCATGAGGCACAGGGTCAAGACTGATTTGCATATGGCTGAGATCAAACTGGAATGGCATGGTGAGCAAACAATTATGGATTTAGGCACAGATCTCTGTACTGGGGTGAATGTATGACATTGTTCTGCATTCAGTCCATCAAGTGTTGTTTTTGCATTTGTCATCCCGAGTGGGACTGGTATGCTCAGACGTGAGTCCTGTGCTCTCCATGCCACTGGAATCAAGCTATCCTGGCTGAAGAGGGGTGAAACCCCGAAATGGTCCTAGGATGCTTATTCCAGTTCAGGGAGGACCTGGCTTGGCAGTTCGGGCTGGACTGTTCCCATGAGGCACAGGGTTAAGACTGATTTGAATATGGCTGGGTTCAAACTGGAATGGCATGGTGAGCCAAAAACAACGGATTTAGGCTCAGATCTCTGTACTGGGGTGAATGTATGACATTGTTCTGCATTCTGTCTATCAACTGTTGTTTTTTCAGTTGTCACCCCGAGTGGGATGGGTATGCTCAGACGTGAGTCCCATGCTCTCCATGCCTCTGGAATCAAGCTATCCTGGCTGAAGAGGGGTGAAACCCCGAAACCGGTCCTAGGATGCTTATTCCAGTCCAGGGAGGACCTGGCTTGGCAGTTCGGGCTGGACTGTTCCCATGAGGCAAAGGGTCAGGACTGATTTGCATACGGCTGGGTTCAAACTGGAATGGCATGGTGAGCAAAAAAAGATGGATTTTGGCCCAGATCTCTGTACTCGGGTGAATGTATGACATTGTTCTGCATTCTTTCCATCAACTGTTGTTTTTGCATTTGTCACCCCGAGTGGGATGGGTATGCTCAGACGTGAGTCCCGTGCTCTCCATGCCTCTGGAATCAAGCTAAACTGCCTGAAGAGGGGTGAAACCCCGAAACCGGTCCTAGGATGCCTATTCCAGTCCAGGGAGGACCTGGCTTTGCAGTTCGGGCTGGACTGTTCCCATGAGGCACAGGGTCAAGACTGATTTGCATATGGCTGGGTTCCAACTGGAATGGCATGGTGAGCAAAAAAACGATGGATTTAGGCCCAGATCTCTGTACTGGGGTGAATGTATGACATTGTTCTGCATTCTGTCTATCAACTGTTGTTTTTGCATTTGTCACCCCGAGTGGGACGGGTATGCTCAGACGTGAGTCCCGTGCTCTCCATGCCACTGGATTCAAGCTATCCCAGCTGAAGAGGGGTGAAACCCCGGAACCGGTCCTAGGATGTTTATTCCAGTCCAGGGAGGACCTGGCTTGGCAGTTCGGGCTGGACTGTTCCCATGAGGCACAGGGTCAAGACTGATTTGCATATGGCTTGGTTCAAACTGGAATCGCATGGTGAGCAAAAAACAATGGATTTAGGCCCAGATCTCTGTACTGGGGTGAATGTATGACATTGTTCTGCATTCTGTAAATCAACTGTTGTTTTTGAATTTGTCACCCCTAGTGGGACGGGTATGCTCAGATGTGAGTCCCGTGCTTTCCATGCCACTGGAATCAAGCTATCCTGGCTGAAGAGGGGTGAAACCCTGAAACCAGTCCTAGGATGCATATTCCAGTCCAGGGAGGACCTGGCTTGGCAGTTCGGGCTGGACTGTTCCCATGAGGCACAGGGTCAAGACTGATTTGCATATGGCTGGGATCAAACTGGAATGGCATGGTGAGCAAAAAATTATGGATTTAGGCACAGATCTCTGTATTGGGGCGAATGTATGACATTATTCTCCATTCTGTCCATCAACTGTTGTTTTTGCATTTGCCACCCCGAGTGGGACTGGTATGCTCAGACGTGAGTCCTGTGCTCTCCATGCCACTGGAATCAAGCTATCCTGGCTGAAGAGGGGTGAAACCCCGAAACCGGTCCTAGGATGCTTATTCCAGTCCAGGGAGGACCTGGCTTGGCAGTTCGGGCTGGACTGTTCCCATGAGGCAAAGGGTCAAGACTGATTTGCATATGGCTGGGTTCAAACTGGAATGGCATGGTGAGCAAAAAAAATGGATTTGGGCCCAGATTCCTGTACTGGGGTGAATGTATGACATTGTTCTATATTCTGTCCATCAACTGTTGTTTTTGCATTTGTCACCCTGAGTGGGATGGGTATGCTCAGACGTGAGTCCCGTGCTCTCCATGCCACTGGATTCAAGCTATCCCGGCTGAAGAGGGGTGAAACCCCGGAACCGGTCCTAGGATGCTTATTCCAGTCCAGGGAGGACCTGGCTTGGCAGTTCGGGCTGGACTGTTCCCATGAGGCACAGGGTCAAGACTGATTTGCATATGGCTTGGTTCAAACTGGAATCGCATGGTGAGCAAAAAACAATGGATTTAGGCCCAGATCTCTGTACTGGGGTGAATGTATGACATTGTTCTGCATTCTGTAAATCAACTGTTGTTTTTGCATTTGTCACCCCTAGTGGGACGGGTATGCTCAGATGTGAGTCCCGTGCTCTCCATGCCACTGGAATCAAGCTATCCTGGCTGAAGAGGGGTGAAACCCCGAAACCAGTCCTAGGATGCTTATTCCAGTCCAGGGAGGACCTGGCTTGGCAGTTCGGGCTAGACTGTTCCCATGAGGCACAGGGTCAAGACTGGTTTGCATATGGCTGGGATCAAACTAGAATGGCATGGTGAGCAAAAAATGATGGATTTAGGCCCAGATCTCTGTACTGGGGCGAATGTATGACATTGTTCTGCATTCTGTCCATCAACTGTTGTTTTTGCATTTGTCACCCCAAGTGGGACTGGTATGCTCAGACGTGAGTCCTGTGCTCTCCATGCCAGTGGAATCGAGCTATCATGGCTGAAGAGGGGTTAAACCCCGAAACCGGTCCTAGGATGCTTATTCCAGTCCAGGGAGGACCTGGCTTGGCAGTTCGGGCTGGACTGTTCCCATGAGGCACAGGGTCAAGACTGATTTGCATATGGCTGGGTTCAAACTGGAAGGGCATGGTGAGCAAAAAAACGATGGATTTAGGCCCAGATCTCTGTACTGGGGTGAATGTATGACATTGTTCTGCATTCTGTCCATCAACTGTTGTTTTTGCATTTGTCACCCCGAGTGGGATGGGTATGCTCAGACGTGAGTCCCGTGCTCTCCATGCCTCTGGAATCAAGCTAAACTGCCTGAAGAGTGGTGAAACCCCGAAACTGGTCCTATGATGCTTATTCCAGTCCAGGGAGGACCTGGCTTGGCAGTTCGGGCTGGACTGTTCCCATGAGGCACAGGGTCAAGACTGATTTGCATATGGCTGGGTTCAAACTGGAATGGCATGGTGAGCAAAAAAACGATGGATTTAGGCCCAGATCTCTGTACTGGGGTGAATGTATGATATTGTTCTGCATTCTGTCTATCAACTGTTGTTTTTACATTTGTCACCCCGAGTGGGACGGGTATGCTCAGACGTGAGTCCCGTGCTCTCCATGCCACTGGATTCAAGCTATCCCGGCTGAAGAGGGGTGAAACCCCGGAACCGGTCCTAGGATGTTTATTTCAGTCCAGGGAGGACTTGGCTTGGCAGTTCGGGCTGGACTGTTCCCATGAGGCACAGGGTCAAGACTGATTTGCATATGGCTGGGTTCAAACTGGAATCGCATGGTGAGCAAAAAACAATGGATTTAGGCCCACATCTCTGTACTGGGGTGAATAAATGACATTGTTCTTCATTCTGTAAATCAACTGTTGTTTTTGCATTTGTCACCCCTAGTGGGACGGGTATGCTCAGATGTGAGTCCCGTGCTCTCCATGCCACTGGAATCAAGCTATCCTGGCTGAAGAGGGGTGAAACCCCGAAACCGGTCCTAGGATGCTTATTCCAGTCCAGGGAGGACCTGGCTTGGCAGTTCGGGCTGGACTGTTCCCATGAGGCACAGGGTCAAGACTGATTTGCATATGGCTGGGTTCAAACTGGAATGGCATGGTGAGCAAAAAAAATGGATTTGGGCCCAGATTCCTGTACTGGGGTGAATGTATCACATTGTTCTGCATTCTGTCCATCAACTGTTGTTTTTGCATTTGTCACCCCGAGAGGGATGGGTATGCTCAGACGTGAGTCCCGTGCTCTCCATGCCACTGGAATCAAGCTATACTGCCTGAAAAGGGATGAAACCCTGAAACCGGTCCTAGGTTGCTTATTCCAGTCCAGGGAGGACCTGGCTTGGCAGTTCGGGCTGGACTGTTCCCATGAGGCACAGGGTCAAGGCTGATTTGCATATGGCTGGGTTTAAACTGGAATGGCATGGTGAGCAAAAAATGGATGGATTTAGGCTCAGATCTCTGTACTGGAGTGAATGTATGACATTGTTCTGCATTCTGTCTATCAACAGTTGTTTTTGCAATTGTCACCCCGAGTGGGACGGGTATGCTCAGACGTGAGTCCTGTGCTCTCCATGCCACTGGAATCAAGCTATCCTGGCTGAAGAGTGGTGAAACCCCGAAACCGGTCCTAGGATGCTTATTCCAGTCCAGGGAGGACCTGGCTTGGCAGATCAGGCTGGGCTGTTCCCATGAGGCACAGTGTCAAGACTGATTTGCATATGGCTGGGTTCAAACTGGAATGGCACGGTGAGCAAAAAAACAATGGATTTAAGGCCAAGATCTTCTTACTGGGGTGAATGTATGACATTGTTCTGCATTCTGACCATCAACTGTTGTTTTTGCATTCGTCACCCCGAGTGGGACGGGTATGCTCAGACGTGAGTCCCATGCTCTCCATGCCACTGGAATCAAGCTATCCTGGCTGAAGAGGGGTGGAACCCCAAAACCGGTCCTAGGATGCTTATTCCAGTCCAGGGAGGACCTGGCTTGGCAGTTCGGGCTGGACTGTTCCCATGAGGCACAGGGTCAAGACTGATTTGCATATGGCTGGGTTCAAACTGGAATGGCATGGTGAGCAAAAAAACGATGGATTTAGGCCCAGATCTCTGTATTGGGGTGAATGTATGACATTGTTCTTCATTCTGTCCATCAACTGTTGTTTTTGCATTCGTCACCCCGAGTGGGACGGGTATGCTCAGACGTGAGTCCTGTGCTCTCCATGCCACTGGAATCAAGCTATCCTGGCTGAAGAGGGGTGAAAACCCGAAACCGGTCCTAGGATGCTTATTCCAGTCCAGGGAGGACCTGGCTTGGCAGATCAGGCTGGGCTGTTCCCATGAGGCACAGTGTCAAGACTGATTTGCATATGGCTGGGTTCAATCTGAAATGGCATGGTGAGCAAAAAAAATGAATTTAGGCCCAGATCTCTGTACTGGGGTGAATGTATGATATTGTTCTGCATTCTGTCCATCAACTGTTGTTTTTGCATTTGTCACCCCGAGTGGGATGGGTATGCTCAGACGTGAGTCCCGTGCTCTCCATGCCACTGGAATCAAGCTATCCTGCCTGAAGAGGGATGAAACCCTGAAACTGGTCCTAGGATGCTTTTTCAAGTCCAGGGATGACCTGGCTTGGCAGTTCGGGCTGGACTGTTCCCATGAGGCACAGGGTCAAGACTGATTTGAATATGGCTGGGTTCAAACTGGAATGGCATGGTGAGCCAAAAACAACGGATTTAGGCTCAGATCTCTGTACTGGGGTGAATGTATGTCATTGTTCTGCATTCTGTCTATCAGCAGTTGTTTTTTCAATTGTCACCCCGATTGGGACGGGTATGCTCAGACCTGAGTCCTGTGCTCTCCATGCCACTGGAATCAAGCTATCCTGGCTGAAGAGGGGTGAAACCCCGAAACCGGTCCTAGGATGCTTATTACAGTCCAGGGAGGACCTGGCTTGGCAGTTCAGGCTGGGCTGTTCCCATGAGGCTCAGTGTCAAGACTGATTTGCATATGGCTGGGTTCAAACTGGAATGTCATGGTGAGCAAAAAAACGATGGATGTAGGCCCAGATCTCTATACTGGGGTGAATGTATGACATTGTTCTGCATTCTGTCCATCAACTGTTGTTTTTGCATTTGTCACCCCGAGTGGGACGGGTATGCTCAGACATGAGTCCCGTGCTCTCCATGCCACTGGAATCAAGCTATCCTGGCTGAAGAGGGGTGAAACCCCGAAACCGGTCCTGGGATGCTTATTCTAGTCCAGGGAGGACCTGGCTTGGCAGTTCGGGCTGGACTGTTACCATGAGGCACAGGGTCAAGTCTGATTTGCATATTGCTGGGTTCAAACTGGAATGGCATGGTGAGCAAAAAAAGATAGATTTAGGCCCAGATCTCTGTACTGGGGTGAATGTATGACATTGTTCTGCATTCTGTAAATCAACTGTTGTTTTTGCATTTGTCACCCCTAGTGGGACGGGTATGCTCAGATGTGAGTCCCGTGCTCTCCATGCCACTGGAATCAAGCTATCCTGGCTGAAGAGGGGTGAAACCCCGAAACCGGTCCTAGGATGCTTATTCCAGTCCAGGGAGGACCTGGCTTGGCAGTTTGGGCTGGACTGTTCCCATGAGGCACAGGGTCAAGACTGATTTGCATATGGCTGAGATCAAACTGGAATGGCATGGTGAGCAAACAATTATGGATTTAGGCACAGATCTCTGTACTGGGGTGAATGTATGACATTGTTCTGCATTCAGTCCATCAAGTGTTGTTTTTGCATTTGTCATCCCGAGTGGGACTGGTATGCTCAGACGTGAGTCCTGTGCTCTCCATGCCACTGGAATCAAGCTATCCTGGCTGAAGAGGGGTGAAACCCCGAAACCGGTCCTAGGATGCTTATTCCAGTTCAGGGAGGACCTGGCTTGGCAGTTCGGGCTGGACTGTTCCCATGAGGCACAGGGTTAAGACTGATTTGAATATGGCTGGGTTCAAACTGGAATGGCATGGTGAGCCAAAAACAACGGATTTAGGCTCAGATCTCTGTACTGGGGTGAATGTATGACATTGTTCTGCATTCTGTCTATCAACTGTTGTTTTTTCAGTTGTCACCCCGAGTGGGATGGGTATGCTCAGACGTGAGTCCCGTGCTCTCCATGCCTCTGGAATCAAGCTATCCTGGCTGAAGAGGGGTGAAACCCCGAAACCGGTCCTAGGATGCTTATTCCAGTCCAGGGAGGACCTGGCTTGGCAGTTCGTGCTGGACTGTTCCCATGAGGCAAAGGGTCAGGACTGATTTGCATACGGCTGGGTTCAAACTGGAATGGCATGGTGAGCAAAAAAAGATGGATTTTGGCCCAGATCTCTGTACTCGGGTGAATGTATGACATTGTTCTGCATTCTTTCCATCAACTGTTGTTTTTGCATTTGTCACCCCGAGTGGGATGGGTATGCTCAGACGTGAGTTCCGTGCTCTCCATGCCTCTGGAATCAAGCTAAACTGCCTGAAGAGGGGTGAAACCCCGAAACCGGTCCTAGGATGCCTATTCCAGTCCAGGGAGGACCTGGCTTTGCAGTTCGGGCTGGACTGTTCCCATGAGGCACAGGGTCAAGACTGATTTGCATATGGCTGGGTTCCAACTGGAATGGCATGGTGAGCAAAAAAACGATGGATTTAGGCCCAGATCTCTGTACTGGGGTGAATGTATGACATTGTTCTGCATTCTGTCTATCAACTGTTGTTTTTGCATTTGTCACCCCGAGTGGGACGGGTATGCTCAGACGTGAGTCCCGTGCTCTCCATGCCACTGGATTCAAGCTATCCCAGCTGAAGAGGGGTGAAACCCCGGAACCGGTCCTAGGATGTTTATTCCAGTCCAGGGAGGACCTGGCTTGGCAGTTCGGGCTGGACTGTTCCCATGAGGCACAGGGTCAAGACTGATTTGCATATGGCTTGGTTCAAACTGGAATCGCATGGTGAGCAAAAAACAATGGATTTAGGCCCAGATCTCTGTACTGGGGTGAATGTATGACATTGTTCTGCATTCTGTAAATCAACTGTTGTTTTTGAATTTGTCACCCCTAGTGGGACGGGTATGCTCAGATGTGAGTCCCGTGCTTTCCATGCCACTGGAATCAAGCTCTCCTGGCTGAAGAGGGGTGAAACCCTGAAACCAGTCCTAGGATGCATATTCCAGTCCAGGGAGGACCTGGCTTGGCAGTTCGGGCTGGACTGTTCCCATGAGGCACAGGGTCAAGACTGATTTGCATATGGCTGGGATCAAACTGGAATGGCATGGTGAGCAAAAAATTATGGATTTAGGCACAGATCTCTGTATTGGGGCGAATGTATGACATTATTCTCCATTCTGTCCATCAACTGTTGTTTGTGCATTTGCCACCCCGAGTGGGACTGGTATGCTCAGACGTGAGTCCTGTGCTCTCCATGCCACTGGAATCAAGCTATCCTGGCTGAAGAGGGGTGAAACCCCGAAACCGGTCCTAGGATGCTTATTCCAGTCCAGGGAGGACCTGGCTTGGCAGTTCGGGCTGGACTGTTCCCATGAGGCAAAGGGTCAAGACTGATTTGCATATGGCTGGGTTCAAACTGGAATGGCATGGTGAGCCAAAAACATTGGATTTAGGCTCAGATCTCTGTACTGGGGTGAATGTATGACATTGTTCTGCATTCTTTCCATCAACTGTTGTTTTTGCATTTGTCACCCCGAGTGGGATGGGTATGCTCAGACGTGAGTCCCGTGCTCTCCATGCCTCTGGAATCAAGCTAAACTGCCTGAAGAGGGGTGAAACCCCGAAACCGGTCCTAGGATGCCTATTCCAGTCCAGGGAGGACCTGGCTTTGCAGTTCGGGCTGGACTGTTCCCATGAGGCACAGGGTCAAGACTGATTTGCATATGGCTGGGTTCCAACTGGAATGGCATGGTGAGCAAAAAAACGATGGATTTAGGCCCAGATCTCTGTACTGGGGTGAATGTATGACATTGTTCTGCATTCTGTCTATCAACTGTTGTTTTTGCATTTGTCACCCCGAGTGGGACGGGTATGCTCAGACGTGAGTCCCGTGCTCTCCATGCCACTGGATTCAAGCTATCCCAGCTGAAGAGGGGTGAAACCCCGGAACCGGTCCTAGGATGTTTATTCCAGTCCAGGGAGGACCTGGCTTGGCAGTTCGGGCTGGACTGTTCCCATGAGGCACAGGGTCAAGACTGATTTGCATATGGCTTGGTTCAAACTGGAATCGCATGGTGAGCAAAAAACAATGGATTTAGGCCCAGATCTCTGTACTGGGGTGAATGTATGACATTGTTCTGCATTCTGTAAATCAACTGTTGTTTTTGAATTTGTCACCCCTAGTGGGACGGGTATGCTCAGATGTGAGTCCCGTGCTTTCCATGCCACTGGAATCAAGCTATCCTGGCTGAAGAGGGGTGAAACCCTGAAACCAGTCCTAGGATGCATATTCCAGTCCAGGGAGGACCTGGCTTGGCAGTTCGGGCTGGACTGTTCCCATGAGGCACAGGGTCAAGACTGATTTGCATATGGCTGGGATCAAACTGGAATGGCATGGTGAGCAAAAAATTATGGATTTAGGCACAGATCTCTGTATTGGGGCGAATGTATGACATTATTCTCCATTCTGTCCATCAACTGTTGTTTGTGCATTTGCCACCCCGAGTGGGACTGGTATGCTCAGACGTGAGTCCTGTGCTCTCCATGCCACTGGAATCAAGCTATCCTGGCTGAAGAGGGGTGAAACCCCGAAACCGGTCCTAGGATGCTTATTCCAGTCCAGGGAGGACCTGGCTTGGCAGTTCGGGCTGGACTGTTCCCATGAGGCAAAGGGTCAAGACTGATTTGCATATGGCTGGGTTCAAACTGGAATGGCATGGTGAGCAAAAAAAATGGATTTGGGCCCAGATTCCTGTACTGGGGTGAATGTATGACATTGTTCTATATTCTGTCCATCAACTGTTGTTTTTGCATTTGTCACCCTGAGTGGGATGGGTATGCTCAGACGTGAGTCCCGTGCTCTCCATGCCACTGGATTCAAGCTATCCCGGCTGAAGAGGGGTGAAACCCCGGAACCGGTCCTAGGATGCTTATTCCAGTCCAGGGAGGACCTGGCTTGGCAGTTCGGGCTGGACTGTTCCCATGAGGCACAGGGTCAAGACTGATTTGCATATGGCTTGGTTCAAACTGGAATCGCATGGTGAGCAAAAAACAATGGATTTAGGCCCAGATCTCTGTACTGGGGTGAATGTATGACATTGTTCTGCATTCTGTAAATCAACTGTTGTTTTTGCATTTGTCACCCCTAGTGGGACGGGTATGCTCAGATGTGAGTCCCGTGCTCTCCATGCCACTGGAATCAAGCTATCCTGGCTGAAGAGGGGTGAAACCCCGAAACCAGTCCTAGGATGCATATTCCAGTCCAGGGAGGACCTGGCTTGGCAGTTCGGGCTGGACTGTTCCCATGAGGCACAGGGTCAAGACTGATTTGCATATGGCTGGGATCAAACTGGAATGGCATGGTGAGCAAAAAATTATGGATTTAGGCACAGATCTCTGTATTGGGGCGAATGTATGACATTATTCTCCATTCTGTCCATCAACTGTTGTTTTTGCATTTGCCACCCCGAGTGGGACTGGTATGCTCAGACGTGAGTCCTGTGCTCTCCATGCCACTGGAATCAAGCTATCCTGGCTGAAGAGGGGTGAAACCCCGAAACCGGTCCTAGGATGCTTATTCCAGTCCAGGGAGGACCTGGCTTGGCAGTTCGGGCTGGACTGTTCCCATGAGGCAAAGGGTCAAGACTGATTTGCATATGGCTGGGTTCAAACTGGAATGGCATGGTGAGCAAAAAAAATGGATTTGGGCCCAGATTCCTGTACTGGGGTGAATGTATGACATTGTTCTATATTCTGTCCATCAACTGTTGTTTTTGCATTTGTCACCCTGAGTGGGATGGGTATGCTCAGACGTGAGTCCCGTGCTCTCCATGCCACTGGATTCAAGCTATCCCGGCTGAAGAGGGGTGAAACCCCGGAACCGGTCCTAGGATGCTTATTCCAGTCCAGGGAGGACCTGGCTTGGCAGTTCGGGCTGGACTGTTCCCATGAGGCACAGGGTCAAGACTGATTTGCATATCGCTGGGTTCAAACTGGAAACGCATGGTGAGCAAAAAACAATGGATTTAGGCCCAGATCTCTGTACTGGGGTGAATGTATGACATTGTTCTGCATTCTGTAAATCAACTGTTGTTTTTGCATTTGTCACCCCTAGTGGGACGGGTATGCTCAGATGTGAGTCCCGTGCTCTCCATGCCACTGGAATCAAGCTATCCTGGCTGAAGAGGGGTGAAACCCCGAAACCGGTCCTAGGATGCTTATTCCAGTCCAGGGAGGACCTGGCTTGGCAGTTTGGGCTGGACTGTTCCCATGAGGCACAGGGTCAAGACTGATTTGCATATGGCTGGGATCAAACTGGAATGGAATGGTGAGCAAAAAATTATGGATTTAGGCACAGATCTCTGTACTGGGGTGAATGTATGACATTGTTCTGCATTCAGTCCATCAACTGTTGTTTTTGCATTTGTCACCCCGAGTGGGACTGGTATGCTCAGACGTGAGTCCTGTGCTCTCCATGCCACTGGAATCAAGCTATCCTGGCTGAAGAGGGGTGAAACCCCGAAACCGGTCCTAGGATGCTTATTCCAGTTCAGCGAGGACCTGGCTTGGTAGTTCGGGCTGGACTGTTCCCATGAGGCACAGTGTTAAGACTGATTTGAATATGGCTGGGTTCAAACTGGAATGGCATGGTGAGCCAAAAACATTGGATTTAGGCTCAGATCTCTGTACTGGGGTGAATGTATGACATTGTTCTGCATTCTGTCTATCAACTGTTGTTTTTTCAGTTGTCACCCCGAGTGGGATGGGTATGCTCAGACGTGAGTCCCGTGCTCTCCATACCTCTGGAATCAAGCTATCCTGGCTGAAGAGGGGTGAAACCCCGAAACCGGTCCTAGGATGCTTATTCCAGTCCAGGGAGGACCTGGCTTGGCAGTTCGGGCTGGACTGTTCCCATGAGGCACAGGGTCAAGACTGATTTGCATATGGCTGGGATCAAACTGGAATGGCATGGTGAGCAAAAAAATGATGGATTTAGGCACAGATCTCTGTACTGGGGCGAATGTATGACATTGTTCTGCATTCTGTCCATCAACTGTTGTTTTTGCATTTGTCACCCCGAGTGGGACTGGTATGCTCAGACGTGAGTCCTGTGCTCTCCATGCCAGTGGAATCAAGCTATCCTGGCTGAAGAGGGGTGAAACCCCGAAACCGGTCCTAGGATGCCTATTCCAGTCCAGGGACGACCTGGCTTGGCAGTTCGGGCTGGACTGTTCCCATGAGGCACAGGGTCAAGACTGATTTGCATATTGCTGGGTTCAAACTGGAATGGCATGGTGAGCAAAAAAACAATGGATTTAGGCCCAGATCTCTGTACTGGGGTGAATGTATGACTTTGTTCTGCATTCTGTCCTTCAACTGTTGTTTTTGTATTTGTCACCCCGAGTGGGACGGGTATGCTCAGATGTGACTCCCGTGCTTTCCATGCCACTGGAATCAAGCTATCCTGGCTGAAGAGGGGTGAAACCCCAAAACCGGTCCTTTGATGCTTATTCCAGTCAAGGGAGGACCTGGCTTGGCAGTTCTTTCTGGACTGTTCCCATGAGGCACAGGGTCAGGACTATTTTGCATACGGCTGGGTTCAAACTGGAATGGCATGGTGAGCAAAAAAAGATGGATTTTGGCCCAGATCTCTGTACTGGGGTGAATGTATGACATTGTTCTGCATTCTGTCCATCAACTGTTGTTTTTGCATTTGTCACCCCGAGTGGGATGGGTATGCTCAGACGTGAGTCCCGTGCTCTCCATGCCTCTGGAATCAAGCTAAACTGCCTGAAGAGGGGTGAAAACCCGAAACCGGTCCTAGGATGCCTATTCCAGTCCAGGGAGGACCTGGCTTTGCAGTTCGGGCTGGACTGTTCCCATGAGGCACAGGGTCAAGACTGATTTGCATATGGCTGGGTTCCAACTGGAATGGCATGGTGAGCAAAAAAACGATGGATTTAGGCCCAGATCTCTGTACTGGGGTGAATGTATGACATTGTTCTGCATTCTGTCTATCAACTGTTGTTTTTGCATTTGTCACCCCGAGTGGGACGGGCATGCTCAGACGTGAGTCCCGTGCTCTCCATGCCACTGGATTCAAGCTATCCCAGCTGAAGAGGGGTGAAACCCCGGAACCGGTCCTAGGATGTTTATTCCAGTCCAGGGAGGACCTGGCTTGGCAGTTCGGGCTGGACTGTTCCCATGAGGCACAGGGTCAAGACTGATTTGCATATGGCTTGGTTCAAACTGGAATCGCATGGTGAGCAAAAATCAATGAATTTAGGCCCAGATCTCTGAACTGGGGTGAATGTATGACATTGTTCTGCATTCTGTAAATCAACTGTTGTTTTTGCATTTGTCACCCCTAGTGGGACGGGTATGCTCAGATGTGAGTCCCGTGCTCTCCATGCCACTGGAATCAAGCTATCCTGGCTGAAGAGGGGTGAAACCCCGAAACCAGTCCTAGGATGCATATTCCAGTCCAGGGAGGACCTGGCTTGGCAGTTCGGGCTGGACTGTTCCCATGAGGCACAGGGTCAAGACTGATTTGCATATGGCTGGGATCAAACTGGAATGGCATGGTGAGCAAAAAATTATGGATTTAGGCACAGATCTCTGTATTGGGGCGAATGTATGACATTATTCTCCATTCTGTCCATCAACTGTTGTTTTTGCATTTGCCACCCCGAGTGGGACTGGTATGCTCAGACGTGAGTCCTGTGCTCTCCATGCCACTGGAATCAAGCTATCCTGGCTGAAGAGGGGTGAAACCCCGAAACCGGTCCTAGGATGCTTATTCCAGTCCAGGGAGGACCTGGCTTGGCAGTTCGGGCTGGACTGTTCCCATGAGGCAAAGGGTCAAGACTGATTTGCATATGGCTGGGTTCAAACTGGAATGGCATGGTGAGCAAAAAAAATGATTTTGGGCCCAGATTCCTGTACTGGGGTGAATGTATGACATTGTTCTATATTCTGTCCATCAACTGTTGTTTTTGCATTTGTCACCCTGAGTGGGATGGGTATGCTCAGACGTGAGTCCCGTGCTCTCCATGCCACTGGATTCAAGCTATCCCGGCTGAAGAGGGGTGAAACCCCGGAACCGGTCCTAGGATGCTTATTCCAGTCCAGGGAGGACCTGGCTTGGCAGTTCGGGCTGGACTGTTCCCATGAGGCACAGGGTCAAGACTGATTTGCATATGGCTGGGTTCAAACTGGAATCGCATGGTGAGCAAAAAACAATGGATTTAGGCCCAGATCTCTGTACTGGGGTGAATGTATGACATTGTTCTGCATTCTGTAAATCAACAGTTGTTTTTGCATTTGTCACCCCTAGTGGGATGGGTATGCTCAGATGTGAGTCCCGTGCTCTCCATGCCACTGGAATCAAGCTATCCTGGCTGAAGAGGGGTGAAACCCCGAAACCGGTCCTAGGATGCTTATTCCAGTCCAGGGAGGACCTGGCTTGGCAGTTTGGGCTGGACTGTTCCCATGAGGCACAGGGTCAAGACTGATTTGCATATGGCTGGGATCAAACTGGAATGGAATGGTGAGCAAAAAATTATGGATTTAGGCACAGATCTCTGTACTGGGGTGAATGTATGACATTGTTCTGCATTCAGTCCATCAACTGTTGTTTTTTCATTTGTCACCCCGAGTGGGACTGGTATGCTCAGACGTGAGTCCTGTGCTCTCCATGCCACTGGAATCAAGCTATCCTGGCTGAAGAGGGGTGAAACCCCGAAACCGGTCCTAGGATGCTTATTCCAGTTCAGCGAGGACCTGGCTTGGTAGTTCGGGCTGGACTGTTCCCATGAGGCACAGTGTTAAGACTGATTTGAATATGGCTGGGTTCAAACTGGAATGGCATGGTGAGCCAAAAACATCGGATTTAGGCTCAGATCTCTGTACTGGGGTGAATGTATGACATTGTTCTGCATTCTGTCTATCAACTGTTGTTTTTTCAGTTGTCACCCCGAGTGGGATGGGTATGCTCAGACGTGAGTCCCGTGCTCTCCATACCTCTGGAATCAAGCTATCCTGGCTGAAGAGGGGTGAAACCCCGAAACCGGTCCTAGGATGCTTATTCCAGTCCAGGGAGGACCTGGCTTGGCAGTTCGGGCTGGACTGTTCCCATGAGGCACAGGGTCAAGACTGATTTGCATATGGCTGGGATCAAACTGGAATGGCATGGTGAGCAAAAAAAATGATGGATTTAGGCACAGATCTGTGTACTGGGGCGAATGTATGACATTGTTCTGCATTCTGTCCATCAACTGTTGTTTTTGCATTTGTCACCCCGAGTGGGACTGGTATGCTCAGACGTGAGTCCTGTGCTCTCCATGCCAGTGGAATCAAGCTATCCTGGCTGAAGAGGGGTGAAACCCCGAAACCGGTCCTAGGATGCTTATTCCAGTCCAGGGAGGACCTGGCTTGGCAGTTCGGGCTGGACTGTTCCCATGAGGCACAGGGTCAAGACTGATTTGCATATTGCTGGGTTCAAACTGGAATGGCATGGTGAGCAAAAAAACAATGGATTTAGGCCCAGATCTCTGTACTGGGGTGAATGTATGACTTTGTTCTGCATTCTGTCCTTCAACTGTTGTTTTTGTATTTGTCACCCCGAGTGGGACGGGTATGCTCAGATGTGACTCCCGTGCTTTCCATGCCACTGGAATCAAGCTATCCTGGCTGAAGAGGGGTGAAACCCCGAAACCGGTCCTAGGATGCTTATTCCAGTCAAAGGAGGACCTGGCTTGGCAGTTCGATCTGGACTGTTCCCATGAGGCACAGGGTCAGGACTATTTTGCATACGGCTGGGTTCAAACTAGAATGGCATGGTGAGCAAAAAAAGATGGATTTTGGCCCAGATCTCTGTACTGGGGTGAATGTATGACATTGTTCTGCATTCTGTCCATCAACTGTTGTTTTTGCATTTGTCACCCCGAGTGGGATGGGTATGCTCAGACGTGAGTCCCGTGCTCTCCATGCCTCTGGAATCAAGGTAAACTGCCTGAAGAGGGGTGAAACCCCGAAACCCGTCCTAGGATGCTTATTCCAGTCCAGAGAGGACCTGGCTTGGCAGTTCGGGCTGGACTGTTCCCATGAGGCACAGGGTCAAGACTGATTTGCATATGGCTGGGTTCAAACTGGAAATGCATGGTGAGCAAAAAAACGATGGATTTAGGCCCAGATCTCTGTACTGGGGTGAATGTATGATATTGTTCTGCATTCTGTCTATCAACTGTTGTTTTTGCATTTGTCACCCCGAGTGGGACGGGTATGCTCAGACGTGAGTCCCGTGCTCTCCATGCCACTGGATTCAAGCTATCCCGGCTGAAGAGGGGTGAAACCCCGGAACCGGTCCTAGGATGTTTATTTCAGTCGAGGGAGGACCTGGCTTGGCAGTTCGGGCTGGACTGTTCCCATGAGGCACAGGGTCAAGACTGATTTGCATATGGCTGGGTTCAAACTGGAATCGAATGGTGAGCAAAAAACAATGGATTTAGGCCCAGATCTCTGTACTGGGGAGAATAAATGACATTGTTCTTCATTCTGTAAATCAACTGTTGTTTTTGCATTTGTCACCCCTAGTGGGACGGGTATGCTCAGAAGTGAGTCCCGTGCTCTCCATGCCACTGGAATCAAGCTATCCTGGCTGAAAAGGGGTGAAACCCCGAAACCAGTCCTAGGATGCATATTCCAGTCCAGGGAGGACCTGGCTTGGCAGTTCGGGCTGGACTGTTCCCATGAGGCACAGGGTCAAGACTGATTTGCATATGGCTGGGATCAAACTGGAATGGCATGGTGAGCAAAAAATTATGGATTTAGGCACAGATCTCTGTATTGGGGCGAATGTATGACATTATTCTCCATTCTGTCCATCAACTGTTGTTTTTGCATTTGCCACCCCGAGTGGGACTGGTATGCTCAGACGTGAGTCCTGTGCTCTCCATGCCACTGGAATCAAGCTATCCTGGCTGAAGAGGGGTGAAACCCCGAAACCGGTCCTAGGATGCTTATTCCAGTCCAGGGAGGACCTGGCTTGGCAGTTCGGGCTGGACTGTTCCCATGAGGCACAGGGTCAAGACTGATTAGCATATGGCTGGGTTCAAACTGGAATGGCATGGTGAGCAAAAAAAATGGATTTGGGCCCAGATTCCTGTACTGGGGTGAATGTATGACATTGTTCTGCATTCTGTAAATCAACTGTTGTTTTTGCATTTGTCACCCCGAGTGGGACGGGTATGCTCAGACGTGAGTCCCGTGCTCTCCATGCCACTGGATTCAAGCTATCCCGGCTGAAGAGGGGTGAAACCCCGGAACCGGTCCTAGGATGTTTATTTCAGTCCAGGGAGGACCTGGCTTGGCAGTTCGGGCTGGACTGTTCCCATGAGGCACAGGGTCAAGACTGATTTGCATATGGCTGGGTTCAAACTGGAATCGAATGGTGAGCAAAAAACAATGGATTTAGGCCCAGATCTCTGTACTGGGGAGAATAAATGACATTGTTCTTCATTCTGTAAATCAACTGTTGTTTTTGCATTTGTCACCCCTAGTGGGACGGGTATGCTCAGAAGTGAGTCCCGTGCTCTCCATGCCACTGGAATCAAGCTATCCGGGCTGAAGAGGGGTGAAACCCCGAAACCAGTCCTAGGATGCATATTCCAGTCCAGGGAGGACCTGGCTTGGCAGTTCGGGCTGGCCTGTTCCCATGAGGCACAGGGTCAAGACTGATTTGCATATGGCTGGGATCAAACTGGAATGGCATGGTGAGCAAAAAATTATGGATTTAGGCACAGATCTCTGTATTGGGGCGAATGTATGACATTATTCTCCATTCTGTCCATCAACTGTTGTTTTTGCATTTGCCACCCCGAGTGGGACTGGTATGCTCAGACGTGAGTCCTGTGCTCTCCATGCCACTGGAATCAAGCTATCCTGGCTGAAGAGGGGTGAAACCCCGAAACCGGTCCTAGGATGCTTATTCCAGTCCAGGGAGGACCTGGCTTGGCAGTTCGGGCTGGACTGTTCCCATGAGGCACAGGGTCAAGACTGATTAGCATATGGCTGGGTTCAAACTGGAATGGCATGGTGAGCAAAAAAAATGGATTTGGGCCCAGATTCCTGTACTGGGGTGAATGTATGACATTGTTCTGCATTCTGTAAATCAACTGTTGTTTTTGCATTTGTCACCCCTAGTGGGACGGGTATGCTCAGATGTGAGTCCCGTGCTCTCCATGCCACTGGAATCAAGCTATCCTGGCTGAAGAGGGGTGAAACCCCGAAACCGGTCCTAGGATGCTTATTCCAGTCCAGGGAGGACCTGGCTTGGCAGTTTGGGCTGGACTGTTCCCATGAGGCACAGGGTCAAGACTGATTTGCATATGGCTGGGATCAAACTGGAATGGAATGGTGAGCAAAAAATTATGGATTTAGGCACAGATCTCTGTACTGGGGTGAATGTATGACATTGTTCTGCATTCAGTCCATCAACTGTTGTTTTTGCATTTGTCACCCCGAGTGGGACTGGTATGCTCAGACGTGAGTCCTGTGCTCTCCATGCCACTGGAATCAAGCTATCCTGGCTGAAGAGGGGTGAAACCCCGAAACCGGTCCTAGGATGCTTATTCCAGTTCAGCGAGGACCTGGCTTGGTAGTTCGGGCTGGACTGTTCCCATGAGGCACAGTGTTAAGACTGATTTGAATATGGCTGGGTTCAAACTGGAATGGCATGGTGAGCCAAAAACATCGGATTTAGGCTCAGATCTCTGTACTGGGGTGAATGTATGACATTGTTCTGCATTCTGTCTATCAACTGTTGTTTTTTCAGTTGTCACCCCGAGTGGGATGGGTATGCTCAGACGTGAGTCCCGTGCTCTCCATACCTCTGGAATCAAGCTATCCTGGCTGAAGAGGGGTGAAACCCCGAAACCGGTCCTAGGATGCTTATTCCAGTCCAGGGAGGACCTGGCTTGGCAGTTCGGGCTGGACGGTTCCCATGAGGCACAGGGTCAAGACTGATTTGCATATGGCTGGGATCAAACTGGAATGGCATGGTGAGCAAAAAAACGATGGATTTAGGCCCAGATCTCTGTACTGGGGCGAATGTATGACATTGTTCTGCATTCTGTCCATCAACTGTTGTTTTTGCATTCGTCACCCCGAGTGGGACTGGTATGCTCAGACGTGAGTCCTGTGCTCTCCATGCCAGTGGAATCAAGCTATCCTGGCTGAAGAGGGGTGAAACCCCAAAACCGGTCCTAGGATGCTTATTCCAGTCCAGGGAGGACCTGGCTTGGCAGTTCGGGCTGGACTGTTCCCATGAGGCACAGGGTCAAGACTGATTTGCATATTGCTGGGTTCAAACTGGAATGGCATGGTGAGCAAAAAAACAATGGATTTAGGCCCAGATCTCTGTACTGGGGTGAATGTATGACTTTGTTCTGCATTCTGTCCTTCAACTGTTGTTTTTGTATTTGTCACCCCGAGTGGGACGGGTATGCTCAGATGTGACTCCCGTGCTTTCCATGCCACTGGAATCAAGCTATCCTGGCTGAAGAGGGGTGAAACCCCGAAACCGTTCCTAGGATGCTTATTCCAGTCAAGGGAGGACCTGGCTTGGCAGTTCGATCTGGACTGTTCCCATGAGGCACAGGGTCAGGACTATTTTGCATACGGCTGGGTTCAAACTGGAATGGCATGGTGAGCAAAAAAAGATGGATTTTGGCCCAGATCTCTGTACTGGGGTGAATGTATGACATTGTTCTGCATTCTGTCCATCAACTGTTGTTTTTGCATTTGTCACCCCGAGTGGGATGGGTATGCTCAGACGTGAGTCCCGTGCTCTCCATGCCTCTGGAATCAAGGTAAACTGCCTGAAGAGGGGTGAAACCCCGAAACCGGTCCTAGGATGCTTATTCCAGTCCAGGGAGGACCTGGCTTGGCACTTCGGGCTGGACTGTTCCCATGAGGCACAGGGTCAAGACCGATTTGCATATGGCTGGGTTCAAACTGGAATGGCATGGTGAGCAAAAAAACGATGGATTTAGGCCCAGATCTCTGTACTGGGGTGAATATATGATATTGTTCTGCATTCTGTCTATCAACTGTTGTTTTTGCATTTGTCACCCCGAGTGGGACGGGTATGCTCAGATGTGAGTCCCGTGCTCTCCATGCCACTGGAATCAAGCTATCCTGGCTGAAGAGGGGTGAAACCCCGAAACCAGTCCTAGGATGCATATTCCAGTCCAGGGAGGACCTGGCTTGGCAGTTCGGGCTGGACTGTTCCCATGAGGCACAGGGTCAAGACTGATTTGCATATGGCTGGGATCAAACTGGAATGGCATGGTGAGCAAAAAATTATGGATTTAGGCACAGATCTCTGTATTGGGGCGAATGTATGACATTATTCTCCATTCTGTCCATCAACTGTTGTTTTTGCATTTGCCACCCCGAGTGGGACTGGTATGCTCAGACGTGAGTCCTGTGCTCTCCATGCCACTGGAATCAAGCTATCCTGGCTGAAGAGGGGTGAAACCCCGAAACCGGTCCTAGGATGCTTATTCCAGTCCAGGGAGGACCTGGCTTGGCAGTTCGGGCTGGACTGTTCCCATGAGGCACAGGGTCAAGACTGATTTGCATATGGCTGGGTTCAAACTGGAATGGCATGGTGAGCAAAAAAAATGGATTTGGGCCCAGATTCCTGTACTGGGGTGAATGTATGACATTGTTCTGCATTCTGTCCATCAACTGTTGTTTTTGCATTTGTCACCCCGAGAGGGATGGGTATGCTCAGACGTGAGTCCCGTGCTCTCCATGCCACTGGAATCAAGCTATCCTGCCTGAAAAGGGATGAAACCCTGAAACCGGTCCTAGGATGCTTATTCCAGTCCAGGGAGGACCTGGCTTGGCAGTTCGGGCTGGACTGTTCCCATGAGGCACAGGGTCAAGACTGATTTGCATATGGCTGGGTTCAAACTGGAATGGCATGGTGAGCAAAAAATGGATGGATTTAGGCTCAGATCTCTGTACTGGAGTGAATGTATGACATTGTTCTGCATTCTGTCTATCAACAGTTGTTTTTGCAATTGTCACCCCGAGTGGGACGGGTATGCTCAGACGTGAGTCCTGTTCTCTCCATGCCACTGGAATCAAGCTATCCTGGCTGAAGAGTGGTGAAACCCCGAAACCGGTCCTAGGATGCTTATTCCAGTCCAGGGAGGACCTGGCTTGGCAGATCAGGCTGGGCTGTTCCCATGAGGCACAGTGTCAAGACTGATTTGCATATGGCTGGGTTCAAACTGGAATGGCATGGTGAGCAAAAAAACAATAGATTTAAGGCCAAGATCTTCTTACTGGGGTGAATGTATGACATTGTTCTGCATTCTGACCATCAACTGTTGTTTTTGCATTTGTCACCCCGAGTGGGACGGGTATGCTCAGACGTGAGTCCCATGCTCTCCATGCCACTGGAATCAAGCTATCCTGGCTGAAGAGTGGTGAAACCCCGAAACCGGTCCTAGGATGCTTATTCCAGTCCAGGGAGGACCTGGCTTGGCAGTTCGGGCTGGACTGTTCCCATGAGGCACAGGGTCAGGACTGATTTGCATACGGCTGGGTTCAAACTGGAATCGCATGGTGAGCAAAAAAAGATGGATTTTGGCCCAGATCTCTGTACTGGGGTGAATGTATGACATTGTTCTGCATTCTGTCCATCAACTGTTGTTTTTGCATTTGTCACCCCGAGTGGGATGGGTATGCTCAGACGTGAGTCCCGTGCTCTCCATGCCTCTGGAATCAAGCTAAACTGCCTGAAGAGGGGTGAAACCCCGAAACCGGTCCTAGGATGCCTATTCCAGTCCAGGGAGGACCTGGCTTGGCAGTTCGGGCTGGACTGTTCCCATGAGGCACAGGGTCAAGACTGATTTGCATATGGCTGGGTTCAAACTGGAATCGCATGGTGAGCACAAAACAATGGATTTAGGCCCAGATCTCTGTACTGGGGTGAATGTATGACATTGTTCTGCATTCTGTAAATCAACTGTTGTTTTTGCATTTGTCACCCCTAGTGGGACGGGTATGCTCAGATGTGAGTCCCGTGCTCTCCATGCCTCTGGAATCAAGCTATCCTGGCTGAAGAGGGGTGAAACCCCGAAACCAGTCCTAGGATGCATATTCCAGTCCAGGGAGGACCTGGCTTGGCAGTTCATGCTGGACTGTTCCCATGAGGCACAGGGTCAAGACTGATTTGCATATGGCTGGGATCAAACTGGAATGGCATGGTGAGCAAAAAATTATGGATTTAGGCACAGATCTCTGTATTGGGGCGAATGTATGACATTATTCTCCATTCTGTCCATCAACTGTTGTTTTTGCATTTGCCACCCAGAGTGGGACTGGTATGCTCAGACGTGAGTCCTGTGCTCTCCATGCCACTGGAATCAAGCTATCCTGGCTGAAGAGGGGTGAAACCCCGAAACCGGTCCTAGGATGCTTATTCCAGTCCAGGGAGGACCTGGCTTGGCAGTTCGGGCTGGACTGTTCCCATGAGGCACAGGGTCAAGACTGATTTGCATATTGCTGGGTTCAAACTGGAATGGCATGGTGAGCAAAAAAACAATGGATTTAGGCCCAGATCTCTGTACTGGGGTGAATGTATGACTTTGTTCTGCATTCTGTCCATCAACTGTTGTTTTTGCATTTGTCACCCCGAGTGGGATGGGTATGCTCAGACGTGAGTCCCGTGCTCTCCATGCCTCTGGAATCAAGCTAAACTGCCTGAAGAGGGGTGAAACCCCGAAACCGGTCCTAGGATGCTTATTCCAGTCCAGGGAGGACCTGGCTTGGCAGTTCGGGCTGGACTGTTCCCATGAGGCACAGGGTCAAGACTGATTTGCATATGGCTGGGTTCAAACTGGAATGGCATGGTGAGCAAAAAAACGATGGATTTAGGCCCAGATCTCTGTACTGGGGTGAATGTATGATATTGTTCTGCAATCTGTCTATCAACTGTTGTTTTTGCATTTGTCACCCCGAGTGGGACGAGTATGCTCAGACGTGAGTCCCGTGCTCTCCATGCCACTGGATTCAAGCTATCCCGGCTGAAGAGGGGTGAAACCCCGGAACCGGTCCTAGGATGTTTATTTCAGTCCAGGGAGGACCTGGCTTAGCAGTTCGGGCTGGACTGTTCCCATGAGGCACAGGGTCAAGACTGATTTGCATATGGCTGGGATCAAACTGGAATGGCATGGTGAGCAAAAAATTATGGATTTAGGCACAGATCTCTGTATTGGGGCGAATGTATGACATTATTCTCCATTCTGTCCATCAACTGTTGGAGTCCTGTGCTCTCCATGCCACTGGAATCAAGCTATCCTGGCTGAAGAGGGGTGAAACCCCGAAACCGGTCCTAGGATGCTTATTCCAGTCCAGGGAGGACCTGGCTTGGCAGTTCGGGCTGGACTGTTCCCATGAGGCACAGGGTCAAGACTGATTTGCATATGGCTGGGTTCAAACTGGAATGTCATGGTGAGCAAAAAAAATGGATTTGGGCCCAGATTCCTGTACTGGGGTGAATGTATGACATTGTTCTGCATTCTGTCCATCAACTGTTGTTTTTGCATTTGTCACCCCGAGAGGGATGGGTATGCTCAGACGTGAGTCCCGTGCTCTCCATGCCACTGGAATCAAGCTATCCTGCCTGAAAAGGGATGAAACCCTGAAACCGGTCCTAGGATGCTTATTCCAGTCCAGGGAGGACCTGGCTTGGCAGTTCGGGCTGGACTGTTCCCATGAGGCACAGGGTCAAGACTGATTTGCATATGGCTGGGTTCAAACTGGAATGGCATGGTGAGCAAAAAATGGATGGATTTAGGCTCAGATCTCTGTACTGGAGTGAATGTATGACATTGTTCTGCATTCTGTCTATCAACAGTTGTTTTTGCAATTGTCACCCCGAGTGGGACGGGTATGCTCAGACGTGAGTCCTGTGCTCTCCATGCCACTGGAATCAAGCTATCCTGGCTGAAGAGTGGTGAAACCCCGAAACCGGTCCTAGGATGCTTATTCCAGTCCAGGGAGGACCTGGCTTGGCAGATCAGGCTGGGATGTTCCCATGAGGCACAGTGTAAAGACTGATTTGCATATGGCTGGGTTCAAACTGGAATGGCATGGTGAGCAAAAAAACAATGGATGTAAGGCCAAGATCTTCTTACTGGGGTGAATGTATGACATTGTTCTGCATTCTGACCATCAACTGTTGTTTTTGCATTTGTCACCCCGAGTGGGACGGGTATGCTCAGACGTGAGTCCCATGCTTTCCATGCCACTGGAATCAAGCTATCCGGGCTGAAGAGTGGTGAAACCCCGAAACCGGTCCTAGGATGCTTATTCCAGTCCAGGGAGGACCTGGCTTGGCAGTTCGGGCTGGACTGTTCCCATGAGGCACAGGGTCAGGACTGATTTGCATACGGCTGGGTTCAAACTGGAATCGCATGGTGAGCAAAAAAAGATGGATTTTGGCCCAGATCTCTGTACTGGGGTGAATGTATGACATTGTTCTGCATTCTGTCCATCAACTGTTGTTTTTGCATTTGTCACCCCGAGTGGGATGGGTATGCTCAGACGTGAGTCCCGTGCTCTCCATGCCTCTGGAATCAAGCTAAACTGCCTGAAGAGGGGTGAAACCCCGAAACCGGTCCTAGGATGCCTATTCCAGTCCAGGGAGGACCTGGCTTGGCAGTTCGGGCTGGACTGTTCCCATGAGGCACAGGGTCAAGACTGATTTGCATATGGCTGGGTTCAAACTGGAATGGCATGGTGAGCAAAAAAACGATGGATTTAGGCCCAGATCTCTGTACTGGGGTGAATGTATGACATTGTTCTGCATTCTGTCTATCAACTGTTGTTTTTGCATTTGTCACCCCGAGTGGGACGGGTATGCTCAGACGTGAGTCCCGTGCTCTCCATGCCACTGGATTCAAGCTATCCCAGCTGAAGAGGGGTGAAACCCCGGAACCGGTCCTAGGATGTTTATTCCAGTCCAGGGAGGACCTGGCTTGGCAGTTCGGGCTGGACTGTTCCCATGAGGCACAGGGTCAAGACTGATTTGCATATGGCTGGGTTCAAACTGGAATCGCATGGTGAGCAAAAAACAGTGGATTTAGGCCCAGATCTCTGTACTGGGGTGAATGTATGACATTGTTCTGCATTCTGTAAATCAACTGTTGTTTTTGCATTTGTCACCCCTAGTGGGACGGGTATGCTCAGATGTGAGTCCCGTGCTCTCCATGCCACTGGAATCAAGCTATCCTGGCTGAAGAGGGGTGAAACCCCAAAACCAGTCCTAGGATGCATATTCCAGTCCAGGGAGGACCTGGCTTGGCAGTTCGGGCTGGACTGTTCCCATGAGGCAAAGGGTCAAGACTGATTTGCATATGGCTGGGTTCAAACTGGAATGGCATGGTGAGCAAAAAAAATGGATTTGGGCCCAGATTCCTGTACTGGGGTGAATGTATGACATTGTTCTATATTCTGTCCATCAACTGTTGTTTTTGCATTTGTCACCCCGAGTGGGATGGTTATGCTCAGACGTGAGTCCCGTGCTCTCCATGCCACTGGATTCAAGCTATCCCGGCTGAAGAGGGGTGAAACCCCGGAACCGGTCCTAGGATGCTTATTCCAGTCCAGGGAGGACCTGGATTGGCAGTTCGGGCTGGACTGTTCCCATGAGGCACAGGGTCAAGACTGATTTGCATATGGCTGGGTTCAAACTGGAATCTCATGGTGAGCAAAAAACAATGGATTTAGGCCCAGATCTCTGTACTGGGGTGAATGTATGACATTGTTCTGCATTCTGTAAATCAACTGTTGTTTTTGCATTTGTCACCCCTAGTGGGACGGGTATGCTCAGATGTGAGTCCCGTGCTCTCCATGCCACTGGAATCAAGCTATCCTGGCTGAAGAGGGGTGAAACCCCGAAACCGGTCCTAGGATGCTTATTCCAGTCCAGGGAGGACCTGGCTTGGCAGTTTGGGCTGGACTGTTCCCATGAGGCACAGGGTCAAGACTGATTTGCATATGGCTGGGATCAAACTGGAATGGCATGGTGAGCAAAAAATTATGGATTTAGGCACAGATCTCTGTACTGGGGTGAATGTATGACATTGTTCTGCATTCAGTCCATCAACTGTTGTTTTTGCATTTGTCACCCCGAGTGGGACTGGTATGCTCAGACGTGAGTCCTGTGCTCTCCATGCCACTGGAATCAAGCTATCCTGGCTGAAGAGGGGTGAAACCCCGAAACCGGTCCTAGGATGCTTATTCCAGTTCAGCGAGGACCTGGCTTGGCAGTTCGGGCTGGACTGTTCCCATGAGGCACAGTGTTAAGAATGATTTGAATATGGCTGGGTTCAAACTGGAATGGCATGGTGAGCCAAAAACATCGGATTTAGGCTCAGATCTCTGTACTGGGGTGAATGTATGACATTGTTCTGCATTCTGTCTATCAACTGTTGTTTTTTCAGTTGTCACCCCGAGTGGGATGGGTATGCTCAGACGTGAGTCCCGTGCTCTCCATGCCTCTGGAATCAAGCTATCCTGTCTGAAGAGGGGTGAAACCCCGAAACCGGTCCTAGGATGCTTATTCCAGTCCAGGGAGGACCTGGCTTGGCAGTTCGGGCTGGACTGTTCCCATGAGGCACATGGTCAAGATTGATTTGCATATGGCTGGGTTCAAACTGGAATGGCATGGTGAGCAAAAAAACGATGGATTTAGGCCCAGATCTCTGTACTGGGGTAAATGTATGACTTTGTTCTGCATTCTGTCCATCAACTGTTGTTTTTGCATTTGTCACCCCGAGTGGGATGGGTATGCTCAGACGTGAGTCCCGTGCTCTCCATGCCTCTGGAATCAAGCTAAACTGCCTGAAGAGGGGTGAAACCCCGAAACCGGTCCTAGGATGCTTATTCCAGTCCAGGGAGGACCTGGCTTGGCAGTTCGGGCTGGACTGTTCCCATGAGGCACAGGGTCAAGATTGATTTGCATATGGCTGGGTTCAAACTGGAATGGCATGGTGAGCAAAAAAACGATGGATTTAGGCCCAGATCTCTGTACTGGGGTGAATGTATGATATTGTTCTGCATTCTGTCTATCAACTGTTGTTTTTGCATTTGTCACCCCGAGTGGGACGGGTATGCTCAGACGTGAGTCCCGTGCTCTCCATGCCACTGGATTCAAGCTATCCCGGCTGAAGAGGGGTGAAACCCCGGAACCGGTCCTAGGATGTTTATTTCAGTCCAGGGAGGACCTGGCTTAGCAGTTCGGGCTGGACTGTTCCCATGCGGCACAGGGTCAAGACTGATTTGCATATGGCTGGGTTCAAACTGGAATCGCATGGTGAGCAAAAATCAATGGATTTAGGCCCACATCTCTGTACTGGGGTGAATAAATGACATTGTTCTTCATTCTGTAAATCAACTGTTGTTTTTGCATTTGTCACCCCTAGTGGGACGGGTATGCTCAGATGTGAGTCCCGTGCTCTCCATGCCACTGGAATCAAGCTATCCTGGCTGAAGAGGGGTGAAACCCCGAAACCAGTCCTAGGATGCATATTCCAGTTCAGGGAGGACCTGGCTTGGCAGTTCGGGCTGGACTGTTCCCATGAGGCACAGGGTCAAGACTGATTTGCATATGGCTGGGATCAAACTGGAATGGCATGGTGAGCAAAAAATTATGGATTTAGGCACAGATCTCTGTATTGGGGCGAATGTATGACATTATTCTCCATTCTGTCCATCAACTGTTGGAGTCCTGTGCTCTCCATGCCACTGGAATCAAGCTATCCTGGCTGAAGAGGGGTGAAACCCCGAAACCGGTCCTAGGATGCTTATTCCAGTCCAGGGAGGACCTGGCTTGGCAGTTCGGGCTGGACTGTTCCCATGAGGCACAGGGTCAAGACTGATTTGCATATGGCTGGGTTCAAACTGGAATGGCATGGTGAGCAAAAAAAATGGATTTGGGCCCAGATTCCTGTACTGGGGTGAATGTATGACATTGTTCTGCATTCTGTCCATCAACTGTTGTTTTTGCATTTGTCACCCCGAGAAGGATGGGTATGCTCAGACGTGAGTCCCGTGCTCTCCATGCCACTGGAATCAAGCTATCCTGCCTGAAAAGGCATGAAACCCTGAAACCGGTCCTAGGATGCTTATTCCAGTCCAGGGAGGACCTGGCTTGGCAGTTCGGGCTGGACTGTTCCCATGAGGCACAGGGTCAAGACTGATTTGCATATGGCTGGGTTCAAACTGGAATGGCATGGTGAGCAAAAAATGGATGGATTTAGGCTCAGATCTCTGTACTGGAGTGAATGTATGACATTGTTCTGCATTCTGTCTATCAACAGTTGTTTTTGCAATTGTCACCCCGAGTGGGACGGGTATGCTCAGACGTGAGTCCTGTGCTCTCCATGCCACTGGAATCAAGCTATCCTGGCTGAAGAGTGGTGAAACCCCGAAACCGGTCCTAGGATGCTTATTCCAGTCCAGGGAGGACCTGGCTTGGCAGATCAGGCTGGGCTGTTCCCATGAGGCACAGTGTCAAGACTGATTTGCATATGGCTGGGTTCAAACTGGAATGGCATGGTGAGCAAAAAAAAATGGATTTAAGGCCAAGATCTTCTTACTGGGGTGAATGTATGACATTGTTCTGCATTCTGACCATCAACTGTTGTTTTTGCATTTGTCACCCCGAGTGGGACGGGTATGCTCAGACGTGAGTCCCATGCTCTCCATGCCACTGGAATCAAGCTATCCTGGCTGAAGAGTGGTGAAACCCCGAAACCGGTCCTAGGATGCTTATTCCAGTCCAGGGAGGACCTGGCTTGGCAGTTCGGGCTGGACTGTTCCCATGAGGCACAGGGTCAGGACTGATTTGCATACGGCTGGGTTCAAACTGGAATCGCATGGTGAGCAAAAAAAGATGGATTTTGGCCCAGATCTCTGTACTGGGGTGAATGTATGACATTGTTTTGCATTCTGTCCATCAACTGTTGTTTTTGCATTTGTCACCCCGAGTGGGATGGGTATGCTCAGACGTGAGTCCCGTGCTCTCCATGCCTCTGGAATCAAGCTAAACTGCCTGAAGAGGGGTGAAACCCCGAAACCGGTCCTAGGATGCCTATTCCAGTCCAGGGAGGACCTGGCATGGCAGTTCGGGCTGGACTGTTCCCATGAGGCACAGGGTCAAGACTGATTTGCATATGGCTGGGTTCAAACTGGAATGGCATGGTGAGCAAAAAAACGATGGATTTAGGCCCAGATCTCTGTACTGGGGTGAATGTATGACATTGTTCTGCATTCTGTAAATCAACTGTTGTTTTTGCATTTGTCACCCCTAGTGGGACGGGTATGCTCAGATGTGAGTCCCGTGCTCTCCATGCCACTGGAATCAAGCTATCCTGGCTGAAGAGGGGTGAAACCCCGAAACCGGTCCTAGGATGCTTATTCCAGTTCAGGGAGGACCTGGCTTGGCAGTTCGGGCTGGACTGTTCCCATGAGGCACAGGGTTAAGACTGATTTGAATATGGCTGGGTTCAAACTGGAATGGCATGGTGAGCCAAAAACAACGGATTTAGGCTCAGATCTCTGTACTGGGGTGAATGTATGACATTGTTCTGCATTCTGTCTATCAACTGTTGTTTTTTCAGTTGTCACCCCGAGTGGGATGGGTATGCTCAGACGTGAGTCCCGTGCTCTCCATGCCTCTGGAATCAAGCTATCCTGGGTGAAGAGGGGTGAAACCCCGAAACCGGTCCTAGGATGCTTATTCCAGTCCAGGGAGGACCTGGCTTGGCAGTTCGGGCTGGACTGTTCCCAGGAGGCACAGGGTCAAGACTGATTTGCATATGGCTGGGATCAAACTGGAATGGCATGGTGAGCAAAAAAATGATGGATTTAGGCACAGATCTCTGTACTGGGGCGAATGTATGACATTGTTCTGCATTCTGTCCATCAACTGTTGTTTTTGCATTTGTCACCCCGAGTGGGATGGGTATGCTCAGACGTGAGTCCCGTGCTCTCCATGCCTCTGGAATCAAGCTAAACTGCCTGAAGAGGGGTGAAAGCCCGAAACCGGTCCTAGGATGCCTATTCCAGTCCAGGGAGGACCTGGCTTGGCAGTTCGGGCTGGACTGTTCCCATGAGGCACAGGGTCAAGACTGATTTGCATATGGCTGGGTTCAAACTGGAATGGCATGGTGAGCAAAAAAACGATGGATTTAGGCCCAGATCTCTGTACTGGGGTGAATGTATGACATTGTTCTGCATTCTGTGTATCAACTGTTGTTTTTGCATTTGTCACCCCGAGTGGGACGGGTATGCTCAGACGTGAGTCCCGTGCTCTCCATGCCACTGGATTCAAGCTATCCCAGCTGAAGAGGGGTGAAACCCCGGAACCGGTCCTAGGATGTTTATTCCAGTCCAGGGAGGACCTGGCTTGGCAGTTCGGGCTGGACTGTTCCCATGAGGCACAGGGTCAAGACTGATTTGCATATGGCTGGGTTCAAACTGGAATCGCATGGTGAGCAAAAATCAATGGATTTAGTCCCAGATCTCTGTACTGGGGTGAATGTATGACATTGTTCTGCATTCTGTAAATCAACTGTTGTTTTTGCATTTGTCACCCCTAGTGGGACGGGTATGCTCAGATGTGAGTCCCGTGCTCTCCATGCCACTGGAATCAAGCTATCCTGGCTGAAGAGGGGTGAAACCCCGAAACCAGTCCTAGGATGCATATTCCAGTCCAGGGAGGACCTGGCTTGGCAGTTCGGGCTGGACTGTTCCCATGAGGCAAAGGGCCAAGACTGATTTGCATATGGCTGGGTTCAAACTGGAATGGCATGGTGAGCAAAAAAAATGGATTTGGGCCCAGATTCCTGTACTGGGGTGAATGTATGACATTGTTCTATATTCTGTCCATCAACTGTTGTTTTTGCATTTGTCACCCCGAGTGGGATGGTTATGCTCAGACGTGAGTCCCGTGCTCTCCATGCCACTGGATTCAAGCTATCCCGGCTGAAGAGGGGTGAAACCCCGGAACCGGTCCTAGGATGCTTATTCCAGTCCAGGGAGGACCTGGCTTGGCAGTGCGGGCTGGACTGTTCCCATGAGGCACAGGGTCAAGACTGATTTGCATATGGCTGGGTTCAAACTGGAATCGCATGGAAAGCAAAAAACAATGGATTTAGGCCCACATCTCTGTACTGGGGTGAATAAATGACATTGTTCTTCATTCTGTAAATCAACTGTTGTTTTTGCATTTGTCACCCCTAGTGGGACGGGTATGCTCAGATGTGAGTCCCGTGCTCTCCATGCCACTGGAATCAAGCTATCCTGGCTGAAGAGGGGTGAAACCCCGAAACCAGTCCTAGGATGCATATTCCAGTCCAGGGAGGACCTGGCTTGGCAGTTCGGGCTGGACTGTTCCCATGAGGCACAGGGTCAAGACTGATTTGCATATGGCTGGGATCAAACTGGAATGGCATGGTGAGCAAAAAATTATGGATTTAGGCACAAATCTCTGTATTGGGGCGAATGTATGACATTATTCTCCATTCTGTCCATCAACTGTTGTTTTTGCATTTGCCACACCGAGTGGGACTGGTATGCTCAGACGTGAGTCCTGTGCTCTCCATGCCACTGGAATCAAGCTATCCTGGCTGAAGAGGGGTGAAACCCCGAAACCGGTCCTATGATGCTTATTCCAGTCCAGGGAGGACCTGGCTTGGCAGTTCGGGCTGGACTGTTCCCATGAGGCACAGGGTCAAGACTGATTTGCATATGGCTGGGTTCAAACTGGAATGGCATGGTGAGCAAAAAAAATGGATTTGGGCCCAGATTCCTGTACTGGGGTGAATGTATGACATTGTTCTGCATTCTGTCCATCAACTGTTGTTTTTGCATTTGTCACCCCGAGTGGGATGGGTATGCTCAGACGTGAGTCCCGTGCTCTCCATGCCACTGGAATCAAGCTATCCTGCCTGAAAAGGGATGAAACCCTGAAACCAGTCCTAGGTTGCTTATTCCAGTCCAGGGAGGACCTGGCTTGGCAGTTCGGGCTGGACTGTTCCCATGAGGCACAGGGTCAAGACTGATTTGCATATGGCTGGGTTCAAACTGGAATGGCATGGTGAGTAAAAAATGGATGGATTTAGGCTCAGATCTCTGTACTGGAGTGAATGTATGACATTGTTCTGCATTCTGTCTATCAACAGTTGTTTTTGCAATTGTCACCCCGAGTGGGACGGGTATGCTCAGACGTGAGTCCTGTGCTCTCCATGCCACTGGAATCAAGCTATCCTGGCTGAAGAGTGGTGAAACCCCGAAACCGGTCCTAGGATGCTTATTCCAGTCCATGGAGGACCTGGCTTGGCAGATCAGGCTGGGCTGTTCCCATGAGGCACAGTGTCAAGACTGATTTGCATATGGCTGGGTTCAAACTGGAATGGCATGGTGAGCAAAAAAACAATGGATTTAAGGCCAAGATCTTCTTACTGGGGTGAATGTATGACATTGTTCTGCATTCTGACCATCAACTGTTGTTTTTGCATTCGTCACCCCGAGTGGGACGGGTATGCTCAGACGTGAGTCCCATGCTCTCCATGCCACTGGAATCAAGCTATCCTGGCTGAAGAGGGGTGGAACCCCAAAACCGGTCCTAGGATGCTTATTCTAGTCCAGGGAGGACCTGGCTTGGCAGTTCGGGCTGGACTGTTCCCATGAGGCACAGTGTCAAGACTGATTTGCATATGGCTGGGTTCAATCTGAAATGGCATGGTGAGCAAAAAAAATGGATTTAGGCCCAGATCTCTGTACTGGGGTGAATGTATGATATTGTTCTGCATTCTGTCCATCAACTGTTGTTTTTGCATTTGTCACCCCGAGTGGGATGGGAATGCTCAGACGTGAGTCCCGTGCTCTCCATGCCACTGGAATCAAGCTATCCTGCCTGAAGAGGGATGAAACCCTGAAACCGGTCCTAGGATGCTTTTTCAAGTCCAGGGATGACCTGGCTTGGCTGTCCGGGCTGGACTGTTCCCATGAGGCACAGGGTCAAGACTGATTTGAATATGGCTGGGTTCAAACTGGAATGGCACGGTGAGCCAAAAACAACGGATTTAGGCTCAGATCTCTGTACTGGGGTGAATGTATGTCATTGTTCTGCATTCTGTCTATCAGCAGTTGTTTTTGCATTTGTCACCCCTAGTGGGACGGGTATGCTCAGATGTGAGTCCCGTGCTCTCCATGCCACTGGAATCAAGCTATCCTGGCTGAAGAGGGGTGAAACCCCGAAACCAGTCCTAGGATGCATATTCCAGTCCAGGGAGGACCTGGCTTGGCAGTTCGGGCTGGACTGTTCCCATGAGGCACAGGGTCAAGACTGATTTGCATATGGCTGGGATCAAACTGGAATGGCATGGTGAGCAAAAAATTATGGATTTAGGCACAGATCTCTGTATTGGGGCGAATGTATGACATTATTCTCCATTCTGTCCATCAACTGTTGTTTTTGCATTTGCCACACCGAGTGGGACTGGTATGCTCAGACGTGAGTCCTGTGCTCTCCATACCACTGGAATCAAGCTATCCTGGCTGAAGAGGGGTGAAACCCCGAAACCGGTCCTATGATGCTTATTCCAGTCCAGGGAGGACCTGGCTTGGCAGTTCGGGCTGGACTGTTCCCATGAGGCACAGGGTCAAGACTGATTTGCATATGGCTGGGTTCAAACTGGAATGGCATGGTGAGCAAAAAAAATGGATTTGGGCCCAGATTCCTGTACTGGGGTGAATGTATGACATTGTTCTGCATTCTGTCCATCAACTGTTGTTTTTGCATTTGTCACCCCGAGTGGGATGGGTATGCTCAGACGTGAGTCCCGTGCTCTCCATGCCACTGGAATCAAGCTATCCTGCCTGAAAAGGGATGAAACCCTGAAACCAGTCCTAGGTTGCTTATTCCAGTCCAGGGAGGACCTGGCTTGGCAGTTCGGGCTGGACTGTTCCCATGAGGCACAGGGTCAAGACTGATTTGCATATGGCTGGGTTCAAACTGGAATGGCATGGTGAGCAAAAAATGGATGGATTTAGGCTCAGATCTCTGTACTGGAGTGAATGTATGACATTGTTCTGCATTCTGTCTATCAACAGTTGTTTTTGCAATTGTCACCCCGAGTGGGACGGGTATGCTCAGACGTGAGTCCTGTGCTCTCCATGCCACTGGAATCAAGCTATCCTGGCTGAAGAGTGGTGAAACCCCGAAACCGGTCCTAGGATGCTTATTCCAGTCCAGGGAGGACCTGGCTTGGCAGATCAGGCTGGGCTGTTCCCATGAGGCACAGTGTCAAGACTGATTTGCATATGGCTGGGTTCAAACTGGAATGGCATGGTGAGCAAAAAAACAATGGATTTAAGGCCAAGATCTTCTTACTGGGGTGAATGTATGACATTGTTCTGCATTCTGACCATCAACTGTTGTTTTTGCATTCGTCACCCCGAGTGGGACGGGTATGCTCAGACGTGAGTCCCATGCTCTCCATGCCACTGGAATCAAGCTATCCTGGCTGAAGAGGGGTGGAACCCCAAAACCGGTCCTAGGATGCTTATTCCAGTCCAGGGAGGACCTGGCTTGGCAGTCCGGGCTGGACTGTTCCCATGAGGCACAGTGTCAAGACTGATTTGCATATGGCTGGGTTCAATCTGAAATGGCATGGTGAGCAAAAAAAATGGATTTAGGCCCAGATCTCTGTACTGGGGTGAATGTATGATATTGTTCTGCATTCTGTCCATCAACTGTTGTTTTTGCATTTGTCACCCCGAGTGGGATGGGAATGCTCAGACGTGAGTCCCGTGCTCTCCATGCCACTGGAATCAAGCTATCCTGCCTGAAGAGGGATGAAACCCTGAAACCGGTCCTAGGATGCTTCTTCAAGTCCAGGGATGACCTGGCTTGGCAGTCCGGGCTGGACTGTTCCCATGAGGCACAGGGTCAAGACTGATTTGAATATGGCTGGGTTCAAACTGGAATGGCATGGTGAGCCAAAAACAACGGATTTAGGCTCAGATCTCTGTACTGGGGTGAATGTATGTCATTGTTCTGCATTCTGTCTATCAGCAGTTGTTTTTTCAATTGTCACCCCGATTGGGACGGGTATGCTCAGACCTGAGTCCCGTGCTCTCCATGCCTCTGGAATTAAGCTATCCTGGCTGAAGAGGGGTGAAACCCCAAAACCGGTCCTAGGATGCTTATTCCAGTCCAGGGAGGACCTGGCTTGGCAGTTCAGGCTGGGCTGTTCCCATGAGGCTCAGTGTCAAGACTGATTTGCATATGGCTGGGTTCAAACTGGAATGTCATGGTGAGCAAAAAAACGATGGATTTAGGCCCAGATCTCTATACTGGGGTGAATGTATGACATTGTTCTGCATTCTGTCCATCAACTGTTGTTTTTGCATTTGTCACCCCGAGTGGGACGGGTATGCTCAGACATGAGTCCCGTGCTCTCCATGCCACTGGAATCAAGCTATCCTGGCTGAAGAGGGGTGAAACCCCGAAACCGGTCCTGGGATGCTTATTCTAGTCCAGGGAGGACCTGGCTTGGCAGTTCGGGCTGGACTGTTACCATGAGGCACAGGGTCAAGTCTGATTTGCATATTGCTGGGTTCAAACTGGAATGGTATGGTGAGCAAAAAAAGATAGATTTAGGCCCAGATCTCTGTACTGGAATGAATGTATGACATTGTTCTGCATTCTGTAAATCAACTGTTGTTTTTGCATTTGTCACCCCTAGTGGGACGGGTATGCTCAGATGTGAGTCCCGTGCTCTCCATGCCACTGGAATCAAGCTATCCTGGCTGAAGAGGGGTGAAACCACGAAACCGGTCCTAGGATGCTTACTCCAGTCCAGGGAGGACCTGGCTTGGCAGTTTGGGCTGGACTGTTCCCATGAGGCACAGGGTCAAGACTGATTTGCATATGGCTGAGATCAAACTGGAATGGCATGGTGAGCAAACAATTATGGATTTAGGCACAGATCTCTGTACTGGGGTGAATGTATGACATTGTTCTGCATTCAGTCCATCAACTGTTGTTTTTGCATTTGTCACCCCGAGTGGGACTGGTATGCTCAGACGTGAGTCCTGTGCTCTCCATGCCACTGGAATCAAGCTATCCTGGCTGAAGAGGGGTGAAACCCCGAGACCGGTCCTAGGATGCTTATTCCAGTTCAGGGAGGACCTGGCTTGGCAGTTCGGGCTGGACTGTTCCCATGAGGCACAGGGTTAAGACTGATTTGAATATGGCTGGGTTCAAACTGGAATGGCATGGTGAGCCAAAAACAACGGATTTAGGCTCAGATCTCTGTACTGGGGTGAATGTATGACATTGTTCGGCATTCTGTCTATCAACTGTTGTTTTTTCAGTTGTCACCCCGAGTGGGATGGGTATGCTCAGACGTGAGTCCCGTGCTCTCCATGCCACTGGAATCAAGCTATCCTGGCTGAAGAGGGGTGAAACCCCGAAACCAGTCCTAGGATGCTTATTCCAGTCCAGGGAGGACCTGGCTTGGCAGTTCGGGCTGGACTGTTCCCATGAGGCACAGGGTCAAGACTGATTTGCATATGGCTGGGATCAAACTGGAATGGCATGGTGAGCAAAAAAATGATGGATTTAGGCACAGATCTCTGTACTGGGGCGAATGTATGACATTGTTCTGCATTCTGTCCATCAACTGTTGTTTTTGCATTTGTCACCCCGAGTGGGACTGGTATGCTCAGACGTGAGTCCTGTGCTCTCCATGCCAGTGGAATCAAGCTATCCTGGCTGAAGAGGGGTGAAACCCCGAAACCGGTCCTAGGATGCTTATTCCAGTCCAGGGAGGACCTGGCTTGGCAGTTCGGGCTGGACTGTTCCCATGAGGCACAGGGTCAAGACTGATTTGCATATGGCTGGGTTCAAACTGGAATGGCATGGTGAGCAAAAAAACAATGGATTTAGGCCCAGATCTCTGTACTGGGGTGAATGTATGACTTTGTTCTGCATTCTGTCCTTCGACTGTTGTTTTTGTATTTGTCACCCCGAGTGGGACGGGTATGCTCAGATGTGACTCCCGTGCTTTCCATGCCACTGGAATCAAGCTATCCTGGCTGAAGAGGGGTGAAACCCCGAAACCGGTCCTAGGATGCTTATTCCAGTCAAGGGAGGACCTGGCTTGGCAGTTCGATCTGGACTGTTCCCATGAGGCACAGGGTCAGGACTGATTTGCATACGGCTGGGTTCAAACTGGAATGGCATGGTGAGCAAAAAAAGAAGGATTTTGGCCCAGATCTCTGTACTGGGGTGAATGTATGACATTGTTCTGCATTCTGTCCATCAACTGTTGTTTTTGCATTTGTCACCCCGAGTGGGATGGGTATGCTCAGACGTGAGTCCCGTGCTCTCCATGCCTCTGGAATCAAGCTAAACTGCCTGAAGAGGGGTGAAACCCCGAAACCGGTCCTAGGATGCCTATTCCAGTCCAGGGAGGACCTGGCTTGGCAGTTCGGGCTGGACTGTTCCCATGAGGCACAGGGTCAAGACTGATTTGCATATGGCTGGGTTCAAACTGGAATGGCATGGTGAGCAAAAAAACGATGGATTTAGGCCCAGATCTCTGTACTGGGGTGAATGTATGACATTGTTCTGCATTCTGTAAATCAACTGTTGTTTTTGCATTTGTCACCCCTAGTGGGACGGGTATGCTCAGACGTGAGTCCCGTGCTCTCCATGCCACTGGATTCAAGCTATCCCAGCTGAAGAGGGGTGAAACCCCGGAACCGGTCCTAGGATGTTTATTCCAGTCCAGGGAGGACCTGGCTTGGCAGTTCGGGCTGGACTGTTCCCATGAGGCACAGGGTCAAGACTGATTTGCATATGGCTGGGTTCAAACTGAAATCGCATGGTGAGCAAAAAACAATGGATTTAGGCCCAGATCTCTGTACTGGGGTGAATGTATGACATTGTTCTGCATTCTGTAAATCAACTGTTGTTTTTGCATTTGTCACCCCTAGTGGGACGGGTATGCTCAGATGTGAGTCCCGTGCTCTCCATGCCACTTAAATCAAGCTATCCTGGCTGAAGAGGTGTGAAACCCCGAAACCAGTCCTAGGATGCATATTCCAGTCCAGGGAGGACCTGGCTTGGCAGTTCGGGCTGGACTGTTCCCATGAGGCACAGGGTCAAGACTGATTTGCATATGGCTGGGATCAAACTGGAATGGCATGGTGAGCAAAAAATTATGGATTTAGGCACAGATCTCTGTATTGGGGCGAATGTATGACATTATTCTCCATTCTGTCCATCAACTGTTGTTTTTGCATTTGCCACCCCGAGTGGGACTGGTATGCTCAGAGGTGAGTCCTGTGCTCTCCATGCCACTGGAATCAAGCTATCCTGGCTGAAGAGGGGTGAAACCCTGAAACCGGTCCTAGGATGCTTATTCCAGTCCAGGGAGGACCTGGCTTGGCAGTTCGGGCTGGACTGTTCCCATGAGGCAAAGGGTCAAGACTGATTTGCATATGGCTGGGTTCAAACTGGAATCGCATGGTGAACAAAAAACAATGGATTTAGGCCCAGATCTCTGTACTGGGGTGAATGTATGACATTGTTCTGCATTCTGTAAATCAACTGTTGTTTTTGCATTTGTCACCCCTAGTGGGACGGGTATGCTCAGATGTGAGTCCCGTGCTCTCCATGCCACTGGAATCAAGCTATCCTGGCTGAAGAGGGGTGAAACCCCGAAACCAGTCCTAGGATGCATATTCCAGTCCAGGGAGGACCTGGCTTGGCAGTTCGGGCTGGACTGTTCCCATGAGGCACAGGGTCAAGACTGATTTGCATATGGCTGGGATCAAACTGGAATGGCATGGTGAGCAAAAAATTATGGATTTAGGCACAGATCTCTGTATTGGGGCGAATGTATGACATTATTCTCCATTCTGTCCATCAACTGTTGTTTTTGCCTTTGCCACCCCGAGTGGGACTGGTATGCTCAGACGTGAGTCCTGTGCTCTCCATGCCACTGGAATCAAGCTATCCTGGCTGAAGAGGGGTGAAACCCCGAAACCGGTCCTAGGATGCTTATTCCAGTCAAGGGAGGACCTGGCTTGGCAGTTCGTGCTGGACTGTTCCCATGAGGCAAAGGGTCAAGACTGATTTGCATATGGCTGGGTTCAAACTGGAATGGCATGGTGAGCAAAAAAAATGGATTTGGGCCCAGATTCCTGTACTAGGGTGAATGTATGACATTGTTCTATATTCTGTCCATCAACTGTTGTTTTTGCATTTTTCACCCAGGGTGGGATGGTTATGCTCAGACGTGAGTCCCGTGCTCTCCATGCCACTGGATTCAAGCTATCCCGGCTGAAGAGGGGTGAAACCCCGGAACCGGTCCTAGGATGCTTATTCCAGTCCAGGGAGGACCTGGCTTGGCAGTTCGGGCTGGACTGTTCCCATGAGGCACAGGGTCAAAACTGATTTGCATATGGCTGGGTTCAAACTGGAATCGCATGGTGAGCAAAAAACAATGGATTTAGGCCCAGATCTCTGTACTGGGGTGAATGTATGACATTGTTCTGCATTCTGTAAATCAACTGTTGTTTTTGCATTTGTCACCCCTAGTGGGACGGGTATGCTCAGATGTGAGTCCCGTGCTCTCCATGCCACTGGAATCAAGCTATCCTGGCTGAAGAGGGGTGAAACCCCGAAACCGGTCCTAGGATGCTTATTCCAGTCCAGGGAGGACCTGGCTTGGCAGTTTGGGCTGGACTGTTCCCATGAGGCACAGGGTCAAGACTGATTTGCATATGGCTGGGATCAAACTGGAATGGCATGGTGAGCAAAAAATTATGGATTTAGGCACAGATCTCTGTACTGGGGTGAATGTATGACATTGTTCTGCATTCAGTCCATCAACTGTTGTTTTTGCATTTGTCACCCCGAGTGGGACTGGTATGCTCAGACAGGAGTCCTGTGCTCTTCATGCCACTGGAATCAAGCTATCCTGGCTGAAGAGGGGTGAAACCCCGAAACCGGTCCTAGGATGCTTATTCCAGTTCAGCGAGGACCTGGCTTGGCAGTTCGGGCTGGACTGTTCCCATGAGGCACAGTGTTAAGACTGATTTGAATATGGTTGGGTTCAAACTGGAATGGCATGGTGAGCCAAAAACATCGGATTTAGGCTCAGATCTCTGTACTGGGGTGAATGTATGACATTGTTCTGCATTCTGTCTATCAACTGTTGTTTTTTCAGTTGTCACCCCGAGTGGGATGGGTATGCTCAGACGTGAGTCCCGTGCTCTCCATGCCTCTGGAATCAAGCTATCCTGGCTGAAGAGGGGTGAAACCCCGAAACCGGTCCTAGGATGCTTATTCCAGTCCAGGGAGGACCTGGCTTGGCAGTTCGGGCTGCACTGTTCCCATGAGGCACATGGTCAAGACTGATTTGCATATGGCTGGGATCAAACTGGAATGGCATGGTGAGCAAAGAAATGATGGATTTAGGCACAGATCTCTGTACTGGGGCGAATGTATGACATTGTTCTGCATTCTGTCCATCAACTGTTGTTTTTGCATTTGTCACCCCGAGTGGGACTGGTATGCTCAGACGTGAGTCCTGTGCTCTCCATGCCAGTGGAATCAAGCTATCCTGGCTGAAGAGGGGTGAAACCCCGAAACCGGTCCTAGGATGCTTATTCCAGTCCAGGGAGGACCTGGCTTGGCAGTTCGGGCTGGACTGTTCCCATGAGGCACAGGGTCAAGACTGATTTGCATATTGCTGGGTTCAAACTGGAATGGCATGGTGAGCAAAAAAACAATGGATTTAGGCCCAGATCTCTGTACTGGGGTGAATGTATGACTTTGTTCTGCATTCTGTCCATCAACTGTTGTTTTTGCATTTGTCACCCCGAGTGGGATGGGTATGCTCAGACGTGAGTCCCGTGCTCTCCATGCCTCTGGAATCAAGCTAAACTGCCTGAAGAGGGGTGAAACCCCGAAACCGGTCCTAGGATGCTTATTCCAGTCCAGGGAGGACCTGGCTTTGCAGTTCGGGCTGGACTGTTCCCATGAGGCACAGGGTCAAGACTGATTTGCATATGGCTGGGTTCAAACTGGAATGGCATGGTGAGCAAAAAAACGATGGATTTAGGCCCAGATCTCTGTACTGGGGTGAATGTATGATATTGTTCTGCATTCTGTCTATCAACTGTTGTTTTTGCATTTGTCACCCCGAGTGGGACGGGTTTGCTCAGACGTGAGTCCCGTGCTCTCCATGCCACTGGATTCAAGCTATCCCGGCTGAAGAGGGGTGAAACCCCGGAACCGGTCCTAGGATGTTTATTTCAGTCCAGGGAGGACCTGGCTTAGCAGTTTGGGCTGGACTGTTCCCATGAGGCACAGGGTCAAGACTGATTTGCATATGGCTGGGTTCATACTGGAATCGCATGGTGAGCAAAAAACAATGGATTTAGGCCCACATCTCTGTACTGGGGTGAATAAATGACATTGTTCTTCATTCTGTAAATCAACTGTTGTTTTTGCATTTGTCACCCCTAGTGGGACGGGTATGCTCAGATGTGAGTCCCGTGCTCTCCATGCCACTGGAATCAAGCTATCCTGGCTGAAGAGGGGTGAAACCCCGAAACCTGTCCTAGGATGCATATTCCAGTCCAGGGAGGACCTGGCTTGGCAGTTCGGGCTGGACTGTTCCCATGAGGCACAGGGTCAAGACTGATTTGCATATGGCTGGGATCAAACTGGAATGGCATGGTGAGCAAAAAATTATGGATTTAGGCACAGATCTCTGTATTGGGGCGAATGTATGACATTATTCTCCATTCTGTCCATCAACTGTTGTTTTTGCATTTGCCACACCGAGTGGGACTGGTATGCTCAGACGTGAGTCCTGTGCTCTCCATGCCACTGGAATCAAGCTATCCTGGCTGAAGAGGGGTGAAACCCCGAAACCGGTCCTATGATGCTTATTCCAGTCCAGGGAGGACCTGGCTTGGCAGTTCGGGCTGGACTGTTCCCATGAGGCACAGGGTCAAGACTGATTTGCATATGGCTGGGTTCAAACTGGAATGGCATGGTGAGCAAAAAAAATGGATTTGGGCCCAGATTCCTGTACTGGGGTGAATGTATGACATTGTTCTGCATTCTGTCCATCAACTGTTGTTTTTGCATTTGTCACCCCGAGTGGGATGGGTATGCTCAGACGTGAGTCCCGTGCTCTCCATGCCACTGGAATCAAGCTATCCTGCCTGAAAAGGGATGAAACCCTGAAACCAGTCCTAGGTTGCTTATTCCAGTCCAGGGAGGACCTGGCTTGGCAGTTCGGGCTGGACTGTTCCCATGAGGCACAGGGTCAAGACTGATTTGCATATGGCTGGGTTCAAACTGGAATGGCATGGTGAGCAAAAATGGATGGATTTAGGCTCAGATCTCTGTACTGGAGTGAATGTATGACATTGTTCTGCATTCTGTCTATCAACAGTTGTTTTTGCAATTGTCACCCCGAGTGGGACGGGTATGCTCAGACGTGAGTCCTGTGCTCTCCATGCCACTGGAATCAAGCTATCCTGGCTGAAGAGTGGTGAAACCCCGAAACCGGTCCTAGGATGTTTATTCCAGTCCAGGGAGGACCTGGCTTGGCAGATCAGGCTGGGCTGTTCCCATGAGGCACAGTGTCAAGACTGATTTGCATATGGCTGGGTTCAAACTGGAATGGCATGGTGAGCAAAAAAACAATGGATTTAAGGCCAAGATCTTCTTACTGGGGTGATTGTATGACATTGTTCTGCATTCTGACCATCAACTGTTGTTTTTGCATTCGTCACCCCGAGTGGGACGGGTATGCTCAGACGTGAGTCCCATGCTCTCCATGCCACTGGAATCAAGCTATCCTGGCTGAAGAGGGGTGGAACCCCAAAACCGGTCCTAGGATGCTTATTCCAGTCCAGGGAGGACCTGGCTTGGCAGTTCGGGCTGGACTGTTCCCATGAGGCACAGTGTCAAGACTGATTTGCATATGGCTGGGTTCAATCTGAAATGGCATGGTGAGCAAAAAAAATGGATTTAGGCCCAGATCTCTGTACTGGGGTGAATGTATGATATTGTTCTGCATTCTGTCCATCAACTGTTGTTTTTGCATTTGTCACCCCGAGTGGGATGGGAATGCTCAGACGTGAGTCCCGTGCTCTCCATGCCACTGGAATCAAGCTATCCTGCCTGAAGAGGGATGAAACCCTGAAACCGGTCCTAGGATGCTTTTTCAAGTCCAGGGATGACCTGGCTTGGCTGTCCGGGCTGGACTGTTCCCATGAGGCACAGGGTCAAGACTGATTTGAATATGGCTGGGTTCAAACTGGAATGGCATGGTGAGCCAAAAACAACGGATTTAGGCTCAGATCTCTGTACTGGGGTGAATGTATGTCATTGTTCTGCATTCTGTCTATCAGCAGTTGTTTTTGCATTTGTCACCCCTAGTGGGACGGGTATGCTCAGATGTGAGTCCCGTGCTCTCCATGCCCCTGGAATCAAGCTATCCTGGCTGAAGAGGGGTGAAACCCCGAAACCAGTCCTAGGATGCATATTCCAGTCCAGGGAGGACCTGGCTTGGCAGTTCGGGCTGGACTGTTCCCATGAGGCACAGGGTCAAGACTGATTTGCATATGGCTGGGATCAAACTGGAATGGCATGGTGAGCAAAAAATTATGGATTTAGGCACAGATCTCTGTATTGGGGCGAATGTATGACATTATTCTCCATTCTGTCCATCAACTGTTGTTTTTGCATTTGCCACACCGAGTGGGACTGGTATGCTCAGACGTGAGTCCTGTGCTCTCCATACCACTGGAATCAAGCTATCCTGGCTGAAGAGGGGTGAAACCCCGAAACCGGTCCTATGATGCTTATTCCAGTCCAGGGAGGACCTGGCTTGGCAGTTCGGGCTGGACTGTTCCCATGAGGCACAGGGTCAAGACTGATTTGCATATGGCTGGGATCAAACTGGAATGGCATGGTGAGCAAAAAATTATGGATTTAGGCACAGATCTCTGTACTGGGGTGAATGTATGACATTGTTCTGCATTCAGTCCATCAACTGTTGTTTTTGCATTTGTCACCCCGAGTGGGACTGGTATGCTCAGACAGGAGTCCTGTGCTCTTCATGCCACTGGAATCAAGCTATCCTGGCTGAAGAGGGGTGAAACCCCGAAACCGGTCCTAGGATGCTTATTCCAGTTCAGCGAGGACCTGGCTTGGCAGTTCGGGCTGGACTGTTCCCATGAGGCACAGTGTTAAGACTGATTTGAATATGGTTGGGTTCAAACTGGAATGGCATGGTGAGCCAAAAACATCGGATTTAGGCTCAGATCTCTGTACTGGGGTAAATGTATGACATTGTTCTGCATTCTGTCTATCAACTGTTGTTTTTTCAGTTGTCACCCCGAGTGGGATGGGTATGCTCAGACGTGAGTCCCGTGCTCTCCATGCCTCTGGAATCAAGCTATCCTGGCTGAAGAGGGGTGAAACCCCGAAACCGGTCCTAGGATGCTTATTCCAGTCCAGGGAGGACCTGGCTTGGCAGTTCGGGCTGCACTGTTCCCATGAGGCACATGGTCAAGACTGATTTGCATATGGCTGGGATCAAACTGGAATGGCATGGTGAGCAAAGAAATGATGGATTTAGGCACAGATCTCTGTACTGGGGCGAATGTATGACATTGTTCTGCATTGTGTCCATCAACTGTTGTTTTTGCATTTGTCACCCCGAGTGGGACTGGTATGCTCAGACGTGAGTCCTGTGCTCTCCATGCCAGTGGAATCAAGCTATCCTGGCTGAAGAGGGGTGAAACCCCGAAACCGGTCCTAGGATGCTTATTCCAGTCCAGGGAGGACCTGGCTTGGCAGTTCGGGCTGGACTGTTCCCATGAGGCACAGGGTCAAGACTGATTTGCATATTGCTGGGTTCAAACTGGAATGGCATGGTGAGCAAAAAAACAATGGATTTAGGCCCAGATCTCTGTACTGGGGTGAATGTATGACTTTGTTCTGCATTCTGTCCATCAACTGTTGTTTTTGCATTTGTCACCCCGAGTGGGATGGGTATGCTCAGACGTGAGTCCCGTGCTCTCCATGCCTCTGGAATCAAGCTAAACTGCCTGAAGAGGGGTGAAACCCCGAAACCGGTCCTAGGATGCTTATTCCAGTCCAGGGAGGACCTGGCTTTGCAGTTCGGGCTGGACTGTTCCCATGAGGCACAGGGTCAAGACTGATTTGCATATGGCTGGGTTCAAACTGGAATGGCATGGTGAGCAAAAAAACGATGGATTTAGGCCCAGATCTCTGTACTGGGGTGAATGTATGATATTGTTCTGCATTCTGTCTATCAACTGTTGTTTTTGCATTTGTCACCCCGAGTGGGACGGGTTTGCTCAGACGTGAGTCCCGTGCTCTCCATGCCACTGGATTCAAGCTATCCCGGCTGAAGAGGGGTGAAACCCCGGAACCGGTCCTAGGATGTTTATTTCAGTCCAGGGAGGACCTGGCTTAGCAGTTTGGGCTGGACTGTTCCCATGAGGCACAGGGTCAAGACTGATTTGCATATGGCTGGGTTCATACTGGAATCGCATGGTGAGCAAAAAACAATGGATTTAGGCCCACATCTCTGTACTGGGGTGAATAAATGACATTGTTCTTCATTCTGTAAATCAACTGTTGTTTTTGCATTTGTCACCCCTAGTGGGACGGGTATGCTCAGATGTGAGTCCCGTGCTCTCCATGCCACTGGAATCAAGCTATCCTGGCTGAAGAGGGGTGAAACCCCGAAACCAGTCCTAGGATGCATATTCCAGTCCAGGGAGGACCTGGCTTGGCAGTTCGGGCTGGACTGTTCCCATGAGGCACAGGGTCAAGACTGATTTGCATATGGCTGGGATCAAACTGGAATGGCATGGTGAGCAAAAAATTATGGATTTAGGCACAGATCTCTGTATTGGGGCGAATGTATGACATTATTCTCCATTCTGTCCATCAACTGTTGTTTTTGCATTTGCCACACCGAGTGGGACTGGTATGCTCAGACGTGAGTCCTGTGCTCTCCATGCCACTGGAATCAAGCTATCCTGGCTGAAGAGGGGTGAAACCCCGAAACCGGTCCTATGATGCTTATTCCAGTCCAGGGAGGACCTGGCTTGGCAGTTCGGGCTGGACTGTTCCCATGAGGCACAGGGTCAAGACTGATTTGCATATGGCTGGGTTCAAACTGGAATGGCATGGTGAGCAAAAAAAATGGATTTGGGCCCAGATTCCTGTACTGGGGTGAATGTATGACATTGTTCTGCATTCTGTCCATCAACTGTTGTTTTTGCATTTGTCACCCCGAGTGGGATGGGTATGCTCAGACGTGAGTCCCGTGCTCTCCATGCCACTGGAATCAAGCTATCCTGCCTGAAAAGGGATGAAACCCTGAAACCAGTCCTAGGTTGCTTATTCCAGTCCAGGGAGGACCTGGCTTGGCAGTTCGGGCTGGACTGTTCCCATGAGGCACAGGGTCAAGACTGATTTGCATATGGCTGGGTTCAAACTGGAATGGCATGGTGAGCAAAAATGGATGGATTTAGGCTCAGATCTCTGTACTGGAGTGAATGTATGACATTGTTCTGCATTCTGTCTATCAACAGTTGTTTTTGCAATTGTCACCCCGAGTGGGACGGGTATGCTCAGACGTGAGTCCTGTGCTCTCCATGCCACTGGAATCAAGCTATCCTGGCTGAAGAGTGGTGAAACCCCGAAACCGGTCCTAGGATGTTTATTCCAGTCCAGGGAGGACCTGGCTTGGCAGATCAGGCTGGGCTGTTCCCATGAGGCACAGTGTCAAGACTGATTTGCATATGGCTGGGTTCAAACTGGAATGGCATGGTGAGCAAAAAAACAATGGATTTAAGGCCAAGATCTTCTTACTGGGGTGATTGTATGACATTGTTCTGCATTCTGACCATCAACTGTTGTTTTTGCATTCGTCACCCCGAGTGGGACGGGTATGCTCAGACGTGAGTCCCATGCTCTCCATGCCACTGGAATCAAGCTATCCTGGCTGAAGAGGGGTGGAACCCCAAAACCGGTCCTAGGATGCTTATTCCAGTCCAGGGAGGACCTGGCTTGGCAGTTCGGGCTGGACTGTTCCCATGAGGCACAGTGTCAAGACTGATTTGCATATGGCTGGGTTCAATCTGAAATGGCATGGTGAGCAAAAAAAATGGATTTAGGCCCAGATCTCTGTACTGAGGTGAATGTATGATATTGTTCTGCATTCTGTCCATCAACTGTTGTTTTTGCATTTGTCACCCCGAGTGGGATGGGAATGCTCAGACGTGAGTCCCGTGCTCTCCATGCCACTGGAATCAAGCTATCCTGCCTGAAGAGGGATGAAACCCTGAAACCGGTCCTAGGATGCTTTTTCAAGTCCAGGGATGACCTGGCTTGGCTGTCCGGGCTGGACTGTTCCCATGAGGCACAGGGTCAAGACTGATTTGAATATGGCTGGGTTCAAACTGGAATGGCATGGTGAGCCAAAAACAACGGATTTAGGCTCAGATCTCTGTACTGGGGTGAATGTATGTCATTGTTCTGCATTCTGTCTATCAGCAGTTGTTTTTGCATTTGTCACCCCTAGTGGGACGGGTATGCTCAGATGTGAGTCCCGTGCTCTCCATGCCCCTGGAATCAAGCTATCCTGGCTGAAGAGGTGTGAAACCCCGAAACCAGTCCTAGGATGCATATTCCAGTCCAGGGAGGACCTGGCTTGGCAGTTCGGGCTGGACTGTTCCCATGAGGCACAGGGTCAAGACTGATTTGCATATGGCTGGGATCAAACTGGAATGGCATGGTGAGCAAAAAATTATGGATTTAGGCACAGATCTCTGTATTGGGGCGAATGTATGACATTATTCTCCATTCTGTCCATCAACTGTTGTTTTTGCATTTGCCACACCGAGTGGGACTGGTATGCTCAGACGTGAGTCCTGTGCTCTCCATACCACTGGAATCAAGCTATCCTGGCTGAAGAGGGGTGAAACCCCGAAACCGGTCCTATGATGCTTATTCCAGTCCAGGGAGGACCTGGCTTGGCAGTTCGGGCTGGACTGTTCCCATGAGGCACAGGGTCAAGACTGATTTGCATATGGCTGGGTTCAAACTGGAATGGCATGGTGAGCAAAAAAAATGGATTTGGGCCCAGATTCCTGTACTGGGGTGAATGTATGACATTGTTCTGCATTCTGTCCATCAACTGTTGTTTTTGCATTTGTCACCCCGAGTGGGATGGGTATGCTCAGACGTGAGTCCCGTGCTCTCCATGCCACTGGAATCAAGCTATCCTGCCTGAAAAGGGATGAAACCCTGAAACCAGTCCTAGGTTGCTTATTCCAGTCCAGGGAGGACCTGGCTTGGCAGTTCGGACTGGACTGTTCCCATGAGGCACAGGGTCAAGACTGATTTGCATATGGCTGGGTTCAAACTGGAATGGCATGGTGAGCAAAAAATGGATGGATTTAGGCTCAGATCTCTGTACTGGAGTGAATGTATGACATTGTTCTGCATTCTGTCTATCAACATTTGTTTTTGCAATTGTCACCCCGAGTGGGACGGGTATGCTCAGACGTGAGTCCTGTGCTCTCCATGCCACTGGAATCAAGCTATCCTGGCTGAAGAGTGGTGAAACCCCGAAACCGGTCCTAGGATGCTTATTCCAGTCCAGGGAGGACCTGGCTTGGCAGATCAGGCTGGGCTGTTCCCATGAGGCTCAGTGTCAAGACTGATTGACATATTGCTGGGTTCAAACTGGAATGGCATGGTGAGCAAAAAAAGATAGATTTAGGCCCAGATCTCTGTACTGGGGTGAATGTATGACATTGTTCTGCATTCTGTAAATCAACTGTTGTTTTTGCATTTGTCACCCCTAGTGGGACTGGTATGCTCAGATGTGAGTCCCGTGCTCTCCATGCCACTGGAATCAAGCTATCCTGGCTGAAGAGGGGTGAAACCCCGACACCGGTCCTAGGATGCTTATTCCAGTCCAGGGAGGACCTGGCTTGGCAGTTTGGGCTGGACTGTTCCCATGAGGCACAGGGTCAAGACTGATTTGCATATGGCTGAGATCAAACTGGAATGGCATGGTGAGCAAACAATTATGGATTTAGGCACAGATCTCTGTACTGGGGTGAATGTATGACATTGTTCTGCATTCAGTCCATCAACTGTTGTTTTTGCATTTGTCACCCCGAGTGGGACTGGTATGCTCAGACGTGAGTCCTGTGCTCTCCATGCCACTGGAATCAAGCTATCCTGGCTGAAGAGGGGTGAAACCCCGAGACCGGTCCTAGGATGCCTATTCCAGTTCAGGGAGGACCTGGCTTGGCAGTTCGGGCTGGACTGTTCCCATGAGGCACAGGGTTAAGACTGATTTGAATATGGCTGGGTTCAAACTGGAATGGCATGGTGAGCCAAAAACAACGGATTTAGGCTCAGATCTCTGTACTGGGGTGAATGTATGACATTGTTCGGCATTCTGTCTATCAACTGTTGTTTTTTCAGTTGTCACCCCGAGTGGGATGGGTATGCTCAGACGTGAGTCCCGTGCTCTCCATGCCACTGGAATCAAGCTATCCTGGCTGAAGAGGGGTGAAACCCCGAAACCGGTCCTAGGATGCTTATTCCAGTCCAGGGAGGACCTGGCTTGGCAGTTCGGGCTGGACTGTTCCCATGAGGCACAGGGTCAAGACTGATTTGCATATGGCTGGGATCAAACTGGAATGGCATGGTGAGCAAAAAAATGATGGATTTAGGCACAGATCTCTGTACTGGGGCGAATGTATGACATTGTTCTGCATTCTGTCCATCAACTGTTGTTTTTGCATTTGTCACCCCGAGTGGGACTGGTATGCTCAGACGTGAGTCCTGTGCTCTCCATGCCAGTGGAATCAAGCTATCCTGGCTGAAGAGGGGTGAAACCCCGAAACCGGTCCTAGGATGCTTATTCCAGTCCAGGGAGGACCTGGCTTGGCAGTTCGGGCTGGACTGTTCCCATGAGGCACAGGGTCAAGACTGATTTGCATATGGCTGGGTTCAAACTGGAATGGCATGGTGAGCAAAAAAACAATGGATTTAGGCCCAGATCTCTGTACTGGGGTGAATGTATGACTTTGTTCTGCATTCTGTCCTTCGACTGTTGTTTTTGTATTTGTCACCCCGAGTGGGACGGGTATGCTCAGATGTGACTCCCGTGCTTTCCATGCCACTGGAATCAAGCTATCCTGGCTGAAGAGGGGTGAAACCCCGAAACCGGTCCTAGGATGCTTATTCCAGTCAAGGGAGGACCTGGCTTGGCAGTTCGATCTGAACTGTTCCCATGAGGCACAGGGTCAGGACTGATTTGCATACGGCTGGGTTCAAACTGGAATGGCATGGTGAGCAAAAAAAGATGGATTTTGGCCCAGATCTCTGTACTGGGGTGAATGTATGACATTGTTCTGCATTCTGTCCATCAACTGTTGTTTTTGCATTTGTCACCCCGAGTGGGATGGGTATGCTCAGACGTGAGTCCCGTGCTCTCCATGCCTCTGGAATCAAGCTAAACTGCCTGAAGAGGGGTGAAACCCCGAAACCGGTCCTAGGATGCCTATTCCAGTCCAGGGAGGACCTGGCTTGGCAGTTCGGGCTGGACTGTTCCCATGAGGCACAGGGTCAAGACTGATTTGCATATGGCTGGGTTCAAACTGGAATGGCATGGTGAGCAAAAAAACGATGGATTTAGGCCCAGATCTCTGTACTGGGGTGAATGTATGACATTGTTCTGCATTCTGTAAATCAACTGTTGTTTTTGCATTTGTCACCCCTAGTGGGACGGGTATGCTCAGACGTGAGTCCCGTGCTCTCCATGCCACTGGATTCAAGCTATCCCAGCTGAAGAGGGGTGAAACCCCGGAACCGGTCCTAGGATGTTTATTCCAGTCCAGGGAGGACCTGGCTTGGCAGTTCGGGCTGGACTGTTCCCATGAGGCACAGGGTCAAGACTGATTTGCATATGGCTGGGTTCAAACTGAAATCGCATGGTGAGCAAAAAACAATGGATTTAGGCCCAGATCTCTGTACTGGGGTGAATGTATGACATTGTTCTGCATTCTGTAAATCAACTGTTGTTTTTGCATTTGTCACCCCTAGTGGGACGGGTATGCTCAGATGTGAGTCCCGTGCTCTCCATGCCACTGGAATCAAGCTATCCTGGCTGAAGAGGTGTGAAACCCCGAAACCAGTCCTAGGATGCATATTCCAGTCCAGGGAGGACCTGGCTTGGCAGTTCGGGCTGGACTGTTCCCATGAGGCACAGGGTCAAGACTGATTTGCATATGGCTGGGATCAAACTGGAATGGCATGGTGAGCAAAAAATTATGGATTTAGGCACAGATCTCTGTATTGGGGCGAATGTATGACATTATTCTCCATTCTGTCCATCAACTGTTGTTTTTGCATTTGCCACCCCGAGTGGGACTGGTATGCTCAGACGTGAGTCCTGTGCTCTCCATGCCACTGGAATCAAGCTATCCTGGCTGAAGAGGGGTGAAACCCCGAAACCGGTCCTAGGATGCTTATTCCAGTCCAGGGAGGACCTGGCTTGGCAGTTCGGGCTGGACTGTTCCCATGAGGCAAAGGGTCAAGACTGATTTGCATATGGCTGGGTTCAAACTGGAATGGCATGGTGAGCAAAAAAAATGGATTTGGGCCCAGATTCCTGTGCTGGGGTAAATGTATGACATTGTTCTATATTCTGTCCATCAACTGTTGTTTTTGCATTTGACACCCCGAGTGGGATGGGTGTGCTCAGACGTGAGTCCCGTGCTCTCCATGCCACTGGATTCAAGCTATCCCGGCTGAAGAGGGGTGAAGCCCCAGAACCGGTCCTAGGATACTTATTCCAGTCCAGGGAGGACCTGGCTTGGCAGTTCGGGCTGGACTGTTCCCATGAGGCACAGGGTCAAGACTGATTTGCATATGGCTGGGTTCAAACTGGAATCGCATTGTGAGCAAAAAACAATGGATTTAGGCCCAGATCTCTGTACTGGGGTGAATGTATGACATTGTTCTGCATTCTGTAAATCAACTGTTGTTTTTGCATTTGTCACCCCTAGTGGGACGGGTATGCTCAGATGTGAGTCCCGTGCTCTCCATGCCACTGGAATCAAGCTATCCTGGCTGAAGAGGGGTGAAACCCTGAAACCGGTCCTAGGATGCTTATTCCAGTCCAGGGAGGACCTGGCTTGGCAGTTTGGGCTGGACTGTTCCCATGAGGCACAGGGTCAAGACTGATTTGCATATGGCTGGGATCAAACTGGAATGGCATGGTGAGCAAAAAATTATGGATTTAGGCACAGATCTCTGTACTGGGGTGAATGTATGACATTGTTCTGCATTCAGTCCATCAACTGTTGTTTTTGCATTTGTCACCCCGAGTGGGACTGGTATGCTCAGACGTGAGTCCTGTGCTCTCCATGCCACTGGAATCAAGCTATCCTGGCTGAAGAGGGGTGAAACCCCGAAACCGGTCTTAGGATGCTTATTCCAGTTCAGCGAGGACCTGGCTTGGTAGTTCGGGCTGGACTGTTCCCATGAGGCACAGTGTTAAGACTGATTTGAATATGGCTGGGTTCAAACTGGAATGGCATGGTGAGCAAAAAACATCGGATTTAGGCTCAGATCTCTGTACTGGGGTGAATGTATGACATTGTTCTGCATTCTGTCTATCAACTGTTGTTTTTTCAGTTGTCACCCCGATTGGGATGGGTATGCTCAGACGTGAGTCCTGTGCTCTCCATGCCTCTGGAATCAAGCTATCCTGGCTGAAGAGGGGTGAAACCCCGAAACCGGTCCTAGGATGCTTATTCCAGTCCAGGGAGGACCTGGCTTGGCAGTTCGGGCTGGACTGTTCCCATGAGGCACAGGGTCAAGACTGATTTGCATATGGCTGGGATCAAACTGGAATGGCATGGTGAGCAAAAAAATGATGGATTTAGGCACAGACCTCTGTACTGGGGCGAATGTATGACATTGTTCTGCATTCTGTCCATCAACTGTTGTTTTTGCATTTGTCACCCCGAGTGGGACTGGTATGCTCAGACGTGAGTCCTGTGCTCTCCATGCCAGTGGAATCAAGCTATCCTGGCTGAAGAGGGGTGAAACCCCGAAACCGGTCCTAGGATGCTTATTCCAGTCCAGGGAGGAACTGGCTTGGCAGTTCGGGCTGGACTGTTCCCATGAGGCACAGGGTCAAGACTGATTTGCATATTGCTGGGTTCAAACTGGAATGGCATGGTGAGCAAAAAAACAATGGATTTAGGCCCAGATCTCTGTACTGGGGTGAATGTATGACTTTGTTCTGCATTCTGTCCTTCAACTGTTGTTTTTGTATTTGTCACCCCGAGTGGGACGGGTATGCTCAGATGTGACTCCCGTGCTTTCCATGCCACTGGAATCAAGCTATCCTGGCTGAAGAGTGGTGAAACCCCGAAACCGGTCCTAGGATGCTTATTCCAGTCCAGGGAGGACCTGGCTTGGCAGATCAGGCTGGGCTGTTCCCATGAGGCACAGTGTCAAGACTGATTTGCATATGGCTGGGTTCAAACTGGAATGGCATGGTGAGCAAAAAAACAATGGATTTAAGGCCAAGATCTTCTTACTGGGGTGAATGTATGACATTGTTCTGCATTCTGACCATCAACTGTTGTTTTTGCATTCGTCACCCCGAGTGGGACGGGTATGCTCAGACGTGAGTCCCATGCTCTCCATGCCTCTGGAATCAAGCTAAACTGCCTGAAGAGGGGTGAAACCCCGAAACCGGTCCTAGGATGCCTATTCCAGTCCAGGGAGGACCTGGCTTGGCAGTTCGGGCTGGACTGTTCCCATGAGGCACAGGGTCAAGACTGATTTGCATATGGCTGGGTTCAAACTGGAATGGCATGGTGAGCAAAAAAACGATGGATTTAGGCCCAGATCTCTGTACTGGGGTGAATGTATGACATTGTTCTGCATTCTGTCTATCAACTGTTGTTTTTGCATTTGTCACCCCGAGTGGGACGGGTATGCTCAGACGTGAGTCCCGTGCTCTCCATGCCACTGGATTCAAGCTATCCCAGCTGAAGAGGGGTGAAACCCCGGAACCGGTCCTAGGATGTTTATTCCAGTCCAGGGAGGACCTGACTTGGCAGTTCGGGCTGGACTGTTCCCATGAGGCACAGGGGCAAGACTGATTTGCATATGGCTGGGTTCAAACTGGAATCGCATGGTGAGCAAAAAACAATGGATTTAGGCCCAGATCTCTATACTGGGGTGAATATATGACATTGTTCTGCATTCTGTAAATCAACTGTTGTTTTTGCATTTGTCACCCCTAGTGGGACGGGTATGCTCAGATGTGAGTCCCGTGCTCTCCATGCCACTGGAATCAAGCTATCCTGGCTGAAGAGGGGTGAAACCCCGAAACCAGTCCTAGGATGCATATTCCAGTCCAGGGAGGAACTGGCTTGGCAGTTCGGGCTGGACTGTTCCCATGAGGCACAGGGTCAAGACTGATTTGCATATGGCTGGGATCAAACTGGAATGGCATAGTGAGCAAAAAATTATGGATTTAGGCACAGATCTCTGTATTGGGGCGAATGTATGACATTATTCTCCATTCTGTCCATCAACTGTTGTTTTTGCATTTGCCACCCCGAGTGGGACTGGTATGCTCAGACGTGAGTCCTGTGCTCTCCATGCCACTGGAATCAAGCTATCCTGGCTGAAGAGGGGTGAAACCCCGAAACCGGTCCTAGGATGCTTATTCCAGTCCAGGGAGGACCTGGCTTGGCAGTTCGGGCTGGACTGTTCCCATGAGGCAAAGGGTCAAGACTGATTTGCATATGGCTGGGTTCAAACTGGAATGGCATGGTGAGCAAAAAAAATGCATTTGGGCCCAGATTCCTGTACTGGGGTGAATGTATGACATTGTTCTGCATTCTGTAAATCAACTGTTGTTTTTGCATTTGTCACCCCTAGTGGGACGGGTATGCTCAGATGTGAGTCCCGTGCTCTCCATGCCACTGGAATCAAGCTATCCTGGCTGAAGAGGGGTGAAACCCCGAAACCGGTCCTAGGATGCTTATTCCAGTCCAGGGAGGACCTGGCTTGGCAGTTTGGGCTGGACTGTTCCCATGAGGCACAGGGTCAAGACTGATTTGCATGTGGCTGGGATCAAACTGAAATGGGATGGTGAGCAAAAAATTATGGATTTAGGCACAGATCTCTGTACTAGGGTGAATGTATGACATTGTTCTGCATTCAGTCCATCAACTGTTGTTTTTGCATTTGTCACCCCGAGTGGGACTGGTATGCTCAGACGTGAGTCCTGTGCTCTCCATGCCACTGGAATCAAGCTATCCTGGCTGAAGAGGGGTGAAACCCCGAAACCGGTCCTAGGATGCTTATTCCAGTTCAGCGAGGACCTGGCTTGGTAGTTCGGGCTGGACTGTTCCCATGAGGCACAGTGTTAAGACTGATTTGAATATGGCTGGGTTCAAACTGGAATGGCATGGTGAGCAAAAAACATCGGATTTAGGCTCAGATCTCTGTACTGGGGTGAATGTATGACATTGTTCTACATTCTGTAAATCAACTGTTGTTTTTGCATTTGTCACCCCTAGTGGGACGGGTATGCTCAGATGTGAGTCCCGTGCTCTCCATGCCACTGGAATCAAGCTATCCTGGCTGAAGAGGGGTGAAACCCCGAAACCAGTCCTAGGATGCATATTCCAGTCCAGGGAGGACCTGGCTTGGCAGTTCGGGCTGGACTGTTCCCATGAGGCACAGGGTCAAGACTGAATTGCATATGGCTGGGATCAAACTGGAATGGCATAGTGAGCAAAAAATTATGGATTTAGGCACAGATCTCTGTATTGGGGCGAATGTATGACATTATTCTCCATTCTGTCCATCAACTGTTGTTTTTGCATTTGCCACCCCGAGTGGGACTGGTATGCTCAGACGTGAGTCCTGTGCTCTCCATGCCACTGGAATCAAGCTATCCTGGCTGAAGAGGGGTGAAACCCCGAAACCGGTCCTAGGATGCTTATTCCAGTCCAGGGAGGACCTGGCTTGGCAGTTCGGGCTGGACTGTTCCCATGAGGCAAAGGGTCAAGACTGATTTGCATATGGCTGGGTTCAAACTGGAATGGCATGGTGAGCAAAAAAAATGGATTTGGGCCCAGATTCCTGTACTGGGGTGAATGTATGACATTGTTCTATATTCTGTCCATCAACTGTTGTTTTTGCATTTGTCACCCCGAGTGGGATGGGTATGCTCAGACGTGAGTCCCGTGCTCTCCATGCCACTGGATTCAAGCTATCCCGGCTGAAGAGGGGTGAAACCCCGGAACCAGTCCTAGGATGCTTATTCCAGTCCAGGGAGGACCTGGCTTGGCAGTTCGGGCTGGACTGTTCCCATGAGGCACAGGGTCAAGACTGATTTGCATATGGCTGGGTTCAAACTGGAATCGCATGGTGAGCAAAAAACAATGGATTTAGGCCCAGATCTCTGTACTGGGGTGAATGTATGACATTGTTCTGCATTCTGTAAATCAACTGTTGTTTTTGCATTTGTCACCCCTAGTGGGACGGGTATGCTCAGATGTGAGTCCCGTGCTCTCCATGCCACTGGAATCAAGCTATCCTGGCTGAAGAGGGGTGAAACCCCGAAACCGGTCCTAGGATGCTTATTCCAGTCCAGGGAGGACCTGGCTTGGCAGTTTGGGCTGGACTGTTCCCATGAGGCACAGGGTCAAGACTGATTTGCATATGGCTGGGATCAAACTGAAATGGGATGGTGAGCAAAAAATTATGGATTTAGGCACAGATCTCTGTACTGGGGTGAATGTATGACATTGTTCTGCATTCAGTCCATCAACTGGTGTTTTTGCATTTGTCACCCCGAGTGGGACTGGTATGCTCAGACGTGAGTCCTGTGCTCTCCATGCCACTGGAATCAAGCTATCCTGGCTGAAGAGGGGTGAAACCCCGAAACCGGTCCTAGGATGCTTATTCCAGTTCAGCGAGGACCTGGCTTGGTAGTTCGGGCTGGACTGTTCCCATGAGGCACAGTGTTAAGACTGATTTGAATATGGCTGGGTTCAAACTGGAATGGCATGGTGAGCAAAAAACATCGGATTTAGGCTCAGATCTCTGTACTGGGGTGAATGTATGACATTGTTCTGCATTCTGTAAATCAACTGTTGTTTTTGCATTTGTCACCCCTAGTGGGACGGGTATGCTCAGATGTGAGTCCCGTGCTCTCCATGCCACTGGAATCAAGCTATCCTGGCTGAAGAGGGGTGAAACCCCGAAACCAGTCCTAGGATGCATATTCCAGTCCAGGGAGGACCTGGCTTGGCAGTTCGGGCTGGACTGTTCCCATGAGGCACAGGGTCAAGACTGATTTGCATATGGCTGGGATCAAACTGAAATGGGATGGTGAGCAAAAAATTATGGATTTAGGCACAGATCTCTGTACTGGGGTGAATGTATGACATTGTTCTGCATTCAGTCCATCAACTGTTGTTTTTGCATTTGTCACCCCGAGTGGGACTGGTATGCTGAGACGTGAGTCCTGTGCTCTCCATGCCACTGGAATCAAGCTATCCTGGCTGAAGAGGGGTGAAACCCCGAAACCGGTCCTAGGATGCTTATTCCAGTTCAGCGAGGACCTGGCTTGGTAGTTCGGGCTGGACTGTTCCCATGAGGCACAGTGTTAAGACTGATTTGAATATGGCTGGGTTCAAACTGGAATGGCATGGTGAGCAAAAAACATCGGATTTAGGCTCAGATCTCTGTACTGGGGTGAATGTATGACATTGTTCTGCATTCTGTAAATCAACTGTTGTTTTTGCATTTGTCACCCCTAGTGGGACGGGTATGCTCAGATGTGAGTCCCGTGCTCTCCATGCCACTGGAATCAAGCTATCCTGGCTGAAGAGGGGTGAAACCCCGAAACCAGCCCTAGGATGCATATTCCAGTCCAGGGAGGACCTGGCTTGGCAGTTCGGGCTGGACTGTTCCCATGAGGCACAGGGTCAAGACTGATTTGCATATGGCTGGGATCAAACTGGAATGGCATAGTGAGCAAAAAATTATGGATTTAGGCACGGATCTCTGTATTGGGGCGAATGTATGACATTATTCTCCATTCTGTCCATCAACTGTTGTTTTTGCATTTGCCACCCCGAGTGGGACTGGTATGCTGAGACGTGAGTCCTGTGCTCTCCATGCCACTGGAATCAAGCTATCCTGGCTGAAGAGGGGTGAAACCCCGAAACCGGTCCTAGGATGCTTATTCCAGTTCAGCGAGGACCTGGCTTGGTAGTTCGGGCTGGACTGTTCCCATGAGGCACAGTGTTAAGACTGATTTGAATATGGCTGGGTTCAAACTGGAATGGCATGGTGAGCAAAAAACATCGGATTTAGGCTCAGATCTCTGTACTGGGGTGAATGTATGACATTGTTCTGCATTCTGTAAATCAACTGTTGTTTTTGCATTTGTCACCCCTAGTGGGACGGGTATGCTCAGATGTGAGTCCCGTGCTCTCCATGCCACTGGAATCAAGCTATCCTGGCTGAAGAGGGGTGAAACCCCGAAACCAGCCCTAGGATGCATATTCCAGTCCAGGGAGGACCTGGCTTGGCAGTTCGGGCTGGACTGTTCCCATGAGGCACAGGGTCAAGACTGATTTGCATATGGCTGGGATCAAACTGGAATGGCATAGTGAGCAAAAAATTATGGATTTAGGCACGGATCTCTGTATTGGGGCGAATGTATGACATTATTCTCCATTCTGTCTATCAACTGTTGTTTTTGCATTTGCCACCCCGAGTGGGACTGGTATGCTCAGACGTGAGTCCTGTGCTCTCCATGCCACTGGAATGAAGCTATCCTGGCTGAAGAGGGGTGAAACCCCGAAACCGGTCCTAGGATGCTTATTCCAGTCCAGGGAGGACCTGGCTTGGCAGTTCGGGCTGGACTGTTCCCATGAGGCAAAGGGTCAAGACTGATTTGCATATGGCTGGGTTCAAACTGGAATGGCATGGTGAGCAAAAAAAATGGATTTGGGCCCAGATTCCTGTACTGGGGTGAATGTATGACATTGTTCTATATTCTGTCCATCAACTGTTGTTTTTGCATTTGTCACCCCGAATGGGATGGGTATGCTCAGACGTGAGTCCCGTGCTCTCCATGCCACTGGATTCAAGCTATCCCGGCTGAAGAGGGGTGAAACCCCGGAACCGGTCCTAGGATGCTTATTCCAGTCCAGGGAGGACCTGGCTTGGCAGTTCGGGCTGGACTGTTCCCATGAGGCACAGGGTCAAGACTGATTTGCATATGGCTGGGTTCAAACTGGAATCGCATGGTGAGCAAAAAACAATGGATTTAGGCCCAGATCTCTGTACTGGGGTGAATGTATGACATTGTTCTGCATTCTGTAAATCAACTGTTGTTTTTGCATTTGTCACCCCTAGTGGGACGGGTATGCTCAGATGTGAGTCCCGTGCTCTCCATGCCAATGGAATCAAGCTATCCTGGCTGAAGAGGGGTGAAACCCCGAAACCGGTCCTAGGATGCTTATTCCAGTCCAGGGAGGACCTGGCTTGGCAGTTTGGGCTGGACTGTTCCCATGAGGCACAGGGTCAAGACTGATTTGCATATGGCTGGGATCAAACTGAAATGGGATGGTGAGCAAAAAATTATGGATTTAGGCACAGATCTCTGTACTGGGGTGAATGTATGACATTGTTCTGCATTCAGTCCATCAACTGTTGTTTTTGCATTTGTCACCCCGAGTGGGACTGGTATGCTCAGACGTGAGTCCTGTGCTCTCCATGCCACTGGAATCAAGCTATCCTGGCTGAAGAGGGGTGAAACCCCGAAACCGGTCCTAGGATGCTTATTCCAGTTCAGCGAGGACCTGGCTTGGCAGTTCGGGCTAGACTGTTCCCATGAGGCACAGTGTTAAGACTGATTTGAATATGGCTGGGTTCAAACTGGAATGGCATGGTGAGCCAAAAACATTGGATTTAGGCTCAGATCTCTGTACTGGGGTGAATGTATGACATTGTTCTGCATTCTGTCTATCAACTGTTGTTTTTTCAGTTGTCACCCCGAGTGGGATGGGTATGCTCAGACGTGAGTCCCGTGCTCTCCATGCCTCTGGAATCAAGCTATCCTGGCTGAAGAGGGGTGAAACCCCGAAACCGGTCCTAGGATGCTTATTCCAGTCCAGGGAGGACCTGGCTTGGCAGTTCGGGCTGGACTGTTCCCATGAGGCACATGGTCAAGACTGATTTGCATATGGCTGGGATCAAACTGGAATGGCATGGTGAGCAAAAAAATGATGGATTTAGGCACAGATCTCTGTACTGGGGCGAATGTATGACATTGTTCTGCATTCTGTCCATCAACTGTTGTTTTTGCATTTGTCACCCCGAGTGGGACTGGTATGCTCAGACGTGAGTCCTGTGCTCTCCATGCCAGTGGAATAAAGCTATCCTGGCTGAAGAGGGGTGAAACCCCGAAACCGGTCCTAGGATGCTTATTCCAGTCCAGGGAGGACCTGGCTTGGCAGTTCGGGCTGGACTGTTCCCATGAGGCACAGGGTCAAGACTGATTTGCATATTGCTGGGTTCAAACTGGAATGGCATGGTGAGCAAAAAAACAATGGATTTAGGCCCAGATCTCTGTACTGGGGTGAATGTATGACTTTGTTCTGCATTCTGTCCATCAACTGTTGTTTTTGCATTTGTCACCCCGAGTGGGATGGGTATGCTCAGACGTAAGTCCCGTGCTCTCCATGCCTCTGGAATCAAGCTAAACTGCCTGAAGAGGGGTGAAACCCCGAAACCGGTCCTAGGATGCTTATTCCAGTCCAGGGAGGACCTGGCTTGGCAGTTCGGGCTGGACTGTTCCCATGAGGCACAGGGTCAAGACTGATTTGCATATGGCTGGGTTGAAACTGGAATGGCATGGTGAGCAAAAAAACGATGGATTTAGGCCCAGATCTCTGTACTGGGGTGAATGTATGATATTGTTCTGCATTCTGTCTATCAACTGTTGTTTTTGCATTTGTCACCCCGAGTGGGACAGGTATGCTCAGACGTGAGTCCCGTGCTCTCCATACCACTGGATTCAAGCTATCCCGGCTGAAGAGGGGTGAAACCCCGGAACCGGTCCTAGGATGTTTATTTCAGTCCAGGGAGGACCTGGCTTGGCAGTTCGGGCTGGACTGTTCCCATGAGGCACAAGGTCAAGACTGATTTGCATATGGCTGAGTTCAAACTGGAATCGCATGGTGAGCAAAAAACAATGGATTTAGGCCCAGATCTCTGTACTGGGGTGAATAAATGACATTGTTCTTCATTCTGTAAATCAACTGTTGTTTTTACATTTATCACCCCTAGTGGGACGGGTATGCTCAGATGTGAGTTCCGTGCTCTCCATGCCACTGGAATCAAGCTATCCTGGCTGAAGAGGGGTGAAACCCCGAAACCAGTCCTAGGATGCATATTCCAGTCCAGGGAGGACCTGGCTTGGCAGTTCGGGCTGGACTGTTCCCATGAGGCACAGGGTCAAGACTGATTTGCATATGGCTGGGATCAAACTGGAATGGCATGGTGAGCAAAAAATTATGGATTTAGGCACAGATCTCTGTATTGGGGCGAATGTATGACATTATTCTCCATTCTGTCCATCAACTGTTGTTTTTGCATTTGCCACCCCGAGTGGGACTGGTATGCTCAGACGTGAGTCCTGTGCTCTCCATGCCACTGGAATCAAGCTATCCTGGCTGAAGAGGGGTGAAACCCCGAAACCGGTCCTAGGATGCTTATTCCAGTCCAGGGAGGACCTGGCTTGGCAGTTCGGGCTGGACTGTTCCCATGAGGCACAGGGTCAAGACTGATTTGCATATGGCTGGGTTCAAACTGGAATGGCATGGTGAGCAAAAAAAATGGATTTGGGCCCAGATTCCTGTACTGGGGTGAATGTATGACATTGTTCTGCATTCTGTCCATCAACTGTTGTTTTTGCATTTGTCACCCCGAGAGGGATGGGTATGCTCAGACGTGAGTCCTGTACTCTCCATGCCACTGGAATCAAGCTATCCTGCCTGAAAAGGGATGAACCCCTGAAACCGGTCCTAGGATGCATATTCCAGTCCAGGGAGGACCTGGCTTGGCAGTTCGGGCTGGACTGTTACCATGAGGCACAGGGTCAAGACTGATTTGCATATGGCTGGGATCAAACTGGAATGGCATGGTGAGCAAAAAATTATGGATTTAGGCACAGATCTCTGTATTGGGGCGAATGTATGACATTATTCTCCATTCTGTCCATCAACTGTTGTTTTTGCATTTGCCACCCCGAGTGGGACTGGTATGCTCAGACGTGAGTCCTGTGCTCTCCATGCCACTGGAATCAAGCTATCCTGGCTGAAGAGGGGTGAAACCCCGAAACCGGTCCTAGGATGCTTATTCCAGTTCAGCGAGGACCTGGCTTGGTAGTTCGGGCTGGACTGTTCCCATGAGGCACAGTGTTAAGACTGATTTGAATATGGCTGGGTTCAAACTGGAATGGCATGGTGAGCAAAAAACATCGGATTTAGGCTCAGATCTCTGTACTGGGGTGAATGTATGACATTGTTCTGCATTCTGTAAATCAACTGTTGTTTTTGCATTTGTCACCCCTAGTGGGACGGGTATGCTCAGATGTGAGTCCCGTGCTCTCCATGCCACTGGAATCAAGCTATCCTGGCTGAAGAGGGGTGAAACCACGAAACCAGTCCTAGGATGCATATTCCAGTCCAGGGAGGACCTGGCTTGGCAGTTCGGGCTGGACTGTTCCCATGAGGCACAGGGTCAAGACTGATTTGCATATGGCTGGGATCAAACTGGAATGGCATAGTGAGCAAAAAATTATGGATTTAGGCACAGATCTCTGTATTGGGGCGAATGTATGACATTATTCTCCATTCTGTCCATCAACTGTTGTTTTTGCATTTGCCACCCCGAGTGGGACTGGTATGCTCAGACGTGAGTCCTGTGCTCTCCATGCCACTGGAATCAAGCTATCCTGGCTGAAGAGGGGTGAAACCCCGAAACCGGTCCTAGGATGCTTATTCCAGTCCAGGGAGGACCTGGCTTGGCAGTTCGGGCTGGACTGTTCCCATGAGGCAAAGGGTCAAGACTGATTTGCATATGGCTGGGTTCAAACTGGAATGGCATGGTGAGCAAAAAAAATGGATTTGGGCCCAGATTCCTGTACTGGGGTGAATGTATGACATTGTTCTTTATTCTGTCCATCAACTGTTGTTTTTGCATTTGTCACCCCGAGTGGGATGGGTATGCTCAGACGTGAGTCCCGTGCTCTCCATGCCACTGGATTCAAGCTATCCCGGCTGAAGAGGGGTGAAACCCCGGAACCGGTCCTAGGATGCTTATTCCAGTCCAGGGAGGACCTGGCTTGGCAGTTCGGGCTGGACTGTTCCCATGAGGCACAGGGTCAAGACTGATTTGCATATGGCTGGGTTCAAACTGGAATCGCATGGTGAGCAAAAAACAATGGATTTAGGCCCAGATCTCTGTACTGGGGTGAATGTATGACATTGTTTTGCATTCTGTAAATCAACTGTTGTTTTTGCATTTGTCACCCCTAGTGGGACCGGGTATGCTCAGATATGAGTCCCGTGCTCTTCATGCCACTGGAATCAAGCTATCCTGGCTGAAGAGGGGTGAAACCCCAAAACCGGTCCTAGGATGCTTATTCCAGTCCAGGGAGGACCTGGCTTGGCAGTTTGGGCTGGACTGTTCCCATGACGCACAGGGTCAAGACTGATTTGCATATGGCTGGGATCAAACTGAAATGGGATGGTGAGCAAAACATTATGGATTTAGGCACAGATCTCTGTACTGGGGTGAATGTATGACATTGTTCTGCATTCAGTCCATCAACTGTTGTTTTTGCATTTGTCACCCCGAGTGGGACTGGTATGCTCAGACGTGAGTCCTGTGCTCTCCATGCCACTGGAATCAAGCTATCCTGGCTGAAGAGGGGTGAAACCCCGAAACCGGTCCTAGGATGCTTATTCCAGTTCAGCGAGGACCTGGCTTGGTAGTTCGGGCTGGACTGTTCCCATGAGGCACAGTGTTAAGACTGATTTGAATATGGCTGGGTTCAAACTGGAATGGCATGGTGAGCAAAAAACATCGGATTTAGGCTCAGATCTCTGTACTGGGGTGAATGTATGACATTGTTCTGCATTCTGTCTATCAACTGTTGTTTTTTCAGTTGTCACCCCGAGTGGGATGGGTATGCTCAGACGTGAGTCCCGTGCTCTCCATGCCTCTGGAATCAAGCTATCCTGGGTGAAGAGGGGTGAAACCCCGAAACCGGTCCTAGGATGCTTATTCCAGTCCAGGGAGGACCTGGCTTGGCAGTTCGGGCTGGACTGTTCCCATGAGGCACAGGGTCAAGACTGATTTGCATATGGCTGGGATCAAACTGGAATGGCATGGTGAGCAAAAAAATGATGGATTTAGGCACAGATCTCTGTACTGGGGCGAATGTATGACATTGTTCTGCATTCTGTCCATCAACTGTTGTTTTTGCATTTGTCACCCCGAGTGGGACTGGTATGCTCAGACGTGAGTCCTGTGCTCTCCATGCCAGTGGAATCAAGCTATCCTGGCTGAAGAGGGGTGAAACCCCGAAACCGGTCCTAGGATGCTTATTCCAGTCTAGGGAGGACCTGGCTTGGCAGTTCGGGCTGGACTGTTCCCATGAGGCACAGGGTCAAGACTGATTTGCATATGGCTGGGTTCAAACTGGAATGGCATGGTGTGCAAAAAAACAATGGATTTAGGCCCAGATCTCTGTACTGGGGTGAATGTATGACTTTGTTCTGCATTCTGTCCTTCAACTGTTGTTTTTGTATTTGTCACCCCGAGTGGGACGGGTATGCTCAGATGTGACTCCCGTGCTTTCCATGCCACTGGAATCAAGCTATCCTGGCTGAAGAGGGGTGAAACCCCGAAACCGGTCCTAGGATGCTTATTCCAGTCAAGGGAGGACCTGGCTTGGCAGTTCGATCTGGACTGTTCCCATGAGGCACAGGGTTAGGACTGATTTGCATACGGCTGGGTTCAAACTGGAATGGCATGGTGAGCAAAAAAAGATGGATTTTGGCCCAGATGTCTGTACTGGGGCGAATGTATGACATTGTTCTGCATTCTGTCCATCAACTGTTGTTTTTGCATTTGTCACCCCGAGTGGGATGGGTATGTTCAGACGTGAGTCCCGTGCTCTCCATGCCTCTGGAATCAAGCTAAACTGCCTGAAGAGGGGTGAAACCCCGAAACCGGTCCTAGGATGCCTATTCCAGTCCAGGGAGGACCTGGCTTGGCAGTTCAGGCTGGACTGTTCCCATGAGGCACAGGGTCAAGACTGATTTGCATATGGCTGGGTTCAAACTGGAATGGCATGGTGAGCAAAAAAACGATGGATTTAGGCCCAGATCTCTGTACTGGGGTGAAAGTATGACATTGTTCTGCATTCTGTCTATCAACTGTTGTTTTTGCATTTGTCACCCCGAGTGGGATGGGTATGCTCAGACGTGAGTCCCGTGCTCTCCATGCCACTGGATTCAAGCTATCCCAGCTGAAGAGGGGTGAAACCCCGGAACCGGTCCTAGGATGTTTATTCCAGTCCAGGGAGGACCTGGCTTGGCAGTTCGGGCTGGACTGTTCCCATGAGGCACAGGGTCAAGACTGATTTGCATATGGCTGGGTTCAAACTGGAATCGCATGGTGAGCAAAAAAAATGGATTTGGACCCAGATTCCTGTACTGAGGTGAATGTATGACATTGTTCTGCATTCTGTCCATCAACTGTTGTTTTTGCATTTGTCACCCCGAGTGGGATGGGTATGCTCAGACGTGAGTCCCGTGCTCTCTATGCCACTGGAATCAAGCTATCCTGCCTGAAAAGGGATGAAACCCTGAAACCGGTCCTAGAATGCTTATTCCAGTCCAGGGAGTACCTGGCTTGGCAGTTCGGGCTGGACTGTTCCCATGAGGCACAGGGTCAAGACTGATTTGCATATGGCTGGGTTCAAACTGGCATGGCATGGTGAGCAAAAAATGGATGGATTTAGGCTCAGATCTCTGTACTAGAGTGAATGTATGACATTGTTCTGCATTCTGTCTATCAACAGTTGTTTTTGCAATTGTCACCCCGAGTGGGACGGGTATGCTCAGACGTGAGTCCAGTGCTCTCCATGCCACTGGAATCAAGCTATCCTGGCTGAAGAGTGGTGAAACCCCGAAACCGGTCCTAGGATACTTATTCCAGTCCAGGGAGGACCTGGCTTGGCAGATCAGGCTGGGCTGTTCCCATGAGGCACAGTGTCAAGACTGATTTGCATATGGCTGGGTTCAAACTGGAATGGCATGGTGAGAAAAAAAACAATGGATTTAAGGCCAAGATCTTCTTACTGGGGTGAATGTATGACATTGTTCTGCATTCTGACCATCAACTGTTGTTTTTGCATTCGTCACCCCGAGTGGGACGGGTATGCTCAGACCTGAGTCCCATGCTCTCCATGCCACTGGAATCAAGCTATCCTGGCTGAAGAGGGGTGAAACCCCGAAACCGGTCCTAGGATGCTTATTCCAGTCCAGGGAGGACCTGGCTTGGCAGTTCGGGCTGGACTGTTCCCATGAGGCAAAGGGTCAAGACTGATTTGCATATGGCTGGGTTCAAACTGGAATGGCATGGTGAGCAAAAAAAATGGATTTGGGCCCAGATTCCTGTACTGGGGTGAATGTATGACATTGTTCTATATTCTGTCCATCAACTGTTGTTTTTGCATTTGTCACCCCGAGTGGGATGGGTATGCTCAGACGTGAGTCCCGTGCTCTCCATGCCACTGGATTCAAGCTATCCCGGCTGAAGAGGGGTGAAACCCCGGAACCGGTCCTAGGATGCTTATTCCAGTCCAGGGAGGACCTGGCTTGGCAGTTCGGGCTGGACTGTTCCCATGAGGCACAGGGTCAAGACTGATTTGCATATGGCTGGGTTCAAACTGGAATCGCATGGTGAGCAAAAAACAATGGATTTAGGCCCAGATCTCTGTACTGGGGTGAATGTATGACATTGTTTTGCATTCTGTAAATCAACTGTTGTTTTTGCATTTGTCACCCCTAGTGGGACCGGGTATGCTCAGATATGAGTCCCGTGCTCTTCATGCCACTGGAATCAAGCTATCCTGGCTGAAGAGGGGTGAAACCCCAAAACCGGTCCTAGGATGCTTATTCCAGTCCAGGGAGGACCTGGCTTGGCAGTTTGGGCTGGACTGTTCCCATGACGCACAGGGTCAAGACTGATTTGCATATGGCTGGGATCAAACTGAAATGGGATGGTGAGCAAAACATTATGGATTTAGGCACAGATCTCTGTACTGGGGTGAATGTATGACATTGTTCTGCATTCAGTCCATCAACTGTTGTTTTTGCATTTGTCACCCCGAGTGGGACTGGTATGCTCAGACGTGAGTCCTGTGCTCTCCATGCCACTGGAATCAAGCTATCCTGGCTGAAGAGGGGTGAAACCCCGAAACCGGTCCTAGGATGCTTATTCCAGTTCAGCGAGGACCTGGCTTGGTAGTTCGGGCTGGACTGTTCCCATGAGGCACAGTGTTAAGACTGATTTGAATATGGCTGGGTTCAAACTGGAATGGCATGGTGAGCAAAAAACATCGGATTTAGGCTCAGATCTCTGTACTGGGGTGAATGTATGACATTGTTCTGCATTCTGTCTATCAACTGTTGTTTTTTCAGTTGTCACCCCGAGTGGGATGGGTATGCTCAGACGTGAGTCCCGTGCTCTCCATGCCTCTGGAATCAAGCTATCCTGGGTGAAGAGGGGTGAAACCCCGAAACCGGTCCTAGGATGCTTATTCCAGTCCAGGGAGGACCTGGCTTGGCAGTTCGGGCTGGACTGTTCCCATGAGGCACAGGGTCAAGACTGATTTGCATATGGCTGGGATCAAACTGGAATGGCATGGTGAGCAAAAAAATGATGGATTTAGGCACAGATCTCTGTACTGGGGCGAATGTATGACATTGTTCTGCATTCTGTCCATCAACTGTTGTTTTTGCATTTGTCACCCCGAGTGGGACTGGTATGCTCAGACGTGAGTCCTGTGCTCTCCATGCCAGTGGAATCAAGCTATCCTGGCTGAAGAGGGGTGAAACCCCGAAACCGGTCCTAGGATGCTTATTCCAGTCTAGGGAGGACCTGGCTTGGCAGTTCGGGCTGGACTGTTCCCATGAGGCACAGGGTCAAGACTGATTTGCATATGGCTGGGTTCAAACTGGAATGGCATGGTGTGCAAAAAAACAATGGATTTAGGCCCAGATCTCTGTACTGGGGTGAATGTATGACTTTGTTCTGCATTCTGTCCTTCAACTGTTGTTTTTGTATTTGTCACCCCGAGTGGGACGGGTATGCTCAGATGTGACTCCCGTGCTGTCCATGCCACTGGAATCAAGCTATCCTGGCTGAAGAGGGGTGAAACCCCGAAACCGGTCCTAGGATGCTTATTCCAGTCAAGGGAGGACCTGGCTTGGCAGTTCGATCTGGACTGTTCCCATGAGGCACAGGGTTAGGACTGATTTGCATACGGCTGGGTTCAAACTGGAATGGCATGGTGAGCAAAAAAAGATGGATTTTGGCCCAGATGTCTGTACTGGGGCGAATGTATGACATTGTTCTGCATTCTGTCCATCAACTGTTGTTTTTGCATTTGTCACCCCGAGTGGGATGGGTATGCTCAGACGTGAGTCCCGTGCTCTCCATGCCTCTGGAATCAAGCTAAACTGCCTGAAGAGGGGTGAAACCCCGAAACCGGTCCTAGGATGCCTATTCCAGTCCAGGGAGGACCTGGCTTGGCAGTTCAGGCTGGACTGTTCCCATGAGGCACAGGGTCAAGACTGATTTGCATATGGCTGGGTTCAAACTGGAATGGCATGGTGAGCAAAAAAACGATGGATTTAGGCCCAGATCTCTGTACTGGGGTGAAAGTATGACATTGTTCTGCATTCTGTCTATCAACTGTTGTTTTTGCATTTGTCACCCCGAGTGGGATGGGTATGCTCAGACGTGAGTCCCGTGCTCTCCATGCCACTGGATTCAAGCTATCCCAGCTGAAGAGGGGTGAAACCCCGGAACCGGTCCTAGGATGTTTATTCCAGTCCAGGGAGGACCTGGCTTGGCAGTTCGGGCTGGACTGTTCCCATGAGGCACAGGGTCAAGACTGATTTGCATATGGCTGGGTTCAAACTGGAATCGCATGGTGAGCAAAAAAAATGGATTTGGACCCAGATTCCTGTACTGAGGTGAATGTATGACATTGTTCTGCATTCTGTCCATCAACTGTTGTTTTTGCATTTGTCACCCCGAGTGGGATGGGTATGCTCAGACGTGAGTCCCGTGCTCTCTATGCCACTGGAATCAAGCTATCCTGCCTGAAAAGGGATGAAACCCTGAAACCGGTCCTAGAATGCTTATTCCAGTCCAGGGAGTACCTGGCTTGGCAGTTCGGGCTGGACTGTTCCCATGAGGCACAGGGTCAAGACTGATTTGCATATGGCTGGGTTCAAACTGGCATGGCATGGTGAGCAAAAAATGGATGGATTTAGGCTCAGATCTCTGTACTAGAGTGAATGTATGACATTGTTCTGCATTCTGTCTATCAACAGTTGTTTTTGCAATTGTCACCCCGAGTGGGACGGGTATGCTCAGACGTGAGTCCAGTGCTCTCCATGCCACTGGAATCAAGCTATCCTGGCTGAAGAGTGGTGAAACCCCGAAACCGGTCCTAGGATACTTATTCCAGTCCAGGGAGGACCTGGCTTGGCAGATCAGGCTGGGCTGTTCCCATGAGGCACAGTGTCAAGACTGATTTGCATATGGCTGGGTTCAAACTGGAATGGCATGGTGAGAAAAAAAACAATGGATTTAAGGCCAAGATCTTCTTACTGGGGTGAATGTATGACATTGTTCTGCATTCTGACCATCAACTGTTGTTTTTGCATTCGTCACCCCGAGTGGGACGGGTATGCTCAGACCTGAGTCCCATGCTCTCCATGCCACTGGAATCAAGCTATCCTGGCTGAAGAGGGGTGGAACCCCGAAACCGGTCCTAGGATTCTTATTCCAGTCCAGGGAGGACCTGGCTTGGCAGTTCGGGCTGGACTGTTCCCATGAGGCACAGGGTCAAGACTGATTTGCATATGGCTGGGTTCAAACTGGAATGGCATGGTGAGCAAAAAAACGATGGATTTAGGCCCAGATCTCTGTATTGGGGTGAATGTATGACATTGTTCTTCATTCTGTCCATCAACTGTTGTTTTTGCATTTGTCACCCCAAGTGGGACGGGTATGCTCAGACGTGAGTCCCGTGCTCTCCATGCCACTGGAATCAAGCTATCCTGGCTGAAGAGGGGTGAAACCCCGAAACCGGTCCTAGGATGCTTATTCCAGTCCAGGGAGGACCTGGCTTGGCAGTTTGGGCTGGACTGTTCCCATGAGGCACAGGGTCAAGACTGATTTGCATATGGCTGGGATCAAACTGGAATGGCATGGTGAGCAAACAATTATGGATTTAGGCACAGATCTCTGTACTGGGGTGAATGTATGATATTGTTCTGCATTCAGTCCATCAACTGTTGTTTTTGCATTTGTCACCCCGAGTGGGACTGGTATGCTCAGACGTGAGTCCTGTGCTCTCCATGCCACTGGAATCAAGCTATCCTGGCTGAAGAGGGGTGAAACCCCGAAACCGGTCCTAGGATGCTTATTCCAGTTCAGGGAGGACCTGGCTTGGCAGTTCGGGCTGGACTGTTCCCATGAGGCACAGGGTTAAGACTGATTTGAATATGGCTGGGTTCAAACTGGAATGGCGTGGTGAGCCAAAAACAACGGATTTAGGCTCAGATCTCTGTACTGGGGTGAATGTATGACATTGTTCTGCATTCTGTCTATCAACTGTTGTTTTTTCAGTTGTCACCCCGAGTGGGATGGGTATGCTCAGACGTGAGTCCCGTGCTCTCCATGCCTCTGGAATCAAGCTATCCTGGCTGAAGAGGGGTGAAACCCTGAAACCGGTCCTAGGATGCTTATTCCAGTCCAGGGAGGACCTGGCTTGGCAGTTCGGGCTGGACTGTTCCCATGAGGCACAGGGTCAAGACTGATTTGCATATGGCTGGGATCAAACTAGAATGGCATGGTGAGCAAAAAAATGATGGATTTAGGCACAGATCTCTGTACTGGGGCGAATGTATGACATTGTTCTGCATTCTGTCCATCAACTGTTGTTTTCGCATTTGTCACCCCGAGTGGGACTGGTATGCTCAGACGTGAGTCCTGTGCTCTCCATGCCAGTGGAATCAAGCTATCCTGGCTGAAGAGGGGTGAAACCCCGAAACCGGTCCTAGGATGCTTATTCCAGTCCAGGGAAGACCTGGCTTGGCAGTTCGGGCTGGACTGTTCCCATGAGGCACAGGGTCAAGACTGATTTGCATATGGCTGGGTTCAAACTGGAATGGCATGGTGAGCAAAAAAACAATGGATTTAGGCCCAGATCTCTGTACTGGGGTGAATGTATGACTTTGTTCTGCATTCTGTCCTTCAACTGTTGTTTTTGTATTTGTCACCCCGAGTGGGACGGGTATGCTCAGATGTGACTCCCGTGCTTTCCATGCCACTGGAATCAAGCTACCCTGGCTGAAGAGGGGTGAAACCCCGCAACCGGTCCTAGGATGCTTATTCTAGTCAAGGGAGGACCTGGCTTGGCAGTTCGATCTGGACTGTTCCCATGAGGCACAGGGTCAGGACTGATTTGCATACGGCTGGGTTCAAACTGGAATGTCATGGTGAGCAAAAAAAGATGGATTTTGGCCCAGATCCCTGTACTGGGGTGAATGTATGACATTGTTCTGCATTCTGTCCATCAACTGTTGTTTTTGCATTTGTCACCCCGAGTGGGATGGGTATGCTCAGACGTGAGTCCCGTGCTCTCCATGCCACTGGAATCAAGCTATCCTGCCTGAAAAGGGATGAAACCCTGAAACTGGTCCTAGGATGCTTATTCCAGTCCAGGGAGGGCTTGGCTTGGCAGTTCGGGCTGGACTGTTCCCATGAGGCACAGGGTCAAGACTGATTTGCATATGGCTGGGATCAAACTGGAATCGCATGGTGAGCAAAAAACAATGGATTTAGGCCCAGATCTCTGTACTGGGGTGAATGTATAACATTGTTCTGCATTCTGTAAATCAACTGTTGTTTTTGCATTTGTCACCCCTAGTGGGACGGGTATGCTCAGATGTGAGTCCCGTGCTCTCCATGCCACTGGAATCAAGCTATCCTGGCTGAAGAGGGGTGAAACCCCGAAACCGGTCCTAGGATGCTTATTCCAGTCCAGGGAGGACCTGGCTTGGCAGTTTGGGCTGGACTGTTCCCATGAGGCACAGGGTCAAGACTGATTTGCATATGGCTGTGATCAAACTGGAATGGCATGGTGAGCAAACAATTATGGATTTAGGCACAGATCTCTGTACTGGGGTGAATGTATGACATTGTTCTGCATTCAGTCCATCAACTGTTGTTTTTGCATTTGTCACCCCGAGTGGGACTGGTATGCTCAGACGTGAGTCCTGTGCTCTCCATGCCACTGGAATCAAGCTATCCTGGCTGAAGAGGGGTGAAACCCCGAAACCGGTCCTAGGATGCTTATTCCAGTTCAGGGAGGACCTGGCTTGGCAGTTCGGGCTGGACTGTTCCCATGAGGCACAGGGTGAAGACTGATTTGAATATGGCTGGGTTCAAACTGGAATGGCATGGTGAGCCAAAAACAGCGGATTTAGGCTCAGATCTCTGTACTGGGGTGAATGTATGACATTGTTCTGCATTCTGTCTATCAACTGTTGTTTTTTCAGTTGTCACCCCGAGTGGGATGGGTATGCTCAGACGTGAGTCCCGTGCTCTCCATGCCTCTGGAATCAAGCTATCCTGGCTGAAGAGGGGTGAAACCACGAAACCGGTCCTAGGATGCTTATTCCAGTCCAGGGAGGACCTGGCTTGGCAGTTCGGGCTGGACTGTTCCCATGAGGCACAGGGTCAAGACTGATTTGCATATGGCTGGGATCAAACTGGAATTGCATGGTGAGCAAAAAAATGATGGATTTAGGCACAGATCTCTGTACTGGGGCGAATGTATGACATTGTTCTGCATTCTGTCCATCAACTGTTGTTTTTGCATTTGTCACCCCGAGTGGGACTGGTATGCTCAGACGTGAGTCCTGTGCTCTCCATGCCAGTGGAATCAAGCTATCCTGGCGGAAGAGGGATGAAACCCCGAAACCGGTCCTAGGATGCTTATTCCAGTCTAGTGAGGACCTGGCTTGGCAGTTCGGGCTGGACTGTTCCCATGAGGCACAGGGTCAAGACTGATTTGCATATGGCTGGGTTCAAACTGGAATGGCATGGTGTGCAAAAAAACAATGGATTTAGGCCCAGATCTCTGTACTGGGGTGAATGTATGACTTTGTTCTGCATTCTGTCCTTCAACTGTTGTTTTTGTATTTGTCACCCCGAGTGGGACGGGTATGCTCAGATGTGACTCCCGTGCTTTCCATGCCACTGGAATCAAGCTATCCTGGCTGAAGAGGGGTGAAACCCCGAAACCGGTCCTAGGATTCTTATTCTAGTCAAGGGAGGACCTGGCTTGGCAGTTCGATCTGGACTGTTCCCATGAGGCACAGGGTCAAGACTGATTTGCATATGGCTGGGTTCAAACTGGAATGGCATGGTGAGCAAAAAAACGATGGATTTAGGCCCAGATCTCTGTACTGGGGTGAAAGTATTACATTGTTCTGCATTCTGTCTATCAACTGTTGTTTTTGCATTTGTCACCCCGAGTGGGATGGGTATGCTCAGACGTGAGTCCAGTGCTCTCCATGCCACTGGATTCAAGCTATCCCAGCTGAAGAGGGGTGAAACCCCGGAACCGGTCCTAGGATGTTTATTCCAGTCCAGGGAGGACCTGGCTTGGCAGTTCGGGCTGGACTGTTCCCATGAGGCACAGGGTCAAGACTGATTTGCATATGGCTGGGTTCAAACTTGAATCGCATGGTGAGCAAAAAACAATGGATTTAGGCCCAGATCTCTGTACTGGGGTGAATGTATGACATTGTTCTGCATTCTGTTCATCAACTGTTGTTTTTGCATTTGTCACCCCGAGTGGGATGGGTATGCTCAGACGTGAGTCCCGTGCTCTCCATGCCACTGGAATCAAGCTATCCTGCCTGAAAAGGGATGAAACCCTGAAACCGGTCCTAGGATGCTTATTCCAGTCGAGGGAGGACCTGGCTTGGCAGTTCGGGCTGGACTGTTCCCATGAGGCACAGGGTCAAGACTGATTTGCATATGGCTGGGTTCAAACTGGAATCGCATGGTGAGCAAAAAACAATGGATTTAGGCCCAGATCTCTGTACTGGGGTGAATGTATGACATTGTTCTGCATTCTGTTCATCAACTGTTGTTTTTGCATTTGTCACCCCGAGTGGGATGGGTATGCTCAGACGTGAGTCCCGTGCTCTCCATGCCACTGGAATCAAGCTATCCTGCCTGAAAAGGGATGAAACCCTGAAACCGGTCCTAGGATGCTTATTCCAGTCGAGGGAGGACCTGGCTTGGCAGTTCGGGCTGGACTGTTCCCATGAGGCACAGGGTTAAGACTGATTTGCATATGGCTGGGATCAAACTGGAATGGCATGGTGAGCAAACAATTATGGATTTGGGCACAGATCTCTGTACTGGGGTGAATGTATGACATTGTTCTGCATTCAGTCCATCAACTGTTGTTTTTGCATTTGTCACCCCGAGTGGGACTGGTATGCTCAGATGTGAGTCCTGTGCTCTCCATGCCACTGGAATCAAGCTATCCTGGCTGAAGAGGGGTGAAACCCCGAAACCGGTCCTAGGATGCTTATTCCAGTTCAGGGAGGACCTGGCTTGGCAGTTCGGGCTGGACTGTTCCCATGAGGCACAGGGTTAAGACTGATTTGAATATGGCTGGGTTCAAACTGGAATGGCATGGTGAGCCAAAAACAACGGATTTAGGCTCAGATCTCTGTACTGGGGTGAATGTATGACATTGTTCTGCATTCTGTCTATCAACTGTTGTTTTTTCAGTTGTCACCCCGAGTGGGATGGGTAAGCTCAGACGTGAGTCCCGTGCTCTCCATGCCTCTGGAATCAAGCTATCCTGGGTGAAGAGGGGTGAAACCCCGAAACCGGTCCTAGGATGCTTATTCCAGTCCAGGGAGGACCTGGCTTGGCAGTTCGGGCTGGACTGTTCCCATGAGGCACAGGGTCAAGACTGATTTGCATATGGCTGGGTTCAAACTGGAATGGCATGGTGAGCAAAAAAACAATGGATTTAGGCCCAGATCTCTGTACTGGGGTGAATGTATGACTTTGTTCTGCATTCTGTCCTTCAACTGTTGTTTTTGTATTTGTCACCCCGAGTGGGATGGGTATGCTCAGACGTGAGTCCCGTGCTCTCCTTGCCTCTGGAATCAAGCTAAACTGCCTGAAGAGGAGTGAAACCCCGAAACCGGTCCTAGGATGCCTATTTCAGTCCAGGGAGGACCTGGCTTGGCAGTTCGGGCTGGACTGTTCCCACGAGGCACAGGGTCAAGACTGATTTGCATATGGCTGGGTTCAAACTGGAATGGCATGGTGAGCAAAAAAACGATGGATTTAGGCCCAGATCTCTGTACTGGGGTGAATGTATGACATTGTTCTGCATTCTGTCTATCAACTGTTGTTTTTGCATTTGTCACCCCGAGTGGGACGGGTATGCTCAGACGTGAGTCCCGTGCTCTCCATGCCACTGGATTCAAGCTATCCCAGCTGAAGAGGGGTGAAACCCCGGAACCGGTCCTAGGATGTTTATTCCAGTCCAGGGAGGACCTGGCTTGGCAGTTCGGGCTGGACTGTTCCCATGAGGCACAGGGTCAAGACTGATTTGCATATGGCTGGGTTCAAACTGGAATCGCATTGTGAGCAAAAAACAATGGATATAGGCCCAGATCTCTGTACTGGGGTGAATGTATGACATTGTTCTGCATTCTGTAAATCAACTGTTGTTTTTGCATTTGTCACCCCTAGTGGGACGGATATGCTCAGATGTGAGTCCCGTGCTCTCCATGCCACTGGAATCAAGCTATCCTGGCTGAAGAGGGGTGAAACCCCGAAACCAGTCCTAGGATGCATATTCCAGTCCAGGGAGGACCTGGCTTGGCAGTTCGGGCTGGACTGTTCCCAAGAGGCACAGGGTCAAGACTGATTTGCATAAGGCTGGGATCAAACTGGAATGGCATGGTGAGCAAAAAATTATGGATTTAGGCACAGATCTCTGTATTGGGGCGAATGTATGACATTATTCTCCATTCTGTCCATCAACTGTTGTTTTTGCATTTGCCACCCCGAGTGGGACTGGTATGCTCAGACGTGAGTCCTGTGCTCTCCATGCCACTGGAATCAAGCTATCCTGGCTGAAGAGGGGTGAAACCCCGAAACCGGTCCTAGGATGCTTATTCCAGTCCAGGGAGGACCTGGCTTGGCAGTTCGGGCTGGACTGTTCCCATGAGGCAAAGGGTCAAGACTGATTTGCATATGGCTGGGTTCAAACTGGAATGGCATGGTGAGCAAAAAAAATGGATTTGGACCCAGATTCCTGTACTGAGATGAATGTATGACATTGTTCTGCATTCTGTCCATCAACTGTTGTTTTTGCATTTGTCACCCCGAGTGGGATGGGTATGCTCAGACGTGAGTCCCGTGCTCTCTATGCCACTGGAATGAAGCTATCCTGCCTGAAAAGGGATGAAACCCTGAAACCGGTCCTAGAAGGCTTATTCCAGTCCAGGGAGGACCTGGCTTGGCAGTTCGGGCTGGACTGTTCCCATGAGGCACAGGGTCAAGACTGATTTGCATATGGCTGGGTTCAAACTGGAATGGCATGGTGAGCAAAAAATGGATGGATTTAGGCTCAGATCTCTGTACTAGAGTGAATGTATGACATTGTTCTGCATTCTGTCTATCAACAGTTGTTTTTGCAATTGTCACCCCGAGTGGGACGGGTATGCTCAGACGTGAGTCCTGTGCTCTCCATGCCACTGGAATCAAGCTATCCTGGCTGAAGAGTGGTGAAACCCCGAAACCGGTCCTAGGATACTTATTCCAGTCCAGGGAGGACCTGGCTTGGCAGATCAGGCTGGGCTGTTCCCATGAGGCACAGTGTCAAGACTGATTTGCATATGGCTGGGTTCAAACTGGAATGGCATGGTGAGCAAAAAAACAATGGATTTAAGGCCAAGATCTTCTTACTGGGGTGAATGTATGACATTGTTCTGCATTCTGACCATCAACTGTTGTTTTTGCATTCGTCACCCCGAGTGGGACGGGTATGCTCAGACCTGAGTCCCATGCTCTCCATGCCACTGGAATCAAGCTATCCTGGCTGAAGAGGGGTGGAACCCCGAAACCGGTCCTAGGATGCTTATTCCAGTCCAGGGAGGACCTGGCTTGGCAGTTCGGGCTGGACTGTTCCCATGAGGCACAGGGTCAAGACTGATTTGCATATGGCTGGGTTCAAACTGGAATGGCATGGTGAGCAAAAAAACGATGGATTTAGGCCCAGATCTCTGTATTGGGGTGAATGTATGACATTGTTCTTCATTCTGTCCATCAACTGTTGTTTTTGCATTTGTCACCCCAAGTGGGACGGGTATGCTCAGACGTGAGTCCTGTGCTCTCCATGCCACTGGAATCAAGCTATCCTGGCTGAAGAGTGGTGAAACCCCGAAACTGGTCCTAGGATGCTAATTCCAGTCCAGGGAGGACCTGGCTTGGCAGATCAGGCTGGGCTGTTCCCATGAGGCACAGTGTCAAGACTGATTTGCATATGGCTGGGTTCAATCTGGAATGGCATGGTGAGCAAAAAAAATGGATTTAGGCCAACATCTCTGTACTGGGGTGAATGTATGATATTGTTCTGCATTCTGTCCATCAACTGTTGTTTTTGCATTTGTCACCCCGAGTGGGATGGGTATGCTCAGACGTGAGTCCCGTGCTCTCCATGCCACTGGAATCATGCTATCCTGCCTGAAGAGGGATGAAACCCTGAAACCGGTCCTAGGATGCTTTTTCAAGTCCAGGGATGACCTGGCTTGGCAGTTCGGGCTGGACTGTTCCCATGAGGCACAGGGTCAAGACTGATTTGAATATGGCTGGGTTCAAACTGGAATGGCATGGTGAGCCAAAAACAACGGATTTAGGCTCAGATCTCTGTACTGGGGTGAATGTATGACATTGTTCTGCATTCTGTCTATCAACAGTTGTTTTTTCAATTGTCACCCCGAGTGGGACGGGTATGCTCAGACCTGAGTCCCGTGCTCTCCATGCCACTGGAATCAAGCTATCCTGGCTGAAGAGGGGTGAAACCCCGAAACCGGTCCTAGGATGCTTATTCCAGTCCAGGGAGGACCTGGCTTGGCAGTTCAGGCTGGGCTGTTCCCATGAGGCACAGTGTCAAGACTGATTTGCATATGGCTGGGTTCAAACTGGAATGTCATGGTGAGCAAAAAAACGATGGATTTAGGCCCAGATCTCTATACTGGGGTGAATGTATGACATTGTTCTGCATTCTGTCCATCAACTGTTGTTTTTGCATTTGTCACCCCGAGTGGGACGGGTATGCTCAGACATGAGTCCCGTGCTCTCCATGCCACTGGAATCAAGCTATCCTGGCTGAAGAGGGGTGAAACCCCGAAACCGGTCCTAGGATGCTTATTCTAGTCCAGGGAGGACCTGGCTTGGCAGTTCGGGCTGGACTGTTCCCATGAGGCACAGGGTCAAGACTGATTTGCATATGGCTGGGTTCAAACTGGAATGGCATGGTGAGCAAAAAACTATGGATTAAGGCCCAGATCTCTGTACTGGGGTGAATGTATGACATTGTTCTGCATTCAGTCCATCAACTGTTGTTTTTGCATTTGTCACCCCGAGTGGGACGGGTATGCTCAGACGTGAGTCCCGTGCTCTCCATGCCACTGGAATCAAGCTGTCCTGGCTGAAGAGGGGTGAAACCCCGAAACCGGTCCTAGGATGCTTATTCCAGTCCAGGGAGGACCTGGCTTGGCAGTTCGGGCTGGACTGTTCCCATGAGGCACAGGGTCAAGTCTGATTTGCATATTGCTGGGTTCAAACTGGAATCGCATGGTGAGCAAAAAAAGATAGATTTAGGCCCAGATCTCTGTACTGGGGTGAATGTATGACATTGTTCTGCATTCTGTCCATCAACTGTTGTTTTTGCATTTGTCACCCGAGTGGGACGGGTATGCTCAGACGTGAGTCCCGTGCTCTCCATGCCACTGGAATCAAGCTATCCTGCCTGAAAAGGGATGAAACCCTGAAACCGGTCCTAGGATGCCTATTCCAGTCCAGGGAGGACCTGGCTTGGCAGTTCGGGCTGGACTGTTCCCATGAGGCACAGGGTCAAGACTGATTTGCATATGGCTGGGTTCAAACTGGAATGGCATGGTGAGCAGAAAATGGATGGTTTTAGGCTCAGATCTCTGTACTGGGGTGAATGTATGACATTGTTCTTCATTCTGTCTATCAACAGTTGTTTTTGCATTTGTCACCCCGAGTGGGACGGGTATGCTCAGACGTGAGTCCCGTTCTCTCCATGCCACAGGAATCAAGCTATCCTGGCTGAAGAGTGGTGAAACCCCGAAACCGGTCCTAGGATGCTTATTCCAGTCCAGGGAGGACCTGGCTTGGCAGTTCAGGCTCGGCTGTTCCCATGAGGCACAGTGTCAAGACTGATTTGCATATGGCTGGGTTCAAACTGGAATGGAATGCTGAGCAAAAAAACGATGGATTTAAGGCCAAGATCTCTGTACAGGGGTGAATGTATGACATTGTTCTGCATTCTGACCATCAACTGTTGTTTTTGCATTTGTCACCCCAAGTGGGACGGGTATGCTCACACGTGAGTCCCATGCTCTCCATGCCACTGGAATCAAGCTATCCTGGCTGAAGAGGGGTGGAACCCCGAAACCGGTCCTAGGATGCTTATTCCAGTCCAGGGAGGCCCTGGCTTGGCAGTTCGGGCTGGACTGTTCCCATGAGGCACAGGGTCAAGACTGATTCGCATACGGCTGGGTTCAAACTGGAATGGCATGGTGAGCAAAAAAACGATGGATTTAGGCCCAGATCTCTGTATTGGGGTGAATGTATGACATTGTTCTGCATTCTATCCATCAACTGTTGTTTTTGCATTTCTCACCCCGAGTGGGACGGGTATGCTCAGACGTGACTCCCGTGCTCTCCATGCCACTGGAATTAAGCTATCCTGGCTGAAGAGGGGTGAAACCCCGAAACCGGTCCTAGGATGCTTATTCCAGTCCAGGGAGGACCTGGCTTGGCAGATCAGGCTGGGCTGTTCCCATGAGGCACAGTGTCAAGACTGATTTGCATATGGCTGGGTTCAAACTGGAATGGCATGGTGAGCAAAAAAACAATGGATTTAAGGCCAAGATCTTCTTACTGGGGTGAATGTATGACATTGTTCTGCATTCTGACCATCAACTGTTGTTTTTGCATTCGTCACCCCGAGTGGGACGGGTATGCTCAGACCTGAGTCCCATGCTCTCCATGCCACTGGAATCAAGCTATCCTGGCTGAAGAGGGGTGGAACCCCGAAACCGGTCCTAGGATGCTTATTCCAGTCCAGGGAGGACCTGGCTTGGCAGTTCGGGCTGGACTGTTCCCATGAGGCACAGGGTCAAGACTGATTTGCATATGGCTGGGTTCAAACTGGAATGGCATGGTGAGCAAAAAAACGATGGATTTAGGCCCAGATCTCTGTATTGGGGTGAATGTATGACATTGTTCTTCATTCTGTCCATCAACTGTTGTTTTTGCTTTTGTCACCCCAAGTGGGACGGGTATGCTCAGACGTGAGTCCTGTGCTCTCCATGCCACTGGAATCAAGCTATCCTGGCTGAAGAGTGGTGAAACCCCGAAACCGGTCCTAGGATGCTTATTCCAGTCCAGGGAGGACCTGGCTTGGCAGATCAGGCTGGGCTGTTCCCATGAGGCACAGTGTCAAGACTGATTTGCATATGGCTGGGTTCAATCTGGAATGGCATGGTGAGCAAAAAAAATGGATTTAGGCCCAGATCTCTGTACTGGGGTGAATGTATGATATTGTTCTGCATTCTGTCCATCAACTGTTGTTTTTGCATTTGTCACCCCGAGTGGGATGGGTATGCTCAGACGTGAGTCCCGTGCTCTCCATGCCACTGGAATCAAGCTATCCTGCCTGAAGAGGGATGAAACCCTGAAACCGGTCCTAGGATGCTTTTTCAAGTCCAGGGATGACCTGGCTTGGCAGTTCGGGCTGGACTGTTCCCATGAGGCACAGGGTCAAGACTGATTTGAATATGGCTGGGTTCAAACTGGAATGGCATGGTGAGCCAAAAACAACGGATTTAGGCTCAGATCTCTGTACTGGGGTGAATGTATGACATTGTTCTGCATTCTGTCCATCAACTGTTGTTTTTGCATTTGTCACCCCGAGTGGGATGGGTATGCTCAGACGTGAGTCCCGTGCTCTCCATGCCTCTGGAATCAAGCTAAACTGCCTGAAGAGGGGTGAAACCCCGAAACCGGTCCTAGGATGCCTATTCCAGTCCAGGGAGGACCTGGCTTGGCAATTCGGGCTGGACTGTTCCCATGAGGCACAGGGTCAAGACTGATTTGCATATGGCTGGGTTCAAACTGGAATGGCATGGTGAGCAAAAAAACGATGGATTTAGGCCCAGATCTCTGTACTGGGGTGAAAGTATGACATTGTTCTGCATTCTGTCTATCAACTGTTGTTTTTGCATTTGTCACCCCGAGTGGGATGGGTATGCTCAGACGTGAGTCCCGTGCTCTCCATGCCACTGGATTCAAGCTATCCCAGCTGAAGAGGGGTGAAACCCCGGAACCGGTCCTAGGATGTTTATTCCAGTCCAGGGAGGACCTGGCTTGGCAGTTCGGGCTGGACTGTTCCCATGAGGCACAGGGTCAAGACTGATTTGCATATGGCTGGGTTCAAACTGGAATCGCATGGTGAGCAAAAAACAATGGATTTAGGCCCAGATCTCTGTACTGGGGTGAATGTATGACATTGTTCTGCATTCTGTTCATCAACTGTTGTTTTTGCATTTGTCACCCCGAGTGGGATGGGTATGCTCAGACGTGAGTCCCGTGCTCTCCATGCCACTGGAATCAAGCTATCCTGCCTGAAAAGGGATGAAACCCTGAAACCGGTCCTAGGATGCTTATTCCAGTCGAGGGAGGACCTGGCTTGGCAGTTCGGGCTGGACTGTTCCCATGAGGCACAGGGTCAAGACTGATTTGCATATGGCTGGGATCAAACTGGAATGGCATGGTGAGCAAACAATTATGGATTTAGGCACAGATCTCTGTACTGGGGTGAATGTATGACTTTGTTCTGCATTCAGTCCATCAACTGTTGTTTTTGCATTTGTCACCCCGAGTGGGACTGGTATGCTCAGACGTGAGTCCCATGCTCTCCATGCCACTGGAATCAAGCTATCCTGGCTGAAGAGGGGTGGAACCCCGAAACCGGTCCTAGGATGCTTATTCCAGTCCAGGGAGGACCTGGCTTGGCAGTTCGGGCTGGACTGTTCCCATGAGGCACAGGGTCAAGACTGATTTGCATATGGCTGGGTTCAAACTGGAATGGCATGGTGAGCAAAAAAACGATGGATTTAGGCCCAGATCTCTGTATTGGGGTGAATGTATGACATCGTTCTTCATTCTGTCCATCAACTGTTGTTTTTGCATTTGTCACCCCAAGTGGGACGGGTATGCTCAGACGTGAGTCCTGTGCTCTCCATGCCACTGGAATCAAGCTATCCTGGCTGAAGAGTGGTGAAACCCCGAAACCGGTCCTAGGATGCTTATTCCAGTCCAGGGAGGACCTGGCTTGGCAGATCAGGCTGGGTTGTTCCCATGAGGCACAGTGTCAAGACTGATTTGCATATGGCTGGGTTCAATCTGGAATGGCATGGTGAGCAAAAAAAATGGATTTAGGCCCAGATCTCTGTACTGGGGTGAATGTATGATATTGTTCTGCATTCTGTCCATCAACTGTTGTTTTTGCATTTGTCACCCCGAGTGGGATGGGTATGCTCAGACGTGAGTCCCGTGCTCTCCATGCCACTGGAATCAAGCTATCCTGCCTGAAGAGGGATGAAACCCTGAAACCGGTCCTAGGATGCTTTTTCAAGTCCAGGGATGACCTGGCTTGGCAGTTCGGGCTGGACTGTTCCCATGAGGCACAGGGTCAAGACTGATTTGAATATGGCTGGGTTCAAACTGGAATGGCATGGTGAGCCAAAAACAACGGATTTAGGCTCAGATCTCTGTACTGGGGTGAATGTATGACATTGTTCTGCATTCTGTCCATCAACTGTTGTTTTTTCATTTGTCACCCCGAGTGGGATGGGTATGCTCAGACGTGAGTCCCGTGCTCTCCATGCCTCTGGAATCAAGCTAAACTGCCTGAAGAGGGGTGAAACCCCGAAACCGGTCCTAGGATGCCTATTCCAGTCCAGGGAGGACCTGGCTTGGCAGTTCGGGCTGGACTGTTCCCATGAGGCACAGGGTCAAGACTGATTTGCATATGGCTGGGTTCAAACTGGAATGGCATGGTGAGCAAAAAAATGATGGATTTAGGCCCAGATCTCTGTACTGGGGTGAAAGTATGACATTGTTCTGCATTCTGTCTATCAACTGTTGTTTTTGCATTTGTCACCCCGAGTGGGATGGGTATGCTCAGACGTGAGTCCCGTGCTCTCCATGCCACTGGATTCAAGCTATCCCAGCTGAAGAGGGGTGAAACCCCGGAACCGGTCCTAGGATGTTTATTCCAGTCCAGGGAGGACCTGGCTTGGCAGTTCGGGCTGGACTGTTCCCATGAGGCACAGGGTCAAGACTGATTTGCATATGGCTGGGTTCAAACTGGAATCGCATGGTGAGCAAAAAACAATGGATTTAGGCCCAGATCTCTGTACTGGGGTGAATGTATGACATTGTTCTGCATTCTGTTCATCAACTGTTGTTTTTGCATTTGTCACCCCGAGTGGGATGGGTATGCTCAGACGTGAGTCCCGTGCTCTCCATGCCACTGGAATCAAGCTATCCTGCCTGAAAAGGGATGAAACCCTGAAACCGGTCCTAGGATGCTTATTCCAGTCGAGGGAGGACCTGGCTTGGCAGTTCGGGCTGGACTGTTCCCATGAGGCACAGGGTCAAGACTGATTTGCATATGGCTGGGATCAAACTGGAATGGCATGGTGAGCAAACAATTATGGATTTAGGCACAGATCTCTGTACTGGGGTGAATGTATGACATTGTTCTGCATTCAGTCCATCAACTGTTGTTTTTGCATTTGTCACCCCGAGTGGGACTGGTATGCTCAGACGTGAGTCCTGTGCTCTCCATGCCACTGGAATCAAGCTATCCTGGCTGAAGAGGGGTGAAACCCCGAAACCGGTCCTAGGATGCTTATTCCAGTTCAGGGAGGACCTGGCTTGGCAGTTCGGGCTGGACTGTTCCCATGAGGCACAGGGTCAAGACTGATTTGCATATAGCTGGGATCAAACTGGAATGGCATGGTGAGCAAAAAAAGGATGGATTTAGGCACAGATCTCTGTACTGGGGCGAATGTATGACATTGTTCTGCATTCTGTCCATCAACTGTTGTTTTTGCATTTGTCACCCCGAGTGGGACTGGTATGCTCAGACGTGAGTCCTGTGCTCTCCATGCCAGTGGAATCAAGCTATCCTGGCTGAAGAGGGGTGAAACCCCGAAACCGGTCCTAGGATGCTTATTCCAGTCCAGGGAGGCCCTGGCTTGGCAGTTCGGGCTGGACTGTTCCCATGAGGCACAGGGTCAAGACTGATTTGCATATGGCTGGGTTCAAACTGGAATGGCATGGTGAGCAAAAAAACGATGGATTTAGGCCCAGATCTCTGTATTGGGGTGAATGTATGACATTGTTCTGCATTCTGTCCATCAACTCTTGTTTTTGCATTTCTCACCCCGAGTGGGACGGGTATGCTCAGACATGACTCCCGTGCTCTCCATGCCACTGGAATCAAGCTATCCTGGCTGAAGAGGGGTGGAACCCCGAAACCGGTCCTAGGATGCTTATTCCAGTCCAGGGAGGACCTGGCTTGGCAGTTCGGGCTGGACTGTTCCCATAAGGCACAGGGTCAAGACTGATTTGCATATGGCTGGGTTCAAACTGGAATGGCATGGTGAGCAAAAAAACGATGGATTTAGGCCCAGATCTCTGTATTGGGGTGAATGTATGACATTGTTCTTCATTCTGTCCATCAACTGTTGTTTTTGCATTTGTCACCCCAAGTGGGACGGGTATGCTCAGACGTGAGTCCTGTGCTCTCCATGCCACTGGAATCAAGCTATCCTGGCTGAAGAGTGGTGAAACCCCGAAACCGGTCCTAGGATGCTTATTCCAGTCCAGGGAGGACCTGGCTTGGCAGATCAGGCTGGGCTGTTCCCATGAGGCACAGTGTCAAGACTGATTTGCATATGGCTGGGTTCAATCTGGAATGGCATGGTGAGAAAAAAAATGGATTTAGGCCCAGATCTCTGTACTGGGGTGAATGTATGATATTGTTCTGCATTCTGTCCATCAACTGTTGTTTTTGCATTTGTCACCCCGAGTGGGATGGGTATGCTCAGACGTGAGTCCCGTGCTCTCCATGCCACTGGAATCAAGCTATCCTGCCTGAAGATGGATGAAACCCTGAAACCGGTCCTAGGATGCTTTTTCAAGTCCAGGGATGACCTGGCTTGGCAGTTCGGGCTGGACTGTTCCCATGAGGCACAGGGTCAAGACTGATTTGAATATGGCTGGGTTCAAACTGGAATGGCATGGTGAGCCAAAAACAACGGATTTAGGCTCAGATCTCTGTACTGGGGTGAATGTATGACATTGTTCTGCATTCTGTCCATCAACTGTTGTTTTTGCATTTGTCACCCCGAGTGGGATGGGTATGCTCAGACGTGAGTCCCGTGCTCTCCATGCCTCTGGAATCAAGCTAAACTGCCTGAAGAGGGGTGAAACCCCGAAACCGGTCCTAGGATGCCTATTCCAGTCCAGGGAGGACCTGGCTTGGCAGTTCGGGCTGGACTGTTCCCATGAGGCACAGGGTCAAGACTGATTTGCATATGGCTGGGTTCAAACTGGAATGGCATGGTGAGCAAAAAAACGATGGATTTAGGCCCAGATCTCTGTACTGGGGTGAAAGTATGACATTGTTCTGCATTCTGTCTATCAACTGTTGTTTTTGCATTTGTCACCCCGAGTGGGATGGGTATGCTCAGACGTGAGTCCCGTGCTCTCCATGCCACTGGATTCAAGCTATCCCAGCTGAAGAGGGGTAAAACCCCGGAACCGGTCCTAGGATGTTTATTCCAGTCCAGGGAGGACCTGGCTTGGCAGTTCGGGCTGGACTGTTCCCATGAGGCACAGGGTCAAGACTGATTTGCATATGGCTGGGTTCAAACTGGAATCGCATGGTGAGCCAAAAACAATGGATTTAGGCCCAGATCTCTGTACTGGGGTGAATGTATGACATTGTTCTGCATTCTGTTCATCAACTGTTGTTTTTGCATTTGTCACCCCGAGTGGGATGGGTATGCTCAGACGTGAGTCCCGTGCTCTCCATGCCACTGGAATCAAGCTATCCTGCCTGAAAAGGGATGAAACCCTGAAACCGGTCCTAGGATGCTTATTCCAGTTGAGGGAGGACCTGGCTTGGCAGTTCGGGCTGGACTGTTCCCATGAGGCACAGGGTCAAGACTGATTTGCATATGGCTGGGATCAAACTGGAATGGCATGGTGAGCAAACAATTATGGATTTAGGCACAGATCTCTGTACTGGGGTGAATGTATGACATTGTTCTGCATTCAGTCCATCAACTGTTGTTTTTGCATTTGTCACCCCGAGTGGGACTGGTATGCTCAGACGTGAGTCCTGTGCTCTCCATGCCACTGGAATCAAGCTATCCTGGCTGAAGAGGGGTGAAACCCCGAAACCGGTCCTAGGATGCTTATTCCAGTTCAGGGAGGACCTGGCTTGGCAGTTCGGGCTGGACTGTTCCCATGAGGCACAGGGTTAAGACTAATTTGAATATGGCTGGGTTCAAACTGGAATGGCGTGGTGAGCCAAAAACAACGGATTTAGGCTCAGATCTCTGTACTGGGGTGAATGTATGACATTGTTCTGCATTCTGTCTATCAACTGTTGTTTTTTCAGTTGTCACCCCGAGTGGGATGGGTATGCTCAGACGTGAGTCCTGTGCTCTCCATGCCTCTGGAATCAAGCTATCCTGGCTGAAGAGGGGTGAAACCCTGAAACCGGTCCTAGGATGCTTATTCCAGTCCAGGGAGGACCTGGCTTGGCAGTTCGGGCTGGACTGTTCCCATGAGGCACAGGGTCAAGACTGATTTGCATATGGCTGGGATCAAACTGGAATGGCATGGTGAGCAAAAAAATGATGGATTTAGGCACAGATCTCTGTACTGGGGCGAATGTATGACATTGTTCTGCATTCTGTCCATCAACTGTTGTTTTCGCATTTGTCACCCCGAGTGGGACTGGTATGCTCAGACGTGAGTCCTGTGCTCTCCATGCCAGTGGAATCAAGCTATCCTGGCTGAAGAGGGGTGAAACCCCGAAACCGGTCCTAGGATGCTTATTCCAGTCCAGGGAAGACCTGGCTTGGCAGTTCGGGCTGGACTGTTCCCATGAGGCACAGGGTCAAGACTGATTTGCATATGGCTGGGTTCAAACTGGAATGGCATGGTGAGCAAAAAAACAATGGATTTAGGCCCAGATCTCTGTACTGGGGTGAATGTATGACTTTGTTCTGCATTCTGTCCTTCAACTGTTGTTTTTGTATTTGTCACCCCGAGTGGGACGGGTATGCTCAGATGTGACTCCCGTGCTTTCCATGCCACTGGAATCAAGCTATCCTGGCTGAAGAGGGGTGAAACCCCGAAACCGGTCCTAGGATGCTTATTCCAGTTCAGGGAGGACCTGGCTTGGCAGTTCGGGCTGGACTGTTCCCATGAGGCACAGGGTTAAGACTGATTTGAATATGGCTGGGTTCAAACTGGAATGGCATGGTGAGCCAAAAAACAACGGATTTAGGCTCAGATCTCTGTACTGGGGTGAATGTATGACATTGTTCTGCATTCTGTCTATCAACTGTTGTTTTTTCAGTTGTCACCCCGAGTGGGATGGGTATGCTCAGACGTGAGTCCCGTGCTCTCCATGCCTCTGGAATCAAGCTATCCTGGGTGAAGAGGGGTGAAACCCCGAAACTGGTCCTAGGATGCTTATTCCAGTCCAGGGAGGACCTGGCTTGGCAGTTCGGGCTGGACTGTTCCCATGAGGCACAGGGTCAAGACTGATTTGCATATGGCTGGGATCAAACTGGAATGGCATGGTGAGCAAAAAAATGATGGATTTAGGCACAGATCTCTGTACTGGGGCGAATGTATGACATTGTTCTGCATTCTGTCCATCAACTGTTGTTTTTGCATTTGTCACCCCGAGTGGGACTGGTATGCTCAGACGTGAGTCCTGTGCTCTCCATGCCAGTGGAATCAAGCTATCCTGGCTGAAGAGGGGTGAAACCCCGAAACCGGTCCTAGGATGCTTATTCCAGTCCAGGGAGGCCCTGGCTTGGCAGTTCGGGCTGGACTGTTCCCATGAGGCACAGGGTCAAGACTGATTCGCATACGGCTGGGTTCAAACTGGAATGGCATGGTGAGCAAAAAAACGATGGATTTAGGCCCAGATCTCTGTATTGGGGTGAATGTATGACATTGTTCTGCATTCTGTCCATCAACTCTTGTTTTTGCATTTCTCACCCCGAGTGGGACGGGTATGCTCAGACGGGACTCCCGTGCTCTCCATGCCACTGGAATTAAGCTATCCTGGCTGAAGAGGGGTGAAACCCCGAAACCGGTCCTAGGATGCTTATTCCAGTCCAGGGAGGACCTGGCTTGGCAGATCAGGCTGGGCTGTTCCCATGAGGCACAGTGTCAAGACTGATTTGCATATGGCTGGGTTCAAACTGGAATGGCATGGTGAGCAAAAAAACAATGGATTTAAGGCCAAGATATTCTTACTGGGGTGAATGTATGACATTGTTCTGCATTCTGACCATCAACTGTTGTTTTTGCATTCGTCACCCCGAGTGGGACGGGTATGCTCAGACCTGAGTCCCATGCTCTCCATGCCACTGGAATCAAGCTATCCTGGCTGAAGAGGGGTGGAACCCCAAAACCGGTCCTAGGATGCTTATTCCAGTCCAGGGAGGACCTGGCTTGGCAGTTCGGGCTGGACTGTTCCCATGAGGCACAGGGTCAAGACTGATTTGCATATGGCTGGGTTCAAACTGGAATGGCATGGTGAGCAAAAAAACGATGGATTTAGGCCCAGATCTCTGTATTGGGGTGAATGTATGACATTGTTCTTCATTCTGTCCATCAACTGTTGTTTTTGCATTTGTCACCCCAAGTGGGACGGGTATGCTCAGACGTGAGTCCTGTGCTCTCCATGCCACTGGAATCAAGCTATCCTGGCTGAAGAGTGGTGAAACCCCGAAACCGGTCCTAGGATGCTTATTCCAGTCCAGGGAGGACCTGGCTTGGCAGATCAGGCTGGGCTGTTCCCATGAGGCACAGTGTCAAGACTGATTTGCATATGGCTGGGTTCAATCTGGAATGGCATGGTGAGCAAAAAAAATGGATTTAGGCCCAGATCTCTGTACTGGGGTGAATGTATGATATTGTTCTGCATTCTGTCCATCAACTGTTGTTTTTGCATTTGTCACCCCGAGTGGGATGGGTATGCTCAGACGTGAGTCCCGTGCTCTCCATGCCACTGGAATCAAGCTATCCTGCCTGAAGAGGGATGAAACCCTGAAACCGGTCCTAGGATGCTTTTTCAAGTCCAGGGATGACCTGGCTTGGCAGTTCGGGCTGGACTGTTCCCATGAGGCACAGGGTCAAGACTGATTTGAATATGGCTGGGTTCAAACTGGAATGGCATGGTGAGCCAAAAACAACGGATTTAGGCTCAGATCTCTGTACTGGGGTGAATGTATGACATTGTTCTGCATTCTGTCCATCAACTGTTGTTTTTGCATTTGTCACCCCGAGTGGGATGGGTATGCTCAGACGTGAGTCCCGTGCTCTCCATGCCTCTGGAATCAAGCTAAACTGCCTGAAGAGGGGTGAAACCCCGAAACCGGTCCTAGGATGCCTATTCCAGTCCAGGGAGGACCTGGCTTGGCAGTTCGGGCTGGACTGTTCCCATGAGGCACAGGGTCAAGACTGATTTGCATATGGCTGGGTTCAAACTGGAATGGCATGGTGAGCAAAAAAACGATGGATTTAGGCCCAGATCTCTGTACTGGGGTGAAAGTATGACATTGTTCTGCATTCTGTCTATCAACTGTTGTTTTTGCATTTGTCACCCCGAGTGGGATGGGTATGCTCAGACGTGAGTCCCGTGCTCTCCATGCCACTGGATTCAAGCTATCCCAGCTGAAGAGGGGTGAAACCCCGGAACCGGTCCTAGGATGTTTATTTCAGTCCAGGGAGGACCTGGCTTGGCAGTTCGGGCTGGACTGTTCCCATGAGGCACAGGGTCAAGACTGATTTGCATATGGCTGGGTTCAAACTGGAATCGCATGGTGAGCAAAAAACAATGGATTTAGGCCCAGATCTCTGTACTGGGGTGAATGTATGACATTGTTCTGCATTCTGTTCATCAACTGTTGTTTTTGCATTTGTCACCCCGAGTGGGATGGGTATGCTCAGACGTGAGTCCCGTGCTCTCCATGCCACTGGAATCAAGCTATCCTGCCTGAAAAGGGATGAAACCCTGAAACCGGTCCTAGGATGCTTATTCCAGTCGAGGGAGGACCTGGCTTGGCAGTTCGGGCTGGACTGTTCCCATGAGGCACAGGGTCAAGACTGATTTGCATATGGCTGGGATCAAACTGGAATGGCATGGTGAGCAAACAATTATGGATTTAGGCATAGATCTCTGTACTGGGGTGAATGTATGACATTGTTCTGCATTCAGTCCATCAACTGTTGTTTTTGCATTTGTCACCCCGAGTGGGACTGGTATGCTCAGACGTGAGTCCTGTGCTCTCCATGCCACTGGAATCAAGCTATCCTGGCTGAAGAGGGGTGAAACCCCGAAACCGGTCCTAGGATGCTTATTCCAGTTCAGGGAGGACCTGGCTTGGCAGTTCGGGCTGGACTGTTCCCATGAGGCACAGGGTTAAGACTGATTTGAATATGGCTGGGTTCAAACTGGAATGGCATGGTGAGCCAAAAACAACGGATTTAGGCTCAGATCTCTGTACTGGGGTGAATGTATGACATTGTTCTGCATTCTGTCTATCAACTGTTGTTTTTTCAGTTGTCACCCCGAGTGGGATGGGTATGCTCAGACGTGAGTCCCGTGCTCTCCATGCCTCTGGAATCAAGCTATCCTGGGTGAAGAGGGGTGAAACCCCGAAACCGGTCCTAGGATGCTTATTCCAGTCCAGGGAGGACCTGGCTTGGCAGTTCGGGCTGGACTGTTCCCATGAGGCACAGGGTCAAGACTGATTTGTATATGGCTGGGATCAAACTGGAATGGCATGGTGAGCAAAAAAATGATGGATTTAGGCACAGATCTCTGTACTGGGGCGAATGTATGACATTGTTCTGCATTCTGTCCATCAACTGTTGTTTTTGCATTTGTCACCCCGAGTGGGACTGGTATGCTCAGACGTGAGTCCTGTGCTCTCCATGCCAGTGGAATCAAGCTATCCTGGCTGAAGAGGGGTGAAACCCCGAAACCGGTCCTAGGATGCTTATTCCAGTCCAGGAAGGACCTGGCTCGGCAGTTCGGGCTGGACTGTTCCCATGAGGCACAGGGTCAAGACTGATTTGCATATGGCTGGGTTCAAACTGGAATGGCATGGTGAGCAAAAAAACAATGGATTTAGGCCCAGATCTCTGTACTGGGGTGAATGTATGACTTTGTTCTGCATTCTGTCCTTCAACTGGTGTTTTTGTATTTGTCACCCCGAGTGGGATGGGTATGCTCAGACGTGAGTCCCGTGCTCTCCATGCCTCTGGAATCAAGCTAATCTGCCTGAAGAGGGGTGAAACCCCGAAACCGGTCCTAGGATGCCTATTCCAGTCCAGGGAGGACCTGGCTTGGCAGGTCGGGCTGGACTGTTCCCATGAGGCACAGGGTCAAGACTGATTTGCATATGGCTGGGTTCAAACTGGAATGGCATGGTGAGCAAAAAAACGATGGATTTAGGCCCAGATCTCTGTACTGGGGTGAATGTATGACATTGTTCTGCATTCTGTCTATCAACTGTTGTTTTTGCATTTGTCACCCCGAGTGGGACGGGTATGCTCAGACGTGAGTCCCGTGCTCTCCATGCCACTGGATTCAAGCTATCCCAGCTGAAGAGGGGTGAAACCTCGGAACCGGTCCTAGGATGTTTATTCCAGTCCAGGGAGGACCTGGCTTGGCAGTTCGGGCTGGACTGTTCCCATGAGGCACAGGGTCAAGACTGATTTGCATATGGCTGGGTTCAAACTGGAATCGCATTGTGAGCAAAAAAAAAATGGATTTAGGCCCAGATCTCTGTACTGGGGTGAATTTATGACATTGTTCTGCATTCTGTAAATCAACTGTTGTTTTTGCATTTGTCACCCCTAGTGGGACGGATATGCTCAGATGTGAGTCCCGTGCTCTCCATGCCACTGGAATCAAGCTATCCTGGCTGAAGAGGGGTGAAACCCCGAAACCAGTCCTAGGATGCATATTCCAGTCCAGGGAGGACCTGGCTTGGCAGTTCGGGCTGGACTGTTCCCAAGAGGCACAGGGTCAAGACTGATTTGCATAAGGCTGGGATCAAACTGGAATAGCATGGTGAGCAAAAAATTATGGATTTAGGCACAGATCTCTGTATTGGGGCGAATGTATGACATTATTCTCCATTCTGTCCATCAACTGCTGTTTTTGCATTTGCCACCCCGAGTGGGACTGGTATGCTCAGACGTGAGTCCTGTGCTCTCCATGCCACTGGAATCAAGCTATCCTGGCTGAAGAGGGGTGAAACCCCGAAACCGGTCCTAGGATGCTTATTCCAGTCCAGGGAGGACCTGGCTTGGCAGTTCGGGCTGGACTGTTCCCATGAGGCAAAGGGTCAAGACTGATTTGCATATGGCTGGGTTCAAACTGGAATGGCATGGTGAGCACAAAAAATGGATTTGGACCCAGATTCCTGTACTGAGGTGAATGTATGACATTGTTCTGCATTCTGTCCATCAACTGTTGTTTTTGCATTTGTCACCCCGAGTGAGATGGGTATGCTCAGACGTGAGTCCCGTGCTCTCTATGCCACTGGAATCAAGCTATCCTGCCTGAAAAGGGATGAAACCCTGAAACCGGTCCTAGAATGCTTATTCCAGTCCAGGGAGGACCTGGCTTGGCAGTTCGGGCTGGACTGTTCCCATGAGGCACAGGGTCAAGACTGATTTGCATATGGCTGGGTTCAAACTGGAATGGCATGGTGAGCAAAAAATGGATGGATTTAGGCTCAGATCTCTGTACTAGAGTGAATGTATGACATTGTTCTGCATTCTGTCCATCAACTGCTGTTTTTGCATTTGCCACCCCGAGTGGGACTGGTATGCTCAGACGTGAGTCCTGTGCTCTCCATGCCACTGGAATCAAGCTATCCTGGCTGAAGAGGGGTGAAACCCCGAAACCGGTCCTAGGATGCTTATTCCAGTCCAGGGAGGACCTGGCTTGGCAGTTCGGGCTGGACTGTTCCCATGAGGCAAAGGGTCAAGACTGATTTGCATATGGCTGGGTTTAAACTGGAATGGCATGGTGAGCAAAAAAAATGGATTTGGACCCAGATTCCTGTACTGAGGTGAATGTATGACATTGTTCTGCATTCTGTCCATCAACTGTTGTTTTTGCATTTGTCACCCCGAGTGGGATGGGTATGCTCAGACGTGAGTCCCGTGCTCTCTATGCCACTGGAATCAAGCTATCCTGCCTGAAAAGGGATGAAACCCTGAAACCGGTCCTAGAATGCTTATTCCAGTCCAGGGAGGACCTGGCTTGGCAGTTCGGGCTGGACTGTTCCCATGAGGCACAGGGTCAAGACTGATTTGCATATGGCTGGGTTCAAACTGGAATGGCATGGTGAGCAAAAAAACAATGGATTTAGGCCCAGATCTCTGTACTGGGGTGAATGTATGACTTTGTTCTGCATTCTGTCCTTCAACTGGTGTTTTTGTATTTGTCACCCCGAGTGGGATGGGTATGCTCAGACGTGAGTCCCGTGCTCTCCATGCCTCTGGAATCAAGCTAAACTGCCTGAAGAGGGGTGAAACCCCGAAACCGGTCCTAGGATGCCTATTCCAGTCCAGGGAGGACCTGGCTTGGCAGGTCGGGCTGGACTGTTCCCATGAGGCACAGGGTCAAGACTGATTTGCATATGGCTGGGTTCAAACTGGAATGGCATGGTGAGCAAAAAAACGATGGATTTAGGCCCAGATCTCTGTACTGGGGTGAATGTATGACATTGTTCTGCATTCTGTCTATCAACTGTTGTTTTTGCATTTGTCACCCCGAGTGGGACGGGTATGCTCAGACGTGAGTCCCGTGCTCTCCATGCCACTGGATTCAAGCTATCCCAGCTGAAGAGGGGTGAAACCTCGGAACCGGTCCTAGGATGTTTATTCCAGTCCAGGGAGGACCTGGCTTGGCAGTTCGGGCTGGACTGTTCCCATGAGGCACAGGGTCAAGACTGATTTGCATATGGCTGGGTTCAAACTGGAATCGCATTGTGAGCAAAAAACAATGGATTTAGGCCCAGATCTCTGTACTGGGGTGAATGTATGACATTGTTCTGCATTCTGTAAATCAACTGTTGTTTTTGCATTTGTCACCCCTAGTGGGACGGATATGCTCAGATGTGAGTCCCGTGCTCTCCATGCCACTGGAATCAAGCTATCCTGGCTGAAGAGGGGTGAAACCCCGAAACCAGTCCTAGGATGCATATTCCAGTCCAGGGAGGACCTGGCTTGGCAGTTCGGGCTGGACTGTTCCCAAGAGGCACAGGGTCAAGACTGATTTGCATAAGGCTGGGATCAAACTGGAATAGCATGGTGAGCAAAAAATTATGGATTTAGGCACAGATCTCTGTATTGGGGCGAATGTATGACATTATTCTCCATTCTGTCCATCAACTGCTGTTTTTGCATTTGCCACCCCGAGTGGGACTGGTATGCTCAGACGTGAGTCCTGTGCTCTCCATGCCACTGGAATCAAGCTATCCTGGCTGAAGAGGGGTGAAACCCCGAAACCGGTCCTAGGATGCTTATTCCAGTCCAGGGAGGACCTGGCTTGGCAGTTCGGGCTGGACTGTTCCCATGAGGCAAAGGGTCAAGACTGATTTGCATATGGCTGGGTTCAAACTGGAATGGCATGGTGAGCACAAAAAATGGATTTGGACCCAGATTCCTGTACTGAGGTGAATGTATGACATTGTTCTGCATTCTGTCCATCAACTGTTGTTTTTGCATTTGTCACCCCGAGTGGGATGGGTATGCTCAGACGTGAGTCCCGTGCTCTCTATGCCACTGGAATCAAGCTATCCTGCCTGAAAAGGGATGAAACCCTGAAACCGGTCCTAGAATGCTTATTCCAGTCCAGGGAGGACCTGGCTTGGCAGTTCGGGCTGGACTGTTCCCATGAGGCACAGGGTCAAGACTGATTTGCATATGGCTGGGTTCAAACTGGAATGGCATGGTGAGCAAAAAATGGATGGATTTAGGCTCAGATCTCTGTACTAGAGTGAATGTATGACATTGTTCTGCATTCTGTCCATCAACTGCTGTTTTTGCATTTGCCACCCCGAGTGGGACTGGTATGCTCAGACGTGAGTCCTGTGCTCTCCATGCCACTGGAATCAAGCTATCCTGGCTGAAGAGGGGTGAAACCCCGAAACCGGTCCTAGGATGCTTATTCCAGTCCAGGGAGGACCTGGCTTGGCAGTTCGGCTGGACTGTTCCCATGAGGCAAAGGGTCAAGACTGATTTGCATATGGCTGGGTTCAAACTGGAATGGCATGGTGAGCAAAAAAAATGGATTTGGACCCAGATTCCTGTACTGAGGTGAATGTATGACATTGTTCTGCATTCTGTCCATCAACTGTTGTTTTTGCATTTGTCACCCCGAGTGGGATGGGTATGCTCAGACGTGAGTCCCGTGCTCTCTATGCCACTGGAATCAAGCTATCCTGCCTGAAAAGGGATGAAACCCTGAAACCGGTCCTAGAATGCTTATTCCAGTCCAGGGAGGACCTGGCTTGGCAGTTCGGGCTGGACTGTTCCCATGAGGCACAGGGTCAAGACTGATTTGCATATGGCTGGGTTCAAACTGGAATGGCATGGTGAGCAAAAAAACAATGGATTTAGGCCCAGATCTCTGTACTGGGGTGAATGTATGACTTTGTTCTGCATTCTGTCCTTCAACTGGTGTTTTTGCATTTGTCACCCCGAGTGGGATGGGTATGCTCAGACGTGAGTCCCGTGCTCTCCATGCCTCTGGAATCAAGCTAAACTGCCTGAAGAGGGGTGAAACCCCGAAACCGGTCCTAGGATGCCTATTCCAGTCCAGGGAGGACCTGGCTTTGCAGGTCGGGCTGGACTGTTCCCATGAGGCACAGGGTCAAGACTGATTTGCATATGGCTGGGTTCAAACTGGAATGGCATGGTGAGCAAAAAAACGATGGATTTAGGCCCAGATCTCTGTACTGGGGTGAATGTATGACATTGTTCTGCATTCTGTCTATCAACTGTTGTTTTTGCATTTGTCACCCCGAGTGGGACGGGTATGCTCAGACGTGAGTCCCGTGCTCTCCATGCCACTGGATTCAAGCTATCCCAGCTGAAGAGGGGTGAAACCTCGGAACCGGTCCTAGGATGTTTATTCCAGTCCAGGGAGGACCTGGCTTGGCAGTTCGGGCTGGACTGTTCCCATGAGGCACAGGGTCAAGACTGATTTGCATATGGCTGGGTTCAAACTGGAATCGCATTGTGAGCAAAAAACAATGGATTTAGGCCCAGATCTCTGTACTGGGGTGAATGTATAACATTGTTCTGCATTCTGTAAATCAACTGTTGTTTTTGCATTTGTCACCCCTAGTGGGACGGATATGCTCAGATGTGAGTCCCGTGCTCTCCATGCCACTGGAATCAAGCTATCCTGGCTGAAGAGGGGTGAAACCCCGAAACCAGTCCTAGGATGCATATTCCAGTCCAGGGAGGACCTGGCTTGGCAGTTCGGGCTGGACTGTTCCCAAGAGGCACAGGGTCAAGACTGATTTGCATAAGGCTGGGATCAAACTGGAATAGCATGGTGAGCAAAAAATTATGGATTTAGGCACAGATCTCTATATTGGGGCGAATGTATGACATTATTCTCCATTCTGTCCATCAACTGCTGTTTTTGCATTTGCCACCCCGAGTGGGACTGGTATGCTCAGACGTGAGTCCTGTGCTCTCCATGCCACTGGAATCAAGCTATCCTGGCTGAAGAGGGGTGAAACCCCGAAACCGGTCCTAGGATGCTTATTCCAGTCCAGGGAGGACCTGGCTTGGCAGTTCGGGCTGGACTGTTCCCATGAGGCAAAGGGTCAAGACTGATTTGCATATGGCTGGGTTCAAACTGGAATGGCATGGTGAGCAAAAAAAATGGATTTGGACCCAGATTCCTGTACTGAGGTGAATGTATGACATTGTTCTGCATTCTGTCCATCAACTGTTGTTTTTGCATTTGTCACCCCGAGTGGGATGGGTATGCTCAGACGTGAGTCCCGTGCTCTCTATGCCACTGGAATCAAGCTATCCTGCCTGAAAAGGGATGAAACCCTGAAACCGGTCCTAGAATGCTTATTCCAGTCCAGGGAGGACCTGGCTTGGCAGTTCGGGCTGGACTGTTCCCATGAGGCACAGGGTCAAGACTGATTTGCATATGGCTGGGTTCAAACTGGAATGGCATGGTGAGCAAAAAATGGATGGATTTAGGCTCAGATCTCTGTACTAGAGTGAATGTATGACATTGTTCTGCATTCTGTCTATCAACAGTTGTTTTTGCAATTGTCACCCCGAGTGGGACGGGTATGCTCAGACGTGAGTCCTGTGCTCTCCATGCCACTGGAATCAAGCTATCCTGGCTGAAGAGTGGTGAAACCCCGAAACCGGTCCTAGGATACTTATTCCAGTCCAGGGAGGACCTGGCTTGGCAGATCAGGCTGGGCTGTTCCCATGAGGCACAGTGTCAAGACTGATTTGCATATGGCTGGGTTCAAACTGGAATGGCATGGTGAGCAAAAAAACAATGGATTTAAGGCCAAGATCTTCTTACTGGGGTGAATGTATGACATTGTTCTGCATTCTGACCATCAACTGTTGTTTTTGCATTCGTCACCCCGAGTGGGACGGGTATGCTCAGACCTGAGTCCCATGCTCTCCATGCCACTGGAATCAAGCTATCCTGGCTGAAGAGGGGTGGAACCCCGAAACCGGTCCTAGGATTCCTATTCCAGTCCAGGGAGGACCTGGCTTGGCAGTTCGGGCTGGACTGTTCCCATGAGGCACAGGGTCAAGACTGATTTGCATATGGCTGGGTTCAAACTGGAATGGCATGTTGAGCAAAAAAACGATGGATTTAGGCCCAGATCTCTGTATTGGGGTGAATGTATGACATTGTTCTTCATTCTGTCCATCAACTGTTGTTTTTGCATTTGTCACCCCAAGTGGGACGGGTATGCTCAGACGTGAGTCCCGTGGTCTCCATGCCACTGGAATCAAGCTATCCTGGCTGAAGAGGGGTGAAACCCCGAAACCGGTCCTAGGATGCTTATTCCAGTCCAGGGAGGACCTGGCTTGGCAGTTTGGGCTGGACTGTTCCCATGAGGCACAGGGTCAAGACTGATTTGCATATGGCTGGGATCAAACTGGAATGGCATGGTGAGCAAACAATTATGGATTTAGGCACAGATCTCTGTACTGGGGTGAATGTATGACATTGTTCTGCATTCAGTCCATCAACTGTTGTTTTTGCATTTGTCACCCCGAGTGGGACTGGTATGCTCAGACGTGAGTCCTGTGCTCTCCATGCCACTGGAATCAAGCTATCCTGGCTGAAGAGGGGTGAAACCCCGAAACCGGTCCTAGGATGCTTATTCCAGTTCAGGGAGGACCTGGCTTGGCAGTTCGGGCTGGACTGTTCCCATGAGGCACAGGGTTAAGACTGATTTGAATATGGCTGGGTTCAAACTGGAATGGCGTGGTGAGCCAAAAACAACGGATTTAGGCTCAGATCTCTGTACTGGGGTGAATGTATGACATTGTTCTGCATTCTGTCTATCAACTGTTGTTTTTTCAGTTGTCACCCCGAGTGGGATGGGTATGCTCAGACGTGAGTCCCGTGCTCTCCATGCCTCTGGAATCAAGCTATCCTGGCTGAAGAGGGGTGAAACCCTGAAACCGGTCCTAGGATGATTATTCCAGTCCAGGGAGGACCTGGCTTGGCAGTTCGGGCTGGACTGTTCCCGTGAGGCACAGGGTCAAGACTGATTTGCATATGGCTGGGATCAAACTGGAATGGCATGGTGAGCAAAAAAATGATGGATTTAGGCACAGATCTCTGTACTGGGGCGAATGTATGACATTGTTCTGCATTCTGTCCATCAACTGTTGTTTTCGCATTTGTCACCCCGAGTGGGACTGGTATGCTCAGACGTGAGTCCTGTGCTCTCCATGCCAGTGGAATCAAGCTATCCTGGCTGAAGAGGGGTGAAACCCCGAAACCGGTCCTAGGATGCTTATTCCAGTCCAGGGAAGACCTGGCTTGGCAGTTCGGGCTGGACTGTTCCCATGAGGCACAGGGTCAAGACTGATTTGCATATGGCTGGGTTCAAACTGGAATGGCATGGTGAGCAAAAAAACAATGGATTTAGGCCCAGATCTCTGTACTGGGGTGAATGTATGACTTTGTTCTGCATTCTGTCCTTCAACTGTTGTTTTTGTATTTGTCACCCCGAGTGGGACGGGTATGCTCAGATGTGACTCCCGTGCTTTCCATGCCACTGGAATCAAGCTATCCTGGCTGAAGAGGGGTGAAACCCCGAAACCGGTCCTAGGATGCTTATTCTAGTCAAGGGAGGACCTGGCTTGGCAGTTCGATCTGGACTGTTCCCATGAGGCACAGGGTCAGGACTGATGTGCATACGGCTGGGTTCAAACTGGAATGGCATGGTGAGCAAAAAAAGATGGATTTTGGCCCAGATCTCTGTACTGGGGTGAATGTATGACATTGTTCTGCATTCTGTCCATTAACTGTTGTTTTTGCATTTGTCACCCCGAGTGGGATGGGTATGCTCAGACGTGAGTCCCGTGCTCTCCATGCCACTGGAATCAAGCTATCCTGCCTGAAAAGGGATGAAACCCTGAAACCGGTCCTAGGATGCTTATTCCAGTCCAGGGAGGACCTGGCTTGGCAGTTCGGGCTGGACTGTTCCCATGAGGCACAGGGTCAAGACTGATTTGCATATGGCTGGGATCAAACTGGAATCGCATGGTGAGCAAAAAACAATGGATTTAGGCACAGATCTCTGTACTGGGGTGAATGTATGACATTGTTCTGCATTCAGTCCATCAACTGTTGTTTTTGCATTTGTCACCCCGAGTGGGACTGGTATGCTCAGACGTGAGTCCTGTGCTCTCCATGCCACTGGAATCAAGCTATCCTGGCTGAAGAGGGGTGAAACCCCGAAACCGGTCCTAGGATGCTTATTCCAGTTCAGGGAGGACCTGGCTTGGCAGTTCGGGCTGGACTGTTCCCATGAGGCACAGGGTGAAGACTGATTTGAATATGGCTGGGTTCAAACTGGAATGGCATGGTGAGCCAAAAACAGCAAATTTAGGCTCAGATCTCTGTACTGGGGTGAATGTATGACATTGTTCTGCATTCTGTCTATCAACTGTTGTTTTTTCAGTTGTCACCCCGAGTGGGATGGGTATGCTCAGACGTGAGTCCCGTGCTCTCCATGCCTCTGGAATCAAGCTATCCTGGCTGAAGAGGGGTGAAACCCCGAAACCGGTCCTGGGATGCTTATTCCAGTCCAGGGAGGACCTGGCTTGGCAGTTCGGGCTGGACTGTTCTCATGAGGCACAGGGTCAAGACTGATTTGCATATGGCTGGGATCAAACTGGAATTGCATGGTGAGCAAAAAAATGATGGATTTAGGCACAGATCTCTGTACTGGGGCGAATGTATGACATTGTTCTGCATTCTGTCCATCAACTGTTGTTTTTGCATTTGTCACCCCGAGTGGGACTGGTATGCTCAGACGTGAGTCCTGTGCTCTCCATGCCAGTGGAATCAAGCTATCCTGGCTGAAGAGGGATGAAACCCCGAAACCGGTCCTAGGATGCTTATTCCAGTCTAGGGAGGACCTGGCTTGGCAGTTCGGGCTGGACTGTTCCCATGAGGCACAGGGTCAAGACTGATTTGCATATGGCTGGGTTCAAACTGGAATGGCATGGTGTGCAAAAAAACAATGGATTTAGGCCCAGATCTCTGTACTGGGGTGAATGTATGACTTTGTTCTGCATTCTGTCCTTCAACTGTTGTTTTTGTATTTGTCACCCCGAGTGGGACGGGTATGCTCAGATGTGACTCCCGTGCTTTCCATGCCACTGGAATCAAGCTATCCTGGCTGAAGAGGGGTGAAACACCGAAACCGGTCCTAGGATTCTTATTCCAGTCAAGGGAGGACCTGGCTTGGCAGTTCGATCTGGACTGTTCCCATGAGGCACAGGGTCAAGACTGATTTGCATATGGCTGGGTTCAAACTGGAATGGCATGGTGAGCAAAAAATGGATGGATTTAGGCTCAGATCTCTGTACTAGAGTGAATGTATGACATTGTTCTGCATTCTGTCTATCAACAGTTGTTTTTGCAATTGTCACCCCGAGTGGGACGGGTATGCTCAGACGTGAGTCCTGTGCTCTCCATGCCACTGGAATCAAGCTATCCTGGCTGAAGAGTGGTGAAACCCCGAAACCGGTCCTAGGATACTTATTCCAGTCCAGGGAGGACCTGGCTTGGCAGATCAGGCTGGGCTGTTCCCATGAGGCACAGTGTCAAGACTGATTTGCATATGGCTGGGTTCAAACTGGAATGGCATGGTGAGCAAAAAAACAATGGATTTAAGGCCAAGATCTTCTTACTGGGGTGAATGTATGACATTGTTCTGCATTCTGACCATCAACTGTTGTTTTTGCATTCGTCACCCCGAGTGGGACGGGTATGCTCAGACCTGAGTCCCATGCTCTCCATGCCACTGGAATCAAGCTATCCTGGCTGAAGAGGGGTGGAACCCCGAAACCGGTCCTAGGATTCTTATTCCAGTCCAGGGAGGACCTGGCTTGGCAGTTCGGGCTGGACTGTTCCCATGAGGCACAGGGTCAAGACTGATTTGCATATGGCTGGGTTCAAACTGGAATGGCATGGTGAGCAAAAAAACGATGGATTTAGGCCCAGATCTCTGTATTGGGGTGAATGTATGACATTGTTCTTCATTCTGTCCATCAACTGTTGTTTTTGCATTTGTCACCCCAAGTGGGACGGGTATGCTCAGACGTGAGTCCCGTGCTCTCCATGCCACTGGAATCAAGCTATCCTGGCTGAAGAGGGGTGAAACCCCGAAACCGGTCCTAGGATGCTTATTCCAGTCCAGGGAGGACCTGGCTTGGCAGTTTGGGCTGGACTGTTCCCATGAGGCACAGGGTCAAGACTGATTTGCATATGGCTGGGATCAAACTGGAATGGAATGGTGAGCAAAAAATTATGGATTTAGGCACAGATCTCTGTACTGGGGTGAATGTATGACATTGTTCTGCATTCAGTCCATCAACTGTTGTTTTTGCATTTGTCACCCCGAGTGGGACTGGTATGCTCAGACGTGAGTCCTGTGCTCTCCATGCCTCTGGAATCAAGCTATCCTGGGTGAAGAGGGGTGAAACCCCGAAACCGGTCCTAGGATGCTTATTCCAGTCCAGGGAGGACCTGGCTTGGCAGTTCGGGCTGGACTGTTCCCATGAGGCACAGGGTCAAGACTGATTTGCATATGGCTGGGTTCAAACTGGAATGGCATGGTGAGCAAAAAAACAATGGATTTAGGCCCAGATCTCTGTACTGGGGTGAATGTATGACTTTGTTCTGCATTCTGTCCTTCAACTGTTGTTTTTGTATTTGTCACCCCGAGTGGGATGGGTATGCTCAGACGTGAGTCCCGTGCTCTCCTTGCCTCTGGAATCAAGCTAAACTGCCTGAAGAGGGGTGAAACCCCGAAACCGGTCCTAGGATGCCTATTCCAGTCCAGGGAGGACCTGGCTTGGCAGTTCGGGCTGGACTGTTCCCATGAGGCACAGGGTCAAGCCTGATTTGCATATGGCTGGGTTCAAACTGGAATGGCATGGTGAGCAAAAAAACGATGGATTTAGGCCCAGATCTCTGTACTGGGGTGAATGTATGACATTGTTCTGCATTCTGTCTATCAACAGTTGTTTTTGCAATTGTCACCCCGAGTGGGACGGGTATGCTCAGACGTGAGTCCTGTGCTCTCCATGCCACTGGAATCAAGCTATCCTGGCTGAAGAGTGGTGAAACCCCGAAACCGGTCCTAGGATGCCTATTCCAGTCCAGGGAGGACCTGGCTTGGCAGTTCGGGCTGGACTGTTCCCATGAGGCACAGGGTCAAGACTGATTTGCATATGGCTGGGTTCAAACTGGAATGGCATGGTGAGCCAAAAACAGCGGATTTAGGCTCAGATCTCTGTACTGGGGTGAATGTATGACATTGTTCTGCATTCTGTCTATCAACTGTTGTTTTTTCAGTTGTCACCCCGAGTGGGATGGGTATGCTCAGACGTGAGTCCCGTGCTCTCCATGCCTCTGGAATCAAGCTATCCTGGCTGAAGAGGGGTGAAACCCCGAAACCGGTCCTAGGATGCTTATTCCAGTCCAGGGAGGACCTGGCTTGGCAGTTCGGGCTGGACTGTTCCCATGAGGCACAGGGTCAAGACTGATTTGCATATGGCTGGGATCAAACTGGAATTGCATGGTGAGCAAAAAAACAATGGATTTAGGCCCAGATCTCTGTACTGGGGTGAATGTATGACTTTGTTCTGCATTCTGTCCTTCAACTGTTGTTTTTGTATTTGTCACCCCGAGTGGGACGGGTATGCTCAGATGTGACTCCCGTGCTTTCCATGCCACTGGAATCAAGCTATCCTGGGTGAAGAGGGGTGAAACCCCGAAACCGGTCCTAGGATGCCTATTCCAGTCCAGGGAGGACCTGGCTTGGCAGTTCGGGCTGGACTGTTCCCATGAGGCACAGGGTCAAGACTGATTTGCATATGGCTGGGTTCAAACTGGAATCGCATTGTGAGCAAAAAACAATGGATTTAGGCCCAGATCTCTGTACTGGGGTGAATGTATGACATTGTTCTGCATTCTGTAAATCAACTGTTGTTTTTGCATTTGTCACCCCTAGTGGGACGGATATGCTCAGATGTGAGTCCCGTGCTCTCCATGCCACTGGAATCAAGCTATCCTGGCTGAAGAGGGGTGAAACCCCGAAACCAGTCCTAGGATGCATATTCCAGTCCAGGGAGGACCTGGCTTGGCAGTTCGGGCTGGATTGTTCCCAAGAGGCACAGGGTCAAGACTGATTTGCATAAGGCTGGGATCAAACTGGAATGGCATGGTGAGCAAAAAATTATATATTTAGGCACAGATCTCTGTATTGGGGCGAATGTATGACATTATTCACCATTCTGTCCATCAACTGTTGTTTTTGCATTTGCCACCCCGAGTGGGACTGGTATGCTCAGACGTGAGTCCTGTGCTCTCCATGCCACTGGAATCAAGCTATCCTGGCTGAAGAGGGGTGAAACCCCGAAACCGGTCCTAGGATGCTTATTCCAGTCCAGGGAGGACCTGGCTTGGCAGTTCGGGCTGGACTGTTCCCATGAGGCAAAGGGTCAAGACTGATTTGCATATGGCTGGGTTCAAACTGGAATGGCATGGTGAGCAAAAAAAATGGATTTGGACCCAGATTCCTGTACTGAGGTGAATGTATGACATTGTTCTGCATTCTGTCCATCAACTGTTGTTTTTGCATTTGTCACCCCGAGTGGGATGGGTATGCTCAGACGTGAGTCCCGTGCTCTCTATGCCACTGGAATCAAGCTATCCTGCCTGAAAAGGGATGAAACCCTGAAACCGGTCCTAGAATGCTTATTCCAGTCCAGGGAGGACCTGGCTTGGCAGTTCGGGCTGGACTGTTCCCATGAGGCACAGGGTCAAGACTGATTTGCATATGGCTGGGTTCAAACTGGAATGGCATGGTGAGCAAAAAATGGATGGATTTAGGCTCAGATCTCTGTACTAGAGTGAATGTATGACATTGTTCTGCATTCTGTCTATCAACAGTTGTTTTTGCAATTGTCACCCCGAGTGGGACGGGTATGCTCAGACGTGAGTCCTGTGCTCTCCATGCCACTGGAATCAAGCTATCCTGGCTGAAGAGTGATGAAACCCCAAAACCGGTCCTAGGATACTTATTCCAGTCCAGGGAGGACCTGGCTTGGCAGATCAGGCTGGGCTGTTCCCATGAGGCACAGGGTCAAGACTGATTTGCATATGGCTGGGATCAAACTGGAATCGCATGGTGAGCAAAAAACAATGGATTTAGGCCCAGATCTCTGTACTGGGGTGAATGTATGACATTGTTCTGCATTCTGTAAATCAACTGTTGTTTTTGCATTTGTCACCCCTAGTGGGACGGGTATGCTCAGATGTGAGTCCCGTGCTCTCCATGCCACTGGAATCAAGCTATCCTGGCTGAAGAGGGGTGAAACCCCGAAACCGGTCCTAGGATGCTTATTCCAGTCCAGGGAGGACCTGGCTTGGCAGTTTGGGCTGGACTGTTCCCATGAGGCACAGGGTCAAGACTGATTTGCATATGGCTGGGATCAAACTGGAATGGCATGGTGAGCAAACAATTATGGATTTAGGCACAGATCTCTGTACTGGGGTGAATGTATGACATTGTTCTGCATTCAGTCCATCAACTGTTGTTTTTGCATTTGTCACCCCGAGTGGGACTGGTATGCTCAGACGTGAGTCCTGTGCTCTCCATGCCACTGGAATCAAGTTATCCTGGCTGAAGAGGGGTGAAACCCCGAAACCGGTCCTAGGATGCTTATTCCAGTTCAGGGAGGACCTGGCTTGGCAGTTCGGGCTGGACTGTTCCCATGAGGCACAGGGTGAAGACTGATTTGAATATGGCTGGGTTCAAACTGGAATGGCATGGTGAGCCAAAAACAGCGGATTTAGGCTCAGATCTCTGTACTGGGGTGAATGTATGACATTGTTCTGCATTCTGTCTATCAACTGTTGTTTTTTCAGTTGTCACCCCGAGTGGGATGGGTATGCTCAGACGTGAGTCCCGTGCTCTCCATGCCTCTGGAATCAAGCTATCCTGGCTGAAGAGGGGTGAAACCCCGAAACCGGTCCTAGGATGCTTATTCCAGTCCAGGGAGGACCTGGCTTGGCAGTTCGGGCTGGACTGTTCCCATGAGGCACAGGGTCAAGACTGATTTGCATATGGCTGGGATCAAACTGGAATTGCATGGTGAGCAAAAAAATGATGGATTTAGGCACAGATCTCTGTACTGGGGCGAATGTATGACATTGTTCTGCATTCTGTCCATCAACTGTTGTTTTTGCATTTGTCACCCCGAGTGGGACTGGTATGCTCAGACGTGAGTCCTGTGCTCTCCATGCCAGTGGAATCAAGCTATCCTGGCTGAAGAGGGATGAAACCCCGAAACCGGTCCTAGGATGCTTATTCCAGTCTAGGGAGGACCTGGCTTGGCAGTTCGGGCTGGACTGTTCCCATGAGGCACAGGGTCAAGACTGATTTGCATATGGCTGGGGTTCAAACTGGAATGGCATGGTGTGCAAAAAAACAATGGATTTAGGCCCAGATCTCTGTACTGGGGTGAATGTATGACTTTGTTCTGCATTCTGTCCTTCAACTGTTGTTTTTGTATTTGTCACCCCGAGTGGGACGGGTATGCTCAGATGTGACTCCCGTGCTTTCCATGCCACTGGAATCAAGCTATCCTGGCTGAAGAGGGGTGAAACCCCGAAACCGGTCCTAGGACTCTTATTCCAGTCAAGGGAGGACCTGGCTTGGCAGTTCGATCTGGACTGTTCCCATGAGGCACAGGGTCAAGACTGATTTGCATATGGCTGGGTTCAAACTGGAATGGCATGGTGAGCAAAAAAACGATGGATTTAGGCCCAGATCTCTGTACTGGGGTGAAAGTATGACATTGTTCTGCATTCTGTCTATCAACTGTTGTTTTTGCATTTGTCACCCCGAGTGGGATGGGTATGCTCAGACGTGAGTCCCGTGCTCTCCATGCCACTGGATTCAAGCTATCCCAGCTGAAGAGGGGTGAAACCCCGGAACCGGTCCTAGGATGTTTATTCCAGTCCAGGGAGGACCTGGCTTGGCAGTTCGGGCTGGACTGTTCCCATGAGGCACAGGGTCAAGACTGATTTGCATATGGCTGGGTTCAAACTTGAATCGCATGGTGAGCAAAAAACAATGGATTTAGGCCCAGATCTCTGTACTGGGGTGAATGTATGACATTGTTCTGCATTCTGTTCATCAACTGTTGTTTTTGCATTTGTCACCCCGAGTGGGATGGGTATGCTCAGACGTGAGTCCCGTGCTCTCCATGCCACTGGAATCAAGCTATCCTGCCTGAAAAGGGATGAAACCCTGAAACCGGTCCTAGGATGCTTATTCCAGTCGAGGGAGGACCTGGCTTGGCAGTTCGGGCTGGACTGTTCCCATGAGGCACAGGGTCAAGACTGATTTGCATATGGCTGGGTTCAAACTGGAATCGCATGGTGAGCAAAAAACAATGGATTTAGGCCCAGATCTCTGTACTGGGGTGAATGTATGACATTGTTCTGCATTCTGTTCATCAACTGTTGTTTTTGCATTTGTCACCCCGAGTGGGATGGGTATGCTCAGACGTGAGTCCCGTGCTCTCCATGCCACTGGAATCAAGCTATCCTGCCTGAAAAGGGATGAAACCCTGAAACCGGTCCTAGGATGCTTATTCCAGTCGAGGGAGGACCTGGCTTGGCAGTTCGGGCTGGACTGTTCCCATGAGGCACAGGGTTAAGACTGATTTGCATATGGCTGGGATCAAACTGGAATGGCATGGTGAGCAAACAATTATGGATTTAGGCACAGATCTCTGTACTGGGGTGAATGTATGACATTGTTCTGCATTCAGTCCATCAACTGTTGTTTTTGCATTTGTCACCCCGAGTGGGACTGGTATGCTCAGACGTGAGTCCTGTGCTCTCCATGCCACTGGAATCAAGCTATCCTGGCTGAAGAGGGGTGAAACCCCGAAACCGGTCCTAGGATGCTTATTCCAGTTCAGGGAGGACCTGGCTTGGCAGTTCGGGCTGGACTGTTCCCATGAGGCACAGGGTTAAGACTGATTTGAATATGGCTGGGTTCAAACTGGAATGGCATGGTGAGCCAAAAACAACGGATTTAGGCTCAGATCTCTGTACTGGGGTGAATGTATGACATTGTTCTGCATTCTGTCTATCAACTGTTGTTTTTTCAGTTGTCACCCCGAGTGGGATGGGTATGCTCAGACGTGAGTCCCGTGCTCTCCATGCCTCTGGAATCAAGCTATCCTGGGTGAAGAGGGGTGAAACCCCGAAATCGGTCCTAGGATGCTTATTCCAGTCCAGGGAGGACCTGGCTTGGCAGTTCGGGCTGGACTGTTCCCATGAGGCACAGGGTCAAGACTGATTTGCATATGGCTGGGTTCAAACTGGAATGGCATGGTGAGCAAAAAAACAATGGATTTAGGCCCAGATCTCTGTACTGGGGTGAATGTATGACTTTGTTCTGCATTCTGTCCTTCAACTGTTGTTTTTGTATTTGTCACCCCGAGTGGGATGGGTATGCTCAGACGTGATTCCCGTGCTCTCCTTGCCTCTGGAATCAAGCTAAACTGCCTGAAGAGGGGTAAAACCCCGAAACCGGTCCTAGGATGCCTATTCCAGTCCAGGGAGGACCTGGCTTGGCAGTTCGGGCTGGACTGTTCCCATGAGGCACAGGGTCAAGACTGATTTGCATATGGCTGGGTTCAAACTGGAATGGCATGGTGAGCAAAAAACGATGGATTTAGGCCCAGATCTCTGTACTGGGGTGAATGTATGACATTGTTCTGCATTCTGTCTATCAACTGTTGTTTTTGCATTTGTCACCCCGAGTGGGACGGGTATGCTCAGACGTGAGTCCCGTGCTCTCCATGCCACTGGATTCAAGCTATCCCAGCTGAAGAGGGGTGAAACCCCGGAACCGGTCCTAGGATGTTTATTCCAGTCCAGGGAGGACCTGGCTTGGCAGTTCGGGCTGGACTGTTCCCATGAGGCACAGGGTCAAGACTGATTTGCATATGGCTGGGTTCAAACTGGAATCGCATTGTGAGCAAAAAACAATGGATTTAGGCCCAGATCTCTGTACTGGGGTGAATGTATGACATTGTTCTGCATTCTGTAAATCAACTGTTGTTTTTGCATTTGTCACCCCTAGTGGGACGGATATGCTCAGATGTGAGTCCCGTGCTCTCCATGCCACTGGAATCAAGCTATCCTGGCTGAAGAGGGGTGAAACCCCGAAACCAGTCCTAGGATGCATATTCCAGTCCAGGGAGGACCTGGCTTGGCAGTTCGGGCTGGACTGTTCCCAAGAGGCACAGGGTCAAGACTGATTTGCATAAGGCTGGGATCAAACTGGAATGGCATGGTGAGCAAAAAATTATGGATTTAGGCACAGATCTCTGTATTGGGGCGAATGTATGACATTATTCTCCATTCTGTCCATCAACTGTTGTTTTTGCATTTGCCACCCCGAGTGGGACTGGTATGCTCAGACGTGAGTCCTGTGCTCTCCATGCCACTGGAATCAAGCTATCCTGGCTGAAGAGGGGTGAAACCCCGAAACCGGTCCTAGGATGCTTATTCCAGTCCAGGGAGGACCTGGCTTGGCAGTTCGGGCTGGACTGTTCCCATGAGGCAAAGGGTCAAGACTGATTTGCATATGGCCGGGTTCAAACTGGAATGGCATGGTGAGCAAAAAAAATGGATTTGGACCCAGATCTCTGTACTGGGGTGAATGTATGACTTTGTTCTGCATTCTGTCCTTCAACTGTTGTTTTTGTATTTGTCACCCCTAGTGGGACGGGTATGCTCAGATGTGACTCCCGTGCTTTCCATGCCACTGGAATCAAGCTATCCTGGCTGAAGAGGGGTGAAACCCCGAAACCGGTCCTAGGATTCTTATTCCAGTCAAGGGAGGACCTGGCTTGGCAGTTCGATCTGGACTGTTCCCATGAGGCACAGGGTTAAGACTGATTTGCATATGGCTGGGATCAAACTGGAATGGCATGGTGAGCAAACAATTATGGATTTAGGCACAGATCTCTGTACTGGGGTGAATGTATGACATTGTTCTGCATTCAGTCCATCAACTGTTGTTTTTGCATTTGTCACCCCGAGTGGGACTGGTATGCTCAGACGTGAGTCCTGTGCTCTCCATGCCACTGGAATCAAGCTATCCTGGCTGAAGAGGGGTGAAACCCCGAAACCGGTCCTAGGATGCTTATTCCAGTTCAGGGAGGACCTGGCTTGGCAGTTCGGGCTGGACTGTTCCCATGAGGCACAGGGTTAAGACTGATTTGAATATGGCTGGGTTCAAACTGGAATGGCATGGTGAGCCAAAAACAACGGATTTAGGCTCAGATCTCTGTACTGGGGTGAATGTATGACATTGTTCTGCATTCTGTCTATCAACTGTTGTTTTTTCAGTTGTCACCCCGAGTGGGATGGGTATGCTCAGACGTGAGTCCCGTGCTCTCCATGCCTCTGGAATCAAGCTATCCTGGGTGAAGAGGGGTGAAACCCCGAAATCGGTCCTAGGATGCTTATTCCAGTCCAGGGAGGACCTGGCTTGGCAGTTCGGGCTGGACTGTTCCCATGAGGCACAGGGTCAAGACTGATTTGCATATGGCTGGGTTCAAACTGGAATGGCATGGTGAGCAAAAAAACAATGGATTTAGGCCCAGATCTCTGTACTGGGGTGAATGTATGACTTTGTTCTGCATTCTGTCCTTCAACTGTTGTTTTTGTATTTGTCACCCCGAGTGGGATGGGTATGCTCAGACGTGATTCCCGTGCTCTCCTTGCCTCTGGAATCAAGCTAAACTGCCTGAAGAGGGGTGAAACCCCGAAACCGGTCCTAGGATGCCTATTCCAGTCCAGGGAGGACCTGGCTTGGCAGTTCGGGCTGGACTGTTCCCATGAGGCACAGGGTCAAGACTGATTTGCATATGGCTGGGTTCAAACTGGAATGGCATGGTGAGCAAAAAAACGATGGATTTAGGCCCAGATCTCTGTACTGGGGTGAATGTATGACATTGTTCTGCATTCTGTCTATCAACTGTTGTTTTTGCATTTGTCACCCCGAGTGGGACGGGTATGCTCAGACGTGAGTCCCGTGCTCTCCATGCCACTGGATTCAAGCTATCCCAGCTGAAGAGGGGTGAAACCCCGGAACCGGTCCTAGGATGTTTATTCCAGTCCAGGGAGGACCTGGCTTGGCAGTTCGGGCTGGACTGTTCCCATGAGGCACAGGGTCAAGACTGATTTGCATATGGCTGGGTTCAAACTGGAATCGCATTGTGAGCAAAAAACAATGGATTTAGGCCCAGATCTCTGTACTGGGGTGAATGTATGACATTGTTCTGCATTCTGTAAATCAACTGTTGTTTTTGCATTTGTCACCCCTAGTGGGACGGATATGCTCAGATGTGAGTCCCGTGCTCTCCATGCCACTGGAATCAAGCTATCCTGGCTGAAGAGGGGTGAAACCCCGAAACCAGTCCTAGGATGCATATTCCAGTCCAGGGAGGACCTGGCTTGGCAGTTCGGGCTGGACTGTTCCCAAGAGGCACAGGGTCAAGACTGATTTGCATAAGGCTGGGATCAAACTGGAATGGCATGGTGAGCAAAAAATTATGGATTTAGGCACAGATCTCTGTATTGGGGCGAATGTATGACATTATTCTCCATTCTGTCCATCAACTGTTGTTTTTGCATTTGCCACCCCGAGTGGGACTGGTATGCTCAGACGTGAGTCCTGTGCTCTCCATGCCACTGGAATCAAGCTATCCTGGCTGAAGAGGGGTGAAACCCCGAAACCGGTCCTAGGATGCTTATTCCAGTCCAGGGAGGACCTGGCTTGGCAGTTCGGGCTGGACTGTTCCCATGAGGCAAAGGGTCAAGACTGATTTGCATATGGCCGGGTTCAAACTGGAATGGCATGGTGAGCAAAAAAAATGGATTTGGACCCAGATTCCTGTACTGAGGTGAATGTATGACATTGTTCTGCATTCTGTCCATCAACTGTTGTTTTTGCATTTGTCACCCCGAGTGGGATGGGTATGCTCAGACGTGAGTCCCGTGCTCTCTATGCCACTGGAATCAAGCTATCCTGCCTGAAAAGGGATGAAACCCTGAAACCGGTCCTAGAATGCTTATTCCAGTCCAGGGAGGACCTGGCTTGGCAGTTCGGGCTGGACTGTTCCCATGAGGCACAGGGTCAAGACTGATTTGCATATGGCTGGGTTCAAACTGGAATGGCATGGTGAGCAAAAAATGGATGGATTTAGGCTCAGATCTCTGTACTAGAGTGAATGTATGACATTGTTCTGCATTCTGACCATCAACTGTTGTTTTTGCATTCGTCACCCTGAGTGGGACGGGTATGCTCAGACCTGAGTCCCATGCTCTCCATGCCACTGGAATCAAGCTATCCTGGCTGAAGAGGGGTGGAACCCCGAAACCGGTCCTAGGATGCTTATTCCAGTCCAGGGAGGACCTGGCTTGGCAGTTCGGGCTGGACTGTTCCCATGAGGCACAGGGTCAAGACTGATTTGCATATGGCTGGGTTCAAACTGGAATGGCATGGTGAGCAAAAAAACGATGGATTTAGGCCCAGATCTCTGTATTGGGGTGAATGTATGACATTGTTCTTCATTCTGTCCATCAACTGTTGTTTTTGCATTTGTCACCCCAAGTGGGACGGGTATGCTCAGACGTGAGTCCTGTGCTCTCCATGCCACTGGAATCAAGCTATCCTGGCTGAAGAGTGGTGAAACCCCGAAACCGGTCCTAGGATGCTAATTCCAGTCCAGAGAGGACCTGGCTTGGCAGATCAGGCTGGGCTGTTCCCATGAGGCACAGTGTCAAGACTGATTTGCATATGGCTGGGTTCAATCTGGAATGGCATGGTGAGCAAAAAAAATGGATTTAGGCCAAGATCTCTGTACTGGGGTGAATGTATGATATTGTTCTGCATTCTGTCCATCAACTGTTGTTTTTGCATTTGTCACCCCGAGTGGGATGGGTATGCTCAGACGTGAGTCCCGTGCTCTCCATGCCACTGGAATCAAGCTATCCTGCCTGAAGAGGGATGAAACCCTGAAACCGGTCCTAGGATGCTTTTTCAAGTCCAGGGATGACCTGGCTTGGCAGTTCGGGCTGGACTGTTCCCATGAGGCACAGGGTCAAGACTGATTTGAATATGGCTGGGTTCAAACTGGAATGGCATGGTGAGCCAAAAACAACGGATTTAGGCTCAGATCTCTGTACTGGGGTGAATGTATGACATTGTTCTGCATTCTGTCTATCAACAGTTGTTTTTGCAATTGTCACCCCGAGTGGGACGGGTATGCTCAGACGTGAGTCCCGTTCTCTCCATGCCACAGGAATCAAGCTATCCTGGCTGAAGAGTGGTGAAACCCCGAAACCGGTCCTAGGATGCTTATTCCAGTCCAGGGAGGACCTGGCTTGGCAGTTCAGGCTGGGCTGTTCCCATGAGGCACAGTGTCAAGACTGATTTGCATATGGCTGGGTTCAAACTGGAATGGCATGCTGAGCAAAAAAACGATGGATTTAAGGCCAAGATCTCTGTACAGGGGTGAATGTATGACATTGTTCTGCATTCTGACCATCAACTGTTGTTTTTGCATTTGTCACCCCAAGTGGGACGGGTATGCTCACACGTGAGTCCCATGCTCTCCATGCCACTGGAATCAAGCTATCCTGGCTGAAGAAGGGTGGAACCCCGAAACCGGTCCTAGGATGCTTATTCCAGTCCAGGGAGGCCCTGGCTTGGCAGTTCGGGCTGGACTGTTCCCATGAGGCACAGGGTCAAGACTGATTCGCATACGGCTGGGTTCAAACTGGAATGGCATGGTGAGCAAAAAAACGATGGATTTAGGCCCAGATCTCTGTATTGGGGTGAATGTATGACATTGTTCTGCATTCTGTCCATCATCTGTTGTTTTTGCATTTCTCACCCCGAGTGGGACGGGTATGCTCAGACGTGACTCCCGTGCTCTCCATGCCACTGGAATTAAGCTATCCTGGCTGAAGAGGGGTGAAACCCCGAAACCGGTCCTAGGATGCTTATTCCAGTCCAGGGAGGACCTGGCTTGGCAGATCAGGCTGGGCTGTTCCCATGAGGCACAGTGTCAAGACTGATTTGCATATGGCTGGGTTCAAACTGGAATGGCATGCTGAGCAAAAAAACGATGGATTTAAGGCCAAGATCTCTGTACAGGGGTGAATGTATGACATTGTTCTGCATTCTGACCATCAACTGTTGTTTTTGCATTTGTCACCCCAAGTGGGACGGGTATGCTCACACGTGAGTCCCATGCTCTCCATACCACTGGAATCAAGCTATCCTGGCTGAAGAGGGGTGGAACCCCGAAACCGGTCCTAGGATGCTTATTCCAGTCCAGGGAGGCCCTGGCTTGGCAGTTCGGGCTGGACTGTTCCCATGAGGCACAGGGTCAAGACTGATTCGCATTCGGCTGGGTTCAAACTGGAATGGCATGGTGAGCAAAAAAACGATGGATTTAGGCCCAGATCTCTGTATTGGGGTGAATGTATGACATTGTTCTGCATTCTGTCCATCAACTGTTGTTTTTGCATTTCTCACCCCGAGTGGGACGGGTATGCTCAGACGTGACTCCCGTGCTCTCCATGCCACTGGAATTAAGCTATCCTGGCTGAAGAGGGGTGAAACCCCGAAACCGGTCCTAGGATGCTTATTCCAGTCCAGGGAGGACCTGGCTTGGCAGATCAGGCTGGGCTGTTCCCATGAGGCACAGTGTCAAGACTGATTTGCATATGGCTGGGTTCAAACTGGAATGGCATGGTGAGCAAAAAAACGATGGATTTAGGCCCAGATCTCTGTATTGGGGTGAATGTATGACATTGTTCTTCATTCTGTCCATCAACTGTTGTTTTTGCATTTGTCACCCCAAGTGGGACGGGTATGCTCAGACGTGAGTCCTGTGCTCTCCATGCCACTGGAATCAAGCTATCCTGGCTGAAGAGTGGTGAAACCCCGAAACCGGTCCTAGGATGCTTATTCCAGTCCAGGGAGGACCTGGCTTGGCAGATCAGGCTGGGCTGTTCCCATGAGGCACAGTGTCAAGACTGATTTGCATATGGCTGGGTTCAATCTGGAATGGCATGGTGAGCAAAAAAAATGGATTTAGGCCCAGATCTCTGTACTGGGGTGAATGTATGATATTGTTCTGCATTCTGTCCATCAACTGTTGTTTTTGCATTTGTCCCCCCGAGTGGGATGGGTATGCTCAGACGTGAGTCCCGTGCTCTCCATGCCACTGGAATCAAGCTATCCTGCCTGAAGAGGGATGAAACCCTGAAACCGGTCCTAGGATGCTTTTTCAAGTCCAGGGATGACCTGGCTTGGCAGTTCGGGCTGGACTGTTCCCATGAGGCACAGGGTCAAGACTGATTTGAATATGGCTGGGTTCAAACTGGAATGGCATGGTGAGCCAAAAACAACGGATTTAGGCTCAGATCTCTGTACTGGGGTGAATGTATGACATTGTTCTGCATTCTGTCCATCAACTGTTGTTTTTGCATTTGTCACCCTGAGTGGGATGGGTATGCTCAGACGTGAGTCCCGTGCTCTCCATGCCTCTGGAATCAAGCTAAACTGCCTGAAGAGGGGTGAAACCCCGAAACCGGTCCTAGGATGCCTATTCCAGTCCAGGGAGGACCTGGCTTGGCAGTTCGGGCTGGACTGTTCCCATGAGGCACAGGGTCAAGACTGGTTTGCATATGGCTGGGTTCAAACTGGAATGGCATGGTGAGCAAAAAAACGGTGGATTTAGGCCCAGATCTCTGTACTGGGGTGAAAGTATGACATTTTTCTGCATTCTGTCTATCAACTGTTGTTTTTGCATTTGTCACCCCGAGTGGGATGGGTATGCTCAGACGTGAGTCCCGTGCTCTCCATGCCACTGGATTCAAGCTATCCCAGCTGAAGAGGGGTGAAACCCCAGGACCGGTCCTAGGATGTTTATTCCAGTCCAGGGAGGACCTGGCTTGGCAGTTCGGGCTGGACTGTTCCCATGAGGCACAGGGTCAAGACTGATTTGCATATGGCTGGGTTCAAACTGGAATCGCATGGTGAGCAAAAAACAATGGATTTAGGCCCAGATCTCTGTACTGGGGTGAATGTATGACATTGTTCTGCATTCTGTTCATCAACTGTTGTTTTTGCATTTGTCACCCCGAGTGGGATGTGTATGCTCAGACGTGAGTCCCGTGCTCTCCATGCCACTGGAATCAAGCTATCCTGCCTGAAAAGGGATGAAACCCTGAAACCGGTCCTAGGATGCTTATTCCAGTCGAGGGAGGACCTGGCTTGGCAGTTCGGGCTTGACTGTTCCCATGAGGCACAGGGTCAAGACTGATTTGCATATGGCTGGGATCAAACTGGAATGGCATGGTGAGCAAACAATTATGGATTTAGGCACAGATCTCTGTACTGGGGTGAATGTATGACATTGTTCTGCATTCAGTCCATCAACTGTTGTTTTTGCATTTGTCACCCCGAGTGGGACTGGTATGCTCAGACGTGAGTCCTGTGCTCTCCATGCCACTGGAATCAAGCTATCCTGGCTGAAGAGGGGTGAAACCCCGAAACCGGTCCTAGGATGCTTATTCCAGTTCAGGGAGGACCTGGCTTGGCAGTTCGGGCTGGACTGTTCCCATGAGGCACAGGGTTAAGATTGATTTGAATATGGCTGGGTTCAAACTGGAATGGCATGGTGAGCCAAAAACAACGGATTTAGGCTCAGATCTCTGTACTGGGGTGAATGTATGACATTGTTCTGCATTCTGTCTATCAACTGTTGTTTTTTCAGTTGTCACCCCGAGTGGGATGGGTATGCTCAGACGTGAGTCCCATGCTCTCCATGCCTCTGGAATCAAGCTATCCTGGGTGAAGAGGGGTGAAACCCCGAAACCGGTCCTAGGATGCTTATTCCAGTCCAGGGAGGACCTGGCTCGGCAGTTCGGGCTGGACTGTTCCCATGAGGCACAGGGTCAAGACTGATTTGCATATGGCTGGGTTCAAACTGGAATAGCATGGTGAGCAAAAAAACAATGGATTTAGGCCCAGATCTCTGTACTGGGGTGAATGTATGACTTTGTTCTGCATTCTGTCCTTCAACTGTTGTTTTTGTATTTGTCACCCCGAGTGGGATGGGTATGCTCAGACGTGAGTCCCGTGCTCTCCATGCCTCTGGAATCAAGCTAAACTGCCTGAAGAGGGGTGAAACCCCGAAACCGGTCCTAGGATGCCTATTCCAGTCCAGGGAGGACCTGGCTTGGCAGGTCGGGCTGGACTGTTCCCATGAGGCACAGGGTCAAGACTGATTTGCATATGGCTGGGTTCAAACTGGAATGGCATGGTGAGCAAAAAAACGATGGATTTAGGCCCAGATCTCTGTACTGGGGTGAATGTATGACATTGTTCTGAATTCTGTCTATCAACTGTTGTTTTTGCATTTGTCACCCCGAGTGGGACGGGTATGCTCAGACGTGAGTCCCGTGCTCTCCATGCCACTGGATTCAAGCTATCCCAGCTGAAGAGGGGTGAAACCTCGGAACCGGTCCTAGGATGTTTATTCCAGTCCAGGGAGGACCTGGCTTGGCAGTTCGGGCTGGACTGTTCCCATGAGGCACAGGGTCAAGACTGATTTGCATATGGCTGGGTTCAAACTGGAATCGCATTGTGAGCAAAAAACAATGGATTTAGGCCCAGATCTCTGTACTGGGGTGAATGTATGACATTGTTCTGCATTCTGTAAATCAACTGTTGTTTTTGCATTTGTCACCCCTAGTGGGACGGATATGCTCAGATGTGAGTCCCGTGCTCTCCATGCCACTGGAATCAAGCTATCCTGGCTGAAGAGGGGTGAAACCCCGAAACCAGTCCTAGGATGCATATTCCAGTCCAGGAAGGACCTGGCTTGGCAGTTCGGGCTGGACTGTTCCCAAGAGGCACAGGGTCAAGACTGATTTGCATAAGGCTGGGATCAAACTGGAATGGCATGGTGAGCAAAAAATTATGGATTTAGGCACAGATCTCTGTATTGGGGCGAATGTATGACATTATTCTCCATTCTGTCCATCAACTGTTGTTTTTGCATTTGCCACCCCGAGTGGGACTGGTATGCTCAGACGTGAGTCCCGTGCTCTCTATGCCACTGGAATCAAGCTATCCTGCCTGAAAAGGGATGAAACCCTGAAACCGGTCCTAGAATGCTTATTCCAGTCCAGGGAGGACCTGGCTTGGCAGTTCGGGCTGAACTGTTCCCATGAGGCACAGGGTCAAGACTGATTTGCATATGGCTGGGTTCAAACTGGAATCGCATGGTGAGCAAAAAACAATGGATTTAGGCCCAGATCTCTGTACTGGGGTGAATGTATGACATTGTTCTGCATTCTGTTCATCAACTGTTGTTTTTGCATTTGTCACCCCGAGTGGGATAGGTATGCTCAGACGTGAGTCCCGTGCTCTCCATGCCACTGGAATCAAGCTATCCTGCCTGAAAAGGGATGAAACCCTGAAACCGGTCCTAGGATGCTTATTCCAGTCGAGGGAGGACCTGGCTTGGCAGTTCGGGCTGGACTGTTCCCATGAGGCACAGGGTTAAGACTGATTTGCATATGGCTGGGATCAAACTGGAATGGCATGGTGAGCAAACAATTATGGATTTAGGCACAGATCTCTGTACTGGGGTGAATGTATGACATTGTTCTGCATTCAGTCCATCAACTGTTGTTTTTGCATTTGTCACCCCGAGTGGGACTGGTATGCTCAGACGTGAGTCCTATGCTCTCCATGCCACTGGAATCAAGCTATCCTGGCTGAAGAGGGGTGAAACCCCGAAACCGGTCCTAGGATGCTTATTCCAGTTCAGGGAGGACCTGGCTTGGCAGTTCGGGCTGGACTGTTCCCATGAGGCACAGGGTTAAGACTGATTTGAATATGGCTGGGTTCAAACTGGAATGGCATGGTGAGCCAAAAACAACGGATTTAGGCTCAGATCTCTGTACTGGGGTGAATGTATGACATTGTTCTGCATTCTGTCTATCAACTGTTGTTTTTTCAGTTGTCACCCCGAGTGGGATGGGTATGCTCAGACGTGAGTCCCGTGCTCTCCATGCCTCTGGAATCAAGCTATCCTGGGTGAAGAGGGGTGAAACCCCGAAATCGGTCCTAGGATGCTTATTCCAGTCCAGGGAGGACCTGGCTTGGCAGTTCGGGCTGGACTGTTCCCATGAGGCACAGGGTCAAGACTGATTTGCATATGGCTGGGTTCAAACTGGAATGGCATGGTGAGCAAAAAAACAATGGATATAGGCCCAGATCTCTGTACTGGGGTGAATGTATGACTTTGTTCTGCATTCTGTCCTTCAACTGTTGTTTTTGTATTTGTCACCCCGAGTGGGATGGGTATGCTCAGACGTGAGTCCCGTGCTCTCCTTGCCTCTGGAATCAAGCTAAACTGCCTGAAGAGGGGTGAAACCCCGAAACCGGTCCTAGGATGCCTATTCCAGTCCAGGGAGGACCTGGCTTGGCAGTTCGGGCTGGACTGTTCCCATGAGGCACAGGGTCAAGACTGATTTGCATATGGCTGGGTTCAAACTGGAATGGCATGGTGAGCAAAAAAACGATGGATTTAGGCCCAGATCTCTGTACTGGGGTGAATGTATGACATTGTTCTGCATTCTGTCTATCAACTGTTGTTTTTGCATTTGTCACCCCGAGTGGGACGGGTATGCTCAGACGTGAGTCCCGTGCTCTCCATGCCACTGGATTCAAGCTATCCCAGCTGAAGAGGGGTGAAACCCCGGAACCGGTCCTAGGATGTTTATTCCAGTCCAGGGAGGACCTGGCTTGGCAGTTCGGGCTGGACTGTTCCCATGAGGCACAGGGTCAAGACTGATTTGCATATGGCTGGGTTCAAACTGGAATCGCATTGTGAGCAAAAAACAATGGATTTAGGCCCAGATGTCTGTACTGGGGTGAATGTATGACATTGTTCTGCATTCTGTAAATCAACTGTTGTTTTTGCATTTGTCACCCCTAGTGGGACGGATATGCTCAGATGTGAGTCCCGTGCTCTCCATGCCACTGGAATCAAGCTATCCTGGCTGAAGAGGGGTGAAACCCCGAAACCAGTCCTAGGATGCATATTCCAGTCCAGGGAGGACCTGGCTTGGCAGTTCGGGCTGGACTGTTCCCAAGAGGCACAGGGTCAAGACTGATTTGCATAAGGCTGGGATCAAACTGGAATGGCATGGTGAGCAAAAAATTATGGATTTAGGCACAGATCTCTGTATTGGGGCGAATGTATGACATTATTCTCCATTCTGTCCATCAACTGTTGTTTTTGCATTTGCCACCCCGAGTGGGACTGGTATGCTCAGACGTGAGTCCTGTGCTCTCCATGCCACTGGAATCAAGCTATCCTGGCTGAAGAGGGGTGAAACCCCGAAACCGGTCCTAGGATGCTTATTCCAGTCCAGGGAGGACCTGGCTTGGCAGTTCGGGCTGGACTGTTCCCATGAGGCAAAGGGTCAAGACTGATTTGCATATGGCTGGGTTCAAACTGGAATGGCATGGTGAGCAAAAAAAATGGATTTGGACCCAGATTCCTGTACTGAGGTGAATGTATGACATTGTTCTGCATTCTGTCCATCAACTGTTGTTTTTGCATTTGTCACCCCGAGTGGGATGGGTATGCTCAGACGTGAGTCCCGTGCTCTCTATGCCACTGGAATCAAGCTATCCTGCCTGAAAAGGGATGAAACCCTGAAACCGGTCCTAGAATGCTTATTCCAGTCCAGGGAGGACCTGGCTTGGCAGTTCGGGCTGGACTGTTCCCATGAGGCACAGGGTCAAGACTGATTTGCATATGGCTGGGTTCAAACTGGAATGGCATGGTGAGCAAAAAATGGATGGATTTAGGCTCAGATCTCTGTACTAGAGTGAATGTATGACATTGTTCTGCATTCTGACCATCAACTGTTGTTTTTGCATTCGTCACCCCGAGTGGGACGGGTATGCTCAGACCTGAGTCCCATGCTCTCCATGCCACTGGAATCAAGCTATCCTGGCTGAAGAGGGGTGGAACCCCGAAACCGGTCCTAGGATGCTTATTCCAGTCCAGGGAGGACCTGGCTTGGCAGTTCGGGCTGGACTGTTCCCATGAGGCACAGGGTCAAGACTGATTTGCATATGGCTGGGTTCAAACTGGAATGGCATGGTGAGCAAAAAAACGATGGATTTAGGCCCAGATCTCTGTATTGGGGTGAATGTATGACATTGTTCTTCATTCTGTCCATCAACTGTTGTTTTTGCATTTGTCACCCCAAGTGGGACGGGTATGCTCAGACGTGAGTCCTGTGCTCTCCATGCCACTGGAATCAAGCTATCCTGGCTGAAGAGTGGTGAAACCCCGAAACCGGTCCTAGGATGCTAATTCCAGTCCAGAGAGGACCTGGCTTGGCAGATCAGGCTGGGCTGTTCCCATGAGGCACAGTGTCAAGACTGATTTGCATATGGCTGGGTTCAATCTGGAATGGCATGGTGAGCAAAAAAAATGGATTTAGGCCAAGATCTCTGTACTGGGGTGAATGTATGATATTGTTCTGCATTCTGTCCATCAACTGTTGTTTTTGCATTTGTCACCTCGAGTGGGATGGGTATGCTCAGACGTGAGTCCCGTGCTCTCCATGCCACTGGAATCAAGCTATCCTGCCTGAAGAGGGATGAAACCCTGAAACCGGTCCTAGGATGCTTTTTCAAGTCCAGGGATGACCTGGCTTGGCAGTTCGGGCTGGACTGTTCCCATGAGGCACAGGGTCAAGACTGATTTGAATATGGCTGGGTTCAAACTGGAATGGCATGGTGAGCCAAAAACAACGGATTTAGGCTCAGATCTCTGTACTGGGGTGAATGTATGACATTGTTCTGCATTCTGTCTATCAACAGTTGTTTTTGCAATTGTCACCCCGAGTGGGACGGGTATGCTCAGACGTGAGTCCCGTTCTCTCCATGCCACAGGAATCAAGCTATCCTGGCTGAAGAGTGGTGAAACCCCGAAACCGGTCCTAGGATGCTTATTCCAGTCCAGGGAGGACCTGGCTTGGCAGTTCAGGCTGGGCTGTTCCCATGAGGCACAGTGTCAAGACTGATTTGCATATGGCTGGGTTCAAACTGGAATGGCATGCTGAGCAAAAAAACGATGGATTTAAGGCCAAGATCTCTGTACAGGGGTGAATGTATGACATTGTTCTGCATTCTGACCATCAACTGTTGTTTTTGCATTTGTCACCCCAAGTGGGACGGGTATGCTCACACGTGAGTCCCATGCTCTCCATGCCACTGGAATCAAGCTATCCTGGCTGAAGAGGGGTGGAACCCCGAAACCGGTCCTAGGATGCTTATTCCAGTCCAGGGAGGCCCTGGCTTGGCAGTTCGGGCTGGACTGTTCCCATGAGGCACAGGGTCAAGACTGATTCGCATACGGCTGGGTTCAAACTGGAATGGCATGGTGAGCAAAAAAACGATGGATTTAGGCCCAGATCTCTGTATTGGGGTGAATGTATGACATTGTTCTGCATTCTGTCCATCAACTGTTGTTTTTGCATTTCTCACCCCGAGTGGGACGGGTATGCTCAGACGTGACTCCCGTGCTCTCCATGCCACTGGAATTAAGCTATCCTGGCTGAAGAGGGGTGAAACCCCGAAACCGGTCCTAGGATGCTTATTCCAGTCCAGGGAGGACCTGGCTTGGCAGATCAGGCTGGGCTGTTCCCATGAGGCACAGTGTCAAGACTGATTTGCATATGGCTGGGTTCAAACTGGAATGGCATGGTGAGCAAAAAAACAATGGATTTAAGGCCAAGATCTTCTTACTGGGGTGAATGTATGACATTGTTCTGCATTCTGACCATCAACTGTTGTTTTTGCATTCGTCACCCCGAGTGGGACGGGTATGCTCAGACCTGAGTCCCATGCTCTCCATGCCACTGGAATCAAGCTATCCTGGCTGAAGAGGGGTGGAACCCCGAAACCGGTCCTAGGATGCTTATTCCAGTCCAGGGAGGACCTGGCTTGGCAGTTCGGGCTGGACTGTTCCCATGAGGCACAGGGTCAAGACTGATTTGCATATGGCTGGGTTCAAACTGGAATGGCATGGTGAGCAAAAAAACGATGGATTTAGGCCCAGATCTCTGTATTGGGGTGAATGTATGACATTGTTCTTCATTCTGTCCATCAACTGTTGTTTTTGCATTTGTCACCCCAAGTGGGACGGGTATGCTCAGACGTGAGTCCTGTGCTCTCCATGCCACTGGAATCAAGCTATCCTGGCTGAAGAGTGGTGAAACCCCGAAACCGGTCCTAGGATGCTTATTCCAGTCCAGGGAGGACCTGGCTTGGCAGATCAGGCTGGGCTGTTCCCATGAGGCACAGTGTCAAGACTGATTTGCATATGGCTGGGTTCAATCTGGAATGGCATGGTGAGCAAAAAAAATGGATTTAGGCCCAGATCTCTGTACTGGGGTGAATGTATGATATTGTTCTGCATTCTGTCCATCAACTGTTGTTTTTGCATTTGTCCCCCCGAGTGGGATGGGTATGCTCAGACGTGAGTCCCGTGCTCTCCATGCCACTGGAATCAAGCTATCCTGCCTGAAGAGGGATGAAACCCTGAAACCGGTCCTAGGATGCTTTTTCAAGTCCAGGGATGACCTGGCTTGGCAGTTCGGGCTGGACTGTTCCCATGAGGCACAGGGTCAAGACTGATTTGAATATGGCTGGGTTCAAACTGGAATGGCATGGTGAGCCAAAAACAACGGATTTAGGCTCAGATCTCTGTACTGGGGTGAATGTATGACATTGTTCTGCATTCTGTCCATCAACTGTTGTTTTTGCATTTGTCACCCTGAGTGGGATGGGTATGCTCAGACGTGAGTCCCGTGCTCTCCATGCCTCTGGAATCAAGCTAAACTGCCTGAAGAGGGGTGAAACCCCGAAACCGGTCCTAGGATGCCTATTCCAGTCCAGGGAGGACCTGGCTTGGCAGTTCGGGCTGGACTGTTCCCATGAGGCACAGGGTCAAGACTGATTTGCATATGGCTGGGTTCAAACTGGAATGGCATGGTGAGCAAAAAAACGGTGGATTTAGGCCCAGATCTCTGTACTGGGGTGAAAGTATGACATTGTTCTGCATTCTGTCTATCAACTGTTGTTTTTGCATTTGTCACCCCGAGTGGGATGGGTATGCTCAGACGTGAGTCCCGTGCTCTCCATGCCACTGGATTCAAGCTATCCCAGCTGAAGAGGGGTGAAACCCCAGGACCGGTCCTAGGATGTTTATTCCAGTCCAGGGAGGACCTGGCTTGGCAGTTCGGGCTGGACTGTTCCCATGAGGCACAGGGTCAAGACTGATTTGCATATGGCTGGGTTCAAACTGGAATCGCATGGTGAGCAAAAAACAATGGATTTAGGCCCAGATCTCTGTACTGGGGTGAATGTATGACATTGTTCTGCATTCTGTTCATCAACTGTTGTTTTTGCATTTGTCACCCCGAGTGGGATGTGTATGCTCAGACGTGAGTCCCGTGCTCTCCATGCCACTGGAATCAAGCTATCCTGCCTGAAAAGGGATGAAACCCTGAAACCGGTCCTAGGATGCTTATTCCAGTCGAGGGAGGACCTGGCTTGGCAGTTCGGGCTGGACTGTTCCCATGAGGCACAGGGTCAAGACTGATTTGCATATGGCTGGGATCAAACTGGAATGGCATGGTGAGCAAACAATTATGGATTTAGGCACAGATCTCTGTACTGGGGTGAATGTATGACATTGTTCTGCATTCAGTCCATCAACTGTTGTTTTTGCATTTGTCACCCCGAGTGGGACTGGTATGCTCAGACGTGAGTCCTGTGCTCTCCATGCCACTGGAATCAAGCTATCCTGGCTGAAGAGGGGTGAAACCCCGAAACCGGTCCTAGGATGCTTATTCCAGTTCAGGGAGGACCTGGCTTGGCAGTTCGGGCTGGACTGTTCCCATGAGGCACAGGGTTAAGATTGATTTGAATATGGCTGGGTTCAAACTGGAATGGCATGGTGAGCCAAAAACAACGGATTTAGGCTCAGATCTCTGTACTGGGGTGAATGTATGACATTGTTCTGCATTCTGTCTATCAACTGTTGTTTTTTCAGTTGTCACCCCGAGTGGGATGGGTATGCTCAGACGTGAGTCCCATGCTCTCCATGCCTCTGGAATCAAGCTATCCTGGGTGAAGAGGGGTGAAACCCCGAAACCGGTCCTAGGATGCTTATTCCAGTCCAGGGAGGACCTGGCTCGGCAGTTCGGGCTGGACTGTTCCCATGAGGCACAGGGTCAAGACTGATTTGCATATGGCTGGGTTCAAACTGGAATGGCATGGTGAGCAAAAAAACAATGGATTTAGGCCCAGATCTCTGTACTGGGGTGAATGTATGACTTTGTTCTGCATTCTGTCCTTCAACTGTTGTTTTTGTATTTGTCACCCCGAGTGGGATGGGTATGCTCAGACGTGAGTCCCGTGCTCTCCATGCCTCTGGAATCAAGCTAAACTGCCTGAAGAGGGGTGAAACCCCGAAACCGGTCCTAGGATGCCTATTCCAGTCCAGGGAGGACCTGGCTTGGCAGGTCGGGATGGACTGTTCCCATGAGGCACAGGGTCAAGACTGATTTGCATATGGCTGGGTTCAAACTGGAATGGCATGGTGAGCAAAAAAACGATGGATTTAGGCCCAGATCTCTGTACTGGGGTGAATGTATGACATTGTTCTGAATTCTGTCTATCAACTGTTGTTTTTGCATTTGTCACCCCGAGTGGGACGGGTATGCTCAGACGTGAGTCCCGTGCTCTCCATGCCACTGGATTCAAGCTATCCCAGCTGAAGAGGGGTGAAACCTCGGAACCGGTCCTAGGATGTTTATTCCAGTCCAGGGAGGACCTGGCTTGGCAGTTCGGGCTGGACTGTTCCCATGAGGCACAGGGTCAAGACTGATTTGCATATGGCTGGGTTCAAACTGGAATCGCATTGTGAGCAAAAAACAATGGATTTAGGCCCAGATCTCTGTACTGGGGTGAATGTATGACATTGTTCTGCATTCTGTAAATCAACTGTTGTTTTTGCATTTGTCACCCCTAGTGGGACGGATATGCTCAGATGTGAGTCCCGTGCTCTCCATGCCACTGGAATCAAGCTATCCTGGCTGAAGAGGGGTGAAACCCCGAAACCAGTCCTAGGATGCATATTCCAGTCCAGGAAGGACCTGGCTTGGCAGTTCGGGCTGGACTGTTCCCAAGAGGCACAGGGTCAAGACTGATTTGCATAAGGCTGGGATCAAACTGGAATGGCATGGTGAGCAAAAAATTATGGATTTAGGCACAGATCTCTGTATTGGGGCGAATGTATGACATTATTCTCCATTCTGTCCATCAACTGTTGTTTTTGCATTTGCCACCCCGAGTGGGACTGGTATGCTCAGACGTGAGTCCTGTGCTCTCCATGCCACTGGAATCAAGCTATCCTGGCTGAAGAGGGGTGAAACCCCGAAACCGGTCCTAGGATGCTTATTCCAGTCCAGGGAGGACCTGGCTTGGCAGTTCGGGCTGGACTGTTCCCATGAGGCAAAGGGTCAAGACTGATTTGCATATGGCTGGGTTCAAACTGGAATGGCATGGTGAGCAAAAAAAATGGATTTGGACCCAGATTCCTGTACTGAGGTGAATGTATGACATTGTTCTGCATTCTGTCCATCAACTGTTGTTTTTGCATTTGTCACCCCGAGTGGGATGGGTATGCTCAGACGTGAGTCCCGTGCTCTCTATGCCACTGGAATCAAGCTATCCTGCCTGAAAAGGGATGAAACCCTGAAACCGGTCCTAGAATGCTTATTCCAGTCCAGGGAGGACCTGGCTTGGCAGTTCGGGCTGGACTGTTCCCATGAGGCACAGGGTCAAGACTGAGTTGCATATGGCTGGGTTCAAACTGGAATGGCATGGTGAGCAAAAAATTGATGGATTTAGGCTCAGATCTCTGTACTAGAGTGAATGTATGACATTGTTCTGCATTCTGTCTATCAACAGTTGTTTTTGCAATTGTCACCCCGAGTGGGACGGGTATGCTCAGACGTGAGTCCTGTGCTCTCCATGCCACTGGAATCAAGCTATCCTGGCTGAAGAGTGGTGAAACCCCGAAACCAGTCCTAGGATACTTATTCCAGTCCAGGGAGGACCTGGCTTGGCAGATCAGGCTGGGCTGTTCCCATGAGGCACAGTGTCAAGACTGATTTGCATATGGCTGGGTTCAAACTGGAATGGCATGGTGAGCAAAAAAACTATGGATTTAAGGCCAAGATCTTCTTACTGGGGTGAATGTATGACATTGTTCTGCATTCTGACCATCAACTGTTGTTTTTGCATTCGTCACCCCGAGTGGGACGGGTATGCTCAGACCTGAGTCCCATGCTCTCCATGCCACTGAAATCAAGCTATCCTGGCTGAAGAGGGGTGGAACCCCGAAACCGGTCCTAGGATGCTTATTCCAGTCCAGGGAGGACCTGGCTTGGCAGTTCGGGCTGGACTGTTCCCATGAGGCACAGGGTCAAGACTGATTTGCATATGGCTGGGTTCAAACTGGAATGGCATGGTGAGCAAAAAAACGATGGATTTAGGCCCAGATCTCTGTACTGGGGTGAATGTATGACTTTGTTCTGCATTCTGTCCTTCAACTGTTGTTTTTGTATTTGTCACCCCGAGTGGGATGGGTATGCTCAGACGTGAGTCCCGTGCTCTCCATGCCTCTGGAATCAAGCTAAACTGCCTGAAGAGGGGTGAAACCCCGAAACCGGCCCCAGGATGCCTATTCCAGTCCAGGGAGGACCTGGCTTGGCAGGTCGGGCTGGACTGTTCCCATGAGGCACAGGGTCAAGACTGATTTGCATATGGCTGGGTTCAAACTGGAATGGCATGGTGAGCAAAAAAACGATGGATTTAGGCCCAGATCTCTGTACTGGGGTGAATGTATGACATTGTTCTGCATTCTGTCTATCAACTGTTGTTTTTGCATTTGTCACCCCGAGTGGGACGGGTATGCTCAGACGTGAGTCCCGTGCTCTCCATGCCACTGGATTCAAGCTATCCCAGCTGAAGAGGGGTGAAACCCCGGAACCAGTCCTAGGATGTTTATTCCAGTCCAGGGAGGACCTGGCTTGGCAGTTCGGGCTGGACTGTTCCCATGAGGCACAGGGTCAAGACTGATTTGCATATGGCTGGGTTCAAACTGGAATCGCATTGTGAGCAAAAAACAATGGATTTAGGCCCAGATCTCTGTACTGGGGTGAATGTATGACATTGTTCTGCATTCTGTAAATCAACTGTTGTTTTTGCATTTGTCACCCCTAGTGGGACGGATATGCTCAGATGTGAGTCCCGTGCTCTCCATGCCACTGGAATCAAGCTATCCTGGCTGAAGAGGGGTGAAACCCCGAAACCAGTCCTAGGATGCATATTCCAGTCCAGGGAGGACCTGGCTTGGCAGTTCGGGCTGGACTGTTCCCAAGAGGCACAGGGTCAAGACTGATTTGCATAAGGCTGGGATCAAACTGGAATGGCATGGTGAGCAAAAAATTATGGATTTAGGCACAGATCTCTGTATTGGGGCAAATGTATGACATTATTCTCCATTCTGTCCATCAACTGTTGTTTTTGCATTTGCCACCCCGAGTGGGACTTGTATGCTCAGACGTGAGTCCTGTGCTCTCCATGCCACTGGAATCAAGCTATCCTGGCTGAAGAGGGGTGAAACCCCGAAACCGGTCCTAGGATGCTTATTCCAGTCCAGGGAGGACCTGGCTTGGCAGTTCGGGCTGGACTGTTCCCATGAGGCAAAGGGTCAAGACTGATTTGCATATGGCTGGGTTCAAACTGGAATGGCATGGTGAGCAAAAAAAATGGATTTGGACCCAGATTCCTGTACTGAGGTGAATGTATGACATTGTTCTGCATTCTGTCCATCAACTGTTGTTTTTGCATTTGTCACCCCGAGTGGGATGGGTATGCTCAGACGTGAGTCCCGTGCTCTCTATGCCACTGGAATCAAGCTATCCTGCCTGAAAAGGGATGAAACCCTGAAACCGGTCCTAGAATGCTTATTCCAGTCCAGGGAGGACCTGGCTTGGCAGTTCGGGATGGACTGTTCCCATGAGGCACAGGGTCAAGACTGATTTGCATATGGCTGGGTTCAAACTGGAATGGCATGGTGAGCAAAAAATGGATGGATTTAGGCTCAGATCTCTGTACTAGAGTGAATGTATGACATTGTTCTGCATTCTGTCTATCAACAGTTGTTTTTGCAATTGTCACCCCGAGTGGGACGGGTATGCTCAGACGTGAGTCCTGTGCTCTCCATGCCACTGGAATCAAGCTATCCTGGCTGAAGAGTGGTGAAACCCCGAAACCGATCCTAGGATACTTATTCCAGTCCAGGGAGGACCTGGCTTGGCAGATCAGGCTGGGCTGTTCCCATGAGGCACAGTGTCAAGACTGATTTGCATATGGCTGGGTTCAAACTGGAATGGCATGGTGAGCAAAAAAACAATGGATTTAAGGCCAAGATCTTCTTACTGGGGTGAATGTATGACATTGTTCTGCATTCTGACCATCAACTGTTGTTTTTGCATTCGTCACCCCGAGTGGGACGGGTATGCTCAGACCTGAGTCCCATGCTCTCCATGCCACTGGAATCAAGCTATCCTGGCTGAAGAGGGGTGGAACCCCGAAACCGGTCCTAGGATGCTTATTCCAGTCCAGGGAGGACCTGGCTTGGCAGTTCGGGCTGGACTGTTCCCATGAGGCACAGGGTCAAGACTGATTTGCATATGGCTGGGTTCAAACTGGAATGGCATGGTGAGCAAAAAAACGATGTATTTAGGCCCAGATCTCTGTATTGCGGTGAATGTATGACATTGTTCTTCATTCTGTCCATCAACTGTTGTTTTTGCATTTGTCACCCCAAGTGGGACGGGTATGCTCAGACGTGAGTCCTGTGCTCTCCATGCCACTGGAATCAAGCTATCCTGGCTGAAGAGTGGTGAAACCCCGAAACCGGTCCTAGGATGCTTATTCCAGTCCAGGGAGGACCTGGCTTGGCAGATCAGGCTGGACTGTTCCCATGAGGCACAGTGTCAAGACTGATTTGCATATGGCTGGGTTCAATCTGGAATTGCATGGTGAGCAAAAAAAATGGATTTAGGCCAAGATCTCTGTACTGGGGTGAATGTATGATATTGTTCTGCATTCTGTCCATCAACTGTTGTTTTTGCATTTGTCACCCCGAGTGGGATGGGTATGCTCAGACGTGAGTCCCGTGCTCTCCATGCCACTGGAATCAAGCTATCCTGCCTGAAGAGGGATGAAACCCTGAAACCGGTCCTAGGATGCTTTTTCAAGTCCAGGGATGACCTGGCTTGGCAATTCGGGCTGGACTGTTCCCATGAGGCACAGCGTCAAGACTGATTTGAATATGGCTGGGTTCAAACTGGAATGGCATGGTGAGCCAAAAACAACGGATTTAGGCTCAGATCTCTGTACTGGGGTGAATGTATGACATTGTTCTGCATTCTGTCTATCAACAGTTGTTTTTTCAATTGTCACCCCGAGTGGGACGGGTATGCTCAGACCTGAGTCCTGTGCTCTCCATGCCACTGGAATCAAGCTATCCTGGCTGAAGAGGGGTGAAACCCCGAAACCGGTCCTAGGATGCTTATTCCAGTCCAGGGAGGACCTGGCTTGGCAATTCAGGCTGGGCTGTTCCCATGAGGCACAGTGTCAAGACTGATTTGCATATGGCTGGGTTCAAACTGGAATGTCATGGTGAGCAAAAAAACGATGGATTTAGGCCCAGATCTCTATACTGGGGTGAATGTATGACATTGTTCTGCATTCTGTCCATCAACTGTTGTTTTTGCATTTGTCACCCCGAGTGGGACGGGTATGCTCAGACATGAGTCCCGTGCTCTCCATGCCACTGGAATCAAGCTATCCTGGCTGAAAAGGGGTGAAACCCCGAAACCGGTCCTAGGATGCTTATTCTAGTCCAGGGAGGACCTGGCTTGGCAGTTCGGGCTGGACTGTTCCCATGAGGCACAGGGTCAAGACTGATTTGCATATGGCTGGGTTCAAACTGGAATGGCATGGTGAGCAAAAAACGATGGATTAAGGCCCAGATCTCTGTACTGGGGTGAATGTATGACATTGTTCTGCATTCAGTCCATCAACTGTTGTTTTTGCATTTGTCACCCCGAGTGGGACGGGTATGCTCAGACGTGAGTCCCGTGCTCTCCATGCCACTGGAATCAAGCTATCCTGGCTGAAGAGGGGTGAAACCCCGAAACCGGTCCTAGGATGCTTATTCCAGTCCAGGGAGGACCTGGCTTGGCAGTTCGGGCTGGACTGTTCCCATGAGGCACAGGGTCAAGTCTGATTTGCATGTTGCTGGGTTCAAACTGGAATGGCATGGTGAGCAAAAAAAGATAGATTTAGGCCCAGATCTCTGTACTGGGGTGAATGTATGACATTGTTCTGCATTCTGTCCATCAACTGTTGTTTTTGCATTTGTCACCCGAGTGGGACGGGTTTGCTCAGATGTGAGTCCCGTGCTCTCCATGCCACTGGAATCAAGCTATCCTGCCTGAAAAGGGATGAAACCCTGAAACCGGTCCTAGGATGCCTATTCCAGTCCAGGGAGGACCTGGCTTGGCAGTTCGGGCTGGACTGTTCCCATGAGGCACAGGGTCAAGACTGATTTGCATATGGCTGGGTTCAAACTGGAATGGCATGGTGAGCAGAAAATTGATGGATTTAGGCTCAGATCTCTGTACTGGGGTGAATGTATGACATTGTTCTGCATTCTGTCTATCAACAGTTGTTTTTGCAATTGTCACCCCGAGTGGGACGGGTATGCTCAGACGTGAGTCCCGTTCTCTCCATGCCACAGGAATCAAGCTATCCTGGCTGAAGAGTGGTGAAACCCCGAAACCGGTCCTAGGATGCTTATTCCAGTCCAGGGAGGACCTGGCTTGGCAGTTCAGGCTGGGCTGTTCCCATGAGGCACAGTGTCAAGACTGATTTGCATATGGCTGGGTTCAAACTGGAATGGCATGCTGAGCAAAAAAACGATGGATTTAAGGCCAAGATCTCTGTACAGGGGTGAATGTATGACATTGTTCTGCATTCTGACCATCAACTGTTGTTTTTGCATTTGTCACCCCAAGTGGGACGGGTATGCTCACACGTGAGACCCATGCTCTCCATGCCACTGGAATCAAGCTATCCTGGCTGAAGAGGGGTGGAACCCCGAAACCGGTCCTAGGATGCTTATTCCAGTCCAGGGAGGCCCTGGCTTGTCAGTTCGGGCTGGACTGTTCCCATGAGGCACAGGTCTCAAGACTGATTCGCATACGGCTGGGTTCAAACTGGAATGGCATGGTGAGCAAAAAAACGATGGATTTAGGCCCAGATCTCTGTATTGGGGTGAATGTATGACATTGTTCTGCATTCTGTCCATCAACTGTTGTTTTGCATTTCTCACCCCGAGTGGGACGGGTATGCTCAGACGTGACTCCCGTGCTCTCCATGCCACTGGAATTAAGCTATCCTGGCTGAAGAGGGGTGAAACCCCGAAACCGGTCCTAGGATGCTTATTCCAGTCCAGGGAGGACCTGGCTTGGCAGATCAGGCTGGGCTGTTCCCATGAGCCACAGTGTCAAGACTGATTTGCATATGGCTGAGTTCAAACTGGAATGGCATGGTGAGCAAAAAAACAATGGATTTAAGGCCAAGATCTTCTTACTGGGGTGAATGTATGACATTGTTCTGCATTCTGACCATCAACTGTTGTTTTTGCATTCGTCACCCCGAGTGGGACGGGTATGCTCAGACCTGAGTCCCATGTTCTCCATGCCACTGGAATCAAGCTATCCTGGCTGAAGAGGGGTGGAACCCCGAAACCGGTCCTAGGATGCTTATTCCAGTCCAGGGAGGACCTGGCTTGGCAGTTCGGGCTGGACTGTTCCCATGAGGCACAGGGTCAAGACTGATTTGCATATGGCTGGGTTCAAACTGGAATGGCATGGTGAGCAAAAGAACGATGGATTTAGGCCCATATATCTGTATTGGGGTGAATGTATGACATTGTTCTTCATTCTGTCCATCAACTGTTGTTTTTGCATTTGTCACCCCAAGTGGGACGGGTATGCTCAGACGTGAGTCCTGTGCTCTCCATGCCACTGGAATCAAGCCATCCTGGCTGAAGAGTGGTGAAACCCCGAAACCGGTCCTAGGATGCTTATTCCAGTCCAGGGAGGACCTGGCTTGGCAGATCAGGCTGGGCTGTTCCCATGAGGCACAGTGTCAAGACTGATTTGCATATGGCTGGGTTCAATCTGGAATGGCATGGTGAGCAAAAAAAATGGATTTAGGCCCAGATCTCTGTACTGGGGTGAATGTATGATATTGTTCTGCATTCTGTCCATCAACTGTTGTTTTTGCATTTGTCACCCCGAGTGGGATGGGTATGCTCAGACGTGAGTCCCGTGCTCTCCATGCCACTGGAATCAAGCTATCCTGCCTGAAGAGGGATGAAACCCTGAAACCGGTCCTAGGATGCTTTTTCAAGTCCAGGGATGACCTGGCTTGGCAGTTCGGGCTGGACTGTTCCCATGAGGCACAGGGTCAAGACTGATTTGAATATGGCTGGGTTCAAACTGGAATGGCATGGTGAGCCAAAAACAACGGATTTAGGCTCAGATCTCTGTACTGGGGTGAATGTATGACATTGTTCTGCATTCTGTCTATCAACAGTTGTTTTTTCAATTGTCACCCCGAGTGGGACGGGTATGCTCAGACCTGAGTCCCGTGCTCTCCATGCCACTGGAATCAAGCTATCCTGGCTGAAGAGGGGTGAAACCCCGAAACTGGTCCTAGGATGCTTATTCCAGTCCAGGGAGGACCTGGCTTGGCAGTTCAGGCTGGGCTGTTCCCATGAGGCACAGTGTCAAGACTGATTTGCATATGGCTGGGTTCAAACTGGAATGTCATGGTGAGCAAAAAAACGATGGATTTAGGGCCAGATCTCTATACTGGGGTGAATGTGTGACATTGTTCTGCATTCTGTCCATCAACTGTTGTTTTTGCATTTGTCACCCCGAGTGGGACGGGTATGCTCAGACATGAGTCCCGTGCTCTCCATGCCACTGGAATCAAGCTATCCTGGCTGAAGAGGGGTGAAACCCCGAAACCGGTCCTAGGATGCTTATTCTAGTCCAGGGAGGACCTGGCTTGGCAGTTCGGGCTGGACTGTTCCCATGAGGCACAGGGTCAAGACTGATTTGCATATGGCTGGGTTCAAACTGGAATGGCATGGTGAGCAAAAAACTATGGATTTATGCCCAGATCTCTGTACTGGGGTGAATGTATGACATTGTACTGCATTCAGTCCATCAACTGTTGTTTTTGCATTTGTCACCCCGAGTGGGACGGGTATGCTCAGACGTGAGTCCCGTGCTCTCCATGCCACTGGAATCAAGCTATCCTGGCTGAAGAGGGGTGAAACCCCGAAACCGGTCCTAGGATGCTTATTCCAGTCCAGGGAGGACCTGGCTTGGCAGTTCGGGCTGGACTGTTCCCATGAGGCACAGGGTCAAGTCTGATTTGCATATTGATGGGTTCAAACTGGAATGGCATGGTGAGCAAAAAAAGATAGATTTAGGCCCAGATCTCTGTACTGGGGTGAATGTGTGACATTGTTCTGCATTCTGTCCATCAACTGTTGTTTTTGCATTTGTCACCCGAGTGGGACGGGTATGCTGAGACGTGAGTCCTGTGCTCTCCATGCCACTGGAATCAAGCTATCCTGCATGAAAAGGGATGAAACCCTGAAACCGGTCCTAGGATGCCTATTCCACTCCAGGGAGGACCTGGCTTGGCAGTTCGGGCTGGACTGTTCCCATGAGGCACAGGGTCAAGACTGATTTGCATATGGCTGGGTTCAAACTGGAATGGCATGGTGAGCAGAAAATGGATGGATTTAGGCTCAGATCTCTGTACTGGGGTGAATGTATGACATTGTTCTGCATTCTGTCTATCAACAGTTGTTTTTGCAATTGTCACCCCGAGTGGGACGGGTATGCTCAGACGTGAGTCCCGTTCTCTCCATGCCACAGGAATCAAGCTATCCTGGCTGAAGAGTGGTGAAACCCCGAAACCGGTCCTAGGATGCTTATTCCAGTCCAGGGAGGACCTGGCTTGGCAGTTCGGGCTGGACTGTTCCCATGAGGCACAGGGTCAAGACTGATTTGCATATGGCTGGGATCAAACTGGAATGGCATGGTGAGCAAACAATTATGGATTTAGGCACAGATCTCTGTACTGGGGTGAATGTATGACATTGTTCTGCATTCAGTCCATCAACTGTTGTTTTTGCATTTGTCACCCCGAGTGGGACTGGTATGCTCAGACGTGAGTCCTGTGCTCTCCATGCCACTGGAATCAAGCTATCCTGGCTGAAGAGGGGTGAAACCCCGAAACCGGTCCTAGGATGCTTATTCCAGTTCAGGGAGGACCTGGCTTGGCACTTCGGGCTGGACTGTTCCCATGAGGCACAGGGTTAAGATTGATTTGAATATGGCTGGGTTCAAACTGGAATGGCATGGTGAGCCAAAAACAACGGATTTAGGCTCAGATCTCTGTACTGGGGTGAATGTATGACATTGTTCTGCATTCTGTCTATCAACTGTTGTTTTTTCAGTTGTCACCCCGAGTGGGATGGGTATGCTCAGACGTGAGTCCCATGCTCTCCATGCCTCTGGAATCAAGCTATCCTGGGTGAAGAGGGGTGAAACCCCGAAACCGGTCCTAGGATGCTTATTCCAGTCCAGGGAGGACCTGGCTCGGCAGTTCGGGCTGGACTGTTCCCATGAGGCACAGGGTCAAGACTGATTTGCATATGGCTGGGTTCAAACTGGAATGGCATGGTGAGCAAAAAAACAATGGATTTAGGCCCAGATCTCTGTACTGGGGTGAATGTATGACTTTGTTCTGCATTCTGTCCTTCAACTGTTGTTTTTGTATTTGTCACCCCGAGTGGGATGGGTATGCTCAGACGTGAGTCCCGTGCTCTCCATGCCTCTGGAATCAAGCTAAACTGCCTGAAGAGGGGTGAAACCCCGAAACCGGTCCTAGGATGCCTATTCCAGTCCAGGGAGGACCTGGCTTGGCAGGTCGGGCTGGACTGTTCCCATGAGGCACAGGGTCAAGACTGATTTGCATATGGCTGGGTTCAAACTGGAATGGCATGGTGAGCAAAAAAACGATGGATTTAGGCCCAGATCTCTGTACTGGGGTGAATGTATGACATTGTTCTGAATTCTGTCTATCAACTGTTGTTTTTGCATTTGTCACCCCGAGTGGGACGGGTATGCTCAGACGTGAGTCCCGTGCTCTCCATGCCACTGGATTCAAGCTATCCCAGCTGAAGAGGGGTGAAACCTCGGAACCGGTCCTAGGATGTTTATTCCAGTCCAGGGAGGACCTGGCTTGGCAGTTCGGGCTGGACTGTTCCCATGAGGCACAGGGTCAAGACTGATTTGCATATGGCTGGGTTCAAACTGGAATCGCATTGTGAGCAAAAAACAATGGATTTAGGCCCAGATCTCTGTACTGGGGTGAATGTATGACATTGTTCTGCATTCTGTAAATCAACTGTTGTTTTTGCATTTGTCACCCCTAGTGGGACGGATATGCTCAGATGTGAGTCCCGTGCTCTCCATGCCACTGGAATCAAGCTATCCTGGCTGAAGAGGGGTGAAACCCCGAAACCAGTCCTAGGATGCATATTCCAGTCCAGGAAGGACCTGGCTTGGCAGTTCGGGCTGGACTGTTCCCAAGAGGCACAGGGTCAAGACTGATTTGCATAAGGCTGGGATCAAACTGGAATGGCATGGTGAGCAAAAAATTATGGATTTAGGCACAGATCTCTGTATTGGGGCGAATGTATGACATTATTCTCCATTCTGTCCATCAACTGTTGTTTTTGCATTTGCCACCCCGAGTGGGACTGGTATGCTCAGACGTGAGTCCTGTGCTCTCCATGCCACTGGAATCAAGCTATCCTGGCTGAAGAGGGGTGAAACCCCGAAACCGGTCCTAGGATGCTTATTCCAGTCCAGGGAGGACCTGGCTTGGCAGTTCGGGCTGGACTGTTCCCATGAGGCAAAGGGTCAAGACTGATTTGCATATGGCTGGGTTCAAACTGGAATGGCATGGTGAGCAAAAAAAATGGATTTGGACCCAGATTCCTGTACTGAGGTGAATGTATGACATTGTTCTGCATTCTGTCCATCAACTGTTGTTTTTGCATTTGTCACCCCGAGTGGGATGGGTATGCTCAGACGTGAGTCCCGTGCTCTCTATGCCACTGGAATCAAGCTATCCTGCCTGAAAAGGGATGAAACCCTGAAACCGGTCCTAGAATGCTTATTCCAGTCCAGGGAGGACCTGGCTTGGCAGTTCGGGCTGGACTGTTCCCATGAGGCACAGGGTCAAGACTGAGTTGCATATGGCTGGGTTCAAACTGGAATGGCATGGTGAGCAAAAAATTGATGGATTTAGGCTCAGATCTCTGTACTAGAGTGAATGTATGACATTGTTCTGCATTCTGTCTATCAACAGTTGTTTTTGCAATTGTCACCCCGAGTGGGACGGGTATGCTCAGACGTGAGTCCTGTGCTCTCCATGCCACTGGAATCAAGCTATCCTGGCTGAAGAGTGGTGAAACCCCGAAACCAGTCCTAGGATACTTATTCCAGTCCAGGGAGGACCTGGCTTGGCAGATCAGGCTGGGCTGTTCCCATGAGGCACAGTGTCAAGACTGATTTGCATATGGCTGGGTTCAAACTGGAATGGCATGGTGAGCAAAAAAACTATGGATTTAAGGCCAAGATCTTCTTACTGGGGTGAATGTATGACATTGTTCTGCATTCTGACCATCAACTGTTGTTTTTGCATTCGTCACCCCGAGTGGGACGGGTATGCTCAGACCTGAGTCCCATGCTCTCCATGCCACTGAAATCAAGCTATCCTGGCTGAAGAGGGGTGGAACCCCGAAACCGGTCCTAGGATGCTTATTCCAGTCCAGGGAGGACCTGGCTTGGCAGTTCGGGCTGGACTGTTCCCATGAGGCACAGGGTCAAGACTGATTTGCATATGGCTGGGTTCAAACTGGAATGGCATGGTGAGCAAAAAAACGATGGATTTAGGCCCAGATCTCTGTACTGGGGTGAATGTATGACTTTGTTCTGCATTCTGTCCTTCAACTGTTGTTTTTGTATTTGTCACCCCGAGTGGGATGGGTATGCTCAGACGTGAGTCCCGTGCACTCCATGCCTCTGGAATCAAGCTAAACTGCCTGAAGAGGGGTGAAACCCCGAAACCGGCCCCAGGATGCCTATTCCAGTCCAGGGAGGACCTGGCTTGGCAGGTCGGGCTGGACTGTTCCCATGAGGCACAGGGTCAAGACTGATTTGCATATGGCTGGGTTCAAACTGGAATGGCATGGTGAGCAAAAAAACGATGGATTTAGGCCCAGATCTCTGTACTGGGGTGAATGTATGACATTGTTCTGCATTCTGTCTATCAACTGTTGTTTTTGCATTTGTCACCCCGAGTGGGACGGGTATGCTCAGACGTGAGTCCCGTGCTCTCCATGCCACTGGATTCAAGCTATCCCAGCTGAAGAGGGGTGAAACCCCGGAACCGGTCCTAGGATGTTTATTCCAGTCCAGGGAGGACCTGGCTTGGCAGTTCGGGCTGGACTGTTCCCATGAGGCACAGGGTCAAGACTGATTTGCATATGGCTGGGTTCAAACTGGAATCGCATTGTGAGCAAAAAACAATGGATTTAGGCCCAGATCTCTGTACTGGGGTGAATGTATGACATTGTTCTGCATTCTGTAAATCAACTGTTGTTTTTGCATTTGTCACCCCTAGTGGGACGGATATGCTCAGATGTGAGTCCCGTGCTCTCCATGCCACTGGAATCAAGCTATCCTGGCTGAAGAGGGGTGAAACCCCGAAACCAGTCCTAGGATGCATATTCCAGTCCAGGGAGGACCTGGCTTGGCAGTTCGGGCTGGACTGTTCCCAAGAGGCACAGGGTCAAGACTGATTTGCATAAGGCTGGGATCAAACTGGAATGGCATGGTGAGCAAAAAATTATGGATTTAGGCACAGATCTCTGTATTGGGGCAAATGTATGACATTATTCTCCATTCTGTCCATCAACTGTTGTTTTTGCATTTGCCACCCCGAGTGGGACTTGTATGCTCAGACGTGAGTCCTGTGCTCTCCATGCCACTGGAATCAAGCTATCCTGGCTGAAGAGGGGTGAAACCCCGAAACCGGTCCTAGGATGCTTATTCCAGTCCAGGGAGGACCTGGCTTGGCAGTTCGGGCTGGACTGTTCCCATGAGGCAAAGGGTCAAGACTGATTTGCATATGGCTGGGTTCAAACTGGAATGGCATGGTGAGCAAAAAAAATGGATTTGGACCCAGATTCCTGTACTGAGGTGAATGTATGACATTGTTCTGCATTCTGTCCATCAACTGTTGTTTTTGCATTTGTCATCCCGAGTGGGATGGGTATGCTCAGACGTGAGTCCCGTGCTCTCTATGCCACTGGAATCAAGCTATCCTGCCTGAAAAGGGATGAAACCCTGAAACCGGTCCTAGAATGCTTATTCCAGTCCAGGGAGGACCTGGCTTGGCAGTTCGGGATGGACTGTTCCCATGAGGCACAGGGTCAAGACTGATTTGCATATGGCTGGGTTCAAACTGGAATGGCATGGTGAGCAAAAAATGGATGGATTTAGGCTCAGATCTCTGTACTAGAGTGAATGTATGACATTGTTCTGCATTCTGTCTATCAACAGTTGTTTTTGCAATTGTCACCCCGAGTGGGACGGGTATGCTCAGACGTGAGTCCTGTGCTCTCCATGCCACTGGAATCAAGCTATCCTGGCTGAAGAGTGGTGAAACCCCGAAACCGATCCTAGGATACTTATTCCAGTCCAGGGAGGACCTGGCTTGGCAGATCAGGCTGGGCTGTTCCCATGAGGCACAGTGTCAAGACTGATTTGCATATGGCTGGGTTCAAACTGGAATGGCATGGTGAGCAAAAAAACAATGGATTTAAGGCCAAGATCTTCTTACTGGGGTGAATGTATGACATTGTTCTGCATTCTGACCATCAACTGTTGTTTTTGCATTCGTCACCCCGAGTGGGACGGGTATGCTCAGACCTGAGTCCCATGCTCTCCATGCCACTGGAATCAAGCTATCCTGGCTGAAGAGGGGTGGAACCCCGAAACCGGTCCTAGGATGCTTATTCCAGTCCAGGGAGGACCTGGCTTGGCAGTTCGGGCTGGACTGTTCCCATGAGGCACAGGGTCAAGACTGATTTGCATATGGCTGGGTTCAAACTGGAATGGCATGGTGAGCAAAAAAACGATGTATTTAGGCCCAGATCTCTGTATTGCGGTGAATGTATGACATTGTTCTTCATTCTGTCCATCAACTGTTGTTTTTGCATTTGTCACCCCAAGTGGGACGGGTATGCTCAGACGTGAGTCCTGTGCTCTCCATGCCACTGGAATCAAGCTATCCTGGCTGAAGAGTGGTGAAACCCCGAAACCGGTCCTAGGATGCTTATTCCAGTCCAGGGAGGACCTGGCTTGGCAGATCAGGCTGGACTGTTCCCATGAGGCACAGTGTCAAGACTGATTTGCATATGGCTGGGTTCAATCTGGAATTGCATGGTGAGCAAAAAAAATGGATTTAGGCCAAGATCTCTGTACTGGGGTGAATGTATGATATTGTTCTGCATTCTGTCCATCAACTGTTGTTTTTGCATTTGTCACCCCGAGTGGGATGGGTATGCTCAGACGTGAGTCCCGTGCTCTCCATGCCACTGGAATCAAGCTATCCTGCCTGAAGAGGGATGAAACCCTGAAACCGGTCCTAGGATGCTTTTTCAAGTCCAGGGATGACCTGGCTTGGCAATTCGGGCTGGACTGTTCCCATGAGGCACAGCGTCAAGACTGATTTGAATATGGCTGGGTTCAAACTGGAATGGCATGGTGAGCCAAAAACAACGGATTTAGGCTCAGATCTCTGTACTGGGGTGAATGTATGACATTGTTCTGCATTCTGTCTATCAACAGTTGTTTTTTCAATTGTCACCCCGAGTGGGACGGGTATGCTCAGACCTGAGTCCTGTGCTCTCCATGCCACTGGAATCAAGCTATCCTGGCTGAAGAGGGGTGAAACCCCGAAACCGGTCCTAGGATGCTTATTCCAGTCCAGGGAGGACCTGGCTTGGCAATTCAGGCTGGGCTGTTCCCATGAGGCACAGTGTCAAGACTGATTTGCATATGGCTGGGTTCAAACTGGAATGTCATGGTGAGCAAAAAAACGATGGATTTAGGCCCAGATCTCTATACTGGGGTGAATGTATGACATTGTTCTGCATTCTGTCCATCAACTGTTGTTTTTGCATTTGTCACCCCGAGTGGGACGGGTATGCTCAGACATGAGTCCCGTGCTCTCCATGCCACTGGAATCAAGCTATCCTGGCTGAAAAGGGGTGAAACCCCGAAACCGGTCCTAGGATGCTTATTCTAGTCCAGGGAGGACCTGGCTTGGCAGTTCGGGCTGGACTGTTCCCATGAGGCACAGGGTCAAGACTGATTTGCATATGGCTGGGTTCAAACTGGAATGGCATGGTGAGCAAAAAACGATGGATTAAGGCCCAGATCTCTGTACTGGGGTGAATGTATGACATTGTTCTGCATTCAGTCCATCAACTGTTGTTTTTGCATTTGTCACCCCGAGTGGGACGGGTATGCTCAGACGTGAGTCCCGTGCTCTCCATGCCACTGGAATCAAGCTATCCTGGCTGAAGAGGGGTGAAACCCCGAAACCGGTCCTAGGATGCTTATTCCAGTCCAGGGAGGACCTGGCTTGGCAGTTCGGGCTGGACTGTTCCCATGAGGCACAGGGTCAAGTCTGATTTGCATGTTGCTGGGTTCAAACTGGAATGGCATGGTGAGCAAAAAAGATAGATTTAGGCCCAGATCTCTGTACTGGGGTGAATGTATGACATTGTTCTGCATTCTGTCCATCAACTGTTGTTTTTGCATTTGTCACCCGAGTGGGACGGGTTTGCTCAGATGTGAGTCCCGTGCTCTCCATGCCACTGGAATCAAGCTATCCTGCCTGAAAAGGGATGAAACCCTGAAACCGGTCCTAGGATGCCTATTCCAGTCCAGGGAGGACCTGGCTTGGCAGTTCGGGCTGGACTGTTCCCATGAGGCACAGGGTCAAGACTGATTTGCATATGGCTGGGTTCAAACTGGAATGGCATGGTGAGCAGAAAATTGATGGATTTAGGCTCAGATCTCTGTACTGGGGTGAATGTATGACATTGTTCTGCATTCTGTCTATCAACAGTTGTTTTTGCAATTGTCACCCCGAGTGGGACGGGTATGCTCAGACGTGAGTCCCGTTCTCTCCATGCCACAGGAATCAAGCTATCCTGGCTGAAGAGTGGTGAAACCCCGAAACCGGTCCTAGGATGCTTATTCCAGTCCAGGGAGGACCTGGCTTGGCAGTTCAGGCTGGGCTGTTCCCATGAGGCACAGTGTCAAGACTGATTTGCATATGGCTGGGTTCAAACTGGAATGGCATGCTGAGCAAAAAAACGATGGATTTAAGGCCAAGATCTCTGTACAGGGGTGAATGTATGACATTGTTCTGCATTCTGACCATCAACTGTTGTTTTTGCATTTGTCACCCCAAGTGGGACGGGTATGCTCACACGTGAGACCCATGCTCTCCATGCCACTGGAATCAAGCTATCCTGGCTGAAGAGGGGTGGAACCCCGAAACCGGTCCTAGGATGCTTATTCCAGTCCAGGGAGGCCCTGGCTTGTCAGTTCGGGCTGGACTGTTCCCATGAGGCACAGGTCTCAAGACTGATTCGCATACGGCTGGGTTCAAACTGGAATGGCATGGTGAGCAAAAAAACGATGGATTTAGGCCCAGATCTCTGTATTGGGGTGAATGTATGACATTGTTCTGCATTCTGTCCATCAACTGTTGTTTTGCATTTCTCACCCCGAGTGGGACGGGTATGCTCAGACGTGACTCCCGTGCTCTCCATGCCACTGGAATTAAGCTATCCTGGCTGAAGAGGGGTGAAACCCCGAAACCGGTCCTAGGATGCTTATTCCAGTCCAGGGAGGACCTGGCTTGGCAGATCAGGCTGGGCTGTTCCCATGAGCCACAGTGTCAAGACTGATTTGCATATGGCTGAGTTCAAACTGGAATGGCATGGTGAGCAAAAAAACAATGGATTTAAGGCCAAGATCTTCTTACTGGGGTGAATGTATGACATTGTTCTGCATTCTGACCATCAACTGTTGTTTTTGCATTCGTCACCCCGAGTGGGACGGGTATGCTCAGACCTGAGTCCCATGTTCTTCATGCCACTGGAATCAAGCTATCCTGGCTGAAGAGGGGTGGAACCCCGAAACCGGTCCTAGGATGCTTATTCCAGTCCAGGGAGGACCTGGCTTGGCAGTTCGGGCTGGACTGTTCCCATGAGGCACAGGGTCAAGACTGATTTGCATATGGCTGGGTTCAAACTGGAATGGCATGGTGAGCAAAAAAACGATGGATTTAGGCCCATATATCTGTATTGGGGTGAATGTATGACATTGTTCTTCATTCTGTCCATCAACTGTTGTTTTTGCATTTGTCACCCCAAGTGGGACGGGTATGCTCAGACGTGAGTCCTGTGCTCTCCATGCCACTGGAATCAAGCCATCCTGGCTGAAGAGTGGTGAAACCCCGAAACCGGTCCTAGGATGCTTATTCCAGTCCAGGGAGGACCTGGCTTGGCAGATCAGGCTGGGCTGTTCCCATGAGGCACAGTGTCAAGACTGATTTGCATATGGCTGGGTTCAATCTGGAATGGCATGGTGAGCAAAAAAATGGATTTAGGCCCAGATCTCTGTACTGGGGTGAATGTATGATATTGTTCTGCATTCTGTCCATCAACTGTTGTTTTAGCATTTGTCACCCCGAGTGGGATGGGTATGCTCAGACGTGAGTCCCGTGCTCTCCATGCCACTGGAATCAAGCTATCCTGCCTGAAGAGGGATGAAACCCTGAAACCGGTCCTAGGATGCTTTTTCAAGTCCAGGGATGACCTGGCTTGGCAGTTCGGGCTGGACTGTTCCCATGAGGCACAGGGTCAAGACTGATTTGAATATGGCTGGGTTCAAACTGGAATGGCATGGTGAGCCAAAAACAACGGATTTAGGCTCAGATCTCTGTACTGGGGTGAATGTATGACATTGTTCTGCATTCTGTCTATCAACAGTTGTTTTTTCAATTGTCACCCCGAGTGGGACGGGTATGCTCAGACCTGAGTCCCGTGCTCTCCATGCCACTGGAATCAAGCTATCCTGGCTGAAGAGGGGTGAAACCCCGAAACTGGTCCTAGGATGCTTATTCCAGTCCAGGGAGGACCTGGCTTGGCAGTTCAGGCTGGGCTGTTCCCATGAGGCACAGTGTCAAGACTGATTTGCATATGGCTGGGTTCAAACTGGAATGTCATGGTGAGCAAAAAAACGATGGATTTAGGGCCAGATCTCTATACTGGGGTGAATGTGTGACATTGTTCTGCATTCTGTCCATCAACTGTTGTTTTTGCATTTGTTACCCCGAGTGGGACGGGTATGCTCAGACATGAGTCCCGTGCTCTCCATGCCACTGGAATCAAGCTATCCTGGCTGAAGAGGGGTGAAACCCCGAAACCGGTCCTAGGATGCTTATTCTAGTCCAGGGAGGACCTGGCTTGGCAGTTCGGGCTGGACTGTTCCCATGAGGCACAGGGTCAAGACTGATTTGCATATGGCTGGGTTCAAACTGGAATGGCATGGTGAGCAAAAAACTATGGATTTAGGCCCAGATCTCTGTACTGGGGTGAATGTATGACATTGTACTGCATTCAGTCCATCAACTGTTGTTTTTGCATTTGTCACCCCGAGTGGGACGGGTATGCTCAGACGTGAGTCCCGTGCTCTCCATGCCACTGGAATCAAGCTATCCTGGCTGAAGAGGGGTGAAACCCCGAAACCGGTCCTAGGATGCTTATTCCAGTCCAGGGAGGACCTGGCTTGGCAGTTCGGGCTGGACTGTTCCCATGAGGCACAGGGTCAAGTCTGATTTGCATATTGATGGGTTCAAACTGGAATGGCAGGGTGAGCAAAAAAAGATAGATTTAGGCCCAGATCTCTGTACTGGGGTGAATGTGTGACATTGTTCTGCATTCTGTCCATCAACTGTTGTTTTTGCATTTGTCACCCGAGTGGGACGGGTATGCTGAGACGTGAGTCCTGTGCTCTCCATGCCACTGGAATCAAGCTATCCTGCATGAAAAGGGATGAAACCCTGAAACCGGTCCTAGGATGCCTATTCCACTCCAGGGAGGACCTGGCTTGGCAGTTCGGGCTGGACTGTTCCCATGAGGCACAGGGTCAAGACTGATTTGCATATGGCTGGGTTCAAACTGGAATGGCATGGTGAGCAGAAAATGGATGGATTTAGGCTCAGATCTCTGTACTGGGGTGAATGTATGACATTGTTCTGCATTCTGTCTATCAACAGTTGTTTTTGCAATTGTCACCCCGAGTGGGACGGGTATGCTCAGACGTGAGTCCCGTTCTCTCCATGCCACAGGAATCAAGCTATCCTGGCTGAAGAGTGGTGAAACCCCGAAACCGGTCCTAGGATGCTTATTCCAGTCCAGGGAGGACCTGGCTTGGCAGTTCAGGCTGGGCTGTTCCCATGAGGCACAGTGTGAAGACTGATTTGCATATGGCTGGGTTCAAACTGGAATGGCATGGTGAGCAAAAAAACGATGGATTTAAGGCCAAGATCTCTGTACAGGGGTGAATGTATGACATTGGTCTGCATTCTGACCATCAACTGTTGTTTTTGCATTTGTCACCCCAAGTGGGACGGGTATGCTCACACGTGAGTCCCATGCTCTCCATGCCACTGGAATCAAGCTATCCTGGCTGAAGAGGGGTGGAACCCCGAAACCGGTCCTAGGATGCTTATTCCAGTCCAGGGAGGACCTGGCTTGGCAGTTCGGGCTGGACTGTTCCCATGAGGCACAGGGTCAAGACTGATTTGCATATGGCTGGGTTCAAACTGGAATCGCATTGTGAGCAAAAAACAATGGATTTAGGCCCAGATCTCTGTACTGGGGTGAATGTATGACATTGTTCTGCATTCTGTAAATCAACTGTTGTTTTTGCATTTGTCACCCCTAGTGGGACGGATATGCTCAGATGTGAGTCCCGTGCTCTCCATGCCACTGGAATCAAGCTATCCTGGCTGAAGAGGGGTGAAACCCCGAAACCAGTCCTAGGATGCATATTCCAGTCCAGGGAGGACCTGGCTTGGCAGTTTGGGCTGGACTGTTCCCAAGAGGCACAGGGTCAAGACTGATTTGCATAAGGCTGGGATCAAACTGGAATGGCATGGTGAGCAAAAAATTATGGATTTAGGCACAGATCTCTGTATTGGGGCAAATGTATGACATTATTCTCCATTCTGTCCATCAACTGTTGTTTTTGCATTTGCCACCCCGAGTGGGACTTGTATGCTCAGACGTGAGTCCTGTGCTCTCCATGCCACTGGAATCAAGCTATCCTGGCTGAAGAGGGGTGAAACCCCGAAACCGGTCCTAGGATGCTTATTCCAGTCCAGGGAGGACCTGGCTTGGCAGTTCGGGCTGGACTGTTCCCATGAGGCAAAGGGTCAAGACTGATTTGCATATGGCTGGGTTCAAACTGGAATGGCATGGTGAGCAAAAAATGGATGGATTTAGGCTCAGATCTCTGTACTAGAGTGAATGTATGACATTGTTCTGCATTCTGTCCATCAACTGTTGTTTTTGCATTTGTCACCCCGAGTGGGATGGGTATGCTCAGACGTGAGTCCCGTGCTCTCTATGCCACTGGAATCAAGCTATCCTGCCTGAAAAGGGATGAAACCCTGAAACCGGTCCTAGAATGCTTATTCCAGTCCAGGGAGGACCTGGCTTGGCAGTTCGGGATGGACTGTTCCCATGAGGCACAGGGTCAAGACTGATTTGCATATGGCTGGGTTCAAACTGGAATGGCATGGTGAGCAAAAAATGGATGGATTTAGGCTCAGATCTCTGTACTAGAGTGAATGTATGACATTGTTCTGCATTCTGTCTATCAACAGTTGTTTTTGCAATTGTCACCCCGAGTGGGACGGGTATGCTCAGACGTGAGTCCTGTGCTCTCCATGCCACTGGAATCAAGCTATCCTGGCTGAAGAGTGGTGAAACCCCGAAACCGATCCTAGGATACTTATTCCAGTCCAGGGAGGACCTGGCTTGGCAGATCAGGCTGGGCTGTTCCCATGAGGCACAGTGTCAAGACTGATTTGCATATGGCTGGGTTCAAACTGGAATGGCATGGTGAGCAAAAAAACAATGGATTTAAGGCCAAGATCTTCTTACTGGGGTGAATGTATGACATTGTTCTGCATTCTGACCATCAACTGTTGTTTGTGCATTCGTCACCCCGAGTGGGACGGGTATGCTCAGACCTGAGTCCCATGCTCTCCATGCCACTGGAATCAAGCTATCCTGGCTGAAGAGGGGTGGAACCCCGAAACCGGTCCTAGGATGCTTATTCCAGTCCAGGGAGGACCTGGCTTGGCAGTTCGGGCTGGACTGTTCCCATGAGGCACAGGGTCAAGACTGATTTGCATATGGCTGGGTTCAAACTGGAATGGCATGGTGAGCAAAAAAACGATGTATTTAGGCCCAGATCTCTGTATTGGGGTGAATGTATGACATTGTTCTTCATTCTGTCCATCAACTGTTGTTTTTGCATTTGTCACCCCAAGTGGGACGGGTATGCTCAGACGTGAGTCCTGTGCTCTCCATGCCACTGGAATCAAGCTATCCTGGCTGAAGAGTGGTGAAACCCCGAAACCGGTCCTAGGATGCTTATTCCAGTCCAGGGAGGACCTGGCTTGGCAGATCAGGCTGGGCTGTTCCCATGAGGCACAGTGTCAAGACTGATTTGCATATGGCTGGGTTCAATCTGGAATGGCATGGTGAGCAAAAAAAATGGATTTAGGCCAAGATCTCTGTACTGGGGTGAATGTATGATATTGTTCTGCATTCTGTCCATCAACTGTTGTTTTTGCATTTGTCACCCCGAGTGGGATGGGTATGCTCAGACGTGAGCCCCGTGCTCTCCATGCCACTGGAATCAAGCTATCCTGCCTGAAGAGGGATGAAACCCTGAAACCGGTCCTAGGATGCTTTTTCAAGTCCAGGGATGACCTGGCTTGGCAATTCGGGCTGGACTGTTCCCATGAGGCACAGCGTCAAGACTGATTTGAATATGGCTGGGTTCAAACTGGAATGGCATGGTGAGCCAAAAACAACGGATTTAGGCTCAGATCTCTGTACTGGGGTGAATGTATGACATTGTTCTGCATTCTGTCTATCAACAGTTGTTTTTTCAATTGTCACCCCGAGTGGGACGGGTATGCTCAGACCTGAGTCCTGTGCTCTCCATGCCACTGGAATCAAGCTATCCTGGCTGAAGAGGGGTGAAACCCCGAAACCGGTCCTAGGATGCTTATTCCAGTCCAGGGAGGACCTGGCTTGGCAATTCAGGCTGGGCTGTTCCCATGAGGCACAGTGTCAAGACTGATTTGCATATGGCTGGGTTCAAACTGGAATGTCATGGTGAGCAAAAAAACGATGGATTTAGGCCCAGATCTCTATACTGGGGTGAATGTATGACATTGTTCTGCATTCTGTCCATCAACTGTTGTTTTTGCATTTGTCACCCCGAGTGGGACGGGTATGCTCAGACATGAGTCCCGTGCTCTCCATGCCACTGGAATCAAGCTATCCTGGCTGAAAAGGGGTGAAACCCCGAAACCGGTCCTAGGATGCTTATTCTAGTCCAGGGAGGACCTGGCTTGGCAGTTCGGGCTGGACTGTTCCCATGAGGCACAGGGTCAAGACTGATTTGCATATGGCTGGGTTCAAACTGGAATGGCATGGTGAGCAAAAAACTATGGATTAAGGCCCAGATCTCTGTACTGGGGTGAATGTATGACATTGTTCTGCATTCAGTCCATCAACTGTTGTTTTTGCATTTGTCACCCCGAGTGGGACGGGTATGCTCAGACGTGAGTCCCGTGCTCTCCATGCCACTGGAATCAAGCTATCCTGGCTGAAGAGGGGTGAAACCCCGAAACCGGTCCTAGGATGCTTATTCCAGTCCAGGGAGGACCTGGCTTGGCAGTTCGGGCTGGACTGTTCCCAAGAGGCACAGGGTCAAGTCTGATTTGCATGTTGCTGGGTTCAAACTGGAATGGCATGGTGAGCAAAAAAAGATAGATTTAGGCCCAGATCTCTGTACTGGGGTGAATGTATGACATTGTTCTGCATTCTGTCCATCAACTGTTGTTTTTGCATTTGTCACCCGAGTGGGACGGGTTTGCTCAGATGTGAGTCCCGTGCTCTCCATGCCACTGGAATCAAGCTATCCTGCCTGAAAAGGGATGAAACCCTGAAACCGGTCCTAGGATGCCTATTCCAGTCCAGGGAGGACCTGGCTTGGCAGTTCGGGCTGGACTGTTCCCATGAGGCACAGGGTCAAGACTGATTTGCATATGGCTGGGTTCAAACTAGAATGGCATGGTGAGCAGAAAATTGATGGATTTAGGCTCAGATCTCTGTACTGGGGTGAATGTATGACATTGTTCTGCATTCTGTCTATCAACAGTTGTTTTTGCAATTGTCACCCCGAGTGGGACGGGTATGCTCAGACGTGAGTCCCGTTCTCTCCATGCCACAGGAATCAAGCTATCCTGGCTGAAGAGTGGTGAAACCCCGAAACCGGTCCTAGGATGCTTATTCCAGTCCAGGGAGGACCTGGCTTGGCAGTTCAGGCTGGGCTGTTCCCATGAGGCACAGTGTCAAGACTGATTTGCATATGGCTGGGTTCAAACTGGAATGGCATGCTGAGCAAAAAAACGATGGATTTAAGGCCAAGATCTCTGTACAGGGGTGAATGTATGACATTGTTCTGCATTCTGACCATCAACTGTTGTTTTTGCATTTGTCACCCCAAGTGGGACGGGTATGCTCACACGTGAGTCCCATGCTCTCCATGCCACTGGAATCAAGCTATCCTGGCTGAAGAGGGGTGGAACCCCGAAACCGGTCCTAGGATGCTTATTCCAGTCCAGGGAGGCCCTGGCTTGTCAGTTCGGGCTGGACTGTTCCCATGAGGCACAGGGTCAAGACTGATTCGCATACGGCTGGGTTCAAACTGGAATGGCATGGTGAGCAAAAAAACGATGGATTTAGGCCCAGATCTCTGTATTGGGGTGAATGTATGACATTGTTCTGCATTCTGTCCATCAACTGTTGTTTTGCATTTCTCACCCCGAGTGGGACGGGTATGCTCAGACGTGACTCCCGTGCTCTCCATGCCACTGGAATTAAGCTATCCTGGCTGAAGAGGGGTGAAACCCCGAAACCGGTCCTAGGATGCTTATTCCAGTCCAGGGAGGACCTGGCTTGGCAGATCAGGCTGGGCTGTTCCCATGAGCCACAGTGTCAAGACTGATTTGCATATGGCTGGGTTCAAACTGGAATGGCATGGTGAGCAAAAAAACAATGGATTTAAGGCCAAGATCTTCTTACTGGGGTGAATGTATGACATTGTTCTGCATTCTGACCATCAACTGTTGTTTTTGCATTCGTCACCCCGAGTGGGACGGGTATGCTCAGACCTGAGTCCCATGCTCTCCATGCCACTGGAATCAAGCTATCCTGGCTGAAGAGGGGTGGAACCCCAAAACCGGTCCTAGGATGCTTATTCCAGTCCAGGGAGGACCTGGCTTGGCAGTTCGGGCTGGACTGTTCCCATGAGGCACAGGGTCAAGACTGATTTGCATATGGCTGGGTTCAAACTGGAATGGCATGGTGAGCAAAAAAACGATGGATTTAGGCCCAGATATCTGTATTGGGGTGAATGTATGACATTGTTCTTCATTCTGTCCATCAACTGTTGTTTTTGCATTTGTCACCCCAAGTGGGACGGGTATGCTCAGACGTGAGTCCTGTGCTCTCCATGCCACTGGAATCAAGCTATCCTGGCTGAAGAGTGGTGAAACCCCGAAACCGGTCCTAGGATGCTTATTCCAGTCCAGGGAGGACCTGGCTTGGCAGATCAGGCTGGGCTGTTCCCATGAGGCACAGTGTCAAGACTGATTTGCATATGGCTGGGTTCAATCTGGAATGGCATGGTGAGCAAAAAAAATGGATTTAGGCCCAGATCTCTGTACTGGGGTGAATGTATGATATTGTTCTGCATTCTGTCCATCAACTGTTGTTTTTGCATTTGTCACCCCGAGTGGGATGGGTATGCTCAGACGTGAGTCCCGTGCTCTCCATGCCACTGGAATCAAGCTATCCTGCCTGAAGAGGGATGAAACCCTGAAACCGGTCCTAGGATGCTTTTTCAAGTCCAGGGATGACCTGGCTTGGCAGTTCGTGCTGGACTGTTCCCATGAGGCACAGGGTCAAGACTGATTTGAATATGGCTGGGTTCAAACTGGAATGGCATGGTGAGCCAAAAACAACGGATTTAGGCTCAGATCTCTGTACTGGGGTGAATGTATGACATTGTTCTGCATTCTGTCTATCAACAGTTGTTTTTTCAATTGTCACCCCGAGTGGGACGGGTATGCTCAGACCTGAGTCCCGTGCTCTCCATGCCACTGGAATCAAGCTATCCTGGCTGAAGAGGGGTGAAACCCCGAAACTGGTCCTAGGATGCTTATTCCAGTCCAGGGAGGACCTGGCTTGGCAGTTCAGGCTGGGCTGATCCCATGAGGCACATTGTCAAGACTGATTTGCATATGGCTGGGTTCAAACTGGAATGTCATGGTGAGCAAAAAAACGATGGATTTAGGCCCAGATCTCTATACTGGGGTGAATGTGTGACATTGTTCTGCATTCTGTCCATCAACTGTTGTTTTTGCATTTGTCACCCCGAGTGGGACGGGTATGCTCAGACATGAGTCCCGTGCTCTCCATGCCACTGGAATCAAGCTATCCTGGCTGAAGAGGGGTGAAACCCCGAAACCGGTCCTAGGATGCTTATTCTAGTCCAGGGAGGACCTGGCTTGGCAGTTCGGGCTGGACTGTTCCCATGAGGCACAGGGTCAAGACTGATTTGCATATGGCTGGGTTCAAACTGGAATGGCATGGTGAGCAAAAAACTATGGATTTAGGCCCAGATCTCTGTACTGGGGTGAATGTATGACATTGTTCTGCATTCAGTCCATCAACTGTTGTTTTTGCATTTGTCACCCCGAGTGGGACGGGTATGCTCAGACGTGAGTCCCGTGCTCTCCATGCCACTGGAATCAAGCTATCCTGGCTGAAGAGGGGTGAAACCCCGAAACCGGTTCTAGGATGCTTATTCCAGTCCAGGGAGGACCTGGCTTGGCAGTTCGGGCTGGACTGTTCCCATGAGGCACAGGGTCAAGTCTGATTTGCATATTGCTGGGTTCAAACTGGAATGGCATGGTGAGCAAAAAAAGATAGATTTAGGCCCAGATCTCTGTACTGGGGTGAATGTATGACATTGTTCTGCATTCTGTCTATCAACAGTTGTTTTTGCAATTGTCACCCCGAGTGGGACGGGTATGCTCAGACGTGAGTCCCGTTCTCTCCATGCCACAGGAATCAAGCTATCCTGGCTGAAGAGTGGTGAAACCCCGAAACCGGTCCTAGGATGCTTATTCCAGTCCAGGGAGGACCTGGCTTGGAAGTTCAGGCTGGGCTGTTCCCATGAGGCACAGTGTCAAGACTGATTTGCATATGGCTGGGTTCAAACTGGAATGGCATGGTGAGCAAAAAAACGATGGATTTAAGGCCAAGATCTCTGTACAGGGGTGAATGTATGACATTGGTCTGCATTCTGACCATCAACTGTTGTTTTTGCATTTGTCACCCCAAGTGGGACGGGTATGCTCACACGTGAGTCCCATGCTCTCCATGCCACTGGAATCAAGCTATCCTGGCTGAAGAGGGGTGGAACCCCGAAACCGGTCCTAGGATGCTTATTCCAGTCCAGGGAGGCCCTGGCTTGGCAGTTCGGGCTGGACTGTTCCCATGAGGCACAGGGTCAAGACTGATTCGCATACGGCTGGGTTCAAACTGGAATGGCATGGTGAGCAAAAAAACGATGGATTTAGGCCCAGATCTCTGCATTGGGGTGAATGTATGACATTGTTCTGCATTCTGTCCATCAACTGTTGTTTTTGCATTTCTCACCCCGAGTGGGACGGGTATGCTCAGACGTGACTCCCGTGCTCTCCATGCCACTGGAATTAAGCTATCCTGGCTGAAGGGGGGTGAAACCCCGCAACCGGTCCTAGGATGCTTATTCCAGTCCAGGGAGGACCTGGCTTGGCAGTTCGGGCTGGACTGTTCCCATGCGGCACAGGGTCAAGACTGATTTGCATATGGCTGGGTTCAAACTGGAATGGCATGGTGAGCAAAAAAAATTGATTTAGGCCCAGATCTCTGTACTGGGGTGAATGTATGACATTGTTCTGCATTCTGTCCATCAACTGTTGTTTTTGCATTTGTCACCCCGAATGGGGTGGGCATACTCAGACGTGAGTCCCGTGCTCTCCATGCCACTGGAATCAAGCTATCCTGGCTGAAGAGGGGTGAAACCCCGAAACCGGTCCTAGGATGCTTATTCCAGTCCAGGGAGGACCTGGCTTGGCAGTTCGGACTGGACTGTTCCCATGAGGCACAGGGTCAAGTCTGATTTGCATGTGGCTGGGTTCAAACTGGAATGGCAGGGTGAGCAAAAAAAGATGGATTTAGGCCCAGATCTCTGTACTGGGGTGAATGTATGACATTGTTCTGCATTCTGTCCATCAACTGTTGTTTTTGCATTTGTCACCCCGAGTGGGACGGGTATGCTCAGACGTGAGTCCCGTGCTCTCCATACCACTGGAATCAAGCTATCCTGGCTGAAGAGGGGTGAAACCCCGAAACCGGTCCTAGGTTGCTTATTCCAGTCCAGGGAGGACCTGGTTTGGCAGTTCGGGCTGGACTGTTCCCATGAGGCACAGGGTCAAGACTGATTTCCATATGGCTGGGTTCAAACTGGAATGGCATGGTGAGCAAAAAACAATGGATGTAGGCCCAGATCTCTGTACTGGGGTGAATGCATGACATTCTTCTGCATTCTGTCCATCAACTGTTGTTTTTGCATTTGTCACCCCGAGTGGGATGGGTATTCTCAGACGTGAGTCCCGTGCTCTCCATGCCTCTGGAATCAAGCTAAACTGCCGGAAGGAGGTGAAAGCCTGAAACCGGTCCTAGGATGCTTATTCCAGTCCAGGGAGGACCTGGCTTGGCAGTTCGGGCTGGACTGTTCCCATGAGGCACAGGGTCAAGACTGATTTGCATATGGCTGGGTTCAAACTGGAATGGCATGGTGAGCAAAAAACGATAGATTTAGGCTCAGATCTCTGCACTGTGGTGCATGTATGACATTGTTCTGCATTCTGACCATCAACTGTTGTTTTTGCATTTGTCACCCCGAGTGGGACGGGTATGCTCAGACGTGAGTCCCGTGCTCTCCATGCCACTGGATTCAAGCTATCCCGGCTGAAGAGGGGTGAAACCCCGGAACCGGTCCTAGGATGCTTATTCCAGTCCAGGGAGGACCTGGCTTGGCAGTTCGGGCTGGACTGTTCCCATGAGGCACAGGGTCAAGACTGATTTGCATATGGCTGGGTTCAAACTGGAATCGCATGGTGAGCAAAAAACAATGGATTTAGGCCCAGATCTCTGTACTGGGGTGAATGTATGACATTGTTCTGCATTCTGTAAATCAACTGTTGTTTTTGCATTTGTCACCCCTAGTGGGACGGGTATGCTCAGATGTGAGTCCCGTGCTCTCCATGCCACTGGAATCAAGCTATCCTGGCTGAAGAGGGGTGAAACGCTGAAACCAGTCCTAGGATGCATATTCCAGTCCAGGGAGGACCTGGCTTGGCAGTTCGGGCTAGACTGTTCCCATGAGGCACCGGGTCAAGACTGATTTGCATATGGCTGGGATCAAACTGGAATGGCATGGTGAGCAAAAAATTATGGATTTAGGCACAGATCTCTGTATTGGGGCGAATGTATGACATTATTCTCCATTCTGTCCATCAACTGTTGTTTTTGCATTTGCCACCCCGAGTGGGACTGGTATGCTCAGACGTGAGTCCTGTGCTCTCCATGCCACTGAAATCAAGCTATCCTGGCTGAAGAGGGGTGAAACCCCAAAACCGGTCCTAGGATGCTTATTCCAGTCCAGGGAGGACCTGGCTTGGCAGTTCGGGCTGGACTGTTCCCATGAGGCAAAGGGCCAAGACTGATTTGCATATGGCTGGGTTCAAACTGGAATGGCATGGTGAGCAAAAAAAATGGATTTGGGCCCAGATTCCTGTACTGGGGTGAATGTATGACATTGTTCTGCATTCTGTCCATCAACTGTTGTTTTTGCATTTGTCACCCCGAGTGGGATGGGTATGCTCAGACGTGAGTCCCGTGCTCTCCATGCCACTGGAATCAAGCTATCCTCCCTGAAAAGGGATGAAACCCTGAAACCGGTCCTAGGATGCTTATTCCAGTCCAGGGAGGACCTGGCTTGGCAGTTCGGGCTGGACTGTTCCCATGAGGCACAGGGTCAAGACTGATTTGCATATGGCTGGGTTCAAACTGGAATGGCATGGTGAGCAAAAAATGGATGGATTTAGGCTCAGATCTCTGTACTGGAGTGAATGTATGACATTGTTCTGCATTCTGTCTATCAACAGTTGTTTTTGCAATTGTCACCCCGAGTGGAACGGGTATGCTCAGACGTGAGTCCTGTGCTCTCCATGCCACTGGAATCAAGCTATCCTGGCTGAAGAGGGGTCGAACCCCGAAACCGGTCCTAGGATGCTTATTCCAGTCCAGGGAGGACCTGGCTTGGCAGTTCGGGCTGGACTGTTCCCATGAGGCACAGGGTCAAGACTGATTTGCATATGGCTGGGTTCAAACTGGAATGGCATGGTGAGCAAAAAAACAATGGATTTAAGGCCAAGATCTTCTTACTGGGGTGAATGTATGACATTGTTCTGCATTCTGACCATCAACTGTTGTTTTTGCATTCGTCACCCCGAGTGGGACGGGTATGCTCAGACCTGAGTCCCATGCTCTCCATGCCACTGGAATCAAGCTATCCTGGCTGAAGAGGGGTCGAACCCCGAAACCGGTCCTAGGATGCTTATTCCAGTCCAGGGAGGACCTGGCTTGGCAGTTCGGGCTGGACTGTTCCCATGAGGCACAGGGTCAAGACTGATTTGCATATGGCTGGGTTCAAACTGGAATGGCATGGTGAGCAAAAAAACGATGGATTTAGGCCCAGATCTCTGTATTGGGGTGAATGTATGACATTGTTCTTTATTCTGTCCATCAACTGTTGTTTTTGCATTTGTCACCCCAAGTGGGACTGGTATACTCAGACGTGAGTCCTGTGCTCTCCATGCCACTGGAATCAAGCTATCCTGGCTGAAGAGTGGTGAAACCCCGAAACCGGTCCTAGGATGCTTATTCCAGTCCAGGGAGGACCTGGCTTGGCAGATCAGGCTGGGCTGTTCCCATGAGGGACAGTGTCAAGACTGATTTGCATATGGCTGGGTTCAATCTGGAATGGCATGGTGAGCAAAAAAAATGGATTTAGGCCCAGATCTCTGTACTTGGGTGAATGTATGATATTGTTCTGCACTCTGTCCATCAACTGTTGTTTTTGCATTTGTCACCCCGAGTGGGACGGGTATGCTCAGACCTGAGTCCCGTGCTCTCCATGCCACTGGAATCAAGATATCCTGGCTGAAGAGGGGTGAAACCCCGAAACCGGTCCTAGGATGCTTATTCCAGTCCAGGGAGGAGCTGGCTTGGCAGTTCAGGCTGGGCTGTTCCCATGAGGGACAGTGTTAAGACTGATTTGCATATGGCTGGGTTCAAACTGGAATGTCATGGTGAGCAAAAAAAATGGATTTAGGCCCAGATCTCTGTACTTGGGTGAATGTATGATATTGTTCTGCATTCTGTCCATCAACTGTTGTTTTTGCATTTGTCAACCCGAGTGGGATTGGTATGCTCAGACGTGAGTCCCGTGCTCTCCATGCCACTGGAATCAAGCTATCCTGCCTGAAGAGGGATGAAACCCTGAAACCCTTCCTAGGATGCTTTTTCAAGTCCAGGGATGACCTGGCTTGGCAGTTCGGGCTGGACTGTTCCCATGAGGCACAGGGTCAAGACTGATTTGAATATGGCTGGGTTCAAACTGGAATGGCATGGTGAGCCAAAAACAACGGATTTAGGCTCAGATCTCTGTACTGGGGTGAATGTATGACAATGTTCTGCATTCTGACCATCAACTGTTGTTTTTGCATTTGTCACCCCAAGTGGGACGGGTATGCTCACACGTGAGTCTCATGCTCTCCATGCCACTGGAATCAAGCTATCCTGACTGAAGAGGGGTGAAACCCCGAAACCGGTCCTAGGATGCTTATTCCAGTCCAGGGAGGAGCTGGCTTGGCAGTTCAGGCTGGGCTGTTCCCATGAGGGACAGTGTTAAGACTGATTTGCATATGGCTGGGTTCAAACTGGAATGTCATGGTGAGCAAAAAAACGATGGATTTAGGCCCAGATCTCTATACTGGGGTGAATGTATGACATTGTTCTGCATTCTGTCCATCAACTGTTGTTTTTGCATTTGTCACCCCGAGTGGGACGGGTATGCTCAGACAGGAGTCCCGTGCTCTCCATGCCACTGGAATCAAGCTATCCTGGCTGAAGAGGGGTGAAACCCCGAAACCGGTCCTAGGATGCTTATTCTAGTCCAGGGAGGACCTGGCTTGGCAGTTCGGGCTGGACTGTTCCCATGAGGCACAGGGTCAAGACTGATTTGCATATGGCTGGGTTCAAACTGGAATGTCATGGTGAGCAAAAAAACGATGGAGTTAGGCCCAGATCTCTATACTGGGGTGAATGTATGACATTGTTCTGCATTCTGTCCATCAACTGTTGTTTTTGCATTTGTCACCCCGAGTGGGACGGGTATGCTCAGACGTGAGTCCCGTGCTCTCCATGCCACTGGAATCAAGCTATCCTGGCTGAAGAGGGGTGAAACCCCGAAACCGGTCCTAGGATGCTTATTCCAGTCCAGGGAGGACCTGTCTTGGCAGTTCTGGCTGGACTGTTCCCATGAGGCACAGGGTCAAGTCTGATTTGCATATTGCTGGGTTCAAACTGGAATGGCATGGTGAGCAAAAAAAGATAGATTTAGGCCCAGATCTCTGTACTGGGGTGAATGTATGACATTGTTCTGCATTCTGTCCATCAACTGTTGTTTTTGCATTTGTCACCCCGAGTGGGACGGGTATGCTCAGACGTGAGTCCCGTGCTCTCCATGCCACTGGAATCAAGCTATCCTGCCTGAAAAAGGATGAAACCCTGAAACCGGTCCTAGGATGCCTATTCCAGTCCAGGGAGGACCTGGCTTGGCAGTTCGGGCTAGACTGTTCCCATGAGGCACAGGGTCAAGACTGATTTGCATATGGCTGGGTTCAAACTTGAATGGCATGGTGAGCAGAAAATGGATGGATTTAGGCTCAGATCTCTGTACTGGGGTGAATGTATGACATTGTTCTGCATTCTGTCTATCAACAGTTGTTTTTGCAATTGTCACCCCGAGTGGGACGGGCATGCTCAGACGTGAGTCCCGTGCTCTCCATGCCACTGGAATCAAGCTATCCTGGCTGAAGAGTGGTGAAACCCCGAAACTGGTCCTAGGATGCTTATTCCAGTCCAGGGAGGACCTGGCTTGGCAGTTCAGGCTGGGCTGTTCCCATGAGGCACAGTGTCAAGACTGATTTGCATATGGCTGGGTTCAAACTGGAATGGCATGCTGAGCAAAAAAACGATGGATTTAAGGCCAAGATCTCTGTACAGGGGTGAATGTATGACATTGTTCTGCATTCTGACCATCAACTGTTGTTTTTGCATTTGTCACCCCAAGTGGGACGGGTATGCTCACACGTGAGACCCATGCTCTCCATCCCACTGGAATCAAGCTATCCTGGCTGAAGAGGGGTGGAACCCCGAAACCGGTCCTAGGATGCTTATTCCAGTCCAGGGAGGCCCTGGCTTGTCAGTTCGGGCTGGACTGTTCCCATGAGGCACAGGTCTCAAGACTGATTCGCATACGGCTGGGTTCAAACTGGAATGGCATGGTGAGCAAAAAAACGATGGATTTAGGCCCAGATCTCTGTATTGGGGTGAATGTATGACATTGTTCTGCATTCTGTCCATCAACTGTTGTTTTGCATTTCTCACCCCGAGTGGGACGGGTATGCTCAGACGTGACTCCCGTGCTCTCCATGCCACTGGAATTAACCTATCCTGGCTGAAGAGGGGTGAAACCCCGAAACCGGTCCTAGGATGCTTATTCCAGTCCAGGGAGGACCTGGCTTGGCAGATCAGGCTGGGCTGTTCCCATGAGCCACAGTGTCAAGACTGATTTGCATATGGCTGAGTTCAAACTGGAATGGCATGGTGAGCAAAAAAACAATGGATTTAAGGCCAAGATCTTCTTACTGGGGTGAATGTATGACATTGTTCTGCATTCTGACCATCAACTGTTGTTTTTGCATTCGTCACCCCGAGTGGGACGGGTATGCTCAGACCTGAGTCCCATGTTCTCCATGCCACTGGAATCAAGCTATCCTGGCTGAAGAGGGGTGGAACCCCGAAACCGGTACTAGGATGCTTATTCCAGTCCAGGGAGGACCTGGCTTGGCAGTTCGGGCTGGACTGTTCCCATGAGGCACAGGGTCAAGACTGATTTGCATATGGCTGGGTTCAAACTGGAATGGCATGGTGAGCAAAAAAACGATGGATTTAGGCCCATATATCTGTATTGGGGTGAATGTATGACATTGTTCTTCATTCTGTCCATCAACTGTTGTTTTTGCATTTGTCACCCCAAGTGGGACGGGTATGCTCAGACGTGAGTCCTGTGCTCTCCATGCCACTGGAATCAAGCTATCCTGGCTGAAGAGTGGTGAAACCCCGAAACCGGTCCTAGGATGCTTATTCCAGTCCAGGGAGGACCTGGCTTGGCAGATCAGGCTGGGCTGTTCCCATGAGGCACAGTGTCAAGACTGATTTGCATATGGCTGGGTTCAATCTGGAATGGCATGGTGAGCAAAAAAAATGGATTTAGGCCCAGATCTCTGTACTGGGGTGAATGTATGATATTGTTCTGCATTCTGTCCATCAACTGTTGTTTTTGCATTTGTCACCCCGAGTGGGATGGGTATGCTCAGACGTGAGTCCCGTGCTCTCCATGCCACTGGAATCAAGCTATCCTGCCTGAAGAGGGATGAAACCCTGAAACCGGTCCTAGGATGCTTTTTCAAGTCCAGGGATGACCTGGCTTGGCAGTTCGGGCTGGACTGTTCCCATGAGGCACAGGGTCAAGACTGATTTGAATATGGCTGGGTTCAAACTGGAATGGCATGGTGAGCCAAAAACAACGGATTTAGGCTCAGATCTCTGTACTGGGGTGAATGTATGACATTGTTCTGCATTCTGTCTATCAACAGTTGTTTTTTCAATTGTCACCCCGAATGGGACGGGTATGCTCAGACCTGAGTCCCGTGCTCTCCATGCCACTGGAATCAAGCTATCCTGGCTGAAGAGGGGTGAAACCCCGAAACTGGTCCTAGGATGCTTATTCCAGTCCAGGGAGGACCTGGCTTGGCAGTTCAGGCTGGGCTGTTCCCATGAGGCACAGTGTCAAGACTGATTTGCATATGGCTGGGTTCAAACTGGAATGTCATGGTGAGCAAAAAAACGATGGATTTAGGCCCAGATCTCTATACTGGGGTGAATGTGTGACATTGTTCTGCATTCTGTCCATCAACTGTTGTTTTTGCATTTGTCACCCCGAGTGGGACGGGTATGCTCAGACATGAGTCCCGTGCTCTCCATGCCACTGGAATCAAGCTATCCTGGCTGAAGAGGGGTGAAACCCCGAAACCGGTCCTAGGATGCTTATTCTATTCCAGGGAGGACCTGGCTTGGCAGTTCGGGCTGGACTGTTCCCATGAGGCACAGGGTCAAGACTGATTTGCATATGGCTGGGTTCAAACTGGAATGGCATGGTGAGCAAAAAACTATGGATTTAGGCCCAGATCTCTGTACTGGGGTGAATGTATGACATTGTTCTGCATTCAGTCCATCAACTGTTGTTTTTGCATTTGTCACCCCGAGTGGGACGGGTATGCTCAGACGTGAGTCCCGTGCTCTCCATGCCACTGGAATCAAGCTATCCTGGCTGAAGAGGGGTGAAACCCCGAAACCGGTCCTAGGATGCTTATTCCAGTCCAGGGAGGACCTGGCTTGGCAGTTCGGGCTGGACTGTTCCCATGAGGCACAGGGTCAAGTCTGATTTGCATATTGATGGGTTCAAACTGGAATGGCATGGTGAGCAAAAAAAGATAGATTTAGGCCCAGATCTCTGTACTGGGGTGAATGTGTGACATTGTTCTGCATTCTGTCCATCAACTGTTGTTTTTGCATTTGTCACCCGAGTGGGACGGGTATGCTGAGACGTGAGTCCTGTGCTCTCCATGCCACTGGAATCAAGCTATCCTGCATGAAAAGGGATGAAACCCTGAAACCGGTCCTAGGATGCCTATTCCACTCCAGGGAGGACCTGGCTTGGCAGTTCGGGCTGGACTGTTCCCATGAGGCACAGGGTCAAGACTGATTTGCATATGGCTGGGTTCAAACTGGAATGGCATGGTGAGCAGAAAATGGATGGATTTAGGCTCAGATCTCTGTACTGGGGTGAATGTATGACATTGTTCTGCATTCTGTCTATCAACAGTTGTTTTTGCAATTGTCACCCCGAGTGGGACGGGTATGCTCAGACGTGAGTCCCGTTCTCTCCATGCCACAGGAATCAAGCTATCCTGGCTGAAGAGTGGTGAAACCCCGAAACCGGTCCTAGGATGCTTATTCCAGTCCAGGGAGGACCTGGCTTGGCAGTTCAGGCTGGGCTGTTCCCATGAGGCACAGTGTCAAGACTGATTTGCATATGGCTGGGTTCAAACTGGAATGGCATGGTGAGCAAAAAAACGATGGATTTAAGGCCAAGATCTCTGTACAGGGGTGAATGTATGACATTGGTCTGCATTCTGACCATCAACTGTTGTTTTTGCATTTGTCACCCCAAGTGGGACGGGTATGCTCACACGTGAGTCCCATGCTCTCCATGCCACTGGAATCAAGCTATCCTGGCTGAAGAGGGGTGGAACCCCGAAACCGGTCCTAGGATGCTTATTCCAGTCCAGGGAGGACCTGGCTTGGCAGTTCGGGCTGGACTGTTCCCATGAGGCACAGGGTCAAGACTGATTTGCATATGGCTGGGTTCAAACTGGAATCGCATTGTGAGCAAAAAACAATGGATTTAGGCCCAGATCTCTGTACTGGGGTGAATGTATGACATTGATCTGCATTCTGTAAATCAACTGTTGTTTTTGCATTTGTCACCCCTAGTGGGACGGATATGCTCAGATGTGAGTCCCGTGCTCTCCATGCCACTGGAATCAAGCTATCCTGGCTGAAGAGGGGTGAAACCCCGAAACCAGTCCTAGGATGCATATTCCAGTCCAGGGAGGACCTGGCTTGGCAGTTCGGGCTGGACTGTTCCCAAGAGGCACAGGGTCAAGACTGATTTGCATAAGGCTGGGATCAAACTGGAATGGCATGGTGAGCAAAAAATTATGGATTTAGGCACAGATCTCTGTATTGGGGCAAATGTATGACATTATTCTCCATTCTGTCCATCAACTGTTGTTTTTGCATTTGCCACCCCGAGTGGGACTTGTATGCTCAGACGTGAGTCCTGTGCTCTCCATGCCACTGGAATCAAGCTATCCTGGCTGAAGAGGGGTGAAACCCCGAAACCAGTCCTAGGATGCTTATTCCAGTCCAGGGAGGACCTGGCTTGGCAGTTCGGGCTGGACTGTTCCCATGAGGCAAAGGGTCAAGACTGATTTGCATATGGCTGGGTTCAAACTGGAATGGCATGGTGAGCAAAAAAAATGGATTTGGACCCAGATTCCTGTACTGAGGTGAATGTATGACATTGTTCTGCATTCTGTCCATCAACTGTTGTTTTTGCATTTGTCACCCCGAGTGGGATGGGTATGCTCAGACGTGAGTCCCGTGCTCTCTATGCCACTGGAATCAAGCTATCCTGCCTGAAAAGGGATGAAACCCTGAAACCGGTCCTAGAATGCTTATTCCAGTCCAGGGAGGACCTGGCTTGGCAGTTCGGGATGGACTGTTCCCATGAGGCACAGGGTCAAGACTGATTTGCATATGGCTGGGTTCAAACTGGAATGGCATGGTGAGCAAAAAATGGATGGATTTAGGCTCAGATCTCTGTACTAGAGTGAATGTATGACATTGTTCTGCATTCTGTCTATCAACAGTTGTTTTTGCAATTGTCACCCCGAGTGGGACGGGTATGCTCAGACGTGAGTCCTGTGCTCTCCATGCCACTGGAATCAAGCTATCCTGGCTGAAGAGTGGTGAAACCCCGAAACCGATCCTAGGATACTTATTCCAGTCCAGGGAGGACCTGGCTTGGCAGATCAGGCTGGGCTGTTCCCATGAGGCACAGTGTCAAGACTGATTTGCATATGGCTGGGTTCAAACTGGAATGGCATGGTGAGCAAAAAAACAATGGATTTAAGGCCAAGATCTTCTTACTGGGGTGAATGTATGACATTGTTCTGCATTCTGACCATCAACTGTTGTTTTTGCATTCGTCACCCCGAGTGGGACGGGTATGCTCAGACCTGAGTCCCATGCTCTCCATGCCACTGGAATCAAGCTATCCTGGCTGAAGAGGGGTGGAACCCCGAAACCGGTCCTAGGATGCTTATTCCAGTCCAGGGAGGACCTGGCTTGGCAGTTCGGGCTGGACTGTTCCCATGAGGCACAGGGTCAAGACTGATTTGCATATGGCTGGGTTCAAACTGGAATGGCATGGTGAGCAAAAAAACGATGGATTTAGGCCCAGATCTCTGTATTGGGGTGAATGTATGACATTGTTCTTTATTCTGTCCATCAACTGTTGTTTTTGCATTTGTCACCCCAAGTGGGACTGGTATACTCAGACGTGAGTCCTGTGCTCTCCATGCCACTGGAATCAAGCTATCCTGGCTGAAGAGTGGTGAAACCCCGAAACCGGTCCTAGGATGCTTATTCCAGTCCAGGGAGGACCTGGCTTGGCAGATCAGGCTGGGCTGTTCCCATGAGGGACAGTGTCAAGACTGATTTGCATATGGCTGGGTTCAATCTGGAATGGCATGGTGAGCAAAAAAAATGGATTTAGGCCCAGATCTCTGTACTTGGGTGAATGTATGATATTGTTCTGCACTCTGTCCATCAACTGTTGTTTTTGCATTTGTCACCCCGAGTGGGACGGGTATGCTCAGACCTGAGTCCCGTGCTCTCCATGCCACTGGAATCAAGATATCCTGGCTGAAGAGGGGTGAAACCCCGAAACCGGTCCTAGGATGCTTATTCCAGTCCAGGGAGGAGCTGGCTTGGCAGTTCAGGCTGGGCTGTTCCCATGAGGGACAGTGTTAAGACTGATTTGCATATGGCTGGGTTCAAACTGGAATGTCATGGTGAGCAAAAAAAATGGATTTAGGCCCAGATCTCTGTACTTGGGTGAATGTATGATATTGTTCTGCATTCTGTCCATCAACTGTTGTTTTTGCATTTGTCAACCCGAGTGGGATTGGTATGCTCAGACGTGAGTCCCGTGCTCTCCATGCCACTGGAATCAAGCTATCCTGCCTGAAGAGGGATGAAACCCTGAAACCCTTCCTAGGATGCTTTTTCAAGTCCAGGGATGACCTGGCTTGGCAGTTCGGGCTGGACTGTTCCCATGAGGCACAGGGTCAAGACTGATTTGAATATGGCTGGGTTCAAACTGGAATGGCATGGTGAGCCAAAAACAACGGATTTAGGCTCAGATCTCTGTACTGGGGTGAATGTATGACAATGTTCTGCATTCTGTCCATCAACTGTTGTTTTTGCATTTGTCACCCCAAGTGGGACGGGTATGCTCACACGTGAGTCTCATGCTCTCCATGCCACTGGAATCAAGCTATCCTGACTGAAGAGGGGTGAAACCCCGAAACCGGTCCTAGGATGCTTATTCCAGTCCAGGGAGGAGCTGGCTTGGCAGTTCAGGCTGGGCTGTTCCCATGAGGGACAGTGTTAAGACTGATTTGCATATGGCTGGGTTCAAACTGGAATGTCATGGTGAGCAAAAAAACGATGGATTTAGGCCCAGATCTCTATACTGGGGTGAATGTATGACATTGTTCTGCATTCTGTCCATCAACTGTTGTTTTTGCATTTGTCACCCCGAGTGGGACGGGTATGCTCAGACAGGAGTCCCGTGCTCTCCATGCCACTGGAATCAAGCTATCCTGGCTGAAGAGGGGTGAAACCCCGAAACCGGTCCTAGGATGCTTATTCTAGTCCAGGGAGGACCTGGCTTGGCAGTTCGGGCTGGACTGTTCCCATGAGGCACAGGGTCAAGACTGATTTGCATATGGCTGGGTTCAAACTGGAATGTCATGGTGAGCAAAAAAACGATGGAGTTAGGCCCAGATCTCTATACTGGGGTGAATGTATGACATTGTTCTGCATTCTGTCCATCAACTGTTGTTTTTGCATTTGTCACCCCGAGTGGGACGGGTATGCTCAGACGTGAGTCCCGTGCTCTCCATGCCACTGGAATCAAGCTATCCTGGCTGAAGAGGGGTGAAACCCCGAAACCGGTCCTAGGATGCTTATTCCAGTCCAGGGAGGACCTGTCTTGGCAGTTCTGGCTGGACTGTTCCCATGAGGCACAGGGTCAAGTCTGATTTGCATATTGCTGGGTTCAAACTGGAATGGCATGGTGAGCAAAAAAAGATAGATTTAGGCCCAGATCTCTGTACTGGGGTGAATGTATGACATTGTTCTGCATTCTGTCCATCAACTGTTGTTTTTGCATTTGTCACCCCGAGTGGGACGGGTATGCTCAGACGTGAGTCCCGTGCTCTCCATGCCACTGGAATCAAGCTATCCTGCCTGAAAAAGGATGAAACCCTGAAACCGGTCCTAGGATGCCTATTCCAGTCCAGGGAGGACCTGGCTTGGCAGTTCGGGCTAGACTGTTCCCATGAGGCACAGGGTCAAGACTGATTTGCATATGGCTGGGTTCAAACTTGAATGGCATGGTGAGCAGAAAATGGATGGATTTAGGCTCAGATCTCTGTACTGGGGTGAATGTATGACATTGTTCTGCATTCTGTCTATCAACAGTTGTTTTTGCAATTGTCACCCCGAGTGGGACGGGCATGCTCAGACGTGAGTCCCGTGCTCTCCATGCCACTGGAATCAAGCTATCCTGGCTGAAGAGTGGTGAAACCCCGAAACCGGTCCTAGGATGCTTATTCCAGTCCAGGGAGGACCTGGCTTGGCAGTTCAGGCTGGGCTGTTCCCATGAGGCACAGTGTCAAGACTGATTTGCATATGGCTGGGTTCAAACTGGAATGGCATGCTGAGCAAAAAAACGATGGATTTAAGGCCAAGATCTCTGTACAGGGGTGAATGTATGACATTGTTCTGCATTCTGACCATCAACTGTTGTTTTTGCATTTGTCACCCCAAGTGGGACGGGTATGCTCACACGTGAGACCCATGCTCTCCATCCCACTGGAATCAAGCTATCCTGGCTGAAGAGGGGTGGAACCCCGAAACCGGTCCTAGGATGCTTATTCCAGTCCAGGGAGGCCCTGGCTTGTCAGTTCGGGCTGGACTGTTCCCATGAGGCACAGGTCTCAAGACTGATTCGCATACGGCTGGGTTCAAACTGGAATGGCATGGTGAGCAAAAAAACGATGGATTTAGGCCCAGATCTCTTGATTGGGGTGAATGTATGACATTGTTCTGCATTCTGTCCATCAACTGTTGTTTTGCATTTCTCACCCCGAGTGGGACGGGTATGCTCAGACGTGACTCCCGTGCTCTCCATGCCACTGGAATTAAGCTATCCTGGCTGAAGAGGGGTGAAACCCCGAAACCGGTCCTAGGATGCTTATTCCAGTCCAGGGAGGACCTGGCTTGGCAGATCAGGCTGGGCTGTTCCCATGAGCCACAGTGTCAAGACTGATTTGCATATGGCTGAGTTCAAACTGGAATGGCATGGTGAGCAAAAAAACAATGGATTTAAGGCCAAGATCTTCTTACTGGGGTGAATGTATGACATTGTTCTGCATTCTGACCATCAACTGTTGTTTTTGCATTCGTCACCCCGAGTGGGACGGGTATGCTCAGACCTGAGTCCCATGTTCTCCATGCCACTGGAATCAAGCTATCCTGGCTGAAGAGGGGTGGAACCCCGAAACCGGTACTAGGATGCTTATTCCAGTCCAGGGAGGACCTGGCTTGGCAGTTCGGGCTGGACTGTTCCCATGAGGCACAGGGTCAAGACTGATTTGCATATGGCTGGGTTCAAACTGGAATGGCATGGTGAGCAAAAAAACGATGGATTTAGGCCCATATATCTGTATTGGGGTGAATGTATGACATTGTTCTTCATTCTGTCCATCAACTGTTGTTTTTGCATTTGTCACCCCAAGTGGGACGGGTATGCTCAGACGTGAGTCCTGTGCTCTCCATGCCACTGGAATCAAGCTATCCTGGCTGAAGAGTGGTGAAACCCCGAAACCGGTCCTAGGATGCTTATTCCAGTCCAGGGAGGACCTGGCTTGGCAGATCAGGCTGGGCTGTTCCCATGAGGCACAGTGTCAAGACTGATTTGCATATGGCTGGGTTCAATCTGGAATGGCATGGTGAGCAAAAAAAATGGATTTAGGCCCAGATCTCTGTACTGGGGTGAATGTATGATATTGTTCTGCATTCTGTCCATCAACTGTTGTTTTTGCATTTGTCACCCCGAGTGGGATGGGTATGCTCAGACGTGAGTCCCGTGCTCTCCATGCCACTGGAATCAAGCTATCCTGCCTGAAGAGGGATGAAACCCTGAAACCGGTCCTAGGATGCTTTTTCAAGTCCAGGGATGACCTGGCTTGGCAGTTCGGGCTGGACTGTTCCCATGAGGCACAGGGTCAAGACTGATTTGAATATGGCTGGGTTCAAACTGGAATGGCATGGTGAGCCAAAAACAACGGATTTAGGCTCAGATCTCTGTACTGGGGTGAATGTATGACATTGTTCTGCATTCTGTCTATCAACAGTTGTTTTTTCAATTGTCACCCCGAATGGGACGGGTATGCTCAGACCTGAGTCCCGTGCTCTCCATGCCACTGGAATCAAGCTATCCTGGCTGAAGAGGGGTGAAACCCCGAAACTGGTCCTAGGATGCTTATTCCAGTCCAGGGAGGACCTGGCTTGGCAGTTCAGGCTGGGCTGTTCCCATGAGGCACAGTGTCAAGACTGATTTGCATATGGCTGGGTTCAAACTGGAATGTCATGGTGAGCAAAAAAACGATGGATTTAGGCCCAGATCTCTATACTGGGGTGAATGTGTGACATTGTTCTGCATTCTGTCCATCAACTGTTGTTTTTGCATTTGTCACCCCGAGTGGGACGGGTATGCTCAGACATGAGTCCCGTGCTCTCCATGCCACTGGAATCAAGCTATCCTGCCTGAAGAGGGATGAAACCCTGAAACCCTTCCTAGGATGCTTTTTCAAGTCCAGGGATGACCTGGCTTGGCAGTTCGGGCTGGACTGTTCCCATGAGGCACAGGGTCAAGACTGATTTGAATATGGCTGGGTTCAAACTGGAATGGCATGGTGAGCCAAAAACAACGGATTTAGGCTCAGATCTCTGTACTGGGGTGAATGTATGACAATGTTCTGCATTCTGTCCATCAACTGTTGTTTTTGCATTTGTCACCCCAAGTGGGACGGGTATGCTCACACGTGAGTCTCATGCTCTCCATGCCACTGGAATCAAGCTATCCTGACTGAAGAGGGGTGAAACCCCGAAACCGGTCCTAGGATGCTTATTCCAGTCCAGGGAGGAGCTGGCTTGGCAGTTCAGGCTGGGCTGTTCCCATGAGGGACAGTGTTAAGACTGATTTGCATATGGCTGGGTTCAAACTGGAATGTCATGGTGAGCAAAAAAACGATGGATTTAGGCCCAGATCTCTATACTGGGGTGAATGTATGACATTGTTCTGCATTCTGTCCATCAACTGTTGTTTTTGCATTTGTCACCCCGAGTGGGACGGGTATGCTCAGACAGGAGTCCCGTGCTCTCCATGCCACTGGAATCAAGCTATCCTGGCTGAAGAGGGGTGAAACCCCGAAACCGGTCCTAGGATGCTTATTCTAGTCCAGGGAGGACCTGGCTTGGCAGTTCGGGCTGGACTGTTCCCATGAGGCACAGGGTCAAGACTGATTTGCATATGGCTGGGTTCAAACTGGAATGTCATGGTGAGCAAAAAAACGATGGAGTTAGGCCCAGATCTCTATACTGGGGTGAATGTATGACATTGTTCTGCATTCTGTCCATCAACTGTTGTTTTTGCATTTGTCACCCCGAGTGGGACGGGTATGCTCAGACGTGAGTCCCGTGCTCTCCATGCCACTGGAATCAAGCTATCCTGGCTGAAGAGGGGTGAAACCCCGAAACCGGTCCTAGGATGCTTATTCCAGTCCAGGGAGGACCTGTCTTGGCAGTTCTGGCTGGACTGTTCCCATGAGGCACAGGGTCAAGTCTGATTTGCATATTGCTGGGTTCAAACTGGAATGGCATGGTGAGCAAAAAAAGATAGATTTAGGCCCAGATCTCTGTACTGGGGTGAATGTATGACATTGTTCTGCATTCTGTCCATCAACTGTTGTTTTTGCATTTGTCACCCCGAGTGGGACGGGTATGCTCAGACGTGAGTCCCGTGCTCTCCATGCCACTGGAATCAAGCTATCCTGCCTGAAAAAGGATGAAACCCTGAAACCGGTCCTAGGATGCCTATTCCAGTCCAGGGAGGACCTGGCTTGGCAGTTCGGGCTAGACTGTTCCCATGAGGCACAGGGTCAAGACTGATTTGCATATGGCTGGGTTCAAACTTGAATGGCATGGTGAGCAGAAAATGGATGGATTTAGGCTCAGATCTCTGTACTGGGGTGAATGTATGACATTGTTCTGCATTCTGTCTATCAACAGTTGTTTTTGCAATTGTCACCCCGAGTGGGACGGGCATGCTCAGACGTGAGTCCCGTGCTCTCCATGCCACTGGAATCAAGCTATCCTGGCTGAAGAGTGGTGAAACCCCGAAACCGGTCCTAGGATGCTTATTCCAGTCCAGGGAGGACCTGGCTTGGCAGTTCAGGCTGGGCTGTTCCCATGAGGCACAGTGTCAAGACTGATTTGCATATGGCTGGGTTCAAACTGGAATGGCATGCTGAGCAAAAAAACGATGGATTTAAGGCCAAGATCTCTGTACAGGGGTGAATGTATGACATTGTTCTGCATTCTGACCATCAACTGTTGTTTTTGCATTTGTCACCCCAAGTGGGACGGGTATGCTCACACGTGAGACCCATGCTCTCCATCCCACTGGAATCAAGCTATCCTGGCTGAAGAGGGGTGGAACCCCGAAACCGGTCCTAGGATGCTTATTCCAGTCCAGGGAGGCCCTGGCTTGTCAGTTCGGGCTGGACTGTTCCCATGAGGCACAGGTCTCAAGACTGATTCGCATACGGCTGGGTTCAAACTGGAATGGCATGGTGAGCAAAAAAACGATGGATTTAGGCCCAGATCTCTTGATTGGGGTGAATGTATGACATTGTTCTGCATTCTGTCCATCAACTGTTGTTTTGCATTTCTCACCCCGAGTGGGACGGGTATGCTCAGACGTGACTCCCGTGCTCTCCATGCCACTGGAATTAAGCTATCCTGGCTGAAGAGGGGTGAAACCCCGAAACCGGTCCTAGGATGCTTATTCCAGTCCAGGGAGGACCTGGCTTGGCAGATCAGGCTGGGCTGTTCCCATGAGCCACAGTGTCAAGACTGATTTGCATATGGCTGAGTTCAAACTGGAATGGCATGGTGAGCAAAAAAACAATGGATTTAAGGCCAAGATCTTCTTACTGGGGTGAATGTATGACATTGTTCTGCATTCTGACCATCAACTGTTGTTTTTGCATTCGTCACCCCGAGTGGGACGGGTATGCTCAGACCTGAGTCCCATGTTCTCCATGCCACTGGAATCAAGCTATCCTGGCTGAAGAGGGGTGGAACCCCGAAACCGGTACTAGGATGCTTATTCCAGTCCAGGGAGGACCTGGCTTGGCAGTTCGGGCTGGACTGTTCCCATGAGGCACAGGGTCAAGACTGATTTGCATATGGCTGGGTTCAAACTGGAATGGCATGGTGAGCAAAAAAACGATGGATTTAGGCCCATATATCTGTATTGGGGTGAATGTATGACATTGTTCTTCATTCTGTCCATCAACTGTTGTTTTTGCATTTGTCACCCCAAGTGGGACGGGTATGCTCAGACGTGAGTCCTGTGCTCTCCATGCCACTGGAATCAAGCTATCCTGGCTGAAGAGTGGTGAAACCCCGAAACCGGTCCTAGGATGCTTATTCCAGTCCAGGGAGGACCTGGCTTGGCAGATCAGGCTGGGCTGTTCCCATGAGGCACAGTGTCAAGACTGATTTGCATATGGCTGGGTTCAATCTGGAATGGCATGGTGAGCAAAAAAAATGGATTTAGGCCCAGATCTCTGTACTGGGGTGAATGTATGATATTGTTCTGCATTCTGTCCATCAACTGTTGTTTTTGCATTTGTCACCCCGAGTGGGATGGGTATGCTCAGACGTGAGTCCCGTGCTCTCCATGCCACTGGAATCAAGCTATCCTGCCTGAAGAGGGATGAAACCCTGAAACCGGTCCTAGGATGCTTTTTCAAGTCCAGGGATGACCTGGCTTGGCAGTTCGGGCTGGACTGTTCCCATGAGGCACAGGGTCAAGACTGATTTGAATATGGCTGGGTTCAAACTGGAATGGCATGGTGAGCCAAAAACAACGGATTTAGGCTCAGATCTCTGTACTGGGGTGAATGTATGACATTGTTCTGCATTCTGTCTATCAACAGTTGTTTTTTCAATTGTCACCCCGAATGGGACGGGTATGCTCAGACCTGAGTCCCGTGCTCTCCATGCCACTGGAATCAAGCTATCCTGGCTGAAGAGGGGTGAAACCCCGAAACTGGTCCTAGGATGCTTATTCCAGTCCAGGGAGGACCTGGCTTGGCAGTTCAGGCTGGGCTGTTCCCATGAGGCACAGTGTCAAGACTGATTTGCATATGGCTGGGTTCAAACTGGAATGTCATGGTGAGCAAAAAAACGATGGATTTAGGCCCAGATCTCTATACTGGGGTGAATGTGTGACATTGTTCTGCATTCTGTCCATCAACTGTTGTTTTTGCATTTGTCACCCCGAGTGGGACGGGTATGCTCAGACATGAGTCCCGTGCTCTCCATGCCACTGGAATCAAGCTATCCTGGCTGAAGAGGGGTGAAACCCCGAAACCGGTCCTAGGATGCTTATTCTATTCCAGGGAGGACCTGGCTTGGCAGTTCGGGCTGGACTGTTCCCATGAGGCACAGGGTCAAGACTGATTTGCATATGGCTGGGTTCAAACTGGAATGGCATGGTGAGCAAAAAACTATGGATTTAGGCCCAGATCTCTGTACTGGGGTGAATGTATGACATTGTTCTGCATTCAGTCCATCAACTGTTGTTTTTGCATTTGTCACCCCGAGTGGGACGGGTATGCTCAGACGTGAGTCCCGTGCTCTCCATGCCACTGGAATCAAGCTATCCTGGCTGAAGAGGGGTGAAACCCCGAAACCGGTCCTAGGATGCTTATTCCAGTCCAGGGAGGACCTGGCTTGGCAGTTCGGGCTGGACTGTTCCCATGAGGCACAGGGTCAAGTCTGATTTGCATATTGATGGGTTCAAACTGGAATGGCATGGTGAGCAAAAAAAGATAGATTTAGGCCCAGATCTCTGTACTGGGGTGAATGTGTGACATTGTTCTGCATTCTGTCCATCAACTGTTGTTTTTGCATTTGTCACCCGAGTGGGACGGGTATGCTGAGACGTGAGTCCTGTGCTCTCCATGCCACTGGAATCAAGCTATCCTGCATGAAAAGGGATGAAACCCTGAAACCGGTCCTAGGATGCCTATTCCACTCCAGGGAGGACCTGGCTTGGCAGTTCGGGCTGGACTGTTCCCATGAGGCACAGGGTCAAGACTGATTTGCATATGGCTGGGTTCAAACTGGAATGGCATGGTGAGCAGAAAATGGATGGATTTAGGCTCAGATCTCTGTACTGGGGTGAATGTATGACATTGTTCTGCATTCTGTCTATCAACAGTTGTTTTTGCAATTGTCACCCCGAGTGGGACGGGTATGCTCAGACGTGAGTCCCGTTCTCTCCATGCCACAGGAATCAAGCTATCCTGGCTGAAGAGTGGTGAAACCCCGAAACCGGTCCTAGGATGCTTATTCCAGTCCAGGGAGGACCTGGCTTGGCAGTTCAGGCTGGGCTGTTCCCATGAGGCACAGTGTCAAGACTGATTTGCATATGGCTGGGTTCAAACTGGAATGGCATGGTGAGCAAAAAAACGATGGATTTAAGGCCAAGATCTCTGTACAGGGGTGAATGTATGACATTGGTCTGCATTCTGACCATCAACTGTTGTTTTTGCATTTGTCACCCCAAGTGGGACGGGTATGCTCACACGTGAGTCCCATGCTCTCCATGCCACTGGAATCAAGCTATCCTGGCTGAAGAGGGGTGGAACCCCGAAACCGGTCCTAGGATGCTTATTCCAGTCCAGGGAGGACCTGGCTTGGCAGTTCGGGCTGGACTGTTCCCATGAGGCACAGGGTCAAGACTGATTTGCATATGGCTGGGTTCAAACTGGAATCGCATTGTGAGCAAAAAACAATGGATTTAGGCCCAGATCTCTGTACTGGGGTGAATGTATGACATTGTTCTGCATTCTGTAAATCAACTGTTGTTTTTGCATTTGTCACCCCTAGTGGGACGGATATGCTCAGATGTGAGTCCCGTGCTCTCCATGCCACTGGAATCAAGCTATCCTGGCTGAAGAGGGGTGAAACCCCGAAACCAGTCCTAGGATGCATATTCCAGTCCAGGGAGGACCTGGCTTGGCAGTTCGGGCTGGACTGTTCCCAAGAGGCACAGGGTCAAGACTGATTTGCATAAGGCTGGGATCAAACTGGAATGGCATGGTGAGCAAAAAATTATGGATTTAGGCACAGATCTCTGTATTGGGGCAAATGTATGACATTATTCTCCATTCTGTCCATCAACTGTTGTTTTTGCATTTGCCACCCCGAGTGGGACTTGTATGCTCAGACGTGAGTCCTGTGCTCTCCATGCCACTGGAATCAAGCTATCCTGGCTGAAGAGGGGTGAAACCCCGAAACCAGTCCTAGGATGCTTATTCCAGTCCAGGGAGGACCTGGCTTGGCAGTTCGGGCTGGACTGTTCCCATGAGGCAAAGGGTCAAGACTGATTTGCATATGGCTGGGTTCAAACTGGAATGGCATGGTGAGCAAAAAAAATGGATTTGGACCCAGATTCCTGTACTGAGGTGAATGTATGACATTGTTCTGCATTCTGTCCATCAACTGTTGTTTTTGCATTTGTCACCCCGAGTGGGATGGGTATGCTCAGACGTGAGTCCCGTGCTCTCTATGCCACTGGAATCAAGCTATCCTGCCTGAAAAGGGATGAAACCCTGAAACCGGTCCTAGAATGCTTATTCCAGTCCAGGGAGGACCTGGCTTGGCAGTTCGGGATGGACTGTTCCCATGAGGCACAGGGTCAAGACTGATTTGCATATGGCTGGGTTCAAACTGGAATGGCATGGTGAGCAAAAAATGGATGGATTTAGGCTCAGATCTCTGTACTAGAGTGAATGTATGACATTGTTCTGCATTCTGTCTATCAACAGTTGTTTTTGCAATTGTCACCCCGAGTGGGACGGGTATGCTCAGACGTGAGTCCTGTGCTCTCCATGCCACTGGAATCAAGCTATCCTGGCTGAAGAGTGGTGAAACCCCGAAACCGATCCTAGGATACTTATTCCAGTCCAGGGAGGACCTGGCTTGGCAGATCAGGCTGGGCTGTTCCCATGAGGCACAGTGTCAAGACTGATTTGCATATGGCTGGGTTCAAACTGGAATGGCATGGTGAGCAAAAAAACAATGGATTTAAGGCCAAGATCTTCTTACTGGGGTGAATGTATGACATTGTTCTGCATTCTGACCATCAACTGTTGTTTTTGCATTCGTCACCCCGAGTGGGACGGGTATGCTCAGACCTGAGTCCCATGCTCTCCATGCCACTGGAATCAAGCTATCCTGGCTGAAGAGGGGTGGAACCCCGAAACCGGTCCTAGGATGCTTATTCCAGTCCAGGGAGGACCTGGCTTGGCAGTTCGGGCTGGACTGTTCCCATGAGGCACAGGGTCAAGACTGATTTGCATATGGCTGGGTTCAAACTGGAATGGCATGGTGAGCAAAAAAACGATGTATTTAGGCCCAGATCTCTGTATTGGGGTGAATGTATGACATTGTTCTTCATTCTGTCCATCAACTGTTGTTTTTGCATTTGTCACCCCAAGTGGGACGGGTAAGCTCAGACGTGAGTCCTGTGCTCTCCATGCCACTGGAATCAAGCTATCCTGGCTGAAGAGTGGTGAAACCCCGAAACCGGTCCTAGGATGCTTATTCCAGTCCAGGGAGGACCTGGCTTGGCAGATCAGGCTGGGCTGTTCCCATGAGGCACAGTGTCAAGACTGATTTGCATATGGCTGGGTTCAATCTGGAATGGCATGGTGAGCAAAAAAAATGGATTTAGGCCAAGATCTCTGTACTGGGGTGAATGTATGACATTGTTCTTCATTCTGTCCATCAACTGTTGTTTTTGCATTTGTCACCCCAAGTGGGACGGGTATGCTCAGACGTGAGTCCTGTGCTCTCCATGCCACTGGAATCAAGCTATCCTGGCTGAAGAGTGGTGAAACCCCGAAACCGGTCCTAGGATGCTTATTCCAGTCCAGGGAGGACCTGGCTTGGCAGATCAGGCTGGGCTGTTCCCATGAGGCACAGTGTCAAGACTGATTTGCATATGGCTGGGTTCAATCTGGAATGGCATGGTGAGCAAAAAAAATGGATTTAGGCCCAGATCTCTGTACTGGGGTGAATGTATGATATTGTTCTGCATTCTGTCCATCAACTGTTGTTTTTGCATTTGTCACCCCGAGTGGGATGGGTATGCTCAGACGTGAGTCCCGTGCTCTCCATGCCACTGGAATCAAGCTATCCTGCCTGAAGAGGGATGAAACCCTGAAACCGGTCCTAGGATGCTTTTTCAAGTCCAGGGATGACCTGGCTTGGCAGTTCGGGCTGGACTGTTCCCATGAGGCACAGGGTCAAGACTGATTTGAATATGGCTGGGTTCAAACTGGAATGGCATGGTGAGCCAAAAACAACGGATTTAGGCTCAGATCTCTGTACTGGGGTGAATGTATGACATTGTTCTGCATTCTGTCTATCAACAGTTGTTTTTTCAATTGTCACCCCGAGTGGGATGGGTATGCTCAGACCTGAGTCCCGTGCTCTCCATGCCACTGGAATCAAGCTATCCTGGCTGAAGAGGGGTGAAACCCCGAAACTGGTCCTAGGATGCTTATTCCAGTCCAGGGAGGACCTGGCTTGGCAGTTCAGGCTGGGCTGATCCCATGAGGCACAGTGTCAAGACTGATTTGCATATGGCTGGGTTCAAACTGGAATGTCATGGTGAGCAAAAAAACGATGGATTTAGGCCCAGATCTCTATACTGGGGTGAATGTGTGACATTGTTCTGCATTCTGTCCATCAACTGTTGTTTTTGCATTTGTCACCCCGAGTGGGACGGGTATGCTCAGACATGAGTCCCGTGCTCTCCATGCCACTGGAATCAAGCTATCCTGGTTGAAGAGGGGTGAAACCCCGAAACCGGTCCTAGGATGCTTATTCTAGTCCAGGGAGGACCTGGCTTGGCAGTTCGGGCTGGACTGTTCCCATGAGGCACAGGGTCAAGACTGATTTGCATATGGCTGGGTTCAAACTGGAATGGCATGGTGAGCAAAAAACTATGGATTTAGGCCCAGATCTCTGTACTGGGGTGAATGTATGACATTGTTCTGCATTCAGTCCATCAACTGTTGTTTTTGCATTTGTCAGCCCGAGTGGGACGGGTATGCTCAGACGTGAGTCCCGTGCTCTCCATGCCACTGGAATCAAGCTATCCTGGCTGAAGAGGGGTGAAACCCCGAAACCGGTTCTAGGATGCTTATTCCAGTCCAGGGAGGACCTGGCTTGGCAGTTCGGGCTGGACTGTTCCCATGAGGCACAGGGTCAAGTCTGATTTGCATATTGCTGGGTTCAAACTGGAATGGCATGGTGAGCAAAAAAAGATAGATTTAGGCCCAGATCTCTGTACTGGGGTGAATGTGTGACATTGCTCTGCATTCTGTCCATCAACTGTTGTTTTTGCATTTGTCACCCGAGTGGGACGGGTATGCTGAGACGTGAGTCCTGTGCTCTCCATGCCACTGGAATCAAGCTATCCTGCATGAAAAGGGATGAAACCCTGAAACCGGTCCTAGGATGCCTATTCCACTCCAGGGAGGACCTGGCTTGGCAGTTCGGGCTGGACTGTTCCCATGAGGCACAGGGTCAAGACTGATTTGCATATGGCTGGGTTCAAACCGGAATGGCATGGTGAGCAGAAAATGGATGGATTTAGGCTCAGATCTCTGTACTGGGGTGAATGTATGACATTGTTCTGCATTCTGTCTATCAACAGTTGTTTTTGCAATTGTCACCCCGAGTGGGACGGGTATGCTCAGACGTGAGTCCCGTTCTCTCCATGCCACAGGAATCAAGCTATCCTGGCTGAAGAGTGGTGAAACCCCGAAACCGGTCCTAGGATGCTTATTCCAGTCCAGGGAGGACCTGGCTTGGCAGTTCAGGCTGGGCTGTTCCCATGAGGCACAGTGTCAAGACTGATTTGCATATGGCTGGGTTCAAACTGGAATGGCATGGTGAGCAAAAAAACGATGGATTTAAGGCCAAGATCTCTGTACAGGGGTGAATGTATGACATTGGTCTGCATTCTGACCATCAACTGTTGTTTTTGCATTTGTCACCCCAAGTGGGACGGGTATGCTCACACGTGAGTCCCATGCTCTCCATGCCACTGGAATCAAGCTATCCTGGCTGAAGAGGGGTGGAACCCCGAAACCGGTCCTAGGATGCTTATTCCAGTCCAGGGAGGCCCTGGCTTGGCAGTTCGGGCTGGACTGTTCCCATGAGGCACAGGGTCAAGACTGATTCGCATACGGCTGGGTTCAAACTGGAATGGCATGGTGAGCAAAAAAACGATGGATTTAGGCCCAGATCTCTGCATTGGGGTGAATGTATGACATTGTTCTGCATTCTGTCCATCAACTGTTGTTTTTGCATTTCTCACCCCGAGTGGGACGGGTATGCTCAGACGTGACTCCCGTGCTCTCCATGCCACTGGAATTAAGCTATCCTGGCTGAAGGGGGGTGAAACCCCGCAACCGGTCCTAGGATGCTTATTCCAGTCCAGGGAGGACCTGGCTTGGCAGTTCGGGCTGGACTGTTCCCATGCGGCACAGGGTCAAGACTGATTTGCATATGGCTGGGTTCAAACTGGAATGGCATGGTGAGCAAAAAAAATTGATTTAGGCCCAGATCTCTGTACTGGGGTGAATGTATGACATTGTTCTGCATTCTGTCCATCAACTGTTGTTTTTGCATTTGTCACCCCGAATGGGGTGGGCATACTCAGACGTGAGTCCCGTGCTCTCCATGCCACTGGAATCAAGCTATCCTGGCTGAAGAGGGGTGAAACCCCGAAACCGGTCCTAGGATGCTTATTCCAGTCCAGGGAGGACCTGGCTTGGCAGTTCGGACTGGACTGTTCCCATGAGGCACAGGGTCAAGTCTGATTTGCATGTGGCTGGGTTCAAACTGGAATGGCAGGGTGAGCAAAAAAAGATGGATTTAGGCCCAGATCTCTGTACTGGGGTGAATGTATGACATTGTTCTGCATTCTGTCCATCAACTGTTGTTTTTGCATTTGTCACCCCCAGTGGGACGGGTATGCTCAGACGTGAGTCCCGTGCTCTCCATACCACTGGAATCAAGCTATCCTGGCTGAAGAGGGGTGAAACCCCGAAACCGGTCCTAGGTTGCTTATTCCAGTCCAGGGAGGACCTGGTTTGGCAGTTCGGGCTGGACTGTTCCCATGAGGCACAGGGTCAAGACTGATTTCCATATGGCTGGGTTCAAACTGGAATGGCATGGTGAGCAAAAAACAATGGATGTAGGCCCAGATCTCTGTACTGGGGTGAATGTATGACATTTTTCTGCATTCTGTCCATCAACTGTTGTTTTTGCATTTGTCACCCCGAGTGGGATGGGTATTCTCAGACGTGAGTCCCGTGCTCTCCATGCCTCTGGAATCAAGCTAAACTGCCTGAAGGGGGTGAAAGCCTGAAACCGGTCCTAGGATGCTTATTCCAGTCCAGGGAGGACCTGGCTTGGCAGTTCGGGCTGGACTGTTCCCATGAGGCACAGGGTCAAGACTGATTTGCATATGGCTGGGTTCAAACTGGAATGGCATGGTGAGCAAAAAACGATAGATTTAGGCTCAGATCTCTGCACTGTGGTGCATGTATGACATTGTTCTGCATTCTGACCATCAACTGTTGTTTTTGCATTTGTCACCCCGAGTGGGACGGGTATGCTCAGACGTGAGTCCCGTGCTCTCCATGCCACTGGATTCAAGCTATCCCGGCTGAAGAGGGGTGAAACCCCGGAACCGGTCCTAGGATGCCTATTCCAGTCCAGGGAGGACCTGGCTTGGCAGTTCGGGCTGGACTGTTCCCATGAGGCACAGGGTCAAGACTGATTTGCATATGGCTGGGTTCAAACTGGAATCGCATGGTGAGCAAAAAACAATGGATTTAGGCCCAGATCTCTGTACTGGGGTGAATGTATGACATTGTTCTGCATTCTGTAAATCAACTGTTGTTTTTGCATTTGTCACCCCTAGTGGGACGGGTATGCTCAGATGTGAGTCCCGTGTTCTCCATGCCACTGGAATCAAGCTATCCTGGCTGAAGAGGGGTGAAACCCTGAAACCAGTCCTAGGATGCATATTCCAGTCCAGGGAGGACCTGGCTTGGCAGTTCGGGCTAGACTGTTCCCATGAGGCACCGGGTCAAGACTGATTTGCATATGGCTGGGATCAAACTGGAATGGCATGGTGAGCAAAAAATTATGGATTTAGGCACAGATCTCTGTATTGGGGCGAATGTATGACATTATTCTCCATTCTGTCCATCAACTGTTGTTTTTGCATTTGCCACCCCGAGTGGGACTGGTATGCTCAGACGTGAGTCCTGTGCTCTCCATGCCACTGAAATCAAGCTATCCTGGCTGAAGAGGGGTGAAACCCCAAAACCGGTCCTAGGATGCTTATTCCAGTCCAGGGAGGACCTGGCTTGGCAGTTCGGGCTGGACTGTTCCCATGAGGCAAAGGGCCAAGACTGATTTGCATATGGCTGGGTTCAAACTGGAATGGCATGGTGAGCAAAAAAAATGGATTTGGGCCCAGATTCCTGTACTGGGGTGAATGTATGACATTGTTCTGCATTCTGTCCATCAACTGTTGTTTTTGCATTTGTCACCCCGAGTGGGATGGGTATGCTCAGACGTGAGTCCCGTGCTCTCCATGCCACTGGAATCAAGCTATCCTCCCTGAAAAGGGATGAAACCCTGAAACCGGTCCTAGGATGCTTATTCCAGTCCAGGGAGGACCTGGCTTGGCAGTTCGGGCTGGACTGTTCCCATGAGGCACAGGGTCAAGACTGATTTGCATATGGCTGGGTTCAAACTGGAATGGCATGGTGAGCAAAAAATGGATGGATTTAGGCTCAGATCTCTGTACTGGAGTGAATGTATGACATTGTTCTGCATTCTGTCTATCAACAGTTGTTTTTGCAATTGTCACCCCGAGTGGAACGGGTATGCTCAGACGTGAGTCCTGTGCTCTCCATGCCACTGGAATCAAGCTATCCTGGCTGAAGAGGGGTCGAACCCCGAAACCGGTCCTAGGATGCTTATTCCAGTCCAGGGAGGACCTGGCTTGGCAGTTCGGGCTGGACTGTTCCCATGAGGCACAGGGTCAAGACTGATTTGCATATGGCTGGGTTCAAACTGGAATGGCATGGTGAGCAAAAAAACAATGGATTTAAGGCCAAGATCTTCTTACTGGGGTGAATGTATGACATTGTTCTGCATTCTGACCATCAACTGTTGTTTTTGCATTCGTCACCCCGAGTGGGACGGGTATGCTCAGACCTGAGTCCCATGCTCTCCATGCCACTTTAATCAAGCTATCCTGGCTGAAGAGGGGTCGAACCCCGAAACCGGTCCTAGGATGCTTATTCCAGTCCAGGGAGGACCTGGCTTGGCAGTTCGGGCTGGACTGTTCCCATGAGGCACAGGGTCAAGACTGATTTGCATATGGCTGGGTTCAAACTGGAATGGCATGGTGAGCAAAAAAACGATGGATTTAGGCCCAGATCTCTGTATTGGGGTGAATGTATGACATTGTTCTTTATTCTGTCCATCAACTGTTGTTTTTGCATTTGTCACCCCAAGTGGGACTGGTATACTCAAACGTGAGTCCTGTGCTCTCCATGCCACTGGAATCAAGCTATCCTGGCTGAAGAGTGGTGAAACCCCGAAACCGGTCCTAGGATGCTTATTCCAGTCCAGGGAGGACCTGGCTTGGCAGATCAGGCTGGGCTGTTCCCATGAGGCACAGTGTCAAGACTGATTTGCATATGGCTGGGTTCAATCTGGAATGGCATGGTGAGCAAAAAAAATGGATTTAGGCCCAGATCTCTGTACTTGGGTGAATGTATGATATTGTTCTGCACTCTGTCCATCAACTGTTGTTTTTGCATTTGTCACCCCGAGTGGGACGGGTATGCTCAGACCTGAGTCCCGTGCTCTCCATGCCACTGGAATCAAGATATCCTGGCTGAAGAGGGGTGAAACCCCGAAACCGGTCCTAGGATGCTTATTCCAGTCCAGGGAGGAGCTGGCTTGGCAGTTCAGGCTGGGCTGTTCCCATGAGGGACAGTGTTAAGACTGATTTGCATATGGCTGGGTTCAAACTGGAATGTCATGGTGAGCAAAAAAATGGATTTAGGCCCAGATCTCTGTACTTGGGTGAATGTATGATATTGTTCTGCATTCTGTCCATCAACTGTTGTTTTTGCATTTGTCAACCCGAGTGGGATTGGTATGCTCAGACGTGAGTCCCGTGCTCTCCATGCCACTGGAATCAAGCTATCCTGCCTGAAGAGGGATGAAACCCTGAAACCCTTCCTAGGATGCTTTTTCAAGTCCAGGGATGACCTGGCTTGGCAGTTCGGGCTGGACTGTTCCCATGAGGCACAGGGTCAAGACTGATTTGAATATGGCTGGGTTCAAACTGGAATGGCATGGTGAGCCAAAAACAACGGATTTAGGCTCAGATCTCTGTACTGGGGTGAATGTATGACATTGTTCTGCATTCTGACCATCAACTGTTGTTTTTGCATTTGTCACCCCAAGTGGGACGGGTATGCTCACACGTGAGTCTCATGCTCTCCATGCCACTGGAATCAAGCTATCCTGACTGAAGAGGGGTGAAACCCCGAAACCGGTCCTAGGATGCTTATTCCAGTCCAGGGAGGAGCTGGCTTGGCAGTTCAGGCTGGGCTGTTCCCATGAGGGACAGTGTTAAGACTGATTTGCATATGGCTGGGTTCAAACTGGAATGTCATGGTGAGCAAAAAAACGATGGATTTAGGCCCAGATCTCTATACTGGGGTGAATGTATGACATTGTTCTGCATTCTGTCCATCAACTGTTGTTTTTGCATTTGTCACCCCGAGTGGGACGGGTATGCTCAGACAGGAGTCCCGTGCTCTCCATGCCACTGGAATCAAGCTATCCTGGCTGAAGAGGGGTGAAACCCCGAAACCGGTCCTAGGATGCTTATTCTAGTCCAGGGAGGACCTGGCTTGGCAGTTCGGGCTGGACTGTTCCCATGAGGCACAGGGTCAAGACTGATTTGCATATGGCTGGGTTCAAACTGGAATGTCATGGTGAGCAAAAAAACGATGGAGTTAGGCCCAGATCTCTATACTGGGGTGAATGTATGACATTGTTCTGCATTCTGTCCATCAACTGTTGTTTTTGCATTTGTCACCCCGAGTGGGACGGGTATGCTCAGACGTGAGTCCCGTGCTCTCCATGCCACTGGAATCAAGCTATCCTGGCTGAAGAGGGGTGAAACCCCGAAACCGGTCCTAGGATGCTTATTCCAGTCCAGGGAGGACCTGTCTTGGCAGTTCTGGCTGGACTGTTCCCATGAGGCACAGGGTCAAGTCTGATTTGCATATTGCTGGGTTCAAACTGGAATGGCATGGTGAGCAAAAAAAGATAAATTTAGGCCCAGATCTCTGTACTGGGGTGAATGTATGACATTGTTCTGCATTCTGTCCATCAACTGTTGTTTTTGCATTTGTCACCCCGAGTGGGACGGGTATGCTCAGACGTGAGTCCCGTGCTCTCCATGCCACTGGAATCAAGCTATCCTGCCTGAAAAAGGATGAAACCCTGAAACCGGTCCTAGGATGCCTATTCCAGTCCAGGGAGGACCTGGCTTGGCAGTTCGGGCTGGACTGTTCCCATGAGGCACAGGGTCAAGACTGATTTGCATATGGCTGGGTTCAAACTGGAATGGCATGGTGAGCAGAAAATGGATGGATTTAGGCTCAGATCTCTGTACTGGGGTGAATGTATGACATTGTTCTGCATTCTGTCTATCAACAGTTGTTTTTGCAATTGTCACCCCGAGTGGGACGGGCATGCTCAGACGTGAGTCCCGTGCTCTCCATGCCACTGGAATCAAGCTATCCTGGCTGAAGAGTGGTGAAACCCCGAAACCGGTCCTAGGATGCGTATTCCAGTCCAGGGAGGACCTGGCTTGGCAGTTCAGGCTGGGCTGTTCCCATGAGGCACAGTGTCAAGACTGATTTGCATATGGCTGGGTTCAAACTGGAATGGCATGGTGAGCAAAAAAACGATGGATTTAAGGCCAAGATCTCTGTACAGGGGTGAATGTATGACATTGTTCTGCATTCTGACCATCAACTGTTGTTTTTGCATGTGTCACCCCAAGTGGGACGGGTATGCTCACACGTGAGTCTCATGCTCTCCATGCCACTGGAATCAAGCTATCCTGGCTGAAGAGGGGTGGAAACCCCGAAACCGGTCCTAGGATGCTTATTCCAGTCCAGGGAGGACCTGGCTTGGCAGTTCGGGCTGGACTGTTCCCATGAGGCACAGGGTCAAGACTGATTCGCATACGGCTGGGTTCAAACTGGAATGCATGGTGAGCAAAAAACTATGGATTTAGGCCCAGATCTCTGTACTGGGGTGAATGTATGACATTTTTTCTGCATTCAGTCCATCAACTGTTGTTTTTGCATTTGTCACCCCGAGTGGGACGGGTATGCTCAGACTTGAGTCCCGTGCTCTCCATGCCATTGGAATCAAGCTATCCTGGCTGAAGAGGGGTGAAACCCCGAAACCGGTCCTAGGATGCTTATTCCAGTCCAGGGAGGACCTGGCTTGGCAGTTCGGGCTGGACTGTTCCCATGAGGCACAGGGTCAAGACTGATTTGCATATGGCTGGGTTCAAACTGGAATGGCAAGGTTAGCAAAAAATTGATGGATTTAGGCCCAGATCTCTGTACTGGGGTGAATGTATGACATTGTTCTGCATTCTGTCCATCAACTGTTGTTTTTGCATTTGTCACCCCGAGTGGGATGGGTATGCTCAGACGTGAGTCCCGTGCTCTCCATGCCACTGGAATCAAGCTATCCTGCCTGAAGAGGGATGAAACCCCAAAACCGGTCCTAGGATGCTTATTCCAGTCCAGGGAGGACCTGGCTTGGCAGTTCGGGCTGGACTGTTCCCATGAGGCACAGGGTCAAGACTGATTTGAATATGGCTGGGTTCAAACTGGAATGGCATGGTGAGCCAAAAACAACTGATTTAGGCTCAGATCTCTGTACTGGGGTGAATGTATGACATTGTTCTGCATTCTGTCTATCAACTGTTGTTTTTTCAATTGTCATCCCGAGTGGGACGGGTATGCTCAGACGTGAGTCCCGCGCTCTCCATGCCTCTGGAATCAAGCTATCCTGGCTGAAGAGGGGTGAAACCCCGAAACCGGTCCTAGGATGCTTATTCCAGTCCAGGGAGGACCTGGCTTGGCAGTTCTGACTGGACTGTTCCCATGAGGCACAGGGTCAAGTCTGATTTGCATGTGGCTGGGTTCAAACTGGAATGGCATGGTGAGCAAAAAACAATTGATGTAGGCCCAGATCTCTCTACTGGGGTGAATGTATGACATTCTTCTGCATTCTGTCCATCAACTGTTGTTTTTGCATTTGTCACCCCGAGTGGGATGGGTATGCTCTGACGTGAGTCCCGTGCTCTCCATGCCTCTGGAATCAAGCTAAACTGCCTGAAGGGGGTGAAACCCTGAAACCGGTCCTAGGATGCTTATTCCAGTCCAGGGAGGACCTGGCTTGGCAGTTCGGGCTGGACTGTACCCATGAGGCACAGGGTAAAGACTGATTTGCATATGGCTGGGTTCAAACTGGAATCGCATGGTGAGCAAAAAACAATGGATTTAGGCCCAGATCTCTGTACTGGGGTGAATGTATGACATTGTTCTGCATTCTGTAAATCAACTGTTGTTTTTGCATTTGTCACCCCTAGTGGGACGGGTATGCTCAGATGTGAGTCCCGTGCTCTCCATGCCACTGGAATCAAGCTATCCTGGCTGAAGAGGGGTGAAACCCCGAAACCGGTCCTAGGATGCTCATTCCAGTCCAGGGAGGACCTGGCTTGGCAGTTTCGGCTGGACTGTTCCCATGAGGCACAGGGTCAAGACTGATTTGCATATGGCTGGGATCAAACTGGAATGGCATGGTGAGCAAAAAAATTATGGATTTAGGCCCAGATCTCTATACTGGGGTGAATGTATGACATTGTTCTGCATTCTGTCCATCAACTGTTGTTTTTGCATTTGTCACCCCGAGTGGGACTGGTATGCTCAGACGTGAGTCCTGTGCTCTCCATGCCACTGGAATCAAGCTATCCTGGCTGAAGAGGGGTGAAACCCCGAAACCGGTTTTAGGATGCTTATTCCAGTTCAGGGAGGACCTGGCTTGGCAGTTCGGGCTGGACTGTTCCCATGAGGCACAGGGTTAAGACTGATTTGAATATGGCTGGGTTCAAACTGGAATGGCATGGTGAGCCAAAAACATCGGATTTAGGCTCAGATCTCTGTACTGGGGTGAATGTATGACATTGTTCTGCATTCTGTCTATCAACTGTTGTTTTTTCAATTGTCACCCCGAGTGGGACGGGTATGCTCAGACGTGAGTCCCGTGCTCTCCATGCCTCTGGAATCAAGCTATCCTGGCTGAAGAGGGGTGAAACCCCGAAACCGGTCCTAGCATGCTTATTCCAGTCCAGGGAGGACCTGGCTCGGCAGTTCAGGCTGGGATGTTCCCATGAGGCACATTGTCAAGACTGATTTGCATATGGCTGGGTTCAAACGGGAATGTCATGGTGAGCAAAAAAACGATGGATTTAGGCCCAGATCTCTATACTGGGGTGAATGTATGACATTGTTCTGCATTCTGTCCATCAACTGTTGTTTTTGCATTTGTCACCCCGAGTGGGACGGGTATGCTCAGACATGAGTCCCGTGCTCTCCATGCCACTGGAATCAAGCTATCCTGGCTGAAGAGGGGTGAAACCCCGAAACCGGTCCTAGGATGCTTATTCTAGTCCAGGGAGGACCTGGCTTGGCAGTTCGGGCTGGACTGTTCCCATGAGGCACAGGGTCAAGACTGATTTGCATATGGCTGGGTTCAAACTGAAATGGCATGGTGAGCAAAAAACTATTGATTTAGGCCCAGATCTCTGTACTGGGGTGAATGTATGACATTGTTCTGCATTCAGTCCATCAACTGTTGTTTTTGCATTTGTCACCCCGAGTGGGACGGGTATGCTCAGACGTGAGTCCCGTGCTCTCCATGCCACTGGAATCAAGCTATCCTGGCTGAAGAGGGGTGAAACCCCGAAACCGGTCCTAGGATGCTTATTCCAGTCCAGGGAGGACCTGGCTTGGCAGTTCGGGCTGGACTGTTCCCATGAGGCACAGGGTCAAGTCTGATTTGCATATTGCTGGGTTCAAACTGGAATGGCATGGTGAGCAAAAAAAGATAGATTTAGGCCCAGATCTCTGTACTGGGGTGAATGTATGACATTGTTCTGCATTCTGTCCATCAACTGTTGTTTTTGCATTTGTCACCCCGAGTGGGACGGGTATGCTCAGACGTGAGTCCCGTGCTCTCCATGCCACTGGAATCAAGCTATCCTGCCTGAAAAGTTATGAAACCCTGAAACCGGTCCTAGGATGCCTATTCCAGTCCAGGGAGGACCTGGCTTGGCAGTTCGGGCTGGACTGTTCCCATGAGGCACAGGGTCAAGACTTATTTGCATATGGCTGGGTTCAAACTGGAATGGCATGGTGAGCAGAAAATGGATGGATTTAGGCTCAGATCTCTGTACTGGGGTGAATGTATGACATTGTTCTGCATTCTGTCTATCAACAGTTGTTTTTGCAATTGTCACCCCGAGTGGGACGGGTATGCTCAGACGTGAGTCCCGTGCTCTCCATGCCACTGGAATCAAGCTATCCTGGCTGAAGAGTGGTGAAACCCCGAAACCGGTCCTAGGATGCTTATTCCAGTCCAGGGAGGACCTGGCTTGGCAGTTCAGGCTGGGCTGTTCCCATGAGGCACAGTGTCAAGACTGATTTGCATATGGCTGGGTTCAAACTGGAATGGCATGGTGAGCAAAAAAACGATGGATTTAAGGCCAAGATCTCTGTACAGGGGTGAATGTATGACATTGTTCTGCATTCTGACCATCAACTGTTGTTTTTGCATTTGTCACCCCAAGTGGGACGGGTATGCTCACACGTGAGTCCCATGCTCTCCATGCCACTGGAATCAAGCTATCCTGGCTGAAGAGGGGTGGAACCCCGAAACCGGTCCTAGGATGCTTATTCCAGTCCAGGGAGGACCTGGCTTGGCAGTTCGTCTGGACTATTCCCACGAGGCACAGGGTCAAGACTGATTCGCATACGGCTGGGTTCAAACTGGAATGGCATGGTGAGCAAAAAAACGATGGATTTAGGCCCAGATCTCTGTATTGGGGTGAATGTATGACATTGTTCTGCATTCTGTCCATCAACTGTTGTTTTTGCATTTGTCACCCCAAGTGGGACGGGTATGCTCAGACATGAGTCCCGTGCTCTCCATGCCACTGGAATCAAGCTATCCTGGCTGAAGAGGGGTGAAACCCCGAAACCGGTCCTAGGATGCTTATTCCAGTCCAGGGAGGACCTGGCTTGGCAGTTCGGGCTGGACTGTTCCCATGAGGCACAGGGTCAAGACTGATTTGCATATGGCTGGGTTCAAACTGGAATGGCATGGTGAGCAAAAAACTATTGATTTAGGCCCAGATCTCTGTACTGGGGTGAATGTATGACATTGTTCTGCATTCAGTCCATCAACTGTTGTTTTTGCATTTGTCACCCCGAGTGGGACGGGTATGCTCAGACGTGAGTCCCGTGCTCTCCATGCCACTGGAATCAAGCTATCCTGGCTGAAGAGGGGTGAAACCCCGAAACCGGTCCTAGGATGCTTATTCCAGTCCAGGGAGGACCTGGCTTGGCAGTTCGGGCTGGACTGTTCCCATGAGGTACAGGGTCAAGTCTGATTTGCATATTGCTGGGTTCAAACTGAAATGGCATGGTGAGCAAAAAAAGATAGATTTAGGCCAAGATCTCTGTACAGGGGTGAATGTATGACATTGTTCTGCATTCTGACCATCAACTTTTGTTTTTGCATTTGTCACCCCAAGTGGGACAGGTATGCTCACACGTGAGTCCCATGCTCTCCATGCCACTGGAATCAAGCTATCCTGGCTGAAGAGGGGTGGAACCCCGAAACCGGTCCTAGGATGCTTATTCCAGTCCAGGGAGGACCTGGCTTGGCAGTTTGGGCTGGACTGTTCCCATGAGGCACAGGGTCAAGTCTGATTTGCATATTGCTGGGTTCAAACTGGAATGGCATGGTGAGCAAAAAAAGATAGATTTAGGCCCAGATCTCTGTACTGGGGTGAATGTATGACATTGTTCTGCATTCTGTCCATCAACTGTTGTTTTTGCATTTGTCACCCCGAGTGGGACGGGTATGCTCAGACGTGAGTCCCGTGCTCTCCATGCCACTGGAATCAAGCTATCCTGCCTGAAAAGGGATGAAACCCTGAAACCGGTCCTAGGATGCCTATTCCAGTCCAGGGAGGACCTGGCTTGGCAGTTCGGGCTGGACTGTTCCCATGAGGCACAGGCTCAAGACTGATTTGCATATGGCTGGGTTCAAACTGGAATGGCATGGTGAGCAGAAAATGGATGGATTTAGGCTCAGATCTCTGTACTGGGGTGAATGTATGACATTGTTCTGCATTCTGTCTATCAACAGTTGTTTTTGCAATTGTCACCCCGAGTGGGACGGGTATGCTCAGACGTGAGTCCCGTTCTCTCCATGCCACAGGAATCAAGCTATCCTGGCTGAAGAGTGGTGAAACCCCGAAACCGGTCCTAGGATGCTTATTCCAGTCCAGGGAGGACCTGGCTTGGCAGTTCAGGCTGGGCTGTTCCCATGAGGCACAGTGTCAAGACTGATTTGCATATGGCTGGGTTCAAACTGGAATGGCATGGTGAGCAAAAAAACGATGGATTTAAGGCCAAGATCTCTGTACAGGGGTGAATGTATGACATTGTTCTGCATTCTGACCATCAACTGTTGTTTTTGCATTTGTCACCCCAAGTGGGAAGGGTATGCTCACACGTGAGTCCCATGCTCTCCATGCCACTGGAATCAAGCTATCCTGGCTGAAGAGGGGTGGAACCCCGAAACCGGTCCTAGGATGCTTATTCCAGTCCAGGGAGGCCCTGGCTTGGCAGTTCGGGCTGGACTGTTCCCATGAGGCACAGGGTCAAGACTCATTCGCATACGGCTGGGTTCAAACTGGAATGGTATGGTGAGCAAAAAAACGATGGATTTAGGCCCAGATCTCTGTATTGGGGTGAATGTATGACATTGTTCTGCATTCTGTCCATCAACTGTTGTTTTTGCATTTCTCACCCCGAGTGGGACGGGTATGCTCAGACGTGACTCCCGTGCTCTCCATGCCACTGGAATTAAGCTATCCTGGCTGAAGGGGGGTGAAACCCCGCAACCGGTCCTGGGATGCTTATTCCAGTCCAGGGAGGACCTGGCTTGGCAGTTCGGGCTGGGCTGTTCCCATGCGGCACAGGGTCAAGACTGATTTGCATATGGCTGGGTTCAAACTGGAATGGCATGGTGTTCAAAAAAAATTGATTTAGTCCCAGATCTCTGTACTGGGGTGAATGTATAACATTGTTCTGCATTCTGTCCATCAACTGTTGTTTTTGCATTTGTCACCCCGAATGGGATGGGTATACTCAGACGTGAGTCCCGTGCTCTCCATGCCACTGGAATCAAGCTATCCTGCCTGAAGAGGGATGAAACTCTGAAACCGGTCCTAGAATGCTTTTTCCAGTCCAGGGAGGACCTGGCTTGGCAGTTCGGGCTGGACTGTTCCCATGAGGCACAGGGTCAAGACTGATTTGCATATGGCTGGGTTCAAACTGGAATGGCATGGTTAGCAAAAAATTGATGGATTTAGGCCCAGATCTCTGTACTGGTGTGAATGTATGACATTGTTCTGCATTCTGTCCATCAACTGTTGTTTTTGCATTTGTCACCCCGAGTGGGATGGGTATGCTCAGACGTGAGTCCCGTGCTCTCCATGCCACTGGAATCAAGCTATCCTGCCTGAAGAGGGATGAAACCCCAAAACCGGTCCTAGGATGCTTATTCCAGTCCAGGGAGGACCTGGCTTGGCAGTTCGGGCTGGACTGTTCCCATGAGGCACAGGGTCAAGACTGATTTGAATATGGCTGGGTTCAAACTGGAATGGCATGGTGAGCCAAAAACAACTGATTTAGGCTCAGATCTCTGTACTGGGGTGAATGTATGACATTGTTCTGCATTCTGTCTATCAACTGTTGTTTTTTCAATTGTCATCCCGAGTGGGACGGGTATGCTCAGACGTGAGTCCCGCGCTCTCCATGCCTCTGGAATCAAGCTATCCTGGCTGAAGAGGGGTGAAACCCCGAAACCGGTCCTAGGATGCTTATTCCAGTCCAGGGAGGACCTGGCTTGGCAGTTCGGACTGGACTGTTCCCATGAGGCACAGGGTCAAGTCTGATTTGCATGTGGATGGGTTCAAACTGGAATGGCAGGGTGAGCAAAAAAAGATGGATTTAGGCCCAGATCTCTGTACTGGGGTGAATGTATGACATTGTTCTGCATTCTGTCCATCAACTGTTGTTTTTGCATTTGTCACCCCGAGTGGGACGGGTATGCTCAGACGTGAGTCCCGTGCTCTCCATGCCACTGGAATCAAGCTATCCTGGCAGAAGAGGGGTGAAACCCCGAAACCGGTCCTAGGTTGCTTATTCCAGTCTAGGGAGGACCTGGTTTGGCAGTTCGGGCTAGACTGTTCCAATGAGGCACAGGGTCAAGACTGATTTCCATATGGCTGGGTTCAAACTGGAATGGCATGGTGAGCAAAAAACAATGGATGTAGGCCCAGATCTCTGTACTGGGGTGAATGTATGACATTCTTCTGCATTCTGTCCATCAACTGCTGTTTTTGCATTTGTCACCCCGAGTGGGATGGGTATGCTCAGACGTGAGTCCCGTGCTCTCCATGCCTCTGGAATCAAGCTAAACTGCCTGAAGGGGGTGAAACCCTGAAACCGGTCCTAGGATGCTTATTCCAGTCCAGGGAGAACCTGGCTTGGCAGTTCGGGCTGGACTGTACCCATGAGGCACAGGGTCAAGACTGATTTGCATATGGCTGGGTTCAAACTGGAATGGCATGGTGAGCAAAAAACGATAGATTTAGGCTCAGATCTCTGTACTGTGGTGCATGTATGACATTGTTTTGCATTCTGACCATCAACTGTTGTTTTTGCATTTGTCACCCCGAGTGGGACGGGTATGCTCAGACGTGAGTCTCGTGCTCTCCATGCCACTGGATTCAAGCTATCCCGGCTGAAGAGGGGTGAAACCCCGGAACCGGTCCTAGGATGCTTATTCCAGTCCAGGGAGGACCTGGCTTGGCAGTTCGGGCTGGACTGTTCCCATGAGGCACAGGGTAAAGACTGATTTGCATATGGCTGGGTTGAAACTGGAATCGCATGGTGAGCAAAAAACAATGGATTTAGGCCCAGATCTCTGTACTGGGGTGAATGTATGACATTGTTCTGCATTCTGTAAATCAACTGTTGTTTTTGCATTTGTCACACCTAGTGGGACGGGTATGCTCAGATGTGAGTCCCGTGCTCTCCATGCCACTGGAATCAAGCTATCCTGGCTGAAGAGGGGTGAAACCCCGAAACCGGTCCTAGGATGCTTATTCCAGTCTAGGGAGGACCTGGCTTGGCAGTTTCGGCTGGACTGTTCCCATGAGGCACAGGGTCAAGACTGATTTGCATATGGCTGGGATCAAACTGGAATGGCATGGTGAGCAAAAAATTATGGATTTAGGCACAGATCTCTGTACTGGGGTGAATGTATGACATTGTTCTGCATTCAGTCCATCAACTGTTGTTTTTGCATTTGTCACCCCGAGTGGGACTGGTATGCTCAGACGTGAGTCCTGTGCTCTCCATGCCACTGGAATCAAGCTATCCTGGCTGAAGAGGGGTGAAACCCCGAAACCAGTTTTAGGATGCCTATTCCAGTTCAGGGAAGACCTGGCTTGGCAGTTCGGGCTACACTGTTCCCATGAGGCACAGGGTTAAGACTGATTTGAATCTGGCTGGGTTCGAACTGGAATGGCATGGTGAGCCAAAAACAACGGATTTAGGCTCAGATCTCTGTACTGGGGTGAATGTATGACATTGTTCTGCATTCTGTCTATCAACTGTTGTTTTTTCAATTGTCACCCCGAGTGGGACGGGTATGCTCAGACGTGAGTCCCGTGCTCTCCATGCCTCTGGAATCAAGCTATCCTGGCTGAAGAGGGGTGAAAACCCGAAACCGGTCCTAGCATGCTTATTCCAGTCCAGGGAGGACCTGGCTTGGCAGTTCAGGCTGGGCTGTTCCCATGAGGCACAGTGTCAAGACTGATTTGCATATGGCTGGGTTCAAACTGGAATGTCATGGTGAGCAAAAAAACGATGGATTTAGGCCCAGATCTCTATACTGAGGTGAATGTATGACATTGTTCTGCATTCTGTCCATCAACTGTTGTTTTTGCATTTGTCACCCCGAATGGGACGGGTATGCTCAGACATGAGTCCCGTGCTCTCCATGCCACTGGAATCAAGCTATCCTGGCTGAAGAGGGGTGAAACCCCGAAACCGGTCCTAGGATGCTTATTCTAGTCCAGGGAGGACCTGGCTTGGCAGTTCGGGCTGGACTGTTCCCATGAGGCACAGGGTCAAGACTGATTTGCATATGGCTGGGTTCAAACTGGAATGGCATGGTGAGCAAAAAACTATGGATTTAGGCCCAGATCTCTGTACTGGGGTGAATGTATGACATTGTTCTGCATTCAGTCCATCAACTGTTGTTTTTGCATTTGTCACCCCGAGTGGGACGGGTATGCTCAGACGTGAGTCCCGTGCTCTCCATGCCACTGGAATCAAGCTATCCTGGCTGAAGAGGGGTGAAACCCCGAAACCGGTCCTAGGATGCTTATTCCAGTCCAGGGAGGACCTGGCTTGGCAGTTCGGGCTGGACTGTTCCCATGAGGCACAGGGTCAAGTCTGATTTGCATATTGCTGGGTTCAAACTGGAATGGCATGGTGAGCAAAAAAAGATAGATTTAGGCCCAGATCTCTGTACTGGGGTGAATGTATGACATTGTTCTGCATTCTGTCCATCAACTGTTGTTTTTGCATTTGTCACCCCGAGTGGGACGGGTATGCTCAGACGTGAGACCCGTGCTCTCCATGCCACTGGAATCAAGCTATCCTGCCTGAAAAGGGATGAAACCCTGAAACCGGTCCTTGGATGCCTATTCCAGTCCAGGGAGGACCTGGCTTGGCAGTTCGGGCTGGACTGTTCCCATGAGGCACAGGGTCAAGACTGATTTGCATATGGCTGGGTTCAAACTGGAATGGCATGGTGAGCAGAAAATGGATGGATTTAGGCTCAGATCTCTGTACTGGGGTGAATCTATGACATTGTTCTGCATTCTGTCTATCAACAGTTGTTTTTGCAATTGTCACCCCGAGTGGGACGGGTATGCTCAGACGTGAGTCCCGTGCTCTCCATGCCACTGGAATCAAGCTATCCTGGCTGAAGAGTGGTGAAACCCCGAAACCGGTCCTAGGATGCTTATTCCAGTCCAGGGAGGACCTGGCTTGGCAGTTTAGGCTGGGCTGTTCCCATGAGGCACAGTGTCAAGACTGATTTGCATATGGCTGGGTTCAAACTGGAATGGCATGGTGAGCAAAAAAACGATGGATTTAAGGCCAAGATCTCTGTACAGGGGTGAATGTATGACATTGTTCTGCATTCTGACCATCAACTGTTGTTTTTGCATTTGTCACCCCAAGTGGGACGGGTATGCTCACACGTGAGTCCCATGCTCTCCATGCCACTGGAATCAAGCTATCCTGGCTGAAGAGGGGTGGAACCCCGAAACCGGTCCTAGGATGCTTATTCCAGTCCAGGGAGGACCTGGCTTGGCAGTTCGGGCTGGACTATTCCCATGAGGCACAGGGTCAAGACTGATTCGCATACGGCTGGGTTCAAACTGGAATGGCATGGTGAGCAAAAAAACGATGGATTTAGGCCCAGATCTCTGTATTGGGGTGAATGTATGACATTGTTTTGCATTCTGTCCATCAACTGTTGTTTTTGCATTTCTCACCCCGAGTGGGACGGGTATGCTCACACGTGAGTCCCATGCTCTCCATGCCACTGGAATCAAGCTATCCTGGCTGAAGAGGGGTGGAACCCCGAAACCGGTCCTAGGATGCTTATTCCAGTCCAGTGAGGACCTGGCTTGGCAGTTCGGGCTGGACTGTTCCCATGCGGCACAGGGTCAAGACTGATTTGCATATGGCTGGGTTCAAACTGGAATGGCATGGTGAGCAAAAAAAATTGATTTAGGCCCAGATCTCTGTACTGGGGTGAATGTATGACATTGTTCTGCATTCTGTCCATCAACTGTTGTTTTTGCATTTGTCACCCCGAATGGGATGGGTATACTCAGACGTGAGTCCCGTGCTCTCCATGCCACTGGAATCAAGCTTTCCTGGCTGAAGAGGGGTGAAACCCCGAAACCGGTCCTAGGATGCTTATTCCAGTCCAGGGAGGACCTGGCTTGGCAGTTCGGGCTGGACTGTTCCCATGAGGCACAGGGTCAAGTCTGATTTGCATATTGCTGGGTTCAAACTGGAATGGCATGGTGAGCAAAAAAAGATAGATTTAGGCCCAGACCTCTGTACTGGGGTGAATGTATGACATTGTTCTGCATTCTGTCCATCAACTGTTGTTTTTGCATTTGTCACCCCGAGTGGGACGGGTATGCTCAGACGTGAGTCCCGTGCTCTCCATGCCACTGGAATCAAGCTATCCTGCCTGAAAAGTGATGAAACCCTGAAACCGGTCCTAGGATGCCTATTCCAGTCCAGGGAGGACCTGGCTTGGCAGTTCGGGCAGGACTGTTCCCATGAGGCACAGGGTCAAGACTGATTTGCATATGGCTGGGTTCAAACTGGAATGGCATGGTGAGCAGAAAATGGATGGATTTAGGCTCAGATCTCTGCACTAGGGTGAATGTATGACATTGTTCTGCATTCTGTCTATCAACAGTTGTTTTTGCAATTGTCACCCCGAGTGGGACGGGTATGCTCAGACGTGAGTCCCGTGCTCTCCATGCCACTGGAATCAAGCTATCCTGGCTGAAGAGTGGTGAAACCCCGAAACCGGTCCTAGGATGCTTATTCCAGTCCAGGGAGGACCTGGCTTGGCAGTTCAGGCTGGGCTGTTCCCATGAGGCACAGTGTCAAGACTGATTTGCATTTGGCTGGGTTCAAACTGGAATGGCATGGTGAGCAAAAAAACGATGGATTTAAGGCCAAGATCTCTGTACAGGGGTGAATGTATGACATTGTTCTGCATTCTGACCATCAACTGTTGTTTTTGCATTTGTCACCCCAAGTGGGACGGGTATGCTCACACGTGAGTCCCATGCTCTCCATGCCACTGGAATCAAGCTATCCTGGCTGAAGAGGGGTGGAACCCCGAAACCGGTCCTAGGATGCTTATTCCAGTCCAGGGAGGACCTGGCTTGGCAGTTCGGGTCGGACTGTTCCCATGAGGCACAGGGTCAAGACTGATTCGCATACGGCTGGGTTCAAACTGGAATGGCATGGTGAGCAAAAAAACGATGGATTTAGGCCCAGATCTCTGTATTGGGGTGAATGTATGACATTGTTCTGCATTCTGTCCATCAACTGTTGTTTTTGCATTTCTCACCACGAGTGGGACGGGTATGCTCAGACGTGACTCCCGTGCTCTCCATGCCACTGGAATTAAGCTATCCTGGCTGAAGGGGGGTGAAACCCCGCAACCAGTCCTAGGATGCTTATTCCAGTCCAGGGAGGACCTGGCTTGGCAGTTCGGGCTGGACTGTTCCCATGCGGCACAGGGTCAAGACTGATTTGCATATGGCTGGGTTCAAACTGGAATGGCATGGTGAGCAAAAAAAATTGATTTAGGCCCAGATCTCTGTACTGGGGTGAATGTATGACATTGTTCTGCATTCTGTCCATCAACTGTTGTTTTTGCATTTGTCACCCCGAATGGGATGGGTATACTCAGACGTGAGTCCCGTGCTCTCCATGCCACTGGAATCAAGCTTTCCTGCCTGAAGAGGGATGAAACTCTGAAACCGGTCCTAGAATGCTTTTTCCAGTCCAGGGAGGACCTGGCTTGGCAGTTCGGGCTGGACTGTTCCCATGAGGCACAGGGTCAAGACTGATTTGCATATGGCTGGGTTCAAACTGGAATGGCATGGTTAGCAACAAATTGATGGATTTAGGCCCAGATCTCTGTACTGGGGTGAATGTATGACATTGTTCTGCATTCTGTCCATCAACTGTTGTTTTTGCATTTGTCACCCCGAGTGGGACGTGTATGCTCAGACATGAGTCCCGTGCTCTCCATGCCACTGGAATCAAGCTATCCTGGCTGAAGAGGGGTGAAACCCCGAAACCGGTCCTAGGATGCTTATTCTAGTCCAGGGAGGACCTGGCGTGGCAGTTCGGGCTGGACTGTTCCCATGAGGCACAGGGTCAAGACTGATTTGCATATGGCTGGGTTCAAACTGGAATGGCATGGTGAGCAAAAAACTATTGATTTAGGCCCAGATCTCTGTACTGGGGTGAATGTATGACATTGTTCTGCATTCAGTCCATCAACTGTTGTTTTTGCATTTGTCACCCCGAGTGGGACGGGTATGCTCAGACGTGAGTCCCGTGCTCTCCATGCCACTGGAATCAAGCTATCCTGGCTGAAGAGGGGTGAAACCCCGAAACCGGTCCTAGGATGCTTATTCCAGTCCAGGGAGGACCTGGCTTGGCAGTTCGGGCTGGACTGTTCCCATGAGGCACAGGGTCAAGTCTGATTTGCATATTGCTGGGTTCAAAATGGAATGGCATGGTGAGCAAAAAAAGATAGATTTAGGCCCAGATCTCTGTACTGGGGTGAATGTATGACATTGTTCTGCATTCTGTCCATCAACTGTTGTTTTTGCATTTGTCACCCCGAGTGGGACGGGTATGCTCAGACGTGAGACCTGTGCTCTCCATGCCACTGGAATCAAGCTATCCTGCCTGAAAAGGGATGAAACCCTGAAACCGGTCCTTGGATGCCTATTCCAGTCCAGGGAGGACCTGGCTTGGCAGTTCGGGCTGGACTGTTCCCATGAGGCACAGGGTCAAGACTGATTTGCATATGGCTGGGTTCAAACTGGAATGGCATGGTGAGCAGAAAATGGATGGATTTAGGCTCAGATCTCTGTACTGGGGTGAATGTATGACATTGTTCTGCATTCTGTCTATCAACAGTTGTTTTTGCAATTGTCACCCCGAGTGGGACGGGTATGCTCAGACGTGAGTCCCGTGCGCTCCATGCCACTGGAATCAAGCTATCCTGGCTGAAGAGTGGTGAAACCCCGAAACCGGTCCTAGGATGCTTATTCCAGTCCAGGGAGGACCTGGCTTGGCAGTTTAGGCTGGGCTGTTCCCATGAGGCACAGTGTCAAGACTGATTTGCATATGGCTGGGTTCAAACTGGAATGGCATGGTGAGCAAAAAAACGATGGATTTAAGGCCAAGATCTCTGTACAGGGGTGAATGTATGACATTGTTCTGCATTCTGACCATCAACTGTTGTTTTTGCATTTGTCACCCCAAGTGGGACGGGTATGCTCACAAGTGAGTCCCATGCTCTCCATGCCACTGGAATCAAGCTATCCTGGCTGAAGAGGGGTGGAACCCCGAAACCGGTCCTAGGATGCTTATTCCAGTCCAGGGAGGACCTGGCTTGGCAGTTCGGGCTGGACTATTCCCATGAGGCACAGGGTCAAGACTGATTCGCATACAGCTGGGTTCAAACTGGAATGGCATGGTGAGCAAAAAAACGATGGATTTAGGCCCAGATCTCTGTATTGGGGTGAATGTATGACATTGTTTTGCATTCTGTCCATCAACTGTTGTTTTTGCATTTCTCACCCCGAGTGGGACGGGTATGCTCATACGTGACTCCCGTGCTCTCCATGCCACTGGAATTAAGCTATCCTGGCTGAAGGGGGGTGAAACCCCGCAACCGGTCCTAGGATGCTTATTCCAGTCCAGTGAGGACCTGGCTTGGCAGTTCGGGCTGGACTGTTCCCATGCGGCACAGGGTCAAGACTGATTTGCATATGGCTGGGTTCAAACTGGAATGGCATGGTGAGCAAAAAAAATTGATTTAGGCCCAGATCTCTGTACTGGGGTGAATGTATGACATTGTTCTGCATTCTGTCCATCAACTGTTGTTTTTGCATTTGTCACCCCGAATGGGATGGGTATACTCAGACGTGAGTCCCGTGCTCTCCATGCCACTGGAATCAAGCTATCCTGGCTGAAGAGGGGTGAAACCACGAAACCGGTCCTAGGATGCTTATTCCAGTCCAGGGAGGACCTGGCTTGGCAGTTCGGGCTAGACTGTTCCCATGAGGCACAGGGTCAAGTCTGATTTGCATATTGCTGGGTTCAAACTGGAATGGCATGGTGAGCAAAAAAAGATAGATTTAGGCCCAGATCTCTGTACTGGGGTGAATGTATGACATTGTTCTGCATTCTGTCCATCAATTGTTGTTTTTGCATTTGTCACCCCGAGTGGGACGGGTATGCTCAGACGTGAGTCCCGTGCTCTCCATGCCACTGGAATCAAGCTATCCTGCCTGAAAAGGGATGAAACCCTGAAACCGGTCCTAGGATGCCTATTCCAGTCCAGGGAGGACCTGGCTTGGCAGTTCGGGCAGGACTGTTCCCATGAGGCACAGGGTCAAGACTGATTTGCATATGGCTGGGTTCAAACTGGAATGGCATGGTGAGCAGAAAATGGATGGATTTAGGCTCAGATCTCTGCACTAGGGTGAATGTATGACATTGTTCTGCATTCTGTCTATCAACAGTTGTTTTTGCAATTGTCACCCCGAGTGGGACGGGTATGCTCAGACGTGAGTCCCGTGCTCTCCATGCCACTGGAATCAAGCTATCCTGGCTGAAGAGTGGTGAAACCCCGAAACCGGTCCTAGGATGCTTATTCCAGTCCAGGGAGGACCTGGCTTGGCAGTTCAGGCTGGGCTGTTCCCATGAGGCACAGTGTCAAGACTGATTTGCATATGGCTGGGTTCAAACTGGAATGGCATGGTGAGCAAAAAAACGATGGATTTAAGGCCAAGATCTCTGTACAGGGGTGAATGTATGACATTGTTCTGCATTCTGACCATCAACTGTTGTTTTTGCATTTGTCACCCCAAGTGGGACGGGTATGCTCACACGTGAGTCCCATGCTCTCCATGCCACTGGAATCAAGCTATCCTGGCTGAAGAGGGGTGGAACCCTGAAACCGGTCCTAGGATGCTTATTCCAGTCCAGGGAGGACCTGGCTTGACAGTTCGGGCTGGACTGTTCCCATGAGGCACAGGGTCAAGACTGATTCGCATACGGCTGGGTTCAAACTGGAATGGCATGGTGAGCAAAAAAACGATGGATTTAAGCCCAGATCTCTGTATTGGGGTGAATGTATGACATTGTTCTGCATTCTGTCCATCAACTGTTGTTTTTGCATTTCTCACCACGAGTGGGACGGGTATGCTCAGACGTGACTCCCGTGCTCTCCATGCCACTGGAATTAAGCTATCCTGGCTGAACGGGGGTGAAACCCCGCAACCGGTCCTAGGATGCTTATTCCAGTCCAGGGAGGACCTGGCTTGGCAGTTCGGGCTGGACTGTTCCCATGCGGCACAGGGTCAAGACTGATTTGCATATGGCTGGGTTCAAACTGGAATGGCATGGTGAGCAAAAAAAATTGATTTAGGCCCAGATCTCTGTACTGGGGTGAATGTATGACATTGTTCTGCATTCTGTCCATCAACTGTTGTTTTTGCATTTGTCACCCCGAATGGGATGGGTATACTCAGACGTGAGTCCCGTGCTCTCCATGCCACTAGAATCAAGCTTTCCTGCCAGAAGAGGGATGAAACTCTGAAACCGGTCCTAGAATGCTTTTTCCAGTCCAGGGAGGACCTGGCTTGGCAGTTCGGGCTGGACTGTTCCCATGAGGCACAGGGTCAAGACTGATTTGCATATGGCTGGGTTAAAACTGGAATGGCATGGTTAGCAACAAATTGATGGATTTAGGCCCAGATCTCTGTACTGGGGTGAATGTATGACATTGTTCTGCATTCTGTCCATCAACTGTTGTTTTTGCATTTGTCACCCCGATTGGGATGGGTATGCTCAGACTTGAGTCCCGTGCTCTCCATGCCACTGGAATCAAGCTATCCTGCCTGAAGAGGGATGAAACCCCAAAACCGGTCCTAGGATGCTTATTCCAGTCCAGGGAGGACCTGGCTTGGCAGTTCGGGCTGGACTGTTCCCATGAGGCACAGGGTCACGACTGATTTGAATATGGCTGGGTTCAAACTGGAATGGCATGGTGAGCCAAAAACAACTGATTTAGGCTCAGATCTCTGTACTGGGGTGAATGTATGACATTGTTCTGCATTCTGTCTATCAACTGTTGTTTTTTCAATTGTCATCCCGAGTGGGACGGGTATGCTCAGTTGTGAGTCCCGTGCTCTCCATGCCTCTGGAATCAAGCTATCCTGGCTGAAGAGGGGTGAAACCCCGAAACCGGTCCTAGGATGCTTATTCCAGTCCAGGGAGGACCTGGCTTGGCAGTTCGGACCGGACTGTTCCCATGAGGCACAGGGTCAAGTCTGATTTGCATGTGCCTGGGTTCAAACTGGAATGGCAGGGTGAGCAAAATAAGATGGATTTAGGCCCAGATCTCTGTGCTGGGGTGAATGTATGACATTGTTCTGCATTCTGTCCATCAACTGTTGTTTTTGCATTTGTCACCCCGAGTGCGACGGGTATGCTCAGACGTGAGTCCCGTGCTCTCCATGCCACTGGAATCAAGCTATCCTGGCTGAAGAGGGGTGAAACCCCGAAACCGGTCCTAGGTTGCTTATTCCAGTCCAGGGAGGACCTGGTTTGGCAGTTCGGGCTGGACTGTTCCCATGAGGCACAGGGTCAAGACTGATTTCCATATGGCTGGGTTCAAACTGGAATGGCATGGTGAGCAAAAAACAATGGATGTAGGCCCAGATCTCTGTACTGGGGTGAATGTATGACATTCTTCTGCATTCTGTCCATCAACTGTTGTTTTTGCATTTGTCACCCCGAGTGGGATGGGTATGCTCAGACGTGAGTCCCGTGCTCTCCATGCCTCTGGAATCAAGCTAAACTGCCTGAAGGGGGTGAAACCCTGAAACCGGTCCTAGGATGCTTATTCCAGTCCAGGGAGGACCTGGCTTGGCAGTTCGGGCTGGACTGTTCCCATGAGGCACAGGGTCAAGACTGATTTGCATATGGCTGGGTTCAAACTGGAATGGCATGGTGAGCAAAAAAACGATGGATTTAGGCCCAGATCTCTGTACTGTGGTGCATGTATGACATTGTTCTGCATTCTGACCATCAACTGTTGTTTTTGCATTTGTCACCCCGAGTGGGACGGGTATGCTCAGACGTGAGTCCCGTGCTCTCCATGCCACTGGATTCAAGCTATCCCGGCTGAAGAGGGGTGAAACCCCGGAACCGTTCCTAGGATGCTTATTCCAGTCCAGGGAGGACCTGGCTTGGCAGTTCGGGCTGGACTGTTCCCATGAGGCACAGGGTCAAGACTGATTTGCATATGGCTGGGTTCAAACTGGAATCGCATGGTGAGCAAAAAACAATGGATTTAGGCCCAGATCTCTGTACTGGGGTGAATGTATGACATTGTTCTGCATTCAGTCCATCAACTGTTGTTTTTGCATTTGTCACCCCGAGTGGGACTGGTATGCTCAGACTTGAGTCCTGTGCTCTCCATGCCACTGGAATCAAGCTACCCTGGCTGAAGAGGGATGAAACCCCGAAACCGGTCCTAGGATGCCTATTCCAGTTCAGGGAGGACCTGGCTTGGCAGTTCGGGCTGGACTGTTCCCATGAGGCACAGGGTTAAGACTGATTTGAATATGGCTGGGTTCAAACTGGAATGGCATGGTAAGCCAAAAACAAAGGATTTAGGCTCAGATCTCTGTACTGGGGTGAATGTATGACATTGTTCTGCATTCTGTCTATCAACTGTTGTTTTTTCAATTGTCGCCCCGAGTGGGACGGGTATGCTCAGACGTGAGTCCCGTGCTCTCCATGCCTCTGGAATCAAGCTATCCTGGCTGAAGAGGGGTGAAACCCCGAAACCGGTCCTAGCATGCTTATTCCAGTCCAGGGAGGACCTGGCTTGGCAGTTCAGGCTGGGCTGTTCCCATGAGGCACAGTGTCAAGACTGATTTGCATATGGCTGGGTTCAAACTGGAATGTCATGGTGAGGAAAAAAACGATGAATTTAGGCCCAGATCTCTATACTGGGGTGAATGTATGACATTGTTCTGCATTCTGTCCATCAACTGTTGTTTTTGCATTTGTCACCCCGAGTGGGACGGGTATGCTCAGACGTGAGTCCCGTGCTCTCCATGCCACTGGATTCAAGCTATCCCGGCTGAAGAGGGGTGAAACCCCGGAACCGTTCCTAGGATGCTTATTCCAGTAAAGGGAGGACCTGGCTTGGCAGTTCGGGCTGGACTGTTCCCATGAGGCACAGGGTCAAGACTGATTTGCATATGGCTGGGTTCAAACTGGAATCGCATGGTGAGCAAAAAACAATGGATTTAGGCCCAGATCTCTGTAATGGGGTGAATGTATGACAATGTTCTGCATTCAGTCCATCAACTGTTGTTTTTGCATTTGTCACCCCGATAGGGACTGGTATGCTCAGACTTGAGTCCTGTGCTCTCCATGCCACTGGAATCAAGCTACCCTGGCTGAAGAGGGATGAAACCCCGAAACCGGTCCTAGGATGCCTATTCCAGTTCAGGGAGGACCTGGCATGGCAGTTCGGGCTGGACTGTTCCCATGAGGCACAGGGTTAAGACTGATTTGAATATGGCTGGGTTCAAACTGGAATGGCATGGTGAGCCAAAAACAAAGGATTTAGGCTCAGATCTCTGTACTGGGGTGAATGTATGACTTTGTTCTGCATTCTGTCTATCAACTGTTGTTTTTTCAATTGTCGCCCCGAGTGGGACGGGTATGCTCAGACGTGAGTCCCGTGCTCTCCATGCCTCTGGAATCAAGCTATCCTGGCTGAAGAGGGGTGAAACCCCGAAACCGGTCCTAGCATGCTTATTCCAGTCCAGGGAGGACCTGGCTTGGCAGTTCAGGCTGGGCTGTTCCCATGAGGCACAGTGTCAAGACTGATTTGCATATGGCTGGGTTCAAACTGGAATGTCATGGTGAGGAAAAAAACGATGAATTTAGGCCCAGATCTCTATACTGGGGTGAATGTATGACATTGTTCTGCATTCTGTCCATCAACTGTTGTTTTTGCATTTGTCACCCCGAGTGGGACGGGTATGCTCAGACATGAGTCCCGGTCCTAGGATGCTTATTCCAGTCCAGGGAGGACCTGGCTTGGCAGTTCAGGCTGGGCTGTTCCCATGAGGCACAGTGTCAAGACTGATTTGCATATGGCTGGGTTCAAACTGGAATGGCATGGTGAGCAAAAAAACGATGAATTTAAGGCCAAGATCTCTGTACAGGGGTGAATGTATGACATTGTTCTGCATTCTGACCATCAACTGTTGTTTTTGCATTTGTCACCCCAAGTGGGACGGGTATGCTCACACGTGAGTCCCATGCTCTCCATGCCACTGGAATCAAGCTATCCTGGCTGAAGAGGGGTGGAACTCCGAAACCGGTCCTAGGATGCTCATTCCATTCCAGGGAGGACCTGGCTTGGCAGTTCGGGCTGGACTGTTCCCATGAGGCACAGGGTCAAGACTGATTCGCATACGGCTGGGTTCAAACTGGAATGGCATGGTGAGCAAAAAAACGATGGATTTAGGCCCAGATCTCTGTATTGGGGTGAATGTATGACATTGTTCTGCATTCTGTCCATCAACTGTTGTTTTTGCATTTCTCACCCCGAGTGGGACGGGTATGCTCAGACGTGACTCCCGTGCTCTCCATGCCACTGGAATTAAGCTATCCTGGCTGAAGGGGGGTGAAACCCCGCAACCGGTCGTAGGATGCTTATTCCAGTCCAGGGAGGGCCTGGCTTGGCAGTTTGGGCTGGACTGTTCCCATGCGGCACAGGGTCAAGACTGATTTGCATATGGCTGGGTTCAAACTGGAATGGCATGGTGAGCCAAAAACAAATGATTTAGGCTCAGATCTCTGTACTGGGGTGAATGTATGACATTGTTCTGCATTCTGTCCATCAACTGTTGTTTTTGCATTTGTCACCCCGAGTGGGACGGGTATGCTCAGACGTGAGTCCCGTGCTCTCCATGCCACTGGAATCAAGCTATCCTGGCTGAAGAGGGGTGAAACCCCGAAACCGGTCCTAGGTTGCTTATTCCAGTCCAGGGAGGACCTGGTTTGGCAGTTCGGGCTGGACTGTTCCCATGAGGCACAGGGTCAAGACTGATTTCCATATGGCTGGGTAAAAACTGGAATGGCATGGTGAGCAAAAAACAATGGATGTAGGCCCAGATCTCTGTACTGGGGTGAATGTATGACATTCTTCTGCATTCTGTCCATCAACTGTTGTTTTTGCATTTGTCACCCCGAGTGGGATGGGTATGCTCAGACGTGAGTCCCGTGCTCTCCATGCCTCTGGAATCAAGCTAAACTGCCTGAAGGGGGTGAAACCCTGAAACCGGTCCTAGGATGCTTATTCCAGTCCAGGGAGGACCTGGCTTGGCAGTTCGGGCTGGACTGTTCCCATGAGGCACAGGGTCAAGACTGATTTGCATATGGCTGGGTTCAAACTGGAATGGCATGGTGAGCAAAAAACGATAGATTTAGGCTCAGATCTCTGTACTGTGGTGCATGTATGACATTTTTCTGCATTCTGACCATCAACTGTTGTTTTTGCATTTGTCACCCCGAGTGGGACGGGTATGCTCAGACGTGAGTCCCGTGCTCTCCATGCCACTGGATTCAAGCTATCCCGGCTGAAGAGGGGTGAAACCCCGGAACCGGTCCTAGGATGCTTATTCCAGTCCAGGGAGGACCTCGCTTGGCAGTTCGGGCTGGACTGTTCCCATGAGGCACAGGGTCAAGACTGATTTGCATATGGCTGGGTTCAAACTGGAATCGCATGGTGAGCAAAAAACAATGGATTTAGGCCCAGATCTCTGTACTGGGGTGAATGTATGACATTGTTCTGCATTCTGTAAATCAAATGTTGTTTTTGCATTTGTCACCCCTAGTGGGACGGGTATGCTCAGATGTGAGTCCCGTGCTCTCCATGCCACTGGAATCAAGCTATCCTGGCTGAAGAGGGATGAAACCCCGAAACCGGTCCTAGGGTGCTTATTCCAGTCCAGGGAGGACCTGGCTTGGCAGTTTGGGCTGGACTGTTCCCATGAGGCACAGGGTCAAGACTGATTTGCATATGGCTGGGATCAAACTGGAATGGCATGGTGAGCAAAAAATTATGGATTTAGGCACAGATCTCTGTACTGGGGTGAATGTATGACATTGTTCTGCATTCAGTCCATCAACTGTTGTTTTTGCATTTGTCACCCCGAGTGGGACTGGTATGCTCAGACGTGAGTCCTGTGCTCTCCATGCCACTGGAATCAAGCTATCCTGGCTGAAGAGGGGTGAAACCCCGAAACCGGTCCTAGGATGCTTATTCCAGTTCAGGGAGGACCTGGCTTGGCAGTTCGGGCTGGACTGTTCCCATGAGGCACAGGGTTAAGACTGATTTGAATATGGCTGGGTTCAAACTGGAATAGCATGGTGAGCCAAAAACAACAGATTTAGGCTCAGACCTCTGTACTGGGGTGAATGTATGACATTGTTCTGCATTCTGTCTATCAACTGTTGTTTTTTCAATTGTCACCCCGAGTGGGACGGGTATGCTCAGACGTGAGTCCCGTGCTCTCCATGCCTCTGGAATCAAGCTATCCTGGCTGAAGAGGGGTGAAACCCCGAAACCGGTCCTAGCATACTTATTCCAGTCCAGGGAGGACCTGGCTTGGCAGTTCGGGCTGGACTGTTCCCATGAGGCACAGGGTCAAGACTGATTTGCATATGGCTGGGATCAATCTGGAATGGCATGGTGAGCAAAAAAATTATGGATTTAGGCACAGATCTCTGTACTGGGGCGAATGTATGACATTGTTCTGCATTCTGTCCATCAACTGTTGTTTTTGCATTTGTCACCCCGAGTGGGACTGGTATGCTCAGACGTGAGTCCTGTGCTCTCCATGCCAGTGGTTTCAAGCTATCCTGGCTGAAGAGGGGTGAAACCCCGAAACAGGTCCTAGGATGCTTATTCCAGTCCAGGGAGGACCTGGCTTGGCAGTTCGGGCTGGACTGTTCCCATGAGGCACAGGGTCAAGACTGATTTGCATATGGCTGAGATCAAACTGGAATGGTATGGTGAGCAAAAAAACAATGGATTTAGGCCCAGATCTCTGTACTGGGGTGAATGTATGACTTTGTTCTGCATTCTGTCCTTCAACTGTTGTTTTTGTATTTGTCACCCCGAGTGGGACGGGTATGCTCAGATGTGACTCCCGTGCTTTCCATGCCACTGGAATCAAGCTATCCTGGCTGAAGAGGGGTGAAACCCCGAAACCGGTCCTAGGATGCTTATTCCAGTCAAGGGAGGACCTGGCTTGGCAGTTCGATCTGGACTGTTCCCATGAGGCACAGGGTCAGGACTGATTTGCATACGGCTGGGTTCAAACTGGAATGGCATGGTGAGCAAAAAAAGATGGATTTTGGCCCAGATCTCTGTACTGGGGTGAATGTATGACATTGTTCTGCATTCTGTCCATCAACTGTTGTTTTTGCATTTGTCACCCCGAGTGGGATGGGTATGCTCAGACGTGAGTCCCGTGCTCTCCATGCCTCTGGAATCAAGCTAAACTGCCTGAAGAGGGGTGAAACCCCGAAACCGGTCCTAGGATGCTTATTCCAGTCCAGGGAGGACCTGGCTTGGCAGTTCGGGCTGGACTGTTCCCATGAGGCACAGGGTCAAGACTGATTTGCATATGGCTGGGTTCAAACTGGAATGGCATGGTGAGCAAAAAAACAATGGATTTAGGCCCAGATCTCTGTACTGGGGTGAATGTATGACATTGTTCTGCATTCAGTCCACCAACTGTTGTTTTTGCATTTGTCACCCCGAGTGGGACGGGTATGCTCAGACGTGAGTCCCGTGCTCTCCATGCCACTGGAATCAAGCTATCCTGGCTGAAGAGGGGTGAAACCCCGAAACCGGTCCTAGGATGCTTATTCCAGTCCAGGGAGGACCTAGCTTGGCAGTTCGGGCTGAACTGTTCCCATGAGGCACAGGGTCAAGTCTGATTTGCATATTGCTGGGTTCAAACTGGAATGGCATGGTGAGCAAAAAAAGATAGATTTAGGCCCAGATCTCTGTACTGGGGTGAATGTATGACATTGTTCTGCATTCTGTCCATCAACTGTTGTTTTTGCATTTGTCACCCCGAGTGGGACGGGTATGCTCAGACGTGAGTCCCATGCTCTCCATGCCACTGGAATCAAGCTATCCTGCCTGAAAAGGGATGAAACCCTGAAACCGGTCCTAGGATGCCTATTCCAGTCCAGGGAGGACCTGGCTTGGCAGTTCGGGCTGGAATGTTCCCATGAGGCACAGGGTCAAGACTGATTTGCATATGGCTGGGTTCAAACTGGAATGGCATGGTGAGCAAAAAAAGATAGATTTAGGCTCAGATCTCTGTACTGGAGTGAATGTATGACATTGTTCTGCATTCTGTCTATCAACAGTTGTTTTTGCAATTGTCACCCCGAGTGGGACGGGTATGCTCAGACGTGAGTCCCGTGCTCTCCATGCCACTGGAATCAAGCTATCCTGGCTGAAGAGTGGTGAAACCCCGAAACCGGTCCTAGGATGCTTATTCCAGTCCAGGGAGGACCTGGCTTGGCAGTTCAGGCTGCTCTGTTCCCATGAGGCACAGTGTCAAGACTGATTTGCATATGGCTGGGTTCAAACTGGAATGGCATGGTGAGCAAAAAAATGATGAATTTAAGGCCAAGATCTCTGTACAGGGGTGAATGTATGACATTGTTCTGCATTCTGACCATCAACTGTTGTTTTTGCATTTGTCACCCCAAGTGGGACGGGTATGCTCACACGTGAGTCCCATGCTCTCCATGCCACTGGAATCAAGCTATCCTGGCTGAAGAGGGGTGGAACCCCGAAACCATTCCTAGGATGCTCATTCCATTCCAGGGAGGACCTGGCTTGGCAGTTCGGGCTGGACTGTTCCCATGAGGCACCGGGTCAAGACTGATTCGCATACGGCTGGGTTCAAACTGGAATGGCATGGTGAGCAAAAAAACAATGGATTTAGGCCCAGATCTCTGTATTGGGGTGAATGTATGACATTGTTCTGCATTCTGTCCATCAACTGTTGTTTTTGCATTTCTCACCCCGAGTGGGACGGGTATGCTCAGACGTGACTCCCGTGCTCTCCATGCCACTGGAATTAAGCTATCCTGGCTGAAGGGGGGTGAAACCCCGCAACCGGTCCTAGGATGCTTATTCCAGTCCAGGGAGGGCCTGGCTTGGCAGTTTGGGCTGGACTGTTCCCATGCGGCACAGGGTCAAGACTGATTTGCATATGGCTGGGTTCAAACTGGAATGGCATGGTGAGCCAAAAACAAATGATTTAGGCTCAGATCTCTGTACTGGGGTGAATGTATGACATTGTTCTGCATTCTGTCCATCAACTGTTGTTTTTGCATTTGTCACCCCGAGTGGGACGGGTATGCTCAGACGTGAGTCCCGTGCTCTCCATGCCACTGGAATCAAGCTATCCTGGCTGAAGAGGGGTGAAACCCCGAAACCGGTCCTAGGTTGCTTATTCCAGTCCAGGGAGGACCTGGTTTGGCAGTTCGGGCTGGACTGTTCCCATGAGGCACAGGGTCAAGACTGATTTCCATATGGCTGGGTAAAAACTGGAATGGCATGGTGAGCAAAAAACAATGGATGTAGGCCCAGATCTCTGTACTGGGGTGAATGTATGACATTCTTCTGCATTCTGTCCATCAACTGTTGTTTTTGCATTTGTCACCCCGAGTGGGATGGGTATGCTCAGACGTGAGTCCCGTGCTCTCCATGCCTCTGGAATCAAGCTAAACTGCCTGAAGGGGGTGAAACCCTGAAACCGGTCCTAGGATGCTTATTCCAGTCCAGGGAGGACCTGGCTTGGCAGTTCGGGCTGGACTGTTCCCATGAGGCACAGATTCAAGACTGATTTGCATATGGCTGGGTTCAAACTGGAATGGCATGGTGAGCAAAAAACGATAGATTTAGGCTCAGATCTCTGTACTGTGGTGCATGTATGACATTGTTCTGCTTTCTGACCATCAACTGTTGTTTTTGCATTTGTCACCCCGAGTGGGACGGGTATGCTCAGACGTGAGTCCCGTGCTCTCCATGCCACTGGATTCAAGCTATCCCGGCTGAAGAGGGGTGAAACCCCGGAACCGGTCCTAGGATGCTTATTCCAGTCCAGGGAGGACCTCGCTTGGCAGTTCGGGCTGGACTGTTCCCATGAGGCACAGGGTCAAGACTGATTTGCATATGGCTGGGTTCAAACTGGAATCGCATGGTGAGCAAAAAACAATGGATTTAGGCCCAGATCTCTGTACTGGGGTGAATGTATGACATTGTTCTGCATTCTGTAAATCAACTGTTGTTTTTGCATTTGTCACCCCTAGTGGGACGGGTATGCTCAGATGTGAGTCCCGTGCTCTCCATGCCACTGGAATCAAGCTATCCTGGCTGAAGAGGGGTGAAACCCCGAAACCGGTCCTAGGATTCTTATTCCAGTCAAGGGAGGACCTGGCTTGGCAGTTTGGGCTGGACTGTTCCCATGAGGCACAGGGTCAAGACTGATTTGCATATGGCTGGGATCAAACTGGAATGGCATGGTGAGCAAAAAATTATGGATTTAGGCACAGATCTCTGTACTGGGGTGAATGTATGACATTGTTCTGCATTCAGTCCATCAACTGTTGTTTTTGCATTTATCACCCCGAGTGGGACTGGTATGCTCAGACGTGAGTCCTGTGCTCTCCATGCCACTGGAATCAAGCTATCCTGGCTGAAGAGGGGTGAAACCCCGAAACCGGTCCTAGGATGCTTATTCCAGTTCAGGGAGGACCTGGCTTGGCAGTTCGGGCTGGACTGTTCCCATGAGGCACAGGGTTAAGACTGATTTGAATATGGCTGGGTTCAAACTGGAATGGCATGGTGAGCCAAAAACAACAGATTTAGGCTCAGATCTCTGTACTGGGGTGAATGTATGACATTGTTCTGCATTCTGTCTATCAACTGTTGTTTTTTCAATTGTCACCCCGAGTGGGACGGGTATGCTCAGACGTGAGTCCCGTGCTCTCCATGCCTCTGGAATCAGGCTATCCTGGCTGAAGAGGGGTGAAACCCCGAAACCGGTCCTAGCATGCTTATTCCAGTCCAGGGAGGACCTGGCTTGGCAGTTCGGGCTGGACTGTTCCCATGAGGCACAGGGTCAAGACTGATTTGCATATGGCTGGGATCAAACTGGAATGGCATGGTGAGCAAAAAAATGATGGATTTAGGCACAGATCTCTGTACTGGGGTGAATGTATGACATTGTTCTGCATTCTGTCCATCAACTGTTGTTTTTGCATTTGTCACCCCGAGTGGGACTGGTATGCTCAGACGTGAGTCCTGTGCTCTCCATGCCAGTGGATTCAAGCTATCCTGGCTGAAGAGGGGTGAAACCCCGAAACCGGTCCTAGGATGCTTATTCCAGTCCAGGGAGGACCTGGCTTGGCAGTTCGGGCTGGACTGTTGCCATGAGGCACAGGGTCAAGACTGATTTGCATATGGCTGGGTTCAAACTGGAATGGTATGGTGAGCAAAAAAACAATGGATTTAGGCCCAGATCTCTGGACTGGGGTGAATATATGACTTTGTTCTGCATTCTGTCCTTCAACTGTTGTTTTTGTATTTGTCACCCCGAGTGGGACGGGTATGCTCAGATGTGACTCCCGTGCTTTCCATGCCACTGGAATCAAGCTATCCTGGCTGAAGAGGGGTGAAACCCCGAAACCGGTCCTAGGATGCTTATTCCAGTCAAGGGAGGACCTGGCTTGGCAGTTCGATCTGGACTGTTCCCATGAGGCACAGGGTCAGGACTGATTTGCATACGGCTGGGTTCAAACTGGAATGGCATGGTGAGCAAAAAAAGATGGATTTGGCCCAGATCTCTGTACTGGGGTGAATGTATGACATTGTTCTGCATTCTGTCCATCAACTGTTGTTTTTGCATTTGTCACCCCGAGTGGGATGGGTATGCTCAGACGTGAGTCCCGTGCTCTCCATGCCTCTGGAATCAAGCTAAACTGCCTGAAGAGGGGTGAAACCCCGAAACCGGTCCTAGGATGCTTATTCCAGTCCAGGGAGGACCTGGCTTGGCAGTTCGGGCTGGACTGTTCCCATGAGGCACAGGGTCAAGACTGATTTGCATATGGCTGGGTTCAAACTGGAATCGCATGGTGAGCAAAAAACAATGGATTTAGGCCCAGATCTCTGTACTGGGTTGAATGTATGACATTGTTCTGCATTCTGTAAATCAACTGTTGTTTTTGGATTTGACACCCCTAGTGGGACGGGTATGATCAGACGTGAGCCCCGTGCTCTCCATGCCACTGGAATCAAGCTATCCTGGCTGAAGAGGGGTGAAACCCCGGAACCGGTCCTAGGATGCTTATTCCAGTCCAGGGAGGACCTCGCTTGGCAGTTCGGGCTGGACTGTTCCCATGAGGCACAGGGTCAAGACTGATTTGCATATGGCTGGGTTCAAACTGGAATCGCATGGTGAGCAAAAAACAATGGATTTAGGCCCAGATCTCTGTACTGGGGTGAATGTATGACATTGTTCTGCATTCTGTAAATCAACTGTTGTTTTTGCATTTGTCACCCCTAGTGGGACGGGTATGCTCAGATGTGAGTCCCGTGCTCTCCATGCCACTGGAATCAAGCTATCCTGGCTGAAGAGGGGTGAAACCCCGAAACCGGTCCTAGGATTCTTATTCCAGTCAAGGGAGGACCTGGCTTGGCAGTTTGGGCTGGACTGTTCCCATGAGGCACAGGGTCAAGACTGATTTGCATATGGCTGGGATCAAACTGGAATGGCATGGTGAGCAAAAAATTATGGATTTAGGCACAGATCTCTGTACTGGGGTGAATGTATGACATTGTTCTGCATTCAGTCCATCAACTGTTGTTTTTGCATTTGTCACCCCGAGTGGGACTGGTATGCTCAGACGTGAGTCCTGTGCTCTCCATGCCACTGGAATCAAGCTATCCTGGCTGAAGAGGGGTGAAACCCCGAAACCGGTCCTAGGATGCTTATTCCAGTTCAGGGAGGACCTGGCTTGGCAGTTCGGGCTGGACTGTTCCCATGAGGCACAGGGTTAAGACTGATTTGAATATGGCTGGGTTCAAACTGGAATGGCATGGTGAGCCAAAAACAACAGATTTAGGCTCAGATCTCTGTACTGGGGTGAATGTATGACATTGTTCTGCATTCTGTCTATCAACTGTTGTTTTTTCAATTGTCACCCCGAGTGGGACGGGTATGCTCAGACGTGAGTCCCGTGCTCTCCATGCCTCTGGAATCAGGCTATCCTGGCTGAAGAGGGGTGAAACCCCGAAACCGGTCCTAGCATGCTTATTCCAGTCCAGGGAGGACCTGGCTTGGCAGTTCGGGCTGGACTGTTCCCATGAGGCACAGGGTCAAGACTGATTTGCATATGGCTGGGATCAAACTGGAATGGCATGGTGAGCAAAAAAATGATGGATTTAGGCACAGATCTCTGTACTGGGGTGAATGTATGACATTGTTCTGCATTCTGTCCATCAACTGTTGTTTTTGCATTTGTCACCCCGAGTGGGACTGGTATGCTCAGACGTGAGTCCTGTGCTCTCCATGCCAGTGGATTCAAGCTATCCTGGCTGAAGAGGGGTGAAACCCCGAAACCGGTCCTAGGATGCTTATTCCAGTCCAGGGAGGACCTGGCTTGGCAGTTCGGGCTGGACTGTTGCCATGAGGCACAGGGTCAAGACTGATTTGCATATGGCTGGGTTCAAACTGGAATGGTATGGTGAGCAAAAAAACAATGGATTTAGGCCCAGATCTCTGGACTGGGGTGAATATATGACTTTGTTCTGCATTCTGTCCTTCAACTGTTGTTTTTGTATTTGTCACCCCGAGTGGGACGGGTATGCTCAGATGTGACTCCCGTGCTTTCCATGCCACTGGAATCAAGCTATCCTGGCTGAAGAGGGGTGAAACCCCGAAACCGGTCCTAGGATGCTTATTCCAGTCAAGGGAGGACCTGGCTTGGCAGTTCGATCTGGACTGTTCCCATGAGGCACAGGGTCAGGACTGATTTGCATACGGCTGGGTTCAAACTGGAATGGCATGGTGAGCAAAAAAAGATGGATTTGGCCCAGATCTCTGTACTGGGGTGAATGTATGACATTGTTCTGCATTCTGTCCATCAACTGTTGTTTTTGCATTTGTCACCCCGAGTGGGATGGGTATGCTCAGACGTGAGTCCCGTGCTCTCCATGCCTCTGGAATCAAGCTAAACTGCCTGAAGAGGGGTGAAACCCCGAAACCGGTCCTAGGATGCTTATTCCAGTCCAGGGAGGACCTGGCTTGGCAGTTCGGGCTGGACTGTTCCCATGAGGCACAGGGTCAAGACTGATTTGCATATGGCTGGGTTCAAACTGGAATCGCATGGTGAGCAAAAAACAATGGATTTAGGCCCAGATCTCTGTACTGGGTTGAATGTATGACATTGTTCTGCATTCTGTAAATCAACTGTTGTTTTTGGATTTGACACCCCTAGTGGGACGGGTATGATCAGACGTGAGCCCCGTGCTCTCCATGCCACTGGAATCAAGCTATCCTGGCTGAAGAGGGGTGAAACCCCGAAACCAGTCCTAGGATGCTTATTCCAGTCCAGGGAGAACCTGGCTTGGCAGTTCGGACTGGACTGTTCCCATGAGGCACAGGGTCAAGACTGATTTGCATATGGCTGGGTTCAAACTGGAATGGCATGGTGAGCAAAAAACGATGTATTTAGGCCCAGATCTCTGTACTGTGGTGAATGTATGACATTGATCTGCATTTTGACCATCAACTGTTGTTTTTGCATTTTTCACCACGAGTGGGACGGGTATGCTCAGACATGAGTCCCATGCTCTCCATGCCACTGGAATCATGCTATCCTGGCTGAAGAGGGGTGGAACCCCGAAATCGGTCCTAGGATGCTTATTCCAGTCCAGGGAGGACCTGGCTTTGCAGTTCGGGCTGGACTGTTCCCATGAGGCACAGGGTCAAGACTGATTTGCATATGGCTGGGTTCAAACTGGAATGGCATGGTGAGCAAAAAAACATGGATTTAGGCCCAGATCTCTGTATTGGGGTGAATGTATGACATTGTTCTGCATTCTGTCCATCAACTGTTGTTTTTGCATTTGTCACCCCGAGTGGGACGGGTATGCTCAGACGTGACTCCCATGCTCTCCATGCCACTGGAATCAAGCTATCCTGGCTGAAGAGGGGTGGAACCCTGAAACCGGTCCTAGGATGCTTATTCCAGTCCAGGGAGGACCTGGCTTGGCAGTTCGGGCTGGACTGTTCCCATGAGGCACAGGGTCAAGACTGATTTGCATATGGCTGGGTTCAAACTGGAACGGCATGGTGAGCAAAAAAACGATGGATTTAGGCCCAGATCTCTGTATTGGGGTGAATGTATGACATTGTTATGCATTCTGTCCATCAACTGTTGTTTTTGCATTTGTCACCCCGAGTGGGACGGGTATGCTCAGACGTGACTCCCGTGCTCTCCATGCCACTGCAATCAAGCTATCCTGGCTGAAGAGGGGTGAAACCCCGAAACCGGTCCTAGGATGCTTATTCCAGTCCAGGGAGGACCTGGCATGGCAGTTCGGGCTGGACTGTTCCCATGAGGCACAGGGTCAAGACTGATTTTCATATGGCTGGGTTCAAACTGGAATCGCATGGTGAGCAAAAAACAATGGATTTAGGCCCAGATCTCTGTACTGGGGTGAATGTATGATATTGTTCTGCATTCTGTAAATCAACTGTTGTTTTTGCATTTGTCACCCCTAGTGGGACGGGTATGTTCAGATGTGAGTCCCGTGCTCTCCATGCCACTGGAATCAAGCTATCCTGGCTGAAGAGGGGTGAAACCCCGAAACCAGTCCTAGGATGCATATTCCAGTCCAGGGAGGACCTGGCTTGGCAGTTCGGGCTGGACTGTTCCCATGAGGCACAGGGTCAAGATTGATTTACATATGGCTGGGATCAAACTGGAATGGCATGGTGAGCAAAAAATTATGGATTTAGGCACAGATCTCTGTATTGGGGCGAATGTATGACATTATTCTGCATTCTGTCCATCAACTGTTGTTTTTGCATTTGTCACCCCGAGTGGGACGGGTATGCTCAGACGTGAGTCCTGTGCTCTCCATGCAACTGGAATCAAGCTATCCTGGCTGAAGAGGGGTGAAACCCCGAAACCGGTCCTAGGATGCTTATTCCAGTCCAGGGAGGACCTGGCTTGGCAGTTCGGGCTGGACTGTTCCCATGAGGCACAGGGTCAAGACTGATTTGAATATGGCTGGGTTCAAACTGGAATGGCATGGTGAGCCAAAAACAACGGATTTAGGCTCAGATCCCTGTACTGGGGTGAATGTATGACATTGTTCTGCATTCTGTCTATCAACTGTTGTTTTTTCAATTGTCACCCTGAGTGGGTCGGGTATGCTCAGACGTGAGTCCCGTGCTCTCCATGCCTCTGGAATCAAGCTATCCTGGCTGAAGAGGGGTGAAACCCTGAAACCGGTCCTAGGATGCTTATTCCAGTCCAGGGAGGACCTGGCTTGGCAGTTCGGACTGGACTGTTCCCATGAGGCACAGGGTCAAGTCTGATTTGCATATTGCTGGGTTCAAACTGGAATGGTATGGTGAGCAAAAAAAGATAGATTTAGGCCCAGATCTCTGTACTGGGGTGAATGTATGACATTGTTCTGCATTCTGTCCATCAACTGTTGTTTTTGCATTTGTCACCCCGAGTGGGACAGGTATGCTCAGACGTGAGTCCCGTGCTCTCCATGCCACTGGAATCAAGCTATCCTGCCTGAAAAGGGATGAAACCCTGAAACCGGTCCTAGGATGCCTATTCCAGTCCAGGGAGGACCTGGCTTGGCAGTTCGGGCTGGACTGTTCCCATGAGGCACAGGGTCAAGACTGATTTGCATATGGCTGGGTTCAAACTGGAATGGCATGGTGAGCAAAAAATGGATGGATTTAGGCTCAGATCTCTGTACTGGGGTGAATGTATGACATTGTTCTGCATTCTGACCATCAACTGTTGTTTTTGCATTTGTCACCCCAAGTGGGACGGGTATGCTAACACGTGAGTCCCATGCTCTCCATGCCACTGGAATCAAGCTATCCTGGCTGAAGAGGGGTGGAACCCCGAAACCGGTCCTAGGATGCTTTTTCCAGTCCAGGGAGGACCTGGCTTGGCAGTTCGAGCTGGACTGTTCCCATGAGGCACAGGGTCAAGACTGATTTGCATATGGCTGGGTTCAAACTGGAATGGCATGGTTAGCAAAAAATTGATGGATTTAGGCCCAGATCTCTGTACTAGGGTGAATGTATGACATTGTTCTGCATTCTGTCCATCAACTGTTGTTTTTGCATTTGTCACCCCGAGTGGGATGGGTATGCTCAGACGTGAGTCCCGTGCTCTCTATGCCACTGGAATCAAGCCATCCTGCCTGAAGAGGTATGAAACCCCAAAACCGGTCCTAGGATGCTTATTCCAATCCAGGGAGGACCTGGCTTGGCAGTTCGGGCTGGACTGTTCCCATGAGGCACAGGGTCAAGACTGATTTGCATATGGCTGGGTTCAAACTGGAATGGCATGGTGAGCAAAAAAAGATGGATTTTGGCCCAGATCTCTGTACTGGGGTGAATGTATGACATTGTTCTGCATTCTGTCCATCAACTGTAGTTTTTGCATTTGTCACGCCGAGTGGGATGGGTATGCTCAGGCGTGAGTCCCGTGCTCTCCATGCCACTGGAATCAAGCTAAACTGCCTGAAGAGGGGTGAAACCCCAAAACCGGTCCTAGGATGCTTATTCCAGTCCAGGGAGGACCTGGCTTGGCAGTTCGGTCTGGACTGTTCCCATGAGGCACAGGGTCAAGACTGATTTGCATATGGCTGGGTTTAAACTGGAATGGCATGGTGAGCAAAAAAACGATGGATTTAGGCCCAGATGTCTGTACTGGGGTGAATGTATGACATTGTTCTGCATTCTGTCCATCAACTGTTGTTTTTGCATTTGTCACCCCGAGTGGGATGGGTATGCTCAGACGTGAGTCCCGTGCTCTCCATGCCACTGGAATCAAGCTGTCCTGGCTGAAGAGGGTTGAAACCCCGGAACCGGTCCTAGGATGCTTATTCCAGTCCAGGGAGGACCTGGCTTGACAGTTCGGGCTGGACTGTTCCCATGAGGCACAGGGTCAAGACTGATTTGCATATGGCTGGGTTCAAACTGGAATCGCATGGTGAGCAAAAAACAATGGATTTAGGCCCAGATATCTGTACTGGGGTGAATGTATGATATTGTTCTGCATTCTGTAAATCAACTGTTGTTTTTGCATTTGTCACCCCTAGTGGGACGGGTATGCTCAGATGTGAGTCCCGTGCTCTCCATGCCACTGGAATCAAGCTATCCTGGCTGAAGAGGAGTGAAACCCCGAAACCAGTCCTAGGATGCTTATTCCAGTCCAGGGAAGACCTGGCTTGGCTGTTCGGGCTGGACTGTTCCCATGAGACACAGGGTCAAGACTGATTTGCATATAGCTGGGTCTGAATTGAGGTGGTAAAGTGAGCTAAAGAATGATGATGGATTCAACCCATAACTGTGACTGTGGGTGAGTGTCTGAAAAGTTTCAGCGCCCCATCCATCATCTTCTTGTGTTTGCTTTGTTCGCCCTAAGTTGGCAGGGTATGCCCAGACGTGGGTCCCTTTCACACTTTTCCACTGGATTCAATCTAGCCAGGCTGATGAAGGGTGTTACCCAGAAACCGGTCCCAAGATGCTTGTTTCCGGTCCTTGGAAGACCTGGCTTGCCTGTTCGGGCTGGACTGTTTCCATGAGACACAGGGTCAAGACTGATTTCCATATAGCTGGGTCTGAACTGAGGTGGCGAACTGAGCTAAAGAATGATGAAGGATTCAACCCACATCTGTGACTCAGGGTGAGGGTCTGAAAAGTTTCATCACTCTGTCCATCATCTCCGTGTGTTTGCTTTGTTCGAACTAAGTTGGCAGGGTATGCCCAGACATGGGTCCTTTGCACACTTTGCCACTAGATTCAAGCTAGCCAGGCTGATGAAGGGTGTTACGCTAAAACCGGTCCCAGGATGCTTGTTTCCGGTTCAGGGAAGACCTGGCTTGCATAATCGGGCTGGACTGTTCCCATGAGACACAGGGTCAAGACAGATTTGCATATACCTGGGTCTGAACTGAGGTGGCGAAGTGAGCTAAAGAATGATAATGGATTCAACCCACATCTGTGACTCGGGGTGAGTGTCTGAAAAATGTCAGCGCTCTGTCCATCATCTCCTTGTGTTTGCTTTGTTCGCCCTAAGATGGCAGAGTATGCCCAGATGTGTGTACCTTGCACACTTTGCCACTGGATTCAAGCTAGCCAGGCTGATGAAGGGTGTTACCCAAAAACTGGTCCCAGGATGCTTGTTTCCGGGTCAGGGAAGGCCTTGCTTGGCTGTTCGGGCTGGAGTGTTCCCATGAGGCACAGGGTCAAGACTGATTTGCATATAGCTGGGTCTGAATTGAGGTGGCGAAGTGAGCTAAAGAATGATAATGGATTCAACCCACATCTGTGACTGGGGAAAGTGTCTGAAAAGTTTCAACGCTCCGTCCATCATCTCCTTGTGTTTGCTTCGTTCGCCGTAAGTTGGCAGTGTATGCCCAGATATGGGTCCTTTGCTCACTTTGCTACAGGATTCAATTTAGCTTGGCTGATGAAGGGTGTTACCCAGAAACCAGTCCGTTGATGCTTGTTCCGGTTCAGGGAAGACCTGGCTTGGCAGTTCGGGCTGGAGTGTTCCAATGAGGCACAGGGTCAAGAATGATTTGCATATTGCTGGGTCTGAACTGAGGTGACGTAGTGAGCTAAAGAATGATGATGGATTCAACCCAGATCTGTGACTGTGGGTGAGTGTCTGAAAAGTTTCAGCGCTCTGTCCATCATCTCCTTGTGTTTGCTTTGTTTGCCCTAAGTCTGCAGGGTATGCCCAGACGTGGGTCCCTTGCTTACTTTGCCACCCTATTCAAGCTTGCCAGGCTGATGAATGGTGTTACACAGAAACCGGTCCAAGGATGCTTGTTTCCGGTTCAGGAAACAACTGGCTTGGCAGTTCCGGCTGGACTGTTCCCATGAGGCACAGGGTCAAGACTGATTTGCATATAGCTGGGTCTGAACTGAGGTGGCGAAGTGAGCTAAAGAATGATGATGGATTCAACCCAGATCTGTGACTGTGGGTGAGTGTCTGAAAAGTTTCAGTGCTCCGTCCATCATCTCCTTGTGTTTGCTTTGTTCGCCCTAGGTTGGCAGGGTATGCCCAGACATGGGCCCCTTGCACACTTTGCCACTGGATTCAAGCTAGCCAGGTTGATAAAGGGTGTTGCCCAAGAACCGGTCCTAGGATGCTTGTTTCCGGTTCAGGGAAGACCTGGCTTGGCTGTTCGGGCTGGACTGTTCCCATGAGTCACAGGGTCAAGACTGATTTGCACATAGCAGGGTCTGAATTGATGTGGTGAAGTGAGCTAATGAATGATGATGGATTCAACCCAGAACTGTGACTGTGGGTGTGTGTCTGAAAAGTTTCAGCGCCCCGTCCATCATCTCCTTGTGTTTGCTTTGTTCGCCCTAAGTTGGCAGGGTATGCCCAGACGTGGGTCCCTTTCACACTTTTCCACTGGATTCAAGCTAGCCAGGCTGATGAAGGGTGTTACCCAGAAACCGGTCCCAGGATGCTTGTTTCTGGTCCTTGGAAGACCTGGCTTGCCTGTTCGGGCTGGACTGTTTCCATGAGATACAGGGTCAAGACTGAGTTCCATATAGCTGGGTCTGAACTGAGGTGGCGAAGTGAGCTAAAGAATGATGATGGATTTAACCCACATCTGTGACTCGGGGTGAGGGTCTGAAAAGTTTCATCACTCTGTCCATCATCTCCGTGTGTTTGCTTTGTTCGAACTAAGTTGGCAGGGTATGCCCATACATGGGTCCTTTGCACACTTTGCCATGAGATCCAAGCTAGCCAGGCTGATGAAGGGTGTTACGCTAAAACCGGTTCGAGGATGCTTGTTTCCGGTTCAGGGAAGACCTGGCTTGCATAATCGGGCTGGACTGTTCCCATGAGACACAGGGTCAAGACAGATTTGCATATACCTGGGTCTGAACTGAGGTGGCGAAGTGAGCTAAAGAATGATAATGGATTCAACCCACATCTGTGACTCGGGGTGAGTGTCTGAAAAATGTCAGCGCTCTGTCCATCATCTCCTTGTGTTTGCTTTGTTCGCCCTAAGATGGCAGAGTATGCCCAGATGTGTGTACCTTGCACACTTTGCCACTGGATTCAAGCTAGCCAGGCAGATGAAGGGTGTTACCCAAAAACTGGTCCCAGGATGCTTGTTTCCGGGTCAGGGAAGGCCTTGCTTGGCTGTTCGGGCTGGAGTGTTCCCATGAGGCACAGGGTCAAGACTGATTTGCATATAGCTGGGTCTGAATTGAGGTGGCGAAGTGAGCTAAAGAATGATAATAGATTCAACCCACATCTGTGACTGGGGAAAGTGTCTGAAAAGTTTCAGCGCTCTGTCCATCATCTCCTTGTGTTTGCTTCGTTCGCCCTAAGTTGGCAGTGTATGCCCAGATGTGGGTCCTTTGCTCACTTTGCTACAGGATTCAATTTAGCTTGGCTGATGAAGGGTGTTACCCAGAAACCAGTCCGTTGATGCTTGTTCCAGTTCAGGGAAGACCTGGCTTGGCAGTTCGGGCTGGAGTGTTCCAATGAGGCACAGGGTCAAGACTGATTTGCATATTGCTGGGTCTGAACTGAGGTGACGTAGTGAGCTAAAGAATGATGATGGATTCAACCCAGATCTGTGACTGTGGGTGAGTGTCTGAAAAGTTTCAGTGCTCCGTCCATGATCTTCTTGTGTTTGCTTTGTTCGCCCTAAGTTTGCAGCATATGCCCAGACATGGGCCCCTTGCACACTTTGCCACTGGATTCAAGCTAGCCAGGCTGATGAAGGGTGTTACCCAGAAACCGGTCCCAGGATGCTTGTTTCGGGTTCAGGGAAGACTTGGCTTGGCAGTTCAGGCTGGACTGTTCCCATGAGGCACAGGGTCAAGACTGATTTGCATATACCTGGGTCCGAACTGAGGTGGCGAAGTGATCTAAAGAATGATGATGGATTCAACCCACATCTGTGACTCGGGGTGAGTGTCTGAAAAGTTTCAGCGCTCCATCCAGAATCTCCTTGTGTTTGCTTTGTTCGCCCTAAGTTGGCAGGGTATGACCAGACGTGGATCCCTTGCACACTTTGCCACTGGATTTAAGCTAGCCAGGCTGATGAAGGGTGTTACCCAGAAACCGGTCCCAGGATGCTTGTTTCCGGTTCAGGGAAGACCTGGCTTGGAAGTTCGGGCTGGACTGTTCCCATGATGCACAGGGTCAAGACTGATTTGCATATAGCTGGGTCCGGACTGAGGTGGTGAAGTGAGCTACAGAATGATGATGGATTTAACCTTGATCTGTGACTGTGGGTGAGTGTCTGAAAATTTTCAGCACTCCGTCCATCATCTCCATGTGTTTGCTTTGTTCGCCCTAAGTTGGCAGGGTGTGCCCAGACGTGGGTCCCTTGCACACTTTGCCACTGGATTCAAGCTAGCTATGCTTTTGAAGGGTGTTATCCAGAAACCAGTCCCGTGATGCTTGTTTTGGGTTCAGGGAAGACCTGGCTTGGCAGTTCGGGCTGGACTGTTCGCGTGAAGCACAGGGTAAAGACTGATTTGCATATAGCTGGGTCTGAACTGAGGTGGCGAAGTGAGCTAAGGAATGATGATGGATTCAACCCAGATCTGTGACTGTGGGTGAGTGTCTGAAAAGTTTCAGCGCTCCGTCCATCATCTCCTTGTGTTTGCTTTGTTTGCCCTAAGTCTGCAGGGTATGCCCAGACGTGGGTCCCTTGCTTACTTTGCCACTCTATTCAAGCTTGCCAGGCTGATGAATGGTGTTACACAGAAACCGGTCCCAGGATGCTTGTTTCCGGTTCAGGAAACAACTGGCTTGGCAGTTCCGGCTGGACTGTTCCCATGAGGCACAGGGTCAAGACTGATTTGCATATAGCTGGGTCTGAACTGAGGTGGCGAAGTGAGCTAAAGAATGATGATGGATTCAACCCAGATCTGTGACTGTGGGTGAGTGTCTGAAAAGTTGCATTGCTCCGTCCATCATCTCCTTGTGTTTGCTTTGTTCGCCCTAGGTTGGCAGGGTATGCCCAGACATGGGCCCCTTGCACACTTTGCCACTGGATTCAAGCTAGCCAGGTTGATAAAGGGTGTTGCCCAAGAACCGGTCCTAGGATGCTTGTTTCCGGTTCAGGGAAGACCTGGCTTGGCTGTTCGGGCTGGACTGTTCCCATGAGACACAGGGTCAAGACTGATTTGCATATAGCAGGGTCTGAATTGATGTGGTGAAGTGAGCTAATGAATGATGATGGATTCAACCCAGAACTGTGACTGTGGGTGTGTGTCTGAAAAGTTTCAGCGCCCCGTCCATCATCTCCTTGTGTTTGCTTTGTTCGCCCTAAGTTGGCAGGGTATGCCCAGACGTGGGTCCCTTTCACACTTTTCCACTGGATTCAAGCTAGCCAGGCTGATGAAGGGTGTTACCCAGAAACCGGTCCCAGGATGCTTGTTTCCGGTCCTTGGAAGACCTGGCTTGCCTGTTCGGGCTGGACTGTTTCCATGAGATACAGGGTCAAGACTGAGTTCCATATAGCTGGGTCTGGACTGAGGTGGCGAAGTGAGCTAAAGAATGATGATGGATTTAACCCACATCTGTGACTCGGTGTGAGGGTCTGAAAAGTTTCATCACTCTGTCCATCATCTCCGTGTGTTTGCTTTGTTCAAACTAAGTTGGCAGGGTATGCCCAGACGTGGGTCCTTTGCACACTTTGCCACTGGATTCAAGCTTGCCAGGCTGATGAAGGGTGTTACGCTAAAACCGGTACCAGGATGCTTGTTTCCGGTTCAGGGAAGACCTGGCTTGCATAATCGGGCTGGACTGTTCCCATGAGACACAGGGTCAAGACAGATTTGCATATAGCTGGGTCTGAACTGAGGTGGCGAAGTGAGCTAAAGAATGATAATGGATTCAACCCACATCTGTGACTCGGGGTGAGTGTCTGAAAAATTTCAGCGCTCTGTCCATCATCTCCTTGTGTTTGCTTTGTTTGCCCTAAGATGGCAGGGTATGCCCAGATGTGGGTACCTTGCACACTTTGCCACTGGATTCAAGCTAGCCAGGCTGATGAAGGGTGTTACCCAAAAACTGGTCCCAGGATGCTTGTTTCCGGTTCAGGGAAGGCCTTGCTTGGCTGTTCGGGCTGGACTGTTCCCATGAGGCACAGGGTCAAGACTGATTTGCATATAGCTGGGTCTGAATTGAGGTGGCGAAGTGAGCTAAAGAATGATAATGGATTCAACCCACATCTGTGACTGGGGCAAGTGTCTGAAAAGTTTCAGCGCTCCGTCCATCATCTCCTTGTGTTTGCTTTGTTCGCCCTAAGTTGGCAGTGTATGCCCAGACGTGGGTCCTTTGCTCACTTTGCTACAGGATTCAATCTAGCTTGGCTGATGAAGGGTGTTACCCAGAAACCAGTCCGTTGATGCTTGTTCCGGTTCAGGGAAGACCTGGCTTGGCAGTTCAGGCTGGACTGTTCCAATGAGGCACAGGGTCAAGACTGATTTGCATATTGCTGGGTCTGAACTGAGGTGGCGAAGTGAGCTAAAGAATGATGATGGATTCAACCCAGATCTGTGACTGTGGGTGAGTGTCTGAAAAGTTTCCGCGCTCCATCCATCATTTCCTTGTGTTTGCTTTGTTCGCCCTAAGTTGGCAGGATATGCCCAGACGTGGGTTCCTTGCTTACTTTGCCACTCTATTCAAGCTAGCCAGGCTGATGAACGGTGTTACCCAGAAACCGGTTGCAGGATGCTTGTTTCCTATTCAGGGAGGACCTGGCTTGGCTGTTCAGGTTGGACTGTTCCCATGAGACACAGGGTCAAGATTTATTTGCATATAGCTGGGTCTGAACTGAGGTGGCGAAGTGAGCTAAAGAATGATGATGGATTCAACCCCCATCTGTGACTGGGGGTGAGTGTCTGAAAAGTTTCAGTGCTCCGTCCATCGTCTCCTTGTGTTTGCTTTGTTCGCCCTAAGTTGGCAGGGTATGCCCAGACATGGGCCCCTTGCACACTTTGCCACTGGATTCAAGCTAGCCAAGTTGATGAAGGGTGTTGCCCAAAAACTGGTCCCAGGATGCTTGTTTCCGGTTCAGGAAAGACCTGGCTTGGCAGTTCGGGCTGGACTGTTCCCATGAGACACAGGGTCAAGACTGATTTGCATATAGCTGGGTCTGAATTGAGGTGGTAAAGTGAGCTAAAGAATGATGATGGATTCAACCCATAACTGTGACTGTGGGTGAGTGTCTGAAAAGTTTCAGTACTCCGTCCATCATCTCCTTGTGTTTGCTTCGTTCGCCCTAAGTTGGCAGTTTATGCCCATACGTGGGTCCTTTGCTCACTTTGCCACAGGATTCAAGCTTGCTTGGCTGATGAAGGGTGTTACCCAGAAACCAGTCCCAGGATGCTTGTTTCCGGTTCAGGGAAGACCTGGCTTGGCAGTTCGAGCTGGACTGTTCCCATGAGGCACAGGGTCAAGACTGGTTTGCATATAGTTGGGTCCGAACTGAGGTGGCGATGTGAGCTAAAGAATGATGATGGATTCAACCCACATCTGTGACTGGAGGTGAGTGTCTGAAAAGTTTCAGTGCTCCGTCCATCATCTCCTTGTGTTTGCTTTGTTCATCCTAAGTTGGCAGGGTATGCCCAGACGTGGGTCCGTTGCACACTTTACCACTGGATTCAAGCTAGCCAGGCTGATGAAGGCTGTTACCCAGAAATCGGTCCCAGGATGCTTGTTTCTGGTTCAGGGAAGACCTGGCTTGGCAGTTCGGGCTGGACTGTCCCTATGAGGCACAGGGTTAAGACTGATTTTCATATAGCTGGGTCCGAACTGAGGTGGTGAAGTGAGCTACAGAATGATGATGGATTCAACCCAGATATGTGACTGTGGATGAGTGTCTGAAAAGTTTCAGTGCCCCTTCCATCATCACCTTGTGTTTGCTTTGTTCGCCCTAAGTTGGCAGGGTATGCCCAGACATGGGCCCCTTGCACACTTTGCCACTGGATTCAAGCTAGCCAGGTTGATGAAGGGTGTTGCCTAAAAACCGGTCCCAGGATGCTTGTTTCCGGTTCAGGGAAGACCTGGCTTGGCTGTTCGGGTTGGACTGTTCAAATGAGACACAGGGTCAAGACTGATTTGCATATAGCTGGGTCTGAATTGAGGTGGTGAAGTGAGCTAAAGAATGATGATGGATTCAACCCAGATCTGTGACTGTGGGTGAGTGTCTGAAAAGTTTCAGCACCCCGTCCATCATCTCCTTGTGTTTGCTTTGTTCGCCCTAAGTTGGCAGGGTATGCCCAGACGTGGGTCTCTTTCACACTTTTCCACTGGATTCAAGCTAGCGAGGCTGATGAAGGGTGTCACCCAAAAACCGGTCCCAGGATACTTGTTTCCGGTCCTTGGAAGACCTGGCTTGCCTGTTCGGGCTGGACTGTTTCCATGAGACACAGGGTCAAGACTGATTTCCATATAGCTGGGTCTGAACTGAGGTGGCGGAGTGAGCTAAAGAATGATGATGGATTCAACCCACATCTGTGACTCGGGGTGAGGGTCTGAAAAGTTTCAGCACTCTGTCCATCATCTCCGTGTGTTTGCTTTGTTAGAACTAAGTTGGCAGGGTATGCCCAGACGTGGGTAATTTGCACACTTTGCTACTGGATTCAAGCTAGCCAGGCTGATGAAGGGAATTACGCTAAAACCGGTCCCAGGATGCTTGTTTCCGGTTCATGGAAGACCTGGCTTGCATAATCGGGATGGACTGTTCTCATGAGACACAGGGTCAAGACTGATTTGCATATAGCTGGGTCTGAACTGAAGTGGCGGAGTGAGCTAAAGAATGATAATGGATTCAACCCACATCTGTGACTCGGGGTGAGTGTCTGAAAAGTTTCAGTGCTCTGTCCATCATCTCCTTGTGTTTGCTTTGTTCGCCCTAAGATGGCAGGGTATGCCCAGATGTGGGTACGTTGCACACTTTGCCAATGGATTCAAGCTAGCCAGGCTGATGAAGGGTGTTACCCAAAAACTGGTCCCAGGATGCTTGTTTCCGGTTCAGGGAAGGCCTTGCTTGGCTGTTCGGGCTGGACTGTTCCCATGAGGCACAGGGTCAAGACTGATTTGCATATAGCTGGGTCTGAATTGAGGTGGCGAAGTGAGCTAAAGAATGATGATGGATTCAACCCAGATCTATGACTGTGGGTGAGTGTCTGAAAAGTTTCCACGCTCCGTCCATCATTTCCTTGTGTTTGCTTTGTTTGCCCTAAGTTGGCAGGGTATGACCAGACGTGGGTCCCTTGCACACTTTGCCACTGGATTCAAGCTAGCCAGGCTGATGAAGGGTGTTACTCAGAAACCGGTCCCAGGATGCTTGTTTCCGGTTCAGGGAAGACCTGGCTTGGCATTTCAGGCTGGACTGTTCCCATGAGGCACAGGGTCAAGACTGATTTGCATATAGCTGGGTCCGAACTGAGGTGGTGAATTGAGCTAAAAAATGATGATGGATTAAACCCACATCTGTGACTGGGGCAAGTGTCTGAAAAGTTTCAGTGCTCCGTCCATCATCTCCTTGTGTTTGCTTCGTTCGCCCTAAGTTGGCATTGTATGCCCAGATGTGGGTCCTTTGCTCACTTTGCTACAGGATTCAATCTAGCTTGGCTGATGAAGGGTGTTACCCAGAAACCAGTCCGTTGATGCTTGTTCTGGTTCAGGGAAGACCTAGCTTGGCAGTTCGGACTGGACTGTTCCAATGAGGCACAGGGTCAAGACTGATTTGCATATAGCTGGGTCTGAATTGAGTTGGCGAAGTGAGCTAAAGAATGATGATGGATTCAACCCACATCTGTGACTGGGGCAAGTGTCTGAAAAGTTTCAGCGCTCCGTCCATCATCTCCTTGTGTTTGCTTCGTTCGCCCTAAGTTGGCATTGTATGCCCAGATGTGGGTCCTTTGCTCACTTTGCTACAGGATTCAATCTAGCTTGGCTGATGAAGGGTGTTACCCAGAAACCAGTCCGTTGATGCTTGTTCCGGTTCAGGGAAGACCTGGCTTGGCAGTTCGGGCTGGACTGTTCCAATGAGGCACAGGGTCAAGACTGATTTGCATATAGCTGGGTCTGAACAGAGGTGGCGAAGTGAGCTAAAGAATGATTATGGATTCAACCCAGATCTGTGACTGTGGGTTAGTGTCTGAAAAGTTTCCGCGCTCCGTCCATCATTTCCTTGTGTTTGCTTTGTTTGCCCTAAGTTGGCAGGGTATGACCAGACGTGGGTCCCTTGCACACTTTGCCACCGGATTCAAGCTAGCCAGGCTGATGAAGGGTGTTACTCAGAAACCGGTCACAGGATGCTTGTTTCCTGTTCAGGGAGGACCTGGCTTGGCTGTTCAGGCTGGACTGTTCCCATTAGACACAGGGTCAAGACTGATTTGCATATAGCTGGGTCTGAACTAAGGTGGCGAAGTAAGCTAAAGAATGATGATGGATTCAACCCACATCTGTGACTGGGGTCGAGTGTCTGAAAAGTTTCAGTGCTCCGTCCATCATCTCCTTGTGTTTGCTTCGTTCGCCATAAGTTGGCATTGTATGCCCAGACGTGGGTCCCTTGCTCACTTTGCCACTGGATTCAAGCTAGCCTGGTGCATGAAGGGTGTTACCCTGCAACCGGTCCCAGGATGCTTGTTTCCGGCTAAGGGAAGACCTGGCTTGGCAGTTCAGGCTGGACTGTTCCCATGAGGCACAGGGTCAAGACTGTTTTCCATATAGCTGGGTCAGAACTGAGGTGGCGAATTGAGCTAAAGAATGATGATGGATTCAACCCAGATCTGTGACTAGGGGTGAGTCTCTGAAAAGTTCCAGGGCTCCGGCCATCATCTCCTTGTGTTTGCTTTGTTTGCCCTAAGTTGGCAGGGTATGCCCAGACGTTGGTCCTTTGCACACTTTGCCACTGGATTCAAACTAGCCTGGCTGATGAAGGGTGTTACCCATAAACCAGTCTCAGGATGCTTGTTTCCGGTTCAGGGAAGACCTGACTTGCCTGTTTGGGCTAGACTGTTCCCATGAGGCACAGGGTCAAGACTGATTTGCATATAGCTGGGTCCGAAATGAAGTGGCGAAGAGAGCTAAAGAATCATGATGGATTCAACCCACATCTGTGACTCGGGGTGAGTGTCTGAAAAGTTTCATCGCTCTGTCCATCATCTCCTTGTGTTTGCTTTGTTCTCCCTAAGTTGGCAGGTTATGCCCAGACGTGAGTCCCTTGGTTACTTTGCCACTCTATTCAAGCTAGCCAGGCTGATGAGCGGTGTTACCCAGAAACGGGTCCCAGGATGCTTGTTTCCTGTTCAGGGAGGAGCTGGCTTGGCAGTTCGGGCTGGACTGTTCCCATGAGGCACAGGGTCAAGACTGGTTTGCATATAGCTGGGTCCGAACTGAGGTGGCGATGTGAGCTAAAGAATGATGATGGATTCAACCCAGATGTGTGACTGTGGGTGAGTGTCTGAAAAGTTTCAGTGCGCCGTCCATCATCTCCTTGTGTTTGCTTTGTTCGCCCTAAGTTGGCAGGTTATGCCCAGACATGGGCCCCTTGCACACTTTTCCACTGGATTCAAGCTAGCCAGGTTGATGAAGGGTGTTGCCCAAAAAACGGTCCCAGGATGCTTTTTTCCGGTTCAGGGAAGACCTTGCTTGGCTGTTCGGGCTGGACGGATCCCATGAGACACAGGGTCAAGACTGATTTGGATATAGCTGGGTCTGAATTGAGGTGGTGAAGTGAGCTAAAGAATGATGATGGATTCAACCCATAACTGTGACTGTAGGTGAGTGTCTGAAAAGTTTCAGCGCCCCGTCCATCATCTCCTTGTGTTTGCTTTGTTCGCCCTAAGTTGGCAGGGTATGCCCGGACGTGGGTCCCTTGCACACTTTGCCACTGGATTCAAGCTAGCCAGGCTGATGAAGGGTGTTACCCAGAAACCGGTCCCAGGATGCTTGTTTCCGGTCCTTGGAAGACCTGGCTTGCCTGTTTGGGCTGGACTGTTTCCATGAGACACAGGGTCAAGACTGATTTGCATATAGCTGGGTCTGAATTGAGGTGGCGAAGTGAGCTAAAGAATGATGATGGATTCAACCCACATCTGTGACTGGGGCAAGTGTCTGAAAAGTTTCAGCGCTCCGTCCATCATCTCCTTGTGTTTGCTTCGTTCACCCTAAGTTGGCAGTGTATGCCCAGATGTGGGTCCTTTGCTCACTTTGCTACAGGATTCAATCTAGCTTGGCTGATGAAGGGTGTTACCCAGAAACCAGTCCGTTGATGCTTGTTCCGGTTCAGGGAAGACCTGGCTTGGCAGATCGGGCTGGACTGTTCCAATGAGGCACAGGGTCAAGACTGATTTGCATATAGCTGGGTCTGAACTGAGGTGGCGAAGTGAGCTAAAGAATGATGATGGATTCAACCCAGATCTGTGACTGTGGGTGAGTGTCTGAAAAGTTTCTGCGCTCCGTCCATCATATCCTTGTGTTTGATTTGTTCGCCCTAAGTTGGCAGGTTATGCCCAGACGTGGGTCCCTAGCTTACTTTGCCACTCTATTCAAGCTAGCCAGGCTGATGAACGGTGTTACCCAGAAACCGGTCGCAGGATGCTTGTTTCCTGTTCAGGAAGGACCTGGCTTGGCTGTTCAGGCTGGACTGTTCCCATGAGACACAGGGTCAAGACTGATTTGCATATAGCTGGGTCTGAACTGAGGTGGCGAAGTGAGCTAAAGAATGATGATGGATTCAACCCACATCTGTGACTGGGGTCGAGTGTCTGAAAAGTTTCAGTGCTCCGTCCATCATCTCCTTGTGTTTGCTTTGTTCACCATAAGTTGGCAGTGAATGCCCAGACGTGGGTCCCTTGCTCACTTTGCCACTGGATTCAAGCTAGCCTGGTGCATGAAGGGTGTTACCCTGCAACCGGTCCCAGGATGCTTGTTTCCGGCTAAGGGAAGACCTGGCTTGGCAGTTCAGGCTGGACTGTTCCCATGAGGCACAGGGTCAAGACTGTTTTCCATATAGCTGGGTCAGAACTGAGGTGGCGAATTGAGCTAAAGAATGATGATGGATTCAACCCAGATCTGTGACTGGGGGTGAGTCTCTGAAAAGTTCCAGCGCTCCGGCCATCATCTCCTTGTGTTTGCTTTGTTTGCCCTAAGTTGGCAGGGTATGCCCAGACGTTGGTCCTTTGCACACTTTGCCACTGGATTCAAGCTAGCCTGGCTGATGAAGGGTGTTACCCAGAAACCAGTCCCAGGATGCTTGTTTCCGGTTCAGGGAAGACATGACTTGCCTGTTTGGGCTGGACTGTTCCCATGAGGCACAGGGTCAAGACTGATTTGCATATAGCTGGGTCTGAACTGAGGATGCAAAGTTATATAAAGAATGATGATGGATTCAACCCAGATCTGTGACTGTGGGTGAGTGTCTGAAAAGTTTCAGCACTCCGTCTATCATCTCCTTGTGTTTGCTTTGTTCGCCCTAAGTTGGCAGGGTATGCCCAGACGTGTGTCCTTTGCTCACTTTGCCACAAGATTCAAGCTAGCTTGGCTGATGATGGGTGTTACCCAGAAACCAGTCCCAGGATGCTTGTTTCCTGCTCAGGGAAGACCTGGCTTGGCAGTTCGGGCTGGACTGTTCCCATGAGGCACAGGGTCAAGACTGGTTTGCATATAGCTGGGTCCGAACTGAGGTGGCGATGTGAGCTAAAGAATGATGATGGATTCAACCCACATCTATGACTGGGGTTGAGTGTCTGAAAAGTTTCAGCACTCCGTCCATCATCTCCTTGTGTTTGCTTTGTTCGCCCTAAGTTGCCAGGGTATGCCCAGACGTGGGTCCCTTGCACACTTTGCCACTAGATTCAAGCTAGCCAGGCTGATGAAGGGTGTTACCCAGACACCGGTTCCAGGATGCTTGTTTCCGGTTCAGGGAAGACCTGGCTTGGCAGTTCGGGCTGGACTGCTCCCATGAGGCACAGGGTCAAGACTGATTTGCATATAGCTGGGTCCGAACTGAGGTGGTGAAGTGAGCTACAGAATGATGATGGATTCAACCCAGATGTGTGACTGTGGGTGAGTGTCTGAAAAGTTTCAGTGCTCCGTCCATCATCTCCTTGTGTTTGCTTTGTTCGCCCTAAGTTGGCAGGTTATGCCCAGACATGGGCCCCTTGCACACTTTGCCACTGGATTCAAGCTAGCCAGGTTGATGAAGGGTGTTGCCCAAAAACCGGTCCCTGGATGCTTTTTTCCGGTTCAGGGAAGACCTTGCTTGGCTATTCGGGCTGGACGGTTCCCTTGAGACACAGGGTCAAGACTGATTTGCATATAGCTGGGTCTGAATTGAGGTGCTGAAGTGAGCTAAAGAATGATGATGGATTCAACCCATAACTGTGACTGTGGGTGAGTGTCTGAAAAGTTTCAGCGCCCCGTCCATCATCTCCTTGTGTTTGCTTTGTTCGCCCTAAGTTGGCAGGGTATGCCCAGTCGTGGGTCCCTTTCACACTTTTCCACTGGATTCAAGCTAGCCAGGCTGATGAAGGGTGTCAACCAGAGACCGGTCCCAGGATGCTTGTTTCCGGTCCTTGGAAGACCTGGCTTGCCTGTTCGGGCTGGACTGTTTCCATGAGACACAGGGTCAAGACTGATTTGCATATAGCTGGGTCTGAATTTAGGTGGCGAAGTGAGCTAAAGAATGATGATGGATTCAACCCACATCTGTGACTGGGGCAAGTGTCTGAAAAGTTTCAGCGCTCCGTCGATCATCTCCTTGTGTTTGCTTCGTTCGCCCTAACTTGGCATTGTATGCCCAGATGTGGGTCCTTTGCTCACTTTGCTTCAGGATTCAATCTAGGTTGGCTGATGAAGGGTGTTACCCAGAAACCAGTCCGTTGATGCTTGTTCCGGTTCAGGGAAGACCTGGCTTGGCAGTTCGGGCTGGACTGTTCCAATGAGGCACAGGGTCAAGACTGATTTGCATATAGCTGGGTCTGAACTGTGGTGGCGAAGTGAGCTAAAGAATGATGATGGATTCAACCCAGATCTGTGACTGTGGGTGAGTGTCTGAAAAGTTTCTGCGCTCCGTCCATCATTTCCTTGTGTTTGCTTTGTTCGCACTAAGTTGGCAGGGTATGACCAGACGTGGGTCCCTTGCACACTTTGCCACTGGATTAAAGCTAGCCAGGCTGATGAAGGGTGTTACCCAGAAACCGATCCCAGGATGCTTGTTTCATGTTCAGGGAAGACCTGACTTGGCATTTCAGGCTGGACTGTTCCCATGAGGCACAGGGTCAAGACTGATTTGCATATAGCTGGGTCCGAACTGAGGTGGCGAATTGAGCTAAAAAATGATGATGGATTCAACCCAGATCTGTGACTGTGGGTGAGTGTCTGAAAAGTTTCAGCGTTCCGTCCATCATCTCCTTGTGTTTGCTTTGTTCGCCCTAAGTTGGCGGGTTATGCCCAGACGTGGGTCCCTTGCTTACTTTGCCACTCTATTCAAGCTAGCCAGGCTGATGAACGGTGTTACCCAGAAACCGGTCGCAGGATGCTTGTTTCCTGTTCAGGGAGGACCTGGCTTGGCTGTTCAGGCTGGACTGTTCCCATGAGACACAGGGTCAAGACTGATTTGCATATAGCTGGGTCTGAACTGAGGTGGCGAAGTGAGCTAAAGAATGATGATGGATTCAACCCACATCTGTGACTGGGGTCGAGTGTCTGAAAAGTTTCAGTGCTCCGTCCATCATCTCCTTGTGTTTGCTTCGTTTGCCCTAAGTTGTCAGTGTATGCCCAGACGTGGGTCTTTCGCTCACTTTGCCACAGGATTCAAGCTTGCTTGGCTGATGAAGGGTGTTACCCAGAAACCAGTCCCACGATGCTTGTTTCCGGTTCAGGGAAGACCTGGCTTGCATAATCGGGCTGGACTGTTCATATGAGACACAGGGTCAAGAATGATTTGCATATAGCTGGGTCTGAACTGAGGTGGCGAAGTGAGCTAAAGAATGATAATGGATGCAACCCACATCTGTGACTCGGGGTGAGTGTCTGAAAAGTTTCAGCACTCTGTCCATCATCTCCTTGGGTTTGCTTTGTTCGCCCTAAGATGGCAGGGTATGCCCAGAGGTGGGTACCTTGCACACTTTGCCACTGGATTCAAGCTAGCCAGGCTGATGAAGGGTGTTCCCCAAAAACTGGTCCCAGGATGCTTGTTTCCGGTTCAGGGAAGACCTTGCTAAGCTGTTCGGGCTGGACTGTTCCCATGAGGCACAGGGTCAAGACTGATTTGCATAAAGCTGGGTCTGAATTGAGGTGGCGAAGTAAGCTAAAGAATGATGATGGAGTCAACCCACATATGTTACTGGGGTGAGTGTCTGAAAAGATTCAGCGCTCCGTCCATCATCTACTTATGTTTGTTTTGTTTGACCTAAGTTGGCATGGTATGCCCAGACGTGGGTTTTTTGCTCACTTTGCCACAGGATTCAAGCTAGCTTGGCTGATGAAGTGTGTTACTCAGAAACCAGTCCAAGGATGCTTGTTTCCGGATTAGGGAAGACCTGGCTTGGCAGTTCGGGCTGGACTGTTCCAATGAGGCACAGGGTCAAAACTAATTTGCATATAGCTGGGTCCGAACTGAGGTGGCGAAGTGAGCTAAAGAATGATGATGGATTCAACCCACATCTGTGACTCGGAGTGAGTGTCTGAAAAGTTTCAGCGCTCTGTCCATCATCTCCTTGTGTTTGCTTTGTTCGACCTAAGTTGGCAGGGTATGCCCAGACATGGGTCCCTTGCACACTTTGCCACTGGATTCAAGCTAGCCAGACTGATGAAGGATGTTACCCAAAAACCGGTCCCAGGATGCTTGTTTCCGGTTAAGGAAAGACCTGGCTTGGCTGTTCAGGCTGGACTGTTCCCATGAGACACAGGGTCAAGACTGATTTGCATATAGCTATGTCTGAATTGAGGTTGCGAAGTTAGCTAAAGAATGATGATGTATTCAACCCACATATGTGACTGGGGGTGAGTGTCTGAAAAGTTTCAGCGCTCCGTCCATCATCTCCTTGTGTTTGATTTGTTCGCCCTAAGTTGGCAGGGTATGCCCAGACATGAGTCCTTTGCTCACTTTGCCACAGAATTCAAGCTAGCTTGGCTGATGAAGGGTGTTACCTAGAAACCAGTCCCAGGATGCTTGTTTCTGGTTCAGGGAAGACCTGGCTTGGCAGTTCGGGCTGGACTGTTCCCATGAGGCACAGGGTCAAGACTGATTTACATAAAGATGTGTCCGAACTGAGGTGGAGAAGTGAGCGAAAGAATGATGATGGATTCAACCCAGATCTGTGACTGTGGGTGAGTGTCTGAAAAGTTTCAGCACTCCATCCATCATCTCCTTGTGTTTGCTTTGTTCGCCCTAAGTTGGCAGGGTATGCCTAGACGTGGGTCCCTTGCACACTTTGCCACTGGATTCAAGCTAGCCAGGCTGATGAAGGGTGTTACCCAGAAACCAGTCCCAGGATGCTTGTTTCTGGTTCAGGGAAGGCCTGGCTTGACAGTTAGGGCTAGACTGTTCCCATGAGGCACAGGGTCATGACTGATTTGCATATAGATGGGTCCGAACTGAGGTGGCAAAGTGAGCTAGAGAAGGATGATGGATTCAACCCAGATCTGTGACTGTGGATGAGTGTCTGAAAAGTTTAAGCGCTCCATCCATCATCTCTTGTGTTTGCTTTGTTCACCCTACGTTGGCAGGGTATGCCCAGACGTAGGTCCCTTGCACACTTTGCCACTGGATTCAAGCTAGCCTGGCTCATGAAGGGTGTTAACCAGAAACCAGTCCCTGGATGCTGATTTCCGTTTCAGGGAAGACCTGGCTTGGCAGCTTAGGCTGGACTTTTCCCATGAGGCACATGGTCAAGACTGATTTGCATATTGCTGGATCTGAACTGAGGTGGTGAAGTGAGCTAAAGAATGATGATGGATTCAACCCAGATTGGTGACTGGGGGTGAGTGTCTGAAAAGTTTCAGCGCTCCGTCCATCATCTCCTTGTGTTTGCTTTGTTCGCCCTAAATTAGCAGGGTATGCCGAGACGTGGGTCCCTTACTCACTTTGCCACTGGATTCAAGCTAACCTGGCAGATGAAGGGTGTTGCCCAGAAACCGGTCCAAGGATGCTTGTTTCCGGTTCAGGGAAGACCTGGCTTGGCTGTTCGGGCTGGACTGTTCCCATGAGGCACAGTATCAAGACTGGTTTGCATATAGCTGGGTCCGAACTGAGGTGGCGATGTGAGCTAAAGAATGATGATGGATTCAACCCAGATCTGTGACTGTGGGTGAGTGTCTGAAAAGTTTCAGCGCTCCGTCCATCATCTCCTTGTGTTTGCTTTGTTCGCCCTACGTTGGCAGGGTATGCCCAGACGTGTGTCCCTTGCAGACTTTGCCACTGGATTCAAGCTAGCTTGGCTGATGAAGGGTGTTACCCAGAAAGCAGTCCCAAGATGCTTGTTTCTGGTTCAGGGAAGACCTGGCTTGGCAGTTCGGGCTGGACTGTTCCCATGAGGCACAGGGTCAAGACTGATTTGCATAAAGCTGTGTCCCAACTGAGGTGGCGAAGTGAGCTAAAGAATGATGATGGATTCATCCCAGATCTGTGACTGTGGGTGAGTGTCTGAAAAGTTTCAGCGCTCCGTCCATCATCTCCTTGTGTTTGCTTTGTTCGCCCTAAGTTGGCAGGGTATGGCCAGACGTGGGTACCTTGCACACTTTGCCACTGGATTCAAGCAAGCCAGGCTGATGAAGGTTGTTACCCAGGAACCAGTCCCAGGATGCTTGTTTCTGGTTCAGGGAAGACCTGGCTTGACAGTTCTGCCTGGACTGTTCCCATGAGGCACAGGGTCAAGACTGATTTGCATAAAGCTGTGTCCGAACTAAGGTGGCAAAGTGAGCTAAAGAATGATGATGGATTCAACCCAGATCTGTGATTGTGGGTGAGTGTCTGAAAAGTTTCAGCGCTCCGTCCATCATCTCCTTGTGTTTGCTTTGTTCACCCTACGTTGGCAGGGTATGCCCGGACGTAGGTCTCTTGTACAGTTTGCCACTGGATTCAAGATAGCCTGGCTGATGAAGGGTGTTAATCAGAAACCAGTCCCAGGATGCTGATTTCCGTTTCAGGGAAGACCTGGCTTGGCAGCTCGGGCTGGACTTTTCCCATGAGGCACATGGTCAAGACTGATTTGCATATTGCTGGATCTGAACTGAGGTGGCGAAGTGAGCTAAAGAATGATGATGGATTCAACCCAGATTGGTGACTGGGGGTGAGTGTCTGAAAAGTTTCAGCGCTCCGTCCATCATCTCCTTGTGTTTGCTTTGTTCGCCCTAAATTAGCAGGGTATGCCGAGACGTGGTTCCCTTACTCACTTTGCCACTGGATTCAAGCTAACCTGGCAGATGAAGGGTGTTACCCAGAAACCGGTCCAAGGATGCTTGTTTCTGGTTCAGGGAAGACCTGGCTTGGCTTTTCGGGCTGGACTGTTCCCATGAGGCACAGTATCAAGACTGGTTTGCATATAGCTGGGTCCGAACTGAGGTGGCGATGTGAGCTAAAGAATGATGATAAATTCAACCCCGATCTGTGACTGTGGGTGAGTGTCTGAAAAGTTTCAGCGCTCCGTCCATCATCTCCTTGTGTTTGCTTTGTTCACCCTACGTTGGCAGGGTATGCCCAGACGTGTGTCCCTTGCAGACTTTGCCACTGGATTCAAACTAGCTTGGCTGATGAAGGGTGTTACCCAGAAACCAGTCCCAAGATGCTTGTTTCTGGTTCAGGGAAGACCTGGCTTGGCAGTTCGGGCTGGACTGTGCCCATGAGGCACAGGGTCAAGACTGATTTGCATAAAGCGGTGTCCCAACTGAGGTGGCGAAGTGAGCTAAAGAATGATGATGGATTCATCCCAGATCTGTGACTGTGGGTGAGTGTCTGAAAAGTTTCAGTGCTCCGTCCCTCATCTTCTTGTGTTTGCTTTGTTCGCCCTAAGTTGGCAGGGTATGCCCAGACGTGGGTCCCTTGCACACTCTGCCACTGGATTCAAGCTAGCCAGGCTGATGAAGGGTGTTACCCAGAAACCAGTCCCAGGATGCTTGTTTCTGGTTCAGGGAAGACCTGGCTTGACAGTTCGGGCTGGACTGTTCCCATGAGACACAGGGTCACGACTGATTTGCATATAGATGGGTCCGAACTGAGGTGGCGGAGTGAGCTAAAGAATGATGATGGATTCAACCCAGATCTGTGACTGTGGATGAGTGTCTGAAAAGTTTAAGCGCTCCGTCTATCATCTCTTGTGTTTGCTTTGTTTGCCCTAAGTTGGCAGGCTATGCCCAGACTTGGGCCCGTTTCACACTTTGCCACTGGATTCAAGCTACCCAGGCTGATGAAGGGTGTTGCCCAAAAACTGGTCCCAGGATGCTTGTTTCCGGTTCAGGGAAGACCTGGCTTGGCAGTTCGGGCTGGACTGTTCCCATGAGGCACAGTGTCAAGACATTTTTGCATATAGCTGGGTCTGAACTGAGGTGGCAAAGTGAGCTAAGGAATGATGATGTTTTTAGCCCAGATCTGTGACTGGGGGTGAGTGTCTGAAAAGTTTCAGTGCTCCGCCCATCATCTCCTTGTGTTTGCTTCGTTTGCCCTAAGTTGGTAGGGTATGCCCAGACGTGGGTCCCTTGCTCACTTTGCCACTGGAATCAAGCTAACCTGGCTGATGAAGGGTGTTACCCAGAAACCAGTCCCAGGATGCTTGTTTCCGGTTCAGGGAAGACCTGGCTTGGCAGTTCGGGCAGGACTGTTCCCATGAGGCACACTGTCAAGAATGATTTGCATATAGCTGGGTCTGAACTGAGGTTGCGAAGTTATATAAAGAATGATGATGGATTCAACGAAGATCTGTGACTGGGCGTGAGTGTCTGAAAAGTTTCAGTGCTCCGCCCATCATCTCCTTGTGTTTGCTTCGTTTGCCCTAAGTTGGTAGGGTATGCCCAGACGTGGGTCCCTTGCTCACTTTGCCACTGGATTCAAGCTAACCTGGCTGATGAAGGGTGTTACCCAGAAACCAGTCCCAGGATGCTTGTTTCCGGTTCAGGGAAGACCTGGCTTGGCAGTTTGGGCTGGACTGTTCCCATGAGGCACAGGGTCAAGACTGGTTTGCATATAGCTGGGTCCGAACTGAGGTGGCGATGTGAGCTAAAGAATGATGATGGATTCAACCCACATCTGTGACTGGGGGTGAGTGTCTGAAAAGTTTCAGCGCTCTGTTCATCATCTCCTTGTGTTTGCTTTGTTCGACCTAAGTTGGCAGGGTATGCCCAGACGTGGGTCCCTTGCACACTTTTCCACTGGATTCAAGCTAGCCAGGCTGATGAAGGGTGTTACCCAAAGACTGGTCCCATGATGCTTGTTTCTGGTTAAGGAAAGACCTGGCTTGGCTGTTCAGCCTGGACTGCTCTCCAAGAGACACAGGGTCAAGACTGATTTGCATATAGCTGGGTCTGAATTGAGGTTGCGAAGTTAGCTAAAGAATGATGATGTATTCAACCCACATATGTGACTGGGGGTGAGTGTCTGAAAAGTTTCAGCATTCCGTCCATCATCTCCTTGTGTTTGCTTCGTTCACCCTAAGTTCGCAGGGTATGCCCAGACATGAGTCCTTTGCTCACCTTGCCACAGGATTCAAGCTAGTATTGCAGGGATTCTGCTTATGCACAGAACTATGCGCAGGAAACCAGGACCTCAGTGAATTGTGGTGTACCAAAAACTTACCTCAGAACCCAGAACCCCTTATCCGACCAGCATCAGTGTCCCATTCGTTATCCGAGGTTTAGCTCGGCAGTCCCAATGTATAGACAACCCAGAACAAGCGACTTAGTGTATTTCTCATGAATGGTGGGAATCAGAAATACCTTTTCGTAATTATTCTCATATCAGTCCACAGCAGAATAAACAAAGACACGGTAAAAGTTTAAAGAGTTTATTTTATAAACCTCGTGTCCTAAGATGCAGCAGTTTTGAAGTACTCCAATTTTTGAGACCCCAGAGGTGCTAGGGGTAGCACTCTATGACTTTGAGTACTTCCTGATGTGGTATTATAAAATTCTGCATATCTTGATAATATAACAAAGAACTTGGCAACAGAAGCTGAAATATGAAAAGACATCTTTATTAAACTCAAATGAGTGAGACTACGTCACACAGAAGCCTTAGCAACTGAATGAGGCAGTCTGCAGAACAGAAACCAGTCTCCTCTTTTATGGAGAATGTTACGCTCTGGGCAACACCGCCCTTCTCTTGCAGTTGGTCATTCACATATTTTACTTCAAAGAACAAGCAGAGTCATGATTACAAACCCACATTTCAGTTCAGCCAGCCCGCAATTATTTACCCAGCAAGGCTCAGATCCCTCATCAGATATCAGCAGGCCCCAATAAACACGGGCACCTCCTGTTTGTAAAACAAGCCATAAAGCAGGAAGAGTCAGGTGTGAAAGAGATTAGTCAGGGTTCGTGTGGGAAGAAGGAATTTATGATGCCTTGGGCCCTGATGCTATTCCCATTTGGCCGCAGTAAAAGGAACCGGCCGGACAGGGCTGACCTCGGGCAGTGGAGTCAGTTTGCACAGGTCACAGAGAAGTCAAAGTAAAGTGTAGCCTATGTGAGGGCAACTATAAGATGGCCACCGCTCCAAGATGGAACCCACGGAGTCAATGTATAATAACGTATACATAGTGCATTCATAGTTAAAACGTTACACAAAGCACTTGTACATACCGCATTGACCATTCGCGGTTCGCTAATACCGGGATAGACAGGGGTAGGGCCCTGCCTCCTACGCGGTCCCAAATTTTAAAGTACGACATACCCTCCTTTTGCCCTTACATAGGCAATAACTATACTCTCATCAATCCGAGTCCAGGTCTACAGACATGAAGTCATGGAGATGTTGCTGTAGCATCATCCTATTACTTAGCGACTCTCACGGGACACGTCTCCTTACACATGTAGTAGCACAAAGGCCACATATGGCAGGACAAAATAAGGAATACCTCTATCCAGGTGGCATAAGATCACACCCCCAACAATTAGTGATGTTTACTACTAACTAGTGCCGATGCAGAAGCTGTACAAAAGAATTGCTTACGAATTCTGATCTTTTAACCTGCTCATGTTCAGGAAAAGGGTGAAAAGAGTGCAAAGAAACAGTGGTAGGGAAAGACATAGGTTGGGAAGAGGGTGCAGAAGTTAATTGAGTAGAGAAAATCAATCCCACCCATAAATGACAACGTCATGTTTAAAATAACACTAGAAAACACGTTATTAAGAATATATAGACAACGGGAGAAAGTAGCGACCACTATTACAAATGAAATAATAATTGTCTACAACCCTGAGCAAAAAGCAAATCCTAAAATTATTTAGTAACATTTTAGGGCTCCTATACATTTTGTATGTTCAGGTGAAACAGTGGTGACCCTCATCAATGCTCTGAGGTGAAAAGGGGGTACTCTTCCACAGAAAATGGATTTTATTCTGCTTTTACTAGACAATGCCAGCAAAACAAACAGTCTTCTAACACCTAGTCTATACAATCACACGGAAACCTCTTGTGAAACCACCTATGCCCAGAGTCCGTTCAAAAAGCCTCTCTGGCAGGCTTCTATTGTCCATCAAATCTTCTTCTGTTGTTTTCTTTTGCCTGGGCCTCTTCATTCAAGCCTTTCATGAGAAAAGTACTGCTTAGTTGGAGTGCCCTCCTGGCAAACACCCACAGCTCACTCGAAAAAAGTCTCAATTTCTCAAGGCAGTGCGCCAGTATTTTTCCTTTGCGGCAGGCACTACAGGTAGTGTGCTCTCCATTGATCAAGGGCACAGGTCATCTCGTGCAGATTCGGGACCATTCTCAGACTCCAACACTCGTCATTCAGTGTCAGAGGACGCTCAGGCTGCTCTTCCATGGGCACTGGAATGTAGTGCCTTCTGTCAATCTTCGATCCGCCGGTGCACTGCACTTCCATTGAAGCAAAGGAAAAGAGGGGGGGTGTGTGGCCAAAAACTCAGGCCAAGGGGCTCAAGGGACTGCACACTGTCAGAGGTTACCAGCACATGACAGGCGTTCTTTTGCACTGGAATTCTGGTTCTGTGGCAAAACCAGCTCCTCCTCCTTTTCTGATGTTGAACGCCTTCTGATGAAGCAAGTGTGATGCTTTAAACAGTTCGTTGTATAACAAGGGGACTGTAAACAGGTGGCCTGTGATTTTCAAAGGAGTGGCCACACGCCATGGGACAATTTTCGTCTAGAATACACTGTCTTTCTCAGGAAGCAATACAAATAAAAAGGCAGTAGGCAAAACAGTGCCTCTAAGCTTTTCAATTGGGTTTCCGTGTGAGAGCCTCCATCATCTAAGGGTAGATAACTACACGAGAATTCTATCTAAATGGATGTCTTCACATATGGTGGCATTGTCTAATAGGGCAAACACATTTTTTTTTTCAATGATTACATATAAGTGTTTCTAAATTCCTTATCTAGGACATCTCAATAGAGAAATCACATGGTACAGATTATCATAGGCAGGTAGAAACCTTTCACATCAGGTGCACTAGGCAATACACAGGCTAATAGTCAGATATGAAAACAAAAGACAAGAACTAGAGGGTCCTGATATTTGCATGATTAGAAACTTCTGATCCCACCGAAAATTAAAGCAGCAGGAACAAAAAGGGTAAAAACCACATTAAAAATTAGACATTGAAAATTCGTCATGTTCAAAAAAGGTAAACGTAAGTTATCTCCTATCGGGATGGAAAACTTGTCTTACTATAATATAATATACTTGACAGTCAGGCTGGAAAACATTGAAGCAGGACTAGGGACAATTATTGAAAAGCAGTCTGGTCATACAAGAGGGGATTATACATAATATGGAGGTTCCTGGTGCATCACTGCAGTTTGGAAGTGTGTACCTGAACAATACACCTACAATAATAAATGGGCTGACTGTTGAAAGGAATACGGAAAAGGGAATTGGAACTAGGACACAACTAAAATCCCCAATAACTAAGCATGATGCGACATCGGTCAGGGAAGAAGCAACAAAAGCATTAAAAAATAAAAATCTATAGGAAGGACAAGAATTTACTTGGTTGATAGTCAGGCATGTGACACTACACCAAGAGTACGGGTGGTACACAAAAGGCCAAAGTTACATACATTTTAACTCTACCGCTGGCGACTACACCATATACGGTAATCTTAGCTAATGTTCCAGTTCCTTCTGCAGGGAAAAATGAAAACCTATTTTTATTTTAAGAAGCAAAGGCCATATGCTACTTAGGAGACAGGACACCATTAACTAATGTAATATAGAAATTAGGCCACCTTGAGTCACAGATCTATAATTTCATCCTTAGGTCCAATCAAGGATACATAAACGTAGGGCTGCCTGTTCCTTTAAAGGAAAGGGGCAGTAACGTGACTAACTGCAGGTGACACACTTTGATCCTGTAGATCTCTTTTAGTTTTCTGTAATACCATTATAGCCAATTTAGACATGCACTGGTAAAGTGCTGCCTCTCATGTTCACAGCATGAAATATCATTAGCTGTGGAATTTAGTAACCAGAACAAGTTCAACCAACTGTTGCGTAGCGATGGGCATCGTCATGACCATCCCCTCACAACACAGTTAAACTTGTAATAGTATAAAAAGCAGCAACAAAAACAACGAAAACATGCAAAAAATAATAAAAACGCACAAAACGTCAAGCCATCAGATATACTTGCTGTATATCAAGCACAAAAAAGCATAGACAAAACAATAGCATATGTAAAATAAGCGGTGACACACAACACCATGTCATGTACTTTTATGCACTGTAAACCTGCAGCCCAAAACCCAATATTTGGGCCTGTTTAATTTGTCAGGTTTAAAATCCTTACCCTCCTTTTTGACAGTAGATCACCAGGCAATGGAAATCTGCTGTCGAATATAACGTTACTGTCTCTCTTCTAACATACAGGACCAGCAAGAACAATTCATGATAGGACCAAATACACAAAAATAAATTGCCATTACTTAACTGTACCCCCTTGTCAGTCCTTGCAACATCCAGCCACTTTAGTTTTACCTTTCTAAAAAAATCGGTACACTGACACTCCATATTAATTTGGCACCTACAATTTCCACTGTGAAAAATAAGTCTTAATTTGTCAATTCGTTCACATTTAGGCATGTAGCCTTAAAAAAATTTTTAGAATCTTTTTGTCTGTCTAAGACTTAATGCAACACTCCGTTTTCTGTTAAATAAAAGCTAATAGCAGGCATCATTCTTTTTTTTTTTTTTTTTTTTTAGAGCGAGACGCAAATGTATCAGTTCGGCAAAGTATTTAACATGATGTTTGGGCTTCCAAAGAAACCCCTTTGCTATATTTTCCCTTTGGAATTAAGTTCTTTAGTTTTATTGATGTTCTTATGGAGAAACCAGAAACCCCACCTTCAGAGGCCCGTGTAGCAAGGTCATTCTGCATTCCACAGAGGCAAGGCCCTAATTTAAAAGGTCATAAATGTCAACGTGGCAGCCTACTCCATTGAACTAAAGATAGCATCTCAACAGCGTAACTTGAGCCAGCCTCTGCAGCTCTCCAACCCCCAGCTTCTGCCACTCTGAAGTTGTCAAAGCCAGAAGGCCTTCCTAATTCCTCCTAACTTGCAATAATTCACTCTATTTTGAAAAAGAATTTCTCCTTTTTAGGCGCTAAAAAAAAATTATCTCTATTCCCAGATTATTAAACTACATTTACTGTGAATAATTCACGAAACTTAATAACACACATACCACTTTTTAGAATAAATCCTTGTTACAGTCCTATGTAATGGTACACATTTCAACAACCTTAAATGAATGAACGTCTCAGTAGGCCCAGCTAAAGTTAGACTGAACTCCAGCAATTGGGACCGCTTTCTGCCCCAGTCCACTGGCACTGCGAATTGCATTCGCAATGAGTTTTGATATTTTCTTCATCATTTAGTCACTTGCCTTTATTCAAGCTCTGTTCGTCGCTTTCATATTAGCATATGAAACTCAGTGCCTCCCGTTAGGTAATTACAATATTTTCACCCCTACTGCTAGAACTTGCAATCTCATCTTTCCCCTCCCATTTACTCAAACCGATACCACATTCCTTTTTATTCCCTTCGTCAATACAACCTTCCTCACGCTACTCTTCATGTCTTTATTACTCCCCTTCATCATCTCTCTTCCCTCCACGGCATTCTATTTTCCCAATTGTTCTTCTCCTTCCTACGTATTACCTAGTTCCTATAACCGTAATTCTACATTTCTCCACCCTTCTATCATTACTGACTTCATCACGTACCTGCTCACAAACATCCTCTTTTTCCTTCATCAAAAAAGAATTCTCCATTTCTCTTTCTCTGTGTGGGTGCTAACTCCATTAAGGCCGTTTTTTATTAACATCAAATAGTTGCGGGTTGCGACACCATATTTTATTTAATTTCTCCAAGTTTTAAAAAGGTCCTGTTTTTCATAGCGTGTTCAGTAGTATCGTGACAGACACAGCTAAAGTTAGAACCTTCAACCCTGATATTAAAACAAGCCTTTGTACTGGCACATTGACTCATTGAATCATAAGAAGGCACAACCTGTAAATATATATCAAACCTAAACGTATGCATTTACTGAAGTCTGAGACACTTTAAAAAGTACTCTGAATGGAAGAAAATGCAGTTGAAACAGTGTTTTCTACCCAAATTCGACTTTCATTTTTTTGACATTAAAAAATGAATATCCTACAATTTTTTTGCATAATATGCATTACCAGAATGTTTATTACATAACCCATGAGTCAGGCATTGGAAATAATAACTTATACTTTATAGAAATGAGCTTGTTTGCGCCTGCGCCAAGGGAAAATTGTACACGCGAATGCTTGTCATTTTAGTGATGCAACACAACTTAAATCAAATTTTAATGCTAGGAGGTCATAGTATGAGTATTAAGCTTTATAAATATCAAAAACCGATTTTGAAAAGCACTTATTTTTTTAAAATAATTTTTCCATGATTAATAATTTTCTTTTTAAAAAAATCCCAATTATTCGTTTTTGTGATAAATCCATGTATAAAAAACAAGCTGCATCCCTTGCCTATCATTTTGGACACATTAACTCACACGCCTAAGCGCATAAGCCCAACTTGAAACGCGTCACATTTTTGCGCCACTTTCATTTAAAAGGACGGTTCTGCAAAATTCCACCCGTGTTCAACTGGGAAGGTGCTGGCTGAATGAACATTTCTATCAAATATACTGCAGCTGAAAAGTTTGCCTGTGAACATCTAATACAATGCATCTAAGGAAAATGCTGTAAATTTATTTACTTTTGCAAAAATAGATAATTTCGTTTTTGGGGCCTGATTTATATCTATTGAATGTGTTTCTAATTTTATCCTTTAAGCATTTAACGGCAGTTTTGTATATGTGCACAATTGCTCATTCTATAAATTAAAGAGCACCATATAGCTATTTTAGCACGTCACATGGTCCGTTTCTGGATTTCTTTTTTAAGTTTCTACTTGATATTAATTAACCAACAATTTACTTAACAGACTGGAAACATCAGAAGACCCACAAACACATATTGAGCTCATTTCAGACATAAACAGAAAGGGGTTAAACAGACAATACAGCGCGCTTTAGCCATTTTTCATAAATAGCGCCGTCGCAATTTACTTACAGAAGTTGCACTAATGAAAAAAAAAAAACCCACGGACATTTAAACACACAGTTGACTTACAAATCAATACGCATGACAGAAAGAAAGAACAGCTCACAGACTATACTTGAAACAAACTGTGAGAAGTTGGCCTGGTATATGATGTTCACTAGTTAAAGTGACCACCTTGTACCATGCCAAGCAACCCTTATGGTGTGGTTGTAAGTCAACCTTTTCAGACTAGCTGCCCTAGTGGTAGCGTAGGCTAAGCAGTCTTTGAGGCTAAACTCGTGAAGCGTGTTAAGCCAGATGTTTTACCAAATGCAACCCCCTTTTATACCAATGAAAGGACACCACACAGATATATATTCAAAATATATATGTATTTATTTCTCAAAGTAACCCCTAGTCTCTTTATGAGCACAGGAGCACAAATCGTCAAACAAGATTACAGTAGAATACACAGAAGTTGCACTTTATATGGATAGGCCCTGGTGGCCGCTCAAACCATATACTAAAATAGTGGTATAAGTACCACGAACAGAAAAGGGAAAAGGCCTAGGGCCTCTAGAATCGCCGGGCCTACAAGGAGCTAACTTCAGTTAGTGACCAGGAGGTCCACGGGTGGCGTGTGCAGAGCAAATAGTCACACGCGTGCTCCCATAGGTTTTCAATGGGTGCGTAAAAAGTACAAAGTTACTGCAAAAAGGATCTTCCGGATGGACTATGACCTTAAGATTGGAAACACAGACATTAGAGATGTTACTCTACACTTGGGCCCTGGAGTGCCAGCTTTACCTCACCCACAGGAAGCGGGTGCACAGGTGTCGAAGTGCGTCGGGTTTCTTCTATCGGGTCAATGGAGCCTGTGGACAAAGATGCTGCAGGCGGTCGGTCCGGAAGGGATGCGGTGGATCCAAGGGTGGATCGGAGTTGTAGAAGACCTGTAAGCAGAGGGGACAGTGTTCACAGTCACTAGCCAGTGACCAGCGTGGCACCAGGTGGGTACCAGGCGATGTCGGGTGCAAACAGGAAGAAAGGTGTAGCTTGTCTCTGCAGCCACGTGGTCCCTGGAGGTCAACGACGTCCAGGAGTCGGTTCACAAGCTGTCCCACGCAGGCTCTCGCTGTCAGCGGTGTCGGCCACTTGATCGAAGCAAACAAGCCTTGGCAAAAGCAATTGTTGTGGAGAACAAGATAAGCTGATGGTTCTGACCAGCAAGGTCAGAGGGACTGCTCCTTTGGAGGGGAGCAAGGGCCAGTCTGGAGCAACCAGACCAGTGGTGTAGTTCTTGAAGTTCGTCGCCAAGATGGCTACTAGCCAGCGGGCCAGCAACCGGTTAGGCACGTCGAGTGGCAAAATGCAGAAGGGCCCCACGCAGATCGTGGAGATGCTGGAGGGCTCACCTTTGGTGCAGATGCTGCTCGAAGGTTGGGCTTCTCAGATCCCAAAGCACAACTTGGAGGGAGCCTCGGTTGTTGCACTTGCAGCTTGTCATGGTTGTTTCAAGATGGCTGGCTCCACGTGTCTCGTTGCCTCCACGGGTCTCCTCTTTTCAGGGACTGTGGATCGGGCGTTGAGAGGTCTGGAGGTCCAGGTCTTGTCAGTCTCTGGGCTCGGGCTCCGGCGGGAGGCGGCGGCAAAGCAGACGTTGATTCGCTGGATGGTGCTTGCGTTAGCAAGGTGGTCACTCCCTGACCACAGGGGAGATTTCCTTCAGTCTTCTGTGCAGCAGAATGTCGAAGTTCCCGTCTTCTTCTTAGTTTCAAGTTGATTCCAGGATGTCTGAAGTCTTAGGACACAGCTCCTACCTTTAAGCGGATTCTAGGGGCCGGACTACCTGCTAGGTCCCTCCCTATGGGTGGGACCAGGAAGGGGGGTGGTTACACCCCCAATCCCAGCTCGCCCCAGGCCCGGGACTGGTGTGCCCCAGGACCGGTTTGAACTGGCATATGCACCGAGGCTCCTTGTGAGCCACAGGCATGTCTGGTTTCTTTCAAGCCCTACATGACCAATACACAAAATCCTGTCTGGGGTGGTGCATGCACCTCCCCTGGCAGGAAACCCTTTGTCCACACCTCCCAAGCTGGAAGGACTCCCAGCAGCAGGAGGGCAGACTTGTGTCTGTGGTGGCAGCATCCATTTTGTGGAGCTGAGGCTATGTCTGATTTTACCCGGGTTTCAGGTACTGTACATGTCGTGTCCCTCTAGAAGGGTGGAATGCTAACCCCGTCACCAGAATTGGCGAGGGGTTAGTATTCCAATTCGTATGACACCTTACTCGACATGTTTTGATAAAGCCAAACCAAAGATAGCATTTAACCGCGAGGTTCATAATGCACTTAAGAGTATATGGTATGACGATATCTGGAAACAGTAGAAGGAAGTTGTTCCGAACACTGCAGACAGGCTCATCTCATGCCAGAGCACCATCTCACATGGAACCAAGCACTCTGCCTTCAGGATTGTTAAGGCCTGCCATAGGAGTGACTTATAGGTTACCAGGTGTCCCATTTAAGGTTAGGTATAGGTATACTACACCTAAGTAAGAGGTGGTTACACCAACTTACCCCAGCTGAGTGATCAGCCAGTTGTGTCAAATTTGTTAGGCCAAGCCTGGGGTGGCATAATACATGCTTCAGCCCCTGGCAGGCCTTGGAGACACCAATGCCCTGGGTACCTAGTGTACACTGGTACAGGGGCTCACAGGGTGATCCACTTCCAATTGGTTATGCACCTAGGGTGCATAGTGTAAATTTAGTACAGAGAACAGCAGGCTGGGGGTCTGATTGGCAGGCCCACAGCCTCAATATGTCAAAAACCAGTGAAGCAAAAAGCAAAAATTTGGGGTGACCATAGGATAGCAGACCCTACTCTCCTACACAACCCCCCCCAAACGCAGGGACATTAAACTAGCCTTGACCAGTCTTGTCTTCATGTCCTAAGTGGAAGTACCTGGAGAGACCATCTGCATTCCCATGGTCAGTACCTGGCCGGTGCTCCACTGTAAAGTCCATCCCCTGTAGGGAAATGGACCACCTAAGCAGTTTGGGGTTTTCACCCTTCATCTGATTTAGCCACAAGAGGGGCTTATGGTCGGTCTGAATCTTGAAGTGAGTGCCAAACAAGTATGGCCTCAGCTTCTTCAGGGCCCACACCACAGCAAAGGCCTCCCTCTCAATAGCTGACCAATTCTTCTCTCTGGGGGTCAACCTTCTGCTAATAAAAGCAATGGGTTGGTCTTGACCATCTACATTAAGTTGTGACAGCACAGCTCCCACACCCAACTCAGAAGCATCTGTTTGGACAATAAACTCTTTGGAGTAGTCAGGACTTTTCAGGATAGGTGCAGAGCACATGGCCTCCTTCAGGTCATCAAATGCCTTTTGACAGCTTACTGTCCACTGAACCTTTTTGGGCATCTTCTTGGATGTCAGATCATTAAGAGGAGTCACAATGGACCCATAGTTCTTAACAAACGTCCTGTAGTACCCAGTAAAGCCCAAGAAAGCTCGAACTTGAGTCTGGGTGGTTGGAGGAGACCAGTCCTTGATGGATTGTATCTTACTCTCCAGTGGTTGAACTTGGCCTCCACCTACAAGGTGGCCCAAATACACAACCTTACTCTGCCCTATCTGGCACTTGGTAGCCTTGATAGTGAGGCCTGCCCTTTGCAGAGCCTCAAGAGCCTTCTTCAGGTGGATCAGGTGGTCCTCCCAGGTGGAGCTAAAGACAGCAATGTCATCAAGATATGCTGCGCAAAAGTCATCCAACCCAGTAAGGACTTGATTCACCAACCTTTGGAAGGTGGCAGGTGCATTCTTCAGACCAAAGGGCATCACCACAAATTGGTAGTGCCCACCTGGGGTTGAGAATGCTGTTTTGGCCTTAGACTCCTCAGCTAATCTGATTTGCCAATAGCCAGCTGTCAAGTCAAATGTGCTCAAAAACTTAGCAGAAGCTAGTTTGTCTATGAGCTCATCTGCCCTTGGAATAGGGTGTGCAACTGTCCTGGTGACAGCATTGAGACCCCTGTTGTCCACACAGAACCTCATCTCTCTCTTGCCATCTTTGGTGTGAGGTTTGGGGACCAGAACCACTGGGCTAGCCCAGGGGCTCTCTGAGGGTTCAATGACACCTAATTCCAGCATTTTATGTACCTCAGCCTTTATACAGTCCCTGACGTGGTCAGGTTGTCTGTAAAGCTTGTTCTTTACAGGCACACTGTCACCAGTGTCCACCACATGGGTACACCAGTCAGTTTGGCTAGGTATTAGGGAAAACAGATGTTGAAATGATTGTAGAACTTGTCTACATTCAGTCTGCTGATGGGCAGTGAGGTTGCCTCCAAGGGTCACTCCTTCAACTGAGCCATCTTCAGGGTTCTGAGACAACAGGTCTGGGAGAGGGTCACTCTCTTCCTCCTGTCCCTCATCTGTAGCCATGAGCAAGCCCATGTCTGCCCTGTCAACATATGTTTTTAACCTGTTAACATGGAGTACCCTGTGGGGACTCCTGGGAGTTCCTAGGTCCACCAAGTAGGTGACCTCTCCCTTGTTTTCCAGGATTGTATGGGGTCCAGACCATTTGTCTTGGAGTGCTGCTGGGGCCACTGGCTCCAACACCCATACCTTCTGCCCTGGCTGAAACTCAACCAAGACAGCCTTTTGGTCATGCCAAGCTTTCTGTAAGGCCTGGCTTGCCTCAAGGTTTTTGGATGCCTTCTCCATATACTCAGCCATCCTGGAGCGGAGACCAAGTACATAGTCCACTATGTCTTGTTTAGGCTTTTTGGGGCATATGCATCAACCAAACTAATACCGATTCCTTAATAGCGAAAAATAAGGAATCGCCATTAAGGAATCGGTAATTGGCATGCATCAACAGATTCGGTAAAATTTAGCGATTCCTTAAAAATCGCTAAATTTACCGATTCCTTAATAGCGGGGCACGCAAACGGCCCCACTAGCAAATAGCGAGTTCGGTAATACCGATTTGGCTAATAGCGAGTTCGGTAATACCGAATTAGCAATTACCGAATCGGTAATAGCGAAATCGCAAATTGCCGCGTCGCACCGGGAACAGGCTGATGACATCACCAACCAGGAAATACTGCTGCCCCACCCACATAGCCTCGACAGAGGAGCAGACAGGAGCTGGAAAGAAGGACAGGCTGTGCAGAGTGAGGCCACACAGATTCTGCCAGTCACAGCACACATCCATCATGTCGCAGGAAGTGCCATCCAGCGCTGAATCTGCACGCAAGCGCAAGAAGAAGTTTTCAGACAGGGAGCTGGAGTACCTCATCGAGGGAGTGGCCAGCAAACACGACCGCCTCTTTGGCAAGCTGTCCCTCAAGGTGCCTGAGACTGAGAAGCGGCGCATCTGGCAGCGCATCCGTGAGAGGATCAATGCGGTTGGCGTCACTAGCCGCAGCATCGACGATCTCAAAAAACGGTGGTATGACCTCCGGAAGCGCGCAAAAGAGAGGATTGCTGAGAGGCTCCGGGAGGCAAGAAGGACTGGAGGCGGAACAAGCACTGCACCATCCAACACAGCCCTGGAGGACCTTGTGGAAGGGACGATAGAGCGGGAAGCCGTCGTGAGGGTGATCCAGATGGACACGTCCGGCGCAGCCACAAGTGCCCAAGGTAAGATGCATGCCTGTGCCACACCCAGCATAGCGTAAATCCATACCCATGCCCCCAGCCCAATCTCACTGTGACTGCAGCTCTGGCACAGACAGTTCCACACATGACACTACTGCATCTTGGGAGTTGTAGTCTAGTCAGCCCAGAGTGCAGGCACAGGCGTAAATCCTCACACAACACATATGTTGTACATGGCTGTAGACTGTTCATTTGTTGGACCACAGAGGGACATTGATGGGTACAACACTATGTAGGTGTAATCATCCCACTAATCATGCACTGTTTCACACACAGATGCATCACCTGGGGACTCTGACGACAGCGACCAGCTGATCATCTCTGAGACACCCGTGGAGTCAGACCAGGAGACTGTGCAGGATGCGCACGCACCGCCAACACCTGCCACCCCACCAGCACCACCTCCACCAGCGCCACAATCATCGGCACCAGCACCAGTGCCACAAGCCAAGGCACCTGCGCCACAAGCCAAGGCACCACCACCTGCGCCACAAGCAACGGCACCAGCAAGCCAGCCTGCAGCCAGTGCAGCCACAATACCGCAGAGGCACAGGCACCAAGTTGCGCCCTTGCAGGAGATGGCAACCCCCCCCCCTCAATTGGCACCCACGCAGCGCACATCCACACCACCTGCTGCACCACATGGAGGCTCAAGATACGCACGGCGTCACAGGGCCCGTCGCAGTTCCGTCTCCTCAGCTGACCAGGATGTCCCAACAACCTCTGCAATTGAGGAGAGGATGCTGCGCACACAGAACCTGCAGGGAAGACATGTGGCTAGCATCAGCTGCAACATCGTGCGCCTAGCGAGGGAGATGCGCGCCATGACTGCAGCAGTCACCGACATGGGCTCCGCGGTCAGGGACATGGGCACGGCGGTCAGGGACCAGACCACTGCGGTTGCTGATGGCAATGCTCAGCTCAGGGAGGAGGTACGTGAGCTCACCCGTGCCATCAGGGAGGGCCATGAGTCCCAGAGGAGGAGTAACCGGCAGCTAATGTTGCGTTCTGCCGCCGCTACCAAGGCCATACAACGGCACAGCAACTGCACCGCTGTGTTGGCACGCCGCACAGTCTCCCTGCAGGTGGACCTTGGGCACTTCTGCGGTGATGTTGCCAAGTCACTGAGACACATCACCACTGCTGTGGAACAACTTCAGAGCAGCACATGCAGTGCTGCAGCATTGGGAGGGGATGACACCAGTGAGGCTGCCTCCAGTGTCAGCAGCGTGTCACTGGCAGAGGCCAGCACCAGGCGCCGAAGTTCGCGTGCCTCCACGGGGACAGGCCGTGGTGAGGGTATGGATGCACCTGAGCGGAGGCTTGGTGTACGTGGCAAGCGGCACTAGAAAGTTGTACATGCTGCAGGTCCATGGTGGAGCAACCATGGCCATCCAATTATTCTGTTTGCACAGGCCTGACTTTAAGGAACCTTTTATTTACATTTATGCAATCGGAGCATGATTCACAATGCTAGTTCTGTTGCACAATCCTCAGTGCTACTGTGCATTAAACAGTTGCACCCAACACCAACTTGTAATGTCTCATTTTACCCAGGGTCAAAAATGATTTTGCGTTATGTCTGTCCGCCTCCTATGGCCCTCTGCTGTGTTTGGGATGTGTGCCGGTCGTCGTTGGGCGGGTGGTTGGTCAGCCTGGGGGTCGTCATCCCTGTCCACCTCCATGGGTATCCCCCTTCTGGTGGCAATGTTGTGCAGCATTGCACATACAGCAATTATTCGACAGCATGTGTCTGGTTGGTATAGCATTGCGCCGCCAGTCTTGTGGAGGATACGGAAGCGGCTCTTGAGAATCCCAAAAGTCCGCTCTATCACATTCCTCGTGCTGATGTGTGCAGCGTTGTAGCGATGTTCCTGCGGGGTTGCTGGATTTAGGTATGGGGTTAGTATGTATTCCCGCAGGGCGTAAGCACTGTCACCTAGAAGATAGAAGCATAGACTTAGCATTGGTGATGTACATACATGTGTGGTGTTGGTGTGGGGAAGCGTAGTTCTACTTACCTAACAGGAGTCCCTCTCCAAATTCGCCATTGAGTAGTCGCCTGTGCATTCCACTGTTGCGGAAGATGTATGAGTCGTGTGTGCTCCCTGGGAATTGTGCCACTAGGTCCGTTATGATGTTGTTGGCATCGCACACAACCTGCACGTTGATCGAGTGGTATGACTTGCGGTTCCTGAAAAGGTACTCATTTGCTGACGGAGGGCATATGGGGATATGCGTGCAGTCGATGCATCCAATCACATGTGGAAATTGTGCCACCTGGTAGAATGCCTGTTTAGTGCGGTCCAACTGCTGTGGGGTTGTGGGGAAGCTGATGTGTCTGTGGAGCATTGTCAGCATGGCATCTAGGAATTTTTGGAAGCAGCGTGACAGTGCGCTTTGCGAAACACCTCCAGCAACCGCAATTACCCCCTGGAAACTCCCAGAGGCCAGTAGGTGCAGGCTGCATAGTACCTGAACGTGCGCAGGGATAGCATTTGTCCGGTGGGTCTGGTGCTGCAGTAATGGTTCCAGGTCTGCAATCAGACGCATGATCATAGCGCGATTGAGGCGATATTTCTGGTACACCTCGTCCTCATTCTGGCCGAGCAGGGTTATGCGCAGTCTGAACACTCTCTCCTGTACCCTTCTCCTGCGCTGTCCTGCTGCATTGATCCGCATCCTCCTTGCAAGCACGTAGAGGGCAGCCATTTTGGGGGAGCCAACAGGGTCTCCTGGGCCAAATTTAAGGGTTTAGTGATTGCCTCAATCATTTGCACATGTAGGTTTTTTTTTTTTTTTTTTTTTTTTTTTTGACTTTACCTCCAGGTTTTGATTCCCCTTATTTAGCTCTGGCAAAATAGCGATTTTTGGGATTTTCGGAATTAGCGAGTTTTCTTGCATTGGGGTGCGATTCTTTATTTGCTATTGGCAATTTCCGGGAGCTAATAGTGATTTCGGTAATTGCGGATTCGGTATTTAGCGATTCGGTAAATTAGCATTTTTGGTATTAGCGATTCGGTATGTTCGAGGTTATTTATTTAGCGATTCGTTATTTGCTCGGGTTTTGGGTTGATGCATTGGGATTGGGTATTTTTAACACAATACCGGGAGCTATTACCGAATCGGTATTTTACCGACTGGATTTTGGCTTGATGCATAAGGGTGTTTGAGAGGTAACTCCCATCCTTCCTTCACTAAACACAGTGGGCCTCTTACAGGGTGCCCAAACAACAATTCAAAGGGGCTGTAGCCAACCCCCTTTTGTGGGACCTCTCTGTAAGCAAACAGAAGGCAGGGTAGAAGGATGTCCCATCTTCGCCTGAGCTTTTCAGGTAATCCTTTGATCATACCCTTTAGGGTCTTGTTGAATCTCTCAACAAGCCCATTGCATTGTGGGTGATAAGGGGTGGTGAACTTGTAGTTGACACCACATTCCTTCCACATAGCTGTCAAGTATCCTGACATGAAGTTGGTACCTCTGTCAGAAACCACCTCCTTAGGAAACCCCACTCTGGAGAATACTCCCAGCAGGGGCCTGGCCACAACAGGTGCTGTAGTGGTCCTAAGGGGAATTGCCTCTGGATACCTGGTAGCATGATCCACTACCACCAGTATAAATCTGTGCCCAGATGCAGTGGGAGGATCCATGGGACCCACTATGTCTATTCCCACTCTCTCAAAGGGGACCCCCACCACAGGTAGTGGTATGAGGGGGACCTTTGTTGTGCCACCTGATTTGCCACTGGCTTGGCAGGTCACACAGGAGCGACAAAACTCCTTTGTATCTTCATTCATGTGAGGCCAGTGAAAGTGAGGGACAAGCCTGTCCCAAGTCTTGTCCTGGCCTAAGTGTCCTGCTAAAGGAATATCATGGGCCAAGGTAAGAAGGAAGCCCCTAAATTGCAGAGGTATAACCAACCTCCTGGTAGCACCAGGCTTGGGGTCTCTAGCCTCTGAATAAAGGAGCCCTTCATCCCAATACACTTTATGGGTACCTTGAGCATTCCCAGCAGCCTCAGCAGCAGCCAGCTGTCTGAGGGGTTCAAGAGAGGGACAGGATAACTGAGCCTGCCTCAAGTCAGCCCTTGAAGGTCCCCCTGTCCCCAGAAACTCAACCTGATCAGGTTCAAGCTCTTCAGGGACAGTTCCTTCAGGGTCCTCTAGATCAGCTTCCTGGGAAGGTTGATCATCACTCTGAGGCAGGGGGGAAGGCACAGCCTTGACCCTCCTGTTCTTCTTCTTGGTAGGTGCTTGGTCCATTGTTCCAGGATCCAAGACCTGAGGTTCAGTGAGGCACTTTTTGGCCTGTGACCTGGTCACAGCAAGGACATGTGATGATATACCTAACATCTCTGCATGAGTCCTGTACTCCACTTCAGACCATAGAGAACTCTCTGGGTCATTGCCCAACAAACATTCTACTGGGAGGTCTGCACTAACCACAACCCTTTTGAGGCCAGTTACCCCTCCCCATGAGAAGTTAACAACTGCCACACTATGTGAAGTAGTGGCATTGCTGGCATTGGTCACCAGGTAATTCTCACCTGGTATGTACTGTCCAGGGTCCACAAAGCCTGGTGTCACCATAGTGACACTGGCACATGTGTCCCTGTAGGCTTGAGCCACTTTTTCATTAATTAAAGGAGTCTGTCTGTACTTGCCCAGGTTACTGGGGCTCACAGTCAGGGACAAATCAATGTCCCCATCACAGATCAAGACTGCCTGTGTCAGGGTTCTGTCTAAGCCAGAATCTCCTTCAGTTCCCATAGTGATTCCCACTACACCCTTTGTCTGGGGACCAACACTGCTAACAGTAGTACTGGGAGCAGGTGCCTTAGGGGCAACAGTGTTGGGGGCTTCACCCTTCTTACAATCACTAGTCCAGTGAGTTGTATTCTTGCAATGATTGCACCAGGGTTTCTTTTGACCTTCTTTCTTCTTCCCTTTAGGCTGGGACCCACCCTCTTTAGCAGTAGTTTGGGGCCCTGTTGAAGACTTCTGGTCTTTAGATTTCTGATCTCCACCCTTTTGGTCTGTTTTCTTCTGATCACCCCCTTGGCCCTGGTTCTGGTTCTTTTGCTTAACCCTGGTTCTGACCCATTTGTCTGCCTTCTTTCCCAATTCTTGGGGAGAGGTCAGATCAGAGTCAACCAAGTGTTGATGCAGTTGCTGGTTTTGACAGTTATTTAAAATCTGTTCTCTCATCATCAAATTATACAATCCTGTAAAATCAGATACCTTACTTCCCAGCAACCAACCCTCCAAAGCCTTAGTGGCACATTCAACATATTCAGACCAGTCCTGAGTCTGTGTCTTCTGGGTGTCTCTGAACATTAACCTGTACTGTTCAGTGGTTAAGCCTAACCCATCAACTAGGACACTCTTCAGGGCTCTGTAGTTTCTGACATCCTCCTCCCTAACAGTGAGGAGTCTGTCTCTGCCTCTTCCTTCAAAGGAGAGGATTGCTGCCCACTGGTCTTCAGGAACCTGCTGCACTTTGCAGGCTCTCTCAAGAGCAGTCATCCATTTGTGGATGTCATCCCCACTTTTGTAGGGGGGCACAACCTTAGACAGGTTCCTATTATCAAAGACCCTATCTTTGTCCTTAGGGACAATGCTGCCACCAGTGGGTATAGACCCACTCTCTCTAGGTTGCCTAGCCTTGTTCAGTTTCTCTTCCATCAGGGCTACCTCTAGCTCCTGCTTCCCGATCCTCAGCTGGGCTTCCTGCATTCTGGCCTCATGTTCCCTCCTCTGAGGGGTGGTCATCCTTCTCCTGGAGTGACCTTGAGAGCCTCTAGAGGCATGAGAAGCATTGGATTCACCTGAGTGATTCCTTTGCCTCCCGACCCCTGGTTAAGTCCACTGGGGAGATCCAATGGGATGATCCCATTGTCAGTCCCCAATAGCCTTAGTTTAGCTGGGCCAAGTATAACACTTGGCACTGGGCTAGTTCTCCCTTCATCCTCACTACTTTCTGTATCCTCACCACTTTCCTCCTCTGTAGTATGATTCTCATCTAAGGGATGGCTATTGGAAAGGGGTACTTCAGTAGCATCTTCAGAAGGGGGGCCTCCTGTTCCTGACCCTAAGGGGCCTAACTGGGAGGCTTTCATGAGAGCTTTCTGATCTTCATCAGCATGTAAAAGCTCCCTGAGTTCAGCAGAAGTAGGATTCTTGGGCTGTTTAAGGCCCCTGATATTTGCCAACTGCCTGAGCTCATTTTGATTAAGGGTAGCAAAGATGGATGGTGCCCTCTGGGGGTCACTCTCAACAGAGATGGGTACAGTGGACCCCTCTGCCCCAGCCATTGCTCTTAAGTGTGGGTGGATGTGTTGCAATCTACCTACACTTGGGTTTACCTACTAAACCTATCTAGTAGTTGTAGTCAGGGTGTGCTACTCCCTTTGCTCTACAACAACTAAGTTCAGTAAAACTTATGTATATCTAATCTTGTTTTATATGTACCTACAGGTACCTATGTGATCTTTCAATTGGTAACCAAGAGATTACAATGGTAAAACACAGCAAGCTCAAATCCAACCGCTGCTCACCAATGTGAGAAGTTGGCCTGGTATATGATGTTCACTAGTTAAAGTGACCACCTTGTACCATGCCAAGCAACCCTTATGGTGTGGTTGTAAGTCAACCTTTTCGGACTAGCTGCCCTAGTGGTAGCGTAGGCTAAGCAGTCTTTGAGGCTAAACTCGTGAAGCGTGTTAAGCCAGCTGTTTTACCAAATGCAACCCCCTTTTATACCAATGAAAGGACACCACACAGATATATATTCAAAATATATATGTATTTATTTCTCAAAGTAACCCCTAGTCTCTTTATGAGCACAGGAGCACAAATCGTCAAACAAGATTACAGTAGAATACACAGAAGTTGCACTTCATATGGATAGGCCCTGGTGGCCGCTCAAACCATATACTAAAATAGTGGTATAAGTACCACGAACAGAAAAGGGAAAAGGCCTAGGGCCTCTAGAATCGCCGGGCCTACAAGGAGCTAATTTCAGTTAGTGACCAGGAGGTCCACGGGTGGCGTGTGCAGAGCAAATAGTCACACGCGTGCTCCCATAGGTTTTCAATGGGTGCGTAAAAAGTACAAAGTTACTGCAGAAAGGATCTTCCGGATGGACTATGACCTTAAGATTGGAAACACAGACACTAGAGATGTTACTCTACACTTGGGCACTGGAGTGCCAGCTTTACCTCACCCACAGGAAGCAGGTGCATAGGTGTCGAAGTGCGTCGGGTTTCTTCTATCGGGTCAATGGAGCCTGTGGACAAAGATGCTGCAGGCGGTCGGTCCGGAAGGGATGCGGTGGATCCAAGGGTGGATCGGAGTTGTAGAAGACCTGTAAACAGAGGGGACAGTGTTCACAGTCACTAGCCAGTGACCAGCGTGGCACCAGGTGGGTACCAGGCGATGTCGGGTGCAAACAGGAAGAAAGGTGTAGCTTGTCTCTGCAGCCACGTGAACCCTGGACGTTGACGACGTCCAGGAGTCAGTTCACAAGCTGTCCCACGCAGGCTCTCGCTGTCAGCGGTGTCGGCCACTTGATCAAAGCAAACAAGCCTTGGCAAAAGCAATTGTTGTGGAGAACAAGATAAGCTGATGGTTCTGACCAGCAAGGTCAGAGGGACTGCTCCTTTGGAGGGGAGCAAGGGCCAGTCTGGAGCAACCAGACCAGCGGTGTAGTTCTTGAAGTTCATTGCCAAGATGGCTACTAGCCAGCGGGCCAGCAACCGGTTAGGCGCATCAAGTGGCAAAATGCAGAAGGGCCCCACGCAGATCGTGGAGATGCTGGAGGGCTCAACTTTGGTGCAGATGCTGCTCGAGGGTTGGGCTTCTCAGATTCCAAAGCACAACTTGGAGGGAGCCTCGGTTGTTGCACTTGCAGCTTGTCATGGTCGTTTCAAGATGGCTGGCTCCACGTGTCTCGTTGCCTCCACGGGTCTCCTCTTTTCAGGGACTGTGGATCGGGCGGTGAGAGGTCTGGGGGTCCAGGTCTTGTCAGTCTCTGGGCTCGGGCTCCGGCGGGAGGCGGCGGCAAAGCAGACGTTGATTCGCTGGATGGTGCTTGCGTTAGCAAGGTGGTCACTCCCTGACCACAGGGGAGATTTCCTTCAGTCTTCTGTGCAGCAGAATGTCGAAGTTCCCGTCTTCTTCTTAGTTTCAAGTTGATTCCAGGATGTCTGAAGTCTTAGGACACAGCTCCTACCTTTAAGCGGATTCTAGGGGCCGGACTACCTGCTAGGTCCCTCCCTATGGGTGGGACCAGGAAGGGGGGTGGTTACACCCCCAATCCTTTGTCCAGCTCACCCCAGGCCCGGGACTGGTGTGCCCCAGGACCGGTTTGAACTAGCATATGCACCGAGGCTCCTTGTGAGCCACAGGCATGTCTGGTTTCTTTCAAGCCCTACCTGACCAATACACAAAATCCTGTCTGGGGTGGTGCATGCCCCTCCCCTGGCAGGAAACCCTTTGTCCACACCTCCCAAGCTGGAAGGACTCCCAGCAGCAGGAGGGCAGACTTGTGTCTGTGGTGGCAGCATCCATTTTGTGGAGCTGAGGCTATGTCTGATTTTACCCGGGTTTCAGGTACTGTACATGTCGTGTCCCTCTAGAAGGGTGGAATGCTAACCCGTCGCCAGAATTGGCGAGGGGTTAGTATTCCAATTCGTATGACACCTTACTCGACATGTTTTGATAAAGCCAAACCAAAGATAGCATTTAACCGCGAGGTTCATAATGCACTTAAGAGTATATGGTATGACGATATCTGGAAACAGTAGAAGGAAGTTGTTCCAACCACTGCAGACAGGCTCAGCTCATGCCAGAGCACCATCTCACATGGAACCAAGCACTCTGCCTTCAGGATTGTTAAGGCCTGCCATAGGAGTGACTTATAGGTCACCAGGTGTCCCATTTAAGGTTAGGTATAGGTATACTACACCTAAGTAAGAGGTGGTTACACCAACGTACCCCAGCTGAGTGATCAGCCAGTTGTGTCAAATTTGTTAGGCCAAGCCTGGGGTGGCATAATACATGCTTCAGCCCCTGGCAGGCCTTGGAGACACCAATGCCCTGGGTACCTAGTGTACACTGGTACAGGGGCTCACAGGGTGATCCACTTCCAATTGGTTATGCACCTAGGGTGCATAGTGTAAATTTAGTAGAGAGAACAGCAGGCTGGGGGTCTGATTGGCAGGCCCACAGCCTCAATATGTCAAAAACCAGTGAAGCAAAAAGCAAAAATTTGGCGTGACCATAGGATAGCAGACCCTACTCTCCTACACAAACCATTTGCAAATACTTGTTGTAGGTCATATTTACAAGCAACGCTTTTCAATAGTGTTCCAAAAGGCTGCATAAACAGCCCCACAGACAGATGCATGTCCAAGAAGTAGTGAATGCGCTCAATTCACTAGTTTTGCCTAGCAGAACACCACACAAAATCGTTCTGCATATCTTCATTCATGAAACTGCGCAGAACAAAGGATCCTTGTTTTGTATTATGTCATATTTTAATTCCCTGGGGATACAAAATCACCAAGGAAGAAATATGTTTTTAAATTTAACCTATTTAGATATTTCCCACACTATTGTACCTTTCAAAACAAAAAGCAACACATTTTTCCATGTGAGCTTACAAACAGGCATGCCAAAAATACTGCGGAAAACGCAAGTATTATAATCAAAACCAAATGGAGAAATATCTCCTCATTACCTGCCTACACAAATTGCAATTCGCATATCCAAACCTATACAAACCAAAAGCTACATTTCCAAATTTGCTAAGATCAGGCATCTTATAGCTCACTAATCTAGCTTCAAACTTCAAGGGGTTATCTCTACCAATACACTCGCAAATATGCGAGACCCTCGGTTTTGGTAATTGCAATGACCAAATCAGAAACCAAGAAACCAACCCCTCGGCTTTGGTAATTGCGATAACCAAATTAAAGACCCAAAGAACCAAAGGACTGGGAGCGACCCACTTATACTTAATTCTTATTCTTAATAATCAAAAGGTTATCCATATTCTAATTGTCAAGTTCTACATGACCAAACGTCTTCTATAATACTCACGCCAAAAGGGTTCTTTTTCTCACCTTTTGAGTGACATCATGTGGAGGATCAAAATCAGGAAGAGCAGAAATATACCGGGCTACATAATCAAAGAATCTCCAGAATCCCTGTGCACAGAGTACCTTCTTGGTAGAATCCCGTTCTGTCCTCCTCAGTAGATTTCAGTCTCCTGACAAGATCACTCCCACAGAAAGTCACTTCTCTGATGAGGCCCCACGTTGGGCGCCAACTGAAGTACTCCAATTTTTGAGACCCCAGAGGTTCTAGGGGTAGCACTCTATGACTTCGAGTACTTCCTGATGTGGTATTATAAAATTCTGCATATCTTGATAATATAACAAAGAACTTGGCAACAGAAGCTGAAATATGAAAAGACATCTTTATTAAACTCAAATGAGTGAGACTACGTCGCACAGAAGCCTTAGCAACTGAATGAGGCAGTCTGCAGAACAGAAACCAGTCTCCTCTTTTATGGAGAATGTTACGCTCTGGGCAACACCGCCCTTCTCTTGCAGTTGGTCATTCACATATTTTACTTCAAAGAACAAGCAGAGTCATGATTACAATCCCACATTTCAGTTCAGCCAGCCCGCAATTATTTACCCAGCAAGGCTCAGATCCCTCATCAGATATCAGCAGGCCCCAATAAACACGGGCACCTCCTGTTTGTAAAACAAGCCATAAAGCAGGAAGAGTCAGGTGTGAAAGAGATTAGTCAGGGTTTGTGTGGGAAGAAGGAATTTATGATGCCTCGGGCCCTGATGCTAATCCCATTTGGCCGCAGTTAAAGGAACCGGCCGGACAGGGCTGACCTCGGGCAGTGGAGTCAGTTTGCACAGGTCACAGAGAAGTCAAAGTAAAGTGTAGCCTATGTGAGGGCAACTATAAGATGGCCACCGCTCCAAGATGGAACCCACGGAGTCAATGTATAATAACGTATACATAGTGCATTCCCAGCTAAAACGTTACACAAAGCACTTGTACATATCGCATTGACCATTCGCGGTTCGCTAATACCGGGATAGACAGGGGTAGGGCCCTGCCTCCTACGCAGTCCCAAATTTTAAAGTACGACAGTTTGGCTAACATAAGCAGACAAACGATTAAAATCAAAACCATCAGCATAGTTTCAATACCATAGATAATTAAAGGAGTTATCATACTAAAATGACAGTGGCTCTAAGCCACCTTCCTTTCTCTAGCAAACTAATAGTATTATTATTAGACTAGTAAAAGGTCTCTAGGCTGGAATGGGGAACCCCATACCGTAAAGATCAGCTCAGTGAGATCACATCACAGGATCAGCTATGCTCTGCTCCTGGGAAAGCTCTTCTTCCGAATGTAATGAAAACATGTAACACTGCAATATTAAAAGCACCCGACTTTCAGGCATTTGCAGCTGCGTGCGTGTTATGGCTAAAATAGTGGGCCGATCAACCTGAACCCAACAACATGCACTGTCTAGCGACCCAGACTGTTTCTTTACACTGTGTACAGACCAAGGTCGCAGCTCACTGTTTGGGATGTGAACATCAGACAGTTCTCATGTGAAGCAAAGTCGAGTAAGCATTTCTCAATTTAATAACATGTGACTACAGTGTCGTGTGCAAAAGCAGCAAAAGCGGCAAGATGGCTTTCTAACATCTAACGCGGTTGTGCTAACTTAGCATTGTACATATATAGATAACGATCTTCACTACACCCCCCCCTTGATCGGACCACTAACCAGTAGGGGCGCACTTGCAAGAACGCAGAGTTCTAGTTTGATAGAACGGAACCAAGGGCATGAACTGTAAGTCCATATAAGGGAAGTGAAAAAGGTCGAAGAAAAAAAATAAAGAAAAAATTAAAACGGAGTAAAAAAAAACATGTAGAGGATAAAAAAACATCATTGAAGGACCTAGGACGAAATGATAGTACAAAAGTCAATTCATCAATGTATAAGCACAATAAGTTGCAACAGCTTCCAAGAGGAAATCATTGGAACGTTCCGCAAAATTATCTGCCATCCAGTTTAGGATGGGGAAGGAACATACATGCTCCTCAACCACCGGAGCCTCCAGCACCAGACGAGGACAACTGGCATGTTCTTCAAGATAACTTCTCGCTAAGAAGTCAATCGCAGCCGTTCCGATGTCCCAAATCCCAAGGACTCCATGAGCTGCTCCACAGGCCATAATCTCGACGCCAGAACAGTCCAACTCATGAGCCACTAAGGGGCTCATCAGCCGATCATAATACGGGGCAGGAGACACCGAGTTCGACAGACACAAATCCAGAGCCCATTGGAATGGACACTCTAGGCAATGAAAGACGGGCTGCACACAAGTAAAGTAGGGAAACCGGAAGGACAATCCATAGGCTATGCTCAGAGTTGCCAGTGGTAAAGTGCCATAGTACTCAAGCATCCGGTTACGAAGATGGAGCAGCCGGGACATGTTGTCGTGTGACGCAAGTTGTGCATCCATAGCGCAGGGCGCAGATCACCAAAAGTATTCCAGCTATGAGGGTGAGAAGTAAAGGGAGACTTCCGAAGACGCTGGAAAAAATAGAATGAAAAAAGGCCGGGACCACACCAAAAATAGTTTGAAAGGAGGTCACGAGGCCGGAGCCCACAATTTAAAAAAAATGAGCCATGCCACTTGTTGATGAGGCATTAAAGATAGTCTGAATCAGGGTCCCAAAATGAAGTGGGAGATCAGTATTCAAAAGCGCTTGCACCTCAGTGCGTGTGTTTGCTGCGTGAAGGACAAATGTTTCCCGGGATGAAGTCAACGCAACTTCTTATTGAGACAATAGAGCCCTTATTCTGCTCATCTTGTTGAACTCTGCTTTCAAGGTTGGAATGGAAGGCCAGATGGATACATCGAGCTGTCCATGCGGGGGTGGGAAAAGGACGTTATTACAGCAAACTACTCTCCGCGATACAGTCACTATGTAGGGAATTCCCACTAACATCCCACAGCAAGCTTCATTATTCAACAGCAAATAACTACCGTTAGCAAGCAGCGTAAAGGACGGTGTTTTAACTGGCACAGGAATCCCTTTCAGGACGCAAGTTAAATTAGGGGCGTGCACATTACATGCACCATGCAATTGAATGTGCCTACACACTACAGAGTGATCCGGAGTGGAAGTGCACTCTTCACCTTTCAAGTATACTTCTTTGCCGTCTCTCACACATCTATACTTGAATGGGAGTGACCAAAATTCGTGCAGGAAGGCAGTACCAAGTTGTTCATACCTGCCTAGAGCATAATGTTTCATGCACGAACTGAACTTAAACAGAGGGAACTGTAACGTGATTAACCCATGTATAAGCCACACAGCAGAATTCAATTCAGCAACAGAGAAAGGCAAAGGTTCTAATTTCTCAATGTGCAGTAATGAATATGTAGCATCTTTCATGGACATGAACTGTTGTTTCGCAGTTAAATTAAAAGGAAGGAACAAAGATGAAGTGTTCATGTAATCCCAAGGGACTTGGCCTGCCTTTAACGTTTGCAACGTCCATGCAAATTGCATAATAGAACGCAATTGATTTTGACCATGATACAATATAGACAAATTATCCTGCACAATGTCTACCACAGATGACACTATATTATCTAAGGTATAAATTCTGGAAGACAGGGTGTTGATGCTATTATCTATTACAGCCAATACTTTCTCCATATTGGCTTGGTCAATAGCTCGTAATCGGGAGGCAGCCTCAATTTGCGACAATTTCCAAACTTCGTTGTAAATAGCATACACCCATCTCTTGAACCTGCCAACTGCAGGACCCTTAACAAAATCATTTAAATCTATTTTGTCGTTCAATCGTGATAAATGAAGTTTAACAGAGGCTAAAGTGGAATGTTGTAGCCAAGATTGGCATAACTTCCCTACTGAGTAAGTAGTTACAGTGTGAGAAGATTCAAAACGGGGGTCTACACGAACCTGTGTATACCCCTGCTTTAAATCCAGAAACCGATGTTGACAGGAGTCCGAACTCGTCTGCCACACCAACCACCCTTCTGGATTCAATTCAGAAATATTGAAGGATGTGTTGGAAACATATGTCTGCAACATAGCAAGGGACAGATCCGTATGATTACCCCAATTGGGATAAGCACCCAGACCCGGAATGGAGGGAGAATTTAATTTTTTAGAAGTAGCCAATCCAAAACAGGTGGTCTGAAAAATGGAAGAATTTTAAAATAATATGTGATTCGGGATAAGACAGGCACAATGCAAAGCTTCTGTTCCCTGTACTTGTCACGGTTTGGAGCCCCAGACCGATTTAAGATCGATAGTAGCTTTCCACAGATCATACCCACCAATTGCCAACTTGTCCATAAAGGACTTGGAATACAACAATTTGGTGTGTGTCAGTCTAACTCTAGAAGCAGACTCAGGCGCAACCTTAAAATAAAAAGAGGCCTGATTTGACACACTGAAATCAGAAAAATAAGTGAATTTGTCCACTAACGTGGCGGAGCTGCCCAGCTTAGGGGCGGGACTGTGTTCCCATTGTGTATAATTTACAACATTTCTAAACGTATTTGCTTTGTGCAGGAAATGCGTGCCATAATGTTGATAACAGAATTGCTCATCTTAATTAGCAGTATCTAAATACAAATCTTCAGCATCAAATGCAGCATAATATTTCAAATCAGAAAACAGTGCCTCTATGGCTTGAACATCTCAGTCATCTGAGTGGATGTTCTGCTTGACTACATCACCCATAGAAACACGAAATACATTTGGCACATTAATTACTTCAGTGGGGCCGTGAATTTGAAATTTCACAGCATCCCAAGCAATCCCATCATGTACAGGCCAGGCAGTAATGTTCACAAAAGTCTGGTCCCTTTTCATTATATGTGATGAGGAGTGGGGGGCCAAAGTTCCATCAATTAGTCGAATCGTAGATCTTTCTTTCAGGTAGTGTCCATTGATAAGTCTAAAAAACACTACCACAAAGCCAATGGACATAAACAAAAAACACATATGAGCATCAGCCAAATGTAAGTCCAAGGGGGAATTAAAAAATGTCTTTTGAACCAGGCCACAAAAATCGAAACTTTGGACGGGGCAATGGAAGTCATTGAATTAGAGTCAAAAGAGTCTTGTGAGTGGGCAACTGTGATGGATTGTAAAACAGGCAACGTAACATCCGCAGGATAAGCATACTCAACATCTTCAGGCAGGCCACCAGGTGTCGGTGGCAATAAGGGACCAGTAACTGTATGCATCTCGATGGCAACATCAGGCACGGTGTTAGAAGCTCGGGCCACAACAGAATTTCTCAGCATCGAAGGGCAAGAAACTGCTGGAGTCATACTAAGAAGAATCGGCCACTCGCTGTAGCTTGACATTGTCAATTGAGATGTACCTGTTATCCTTTCGACCAGGAAGCGGAGGTAAAATGACTGTTCTAGTACCCTGTACTCCAAGCACTGGAACCGGTGCACGATAAGAGGGGCCAAAATCCTTCTTGTTCTCCACCTTCTCACAGACCAGATCACCAACTAGAGGTAGCCAGCCGACTACCGGAACCTGAAGCGCAGCATCAGATGAGGAGGGTACGTGTTCCTTCGCTAGACTGTCTCTGGCTTCTTGAAGATTCTGCAATACAGCACAGTGTTCATCTACGTCAAAGGGTGCGGCTGACACCGCCATGTCTAGACCATCAAGGTCTGGGACAAACATTCATACACCAAAGAGCATCATGTATGGGGTCTGCCCACCCAGAGACCTTCTAGGGAGATTATTAAGTGCACGTTGCATGTCATATAAGTGGGCTAGCCAGTTCCGGCCAGTACCTAAAACCCCAGGCTGTCAAAGATTGCTTTAAGTCACGGTTCATTCGCTCCACCACAGTATTACCCTCAGGCCGGTATGGAGACGAAAATTTGACTTGGACCCCCAAATTTCTCATGGTTTCTTTGTACGCCTTAGAGGCGAACGCAGGGCCCTGATCAGAATGAAAGGTACCACACGCAAAACTTCCAACAAAGACACGCAAATCATTTATGACAGTGCGGGAATCATCACTCCTTTGTGGCCACACCCACAGAAAACGTGTGCACGAATCAACTGCAACCAAGATGTATTTGTACGCAGTATCAGAGGTAAAAGGACCGCAATGATCTAAATAAACACAACCCATTGGTTTATTAGATATGTACAACTGAGTTTGTGGTGGGTGCGCTGCAGTTGAAGGGTTAATCTGCTGGCAAATGTCACAATTAAGAACATAAGCTCTGGCTTGTTGTTTATACAAACCGCACCACCAGTAACGTTGTTGTAGCAGAGATACAGTAGCTGCAACGCCGGCATGCGCGGACGCCATGCCCTCGTGAGCCGCTAATATCAATGATGGTCTGCAGTCCGCGTTGGGAATCAATCTGTCACCAACGTCATTAATCCTCACTAATGGGACATTATCAGGACTTAAGCGATAATGGTAACGAGCAGGGAAACCTCTCGGAAATTTCGTTCCCTGCTCTGTAGCAGCAATAGCTGCCAAGATGTCATCATCGATCTTACTTTTGGATCTTGTAACTGCTGCTACTAAGTATGTTGCCACTGCTGTTTTTGCTGCCTCGTCAGATAGGCTGTTGCCGACAGCATGGACACCAACTCGTTGGTGACCAAGAGTGTGAATAACATTCACGAGAGGCAGACGTTCTTTAAGATCTGCCACTCGAACCCAAAGCAGTTTATGCTTAATCGTGCTACCTTTGGAATCATGGTAGTCATTCTGAGACCAAAAATGTAGATTGTCGTTGTAAGATTGAACACAATAAAAGGAGTCACTCACTATAAGGGTAGTGACTCGTGGATCAGCAAACTCTAGCGCAAGCACTAGAGCACGAAGCTTCGCCAACTGCGCGGTACAATCACCCAATGACTGCGTATGCACGACATCGGACTGGAACTCACCATTTACGAAAGCACCGACCACAATTTCGCAAGCCGCTGAATAGGCGTGCTTTGATCCAGTTGCCGGTTGCGCAGAACCGTCGGTGTATATGACACAATGGTAATCCTCGAGCGGGCGCAAGGACAGAGGAGTCGGATGAACGAATTCATACTGCAAAAACTCCTGAGTCTGAAGTGCCGCGTCAAAGATATATGTGACATCAGGCGATGTCAAGGAAGTGGCCTATTGTATCCACCTTGGTTGCAAAGCTTTAGAGTTTGGTACACTTGCTTTTGTCACCGCCTCAAGGGCAGGATATGGTGTTACCACCAACATGCGTTTACCTTGCGATAGCGCTCGCTCTTTCAGAATCGCCATCTGCACCGCCGTCAGAACTTTCTCGACAGCGGAAAATCGCAGTTCAGCCGAAGTGTACAAGTGAGATTTGTAAGCAATGGGGACGGTGTCGCCCTCATTGAACGTTAAGTATGTGAAACCCACCGCGCTAGGCACAATCCTTATGACCAGGTTAGTGTGGTTATCTCGCGTCAGTAAGTATATAGAAGCAAGAAGATCAGCTTGCAATGACTGCAATATAGCTGAATGCTCTGGCAGCCAACAAGATTTGGAAAAAGTAGGTTGTACCAAGGCATAAAGCGGCTTGATACGCTGGGCATAATCCGGGATGTAAGATCGACCGAAATTCAGAAAACCCAGGAGAGATTGTAATTTCTTCAGTGACGTAGGATCATGTAGGCATGCGCACTTCTCTAGAAAGTGCGGAGCCAATCCTCGACCTTCATTGTTGAGTTCGTACCCCAAGAACAACACTGTATATTCCGCAATGTGAGACTTCGCAAAGTTGAATTTGTAACCGAAGTCTGCAAACAAAACAATAATGCGATCAACGCGACGGAGATGCCCTTCCAACTCGTCATCTGTGAGATAAATGTCATCCACATACGAGTACGCATCAGGGTCTATGCCCTCTAACAGAGAGACCACGCGAGCGGTAAAGACTCCAGGGCTGTTCTTATAGCCCATTGGTAATCTTTTGAATTGTTTTTGTTTGCCACCCGAGGTGAACGCCGTCCACTCACTACTAAGAGAGGACAGGTTATGGCTATAAAAGCCATTGGAAATGTCAAGTGTGGTTTTAACCCTTTTTCTCACGAGACTATCGACGAGAGCCGAACTGTTGGTGTTTTGTACTGCACATGTCCGGCAATGAGAGTTTAGGTGCCGGTAATCCAAAACTAGGCGGTACGACCCGTCAGGCTTCGTCACAGTGAACAAAGGTTTATTCATAGGTGGCACACATGTTTCGATTACTCCTTGATATTCCAATTGTTCAAGGATCGACGCGACGTGAGGTCTAGCTTCACGACGCATGGGGTATTGGGGTTGAGGTTGGGGCGTAGTTCGCAGCGGAATCTCATGGCCGGGAGACAATTTATCCCAGCCGACCTGATTTCGATATAACGCAGGTGCTAGCACCTGAGCCCATTCCTCGGCGTACTTTTTAGCTTGGACCTTCGGCACTGTGTGCGCAAAGGACGGGAGGATTACCTCCTCCCCTCTAGGAGCATCCAAAACGAAAGCCGGGGGCCAATCCGCCTCCGCCAACAGAATATCATAGGAAGTGGTCAGATTATCCCAAAAAAAAACTTGAATTGTACGTTGTATGTCACCTTCAATTTGAATGACTATATTATACAGTCTATCAGGGGGAGACACCTGAGTATCAGCAGTTTCAATATTCACGAATATATCAGTTGCTGTCGCCACCAGATATGGACGCAGTGCTTGTCGCACTACTGTAACTTCCGCCGCGCTGTCTAGCAGCGTTAGCGCCCATGTCAGGTTCTGAAGCTGCATCCGTACCATCTGAGGCATACCTCACTGTCAGTGCAGCCACTTTCTTCTTCTGAAACGGGGGTCTTTGACGCGCAGATTCGTCCTGCTTGCCTTTGCCGTCCGACTGGCGGGGCTGCTCACGACTTTGAGCACCCCTTCCTTTCCCACGGTCTCCGCCACCGGATTGTGAAGCCGATGTTTCCTGTGAAGAACGAGGAGAGCGTTGTTCAGAAACCTGAAATCTATCAGGTGACTTAATACGAGATCGATTGCGCAGATCATATGTGCATTCGGTAGACGACTGTACCGGTGAGGCAGGACGTGACCCCTGTTTCTGTTGCTGTTTCCCCTGTTTCTTAGCTCTCCAACTTTGCTTAGGAAAGTTGGGGCGTTCGTCTTTAGTAGACGAGCTCACCTTAGTTTGCTGTACTATATCAGGAATGACCACAGTCGGTTTTACACCCAAGGCACTACGACCCACGGTCCTATATGCCTTCGCAATTACTTTAGCGAACTCTTTGGGCTTGTCGGCGTCATCCACGCGGTCCATCATATTTGCGACTTGTAACTGCATGGCATCTCCTTTGAGGTTGCCCATCACCATGGAGCATACCACATCGAAGCTGTCGACAAGCCTCATTCACAATTCAATAGCAGCCTCCGCACCATGATTCTCCTGAACCTTTTTGATGACGGATGGTAGCACAGACATAGACGGAGTGCCATAGCACTTCGAATAGGTCGCGGCAATGACCTTACCCCAGTTGTCACAATCGGCCATATCCGGGACCAGGTCTTTAGGCAAAGTAATGGTGAGGATCCTGTGTTTCTCCACAGGAGACGTATTTGGAAAAACCGCTTCCAACTGGTCAAACTTCTCAGCAAGCCAATAAGGAAATTCATCCTTACTTTGGGGGTGCTTGCCGACCACCGAATTAACCATAACAGGACTAATAACCACCGCGTGGTGGTCCGTAGGTTGTCCCGCAACAGCAGGTGACCCCACCTGCACGTTGCGTGACACATACTGCACTAAAGCCCTATGGACCGTAATCAGGGCTGTGTGTAGTACCCGCAAGTCAGCCACCGCCACCGTGAGATAGCAGGGATGAGGCGTAAAGCCAGCTAGCACCGGCCATGTGGCCCCTGCAATACACAACGGGCCCATTCTCGCCGGTGCAACCGCATGGGGAAGGGCGCCATTAAACCAAATAGTATGCTGCCAGGCAGAAATTGGAATTTCTTGTGTCCTATATGGGGTATAGACCGCAGGCAGCTGTGCGGCAGTATAGGTATGAAACGTATCATCGTCATCTACCGCCGGAAAAGTCACCCAAGAGTAAAAAAACTCATACGGGTATGACGCATCAGCGCTTACCACAAAAATTACAGCCATCCCATCATCTGGCACCCATACATCGTCAAATGATGGTGCAGAGGTGCACGACTATGCGCGGCTATGTCAACCGCCATTAGGACACACTAAAGAGTATCAACGATATCAACAGTAGCACTGGGGTTCAGAAAAAATAACCTTTTTAATGATCAAGCTTGAAGGAACCTATTAGTCGAAACACAGGTAGGTTAAACCGTCACTCCCGTTATCCGGAAACTAGAGTGAGGGTGTTGTGGACTAATAAAAGCACTACTAAGGCGTTTCAAATCAATAGATCAAATGTTAGGTGCGCCATGTTGCAGGGATTCTGCTTATGCACAGAACTATGCGCAGGAAACCAGGACCTCAGTGAATTGTGGTGTACCAAAAACTCACCTCGGAACCCAGAACCCCTTATCCGACCAGCATCAGTGTCCCATTCGTTATCCGAGGTTTAGCTCGGCGGTCCCAATGTATAGACAACCCAGAACAAGCGACTTAGTGTATTTCTCAGGAATGGTGGGAGTCAGAAATACCTTTTCATAATTATTCTCATATCAGTCCACAACAGAACAAACAAAGACACAGTAAAAGTTTAAAGAGTTTATTTTATAAACCTCGTGTCCTAAGATGCAGCAGTTTGGCTAACATAAGCAGACAAACGATTAAAATTGAAACCATCAGCATAGTTACAATACCATAGAAAATGAAAGGAGTTATCATACTAAAATGACAGTGGCTCTAAGAGACCTTCCTTTCTCTAGCAAACTAATAGTATTATTATTAGACTAGTAAAAGGTCTCTATGCTTGAATGTGGAACCCCATACCGTAAATATCAGCTCAGTGAGATCACATCACAGGATCAGCTATGCTCTGCTCCTGGGAAAGCTCTTCTTCCGAATGTGATGAAAACATGTAACACTGCAATATTAAAAGCACCCAACTTTCAGGCATTTGCAGCTGCGTGCGTGTTATGGCTAAAATAGTGGGCCGATCAACCTGAACCCAACAACATGCACCGTCTAGCGACCCAGACTGTTACTTTACACTGTGTACAGACGAAGGTCGCAGCTCACTGTTTGGGATGTGAACAACAGACAGTTCTCATGTGAAGCAAAGTCGAGTAAGCATTTCTCAATTTAATAACATGTGACTACAGTGTCGTGTGCAAAAGCAGCAAAAGCGGCAAGATGGCTTTCTAACATCTAACGCGGTTGTGCTATCTTGGCATTGTACATATATAGATAACGATCTTCACTACACTAGCTTGGCTGATGAAGGGTGTTACCTAGAAACCAGTCCCAGGATGCTTGTTTCTGGTTCAGGGAAGACCTGGCTTGGCAGTTCGGGCTGGACTGTTCCCATGAGGCACAGGGTCAAGACTGATTTGCATAAAGCTGTATCCCAACTGAGGTGGCGAAGTGAGCTAAAGAATGATGATGGATTCATCCCAGATCTGTGACTGTGGGTGAGTGTCTGAAAAGTTTCAGCGCTCCGTCCATCATCTCCTTGTGTTTGCTTTGTTCGCCCTAAGTTGGCAGGGTATGGCCAGACGTGGGTACCTTGCACACTTTGCCACTGGATTCAAGCAAGCCAGGCTGATGAAGGTTGTTACCCAGAAACCAGTCCCAGGATGCTTGTTTCTGGTTCAGGGAAGACCTGGCTTGACAGTTCTGCCTGGACTGTTCCCATGAGGCACAGGGTCAAGACTGATTTGCATATAGATGGGTCCGAACTGAGGTGGCGAAGTGAGCTAAAGAATGATGATGGATTCAACCCAGATCTGTGACTGTGGATGAGTGTCTGAAAAGTTTAAGCGCTCCGTCCATCATCTCTTGTGTTTGCTTTGTTCACCCTAAGTTGGCAGGGTATGCCCAGACTTAAGCCCCTTGCACACTTTGCCACTGGATTCAAGCTAGCCAGGCTGATGAAGGGTGTTGCCCGAAAACCGGTCCCAGGATGCTTGTTTCCGGTTCAGGGAAGACTTTGCTTGGCTGTTCGGGCTGGACTGTTCCCATGAGACACAGGGTCAAGACTGATTTGCATATAGCTGGGTCTGAATTGAGGTGGCGAAGTGAGCTAAAGAATGATGATGGATTCAACCCACATCTGTGAATCGGGGTGAGTGTCTCAAAAGTTTCAACGCTCTGTCCATCATCTCCTTGTGTTTGCTTTGTTCGACCTAAGTTGGCAGGGTATGCTCAGACGTGGGTCCTTTGCTCACTTTGCCACAGGATTCAAGCTAGCTTGGCTGATGAAGGGTGTTACCCAGAAACCAGTCCCAGGATGCTTGTTTCTGGTTCAGGGAAGACCTGGTTTGGAAGTTCGGGCTGGACTGTTCCCATGAGGCACAGGCTCAAGACTGATTTGCATACAGCTGGGTCCAAACTAAGGTGGCAAAGTGAGCTAAAGAATGATGATGAATTCAACCCAGATCTGTGACTGTGGATGAGTGTCTGAAAAGTTTAAGCGCTCCGTCTGTCATCACCTTGTGTTTGCTTTCTTCGCACTAAGTTGGCAGGGTATGCCCAGACGTAGGTCCCTTGCTCACTTTACCACTGGATTCAAGCTAGCCGGGCTGATGAAGGGTGTTACCCAGAAACCAGTCCCAGGATGCTCGTTTCCGGTTCAGGGAAGACCTGGTTTTTGTAGTTCGGGCTGGACAGTTCCCATCATGCACTGGGTCAAGACTGATTTGTATATCTCTGGATAGGAACTGAGGTGGCGATGTGAGCTAAAGAATGATGATGGATTCAACCCAGATTGGTGACTGGGGGTGAGTGTCTGAAAAGTTTCAGCGCTCCGTCCATCATCTTCTTGTGTTTGCTTTGTTCGCCCTAAATTAGCAGGGTATGCCGAGACGTCTGTCCCTTGCTCACTTTGGCACTGGATTCAAGCTAGCCTGGCGGATGAAGAGGGTTACCCAGAAACCAGTCCCAGGATGCTTGTTTCCGGTTCAGGGAAGACCTGGCTTGGCAGTTCGGGCTGGACTGTTCCAATGAGGCACAGTGTCAAGACTTTTTTGCATATAGCTGGGTCTGAACTGAGGTGCTAAAGTGAGCTAAGGAATTATGATGGATTTAACCCAGATCTGTGACTGGGGGTGAGTGCCTGAAAAGTTTCAGTGCTCCGCCCATCATCTCCTTGTGTTTGCTTCGTTCGCCCTAAGTTGGTAGGGTATACCCAGACGTGGGTCCCTTGCTCACTTTGCCACTGGATTCAAGCTAACCTGGCTGATGAAGGGTGTTACCCAGAAACCAGTCCCAGGATGCTTGTTTCCAGTTCAGGGAAGACCTGGCTTGGTAGTTCGGGCAGGACTGTTCCCATGAGGCACAGGTTCAAGCCTGATTTGCATATAGCTGGGTCTGAACTCAGGTGGCAAAGTGAGCTAAGGAATGATGATGGATTCAACCCAGATCTTTGACTGGGGGTGAGTGTCTGAAAAGTTTCAGCGCTCCGTCCATTATCTCCTTGTGTTTGCTTTGTTCGCCCTAAGTTTGCAGGGTATGCCGAGACGTGGGTCCTTTGCTCACTTTGGCCCTGGATTCAAGCTAGCCTGGCTGATGAAGGGTGTTACCCAGAAACCAGTGCCAGGATGCTGGTTTCCGGTTCAGGGAAGACCTGGCTTGGCAGTTCGGGCTGGACTGTTCCAATGAGGCACAGTGTCAAGACTTTTTTGCATATACCTGGGTCTGAACTGAGGTGCTAAAGTGAGCTAAGGAATGATGATGGATTTAACCCAGATCTGTGACTGGGGGTAAGTGTCTGAAAAGTTTCAGTGCTCCGCCCATCATCTCCTTGTGTTTGCTTCGTTTGCCCTAAGTTGGTAGGGTATACCCAGACGTGGGTCCCTAGCTCACTTTGCCACTGGATTCAAGCTAACCTGGCTGATGAAGGGTGTTACCCAGAAACCAGTCCCAGGATGCTTGTTTCCAGTTCAGGGAAGACCTGGCTTGGCAGTTCGGGCAGGACTGTTCCCATGAGGCACAGGTTCAAGCCTGATTTGCATATAGCTGGGTCTGAACTCAGGTGGCAAAGTGAGCTAAGGAATGATGATGGATTCAACCCAGATCTTTGACTGGGGGTGAGTGTCTGGAAAGTTTCAGCGCTCCATCCATTATCTCCTTGTGTTTGCTTTGTTCGCCCTAAGTTTGCAGGGTATGCCGAGACGTGGGTCCTTTGCTCACTTTGCCACAGGATTCAAGCTAGCTTGGCTGATGAAGGGTGTTACCCAGAAACCAGTGCCAGGATGCTGGTTTCCGGTTCAGGGAAGACCTGGCTTGGCAGTTCGGGCTGGACTGTTCCCATGAAGCACTGGGACAAGACTGATTTCCATATAGCTGGGTCTGAACTTAGGTGGCGAATTGAGCTTAAAAATGATGATGGATTCAACCCACATCTGTGACTGGTGGTGAGTGTCTGAAAAGTTTCATTGCTCCGTCCATCGTCTCCTTGTGTTTGCTTTGTTCGCCCTAAGTTGACAGGGTATGCCAAGATGTGGGTCCTTTGCTCACTTGGCCACAGGATTCAAGCTAGCTTGGCTGATGAAGGGTTTTACCATGAAACCAGTCCCAGGATGCTTGTTTCCGGTTCATGGAAGACCTGGCTTGGCAGTTCGGGCAGGACTGTTCCCATGAGGCACAGGGTCAAGACTGATTTGCATATAGCTGGGTCCGAACCAAGGTGGCGAAGTGAGCTAAAGAATGATGATGGATTCTACCCAGGTCTGTGAATGTGGGTGAGTGTCTGAAAAGTTTCAGCGCTCTGTCCATCATCTCTTTGTGTTTACTTTGTTTGCCCTAAGTTGGCAGGGTATGCCCAGACGTGGGTCCCTTGCACACTTTGTCACTGGATGCAAGCTAGTCAGGCTGATGAAGGGTATTACCCAGTAACCAGTTCCAGGATCCTGGTGTCCGGTTCAGGGAAGACCTGTCCAGGCAGTTCGGGCTGGACTGTTCCCATGAGGCACAGGGTCAAGACTGATATACATATTGCTGGGTCTGAACTGAGGTGGCGAAGTGAGCTAAAGAATGATGATGGATTCAACCCAGATTGGTGACTGGGGGTGAGTGTCTGAAAAGTTTCAGCTCTCCGTCCATCATCTCCTTGTGTTTACTTTGCTCGTCCTAAATTAGCAGCTATGCCGAGATGTGGGTCCTTCCTCACTTTGCCACTGGATTCAAGCTAGCCTGGCTGATGAAGGGTGTTACCCAGAAACCGGTCCAAGGATGCTTGTTTCCGGTTCAGGGAAGACCTGGCTTGGCTGTTCTGCTGGACTGTTCCCATGAAACACAGGTTCAGGACTAATTTGCATATAGCTGGGTCTGAACTGAGGTTAAAAAGTTATACAAAGAATGATGATTCATTCAACGAAGATCTGTGACTGTGGGTGAGTGTCTGAAAAGTTTCAGCACTCCGTCCATCATCTCCTTGTGTTTGCTTTGTTTGCCCTAAATTAGCAGGGTATGCCGAGACGTGGGTCCTTTGCTCACTTTGCCACAAGATTCAAGCTAGCTTGGCTGATGAAGGGTGTTACCCAGAAACCACTCCCAGGATGCTTGTTTCCTGTTCAGGGAAGACCTGGCTTGGCAGTTCGGGCTGGACTGGTCCCATGAGGACAAGGGTCAAGACTGATTTGCATATAGCTTGGTCCGAACTGAGGTGGCGAAGTGAGCTAAAGAATGATGATGGATTCAACCGGGATCTGTGACTATGGGTGAGTGTCTGAAAAGTTTCAGAGCTCCGTCCATCAACTCCTTGTTTTTGCTTTGTTCGCCCTAAGTTGGCAGGGTATGCCCAGACGTGGGTCCCTTGCACTCTTTGCCACTGGATTCAAGCTAGCCAGACTGATGAAGGGTGTTGCCCAAAAACAGGTCCATCAACTCCTTGTTTTTGCTTTGTTCACCCTAAGTTGGCAGGGTATGCCCAGACGTGGGTCCTTTGCTCACTTTGCCACAGGATTCAAGCTAGTTTGGCTGATGAAGGGTGTTACCCAGAAACCAGTCCGTGAATGCTTGTTTCCGGTTCAGGGAAGACCTGGCTTGGCAGTTCGGGCTGGACTGTTCCAATGAGGCACAGGGTCAAGACTGATTTCCATATATCTGGGTCCGAACTGAGGTGGCAAAGTGAGCATAAAAATGATGATGGATTCAACCCATATCTGTGACTGTGGGTGAGTGTCTGAAAAGTTTCAGTGCTCTGTCCATCATCTCCTTGTGTTTCCTTTGTTCGCCCTAATTTGGCAGGGAATGCCCAGACGTGGGCCCCTTGCACACTTTGCAACTGGATTCAAGCTAGCCATGCTGATGAAGGGTGTTGCCCAAAAACTGGTCCCAGGAGGCTTGTTTCCGGTTCAGGGAAGACTTGGCTTGGCTGTTCGGGCTGGACTGTTCCCATGAGACACAGGGTCAAGACTGATTTGTATATAGCTGGGTCTGAATTGCGGTGGCGAAATGAGCTAAAGAATGATGATGGATTCAGCCCACATCTGTGACTGGGGGTGAGTGTCTGAAAAGTTTCAGCGTTCCGTCCATCATCTCCTTGTGTTTGCTTCGTTCGCCCTAAGTTGGCAGGGTATGCCCAGACGTGGGTCCTTTGCTCACTTTGCCACAGGATTCAAGCTAGCTTGGCTGATGAAGGGTGTTACCCAGAAACCAGTACCAAGATGCTTGTTTCCGGTTCAGGGAAGACCTGGCTTGGAAATTTGGGCTGGACTGCTCCCATGAGGCACAGGGTCAAGACTGATTTGCATATAGCTGGGTCTCAACTGAGGTGGCAAAGTGAGCTAAAGAATGATGATAGTTTCAACCCACTACTGTGACTCGGGGTGAGTGTCTGAATAGTTTCAGCGTTTTGTCCATCATCTCCTTGTGTTTGATTTGTTCACCCTAAGTTAGTAGGGTATGCCCAGACGTGGGTCCTTTGCTCACTTTGCCACAGGATTCAAGATAGCTTGGCTGATGAAGGATGTTACCCAGAAACCAGTCGCAGGATGCTTCTTTCCGATTCATGGAAGAACTGGCTTGGCAGTTCGTGCTGGACTGTTCCCATGAGGCACAGGGTCAAGACTGATTTGCATATAGCTGGGTCGAACTGAGGTGGCAAAGTGAGATAAGGAATGATTATGGATTTAACCCAGATCTGTGACTGGGGTGAGTGTCTGAAAAGTTTCAGTGCTCCGCCCATCATCTCCTTGTGTTTGCTTCATTCGCCCTAAGGTGGCAGGGTATGCCCAGACATGGGTCCCTTGCTCACTTTGCCACTGGATTCAAGCTAATCTGGCTGATGAAGGGTGTTACCCAGAAACCAGTCCCCGGATGCTTGTTTCCGGTTCAGGGAAGACCTGGATTGGCAGTTCGGGCTGGACTGTTCCCATGAGGCACATGGTCAAGACTGATTTGCATATAGCTGGGTCTGAACTGAGGTTGCGAAGTTATATAAACCATGATGAAGGATTCAACGAAGATCTGTGACTGGGGGTGAGTGTCTGGAAGTTTCAGCGCTCCTTCCATCATCTTCTTGTGTTTGCTTTGTTCGCCCTAAGTTGGCATGGCATGCCACAGACATGGGTCCATTGCTCACTTTGCCACTGGGTTCAAGCTAGCCTGGCTGATGAAGGGTGTTACCCAGAAACCAGTCCCAGGATGCTTGTTTCTGGTTCAGGGAAGACCTGGCTTGGCAGTTTGGGCTGGACTGTTCCCATGAGACATAGGGTCAAGACTGATTTGCATATAGCTGGGTTTGAACTGAGGTGGCGAATTGAGCTTAAAAATGATGATGGATTCAACCCAGATCTGCGACTGGGGGTGAGTCTCTGAAAAGTTTCAGCGCTCCGGCCATCATCTCCTTGTGTTTGCTTTGTTCGCCCTAAGTTGGCAGGATATGCCGAGACGTGGGTCCCTTGCACACTTTGCCACTGGATTCAAGCTAGCTTGGCTGATGAAGGGTTTTACCCTGAAACCAGTCCCAGGATGCTTGTTTCCGGTTCATGGAAGACCTGGCTTGGCAGTTCCGGCAGGACTGTTCCCATGAGGCACAGGGTCAAGACTGGTTTGCATATAGCTGAGTCTGAACTGAGGTGGCGAAGTGAGCTAAAGAATGATGATGGATTCAACCCAGATTGGTGACTGGGGGTGAGTGTCTGAAAAGATTCAGCGCTCTGTCCGTCATATCATTGTGTTTGCTTTGTTCACCCTAAGTTGGCAGGATATGCCGAGACGTGGGTCCCTTGCACACTTTGCCACTGGATTCAAGCTAGCCTGGCAGATGAAGGGTGTTACCCAGAAACCAGTCAAAGGATGTTTGTTTCCGGTTCAGGGAAGACGTGGCTTGGCTGTTCGGGCTGGACTGTTCCCATGAGACACAGGGTCAAGACTGGTTTGCATATAGCTGAGTCTGAACTGAGGTGGCGAAGTGAGCTAAAGAATGATGATGGATTCAACCCAGATCTGTGAATGTGGGTGAGTGTCTGAAAAGTTTCAGCGCTCTGTTCATCATCTCTTTGTGTTTACTTTGTTTGCCCTAATTTGGCAGGGTATGCCCAGACGTGGGTCCCTTGCACACTTTGTCACTGGATGCAAGCTAGTCAGGCTGATGAAGGGTGTTACCCAGAAACCAGTCCCAGGATGCTTGTTTCCAGTTCAGGGAAGACCTGGCTTGGCTGTTCGGGCTGGACTGTTCCCATGAAGCACTGGGTCAAGACTGATTTCCATATAGCTGGGTCCGAACTGAGGTGACGAAGTGAGCTAAAGAATGATGATGGATTCAATCCAGATCTGTGACTGGGGGTGAGTGTCTGAAAAGTTTCAGCGCTCCGTCCATCATCTCCTTGTTTTTGCTTTGTTTGCCTTAAGTTGGCAGAGTATGCCGAGACGTGGGTCTTCTGCTCACTTTGCCACAGGATTCAAGCTAGCCTGGCTGATGAAGGGTGTTACCCAGTAACCAGTTCCAGGATGCTGGTGTCCGGTTCAGGGAAGACCTGTCTTGGCACTTCGGGCTGGACTGTTCCCATGAGGCACAGGGTCAAGACTGATATACATATTGCTGGGTCCGAACTGAGGTGGCAAAGTGAGCTTAAGAATGATGATGGATTCAACCCAGATCTGTGACTGTGGGTGAGTGTCTGAAAAGTTTCAGTGCTCTGTCCATCATCTCCTTGTGTTTGCTTTGTTCGCCCTAAGTTGGCAGGGAATGCCCAGACGTGGGCCCCTTGCACACTTTGCCACTGGATTCAAGCTAGCCAAGCTGATGAAGGGTGTTGCCCAAAAACTGGTCCCGGGATGCTTGTTTCCGGTTCAGGGAAGACTTGGCTTGGCTGTTCGGGCTGGACTGTTCCCATGAGACACAGGGTCAAGACTGATTTGTATATAGCTGGGTCTGAATTGAGGTGGCGAAATGAGCTAAAGAATGATGATGGATTCAACACACATCTGTGACTGGGGGTGAGTGTCTGAAAAGTTTCAGCGTTCCGTCCATCATCTCCTTGTGTTTGCTTTGTTCGCCCTAAGTTGGCAGGGTATGCCCAGACGTGGGTCCTTTGCTCACTTTGCCACAGGATTCAAGCTAGCTTGGCTGATGAAGGGTGTTACCCAGAAACCAGTACCAAGATGCTTGTTTCCGATTCATGGAAGAACTGGCTTGGCAGTTCGTGCTGGACTGTTCCCATGAGGCACAGGGTCAAGACTGATTTGCATATAGCTGGGTCGAACTGAGGTGGCAAAGTGTGATAAGGAATGATTATGGATTTAACCCAGATCTGTGACTGGGGTGAGTGTCTGAAAAGTTTCAGTGCTCCGCCCATCATCTCCTTGTGTTTGCTTCATTCGCCCTAAGTTGGCAGGGTATGCCCAGACATGGGTCCCTTGCTCACTTTGCCACTGGATTCAAGCTAACCTGGCTGATGAAGGGTGTTACCCAGAAACCAGTCCCAGGATGCTTGTTTCCGGTTCAGGGAAGACCTGGCTTGGCTGTTCGGCTGGACTGTTCCCATGAAACACAGTTTCAAGACTGATTTGCATATAGCTGGATATGAACTTAGGTTAAAAAGTTATACAAAGAATGATGATTCATTCAACGAACATCTGTGACTGTGGGTGAGTGTCTGAAAAGTTTCAGCACTCCGTCCATCATCTCCTTGTGTTTGCTTTGTTTGCACTAAATTAGCAGGGTATGCCGAGACGTGGGTCCTTTGCTCACTTTTCCACAAGATTCAAGCTAGCTGGGCTGATGAAGGGTGTTACCCAGAAACCACTCCCAGGATGCTTGTTTCCTGTTCAGGGAAGACCTGGCTTGGCAGTTCGGGCTGGACTGGTCCCATGAGGCACAGGGTCAAGACTGATTTGCATATAGCTGGGGCCGAACTGAGGTGGCGAAGTGAGCTAAAGAATGATGATGGATTCAATCCAGATCTGTGACTGGGGTGAGTTTCTGAAAAGTTTCAGCGCTCCGTCCATCATCTCCTTGTGTTTGCTTTGTTTGCCTTAAGTTGGCAGAGTATGCCGAGACGTGGGTCCTCTGCTCACTTTGTCACAGGATTCAAGCTAGCCTGGCTGATGAAGGGTGTTACCCAGTAACCAGTTCTAGGATGCTGGTGTCCGGTTCAGGGAAGACCTGTCTTGGCAGTTCTGGCTGGACTGTTCCCATGAGGCACAGGGTCAAGACTGATATACATATTGCTGGGTCCGAACTGAGGTGGCAAAGTGAGCTTAAGAATGATGATGGATTCAACCCAGATCTGTGACTGGGGGTGAGTGTCTGAAAAGTTTCAGCGCTCCGTCCATCATCTCCTTGTTTTTTCTTTGTTTGCCTTAAGTTGGCAGAGTATGCCGAGACGTGGGTCCTCTGCTCACTTTGCCACAGGATTCAAGCTAGCCTGGCTGATGAAGGGTGTTACCCAGTAACCAGTTCCAGGATGCTGGTGTCCGGTTCAGGGAAGACCTGTCTTGGCAGTTCGGGCTGGACTGTTCCCATGAGGCACAGGAGCAAGACTGATATACATATTGCTGGGTCCGAACTGAGGTGGCAAAGTGAGCTTAAGAATAATGATGGATTCAACCCAGATCTGTGACTGTGGATGAGTGTTTGAAAAGTTTCAGTGCTCTGTCCATCATCTCCTTGTGTTTGCTTTGTTCGCCCTAAGTTGGCAGGGAATGCCCAGACGTGGGCCCCTTGCACACTTTGCCACTGGATTCAAGCTAGCCAAGCTGATGAAGGGTGTTGCCCAAAAACTGGTCCCGGGATGCTTGTTTCCGGTTCAGGGAAGACTTGGCTTGGCTGTTCGGGCTGGACTGTTCCCATGAGACACAGGGTCAAGACTGATTTGTATATAGCTGGGTCTGAATTGAGGTGGCGAAATGAGCTAAAGAATGATGATGGATTCAACCCACATCTGTGACTGGGGGTGAGTGTCTGAAAAGTTTCAGCGTTCTGTCCATCATCTCCTTGTGTTTGCTTTGTTCGCCCTAAGTTGGCAGGGTATGCCCAGACGTGGGTCCTTTGCTCACTTTGCCACAGGATTCAAGCTAGCTTGGCTGACGAAGGGTGTTACCCAGAAACCAGTACCAAGATGCTTGTTTCCGATTCATGGAAGAACTGGCTTGGCAGTTCGTGCTGGACTGTTCCCATGAGGCACAGGGTCAAGACTGATTTGCATATAGCTGGGTCGAACTGAGGTGGCAAAGTGTGATAAGGAATGATTATGGATTTAACCCAGATCTGTGACTGGGGTGAGTGTCTGAAAAGTTTCAGTGCTCCGCCCATCATCTCCTTGTGTTTGCTTCATTCGCCCTAAGTTGGCAGGGTATGCCCAGACATGGGTCCCTTGCTCACTTTGCCACTGGATTCAAGCTAACCTGGCTGATGAAGGGTGTTACCCAGAAACCAGTCCCAGGATGCTTGTTTCCGGTTCAGGGAAGACCTGGCTTGGCTGTTCGGCTGGACTGTTCCCATGAAACACAGTTTCAAGACTGATTTGCATATAGCTGGATATGAACTGAGGTTAAAAAGTTATACAAAGAATGATGATTCATTCAACGAACATCTGTGACTGTGGGTGAGTGTCTGAAAAGTTTCAGCACTCCGTCCATCATCTCCTTGTGTTTGCTTTGTTTGCACTAAATTAGCAGGGTATGCCGAGACGTGGGTCCTTTGCTCACTTTTCCACAAGATTCAAGCTAGCTGGGCTGATGAAGGGTGTTACCCAGAAACCACTCCCAGGATGCTTGTTTCCTGTTCAGGGAAGACCTGGCTTGGCAGTTCGGGCTGGACTGGTCCCATGAGGCACAGGGTCAAGACTGATTTGCATATAGCTGGGGCCGAACTGAGGTGGCGAAGTGAGCTAAAGAATGATGATGGATTCAATCCAGATCTGTGACTGGGGTGAGTTTCTGAAAAGTTTCAGCGCTCCGTCCATCATCTCCTTGTGTTTGCTTTGTTTGCCTTAAGTTGGCAGAGTATGCCGAGACGTGGGTCCTCTGCTCACTTTGTCACAGGATTCAAGCTAGCCTAGCTGATGAAGGGTGTTACCCAGTAACCAGTTCTAGGATGCTGGTGTCCGGTTCAGGGAAGACCTGTCTTGGCAGTTCTGGCTGGACTGTTCCCATGAGGCACAGGGTCAAGACTGATATACATATTGCTGGGTCCGAACTGAGGTGGCAAAGTGAGCTTAAGAATGATGATGGATTCAACCCAGATCTGTGACTGGGGGTGAGTGTCTGAAAAGTTTCAGCGCTCCGTCCATCATCTCCTTGTTTTTTCTTTGTTTGCCTTAAGTTGGCAGAGTATGCCGAGACGTGGGTCCTCTGCTCACTTTGCCACAGGATTCAAGCTAGCCTGGCTGATGAAGGGTGTTACCCAGTAACCAGTTCCAGGATGCTGGTGTCCGGTTCAGGGAAGACCTGTCTTGGCAGTTCGGGCTGGACTGTTCCCATGAGGCACAGGAGCAAGACTGATATACATATTGCTGGGTCCGAACTGAGGTGGCAAAGTGAGCTTAAGAATAATGATGGATTCAACCCAGATCTGTGACTGTGGATGAGTGTCTGAAAAGTTTCAGTGCTCTGTCCATCATCTCCTTGTGTTTGCTTTGTTCGCCCTAAGTTGGCAGGGAATGCCCAGATGTGGGCCCCTTGCACACTTTGCCACTGGATTCAAGCTAGCCAAGCTGATGAAGGGTGTTGCCCAAAAACTGGTCCCGGGATGCTTGTTTCCGGTTCAGGGAAGACTTGGCTTGGCTGTTCGGGCTGGACTGTTCCCATGAGACACAGGGTCAAGACTGATTTGTATATAGCTGGGTCTGAATTGAGGTGGCGAAATGAGCTAAAGAATGATGATGGATTCAACCCACATCTGTGACTGGGGGTGAGTGTCTGAAAAGTTTCAGCGTTCCGTCCATCATCTCCTTGTGTTTGCTTTGTTCGCTCTAAGTTGGCAGGGTATGCCCAGACGTGGGTCCTTTGCTCACTTTGCCACAGGATTCAAGCTAGCTTGGCTGATGAAGGGTGTTACCCAGAAACCAGTACCAAGATGCTTGTTTCCGATTCATGGAAGAACTGGCTTGGCAGTTCGTGCTGGACTGTTCCCATGAGGCACAGGGTCAAGACTGATTTGCATATAGCTTGGTCGAACTGAGGTGGCAAAGTGAGATAAGGAATGATTATGGATTTAACCCAGATCTGTGACTGGGGTGAGTGTCTGAAAAGTTTCAGTGCTCCGCCCATCATCTCCTTGTGTTTGCTTCATTCGCCCTAAGTTGGCAGGGTATGCCCAGACATGGGTCCCTTGCTCACTTTGCCACTGGATTCAAGCTAACCTGGCTGATGAAGGGTGTTACCCAGAAACCAGTCCCAGGATGCTTGTTTACGGTTCAGGGAAGACCTGGCTTGGCTGTTCGGCTGGACTGTTCCCATGAAACACAGTTTCAAGACTGATTTGCATATAGCTGGATATGAACTGAGGTTAAAAAGTTATACAAAGAATGATGATTCATTCAACGAACATCTGTGACTGTGGGTGAGTGTCTGAAAAGTTTCAGCACTCCGTCCATCATCTCCTTGTGTTTGCTTTGTTTGCACTAAATTAGCAGGGTATGCCGAGACGTGGGTCCTTTGCTCTCTTTTCCACAAGATTCAAGCTAGCTGGGCTGATGAAGGGTGTTACCCAGAAACCACTCCCAGGATGCTTGTTTCCTGTTCAGGGAAGACCTGGCTTGGCAGTTCGGGCTGGACTGGTCCCATGAGGCACAGGGTCAAGACTGATTTGCATATAGCTGGGGCCGAACTGAGGTGGCGAAGTGAGCTAAAGAATGATGATGGATTCAATCCAGATCTGTGACTGGGGTGAGTTTCTGAAAAGTTTCAGTGCTCCGTCCATCATCTCCTTGTGTTTGCTTTGTTTGCCTTAAGTTGGCAGAGTATGCCGAGACGTGGGTCCTCTGCTCACTTTGTCACAGGATTCAAGCTAGCCTGGCTGATGAAGGGTGTTACCCAGTAACCAGTTCTAGGATGCTGGTGTCCGGTTCAGGGAAGACCTGTCTTGGCAGTTCTGGCTGGACTGTTCCCATGAGGCACAGGGTCAAGACTGATATACATATTGCTGGGTCCGAACTGAGGTGGCAAAGTGAGCTTAAGAATGATGATGGATTCAACCCAGATCTGTGACTGGGGGTGAGTGTCTGAAAAGTTTCAGCACTCCGTCCATCATCTCCTTGTTTTTTCTTTGTTTGCCTTAAGTTGGCAGAGTATGCCGAGGCGTGGGTCCTCTGCTCACTTTGCCACAGGATTCAAGCTAGCCTGGCTGATGAAGGGTGTTACCCAGTAACCAGTTCCAGGATGCTGGTGTCCGGTTCAGGGAAGACCTGTCTTGGCAGTTCGGGCTGGACTGTTCCCATGAGGCACAGGAGCAAGACTGATATACATATTGCTGGGTCCGAACTGAGGTGGCAAAGTGAGCTTAAGAATGATGATGGATTCAACCCAGATCTGTGACTGTGGGTGAGTGTCTGAAAAGTTTCAGCACTCCGTCCATCATCTCCTTGTGTTTGCTTTGTTCGCACTAAATTAGCAGGGTATGCCGAGACGTGGGTCCTTTGCTCACTTTTCCACAAGATTCAAGCTAGCTTGGCTGATGAAGGGTGTTACCCAGAAACCACTCCCAGGATGCTTGTTTCCTGTTCAGGGAAGACCTGGCTTGGCAGTTCGGGCTGGACTGGTCCCATGAGGCACAGGGTCAAGACTGATTTGCATATAGCTGGGGCCGAACTGAGGTGGCGAAGTGAGCTAAAGAATGATGATGGATTCAATCCAGATCTGTGACTGGGGTGAGTTTCTGAAAAGCTTCAGCGCTCCGTCCATCATCTCCTTGTGTTTGCTTTGTTTGCCTTAAGTTGGCAGAGTATGCCGAGACGTGGGTCCTCTGCTCACTTTGCCACAGGATTCAAGCTAGCCTGGCTGATGAAGGGTGTTACCCAGTAACCAGTTCCAGGATGCTGGTGTCCGGTTCAGGGAAGACCTGTCTTGGCAGTTCTGGCTGGACTGTTCCCATGAGGCACAGGGTCAAGACTGATATACATATTGCTGGGTCCGAACTGAGGTGGCAAAGTGAGCTTAAGAATGATGATGGATTCAACCCAGATCTGTGACTGTGGGTGAGTGTCTGAAAAGTTTCAGTGCTCTGTCCATCATCTCCTTGTGTTTGCTTTGTTCGCCCTAAGTTGGCAGGGAATGCCCAGACGTGGGCCCCTTGCACACTTTGCCACTGGATTCAAGCTAGCCAAGCTGATGAAGGGTGTTGCCCAAAAACTGGTCCCAGGATGCTTGTTTCCGGTTCAGGGAAGACTTGGCTTGGCTGTTCGGGCTGGACTGTTCCCATGAGACACAGGGTCAAGACTGATTTGTATATAGCTGGGTCTGAATTGCGGTGGCGAAATGAGCTAAAGAATGATGATGGATTCAACCCACATCTGTGACTGGGGGTGAGTGTCTGAAAAGTTTCAGCGTTCCGTCCATCATCACCTTGTGTTTGCTTTGTTCGCCCAAAGTTGGCAGGGTATGCCCAGACGTGGGTCCTTTGCTCACTTGGCCACAGGATTCAAGCTAGCTTGGCTGATGAAGGGTGTTACCCAGAAACCAGTACCAAGATGCTTGTTTACGGTTCAGGGAAGACCTGGCTTGGAAGTTTGGGCTGGACTGTTCCCATGAGGCACAGGGTCAAGACTGATTTGCATATAGCTGGGTCCAAACTGAGGTGGCGAAGTGAGCTTAAGAATGATGATGGATTCAACCCAGATCTGTGACTGTGGGTGAGTGTCTGAAAAGTTTCAGTGCTCCGTCCTTCATCTCCTTGTGTTTGCTTTGTTCGCCCTAAGTTGACAGAGTATGCCGAGACGTGGGTCCTCTGCTCACTTTGCCACAGGATTCAATCTAGCCTGGCTGATGAAGGGTGTTACCCAGTAACCAGTTCCAGGATGCTGGTGTCCGGTTCAGGGAAGACCTGTCTTGGCAGTTCTGGCTGGACTGTTCCCATGAGGCACAGGGTCAAGACTGATATACATATTGCTGGGTCCGAACTGAGGTGGCAAAGTGAGCTTAAGAATGATGATGGATTCAACCCAGATCTGTGACTGTGGGTGAGTGTCTGAAAAGTTTCAGTGCTCTGTCCATCATCTCCTTGTGTTTGCTTTGTTCGCCCTAAGTTGGCAGGGAATGCCCAGACGTGGGCCCCTTGCACACTTTGCCTCTGGATTCAAGCTAGCCAAGCTGATGAAGGGTGTTGCCCAAAAACTGGTCCCAGGATGCTTGTTTCCGGTTCAGGGAAGACTTGGCTTGGCTGTTCGGGCTGGACTGTTCCCATGAGACACAGGGTCAAGACTGATTTGTATATAGCTGGGTCTGAATTGCGGTGGCGAAATGAGCTAAAGAATGATGATGGATTCAACCCACATCTGTGACTGGGGGTGAGTGTCTGAAAAGTTTCAGCGTTCCGTCCATCATCACCTTGTGTTTGCTTTGTTCGCCCAAAGTTGGCAGGGTATGCCCAGACGTGGGTACTTTGCTCACTTGGCCACAGGATTCAAGCTAGCTTGGCTGATGAAGGGTGTTACCCAGAAACCAGTACCAAGATGCTTGTTTACGGTTCAGGGAAGACCTGGCTTGGAAGTTTGGGCTGGACTGTTCCCATGAGGCACAGGGTCAAGACTGATTTGCATATAGCTGGGTCCAAACTGAGGTGGCGAAGTGAGCTTAAGAATGATGATGGATTCAACCCCGGTCTGTGACTGTGGGTGAGTGTCTGAAAAGTTTCAGTGCTCCGTCCTTCATCTCCTTGTGTTTGCTTTGTTCGCCCTAAGTTGACAGAGTATGCCGAGACGTGGGTCCTCTGCTAACTTTGCCACAGGATTCAAGCTAGCCTGGCTGATGAAGGGTGTTACCCAGTAACCAGTTCCAGGATGCTGGTGTCCGGTTCAGGGAAGACCTGTCTTGGCAGTTCTGGCTGGACTGTTCCCATGAGGCACAGGGTCAAGACTGATATACATATTGCTGGGTCCGAACTGAGGTGGCAAAGTGAGCTTAAGAATGATGATGGATTCAACCCAGATCTGTGACTGTGGGTGAGTGTCTGAAAAGTTTCAGTGCTCTGTCCATCATCTCCTTGTGTTTGCTTTGTTCGCCCTAAGTTGGCAGGGAATGCCCAGACGTGGGCCCCTTGCACACTTTGCCACTGGATTCAAGCTAGCCAAGCTGATGAAGGGTGTTGCCCAAAAACTGGTCCCAGGATGCTTGTTTCCGGTTCAGGGAAGACTTGGCTTGGCTGTTCGGGCTGGACTGTTCCCATGAGACACAGGGTCAAGACTGATTTGTATATAGCTGGGTCTGAATTGCGGTGGCGAAATGAGCTAAAGAATGATGATGGATTCAACCCACATCTGTGACTGGGGGTGAGTGTCTGAAAAGTTTCAGCGTTCCGTCCATCATCACCTTGTGTTTGCTTTGTTCGCCCAAAGTTGGCAGGGTATGCCCAGACGTGGGTCCTTTGCTCACTTGGCCACAGGATTCAAGCTAGCTTGGCTGATGAAGGGTGTTACCCAGAAACCAGTACCAAGATGCTTGTTTACGGTTCAGGGAAGACCTGGCTTGGAAGTTTGGGCTGGACTGTTCCCATGAGGCACAGGGTCAAGACTGATTTGCATATAGCTGGGTCCAAACTGAGGTGGCGAAGTGAGCTTAAGAATGATGATGGATTCAACCCAGATCTGTGACTGTGGGTGAGTGTCTGAAAAGTTTCAGTGCTCCGTCCTTCATCTCCTTGTGTTTGCTTTGTTCGCCCTAAGTTGACAGGGTATGCCCGACGTGGGCCCCTTGCACACTTTGCCACTGGATTAAAGCTAGCCAGGCTGATGAAGGGTGTTGCCCAAAAACTGGTCCCAGGATGCTTGTTTCCGGTTCAGGGAAGACTTGGCTTGGCTGTTCGGGCTGGACTGTTCCCATGAGACACAGGGTCAAGACTGATTTGTATATAGCTGGGTCTGAATTGCGGTGGCGAAATGAGCTAAAGAATGATGATGGATTCAACGCACTTCTGTGACTGGGGGTGAGTGTCTGAAAAGTTTCAGCGTTCCGTCCTTCATCTCCTTCTGTTTGCTTCGTTCGCCCTAAGTTGGCAGGGTATGCCCAGATGTGGGTCCTTTTCTCACTTTGCCACAGGATTCAAGCTAGCTTGGCTGATGAAGGGTGTTACCCAGAAACCAGTACCAAGATGCTTGTTTCCGGTTCAGGGAAGACCTGGCTTGGAAGTTTGGGCTGGACTGTTCCCATGAGGCACAGGGTCAAGACTGATTTGCATATAGCTGGGTCTGAACTGAGGTGGCGAAGGGAGCTAAAGAATGATGATAGTTTCAACCCACATCTGTGACTGGGGGTGAGTGTCTGAATAGTTTCAGCGTTCTGTCCATCATCTCCTTGTGTTTGCTTTGTTCGCCTTAAGTTGGCAGGGTATGCCCAGACGTGGGTCCTTTGCTCACTTTGCCACAGGATTCAAGATAGCTTGGCTGATGAAGGGTGTTACCCAGAAACCAGTCCCAGGATGCTTCTTTACGATTCATGGAAGAACTGGCTTGGCAGTTCGTGCTGGACTGTTCCCATGAGGCACAGGGTCAAGACTGATTTGCATATAGCTGGGTCCGAACTGAGGTGGCAAAGTGAGATAAGGAATGATGATGGATTTAACCCAGATCTGTGACTGGGGTGAGTGTCTGAAAAGTTTCAGTGCTCCGCCCCTCATCTCCTTGTGTTTGCTTCATTCGCCCTAAGTTGGCAGGGTATGTCCAAACATGGGTCCCTTGCTCACTTTGCCACTGGATTCAAGCTAACCTGGCTGATGAAGGGTGTTACCCAGAAACCAGTCCCAGGATGCTTGTTTATGGTTCAGCGAAGACCTGGATTGGCAGTTCGGGCTGGACTGTTCCCATGAGGCACATGGTCAAGACTGATTTGCATATAGCTGGGTCTGAACTGTGGTTGCGAAGTTATATAAACAATGATGAAGGATTCAACGAAGATCTGTGACTGGGGGTGAGTGTCTGAAAAGTTTCAGTGCTCCTTCCATCATCTTCTTGTGTTTGCTTTGTTCGCCCTAAGTTGGCATGGCATGCCCAGACATGGGTCCATTGCTCACTTTGCCACTGGGTTCAAGCTAGCCTGGCTGATGAAGGGTGTTACCCAGAAACCAGTCCCAGGATGCTTGTTTCTGGTTCGGGGAAGACCTGGCTTGGCAGTTTGGGCTGGACTGTTCCCATGAGACACAGGGTCAAGACTGATTTGCATATAGCTGGGTTTGAACTGTGGTGGCGAAGTGAGCTAAAGAATGATGATGGATTCAACCTGGATTGGTGACTGGGGGTGAGTGTCCGAAAAGTTTCAGCTCTCTGTCCGTCATCTCATTGTGTTTGCTTTGTTCGCCCTAAGTTGGCAGGATATGCCGAGACGTGGGTCCCTTGCACACTTTGCCACTGGATTCAAGCTAGCCTGGCAGATGAAGGGTGTTACCCAGAAACCAGTCAAAGGATGCTGGTGTCCGGTTCAGGGAAGACCTGGCTTGGCTGTTCGGCTGGACTGTTCCCATGAAACACAGTTTCAAGACTGATTTGCATATAGCTGGATATGAACTGAGGTTAAAAAGTTATACAAAGAATGATGATTCATTCAACGAACATCTGTGACTGTGGGTGAGTGTCTGAAAAGTTTCAGCACTCCGTCCATCATCTCCTTGTGTTTGCTTTGTTTGCACTAAATTAGCAGGGTATGCCGAGACGTGGGTCCTTTGCTCACTTTTCCACAAGATTCAAGCTAGCTGGGCTGATGAAGGGTGTTACCCAGAAACCACTCCCAGGATGCTTGTTTCCTGTTCAGGGAAGACCTGGCTTGGCAGTTCGGGCTGGACTGGTCCCATGAGGCACAGGGTCAAGACTGATTTGCATATAGCTGGGGCCGAACTGAGGTGGCGAAGTGAGCTAAAGAATGATGATGGATTCAATCCAGATCTGTGACTGGGGTGAGTTTCTGAAAAGTTTCAGCGCTCCGTCCATCATCTCCTTGTGTTTGCTTTGTTTGCCTTAAGTTGGCAGTGTATGCCGAGACGTGGGTCCTCTGCTCACTTTGTCACAGGATTCAAGCTAGCCTGGCTGATGAAGGGTGTTACCCAGTAACCAGTTCTAGGATGCTGGTGTCCGGTTCAGGGAAGACCTGTCTTGGCAGTTCTGGCTGGACTGTTCCCATGAGGCACAGGGTCAAGACTGATATACATATTGCTGGGTCCGAACTGAGGTGGCAAAGTGAGCTTAAGAATGATGATGGATTCAACCCAGATCTGTGACTGGGGGTGAGTGTCTGAAAAGTTTCAGCGCTCCGTCCATCATCTCCTTGTTTTTTCTTTGTTTGCCTTAAGTTGGCAGAGTATGCCGAGACGTGGGTCCTCTGCTCACTTTGCCACAGGATTCAAGCTAGCCTGGCTGATGAAGGGTGTTACCCAGTAACCAGTTCCAGGATGCTGATGTCCGGTTCAGGGAAGACCTGTCTTGGCAGTTCGGGCTGGACTGTTCCCATGAGGCACAGGAGCAAGACTGATATACATATTGCTGGGTCCGAACTGAGGTGGCAAAGTGAGCTTAAGAATGATGATGGATTCAACCCAGATCTGTGACTGTGGGTGAGTGTCTGAAAAGTTTCAGCACTCCGTCCATCATCTCCTTGTGTTTGCTTTGTTCGCACTAAATTAGCAGGGTATGCCGAATCGTGGGTCCTTTGCTCACTTTTCCACAAGATTCAAGCTAGCTTGGCTGATGAAGGGTGTTACCCAGAAACCACTCCCAGGATGCTTGTTTCCTGTTCAGGGAAGACCTGGCTTGGCAGTTCGGGCTGGACTGGTCCCATGAGGCACAGGGTCAAGACTGATTTGCATATAGCTGGGGCCGAACTGAGGTGGCGAAGTGAGCTAAAGAATGATGATGGATTCAATCCAGATCTGTGACTGGGGTGAGTTTCTGAAAAGTTTCAGCGCTCCGTCCATCATCTCCTTGTGTTTGCTTTGTTTGCCTTAAGTTGGCAGAGTATGCCGAGATGTGGGTCCTCTGCTCACTTTGCCACAGGATTCAAGCTAGCCTGGCTGATGAAGGGTGTTACCCAGTAACCAGTTCCAGGATGCTGGTGTCCGGTTCAGGGAAGACCTGTCTTGGCAGTTCTGGCTGGACTGTTCCCATGAGGCACAGGGTCAAGACTGATATACATATTGCTGGGTCCGAACTGAGGTGGCAAAGTGAGCTTAAGAATGATGATGGATTCAACCCAGATCTGTGACTGTGGGTGAGTGTCTGAAAAGTTTCAGTGCTCTGTCCATCATCTCCTTGTGTTTGCTTTGTTCACCCTAAGTTGGCAGGGAATGCCCAGACGTGGGCCCCTTGCACACTTTGCCACTGGATTCAAGCTAGCCAAGCTGATGAAGGGTGTTGCCCAAAAACTGGTCCCAGGATGCTTGTTTCCGGTTCAGGGAAGACCTGGCTTGGAAGTTTGGGCTGGACTGTTCCCATGAGGCACAGGGTCAAGACTGATTTGCATATAGCTGGGTCCAAACTGAGGTGGCGAAGTGAGCTTAAGAATGATGATGGATTCAACCCAGATCTGTGACTGTGGGTGAGTGTCTGAAAAGTTTCAGTGCTCCGTCCTTCATCTCCTTGTGTTTGCTTTGTTCGCCCTAAGTTGACAGGGTATGCCCGACGTGGGCCCCTTGCACACTTTGCCACTGGATTCAAGCTAGCCAAGCTGATGAAGGGTGTTGCCCAAAAACTGGTCCCAGGATGCTTGTTTCCGGTTCAGGGAAGACTTGGCTTGGCTGTTCGGGCTGGACTGTTCCCATGAGACACAGGGTCAAGACTGATTTGTATATAGCTGGGTCTGAATTGCGGTGGCGAAATGAGCTAAAGAATGATGATGGATTCAACCCACATCTGTGACTGGGGGTGAGTGTCTGAAAAGTTTCAGCGTTCCGTCCATCATCACCTTGTGTTTGCTTTGTTCGCCCAAAGTTGGCAGGGTATGCCCAGACGTGGGTCCTTTGCTCACTTGGCCACAGGATTCAAGCTAGCTTGGCTGATGAAGGGTGTTACCCAGAAACCAGTACCAAGATGCTTGTTTACGGTTCAGGGAAGACCTGGCTTGGAAGTTTGGGCTGGACTGTTCCCATGAGGCACAGGGTCAAGACTGATTTGCATATAGCTGGGTCCAAACTGAGGTGGCGAAGTGAGCTTAAGAATGATGATGGATTCAACCCAGATCTGTGACTGTGGGTGAGTGTCTGAAAAGTTTCAGTGCTCCGTCCTTCATCTCCTTGTGTTTGCTTTGTTCGCCCTAAGTTGACAGAGTATGCCGAGACGTGGGTCCTCTGCTCACTTTGCCACAGGATTCAATCTAGCCTGGCTGATGAAGGGTGTTACCCAGTAACCAGTTCCAGGATGCTGGTGTCCGGTTCAGGGAAGACCTGTCTTGGCAGTTCTGGCTGGACTGTTCCCATGAGGCACAGGGTCAAGACTGATATACATATTGCTGGGTCCGAACTGAGGTGGCAAAGTGAGCTTAAGAATGATGATGGATTCAACCCAGATCTGTGACTGTGGGTGAGTGTCTGAAAAGTTTCAGTGCTCTGTCCATCATCTCCTTGTGTTTGCTTTGTTCGCCCTAAGTTGGCAGGGAATGCCCAGACGTGGGCCCCTTGCACACTTTGCCTCTGGATTCAAGCTAGCCAAGCTGATGAAGGGTGTTGCCCAAAAACTGGTCCCAGGATGCTTGTTTCCGGTTCAGGGAAGACTTGGCTTGGCTGTTCGGGCTGGACTGTTCCCATGAGACACAGGGTCAAGACTGATTTGTATATAGCTGGGTCTGAATTGCGGTGGCGAAATGAGCTAAAGAATGATGATGGATTCAACCCACATCTGTGACTGGGGGTGAGTGTCTGAAAAGTTTCAGCGTTCCGTCCATCATCACCTTGTGTTTGCTTTGTTCGCCCAAAGTTGGCAGGGTATGCCCAGACGTGGGTCCTTTGCTCACTTGGCCACAGGATTCAAGCTAGCTTGGCTGATGAAGGGTGTTACCCAGAAACCAGTACCAAGATGCTTGTTTACGGTTCAGGGAAGACCTGGCTTGGAAGTTTGGGCTGGACTGTTCCCATGAGGCACAGGGTCAAGACTGATTTGCATATAGCTGGGTCCAAACTGAGGTGGCGAAGTGAGCTTAAGAATGATGATGGATTCAACCCAGATCTGTGACTGTGGGTGAGTGTCTGAAAAGTTTCAGTGCTCCGTCCTTCATCTCCTTGTGTTTGCTTTGTTCGCCCTAAGTTGACAGGGTATGCCCGACGTGGGCCCCTTGCACACTTTGCCACTGGATTAAAGCTAGCCAGGCTGATGAAGGGTGTTGCCCAAAAACTGGTCCCAGGATGCTTGTTTCCGGTTCAGGGAAGACTTGGCTTGGCTGTTCGGGCTGGACTGTTCCCATGAGACACAGGGTCAAGACTGATTTGTATATAGCTGGGTCTGAATTGCGGTGGCGAAATGAGCTAAAGAATGATGATGGATTCAACGCACTTCTGTGACTGGGGGTGAGTGTCTGAAAAGTTTCAGCGTTCCGTCCTTCATCTCCTTCTGTTTGCTTCGTTCGCCCTAAGTTGGCAGGGTATGCCCAGATGTGGGTCCTTTTCTCACTTTGCCACAGGATTCAAGCTAGCTTGGCTGATGAAGGGTGTTACCCAGAAACCAGTACCAAGATGCTTGTTTCCGGTTCAGGGAAGACCTGGCTTGGAAGTTTGGGCTGGACTGTTCCCATGAGGCACAGGGTCAAGACTGATTTGCATATAGCTGGGTCTGAACTGAGGTGGCGAAGGGAGCTAAAGAATGATGATAGTTTCAACCCACATCTGTGACTGGGGGTGAGTGTCTGAATAGTTTCAGCGTTCTGTCCATCATCTCCTTGTGTTTGCTTTGTTCGCCCTAAGTTGGCAAGGTATGCCCAGACGTGGGTCCTTTGCTCACTTTGCCACAGGATTCAAGATAGCTTGGCTGATGAAGGGTGTTACCCAGAAACCAGTCCCAGGATGCTTCTTTACGATTCATGGAAGAACTGGCTTGGCAGTTCGTGCTGGACTGTTCCCATGAGGCACAGGGTCAAGACTGATTTGCATATAGCTGGGTCCGAACTGAGGTGGCAAAGTGAGATAAGGAATGATGATGGATTTAACCCAGATCTGTGACTGGGGTGAGTGTCTGAAAAGTTTCAGTGCTCCGCCCCTCATCTCCTTGTGTTTGCTTCATTCGCCCTAAGTTGGCAGGGTATGTCCAAACATGGGTCCCTTGCTCACTTTGCCACTGGATTCAAGCTAACCTGGCTGATGAAGGGTGTTACCCAGAAACCAGTCCCAGGATGCTTGTTTATGGTTCAGCGAAGACCTGGATTGGCAGTTCGGGCTGGACTGTTCCCATGAGGCACATGGTCAAGACTGATTTGCATATAGCTGGGTCTGAACTGAGGTTGCGAAGTTATATAAACAATGATGAAGGATTCAACGAAGATCTGTGACTGGGGGTGAGTGTCTGAAAAGTTTCAGTGCTCCTTCCATCATCTTCTTGTGTTTGCTTTGTTCGCCCTAAGTTGGCATGGCATGCCCAGACATGGGTCCATTGCTCACTTTGCCACTGGGTTCAAGCTAGCCTGGCTGATGAAGGGTGTTACCCAGAAACCAGTCCCAGGATGCTTGTTTCTGGTTCGGGGAAGACCTGGCTTGGCAGTTTGGGCTGGACTGTTCCCATGAGACACAGGGTCAAGACTGATTTGCATATAGCTGGGTTTGAACTGTGGTGGCGAAGTGAGCTAAAGAATGATGATGGATTCAACCTGGATTGGTGACTGGGGGTGAGTGTCCGAAAAGTTTCAGCTCTCTGTCCGTCATCTCATTGTGTTTGCTTTGTTCGCCCTAAGTTGGCAGGATATGCCGAGACGTGGGTCCCTTGCACACTTTGCCACTGGATTCAAGCTAGCCTGGCAGATGAAGGGTGTTACCCAGAAACCAGTCAAAGGATGCTGGTGTCCGGTTCAGGGAAGACCTGGCTTGGCTGTTCGGCTGGACTGTTCCCATGAAACACAGTTTCAAGACTGATTTGCATATAGCTGGATATGAACTGAGGTTAAAAAGTTATACAAAGAATGATGATTCATTCAACGAACATCTGTGACTGTGGGTGAGTGTCTGAAAAGTTTCAGCACTCCGTCCATCATCTCCTTGTGTTTGCTTTGTTTGCACTAAATTAGCAGGGTATGCCGAGACGTGGGTCCTTTGCTCACTTTTCCACAAGATTCAAGCTAGCTGGGCTGATGAAGGGTGTTACCCAGAAACCACTCCCAGGATGCTTGTTTCCTGTTCAGGGAAGACCTGGCTTGGCAGTTCGGGCTGGACTGGTCCCATGAGGCACAGGGTCAAGACTGATTTGCATATAGCTGGGGCCGAACTGAGGTGGCGAAGTGAGCTAAAGAATGATGATGGATTCAATCCAGATCTGTGACTGGGGTGAGTTTCTGAAAAGTTTCAGAGCTCCGTCCATCATCTCCTTGTGTTTGCTTTGTTTGCCTTAAGTTGGCAGAGTATGCCGAGACGTGGGTCCTCTGCTCACTTTGTCACAGGATTCAAGCTAGCCTGGCTGATGAAGGGTGTTACCCAGTAACCAGTTCTAGGATGCTGGTGTCCGGTTCAGGGAAGACCTGTCTTGGCAGTTCTGGCTGGACTGTTCCCATGAGGCACAGGGTCAAGACTGATATACATATTGCTGGGTCCGAACTGAGGTGGCAAAGTGAGCTTAAGAATGATGATGGATTCAACCCAGATCTGTGACTGGGGGTGAGTGTCTGAAAAGTTTCAGCGCTCCGTCCATCATCTCCTTGTTTTTTCTTTGTTTGCCTTAAGTTGGCAGAGTATGCCGAGACGTGGGTCCTCTGCTCACTTTGCCACAGGATTCAAGCTAGCCTGGCTGATGAAGGGTGTTACCCAGTAACCAGTTCCAGGATGCTGATGTCCGGTTCAGGGAAGACCTGTCTTGGCAGTTCGGGCTGGACTGTTCCCATGAGGCACAGGAGCAAGACTGATATACATATTGCTGGGTCCGAACTGAGGTGGCAAAGTGAGCTTAAGAATGATGATGGATTCAACCCAGATCTGTGACTGTGGGTGAGTGTCTGAAAAGTTTCAGCACTCCGTCCATCATCTCCTTGTGTTTGCTTTGTTCGCACTAAATTAGCAGGGTATGCCGAGACGTGGGTCCTTTGCTCACTTTTCCACAAGATTCAAGCTAGCTTGGCTGATGAAGGGTGTTACCCAGAAACCACTCCCAGGATGCTTGTTTCCTGTTCAGGGAAGACCTGGCTTGGCAGTTCGGGCTGGACTGGTCCCATGAGGCACAGGGTCAAGACTGATTTGCATATAGCTGGGGCCGAACTGAGGTGGCAAAGTGAGCTAAAGAATGATGATGGATTCAATCCAGATCTGTGACTGGGGTGAGTTTCTGAAAAGTTTCAGCGCTCCGTCCATCATCTCCTTGTGTTTGCTTTGTTTGCCTTAAGTTGGCAGAGTATGCCGAGATGTGGGTCCTCTGCTCACTTTGCCACAGGATTCAAGCTAGCCTGGCTGATGAAGGGTGTTACCCAGTAACCAGTTCCAGGATGCTGGTGTCCGGTTCAGGGAAGACCTGTCTTGGCAGTTCTGGCTGGACTGTTCCCATGAGGCACAGGGTCAAGACTGATATACATATTGCTGGGTCCGAACTGAGGTGGCAAAGTGAGCTTAAGAATGATGATGGATTCAACCCAGATCTGTGACTGTGGGTGAGTGTCTGAAAAGTTTCAGTGCTCTGTCCATCATCTCCTTGTGTTTGCTTTGTTCACCCTAAGTTGGCAGGGAATGCCCAGACGTGGGCCCCTTGCACACTTTGCCACTGGATTCAAGCTAGCCAAGCTGATGAAGGGTGTTGCCCAAAAACTGGTCCCAGGATGCTTGTTTCCGGTTCAGGGAAGACCTGGCTTGGAAGTTTGGGCTGGACTGTTCCCATGAGGCACAGGGTCAAGACTGATTTGCATATAGCTGGGTCCAAACTGAGGTGGCGAAGTGAGCTTAAGAATGATGATGGATTCAACCCAGATCTGTGACTGTGGGTGAGTGTCTGAAAAGTTTCAGTGCTCCGTCCTTCATCTCCTTCTGTTTGCTTCGTTCGCCCAAAGTTGGCAGGGTATGCCCAGATGTGGGTCCTTTGCTCACTTTGCCACAGGATTCAAGCTAGCTTGGCTGATGAAGGGTGTTACCCAGAAACCAGTACCAAGATGCTTGTTTCCGGTTCAGGGAAGACCTGGCTTGGAAGTTTGGGCTGGACTGTTCCCATGAGGCACAGGGTCAAGACTGATTTGCATATAGCTGGGTCTGAACTGAGGTGGCGAAGGGAGCTAAAGAATGATGATGGATTCAACGCACTTCTGTGACTGGGGGTGAGTGTCTGAAAAGTTTCAGCGTTCCGTCCTTCATCTCCTTCTGTTTGCTTCGTTCGCCTTAAGTTGGCAGGGTATGCCCAGATGTGGGTCCTTTGCTCACTTTGCCACAGGATTCAAGCTAGCTTGGCTGATGAAGGGTGTTACCCAGAAACCAGTCCCAGGATGCTTCTTTACGATTCATGGAAGAACTGGCTTGGCAGTTCATGCTGGACTGTTCCCATGAGGCACAGGGTCAAGACTGATTTGCATATAGCTGGGTCCGAGCTGAGGTGGCAAAGTGAGATAGGGAATTATGATGGATTTAACCCAGATCTGTGACTGGGGTGAGTGTCTGAAAAGTTTCAGTGCTCCGCCCATCATCTCCTTGTGTTTGCTTCATTCGCCCTAAGTTGGCAGGGTATGTCCAAACATGGGTCCCTTGCTCACTTTGCCACTGGATTCAAGCTAACCTGGCTGATGAAGGGTGTTACCTAGAAACCAGTCCCAGGATGCTTGTTTACGGTTCAGCGAAGACCTGGATTGGCAGTTCGGGCTGGACTGTTCCCATGAGGCACATGGTCAAGACTGATTTGCATATAGCTGGGTCTGAACTGAGGTTGCGAAGTTATATAAACAATGATGAAGGATTCAACGAAGATCTGTGACTGGGGGTGAGTGTCTGAAAAGTTTCAGTGCTCCTTCCATCATCTTCTTGTGTTTGCTTTGTTCGCCCTAAGTTGGCATGGCATGCCCAGACATGGGTCCATTGCTCACTTTGCCACTGGGTTCAAGCTAGCCTGGCTGATGAAGGGTGTTACTCAGAAACCAGTCCCAGGATGCTTGTTTCTGGTTCGGGGAAGACCTGGCTTGGCAGTTTGGGCTGGATTGTTCCCATGAGACACAGGGTCAAGACTGATTTGCATATAGCTGGGTTTGAACTGTGGTGGCGAAGTGAGCTAAAGAATGATGATGGATTCAACCTGGATTGGTGACTGGGGGTGAGTGTCCGAAAAGTTTCAGCTCTCTGTCCGTCATCTCATTGTGTTTGCTTTGTTCGCCCTAAGTTGGCAGGATATGCCGAGACGTGGGTCCCTTGCACACTTTGCCACTGGATTCAAGCTAGCCTGGCAGATGAAGGGTGTTACCCAGAATCCAGTCAAAGGATGCTGGTGTCCGGTTCAGGGAAGACCTGGCTTGGCTGTTCGGCTGGACTGTTCCCATGAAACACAGTTTCAAGACTGATTTGCATATAGCTGGATATGAACTGAGGTTAAAAATTTATACAAAGAATGATGATTCATTCAACGAACATCTGTGACTGTGGGTGAGTGTCTGAAAAGTTTCAGCACTCCGTCCATCATCTCCTTGTGTTTGCTTTGTTTGCACTAAATTAGCAGGGTATGCCGAGACGTGGGTCCTTTGCTCACTTTTCCACAAGATTCAAGCTAGCTGGGCTGATGAAGGGTGTTACCCAGAAACCACTCCCAGGATGCTTGTTTCCTGTTCAGGGAAGACCTGGCTTGGCAGTTCGGGCTGGACTGGTCCCATGAGGCACAGGGTCAAGACTGATTTGCATATAGCTGGGGCCGAACTGAGGTGGCGAAGTGAGCTAAAGAATGATGATGGATTCAATCCAGATCTGTGACTGGGGTGAGTTTCTGAAAAGTTTCAGAGCTCCGTCCATCATCTCCTTGTGTTTGCTTTGTTTGCCTTAAGTTGGCAGAGTATGCCGAGACGTGGGTCCTCTGCTCACTTTGTCACAGGATTCAAGCTAGCCTGGCTGATGAAGGGTGTTACCCAGTAATCAGTTCTAGGATGCTGGTGTCCGGTTCAGGGAAGACCTGTCTTGGCAGTTCTGGCTGGACTGTTCCCATGAGGCACAGGGTCAAGACTGATATACATATTGCTGGGTCCAAACTGAGGTGGCAAAGTGAGCTTAAGAATGATGATGGATTCAACCCAGATCTGTGACTGGGGGTGAGTGTCTGAAAAGTTTCAGCGCTCCGTCCATCATCTTGTTTTTTCTTTGTTTGCCTTAAGTTGGCAGAGTATGCCGAGACGTGGGTCCTCTGCTCACTTTGCCACAGGATTCAAGCTAGCCTGGCTGATGAAGGGTGTTACCCAGTAACCAGTTCCAGGATGCTGGTGTCCGGTTCAGGGAAGACCTGTCTTGGCAGTTCGGGCTGGACTGTTCCCATGAGGCACAGGAGCAAGACTGATATACATATTGCTGGGTCCGAACTGAGGTGGCAAAGTGAGCTTAAGAATGATGATGGATTCAACCCAGATCTGTGACTGTGGGTGAGTGTCTGAAAAGTTTCAGCACTCCGTCCATCATCTCCTTGTGTTTGCTTTGTTCGCACTAAATTAGCAGGGTATGCCGAGACGTGGGTCCTTTGCTCACTTTTCCACAAGATTCAAGCTAGCTTGGCTGATGAAGGGTGTTACCCAGAAACCACTCCCAGGATGCTTGTTTCCTGTTCAGGGAAGACCTGGCTTGGCAGTTCGGGCTGGACTGGTCCCATGAGGCACAGGGTCAAGACTGATTTGCATATAGCTGGGGCCGAACTGAGGTGGCGAAGTGAGCTAAAGAATGATGATGGATTCAATCCAGATCTGTGACTGGGGTGAGTTTCTGAAAAGTTTCAGCGCTCCGTCCATCATCTCCTTGTGTTTGCTTTGTTTGCCTTAAGTTGGCAGAGTATGCCGAGACGTGGGTCCTCTGCTCACTTTGCCACAGGATTCAAGCTAGCCTGGCTGATGAAGGGTGTTACCCAGTAACCAGTTCCAGGATGCTGGTGTCCGGTTCAGGGAAGACCTGTCTTGGCAGTTCTGGCTGGACTGTTCCCATGAGGCACAGGGTCAAGACTGATATACATATTGCTGGGTCCGAACTGAGGTGGCAAAGTGAGCTTAAGAATGATGATGGATTCAACCCAGATCTGTGACTGTGGGTGAGTGTCTGAAAAGTTTCAGTGCTCTGTCCATCATCTCCTTGTGTTTGCTTTGTTCGCCCTAAGTTGGCAGGGAATGCCCAGACGTGGGCCCCTTGCACACTTTGCCACTGGATTCAAGCTAGCCAAGCTGATGAAGGGTGTTGCCCAAAAACTGGTCCCAGGATGCTTGTTTCCGGTTCAGGGAAGACTTGGCTTGGCTGTTCGGGCTGGACTGTTCCCATGAGACACAGGGTCAAGACTGATTTGTATATAGCTGGGTCTGAATTGCGGTGGCGAAATGAGCTAAAGAATGATGATGGATTCAACCCACATCTGTGACTGCGGGTGAGTGTCTGAAAAGTTTCAGCGTTCCGTCCATCATCACCTTGTGTTTGCTTAGTTCGCCCAAAGTTGGCAGGGTATGCCCAGACGTGGGTCCTTTGCTCACTTGGCCACAGGATTCAAGCTAGCTTGGCTGATGAAGGGTGTTACCCAGAAACCAGTACCAAGATGCTTGTTTACGGTTCAGGGAAGACCTGGCTTGGAAGTTTGGGCTGGACTGTTCCCATGAGGCACAGGGTCAAGACTGATTTGCATATAGCTGGGTCCAAACTGAGGTGGCGAAGTGAGCTTAAGAATGATGATGGATTCAACCCAGATCTGTGACTGTGGGTGAGTGTCTGAAAAGTTTCAGTGCTCCGTCCTTCATCTCCTTGTGTTTGCTTTGTTTGCCCTAAGTTGACAGGGTATGCCCGACGTGTGCCCCTTGCACACTTTGCCACTGGATTCAAGCTAGCCAGGCTGATGAAGGGTGTTGCCCAAAAACTGGTCCCAGGATGCTTGTTTCCGGTTCAGGGAAGACTTGGCTTGACTGTTCGGGCTGGACTGTTCCCATGAGACACAGGGTCAAGACTGATTTGTATATAGCTGGGTCTGAATTGCGGTGGCGAAATGAGCTAAAGAATGATGATGGATTCAACGCACATCTGTGACTGGGGGTGAGTGTCTGAAAAGTTTCAGCGTTCCGTCCTTCATCTCCTTCTGTTTGCTTCGTTCGCCCTAAGTTGGCAGGGTATGCCCAGATGTGGGTCCTTTGCTCACTTTGCCACAGGATTCAAGCTAGCTTGGCTGATGAAGGGTGTTACCCAGAAACCAGTACCAAGATGCTTGTTTCCGGTTCAGGGAAGACCTGGCTTGGAAGTTTGGGCTGGACTGTTCACATGAGGCACAGGGTCAAGACTGATTTGCATATAGCTGGGTCTGAACTGAGGTGGCGAAGGGAGCTAAAGAATGATGATAGTTTCAACCCACATCTGTGACTGGGGGTGAGTGTCTGAATAGTTTCAGCGTTCTGTCCATCATCTCCTTGTGTTTGCTTTGTTCGCCCTAAGTTGGCAGGGTATGCCCAGACGTGGGTCCTTTGCTCACTTTGCCACAGGATTCAAGATAGCTTGGCTGATGAAGGGTGTTACCCAGAAACCAGTCCCAGGATGCTTCTTTACGATTCATGGAAGAACTGGCTTGGCAGTTCGTGCTGGACTGTTCCCATGAGGCACAGGGTCAAGACTGATTTGCATATAGCTGGGTCCGAACTGAGGTGGCAAAGTGAGATAAGGAATGATGATGGATTTAACCCAGATCTGTGACTGGGGTGAGTGTCTGAAAAGTTTCAGTGCTCCGCCCATCATCTCCTTGTGTTTGCTTCATTCGCCCTAAGTTGGCAGGGTATGTCCAAACATGGGTCCCTTGCTCACTTTGCCACTGGATTCAAGCTAACCTGGCTGATGAAGGGTGTTACCCAGAAACCAGTCCCAGGATGCTTGTTTACGGTTCAGCGAAGACCTGGATTGGCAGTTCGGGCTGGACTGTTCCCATGAGGCACATGGTCAAGACTGATTTGCATATAGCAGGGTCTGAACTGAGGTTGCGAAGTTATATAAACAATGATGAAGGATTCAACGAAGATCTGTGACTGGGGGTGAGTGTCTGAAAAGTTTCAGTGCTCCTTCCATCATCTTCTTGTGTTTGCTTTGTTCACCCTAAGTTGGCATGGCATGCCCAGACATGGGTCCATTGCTCACTTTGCCACTGGGTTCAAGCTAGCCTGGCTGATGAAGGGTGTTACCCAGAAACCAGTCCCAGGATGCTTGTTTCTGGTTCAGGGAAGACCTGGCTTGGCAGTTTGGGCTGGACTGTTCCCATGAGACACAGGGTCAAGACTGATTTGCATATAGCTGGGTTTGAACTGTGGTGGCGAAGTGAGCTAAAGAATGATGATGGATTCAACCTGGATTGGTGACTGGGGGTGAGTGTCCGAAAAGTTTCAGCTCTCTGTCCGTCATCTCATTGTGTTTGCTTTGTTCGCCCTAAGTTGGCAGGATATGCCGAGACGTGGGTCCCTTGCACACTTTGCCACTGGATTCAAGCTAGCCTGGCAGATGAAGGGTGTTACCCAGAAACCAGTCAAAGGATGCTTGTTTCCGGTTCAGGGAAGACCTGGCTTGGCTGTTCGGGCTGGACTGTTCCCATGAGACACAGGGTCAAGACTGGTTTGCATATAGCTGAGTCTGAACTGAGGTGGCGAAGTGAGCTAAAGAATGATGATGGATTCACTCCAGATCTGTGACTGGGGGTGAGTGTCTGAAAAGTTTAAGCGTTCCGTCCATCATCTACTTCTGTTTGCTTCGTTCGCCCTAAGTTGGCAGGGTATGCCCAGACGTGGGTCATTTGCTCACTTTGCCACAGGATTCAAGCTAGCTTGGCTGATGAAGGGTGTTACCCAGAAACCAGTTCCAAGATGCTTGTTTCCGGTTCAGGGAAGACCTGGCTTGGAAGTTTGGGCTGGACTGTTCCCATGAGGCACAGGGTCAAGACTGATTTGCATATAGCTGGGTCTGAACTGAGGTGGCGAAGTGAGCTAAAGAATGATGATAGTTTCTAGACCACATCTGTGACTCGGGGTGAGTGTCTGAAAAGTTTCAGCGTTCTGTCCATCATCTCCTTGTGTTTGCTTTGTTCGCCCTAAGTTGGCAGGGTATGCCGAGACGTGGGTCCTTTGCTCACTTTGCCACAGGATTCAAGCTAGCTTGGCTGATGAAGGGTGTTACCCAGAAACCAGTCCCAGGATGCTTCTTCCCGATTCATGGAAGAACTGGCTTGGCAGTTCATTCTGGACTGTTCCCATGAGGCACAGGGTCAAGACTGATTTGAATATAGCTGGGTCCGAACTGAAATGGGAAGTGAGCTAAAGAATGATGATGGATTCAACCCAGATCTGTGACTGTGGATGAGTGTCTGAAAAGTTTCAGTGCTCCGTCCATCATCTCCTTGTATTTGCTTTGTTCACCCTAAGTTGGCAGGGTATGCCCAGACGTGGGTCCCTTGCACACTTTGCCACTGGATTCAAGCTAGCCAGGCTGATGAAGGGTGTTACCCAAAAACCGGTCCCAGGATGCTTGTATCCGGTTCAGGGAAGACCTGGCTTGCCTGTTCGGGCTGGACTGTTCCCATGAGACACAGGTTCAAGACTGATCTGCATATAGCTGGGTCTGAACTGAGGTGGCGAAGAGAGCTAAAGAATGATGATGGATTCAACCCACATCTGTGACCCGGGTGAGTGTCTGAAAAGTTTCAGCGCTCTGTCCATCATCTCCTTGTGTTTGCTTTGTTCGCCCTAAGTTGGCAGGGTATGCCCAGATGTGGGTCCTTTGCTCACTTTGCCACAGGATTCAAGCTAGCTTGGGTGATGAAGGTTGTTACACAGAAACCAATCCCAGCATGCTTGTTTACGGTTCAGGGAAGACCTGGCTTGGCAGTTCGGGCTGGACTGTTCCCACGAGGCACAGGGTCAAGACTGATTTGCATATAGCTGGGGCCGAACTGAGGTGGCGAAGTGAGCTAAAGAATGATGGTGGATTCAACCCAGATCTGTGACTGTGGGTGAGTATCTGAAAGGTTTCAGCACTCCGTCCATCATCTCCTTGTGTTTGCTTAGTTCACACTACGTTGGCAGGGTATTCCCAGACGTGGGTCCTTTGCTCACTTTACCACAGGATTCAAGCTAGTTTGGCTGATGAAGGGTGTTACCGAAAAACCAGTCCCAGCATTCTTGTTTCTGGTTCAGGGAAGACCTGGCTTGGCAGTTCGGGCTGGACTTTTCCCATGAGGCACAGGGTCAAGACTGATTTGCATATAGCTGGGGCCGAACTGAGGTGGCGAAGTGAGCTAAAGAATGATGGTGGATTCAACCCAGATCTGTGACTGTGGGTGAGTGTCTGAAAGGTTTCAGCGCTCCATCCATCATCTTCTTGTGTTTGCTTAGTTCGCCCTACGTTGGCAGGGTATGCCCAGACGTGGGTTCTTTGCTCACTTTACTACAGGATTCAAGCTAGCTTGGCTGATGAAGGGTGTTACTAAAAACTGGTCTCAGGATGCCTGTTTCCGGTTCAGGGAAGACTTGGCTTGGCTGTTCGGGCTGGACTGTTCCCATGAGACACAGGGTCAAGACTGATTTGCATATAGCTGAGGCCGAACTGAGGTGGCGAAGTGAGCTAAAGAATGATGATGGATTCAACCCACATCTGTGACTGGGGTGAGTGTCTGAAAAGTTTCAGCGCTCGGTCCATCATCTCCTTGTGTTTGCTTCGTTCACCCTAAGTTGGCAGGGTATGCCCAGACGTGGGTCCTTTGCTCACTTTGCTACAGGATTCAAGCTAGCTTGGCTGATGAAGGGTGTTACCCAGAAACCAGTCCGTGGATGCTTGTTTCCGGTTCAGGGAAGACCTGGCTTGGCAGTTCCGGCTGGACTGTTCCAATGAGGCACAGGGTCAAGACTGATTTCCATATAGCTAGGTCCGAACTGAGGTGGCGAAGTGAGCTTAAGAATGATGATGGATTCAACCCAGATCTGTGACTGTGGGTGAGTGTCTGAAAAGTTTCAGTGCTCTGTCCATCATCTCCTTGTGTTTGCTTTGTTTGCCCTAAGTTGGCAGGGTATGCCCAGACGTGGGCCCCTTGCACACTTTGCCACTGGATTCAAGCTTGCCAGGCTGATGAAGGGTGTTGCCCAAAAACTGGTCCCAGGAAGCTTGTTTCCGGTTCAGGGAAGACTTGGCTTGGCTGGTCGGGCTGGACTGTTCCCATGAGACACAGGGTCAAGACAGATTTGTATATAGCTGGGTCTGAATTGCGGTGACGAAATGAGCTAAAGAATGATGATGGATTCAACCCACATCTGTGACTGGGGGTGAGTGTCTGAAAAGTTTAAGCGTTCCGTCCATCATCTACTTCTGTTTGCATCGTTCGCCCTAAGTTGGCAGGGTATGCCCAGACGTGGGTCCTTTGCTCACTTTGCCACAGGATTCAAGCTAGCTTGGCTGATGAAGGGTGTTACCCTGAAACCAGTTCCAAGATGCTTGTTTCCGGTTCAGGGAAGACCTGGCTTGGAAGTTTGGGCTGGACTGTTCCCATGAGGCACAGGGTCAAGACTGATTTGCATATAGCTGGGTCTGAACTGAGGTGGCGAAGTGAGCTAAAGAATGATGATAGTTTCAAACCACATCTGTGACTCGGGGTGAGTGTCTGAAAAGTTTCAGCGTTCTGTCCATCATCTCCTTGTGTTTGCTTTGTTCGCCCTAAGTTGGCAGGGTATGCCCAGACGTGGGTCCTTTGCTCACTTTGCCACAGGATTCAAGCTAGCTTGGCTGATGAAGGGTGTTACCCAGAAACCAGTCCCAGGATGCTTCTTCCCGATTCATGGAAGAACTGGCTTGGCAGTTCAGGCTGGACTGTTCCCATGAGGCACAGGGTCAAGACTGATTTGAATATAGCTGGGTCCGAACTGAAGTGGGAAGTGAGCTAAAGAATGATGATGGATTCAACCCAGATCCGTGACTGTGGATGAGTGTCTGAAAAGTTTCAGTGCTCCGTCCATCATCTCCTTGTATTTGCTTTGTTCACCCTAAGTTGGCAGGGTATGCCCAGACGTGGGTCCCTTGCACACTTTGCCACTGGATTCAAGCTAGCCAGGCTGATGAAGGGTGTTACCCAAAAACCGGTCCCAGGATGCTTGTATCCGGTTCAGGGAAGACCTGGCTTGCCTGTTCGGGCTAGACTGTTCCCATGAGACACAGGTTCAAGACTGATCTGCATATAGCTGGGTCTGAACTGAGGTGGCGAAGAGAGCTAAAGAATGATGATGGATTCAACCCACATCTGTGACTCGGGTGAGTGTCTGAAAAGTTTCAGCGCTCTGTCCATCATCTCCTTGTGTTTGCTTTGTTCGCCCTAAGTTGGCAGGGTATGCCCAGACGTGGGTCCTTTGCTCACTTTGCCACAGGATTCAAGCTAGCTTGGGTGATGAAGGTTGTTACACAGAAACCAATCCCAGCATGCTTGTTTACGGTTCAGGGAAGACCTGGCTTGGCAGTTCGGGCTGGACTGTTCCCACGAGGCACAGGGTCAAGACTGATTTGCATATAGCTGGGGCCGAACTGAGGTGGCGAAGTGAGCTAAAGAATGATGGTGGATTCAACCCAGATCTGTGACTGTGGGTGAGTATCTGAAAGGTTTCAGCGCTCCGTCCATCATCTCCTTGTGTTTGCTTAGTTCGCACTACGTTGGCAGGGTATTCCCAGACGTGGGTCCTTTGCTCACTTTACCACAGGATTCAAGCTAGTTTGGCTGATGAAGGGTGTTACCCAAAAACCAGTCCCAGCATTCTTGTTTCTGGTTCAGGGAAGACCTGGCTTGGCAGTTCGGGCTGGACTTTTCCCATGAGGCACAGGGTCAAGACTGATTTGCATATAGCTGGGGCCGAACTGAGGTGGCGAAGTGAGCTAAAGAATGATGGTGGATTCAACCCAGATCTGTGACTGTGGGTGAGTGTCTGAAAGGTTTCAGCGCTCCATCCATCATCTTCTTGTGTTTGCTTAGTTCGCCCTACGTTGGCAGGGTATGCCCAGACGTGGGTCCTTTGCTCACTTTGCCACAGGATTCAAGCTAGCTTGGCTGATGAAGGGTGTTACCCAGAAACCAGTCCCAGGATGCTTCTTCCCGATTCATGGAAGAACTGGCTTGGCAGTTCAGGCTGGACTGTTCCCATGAGGCACAGGGTCAAGACTGATTTGAATATAGCTGGGTCCGAACTGAAGTGGGAAGTGAGCTAAAGAATGATGATGGATTCAACCCAGATCCGTGACTGTGGATGAGTGTCTGAAAAGTTTCAGTGCTCCGTCCATCATCTCCTTGTATTTGCTTTGTTCACCCTAAGTTGGCAGGGTATGCCCAGACGTGGGTCCCTTGCACACTTTGCCACTGGATTCAAGCTAGCCAGGCTGATGAAGGGTGTTACCCAAAAACCGGTCCCAGGATGCTTGTATCCGGTTCAGGGAAGACCTGGCTTGCCTGTTCGGGCTAGACTGTTCCCATGAGACACAGGTTCAAGACTGATCTGCATATAGCTGGGTCTGAACTGAGGTGGCGAAGAGAGCTAAAGAATGATGATGGATTCAACCCACATCTGTGACTCGGGTGAGTGTCTGAAAAGTTTCAGCGCTCTGTCCATCATCTCCTTGTGTTTGCTTTGTTCGCCCTAAGTTGGCAGGGTATGCCCAGACGTGGGTCTTTTGCTCACTTTGCCACAGGATTCAAGCTAGCTTGGGTGATGAAGGTTGTTACACAGAAACCAATCCCAGCATGCTTGTTTACGGTTCAGGGAAGACCTGGCTTGGCAGTTCGGGCTGGACTGTTCCCACGAGGCACAGGGTCAAGACTGATTTGCATATAGCTGGGGCCGAACTGAGGTGGCGAAGTGAGCTAAAGAATGATGGTGGATTCAACCCAGATCTGTGACTGTGGGTGAGTATCTGAAAGGTTTCAGCGCTCCGTCCATCATCTCCTTGTGTTTGCTTAGTTCGCACTACGTTGGCAGGGTATTCCCAGACGTGGGTCCTTTGCTCACTTTACCACAGGATTCAAGCTAGTTTGGCTGATGAAGGGTGTTACCCAAAAACCAGTCCCAGCATTCTTGTTTCTGGTTCAGGGAAGACCTGGCTTGGCAGTTCGGGCTGGACTTTTCCCATGAGGCACAGGGTCAAGACTGATTTGCATATAGCTGGGGCCGAACTGAGGTGGCGAAGTGAGCTAAAGAATGATGGTGGATTCAACCCAGATCTGTGACTGTGGGTGAGTGTCTGAAAGGTTTCAGCGCTCCATCCATCATCTTCTTGTGTTTGCTTAGTTCGCCCTACGTTGGCAGGGTATGCCCAGACGTGGGTCCTTTGCTCACTTTACCACAGGATTCAAGCTAGCTTGGCTGATGAAGGGTGTTACCCAAAACTGGTCTCAGGATGCCTGTTTCCGGTTCAGGGAAGACTTGGCTTGGCTGTTCGGGCTGGACTGTTCCCATGAGACACAGGGTCAAGACTGATTTGCATATAGCTGAGGCCGAACTGAGGTGGCAAAGTGAGCTAAAGAATGATGATGGATTCAACCCACATCTGTGACTGGGGTGAGTGTCTGAAAAGTTTCAGCGCTCGGTCCATCATCTCCTTGTGTTTGCTTCGTTCCCCCTAAGTTGGCAGGGTATGCCCAGACGTGGGTCCTTTGCTCACTTTGCTACAGGATTCAAGCTAGCCTGGCTGATGAAGGGTGTTACCCAGAAACCAGTCCGTGGATGCTTGTTTCCGGTTCAGGGAAGACCTGGCTTGGCAGTTCCGGCTGGACTGTTCCAATGAGGCACAGGGTCAAGACTGATTTCCATATAGCTAGGTCCGAACTGAGGTGGCGAAGTGAGCTTAAGAATGATGATGGATTCAACCCAGATCTGTGACTGTGGGTGAGTGTCTGAAAAGTTTCAGTGCTCCGTCCATCATCTCCTTGTGTTTGCTTTGTTTGCCCTAAGTTGGCAGGGTATGCCCAGACGTGGGCCCCTTGCACACTTTGCCACTGGATTCAAGCTTGCCAGGCTGATGAAGGGTGTGGCCCAAAAACTGGTCCCAGGAAGCTTGTTTCCGGTTCAGGGAAGACTTGGCTTGGCTGGTCGGGCTGGACTGTTCCCATGAGACACAGGGTCAAGACAGATTTGTATATAGCTGGGTCTGAATTGCGGTGACGAAATGAGCTAAAGAATGATGATGGATTCAACCCACATCTGTGACTGGGGGTGAGTGTCTGAAAAGTTTAAGCGTTCCGTCCATCATCTACTTCTGTTTGCTTCGTTCGCCCTAAGTTGGCAAGGTATGCCCAGACGTGGGTCCTTTGCTCACTTTGCCACAGGATTCAAGCTAGCTTGGCTGATGAAGGGTGTTACCCAGAAACCAGTTCCAAGATGCTTGTTTCCGGTTCAGGGAAGTCCTGGCTTGGAAGTTTGGGCTGGACTGTTCCCATGAGGCACAGGGTCAAAACTGATTTGCATATAGCTGGGTCTGAACTGAGGTGGCGAAGTGAGCTAAAGAATGATGATAGTTTCAAACCACATCTGTGACTCGGGGTGAGTGTCTGAAAAGTTTCAGCGTTCTGTCCATCATCTCCTTGTGTTTGCTTTGTTCGCCCTAAGTTGGCAGGGTATGCCCAGACGTGGGTCCTTTGCTCACTTTGCCACAGGATTCAAGCTAGCTTGGCTGATGAAGGGTGTTACCCAGAAACCAGTCCCAGGATGCTTCTTCCCGATTCATGGAAGAACTGGCTTGGCAGTTCATGCTGGACTGTTCCCATGAGGCACAGGGTCAAGACTGATTTGAATATAGCTGGGTCTGAACTGAAATGGGAAGTGAGCTAAAGAATGATGATGGATTCAACCCAGATCTGTGACTGTGGATGAGTGTCTGAAAAGTTTCAGTGCTCTATCCATCATCTCCTTGTATTTGCTTTGTTCACCCTAAGTTGGCAGAGTATGCCCAGACGTGGGTTCCTTGCACACTTTGCCACTGGATTCAAGCTAGCCAGGCTGATGAAGGGTGTTACCCAAAAACCGGTCCCAGGATGCTTGTATCCGGTTCAGGGAAGACCTGGCTTGCCTGTTCGGGCTGGACTGTTCCCATGAGACACAGGTTCAAGACTGATCTGCATATAGCTGGGTCTGAACTGAGGTGGCGAAGAGAGCTAAAGAATGATGATGGATTCAACCCACATCTGTGACTCGGGTGAGTGTCTGAAAAGTTTCAGCGCTCTGTCCATCATCTCCTTGTGTTTGCTTTGTTCGCCCTAAGTTGGCAGGGTATGCCCAGATGTGGGTCCTTTGCTCACTTTGCCACAGGATTCAAGCTAGCTTGGGTGATGAAGGTTGTTACACAGAAACCAATCCCAGCATGCTTGTTTCCGGTTCAGGGAAGACCTGGCTTGGCAGTTCGGGCTGGACTGTTCCCACGAGGCACAGGGTCAAGACTGATTTGCATATAGCTGGGGCCGAACTGAGGTGGCGAAGTGAGCTAAAGAATGATGGTGGATTCAACCCAGATCTGTGACTGTGGGTGAGTGTCTGAAAGGTTTCAGCGCTCCGTCCATCATCTCCTTGTGTTTGCTTAGTTCGCACTACGTTGGCAGGGTATTCCCAGACGTGGGTCCTTTGCTCACTTTACCACAGGATTCAAGCTAGTTTGGCTGATGAAGGGTGTTACCCAAAAACCAGTCCCAGCATGCTTGTTCCTGGTTCAGGGAAGAACTGGCTTGGCAGTTCGGGCTGGACTTTTCCCATGAGGCACAGGGTCAAGACTGATTTGCATATAGCTGGGGCCGAACTGAGGTAGCGAAATGAGCTAAAGAATGATGGTGGATACAACCCAGATCTGTGACTGTGGGTGAGTGTCTGAAAGGTTTCAGCGCTCCATCCATCATCTTCTTGTGTTTGCTTAGTTCGCCCTACATTGGCAGGGTATGCCCAGACGTGGGTCCTTTGCTCACTTTACCACAGGATTCAAGCTAGCTTGGCTGATGAAGGGTGTTACCCAAAACTGGTCTCAGGATGCCTGTTTCCGGTTCAGGGAAGACTTGGTTTGGCTGTTCGGGCTGGACTGTTCCCATGAGACACAGGGTCAAGAATGATTTACATATAGCTGGGTCCGAACTGAAATGGCGAAGTGAGCTAAAGAATGATGATGGATTCAACCCACATCTGTGACTGGGGGTGAGTGTCTGAATAGTTTCAGCGTTCTGTCCATCATCTCCTTGTGTTTGCTTCGTTAGCCCTAATTTGGCAGGGTATGCCCAGACGTGGGTCCTTTGCTCACTTTGCCACAGGATTCAAGCTAGCATGGCTGATGAAGGGGGTTACCCAGAAACGAGGAACCAAGATGCTTGTTTCCGGTTCAGGAAAAACCTGGCTTGGATGTTTGGGCTGGACTGTTCCCATGAGGCACAGGGTCAAGACTGATTTGCATATAGCTGGGTCCGAACTGAAATGGCGAAGTGAGCTAAAGAATGATGATGGATCCAACCCAGATCTGTGACTGTGGGTGAGTGTCTGAAAAGTTTCAGTGCTCCGTCCATCATCTCCTTGTGTTTGCTTTGTTCGCCCTAAGTTGGCAGGGTATGCCCAGACGTGGGCCCCTTGCACACTTTGCCCCTGGATTCAAGCTAGCCAGGCTGATGAAGGGTGTTGCCCAAAAACTGGTCCCAGGATGCTTGTTTCCGGTTCAGGGAAGACTTGGCTTGGCTGTTCGGGCTGGACTGTTCCCATGAGACACAGGGTCAAGACAGATTTGTATATAGCTGGGTCTGAATTGCGGTGGTGAAATGAGCTAAAGAATGATGATGGATTCAACCTACGTCTGTGACTGGGGGTGAGTGTCTGAAAAGTTTCAGCGTTCCATCCATCATCTCCTTCTGTTTGCTTTGTTCGCCCTAAGTTGGCAGGGTATTCCCATACGTGGGTCCTTTGCTTACTTTGCCGCAGGATTCAAGCTAGCTTGTCTGATGAAGGGTGTTACCCAGAAACCAGTACCAAGATGCTTGTTTCCGGTTCAGGAACAACCTGGCTTGGATGTTAAGGCTGGACTGTTCCCATGAGGCACAGGGTCAAGACTGATTTGCATATAGCTGGGTCTGAAATGGCGAAGTGAGCTATAGAATGATGATGGATTCAACCCAGATCTGTGACTGTGGGTGAGTGTCTGAAAAGTTTCAGTGCTCCGTCCATCAGCTCCTTGTGTTTGCTTTGTTCGCCCTAAGTTGGCAGGGTATGCCCAGACGTGGGCCCCTTGCACACTTTGCCCTTGGGTTCAAGCTAGCCAGGCTGATGAGGGGTGTTGCCCAAAAACTGGTCCCAGGATGCTTGTTTCCGGTTCAGGGAAGACTTGGCTTGGCTGTTCGGGCTGGACTGTTCCCATGAGACACAGGGTCAAGACAGATTTGTATATAGCTGGGTCTGAATTGCGGTGGTGAAATGAGCTAAAGAATGATGATGGATTCAACCCACGTCTGTGACTGGGGGTGAGTGTCTGAAAAATTTCAGCGTTCCATCCATCATCTCCTTCTGTTTGCTTTGTTTGCCCTAAGTTGGCAGGGTATTCCCAGACGTGGGTCGTTTGCTCACTTTGCCGCAGGATTCAAGCTAGCTTGTCAGATGAAGGGTGTTACCCAGAAACCAGTACCAAGATGCTTGTTTCCGGTTCAGGGAAGACCTGGCTTGGAAGTTTGGGCTGGACTGTTCCGATGAGGCACAGGGTCAAGACTGATTTGCATATAGCTGGGTCTGAACTGAGGTGCCGAAGTGAGCTAAAGAATGATGATATTTTCAACCCACATCTTTGACTCGGGGTGAGTGTCTGAAAAGTTTCAGCACTCCGTCCATCATCTCCTTGTGTTTGCTTTGTTCGCCCTACATTAGCAGGGTATGCCGAGACGTGGATCCTTTGCTCACTTTGCCACAAGATTCAAGCTAGCTTTGATGATGAAGGGTGTTACCCAGAAACCACTCCCAGGATGCTTGTTTCCTGTTCAGGGAAGACCTGGCTTTGCAGTTTGGGCTGGACAGGTCCCATGAGGCACAGGGTCAAGACTGATTTGCATATAGCTGGGTCCGAACTGAGGTAGCGATGTGAGCTAAAGAAAGATGATGGATTCAACCCGGATCTGTGACTATGGGTGAGTGTCTGAAAAGTTTCAGCGCTCCGTCCATCAACTCTTTGTGTTTGCTTTGTTCGCCCTAAGTTGGCAGGGTATGCCAAGACGTGGGTCCCTTGCACACTTTGCCACAGGATTCAAGCTAGACAGGCTGATGAAGGGTGTTACCCCAAAACCTTCCCAGGATGCTTGTTTCCGGTTCAGAGAAGACCTTGCTTGGCTGTTCGGGCTCTACTGTTCGGATGAGACACAGGGTCAGGACTGATTTGCATATAGCTGGGTCTGAATTGAGGTGGCGAAGTGAGCTAAAGAATGATGATGGATTCAACCCGCATCTGTGACTGGGGTGAGTGTCTGAAAAGTTTCAGCGCTCCGTCCATCATCTCCTTGTGTTTGCTTTGTTTGCCCTAAGTTGGCAGGGTATGCCCAGATGTGGGCCCCTTGCTCACTTTGCCACTGGATTCAAGCTTGCCAGGCTGATGAAGGGTGTTGCCCAAAAACTGGTCCCAGGAAGCTTGTTTCCGGTTCAGGGAAGACTTGGCTTGGCTGGTCGGGCTGGACTGTTCCCATGAGACACAGGGTCAAGACAGATTTGTATATAGCTGGGTCTGAATTGCTGTGGCGAAATGAGCTAAAGAATGATGATGGATTCAACCCACATTTGTGACTGGGGGTGTGTGTCTGAAAAGTTTCAGCGTTCCGTCCACCATCTCCTTGTGTTTGCTTTGTTCGCCCTAAGTTGGCATGATATGCCCAGACGTGGGTCCTTTGTTCACTTTGCCACAGGATTCAAGCTAGCTTGGCTGATGAAGGGTGTTACCCTTAAACCTTCCCAGGATGCTTGTTTCCAGTTCAGAGAAGACCTTGATTGGCTGTTCGGGCTCTACTGTTCGGATGAGACACAGGGTCAGGACTGATTTGCATATAGCTGGGTCTGAATTGAGGTGGCGAAGTGAGCTAAAGAATGATGATGGATTCAATCCAGATCTGTGACTGGGGGTGAGTGTCTGAAAAGTTTCAGCGCTCCGTCCATCATCTCCTTGTGTTTGCTTTGTTCACCCTAAGTTGGCAGGGTATGCCCAGACGTGGCCCCCTTGCACACTTTGCCTCTGGATTCAAGCTAGCCAGGCTGATGAAGGGTGTTACCCAAAAACCGGTCCCAGGATGCTTGTTTCCGGTTCAGGGAAGACCTGGCTTGGCAGTTCGGGCTGGACTGTTCCCATGAGGCACAGGGTCAAGACTGATTTGCATATAGCTGAGTCCGAACTGAAATGGCGAAGTGAGCTAAAGAATGATGATGGATTCAACCCAGATCTGTGACTGTGGGTGAGTGTCCGAAAAGTTTCAGCGCTCCGTCCATCATCTCCTTGTGTTTGCTTTTTTCACACTAAGTTGGCAGGGTATGCCCAGACGTGGGTCCCTTGCAAACTTTGCCACTGGATTCAAGCTAGCCAGGCTGATGAAGGGTGTTACCCAAAAACCGGTCCCAGGATGCTTGTTTCCGGTTCAGGGAAGACCTGGCTTGGCAGTTCGGGCTGGACTGTTCCCATGAGGCACAGGGTCAAGACTGATTTGCATATAGCTGGGTCCGAACTGAGGTGGCGAAGTGAGCTAAAGAATGATGGTGGATTCAACCCAGATCTGTGACCATGGGTGAGTGTCTGAAAGGTTTCAGCGCTCCGTCCATCATCTCCTTGTGTTTGCTTAGTTCGCCCTACGTTGGCATGGTATGCCCAGACGTGGGTCCTTTGCTCACTTTACCACAGGATTCAAGCTAGCCTGGCTGATGAAGGGTGTTGCCCAAAAACTGGTCCCTGGATGCTTATTTCCGGTTCAGGGAAGACTTGGCTTGGCTGTTCGGGCTGGACTGTTCCCATGAGACACAGGGTCAAGACAGATTTGTATATAGCTGAGTCTGAATTGCTGTGGCGAAATGAGCTAAAGAATGATGATGGATTCAACCCACATCTGTGACTGGGGGTGTGTGTCTGAAAAGTTTCAGCGTTCCGTCCATCATCTCCTTGTGTTTGCTTTGTTCGCCCTAGGTTGGCATGATATGCCCAGACGTGGGTCCTTTGCTCACTTTGCCACAGGATTCAAGCTAGCTTGACTGATGAAGGGTGTTACCTAGAAACCATTCCCAGGATGCATCTTCCCGATTCATGGAAGAACTGGCTTGGCAGTTTGTGCTGGACTGTTCCAATGAGGCACAGGGTCAAGACTGATTTGCATATAGCTGAGTCCGAACTGAAATGGCGAAGTGAGCTAAAGAATGATGATGGATTCAACCCAGATCTGTGACTGTGGGTGAGTGTCTGAAAAGTTTCAGCGCTCCGTCCATCATCTTTTTGTGTTTGTTTTTTTCACACTACGTTGGCAGGGTATGCCCAGACGTGGGTCCCTTGCAAACTTTGCCACTGGATTCAAGCTAGCCAGGCTGATGAAGGGTGTTACTCAAAAACCGGTCCCAGGATGCTTGTTTCCGGTTCAGGGAAGACCTGGCTTGGCAGTTCGGGCTGGACTGTTCCCATGAGGCACAGGGTCAACACTGATTTGCATATAGCTGGGTCTGAACTGAGGTGGCGAAGTGAGCTAAAGAATGATGGTGGATTCAACCCAGATCTGTGACCATGGGTGAGTGTCTGAAAGGTTTCAGTGTTCCGTCCATCATCTCCTTGTGTTTGCTTAGTTCGCCCTACGTTGGCATGGTATGCCCAGACGTGGGTCCTTTGGTCACTTTACCACAGGATTCAAGCTAGCCTGGCTGATGAAGGGTTTTGCCCAAAAACTGGTCCCTGGATGCTTGTTTCCGGTTCAGGGAAGACTTGGCTTGGCTGTTCGGGCTGGACTGTTCCCATGAGACACAGGGTCAAGACAGATTTGTATATAGCTGGGTCTGAATTGCTGTGGCGAAATGAGCTAAAGAATGATGATGGATTCAACCCACATTTGTGACTGGGGGTGTGTGTCTGAAAAGTTTCAGCGTTCCGTCCACCATCTCCTTGTGTTTGCTTTGTTCGCCCTAAGTTGGCATGATATGCCCAGACGTGGGTCCTTTGTTCACTTTGCCACAGGATTCAAGCTAGCTTGGCTGATGAAGGGTGTTACCCCAAAAGCTTCCCAGGATGCTTGTTTCCGGTTCAGAGAAGACCTTGATTGGCTGTTCGGGCTCTACTGTTCGGATGAGACACAGGGTCAGGACTGATTTGCATATAGCTGGGTCTGAATTGAGGTGGCGAAGTGAGCTAAAGAATGATGATGGATTCAATCCAGATCTGTGACTGGGGGTGAGTGTCTGAAAAGTTTCAGCACTCCGTCCATCATCTCCTTGTGTTTGCTTTGTTCGCCCTAAATTAGCAGGGTATGCCGAGATGTGGATCCTTTGCTCACTTTGCCACAAGATTCAAGCTAGCTTTGATGATGAAGGGTGTTACCCAGAAACCACTCCCAGGATGCTTGTTTCCTGTTCAGGGAAGACCTGGCTTTGCAGTTCGGGCTGGACTGGTCCCATGAGGCACAGGGTCAAGACTGATTTGCATATAGTTGGGTCCAAACTGAGGTGACTAAGTGAGCTAAAGAATGATTATGGATTCAATCCAGATCTGTGACTGGGGGTGAGTGTCTGAAAAGTTTCACCGCTCCGTCCATCAACTCTTTGTGTTTGCTTTGTGCGCCCTAAGTTGGCAGGGCATGCCCAGACGTAGGTCCTTTGCTCACTTTGCAACAGGATTCAAGCTACATTGGCTGATGAAGGGTGTTACCCAGAAACCAGTCCGTGGATACTTGTTTCCGGTTCAGGGAAGACCTGGCTTGGCTGTTCGGGCTGGACTGTTCCCATGAGACACAGGGTCAAGGCAGATTTGTATATAGCTGGGTCTGAATTGCGGTGGCAAAATGAGCTAAAGAATGATGATGGATTCAACCAACATCTGTGACGGGGTGAGTGTCTAAAAAGTTTCAGCGTTCCGTCCATCATCTCCTTTTGTTTGCTTTGTTCGCCCTACGTTGGCAGGGTATGCCCAGACGTGGGTCCTTTGCTCACTTTGCCACGGGATTCAAGCTAGCTTGGCTGATGAAGGGTGTTACCCAGAAACCAGTACCAAGATGCTTGTTTCCGGTTCAGGGAAGACATGGCTTGGAAGTTTGGGCTGGACTGTTCCCATGAGGCACAGGGTCAAGACTGATTTGCATATAGCTGGGTCTGAACTGAGGTGGCGAAGTGAGCTAAAGAATGATGATAGTTTCAACCCACATCTGTGACTCGGGGTGAGTGTCTGAAAAATTTCAGCGTTCTGTCCATCATCTCCTTGTGTTTGCTTTGTTCGCCCTAAGTTGGCAGGGTATGCCCAGACGTGGGTCCTTTGCTCACTTTGCCATAGGATTCAAGCTAGCTTGGCTGATGAAGGGTGCTACCCAGAAACCAGTCCCAGGATGCTTCTTCCCGATTCATGGAAGAACTGGCTTGGCAGTTCGTGCTGGACTGTTCCCATGAGGCACAGGGTCAAGACTGATTTGCATATAGCTGGGCCCGAACTGAAATGGCGAAGTGAGCTAAAGAATGTTGATGGATTCAACCCAGATCTGTGACTGTGGATGAGTGTCCGAAAAGTTTCAGTGCTCCGTCCATCATCTCCTTGTATTTGCTTTGTTCACCCTAAGTTGGCAGGGTATGCCCAGACGTGGGTCCCTTGCACACTTTGCCACTGGATTCAAGCTAGCCAGGCTGATGAAGGGTGTTACCCAAAAACCTGTCCCAGGATGCTTGTTTCCGGGTCAGGGAAGACCTGGCTTGCCTGTTCTGCTGGACTGTTCCCATGAGACACAGGTTCAAGACTGATTTGCATATAGCTGGGTCTGAACTGAGGTGGCGAAGAGAGCTAAAGAATGATGATGGATTCAACCCACATCTGTGACTCGGAGTGAGTGTTTGAAAAGTTTCAGCGCTCTGTCCATCATCTCCTTGTGTTTGCTTTGTTCGCCCTAAGTTGGCAGGGTATGCCCAGACGTGTGTCCTTTGCTCACTTTGCCACAGGATTCAAGCTAGCTTGGGTGATGAAGGTTGTTACACAGAAACCAATCCCAGGATGCTTGTTTCTGGTTCAGGGAAGACCTGGCTTGGCAGTTTGGGCTGGACTGTTCCCATGAGGCACACGGTCAAGACTGATTTGCATATAGCTGGGGCCGAACTGAGGTGGCAAAGTGAGCTAAAGAATGATGATGGATTCAACCCAGATCTGTGACTGTGGGTGAGTGACTGAAAAGTTTCAGCGCTCCGTCCATCATCTCCTTGTGTTTGCTTTGTTCGCCCAAAAATAGCAGGGTATGCCGAGATGTGGGTCCTTTGCACACTTTGCCACAGGATTCAAGCTAGCCTGGCTGATGAAGGGTGTTGCCCAAAGACTGGTCCCAGGATGCTTGTTTCCGGTTCAGGGAAGACTTGGCTTGCCCGTTCGGGACAGACTGTTCCCATGAGACACAGGGTCAAGACAGATTTGTATATAGCTGGGTCTGAACTCAGGTGGCAAAGTGAGCTAAGGAATGATGATGGATTCAACCCAGATTTGTGACTGGGGGTGAGTGTCTGAAAAGTTTCATTGCTCCGTCCATCATCTCCTTGTGTTTGCTTCGTTCGCCCTAAGTTGGCAGGGTATGCCCAGACGTGGGTCCCTTGCAGACTTTGCCACTGGATTCAAGCTAGCCTGGCAGATAAAGGGTGTTACCCAGAAACCAGTCAAAGGATGCTTGTTTCCGGTTCAGGATAGACCTGGCTTGGCTGTTCGGGCTGGGCTGTTCCCATGAAACACAGGGTCAAGACTGGTGTGCATATAGCTGAGTCTGAACTGAGGTGGCGAAGTGAGCTAAAGAATGATGATGGATTCAACCCACATCTGTGACTGGTGGTGAGTGTCTGAAAAGTTTCATTGCTCCGTCCATCATCTCCTTGTGTTTGCTTCGTTCGCCCTAAGTTGGCAGGGTATGCCCAGACGTGGGTCCCTTGCACACTTTGTCACTGGATTCAAGCTAGTCAGGCTGATGAAGGGTGTTACCCAGAAACCAGTCCCAGGATGCTTGTTTCCGGTTCAGGGAAGACCTGGCTTGGCTGTTCGGGCTGGACTGTTCCCATGAAGCACTGGGTCAAGACTGATTTCCATATAGCTGGGTCCGAACTGAGGAAGCGAAGTGAGCTAAAGAATGATGATGGATTCAACCCGGATCTGTGACTATGGGTGAGTGTCTGAAAAGTTTCAGCGCTCCGTCCATCAACTCTTTGTGTTTGCTTCGTTCGCCCTAAGTTGGCAGGGTATGCCCGGACGTGGGTCCCTTGCACACTTTGCCACTGGATTCAAGCTAGCCAGGCTGATATAGGGTGTTACCCCAAAACCTTCCCAGGATGCTTGTTTCCGGTTCAGAGAAGACCTTGCTTGGCTGTTCGGGCTCTACTGTTCGAATGAGACACAGGGTCAGGACTGATTTGCATATAGCTGGGTGTGAATTGAGGTGGCAAAGTGAGCTAAAGAATGATGATGGATTCAACCCACATCTGTGACTAGAGTGAGTGTCTGAAAAGTTTCAGCGGTCCGTCCATCATCTCCTTGTGTTTGCTTCCTTCACCCTAAGTTGGGAGGGTATGCCCAGACGTGGGTCCTTTGCTCACTTTGCTACAGGATTCAAGCTAGCTTGGCTGATGAAGGGTGTTACCCAGAAACCAGTCAGTGGATGCTTGTTTCCGGTACAGGGAAGATCTGGCTTGGCAGTTCGGGCTGGACTGTTCCAATGAGGCACAGGGTCAAGACTGATTTCCATATAGCTGGGTCTGAACTGAGGTGGCGAAGTGAGCTAAAGAATGATGATAGTTTCAACCCACATCTGTGACTCGGGGTGAGTGTCTGAAAAGTTTCAGTGTTCTGTCCATCATCTCATTTATTTATTAATTTAGAAATTAATGGAGTAACAAAGTCCAACTTATTGATTTTCTTGAGTAAATTTCATCAGTATCAAATATTGATTTCAAGGAATTGTTTAACTGGTTTGTGAGTCATTAAGTGGCACTAATTGCAGTTCCTTAAGTTAGTGGGCGTGTCTCAACATTAGCACTATAGGTAAGATGCGGCGCTCAAAGTCTTTAAGAGCTTGTGTGTCAGAGGTGGCCTCATCATGACCTTATCTGTGGCAATAAGCGCCTTGCTGTAGAGATAGGGCATTAATGGTCACTAATGGACCTCTCCCAAAGCACAAGACCAGTGTATCTCTGCAGTCATGAACTGCCCAATCAGAGCTCTTCAATCCCACAGAGAAGGGTAAGGGGTGCATGGGCTAAGGTCTCCAGATCACAACTTTCCAGTTCAGTTTTTCCTTCTACAAAACATTGTTATGTGGGACTTTAGAGCAATGAGTTCTATTAAGGTGCCACGGACCATACCACTCGGAATGCATTGGGTTCCTTACACTTATGCAAAAGTCCAGAACTGGAGTATTGAGTCCCCGATGACGTGTAATATTTAGTAGGGGGGTGGACATATCCGCTTCACACATATCTCTTAGTCGCCTTCATCTCGGTGTCTTCTATTCCCCCTTCCCCACCTCTATTAGAGAGCGCCACAGACTCCGGAAGCATAGAACGGAAGGTCTAGCATTGCCAATCGTGGTGCTGTGTTCCTATTCCCGTAGCGCTGGAGGCTGGGTACTAAGGGTACCAGGACCACTTGACTCACACAACACAGCTCACAAGAGACAAACTCACCATCTCCCTCTCTAAGATCATATGGCAGCTCCCAGGAGGCAAGTCCTCGAGCCCTCCCTGTAAGAGCACAGCCCAGCTCACAGGGCACAAGTCCTCCATCCCCCCTGAAATAACATTCCACACAACTCACAGGAGACAAGAGCGCCATCTCTGTATCGAAAACTACTCCCAGCTCACAGGAGAGGAGCGCCTGATACCGGATTGAACAAGCATTTGCAATGCAATACGTCTCGCCTTTACGCGAGTTTAAGCTATTGGCATTGTAAATGACAATGCCTTTCTATTTATTTTTTAAAAACCAAATCATAAATAAAAGGCATTGTCCGAACTGAGGTGACGAAGTGAGCTAAAGAGTGATGATGGATTCAATCCAGATCTGTGACTGGGGGTGAGTGTCTGAAAAGTTTCAGCGCTCCGTCCATCATCTCCTTGTGTTTGCTTTGTTCGCCCTAAATTAGCAGGGTATGCCGAGACTTGGATCCTTTGCTCACTTTGCCACAAGATTCAAGCTAGCTTTGATGATGAAGGGTTTTACCCAGAAACCACTCCGTGGATGCTTGTTTCCTGTTCAGGGAAGACCTGGCTTGGCAGTTCGGGCTGGACTGTTCCAATGAGGCACAGGGTCAAGACTGATTTCCATATAGCTAGGTCCGAACTGAGGTGGCGAAGTGAGCTTAAGAATGATGATGGATTCAACCCAGATCTGTGACTGTGGGTGAGTGTCTGAAAAGTTTCAGTGCTCCGTCCATCAACTCCTTGTGTTTGCTTTGTTCGCCCTAAGTTGGAAGGGTATGCCCAGACGTGGGCCCCTTGCACACTTTGCCACTGGATTCAAGCTAGCCTTGCTGATGAAGTGTGTTGCCCAAAAACTGGTCCCAGGATGCTTGTTTCCGGTTCAGGGAAGACTTCGCTTGGCTGTTCGGGCTGGACTGTTCCCATGAGACACAGGGTCAAGACAGATTTGTATATAGCTGGGTCTGAAATGGGGTGGCGAAATGAGCTAAAGAATGATGATGGATTCAACCCACATCTGTGACTGGGGGTGAGTGTCTGAAAAGTTTCAGCGTTCCGTCCATCATCTCCTTGTGTTTGCTTCGTTCGCCCTAAGTTGGCAGGGTATGCCCAGATGTTGGTCCTTTGCTCACTTTGCCACAGGATTCAAGCTAGCTTGGCTGATGAAGGGGGTTACCCAGAAACCAGTAACAAGATGCTTGTTTCCGGTTCCGGGAAGACCTGGCTTGGAAGTTTGGGCTGGACTGTTCCCATAAGGCACAGGGTCAAGACTGATTTGCATATAGCTGGGTCTGAACTCAGGTAGCAAAGTGAGCTAAGGAATGATGATGGATTCAACCCAGATCTGTGACTGGGGGTGAGTGTCTGAAAAGTTTCAGCGCTCCATCCTTCATCTCCTTGTGTTTGCTTCGTTCGCCCTAAGTTTGCAGGGTATGCCGATACGTGGGTCCCTTGCACACTTTGCCACTGGATTCAAGCTAGCCTGGCAGATGAAGGGTGTTACCCAGAAACCGGTCAAAGGATGCTTGTTTCCAGTTCAGGATAGACCTGGCTTGGCAGTTCGGGCTGGACTGTTCCCATGAGACACAGGGTCAAGACTGGTTTGCATATAGCTGAGTCTGAACTGAGGTGGCGAAGTGAGCTAAAGAATGATGATGGATTCAACCCGGATCTGTGACTATGGGTGAGTGTCTGAAAAGTTTCAGCGCTCCGTCCATCATCTCCTTGTGTTTGCTTTGTTCGCCCTAAATTAGCAGGGTATGACGAAACGTGGATCCTTTGCTCACTTTGCCACAAGATTCAAGCTAGCTTTGATGATGAAGGGTTTTACCCAGAAACCACTCCAAGGATGCTTGTTTCCTGTTCAGGGAAGACCTGGCTTTGCAGTTCGGGCTGGACTGGTCCCATGAGGCACAGGGTCAAGACTGATTTGCATATAGCTGGGTCCGAACTGAGGTAGCGAAGTGAGCTAAAGAATGATGATGGATTCAACCCAGATCTGTGTCTATGGGTGAGTGTCTGAAAAGTTTCAGCACTCCGTCCATCAACTCTTTGTGTTTGCTTTGTTCGCCCTAAGTTGGCAGGATATGCCCAGACGTGGGTCCCTTGCACACTTTGCCACTGGATTCAAGCTAGTCAGGCTGATGAAGGGTGTTACCCAGAAACCAGTCCCAGGATGCTTGTTTCCGGTTCAGGGAAGACCTGGCTTGGCTGTTCGGGCTGGACTGGTCCCATGAAGCACTGGGTCAAGACTGATTTCCATATAGCTGGGTCCGAACTGAGGTGACGAAGTGAGCTAAAGAATGATGATGGATTCAATCCAGATCTGTGACTGGGGGTGAGTGTCTGAAAAGTTTCAGCGCTCCGTCCATCATCTCCTTGTGTTTGCTTTGTTCGCCCTAAATTAGCAGGGTATGCCGAGACGTGGATCCTTTGCTCACTTTGCCACAAGATTCAAGCTAGCTTTGATGATGAAGGGTTTTACCCAGAAACCACTCCAAGGATGCTTGTTTCCTGTTCAGGGAAGACCTGGCTTTGCAGTTTGGGCCTGGACTGGTCCCATGAGGCACAGGGTCAAGAGTGATTTGCATATAGCTGGGTCCGAACTGAGGTAGCGAAGTGAGCTAAAGAATGATGATGGATTCAACCCGGATCTGTGACTATGGGTGAGTGTCTGAAAAGTTTCAGCGCTCTGTCCATCAACTCTTTGTGTTTGCTTTGTTCGCCCTAAGTTGGCAGGGTATGCCCGGTCGTGGGTCCCTTGCACACTTTGCCACTGGATTCAAGCTAGCCAGGCTGATGAAGGGTGTTACCCCAAAACCTTCCCAGGATGCTTGTTTCCGGTTCAGAGAAGACCTTGCTTGGCTGTTCGGGCTCTACTGTTCGGATGAGACACAGGGTCAGGACTGATTTGCATATAGCTGGGTCTGAATTGAGGTGGCAAAGTGAGCTAAAGAATGATGATGGATTCAACCCACATCTGTGACTGGGGTGAGTGTCTGAAAAGTTTCAGCGCTCCGTCCATCATCTCCTTGTGTTTGCTTCATTCACCCTAAGTTGGCAGGGTATGCCCAGACGTGGGTCTTTTGCTCACTTTGCTACAGGATTCAAGCTAGCTTGGCTGATGAAGGGTGTTACCCAGAAACCAGTCAGTGGATGCTTGTTTCTGGTTCAGGGAAGATCTGGCTTGGCAGTTCGGGCCTGGACTGGTCCCATGAGGCACAGGGTCAAGACTGATTTGCATATAGCTGGGTCCGAACTGAGGTAGCGAAGTGAGCTAAAGAATGATGATGGATTCAACCCGGATCTGTGACTATGGGTGAGTGTCTGAAAAGTTTCAGTGCTCCGTCCATCATCTCCTTGTGTTTGCTTTGTTCTCCCTAAGTTGACAGGGTATGCACAGACGTGGGCCCCTTGCACACTTTGCCTCTGGATTCAAGCTAGCCAGGCTGATGAAGGGTGTTGCCCAAAAAGTGGTCCCAGTATGCTTGTTTCCGGTTCAGGGAAGACTTGGCTTGGCTGTTCGGGCTGGACTGTTCCCATGAGACACAGTGTCAAGACAGATTTGTATATAGCTGGGTCTGAATTGCGGTGGCGAAATGAGCTAAAGAATGATGATGGATTCAACCCACATCTGTGACTAGGGGTGAGTGTCTGAAAAGTTTCAGCGTTCCATCCATCATCTCCTTCTGTTTGCTTTGTTCACCCTAAGTTGGCAGGGTATGCCCAGACGTGGGTCCTTTGCTCACTTTGCCACAGGATTCAAGCTAGCTTGGCTGATGAAGGGTGTTACCCAGAAACCAGTCCCAGGATGCTTCTTCCCGATTCATGGAAGAACTGGCTTGGCAGTTCGTGCTGGACTGTTCCCATGAGGCACAGGGTCAAGACTGATTTGCATATAGCTGGGTCCGAACTGAAATGGTGAAGTGAGCTAAAGAATGATGATGGATTCAACCCAGATCTGTGATTGTGGGTGAGTGTCCGAAAAGTTTCAGTACTCTGTCCATCATCTCCTTGTGTTTGCTTTGTTCACCCTAAGTTGGCAGGGTATGCCCAGACGTGGGTCCCTTGCACACTTTGCCACTGGATTCAAGCTAGCTGGGCTGATGAAGGGTGTTACCCAAAAACCGGTCCCAGGATGCTTGTTTCCGGTTCAGGGAAGACCTGGCTTGCCTGTTCGGGGTGGACTGTTCCCATGAGACACAGGTTCAAGACTGATTTGCATATAGCTGGGTCTGAACTGAGGTGGCGAAGAGAGCTAAAGAATGATGATGGATTTAACCCACATCTCTGACTCGGGGTGAGTGTCTGAAAAGATTCAGCGCTCTGTCCATCATCTCCTTGTGTTTGCTTTGTTCGCTCTAAGTTGGCAGGGTATGCCCAGACGTGGGTCCTTTGCTCACTTTGCCACAGGATTCAAGCTAGCTTGGGTGATGAAGGTTGTTACTCTGAAACCAATCCCAGGATGATTGTTTCCGGTTCAGGGAAAACCTGGCTTGGCAGTTCGGGCTGGACTGTTCCCATGAGGCACAGGGTCAAGACTGATTTGCATATAGCTGGGGCCGAACTGAGGTGGCGAAGTGAGCTAAAGAATGATGGTGGATTCAACCCAGATCTGTGACTGTGGGTGAGTGTCTGAAAGGTTTCAGCGCTCCGTCCATCATCACCTTGTGTTTGCTTAGTTCGCCCTACGTTGGCAGGGTATGCCCAGACGTGGGTCCTTTGCTCACTTTACCACAGGATTCAAGCTAGCTTGGCTGATGAAGGGTGTTACCCAAAAACCAGTCCCAGCATGCTTGTTTCTGGTTCAGGGAAGACCTGGCTTGGCAGTTTGTGCTGGACTTTTCCCATGAGGCAGAGGGTCAAGACTGATTTGCATATAGCTGGGTCCGAACTGAGGTGGCAAAGTGAGCTAAAGAATGATGATGGATTCAACCCACATCTGTGACTGTGGGTGAGTGTCTGAAAAGTTTCAGCGCTCCGTCCATCATCTCCTTGTGTTTGCTTTGTTCGCCCAAAGTTAGCAGGGTATGCCGAGACGTGGGTCCTTTGCACACTTTGCCACTGGATTCAAGCTAGCCAGGTTGATAAAGAGTGTTGCCCAAAAACTGGACCCAGGATGCTTGTTTCCGGTTTATGGAAGACTTGGCTTGGCTGTTCGGGCTGGACTGTTCCCATGAGACACAGGGTCAAGACAGATTTTTATATAGCTGGGTCTGAATTGCGGTGGCGAAATGAGCTAAAGAATGATGATGGATTCAACGCACATCTGTGACTGGGGGTGAGTGTCTGAAAAGTTTCAGCGTTCCGTCCTTCATCTCCTTCTGTTTGCTTCGTTCGCCCTAAGTTGGCAGGGTATGCCCAGATGTGGGTCCTTTGCTCACTTTGCCACAGGATTCAAGCTAGCTTGGCTGATGAAGGGTGTTACCCAGAAACCAGTACCAAGATGCTTGTTTCCGGTTCAGGGAAGACCTGGCTTGGAAGTTTGTGCTGGACTGTTCCCATGAGGCACAGGGTCAAGACTGATTTGCATATAGCTGGGTCTGAACTGAGGTGGCGAAGTGAGCTAAAGAATGATGATAGTTTCAACCCACATCTGTGACTCGGGGTGAGTGTCTGAAAAGTTTCAGCGTTCTGTCCATCATCTCCTTGTGTTTGCTTTGTTCGCCCTAAGTTGGCAGGGTATGCCCAGACGTGGGTCCTTTGCTCACTTTGCCACAGGATTCAAACTAGCTTGGCTGATGAAGGGTGTTACCCAGAAACCAGTCCCAGGATGCTTCTTCCCGATTCATGGAAGAACTGGCTTGGCAGTTCGTGCTGGACTGTTCCCATGAGGCACAGGGTCAAGACTGATTTGCATATAGCTGGGTCCGAACTGAAATGGCGAAGTGAGCTAAAGAATGATGATGGATTCAACCCAGATCTGTGACTGTGGGTGAGTGTCTGAAAAGTTTCAGTACTCCGTCCATCATCTCCTTGTGTTTGCTTTGTTCACCCTAAGTTGGCAGGGTATGCCCAGACGTGGGTCCCTTGCACACTTTGCCACTGGATTCAAGCTAGCTGGGCTGATGAAGGGTGTTACCCAAAAACAGGTCCCAGGATGCTTGTTTCCGGTTCAGGGAAGACCTGGCTTGCCTGTTCGGGCTGGACAGTTCCCATGAGACACAGGTTCAAGACTGATTTGCATATAGCTGGGTCTGAACTGAGGTGGCGAAGAGAGCTAAAGAATGATGATGGATTCAACCCACATCTCTGACTCGGGGTGAGTGTCTGAAAAGATTCAGCGCTCTGCCCATCATCTCCTTGTGTTTGCTTTGTTCGCCCTAAGTTGGCAGGGTATGCCCAGACGTGGGTCCTTTGCTCACTTTGCCACAGGATTCAAGCTAGCTTGGGTGATGAAGGTTGTTACTCAGAAACCAATCCCAGGATGATTGTTTCCGGTTCAGGGAAGACCTGGCTTGGCAGTTCGGGCTGGACTGTTCCCATGAGGCACAGGGTCAAGACTGATTTGCATATAGCTGGGGCGGAACTGAGGTGGCGAAGTGAGCTAAAGAATGATGGTGGATTCAACCCAGATCTGTGACTGTGGGTGAGTGTCTGAAAGGTTTCAGTGCTCCGTCCATCATCACCTTGTGTTTGATTAGTTCACCCTACGTTGGCAGGGTATGCCCAGATGTTGGTCCTTTGCTCACTTTGCCACAGGATTCAAGCTAGCTTGGCTGATGAAGGGGGTTACCCAGAAACCAGTACCAAGATGCTTGTTTCCGGTTCAGGTAAGACCTGGCTTGGAAGTTTGGGCTTGACTGTTCCCATGAGGCACAGGGTCAAGACTGATTTGCATATAGCTGGGTCTGAACTCAGGTGGCAAAGTGAGCTAAGGAATGATGATGGATTCAACCCAGATCTGTGACTGGGGGTGAGTGTCTGAAAAGTTTCAGCGCTCCATCCTTCATCTCCTTGTGTTTGCTTCGTTCGCCCAAAGTTAGCAGGGTATGCCGAGACGTGCGTCCTTTGCTCACTTTGCCACTGGATTCAAGCTAGCCAGGCTGATGAAGGGTGTTGCCCAAAAACTGATCCCAGGATGCTTGTTTCCGGTTCAGGGAAGACTTGGCTTGGCTGTTCGGGCTGGACTGTTCCCATGAGACACAGGGTCAAGACAGATTTGTATATAGCTGGGTCTGAATTGGGGTGCGAAATGAGCTAAAGAATGATGATGGATTCAACCCACATCTGTGACTGGGGGTGAGTGTCTGAAAAGTTTCAGCGTTCCGTCCATCATCTCCTTGTGTTTGCTTCGTTCGCCCTAAGTTGGCAGGGTATGCCCAGATGTTGGTCCTTTGCTCACTTTGCCACAGGATTCAAGCTAGCTTGGCTGATGAAGGGGGTTACCCAGAAACCAGTACCAAGATGCTTGGTTCCGGTTCAGGGAAGACCTGGCTTGGAAGTTTGGGCTGGACTGTTCCTATGAGGCACAGGGTCAAGACTGATTTGCATATAGCTGGGTCTGAACTCAGGTGGCAAAGTGAGCTAAGGAATGATGATAGATTCAACCCAGATCTGTGACTGGGGGTGAGTGTCTGAAAAGTTTCAGCGCTCCATCCTTCATCTCCTTGTGTTTGCTTCGTTCGCCCTAAGTTTGCAGGGTATGCCGATACGTGGGTCCCTTGCACACTTTGCCACTGGATTCAAGCTAGCCTGGCAGATGAAGGGTGTTACCCAGAAACCGGTCAAAGGATGCTTGTTTCCAGTTCAGGATAGACCTGGCTTGGCAGTTCGGGCTGGACTGTTCCCATGAGACACAGGGTCAAGACTGGTTTGCATAAAGCTGAGTCTGAACTCAGGTGGCGAAGTGAGCTAAAGAATGATGATGGATTCAACCCACATCTGTGACTGGTGGTGAGTGTCTGAAAAGTTTCATTGCTCCGTCCATCATCCCCTTGTGTTTGCTTCGTTCGCCCTAAGTTGACAGGGTATGCCAAGACGTGGGTCCTTTGCTCACTTTGACACAAGATTCAAGCTAGCTTGGCTGATGAAGGGTTTTACCCAGAAACCAGTCCCAGGATGCTTGTTTCTGTTTCATGGAAAACCTGGCTTGGCATTTTGGGCTGGAATGTTCCCATGAGGCACAGGGTCAAGACTGATTTGCATATAGCTGGGTCCGAACCGAGGTGGCGAAGTGAGCTAAAGAATGATGATGGATTCTACCCAGATCTGTGACAGTGGTTGAGTGTCTGAAAAGATTCAGCGCTCTGTCCATCATCTCCTTGTGTTTGCTTTGTTCGCCCTAAGTTGGCAGGGTATGCCCAGACGTGGGTCCCTTGCACACTTTGTCACTGGATTCAAGCTAGTCAGGCTGATGAAGGGTGTTACCCAGAAACCAGTCCCAGGATGCTTGTTTCCGGTTCAGGGAAGACCTGGCTTGGCTGTTCGGGCTGGACTGTTCCCATGAAGCACTGGGTCAAGACTGAATTCCATATAGCTGGGTCCGAACTGAGGTGACGAAGTGAGCTAAAGAATGATGATGGATTCAGCCCGGATCTGTGACTATGGGTGAGTGTCTGAAAAGTTTCAGCGCTCCATCCATCATCTCCTTGTGTTTGCTTCGTTTGCCGTAAGTTTGCAGGGTATGCCGATACGTGGGTCCCTTGCACACTATGCCACTGGATTCAAGCTAGCCTGGCAGATGAAGGGTGTTACCCAGAAACCGGTCAAAGGATGCTTGTTTCCGGTTCAGGATAGACCTGGCTTGGCTGTTCGGGCTGGACTGTTCCCATGAGACACAGGGTCAAGACTGGTTTGCATATAGCTGAGTCTGAACTGAGGTGGTGAAGTGAGCTAAAGAATGATGATGGATACAACCCACATCTGTGACTGGTGGTGAGTGTCTGAAAAGTTTCATTGCTCTGTCCATCATCTCTTTGTGTTTGCTTCGTTCGCCCTCAGTTGACAGGGTATGCCAAGACGTGGGTCCTTTTGCTCACTTTGCCACAAGATTCAAGCTAGCTTGGCTGATGAAGGGTTTTACCCAGAAACCAGTCCCAGGATGCTTGTTTCTGTTTCATGGAAGACCTGGCTAGGCAGTTCAGGCTGGAATGTACCCATGAGGCACAGGGTCAAGACTGATTTGCATATAGCTGGGTCCGAACTGAGGTGGCAAAGTGAGCTAAAGAATGATGATGGATTCAACCCAGATCTGTGACTGTGGGTGAGTGTCTGAAAAGTTTCAGCGCTCCGTCCATCATCTCCTTGCGTTTGCTTTGTTTGCCCAAAGTTAGCAGGGTATGCCGAGACGTGGGTCCTTTGCACACTTTGCCACAGGATTCAAGCTAGCCTGGCTGATGAAGGGTGTTGCCCAAAAACTGGTCCCAGGATGCCTGTTTCCGGTTCAGGAAAGACTTGGCTTGGCTGTTCGGGCTGGACTGTTCCCACGAGACACAGGGTCAAGACAGATTTGTATATGGCTGGGTCTAAATTGCGGTGGCGAAATGAGCTAAAGAATGATGATGGATTCAACCCACATCTGTGACTCGGGGTGAGTGTCTGAAAAGTTTCAGCGTTCTGTCCATCATCTCCTTGTGTTTGCTTTGTTCGCCCTAAGTTGGCAGGGTATGCCCAGACGTGGGGCCTTTGCTCACTTTCCCACAGGATTCAAGCTAGCTTGGCTGATGAAGGGTGTTACCCAGAAACCAGTCCCAGGATGCTTCTTCCCGATTCATGGAAGAACTGGCTTGGCAGTTCGTGCTGGACTGTTCCCATGAGGCACAGGGTCAAGACTGATTTGCATATAGCTGGGTCCGAACTGAAATGGCGAAGTGAACTAAAGAATGATGATGGATTCAACCCAGATCTGTGACTGTGGATGAGTGTCCGAAAAGTTTCAGTGCTCCGTCCATCATCTCCTTGTGTTTGCTTTGTTCACCCTAAGTTGGCAGGGTATGCCCAGACGTGGGTCCCTTGCAAACTTTGCCACTGGATTCAAGCTAGCCAGGCTGATGAAGGGTGTTACCCAAAAACCGGTCCCAGGATGCTTGTTTCCGGTTCAGGGAAGACCTGGCTTGCCTGTTCGGGCTGGACTGTTCCCATGAGACACAGGTTCAAGACTGATTTGCATATAGCTGGGTCTAAACTGAGGTGGCGAAGAGAGCTAAAGAATGATGATGGTTTCAACCCACATCTGTGACTGTGGGTGAGTGTCTGAAAAGTTTCAGCACTCTGTCCATCATCTCCTTGTGTTTGCTTTGTTCGCCCTAAGTTGGCAGGGTATGCCCAGACGTGGGTCCTTTGCTCACTTTGCCACAGGATTCAAGCTAGCTTGGGTGATGAAGGTTGTTACACAGAAACCAATCCCAGGATGCTTGTTTCTGGTTCAGGGAAGACCTGGCTTGGCAGTTCAGACTGGACTGTTCCAATGAGCTTAAGAATGATGATGGATTCAACCCAGATCTTTGGCTGTGGGTGAGTGTCTGAAAAGTTTCAGTGCTCCGTCCATCATCTCCTGGTGTTTGCTTTGTTCGCCCTAAGTTGGCAGGGTATGCCCAGACGTGGGCCCTTGCACACTTTGCCCCTGGATTCAAGCTAGCCAGGCTGATGAAGGGTGTTGCCCAAAAACTGGTCCCAGGATGTTTGTTTCCGGTTCAGGGAAGACCTGGCTTGGCTGTTCGGGCCGGTTTGTTCCCATGAGACACAGGGTCAAGACTGATTTGTATATAGCTGGGTCTGAATTGCGGTGGCGAAATGAGCTAAAGAATGATGATGGATTCAACCAACATCTGTGACTGGGGGTGAGTGTCTGAAAAGTTTCAGCGCTCCGTCCATCATCTCCTTGTGTTTGCTTTGTTCGCCCAAAATTAGCAGGGTATGCCGAGACGAGGATCCTTTGCTCACTTTGCCAAAAGATTCAAGCTAGCTTTGATGATGAAGGGTTTTACCCAGAAACCACTCCAAGGATGCTTGTTTCCTGTTCAGGGAAGACCTGGCTTTGCAGTTCGGGCTGGACTGGTCCCATGAGGCACAGGGTCAAGACTGATTTGCATATAGCTGGGTCCGAACTGAGGTAGCGAAGTGAGCTAAAGAATGATGATGGATTCAACCCGGATCTGTGACTATGGGTGAGTGTCTGAAAAGTTTCAGCGCTCCGTCCATCAACTCTTTGTGTTTGCTTTGTTCGCCCTAAGTTGGCAGGGTATGCCCAGACGTGGGTCCCTTGCACACTATCCCACTGGATTCAAGCTAGCCAGGCTGATGAAGAGTGTTACCCCAAAACCTTCCCAGGATGCTTGTTTCCGGTTCAGAGAAGACCTTGCTTTGCTGTTCGGGCTCTACTGTTCGGATGAGACACAGGGTCAGGAGTGATTTGCATATAGCTGGGTCTGAATTGAGGTGGCAAAGTGAGCTAAAGAATGATGATGGATTCAACCCACATCTGTGACTGGGGTGAGTGTCTGAAAAGTTTCAGCGCTCCGTCCATCATCTCCTTGTGTTTGCTTCGCTCACCCTAAGTTGGCAGGGTATGCCCAGACGTGGGTCCTTTGCTCACTTTGCTACAGGATTCAAGCTAGCTTGGGTGATGAAGGGTGTTACCCAGAAACCAGTCAGTGGATGCTTGTTTCCGGTTCAGGGAAGATCTGGCTTGGCAGTTTGGGCTGGACTGTTCCAATGAGGCACAGAGTCAAGACTGATTTCCATATAGCTAGGTCCAAACTGAGGTGGCGAAGTGAGCTTAAGAATGATGATGGATTCAACCCAGATCTGTGACTGTGGGTGAGTGTCTGAAAAGTTTCAGTGCTCTGTCCTTCATCTCCTTGTGTTTGCTTTGTTCGCCCTAAGTTGACAGGGTATGCCCGACGTGGGCCCCTTGCACACTTTGCCACTGGATTCAAGCTAGCCAGGCTGATGAAGGGTGTTGCCCAAAAACTGGTCCCAGGATGCTTGTTTCCGGTTCAGGGAAGACTTGGCTTGGCTGTTCGGGCTGGACTGTTCTCATGAGACACAGGGTCAAGACAGATTTGTATATAGCTGGGTCTGAATTGCGGTGGCGAAATGACCTAAAGAATGATGATGGATTCAACCCACATCTGTGACTGTTGGTGAGTGTCTGAAAAGTTTCAGTACTCCGTCCATCATCTCCTTGTGTTTGCTTTGTTCACCCTAAGTTGGCAGGGTATGCCCAGACGTGGGTCCCTTGCACACTTTGCCACTGGATTCAAGCTAGCTGGGCTGATGAAGGGTGTTACCCAAAAACCGGTCCCAGGATGCTTGTTTCCGGTACAGGGAAGACCTGGCTTGCCTGTTCGGGCTGGACTGTTCCCATGAGACACAGGTTCAAGACTGATTTGCATATAGCTGGGTCTGAACTGAGGTGGCAAACTGAGCTAAAGAATGATGATGGATTCAACCCACATCTGTGACTGTGGGTGAGTGTCTGAAAAGTTTCAGCGCTCCGTCCATCATCTCCTTGTGTTTGCTTTGTTCGCCCAAAGTTAGCAGGGTATGCCGAGACGTGGGTCCTTTGCTCACTTTGCCACTGGATTCAAGCTAGCCAGGCTGATGAAGGGTGTTGCCCAAAAACTGGTCCCAGGATGCTTGTTTCCGGTTCAGGGAAGACTTGGCTTGGCTGTTCGGGCTGGACTGTTCCCATGAGACACAGGGTCAAGACAGATTTGTATATAGCTGGGTCTGAATTGGGGTGGCGAAATGAGCTAAAGAATGATGATGGATTCAACCCACATCTGTGACTGGGGGTGAGTGTCTGAAAAGTTTCAGCGTTCCGTCCATCATCTCCTTGTGTTTGCTTCGTTCGCCCTAAGTTGGCAGGGTATGCCCAGATGTTGGTCCTTTGCTCACTTTGCCACAGGATTCAAGCTAGCTTGGCTGATGAAGGGGGTTACCCAGAAAAAAGTACCAAGATGCTTGTTTCCGGTTCAGGGAAGACCTGGCTTGGAAGTTTGGGCTGGACTGTTCCCATGAGGCACAGGGTCAAGACTGATTTGCATATAGCTGGGTCTGAACTCAGGTGGCAAATTGAGCTAAGGAATGATGATGGATTCAACCCACATCTGTGACTGGGGGTGAGTGTCTGAAAAGTTTCAGCGTTCCGTCCTTCATCTCCTTCTGTTTGCTTTGTTCGCCCTAAGTTGGCAGGGTATGCCCAGACGTGGGTCCTTTGCTCACTTTGCCACAGGATTCAAGCTAGCTTGGCTGATGAAGGGTGTTACCCAGAAACCAGTACCAAGATGCTTGTTTCCGGTTCAGGAAAGACCTGGCTTGGAAGTTTGGGCTGGACTGTTCCCATGAGGCACAGGGTCAAGACTGATATGCATATTGCTGGGTCTGAACTGAGGTGGCGAAGTGAGCTAAAGAATGATGATAGTTTCAACCCACATCTGTGACTCGGAGTGAGTGTCTGAAAAGTTTCAGCGTTCTGTCCATCATCTCCTTGTGTTTGCTTTGTTCGCCCTAAGTTGGCAGGGTATGCCCAGACGTGGGTCCTTTGCTCACTTTGCCACAGGATTCAAACTAGCTTGGCTGATGAAGGGTGTTACCCAGAAACCAGTCCCAGGATGCTTCTTCCCAATTCATGGAAGAACTGGCTTGGCAGTTCGTGCTGGACTGTTCCCATGAGGCACAGGGTCAAGACTGATTTGCATATAGCTGGGTCCGAACTGAAATGGCGAAGTAAGCTAAAGAATGATGATGGATTCAACCCAGATCTGTGACTGTGGGTGAGTGTCTGAAAAGTTTCAGTACTCCGTCCATCATCTCCTTGTGTTTGCTTTGTTCACCCTAAGTTGGCAGGGTATGCCCAGACGTGGGTCCCTTGCACACTTTGCCACTGGATTCAAGCTAGCTGGGCTGATGAAGGGTGTTACCCAAAAACCGGTCCCAGGATGCTTGTTTCCGGTTCAGGGAAGACCTGGCTTGCCTGTTCGGGCTGGACTGTTCCCATGAGACACAGGTTCAAGACTGATTTGCATATAGCTGGGTCTGAACTGAGGTGGCGAAGAGAGCTAAAGAATGATGATGGATTCAACCCACATCTCTGACTCGGGGTGAGTGTCTGAAAAGATTCAGCGCTCTGCCCATCATCTCCTTGTGTTTGCTTTGTTCGCCCTAAGTTGGCAGGGTATGCCCAGACGTGGGTCCTTTGCTCACTTTGCCACAGGATTCAAGCTAGCTTGGGTGATGAAGGTTGTTACTCAGAAACCAATCCCAGGATGATTGTTTCCGGTTCAGGGAAGACCTGGCTTGGCAGTTCGGGCTGGACTGTTCCCATGAGGCACAGGGTCAAGACTGATTTGCATATAGCTGGGGCCGAACTGAGGTGGCGAAGTGAGCTAAAGAATGAAGGTGGATTCAACCCAGATCTGTGACTGTGGGTGAGTGTCTGAAAGGTTTCAGTGCTCCGTCCATCATCACCTTGTGTTTGCTTAGTTCGCCCTACGTTGGCAGGGTATGCCCAGACGTGGGTCCTTTGCTCACTTTACCACAGGATTCAAGCTAGCTTGGCTGATGAAGGGTGTTACCCAAAAACCAGTCCCAGCATGCTTGTTTCTGGTTCAGGGAAGACCTGGCTTGGCAGTTCGTGCTGGACTTTTCCCATGAGGCAGAGGGTCAAGACTGATTTGCATATAGCTGGGTCCGAACTGAAATGGCGAAGTGAACTAAAGAATGATGATGGATTCAACCCAGATCTGTGACTGTGGATGAGTGTCCGAAAAGTTTCAGTGCTCCGTCCATCATCTCCTTGTGTTTGCTTTGTTCACCCTAAGTTGGCAGGGTATGCCCAGACGTGGGTCCCTTGCAAACTTTGCCACTGGATTCAAGCTAGCCAGGCTGATGAAGGGTGTTACCCAAAAACCGGTCCCAGGATGCTTGTTTCCGGTTCAGGGAAGACCTGGCTTGCCTGTTCGGGCTGGACTGTTCCCATGAGACACAGGTTCAAGACTGATTTGCATATAGCTGGGTCTAAACTGAGGTGGCGAAGAGAGCTAAAGAATGATGATGGTTTCAACCCACATCTGTGACTGTGGGTGAGTGTCTGAAAAGTTTCAGCACTCTGTCCATCATCTCCTTGTGTTTGCTTTGTTCGCCCTAAGTTGGCAGGGTATGCCCAGACGTGGGTCCTTTGCTCACTTTGCCACAGGATTCAAGCTAGTTTGCCTGATGAAGGGGGTTACCCAGAAACCAGTACCAAGATGCTTGTTTCCGGTTCAGGGAAGACCTGGCTTTGCAGTTCGGGCTGGACTGGTCCCATGAGGCACAGGGTCAAGACTGATTTGCATATAGCTGGGTCCGAACTGAGGTAGCGAAGTGAGCTAAAGAATGATGATGGATTCAACCCGGATCTGTGACTATGGGTGAGTGTCTGAAAAGTTTCAGCGCTCCGTCCATCAACTCTTTGTGTTTGCTTTGTTCGCCCTAAGTTGGCAGGGTATGCCCAGACGTGGGTCCCTTGCACACTATCCCACTGGATTCAAGCTAGCCAGGCTGATGAAGAGTGTTACCCCAAAACCTTCCCAGGATGCTTGTTTCCGGTTCAGAGAAGACCTTGCTTTGCTGTTCGGGCTCTACTGTTCGGATGAGACACAGGGTCAGGAGTGATTTGCATATAGCTGGGTCTGAATTGAGGTGGCAAAGTGAGCTAAAGAATGATGATGGATTCAACCCACATCTGTGACTGGGGTGAGTGTCTGAAAAGTTTCAGCGCTCCGTCCATCATCTCCTTGTGTTTGCTTCGCTCACCCTAAGTTGGCAGGGTATGCCCAGACGTGGGTCCTTTGCTCACTTTGCTACAGGATTCAAGCTAGCTTGGGTGATGAAGGGTGTTACCCAGAAACCAGTCAGTGGATGCTTGTTTCCGGTTCAGGGAAGATCTGGCTTGGCAGTTTGGGCTGGACTGTTCCAATGAGGCACAGAGTCAAGACTGATTTCCATATAGCTAGGTCCAAACTGAGGTGGCGAAGTGAGCTTAAGAATGATGATGGATTCAACCCAGATCTGTGACTGTGGGTGAGTGTCTGAAAAGTTTCAGTGCTCTGTCCTTCATCTCCTTGTGTTTGCTTTGTTCGCCCTAAGTTGACAGGGTATGCCCGACGTGGGCCCCTTGCACACTTTGCCACTGGATTCAAGCTAGCCAGGCTGATGAAGGGTGTTGCCCAAAAACTGGTCCCAGGATGCTTGTTTCCGGTTCAGGGAAGACTTGGCTTGGCTGTTCGGGCTGGACTGTTCTCATGAGACACAGGGTCAAGACAGATTTGTATATAGCTGGGTCTGAATTGCGGTGGCGAAATGACCTAAAGAATGATGATGGATTCAACCCACATCTGTGACTGTTGGTGAGTGTCTGAAAAGTTTCAGTACTCCGTCCATCATCTCCTTGTGTTTGCTTTGTTCACCCTAAGTTGGCAGGGTATGCCCAGACGTGGGTCCCTTGCACACTTTGCCACTGGATTCAAGCTAGCTGGGCTGATGAAGGGTGTTACCCAAAAACCGGTCCCAGGATGCTTGTTTCCGGTACAGGGAAGACCTGGCTTGCCTGTTCGGGCTGGACTGTTCCCATGAGACACAGGTTCAAGACTGATTTGCATATAGCTGGGTCTGAACTGAGGTGGCAAACTGAGCTAAAGAATGATGATGGATTCAACCCACATCTGTGACTGTGGGTGAGTGTCTGAAAAGTTTCAGCGCTCCGTCCATCATCTCCTTGTGTTTGCTTTGTTCGCCCAAAGTTAGCAGGGTATGCCGAGACGTGGGTCCTTTGCTCACTTTGCCACTGGATTCAAGCTAGCCAGGCTGATGAAGGGTGTTGCCCAAAAACTGGTCCCAGGATGCTTGTTTCCGGTTCAGGGAAGACTTGGCTTGGCTGTTCGGGCTGGACTGTTCCCATGAGACACAGGGTCAAGACAGATTTGTATATAGCTGGGTCTGAATTGGGGTGGCGAAATGAGCTAAAGAATGATGATGGATTCAACCCACATCTGTGACTGGGGGTGAGTGTCTGAAAAGTTTCAGCGTTCCGTCCATCATCTCCTTGTGTTTGCTTCGTTCGCCCTAAGTTGGCAGGGTATGCCCAGATGTTGGTCCTTTGCTCACTTTGCCACAGGATTCAAGCTAGCTTGGCTGATGAAGGGGGTTACCCAGAAAAAAGTACCAAGATGCTTGTTTCCGGTTCAGGGAAGACCTGGCTTGGAAGTTTGGGCTGGACTGTTCCCATGAGGCACAGGGTCAAGACTGATTTGCATATAGCTGGGTCTGAACTCAGGTGGCAAATTGAGCTAAGGAATGATGATGGATTCAACCCACATCTGTGACTGGGGGTGAGTGTCTGAAAAGTTTCAGCGTTCCGTCCTTCATCTCCTTCTGTTTGCTTTGTTCGCCCTAAGTTGGCAGGGTATGCCCAGACGTGGGTCCTTTGCTCACTTTGCCACAGGATTCAAGCTAGCTTGGCTGATGAAGGGTGTTACCCAGAAACCAGTACCAAGATGCTTGTTTCCGGTTCAGGAAAGACCTGGCTTGGAAGTTTGGGCTGGACTGTTCCCATGAGGCACAGGGTCAAGACTGATATGCATATTGCTGGGTCTGAACTGAGGTGGCGAAGTGAGCTAAAGAATGATGATAGTTTCAACCCACATCTGTGACTCGGAGTGAGTGTCTGAAAAGTTTCAGCGTTCTGTCCATCATCTCCTTGTGTTTGCTTTGTTCGCCCTAAGTTGGCAGGGTATGCCCAGACGTGGGTCCTTTGCTCACTTTGCCACAGGATTCAAACTAGCTTGGCTGATGAAGGGTGTTACCCAGAAACCAGTCCCAGGATGCTTCTTCCCAATTCATGGAAGAACTGGCTTGGCAGTTCGTGCTGGACTGTTCCCATGAGGCACAGGGTCAAGACTGATTTGCATATAGCTGGGTCCGAACTGAAATGGCGAAGTAAGCTAAAGAATGATGATGGATTCAACCCAGATCTGTGACTGTGGGTGAGTGTCTGAAAAGTTTCAGTACTCCGTCCATCATCTCCTTGTGTTTGCTTTGTTCACCCTAAGTTGGCAGGGTATGCCCAGACGTGGGTCCCTTGCACACTTTGCCACTGGATTCAAGCTAGCTGGGCTGATGAAGGGTGTTACCCAAAAACCGGTCCCAGGATGCTTGTTTCCGGTTCAGGGAAGACCTGGCTTGCCTGTTCGGGCTGGACTGTTCCCATGAGACACAGGTTCAAGACTGATTTGCATATAGCTGGGTCTGAACTGAGGTGGCGAAGAGAGCTAAAGAATGATGATGGATTCAACCCACATCTCTGACTCGGGGTGAGTGTCTGAAAAGATTCAGCGCTCTGCCCATCATCTCCTTGTGTTTGCTTTGTTCGCCCTAAGTTGGCAGGGTATGCCCAGACGTGGGTCCTTTGCTCACTTTGCCACAGGATTCAAGCTAGCTTGGGTGATGAAGGTTGTTACTCAGAAACCAATCCCAGGATGATTGTTTCCGGTTCAGGGAAGACCTGGCTTGGCAGTTCGGGCTGGACTGTTCCCATGAGGCACAGGGTCAAGACTGATTTGCATATAGCTGGGGCCGAACTGAGGTGGCGAAGTGAGCTAAAGAATGATGGTGGATTCAACCCAGATCTGTGACTGTGGGTGAGTGTCTGAAAGGTTTCAGTGCTCCGTCCATCATCACCTTGTGTTTGCTTAGTTCGCCCTACGTTGGCAGGGTATGCCCAGACGTGGGTCCTTTGCTCACTTTACCACAGGATTCAAGCTAGCTTGGCTGATGAAGGGTGTTACCCAAAAACCAGTCCCAGCATGCTTGTTTCTGGTTCAGGGAAGACCTGGCTTGGCAGTTCGTGCTGGACTTTTCCCATGAGGCAGAGGGTCAAGACTGATTTGCATATAGCTGGGTCCGAACTGAGGTGGCAAACTGAGCTAAAGAATGATGATGGATTCAACCCACATCTGTGACTGTGGGTGAGTGTCTGAAAAGTTTCAGCGCTCCGTCCATCATCTCCTTGTGTTTGCTTTGTTCGCCCAAAGTTAGCAGGGTATGCCGAGACGTGGGTCCTTTGCTCACTTTGCCACTGGATTCAAGCTAGCCAGGCTGATGAAGGGTGTTGCCCAAAAACTGGTCCCAGGATGCTTGTTTCCGGTTCAGGGAAGACTTGGCTTGGCTGTTCGGGCTGGACTGTTCCCATGAGACACAGGGTCAAGACAGATTTGTATATAGCTGGGTCTGAATTGGGGTGGCGAAATGAGCTAAAGAATGATGATGGATTCAACCCACATCTGTGACTGGGGGTGAGTGTCTGAAAAGTTTCAGCGTTCCGTCCATCATCTCCTTGTGTTTGCTTCGTTCGCCCTAAGTTGGCAGGGTATGCCCAGATGTTGGTCCTTTGCTCACTTTGCCACAGGATTCAAGCTAGCTTGGCTGATGAAGGGGGTTACCCAGAAACCAGTACCAAGATGCTTGTTTCCGGTTCAGGGAAGACCTGGCTTGGAAGTTTGGGCTGGACTGTTCCCATGAGGCACAGGGTCAAGACTGATTTGCATATAGCTGGGTCTGAACTCAGGTGGCAAATTGAGCTAAGGAATGATGATGGATTCAACCCACATCTGTGACTGGGGGTGAGTGTCTGAAAAGTTTCAGCGTTCCGTCCTTCATCTCCTTCTGTTTGCTTTGTTCGCCCTAAGTTGGCAGGGTATGCCCAGACGTGGGTCCTTTGCTCACTTTGCCACAGGATTCAAGCTAGCTTGGCTGATGAAGGGTGTTACCCAGAAACCAGTCCCAGGATGCTTCTTCCCGATTCATGGAAGAACTGGCTTGGCAGTTCGTGCTGGACTGTTCCCATGAGGCACAGGGTCAAGACTGATTTGCATATAGCTGGGTCCGAACTGAAATGGCGAAGTGAACTAAAGAATGATGATGGATTCAACCCAGATCTGTGACTGTGGATGAGTGTCCGAAAAGTTTCAGTGCTCCGTCCATCATCTCCTTGTGTTTGATTTGTTCACCCTAAGTTGGCAGGGTATGCCCAGACGTGGGTCCCTTGCAAACTTTGCCACTGGATTCAAGCTAGCCAGGCTGATGAAGGGTGTTACCCAAAAACCGGTCCCAGGATGCTTGTTTCTGGTTCAGGGAAGACCTGGCTTGCCTGTTCGGGCTGGACTGTTCCCATGAGACACAGGTTCAAGACTGATTTGCATATAGCTGGGTCTAAACTGAGGTGGCGAAGAGAGCTAAAGAATGATGATGGTTTCAACCCACATCTGTGACTGTGGGTGAGTGTCTGAAAAGTTTCAGCACTCTGTCCATCATCTCCTTGTGTTTGCTTTGTTCGCCCTAAGTTGGCAGGGTATGCCCAGACGTGGGTCCTTTGCTCACTTTGCCACAGGATTCAAGCTAGCTTGGGTGATGAAGGTTGTTACACAGAAACCAATCCCAGGATGCTTGTTTCTGGTTCAGGGAAGACCTGGCTTGGCAGTTCAGACTGGACTGTTCCAATGAGCTTAAGAATGATGATGGATTCAACCCAGATCTGTGGCTGTGGGTGAGTGTCTGAAAAGTTTCAGTGCTCCGTCCATCATCTCCTGGTGTTTGCTTTGTTCGCCCTAAGTTGGCAGGGTATGCCCAGACGTGGGCCCCTTGCACACTTTGCCACTGGATTCAAGCTAGCCAGGCTGATGAAGGGTGTTGCCCAAAAACTGGTCCCAGGATGTTTGTTTCCAGTTCAGGGAAGACCTGGCTTGGCTGTTCGGGCTGGTTTGTTCCCATGAGACACAGGGTCAAGACTGATTTGTATATAGCTGGGTCTGAATTGCGGTGGCGAAATGAGCTAAAGAATGATGATGGATTCAACCAACATCTGTGACTGGGGGTGAGTGTCTGAAAAGTTTCAGCGCTCCGTCCATCATCTCCTTGTGTTTGCTTTGTTCGCCCTAAATTAGCAGGGTATGCCGAGACGAGGATCCTTTGCTCACTTTGCCAAAAGATTCAAGCTAGCTTTGATGATGAAGGGTTTTACCCAGAAACCACTCCAAGGATGCTTGTTTCCTGTTCAGGGAAGACCTGGCTTTGCAGTTCGGGCTGGACTGGTCCCATGAGGCACAGGGTCAAGACTGATTTGCATATAGCTGGGTCCGAACTGAGGTAGCGAAGTGAGCTAAAGAATGATGATGGATTCAACCCGGATCTGTGACTGGGGTGAGTGTCTGAAAAGTTTCAGCGCTCCGTCCATCATCTCCTTGTGTTTGCTTCGTTCACCCTAAGTTGGCAGGGTATGCCCAGACGTGGGTCCTTTGCTCACTTTGCTACAGGATTCAAGCTAGCTTGGCTGATGAAGGGTGTTACCCAGAAACCAGTCAGTGGATGCTTGTTTCCGGTTCAGGGAAGATCTGGCTTGGCAGTTTGGGCTGGACTGTTCCAATGAGGCACAGAGTCAAGACTGATTTCCATATAGCTAGGTCCAAACTGAGGTGGCGAAGTGAGCTTAAGAATGATGATGGATTCAACCCAGATCTGTGACTGTGGGTGAGTGTCTGAAAAGTTTCAGTGCTCCGTCCTTCATCTCCTTGTGTTTGCTTTGCTCGCCCTAAGTTGACAGGGTATGCCCGACGTGGGCCCCTTGCACACTTTGCCACTGGATTCAAGCTAGCCAGGCTGATGAAGGGTGTTGCCCAAAAACTGGTCCCAGGATGCTTGTTTCCGGTTCAGGGAAGACTTGGCTTGGCTGTTCGGGCTGGACTGTTCTCATGAGACACAGGGTCAAGACAGATTTGTATATAGCTGGGTCTGAATTGCGGTGGCGAAATGAGCTAAAGAATGATGATGGATTCAACCCACATCTGTGACTGGGGGTGAGTGTCTGAAAAGTTTCAGCGTTCCGTCCTTCATCTCCTTCTGTTTGTTTTGTTCGCCCTAAGTTGGCAGGGTATGCCCAGACGTGGGTCCTTTGCTCACTTTGCCACAGGATTCAAGCTAGCTTGGCTGATGAAGGGTGTTACCCAGAAACCAGTACCAAGATGCTTGTTTCCGGTTCAGGGAAGACCTGGCTTGGAAGTTTGGGCTGGACTGTTCCCATGAGGCACAGGGTCAAGACTGATTTGCATATAGCTGGGTCTGAACTGAGGTGTCGAAGTGAGCTAAAGAATGATGATAGTTTCAACCCACATCTGTGACTCGGGGTGAGTGTCTGAAAAGTTTCAGCGTTCTGTCCATCATCTCCTTCTGTTTGCTTTGTTCGCCCTAAGTTGGCAGGGTATGCCCAGACGTGGGTCCTTTGCTCACTTTGCAACAGGATTCAAACTAGCTTGGCTGATGAAGGGTGTTACCCAGAAACCAGTCCCAGGATGCTTCTTCCCGATTCATGGAAGAACTGGCTTGGCAGTTCGTGCTGGACTGTTCCCATGAGGCACAGGGTCAAGACTGATTTGCATATAGCTGGGTCTGAACTGAAATGGCGAAGTGAGCTAATGAATGATGATGGATTCAACCCAGATCTGTGACTGTGGGTGAGTGTTCGAAAAGTTTCAGTACTCCGTCCATCATCTCCTTGTGTTTGCTTTGTTCACCCTAAGTTGGCAGGGTATGCCCAGACGTGGGTCCCTTGCACACTTTGCCACTGGATTCAAGCTAGCTGGGCTGATGAAGGGTGTTACCCAAAAACCGGTCCCAGGATGCTTGTTTCCGGTTCAGGGAAGACCTGGCTTGCCTGTTCGGGGTGGACTGTTCCCATGAGACACAGGTTCAAGACTGATTTGCATATAGCTGGGTCTGAACTGAGGTGGCGAAGAGAGCTAAAGAATGATGATGGATTCAATCCACATCTCTGACTCGGGGTGAGTGTCTGAAAAGATTCAGCGCTCTGTCCATCATCTCCTTGTGTTTGCTTTGTTCGCTCTAAGTTGGCAGGGTATGCCCAGACGTGGGTCCTTTGCTCACTTTGTCACAGGATTCAAGCTAGCTTGGGTGATGAAGGTTGTTACTCAGAAACCAATCCCAGGATGATTGTTTCCGGTTCAGGGAAAACCTGGCTTGGCAGTTCGGGCTGGACTGTTCCCATGAGGCACAGGGTCAAGACTGATTTGCATATAGCTGGGGCCGAACTGACGTGGCGAAGTGAGCTAAAGAATGATGGTGGTTTCAACCCAGATCTGTGACTGTGGGTGAGTGTCTGAAAGGTTTCAGCGCTCCGTCCATCATCACCTTGTGTTTGCTTAGTTTGCCCTACGTTGGCAGGGTATGCCCAGACGTGGGTCCTTTGCTCACTTTACCACAGGATTCAAGCTAGCTTGGCTGATGAAGGGTGTTACCCAAAAACCAGTCCCAGCATGCTTGTTTCTGGTTCAGGGAAGACCTGGCTTGGCAGTTTGTGCTGGACTTTTCCCATGAGGCAGAGGGTCAAGACTGATTTGCATATAGCTGGGTCCGAACTGAGGTGGCAAAGTGAGCTAAAGAATGATGATGGATTCAACCCACATCTGTGACTGTGGGTGAGTGTCTGAAAAGTTTCAGCGCTCCGTCCATCATCTCCTTGTGTTTGCTTTGTTCGCCTAAAGTTAGCAGGGTATGCCGAGACGTGGGTCCTTTGCACACTTTGCCACTGGATTCAAGCTAGCCAGGCTGATAAAGAGTGTTGCCCAAAAACTGGACCCAGGATGCTTGTTTCCGGTTTAGGGAAGACTTGGCTTGGCTGTTCGGGCTGGACTGTTCCCATGAGACACAGGTTCAAGACTGATTTGCATATAGCTGGGTCTGAACTGAGGTGGCGAAGAGAGCTAAAGAATGATGATGGATTCAACCCACATCTCTGACTCGGGGTGAGTGTCTGAAAAGATTCAGCGCTCTGCCCATCATCTCCTTGTGTTTGCTTTGTTCGCCCTAAGTTGGCAGGGTATGCCCAGACGTGGGTCCTTTGCTCACTTTGCCACAGGATTCAAGCTAGCTTGGGTGATGAAGGTTGTTACTCAGAAACCAATCCCAGGATGATTGTTTCCGGTTCAGGGAAGACCTGGCTTGGCAGTTCGGGCTGGACTGTTCCTATGAGGCACAGGGTCAAGACTGATTTGCATATAGCTGGGGCCGAACTGAGGTGGCGAAGTGAGCTAAAGAATGATGGTGGATTCAACCCAGATCTGTGACTGTGGGTGAGTGTCTGAAAGGTTTCAGTGCTCCGTCCATCATCACCTTGTGTTTGCTTAGTTCGCCCTACGTTGGCAGGGTATGCCCAGATGTTGGTCCTTTGCTCACTTTGCCACAGGATTCAAGCTAGCTTGGCTGATGAAGGGGGTTACCCAGAAACCAGTACCAAGATGCTTGTTTCCGGTTCAGGGAAGACCTGGCTTGGAAGTTTGGGCTGGACTGTTCCCATGAGGCACAGGGTCAAGACTGATTTGCATATAGCTGGGTCTGAACTCAGGTGGCAAAGTGAGCTAAGGAATGATGATGGATTCAACCCAGATCTGTGACTGGGGGTGAGTGTCTGAAAAGTTTCAGCGCTCCATCCTTCATCTCCTTGTGTTTGCTTCGTTCGCCTAAAGTTAGCAGGGTATGCCGAGACGTGGGTCCTTTGCTCACTTTGCCACTGGATTCAAGCTAGCCAGGCTGATGAAGGGTGTTGCCCAAAAACTGGTCCCAGGATGCTTGTTTCCGGTTCAGGGAAGACTTGGCTTGGCTGTTCGGGCTGGACTCTTCCCATGAGACACAGGGTCAAGACAGATTTGTATATAGCTGGGTCTGAATTGGGGTGGCGAAATGAGCTAAAGAATGATGATGGATTCAACCCACATCTGTGACTGGGGGTGAGTGTCAGAAAATTTCAGCGTTCCGTCCATCATCTCCTTGTGTTTGCTTCGTTCGCCCTAAGTTGGCAGGGTATGCCCAGATGTTGGTCCTTTGCTCACTTTGCCACAGGATTCAAGCTAGCTTGGCTGATGAAGGGGGTTACCCAGAAACCAGTACCAAGATGCTTGTTTCCGGTTCAGGGAAGACCTGGCTTGGAAGTTTGGGCTGGACTGTTCCCATGAGGCACAGGGTCAAGACTGATTTGCATATAGCTGGGTCTGAACTCCGGTGGCAAAGTGAGCTAAGGAATGATGATGGATTCAACCCAGATCTGTGACTGGGGGTGAGTGTCTGAAAAGTTTCAGCGCTCCATCCTTCATCTCCTTGTGTTTGCTTCGTTCGCCCTAAGTTTGCAGGGTATGCCGATACGTGGGTCCCTTGCACACTTTGCCACTGGATTCAAGCTAGCCTGGCAGATGAAGGGTGTTACCCAGAAACCGGTCAAAGGATGCTTGTTTCCGGTTCAGGATAGACCTGGCTTGGCTGTTCGGGCTGGACTGTTCCCATGAGACACAGGGTCAAGACTGGTTTGCATATAGCTGAGTCTGAACTCAGGTGGCGAAGTGAGCTAAAGAATGATGATGGATTCAACCCACATCTGTGACTGGTGGTGAGTGTCTGAAAAGTTTCATTGCTCCGTCCATCATCCCCTTGTGTTTGCTTTGTTCGCCCTAAGTTGACAGGGTATGCCAAGACGTGGGTCCTTTGCTCACTTTGACACAAGATTCAAGCTAGCTTGGCTGATGAAGGGTTTTACCCAGAAACCAGTCCCAGGATGCTTGTTTCTGTTTCATGGAAAACCTGGCTTGGCATTTTGGGCTTTAATGTTCCCATGAGGCACAGGGTCAAGACTGATTTGCATATAGCTGGGTCCGAACCGAGGTGGCGAAGTGAGCTAAAGAATGATGATGGATTCTACCCAGATCTGTGACAGTGGGTGAGTGTCTGAAAAGATTCAGCGCTCTGTCCATCATCTCCTTGTGTTTGCTTTGTTCGCCCTAAGTTGGCAGGGTATGCCCAGACGTGGGTCCCTTGCACACTTTGTCACTGGATTCAAGCTAGTCAGGCTGATGAAGGGTGTTACCCAGAAACCAGTCCCAGGATGCTTGTTTCCGGTTGAGGGAAGACCTGGCTTGGCTGTTCGGGCTGGACTGTTCCCATGAAGCACTGGGTCAAGACTGAATTCCATATAGCTGGGTCCGAACTGAGGTGACGAAGTGAGCTAAAGAATGATGATGGATTCAGCCCGGATCTGTGACTATGGGTGAGTGTCTGAAAAGTTTCAGCGCTCCATCCATCATCTCCTTGTGTTTGCTTCGTTTGCCGTAAGTTTGCAGGGTATGCCGATACGTGGGTCCCTTGCACACTTTGCCACTGGATTCAAGCTAGCCTGGCAGATGAAGGGTGTTACCCAGAAACCGGTCAAAGGATGCTTGTTTCCGGTTCAGGATAGACCTGGCTTGGCTGTTCGGGCTGGACTGTTCCCATGAGACACAGGGTCAAGACTGGTTTGCATATAGCTGAGTCTGAACTGAGGTGGTGAAGTGAGCTAAAGAATGATGATGGATACAACCCACATCTGTGACTGGTGGTGAGTGTCTGAAAAGTTTCATTGCTCCGTCCATCATCTCTTTGTGTTTGCTTCGTTCGCCCTAAGTTGACAGGGTATGCCAAGACGTGGGTCCTTTTGCTCACTTTGCCACAAGATTCAAGCTAGCTTGGCTGATGAAGGGTTTTACCCAGAAACCAGTCCCAGGATGCTTGTTTCTGTTTCATGGAAGACCTGGCTTGGCAGTTCGGGCTGGACTGTTCCCATGAGGCACAGGGTCAAGACTGATTTGCATATAGCTGGGTCTGAACTGAGGTGTCGAAGTGAGCTAAAGAATGATGATAGTTTCAACCCACATCTGTGACTCGGGGTGAGTGTCTGAAAAGTTTCAGCGTTCTGTCCATCATCTCCTTCTGTTTGCTTTGTTCGCCCTAAGTTGGCAGGGTATGCCCAGACGTGGGTCCTTTGCTCACTTTGCCACAGGATTCAAACTAGCTTGGCTGATGAAGGGTGTTACCCAGAAACCAGTCCCAGGATGCTTCTTCCCGATTCATGGAAGAACTGGCTTGGCAGTTCGTGCTGGACTGTTCCCATGAGGCACAGGGTCAAGACTGATTTGCATATAGCTGGGTCCGAACTGAAATGGCGAAGTGAGCTAATGAATGATGATGGATTCAACCCAGATCTGTGACTGTGGTTGAGTGTTCGAAAAGTTTCAGTACTCCGTCCATCATCTCCTTGTGTTTGCTTTGTTCACCCTAAGTTGGCAGGGTATGCCCAGACGTGGGTCCCTTGCACACTTTGCCACTGGATTCAAGCTAGCTGGGCTGATGAAGGGTGTTACCCAAAAACCGGTCCCAGGATGCTTGTTTCCGGTTCAGGGAAGACCTGGCTTGCCTGTTCGGGGTGGACTGTTCCCATGAGACACAGGTTCAAGACTGATTTGCATATAGCTGGGTCTGAACTGAGGTGGCGAAGAGAGCTAAAGAATGATGATGGATTCAATCCACATCTCTGACTCGGGGTGAGTGTCTGAAAAGATTCAGCGCTCTGTCCATCATCTCCTTGTGTTTGCTTTGTTCGCTCTAAGTTGGCAGGGTATGCCCAGACGTGGGTCCTTTGCTCACTTTGTCACAGGATTCAAGCTAGCTTGGGTGATGAAAGTTGTTACTCAGAAACCAATCCCAGGATGATTGTTTCCGGTTCAGGGAAAACCTGGCTTGGCAGTTCGGGCTGGACTGTTCCCATGAGGCACAGGGTCAAGACTGATTTGCATATAGCTGGGGCCGAACTGACGTGGCGAAGTGAGCTAAAGAATGATGGTGGTTTCAACCCAGATCTGTGACTGTGGGTGAGTGTCTGAAAGGTTTCAGCGCTCCGTCCATCATCACCTTGTGTTTGCTTAGTTTGCCCTACGTTGGCAGGGTATGCCCAGACGTGGGTCCTTTGCTCACTTTACCACAGGATTCAAGCTAGCTTGGCTGATGAAGGGTGTTACCCAAAAACCAGTCCCAGCATGCTTGTTTCTGGTTCAGGGAAGACCTGGCTTGGCAGTTTGTGCTGGACTTTTCCCATGAGGCAGAGGGTCAAGACTGATTTGCATATAGCTGGGTCCGAACTGAGGTGGCAAAGTGAGCTAAAGAATGATGATGGATTCAACCCACATCTGTGACTGTGGGTGAGTGTCTGAAAAGTTTCAGCGCTCCGTCCATCATCTCCTTGTGTTTGCTTTGTTCGCCTAAAGTTAGCAGGGTATGCCGAGACGTGGGTCCTTTGCACACTTTGCCACTGGATTCAAGCTAGCCAGGCTGATAAAGAGTGTTGCCCAAAAACTGGACCCAGGATGCTTGTTTCCGGTTTAGGGAAGACTTGGCTTGGCTGTTCGGGCTGGACTGTTCCCATGAGACACAGGTTCAAGACTGATTTGCATATAGCTGGGTCTGAACTGAGGTGGCGAAGAGAGCTAAAGAATGATGATGGATTCAACCCACATCTCTGACTCGGGGTGAGTGTCTGAAAAGATTCAGCGCTCTGCCCATCATCTCCTTGTGTTTGCTTTGTTCGCCCTAAGTTGGCAGGGTATGCCCAGACGTGGGTCCTTTGCTCACTTTGCCACAGGATTCAAGCTAGCTTGGGTGATGAAGGTTGTTACTCAGAAACCAATCCCAGGATGATTGTTTCCGGTTCAGGGAAGACCTGGCTTGGCAGTTCGGGCTGGACTGTTCCTATGAGGCACAGGGTCAAGACTGATTTGCATATAGCTGGGGCCGAACTGAGGTGGCGAAGTGAGCTAAAGAATGATGGTGGATTCAACCCAGATCTGTGACTGTGGGTGAGTGTCTGAAAGGTTTCAGTGCTCCGTCCATCATCACCTTGTGTTTGCTTAGTTCGCCCTACGTTGGCAGGGTATGCCCAGATGTTGGTCCTTTGCTCACTTTGCCACAGGATTCAAGCTAGCTTGGCTGATGAAGGGGGTTACCCAGAAACCAGTACCAAGATGCTTGTTTCCGGTTCAGGGAAGACCTGGCTTGGAAGTTTGGGCTGGACTGTTCCCATGAGGCACAGGGTCAAGACTGATTTGCATATAGCTGGGTCTGAACTCAGGTGGCAAAGTGAGCTAAGGAATGATGATGGATTCAACCCAGATCTGTGACTGGGGGTGAGTGTCTGAAAAGTTTCAGCGCTCCATCCTTCATCTCCTTGTGTTTGCTTCGTTCGCCTAAAGTTAGCAGGGTATGCCGAGACGTGGGTCCTTTGCTCACTTTGCCACTGGATTCAAGCTAGCCAGGCTGATGAAGGGTGTTGCCCAAAAACTGGTCCCAGGATGCTTGTTTCCGGTTCAGGGAAGACTTGGCTTGGCTGTTCGGGCTGGACTCTTCCCATGAGACACAGGGTCAAGACAGATTTGTATATAGCTGGGTCTGAATTTGGGTGGCGAAATGAGCTAAAGAATGATGATGGATTCAACCCACATCTGTGACTGGGGGTGAGTGTCAGAAAATTTCAGCGTTCCGTCCATCATCTCCTTGTGTTTGCTTCGTTCGCCCTAAGTTGGCAGGGTATGCCCAGATGTTGGTCCTTTGCTCACTTTGCCACAGGATTCAAGCTAGCTTGGCTGATGAAGGGGGTTACCCAGAAACCAGTACCAAGATGCTTGTTTCCGGTTCAGGGAAGACCTGGCTTGGAAGTTTGGGCTGGACTGTTCCCATGAGGCACAGGGTCAAGACTGATTTGCATATAGCTGGGTCTGAACTCCGGTGGCAAAGTGAGCTAAGGAATGATGATGGATTCAACCCAGATCTGTGACTGGGGGTGAGTGTCTGAAAAGTTTCAGCGCTCCATCCTTCATCTCCTTGTGTTTGCTTCGTTCGCCCTAAGTTTGCAGGGTATGCCGATACGTGGGTCCCTTGCACACTTTGCCACTGGATTCAAGCTAGCCTGGCAGATGAAGGGTGTTACCCAGAAACCGGTCAAAGGATGCTTGTTTCCGGTTCAGGATAGACCTGGCTTGGCTGTTCGGGCTGGACTGTTCCCATGAGACACAGGGTCAAGACTGGTTTGCATATAGCTGAGTCTGAACTCAGGTGGCGAAGTGAGCTAAAGAATGATGATGGATTCAACCCACATCTGTGACTGGTGGTGAGTGTCTGAAAAGTTTCATTGCTCCGTCCATCATCCCCTTGTGTTTGCTTTGTTCGCCCTAAGTTGACAGGGTATGCCAAGACGTGGGTCCTTTGCTCACTTTGACACAAGATTCAAGCTAGCTTGGCTGATGAAGGGTTTTACCCAGAAACCAGTCCCAGGATGCTTGTTTCTGTTTCATGGAAAACCTGGCTTGGCATTTTGGGCTTTAATGTTCCCATGAGGCACAGGGTCAAGACTGATTTGCATATAGCTGGGTCCGAACCGAGGTGGCGAAGTGAGCTAAAGAATGATGATGGATTCTACCCAGATCTGTGACAGTGGGTGAGTGTCTGAAAAGATTCAGCGCTCTGTCCATCATCTCCTTGTGTTTGCTTTGTTCGCCCTAAGTTGGCAGGGTATGCCCAGACGTGGGTCCCTTGCACACTTTGTCACTGGATTCAAGCTAGTCAGGCTGATGAAGGGTGTTACCCAGAAACCAGTCCCAGGATGCTTGTTTCCGGTTGAGGGAAGACCTGGCTTGGCTGTTCGGGCTGGACTGTTCCCATGAAGCACTGGGTCAAGACTGAATTCCATATAGCTGGGTCCGAACTGAGGTGACGAAGTGAGCTAAAGAATGATGATGGATTCAGCCCGGATCTGTTACTATGGGTGAGTGTCTGAAAAGTTTCAGCGCTCCATCCATCATCTCCTTGTGTTTGCTTCGTTTGCCGTAAGTTTGCAGGGTATGCCGATACGTGGGTCCCTTGCACACTTTGCCACTGGATTCAAGCTAGCCTGGCAGATGAAGGGTGTTACCCAGAAACCGGTCAAAGGATGCTTGTTTCCGGTTCAGGATAGACCTGGCTTGGCTGTTCGGGCTGGACTGTTCCCATGAGACACAGGGTCAAGACTGGTTTGCATATAGCTGAGTCTGAACTGAGGTGGTGAAGTGAGCTAAAGAATGATGATGGATACAACCCACATCTGTGACTGGTGGTGAGTGTCTGAAAAGTTTCATTGCTCCGTCCATCATCTCTTTGTGTTTGCTTCGTTCGCCCTAAGTTGACAGGGTATGCCAAGACGTGGGTCCTTTTGCTCACTTTGCCACAAGATTCAAGCTAGCTTGGCTGATGAAGGGTTTTACCCAGAAACCAGTCCCAGGATGCTTGTTTCTGTTTCATGGAAGACCTGGCTTGGCAGTTCGGGCTGGAATGTTCCCATGAGGCACAGGGTCAAGACTGATTTGCATATAGCTGGGTCTGAACTGAGGTGGCGAAGAGAGCTAAAGAATGATGATGGATTCAACCCACATATGTGACTGTGGGTGAGTGTCTGAAAAGTTTAAGCGCTCCGTCCATCATCTCCTTGTGTTTGCTTAGTTCGCCCTACGTTGGCAGGGTATGCCCAGACGTGCGTCCTTTGCTCACTTTACCACAGGATTCAAGCTAGCTTGGCTGATGAAGGGTGTTACACAAAAACCAGTCCCAACATGCTTGTTTCTGGTTCAGGGAAGACCTGGCTTGGCAGTTTGGGCTGAACTGTTCCCATGAGGCACAGGGTCAAGACTGATTTGCATATAGCTGGGTCCGAACTGAGGTGGCAAAGTGAGCTAAAGAATGATGATGGATTCAACCCAGATCTGTGACTGTGGGTGAGTGTCTGAAAAGTTTCAGCGCTCTGTCCATCATCTCCTTGCGTTTGCTTTGTTTGCCCAAAGTTAGCAGGGTATGCCGAGACGTGGGTCCTTTGCACACTTTGCCACAGGATTCAAGCTAGCCTGGCTGATGAAGGGTGTTGCCCAAAAACTGGTCCCAGGATGCCTGTTTCCGGTTCAGGGAAGACTTGGCTTGGCTGTTCGGGCTGGACTGTTCCCACGAGACACAGGGTCAAGACAGATTTGTATATAGCTGGGTCTAAATTGCGGTGGCGAAATGAGCTAAAGAATGATGATGGATTCAACCCACATATGTGACTCGGGGTGAGTGTCTGAAAAGTTACAGCGTTCTGTCCATCATCTCCTTGTGTTTGCTTTGTTCGCCCTAAGTTGGCAGGGTATGCCCAGACGTGGGGCCTTTGCTCACTTTCCCACAGGATTCAAGCTAGCTTGGCTGATGAAGGGTGTTACCCAGAAACCAGTCCCAGGATGCTTCTTCCCGATTCATGGAAGAACTGGCTTGGCAGTTCGTGCTGGACTGTTCCCATGAGGCACAGGGTCAAGTCTGATTTGCATATAGCTGGGTCCGAACTGAAATGGCGAAGTGAACTAAAGAATGATGATGGATTCAACCCAGATCTGTGACTGTGGATGAGTGTCCGAAAAGTTTCAGTGCTCCGTCCATCATATCCATGTGTTTGCTTTGTTCACCCTAAGTTGGCAGGGTATGCCCAGACGTGGGTCCCTTGCAATCTTTGCCACTGGATTCAAGCTAGCCAGGCTGATGAAGGTTGTTACTCAGAAACCAATCCCAGGATGATTGTTTCCGGTTCAGGGAAAACCTGGCTTGGCAGTTCGGGCTGGACTGTTCCCATGAGGCACAGGGTCAAGACTGATTTGCATATAGCTGGGGCCGAACTGAGGTGGCGAAGTGAGCTAAAGAATGATGGTGGATTCAACCCAGATCTGTGACTGTGGGTGAGTGTCTGAAAGGTTTCAGCGCTCCGTCCATCATCACCTTGTGTTTGCTTAGTTTGCCCTACGTTGGCAGGGTATGCCCAGACGTGGGTCCTTTGCTCACTTTACCACAGGATTCAAGCTAGCTTGGCTGATGAAGGGTGTTACCCAAAAACCAGTCCCAGCATGCTTGTTTCTGGTTCAGGGAAGACCTGGCTTGGCAGTTTGTGCTGGACTTTTCCCATGAGGCAGAGGGTCAAGACTGATTTGCATATAGCTGGGTCCGAACTGAGGTGGCAAAGTGAGCTAAAGAATGATGATGGATTCAACCCACATCTGTGACTGTGGGTGAGTGTCTGAAAAGTTTCAGCGCTCCGTCCATCATCTCCTTGTGTTTGCTTTGTTCGCCCAAAGTTAGCAGGGTATGCCGAGACGTGGGTCCTTTGCACACTTTGCCACTGGATTCAAGCTAGCCAGGCTGATAAAGAGTGTTGCCCAAAAACTGGACCCAGGATGCTTGTTTCCGGTTTAGGGAAGACTTGGCTTGGCTGTTCGGGCTGGACTGTTCCCATGAGACACAGGGTCAAGACAGATTTGTATATAGCTGGGTCTGAATTGCGGTGGCGAAATGAGCTAAAGAATGATGATGAATTCAACGCACATCTGTGACTGGGGTGAGTGTCTGAAAAGTTTCAGCGTTCCGTCCTTCATCTCCTTCTGTTTGCTTCGTTCGCCCTAAGTTGGCAGGGTATGCCCAGATGTGGGTCCTTTGCTCACTTTGCCACAGGATTCAAGCTAGCTTGGCTGATGAAGGGTGTTGCCCAAAAACTGGACCCAGGATGCTTGTTTCCGGTTTAGGGAAGACTTGGCTTGGCTGTTCGGGCTGGACTGTTCCCATGAGACACAGGGTCAAGACAGATTTGTATACAGCTGGGTCTGAATTGCGGTGGCGAAATGAGCTAAAGAATGATGATGGATTCAACCCACATCTGTGACTCGGGGTGAGTGTCTGAAAAGTTTCAGCGTTCTGTCCATCATCTCCTTGTGTTTGCTTTGTTCGCCCTAAGTTGGCAGGGTATGCCCAGACGTGGGTCCTTTGCTCACTTTACCACAGGATTCAAGCTAGCTTGGCTTATGAAGGTGTTTTACCCAGAAACCAGTCCCATGATGCTTGTTTCTGTTTCATGGAAGACCTGGCTTGACAGTTCGGGCTGGAATGTTCCCATGAGGCACAGGGTCAAGACTGATTTGCATATAGCTGGGTCTGAACTGAGGTGGCGAAGAGAGCTAAAGAATGATGATGGATTCAACCCACATCTGTGACTGTGGGTGAGTGTCTGAAAAGTTTAAGCGCTCCGTCCATCATCTCCTTGTGTTTGCTTAGTTCGCCCTATGTTGGCAGGGTATGCCCAGACGTGCGTCCTTTGCTCACTTTACCACAGGATTCAAGCTAGCTTGGCTGATGAAGGGTGTTACACAAAAACCAGTCCCAGCATGCTTGTTTCTGGTTCAGGGAAGACCTGGCTTGGCAGTTTGGGCTGAACTGTTCCCATGAGGCACAGGGTCAAGACTGATTTGCATATAGCTGTGTCCGAACTGAGGTGGCAAAGTGAGCTAAAGAATGATGATGGATTCAACCCAGATCTGTGACTGTGGGTGAGTGTCTGAAAAGTTTCAGCGCTCCGTCCATCATCTCCTTGTGTTTGCTTTGTTTGCCCAAAGTTAGCAGGGTATGCCGAGACGTGGGTCCTTTGCACACTTTGCCACAGGATTCAAGCTAGCCTGGCTGATGAAGGGTGTTGCCCAAAAACTGGTCCCAGGATGCCTGTTTCCGGTTCAGGGAAGACTTGGCTTGGCTGTTCAGGCTGGACTGTTCCCACGAGACACAGGGTCAAGACAGATTTGTATATAGCTGGGTCTAAATTGCGGTGGCGAAATGAGCTAAAGAATGATGATGGATTCAACCCACATCTGTGACTCGGGGTGAGTGTCTGAAAAGTTACAGCGTTCTGTCCATCATCTCCTTGTGTTTGCTTTGTTCGCCCTAAGTTGGCAGGGTATGCCCAGACGTGGGGCCTTTGCTCACTTTCCCACAGGATTCAAGCTAGCTTGGCTGATGAAGGGTGTTACCCAGAAACCAGTCCCAGGATGCTTCTTCCCGATTCACGGAAGAACTGGCTTGGCAGTTCGTGCTGGACTGTTCCCATGAGGCACAGGGTCAAGACTGATTTGCATATAGCTGGGTCCGAACTGAAATAGCGAAATGAACTAAAGAATGATGATGGATTCAACCCAGATCTGTGACTGTGGATGAGTGTCCGAAAAGTTTCAGTGCTCCGTCCATCATCTCCTTGTGTTTGCTTTGTTCACCCTAAGTTGGCAGGGTATGCCCAGACGTGGGTCCCTTGCAAACTTTGCCACTGGATTCAAGCTAGCCAGGCTGATGAAGGGTGTTACCCAAAAACCGGTCCCAGGATGCTTGTTTCCGGTTCAGGGAAGACCTGCCTTGGCAGTTTGTGCTGGACTTTTCCCATGAGACACAGGTTCAAGACTGATTTGCATATAGCTGGGTCTAAACTGAGGTGGCGAAGAGAGCTAAAGAATGATGATGGTTTCAACCCACATCTCTGACTCGGGGTGAGTGTCTGAAAAGATTCAGCGCTCTGTCCATCATCTCCTTGTGTTTGCTTTGTTCGCTCTAAGTTGGCAGGGTATGCCCAGACGTGGGTCCTTTGCTCACTTTGTCACAGGATTCAAGCTAGCTTGGGTGATGAAGGTTGTTACTCAGAAACCAATCCCAGGATGATTGTTTCCGGTTCAGGGAAAACCTGGCTTGGCAGTTCGGGCTGGACTGTTCCCATGAGGCACAGGGTCAAGACTGATTTGCATATAGCTGGGGCCGAACTGAGGTGGCGAAGTGAGCTAAAGAATGATGGTGGATTCAACCCAGATCTGTGACTGTGGGTGAGTGTCTGAAAGGTTTCAGCGCTCCGTCCATCATCACCTTGTGTTTGCTTAGTTTGCCCTACGTTGGCAGGGTATGCCCAGACGTGGGTCCTTTGCTCACTTTACCACAGGATTCAAGCTAGCTTGGCTGATGAAGGGTGTTACCCAAAAACCAGTCCCAGCATGCTTGTTTCTGGTTCAGGGAAGACCTGGCTTGGCAGTTTGTGCTGGACTTTTCCCATGAGGCAGAGGGTCAAGACTGATTTGCATATAGCTGGGTCCGAACTGAGGTGGCAAAGTGAGCTAAAGAATGATGATGGATTCAACCCACATCTGTGACTGTGGGTGAGTGTCTGAAAAGTTTCAGCGCTCCGTCCATCATCTCCTTGTGTTTGCTTTGTTCGCCCAAAGTTAGCAGGGTATGCCGAGACGTGGGTCCTTTGCACAAATTTGCCACTGGATTCAAGCTAGCCAGGCTGATAAAGAGTGTTGCCCAAAAACTGGACCCAGGATGCTTGTTTCCGGTTTAGGGAAGACTTGGCTTGGCTGTTCGGGCTGGACTGTTCCCATGAGACACAGGGTCAAGACAGATTTGTATATAGCTGGGTCTGAATTGCGGTGGCGAAATGAGCTAAAGAATGATGATGGATTCAACGCACATCTGTGACTGGGGGTGAGTGTCTGAAAAGTTTCAGCGTTCCGTCCTTCATCTCCTTCTGTTTGCTTTGTTCGCCCTAAGTTGGCAGGGTATGCCCAGATGTGGGTCCTTTGCTCACTTTGCCACAGGATTCAAGCTAGCTTGGCTGATGAAGGGTGTTGCCCAAAAACTGGACCCAGGATGCTTGTTTCCGGTTTAGGGAAGACTTGGCTTGGCTGTTCGGGCTGGACTGTTCCCATGAGACACAGGGTCAAGACAGATTTGTATATAGCTGGGTCTGAATTGCGGTGGCGAAATGAGCTAAAGAATGATGATGGATTCAACCCACATCTGTGACTCGGGGTGAGTGTCTGAAAAGTTTCAGCGTTCTGTCCATCATCTCCTTGTGTTTGCTTTGTTCGCCCTAAGTTGGCAGGGTATGCCCAGACGTGGGTCCTTTGCTCACTTTGCCACAGGATTCAAACTAGCTTGGCTGATGAAGGGTGTTACCCAGAAACCAGTCCCAGGATGCTTCTTCCCGATTCATGGAAGAACTGGCTTGGCAGTTCGTGCTGGACTGTTCCCATGAGGCACAGGGTCAAGATTGATTTGCATATAGCTGGGTCCGAACTGAAATGGCGAAGTGAGCTAAAGAATGATGATGGATTCAACCCAGATCTGTGACTGTGGGTGAGTGTCTGAAAAGTTTCAGTACTCCGTCCATCATCTCCTTGTGTTTGCTTTGTTCGCCCTAAGTTGGCAGGGTATGCCCAGATGTTGGTCCTTTGCTCACTTTGCCACAGGATTCAAGCTAGCTTGGCTGATGAAGGGGGTTACCCAGAAACCAGTACCCAGATGCTTGTTTCCGGTTCAGGGAAGACCTGGCTTGGAAGTTTGGGCTGGACTGTTCCCATGAGGCACAGGGTCAAGACTGATTTGCATATAGCTGGGTCTGAACTCAGGTGGCAAAGTGAGCTAAGGAATGATGATGGATTCAACCCAGATCTGTGACTGGGGGTGAGTGTCTGAAAAGTTTCAGCGCTCCATCCTTCATCTCCTTGTGTTTGCTTCGTTCGCCCTAAGTTTGCAGGGTATGCCAATACGTGGGTCCCTTGCACACTTTGCCACTGGATTCAAGCTAGCCTGGCAGATGAAGGGTGTTACCCAGAAACCGGTCAAAGGATGCTTGTTTCCGGTTCAGGATAGACCTGGCTTGGCTGTTCGGGCTGGACTGTTCCCATGAGACACAGGGTCAAGACTGGTTTGCATATAGCTGAGTCTGAACTCAGGTGGCGAAGTGAGCTAAAGAATGATGATGGATTCAACCCACATCTGTGACTGGTGGTGAGTGTCTGAAAAGTTTCATTGCTCCGTCCATCATCCCCTTGTGTTTGCTTCGTTCGCCCTAAGTTGACAGGGTATGCCAAGACGTGGGTCCTTTGCTCACTTTGACACAAGATTCAAGCTAGCTTGGCTGATGAAGGGTTTTACCCAGAAACCAGTCCCAGGATGCTTGTTTCTGTTTCATGGAAAACCTGGCTTGGCATTTTGGGCTGGAATGTTCCCATGAGGCACAGGGTCAAGACTGATTTGCATATAGCTGGGTCCGAACCGAGGTGGCGAAGTGAGCTAAAGAGTGATGATGGATTCTACCCAGATCTGTGACAGTGGGTGAGTGTCTGAAAAGATTCAGCGCTCTGTCCATCATCTCCTTGTGTTTGCTTTGTTCGCCCTAAGTTGGCAGGGTATGCCCAGACGTGGGTCCCTTGCACACTTTGTCACTGGATTCAAGCTAGTCAGGCTGATGAAGGGTGTTACCCAGAAACCAGTCCCAGGATGCTTGTTTCCGGTTGAGGGAAGACCTGGCTTGGCTGTTTGGGCTGGACTGTTCCCATGAAGCACTGGGTCAAGACTGAATTCCATATAGCTGGGTCCGAACTGAGGTGACGAAGTGAGCTAAAGAATGATGATGTATTCAGCCCGGATCTGTGACTATGGGTGAGTGTCTGAAAATTTTCAGCGCTCCATCCATCATCTCCTTGTGTTTGCTTCGTTTGCCGTAAGTTTGCAGGGTATGCCGATACGTGGGTCCCTTGCACACTTTGCCACTGGATTCAAGCTAGCCTGGCAGATGAAGGGTGTTACCCAGAAACCGGTCAAAGGATGCTTGTTTCCGGTTCAGGATAGACCTGGCTTGGCTGTTCGGGCTGGACTGTTCCCATGAGACACAGGGTCAAGACTGGTTTGCATATAGCTGAGTCTGAACTGAGGTGGTGAAGTGAGCTAAAGAATGATGATGGATACAACCCACATCTGTGACTGGTGGTGAGTGTCTGAAAAGTTTCATTGCTCCGTCCATCGTCTCTTTGTGTTTGCTTCGTTCGCCCTAAGTTGACAGGGTATGCCAAGACGTGTGTCCTTTTGCTCACTTTGCAACAAGATTCAAGCTAGCTTGGCTGATGAAGGGTTTTACCCAGAAACCAGTCCCAGGATGCTTGTTTCTGTTTCATGGAAGACCTGGCTTGGCAGTTCGGGCTGGAATGTTCCCATGAGGCACAGGGTCAAGACTGATTTGCATATAGCTGGGTCTGACCTGAGGTGGCGAAGAGAGCTAAAGAATGATGATGGATTCAACCCACATCTTTGACTGTGGGTGACTGTCTGAAAAGTTTAAGCGCTCCGTCCATCATCTCCTTGTGTTTGCTTAGTTCGCCCTACGTTGGCAGGGTATGCCCAGACGTGCGTCCTTTGCTCACTTTACCACAGGATTCAAGCTAGCTTGGCTGATGAAGGGTGTTACACAAAAACCAGTCCCAGCATGCTTGTTTCTGGTTCAGGGAAGACCTGGCTTGGCAGTTTAGGCTGAACTGTTCCCATGAGGCACAGGGTCAAGACTGATTTGCATATAGCTGGGTCCGAACTGAGGTGGCAAAGTGAGCTAAAGAATGATGATGGATTTAACCCAGATCTGTGACTGTGGGTGAGTGTCTGAAAAGTTTCAGCGCTCCGTCCATCATCTCCTTGCGTTTGCTTTGTTTGCCCAAAGTTAGCAAGGTATGCCGAGACGTGGGTCCTTTGCACACTTTGCCACAGGATTCAAGCTAGCCTGGCTGATGAAGGGTGTTGCCCAAAAACTGGTCCCAGGATGCCTGTTTCCGGTTCAGGGAAGACTTGGCTTGGCTGTTCGGGCTGGACTGTTCCCACGAGACACAGGGTCAAGACAGATTTGTATATAGCTGGGTCTAAATTGCGGTGGCGAAATGAGCTAAAGAATGATGATGGATTCAACCCACATCTGTGACTCGGGGTGAGTGTCTGAAAAGTTTCAGCGTTCTGTCCATCATCTCCTTGTGTTTGCTTTGTTCGCCCTAAGTTGGCAGGGTATGCCCAGACGTGGGGCCTTTGCTCACTTTCCCACAGGATTCAAGCTAGCTTGGCTGATGAAGGGTGTTACCCAGAAACCAGTCCCAGGATGCTTCTTCCCGATTCATGGAAGAACTGGCTTGGCAGTTCGTGCTGGACTTTTCCCATGAGGCACAGGGTCAAGACTGATTTGCATATAGCTGGGTCCGAACTGAAATGGCGAAGTGAACTAAAGAATGATGATGGATTCAACCCAGATCTGTGACTGTGGATGAGTGTCCGAAAAGTTTCAGTGCTCCGTCCATCATCTCCTTGTGTTTGCTTTGTTCACCCTAAGTTGGCAGGGTATGCCCAGACGTGGGTCCCTTGCAAACTTTGCCACTGGATTCAAGCTAGCCAGGCTGATGAAGGGTGTTACACAAAAACCGGTCCCAGGATGCTTGTTTCCGGTTCAGGGAAGACCTGGCTTGCCTGTTCGGGCTGGACTGTTCCCATGAGACACAGGTTCAAGACTGATTTGCATATAGCTGGGTCTAAACTGAGGTGGCGAAGAGAGCTAAAGAATGATGATGGTTTCAACCCACATCTGTGACTGTGGGTGAGTGTCTGAAAAGTTTCAGCACTCTGTCCATCATCTCCTTGTGTTTGCTTTGTTCGCCCTAAGTTGGCAGGGTATGCCCAGACGTGGGTCCTTTGCTCACTTTGCCACAGGATTCAAGCTAGCTTGGGTGATGAAGGTTGTTACACAGAAACCAATCCCAGGATGCTTGTTTCTGGTTCAGGGAAGACCTGGCTTGGCAGTTCAGACTGGACTGTTCCAATGAGCTTAAGAATGATGATGGATTCAACCCAGATCTGTGGCTGTGGGTGAGTGTCTGAAAAGTTTCAGTGCTCCGTCCATCATCTCCTGGTGTTTGCTTTGTTCGCCTTAAGTTGGCAGGGTATGCCCAGACATGGGCACCTTGCACACTTTGCCACTGGATTCAAGCTAGCCAGGCTGATGAAGGGTGTTGCCCAAAAACTGGTCCCAGGATGTTTGTTTCCGGTTCAGGGAAGACCTGGCTTGGCTGTTCGGGCTGGTTTGTTCCCATGAGACACAGGGTCAAGACTGATTTGTATATAGCTGGGTCTGAATTGCGGTGGCGAAATGAGCTAAAGAATGATGATGGATTCAACCAACATCTGTGACTGGGGGTGAGTGTCTGAAAAGTTTCAGCGCTCCGTCCATCATCTCCTTGTGTTTGCTTTGTTCGCCCTAAATTAGCAGGGTATGCCGAGACGAGTATCCTTTGCTCACTTTGCCAAAAGATTGAAGCTAGCTTTGATGATGAAGGGTTTTACCCAGAAACCACTCCAAGGATGCTTGTTTCCTGTTCAGGGAAGACCTGGCTTTGCAGTTCGTGCTGGACTGGTCCCATGAGGCACAGGGTCAAGACTGATTTGCATATAACTGGGTCCGAACTGAGGTAGCGAAGTGAGCTAAAGAATGATGATGGATTCAACCCGGATCTGTGACTATGGGTGAGTGTCTGAAAAGTTTCAGTGCTCCGTCCATCAACTCTTTGTGTTTGCTTTGTTCGCCCTAAGTTGGCAGGGTATGCCCAGACGTGGGTCCCTTGCACACTATCCCACTGGATTCAAGCTAGCCAGGCTGATGAAGGGTGTTACCCCAAAACCTTCCCAGGATGCTTGTTTCCGGTTCAGAGAAGACCTTGCTTGGCTGTTCGGGCTCTACTGTTCGGATGAGACACAGGGTCAGGAGTGATTTGCATATAGCTGGGTCTGAATTGAGGTGGCAAAGTGAGCTAAAGAATGATGATGGATTCAACCCACATCTGTGACTGGGGTGAGTGTCTGAAAAGTTTCAGCGCTCCGTCCATCATCTCCTTGTGTTTGCTTCGCTCACCCTAAGTTGGCAAGGTATGCCCAGACGTGGGTCCTTTGCTCACTTTGCTACAGGATTCAAGCTAGCTTGGCTGATGAAGGGTGTTACCCAGAAACCAGTCAGTGGATGCTTGTTTCCGGTTCAGGGAAGATCTGGCTTGGCAGTTTGGGCTGGACTGTTCCAATGAGGCACAGAGTCAAGACTGATTTCCATATAGCTAGGTCCAAACTGAGGTGGCGAAGTGAGCTTAAGAATGATGATGGATTCAACCCAGATCTGTGACTGTGGGTGAGTGTCTGAAAAGTTTCAGCGTTCCGTCCTTCATCTCCTTCTGTTTGCTTTGTTCGCCCTAAGTTGGCAGGGTATGCCCAGACGTGGATCCTTTGCTCACTTTGCCACAGGATTCAAGCTAGCTTGGCTGATGAAGGGTGTTACCCAGAAACCAGTACCAAGATGCTTGTTTCCGGTTCAGGGAAGACCTGGCTTGGAAGTTTGGGCTGGACTGTTCCCATGAGGCACAGGGTCAAGACTGATATGCATATTGCTGGGTCTGAACTGAGGTGGCGAAGTGAGCTAAAGAATGATGATAGTTTCAACCCACATCTGTGACTCGGGGTGAGTGTCTGAAAAGTTTCAGCGTTCTGTCCATCATCTCCTTGTGTTTGCTTTGTTCGCCCTAAGTTGGCAGGGTATGCCCAGACGTGGGTCCTTTGCTCACTTTGCCACAGGATTTAAACTAGCTTGGCTGATGAAGGGTGTTACCCAGAAACCAGTCCCAGAATGCTTCTTCCCGATTCATGGAAGAACTGGCTTGGCAGTTCGTGCTGGACTGTTCCCATGAGGCACAGGGTCAAGACTGATTTGCATATAGCTGGGTCCGAACTGAAATGGCGAAGTAAGCTAAAGAATGATGATGGATTCAACCCAGATCTGTGACTGTGGGTGAGTGTCTGAAAAGTTTCAGTACTCCGTCCATCATCTCCTTGTGTTTGCTTTGTTCACCCTAAGTTGGCAGGGTATGCCCAGACGTGGGTCCCTTGCACACTTTGCCACTGGATTCAAGCTAGCTGGGCTGATGAAGGGTGTTACCCAAAAACCGGTCCCAGGATGCTTGTTTCCGGTTCAGGGAAGACCTGGCTTGCCTGTTCGGGCTGGACTGTTCCCATGATTCACAGGTTCAAGACTGATTTGCATATAGCTGGGTCTGAACTGAGGTGGCGAAGAGAGCTAAAGAATGATGATGGATTCAACCCACATCTCTGACTCGGGGTGAGTGTCTGAAAAGATTCAGCGCTCTGCCCATCATCTCCTTGTGTTTGCTTTGTTCGCCCTAAGTTGGCAGGGTATGCCCAGACGTGGGTCCTTTGCTCACTTTGCCACATGATTCAAGCTAGCTTGGGTGATGAAGGTTGTTACTCAGAAACCAATCCCAGGATGATTGTTTCCGGTTCAGGGAAGACCTGGCTTGGCAGTTCGGGCTGGACTGTTCCCATGAGGCACAGGGTCAAGACTGATTTGCATATAGCTGGGGCCGAACTGAGGTGGCGAAGTGAGCTAAAGAATGATGGTGGATTCAACCCAGATCTGTGACTGTGGGTGAGTGTCTGAAAGGTTTCAGTGCTCCGTCCATCATCACCTTGTGTTTGCTTAGTTCGCCCTATGTTGGCAGGGTATGCCCAGACGTGGGTCCTTTGCTCACTTTACCACAGGATTCAAGCTAGCTTGGCTGATGAAGGGTGTTACCCAAAAACCAGTCCCAGCATGCTTGTTTCTGGTTCAGGGAAGACCTGGCTTGGCAGTTCGTGCTGGACTTTTCCCATGAGGCAGAGGGTCAAGACTGATTTGCATATAGCTGGGTCTGAACTGAGGTGGCAAACTGAGCTAAAGAATGATGATGGATTCAACCCACATCTGTGACTGTGGGTGAGTGTCTGAAAAGTTTCAGCGCTCCGTCCATCATCTCCTTGTGTTTGCTTTGTTCGCCCAAAGTTAGCAGGGTATGCCGAGACGTGGGTCCTTTGCTCACTTTGCCACTGGATTCAAGCTAGCCGGGCTGATGAAGGGTGTTGCCCAAAAACTGGTCCCAGGATGCTTGTTTCCGGTTCAGGGAAGACTTGGCTTGGCTGTTCGGGCTGGACTGTTCCCATGAGACACAGGGTCAAGACAGATTTGTATATAGCTGGGTCTGAATTGGGGTGGCGAAATGAGCTAAAGAATGATGATGGATTCAACCCACATCTGTGACTGGGGGTGAGTGTCTGAAAAGTTTCAGCGTTCCGTCCATCATCTCCTTGTGTTTGCTTCGTTCGCCCTAAGTTGGCAGGGTATGCCCAGATGTTGGTCCTTTGCTCACTTTGCCACAGGATTCAAGCTAGCTTGGCTGATGAAGGGGGTTACCCAGAAACCAGTACCAAGATGCTTGTTTCCGGTTCAGGGAAGACCTGGCTTGGAAGTTTGGGCTGGACTGTTCCCATGAGGCACAGGGTCAAGACTGATTTGCATATAGCTGGGTCTGAACTCAGGTGGCAAATTGAGCTAAGGAATGATGATGGATTCAACCCAGATCTGTGACTGGGGGTGAGTGTCTGAAAAGTTTCAGCGCTCCATCCTTCATCTCTTTGTGTTTGCTTCGTTAGCCCTAAGTTTGCAGGGTATGCCGATACGTGGGTCCCTTGCACACTTTGCCACTGGATTCAAGCTAGCCTGGCAGATGAAGGGTGTTACCCAGAAACCGGTCAAAGGATGCTTGTTTCCGGTTCAGGATAGACCTGGCTTGGCAGTTCGGGCTGGACTGTTCCCATGAGACACAGGGTCAAGACTGGTTTGCATATAGCTGAGTCTGAACTCAGGTGGCGAAGTGAGCTAAAGAATGATGATGGATTCAACCCACATCTGTGACTGGTGGTGAGTGTCTGAAAAGTTTCATTGCTCCGTCCATCATCCCCTTGTGTTTGCTTCGTTCGCCCTAAGTTGACAGGGTATGCCAAGACGTGGGTCCTTTGCTCACTTTGACACAAGATTCAAGCTAGCTTGGCTGATGAAGGGTTTTACCCAGAAACCAGTCCCAGGATGCTTGTTTCTGTTTCATGGAAAACCTGGCTTGGCATTTTGGGCTGGAATGTTCCCATGAGGCACAGGGTCAAGACTGATTTGCATATAGCTGGGTCCGAACCGAGGTGGCGAAGTGAGCTAAAGAATGATGATGGATTCTACCCAGATCTGTGACAGTGGGTGAGTGTCTGAAAAGATTCAGCGCTCTGTCCATCATCTACTTGTGTTTGCTTTGTTCGCCCTAAGTTGGCAGGGTATGCCCAGACGTGGTCCCTTGCACACTTTGTCACTGGATTCAAGCTAGTCAGGCTGATGAAGGGTGTTACCCAGAAACCAGTCCCAGGATGCTTGTTTCCGGTTCAGGGAAGACCTGGCTTGGCTGTTCGGGCTGGACTGTTCCCATGAAGCACTGGGTCAAGACTGAATTCCATATAGCTGGGTCCGAACTGAGGTGACGAAGTGAGCTAAAGAATGATGATGGATTCAGCCCGGATCTGTGACTATGGGTGAGTGTTTGAAAAGTTTCAGCGCTCCATCCATCATCTCCTTGTGTTTGCTTCGTTTGCCGTAAGTTTGCAGGGTATGCCGATACGTGGGTCCCTTGCACACTTTGCCACTGGATTCAAGCTAGCCTGGCAGATGAAGGGTGTTACCCAGAAACCAGTCCCAGGATGCTTGTTTCTGTTTCATGGAAGACCTGGCTTGGCAGTTCGGGCTGGAATGTTCCCATGAGGCACAGGGTCAAGACTGATTTGCATATAGCTGGGTCTGAACTGAGGTGGCGAAGAGAGCTAAAGAATGATGATGGATTCAACCTACATCTGTGACTGTGGGTGAGTGTCTGAAAAGATTAAGCGCTCCGTCCATCATCTCCTTGTGTTTGCTTAGTTCGCCCTACGTTGGCAGGGTATGCCCAGACGTGCGTCCTTTGCTCACTTTACCACAGGATTCAAGCTAGCTTGGCTGATGAAGGGTGTTACCCAAAAACCAGTCCCAGCATGCTTGTTTCTGGTTCAGGGAAGACCTGGCTTGGCAGTTTGGGCTGAACTGTTCCCATGAGGCACAGGGTCAAGACTGATTTGCATATAGCTGGGTCCGAACTGAGGTGGCAAAGTGAGCTAAAGAATGATGATGGTTTCAACCCACATCTGTGACTGTGGGTGAGTGTCTGAAAAGTTTCAGCACTCTGTCCATCATCTCCTTGTGTATGCTTTGTTCGCCCTAAGTTGGCAGGGTATGCCTAGACGTGGGTCCTTTGCTCACTTTGCCACAGGATTCAAGCTAGCTTGGGTGAGGAAGGTTGTTACACAGAAACCAATCCCAGGATGCTTGTTTCTGGTTCAGGGAAGACCTGGCTTGGCAGTTCAGACTGGACTGTTCCAATGAGCTTAAGAATGATGATGGATTCAACCCAGATCTGTGGCTGTGGGTGAGTGTCTGAAAAGTTTCAGTGCTCCGTCCATCATCTCCTGGTGTTTGCTTTGTTCGCCCTAAGTTGGCAGGGTATGCCCAGACGTGGGCCCCTTGCACACTTTGCCACTGGATTCAAGCTAGCCAGTCTGATGAAGGGTGTTGCCCAAAAACTGGTCCCAGGATGTTTGTTTCCGGTTCAGGGAAGACCTGGCTTGGCTGTTCGGGCTGGTTTGATCCCATGAGACACAGGGTCAAGACTGATTTGTATATAGCTGGGTCTGAATTGCGGTGGCGAAATGAGCTAAAGAATGATGATGGATTCAACCAACATCTGTGACTGGGGGTGAGTGTCTGAAAAGTTTCAGCGCTCCGTCCATCATCTCCTTGTGTTTGCTTTGTTCGCCCTAAATTAGCAGGGTATGCCGAGACGAGGATCCTTTGCTCACTTTGCCAAAAGATTCAAGCTAGCTTTGATGATGAAGGGTTTTACCCAGAAACCACTCCAAGGATGCTTGTTTCCTGTTCAGGGAAGACCTGGCTTTGCAGTTCGGGCTGGACTGGTCCCATGAGGCACAGGGTCAAGACTGATTTGCATATAGCTGGGTCCGAACTGAGGTAGCGAAGTGAGCTAAAGAATGATGATGGATTCAACCCGGATCTGTGACTATGGGTGAGTGTCTGAAAAGTTTCAGCGCTCCGTCCATCAACTCTTTGTGTTTGCTTTGTTCGCCCTAAGTTGGCAGGGTATGCCCAGACGTGGGTCCCTTGCACACTATCCCACTGGATTCAAGCTAGCCAGGCTGATGAAGGGTGTTACCCCAAAACCTTCCCAGGATGCTTGTTTCCGGTTCAGAGAAGACCTTGCTTGGCTGTTCGGGCTCTACTGTTCGGATGAGACACAGGGTCAGGAGTGATTTGCATATAGCTGGGTCTGAATTGAGGTGGCAAAGTGAGCTAAAGAATGATGATGGATTCAACCCACATCTGTGACTGGGGTGAGTGTCTGAAAAGTTTCAGCGCTCCGTCCATCATCTCCTTGTGTTTGCTTCGTTCACCCTAAGTTGGCAGGGTATGCCCAGACGTGGGTCCTTTGCTCACTTTGCTGCAGGATTCAAGCTAGCTTGGCTGATGAAGGGTGTTACCCAGAAACCAGTCAGTGGATGCTTGTTTCCGGTTCAGGGAAGATCTGGCTTGGCAGTTTGGGCTGGACTGTTCCAATGAGGCACAGAGTCAAGACTGATTTCCATATAGCTAGGTCCAAACTGAGGTGGCGAAGTGAGCTTAAGAATGATGATGGATTCAACCCAGATCTGTGACTGTGGGTGAGTGTCTGAAAAGTTTCAGTGCTCCGTCCTTCATCTCCTTGTGTTTGCTTTGTTCGCCCTAAGTTGACAGGGTATGCCCGACGTGGGCCCCTTGCACACTTTGCCACTGGATTCAAGCTAGCCAGGCTGATGAAGGGTGTTGCCCAAAAACTGGTCCCAGGATGCTTGTTTCCGGTTCAGGGAAGACTTGGCTTGGCTGTTCGGGCTGGACTGTTCTCATGAGACACAGGGTCAAGACAGATTTGTATATAGCTGGGTCTGAATTGCGGTGGCGAAATGAGCTAAAGAATGATGATGGATTCAACCCACATCTGTGACTGGGGGTGAGTGTCTGAAAAGTTTCAGCGTTCCGTCCTTCATCTCCTTCTGTTTGCTTTGTTCGCCCTAAGTTGGCAGGGTATGCCCAGACGTGGGTCCTTTGCTCACTTTGCCACAGGATTCAAGCTAGCTTGGCTGATGAAGGGTGTTACCCAGAAACCAGTACCAAGATGCTTGTTTCCGGTTCAGGGAAGACCTGGCTTGGAAGTTTGGGCTGGACTGTTCCCATGAGGCACAGGGTCAAGACTGATTTGCATATAGCTGGGTCCGAACTGAGGTGGCGAAGAGAGCTAAAGAATGATGATGGATTCAACCTACATCTGTGACTGTGGGTGAGTGTCTGAAAAGATTAAGCGCTCCGTCCATCATCTCCTTGTGTTTGCTTAGTTCGCCCTATGTTGGCAGGGTATGCCCAGACGTGCGTCCTTTGCTCACTTTACCACAGGATTCAAGCTAGCTTGGCTGATGAAGGGTGTTACCCAAAAACCAGTCCCAGCATGCTTGTTTCTGGTTCAGGGAAGACCTGGCTTGGCAGTTTGGGCTGAACTGTTCCCATGAGGCACAGGGTCAAGACTGATTTGCATATAGCTGGGTCCGAACTGAGGTGGCAAAGTGAGCTAAAGAATGATGATGGATTCAACCCAGATCTGTGACTGTGGGTGAGTGTCTGAAAAGTTTCAGCGCTCCGTCCATCATCTCCTTGCATTTGCTTTGTTTGCCCAAAGTTAGCAGGGTATGCCGAGACGTGGGTCCTTTGCTCACTTTGCCACAGGATTCAAGCTAGCCTGGCTGATGAAGGGTGTTGCCCAAAAACTGGTCCCAGGATGCCTGTTTCCGGTTCAGGGAAGACTTGGCTTGGCTGTTCGGGCTGGACTGTTCCCACGAGACACAGGGTCAAGACAGATTTGTATATAGCTGGGTCTAAATTGCGGTGGTGAAATGAGCTAAAGAATGATGATGGATTCAACCCACATCTGTGACTCGGGTTGAGTGTCTGAAAAGTTTCAGCGTTCTGTCCATCATCTCCTTGTGTTTGCTTTGTTCGCCCTAAGTTGGCAGGGTATGCCCAGACGTGGGGCCTTTGCTCACTTTCCCACAGGATTCAAGCTAGCTTGGCTGATGAAGGGTGTTACCCAGAAACCAGTCCCAGGATGCTTCTTCCCGATTCATGGAAGAACTGGCTTGGCAGTTCGTGCTGGACTGTTCCCATGAGGCACAGGGTCAAGACTGATTTGCATATAGCTGGGTCCGAACTGAAATGGCGAAGTGAACTAAAGAATGATGATGGATTCAACCCAGATCTGTGACTGTGGATGAGTGTCCGAAAAGTTTCAGTGCTCCGTCCATCATCTCCTTGTGTTTGCTTTGTTCACCCTAAGTTGGCAGGGTATGCCCAGACGTGGGTCCCTTGCAAACTTTGCCACTGGATTCAAGCTAGCCAGGCTGATGAAGGGTGTTACCCAAAAACCGGTCCCAGGATGCTTGTTTCCGGTTCAGGGAAGACCTGGCTTGCCTGTTCAGGCTGGACTGTTCCCATGAGACACAGGTTCAAGACTGATTTGCACTTAGCTGGGTCTAAACTGAGGTGGGGAAGAGAGCTAAAGAATGATGATGGTTTCAACCCACATCTGTGACTGTGGGTGAGTGTCTGAAAAGTTTCAGCACTCTGTCCATCATCTCCTTGTGTATGCTTTGTTCGCCCTAAGTTGGCAAGGTATGCCTAGACGTGAGTCCTTTGCTCACTTTGCCACAGGATTCAAGCTAGCTTGGGTGATGAAGGTTGTTACACAGAAACCAATCCCAGGATGCTTGTTTCTGGTTCAGGGAAGACCTGGCTTGGCAGTTCAGACTGGACTGTTCCAATGAGCTTAAGAATGATGATGGATTCAACCCAGATCTGTGGCTGTGGGTGAGTGTCTGAAAAGTTTCAGTGCTCCGTCCATCATCTCCTGGTGTTTGCTTTGTTCGCCCTAAGTTGGCAGGGTATGCCCAGCCGTGGGCCCCTTGCACACTTTGCCACTGGATTCAAGCTAGCCAGTCTGATGAAGGGTGTTGCCCAAAAACTGGTCCCAGGATGTTTGTTTCCGGTTCAGGGAAGACCTGGCTTGGCTGTTCGGGCTGGTTTGATCCCATGAGACACAGGGTCAAGACTGATTTGTATATAGCTGGGTCTGAATTGCGGTGGCGAAATGAGCTAAAGAATGATGATGGATTAAACCAACATCTGTGACTGGGGGTGAGTGTCTGAAAAGTTTCAGCGCTCCGTCCATCATCTCCTTGTGTTTGCTTTGTTCGCCCTAAATTAGCAGGGTATGCCGAGACGAGGATCCTTTGCTCACTTTGAAAAAGATTCAAGCTAGCTTTGATGATGAAGGGTTTTACCCAGAAACCACACCAAGGATGCTTGTTTCCTGTTCAGGGAAGACCTGGCTTTGCAGTTCGGGCTGGACTGGTCCCATGAGGCACAGGGTCAAGACTGATTTGCATATAGCTGGGTCCGAACTGAGGTAGCGAAGTGAGCTAAAGAATGATGATGGATTCAACCCGGATCTGTGACTATGGGTGAGTGTCTGAAAAGTTTCAGCGCTCCGTCCATCAACTCTTTGTGTTTGCTTTGTTCGCCCTAAGTTGGCAGGGTATGCCCAGACGTGGGTCCCTTGCACACTATCCCACTGGATTCAAGCTAGCCAGGCTGATGAAGGGTGTTACCCCAAAACCTTCCCAGGATGCTTGTTTCCGGTTCAGAGAAGACCTTGCTTGGCTGTTCGGGCTCTACTGTTCGGATGAGACACAGGGTCAGGAGTGATTTGCATATAGCTGGGTCTGAATTGAGGTGGCAAAGTGAGCTAAAGAATGATGATGGATTCAACCCACATCTGTGACTGGGGTGAGTGTCTGAAAAGTTTCAGCGCTCTGTCCATCATCTCCTTGTGTTTGCTTCGTTCACCCTAAGTTGGCAGGGTATGCCCAGACGTGGGTCCTTTGCTCACTTTGCTGCAGGATTCAAGCTAGCTTGGCTGATGAAGGGTGTTACCCAGAAACCAGTCAGTGGATGCTTGTTTCCGGTTCAGGGAAGATCTGGCTTGGCAGTTTGGGCTGGACTGTTCCAATGAGGCACAGAGTCAAGACTGATTTCCATATAGCTAGGTCCAAACTGAGGTGGCGAAGTGAGCTTAAGAATGATGATGGATTCAACCCAGATCTGTGACTGTGGGTGAGTGTCTGAAAAGTTTCAGTGCTCCGTCCTTCATCTCCTTGTGTTTGCTTTGTTCGCCCTAAGTTGACAGGGTATGCCCGACGTGGGCCCCTTGCACACTTTGCCACTGGATTCAAGCTAGCCAGGCTGATGAAGGGTGTTGCCCAAAAACTGGTCCCAGGATGCTTGTTTCCGGTTCAGGGAAGACTTGGCTTGGCTGTTCGGGCTGGACTGTTCTCATGAGACACAGGGTCAAGACAGATTTGTATATAGCTGGGTCTGAATTGCGGTGGCGAAATGAGCTAAAGAATGATGATGGATTCAACCCACATCTGTGACTGGGGGTGAGTGTCTGAAAAGTTTCAGCGTTCCGTCCTTCATCTCCTTCTGTTTGCTTTGTTCGCCCTAAGTTGGCAGGGTATGCCCAGACGTGGGTCCTTTGCTCACTTTGCCACAGGATTCAAGCTAGCTTGGCTGATGAAGGGTGTTACCCAGAAACCAGTACCAAGATGCTTGTTTCCGGTTCAGGGAAGACCTGGCTTGGAAGTTTGGGCTGGACTGTTCCCATGAGGCACAGGGTCAAGACTGATTTGCATATAGCTGGGTCCGAACTGAAATGGCGAAGTGAGCTAAAGAATGATGATGGATTCAACCCAGATCTGTGACTGTGGGTGAGTGTTCGAAAAGTTTCAGTACTCCGTCCATCATCTCCTTGTGTTTGCTTTGTTCACCCTAAGTTGGCAGGGTATGCCCAGACGTGGGTCCCTTGCGCACTTTGCCACTGGATTCAAGCTAGCTGGGCTGATGAAGGGTGTTACCCAAAAACCGGTCCCAGGATGCTTGTTTCCGGTTCAGGGAAGACCTGGCTTGCCTGTTCGGGCTGGACTGTTCCCATGAGACACAGGTTCAAGACTGATTTGCATATAGCTGGGTCTGAACTGAGGTGGCGAAGAGAGCTAAAGAATGATGATGGATTCAACCCACATCTCTGACTCAGGATGAGTGTCTGAAAAGATTCAGCGCTCTGTCCATCATCTCCTTGTGTTTGCTTTGTTCGCCCTAAGTTGGCAGGGTATGCCCAGACGTGGGTCCTTTGTTCACTTTGCCACAAGATTCAAGCTAGCTTGGGTGATGAAGGTTGTTACTCAGAAACCAATCCCAGGATGATTGTTTCCGGTTCAGGGAAGACCTGGCTTGGCAGTTCGGGCTGGACTGTTCCCATGAGGCACAGGGTCAAGACTGATTTGCATATAGCTGGGGCCAAACTGAGGTGGCGAAGTGAGCTAAAGAATGCTGGTGGATTCAACCCAGATCTGTGACTGTGGGTGAGTGTCTGAAAGGTTTCAGCGCTCCGTCCATCATCACCTTGTGTTTGCTTAGTTCGCCCTACGTTGGCAGGGTATGCCCAGACGTGGGTACTTTGCTCACTTTACCACAGGATTCAAGCTAGCTTGGCTGATGAAGGGTGTTACCCAAAAACCAGTCCCAGCATGCTTGTTTCTGGTTCAGGGAAGACCTGGCTTGGCAGTTCGTGCTGGACTTTTCCCATGAGGCAGAGGGTCAAGACTGATTTGCATATAGCTGGGTCCGAACTGAGGTGGCAAAGTGAGCTAAAGAATGATGATGGATTCAACCCACATCTGTGACTGTGGGTGAGTGTCTGAAAAGTTTCAGCGCTCCGTCCATCATCTCCTTGTGTTTGCTTTGTTTGCCCAAAGTTAGCAGGGTGTGCCGAGACGTGGGTCCTTTGCACACTTTGCCACAGGATTCAATCTAGCCTGGCTGATGAAGGGTGTTGCCCAAAAACAGGTCCCAGGTTGCTTGTTTCCGGTTCAGGGAAGACTTGGCTTGGCTGTTCGGGCTGGACTGTTCCCATGAGACACAGGGTCAAGACAGATTTGCATATAGCTCGGTCTGAATTGCGGGGGTGAAATGAGCTAAAGAATGATGATGGATTCAACCCACATCTGTGACTGGGGGTGAGTGTCTGAAAAGTTTCAGCGTTCCGTCCATCATCTACTTGTGTTTGCTTTGTTCGCCCTAAGTTGGCAGGGTATGCCGAGACGTGGGTCCTTTGCTCACTTTGCCACAGGATTCAAGCTAGTTTGCCTGATGAAGGGGGTTACCCAGAAACCAGTACCAAGATGCTTGTTTCCGGTTCAGGGAAGACCTGGCTTGGAAGTTTGGGCTGGACTGTTCCAATGAGGCACAGGGTCAAGACAGATTTGTATATAGCTGGGTCTGAATTGCGGTGGCGAAATGAGCTAAAGAATGATGATGGATTCAACCCACATCTGTGACTGGGGGTGAGTGTCTGAAAAGTTTCAGCGTTCCGTCCTTCATCTCCTTCTGTTTGCTTTGTTCGCCCTAAGTTGGCAGGGTATGCCCAGACGTGGGTCCTTTGCTCACTTTGCCACAGGATTCAAGCTAGCTTGGCTGATGAAGGGTGTTACCCAGAAACCAGTACCAAGATGCTTGTTTCCGGTTCAGGGAAGACCTGGCTTGGAAGTTTGGGCTGGACTGTTCCCATGAGGCACAGGGTCAAGACTGATTTGCATATAGCTGGGTCCGAACTGAAATGGCGAAGTGAGCTAAAGAATGATGATGGATTCAACCCAGATCTGTGACTGTGGGTGAGTGTTCGAAAAGTTTCAGTACTCCGTCCATCATCTCCTTGTGTTTGCTTTGTTCACCCTAAGTTGGCAGGGTATGCCCAGACGTGGGTCCCTTGCGCACTTTGCCACTGGATTCAAGCTAGCTGGGCTGATGAAGGGTGTTACCCAAAAACCGGTCCCAGGATGCTTGTTTCCGGTTCAGGGAAGACCTGGCTTGCCTGTTCGGGCTGGACTGTTCCCATGAGACACAGGTTCAAGACTGATTTGCATATAGCTGGGTCTGAACTGAGGTGGCGAAGAGAGCTAAAGAATGATGATGGATTCAACCCACATCTCTGACTCAGGATGAGTGTCTGAAAAGATTCAGCGCTCTGTCCATCATCTCCTTGTGTTTGCTTTGTTCGCCCTAAGTTGGCAGGGTATGCCCAGACGTGGGTCCTTTGTTCACTTTGCCACAAGATTCAAGCTAGCTTGGGTGATGAAGGTTGTTACTCAGAAACCAATCCCAGGATGATTGTTTCCGGTTCAGGGAAGACCTGGCTTGGCAGTTCGGGCTGGACTGTTCCCATGAGGCACAGGGTCAAGACTGATTTGCATATAGCTGGGGCCAAACTGAGGTGGCGAAGTGAGCTAAAGAATGCTGGTGGATTCAACCCAGATCTGTGACTGTGGGTGAGTGTCTGAAAGGTTTCAGCGCTCCGTCCATCATCACCTTGTGTTTGCTTAGTTCGCCCTACGTTGGCAGGGTATGCCCAGACGTGGGTACTTTGCTCACTTTACCACAGGATTCAAGCTAGCTTGGCTGATGAAGGGTGTTACCCAAAAACCAGTCCCAGCATGCTTGTTTCTGGTTCAGGGAAGACCTGGCTTGGCAGTTCGTGCTGGACTTTTCCCATGAGGCAGAGGGTCAAGACTGATTTGCATATAGCTGGGTCCGAACTGAGGTGGCAAAGTGAGCTAAAGAATGATGATGGATTCAACCCACATCTGTGACTGTGGGTGAGTGTCTGAAAAGTTTCAGCGCTCCGTCCATCATCTCCTTGTGTTTGCTTTGTTTGCCCAAAGTTAGCAGGGTGTGCCGAGACGTGGGTCCTTTGCACACTTTGCCACAGGATTCAATCTAGCCTGGCTGATGAAGGGTGTTGCCCAAAAACAGGTCCCAGGTTGCTTGTTTCCGGTTCAGGGAAGACTTGGCTTGGCTGTTCGGGCTGGACTGTTCCCATGAGACACAGGGTCAAGACAGATTTGCATATAGCTCGGTCTGAATTGCGGTGGTGAAATGAGCTAAAGAATGATGATGGATTCAACCCACATCTGTGACTGGGGGTGAGTGTCTGAAAAGTTTCAGCGTTCCGTCCATCATCTACTTGTGTTTGCTTTGTTCGCCCTAAGTTGGCAGGGTATGCCGAGACGTGGGTCCTTTGCTCACTTTGCCACAGGATTCAAGCTAGTTTGCCTGATGAAGGGGGTTACCCAGAAACCAGTACCAAGATGCTTGTTTCCGGTTCAGGGAAGACCTGGCTTGGAAGTTTGGGCTGGACTGTTCCAATGAGGCACAGGGTCAAGACTGATTTGCATATAGCTGGGTCTGAACTCAGGTGGCAAAGTGAGCTAAAAAATGATGATGGATTCAACCCACATCTGTGACTGTGGATGAGTGTCTTAAAAGTTTCAGCGCTCCGTCCATCATCTCCTTGTGTTTGCTTTGTTCGCCCAAAGTTGGCAGGGTATGCCGAGACGTGGGTCCTTTGCACACTTTGCCACAGGATTCAAGCTAGCCTGGCTGATGAAGGGTGTTGCCCAAAAACAGGTCCCAGGTTGCTTGTTTCCGGTTCAGGGAAGACTTGGCTTGGCTGTTCGGGCTGGACTGTTCCCATGAGACACAAGGTCAAGACAGATTTGTATATAGCTGGGTCTGAATTGCGGTGGTGAAATGAGCTAAAGAATGATGATGGATTCAACCCACATCTGTGACTGGGGGTGAGTGTCTAAAAAGATTCAGCGTTCCGTCCATCATCTACTTGTGTTTGCTTCGTTCGCCCTAAGTTGGCAGGGTATGCCAAGACGTGGGTCCTTTTGCTCACTTTGCCACAAGATTCAAGCTAGCTTGGCTGAAGAAGGGTTTTACCCAGAAACCAGTCCCAGGATGCTTGTTTCTGTTTCATGGAAGACATGGCTTGGCAGTTCGGGCTGGAATGTTCCCATGAGGCACAGGGTCAAGACAGATTTGCATATAGCTCGGTCTGAACTGAGGTGGCGAAGAGAGCTAAAGAATGATGATGGATTCAACCCACATCTGTGACTGTGGGTGAGTGTCTGAAAAGTTTCAGCGCTCTGTCCATCATCTCCTTGTGATTGCTTTGTTCGCCCTAAGTTGGCAGGGTATGCCCAGACGTGGCTCCTTTGTTCACTTTGCCACAGGATTCAAGCTAGCTTGGGTGATGAAGGTTGTTACACAGAAACCAATCCCAGGATGCTTGTTTCCAGTTCAGGGAAGACCTGGCTTGGCAGTTCGGGCTGGACTGTTCCCATGAGGCACAGGGTCAAGACTGATTTGCATATAGCTGGGGCCGAACTGAGGTGGCGAAGTGAGCTAAAGAATGATGGTGGATTCAACCCAGATCTGTGACTGTGGGTGAGTGTCTGAAAGGTTTCAGCGCTGCGTCCATCATCTCCTTGTGTTTGCTTTGTTCGCCCTACATTGGCAGGGTATGCCCAGACGTGCGTCCTTTGCTCACTTTACCACAGGATTCAAGCTAGCTTGGCTGATGAAGGGTGTTACCCAAAAACCCGTCCCAGCATGCTTGTTTCCCTTTCAGGGAAGACCTGGCTTGGCAGTTTGGGCTGAACTGTTCCCATGAGGCACAGGGTCAAGACTGATTTGCATATAGCTGGGTCCGAACTGAGGTGGCAAAGTGAGCTAAAGAATGATGATGGATTCAACCCAGATCTGTGACTGTGGGTGAGTGTCTGAAAAGTTTCAGCGCTCCGTCCATCATCTTGCGTTTGCCTTGTTTGCCCAAAGTTAGCAGGGTATGCCGAGACGTGGATCCTTTGCACACTTTCCCACAGGATTCAAGCTAGCCTGGCTGATGAAGGGTGTTGCCCAAAAACTGGTCCCAGGATGCCTGTTTCCGGTTCAGGGAAGACTTGGCTTGGCTGTTCGGGCTGGACTGTTCTCACGAGACACAGGGTCAAGACAGATTTGTATATAGCTGGGTCTAAATTGCAGTGGCGAAATGAGCTAAAGAATAATGATGGATTCAACCCACATCTGTGACTCGGGGTGAGTGTCTGAAAAGTTTCAGCGTTCTGTCCATCATCTCCTTGTGTTTGCTTTGTTCGCCCTAAGTTGGCAGGGTATGCCCAGACGTGGGTTCTTTGCTCACTTTCCCACAGGATTCAAGCTAGCTTGGCTGATGAAGGGTGTTACCCAGAAACCAGTCCCAGGATGCTTCTTCCCGATTCATGGAAGGAACTGGCTTGGCAGTTCGTGCTGGACTGTTCCCATGAGGCACAGGGTCAAGACTGATTTGCATATAGCTGGGTCCGAACTGAAATGGCGAAGTGAGCTAAAGAATGATGATGGATTCAACCCAGATCTGTGACTGTGGATGAGTGTCCGAAAAGTTTCAGTGCTCTGTCCATCATCTCCTTGTGTTTGCTTTGTTCACCCTAAGTTGGCAGGGTTTGCCCAGATGTGGGTCCCTTGCACACTTTGCCACTGGATTCAAGCTAGCCAGGCTGATGAAGGGTGTTACCCAAAAACCGGTCCCAGGATGCTTTTTTCCGGTTCAGGAAAGACCTGGCTTGCCTGTTCGGGCTGGACTGTTCCCATGAGACACAGGTTCAAGACTGATTTGCATATAGCTGGGTCTGAACTGAGGTGGCGAAGAGAGCTAAAGAATGATGATGGTTTCAACCCACATCTGTGACTGTGGGTGAGTGTCTGAAAGGTTTCAGCGCTCTGTCCATCATGTCCTTGTGTTTGCTTTGTTCGCCCTAAGTTGGCAGGGTATGCCCAGACGTGGGTCCTTTGCTCACTTTGCCACAGGATTCAAGCTAGCTTGGGTGATGAAGGTTGTTACACAGAAACCAATCCCAGGATGCCTGTTTCTGGTTCAGGGAAGACCTGGCTTGGCAGTTCAGGCTGGACTGTTCCGATGAGGCACAGGGTCAAGACTGATTTGCATATAGCTGGGGCCGAACTGAGGTGGCGAATTGAGCTAAAGAATGATGGTGGATTCAACCCAGATCTGTGACTGTGGGTGAGTGTCTGAAAGGTTTCAGCGCTCCATCCATCATCTCCTTGTGTTTGCTTAGTTCGCCCTACGTTGGCAGGGTACGCCCAGACGTGGGTCCTTTGCTCACTTTACCACAGGATTCAAGCTAGCTTGGCTGATGAAGGGTGTTACCCAAAAACCAGTTCCAGCATGCTTGTTTCTGGTTCAGGGAAGACCTTGCTTGTAAGTTTGGGCTGGACTGTTCCCATGAGGCACAGGGTCAAGACTGATTTGCATATAGCTGGGTATGAACTCAGGTGGCAAAGTGAGCTAAGGAATGATGATGGATTCAACCCAGATCTGTGACTGGGGGTGAGTGTCTGAAAAGTTTCAGCGCTCCATCCTTCATCTCCTTGTGTTTGCTTCGTTTGCCCTAAGTTTGCAGGGTATGCCGATATGTGGGTCCCTTGCACACTTTGCCACTGGATTCAAGCTAGCCTGGCAGATGAAGGGTGTTACCCAGAAACCGGTCAAAAGATGCTTGTTTCCGGTACAGGATAGACCTGGCTTGGCAGTTCGGGCTGGACTGTTCCCTTGAGATACAGGGTCAAGACTGGTTTGCATATAGCTGAGTCTGAACTGAGGTGGCGAAGTGAGCTGAAGAATTCTGATGGATTCAACCCACATCTGTGACTGGTGGTGAGTGTCTGAAAAGTTTCATTGCTCCGTCCATCATCTCCTTGTGTTTGCTTTGTTCGCCCTAAGTTGGCAGGGTATGCCCAGACGTGGGTCCCTTGCACACTTTGTCACTGGATTCAAGCTAGTCAGGCTGATGAAGGGTGTTACCCAGAAACCAGTCCCAGGATGTTTGTTTCCGGTTCAGGGAAGACCTGGCTTGGCTGTTCGGGTTGGACTGTTCCCATGAAGCACTGGGTCAAGACTGATTTCCATATAGCTGGGTCCGAACTGAGGTGACGAAGTGAGCTAAAGATTGATGATGGATTCAATCCAGATCTGTGACTGGGGGTGAGTGTCCGAAAAGTTTCAGCGCTCCGTCCATCATCTGCTTGTGTTTGCTTTGTTCGCCCTAAATTAGCAGGGTATGCCGAGACGTGGATCCTTTGCTCACTTTCCCACAAGATTCAAGCTAGCTTTGATGATGAAGGGTTTTACCCAGAAACCACTTCAAGGATGTTTGTTTCCTGTTCAGGGAAGACCTGGCTTTGCAGTTCGGGCTGGACTGGTCCCATGAGGCACAGGGTCAAGACTGATTTGCATATAGCTGGGTCCGAACTGAGGTAGCGAAGTGAGCTAAAGAATGATGATGGATTCAACCCGATTCTGTGACTATGGGTGAGTGTCTGAAAAGTTTCAGCGCTCCGTCCATCAACTCTTTGTGTTTGCTTTGTTCACCCTAAGTTGGCAGGGTATGCTCAGATGTGGGTCCCTTGCACACTTTGCCACTGGATTCAAGCTAGCCAGGCTGATGAAGGGTGTTACCCCAAAACCTTCCCAGGATGCTTGTTTCTGGTTCAGAGAAGACCTTGCTTGGCTGTTCGGGCTCTACTGTTCGGATGAGACACAGGGTCAGGACTGATTTGCATATAGCTGGGTCTGAATTGAGGTGGCAAAGTGAGCTAAAGAATGATGATGGATTCAACCCACATCTGTGACTGGGGTGAGTGTCTGAAAAGTTTCAGCGCTCCCTCCATCATCTCCTTGTGTTTGCTTCGTTCACCCTAAGTTGGCACGGTGTGCCCAGACGTGGGTCCTTTGCTCACTTTGCTACAGGATTAAAGCTAGCTTGGCTGATGAAGGGTGTTACCCAGAAACCAGTCCGTGGATGCTTGTTTCCGGTTCAGGGAAGATCTGGCTTGGCAGTTCGGGCTGGACTGTTCCAATGAGGCACAGGGTCAAGACTGATTTCCATATAGCTAGGTCCGAACTGAGGTGGCGAAGTGAGCTTAAGAATGATGATGGATTCAACCCAGATCTGTGACTGTGGGTGAGTGTCTGAAAAGTTTCAGTGCTCCGTCCTTCATCTCCTTGTGTTTGCTTTGTTCGCCCTAAGTTGACAGGGTATGCCCGACGTGGGCCCCTTGCACACTTTGCCACTGGATTCAAGCTAGCCAGGCTGATGAAGGGTGTTGCCCAAAAACTGGTCCCAGGATGCTTGTTTCCGGTTCAGGGAAGACTTGGCTTGGCTGTTCGGGCTGGACTTTTCTCATGAGACACAGGGTCAAGACAGATTTGTATATAGCTGGGTCTGAATTGCGGTGGTGAAATGAGCTAAAGAATGATGATGGATTCAACCCACATCTGTGACTGGGGGTGAGTGTCTGAAAAGTTTCAGCGTTCCATCCTTCATCTCCTTCTGTTTGCTTTGTTCGCCCTAAGTTGGCAGGGTATGCCCAGACGTGGGTCCTTTGCTCACTTTGCCACAGGATTCAAGCTAGCTTGGCTGATGAAGGGTGTTACCCAGAAACCAGTACCAAGATGCTTGTTTCCGGTTCAGGGAAGACCTGGCTTGGAAGTTTGGGCTGGACTGTTCCCATGAGGCACAGGGTCAAGACTGATATGCATATTGCTGGGTCTGAACTGAGGTGACGAAGTGAGCTAAAGAATGATGATAGTTTCAACCCACATCTGTGACTCGGGGTGAGTGTCTGAAAAGTTTCAGCGTTCTGTCCATCATCTCCTTGTGTTTGCTTTGTTCGCCCTAAGTTGGCAGGGTATGCCCAGACGTGGGTCCTTTGCTCACTTTGCCACAGGATTTAAACTAGCTTGGCTGATGAAGGGTGTTACCCACAAACCAGTCCCAGGATGCTTCTTCCCGATTCATGGAAGAACTGGCTTGGCAGTTCGTGCTGGACTGTTCCCATGAGGCACAGGGTCAAGACTGATTTGCATATAGCTGGGTCCGAACTGAAATGGCAAAGTAAGCTAAAGAATGATGATGGATTCAACCCAGATCTGTGACTGTGGGTGAGTGTCTGAAAAGTTTCAGTACTCCGTCCATCATCTCCTTGTGTTTGCTTTGTTCACCCTAAGTTGGCAGGGTATGCCCAGACGTGGGTCCCTTGCACACTTTGCCACTGGATTCAAGCTAGCTGGGCTGATGAAGGGTGTTACCCAAAAACCGGTCCCAGGATGCTTGTTTCCGGTTCAGGGAAGACCTGGCTTGCCTGTTCGGGCTGGACTGTTCCAATGAGACACAGGTTCAAGACTGATTTGCATATAGCTGGGTCTGAACTGAGGTGGCGAAGAGAGCTAAAGAATGATGATGGATTCAACCCACATCTCTGACTCGGGGTGAGTGTCTGAAAAGATTCAGCGCTCTGCCCATCATCTCCTTGTGTTTGCTTTGTTCGCCCTAAGTTGGCAGGGTATGCCCAGACGTGGGTCCTTTGCTCACTTTGCCACAGAATTCAAGCTAGCTTGGGTGATGAAGGTTGTTACTCAGAAACCAATCCCAGGATGATTGTTTCCGGTTCAGGGAAGACCTGGCTTGGCAGTTCGGGCTGGACTGTTCCCATGAGGCACAGGGTCAAGACTGATTTGCATATAGCTGGGGCCGAATCGAGGTGGCGAAGTGAGCTAAAGAATGATGGTGGATTCCACCCAGATCTGTGACTGTGGGTGAGTGTCTGAAAGGTTTCAGTGCTCCGTCCATCATCACCTTGTGTTTGCTTAGTTCGCCCTACGTTGGCAGGGTATGCCCAGACGTGGGTCTTTTGCTCACTTTACCACAGGATTCAAGCTAGCTTGGCTGATGAAGGGTGTTACCCAAAAACCAGTCCCAGCATGCTTGTTTCTGGTTCAGGGAAGACCTGGCTTGGCAGTTCGTGCTGGACTTTTCCCATGAGGCAGAGGGTCAAGACTGATTTGCATATAGCTGGGTCCGAACTGAGGTGGCAAACTGAGCTAAAGAATGATGATGGATTCAACCCACATCTGTGACTGTGGGTGAGTGTCTGAAAAGTTTCAGCGCTCCGTCCATCATCTCCTTGTGTTTGCTTTGTTCGCCCAAAGTTAGCAGGGTATGCCGAGACGTGGGTCCTTTGCTCACTTTGCCACTGGATTCAAGCTAGCCAGGCTGATGAAGGGTGTTGCCCAAAAACTGGTCCCAGGATGCTTGTTTCCGGTTCAGGGAAGACTTGGCTTGGCTGTTCGGGCTGGACTGTTCTCATGAGACACAGGGTCAAGACAGATTTGTATATAGCTGGGTCTGAATTGGGGTGGCGAAATGAGCTAAAGAATGATGATGGATTCAACCCACATCTGTGACTGGGGGTGAGTGTCTGAAAAGTTTCAGCGTTCCGTCCATCATCTCCTTGTGTTTGCTTCGTTCGCCCTAAGTTGGCAGGGTATGCCCAGATGTTGGTCCTTTGCTCACTTTGCCACAGGATTCAAGCTAGCTTGGCTGATGAAGGGGGTTACCCAGAAACCAGTACCAAGATGCTTGTTTCCGGTTCAGGGAAGACCTGGCTTGGAAGTTTGGGCTGGACTGTTCCCATGAGGCACAGGGTCAAGACTGATTTGCATATAGCTGGGTCTGAACTCAGGTGGCAAATTGAGCTAAGGAATGATGATGGATTCAACCCAGATCTGTGACTGGGGGTGAGTGTCTGAAAAGTTTCAGCGCTCCATCCTTCATCTCTTTGTGTTTGCTTCGTTAGCCCTAAGTTTGCAGGGTATGCCGATACGTGGGTCCCTTGCACACTTTGCCACTGGATTCAAGCTAACCTGGCAGATGAAGGGTGTTACCCAGAAACCGGTCAAAGGATGCTTGTTTCCAGTTCAGGATAGACCTGGCTTGGCAGTTTGGGCTGGACTGTTCCCATGAGACACAGGGTCAAGACTGGTTTGCATATAGCTGAGTCTGAACTCAGGTGGCGAAGTGAGCTAAAGAATGATGATGGATTCAACCCACATCTGTGACTGGTGGTGAGTGTCTGAAAAGTTTCATTGCTCCGTCCATCATCCCCTTGTGTTTGCTTCGTTCGCCCTAAGTTGACAGGGTATGCCAAGACGTGGGTCCTTTGCTCACTTTGACACAAGATTCAAGCTAGCTTGGCTGATGAAGGGTTTTACCCAGAAACCAGTCCCAGGATGCTTGTTTCTGTTTCATGGAAAACCTGGCTTGGCATTTTGGGCTGGAATGTTCCCATGAGGCACAGGGTCAAGACTGATTTGCATATAGCTGGGTCCGAACCGAGGTGGCGAAGTGAGCTAAAGAATGATGATGGATTCTACCCAGATCTGTGACAGTGGGTGAGTGTCTGAAAAGATTCAGCGCTCTGTCCATCATCTCCTTGTGTTTGCTTTGTTCGCCCTAAGTTGGCAGGGTATGCCGAGACGTGGGTCCTTTGCATACTTTGCCACAGGATTCAAGATAGTTTGCCTGATGAAGGGGGTTACCCAGAAACCAGTACCAAGATGCTTGTTTCCGGTTCAGGGAAGACCTGGCTTGGAAGTTTGGGCTGGACTGTTCCAATAAGGCACAGGGTCAAGACTGATTTGCATATAGCTGGGTCTGAACTCAGGTGGCAAAGTGAGCTAAAGAATGATGATGGATTCAACCCACATCTGTGACTGTGGATGAGTGTCTGAAAAGTTTCAGCGCTCCGTCCATCATCTCCTTGTGTTTGCTTTGTTCGCCCTAAGTTGGCAGGGTAGGCCCAGACGTGGGTTCTTTGCTCACTTTCCCACAGGATTCAAGCTAGCTTGGCTGATGAAGGGTGTTACCCAGAAACCAGTCCCAGGATGCTTCTTCCCGATTCATGGAAGGAACTGGCTTGGCAGTTCGTGCTGGACTGTTCCCATGAGGCACAGGGTCAAGACTGATTTGCATATAGCTGGGTCCGAACTGAAATGGCGAAGTGAGCTAAAGAATGATGATGGATTCAACCCAGATCTGTGACTGTGGATGAGTGTCCGAAAAGTTTCAGTGCTCTGTCCATCATCTCCTTGTGTTTGCTTTGTTCACCCTAAGTTGGCAGGGTTTGCCCAGATGTGGGTCCCTTGCACACTTTGCCACTGGATTCAAGCTAGCCAGGCTGATGAAGGGTGTTACCCGAAAAACGGTCCCAGGATGCTTGTTTCCGGTTCAGGAAAGACCTGGCTTGCCTGTTCGGGCTGGACTGTTCCCATGAGACACAGGTTCAAGACTGATTTGCATATAGCTGGGTCTGAACTGAGGTGGCGAAGAGAGCTAAAGAATGATGATGGTTTCAACCCACATCTGTGACTGTGGGTGAGTGTCTGAAAGGTTTCAGCGCTCTGTCCATCATCTCCTTGTGTTTGCTTTGTTCGCCCTAAGTTGGCAGGGTATGCCCAGACGTGGGTCCTTTGCTCACTTTGCCACAGGATTCAAGCTAGCTTGGGTGATGAAGGTTGTTACACAGAAACCAATCCCAGGATGCTTGTTTCTGGTTCAGGGAAGACCTGGCTTGGCAGTTCAGGCTGGACTGTTCCGATGAGGCACAGGGTCAAGACTGATTTGCATATAGCTGGGGCCGAACTGAGGTGGCGAAGTGAGCTAAAGAATGATGGTGGATTCAACCCAGATCTGTGACTGTGGGTGAGTGTCTGAAAAGTTTCAGCGCTCCGTCCATCATCTCCTTGCGTTTGCTTTGTTTGCCCAAAGTTAGCAGGGTATGCCGAGACGTGGATCCTTTGCACACTTTCCCACAGGATTCAAGCTAGCCTGGCTGATGAAGGGTGTTGCCCAAAAACTGGTCCCAGGATGCCTGTTTCCGGTTCAGGGAAGACTTGGCTTGGCTGTTCGGGCTGGACTGTTCTCACGAGACACAGGGTCAAGACAGATTTGTATATAGCTGGGTCTAAATTGCAGTGGCGAAATGAGCTAAAGAATGATGATGGATTCAACCCACATCTGTGACTCGGGGTGAGTGTCTGAAAAGTTTCAGCGTTCTGTCCATCATCTCCTTGTGTTTGCTTTGTTCGCCCTAAGTTGGCAGGGTAGGCCCAGACGTGGGTTCTTTGCTCACTTTCCCACAGGATTCAAGCTAGCTTGGCTGATGAAGGGTGTTACCCAGAAACCAGTCCCAGGATGCTTCTTCCCGATTCATGGAAGGAACTGGCTTGGCAGTTCGTGCTGGACTGTTCCCATGAGGCACAGGGTCAAGACTGATTTGCATATAGCTGGGTCCGAACTGAAATGGCGAAGTGAGCTAAAGAATGATGATGGATTCAACCCAGATCTGTGACTGTGGATGAGTGTCCGAAAAGTTTCAGTGCTCTGTCCATCATCTCCTTGTGTTTGCTTTGTTCACCCTAAGTTGGCAGGGTTTGCCCAGATGTGGGTCCCTTGCACACTTTGCCACTGGATTCAAGCTAGCCAGGCTGATGAAGGGTGTTACCCGAAAAACGGTCCCAGGATGCTTGTTTCCGGTACAGGAAAGACCTGGCTTGCCTGTTCGGGCTGGACTGTTCCCATGAGACACAGGTTCAAGACTGATTTGCATATAGCTGGGTCTGAACTGAGGTGGCGAAGAGAGCTAAAGAATGATGATGGTTTCAACCCACATCTGTGACTGTGGGTGAGTGTCTGAAAGGTTTCAGCGCTCTGTCCATCATCTCCTTGTGTTTGCTTTGTTCGCCCTAAGTTGGCAGGGTATGCCCAGACGTGGGTTCTTTGCTCACTTTGCCACAGGATTCAAGCTAGCTTGGGTGATGAAGGTTGTTACACAGAAACCAATCCCAGGATGCTTGTTTCTGGTTCAGGGAAGACCTGGCTTGGCAGTTCAGGCTGGACTGTTCCGATGAGGCACAGGGTCAAGACTGATTTGCATATAGCTGGGGCCGAACTGAGGTGGCGAAGTGAGCTAAAGAATGATGGTGGATTCAACCCAGATCTGTGACTGTGGGTGAGTGTCTGAAAGGTTTCAGCGCTCCATCCATCATCTCCTTGTGTTTGCTTAGTTCGCCCTACGTTGGCAGGGTACGCCCAGACGTGGGTCCTTTGCTCACTTTACCACAGGATTCAAGCTAGCTTGGCTGATGAAGGGTGTTACCCAAAAACCAGTCCCAGCATGCTTGTTTCTGGTTCAGGGAAGACCTTGCTTGTAAGTTTGGGCTGGACTGTTCCCATGACGCACAGGGTCAAGACTGATTTGCATATAGCTGGGTATGAACTCAGGTGGCAAAGTGAGCTAAGGAATGATGATGGATTCAACCCAGATCTGTGACTGGGGGTGAGTGTCTGAAAAGTTTCAGCGCTCCATCCTTCATCTCCTTGTGTTTGCTTCGTTTGCCCTAAGTTTGCAGGGTATGCCGATATGTGGGTCCCTTGCACACTTTGCCACTGATGAAGGGTGTTACCCAGAAACCAGTCCCAGGATGTTTGTTTCCGGTTCAGGGAAGACCTGGCTTGGCTGTTCGGGTTGGACTGTTCCCATGAAGCACTGGGTCAAGACTGATTTCCATATAGCTGGGTCCGAACTGAGGTGACGAAGTGAGCTAAAGATTGATGATGGATTCAATCCAGATCTGTGACTGGGGGTGAGTGTCTGAAAAGTTTCAGCGCTCCGTCCATCATCTGCTTGTGTTTGCTTTGTTCGCCCTAAATTAGCAGGGTATGCCGAGACGTGGATCCTTTGCTCACTTTCCCACAAGATTCAAGCTAGCTTTGATGATGAAGGGTTTTACCCAGAAACCACTCCAAGGATGTTTGTTTCCTGTTCAGGGAAGACCTGGCTTTGCAGTTCGGGCTGGACTGGTCCCATGAGGCACAGGGTCAAGACTGATTTGCATATAGCTGGGTCCGAACTGAGGTAGCGAAGTGAGCTAAAGAATGATGATGGATTCAACCCGATTCTGTGACTATGGGTGAGTGTCTGAAAAGTTTCAGCGCTCCGTCCATCAACTCTTTGTGTTTGCTTTGTTCACCCTAAGTTGGCAGGGTATGCTCAGATGTGGGTCCCTTGCACACTTTGCCACTGGATTCAAGCTAGCCAGGCTGATGAAGGGTGTTACCCCAAAACCTTCCCAGGATGCTTGTTTCTGGTTCAGAGAAGACCTTGCTTGGCTGTTCGGGCTCTACTGTTCGGATGAGACACAGGGTCAGGACTGATTTGCATATAGCTGGGTCTGAATTGAGGTGGCAAAGTGAGCTAAAGAATGATGATGGATTCAACCCACATCTGTGACTGGGGTGAGTGTCTGAAAAGTTTCAGCGCTCCGTCCATCATCTCCTTGTGTTTGCTTCGTTCACCCTAAGTTGGCACGGTGTGCCCAGACGTGGGTCCTTTGCTCACTTTGCTACAGGATTCAAGCTAGCTTGGCTGATGAAGGGTGTTACCCAGAAACCAGTCCGTGGATGCTTGTTTCCGGTTCAGGGAAGATCTGGCTTGGCAGTTCGGGCTGGACTGTGCCAATGAGGCACAGGGTCAAGACTGATTTCCATATAGCTAGGTCCGAACTGAGGTGGCGAAGTGAGCTTAAGAATGATGATGGATTCAACCCAGATCTGTGACTGTGGGTGAGTGTCTGAAAAGTTTCAGTGCTCCGTCCACCATCTCCTTGTGTTTGCTTTGTTCGCCCAAAGTTAGCAGGGTATGCCGAGACGTGGGTCCTTTGCACACTTTGCCACAGGATTCAAGCTAGCCTGGCTGATGAAGGGTGTTGCCCAAAAACTGATCCCAGGATGCTTGTTTCCGGTTCAGGGAAGACTTGGCTTGGCTGTTCGGGCTGGGCTGTTCCCATGAGACACAGGGTCAAGACAGATTTGTATATAGCTGGGTCTGAATTGGGGTGGCGAAATGAGCTAAAGAATGATGATGGATTCAACCCACATCTGTGACTGGGGGTGAGCGTCTGAAAAGTTTCAGCGTTCCGTCCATCATCTCCTTGTGTTTGCTTCGTTCGCCCTAAGTTGGCAGGGTATGCCCAGACGTTGGTCCTTTGTTCACTTAGCCACAGGATTCAAGCTAGCTTGGTTAATGAAGGGGGTTACCCAGAAACCAGTACCAAGATGCTTGTTTCCGGTTCAGGGAAGACCTGGCTTGGAAGTTTGGGCTGGACTGTTCCCATGAGGCACAGGGTCAAGACTGGTTTGCATATAGCTGGGTCCGAACTGAAATGGCGAAGTGAGCTAAAGAATGATGATGGATTCAACCCAGATCTGTGACTGTGGGTGAGTGTTCGAAAAGTTTCAGTACTCCGTCCATCATCTCCTTGTGTTTGCTTTGTTCGCCCTAAGTTGGCAGGGTATGCCCAGACGTGGGTCCCTTGCACACTTTGTCACTGGATTCAAGCTAGTCAGGCTGATGAAGGGTGTTACCCAGAATCCAGTCCCAGGATTCTTGTTTCCGGTTCAGGAAAGATCTGGCTTGGCTGTTCGGGCTGGACTGTTCCCATGAAGCACTGGGTCAAGACTGAATTCCATATTGCTGGGTCCGAACTGAGGTGACGAAGTGAGCTAAAGAATGATGATGGATTCAACCCGGATCTGTGACTATGGGTGAGTGTCTGAAAAGTTTCAGCGCTCCGTCCATCATCTCCTTGTGTTTGCTTTGTTCGCCCTAAATTAGCAGGGTATGACGAGACGTGGATCCTTTGCTCACTTTGCCACAAGATTCAAGCTAGCTTTTATGATGAAGGGTTTTACCCAGAAACCACTCCAAGGATGCTTGTTTCCTGTTCAGGGAAGACCTGGCTTTGCAGTTCGGGCTGGACTGGTCCCATGAGGCACAGGGTCAAGACTGATTTGCATATAGCTGGGTCCGAACTGAGGTAGCGAAGTGAGCTAAAGAATGATGATGGATTCAACCCAGCTCTGTGTCTATGGGTGAGTGTCTGAAAAGTTTCAGCACTCCGTCCATCAACTCTTTGTGTTTGCTTTGTTCGCCCTAAGTTGGCAGGGTATGCCCAGACGTGGGTCCCTTGCACACTTTGCCACTTGATTCAAGCTAGCCAGGCTGATGAAGGGTGTTAGCCCAAAACCTTCCCAGGATGCTTGTTTCCGGTTTAGGGAAGACCTTGCTTGGCTGTTCGGGCTCTACTGTTCGGATGAGACACAGGGTCAGGACTGATTTGCATATAGCTGGGTCTGAATTGAGGTGGCAAAGTGAGCTAAAGAATGATGATGGATTCAACCCACATCTTTGACAGGGGTGAGTGTCTGAAAAGTTTCAGCGCTCCGTCCATCATCTCCTTGTGTTTGCTTCGTTCACCCTAAGTTGGCAAGGTATGCCCAGACGTGGGTCCTTTGCTCACTATTGCTACAGGATTCAAGCTAGCTTGGCTGATGAAGGGTGTTACCCAGAAACCAGTCCATGGATGCTTGTTTCCGGTTCAGGGAAGATCTGGCTTGGCAGTTCGGGCTGGACTGTTCCAATGAGGCACAGGGTCAATACTGATTTCCATATAGCTAGGTCCGAACTGAGGTGGCGAACTGAGCTTAAGAATGATGATGGATTCAACCCAGATCTGTGACTGTTGGTGAGTGTCTGAAAAGTTTCAGTGCTCCGTCCATCATCTCCTTGTGTTTGCTTTGTTCGTCCTAAGTTGGCAGGGTAAGCTCAGACGTGCGCCCCTTGCACACTTTGCCACTGGATTCAAGCTAGCCAGGCTAATGAAGGGTGTTGCCCAAAAACTGGTCCCAGGATGCTTGTTTCCGGTTCAGGGAAGACTTGGCTTGGCTGTTCAGGCTGGACTGTTCCCATGAGACACAGGGTCAAGACAGATTTGTATATAGCTGGGTCTGAATTACGATGGCGAAATGAGGTAAAGAATGATGATGGATTCAACCCACATCTGTGACTGGGGGTGAGTGTCTGAAAAGTTTCGGCGTTCCGTCCATCATCTCCTTCTGTTTGCTTCGTTCGCCCTAAGTTGGCAGCGTATGCCCAGACGTGGGTCCTTTGCTCACATTGCCACAGGATTCAAGCTAGCTTGGCTGATGAAGGGTGTTACCCAGAAACCAGTACCAAGATGCTTGTTTCCGGTTCAGGGAAGACCTGGCTTGGAAGTTTGGGCTGGACTGTTCCCATGAGGCACAGGGTCAAGACTGATTTGCATATAGCTGGGTCTGAACTGAGGTAGCGAAGTGAGCTAAAGAATGATGATAGTTTCACCCACATGTGTGACTCGGGGTGAGTTTCTGAAAAGTTTCAGCGTTCTGTCCATCATCTCCCCGTGTTTGCTTTGTTCGCCCTAAGTTGGCAGGGTATGCCCAGACATGGGTCCTTTGCTCACTTTGCCACAGGATTCAAGCTAGCTTGGCTGATGAAGGGTGTTACCCAGAAACCAGTCCCAGGATGCTTCTTCCCGATTCATGGAAGCACTGGCTTGGCAGTTCATGCTGGACTGTTCTCATGAGGCACAGGGTCAAGACTGATTTGCATATAGCTGGGTCCGAACTGAAATGGCGAAGTGAGCTAAAGAATGATGATGGATTCAACCCAGATCTGTGACTGTGGGTGAGTTTTCGAAAAGTTTCAGTGCTCTGTCCATCATCTCCTTGTGTTTGCTTTGTTCACCCTAAGTTGGCAGGGTATGCCCAGACGTCGGTCCCTTGCACACTTTGCCACTGGATTCAAGCTAGCCAGGCTGACGAAGGGTGTTACCCAAAAACCGGTCCCAGGATGCTTGTTTCCGGTTCAGGGAAGACCTGGCTTGCCTGTTCGGGCTGGACTGTTCCCATGAGACACAGGTTCAAGACTGATTTGCATATAGCTGGGTCTGAACTGAGGTGGCGAAGAGAGCTAAAGCATGATGATGGATTCAACCCACATCTGTGACTGTGGGTGAGTGTCTGAAAAGTTTCAGCGATCTGTCCATCATCTCCTTGTGTTTGCTTTGTTCGCCCTAAGTTGGCAGGGTATGCCCAGACGCGGGTCCTTTGCTCACTTTGCCACAGGATTCAAGCTAGCTTGGGTGATGAAGGTTGTTACACAGAAACCAATCCCAGGATGCTTGTTTCCGGTTCAGGGAAGACCTGGCTTGGCAGTTCGGGCTGGACTGTTCCCATGAGGCACAGGGTCAAGACTGATTTGCATATAGCTGGGGCCGAACTGAGGTGGCGAAGTGAGCTAAAGAATGATGGTGGATTCAACCCAGATCTGTGACTGTGGGCGAGTGTCTGAAAGGTTTCAGCGCTCCGTCCATCATCTCCTTGTGTTTGCTTAGTTCGCCCTACGTTGGCAGGGTATGCCCAGACGTGGGTCCTTTGCTCACTTTACCACAGGATTCAAGCTAGCTTGGCTGATGAAGGGTGTTACCCAAAAACCAGTCCCAGCATGCTTGTTTCTGGTTCAGGGAAGACCTGGTTTGGCAGTTCGGGCTGGACTGTTCCCATGAGGCACAGGGTCAAGACTGATTTGAATATAGCTGGGTCCGAACTGAGGTGACAAAGTGAGCTAAAGAATGATGATGGATTCAACCCAGATCTGTGACTGTGGGTGAGTGTCTGAAAAGTTTCAGCGCTCCGTCCATCCACTTCTTTTGTTTGCTTTGTTCGCCCAAAGTTAGCAGGGTATGCCGAGACGTGGGTCCTTTGCACACTTTGCCACAGGATTCAAGCTAGCCTGGCTGATGAAGGGTGTTGGCCAAAAACTGGTCCCAGGATGCTTGTTTCCGGTTCAGGGAAGACTTGGCTTGGCTGCTCGGGCTGGACTGTTCCCATGAGACACAGGGTCAAGACAGATTTGTATATAGCTGGGTCTTTATTGAGGTGGCGAAATGAGCTAAAGAATGATGATGGATTCAACCCACATCTGTGACTGGAGGTGAGTGTCTGAAAAGTTTCAGCGTTCCGTCCATCATCTCCTTCTGTTTTCTTCGTTCACCCTAAGTTGGCAGGGTATGCCCAGATGTGGGTACTTTGCTCACTTTGCCACAGGATTCAAGCTAGCTTGGCTGATGAAGGGTGTTACCCAGAAACCAGTACCAAGATGCTTGTTTCCGGTTCAGGGAATACCTGGCTTGGAAGTTTGGGCTGGACTGTTCCAATGAGGCACAGGGTCAAGACTGATTTGCATATAGCTGGGTCTGAACTGAGGTGGCGAAGTGAGCTAAAGAATGATGATAGTTTCAACCCACATCTGTGACTCGGGGTGAGTGTCTGAAAAGTTTCAGCGTTCTGTTCATCATCTCCTTGTGTTTGCTTTGTTCGCCCTAACTTGGCAGGGTATGCCCAGACGTGGGTCCTTTGCTCACTTTGCCACAGGATTCAAGCTAGCTTGGCTGATGAAGGGTGTTGCCCAGAAACCAGTCCCAGGATGCTTCTTCCCGATTCATGGAAGACCTGGCTTGGAAGTTTGGGCTGGACTGTTCCAATGAGGCACAGGGTCAAGACTGATTTGCATATAGCTGAGTCCGAACTGAAATGGCAAAGTGAGCTAAAGAATGATGATGGATTCAACCCAGATCTGTGACTGTGGGTGAGTGTCCGAAAAGTTTCAGCGCCCCGTCCATCATCTCCTTGTGTTTGCTTAATTCACCCTAAGTTGGCAGGGTATGCTCTGACGTGGGTCCCTTGCAAACTTTGCCACTGGATTCAAGCTAGCCTGGCTGATGAAGGGTGTTGCCCAAAAATTGGTTCCAGGATGCTTGTTTCCGGTTCAGGGAAGACTTGGCTTGGCTGTTCGGGCTGGACTGTTCCCATGAGACACAGGGTCAAGACACATTTGTATATAGCTGGGTCTGAATTGCGGTGGCGAAATGAGCTAAAGAATGATGATGGATTCAACCCACATCTGTGACTGGGGGTGAGTGTCTGAAAAGTTTCAGCGTTCCGTCCATCATCTCCTAGTGTTTGCTTCGTTCGCCCTAAATTGGCAGGGTATGCCCAGACGTGGGTCCTTTGCTCACTTTGCCACGGGATTCAAGCTAGCTTGGCTGATGAAGGGTGTTACCCAGAAACCAGTACCAAGATGCTTGTTTCCGGTTCAGGGAAGACCTGGCATGGAAGTTTGGGCTGGACTGTTCCCATGAGGCACAGGGTCAAGACTGATTTGCATATAGCTGGGTCTGAACTGAGGTGGCGCAGTGAGCTAAAGAATGATGATGGATTCAACCCAGATTGGTGACTGGGGGAGAGTGTCTGAAAAATTTCAGCGCTCCGGCCATCATCTCCTTGTGTTTGCTTTGTTTGCCCTAAGTTGGCAGGGTATGCCCAGACATGGGTCCCTTGCAGACTGTGCCACCTGATTCAAGCTAGCCAGGCTGATGAAGGGTGTTACCCAGAAACCGGTCCCAGGATGCTTGTTTCCGGTACAGGGAAGACCTGGCTTAGCAGTTCGGGCTGGAGTGTTCCCATGAGTCACAGGGTCAAGACTGATTTGCATATAGCTGGGTCAGAACTGAGGAGGCGAAGTGAGCTACAGAATGATGATGGATTCAACCCAGATCTGTGACTGTGGGTGAGTGTCTGAAAAGTTTCAGTGATCCGTCCATCATCTCCTTGTGTTTGCTTTGTTCGCCCTAAGTTGGCAGGGTATGCCCTGACATGGGCCCTTTGCACACATTGCCACTGGATTTAAGCTAGCCAGGTTGATGAAGGGTGTTGCCCAAAAACCGGTCCCAGGATGCTTTTTTCTGGTTCAGGGAAGGCCTGGCTTGACAGTTCGGGCTGGACTGTTCCCATGAGGCACTGGGTCAAGACTAATTTGCATTTAGATGGGTCCGAACTGAGGTGGCGAATTGAGCGAAAGAATGATGATGGATTCAACCCAGTTCTGTGACTGTGGATGAGTGTCTGAAAAGTTTAAGCACTCCGTCTATCATCTCCTTGTGTTTGCTTCGTTTGCCCTAAGTTGGTAGGGTATGCCCAGACGTGGGTCTCTTACTCACTTTGCCACTGGATTCAAGCTAGCCTGGCTGATGAAGGGGGTTACCCAGAAACCAGTCCCAGGATGCTCGTTTCCGGTTCAGGGAAGACCTGTTTTGGTAGTTCGGACTGGACAGTTCCCATCTTGCACTGGGTCAGACTGATTTGTATATTGCTGGGTATGAACTGAGGTGGCGATGTGAGCTAAAGAATGATGATGGATTCAACCCAGATCTGTGACTGTGGGTGAGTGTCCGAAAAGTTTCAGCGCCCCGTCCATCATCTCCTTGTGTTTGCTTTGTGCCCCCTAAATTAGCAGGGTATGCCGAGACGTGGGTCCCTTGCTCACTTTGGCACTGGATTGAAGCTAGCCTGGCGGATGAAGGGGGTTACCCAGAAACCAGTCCCAGGATGCTTGTTTCCGGTTCAGGGAAGACCTGGCTTGGCATTTCGGGCTGGACTGTTCCCATGAGGCACATGGTCAAGACTGATTTGCATATAGCTGGGTCTGAACTGAGGTTGCGAAGTTATATAAAGAATGATGATGGATTAATCGAAGATCTGTGACTGGGGGTGAGTGTCTGAAAAGTTTCAGCGCTCCTTCCATCATCTCCTTGTGTTCGCTTTGTTCGCCCTAAGTTGGCATGGCATGCCCAGACATGGGTCTATTGCTCACTTTGCCACTGGATTCAAGCTAGCCTGGCTGATGAAGGGTGTTACCCAGAAACCAGTCCCAGGATGCTTGTTTCCGGTTCAGGGAAGACCTGGCTTGGCATTTCGGGCTGGACTGTTCCAAAGAGGCACATGGTCAAGACTGATTTGCATATAGCTGGGTCTGAACTGAGGTGGCGAATTGAGCTAAAGAATGATGATGGATTCAACCCAGATCTGTGACTAGGGGTGAGTCTCTAAAAAGTTTCAGCACTTAGGCCATCATCTCCTTGTGTTTGCTTTGTTCGCCCTAAGTTGGCAGGGTATGCCGAGACGTGGGTCCCTTGCACACTTTGCCACTGGAGTCAAGCTAGACTGGCGGATGAAGGGTGGTACCCAGAAACCGTTCCCAGGATGCTTGTTTCCGGTTCAGGGAAGACCTGGCTTGGCATTTCGGGCTGGACTGTTCCCATGAGACACAGGGTCAAGACTGATTTGCATATAGCTGGGTCCGAACTGAGGTGGCGAAGTGAGCTACAGAATGATGGTGGATTCATCCCAGATCTGTGACCGTGGGTGAGTGTCTGAAAGGTTTCAGCGCTCCGTCCATCATCTCCTTGTGTTTGCTTAGTTCGCCCTACGTTGGCATGGTATGCCCAGACGTGGGTCCTTTGCTCACTTTACCACAGGATTCAAGCTAGCCTGGCTGATGAAGGGTGTTGCCCAAAAACTGGTCCCAGGATGCTTGTTTCCGGTTCAGGGAAGACTTGGCTTGGCTGTTTGGGCTGGACTGTTCCCATGAGACACTGGGTCAAGACAGATTTGTATATAGCTGGGTCTGAATTGCGGTGGCAAAATGAGCTAAAGAATGATGATGGATTCAACCCACATCTGTGACTGGGGGTGAGTGTCTGAAAAGTTTCAGCGTTCCGTCCATCATCTCCTTGTGTTTGCTTCGTTCGCCTTAAGTTGGCAGGGTATGCCCAGACGTGGGTCCTTTGCTCACTTTGCCACAGGATTCAAGCTAGCTTGGCTGATGAAGAGGGTTACCCAGAAACCAGTACCAAGATGCTTGTTTCCGGTTCAGGGAAGACCTGGCTTGGAAGTTTGGGCTGGACTGTTCCCATGAGGCACAGGGTCAAGACTAATTTGCATATAGCTGGGTCTGAACTGAGGTGGCGAAGTGAGCTAAAGAATGATGATAGTTTCAACCCACATCTGTGACTGTGGGTGAGTGTCTGAAAAGTTTCAGCGTTCTGTCCATCATCTCCTTGTGTTTGCTTTGTTTGCCCTAAGTTGGCAGGGTATGCCCAGATGTGGGTCCTTTGCTCACTTTGCCACAGGATTCAAGCTAGCTTGGCTGATGAAGGGTGTTACCCAGAAACCAGTCCCAGGCTGCTTCTTCCCGATTCATGGAAGAACTGGCTTGGCAGTTCGTGCTGGACTGTTCCAATGAAGCACAGGGTCAAGACTGATTTGCATATAGCTGGGTCCGAACTGAAATGGCGAAGTGAGCTAAAGAATTATGATGGATTCAACCCAGATCTGTGACTGTGGGTGAGTGTCCGAAAAGTTTCAGCGCTCCGCCCATCATCTCCTTGTGTTTGCTTTGTTCACCCTAGGTTGGCAGGGTATGCCCACACGTGGGTCCTTTTCTCACTTTACCACAGGATTTAAGCTAGCTTGGCTGATGAAGGGTGTTACCCAAAAACCAGTCCCAGCATGCTTGTTTCTGGTTCAGGGAAGACCTGGTTTGGCAGTTCGGGCTGGACTGTTCCCATGAGGCACAGGGTCAAGACTGATTTGAATATAGCTGGGTCCGAACTGAGGTGACAAAGTGAGCTAAAGAATGATGATGGATTCAACCCAGATCTGTGACTGTGGGTGAGTGTCTGAAAAGTTTCAGCGCTCCGTCCATCCACTTCTTTCGTTTGCTTTGTTCGCCCAAAGTTAGCAGGGTATGCCGAGACGTGGGTCCTTTGCACACTTTGCCACAGGATTCAAGCTAGCCTGGCTGATGAAGGGTGTTGCCCAAAAACTGGTCCCAGGATGCTTGTTTCCGGTTCAGGGAAGACTTGGCTTGGCTGTTCGGGTTGGACTGTTCCCATTAGACACAGGGTCAAGACAGATTTGTATATAGCTGGGTCTTTATTGCGGTGGCGAAATGAGCTAAAGAATGATGATGGATTCAACCCACATCTGTGACTGGAGGTGAGTGTCTGAAAAGTTTCAGCGTTCCATCCATCACCTCCTTCTGTTTGCTTCGTTCGCCCTATGTTGGCAGGGTATGCCCAGACGTGGGTACTTTGCTCACTTTGCCACAGGATTCAAGCTAGCTTGGCTGATGAAGGGTGTTACCCAGAAACCAGTACCAAGATGCTTGTTTCCGGTTCAGGGAAGACCTGGCTTGGAAGTTTGGGCTGGACTGTTCCGATGAGGCACAGGGTCAAGACTGATTTGCATATAGCTGGGTCTGAACTGAGGTGGCGAAGTGAGCTAAAGAATGATGATAGTTTCAACCCACATCTGTGACTCGGGGTGAGTGTCTGAAAATATTCAGCGTTCTGTTCATCATCTCCTTGTGTTTGCTTTGTTCGCCCTAACTTGGCAGGGTATGCCCAGACGTGGGTCCTTTGCTCACTTTGCCACAGGATTCAAGCTAGCTTGGCTGATGAAGGGTGTTGCCCAGAAACCAGTCCCAGGATGCTTCTTCCCGATTCATGGAAGAACTGGCTTGGCAGTTCGTGCTGGACTGTTCCCATGAAGCACAGGGTCAAGACTGATTTGCATATAGCTGGGTCCAAACTGAAATGGCGAAGTGAGCTAAAGAATGATGATGGATTCAACCCAGATCTGTGACTGTGGGTGAGTGTCCGAAAAGTTTCAGCGCCCCGTCCATCATCTCCTTGTGTTTGCTTTGTTCACCCTAAGTTGGCAGGGTATGCCCTGATGTGGGTCCCTTGCAATCTTTGCCACTGGATTCAAGCTAGCCATGCTGATGAAGGGTGTTACCCAAAAACCGGTCTCAGGATGCTTGTTTCCGGTTCAGGGAAGACCTGGCTTGGCAGTTCGGGCTGGACTGTTCCCATGAGGCACAGGGTCAAGACTGATTTGCATATAGCTGGGTCCGAACTGAGGTGGCGAAGTGAGCTAAAGAATGATGGTGGATTCAACCCATATCTGTGACTGTGGGTGAGTGTCTGAAAGGTTTCAGCGCTCCGTCCATCATCTCCTTGTGTTTGCTTAGTTCGCCCTACGTTGGCATGGTATGCCCAGACGTGTGTCCTTTGCTCACTTTACCACAGGATTCAAGCTAGCCTGGCTGATGAAGGGTGTTGCCCAAAAACTGGTCCCAGGATGCTTGTTTCCGGTTCAGGGAAGACTTGGCTTGACTGTTCGGGCTGGACTGTTCCCATGAGACACAGGGTCAAGACACATTTGTATATAGCTGGGTCTGAATTGCGGTGGCGAAATGAGCTAAAGAATGATGATGTATTCAACCCACATCTGTGGCTGGGGGTTAGTGTCTGAAAAGTTTTAGCGTTCCGTCAATCATCTCCTAGTGTTTGATTTGTTCGCCCTAAGTTTGCAGGGTATGCCCAGACGTGGGTCCTTTGCTCACTTTGCCACGGGATTCAAGCTAGCTTGGCTGATGAAGGGTATTACCCAGAAACCAGTACCAAGATGCTTGTTTCCGGTTCAGGGAAGACCTGGCTTGGAAGTTTGGGCTGGACTGTTCCCATGAGGCACAGGGTCAAGACTGATTTGCATATAGCTGGGTCTGAACTGAGGTGGCGCAGTGAGCTAAAGAATGATGATGGATTCAACCCAGATTGGTGACTGGGGGAGAGTGTCTGAAAAGTTTCAGCGCTCCGGCCATCATCTCCTTGTGTTTGCTTTGTTTGCCCTAATTTGGCAGGGTATGCCCAGACGTGGGTCCCTTGCAGACTTTGCCACCTGATTCAAGCTAGCCAGGCTGATGAAGGGTGTTACCCAGAAACCGGTCCCAGGATGCTTGTTTCCGGTTCAGGGAAGACCAGGCTTGGCAGTTCGGGCTGGAGTGTTCCCATGAGTCACAGGGTCAAGAATGATTTGCATATAGCTGGGTCCGAACTGAGGAGGCGAAGTGAGCTAAGGAATGATGATGGATTCAACCCAGATCTGTGACTGTGGGTGAGTGTCTGAAAAGTTTCAGTGATCCGTCCATCTTCTCCTTGTGTTTGCTTTGTTCGCCCTAAGTTGGCAGGGTATGCCCAGACATGGGCCCTTTGCACACTTTGCCACTGGATTTAAGCTAGCCAGGTTGATGAAGGGTGTTGCCCAAAAACCGGTCCCAGGATGCTTGTTTCTGGTTCAGGGAAGGCCTGGCTTGACAGTTCGGGCTGGACTGTTCCCATGAGGCACAGGGTCAAGACTAATTTGCATTTAGATGGGTCCGAACTGAGGTGGCGAATTGAGCGAAAGAATGATGATGGATTCAACTCAGTTCTGTGACTGTGGATGAGTGTCTGAAAAGTTTAAGCGCTCCGTCTATCATCTCCTTGTGTTTGCTTTGTTCGCCCTAAGTTGGTAGTGTATGCCCAGACGTGGGTCTCTTACTCACTTTGCCACTGGATTCAAGCTAGCCTGGCTGATGAAGGGTGTTACCCAGAAACCAGTCCTAGGATGCTCGTTTCCGGTTCAGGGAAGACCTGGTTTGGTAGTTCGGGCTGGACAGTTCCCATCATGCACTGGGTCAGACTGATTTTTATATTGCTGGGTATGAACTGAGGTGGCGATGTGAGCTAAAGAATGATGATGGATTCAACCCAGATCTGTGACTGTGGGTGAGTGTCCGAAAAGTTTCAGCGCCCCGTCCATCATCTCCTTGTGTTTGCTTTGTGCGCCCTAAATTAGCAGGGTATGCCGAGACGTGGGTCCCTTGCTCACTTTGGCACTGGATTGAAGCTAGCCTGGCGGATGAAGGGGGTTACCCAGAAACCAGTCCCAGGATGCTTGTTTCCGGTTCAGGGAATACCTGGCTTGGCATTTCGGGCTGGACTGTTCCCATGAGGCACATGGTCAAGACTGATTTGCATATAGCTGGGTCTGAACTGAGGTTGCGAAGTTATATAAAGAATGATGATGGATTAAACGAAGATCTGTGACTGGGGGTGAGTGTCTGAAAAGTTTCAGCGCTCCTTCCATCATCTCCTTGTGTTCGCTTTGTTCGCCCTAAGTTGGCATGGCATGCCCAGACATGGGTCCATTGCTCACTTTGCCACTGGATTCAAGCTAGCCTGGCTGATGAAGGGTGTTACCCAGAAACCAGTCCCAGGATGCTTGTTTCCGGTTCAGGGAAGACCTGGCTTGGCAGTTCGGGCTGGACTGTTCCCATGAGACACAGGGTCAAGACTGATTTGCATATAGCTGGGTCTGAACTGAGGTGGTTAAGTGAGCTAAAGAATGATGATGGATTTAACCAGGATTGGTGCCTGGGGGTGAGTGTCTGAAAAGTTTCAGCGCTCTATCCATCATCTCATTGTGTTTGCTTTGCTCTCCCTAAATTAGCAGGGTATGCCGAGACGTGGGTCCCTTGTTCACTTTGCCACTGGATTCAAGCTAGCCTGGTGGATGAAGGGGGTTACCCAGAAACCAGTCCCAGGATGCTTGTTTCCAGTTCAGGGAAGACCTGGCTTGGCAGTTCGGGCTGGACTGTTCCCATGAAGTACTGGGTCAAGACTGATTTCCATATAGCTGGGTCTGAACTGAGGTGGTGAATTGAGCTAACGAATGATGATGGATTCAACCCAGATCTGTGACTGGGGGTGAGTCTCTGAAAAGTTTCAGCACTCAGGCCATCATCTCCTTGTGTTTGCTTTGTTCGCCCTAACTTGGCAGGGTATTCCGAGACGCGGGTCCCTTGCACACTTTGCCACTGGAGTCAAGCTAGACTGGTGGATGAAGGGTGGTACCCTGAAACCGTTCCCAGGATGCTTGTTTCCGGTTCAGGGAAGACCTGGCTTGGCTGTTCGGGCTGGACTGTTCCCATGAGACACAGGGTCAAGACTGATTTGCATATAGCTAGGTCCGAACTGAGGTGGCGAAGAAAGCTAAAGAATGATGATGGATTCAACCCACATCTGTGACTCGGGGTGAGTGTCTGAAAGGTTTCAGCGCTCTGTCCATCACCTCCTTCTGTTTGCTTCGTTCGCCCTAAGTTGGCAGGGTATGACCAGACGTGGGTACTTTGCTCACTTTGCCACAGGATTCAAGCTAGCTTGGCTGATGAAGGGTGTTACCCAGAAACCAGTACCAAGATGCTTGTTTCCGGTTCAGGGAAGACCTGGCTTGGAAGTTTGGGCTGGACTGTTCCGATGAGGCACAGGGTCAAGACTGATTTGCATATAGCTGGGTCTGAACTGAGGTGGCGAAGTGAGCTAAAGAATGATGATAGTTTCAACCCACATCTGTGACTCGGGGTGAGTGTCTGAAAATATTCAGCGTTCTGTTCATCATCTCCTTGTGTTTGCTTTGTTCGCCCTAACTTGGCAGGGTATGCCCAGACGTGGGTCCTTTGCTCACTTTGCCACAGGATTCAAGCTAGCTTGGCTGATGAAGGGTGTTGCCCAGAAACCAGTCCCAGGATGCTTCTTCCCGATTCATGGAAGAACTGGCTTGGCAGTTCGTGCTGGACGGTTCCCATGAAGCACAGGGTCAAGACTGATTTGCATATAGCTGGGTCCAAACTGAAATGGCGAAGTGAGCTAAAGAATGATGATGGATTCAACCCAGATCTGTGACTGTGGGTGAGTGTCCGAAAAGTTTCAGCGCCCCGTCCATCATCTCCTTGTGTTTGCTTTGTTCACCCTAAGTTGGCAGGGTATGCCCTGATGTGGGTCCCTTGCAAACTTTGCCACTGGATTCAAGCTAGCCATGCTGATGAAGGGTGTTACCCAAAAACCGGTCTCAGGATGCTTGTTTCCGGTTCAGGGAAGACCTGGCTTGGCAGTTCGGGCTGGACTGTTCCCATGAGGCACTGGGTCAAGACTGATTTGCATATAGCTGGGTCCGAACTGAGGTGGCGAAGTGAGCTAAAGAATGATGGTGGATTCAACCCATATCTGTGACTGTGGGTGAGTGTCTGAAAGGTTTCAGCGCTCCGTCCATCATCTCCTTGTGTTTGCTTAGTTCGCCCTACGTTGGCATGGTATGCCCAGACGTGTGTCCTTTGCTCACTTTACCACAGGATTCAAGCTAGCCTGGCTGATGAAGGGTGTTGCCCAAAAACTGGTCCCAGGATGCTTGTTTCCGGTACAGGGAAGACTTGGCTTGGCTGTTCGGGCTGGACTGTTCCCATGAGACACAGGGTCAAGACACATTTGTATATAGCTGGGTCTGAATTGCGGTGGCGAAATGAGCTAAAGAATGATGATGGATTCAACCCACATCTGTGACTGGGGGTTAGTGTCTGAAAAGTTTCAGCGTTCCGTCGATCATCTCCTAGTGTTTGATTTGTTCGCCCTAAGTTGGCAGGGTATGCCCAGACGTGGGTCCTTTGCTCACTTTGCCACGGGATTCAAGCTAGCTTGGCTGATGAAGGGTGTTACCCAGACACCAGTACCAAGATGCTTGTTTCCGGTTCAGGGAAGACCTGGCTTGGAAGTTTGGGCTGGACTGTTCCCATGAGGCACAGGCTCAAGACTGATTTGCATATAGCTGGGTCTGAACTGAGGTGGCGCAGTGAGCTAAAGAATGATGATGGATTCAACCCAGATTGGTGACTGGGGGAGAGTGTCTGAAAAGTTTTAGCGCTCCGGCCATCATCTCCTTGTGTTTGCTTTGTTTGCCCTAAATTGGCAGGGTATGCCCAGACGTGGGTCCCTTGCAGACTTTGCCACCTGATTCAAGCTAGCCAGGCTGATGAAGGGTGTTACCCAGAAACCGGTCCCAGGATGCTTGTTTCCGGTTCAGGGAAGACCAGGCTTGGCAGTTCGGGCTGGAGTGTTCCCATGAGTCACAGGGTCAAGACTGATTTGCATATAGCTGGGTCCGAACTGAGGAGGCGAAGTGAGCTACAGAATGATGATGGATTCAACCCAGATCTGTGACTGTGGGTGAGTGTCTGAAAAGTTTCAGTGATCCGTCCATCATCTCCTTGTGTTTGCTTTGTTCGCCCTAAGTTGGCAGGGTATGCCCAGACATGGGCCCTTTGCACACTTTGCCACTGGATTTAAGCTAGCCAGGTTGATGATGGGTGTTGCCCAAAAACCGGTCCCGGGATGCTTGTTTCTGGTTCAGGGAAGGCCTGGCTTGACAGTTCGGGCTGGACTGTTCCCATGAGGCACAGGGTCAAGACTAATTTGCATTTAGATGGGTCCGAACTGAGGTGGCGAATTGAGCGAAAGAATGATGATGGATTCAACCCAGTTCTGTGACTGTGGATGAGTGTCTGAAAAGTTTAAGCGCTCCATCTATCATCTCCTTGTGTATGCTTTGTTCGCCCTAAGTTGGTAGTGTATGCCCAGACGTGGGTCTCTTACTCACTTTGCCACTGGATTCAAGCTAGCCTGGCTGATGAAGGGTGTTACCCAGAAACCAGTCCTAGGATGCTCGTTTCCGGTTCAGGGAAGACCTGGTTTGGTAGTTCGGGCTGGACAGTTCCCATTATGCACTGGGTCAGACTGATTTGTATATTGCTGGGTATGAACTGAGGTGGCGATGTGAGCTAAAGAATGATGATGGATTCAACCCAGATCTGTGACTGTGGGTGAGTGTCCAAAAAGTTTCAGCGCCCCGTCCATCATCTCCTTGTGTTTGCTTTGTGCGCCCTAAATTAGCAGGGTATGCCGAGACGTGGGTCCCTTGCTCACTTTGGCACTGGATTGAAGCTAGCCTGGCGGATGAAGGGGGTTACCCAGAAACCAGTCCCAGGATGCTTGTTTCCGGTTCAGGGAATACCTGGCTTGGCATTTCGGGCTGGACTGTTCCCATGAGGCACATGGTCAAGACTGATTTGCATATAGCTGGGTCTGAACTGAGGTTGCGAAGTTATATAAAGAATGATGATGGATTAATCGAAGATCTGTGACTGGGGGTGAGTGTCTGAAAAGTTTCAGCGCTCCTTCCATCATCTCCTTGTGTTCGCTTTGTTCGCCCTAAGTTGGCATGGCATGCCCAGACATGGGTCCATTGCTCACTTTGCCACTGGATTCAAGCTAGCCTGGCTGATGAAGGGTGTTACCCAGAAACCAGTCCCAGGATGCCTGTTTCCAGTTCAGGAATGACCTGGCTTGGCAGTTCGGGCTGGACTGTTCCCATGAGACACAGGGTCAAGACTGATTTGCATATAGCTGGGTCTGAACTGAGGTGGTTAAGTGAGCTAAAGAATGATGATGGATTTAACCAGGATTGGTGCCTGGGGGTGAGTGTCTGAAAAGTTTCAGCGCTCTTTCCATCATCTCATTGTGTTTGATTTGCTCTCCCTAAATTAGCAGGGTATGCCGAGACGTGGGTCCCTTGTTCACTTTGCCACTGGATTCAAGCTAGCCTGGTGGATGAAGGGGGTTACCCAGAAACCAGTCCCAGGATGCTTGTTTCCAGTTCAGGGAAGACCTGGCTTGGCAGTTCGGGCTGGACTGTTCCCATGAAGTACTGGGTCAAGACTGATTTCCATATAGCTGGGTCTGAACTGAGGTGGTGAATTGAGCTAACGAATGATGATGGATTCAACCCAGATCTGTGACTGGGGGTGAGTCTCTGAAAAGTTTCAGCACTCAGGCCATCATCTCCTTGTGTTTGCTTTGTTCGCCCTAACTTGGCAGGGTATGCCGAGACGCGGGTCCCTTGCACACTTTGCCACTGGAGTCAAGCTAGACTGGCGGATGAAGGGTGGTACCCAGAAACCGTTCCCAGGATGCTTGTTTCCGGTTCAGGGAAGACCTGGCTTGGCTGTTCGGGCTGGACTGTTCCCATGAGACACAGGGTCAAGACTGATTTGCATATAGCTAGGTCCGAACTGAGGTGGCGAAGAGAGCTAAAGAATGATGATGGATTCAACCCACATCTGTGACTCGGGGTGAGAGTCTGAAAGGTTTCAGCGCTCCGTCCATCATCTCCTTGTGTTTGCTAAGTTCACCCTAAGTTGGCAGGGTATGCCCAGACGTGGGTCCTTTGCTCACTTTGCCACAGGATTCAAGCTAGCTTGGCTGATGAAGGGGGTTACCCAGAAACCAGTACCAAGATGCTTGTTTCCGGTTCAGGGAAGACCTGGCTTGGAAGTTTGTGCTGGACTGTTCCCATGAGGCACAGGGTCAAGACTGATTTGCATATAGCTGGGTCTAAACTGAGGTGGCGAAGTGAGCTAAAGAATGATGATAGTTGCAACCCACATCTGTGACTCAAGGTGAGTGTCTGAAAAGTTTCAGCGTTCTGTCCATCATCTCCTTGTGTTTGCTTTGTTCGCCCTACGTTGGCATGGTATGCCCAGACGTGGGTCCTTTGCTCAATTTGCCACAGGATTCAAGCTAGCCTGGCTGATGAAGGGTGCTGCCCAAAAACTGGTCCCAGGATGCTTGTTTCCGGTTCAGGGAAGACTTGGCTTGGCTGTTCGGGCTGGACTGTTCCCATGAGACACAGGGTCGAGACAGATTTTTATATAGCTGGGTCTAAATTGCGGTGGCGAAATGAGCTAAAGAATGACGATGGATTCAACCCACATCTGTGACTGGGGGTGAGTGTCTGAAAAGTTTCAGCATTCCGTCCATCATCTCCTTCTGTTTGCTTAGTTCGCTCTAAGTTGGCAGGGTATGCCCAGACGTCGGTCCTTTGCTCACTTTGCCACAGGATTCAAGCTAGCTTGGCTGATGAAGGGTGTTTCCCAGAAACCAGTACCAAGATGCTTGTTTCCGGTTCAGGGAAGACCTGGCTTGGAAGTTTGGGCTGGACTGTTCCCATGAGGCACAGGGTCAAGACTGATTTGCATATAGCTGGGTCTGAACTGAGGTGTCGAAGTGAGCTAAAGAATGGTTTCAACCCACATCTGTGACTCGGGGTGAGTGTCTGAAAGGTTTCAGCGCTCTGTCCATCACCTCCTTCTGTTTGCTTCGTTCGCCCTAAGTTGGCAGGGTATGCCCAGACGTGGGTACTTTGCTCACTTTGCCACAGGATTCAAGCTAGCTTGGCTGATGAAGGGTGTTACCCAGAAACCAGTACCAAGATGCTTGTTTCCGGTTCAGGGAAGACCTGGCTTGGAAGTTTGGGCTGGACTGTTCCGATGAGGCACAGGGTCAAGACTGATTTGCATATAGCTGGGTCTGAACTAAGGTGGCGAAGTGAGCTAAAGAATGATGATAGTTTCAACCCACATCTGTGACTCGGGGTGAGTGTCTGAAAATTTTCAGCGTTCTGTTCATCATCTCCTTGTGTTTGCTTTGTTCGCCCTAACTTGGCAGGGTATGCCCAGACGTGGGTCCTTTGCTCACTTTGCCACAGGATTCAAGCTAGCTTGGCTGATGAAGGGTGTTGCCCAGAAACCAGTCCCAGGATGCTTCTTCCCGATTCATGGAAGAACTGGCTTGGCAGTTCGTGCTGGACTGTTCCCATGAAGCACAGGGTGAAGACTGATTTGCATATAGCTGGGTCCAAACTGAAATGGCGAAGTGAGCTAAAGAATGATGATGGATTCAACTCAGATCTGTGACTGTGGGTGAGTGTCCGAAAAGTTTCAGCGCCCCGTCCATCATCTCCTTGTGTTTGCTTTGTTCACCCTAAGTTGGCAGGGTATGCCCTGATGTGGGTCCCTTGCAAACTTTGCCACTGGATTCAAGCTAGCCATGCTGATGAAGGGTGTTACCCAAAAACCGGTCTCAGGATGCTTGTTTCCGGTTCAGGGAAGACCTGGCTTGGCAGTTCGGGCTGGACTGTTCCCATGAGGCACAGGGTCAAGACTGATTTGCATATAGCTGGGTCCGAACTGAGGTGGCGAAGTGAGCTAAAGAATGATGGTGGATTCAACCCATATCTGTGACTGTGGGTGAGTGTCTGAAAGGTTTCAGCGCTACGTCCATCATCTCCTTGTGTTTGCTTAGTTCGCCCTACGTTGGCATGGTATGCCCAGACGTGTGTCCTTTGCACACTTTACCACAGGATTCAAGCTAGCCTGGCTGATGAAGGGTGTTGCCCAAAAACTGGTCCCAGGATGCTTGTTTCCGGTTCAGGGAAGACTTGGCTTGGCTGTTCGGGCTGGACTGTTCCCATGAGACACAGGGTCAAGACACATTTGTATATAGCTGGGTCTGAATTGCGGTGGCGAAATGAGCTAAAGAATGATGATGGATTCAACCCACATCTGTGACTGGGGGTTAGTGTCTGAAAAGTTTCAGCGTTCCATCGATCATCTCCTAGTGTTTGATTTGTTCGCCCTAAGTTGGCAGTGTATGCCCAGACGTGGGTCCTTTGCTCACTTTGCCACGGGATTCAAGCTAGCTTGGCTGATGAAGGGTGTTACCCAGAAACCAGTACCAAGATGCTTGTTTCCGGTTCAGGGAAGACCTGGCTTGGAAGTTTGGGCTGGACTGTTCCCATGAGGCACAGGGTCAAGACTGATTTGCATATAGCTGGGTCTGAACTGAGGTGGCGCAGTGAGCTAAAGAATGATGATGGATTCAACCCAGATTGGTGACTGGGGGAGAGTGTCTGAAAAGTTTCAGCGCTCCGGCCATCATCTCCTTGTGTTTGCTTTGTTTGCCCTAAGTTGGCAGGGTATGCCCAGACGTGGGTCCCTTGCAGACTTTGCCACCTGATTCAAGCTAGCCAGGCTGATGAAGGGTGTTACCCAGAAACCGGTCCCAGGATGCTTGTTTCCGGTTCAGGGAAGACCAGGCTTGGCAGTTCGGGCTGGAGTGTTCCCATGAGTCACAGGGTCAAGACTGATTTGCATATAGCTGGGTCCGAACTGAGGAGGCGAAGTGAGCTACAGAATGATGATGGATTCAACCCAGATCTGTGACTGTGGGTGAGTGTCTGAAAAGTTTCAGTGATCCGTCCATCATCTCCTTGTGTTTGCTTTGTTCGCCCTAAGTTGGCAGGGTATGCCCAGACAGGGCCCTTTGCACACTTTGCCACTGGATTTAAGCTAGCCAGGTTGATGAAGGGTGTTGCCCAAAAACCGGTCCCAGGATGCTTGTTTCTGGTTCAGGGAAGGCCTGGCTTGACAGTTCGGGCTGGACTGTTCCCATGAGGCTCAGGGTCAAGACTAATTTGCATTTAGATGGGTCCGAACTGAGGTGGCGAATTGAGCGAAAGAATGATGATGGATTCAACCCAGTTCTGTGACTGTGGATGAGTGTCTGAAAAGTTTAAGCGCTCCGTCTATCATCTCCTTGTGTTTGCTTTGTTCGCCCTAAGTTGGTAGTGAATGCCCAGACGTGGGTCTCTTACTCACTTTGCCACTGGATTCAAGCTAGCCTGGCTGATGAAGGGTGTTACCCAGAAACCAGTCCTAGGATGCTCGTTTCCGGTTCAGGGAAGACCTGGTTTGGTAGTTCGGGCTGGACAGTTCCCATCATGCACTGGGTCAGACTGATTTGTATATTGCTGGGTATGAACTGAGGTGGCGATGTGAGCTAAAGAATGATGATGGATTCAACCCAGATCTGTGACTGTGGGTGAGTGTCCGAAAAGTTTCAGCGCCCCGTCCATCATCTCCTTGTGTTTGCTTTGTGCGCCCTAAATTAGCAGGGTATGCCGAGACGTGGGTCCCTTGCTCACTTTGGCACTGGATTGAAGCTAGCCTGGCGGATGAAGGGGTTACCCAGAAACAAGTCCCAGGATGCTTGTTTCCGGTTCAGGGAATACCTGGCTTGGCATTTCGGGCTGGACTGTTCCCATGAGGCACATGGTCAAGACTGATTTGCATATAGCTGGGTCTGAACTGAGGTTGCGAAGTTATATAAAGAATGATGATGGATTAATCGAAGATCTGTGACTGGGGGTGAGTGTCTGAAAAGTTTCAGCGCTCCTTCCATCATCTCCTTGTGTTCGCTTTGTTCGCCCTAAGTTGGCATGGCGTGCCCAGACATGGGTCCATTGCTCACTTTGCCTCTGGATTCAAGCTAGCCTGGCTGATGAAGGGTGTTACCCAGAAACCAGTCCCAGGATGCTTGTTTCCGGTTCAGGGAAGACCTGGCTTGGCAGTTCGGGCTGGACTGTTCCCATGAGACACATTGTCAAGACTGATTTGCATATAGCTGGGTCTGAACTGAGGTGGTTAAGTGAGCTAAAGAATGATGATGGATTTAACCAGGATTGGTGCCTGGGGGTGAGTGTCTGAAAAGTTTCAGCGCTCTGTCCATCATCTCATTGTGTTTGCTTTGCTCTCCCTAAATTAGCAGGGTATGCCGAGACGTGGGTCCCTTGTTCACTTTGCCACTGGATTCAAGCTAGCCTGGTGGATGAAGGGGGTTACCCAGAAACCAGTCCCAGGATGCTTGTTTCCAGTTCAGGGAAGACCTGGCTTGGCAGTTCGGGCTGGACTGTTCCCATGAAGTACTGGGTCAAGACTGATTTCCATATAGCTGGGTCTGAACTGAGGTGGTGAATTGAGCTAACGAATGATGATGGATTCAACCCAGATCTGTGACTGGGGGTGAGTCTCTGAAAAGTTTCAGCACTCAGGCCATCATCTCCTTGTGTTTGCTTTGTTCGCCCTAACTTGGCAGGGTATGCTGAGACGCGGGTCCCTTGCACACTTTGCCACTGGAGTCAAGCTAGACTGGCGGATGAAGGGTGGTACCCAGAAACCGTTCCCAGGATGCTTGTTTCCGGTTCAGGGAAGACCTGGCTTGGCTGTTCGGGCTGGACTGTTCCCATGAGACACAGGGTCAAGACTGATTTGCATATAGCTAGGTCCGAACTGAGGTGGCGAAGAGAGCTAAAGAATGATGATGGATTCAACCCACATCTGTGACTCGGGGTGAGAGTCTGAAAGGTTTCAGCGCTTCGTCCATCATCTCCTTGTGTTTGCTAAGTTCACCCTAAGTTGGCAGGGTATGCCCAGACGTGGGTCCTTTGCTCACTTTGCCACAGGATTCAAGCTAGCTTGGCTGATGAAGGGGGTTACCCAGAAACCAGTACCAAGATGCTTGTTTCCGGTTCAGGGAAGACCTGGCTTGGAAGTTTGTGCTGGACTGTTCCCATGAGGCACAGGGTCAAGACTGATTTGCATATAGCTGGGTCTAAACTGAGGTGGCGAAGTGAGCTAAAGAATGATGATAGTTGCAACCCACATCTGTGACTCAAGGTGAGTGTCTGAAAAGTTTCAGCGTTCTGTCCATCATCTCCTTGTGTTTGCTTTGTTCGCCCTACGTTGGCATGGTATGCCCAGACGTGGGTCCTTTGCTCAATTTGCCACAGGATTCAAGCTAGCCTGGCTGATGAAGGGTGCTGCCCAAAAACTGGTCCCAGGATGCTTGTTTCCGGTTCAGGGAAGACTTGGCTTGGCTGTTCGGGCTGGACTGTTCCCATGAGACACAGGGTCGAGACAGATTTTTATATAGCTGGGTCTGAATTGCGGTGGCGAAATGAGCTAAAGAATGACGATGGATTCAACCCACATCTGTGACTGGGGGTGAGTGTCTGAAAAGTTTCAGCGTTCCGTCCATCATCTCCTTCTGTTTGCTTAGTTCGCTCTAAGTTGGCAGGGTATGCCCAGACGTCGGTCCTTTGCTCACTTTGCCACAGGATTCAAGCTAGCTTGGCTGATGAAGGGTGTTACCCAGAAACCAGTACCAAGATGCTTGTTTCCGGTTCAGGGAAGACCTGGCTTGGAAGTTTGGGCTGGACTGTTCCCATGAGGCACAGGGTCAAGACTGATTTGCATATAGCTGGGTCTGAACTGAGGTGTCGAAGTGAGCTAAAGAATGGTTTCAACCCACATCTGTGACTCGGGGTGAGTGCTGAAAAGTTTCAGCGTTCTGTCCATCATCTCCTTGTGTTTGCTTTCTTCGCCCTAAGTTGGCAGGGTATGCCCAGACGTGGGTCCTTTGCTCACTTTGCCACAGGATTCAAGCTAGCTTGGCTGATGAAGGGTGTTACCCAGAAACCAGTCCCAGGATGCTTCTTCCCGATTCATGGAAGAAATGGCTTGGCAGTTTGTGCTGGACTGTTCCCATGAGGCACAGGGTCAAGACTGATTTGCATATAGCTGGGTCCGAACTGAAATGGCGAAGTGAGCTAAAGAATGATGATGGATTCAACCCAGATCTGTGACTGTGGGTGAGTGTTCGAAAAGTTTCAGCGCTCCGTCCATCATCTCCTTGTGTTTGCTTTGTTCACCCTAAGTTGGCAGAGTATGCCCAGACGTGGGTCCCTTGCAAACTTTGCCACTGGATTCAAGCTAGCCAGGCTGATGAAGGGTGTTACCCAAAAACCGGTCCCAGGATGCTTGTTTCCGGTTCAGGGAAGACCTGGCTTGGCAGTTCGGGCTGGACTGTTCCCATGAGGCACAGGGTCAAGACTGATTTGCATATAGCTGGGTGCGAACTGAGGTGGCGAAGTGAGCTAAAGAATGATGGTGGATTCATCCCAGATCTGTGACCGTGGGTGAGTGTCTGAAAGGTTTCAGCGCTCCGTCCATCATCTCCTTGTGTTTGCTTAGTTCGCCCTACGTTGGCATGGTATGCCCAGACGTGGGTCCTTTGCTCACTTTACCACAGGATTCAAGCTAGCCTGGCTGATGAAGGGTGTTGCCCAAAAACTGGTCCCAGGATGCTTGTTTCCGGTTCAGGGAAGACTAGGCTTGGCTGTTTGGGCTGGACTGTTCCCATGAGACACAGGGTCAAGACAGATTTGTATATAGCTAGGTCTGAATTGCGGTGGCGAATTGAGCTAAAGAATGATGATGGATTCAACCCACATCTGTGACTGGGGGTGAGTGTCTGAAAAGTTTCAGCGTTCCGTCAATCATCTCCTTGTGTTTGCTTCGTTCGCCTTAAGTTGGCAGGGTATGCCCAGACGTGGGTCCTTTGCTCACTTTGCCACAGGATTCAAGCTAGCTTGGCTGATGAAGGGGGTTACCCAGAAACCAGTACCAAGATGCTTGTTTCCGGTTCAGGAAAGACCTGGCTTGGAAGTTTGGGCTGGACTGTTCCCATGAGGCACAGGGTCAAGACTAATTTGCATATAGCTGGGTCTGAACTGAGGTGGCGAAGTGAGCTAAAGAATGATGATAGTTTCAACCGACATCTGTGACTCTGGGTGAGTGTCTGAAAACTTTCAGCGTTCTGTCCATCATCTCCTTGTGTTTGCTTTGTTCGCCCTAACTTGGCAGGGAATGCCCAGACGTGGGTCCTTTGCTCACTTTGCCACAGGATTCAAGCTAGCTTGGCTGATGAAGGGTGTTACCCAGAAACCAGTCCCAGGATGCTTCTTCCCGATTCATGGAAGAACTGGCTTGGCAGTTCGTGCTGGACTGTTCCCATGAAGCACAGGGTCAAGACTGATTTGCATATAGCTGGGTCCGAACTGAAATGGCGAAGTGAGCTAAAGAATTATGATGGATTCAACCCAGATCTGTGACTGTGGGTGAGTGTCCGAAAAGTTTCAGCGCTCCGCCCATCATCTCCTTGTGTTTGCTTTGTTCACCCTAAGTTGGCAGGGTATGCCCAGACGTGGGTCCCCTGCACACTTTGCCACTGGATTCAAGCTAGCCATGCTGATGAAGGGTGTTACCCAAAAACCCGTCCCAGGATGCTTCTTATCGGTTCAGGGAAGACCTGGCTTGCCTGTTCGGGCTGGACTGTTCCCATGAGACGCAGGTTCAGACTGATTTGTATATTGCTGGGTATGAACTGGGTTGGCGATGTGAGCTAAAGAATGATGATGGATTCAACCCAGATCTGTGACTGTGGGTGAGTGTCCGAAAAGTTTCAGCGCCCCGTCCATCATCTCCTTGTGTTTGCTTTGTGCGCCCTAAATTAGCAGGGTATGCCGAGACGTGGGTCCCTTGCTCACTTTGGCACTGGATTGAAGCTAGCCTGGCGGATGAAGGGGGTTACCCAGAAACCAGTCCCAGGATGCTTGTTTACGGTTCAGGGAATACCTGGCTTGGCATTTCGGGCTGGACTGTTCCCATGAGGCACATGGTCAAGACTGATTTGCATATAGCTGGGTCTGAACTGAGGTTGCGAAGTTATATAAAGAATGATGATGGATTAATCGAAGATCTGTGACTGGGGGTGAGTGTCTGAAAAGTTTCAGCGCTCCTTCCATCATCTCCTTGTGTTCGCTTTGTTCGCCCTAAGTTGGCATGGCGTGCCCAGACATGGGTCCATTGCTCACTTTGCCACTGGATTCAAGCTAGCCTGGCTGATGAAGGGTGTTACCCAGAAACCAGTCCCAGGATGCTTGTTTCCGGTTCAGGGAAGACCTGGCTTGGCAGTTCAGGCTGGACTGTTCCCATGAGACACAGGGTCAAGACTGATTTGCATATAGCTGGGTCTGAACTGAGGTGGTTAAGTGAGCTAAAGAATGATGATGGATTTAACCAGGATTGGTGACTGGGGGTGAGTGTCTGAAAAGTTTCAGCGCTCTGTCCATCATCTCATTGTGTTTGCTTTGCTCTCCCTAAATTAGCAGGGTATGCCGAGACGTGGGTCCCTTGTTCACTTTGCCACTGGATTCAAGCTAGCCTGGTGGATGAAGGGGGTTACCCAGAAACCAGTCCCAGGATGCTTGTTTCCAGTTCAGGGAAGACCTGGCTTGGCAGTTCGGGCTGGACTGTTCCCATGAAGTACTGGGTCAAGACTGATTTCCATATAGCTGGGTCTGAACTGAGGTGGTGAATTGAGCTAACAAATGATGATGGATTCAACCCAGATCTGTGACTGGGGGTGAGTCTCTGAAAAGTTTCAGCACTCAGGCCATCATCTCCTTGTGTTTGCTTTGTTCGCCCTAACTTGGCAGGGTATGCCGAGACGCGGGTCCCTTGCACACTTTGCCACTGGAGTCAAGCTAGACTGGCGGATGAAGGGTGGTACCCAGAAACCGTTCCCAGGATGCTTGTTTCTGGTTCAGGGAAGACCTGGCTTGGCTGTTCGGGCTGGACTGTTCCCATGAGACACAGGGTCAAGACTGATTTGCATATAGCTAGGTCCGAACTGAGGTGGCGAAGAGAGCTAAAGAATGATGATGGATTCAACCCACATCTGTGACTCGGGGTGAGAGTCTGAAAGGTTTCAGCGCTCCGTCCATCATCTCCTTGTGTTTGCTAAGTTCACCCTAAGTTGGCAGGGTATGCCCAGACGTGGGTCCTTTGCTCACTTTGCCACAGGATTCAAGCTAGCTTGGCTGATGAAGGGGGTTACCCAGAAACCAGTACCAAGATGCTTGTTTCCGGTTCAGGGAAGACCTGGCTTGGAAGTTTGTGCTGGACTGTTCCCATGAGGCACAGGGTCAAGACTGATTTGCATATAGCTGGGTCTAAACTGAGGTGGCGAAGTGAGCTAAAGAATGATGATAGTTGCAGCCCACATCTGTGACTCAAGGTGAGTGTCTGAAAAGTTTCAGCGTTCTGTCCATCATCTCCTTGTGTTTGCTTTGTTCGCCCTGCGTTGGCATGGTATGCCCAGACGTGGGTCCTTTGCTCAATTTGCCACAGGATTCAAGCTAGCCTGGCTGATGAAGGGTGCTGCCCAAAAACTGGTCCCAGGATGCTTGTTTCCGGTTCAGGGAAGACTTGGCTTGGCTGTTCGAGCTGGACTGTTCCCATGAGACACAGGGTCGAGACAGATTTTTATATAGCTGGGTCTGAATTGCGGTGGCGAAATGAGCTAAAGAATGACGATGGATTCAACCCACATCTGTGACTGGGGGTGAGTGTCTGAAAAGTTTCAGCGTTCCGTCCATCATCTCCTTCTGTTTGCTTAGTTCGCTCTAAGTTGGTAGGGTATGCCCAGACGTCGGTCCTTTGCTCACTTTGCCACAGGATTCAAGCTAGCTTGGCTGATGAAGGGTGTTACCCAGAAACCAGTACCAAGATGCTTGTTTCCGGTTCAGGGAAGACCTGGCTTGGAAGTTTGGGCTGGACTGTTCCCATGAGGCACAGGGTCAAGACTGATTTGCATATAGCTGGGTCTGAACTGAGGTGTCGAAGTGAGCTAAAGAATGGTTTCAACCCACATCTGTGACTCGGGGTGAGTGCTGAAAAGTTTCAGCGTTCTGTCCATCATCTCCTTGTGTTTGCTTTCTTCGCCCTAAGTTGGCAGGGTATGCCCAGACGTGGGTCCTTTGCTCACTTTGCCACAGGATTCAAGCTAGCTTGGCTGATGAAGGGTGTTACCCAGAAACCAGTCCCAGGATGCTTCTTCCCGATTCATGGAAGAAATGGCTTGGCAGTTTGTGCTGGACTGTTCCCATGAGGCACAGGGTCAAGACTGATTTGCATATAGCTGGGTCCGAACTGAAATGGCGAAGTGAGCTAAAGAATGATGATGGATTCAACCCAGATCTGTGACTGTGGGTGAGTGTTCGAAAAGTTTCAGCGCTCCGTCCATCATCTCCTTGTGTTTGCTTTGTTCACCCTAAGTTGGCAGAGTATGCCCAGACGTGGGTCCCTTGCAAACTTTGCCACTGGATTCAAGCTAGCCAGGCTGATGAAGGGTGTTACCCAAAAACCGGTCCCAGGATGCTTGTTTCCGGTTCAGGGAAGACCTGGCTTGGCAGTTCGGGCTGGACTGTTCCCATGAGGCACAGGGTCAAGACTGATTTGCATATAGCTGGGTGCGAACTGAGGTGGCGAAGTGAGCTAAAGAATGATGGTGGATTCATCCCAGATCTGTGACCGTGGGTGAGTGTCTGAAAGGTTTCAGCGCTCCGTCCATCATCTCCTTGTGTTTGCTTAGTTCGCCCTACGTTGGCATGGTATGCCCAGACGTGGGTCCTTTGCTCACTTTACCACAGGATTCAAGCTAGCCTGGCTGATGAAGGGTGTTGCCCAAAAACTGGTCCCAGGATGCTTGTTTCCGGTTCAGGGAAGACTAGGCTTGGCTGTTTGGGCTGGACTGTTCCCATGAGACACAGGGTCAAGACAGATTTGTATATAGCTAGGTCTGAATTGCGGTGGCGAATTGAGCTAAAGAATGATGATGGATTCAACCCACATCTGTGACTGGGGGTGAGTGTCTGAAAAGTTTCAGCGTTCCGTCAATCATCTCCTTGTGTTTGCTTCGTTCGCCTTAAGTTGGCAGGGTATGCCCAGACGTGGGTCCTTTGCTCACTTTGCCACAGGATTCAAGCTAGCTTGGCTGATGAAGGGGGTTACCCAGAAACCAGTACCAAGATGCTTGTTTCCGGTTCAGGGAAGACCTGGCTTGGAAGTTTGGGCTGGACTGTTCCCATGAGGCACAGGGTCAAGACTAATTTGCATATAGCTGGGTCTGAACTGAGGTGGCGAAGTGAGCTAAAGAATGATGATAGTTTCAACCGACATCTGTGACTCTGGGTGAGTGTCTGAAAACTTTCAGCGTTCTGTCCATCATCTCCTTGTGTTTGCTTTGTTCGCCCTAACTTGGCAGGGTATGCCCAGACGTGGGTCCTTTGCTCACTTTGCCACAGGATTCAAGCTAGCTTGGCTGATGAAGGGTGTTACCCAGAAACCAGTCCCAGGATGCTTCTTCCCGATTCATGGAAGAACTGGCTTGGCAGTTCGTGCTGGACTGTTCCCATGAAGCACAGGGTCAAGACTGATTTGCATATAGCTGGGTCCGAACTGAAATGCCGAAGTGAGCTAAAGAATTATGATGGATTCAACCCAGATCTGTGACTGTGGGTGAGTGTCCGAAAAGTTTCAGCGCTCCGCCCATCATCTCCTTGTGTTTGCTTTGTTCACCCTAAGTTGGCAGGGTATGCCCAGACGTGGGTCCCTTGCACACTTTGCCACAGGATTCAAGCTAGCTTGGCTGATGAAGGGTGTTACCCAAAAACCAGTTCCAGGATGCTTGTTTCTGGTTCAGGGAAGACCTGGCTTGGCAGTTCGGGCTGGACTGTTCCCATGAGGCACAGGGTCAAGACTGATTTCCATATAGCTGGGTCCGAACTGAGGTGGCAAAGTGAGCTAAAGAATGATGACGGATTCAAACCAGATCTGTGACTGTGGGTGAGTGTCTGAAAAGTTTCAGCGCTCCGTCCATCATCTCCTTGTGTTTGCTTTGTTCGCCCAAAGTTAGCAGGGTATGCCGAGACGGGGGTCCTTTGCTCACTTTGCCACAGGATTCAAGCTAGCCTGGCTGATGAAGGGTGTTACCCAGAAACCAGTGCCAGGATGCTGGTTTCTGGTTCAGGGAAGACCTGGCTTGGCAGTTCGGGCTGGACTGTTCCCATGAAGCCCTGGGTCAAGACTGATTTCCATATAGCTGGGTCTGAACTGAGGTGGCGAATTGAGCTAAAGAATGATGAAGGATTCAACCCAGATCTGTGACTGGGGTTGCGTCTCTGAAAAGTTTCAGCGCTCCACCCATCATCTCCTTGTGTTTGCTTTGTTCCCCCTAAGTTGGCAGGGTATGCCCAGACGTCGTCCCTTGCACACTTTGCCACTGGATTCAAGCTAGCCTGGCTGATGAAGGGTGTTACCCAGAAACCAGTCCCAGGATGCTGATTTCCGTTTCAGGGAAGAAGTGGCTTGGCAGTTCGGGCTGGACTGTTCCCATGAGGCAAAGGGTCAAGACTGATTTGCATATTGCTGTGTCTGAACTGAGGTGGCGAAGTGAGCTAAAGAATGATGATGGATTCAACCCAGATTGGTGACTGGGGGTGAGTGTCTGAAAAGTTTCAGCGCTCCGGCCATCATCTCCTTGTGTTTGCTTTGTTTGCCCTAAGTTGGCAGGGTATGCCCAGACGTCATCCCTTGCACACGTTGCCACTGGATTCAAGCTAGCCAGGCTGATGAAGGGTGTTACCCAGAAACCGGTCCCAGGATGCTTGTTTCCGGTTCAGGGAAGACCTGGCTTGGCAGTTCGGGCTGGCGTGTTCCCATGAGTCACAGGGTCAAGACTGATTTGCATATAGCTGGGTCCGAACTGAGGAGGTGAAGTGAGCTACAGAATGATGATGGATTCAACCCAGATCTGTGACTGTGGGTGAGTGTCTGAAAAGTTTCAGTGATCCGTCCATCATCTCCTTGTGTTTGCTTTGTTCACCCTAAGTTGGCAGGGTATGCCCAGACATGGGCCCCTTGCACACTTTGCCACTGGATTTAAGCTCTCCAGGTTGATGAAGGGTGTTGCCCAAAAACCGGTCCCAGGATGCTTGTTTCTGGTTCAGGGAAGACCTGGCTTGACAGTTCGGGCTGGACTGTTCCCATGAGGCACAGGGTCAAGACTAATTAGCATTTAGATGGGTCCGAACTGAGGTGGCGAAGTGAGCTAAAGAATAATGATGGATTCAACCCAGATCTGTGACTGTGGATGAGTGTCTGAAAAGTTGCAGTTCTCCATCTATCATCTCCTTGTGTTTGCTTTATTCGCCCTAAATTAGCAGGGTATGCCGAGACGTGGGTCCCTTGCTCACTTTGGCACTGGATTGAAGCTAGCCTGGCAGATGAAGGGGGTTACCCAGAAACCAGTCCCAGGATGCTTGTTTCCGGTTAAGGGAAGACCTGGCTTGGCATTTCGGGCTGGACTGTTCCCATGAGGCACATGGTCAAGACTGATTTGCATATAGCTGGGTCTGAACTGAGGTTGCGAAGTTATATAAAGAATGATGATGGATTCATTGAAGATCTGTGACTGGGGGTGAGTGTCTGAAAAGTTTCAGCGCTCCTTCTATCATCTCCTTGTGTTTGCTTTGTTCGCCCTAAGTTGGCATGGCATGCCCAGACATGGGTCCATTGCTCACTTTGCCACTGAATTCAAGCTAGCCTGGCTGATGAAGGGTGTTACCCAGAAACCAGTCCCAGGATGCTTGTTTCCGGTTCAGGGAATACCTGGCTTGGCATTTCGGGCTGGACTGTTCCCATGAGGCACATGGTCAAGACTGATTTGCATATAGCTGGGTCTGAACTGAGGTTGCGAAGTTATATAAAGAATGATGATGGATTAATTGAAGATCTGTGGCTGTGGGTGAGTGTCTGAAAAGTTTCAGTGCTCCGTCCATCATCTCCTGGTGTTTGCTTTGTTCGCCCTAAGTTGGCAGGGTATGCCCAGACGTGGGTCCCTTGCACACTTTGTCACTGGATTCAAGCTAGTCAGGCTGATGACTGGTGTTACCCAGAAACCAGTCCCAGGATGCTTGTTTCCGGTTCAGGGAAGACCTGGCTTGGCTGTTCGGGCTGGACTGTTCCCATAAAGCACTGGGTCAAGACTGATTTCCAAATAGCCGGATCCGAACTGAGGTGACGAAGTGAGCTAAAGAATAATGATGGATTCAATCCAGATCTGTGACTGGGGGTGAGTGTCTGAAAAGTTTCAGCGCTCCGTCCATCATCTCCTTGTGTTTGCTTTGTTCGCCCTAAGTTGGCAGGGTATGCCGAGATGTGGGTCCTCTGCTCACTTTGCCACAGGATTCAAGCTATCCTGGCTGATGAAGGGTGTTACACAGAAACCAGTTCCAGGATGCTTCTTCCCGATTCATGGAAGAACTGGCTTGGCAGTTCGTGCTGGACTGTTCCCATGAAGCACAGGGTCAAGACTGATTTGCATATAGCTGGGTCCGAACTGAAATGGCGAAATGAGCTAAAGAATTATGATGGATTCAACCCAGATCTGTGACTGTGGGTGAGTGTCCGAAAAGTTTCAGCGCTCCGCCCATCATCTCCTTGTGTTTGCTTTGTTCACCCTAAGTTGGCAGAGTATGCCCAGACGTGGGTCCCTTGCACACTTTGCCACTGGATTCAAGCTAGCCAGGCTGATGAAGGGTGTTACCCAAAAACCGGTCCCAGGATGCTTGTTTCCGGTTCAGGGAAGACCTGGCTTGCCTGTTCGGGCTGGACTGTTCCCATGAGACGCAGGTTCAAGGCTGTTTTGCATATAGCTGGGTCTGAACTGAGGTGGCGAAGAGAGCTAAAGAATGATGATGGATTCAACCCTCATCTGTGACTCGGGATGAGTGTCTGAAAAGTTTCAGCGGTCTGTCCATCATCTCCTTGTGTTTGCTTAGTTCGCCCTATGTTGGCAGGGTATGCCGAGACGTGGGTCCTTTTCTCACTTTACCACAGGATTCAAGCTAGCTTGGCTGATGAAGGGTGTTACCCAAAAACCAGTTCCAGGATGCTTGTTTCTGGTTCAGGGAAGACCTGGCTTGGCAGATCGGGCTGGACTGTTCCCATGAGGCACAGGGTCAAGACTGATTTCCATATAGCTGGGTCCGAACTGAGGTGGCACAGTGAGCTAAAGAATGATGATGGATTCAAACCAGATCTGTGACTGTGGGTGAGTGTCTGAAAAGTTTCAGCGCTCCGTCCATCATCTCCTTGTGTTTGCTTTGTTCGCCCAAAGTTAGCAGGGTATGCCGAGACGGGGGTCCTTTGCTCACTTTGCCACAGGATTCAAGCTAGCCTGGCTGATGAAGGGTGTTACTCAGAAAGCAGTGCCAGGATGCTGGTTTCCGGTTCAGGGAAGACCTGGCTTGGCAGTTCGGGCTGGACTGTTCCCATGAAGCCCTGGGTCAAGACTGATTTCCATATAGCTGGGTCTGAACTGAGGTGGCGAATTGAGCTAAAGAATGATGATGGATTCAACCCAGATCTGTGACTGGGGTTGAGTCTCTGAAAAGTTTCAGCGCTCCGGCCATCATCTCCTTGTGTTTGCTTTGTTTGCCCTAAGTTGGCAGGGTATGCCCAGACGTCGTCCCTTGCACACTTTGCCACTGGATTCAAGCTAGCCTGGCTGATGAAGGGTGTTACCCAGAAACCAGTCCCAGGATGCTGATTTCCTTTTCAGGGAAGAAGTGGCTTGGCAGTTCGGGCTGGACTGTTCCCATGAGGCAAAGGGTCAAGGCTGATTTGCATATTGCTGTGTCTGAACTAAGGTGGCGAAGTGAGCTAAAGAATGATGATGGATTCAACCCAGATTGGTGACTGGGGGTGAGTGTCTGAAAAGTTTCAGCGCTCCGGCCATCATCTCCTTGTGTTTGCTTTGTTTGCCCTAAGTTGGCAGGGTATGCCCAGATGTCTTCCCTTGCACACTTTGCCACTGGATTCAAGCTAGCCTGGCTGATGAAGGGTGTTACCCAGAAACCAGTCCCAGGATGTTGATTTTTGTTTCAGGGAAGAACTGGCTTGGCAGTTCGGGCTGGACTGTTCCCATGAGGCACATGGTTAAGACTGAATTGCATATTGCTGGGTCTGAACTGAGGTGGCGAAGTGTGCTAAAGAATGATGATGGATTCAACCCAGATTGGTGACTGGGGGTGAGTGTCTGAAAAGTTTCAGCGCTCTGGCCATCATCTCCTTGTGTTTGCTTTGTTTGCCCTAAGTTGGCAGGGTATGCCCAGACATGGGTCCCTTGCAGACTTTGCCACCTGATTCAAGCTAGCCAGGCTGATGAAGGGTGTTACCCAGAAACCGTTCCCAGGATGCTTGTTTCCAGTTCAGGGAAGACCTGGCTTGGCAGTTCGGGCTGGAGTGTTCCCATGAGTCACAGGGTCAAGACTGATTTGCATATAGCTGGGTCCGAACTGAGGAGGTGAAGTGAGCTACAGAATGATGATGGATTCAACCCAGGTCTGTGACTGTGGGTGAGTGTCTAAAAAGTTTCAGTGATCCGTCCATCATCTCCTTGTGTTTGCTTTGTTCACCCTAAGTTGGCAGGGTATGCCCAGACATGGGCCCCTTGCACACTTTGCCACTGGATTTAAGCTAGCCAGGTTGATGAAGGGTGTTGCCCAAAAACCGGTCCCAGGATGCTTGTTTCTGGTTCAGGGAAGACCTGGCTTGACAGTTCGGGCTGGACTGTTCTCATGAGGCACATGGTCAAGACTGATTTACATATAGCTGGGTCTGAACTGAGGTTGCGAAGTTATATAAAGAATGATGATGGATTAATTGAAGATCTGTGACTGGGGGTGAGTGTCTGAAAAGTTTCAGCGCTCCTTCCATCATCTCCTTGTGTTTGCTCTGTTCGCCCTAAGTTGGCATGGCATGCCCAGACATGGTCCATTGCTCACTTTGCCACTGGATTCAAGCTAGCCTGGCTGATGAAGGGTGTTACCCAGAAACCAGTCCCAGGATGCTTGTTTCTGGTTCAGGGAAGACCTGGCTTGGCAGTTCGGCTGGACTGTTCCCATGAGACACAGGGTCAAGACTGATTTGCATATAGCTGGGTCTGAACTGAGGTGGTGAAGTGAGCTAAAGAATGATGATGGATTTAACCAGGATTCGTGACTGGGGGTGAGTGTCTGAAAAGTTTCAGCGCACTGTCCATCATCTCATTGTGTTTTCTTTGCTCGTCCTAAATTAGCAGGGTATGCCGAGACGTGGGTCCCTTGTTCACTTTGCCACTGGATTCAAGCTAGCCTGGTGGATGAAGGGGGTTACCCAGAAACCAGTCGCAGGATGCTTGTTTCCGGTTCAGGGAAGACCTGGCTTGGCAGTTCGGGCTGGACTGTTCCCATGAAGCACTGGGTCAAGACTGATTTCCATATAGCTGGGTCTGAACTGAGGTGGCGAATTGAGCTAAAGAATGATGATGGATTCAACCCAGATCTGTGACTGGGGGTGAGTCTCTGAAAAGTTTCAGCGCTCAGGCCATCATCTCCTTGTGTTTGCTTTGTTCGCCCTAAGTTGGCAGGGTATGCCGAGACGTGGGTCCCTTGCACACTTTGCCACTGGAGTCAAGCTAGACTGGCAGATGAAGGGTGGTACCCAGAAACCGGTCACCCCCTTGCTCCCTCGCCTGCTGATCCTGCTAGCCAGCCTCCTTGCCAGCCTCCTGCCTGCCGCCACCTACCGTCGCCCCCCCAGCACCCCCGAGCGGACCAGCCACAGCTGAGCCGCCCGCTCACCACTTTTCCCGCCACTGGCCCCCTGCGGCCCCGCCCACCACCTGGCCCAGCCGCTCGCCCAGCCCAGCAGACCCGCCCTCCCGTCCCCCTTCTTATGACGCCCCCTGAGCGACCGCACAGCGGACGCGCGCAGCGGGAGCACCGATTGAGCGCCGAAGGTGCGCCAAATGTAAGCCCGTCTGCGCCCGTCCGCGCCTGGACCGCGCCCAGTGCCAGGACCCCTGGCCCCCGCAGACCCCAGCCCACCCGCCAGACGTACGACGCCGCCACCCTCAACGCACTCAACAACGGCCGAATCCCGGGATGCTACCGAGCCACCCTGAGACGCACCCACGGACCCTTCTGCTGCAACGCCTGCAAGTTCTCCTGCATCCGGACCTGCCCCGCCAAGCCGAACACCAGCAGCAACCACCTCAAGTGCATCCTACTCAACACCCGCTCCGTCCACAGACACACCATCGAACTCTGGAACCTCCTCGACACCACAGCTCCTGACGTCGCCTTCCTCACGGAAACCTGGATGAACGACTCCTCAGCGCCAGACATCGCCATCGCCATCCCAGAGGGTTACAAGATCACCCGAAGAGACCGAGACAACCAGACTGGAGGAGGCATCGCCGTCGTCTACAGGGACACCATCCGCATCACGACCAACACCGACGACACCCTGACAACCGCCGAACACCTGCACTTACAGATCCACACGGACCCCAAAACCACCCTCAGAGGCACCCTCATCTACCGACCCTCGGAACCACGCACACAATTCAGCGAAGACATCGCCGACTTCATCAGCCCGCACGCCCTCCCCTCCGCCAACTACATCCTCCTGGGGGACATCAACTTCCACCTGGAGAACAACAACGACCGCAACACCAACACCCTGCTTGACAACCTCGCCAACCTCGGACTCAAGCAGCTGGTGACCACCCCCACCCACCTCGCCGGACACACACTCGACGCTGTCTTCTCATCCAGCAAGGACATCGTCTTCAGCCACGCCACCGGACTCCACTGGACGGACCACAGCTGCGTCCACTTCACCTTCAGAAGATCCACAATCCACCACCACCAGCAACAGGTTGCTCGAAGAAACTGGAACAAGATCACAGCAGACCAGCTCGCCGCTTCCCTGAGCCAGCACCCTCCTGCCAGCTCAGCGAACCCCAGCCAGGCCGCCGACAACCTCATGAAGTGGATCAGCAACTGCGCAGACGACCTCGCCCCACTGAGGACCCCGCCGAGTAGACCCGGCAGCAAGAAGGCCCCATGGTTCACCGACGAACTCAAGAGCTCCAAGAAGAACTGCCGAGCCCTCGAGAAAGCCTGGAGAAGGGAGCCAACACCGGACAACATGACCACCCTCAAGCTCGCCACCCGGAAGCACCATCAACTGATCCACGCCACCAAGAAAACAGCATTCAAGGACCGGCTGGACAACAACGCACACAACTGCAAGGAACTCTTCAACATTGTGAAAGAGCTCTCCAACCCCAACGCCGGAAACAACAACATCACCCCGTCGCAAGACCTCTGCAACTCCCTCGCCTCCTACTTCCACAACAAGATCGCTGACATACACAACAGCTTCAGCCCACAAACAACGCTCCCAACGACCGCACCTACGCCCCCCACCACCACCCTCAGCGCCTGGACCCAGATCAACACAGAAGACACCATCTGCACGATGAACTCTATCCACTCCGGATCTCCGACCGACCCCTGCCCCCACCACGTCTTCAACAAGGACGACGCTGTCATCGCACCCCACCTGTGGGACATCATCAATACCTCCTTCGACACCGCCACCTTCCCTGAGAGCTGGAAGCACGCCGAACTCAGCGCTCTACTAAAGAAACCAACAGCGGACCCCACCGAACTCAAGAATTACCGCCCCATCTCGCTCCTCCCGTTCCCAGCCAAAGTCATCGAGAAGACCGTCAACAAGCAGCTGGCCGCCTTCCTCGAGACGAATGGATCCCTTGACCCCTCACAGTCTGGCTTCCGAGCCAACCACAGCACCGAGACCGCCCTCATCGCTGCCACCGATGACATCCGAGCCCTGCTGGACAACGGTGAGACAGCGGCCCTCATCCTCCTAGACCTCTCCGCGGCGTTCGACACTGTTTGCCACCGCACCCTAGCGCAGCGCCTCAGCAACATCGGAATCCAGGAGAAGGCACTGGAGTGGATCATCTCCTTCCTCGCTGGAAGGACACAGAGAGTCCGCCTACCTCCGTTCAGATCTGCAGCCACGGAAGTCATCTGCGGCGTTCCTCAGGGCTCCTCGCTCAGCCCCACCCTCTTCAACGTCTACATGAGCCCCCTTGCGGCCATCGCACGACAACACAACCTCAACATCATCTCCTACACGGACGACACCCAGCTGATCCTCTCCCTGACCAACGACCCCGCTGCCGCCAGAGCCAACCTTCACGATGGGATGAAAGACGTAGCCGAGTGGATGACGACCAGCCGCCTGAAACTGAACTCCGACAAGACGGAAGTCCTCATCCTGGGCTCCTCGCCCTCCGCCTGGGACGACTCCTGGTGGCCCCCCGCCCTGGGCACCGCACCCAAACCGACAGACCACGCACGCAACCTGGGCTTCATCCTGGACACCTCCCTCTCCATGACCAGACAAGTCAACGCCGTCTCCTCGTCTTGCTTCAACATCCTGCGCATGCTACGTAAGATCTTCCGGTGGATCCCCACCGAGACCAGGAAGACGGTCACCCAGGCCCTCGTCACCAGCCGACTGGACTACGGCAACGCCCTCTACGCTGGTACCACCGCCAAGCTCCAGAAGAGACTCCAGCGGATCCAGAACGCCTCAGCCAGACTCATCCTCGACATCCCCCGACGCAGCCACATCTCCGGACACCTGAGAGACCTGCACTGGCTCCCCGTCAACAAGAGAATCACCTTCCGTCTCCTCACCCACGCACACAAAGCCCTACACAATCAAGGCCCGAGCTACCTCAACAACCGCCTCAACTTCTACGCTCCCAAACGCCATCTCCGATCAACCAGTCACGCCCTCGCCATCGTCCCCCGCATCCGAAGAGCGACAACAGGAGGAAGGTCCTTCTCCTACCTGGCCGCCAAGACCTGGAACTCCCTCCCAACCGACCTGTGCCTGACCCAAGACCACCTCTCCTTCAGGAAGAAGCTCAAGACCTGGCTGTTCGAGCAGTAGCGGCACCCCCCCCCAAGCGCCTTGAGACCCTCCGGGTGAGTAGTACGCTCTATAAATGTCTTTGATTGATTGATTGATTGTTTCCAGTTCAGGGAAGACCTGGCTTGGCTGTTCGGGCTGGACTGTTCCAATGAGGCACAGGGTCAAGACTGATATGCATATTGCTCGGTCTGAACTGAGGTGGCGAAGTGAGCTAAAGAATGATGATGGATTCAACCCAGATTGGTGACTGGGAGTGAGTGTCTGAAAAGTTTCAGCGCTCCATCCATCATCTCCTTGTGTTTGCTTTGTTAGCCCTAAATTAGCAGTGTATGCTGAGACGTGGGTCCTTACTCACTTTGCCACTGGATTCAACCTAGCCTGGCTGATGAAGGGTGTTACCCAGAAACCGGTCCTATAATGCTTGTTTCCGGTTCTGGGAAGACCTGGCTTGGCTGTTCTGCTGGACTGTTCCCATGAGACACAGGTTCAAGACTGATTTGCATATAGCTGGGTCTGAACTGAGGTTAAAAAGTTATACAAAGAATGATGACCGATTCAACGAAGATCTGTGACTGAGGGTGAGTGTCTAAAAAGTTTCAGCGCTCCGTCCATCATCTCCTTGTGTTTGCTTTGTTCGCCCTAAATTAGCAGGGTATGCCGAGACGTGGGTCCTTTGTTCACTTTCCCACAAGATTCAAGCTAGCTTGGCTGATGAAGGGTGTTACCCAGAAACCAGTCCCAGGATGCTTGTTTCCTGTTCAGGGAAGACCTGGCTTGGCAGTTCGGGCTGGACTGGTCCCATGAGGCACAAGGTCAAGACTGATTTACATATAGCTGGGTCCGAACTGAGGTGGCGAAGTGAGTTAAAGAATGATGATGGATTCAACCAGGATCTGTGACTATGGGTGAGTGTCTGAAAAGTTTCAGCGCTCCGTCCATCAACTCCTTGTGTTTGCTTTGTTCGCCCTAAGTTGGCAGGGTATGCCGAGACGTGGGTCCTTACTCACTTTGCCACTGGATTCAAGCTAGCCTGGCTGATGAAGGGTGTTACCCAGAAACCGGTCCTATAATGCTTGTTTCCAGTTCTGGGAAGACCTGGCTTGGCTGTTCTGCTGGACTGTTCCCATGAGACACAGGTTCAAGACTGATTTGCATATAGCTGGGTCTGAACTGAGGTTAAAAAGTTATACAAAGAATGATGATCGATTCAACGAAGATCTTTGACTGAGGGTGAGTGTCTGAAAAGTTTCAGCGCTCCGTCCATCATCTCCTTGTGTTTGCTTTGTTCGCGCTAAATTAGCAGGGTATGCCGAGACGTGGGTCCTTTGCTCACTTTCCCAAAAGATTCAAGCTAGCTTGGCTGATGAAGGGTGTTACCCAGAAACCAGTCCCAGGATGCTTGTTTCCTGTTCAGGGAAGACCTGGCTTGGCAGTTCGGGCTGGACTGGTCCCATGAGGCACAAGGTCAAGACTGATTTACATATAGCTGGGTCCGAACTGAGGTGGCGAAGTGAGTTAAAGAATGATGATGGATTCAACCAGGATCTGTGACTATGGGTGAGTGTCTGAAAAGTTTCAGCGCTCCGTCCATCAACTCCTTGTGTTTGCTTTGTTCGCCCTAAGTTGGCAGGGTATGCCCAGACGTAGGTCCCTTGCACACTTTGCCACTGGATTCAAGCAAGCCAGGATGATGAAGGGTGTTACCCAAAAACCGGACCCAGGATGCTTGTATCCGGTTCAGAGAAGACCTTGCTTGGCTTTTCGGGCTGGACTGTTCGAATGAGACACAGGGTCAAGACTGATTTGCATATAGATGGGTCTGAATTGAGGTGGCGAAGTGAGCTAAAGAATGATGACGGATTCAACCCAGATCTGTGACTGTGGGTGAGTGTCCGAAAAGATTCAGCGCCCCGTCCATCATCTCCTTGTGTTTGCTTTGTTCACCCTAAGTTGGCAGGGTATGCCCAGACGTGGGTCCCTTGCACACTTTGCCACTGGATTCAAGCTAGCCAGGCTGATGAAGGGTGTTACCTAAAAACTGGTCCCAGGATGCCTGTTTCTGGTTCAGGGAAGACCTGGCTTGCCTGTTCGGGCTGGACTGTTCCCATGAGACACAGGTTCAAGACCGATTTGCATATAGCTGGGTCTGAACTGAGGTGGCGAAGAGAGCTAAAGACTGATGATGGATTCAACCCACATCTGTGACTCCGGGTGAGTGTCTGAAAAGTTTCAGCGCTCCGTCCATCATCTCCTTGTGTTTGCTTTGTTCACCCTAAGTTGGCAGGGTATGCCCAGACGTGGGTCCCTTGCACACTTTGCCACTGGATTCAAGCTAGCCAGGCTGATGAAGGGTGTTACCCAAAAACCGGTGCCAGGATGCTTGTTTCCAGTTCAGAGAAGACCTGGCTTGCCTGTTCGGGCTGGACTGTTCCCATGAGACACAGGTTCAAGACTGATTTGCATATAGCTGGTTCTGAACTGATGTGGCGAAGAGAGCTAAAGAATGATGATGGATTCAACCCACATCTGTGACTCGGGGTGAGTGTCTGAAAAGTTTCAGCGCTCCGTCCATCATCTCCTTGTGTTTGCTTAGTTCGCCCTATGTTGGCAGGGTATGCCCAGACGTGGGTCCTTTGCTCACTTTGCCACAGGATTCAAGCTAGCTTGGGTGATGAAGGTTGTTACACAGAAACCTATCCCAGGATGCTTGTTTCCGGTTCAGGGAAGACCTGGCTTGGCAGTTCGGGCTTGACTGGTCCCATGAGGCACAGGGTCAAGACTGATTTCCATATAGCTGGGTCCGAACTGACGTGGTGAAGTGAGCTTAAGAATGATGATGGATTATACCAGATCTGTGACTGTGGGTGAGTGTCTGAAAAGTTTCAGTGCTCCGTCCATCATCTCCCTGTGTTTGCTTTGTTCGCCCTAAATTGGCAGGGTATGCCCAGACGTGGGCCCCTTGCACACTTTGCCACTGGATTCAAGCTAGCCAGGCTGATGAAGGGTGTTGCCCAAAAACTGGTCCCAGGATGCTTGTTTCCGGTTCAGGGAAGACTTGGCTTGGCTGTTCGGGCTGGACTGTTCCCATGAGACACAGGGTCAAGACAGATTTGTATATAGCTGGGTCTGAATTGCGGTGGCGAAATGAGCTAAAGAATGATGATGGATTCAACCCACATCTGTGACTGGGGGTGAGTGTCTGAAAAGTTTCAGCGTTCCGTCCATCATCTCCTTCTGTTTGCTTCATTCGCCCTAAGTTGGCAGGGTATGCCCAGACGTGGGTCCTTTGCTCACTTTGCCACAAGATTAAAGCTAGCTTGGCTGATGAAGGGTGTTACCCAGAAACCAGTACCAAGATGCTTGTTTCCGGTTCAGGGAAGACCTGGCTTGGAAGTTTGGGCTGGACTGTTCCCATGAGGCACAGGGTCAAGACTGATTTGCATATAGCTGGGTCTGAACTGAGGTGGCGAAGTGAGCTAAAGAATGATGATAGTTTCAACCCACATCTATGACTCGGGGTGAGTGTCTGAAAAGTTTCAGCGTTCTGTCCATCATCTCCTTGTGTTTGCTTTGTTCGCCCTAAGTTGGCAGGGTATGCCCAGACGTGGGTCCTTTGCTCACTTTGCCACAGGATTCAAGCTAGCTTGGCTGATGAAGGGTGTTACCCAGAAACCAGTCCCAGGATGTTTCTTCCCGGTTCAGGGAAGACCTGGCTTGGCAGTTCGGGCTGGACTGTTCCCATGAGGCACAGGGTCAAGACTGATTTGCATATAGCTGGGTCCGAACTGAGGTGGCGAAGTGAGCTAAAGAATGATGGTGGATTCAACCCAGATCTGTGACCGTGGGTGAGTGTCTGAAAGGTTTCAGTGCTCTGTCCATCATCTCCTTGTGTTTGCTTAGTTCGCCCTACGTTGGCATGGTATGCCCAGACGTGGGTCCTTTGCTCACTTTACCACAGGATTCAAGCTAGCCTGGCTGATGAAGGGTGTTGCCCAAAAACTGGTCCCAGGATGCTTGTTTCCGGTTCAGGGAAGACTTGGCTTTGCTGTTCGGGCTGGACTGTTCCCATGAGACACAGGGTCAAGACAGATTTTTTTATAGCTGGGTCTGAATTGCGGTGGCGAAATGAGCTAAAGAATGATGGTGGATTCAACCCAGATCTGTGACCGTGGGTGAGTGTCTGAAAGGTTTCAGTGCTCTGTCCATCATCTCCTTGTGTTTGCTTAGTTCGCCCTACGTTGGCATGGTATGCCCAGACGTGGGTCCTTTGCTCACTTTACCACAGGATTCAAGCTAGCCTGGCTGATGAAGGGTGTTACCCAGAAACCAGTCCCAGGATGCTTCTTCCCGATTCATGGAAGAACTGGCTTGGCAGTTCATGCTGGACTGTTCCCATGAAGCACAGGGTCAAGACTGATTTGCATATAGCTGGGTCCGAACTGAAATGGCAAAGTGAGCTAAAGAATGATGATGGATTCAACCCAGATCTGTGACTGTGGGTGAGTGTCCGAAAAGTTTCAGCGCTCCGCCCATCATCTCCTTGTGTTTGCTTTGATCACCATAAGTTGGCAGGGTATGCCCAGACGTGGGTCCCTTGCACACTTTGCCACTGTTTTCAAGCTAGCTAGGCTGATGAAGGGTGTTACCCAAAAACCGGTCCCAGGATGCTTGTTTCCGGTTCAGGGAAGACCTGGCTTGCCTGTTCGGGCTGGATTGTTCCCATGAGAAACAGGTTCAAGACTGATTTTCATATAGCTGGGTCTGAACTGAGGTGGCGAGGAGAGCTAAAGAATGATGATGGATTCAACCCACATCTGTGACTCGGGGTGAGTGTCTGAAAAGTTTCAGTGCTCCGTCCATCATCTCCTTGTGTTTGCTTAGTTCGCCCTATGTTGGCAGGGTATGCCCAGACGTGGGTCCTTTTCTCACTTTACCACAGGATTCAAGCTAGCTTGGCGGATGAAGGGTGTTACCCAAAAACCAGTTCCAGGATGGTTGTTTCTGGTTCAGGAAAGACCTGGCTTGGCAGTTCGGGCTGGACTGTTCCCATGAGGCACAGGGTCAAGACTGATTTGCATATAGCTGGGTCGGAACTGAGGTGGCAAAGTGAGCTAAAGAATGATGATGGATTCAACCCAGATCTGTGACTGTGGGTGAGTGTGAAAAGTTTCAGCGCTCCGTCCATCATCTCCTTGTGTTTTCTTTGTTCGCCCAAAGTTAGCAGGGTATGCTGAGATGGGTTCCTTTGCTCACTTTGCCACAGGATTCAAGCTAGCCTGGCTGATGAAGGGTGTTACCCAGAAACCAGTCCCAGGATGCTGATTTCCATTTCAGGGAAGAACTGGCTTGGCAGTTCGGGCTGGACTGTTCCCATGAGGCACAGGGTCAAGATTGATTTGCAGATTGCTGGGTCTGAACTGAGGTGGCAAAGTGAGCTAAAGAATGATGATGGATTCAACCCACATTGGTGACTGGGGGCGAGTGTCTGAAAAGTTTCAGCGCTCCGGCCATCATCTCCTTGTGTTTGCTTTCTTTGCCCTAAGTTGGCAGGGTATGCCCAGACATGGGTCCCTTGCAGACTTTGCCACCTGATTCAAGCTAGCCAGGCTGATGAAGGGTGTTACCCAGAAACCAGTCCTAGGATACTTGTTTCCGGGTCAGGGAAGACCTGGCTTGGCAGTTCGGGCTGGAGTGTACCCATGAGTCACAGGGTCAAGACTGATTTGCATATAGCTGGGTCCGAACTGAGGAGGTGAAGTGAGCTACAGAATGATGATGGATTCAACCCAGATCTGTGACTGTGGGTGAGTGTCTGAAAAGTTTCAGTGATCCGTCCATCATCTCCTTGTGTTTGCTTTGGTCGCCCTAAGTTGGCAGGGTATGCCCACACATGGGCCCCTTGCACACTTTGCCACAGGATTTAAGCTAGCCAGGTTGATGAAGGGTGTTGCCCAAAAACCGGTCCCAGGATGCTTGTTTCTGGTTTAGGGAAGACCTGGCTTGACAGTCCGGGCTGGACTGTTCCCATGAGGCATAGGGTCAAGACTAATTTGCATTTAGATGGGTCCGAACTAAGGTGGCGAAGCGAGCTAAAGAATGATGATGGATTCAACCCAGATCTGTGACTGTGGATGAGTGTCTGAAAAGTTTAAGCGCTCCGTCTATCATCTCCTTGTGTTTGCTTTGTTCGCCCTAAGTTGGCAGGGTATGCCCAGACGTGGGTCCCTTGCTCACTTTACCACTGGATTCAAGATAGCCTGGCTGATGACGGGTGTTACCCAATAACCAGTCCCAGGATGCTCGTTTCCGGTTCAGGGAAGACCTGGTTTGGTAGTTCGGGCTGGACAGTTCCCATCATGCACTGGGTCAAGACTGATTTGTATATTGGTGGGTATGAACTGAGGTGGCGATGTGAGCTAAAGAATGATGATGGATTCAAACCAGATTGGTGACTGGGGTGAGTGTCTGAAAAGTTTCAGTGCTCCGTCCATCATCTCCTTGTGTTTGCTTTGTTCGCCCTAAATTAGCAGGGTATGCCAAGACGTGGGTCCCTTGCTCTCTTTGGCACTGGATTGAAGCTAGCCTGGTGGATGAAGGGGGTTCCCCAGAAACCAGTCCCAGGATGCATGTTTCCGGTTCAGGGAAGACCTGGCTTGGCATTTCGGGCTGGTCTGTTCCCATGAGGCACATGGTCAAGACTGATTTGCATATAGCTGGGTCTGAACTGAGGTTGCGAAGTTATATAAAGAATGATGATGGATTAATCAAAAATCTGTGACTGGGGGTGAGTGTCTGAAAAGTTTCAGCGCTCCTTCCGTCATCTCCTTGTGTTTGCTTTGTTCGCCCTAAGTTGGCATGGCATGCCCAGACATGGGTCCATTGCTCACTTTGCCACTGGATTCAAGCTAGCCTGGCTCATGAAGGGTGTTACCCAGAAACCAGTCCCAGGATGCTTGTTTCCGGTTCAGGGAAGACCTGGCTTGGCAGTTCAGGCTGGACTGTTCCCATGAGACACAGGGTCAAGACTGATTTGCAAATAGCTGGGTCTGAACTGACTTGGTGAAGTGAGCTAAAGAATGATGATGGATTTAACCAGGATTGGTGACTGGGGGTGAGTGTCTGAAAAGTTTCAGCGCTCTGTCCATCATCTCATTATGTTTGCTTTGCTCGCCCTAAATTAGCAGGGTATGCCGAGACGTGGGTCCCTTGTTCACTTTGCCTCTGGATTCAAGCTAGCCTGGTGGATGAAGGGGGTTACCCAGAAACCAGTCCCAGGATGCTTGTTTCCGGTTCAGGGAGGACCTGGCTTGGCAGTTCGGGCTGGACTGTTCCAATGAGGCACAGAGTCAAGACTGATTTCCATATAGCTGGGTCCGAACTGAGGTGGCGAAGTGAGCTTAAGAATGATGATGGATTCAACCCAGATCTGTGGCTGTGGGTGAGTGTCTGAAAAGTTTCAGTGCTCCGTCCATCATCTCCTGGTGTTTGCTTTGTTCGCCCTAAGTTGGCAGGGTATGACCAGACGTGGGCCCCTTGCACACTTTGCCACTGAATTTAAGCTAGCCAGGCTGATGAAGGGTGTTGCCCAAAAACTGGTCCCAGGATGCTTGTTTCAGTTCAGGGAAGACTTGCCTTGGATGTTCGGGCTGGACTGTTCCCATGAGACATAGGGTCAAGACTGATTTGTATAAAGCTGGGTCTGAATTGCGGTGGCGAAGTGAGCTAAAGAATGATGATAATTACAACCCACATCTGTTACTCGGGGTGAGTGTCTGAAAAGTTTCAGCGCTCTGTCCATCATCTCCTTGTGTTTGCTTTGTTCGTCCTAAGTTGGCAGAGTATGCCCAGACATGGGTCCTTTGCTCACTTTGCCACAGGATTCAAGCTAGCTTGGCTGATGAAGGGTGTTACCCAGAAACCAGTCCCAGGATGCTTCTTTCCGATTCATGGAAGAACTGGCTTGGCAGTTCGTGCTGGACTGTTCCCATGAGGCACAGGGTCAAGACTGATTTGCATATAGCTGGGTCCGAACTGAGGTGGCGAAGTGAGCTAAAGAATGATGATGGATTCAACCCAGATCTGTGACTGTGGGTGAGGTCCAAAAAGTTTCAGCGCTCCATCCATCATCTCCTTCTGTTTACTTTGTTCACCCTAAGTTGGCAGGGTATGCCCAGACGTGGGTCCTTTGCACACTTTGCCACTGGATTCAAGCTAGCCAGGCTGATGAAGGGTGTTACCCAAAAACCGGTCCCAGGAAGCTTGTTTCCAGTTCAGAGAAGACCTGGCTTGCCTGTTCGGGCTGTACTTTTCCTATGAGACACAGGTTCAAGACTGATTTGCATATAGCTGGGTCTGAACTGAGGTGGCGAAGTGTGCTAAAGAATGATGATGGATTCAACCCACATCTGTGGCTCGGGGTGAGTGTCTGAAAAGTTTCTGCACTCTGTCCATCATCTCGTTGTGTTTGCTTTGTTCGTCCTAAGTTGGCAGGGTATGCCCAGACATGGTTCCTTTGCTCACTTTGCCACTGGATTCAAACTAGCTTGGGTGATGAAGGATGTTACACAGAAGCCATTCCCAGGATGCTTGTTTCCGGTTCGAGGAAGACCTGGCTTGGCAGTTTGGGCTGGACTGTTCCCATGAGGAACAGGGTCAAGACTGATTTGCATATAGCTGGGTCCGAACTGAGGTGGCAGAGTGAGCTAAAGAATAACCGTGGGTGAGTGTCTGAAAGGTTTCAGCGCACCGTCCATCATCTCCTTATGTTTACTTTGTTTGCCCTAAGTTGGCAGGGTATGACAGACATGGGTCCCTTGCTCACTTTTCCACTGGATTCAAGCTAGCCTGGCGCATGAACGGTGTGACCCTGCAACCGGTCCCAGGATGCTTGTTTCCGGTTCAGGGAAGACCCGGCTTGGAAGTTCGGGCCGGACTGTTCTCATGAGGCACAGGGTCAAGACTGATTTGCATATAGCTGGGTCTGAACTGAGGTGGCGAAGTGAGCTAAAGAATGATGATGGATTCAACCCAGATCTGTGACCGTGGGTGTGTCTGAAAGGTTTCAGCGCTCCGTCCATCATCTCCTCGTGTTTGCTTTGTTCGCACTAAGTTGGCAGGGTATGCCCAGACATGGGTCCCTTGCTTACTTTGCCACTCTATTCAAGCTAGCCAGGCTGATGAATGGTGTTACCCAGAAACCGGTCCCAGGATGCTTGTTTTGGGTTCAGGGAGGACCTGGCTTGGCATTTCAAGCTGGACTGTTTCCATGAGGCACAGGGTCAAGACTGATTTGCATATAGCTGGGTCTGAACTGAGGTGGCGAAGTGAGTTAAAGAATGATGATGGATTCAATCCACATCTGTGACTGTGGGTGAGAGTCTGAAACATTTCAGTGCTCCGTCTATCATCTCCTTGTGTTTGCTTTGTTTGCACTAAGTTGGCAGGGTATGACAGACATGGGTCCCTTGCTCACTTTGCCACTGGATTCAAGCTAGCCTGGCGCATGAAGGGTGTTACCCTGAAACCGGTCCCAGTATGCTTGTTTCCAGCTAAGGGAAGACCCAGCTTGGAAGTTCGGGCCGGACTGTTCCCATGAGGCACAGCGTCAAGACTGATTTGCACATACCTGGGTCCAAACTGAGGTGGCGAAGTGAGCTAAAGTAATGATGATGGATTCAACCCAGATCTGTGACTGTGGGTGAGTGTCTGAAAAGTTTCAGTGCTCCGTACATCATCTCCTTGTGTTTCAATTGTTCGCCCTAAGTTGGCAGGGTGTGCACAGACGTAGGCCCCTTGCACATTTTGCCACTGGATTCAACCTAGCCAGGCTGATGAAGGGTGTTGCCCAAAATTCGGTCCCAGGATGCTTGTTTCCGGTTCAGGGAAGACCTGGCTTGACAGTTTGGGCTGGACTGTTCCCATGAAGCACTGGGTCAAGACTGATTTCCATATAGCTGGGTCTGAACTGAGGTGGCGATTTGAGCTAAAGAATGATGATGGATTCAACCCAGATCTGTGACTGTGGGTGAGTGTCTGAAAAGTTTCAGTGCTCCGTACATCATCTCCTTGTGTTTCAATTGTTCGCCCTAAGTTGGCAGGGTATGCCCAGACATGGGTACCTTGCACACTTTGCCACTGGATTCAAGCTAGCCTGGCTGATGAAGGGTGTTACCCAGAAACCAGTCCCAGGATACTTGTTTCCGGTTCAGGGAAGACCTGGCTTGACAGTTTGGGCTGGACTGTTCCCATGAGGCACAGGGTCAAGACTGATTTGCATATAGCTGGGTCCGAACTGAGGTGGCGAAGTGAGCTAAAGAATGATTATGGATTCAACCAACATCTGTGACTCGGGGTGAGTGTCTGAAAAGTTTCAGCGCTCTGTCCATCATCTCCTTGTGTTTGCTTTGTTCGACCTAATTTGGCAGGGTATGCCCAGACGCGGGTATTTTGCTCACTTTGCCACAGGATTCAAGCTAGCCTTGGCTGATGAAGGGTGTTACCCAGAAACCAGTCCCAGGATGCTGGTTTCCGGTTCAGGGAAGACCCGGCTTCGCAGTTCGGGCTGGACTGTTCCCATGAAGCACTGGGTCAAGACTGATTTCCATATAGCTGGGTCCGAACTGAGGTGACGAAGTGAGCTAAAGAATGATGATGGATTCAAACCAGATATGTGACTATGGGTGAGTGTCTGAAAAGTTTCAGCGCTCCGTCCATCAACTCCTTGTGTTTGCTTTGTTCGCCCTAAGTTGGCAGGGTATGCCCAAACGTAGGTCCCTTGCACACTTTGCCACTGGATTCAAGTTAGCCAGGCTGATGAAGGGTGTTACCCAAAAACCGGTCCCAGGATGCTTGTTTCCGGTTCAGAGAAGACCTTGCTTGGCTATTCGGGCTGCACTGTTCGAATGAGACACAGGGTCAAGACTGATTTGCATATAGCTGGGTCTGAATTGAGGTGGCGAAGTGAGCTAAAGAATGATGATGGATTCAACCCACATCTGTGACTGGGGCGAGTGTCTGAAAAGTTACAGCGCTCCGTCCATCATCTCCTTGTGTTTTCTTTGTTCGCCCTAAGTTGGCAGGTTATGCAAAGACGTGGGCTCCTTGCACACTTTGCCACTGGTTTCAAGCTAGCCAGGCTGATGAAGGGTGTTGCCCAAAAACTGGTCCCAGGATGCTTGTTTCCGGTTCAGGGAAGACCTGGCTTGGCTGTTCAGACTGGACTGTTCCAATGAGCTTAAGAATGATGATGGATTCAACCCAGATCTGTGGCTGTGGGTGAGTGTCTGAAAAGTTTCAGTGCTCCGTCCATCATCTCCTTGTGTTTGCTTTGTTCGCCCTAAGTTGGCAGGGTATGCCCAGACGTGGGTCCTTTGCTCACTTTGCTACAGGATTCAAGCTAGCTTGGCTGATGAAGGGTGTTACCCAGAAACCAGTCCGTGGATGCTTGTTTCCGTTTCAGGGAAGACCTGGCTTGGCAGTTCAGACTGGACTGTTCCAATGAGCTTAAGAATGATGATGGATTCAACCCACATCTGTGGCTGTGGTTGAGTGTCTGAAAAGTTTCAGTGCTCCGACCATCATCTCCTCGTGTTTGCTTTGTTTGCCCTAAGTTGGCAGGGTATGCCCAGACGTGGGTCCTTTGCTCACTTTGCCACAGGATTCAAGCTAGCCTTGGCTGATGAATGGTGTTACCCAGAAACCAGTCCGAGGATGCTGGTTTCCGGTTCAGGGAAGACCCGGCTTGGCAGTTCGGGCTGGACTGTTACCATGAGGAACAGGGTCAAGACTGATTTGCATATAGCTGGGTCCGAACTGAGGTGGCAGAGTGAGCTAAAGAATAACCGTGGGTGAGTGTCTGAAAGGTTTCAGCGCACCGTCCATCATCTCCTTATGTTTACTTTGTTTGCCCTAAGTTGGCAGGGTATGACAGACATGGGTCCCTTGCTCACTTTTCCACTGGATTCAAGCTAGCCTGGCGCATGAACGGTGTTACCCTGCAACCGGTCCCAGGATGCTTGTTTCCGGTTCAGAGAAGACCTTGCTTGGCTATACGGGCTGCACTGTTCGAATGAGACACAGGGTCAAGACTGATTTGCATATAGCTGGGTCTGAATTGAGGTGGCGAAGTGAGCTAAAGAATGATGATGGATTCAACCCACATCTGTGACTGGGGCGAGTGTGTGAAAAGTTTCAGCGCTCCGTCCATCATCTCCTTGTGTTTGCTTTGTTCGCCCTAAGTTGGCAGGCTATGCCCAGACGTGGGCTCCTTTCACACTTTGCCTCTGGATTCAAGCTAGCCAGGCTGATGAAGGGTGTTGCCCAAAAACTGGTCCCAGGATGCTTGTTTCCGGTTCAGGGAAGACCTGGCTTTGCTGTTCAGACTGGACTGTTCCAATGAGCTTAAGAATGATGATGGATTCAACCCAGATCTGTGGCTGTGGGTGAGTGTCTGAAAAGTTTCAGTGCTCCGTCTATCATCTCCTTGTGTTTGCTTCGTTCGCCCTAAGTTGGCAGGGTATGCCCAGACGTGGGTCCTTTGCTCACTTTGCTACAGGATTCAAGCTAGCTTGGCTGATGAAGGGTGTTACCCAGAAACCAGTCCGTGGATGCTTGTTTCCGGTTCAGGGAAGACCTGGCTTGGCAGTTCAGACTGGACTGTTCCAATGAGCTTAAGAATGATGATGGATTCAACCCACATCTGTGGCTGTGGTTGAGTGTCTGAAAAGTTTCAGTGCTCCGACCATCATCTCCTCGTGTTTGCTTTGTTTGCCCTAAGTTGGCAGGGTATGCCCAGACGTGGGTCCTTTGCTCACTTTGCCACAGGATTCAAGCTAGCCTTGGCTGATGAAGGGTGTTACACAGAAACCAGTCCGAGGATGCTGGTTTCCGGTTCAGGGAAGACCCGGCTTGACAGTTCGGGCTGGACTGTTCCCATGAAGCACTGGGTCAAGACTGATTTCCATATAGCTGGGTCCGAACTGAGGTGACGAAGTGAGCTAAAGAATGATGATGGATTCAAACCAGGTCTGTGACTATGGGTGAGTGTCTGACAAGTTTCAGCGCTCCGTCCATCAACTCCTTGTGTTTGCTTTGTTCGCCCTAAGTTGGCAGGGTATGCCCAGACGTAGGTCTCTTGCACACTTTGCCACTGGATTCAAGTTAGCCAGGCTGATGAAGGGTGTTACCCAAAAACCGGTCCCAGGATGCTTGTTTCCGGTTCAGAGAAGACCTTGCTTGGCTATTCGGGCTGCACTGTTCGAATGAGACACAGGGTCAAGACTGATTTGCAAATAGCTGGGTCTGAATTGAGGTGGCGAAGTGAGCTAAAGAATGATGATGGATTCAACCCACATCTGTGACTGGGGCGAGTGTCTGAAAAGTTTCAGCGCTCCGTCCATCATCTCCTTGTGTTTGCTTTGTTCGCCCTAAGTTGGCAGGGTATGCCCAGACGTGGGCTCCTTGCACACTTTGCCACTGGGTTCAAGCTAGCCAGGCTGATGAAGGGTGTTGCCCAAAAACTGGTCCCAGGATGCTTGTTTCCGGTTCAGGGAAGAACTGGCTTGGCTGTTCAGACTGGACTGTTCCAATGAGCTTAAGAATGATGATGGATTCAACCCAGATCTGTGGCTGTGGGTGAGTGTCTGAAAAGTTTCAGTGCTCCGTCCATCATCTCCTTGTGTTTCAATTGTTCGCCCTAAGTTGGCAGGGTGTGCACAGACGTAGGCCCCTTGCACATTTTGCCACTGGATTCACCCTAGCCAGGCTGATGAAGGGTGTTGCCCAAAATTCGGTCCCAGGATGCTTGTTTCCGGTTCAGGGAAGACCTGGCTTGACAGTTCGGGATGGACTGTTCCCATGAAGCACTGGGTCAAGACTGATTTCCATATAGCTGGGTCTGAACTGAGGTGGCGAATTGAGCTAAAGAATGATGATGGATTCAACCCAGATCTGTGACTGGGGGTGAGTCTCTGAAAAGATTCAGCGCTCCGGCCATCATCTCCTTGTGTTTGCTTTGTTTGCCCTAAGTTGGCAGGGTATGCCCAGACGTGGGTACCTTGCACACTTTGCCACTGGATTCAAGCTAGCCTGGCTGATGAAGGGTGTTACCAAGAAACCAGTCCCAGGATACTTGTTTCCGGTTCAGGGAAGACCTGGCTTGGCAGTTCGGGCTGGACTGTTCCCATGAGGCACAGGGTCAAGACTGATTTGCATATAGCTGGGTCCGAACTGAGGTGGCGAAGTGAGCTAAAGAATGATTATGGATTCAACCCACATCTGTGACTCGGGGTGAGTGTCTGAAAAGTTTCAGCGCTCTTTCCATCATCTCCTTGTGTTTGCTTTGTTCGACCTAATTTGGCAGGGTATGCCCAGACGTGGGTATTTTGCTCACTTTGCCACAGGATTCAAGCTAGCCTTGGCTGATGAAGGGTGTTACCCAGAAACCAGTCCCAGGATGCTGGTTTCCGGTTCAGGGAAGACCCGGCTTGGCAGTTCGGGCTGGACTGTTCCCATGAAGCACTGGGTCAAGACTGATTTCCATATAGCTGGGTCCGAACTGAGGTGACGAAGTGAGCTAAAGAATGATGATGGATTCAAACCAGATCTGTGACTATGGGTGAGTGTCTGAAAAGTTTCAGCGCTCCGTCCATCAACTCCTTGTGTTTGCTTTGTTCACCCTAAGTTGGCAGGGTATGCCCAAACGTAGGTCCCTTGCACACTTTGCCACTGGATTCAAGTTAGCCAGGCTGATGAAGGGTGTTACCCAAAAACCGGTCCCAGGATGCTTTATTCCGGTTCAGAGAAGACCTTGCTTGGCTATTCGGGCTGCACTGTTCGAATGAGACACAGCGTCAAGACTGATTTGCATATAGCTGGGTCTGAATTGAGGTGGCGAAGTGAGCTAAAGAATGATGATGGATTCAGCCCACATCTGTGACTGGGGCGAGTGTCTGAAAAGTTTCAGCGCTCCGTCCATCATCTCCTTGTGTTTGCTTTGTTCGCCCTAAGTTGGCAGGTTATGCAAAGACGTGGGCTCCTTGCACACTTTGCCACTGGTTTCAAGCTAGCCAGGCTGATGAAGGGTGTTGCCCAAAAACTGGTCCCAGGATGCTTGTTTCCGGTTCAGGGAAGACCTGGCTTGGCTGTTCAGACTGGACTGTTCCAATGAGCTTAAGAATGATGATGGATTCAACCCAGATCTGTGGCTGTGGGTGAGTGTCTGAAAAGTTTCAGTGCTCCGTCCATCATCTCCTTGTGTTTGCTTTGTTCGCCCTAAGTTGGCAGGGTATGCCCAGACGTGGGTCCTTTGCTCACTTTGCTACAGGATTCAAGCTAGCTTGGCTGATGAAGGGTGTTACCCAGAAACCAGTCTGTGGATGCTTGTTTCCGGTTCAGGGAAGACCTGGCTTGGCAGTTCAGACTGGACTGTTCCAATGAGCTTAAGAATGATGATGGATTCAACCCAGATCTGTGGCTGTGGGTGAGTGTCTGAAAAGTTTCAGTGCTCCGTCCATCATCTCCTTGTGTTTGCTTTGTTCGCCCTAAGTTGGCAGGGTGTGCCCAGACGTGAGTCCTTTGCTAACTTTGCTACAGGATTCAAGCTAGCTTGGCTGATGAAGGGTGTTACCCAGAAACCATTCCCAGGATGCTGGTTTCTGGTTCAGGGAAGACCCGGCTTGGCAGTTCGGGCTGGACTGTTCGAATGAGACACAGGGTCAAGACTGATTTGCATATAGCTGGGTCTGAATTGAGGTGGCGAAGTGAGCTAAAGAATGATGATGGATTCAACCCACATCTGTGACTGGGGCGAGTGTCTGAAAAGTTTCAGCGCTCCGTCCATCATCTCCTTGTGTTTGCTTTGTTCGCCCTAAGTTGGCAGGCTATGCCCAGACGTGGTCTCCTTTCACACTTTGCCACTGGATTCAAGCTAGCCAGGCTGATGAAGGGTGTTGCCCAAAAACTGGTACCAGGATGCTTGTTTCCGGTTCAGGGAAGACCTGGCTTTGCTGTTCAGACTGGACTGTTCCAATGAGCTTAAGAATGATGATGGATTCAACCCAGATCTGTGGCTGTGGGTGAGTGTCTGAAAAGTTTCAATGCTCCGTCCATCATCTCCTTGTGTTTGCTTCGTTCGCCCTAAGTTGGCAGGGTATGCCCAGACGTGGGTCCTTTGCTCACTTTGCTACAGGATTCAAGCTAGCTTGGCTGATGAAGGGTGTTACCCAGAAACCAGTCCGTGGATGCTTGTTTCCGGTTCAGGGAAGACCTGGCTTGGCAGTTCAGACTGGACTGTTCCAATGAGCTTAAGAATGATGATGGATTCAACCCACATCCGTGGCTGTGGTTGAGTGTCTGAAAAGTTTCAGTGCTCCGACCATCATCTCCTCGTGTTTGCTTTGTTTGCCCTAAGTTGGCAGGGTATGCCCAGACGTGGGTCCTTTGCTCACTTTGCCACAGGATTCAAGCTAGCCTTGGCTGATGAAGGGTGTTACCCAGAAACCAGTCCCAGGATGCTGGTTTCCGGTTCAGGGAAGACCCGGCTTGACAGTTCTGGCTGGACTGTTCCCATGAAGCACTGGGTCAAGACTGATTTCCATATAGCTGGGTCCGAACTGAGGTGACGAAGTGAGCTAAAGAATGATGATGGATTCAAACCAGATCTGTGACTATGGGTGAGTGTCTGACAAGTTTCAGCGCTCCGTCCATCAACTCCTTGTGTTTGCTTTGTTCGCCCTAAGTTGGCAGGGTATGCCCAGACGTAGGTCTCTTGCACACTTTGCCACTGGATTCAAGTTAGCCAGGCTGATGAAGGGTGTTACCCAAAAACCGGTCCCAGGATGCTTGTTTCCGGTTCAGAGAAGACCTTGCTTGGCTATTCGGGCTGCACTGTTCGAATGAGACACAGGGTCAAGACTGATTTGCATATAGCTGGGTCTGAATTGAGGTGACGAAGTGAGCTAAAGAATGATGATGGATTCAACCCACATCTGTGACTGGGGCGAGTGTCTGAAAAGTTTCAGCGCTCCGTCCATCATCTCCTTGTGTTTGCTTTGTTCGCCCTAAGTTGGCAGGGTATGCCCAGACGTGGGCTCCTTGCACACTTTGCCACTGGGTTCAAGCTAGCCAGGCTGATGAAGGGTGTTGCCCAAAAACTGGTCCCAGGATGCTTGTTTCCGGTTCAGGGAAGACCTGGTTTGGCTGTTCAGACTGGACTGTTCCAATGAGCTTAAGAATGATGATGGATTCAACCCAGATCTGTGGCTGTGGGTGAGTGTCTGAAAAGTTTCAGTGCTCCGTCCATCATCTCCTGGTGTTTGCTTTGTTCGCCCTAAGTTGGCAGGGAATGCCCAGACGTGGGTCCTTTGCTCACTTTGCTACAGGATTCAAGCTAGCTTGGCTGATGAAGGGTGTTACCCAGAAACCAGTCCGTGGATGCTTGTTTCCGGTTCAGGGAAGACCTGGCTTGGCAGTTCAGACTGGACTGTTCCAATGAGCTTAAGAAAGATGATGGATTAAACCCAGATCTGTGGCTGTGGGTGAGTGTCTGAAAAGTTTCAGTGCTCCGTCCATCATCTCCTTGTGTTTGCTTTGTTCGCCCTAAGTTGGCAGGGTATGCCCAGACATGGGCTGCTTTGCTCACTTTGCCATAGGATTCAAGCTAGCCAGGCTGATGAAGGGTGTTGCCCAAAAACCAGTCCCAGGATGCTGGTTTCCGGTTCAGGGAAGACCCGGCTTGGCAGTTTGGGCTGGACTGTTCCCATGAAGCACTGGGTCAAGACTGATTTCCATATAGCTGGGTCCGAACTGAGGTGACGAAGTGAGCTAAAGAATGATGATGGATTCAAACCGGATCTGTGACTATGGGTGAGTGTCTGAAAAGTTTCAGCGCTCCGTCCATCAACTCCTTGTGTTTGCTACGTTCACCCTAAGTTGGCAGGGTATGCCCAGACGTGGGTCCTTTGCTCACTTTGCTACAGGATTCAAGCTAGCTTGGCTGATGAAGGGTGTTACCCAGAAACCAGTCCCAGGATGCTGGTTTCCGGTTCAGGGAAGACCCGGCTTGGCAGTTCGGGCTGGACTGTTCCCATGAAGCACTGGGTCAAGACTGATTTCCATATAGCTGGGTCCGAACTGAGGTGACGAAGTGAGCTAAAGAATGATGATGGATTCAAACCGGATCTGTGACTATGGGTGAGTGTCTGAAAAGTTTCAGCGCTCCGTCCATCAACTCCTTGTGTTTGCTTTGTTCGCCCTAAGTTGGCAGGGTATGCCCAGACGTAGGTCCCTTGCACATTTTGCCACTGGATTCAAGTTAGCCAGGCTGATGAAGGGTGTTACCCAAAAACCGGTCCCAGGATGCTTGTTTCCGGTTCAGAGAAGACCTTGCTTGGCTATTCGGGCTGCACTGTTCGAATGAGACACAGGGTCAAGACTGATTTGCATATAGCTGGGTCTGAATTGAGGTGGCGAAGTGAGCTAAAGAATGATGATGGATTCAACCCACATCTGTGACTGGGGCGAGTGTCTGAAAAGTTTCAGCACTCCGTCCATCATCTCCTTGTGTTTGCTTTGTTCGCCCTAAGTTGGCAGGGTATGCCCAGATGTGGGCTCCTTTCACACTTTGCCACTGGATTCAAGCTAGCCAGGCTGATGAAGGGTGTTGCCCAAAAACTGGTCCCAGGATGCTTGTTTCCGGTTCGGGGAAGACCTGGCTTTGCTGTTCAGACTGGACTGTTCCAATGAGCTTAAGAATGATGATGGATTCAACCCAGATCTGTGGCTGTGGGTGAGTGTCTGAAAAGTTTCAGTGCTCCGTCCATCATCTCCTTGTGTTTGCTTCGTTCGCCCTAAGTTGGCAGGATATGCCCAGACGTGGGTCCTTTGCTCACTTTGCTACAGGATTCAAGCTAGCTTGGCTGATGAAGGGTGTTACCCAGAAACCACTCCGTGGATGCTTGTTTCCAGTTCAGGGAAGACCTGGCTTGGCAGTTCAGACTGGACTGTTCCAATGAGCTTAAGAATGATGATGGATTCAACCCACATCTGTGGCTGTGGTTGAGTGTCTGAAAAGTTTTAGTGCTCCGACCATCATCTCCTTGTGTTTGCTTTGTTTGCCCTAAGTTGGTAGGGTATGCCCAGACGTGGGTCCTTTGCTCACTTTGCCACAGGATTCAAGCTAGCCTTGGCTGATGAAGGGTGTTACCCAGAAACCAGTCCCAGGATGCTGGTTTCCGGTTCAGGGAAGACCCGGCTTGGCAGTTCGGGCTGGACTGTTCCCATGAAGCACTGGGTCAAGACTGATTTCCATATAGCTGGGTCCGAACTGAGGTGACGAAGTGAGCTAAAGAATGATGATGGATTCAAACCAGATCTGTGACTATGGGTGAGTGTCTGAAAAGTTTCAGCGCTCCGTCCATCAACTCCTTGGGTTTGCTTTGTTCGCCCTAAGTTGGCAGGGTATGCCCAGACGTAGGTCTCTTGCACACTTTGCCACTAGATTCAAGTTAGCCAGGCTGATGAAGGGTGTTGCCCAAAAACTGGTCCCAGGATGCTTGTTTCCGCTTCAGGGAAGACCTGGCTTGGCTGTTCAGACTGGACTGTTCCAATGAGCTTAAGAATGATGATGGATTCAACCCAGATCTGTGGCTGTGGGTGAGTGTCTGAAAAGTTTCAGTGCTCTGTCCATCATCTCCTTGTGTTTGCTTTGTTCGCCCTAAGTTGGCAGGGAATGCCCAGACGTGGGTCCTTTGCTCACTTTGCTAGAGGATTCAAGCTAGCTTGGCTGATGAAGGGTGTTACCCAGAAACCAGTCCGTGGATGCTTGTTTCCGGTTCAGGGAAGACCTGGCTTGGCAGTTCAGACTGGACTGTTCCAATGAGCTTAAGAATGCTGATGGATTCAACCCAGATCTGTGGCTGTGGTTGAGTGTCTGAAAAGTTTCAGTGCTCCGTCCATCATCTCCTTGTGTTTGCTTCGTTCGCCCTAAGTTGGCAGGGTATGCCCAGACGTGGGTCCTTTTCTCATTTTGCTACAGGATTCAAGCTAGCTTGGCTGATGAAGGGTGTTACCCAGAAACCAGTCCGTGGATGCTTGTTTCCGGTTCAGGGAAGACCTGGCTTGGCAGTTCAGACTGGACTGTTCCAATGAGCTTAAGAATGATGATGGATTCAACCCAGATCTGTGGCTGTGGGTGAGTGTCTGAAAAGTTTCAGTGCTCCGTCCATCATCTCCTGGTGTTTGCTTTGTTCGCCCTAAGTTGGCAGGGTATGCCCAGACATGGGCCCCTTGCACACTTTGCCACTGGATTCAAGCTAGCCAGGCTGATGAAGGGTGTTGCCCAAAAAATGGTCCCAGGATGCTTGTTTCTGGTTCAGGGAAGACCTGGCTTGGCTGTTCGGGCTGGACTGTTCCCATGAGACACAGGGTCAAGACTGATTAGTATATAGCTGGGTCTGAATTGTGGTGGCGAAATGAGCTAAAGAATGATGATGGATTCAACCCACATCTGTGACTGGGGGTGAGTGTCTGAAAAATGTCAGCGTTCCGTCCATCATCTTCTTGTGTTTGCTTCGTTCACCCTAAGTTGGCAGGGTATGCCCAGACGTGGGTCCTTTGCTCACTTTGCCACAAGATTCAAGCTAGCTTGGCTGATGAAGGGTGTTACCCAGAAACCAGTTCCAGGATGCTTGTTTCCTGTTCAGGGAAGACCTGGCTTGGCAGTTCGGGCTGGACTGGTCCCATGAGGCACAGGGTCAAGACTGATTTGCATATAGCTGGTTTCGAACTGAGGTGGCGAAGTGAGCTAAAGAATGATGATGGATTCAACCCGGATCTGTGACTATGGGTGAGTGTCTGAAAAGTTTCAGCGCTCCATCCATCAACTTCTTGTGTTTGCTTTGTTCGCCCTAAATTGGCAGGGTATGCCCAGACGTAGGTCCCTTGCACACTTTGCCACTGGATTCAAGTTAGCCAGGCTGATGAAGGATGTTACCCAAAAACCGGTCCCAGGATGCTTGTTTCCGGTTCAGAGAAGACCTTGCTTGGCTGTTCGGGCTGGACTGTTCGAATGAGACACAGGGTCAAGACCGATTTGCATATAGCTGGGACTGAACTGAGGTGGCGAAGAGAGCTAAAGACTGATGATGGATTCAACCCACATCTGTGACTCGGGGCTAGTGTCTGAAAAGTTTCAGCGCTCCGTCCATCATCTTTTTGTGTTTGCTTCGTTCGCCCTAAGTTGGCAGGGTATGCCCAGACGTGGGTCCTTTGTTCACTTTGCTACAGGATTCAAGCTAGCTTGGCTGATGAAGGGTGTTACCCAGAAACCAGTCCGTGGATGCTTGTTTCCGGTTCAGGGAAGACCTGGTTTGGCAGTTCAGACTGGACTGTTCAAATGAGGCACAGGGTCAACACTGATTTCCAGATAGCTGGGTCCGAACTGAGGTGGCAAAGTGAGCTAAAGAATGATGATGGATTCAACCCACATCTGTGACTCGGGGTGAGTGTCTGAAAAGTTTCAGTGCTCCGTCCATCATCTTCTGGTGTTTGCTTTGTTCGCCCTAAGTTGGAAGGGTATGCCCAGACGTGGGCTCCTTGCACACTTTGCCACTGGATTCAAGCTAGCCAGGCTGATGAAGGGTGTTGTCCAAAAACTGGTCCCAGGATGCTTGTTTCCGGTTCAGGGAAGACCTGGCTTGGCTGTTCAGACTGGACTGTTCCAATGAGCTTAAGAATGATGATGGATTTAACCCAGATCTGTGGCTGTGGGTGAGTGTCTGAAAAGTTTCCGTGCTCCGTCCATCATCTCCTGGTGTTTGCTCTGTTCGCCCTAAGTTGGCAGGGTATGCCCAGATGTGGGTCCTTTGCTCACTTTGCTACAGGATTCAAGCTAGCTTGACTGATGAAGGGTGTTACCCAGAAACAAGTCCGTGGATGCTTGTTTCCGGTTCAGGGAAGACCTGGCTTGGCAGTTCAGACTGGACTGTTCCAATGAGCTTAAGAATGATGATCGATTCAACCCAGATCTGTGGCTGTTGGTGAGAGTCTGAAAAGTTTCAGTGCTCCGTCCATCATCTCCTGGTGTTTGCTTTGTTCGCCCTAAGTTGGCGGGGTATGCCCAGACGTGGGCCCCTTGCACACTTTGCCACTGGATTCAAGCTAGCCAGGCTGAAGAAGGATGTTACCCAAAAACCGGTCCCAGGAGGCTTGTTTCCAGTTCAGAGAAGACCTTGCTTGGCTGTTCGGGCTGGACTGTTCGAATGAGACACAGGGTCAAGACTGATTTCCATATAGCTGGGTCCGAGCTGAGGTGGCAAAGTGAGCTAAAGAATGATGATGGATTCAACCCACATCTGTGACTCGGGGTGAGTGTCTGAAAAGTTTCAGTGCTCCGTCCATCATCTCCTGGTGTTTGCTTTGTTCGCCCTAAGTTGGAAGGGTATGCCCAGACGTGGGCCCCTTGCACACTTTGCCACTGGATTCAAGCTAGCCAGGCTGATGAAGGGTGTTGCCCAAAAACTTGTCCCAGGATTCTTATTTCCAGTTCAGGGAAGACTTGGCTTGGCTGTTCGGGCTTGACTGTTCCCATGAGACACAGGGTCAAGACTGATTTGTATATAGCTGGGTCTGAACTGAGGTGGCGAAGTGAGCTAAAGAATGATGATAATTAAAACCCACATCTGTGACTCGGGGTGAGTGTCTGAAAAGTTTCAGCGCTCTGTCCATCATCTCCTTGTGTTTGCTTTGTTCGCCCTAAGTTGGCAGGGTATGCCCAGACGTGGGTCCTTTGCTCACTTTGCCACAGGATTCAAGCTAGCTTGGCTGATGAAGGGTGTTACCCAGAAACCAGTCCCAGGATGCTTGTTTCCGGTTCAGGGAAGACCCGGCTTGGCAGTCCGGGCTGGACAGTTCCAATGAGGCACAGGGTCAACACTGATTTGCATATTGCTGGGTCTGAACTGAGGTGGCGAAGTGAGCTAAAGAATGATGATGGATTCAACCCAGATTGGTGACTGGGGATGAGTGTTTGAAAAGTTTCAGCCCTCCATCCATCATCTCCTTGTGTTTGCTTTGTTCGCCCTAAATTAGCAGGGTATGCCGAGACTTGGGTCCCTTACTCACTTTGCCACTGGATTCAAGCTAGCCAGACTGATGAAGGGTGTTACCCAGAAGCAGGTCCCAGGAAGCTTGCTTCCGGTTCAGGGAAGACCTGGCTTGGCTCTTCAGGCTGGACAATTCCCATGAGACACAGGGTCAAGACTGATTTGCATATAGCTGGGTCTGAACTGAGGTGGCGAAGTGAGCTAAAGAATGATGATGGATTCAACCCACATCTGTGACTCGGGGTGAGTGTCTGAAATGTTTCAGCGCTATGTCTATCATCTCCTTGTGTTTGCTTTGTTTGCCCTAAGTTGGCAGGGTATGCCCAGATGTGGGTAGTTTGCTCACTTTGCCACAGTATTCAAGCTAGCTTGGCTGATGAAGGGTGTTACCCAGAAACCAGTCCCAGGATGTTTGTTTCCGGTTAAGGGAAGACCTGGCTTGGCAGCTCGGGCTGGATGTTCCCATGAGGCACAGGGTCAAGAGTGATTTGCTTATAGCTGGGTCCGAACTGAGGTGGCGAAGTGAGCTAAAGAATGATGATGGATTCAACCCACATCTGTGACTCGGGGTGAGTGTCTGAAAAGTTTCAGCGCTCTGTCCATCATCTCCTTGTGTTTGCTTTGTTCACCCTAAGTTGTCAGGGTATGCCCAGATGTGGGTCCTTTGCTCACTTTGCCACAGTATTCAAGCTAGCTTGGCTGAAGAAGGGTGTTACCCAGAAACCAGTCCCAGGATGCTCATTTCTGGTTCAGGGAAGACCTGGTTTGGTAGTTCGGGCTAGACTGTTCCCATGAGACACAGGGTCAAGACAGATTTGCAGATAGCTGGGTCTGGACTGAGGTGGCGAAGTGAGCTAAAGAATGATGATGGATTCAACCCACATCTGTGACTCGGGTGAGTGTCTGAAAAGTTTCAGCGCTCTGTCCATCATCTCCTTGTGTTTGCTTTGTTCGCCCTAAGTTGGCAGGGTATGCCCAGACGTCGGTTCTTTGCTCACTTTGGCACAGTATTCAAGCTAGCTTGGCTGATGAAGGGTGTTACCCAGAAACCAGTCCAAGGATGCTTGTTTCCGGTTCAGAGAAGACCTGGCTTGGCAGTTCGGGCTGGATGTTCCCATGAGGCACAGGGTCAAGAGTGTTTTGCTTATAGCTGGGTACGAACTGAGGTGGCGAAGTGAGCTAAAGAATGATGATGGATTCAACCCAGATCTTTGACTGTGGGTGAGTGTCTGAAGAGTTTCAGCGCTCCGTCCATCATCTCCTTGTGTTTGCTTTGTTTACCCTAGGTTGGCAGGGTATGCCCAGAAGTCGGTCCCTTGCACACTTTGCCACTGGATTCAAGCTAGTCTGGCTGATGAAGGGTGTTACCCAGAAACCAGTCCCAGGATGCTTGTTTCCGGTTCAGAGAAGACCTTGCTTGGCTGTTCGGGCTGGACTGTTCGAATGAGACACAGAGTCAAGACTGATTTGCATATAGCTGTGTCTGAAGTGAGGTGGCGAAGTGAGCTAAAGAATGATGATGGATTCAACCCACAACTGTGACTGGGGAGAGTGTCTGAAAAGTTTCAGCGCTCCGTCCATCATCTCCTTGTGCTTGCTTCGTTCGCCCTAAGTTGGCAGGGTATGACAGACATGGGTCCCTTGCTCACTTTGACACTCTATTCAAGCTAGCCAGGCTGATGAATGGTGTTACCCAGAAACCGGTCCCAGGATTCTTGTTTTGGGTTCAGGGAGGACCTGGCTTGGCAGTTCAAGCTGGACTGTTGCCATGAGGCACAGGGTCAAGACTGATTTGCATATAGCTGGGTCTGAACTGAGGTGGCGAAGTGAGTTAAAGAATGATGATGGATTCAATCCACATCTGTGACTGTGGGTGAGGGTCTGAAACGTTTCAGTGCTCCGTCCATCATCTCCTTGTGTTTGCTTTGTTCACCCTAGGTTGGCAGGGTATGCCCAGACGTGGGTCCCTTGCACACTTTGCCACTGGATTCAAGCTAGCCTGGCTGATGAAGGGTGTTACCCAGAAACCAGTCCCAGGATCCTTGTTTCCGGTTCAGAGAAGACCTTGCTTGGCTGTTCGGGCTGGACTGTTCGAATGAGACACAGGGTCAAGACTGATTTGCAAATAGCTGTGTCTGAATTGAGGTGGCGAAGTGAGCTAAAGAATGATGATGGATTCAACCCACATCTGTGACTGGGGAGAGTGTCTGAAAAGTTTAAGCGCTCCGTCCATCATCTCCTTGTGCTTGCTTCGTTCGCCCTAAGTTGGCAGGGTATGACAGACATGGGTCCCTTGCTCACTTTGCCACTGGATTCAAGCTAGCCTGGCGCATGAAGGGTGTTACCCTGCAACCGGTCCCAGGATGCTTGTTTCCGGCTAAGGGAAGACCCGGCTTGGAAGTTCGGGCCGGACTGTTCCCATGAGGCACAGCATCAAGACTGATATGCATATACCTGGGTCCGAACTGAGGTGGCGAACTGAGCTAAAGTAATGATGATGGATTCAACCCAGATCTGTCACTGTTGGTGAGTGTCTGAAAAGTATCAGTGCTCCGTACATCATCTCCTTGTGTTTCAATTGTTCACCCTAAGTTGGCAGGGTATGCCCAGACGTGGGCCCCTTGCACATTTTGCAACTGGATTCAACCTAGCCAGGCTGATGAAGGGTGTTGCCCAAAAACCGGTCCCAGGATGCTTGTTTCCGGTTCAGGGAAGACCTGGCTTGGCAGTTCGGGCTTGACTGTTCCCATGAAGCACTGGGTCAAGACTGATTTCCATATAGCTGGGTCTGAACTGAGGTGGCAAATTGAGCTAAAGAATGATGATGGATTCAACCCACATCTGTGACTCGGGGTGAGTGTCTGAAAAGTTTCAGCGCTCTGTCCATCATCTCCTTGTGTTTGCTTTGTTCGACCTAAGGTGGCAGGGTATGCCCAGACGTGGGTCCTTTGCTCACTTTGCCACAGTATTCAAGCTAGCTTGGCTGATGAAGGATGTTACCCAGAAACCAGTCCCAGGATGCTGGTTTCCGGTTTAGAGAAGACCTTGCTTGGCTATTCGGGCTGCACTGTTCGAATGAGACACAGGGTCAAGACTGATTTGCATATAGCTGGGTCTGAATTGAGCTGGCGAAGTGAGCTAAAGAATGATGATGGATTCAACCCACATCTGTGACTGGGGCGAGTGTCTGAAAAGTTTCAGCGCTCCGTCCATCCTCTCCTTGTGTTTGCTTTGTTCGCCCTAAGTTGGCAGGGTATGCCCAGACGTGGGTCCTTTGCTCACTTTGCCACAGGATTCAAGCTAGCCTTGGCTGATGAAGGGTGTTACCCAGAAACCAGTCCCAGGATGCTGGTTACTGGTTCAGGGAAGACCCGGCTTGGCAGTTCGGGCTGGACTGTTCCCATGAAGCACTGGGTCAAGACTGATTTCCATATAGCTGGGTCCGAACTGAGGTGACGAAGTGAACTAAAGAATGATGATGGATTCAAACCAGATCTGTGACTATGGGTGAGTGTCTGAAAAGTTTCAGCGCTCCGTCCATCAACTCCTTGTGTTTGCTTTGTTCGCCCTAAGTTGGCAGGGTATGCCCAGACGTAGGTCTTTTGCACACTTTGCCACTGGATTCAAGTTAGCCAGGCTGATGAAGGGTGTTATCCAAAAACCGGTCCCAGGATGATTGTTTCCGGTTCAGAGAAGACCTTGCTTGGCTATTCGGGCTGCACTGTTCCCATGAAGTACTGGGTCAATACTGATTTCCATATAGCTGGGTCCGAACTGAGGTAACGAAGTGAGCTAAAGAATGATGATGGATTCAAACCGGATCTGTGACTATGGGTGATTGTCTGAAAAGTTTCAGCGCTCCGTCCATCAACTCCTTGTGTTTGCTTTGTTCGCCCTAAGTTGGCAGGGTATGCCCAGACGTTGTTCTCTTGCACACTATGCCACTGGATTCAAGTTAGCCAGGCTGATGAAGGGTGTTACCCAAAAATCGGTCCTAGGATGCTTGTTTCCGGTTCAGAGAAGACCTTGCTTGGCTATTCGGGCTGCACTGTTCGAATGAGGCACATGGTCAAGACTGATTTGCATATAGCTGGGTCTGAACTGAGGTTGCGAAGTTATATAAAGAATGATGATGGATTAATTGAAGATCTGTGACTGGGGGTGAGTGTCTGAAAAGTTTCAGCGCTCCTTCTATCATCTCCTTGTGTTTGCTTTGTTCGCCCTAAGTTGGCATGGCATGCCCAGACATGGGTCCATTGCTCACTTTGCCACTGAATTCAAGCTAGCCTGGCTGATGAAGGGTGTTACCCAGAAACCAGTCCCAGGATGCTTGTTTCCGGTTCAGGGAAGACCTGGGTTGGCAGTTCGGCTGGACTGTTCCCATGAGACACAGGGTCAAGACTGATTTGCATATAGCTGGGTCTGAACTGAGGTGGTGAAGTGAGCTAAAGAATGATGATGGATTTAACCTGGATTGGTGACTGGGGGTGAGTGTCTGAAAAGTTTCAGCGCTCTGTCCATCATCTCATTGTGTTTGCTTTGCTCGTCCTAAATTAGCAGGGTATGCCGAGACGTGGGTCCCTTGTTCACTTTGCCACTGGATTCAAGCTAGCCAGGCTGATGAAGGGTGTTGCCCAAAAACTGGTCCCAGGATGCTTGTTTCCGGTTCAGGGAAGACCTGGCTTCGCTGTTCGGGCTGGACTGTTCCCATGAGACACAGGGTCAAGACTGATTTGTATATAGCTGGGTCTGAATTGCGGTGGCGAAATGAGCTAAAGAATGATGATAGATTCAACCCACATGTGTGACTGGGGGTGAGTGTCTGAAAAATGTCAACGTTCCGTCCATCATCTCCTTGTGTTTGCTTCGTTCACCCTAAGTTGGCAGGGTATGCCCAGACGTGGGTCCTTTGCTCACTTTGCCACAAGATTCAAGCTAGCTTGGCTGATGAAGGGTGTTACCCAGAAACCAGTTCCAGGATGCTTGTTTCCTGTTCAGGGAAGACCTGGCTTGACAGTTCGGGCTGGACTGGTCCCATGAGGCACAGGGTCAAGACTGATTTGCATATAGCTGGGTCCGAACTGAGGTGGCGAAGTGAGCTAAAGAATGATGATGGATTCAACCCGGATCTGTGACTATGGGTGAGTGTCTGAAAAGTTTCAGCGCTCCGTCCATCAACTTCTTGTGTTTGCTTTGTTCACCCTAAATTGGCAGGGTATGCCCAGACGTAGGTCCCTTGCACACTTTGCCACTGGATTCAAGTTAGCCAGGCTGATGAAGGATGTTACCCAAAAACCGGTCCCAGGATGCTGGTTTCCGGTTCAGAGAAGACCTTGCTTGGCTGTTCGGGCTGGACTGTTCGAATGAGACACAGGGTCAAGACTGATTTGCATATAGCTGGGTCTGAATTGACGTGGTCGGAGCTAAAGAATGATGATGGATTCAACCCACATCTGTGACTGGGGCGAGTGTCTGAAAAGTTTCAGCGCTCCGTCCATCATCTCCTTGTGTTTGCTTCGTTCGCCCTAAGTTGGCAGGGTATACCCAGACGTGGGTCCTTTGCTCACTTTGCTACAGGATTCAAGCTAGCTTGGCTGATGAAGGGTGTTACCCAGAAACCAGTCCGTGGATGCTTGTTTCCGGTCCAGGGAAGACCTGGCTTGGCTGTTCGGGCTGGACTGTTCCCATGAGACACAGGGTCAAGACTGATTTGTATATAGCAGGGTCTGAATTGCGGTGGCGAAATGAGCTAAAGAAAATGATGGATTCAACCCACATCTGTGACTGGGGGTGAGTGTCTGAAAAATTTCAGCGTTCCGTCCATCCTCTCCTTGTGTTTGCTTTGTTCGCCCTAAGTTGGCAGGGTATGCCCAGACGTGGGCCCCTTGCACACTTTGCCACTCGATTCAAGCTAGCCAGGCTGATGAAGGGTGTTGCCCAAAAACTGGTCCCAGGATGCTTGTTTCCGGTTAAGGGAAGACTTGGCTTGGCTGTTCGGGCTGGACTGTTCCCATGAGACACAGGGTCAAGACTGATTTGTATATAGCTCGGTCTGAACTGAGGTGGTGAAGTGAGCTAAAGAATGATGATAATTTCAACCCACATCTGTGACTGGGGGTGAGTGTCTGAAAAGTTTCATCGCTCTGTCCATCATCTGCTTGTGTTTGCTTTGTTCGCCCTAAGTTGGCAGGGTATGCCCAGACGTGGGTCCTTTGCTCACTTTGCCACAGGATTCAAGCTAGCTTGGCTTATGAAGGGTGTTACCCAGAAACCAGTCCCAGGATGCTTGTTTCCGGTTCAGGGAAGACCCGGCTTGGCAGTTCGGGATGGACTGTTCCCATGAGGCACAGGGTCAACACTGATTTGCATATTGCTGGGTCTGAACTGAGGTGGCGAAGTGAGCTAAAAATGATGATGGATTCAACCCCGATTGGTGACTGGGGGTGAGTGTCTGAAAAGTTTCAGCCCTCCTTCCATCATCTCCTTGTGTTTGCTTTGTTCGCCCTAAATTATCAGGGTATGCCGAGACGTGGGTCCCTTACTCACTTTGCCACTGGATTCAAGCTAGCCAGACTGATGAAGGGTGTTACCCAGAAGCCGGTCCCAGGATGCTTGTTTCCGGTTCAGGGAAGACCTGGCTTGGCTCTTCAGGCTGGACTGTTCCCATGAGACACAGGGTCAAGACTGATTTGCATATAGCTGGGTCTGAAGTGAGGTGGCGAAGTGAGCTAAAGAATGATGATGGATTCAACCCACATCTGTGACTCGGGGTGAGTGTTTGAAACGTTTCAGCGCTATGTCTATCATCTCCTTGTGTTTGCTTTGTTCGCCATAAGTTGGCAGGGTATGCCCAGACGTGGGTCCTTTGCTCACTTTGCCACTGGTTTCAAGCTAGCTTGGCTGAAGAAGGGTGTTACCCAGAAACCAGTCCCAGGATGCTCATTTCCGGTTCAGGGAAGACCTGGTTTGGTAGTTCGGGCTAGACTGTTCCCATTAGACACAGGGTCAAGACTGATTGGCAGATAGCTGGGTCTGAACTGAGGTGGTGAAGTGAGCTAAAGAATGATGATGGATTTAACCAGGATTGGTGACTGGGGGTGAGTGTCTGAAAAGTTTCAGCGCTCTGTCCATCATCTCATTGTGTTTGCTTTGCTCGTCCTAAATTAGCAGGGTATGCCGAGACGTGGGTCCCTTGATCACTTTGCCACTGGATTCAAGCTAGCCAGGCTGATGAAGGGTGTTGCCCAAAAACTGGTCCCAGGATGCTTGTTTCCGATTCAGGGAAGACCTGGCTTGGCTGTTCGGGCTGGACTGTTCCCATGAGACACAGGGTCAAGACTGATTTGTATATAGCTGGGTCTGAATTGCGGTGGCGAAATGAGCTAAAGAATGATGATGGATTCAACCCACATCTGTGACTGGGGGTGAGTGTCTGAAAAATGTCAACGTTCCGTCCATCATCTCCTTGTGTTTGCTTCGTTCACCCTAAGTTGGCAGGGTATGCCCAGACGTGGGTCCTTTGCTCACTTTGCCACAAGATTCAAGCTAGCTTGGCTGATGAAGGGTGTTACCCAGAAACCAGTTCCAGGATGCTTGTTTCCTGTTCAGGGAAGACCTGGCTTGACAGTTCGGGCTGGACTGGTCCCATGAGGCACAGGGTCAAGACTGATTTGCATATAGCTGGGTCCGAACTGAGGTGGCGAAGTGAGCTAAAGAATGATGATGGATTCAACCCGGATCTGTGACTATGGGTGAGTGTCTGAAAAGTTTCAGCGCTCCGTCCATCAACTTCTTGTGTTTGCTTTGTTCGCCCTAAATTGGCAGGGTATGCCCAGACGTAGGTCCCTTGCACACTTTGCCACTGGATTCAAGTTAGCCAGGCTGATGAAGGATGTTACCCAAAAACCGGTCCCAGGATGCTGGTTTCCGGTTCAGAGAAGACCTTGCTTGGCTGTTCGGGCTGGACTGTTCGAATGAGACACAGGGTCAAGACTGATTTGCATATAGCTGGGTCTGAATTGACGTGGTCGGAGCTAAAGAATGATGATGGATTCAACCCACATCTGTGACTGGGGCGAGTGTCTGAAAAGTTTCAGCGCTCCGTCCATCATCTCCTTGTGTTTGCTTCGTTCGCCCTAAGTTGGCAGGGTATACCCAGACGTGGGTCCTTTGCTCACTTTGCTACAGGATTCAAGCTAGCTTGGCTGATGAAGGGTGTTACCCAGAAACCAGTCCGTGGATGCTTGTTTCCGGTTCAGGGAAGACCTGGCTTGGCTGTTCGGGCTGGACTGTTCCCATGAGACACAGGGTCAAGACTGATTTGTATATAGCTGGGTCTGAATTGCGGTGGCGAAATGAGCTAAAGAATGATGATGGATTCAACCCACATCTGTGACTGGGGGTGAGTGTCTGAAAAATTTCAGCGTTCCGTCCATCCTCTCCTTGTGTTTGCTTTGTTCGCCCTAAGTTGGCAGGGTATGCCCAGACGTGGGCCCCTTGCACACTTTGCCACTCGATTCAAGCTAGCCAGGCTGATGAAGGGTGTTGCCCAAAAACTGGTCCCAGGATGCTTGTTTCCGGTTAAGGGAAGACTTGGCTTGGCTGTTCGGGCTGGACTGTTCCCATGAGACACAGGGTCAAGACTGATTTGTATATAGCTGGGTCTGAACTGAGGTGGTGAAGTGAGCTAAAGAATGATGATAATTTCAACCCACATCTGTGACTGGGGGTGAGTGTCTGAAAAGTTTCATCGCTCTGTCCATCATCTGCTTGTGTTTGCTTTGTTCGCCCTAAGTTGGCAGGGTATGCCCAGACGTGGGTCCTTTGCTCACTTTGCCACAGGATTCAAGCTAGCTTGGCTTATGAAGGGTGTTACCCAGAAACCAGTCCCAGGATGCTTGTTTCCGGTTCAGGGAAGACCCGGCTTGGCAGTTCGGGCTGGACTGTTCCCATGAGGCACAGGGTCAACACTGATTTGCATATTGCTGGGTCTGAACTGAGGTGGCGAAGTGAGCTAAAAATGATGATGGATTCAACCCCGATTGGTGACTGGGGGTGAGTGTCTGAAAAGTTTCAGCCCTCCTTCCATCATCTCCTTGTGTTTGCTTTGTTCGCCCTAAATTAGCAGGGTATGCCGAGACGTGGGTCCCTTACTCACTTTGCCACTGGATTCAAGCTAGCTAGACTGATGAAGGGTGTTACCCAGAAGCCGGTCCCAGGATGCTTGTTTCCATTCAGGGAAGACCTGGCTTGGCTCTTCAGGCTGGACTGTTCCCATGAGACACAGGGTCAAGACTGATTTGCATATAGCTGGGTCTGAAGTGAGGTGGCGAAGTGAGCTAAAGAATGATGATGGATTCAACCCACATCTGTCACTCGGGGTGAGTGTTTGAAACGTTTCAGCGCTATGTCTATCATCTCCTTGTGTTTGCTTTGTTCGCCATAAGTTGGCAGGGTATGCCCAGACGTGGGTCCTTTGCTCACTTTGCCGCAGTATTCAAGCTAGCTTGGCTGAAGAAGGGTGTTACCCAGAAACCAGTCCCAGGATGCTCATTTCCGGTTCAGGGAAGACCTGGTTTGGTAGTTCGGGCTAGACTGTTCCCATCAGACACAGGGTCAAGACTGATTGGCAGATAGCTGGGTCTGGACTGAGGTGGCGAAGTGAGGTAAAGAATGATGATGGATTCAACCCACATCTGTGACTCGGGGTGAGTGTCTGAAAAGTTTCAGCGCTCTGTCCATCATCTCCTTGTGTTTGCTTTGTTCGACCTAAGTTGGCAGGGTATGCCCAGACGTAGGTCCCTTGCACAATTTGCCACTGGATTCAAGTTAGCCAGGCTGATGAAGGGTGTTACCCAAAAACCGGTCCCAGGATGCTTGTTTCCGGTTCAGAGAAGACCTTGCTTGGCTATTCGGGCTGCACTGTTCGAGTGAGACACAGGGTCAAGACTGATTTGCATATAGCTGGGTCTGAATTGAGGTGGCGAAGTGAACTAAAGAATGATGATGGATTCAACCCACATCTGTGACTGGGGCGAGTGTCTGAAAAGTTTCAGCGCTCCGTCCATCATCTCCTTGTGTTTGCTTCGTTCGCCCTAAGTTGGCAGGGTATACCCAGACGTGGGTCCTTTGCTCACTTTGCTACAGGATTCAAGCTAGCTTGGCTGATGAAGGGTGTTACCCAGAAACCAGTCTGTGGATGCTTGTTTCCGGTTCAGGGAAGACCTGGCTTGGCAGTTCAGACTGGACTGTTCCAATGAGCTTAAGAATGATGATCGATTCAACCCAGATCTGTGGCTGTGGGTGAGAGTCTGAAAAGTTTCAGGGCTCCGTCCATCATCTCCTGGTGTTTGCTTTGTTCGCCCTAAGTTGGCAGGGTATGCCCAGAAGTGGGCCCCTTGCACACTTTGCCACTGGATTCAAGCTAGCCAGGCTGATGAAGGGTGTTGCCCAAAAACTGGTCCCAGGATGCTTGTTTCTGGTTCAGGGAAGACCTGGCTTGGCTGTTTGGGCTGGACTGTTCCCATGAGACACAGGGTCAAGACACATTTGTATATAGCTGGGTCTGAATTGTGGTGGCGAAATGAGCTAAAGAATGATGATGGATTCAACCCACATCTGTGACTGGGGGTGAGTGTCTGAAAAATGTCAGCGTTCCGTCCATCATCTCCTTGTGTTTGCTTTGTTCACCCTAAGTTGGCAGGGTATGCCCAGATGTGGGTCCTTTGCTCACTTTGCCACAAGATTCAAGCTAGCTTGGCTGATGAAGGGTGTTACCCAGAAACCAGTTCCAGGATGCTTGTTTCCTGTTCAGGGAAGACCTGGCTTGGCAGTTCGGGCTGGACTGGTCCCATGAGGCACAGGGTCAAGACTGATTTGCATATAGCTGGGTCCGAACTGAGGTGGCGAAGTGAGCTAAAGAATGATGATGGATTCAACCCGGATCTGTGACTATGGGTGAGTGTCTGAAAAGTTTCAGCGCTCCATCCATCAACTCCTTGTGTTTGCTTTGTTCGCCCTAAATTGGCAGGGTATGCCCAGAAGTAGGTCCCTTGCACACTTTGCCACTGGATTCAAGTTAGCCAGGCTGATGAAGGATGTTACCCAAAAACCGGTCCCAGGATGCTTGTTTCCGGTTCAGAGAAGACCTTGCTTGGCTGTTCGGCCTGGACTGTTCGAATGAGACACAGGGTCACGACTGATTTCCATATAGCTGGGTCCGAGCTGAGGTGGCAAAGTGAGCTAAAGAATGATGATGGATTCAACCCACATCTGTGACTCGGGGTGAGTGTCTGAAAAGTTTCAGTGCTCCGTCCATCATCTCCTGGTGTTTGCTTTGTTCGCCCTAAGATGGAAGGGTATGCCCAGACGTGGGCCCCTTGCACACTTTGCCACTGGATTCAAGCTAGCCAGGCTGATGAAGGGTGTTGCCCAAAAACTGGTCCCAGGATGCTTGTTTCCGGTTCAGGGAAGACCTGGCTTGGCTGTTCGGGCTGGACTGTTCCCATGAGACACAAGTTCAAGACTGATTTGTATATAGCTGGGTCTGAATTGCGGTGGCGAAATGAGCTAAAGAATGATGATGGATTCAACCCACATCTGTGACTGGGGGTGAGTGTCTGAAAAATTTCAGCGTTCCGTCCATCATCTCCTTGTGTTTGCTTTGTTCGCCCTAAGTTGGCAGGGTATGCCCAGACGTGGGCCCCTTGCACACTTTGCCACTGGATTCAAGCTAGCCAGGCTGATGAAGGGTGTTGCCCAAAAACTGGTCCCAGGATTCTTGTTTCCGGTTCAGGGAAGACTTGGCTTGGCTGTTCGGGCTGGACTGTTCCCATGAGACACAGGGTCAAGACTGATTTGTATATAGCTGGGTCTGAACTGAGGTGGCGAAGTGAGCTAAAGAATGATGATAATTTCAACCCACATCTGTGACTCGGGGTGAGTGTCTGAAAAGTTTCAGCTCTCTGTCCATCATCTCCTTGTGTTTGCTTTGTTCGCCCTAAGTTGGCAGGGTATGCCCAGACGTGGGTCCTTTGCTCACTTTGCCACAGGATTCAAGCTTGCTTGGCTGATGAAGGGTGTTACCCATAAACCAGTCCCAGGATGCTTGTTTCCGGTTCAGGGAAGACCCGACTTGGCAGTTCGTGCTGGACAGTACCAATGAGGCACAGGGTCAACACTGATTTGCATATTGCTGGGTCTGAACTGAGGTGGCGAAGTGAGGTAAAGAATGATGATGGATTCAACCCAGATTGGTGACTGGGGGTGAGTGTCTGAAAAGTTTCAGCCCTCCATCCATCATCTCCTTGTGTTTGCTTTGTTCGCCCTAAATTAGCAGGGTATGCCGATTCGTGGGTCCCTTACTCACTTTGCCACTGGATTCAAGCTAGCCAGACTGATGAAGGGTGTTACCCAGAAGCAGGTCCCAGGATGCTTGTTTCTGGTTCAGGGAAGACCTGGCTTGGCTCTTCAGGCTGGACTATTCCCATGAGACACAGGGTCAAGACTGATTTGCATATAGCTGGGTCTGAACTGTGGTGGCGAAGTGAGCTAAAGAATGATGATGGATTCAACCCACATCTGTGACTCGGGGTGAGTGTCTGAAATGTTTCAGCGCTATGTCTATCATCTCCTTGTGTTTGCTTTGTTTGCCCTAAGTTGGCAGGGTATGCCCAGATGTGGGTAGTTTGCTCACTTTGCCACAGTTTTCAAGCTAGCTTGGCTGATGAAGGGTGTTACCCAGAAACCAGTCCCAGGATGTTTGTTTCCGGTTCAGGGAAGACCTGGCTTGGCAGCTCGGGCTGGATGTTCCCATGAGGCACAGTGTCAAGAGTGATTTGCTTATAGCTGGGTCCGAACTGAGGTGGCGAAGTGAGCTAAAGAATGATGATGGATTCAACCCACATCTGTGACTCGGGGTGAGTGTCTGAAAAGTTTCAGCGCTCTGTCAATCATCTCCTTGTGTTTGCTTTGTTCACCCTAAGTTGTCAGGGTATGCCCAGACGTGGGTCCTTTGCTCACTTTGCCACAGTATTCAAGCTAGCTTGGCTGAAGAAGGGTGTTACCCAGAAACCAGTCCCAGGATGCTCATTTCCGGTTCAGGGAAGACCTGGTTTGGTAGTTCGGGCTAGACTGTTCCCATGAGACACAGGGTCAAGACAGATTTGCACATAGCTGGGTCTGGACTGAGGTGGCGAAGTGAGCTAAAGAATGATGATGGATTCAACCCACATCTGTGACTCGGGGTGAGTGTCTGAAAAGTTTCAGCGCTCTGTCCATCATCTCCTTGTGTTTGCTTTGTTCGCCCTAAGTTGGCAGGGTATGCCCAGACGTGGGTTCTTTGCTCACTTTGGCACAGTATTCAAGCTAGCTTGGCTGATGAAGGGTGTTACCCAGAAACCAGTCCAAGGATGCTTGTTTCCGGTTCAGGGAAGACCTGGCTTGGCAGTTCGGGCTGGATGTTCCCATGAGGCACAGGGTCAAGAGTGTTTTGCTTATAGCTGGGTACGAACTGAGGTGGCGAAGTGAGCTAAAGAATGATGATGGATTCAACCCAGATCTGTGACTGTGGGTGAGTGTCTGAAGAGTTTCAGCGCTCCGTCCATCATCTCCTTGTGTTTGCTTTGTTCACCCTAGGTTGGCAGGGTATGCCCAGACGTGGGTCCCTTGCACACTTTGCCACTGGATTCAAGCTAGCCTGGCTGATGAAGGGTGTTACGCAGAAACCAGTCCCAGGATGCTTGTTTCCGGTTCAGAGAAGACCTTGCTTGGCTGTTCGGGCTGGACTGTTCGAATGAGACACAGGGTCAAGACTTATTTGCATATAGCTGTGTCTGAATTGAGGTGGCGAAGTGAGCTAAAGAATGATGATGGATTCAACCCACATCTGTGACTGGGGAGAGTGTCTGAAAAGTTTCAGCGCTCCGTCCATCATCTCCTTGTGCTTGCTTCATTCGCCCTAAGTTGGCAGGGTATCACAGACATGGGTCCCTTGCTCACTTTGACACTCTATTCAAGCTAGCCAGGCTGATGAAGGGTGTTACCCAGAAACCAGTCCGTGGATGCTTGTTTCCGGTTCAGGGAAGACCTGGCTTGGCTGTTCGGGCTGGACTGTTCCCATGAGACACAGGGTCAAGACTGATTTGTATATAGCAGGGTCTGAATTGCGGTGGCGAAATGAGCTAAAGAATGATGATGGATTCAACCCACATCTGTGACTGGGGGTGAGTGTCTGAAAAATTTCAGCGTTCCGTCCATCCTCTCCTTGTGTTTGCTTTGTTCGCCCTAAGTTGGCAGGGTATGCCCAGACGTGGGCCCCTTGCACACTTTGCCACTCGATTCAAGCTAGCCAGGCTGATGAAGGGTGTTGCCCAAAAACTGGTCCCAGGATGCTTGTTTCCGGTTAAGGGAAGACTTGGCTTGGCTGTTCGGGCTGGACTGTTCCCATGAGACACAGGGTCAAGACTGATTTGTATATAGCTGGGTCTGAACTGAGGTGGTGAAGTGAGCTAAAGAATGATGATAATTTCAACCCACATCTGTGACTGGGGGTGAGTGTCTGAAAAGTTTCATCGCTCTGTCCATCATCTGCTTGTGTTTGCTTTGTTCGCCCTAAGTTGGCAGGGTATGCCCAGACGTGGGTCCTTTGCTCACTTTGCCACAGGATTCAAGCTAGCTTGGCTTATGAAGGGTGTTACCCAGAAACCAGTCCCAGGATGCTTGTTTCCGGTTCAGGGAAGACCCGGCTTGGCAGTTCGGGATGGACTGTTCCCATGAGGCACAGGGTCAACACTGATTTGCATATTGCTGGGTCTGAACTGAGGTGGCGAAGTGAGCTAAAAATGATGATGGATTCAACCCCGATTGGTGACTGGGGGTGAGTGTCTGAAAAGTTTCAGCCCTCCTTCCATCATCTCCTTGTGTTTGCTTTGTTCGCCCTAAATTAGCAGGGTATGCCGAGACGTGGGTCCCTTACTCACTTTGCCACTGGATTCAAGCTAGCCAGACTGATGAAGGGTGTTACCCAGAAGCCGGTCCCAGGATGCTTGTTTCCGGTTCAGGGAAGACCTGGCTTGGCTCTTCAGGCTGGACTGTTCCCATGAGACACAGGGTCAAGACTGATTTGCATATAGCTGGGTCTGAAGTGAGGTGGCGAAGTGAGCTAAAGAATGATGATGGATTCAACCCACATCTGTGACTCGGGGTGAGTGTTTGAAACGTTTCAGCGCTATGTCTATCATCTCCTTGTGTTTGCTTTGTTCGCCATAAGTTGGCAGGGTATGCCCAGACGTGGGTCCTTTGCTCACTTTGCCACTGGTTTCAAGCTAGCTTGGCTGAAGAAGGGTGTTACCCAGAAACCAGTCCCAGGATGCTCATTTCCGGTTCAGGGAAGACCTGGTTTGGTAGTTCGGGCTAGACTGTTCCCATTAGACACAGGGTCAAGACTGATTGGCAGATAGCTGGGTCTGAACTGAGGTGGTGAAGTGAGCTAAAGAATGATGATGGATTTAACCAGGATTGGTGACTGGGGGTGAGTGTCTGAAAAGTTTCAGCGCTCTGTCCATCATCTCATTGTGTTTGCTTTGCTCGTCCTAAATTAGCAGGGTATGCCGAGACGTGGGTCCCTTGTTCACTTTGCCACTGGATTCAAGCTAGCCAGGCTGATGAAGGGTGTTGCCCAAAAACTGATCCCAGGATGCTTGTTTCCGGTTCAGGGAAGACCTGGCTTGGCTGTTCGGGCTGGACTGTTCCCATGAGACACAGGGTCAAGACTGATTTGTATATAGCTGGGTCTGAATTGCGGTGGCGAAATGAGCTAAAGAATGATGATGGATTCAACCCACATCTGTGACTGGGGGTGAGTGTCTGAAAAATGTCAACGTTCCGTCCATCATCTCCTTGTGTTTGCTTCGTTCACCCTAAGTTGGCAGGGTATGCCCAGACGTGGGTCCTTTGCTCACTTTGCCACAAGATTCAAGCTAGCTTGGCTGATGAAGGGTGTTACCCAGAAACCAGTTCCAGGATGCTTGTTTCCTGTTCAGGGAAGACCTGGCTTGACAGTTCGGGCTGGACTGTTCCCATGAGGCACAGGGTCAACATTGATTTGCATATTGCTGGGTCTGAACTGAGGTGGCGAAGTGAGCTAAAAATGATGATGGATTCAACCCCGATTGGTGACTGGGGGTGAGTGTCTGAAAAGTTTCAGCCCTCCTTCCATCATCTCCTTGTGTTTGCTTTGTTCGCCCTAAATTAGCAGGGTATGCCGAGACGTGGGTCCCTTACTCACTTTGCCACTGGATTCAAGCTAGCCAGACTGATGAAGGGTGTTACCCAGAAGCCGGTCCCAGGATGCTTGTTTCCGGTTCAGGGAAGACCTGGCTTGGCTCTTCAGGCTGGACTGTTCCCATGAGACACAGGGTCAAGACTGATTTGCATATAGCTGGGTCTGAAGTGAGGTGGCGAAGTGAGCTAAAGAATGATGATGGATTCAACCCACATCTGTGACTCGGGGTGAGTGTTTGAAACGTTTCAGCGCTATGTCTATCATCTCCTTGTGTTTGCTTTGTTCGCCATAAGTTGGCAGGGTATGCCCAGACGTGGGTCCTTTGCTCACTTTGATGCAGTATTCAAGCTAGCTTGGCTGAAGAAGGGTGTTACCCAGAAACCAGTCCCAGGATGCTCATTTCCGGTTCAGGGAAGACCTGGTTTGGTAGTTCGGGCTAGACTGTTCCCATCAGACACAGGGTCAAGACTGATTGGCAGATAGCTGGGTCTGGACTGAGGTGGCGAAGTGAGGTAAAGAATGATGATGGATTCAACCCACATCTGTGACTCGGGGTGAGTGTCTGAAAAGTTTCAGCGCTCTGTCCATCATCTCCTTGTGTTTGCTTTGTTCGACCTAAGTTGGCAGGGTAGGCCCAGACGTGGGTCCTTTGCTGACTTTGCCACAGGATTCAAGCTAGCCTTGGCTGATGAAGGGTGTTACCCAGAAACCAGTCCCAGAATGCTGGTTTCCGGTTCAGGGAAGACCCGGCTTGGCAGTTCGGGCTGGACTGTTCCCCTGAAGCACTGGGTCAAGACTGGTTTCCATATAGCTGGGTCCGAACTGATGTGACGAAGTGAGCGAAAGAATGATGATGGATTCAAACCGGATCTGTAACTATGGGTGAGTGTCTGAAAAGTTTCAGCGCTCAGTCCATCAACTCCTTGTGTTTGCTTTGTTCGCCCTAAGTTGGCAGGGTATGCCCAGACGTAGGTCCCTTGCACAATTTGCCACTGGATTCAAGTTAGCCAGGCTGATGAAGGGTGTTACCCAAAAACCGGTCCCAGGATGCTTGTTTCCGGTTCAGAGAAGACCTTGCTTGGCTATTCGGGCTGCACTGTTCGAGTGAGACACAGGGTCAAGACTGATTTGCATATAGCTGGGTCTGAATTGAGGTGGCGAAGTGAACTAAAGAATGATGATGGATTCAACCCACATCTGTGACTGGGGCGAGTGTCTGAAAAGTTTCAGCGCTCCGTCCATCATCTCCTTGTGTTTGCTTCGTTCGCCCTCAGTTGGCAGGGTATACCCAGACGTGGGTCCTTTGCTCACTTTGCTACAGGATTCAAGCTAGCTTGGCTGATGAAGGGTGTTACCCAGAAACCAGTCTGTGGATGCTTGTTTCCGGTTCAGGGAAGACCTGGCTTGGCAGTTCAGACTGGACTGTTCCAATGAGCTTAAGAATGATGATCGATTCAACCCAGATCTGTGGCTGTGGGTGAGAGTCTGAAAAGTTTCAGGGCTCCGTCCATCATCTCCTGGTGTTTGCTTTGTTCGCCCTAAGTTGGCAGGGTATGCCCAGAAGTGGGCCCCTTGCACACTTTGCCACTGGATTCAAGCTAGCCAGGCTGATGAAGGGTGTTGCCCAAAAACTGGTCCCAGGATGCTTGTTTCTGGTTCAGGGAAGACCTGGCTTGGCTGTTTGGGCTGGACTGTTCCCATGAGACACAGGGTCAAGACTGATTTGTATATAGCTGGGTCTGAATTGTGGTGGCGAAATGAGCTAAAGAATGATGATGGATTCAACCCACATCTGTGACTGGGGGTGAGTGTCTGAAAAATGTCAGCGTTCCGTCCATCATCTCCTTGTGTTTGCTTTGTTCACCCTAAGTTGGCAGGGTATGCCCAGATGTGGGTCCTTTGCTCACTTTGCCACAAGATTCAAGCTAGCTTGGCTGATGAAGGGTGTTACCCAGAAACCAGTTCCAGGATGCTTGTTTCCTGTTCAGGGAAGACCTGGCTTGGCAGTTCGGGCTGGACTGGTCCCATGAGGCACAGGGTCAAGACTGATTTGCATATAGCTGGGTCCGAACTGAGGTGGCGAAGTGAGCTAAAGAATGATGATGGATTCAACCCGGATCTGTGACTATGGGTGAGTGTCTGAAAAGTTTCAGCGCTCCATCCATCAACTCCTTGTGTTTGCTTTGTTCGCCCTAAATTGGCAGGGTATGCCCAGAAGTAGGTCCCTTGCACACTTTGCCACTGGATTCAAGTTAGCCAGGCTGATGAAGGATGTTACCCAAAAACCGGTCCCAGGATGCTTGTTTCCGGTTCAGAGAAGACCTTGCTTGGCTGTTCGGCCTGGACTGTTCGAATGAGACACAGGGTCACGACTGATTTCCATATAGCTGGGTCCGAGCTGAGGTGGCAAAGTGAGCTAAAGAATGATGATGGATTCAACCCACATCTGTGACTCGGGGTGAGTGTCTGAAAAGTTTCAGTGCTCCGTCCATCATCTCCTGGTGTTTGCTTTGTTCGCCCTAAGATGGAAGGGTATGCCCAGACGTGGGCCCCTTGCACACTTTGCCACTGGATTCAAGCTAGCCAGGCTGATGAAGGGTGTTGCCCAAAAACTGGTCCCAGGATGCTTGTTTCCGGTTCAGGGAAGACCTGGCTTGGCTGTTCGGGCTGGACTGTTCCCATGAGACACAAGTTCAAGACTGATTTGTATATAGCTGGGTCTGAATTGCGGTGGCGAAATGAGCTAAAGAATGATGATGGATTCAACCCACATCTGTGACTGGGGGTGAGTGTCTGAAAAATTTCAGCGTTCCGTCCATCATCTCCTTGTGTTTGCTTTGTTCGCCCTAAGTTGGCAGGGTATGCCCAGACGTGGGCCCCTTGCACACTTTGCCACTGGATTCAAGCTAGCCAGGCTGATGAAGGGTGTTGCCCAAAAACTGGTCCCAGGATTCTTGTTTCCGGTTCAGGGAAGACTTGGCTTGGCTGTTCGGGCTGGACTGTTCCCATGAGACACAGGGTCAAGACTGATTTGTATATAGCTGGGTCTGAACTGAGGTGGCGAAGTGAGCTAAAGAATGATGATAATTTCAACCCACATCTGTGACTCGGGGTGAGTGTCTGAAAAGTTTCAGCGCTCTGTCCATCATCTCCTTGTGTTTGCTTTGTTCGCCCTAAGTTGGCAGGGTATGCCCAGACGTGGGTCCTTTGCTCACTTTGCCACAGGATTCAAGCTAGCTTGGCTGATGAAGGGTGTTACCCAGAAACCAGTCCCAGGATGCTTGTTTCCGGTTCAGGGAAGACCCGACTTGGCAGTTCGTGCTGGACAGTACCAATGAGGCACAGGGTCAACACTGATTTGCATATTGCTGGGTCTGAACTGAGGTGGCGAAGTGAGGTAAAGAATGATGATGGATTCAACCCAGATTGGTGACTGGGGGTGAGTGTCTGAAAAGTCCTCCATCCATCATCTCCTTGTGTTTGCTTTGTTCGCCCTAAATTAGCAGGGTATGCCGATTCGTGGGTCCCTTACTCACTTTGCCACTGGATTCAAGCTAGCCAGACTGATGAAGGGTGTTACCCAGAAGCAGGTCCCAGGATGCTTGTTTCTGGTTCAGGGAAGACCTGGCTTGGCTCTTCAGGCTGGACTATTCCCATGAGACACAGGGTCAAGACTGATTTGCATATAGCTGGGTCTGAACTGTGGTGGCGAAGTGAGCTAAAGAATGATGATGGATTTAACCCACATCTGTGACTCGGGGTGAGTGTCTGAAATGTTTCAGCGCTATGTCTATCATCTCCTTGTGTTTGCTTTGTTTGCCCTAAGTTGGCAGGGTATGCCCAGATGTGGGTAGTTTGCTCACTTTGCCACAGTTTTCAAGCTAGCTTGGCTGATGAAGGGTATTACCCAGAAACCAGTCCCAGGATGTTTGTTTCCGGTTCAGGGAAGACCTGGCTTGGCAGCTCGGGCTGGATGTTCCCATGAGGCACAGTGTCAAGAGTGATTTGCTTATAGCTGGGTCCGAACTGAGGTGGCGAAGTGAGCTAAAGAATGATGATGGATTCAACCCACATCTGTGACTCGGGGTGAGTGTCTGAAAAGTTTCAGCGCTCTGTCAATCATCTCCTTGTGTTTGCTTTGTTCACCCTAAGTTGTCAGGGTATGCCCAGACGTGGGTCCTTTGCTCACTTTGCCACAGTATTCAAGCTAGCTTGGCTGAAGAAGGGTGTTACCCAGAAACCAGTCCCAGGATGCTCATTTCCAGTTCAGGGAAGACCTGGTTTGGTAGTTCGGGCTAGACTGTTCCCATGAGACACAGGGTCAAGACAGATTTGCACATAGCTGGGTCTGGACTGAGGTGGCGAAGTGAGCTAAAGAATGATGATGGATTCAACCCACATCTGTGACTCGGGGTGAGTGTCTGAAAAGTTTCAGCGCTCTGTCCATCATCTCCTTGTGTTTGCTTTGTTCGCCCTAAGTTGGCAGGGTATGCCCAGACGTGGGTTCTTTGCTCACTTTGGCACAGTATTCAAGCTAGCTTGGCTGATGAAGGGTGTTACCCAGAAACCAGTCCAAGGATGCTTGTTTCCGGTTCAGGGAAGATCTGGCTTGGCAGTTCGGGCTGGATGTTCCCATGAGGCACAGGGTCAAGAGTGTTTTGCTTATAGCTGGGTACGAACTGAGGTGGCGAAGTGAGCTAAAGAATGATGATGGATTCAACCCAGATCTGTGACTGTGGGTGAGTGTCTGAAGAGTTTCAGCGCTCCGTCCATCATCTCCTTGTGTTTGCTTTGTTCACCCTAGGTTGGCAGGGTATGCCCAGACGTGGGTCCCTTGCACACTTTGCCACTGGATTCAAGCTAGCCTGGCTGATGAAGGGTGTTACGCAGAAACCAGTCCCAGGATGCTTGTTTCCGGTTCAGAGAAGACCTTGCTTGGCTGTTCGGGCTGGACTGTTCGAATGAGACACAGGGTCAAGACTTATTTGCATATAGCTGTGTCTGAATTGAGGTGGCGAAGTGAGCTAAAGAATGATGATGGATTCAACCCACATCTGTGACTGGGGAGAGTGTCTGAAAAGTTTCAGCGCTCCGTCCATCATCTCCTTGTGCTTGCTTCATTCGCCCTAAGTTGGCAGGGTATCACAGACATGGGTCCCTTGCTCACTTTGACACTCTATTCAAGCTAGCCAGGCTGATGAATGATGTTACCCAGAAACCGGTCCCAGGATGCTTGTTTTGGGTTCAGGGAGGACCTGGCTTGGCAGTTCAAGCTGGACTGTTCCCATGAGGCACAGGGTCAAGACTGATTTGCATATAGATGGTTCTGAACTGACGTGGCGAAGTGAGTTAAAGAATGATGATGGATTCAATCCACATCTGTGACTGTGGGTGAGAGTATGAAACGTTTCAGTGCTCCGTCCATCATCTCCTTGTGTTTGCTTTGTTCACCCTAGGTTGGCAGGGTATGCCCAGACGTGGGTCCCTTGCACACTTTGCCACTGGATTCAAGCTAGCCTTGCTGATGAAGGGTGTTACCCAGAAACCAGTCCCAGGATGCTTGTTTCCGGTTTAGAGAAGACCTTGCTTGGCTGTTCGGGCTGGACTGTTCTAATGAGACACAGGGTCAAGACTGATTTGCGTATAGCTGTGTCTGAATTGAGGTGGCGAAGTGAGCTAAATAATGATGATAGATTCAACCCACATCTGTGACTGGGGAGAGTGTCTGAAAAGTTTCAGCGCTGCATCCATCATCTCCTTGTGCTTGCTTCGTTCGCCCTAAGTTGGCAGGGTATGACAGACATGGGTCCCTTGCTCACTTTGACACTCTATTCAAGCTAGCCAGGCTGATGAATGGTGTTACCCAGAAACCGGTCCCAGGATGCTTGTTTTGGGTTCAGGGAGGACCTGGCTTGGCAGTTCAAGCTGGACTGTTCCCATGAGGCACAGGGTCAAGATTGATTTGCATATAGCTGGGTCTGAACTGAGGTGGCGAAGTGAGTTAAAGAATGATGATGGATTCAATCCACATCTGTGACTGTGGGTGAGAGTCTGAAACATTTCAGTGCTCTGTCCATCATCTCCTTGTGTTTGCTTTCTTTGCCCTAAGTTGGCAGGGTATGACAGACATGGGTCCCTTGCTCACTTTGCCACTGGATTCAAGCTAGCCTGGCACATAAAGGGTGTTACCCTGCAACCGGTCCCAGGATGCTTGTTTCCGGCTAAGGGAAGACCCGGATTGGAAGTTCGGGCCGGACTGTTCCCATGAGGCACAGCATCAAGACTGATTTGCATATACCTGGGTCCGAACTGAGGTGGCGAACTGAGCTAAAGTAATGATGATGGATTCAACCAAGATCTGTGACTGTTGGTGAGTGTCTGAAAAGTTTCAGTGCTCCGTACATCATCTCCTTGTGTTTCAATTGTTCGCCCTAAGTTGGCAGGGTATGCCCAGACGTGGGTCCTTTGCTCACTTTGCCACAGGATTCAAGCTAGCTTAGGTGAGGAATGGTGTTACCCAGAAACCGGTCCCAGGATGCTTGTTTTGGGTTCAGGGAGGACCTGGCTTGGCAGTTCAAGCTGGACTGTTCCCATGAGGCACAGGGTCAAGACTGATTTGCATATAGCTGGGTCTGAACTGAGGTGGCGAAGTGAGTTAAAGAATGATGATGGATTCAATCCACATCTGTGACTGTGGGTGAGAGTCTGAAACGTTTCAGTTCTCCTTCCATCATCTCCTTGTGTTTGCTTTGTTTGCCCTAAGTTGGCAGGGTATGACAGACATGGGTCCCTTGCTCACTTTGCCACTGGATTCAAGCTAGCCTGGCGCATGAAGGGTGTTACCCTGCAACCGGTCCCAGGATGCTTGTTTCCGGCTAAGGGAAGACCCGGCTTGGAAGTTCGGGCCGGACTGTTCCCATGAGGCACAGCATCAAGACTGATTTGCATATACCTGGGTCCGAACTGAGGTGGCGAACTGAGCTAAAGTAATGATGATGGATTCAACCCAGATCTGTGACTGTTGGTGAGTGTCTGAAAAGTTTCAGTGCTCCGTACATCATCCCCTTGTGTTTGCTTTGTTTGCCTTAAGTTGGCAGGGTATGCCCAGACGTGGGTCCCTTGCACACTTTGCCACTGGATTCAAGCCAGCCTGGCTGATGAAGGGTGTTACCCAGAAACCAGTCCCAGGATACTTGTTTCCGGTTCAGGGAAGACCTGGCTTGGCAGTTCAGACTGGACTGTTCCAATGAGGCACAGGGTCAAGACTGATTTCCATATAGCTGGGTCCGAACTGAGGTGGCGAAGTGAGCTTAAGAATGATGATGGATTCAACCCAGATCTGTGGCTGTGGGTGAGTGTCTGAAAAGTTTCAGTGCTCCGTCCATCATCTCCTGGTGTTTGCTTTGTTTGCCCTAAGTTGGCAGGGTATGACCAGACGTGGGCCCCTTGCACACTTTGCCACTGGATTCAAGCTAGCCAGGCTGATGAAGGGTGTTGCCCAAAAACTGGTCCCAGGATGCTTGTTTCCAGTTCAGGGAAGACCTGGCTCGGCTGTTCGGGCTGGACTGTTCCCATGAGACACAGGGTCAAGACTGATTTGTATATAGCTGGGTCTTAATTGCGGTGGCGAAATAAGCTAAAGAATGATGGTGGATTCAACCCACATGTGTGACTGGGGGTGAGTGTCTGAAAAATTTCAGTGTTCCGTCCACCATCTCCTTGTGTTTGCTTCGTTCACCCTAAGTTGGCAGGGTATGCCCAGACGTGGGTCCTTTGCTCACTTTGCCACAAGATTCAAGCTAGCTTGGCTGATGAAGGGTGTTACCCAGAAACCAGTTCCAGGATGCTTGTTTCCTGTTCAGGGAAGACCTGGCTTGGCAGTTCGGGCAGGACTCTTCCCATGAGGCACAGGGTCAAGACTGATTTGCATAGAGCTGGGTCTGAACTGAGGTGGTGAAGTGAGGTAAAGAATGATGATGGATTCAACCCACATCTGTGACTGGGGCGAGTGTCTGAAAAGTTTCAGCGCTCCGTCCATCATCTCCTTGTGTTTGCTTCATTTGCCCTAAGTTGGCAGGGGATGACAGACATGGGTCCCTTGCTCACTTTGACACTCTATTCAAGCTAGCCAGGCTGATGAATGGTGGTACCCAGAAACCGGTCCCAGGATGCTTGTTTTGGGTTCAGGGAGGACCTGGCTTGGCAGTTCAAGCTGGACTGTTCCCATGAGGCACAGGGTCAAGACTGATTTGCATATAGCTGGGTCTGAACAGAGGTGGTGAAGTGAGTTAAAGAATGATGATGGATTCAATCCACATCTGTGACTGTGGGTGAGAGTCTGAAACATTTCAGTGCTCCATCCATCATCTCCTTGTGTTTGCTTTGTTTGCCCTAAGTTGGCAGGGTATGACAGACATGGGTCCCTTGCTCACTTTGCCACTGGATTCAAGCTAGCCTGGCGCATGAAAGGTGTTACCCTGCAACCGGTCCCAGGATGCTTGTTTCCGGCTAAGGGAAGACCCGGCTTGGAAGTTCGGGCCGGACTGTTCCCATGAGGCACAGCATCAAGACTGATTTGCATATACCTGGGTCCGAACTGAGGTGGCGAACTGAGCTAAAGTAATGATGATGGATTAAACCCAGATCTGTGACTGTGGGTGAGTGTCTGAAAAGTTTCAGTGCTCCGTACATCATCTCCTTGTGTTTCAATTGTTCACCCTAAGTTGGCAGGGTGTGCCCAGACGTGGGCCCCTTGCACATTTTGCCACTGGATTCAACCTAGCCAGGCTGATGAAGGGTGTTGCCCAAAAACCGGTCCCAGGATGCTTGTTTCCGGTTCAGGGAAGACCTGGCTTTGCAGTTCGGGCTGGACTGTTCCCATGAAGCACTGTGTCAAGACTGATTTCCATATAGCTGGGTCTGAACTGAGGTGGCGAATTGAGCTAAAGAATGATGATGGATTCAACCCAGATTTGTGACTGGGGGTGAGTCTCTGAAAAGTTTCAGTGCTCCGGCCATCATTTCCTTGTGTTTGCTTTGTTTGCCCTAAGTTGGCAGGGTATGCCCAGACGTGGGTCCCTTGCACACTTTGCCACTGGATTCAAGCTAGCCTGGCTGATGAAGGGTGTTAACCAGAAACCAGTCCCAGGATACTTGTTTCGGGTTCAGGGAAGACCTGGCTTGGCAGTTTGGGCTGGACTGTTCCCATGAGGCACAGGGTCAAGACTGATTTGCATATAGCTGGGTCCGAACTGAGGTGGCGAAGTGAGCTAAAGAATGATGATGGATTCAACCCACATCTGTGACTCGGGGTGAGTGTCTGAAAAGTTTCAGCGCTCCGTCCATCAACTCCTTGTGTTTACTTTGCTCGCCCTAAGTTGGCAGGGTATGCCCAGACGTAGGTACCTTGCACACTTTGCCACTGGATTCAAGTTAGCCAGGCTGATGAAGGGTGTTACCCAAAAACCGGTCCCAGGATGCTTGTTTCCAGTTCAGAGAAGACCTTGCTTGGCTGTTCGGGCTGGACTGTTCGAATGAGACACAGGGTCAAGACTGATTTGCATATAGCTGGGTCTGAATTGAGGCGGCGAAGTGAGCTAAAGAATGATGATGGATTCAACCCACATCTGTGACTGGGACGAGTGTCTGAAAAGATTCAGCGCTCCGTCCATCATCTCCTTGTGTTTGCTTCGTTCGCCCTAAGTTGGCAGGGTATGCCCAGACGTGGGCCCCTTGCACACTTTGCCACTGGATTCAAGCTAGCCAGGCTGATGAAGGGTGTTGCCCAAAAACTGGTCCCAGGATGCTTGTTTCCGGTCCAGGGAAGACCTGGCTCGGCTGTTCGGGCTGGACTGTTCCCATGAGACACAGGGTCAAGACTGATTTGTATATAGCTGGGTCTGAATTGCGGTGGCGAAATGAGCTAAAGAATGATTATGGATTCAACCCACATCTGTGACTGGGGGAGAGTGTCTGAAAAATTTCAGCGTTCCATCCATCATCTCCTTGTGTTTGCTTCATTCGCCCTAAGTTGGCAGGGTATGCCCAGACGTGGGCCCCTTGCACACTTTGCCACTGGATTCAAGCTAGCCAGGCTGATGAAGGGTGTTGCCCAAAAACTGGTCCCAGGATGCTTGTTTCCGGTTCAGGGAAGACTTGGCTTGGCTGTTCGGACTGGACTGTTCCCATGAGACACAGGGTCAAGACTGATTTGCATATAGCTGGGTCTGAATTGCGGTGGCGAAATGAACTAAAGAATGATGATGGATTCAACCCACATCTGTGACTGGGGGTGAGTGTCTGAAAAATGTCAACGTTCCGTCCATCATCTCCTTGTGTTTGCTTCTTTCACCCTAAGCTGGCAGGGTATGCCCAGACGTGGGTCCTTTGCTCACTTTGCCACAAGATTCAAGCTAGCTTGGCTGATGAAGGGTGTTACCCAGAAACCAGTTCCAGGATGCTTGTTTCCTGTTCAGGGAAGACCTGGCTTGGCAGTTCGGGCTGGACTGGTCCCATGAGGCACATGGTCAAGACTGATTTGCATATAGCTGGGTCCGAACTGAGGTGGCGAAATGAGGTAAAGAATGATGATGGATTCAACCCACATCTGTGACTGGGGCGAGTGTCTGAAAAGTTTCAGCGCTCCGTCCATCATCTCCTTGTGTTTGCTTCGTTCGCCCTAAGTTGGCAGGGTATGACAGACATTGGTCCCTTGCTCACTTTGACACTCTATTCAAGCTAGCCAGGCTGATGAATGGTGTTACCCAGAAACCAGTCCCAGGATGCTTGTTTTGGGTTCAGGGAGGACCTGGCTTGGCAGTTCAAGCTGGACTGTTCCCATGAGGCACAGGGTCAAGACTGATTTGCATATAGCTGGGTCTGAACTGAGGTGGCGAAGTGAGTTAAAGAATGATGATGGATTCAATCCACATCTGTGAATGTGGGTGAGAGTCTGAAACGTTTCAGTGCTCCATCCATCATCTCCTTGTGTTTGCTTTGTTTGCCCTAAGTTGGCAGGGTATGACAGACATGGGTCCCTTGCACACTTTGCCACTGGATTCAAGCTAGCCTGGCTGATGAAGGGTGTTACCCACAAACCAGTCCCAGGATACTTGTTTCCGGTTCAGGGAAGACCTGGCTTGGCAGTTCAGACTGGACTGTTCCAATGAGGCACAGGGTCAAGACTGATTTCCATATAGCTGGGTCCGAACTGAGGTGGCGAAGTGAGCTTAAGAATGATGATGGATTCAACCCAGATCTGTGGCTGTGGGTGAGTGTCTGAAAAGTTTCAGTGCTCCGTCCATCATCTCCTGGTGTTTGCTTTGTTTGCCCTAAGTTGGCAGGGTATGACCAGACGTGGGCCCCTTGCACACTTTGCCACTGGATTCAAGCTAGCCAGGCTGATGAAGGGTGTTGCCCAAAAACTGGTCCCAGGATGCTTGTTTCCAGTTCAGGGAAGACCTGGCTCGGCTGTTTGGGCTGGACTGTTCCCATGAGACACAGGGTCAAGACTGATTTGTATATAGCTGGGTCTGAATTGCGGTGGCGAAATGAGCTAAAGAATGATGGTGGATTCAACCCACATCTGTGACTGGGGGTGAGTGTCTGAAAAATTTCAGCGTTCCGTCCATCATCTCCTTGTGTTTGCTTCGTTCACCCTAAGTTGGCAGGGTATGCCCAGACGTGGGTCCTTTGCTCACTTTGCCACAAGATTCAAGCTAGCTTGGCTGATGAAGGGTGTTACCCAGAAACCGGTCCCAGGATGCTTGTTTTGGGTTCAGGGAGGACCTGGCTTGGCAGTTCAAGCTGGACTGTTCCCATGAGGCACAGGGTCAAGACTGATTTGCATATAGCTGGGTCCGAACTGAGGTGGTGAAGTGAGGTAAAGAATGATGATGGATTCAACCCACATCTGTGACTGGGGCGAGTGTCTGAAAAGTTTCAGCGCTCCGTCCATCATCTCCTTGTGTTTGCTTCGTTTGCCCTAAGTTGGCAGGGGATGACAGACATGAGTCCCTTGCTCACTTTGACACTCTATTCAAGCTAGCCAGGCTGATGAATGGTGTTACCCAGAAACCGGTCCCAGGATGCTTGTTTTGGGTTCAGGGAGGACCTGGCTTGGCAGTTCAAGCTGGACTGTTCCCATGAGGCACAGGGTCAAGACTGATTTGCATATAGCTGGGTCTGAACTGAGGTGGCGAAGTGAGTTAAAGAATGATGATGGATTCAATCCACATCTGTGACTGTGGGTGAGAGTCTGAAACGTTTCAGTGCTCCGTCCATCATCTCCTTGTGTTTGCTTTGTTTGCCCTAAGTTGGCAGGGTATGACAGACATGGGTCCCTTGCTCACTTTGCCACTGGATTCAAGCTAGCCTGGCGCATGAAGGGTGTTACCCTGCAACCGGTCCCAGGATGCATGTTTCCGATAAGGGAAGACCCGGCTTGGAAGTTCGGGCCGGACTGTTCCCATGAGGCACAGCATCAAGACTGATTTGCATATACCTGGGTCCGAACTGAGGTGGCGAACTGAGCTAAAGTAATGATGATGGATTCAACCCAGATCTGTGACTGTGGGTGAGTGTCTGAAAAGTTTCAGTGCTCCGTACATCATCTCCTTGTGTTTCAATTGTTTGCCCTAAGTTGGCAGGGTGTGCCCAGACGTGGGCCCCTTGCACATTTTGCCACTGGATTCAACCTAGCCAGTCTGATGAAGGGTGTTGCCCAAAAACCGGTCCCAGGATGCTTGTTTCCGGTTAAGGGAAGACCTGGCTTTGCAGTTCGGGCTGGACTGTTCCCATGAAGCACTGGGTCAAGACTGATTTCCATATAGCTGGGTCTGAACTGAGGTGGCGAATTGAGCTAAAGAATTATGATGGATTCAACCCAGATTTGTGACTGGGAGTGAGTCTCTGAAAAGTTTCAGTGCTCCGGCCATCATCTCCTTGTGTTTGCTTTGTTTGCCCTAAGTTGGCAGAGTATGCCCAGACGTGGGTCCCTTGCACACTTTGCCACTGGATTCAAGCTAGCCTGGCTGATGAAGGGTGTTAACCAGAAACCAGTCCCAGGATACTTGTTTCCGGTTCAGGGAAGACCTGGCTTGGCAGTTTGGGCTGGTCTGTTCCCATGAGGCACAGGGTCAAGACTGATTTGCATATAGCTGGGTCCGAACTGAGGTGGCGAAGTGAGCTAAAGATTGATGATTGATTCAACCCCCATCTGTGACTCGGGGTGAGTGTCTGAAAAGTTTCAGCGCTCTGTCCATCATCTCCTTGTGTTTGCTTTGTTCGACCTAAGTTGGCAGGGTATGCCCAGGCGTGGGTTCTTTGCTCACTTTGCAACAGGATTCAAGCTAGCCTTGGCTGATGATGGGTGTTACCCAGAAACCAGTCCCAGGATGCTGGTTTCCGGTTCAGGGAAGACCCGGCTTGGCAGTTCGGGCTGGACTGTTCCCATGAAGCACTGGGTCAAGACTGATTTCCATATAGCTGGGTCCGAACTGAGGTGACGAAGTGAGCTAAAGAATGATGATGGATTCAACCCGGATCTGTGACTATGGGTGAGTGTCTGAAAAGTTTCAGCGCTCTATCCATCAACTCCTTGTGTTTACTTTGTTCGCCCTAAGTTGGCAGGGTATGCCCAGACGTAGGTCCCTTGCACACTTTGCCACTGGATTCAAGTTAGCCAGGCTGATGAAGGGTGTTACCCAAAAACCGGTCCCAGGATGCTTGTTTCCGGTTCAGAGAAGACCTTGCTTGGCTGTTCGGGCTGGACTGTTCGAATGAGACACAGGGTCAAGACTGATTTGCATATAGCTGGGTCTGAATTGAGGCGGCGAAGTGAGCTAAAGAATGATGATGGATTCAACCCACATCTGTGACTGGGGCGAGTGTCTGAAAATTTTCAGCGCTCCGTCCATCATCTCCTTGTGTTTGCTTCGTTCGCCCTAAGTTGGCAGGGTATGCCCAGCCGTGGGTCATTTGCTCACTTTGCTACAGGATTCAAGCTAGCTTGGCTGATGAAGGGTGTTACCCAGAAACCAGTCCGTGGATGCTTGTTTCCGGTTCAGGGAAGACCTGGTTTGGCAGTTCAGACTGGACTGTTCCAATGAGGCACAGGGTCAAGACTGATTTCCATATAGCTGGGTCCGAACTGAGGTGGCGAAGTGAGCTTAAGAATGATGATGGATTCAACCCAGATCTGTGGCTGTGGGTGAGTGTCTGAATAATTTCAGCTTTCCATCCATCATCTCCTTGTGTTTGCTTCATTCGCCCTAAGTTGGCAGGGTATGCCCAGACGTGGGCCCCTTGCACACTTTGCCACTGGATTCAAGCTAGCCAGGCTGATGAAGGGTGTTGCCCAAAAACTGGTCCCAGGATGCTTGTTTCCAGTTCAGGGAAGACCTGGCTCGGCTGTTTGGGCTGGACTGTTCCCATGAGACACAGGGTCAAGACTGATTTGTATATAGCTGGGTCTGAATTGCGGTGGCGAAATGAGCTAAAGAATGATGGTGGATTCAACCCACATCTGTGACTGGGGGTGAGTGTCTGAAAAATTTCAGCGTTCCGTCCATCATCTCCTTGTGTTTGCTTCGTTCACCCTAAGTTGGCAGGGTATGCCCAGACGTGGGTCCTTTGCTCACTTTGCCACAAGATTCAAGCTAGCTTGGCTGATGAAGGGTGTTACCCAGAAACCAGTTCCAGGATGCTTGTTTCCTGTTCTGGGAAGACCTGGCTTGGCAGTTCGGGCAGGACTCTTCCCATGAGGCACAGGGTCAAGACTGATTTGTATAGAGCTGGGTCCGAACTGAGGTGGTGAAGTGAGGTAAAGAATGATGATGGATTCAACCCACATCTGTGACTGGGGCGAGTGTCTGAAAAGTTTCAGCGCTCCGTCCATCATCTCCTTGTGTTTGCTTCGTTTGCCCTAAGTTGGCAGGGGATGACAGACATGAGTCCCTTGCTCACTTTGACACTCTATTCAAGCTAGCCAGGCTGATGAATGGTGTTACCCAGAAACTGGTCCCAGGATGCTTGTTTTGGGTTCAGGGAGGACCTGGCTTGGCAGTTCAAGCTGGACTGTTCCCATGAGGCACAGGGTCAAGACTGATTTGCATATAGCTGGGTCTGAACTGAGGTGGCGAAGTGAGTTAAAGAATGATGATGGATTCAATCCACATCTGTGACTGTGGGTGAGAGTCTGAAACGTTTCAGTGCTCCGTCCATCATCTCCTTGTGTTTGCTTTGTTTGCCCTAAGTTGGCAGGGTATGACAGACATGGGTCCCTTGCTCACTTTGCCACTGGATTCAAGCTAGCCTGGCGCATGAAGGGTGTTACCCTGCAACCGGTCCCAGGATGCCTGTTTCCGATAAGGGAAGACCCGGCTTGGAAGTTCGGGCCGGACTGTTCCCATGAGGCACAGCATCAAGACTGATTTGCATATACCTGGGTCCGAACTGAGGTGGCGAACTGAGCTAAAGTAATGATGATGGATTCAACCCAGATCTGTGACTGTGGGTGAGTGTCTGAAAAGTTTCAGTGCTCCGTACATCATCTCCTTGTGTTTCAATTGTTTGCCCTAAGTTGGCAGGGTGTGCCCAGACGTGGGCCCCTTGCACATTTTGCCACTGGATTCAACCTAGCCAGTCTGATGAAGGGTGTTGCCCAAAAACCGGTCCCAGGATGCTTGTTTCCGGTTCAGGGAAGACCTGGCTTTGCAGTTCGGGCTGGACTGTTCCCATGAAGCACTGGGTCAAGACTGATTTCCATATAGCTGGGTCTGAACTGAGGTGGCGAATTGAGCTAAAGAATTATGATGGATTCAACCCAGATTTGTGACTGGGAGTGAGTCTCTGAAAAGTTTCAGTGCTCCGGCCATCATCTCCTTGTGTTTGCTTTGTTTGCCCTAAGTTGGCAGAGTATGCCCAGACGTGGGTCCCTTGCACACTTTGCCACTGGATTCAAGCTAGCCTGGCTGATGAAGGGTGTTAACCAGAAACCAGTCCCAGGATACTTGTTTCCGGTTCAGGGAAGACCTGGCTTGGCAGTTTGGGCTGGTCTGTTCCCATGAGGCACAGGGTCAAGACTGATTTGCATATAGCTGGGTCCGAACTGAGGTGGCGAAGTGAGCTAAAGATTGATGATTGATTCAACCCCCATCTGTGACTCGGGGTGAGTGTCTGAAAAGTTTCAGCGCTCTGTCCATCATCTCCTTGTGTTTGCTTTGTTCGACCTAAGTTGGCAGGGTATGCCCAGACGTGGGTTCTTTGCTCACTTTGCAACAGGATTCAAGCTAGCCTTGGCTGATGAAGGGTGTTACCCAGAAACCAGTCCCAGGATGCTGGTTTCCGGTTCAGGGAAGACCCGGCTTGGCAGTTCGGGCTGGACTGTTCCCATGAAGCACTGGGTCAAGACTGATTTCCATATAGCTGGGTCCGAACTGAGGTGACGAAGTGAGCTAAAGAATGATGATGGATTCAACCCGGATCTGTGACTATGGGTGAGTGTCTGAAAAGTTTCAGCGCTCCATCCATCAACTCCTTGTGTTTACTTTGTTCGCCCTAAGTTGGCAGGGTATGCCCAGACGTAGGTCCCTTGCACACTTTGCCACTGGATTCAAGTTAGCCAGGCTGATGAAGGGTGTTACCCAAAAACCGGTCCCAGGATGCTTGTTTCCGGTTCAGAGAAGACCTTGCTTGGCTGTTCGGGCTGGACTGTTCGAATGAGACACAGGGTCAAGACTGATTTGCATATAGCTGGGTCTGAATTGAGGCGGCGGAGTGAGCTAAAGAATGATGATGGATTCAACCCACATCTGTGACTGGGGCGAGTGTCTGAAAATTTTCAGCGCTCCGTCCATCATCTCCTTGTGTTTGCTTCGTTCGCCCTAAGTTGGCAGGGTATGCCCAGACGTGGGTCATTTGCTCACTTTGCTACAGGATTCAAGCTAGCTTGGCTGATGAAGGGTGTTACCCAGAAACCAGTCCGTGGATGCTTGTTTCCGGTTCAGGGAAGACCTGGTTTGGCAGTTCAGACTGGACTGTTCCAATGAGGCACAGGGTCAAGACTGATTTCCATATAGCTGGGTCCGAACTGAGGTGGCGAAGTGAGCTTAAGAATGATGATGGATTCAACCCAGATCTGTGGCTGTGGGTGAGTGTCTGAATAATTTCAGCTTACCATCCATCATCTCCTTGTGTTTGCTTCATTCGCCCTAAGTTGGCAGGGTATGCCCAGACGTGGGCCCCTTGCACACTTTGCCACTGGATTCAAGCTAGCCAGGCTGATGAAGGGTGTTGCCCAAAACTGGTCCCAGGATGCTTGTTTCCGGTTCAGGGAAGACTTGGCTTGGCTGTTCGGGCTGGACTGTTCCCATGAGACACAGGGTCAAGACTGATTTGCATATAGCTGGTTCTGAATTGCGGTGGCGAAATGAGCCAAAGAATGATGATGGATTCAACCCACATCTGTGACTGGGGGTGAGTGTCTGAAAAATGTCAACGTTCCGTCCATCATCTCCTTGTGTTGGCTTCGTTCACCCTAAGTTGGCAGGGTATGCCCAGACGTGGGTCCTTTGCTCACTTTGCCACCAGATTCAAGCTAGCTTGGCTGATGAAGGGTGTTACCCAGAAACCAGTTCCAGGATGCTTGTTTCCTGTTCAGGGAAGACCTGGCTTGGCAGTTCGGGCTGGACTGGTCCCATGAGGCACATGGTCAAGACTGATTTGCATATAGCTGGGTCCGAACTGAGGTGGCGAAGTGAGGTAAAGAATGATGATGGATTCAACCCACATCTGTGACTGGGGCAAGTGTCTGAAAAGTTTCAGCGCTCCGTCCATCATCTCCTTGTGTTTGCTTCGTTCGCCCTAAGTTGGCAGGGTATGACAGACATTGGTCCCTTGCTCACTTTGACACTCTATTCAAGCTAGCCAGGCTGATGAATGGTGTTACCCAGAAACCGGTCCCAGGATGCTTGTTTTGGGTTCAGGGAGGACCTGGCTTGGCAGTTCAAGCTGGACTGTTCCCATGAGGCACAGGGTCAAGACTTATTTGCATATAGCTGGGTCTGAACTGAGGTGGCGAAGTGAGTTAAAGAATGATGATGGATTCAATCCACATCTGTGACTGTGGGTGAGAGTCTGAAACATTTCAGTGCTCCGTCCATCATCTCCTTGTGTTTGCTTTGTTTGCCCTAAGTTGGCAGGGTATGACAGACATGGGTCCCTTGCTCACTGTGCCACTGGATTCAAGCTAGCCTGGCGCATGAAGGGTGTTACCCTGCAACCGGTCCCAGGATGCTTGTTTCCGGCTAAGGGAAGACCCGGCTTGGAAGTTCGGGCCGGACTGTTCCCATGAGGCACAGCATCAAGACTGATTTGCATATACCTGGGTCCGAACTTAGGTGGCGAACTAAGCTAAAGTAATGATGATGGATTCAACCCAGATCTGTGACTGTGGGTGAGTGTCTGAAAAGTTTCAGTGCTCCGTACATCATCTCCTTGTGTTTCAATTGTTCGCCCTAAGTTGGCAGGGTGTGCCCAGACGTGGGCCCCTTGCACATTTTGCCACTGGATTCAACCTAGCCAGGCTGATGAAGGGTGTTGCCAAAAAAACGGTCCCAGGATGCTTGTTTCCGGTTCAGGGAAGACCTGGCTTTGCAGTTCGGGCTGGACTGTTCCCATGAAGCACTGGGTCAAGACTGATTTCCATATAGATGGGTCTGAACTGAGGTGGCGAATTGAGCTAAAGAATGATGATGGATTCAACCCAGATCTGTGACTGGGGGTGAGTGTCTGAAAAGTTTCAGCGCTCCAGCCATCATCTCCTTGTGTTTGCTTTGTTTGCCCTAAGTTGGCAGGGTATGCCCAGACATGGGTCCCTTGCACACTTTGCCACTGGATTCAAGCTAGCCTGGCTGATGAAGGGTGTTACCCAGAAACCAGTCCCAGGATTCTTGTTTCCGGTTCAGGGAAGACCTGGCTTGGCAGTTCGGCATGGACTGTTCCCATGAGGCACAGGGTCAAGACTGATTTGCATATAGCTGGGTCCGAACTGAGGTGGCGAAGTGAGCTAAAGAATGATGATGGATTCAACCCACATCTGTGACTCGGGGTGAGTGTCTGAAAAGTCTCAGCGCTCTGTTCATCATCTCCTTGTGTTTGCTTTGTTCGACCTAAGTTGGCAGGGTATGCCCAGACGTGGGTCCTTTGCTCACTTTGCCACAGGATTCAAGCTAGCCTTGGCTGATGAAGGGTGTTACCCAGAAACCATCCCAGGATGCTGGTTTCCGGTTCAGGGAAGACCCGGCTTGGCAGTTCGGGCTGGACTGTTCCCATGAAGCACTGGGTCAAGACTGATTTCCATATAGCTGGGTCCGAACTGAGGTGACGAAGTGAGCTAAAGAATGAAGATGGATTCAACCCGGATCTGTGACTATGGGTGAGTGTCTGAAAAGTTTCAGCGCTCCGTCCATCAACTCCTTGTGTTTACTTTGTTCGCCCTAAGTTGGCAGGGTATGCCCAGACGTAGGTCCCTTGCACACTTTGCCACTGGATTCAAGATAGCCAGGCTGATGAAGGGTGTTACCCAAAAACCGGTCCCAGGATGCTTGTTTCCGGTTCAGAGAAGACCTTGCTTGGCTGTTCGGGCTGGACTGTTCGAATGAGACACAGGGTCAAGACTGATTTGCATATAGCTGGGTCTGAATTGAGGTGGCGAAGTGAGTTAAAGAATGATGATGGATTCAACCCACATCTGTGACTGGGGCGAGTGTCTGAAAAGTTTCAGCGCTCCGTCCATCATCTCCTTCTGTTTGCTTCATTCGCCCTAAGTTGGCAGGGTATGCCCAGACGTGGGTCCTTTGCTCACTTTGCTACAGGATTCAAGCTAGCTTGGCTGATGAAGGGTGTTACCCAGAAACCAGTCCGTGGATGCTTGTTTCCAGTTCAGGGAAGACCTGGCTCGGCAGTTCAGACGGACTGTTCCAATGAGGCACAGAGTCAAGACGGATTTCCATATAGCTGGGTCCGAACTGAGGTTGCGAAGTGAGCTTAAGAATGATGATGGATTCAACCCAGATCTGTGGCTGTGGGTGAGTGTCTGAAAAGTTTCAGTGCTCCGTCAATCATCTCCTGGTGTTTTCTTTGTTCGCCCTAAGTTGGCAGGGTATGCCCAGACGTGGGCCCCTTGCACACTTTGCCACTGGATTCAAGCTAGCCTGGCTGATGAAGGGTGTTACCCAGAAACCAGTCCCAGGATACTTGTTTCCGGTTCAGGGAAGACCTGGCTTGGCAGTTCGGGCTAGACTGTTCCCATGAGGCACAGGGTCAAGACTGATTTGCATATAGCTGGGTCCGAACTGAGGTGGCGAAGTGAGCTAAAGAATGATGATGGATTCAACCCACATCTGTGACTCGGGGTGAGTGTCTGAAAAGTTTCAGCGCTCTGTTCATCATCTCCTTGTGTTTGCTTTGTTCGACCTAAGTTGGCAGGGTATGCCCAGACGTGGGTCCTTTGCTCACTTTGCCACAGGATTCAAGATAGCCTTGGCTGATGAAGGGTATTACCCAGAAACCATCCCAGGATGCTGGTTTCCGGTTCAGGGAAGACCCAGCTTGGCAGTTTGGGCTGGACTGTTCCCATGAAGCACTGGGTCAAGACTGATTTCCAAATAGCTGGGTCCGAACTGAGGTGACGAAGTGAGCTAAAGAATGATGATGGATTCAACCCGGATCTGTGACTATGGGTGAGTGTCTGAAAAGTTTCAGCGATCCGTCCATCAACTCCTTGTGTTTACTTTGTTCGCCCTAAGTTGGCAGGGTATGCCCAGACGTAGGTCCCTTGCACACTTTGCCACTGGATTCAAGATAGCCAGGCTGATGAAGGGTGTTACCCAGAAACCAGTCCCAGGATACTTGTTTCCGGTTCAGGGAAGACCTGGCTTGGCAGTTCAGACTGGACTGTTCCAATGAGGCACAGGGTCAAGACTGATTTCCATATAGCTGGGTCCGAACTGAGGTGGCGAAGTGAGCTTAAGAATGATGATGGATTCAACCCAGATCTGTGACTGGGTGTGAGTGTCTGAAAAATGTCAGCGTTCCATCCATCATCTCCTTGTGTTTGCTTCGTTCGCCCTAAGTTGGCAGGGTATGACCAGACGTGGGCCCCTTGCACACTTTGCCACTGGATTCAAGCTAGCCAGGCTGATGAAGGGTGTTGCCCAAAAACTGGTCCCAGGATGCTTGTTTCCAGTTCAGGGAAGACCTGGCTCGGCTGTTCGGGCTGGACTGTTCCCATGAGACACAGGGTCAAGATTGATTTGTATATAGCTGGGTCTGAATTGCGGTGGCGAAATGAGCTAAAGAATGATGGTGGATTCAACCCACATCTGTTAATGGGGTGAGTGTCTGAAAAATGTCAGCGTTCCGTCCATCATCTCCTTGTGTTTGCTTCGTTCACCCTCAGTTGGCAGGGTATGCCCAGACGTAGGTCCTTTGCTCACTTTGCCACAAGAGTCAAGCTAGCTTGGCTGATGAAGGGTGTTACCCAGAAACCAGTTCCAGGATGCTTGTTTCCTGTTCAGTGAAGACCTGGCTTGGCAGTTCGGGCAGGACTCTTCCCATGAGGCACAGGGTCAAGACTGATTTGCATTGAGCTGGGTCCGAACTGAGGTGGTGAAGTGAGGTAAAGAATGATGATGGATTCAACCCACATCTGTGACTGGGGCGAGTGTCTGAAAAGTTTCAGCGCTCCGTCCATCATCTCCTTGTGTTTGCTTCGTTTGCCCTAAGTTGGCAGGGGATGACAGACATGAGTCCCTTGCTCACTTTGACACTCTATTCAAGCTAGCCAGGCTGATGAATAGTGTTACCCAGAAACCGGTCCCAGGATGCTTGTTTGGGTTCAGGGAGGACCTGGCTTGGCAGTTCAAGCTGGACTGTTCCCATGAGGCACAGGGTCAAGACTGATTTGCATATAGCTGGGTCTGAACTGAGGTGGCGAAGTGAGTTAAAGAATGATGATGGATTCAATCCACATCTGTGACTGTGGGTGAGAGTCTGAAACGTTTCAGTGCTCCGTCCATCATCTCCTTGTGTTTGCTTTGTTTGCCCTAAGTTGGCAGGGTATGACAGACATGGGTCCCTTGCTCACTTTGCCACTGGATTCAAGCTAGCCTGGCGCATGAAGGGTGTTACCCTGCAACCGGTCCCAGGATGCTTGTTTCCTGCTAAGGGAAGACCCGGCTTGGAAGTTCGGGCCGGACTGTTCCCATGAGGCACAGCATCAAGACTGATTTGCAATTACCTGAGTCCGAACTGAGGTGGCGAACTGAGCTAAAGTAATGATGATGGATTCAACCCAGATCTGTGACTGTGGGTGAGTGTCTGAAAAGTTTCAGTGCTCCGTACATCATCTCCTTGTGTTTCAATTGTTTGCCCTAAGTTGGCAGGGTGTGCCCAGACGTGGGCCCCTTGCACATTTTGCCACTGTATTCAACCTAGCCAGGCTGATGAAGGGTGTTGCCCAAAAACCGGTCCCAGGATGCTTGTTTCCGGTTCAGGGAAGACCTGGCTTTGCAGTTCGGGCTGGACTGTTCCCATGAAGCACTGGGTCAAGACTGATTTCCATATAGCTGGGTCTGAACTGAGGTGGCGAATTGAGCTAAAGAATGATGATGGATTCAACCCAGATTTGTGACTGTGGGTGAGTGTCTGAAAAATTTCAGCGTTCCGTCCATCATCTCCTTGTGTTTGCTTTGTTCGCCCTAAGTTGGCAGGGTATGCCCAGACGTGGGCCCCTTGCACACTTTGCCACTGGATTCAAGCTAGCCAGGCTGATGAAGGGTGTTGCCCAAAAACTGGTCCCAGGATTCTTGTTTCCGGTTCAGGGAAGACTTGGCTTGGCTGTTCGGGCTGGACTGTTCCCATGAGACACAGGGTCAAGACTGATTTGTATATAGCTGGGTCTGAACTGAGGTGGCGAAGTGAGCTAAAGAATGATGATAATTTCAACCCACATCTGTGACTCGGGGTGAGTGTCTGAAAAGTTTCAGCGCTCTGTCCATCATCTCCTTGTGTTTGCTTTGTTCGCCCTAAGTTGGCAGGGTATGCCCAGACGTGGGTCCTTTGCTCACTTTGCCACAGGATTCAAGCTAGCTTGGCTGATGAAGGGTGTTACCCAGAAACCAGTCCCAGGATGCTTGTTTCCGGTTCAGGGAAGACCCGGCTTGGCAGTTCGTGCTGGACAGTACCAATGAGGCACAGGGTCAACACTGATTTGCATATTGCTGGGTCTGAACTGAGGTGGCGAAGTGAGGTAAAGAATGATGATGGATTCAACCCAGATTGGTGACTGGGGGTGAGTGTCTGAAAAGTTTCAGCCCTCCATCCATCATCTCCTTGTGTTTGCTTTGTTCGCCCTAAATTAGCAGGGTATGCCGAGACGTGGGTCCCTTACTCACTTTGCCACTGGATTCAAGCTAGCCAGACTGATGAAGGGTGTTACCCAGAAGCAGGTCCCAGGATGCTTGTTTCCGGTTCAGGGAAGACCTGGCCTGGCTCTTCAGGCTGGACTATTCCCATGAGATACAGGGTCAAGACTGATTTGCATATAGCTGGGTCTGAACTGTGGTGGCGAAGTGAGCTAAAGAATGATGATGGATTCAACCCACATCTGTGACTCGGGGTGAGTGTCTGAATTGTTTCAGCGCTATGTCTATCATCTCCTTGTGTTTGCTTTGTTTGCCCTAAGTTGGCAGGGTATGCCCAGATGTGGGTAGTTTGCTCACTTTGCCACAGTATTCAAGCTAGCTTGGCTGATGAAGGGTGTTACCCAGAAACCAGTCCCAGGATGTTTGTTTCCGGTTCAGGGAAGACCTGGCTTGGCAGCTCGGGCTGGATGTTCCCATGAGGCACAGTGTCAAGAGTGATTTGCTTATAGCTGGGTCCGAACTGAGGTGGCGAAGTGAGCTAAAGAATGATGATGGATTCAACCCACATCTGTGACTCGGGGTGAGTGTCTGAAAAGTTTCAGCGCTCTGTCAATCATCTCCTTGTGTTTGCTTTGTTCACCCTAAGTTGTCAGGGTATGCCCAGACGTGGGTCCTTTGCTCACTTTGCCACAGTATTCAAGCTAGCTTGGCTGAAGAAGGGTGTTACCCAGAAACCAGTCCCAGGATGCTCATTTCCGGTTCAGGGAAGACCTGGTTTGGTAGTTCGGGCTAGACTGTTCCCATGAGACACAGGGTCAAGACAGATTTGCACATAGCTGGGTCTGGACTGAGGTGGCGAAGTGAGCTAAAGAATGTTGATGGATTCAACCCACATCTGTGACTCGGGGTGAGTGTCTGAAAATTTTCAGCGCTCTGTCCATCATCTCCTTGTGTTTGCTTTGTTCGCCCTAAGTTGGCAGGGTATGCCCAGACGTGGGTTCTTTGCTCACTTTGGCACAGTATTCAAGCTAGCTTGGCTGATGAAGGGTGTTACCCAGAAACCAGTCCAAGGATGCTTGTTTCCGGTTCAGGGAAGACCTGGCTTGGCAGTTCGGGCTGGATGTTCCCATGAGGCACAGGGTCAAGAGTGTTTTGCTTATAGCTGGGTACAAACTGAGGTGGCGAAGTGAGCTAAAGAATGATGATGGATTCAACCCAGATCTGTGACTGTGGGTGAGTGTCTGAAGAGTTTCAGCACTCCGTCCATCATCTCCTTGTGTTTGCTTTGTTCACCCTAGGTTGGCAGGGTATGCCCAGACGTGGGTCCCTTGCACACTTTGCCACTGGATTCAAGCTACCCTGGCTGATGAAGGGTGTTACCCAGAAACCAGTCCCAGGATGCTTGTTTCCGGTTCAGAGAAGACCTTGCTTGGCTGTTCGGGCTGGACTGTTCGAATGAGACACAGGGTCAAGACTTATTTGCATATAGCTGTGTCTGAATTGAGGTGGCGAAGTGAGCTAAAGAATGATGATGGATTCAACCCACATCTGTGACTGGGGAGAGTGTCTGAAAAGTTTCAGCGCTCCGTCCATCATCTCCTTGTGCTTGCTTCATTCGCCCTAAGTTGGCAGGGTATCACAGACATGGGTCCCTTGCTCACTTTGACACTCTATTCAAGCTAGCCAGGCTGATGAATGGTGTTACCCAGAAACCGGTCCCAGGATGCTTGTTTTGGGTTCAGGGAGGACCTGGCTTGGCAGTTCAAGCTGGACTGTTCCCATGAGGCACAGGGTCAAGACTGATTTGCATATAGATGGGTCTGAACTGACGTGGCGAAGTGAGTTAAAGAATGATGATGGATTCAATCCACATCTGTGACTGTGGGTGAGAGTATGAAACGTTTCAGTGCTCCGTCCATCATCTCCTTGTGTTTGCTTTGTTCACCCTAGGTTGGCAGGGTATGCCCAGACGTGGGTCCCTTGCACACTTTGCCACTGGATTCAAGCTAGCCTTGCTGATGAAGGGTGTTACCCAGAAACCAGTCCCAGGATGCTTGTTTCCGGTTCAGAGAAGACCTTGCTTGGCTGTTCGGGCTGGACTGTTCTAATGAGACACAGGGTCAAGACTGATTTGCATATAGCTGTGTCTGAATTGAGGTGGCGAAGTGAGCTAAATAATGATGATGGATTCAACCCACATCTTTGACTGGGGAGAGTGTCTGAAAAGTTTCAGCGCTGCGTCCATCATCTCCTTGTGCTTGCTTCGTTCGCCCTAAGTTGGCAGGGTATGACAGACATGGGTCCCTTGCTCACTTTGACACTCTATTCAAGCTAGCCAGGCTGATGAATGGTGTTACCCAGAAACCGGTCCCAGGATGCTTGTTTTGGGTTCAGGGAGGACCTGGCTTGGCAGTTCAAGCTGGACTGTTCCCATGAGGCACAGGGTCAAGACTGATTTGCATATAGCTGGGTCTGAACTGAGGTGGCGAAGTAAGTTAAAGAATGATGATGGATTCAATCCACATCTGTGACTGTGGGTGAGAGTCTGAAACATTTCAGTGCTCCGTCCATCATCTCCTTGTGTTTGCTTTGTTTGCCCTAAGTTGACAGGGTATGACAGACATGGGTCCCTTGCTCACTTTGCCACTGGATTCAAGCTAGCCTGGCACATAAAGGGTGTTACCCTGCAACCGGTCCCAGGATGCTTGTTTCCGGCTAAGGGAAGACCCGGATTGGAAGTTCGGGCCGGACTGTTCCCATGAGGCACAGCATCAAGACTGATTTGCATATACCTGGGTCCGAACTGAGGTGGCGAACTGAGCTAAAGTAATGATGATGGATTCAACCAAGATCTGTGACTGTTGGTGAGTGTCTGAAAAGTTTCAGTGCTCCGTACATCATCTCCTTGTGTTTCAATTGTTCGCCCTAAGTTGGCAGGGTATGCCCAGACGTGGGTCCTTTGCTCACTTTGCCACAGGATTCAAGCTAGCTTAGGTGAGGAATGGTGTTACCCAGAAACCGGTCCCAGGATGCTTGTTTTGGGTTCAGGGAGGACCTGGCTTGGCAGTTCAAGCTGGACTGTTCCCATGAGGCACAGGGTCAAGACTGATTTGCATATAGCTGGGTCTGAACTGAGGTGGCGAAGTGAGTTAAAGAATGATGATGGATTCAATCCACATCTGTGACTGTGGGTGAGAGTCTGAAACGTTTCAGTTCTCCGTCCATCATCTCCTTGTGTTTGCTTTGTTTGCCCTAAGTTGGCAGGGTATGACAGACATGGGTCCCTTGCTCACTTTGCCACTGGATTCAAGCTAGCCTGGCGCATGAAGGGTGTTACCCTGCAACCGGTCCCAGGATGCTTGTTTCCGGCTAAGGGAAGACCCGGCTTGGAAGTTCGGGCCGGACTGTTCCCATGAGGCACAGCATCAAGACTGATTTGCATATACCTGGGTCCGAACTGAGGTGGCGAACTGAGCTAAAGTAATGATGATGGATTCAACCCAGATCTGTGACTGTTGGTGAGTGTCTGAAAAGTTTCAGTGCTCCGTACATCATCCCCTTGTGTTTGCTTTGTTTGCCTTAAGTTGGCAGGGTATGCCCAGACGTGGGTCCCTTGCACACTTTGCCACTGGATTCAAGCTAGCCTGGCTGATGAAGGGTGTTACCCAGAAACCAGTCCCAGGATACTTGTTTCCGGTTCAGGGAAGACCTGGCTTGGCAGTTCAGACTGGACTGTTCCAATGAGGCACAGGGTCAAGACTGATTTCCATATAGCTGGGTCCGAACTGAGGTGGCGAAGTGAGCTTAAGAATGATGATGGATTCAACCCAGATCTGTGGCTGTGGGTGAGTGTCTGAAAAGTTTCAGTGCTCCGTCCATCATCTCCTGGTGTTTGCTTTGTTTGCCCTAAGTTGGCAGGGTATGACCAGACGTGGGCCCCTTGCACACTTTGCCACTGGATTCAAGCTAGCCAGGCTGATGAAGGGTGTTGCCCAAAAACTGGTCCCAGGATGCTTTTTTTTCCAGTTCAGGGAAGACCTGGCTCGGCTGTTCGGGCTGGACTGTTCCCATGAGACACAGGGTCACGACTGATTTGTATATAGCTGGGTCTGACTTGCGGTGGCGAAATAAGCTAAAGAATGATGGTGGATTCAACCCACATGTGTGACTGGGGGTGAGTGTCTGAAAAATTTCAGCGTTCCGTCCACCATCTCCTTGTGTTTGCTTCGTTCACCCTAAGTTGGCAGGGTATGCCCAGACGTGGGTCCTTTGCTCACTTTGCCACAAGATTCAAGCTAGCTTGGCTGATGAAGGGTGTTACCCAGAAACCAGTTCCAGGATGCTTGTTTCCTGTTCAGGGAAGACCTGGCTTGGCAGTTCGGGCAGGACTCTTCCCATGAGGCACAGGGTCAAGACTGATTTGCATAGAGCTGGGTCTGAACTGAGGTGGCGAAGTGAGCTAAATAATGATGATGGATTCAACCCACATCTGTGACTGGGGAGAGTGTCTGAAAAGTTTCAGCGCTGCGTCCATCATCTCCTTGTGCTTGCTTCGTTCGCCCTAAGTTGGCAGGGTATGACAGACATGGGTCCCTTGCTCACTTTGACACTCTATTCAAGCTAGCCAGGCTGATGAATGGTGTTACCCAGAAACCGGTCCCAGGATGCTTGTTTTGGGTTCAGGGAGGACCTGGTTTGGCAGTTCAAGCTGGACTGTTCCCATGAGGCACAGGGTCAAGACTGATTTGCATATAGCTGGGTCTGAACTGAGGTGGCGAAGTGAGTTAAAGAATGATGATGGATTCAATCCACATCTGTGACTGTGGGTGAGAGTCTGAAACATTTCAGTGCTCCGTCCATCATCTCCTTGTGTTTGCTTTGGTTGCCCTAAGTTGACAGGGTATGACAGACATGGGTCCCTTGCTCACTTTGCCACTGGATTCAAGCTAGCCTGGCACATAAAGGGTGTTACCCTGCAACCGGTCCCAGGATGCTTGTTTCCGGCTAAGGGAAGACCCGGATTGGAAGTTCGGGCCGGACTGTTCCCATGAGGCACAGCATCAAGACTGATTTGCATATACCTGGGTCCGAACTGAGGTGGCGAACTGAGCTAAAGTAATGATGATGGATTCAACCAAGATCTGTGACTGTTGGTGAGTGTCTGAAAAGTTTCAGTGCTCCGTACATCATCTCCTTGTGTTTCAATTGTTCGCCCTAAGTTGGCAGGGTATGCCCAGACGTGGGTCCTTTGCTCACTTTGCCACAGGATTCAAGCTAGCTTAGGTGAGGAATGGTGTTACCCAGAAACCGGTCCCAGGATGCTTGTTTTGGGTTCAGGGAGGACCTGGCTTGGCAGTTCAAGCTGGACTGTTCCCATGAGGCACAGGGTCAAGACTGATTTGCATATAGCTGGGTCTGAACTGAGGTGGCGAAGTGAGTTAAAGAATGATGATGGATTCAATCCACATCTGTGACTGTGGGTGAGAGTCTGAAACGTTTCAGTTCTCCGTCCATCATCTCCTTGTGTTTGCTTTGTTTGCCCTAAGTTGTTACCCTGCAACCGGGCCCAGGATGCTTGTTTCCGGCTAAGGGAAGACCCGGCTAGGAAGTTCGGGCCGGAGTGTTCCCATAAGGCACAGCATCAAGACTGATTTGCATATACCTGGGTCCGAACTGAGGTGGCGAACTGAGCTAAAGTAATGATGATGGATTCAACCCAGATCTGTGACTGTTGGTGAGTGTCTGAAAAGTTTCAGTGCTCCGTACATCATCCCCTTGTGTTTGCTTTGTTTGCCTTAAGTTGGCAGGGTATGCCCAGACGTGGGTCCCTTGCACACTTTGCCACTGGATTCAAGCTAGCCTGGCTGATGAAGGGTGTTACCCAGAAACCAGTCCCAGGATACTTGTTTCCGGTTCAGGGAAGACCTGGCTTGGCAGTTCAGACTGGACTGTTCCAATGAGGCACAGGGTCAAGACTGATTTCCATATAGCTGGGTCCGAACTGAGGTGGCGAAGTGAGCTTAAGAATGATGATGGATTCAACCCAGATCTGTGGCTGTGGGTGAGTGTCTGAAAAGTTTCAGTGCTCCGTCCATCATCTCCTGGTGTTTGCTTTGTTTGCCCTAAGTTGGCAGGGTATGACCAGACGTGGGCCCCTTGCACACTTTGCCACTGGATTCAAGCTAGCCAGGCTGATGAAGGGTGTTGCCCAAAAACTGGTCCCAGGATGCTTGTTTCCAGTTCAGGGAAGACCTGGCTCGGCTGTTCGGGCTGGACTGTTCCCATGAGACACAGGGTCAAGACTGATTTGTATATAGCTGGGTCTGAATTGCGGTGGCGAAATAAGCTAAAGAATGATGGTGGATTCAACCCACATGTGTGACTGGGGGTGAGTGTCTGAAAAATTTCAGCGTTCCGTCCACCATCTCCTTGTGTTTGCTTTGTTCACCCTAAGTTGGCAGGGTATGCCCAGACGTGGGTCCTTTGCTCACTTTGTCACAAGATTCAAGCTAGCTTGGCTGATGAAGGGTGTTACCCAGAAACCAGTTCCAGGATGCTTGTTTCCTGTTCAGGGAAGACCTGGCTTGGCAGTTCGGGCAGGACTCTTCCCATGAGGCACAGGGTCAAGACTGATTTGCATAGAGCTGGGTCTGAACTGAGGTGGTGAAGTGAGGTAAAGAATGATGATGGATTCAACCCACATCTGTGACTGGGGCGAGTGTCTGAAAAGTTTCAGCGCTCCGTCCATCATCTCCTTGTGTTTGCTTCATTTGCCCTAAGTTGGCAGGGGATGACAGACATGGGTCCCTTGCTCACTTTGACACTCTATTCAAGCTAGCCAGGCTGATGAATGGTGGTACCCAGAAACCGGTCCCAGGATGCTTGTTTTGGGTTCAGGGAGGACCTGGCTTGGCAGTTCAAGCTGGACTGTTCCCATGAGGCACAGGGTCAAGACTGATTTGCATATAGCTGGGTCTGAACAGAGGTGGCAAAGTGAGTTAAAGAATGATGATGGATTCAATCCACATCTGTGACTGTGGGTGAGAGTCTGAAACGTTTCAGTGCTCCGTCCATCATCTCCTTGTGTTTGCTTTGTTTGCCCTAAGTTGGCAGGGTATGACAGACATGGGTCCCTTGCTCACTTTGCCACTGGATTCAAGCTAGCCTGGCGCATGAAGGGTGTTACCCTGCAACCGGTCCCAGGATGCTTGTTTCCGGCTAAGGGAAGACCCGGCTTGGAAGTTCGGGCTGGACTGTTCCCATGAGGCACAGGGTCAAGACTGATTTGCATATAGCTGTGTCTGAATTGAGGTGGCGAAGTGAGCTAAAGAATGATGATGGATTCAACCCACATCTGTGACTGGGGAGAGTGTCTGAAAAGTTTCAGCGCTCCGTCCATCATCTCCTTGTGCTTGCTTCATTCGCCCTAAGTTGGCAGGGTATCACAGACATGGGTCCCTTGCTCACTTTGACACTCTATTCAAGCTAGCCAGGCTGATGAATGGTGTTACCCAGAAACCGGTCCCAGGATGCTTGTTTTGGGTTCAGGGAGGACCTGGCTTGGCAGTTCAAGCTGGACTGCTCCCATGAGGCACAGGGTCAAGACTGATTTGCATATAGATGGGTCTGAACTGACGTGGGGAAGTGAGTTAACCCCTTCAGTGCCCATGACGAGCTGGACTCGTCATGGAGCACAGTCGCGCTGTGCCCATGACGAGTCCAGCTCGTCATGGGACCCACCATTGGGGGAAGCGCTGGCGCTCCCCCCGTGATTCCGCGATCTTTTTTTTTTTTGCTTGGGAGGCAGGGGAAGACCTTCCCCTGCCTCCCCCCGCCCCCCCCCGCCCGCGTCATCAATGACGTCAGCGCGGGAGCCGCGCTGACGTCACCGGAGGCTTCCCCTTTGCTCTCCGAGGCGCTGGAAGCCATTTGCTTCCTGCGCGTGGGAGAGTAAAGGTCAGTTTTGGGGCTGGGGAGGGGGTATCAGTGGATGTGTGCGCTAGGTAGGGTGGGGGCACAATGTTGGGGGGGTGTAAGTGGGTTTTTGAGATCTCTGCTTTGTTTCTGCTCTTTGATCGTCAAAGCGCAGGCGATTTGATGCGAATTTCGAAAAAAAAAAAAACGCTCGTTTTCGTTTCTTTGTCTGTTTCACCTGGGGGGTGCTGCTAGCGTGGGATGGGGGTGGGGGGCGTAATAAAGTCAGTCCTAGGGGTTCCAAAGTGGCCAGATTGATTTTATTGGCTTATAAAAACACCAGCATCCGAGTTTGCCAGTGCAGTGTGACTTTCGTTTTCTCCTGTAACTTTGAACTGCATTGTTGTACCAAGGGGGGGCGAAAGAAAGTGAGACAGGGGTTGCAAAGTGGCCAGATTGATTTTATTTGCTTCCAAGTACACCAGCATCAGAGTTTGCCAGTGATGTGCTTTTTTCGTTTTTTTGTCTTCCTTTGAACTGTATTGTTGTTCCCAGGGGGCAAAGTAAAGTTAGACAGAGGGATTGCAAAGTGGCCAGATTGATTTCATTTGCATCCAAGCACACCAGCATCAGAGTTTGCCAGTGCAGTGCGACTTTCGTTTTCTCAGCCTTACTTTGAACAGTATTCTTGTTCCCTGGGTGGGCGAAATAAAGTAAGACAGAGGGGTTGCCAAGTGGCCAGATTATTTTTATTTGGATCCAATTACACCAGCATCAGAGTTTGCCAGTGATGTGCTTCTTTCGTTTTTTTGTCTTCTTTTGAACACTGTTGTTGTTTCCAGGGGGGGCGAAATAAAGTTAGACTGAGGGATTGCAAAGTGGCCAGATTGATTTTATTTGCATCCAAGTACACCAGCATCAGAGTTTGCCAGTGATGTGCTTCTTTCGTTTTTTTGTCTTCCTTTGAACAGTGTTGTTGTTCCCAGGGGGGGCGAAATAAAGTTAGACTGAGGGATTGCAAAGTGGCCAGATTGATTTTATTTGCACCCAAGCACACCAGCATCAGAGTTTGCCAGTGCAGTGCGTCTTTAGTTTTTTCGCCTAACTTTGACCAGTATTGTTGTTCCCAGGGGGGGCGAAATAAAGTTAGACAGAGGGATTGCAAAGTGGCCAGAATGATTTTATTTGCATCCATGCACACCAGCATCAGAGTTTGCCAGTGCAGTGCGTCTTTAGTTTTCTCGCCTAACTTTGAACAGTATTGTTGTTCCCAGGGGGGGCAAAATAAAGTTAGACAGAGGGATTGCAAAGTGGCCAGATTGATTTTATTTGCATCCAAGCACACCAGCATCAGAGTTTGCCAGTGCAGTGCGTCTTTAGTTTTCTCGCCTAACTTTGAACAGTATTGTTGTTCCCAGGGGGGGCGAAATAAAGTTAGACAGAGGGATTGCAAAGTGGCCAGATTGCTTTTATTTGCATCCAAGCACACCAGCATCAGAGTTTGCCAGTGCAGTGCGTCTTTAGTTTTCTCGCCTAACTTTGAACAGTATTGTTGTTCCCAGGGGGGGGCGAAATAAAGTTAGACAGAGGGATTGCAAAGTGGCCAGATTGATTTTATTTGCATCCAAGCACACCAGCATCAGAGTTTGCCAGTGCAGTGCGTCTTTAGTTTTCTCGCCCAGCTTTGAACAGTATTGTTGTTCCCAGGGGGGGCGAAATAAAGTTAGACAGAGGGATTGCAAAGTGGCCAGATTGATTTTATTTGCATCCAAGCACACCAGCATCAGAGTTTGCCAGTGCAGTGCGTCTTTAGTTTTCTCGCCTAACTTTGAACAGTATTGTTATTCCCAGGGGGGGCGAAATAAAGTTAGACAGAGGGATTGCAAAGTGGCCAGATTGATTTTATTTGCATCCAAGCACACCAGCATCAGAGTTTGCCAGTGCAGTGCGTCTTTAGTTTTTTCACCTAACTTTGAACAGTATTGTTGTTCCCAGGGGGGGCGAAATAAAGTTAGATAGAGGGATTGCAAAGTGGCCAGATTGATTTTATTTGCATCCAAGCACACCTGCATCAGAGTTTGCCAGTGCAGTGCGTCTTTAGTTTTCTCGCCTAACTTTGAACAGTATTTTTGTTTCCAGGGGGGGCGAAATAAAGTTAGACAGAGGGATTGCAAAGTGCCCAGATTGATTTTATTTGCATCCAAGCACACCAGCATCTGAGTTTGCCAGTGCAGTGCGTCTTTAGTTTTTTCGCCTAACTTTGAACAGTATTGTTGTTCCCAGGGGGGGGCGAAATAAAGTTAGACAGAGGGATTGCAAAGTGGCCAGATTGATTTTATTTGCATCCAAGCACACCAGCATCAGATTTTGCCAGTGCAGTGCGTCTTTAGTTTTTTCGCCTAACTTTGAACAGTATTGTTGTTCCCAGGGGGGGCGAAATAAAGTTAGACAGAGGGATTGCAAAGTGGCCAGATTGATTTTATTTGCATCCAAGCACACCAGCATCAGAGTTTGCCAGTGCAGTGCGTCTTTAGTTTTCTCGCCTAACTTTGAACAGTATTGTTGTTCCCAGGGGGGGGCGAAATAAAGTTAGACAGAGGGATTGCAAAGTGGCCAGATTGATTTTATTTGCATCCAAGCACACCAGCATCAGAGTTTGCCAGTGCAGTGCGTCTTTAGTTTTCTCGCCTAACTTTGAACAGTATTGTTGTTCCCAGGGGGGGCGAAATAAAGTTAGACAGAGGGATTGCAAAGTGGCCAGATTGATTTTATTTGCATCCAAGCACACCAGCATCTGAGTTTGCCAGTGCAGTGCGTCTTTAGTTTTTTCGCCTAACTTTGAACAGTATTGTTGTTCCCAGGGGGGACGAAATAAAGTTAGACAGAGGGATTGCAAAGTGGCCAGATTGATTTTATTTGCATCCAAGCACACCAGCATCAGAGTTTGCCAGTGCAGTGCGTCTTTAGTTTTTTCACCTAACTTTGAACAGTATTGTTGTTCCCAGGGGGGGCGAAATAAAATTAGACAGAGGGATTGCAAAGTGGCCAGATTGATTTTATTTGCATCCAAGCACACCAGCATCAGAGTTTGCCAGTGCAGTGCGTCTTTAGTTTTTTCGCCTAACTTTGAACAGTATTGTTGTTCCCAGGGGGGGGCGAAATAAAGTTAGACAGAGGGATTGCAAAGTGGCCAGATTGATTTTATTTGCATCCAAGCACACCAGCATCAGAGTTTGCCAGTGCAGTGCGTATTTAGTTTTCTCGCCTAACTTTGAACAGTATTGTTGTTCCCAGGGGGGGGCGAAATAAAGTTAGACAGAGGGATTGCAAAGTGGCCAGATTGATTTTATTTGCATCCAAGCACACCAGCATCAGAGTTTGCCAGTGCAGTGCGTCTTTAGTTTTCTCGCCTAACTTTGAACAGTATTGTTGTTCCCAGGGGGGGCGAAATAAAGTTAGACAGAGGGATTGCAAAGTGGCCAGATTGATTTTATTTGCACCAAAGCACACCAGCATCAGAGTTTGCCAGTGCAGTGCGTCTTTAGTTTTCTCGCCTAACTTTGACCAGTATTGTTGTTCCCTGGGGGGGCGAAATAAAGTTAGACAGAGGGATTGCAAAGTGGCCAGATTGATTTTATTTGCACCAAAGCACACCAGCATCAGAGTTTGCCAGTGCAGTGCGTCTTTAGTTTTCTCGCCTAACTTTGACCAGTATTGTTGTTCCCTGGGGGGGGCGAAATAAAGTTAGACAGAGGGATTGCAAAGTGGCCAGATTGATTTTATTTGCACCAAAGCACACCAGCATCAGAGTTTGCCAGTGCAGTGCGTCTTTAGTTTTTTCGCCTAACTTTGAACAGTATTGTTGTTCTCAGGGGGGGGCGAAATAAAGTTAGACAGAGGGATTGCAAAGTGGCCAGATTGATTTTATTTGCATCCAAGCACACCAGCATCAGAGTTTGCCAGTGCAGTGCGTCTTTAGTTTTCTCGCCTAACTTTGAACAGTATTGTTGTTCCCAGGGGGGGGCAAAATAAAGTTAGACAGAGGGATTGCAAAGTGGCCAGATTGATTTTATTTGCATCCAAGCACACCAGCATCAGAGTTTGCCAGTGCAGTGCGTCTTTAGTTTTCTCGCCTAACTTTGAACAGTATTGTTGTTCCCAGGGGGGGCGAAATAAAGTTAGACAGAGGGATTGCAAAGTGGCCAGATTGATTTTATTTGCAACAAAGCACACCAGCATCAGAGTTTGCCAGTGCAGTGCGTCTTTAGTTTTCTCGCCTAACTTTGACCAGTATTGTTGTTCCCTGGGGGGGTGAAATAAAGTTAGACAGAGGGATTGCAAAGTGGCCAGATTGATTTTATTTTTACCAAAGCACACCAGCATCAGAGTTTGCCAGTGCAGTGCGTCTATAGTTTTTTCGCCTAACTTTGAACAGTATTGTTGTTCTCAGGGTGGGGCGAAATAAAGTTAGACAGAGGGATTGCAAAGTGGCCAGATTGATTTTATTTGCATCCAAGCACACCAGCATCAGAGTTGGCCAGTGCAGTGCGTCTTTAGTTTTCTCGCCTAACTTTGAACAGTATTGTTGTTCCCAGGGGGGGCGAAATAAAGTTAGACAGAGGGATTGCAAAGTGGCCAGATTGATTTTATTTGCATCCAAGCACACCAGCATCATAGTTTGCCAGTGCAGTGCGTCTTTAGTTTTCTCGCCTAACTTTGAACAGTATTGTTGTTCACAGGGGGGGCGAAATAAAAGTTAGACAGAGGGATTGCAAAGTGGCCAGATTGATTTTATTTGCATCCAAGCACACCAGCATCAGTTTGCCAGTGCAGTGCGTCTTTAGTTTTCTCGCCTAACTTTGAACAGTATTGTTGTTCACAGGGGGGGCGAAATAAAAGTTAGACAGAGGGATTGCAAAGTGGCCAGATTGATTTTATTTGCATCCAAGCACACCAGCATCAGAGTTTGCCAGTGCAGTGCGTCTTTAGTTTTCTCGCCTAACTTTGAACAGTATTGTTGTTCCCAGGGGGGGGCGAAATAAAGTTAGACAGAGGGATTGCAAAGTGGCCAGATTGATTTTATTTGCATCCAAGCACACCAGCATCAGAGTTTGCCAGTGCAGTGCGTCTTCAGTTTTCTCGCCTAACTTTGAACAGTATTGTTGTTCCCAGGGGGGGGCGAAATAAAGTTAGACAGAGGGATTGCAAAGTTGCCAGATTGATTTTATTTGCATCCAAGCACACCAGCATCAGAGATTGCCAGTGCAGTGCGTCTTTAGTTTTCTCGCCTAACTTTGAACAGTATTGTTGTTCCCAGGGGGGGCGAAGTAAAGTTAGACAGAGGGATTGCAAAGTGGCCAGATTGATTTTATTTGCATCCAAGCACACCAGCATCAGAGTTTGCCAGTGCAGTGCGTCTTTAGTTTTTTCGCCTAACTTTGAACAGTATTGTTGTTCCCAGGGGGGGGCGAAATAAAGTAAGACTTAGGGGTTGCCAAGTTGCCAGATTGTTTTTATTTGCATCCAAGTACACCAGCTTCAGAGTTTGCCAGTGTATTGCTACTTTCGTTTTCTCATCTAACTTTGAACAGCATTGTTGTTTCCAGGGGGGGCGAAATAATGTAAGACAGAGGGGTTGCAAAGTGGCCAGATTGATTTCATTTGCATCCAAGTACACCAGCGTCAGAGTTTGCCAGTGTTTTGCTACTTTCATTTTCTCGTCTTCCTTTGAACAGCATTGTTGTTTCTAGGGTGGGAGAGGTTACCATTTCTGTAGGTACTGCAATACCTGGTTGATGGGTGAATTGGAAAACACAATGTGCACCATGGTTGTACTTTATACTCTTTGTGAGTTGACACCACTACATTACACCTGCTTGTGCTAAGACTAGAGGTATAAAAGTGCAATAAATGGCAGACACGCAAAACACAGGAACACACTGGGTAGGCACTTCTACGGGCATGGAGAACAGAATTTCCTATAATGTAAAGACTTACTTCACACAATGGAGAGGGTGTGAATTAAGTTTGGAAGTGTCTTTGCAGGAGGAGAAATTTGAGGTTAGTTTTGAAGGACTGGGAAGAGGGAGGGGGTGGTCCGGAGCTGAGGCTCAGTTCCAGAATCTTGCCGCGTTGCTTGTAAAGGATTGGGCCATCAATCTTTCCTTTTTGAAAGTGGGAGGGTCAAGCAAAACATTTTGCGCAGTACGTGATGGTCTAGAGCATTATATGTATATGTTACAATAAAGTTTTTTTTCCTCTTTTTTTTCTAGACTAAAGCTTTTCAACGGTGGCTGTTCTGCAGTTTTGTGTAGTTGCATTGTGTTGGTAAGAATTTTTTTGTTGTTGTATTTACACCAAATGAGTAATAATGTAATGTCCGAATGATTTTTTTTGTAAGTGATGTCATAATGGCGGCATATTTAGTTAGTGGTTTGAGCATGAAAATCTTTGCGATGTGTTTTGCATAGTCTTATGTGTAATTGTTTTTCTCTTTCTTTTTTAGTGGGATATTGTTGATCCATACTGTGTCTGTACAGAGTAGGTGGTGGTGAGTAGTTTTGCAGCCTCTGGCAAGTGAGTGGTATTGTTTTGGAGTATATTTGAGTTTTTGATAAAGGTGCTTTTTGCTTATTACTTATTTTACAAAGAGTTTGTTGTTGTTGACAAGTTACATTTATTAGTAAGCAATATGGCTAGCCGTAGAATGACTGCTCAACAGGTGGTCGGTATGCTTCTTGAATCTTCCTCTGATCATGATTATGAGACTGACAGTGCGTCTGAGGGAGAGGTGGGAGGGGAAGATTCTGGCAGTGAGTTTTCACTCAACATGGAATCATCGGATGATGAAGGTACTCTCAGTGCAGATGAAGGTACTCTTGGTGTGGATGAAGCAACTCTCAGTGCGGATGAAGTGCCTGTCTTAGAGGAGGAAACTGCTGTGCCGATGGTGCAAGAGGCATCTGGATTGCAGTCTGAGGCTGCTAGGCTTCCTACTGGAAGTGCTGGACTTTGGGTTGATCCAAACATGGTGCAGCCGGTGTTGCCTGCCTTTAGTGGTGTTGCAGGGTGTACAGTGAATTGTGAAAACTTTTTGCCTATTCAGTTTTTTCAGTTGTTTATGGATGATGTATTTTTGGGTGAGATTGTTGAGCAGACGAATTTGTATGCTGAACAGTTTTTGAGGATCAACAGTGACAAACTTAGGCCCCAGTCTAGAGCTACCCGGTGGACTCCCACATATCTGGAAGAGATTAAGAAGTTTTTGGGTTTGACTTTATTGATGGGTGTGGTAAGGAAGCCAACCTTGGCTTCATATTGGTCTACTAGCCCCTTGTTGGCAACTGCCATATTTCCTGCAGTTATGACTCGTAATCGGTATTTACTTTTGCTACGTATGCTGCATTTTGTTGATAATTCAATGGCGTTGCCACGAGATCACCCTGACTGTGACCGTCTTTTTAAGATTCGGCCCGTTCTTGATCACTTTGTGGATCGGTTTTCTGAGATCTATACTCCCGGGAAAGAAATATCTATTGATGAGTCTTTGGTCTTGTTCAAGGGCCGTTTGGTTTTTAGGCAGTACATCCCTAGCAAGAGGGCACGCTATGGAATTAAGCTGTATATGTTGTCTGAGAGTAGGACAGGATATGTATTTAATTTTCGTGTGTATACTGGTAGAGATTCTGCCATTGACCCCCCAGGATGTCCGTCCACTTTTGGAGTTGCAGAGAAAATTGAGTGGGATCTTGCTAGGAGACTGTTTAACAGAGGCCACCATTTGTACCTGGATAACTTCTATACTGCTGTGCAATTATTTAAGGAATTGTATAAAGTGGACACTTTTGCATGTGGCACAATCCGCTCTAACCGTAAAGCTTATCCGAAAGAGCTTGTTTGCAAAAAACTTCAGAGGGGGCAGTGCAGTTCCTTGCGTAGTGATGAACTACTAGCTGTGAAATTTGTGGACAGGAGGGATGTGTACATGCTGACTACCATCCATGATGAGAGTACTTCACCTGTGGCTGTTTGGGGTCAGGTTGCTGAAGTGCGCAAACCTGTGTGCATTCTAGACTACAATAAGCACATGGGTGGTGTTGACAGAGTAGATCAGAGGTTGGAACCTTACTCTGCTATTCGTAAGGCTTATGTTTGGTATAAGAAGTTGGCCATCCATTTCTTCGAATTAGCAATGTTCAATGCTTTTATTGTGTTCAAGGAGTGTTCTCCTGCGTCAAAGTTGACATTTATTCAGTTTCAGCACTCTGTGATAGCTAGCCTTGTTGTTGTGGAACAGGCAAGTGTTCCTAGATTTGGAGTGGTGGAGGATGTGGTTCGATTGAAAGATCGCCACTTTCCTGATTTCATCCCTCCCACACCGGCAAAAGATTTTCCCACTAGGAGATGTAGAGTCTGTTGGCGAAGAGATAAGCGGAAGGAGACTCGTATGTACTGCTCCGACTGTCCATCTAAACCTGGGCTGTGTGTCCCTGCTTGTTTTAGAGCGTACCATACCCAAAAGAAGTTTTGGGAGCAATCATGAGTGGTAAAGTTAACTGATTGGTTTGTTTTCTTTGGAAAATGTGATTCTGTTTCCAGGTTGGCTTTAGTGCAATGTGTTAAGTTTCTGATTTTGTGTTTGTAGATTTTTATGTATTTGTGATTTGTTTGTGTTTTTATTTTTGGCTAAAAAAATCCTAAATGTGTTGGCAGTGTGTGTGGACTGGCACTTCTTTGGCGGTGTACGTGGAATGGTGCTTGGCTGGCGGTGTGCGTGGACTGGTGCTTGGCTGTTGGCGTGCGTGGCCTGGTGCTTGGCTGGCGGTGTGTGTGGACTGGTGCTTGGCCGGCGGTGTGCGTGGACTGGTGCTTGGCTGGCGGTGTGTGTGGACTGGTGCTTGGCTGGCGGTGTGCGTGGACTGGTGCTTGGCTGGCGGTGTGCGTGGACTGGTGCTTGGCTGGCGGTGTGCGTGGACTGGTGCTTGGCTGGCGGTGTGCGTGGACTGGTGCTTGGCTGGCGGTGTGCGTGGACTGGTGCTTGGCTGGCGGTGTGCGTGGACTGGTGCTTGGCTGGCGGTGTGCGTGGACTGGTGCTTGGCTGGCGGTGTGCGTGGACTGGTGTTTAGCTGGCGGTGTGCGTGAACTGGTGCTCGGCTAGCGGTGTGCGTGGACTGGCGCTCGGCTGGCTGTGTGAGTAGTGACTTGCTGCTGGTCACTACACACACTGCTAGCTGAGTGCCACTCCACGCAATCCATCTACTTGTGTAGTTTCTGTTTCAGGAATGTGGGCGTGTGAAAGTGATGGGCCCTTGAATGGCGCTGTGTGCTGGTGGGAGTTTTGTTATGTGATGGGCCCGCGGCTGGCGGTATGAATGGTTTTGTATGTCTCACGCGTATGAAAGGTGTATGAATGGCCTGTAAAGAGGTTGGTGCCTTGTCGTGGCTTTACAGCTCACGAGCTGTGAGTCAATGGTTCAGTTTCTCGCCCTTTCAATTATTAACAGTGCATTTCATTGTTGTGAAATCACTTGCTAATACAATTGTATATTCTAAACCATCACTCACTCTCGTGCCAAATCCAACCAGTATGTGTGTGTGCTTGAGGTTTAGATGGCTGTGCAGTAATATTTGCCTTTCTGAAGCAGGGTGTACCTTGTCCCTTTTGTGAATTTTGTAATGTGTTTTTTTTGTGCCTGGTGGTGTGAATGGTCTTGTGTGTATCACGTATGAAAGATGTGTGAATGGCCTGTAAAGCGGTTGGTGCCTTGCCGTGGCTTTACAGCTCACGAGCTGCGAGTCATTGGTTCAGTTTTTTCTCCATTGAATTATTGACAGTGCATTTCATTTTTGTGAAATCTCTTGTTAATAAAATTTAATATACTGAACCATCACTCGCCCTCGTGCCAAATCCAACCAGTATGTGTGTGTGTTTGAGGAATAGGTGGCTGTGCAGGATTCTTTGTCTGTTTAGTTTCTCTGCCAAAGTGTATGTTCCATGTAAAAATAACCCACCGACTGTAGATATTGTGGTAAACCCATGGGAGTTCATGGTGATGTCTCTCTTGTGAATTTCAAAAAGGTTTTTTATCCTCAATGTCCTGCAAACCTCAAAATATCGATCACATTGTCCATGCAATTTTGTTCCAAAATTCTCACGTTGTAGAAACAATGTCGAAACTTTCTTGTTTTGCAAGGGGGTCAACTGTCTTTTTGGCCCGTGCTCGGCGGCCATCTAGGGAAACCTACCAAATCCACCATTTCTGAAAACTAGACACCCGGCGGCTTCCAGGGAGGTATGGCTTGCGTGGATCCCCCAACGTTTCCTTACCCTGAATCCCCAGCAAACCTCAATTTTTGCTGAAAAAATCACTTTTTTCACACATTTTGGGGTGGGAAAGTAGTGGCATCACCGGGCTCACACAAATTTACCACCACCCAGCGTTCCCCCAGGTCTCCCGGTAAAAATGGTGCCTCACTTGTGTGGGAGGCCCAAGTACCCGCCGCAGGCAAGGGCCCAAAACGCAGTGAGGCGACATCAAAAGGGCCTGTCGCAAAACCACCTGGTTTTGCAAGGGGGGTCACTTGGGTTTTTGGCCCGGTGCTCGGCGGCCATCTAGGGAAACCTACCAAACCCACACATTTCTGAAAACTAGACACCCGGCGGCTTCCAGGGAGGTATGGCTTGCGTGGATCCCCCAACGTTTCCTTACCCAGAATCCCCTGCAAACCTCAATTTTTGCTGGAAAAATCACTTTTTTCACACATTTTGGGGTGGGAAAGTAGTGGCATCACCGGGCTCACACAAATTTACCACCACCCAGCGTTCCCCCAGGTCTCCCGGTAAAAATGGTGCCTCACTTGTGTGGGAGGCCCAAGTACCCGCCGCAGGCAAGGGCCCAAAACGCAGTGAGGCGACATCAAAAGGGCCTGTCGCAAAACCACCTGGTTTTGCAAGGGGGGTCACTTGGGTTTTTGGCCCGGTGCTCGGCGGCCATCTAGGGAAACCTACCAAACCCACGCATTTCTGAAAACTAGACACCCGGCGGCTTCCAGGGAGGTATGGCTTGCGTGGATCCCCCAACGTTTCCTTACCCAGAATCCCCTGCAAACCTCAATTTTTGCTGGAAAAAGCACTTTTTTCACACATTTTGGGGTGGGAAAGTAGTGGCATCACCGGGCTCACACAAATTTACCACCACCCAGCGTTCCCCCAGGTCTCCCGGTAAAAATGGTGCCTCACTTGTGTGGGAGGCCCAAGTACCCGCGGTAGGCAAGGACAACAAACGTAGTGAGGCGACATCAACATTGCCTATCCCAAATGTCGCCTCACTACGTTTGTTGTCCTTGCCTGCCGCGGGTACTTGGGCCTCCCACACAAGTGAGGCACCATTTTTACCGGGAGACCTGGGGGAACGCTGGGTGGTGGTAAATTTGTGTGAGCCCGGTGATGCCACTACTTTCCCACCCCAAAATGTGTGAAAAAAGTGATTTTTCCAGCAAAAATTGAGGTTTGCAGGGGATTCTGGGTAAGGAAACGTTGGGGGATCCACGCAAGCCATACCTCCCTGGAAGCCGCCGGGTGTCTAGTTTTCAGAAATGCGTGGGTTTGGTAGGTTTCCCTAGATGGCCGCCGAGCACCGGGCCAAAAACCCAAGTGACCCCCCTTGCAAAACCAGGTGGTTTTGCGACAGGCCCTTTTGATGTCGCCTCACTGCGTTTTGGGCCCTTGCCTGCGGCGGGTACTTGGGCCTCCCACACAAGTGAGGCACCATTTTTACCGGGAGACCTGGGGGAACGCTGGGTGGTGGTAAATTTGTGTGAGCCCGGTGATGCCACTACTTTCCCACCCCAAAATGTGTGAAAAAAGTGATTTTTCCAGCAAAAATTGAGGTTTGCAGGGGATTCTGGGTAAGGAAACGTTGGGGGATCCACGCAAGCCATACCTCCCTGGAAGCCGCCGGGTGTCTAGTTTTCAGAAATGTGTGGGTTTGGTAGGTTTCCCTAGATGGCCGCCGAGCACCGGGCCAAAAACCCAAGTGACCCCCCTTGCAAAACCAGGTGGTTTTGCGACAGGCCCTTTTGATGTCGCCTCACTGCGTTTTGGGCCCTTGCCTGCGGCGGGTACTTGGGCCTCCCACACAAGTGAGGCACCATTTTTACCGGGAGACCTGGGGGAACGCTGGGTGGTGGTAAATTTGTGTGAGCCCGGTGATGCCACTACTTTCCCACCCCAAAATGTGTGAAAAAAGTGATTTTTCCAGCAAAAATTGAGGTTTGCAGGGGATTCTGGGTAAGGAAACGTTGGGGGATCGACGCAAGCCATACCTCCCTGGAAGCCGCCGGGTGTCTAGTTTTCAGAAATGTGTGGGTTTGGTAGGTTTCCCTAGATGGCCGCCGAGCACCGGGCCAAAAACCCAAGTGACCCCCCTTGCAAAACCAGGTGGTTTTGCGACAGGCCCTTTTGATGTCGCCTCACTGCGTTTTGGGCCCTTGCCTGCGGCGGGTACTTGGGCCTCCCACACAAGTGAGGCACCATTTTTACCGGGAGACCTGGGGGAATGCTGGGTGGTGGTAAATTTGTGTGAGCCCGGTGATGCCACTACTTTCCCACCCCAAAATGTGTGAAAAAAGTGCTTTTTCCAGCAAAAATTGAGGTTTGCAGGGGATTCTGGGTAAGGAAACGTTGGGGGATCCACGCAAGCCATACCTCCCTGGAAGCCGCCGGGTGTCTAGTTTTCAGAAATGCGTGGGTTTGGTAGGTTTCCCTAGATGGCCGCCGAGCACCGGGCCAAAAACCCAAGTGACCCCCCTTGCAAAACCAGGTGGTTTTGCGACAGGCCCTTTTGATGTCGCCTCACTGCGTTTTGGGCCCTTGCCTGCGGCGGGTACTTGGGCCTCCCACACAAGTGAGGCACCATTTTTACCGGGAGACCTGGGGGAACGCTGGGTGGTGGTAAATTTGTGTGAGCCCGGTGATGCCACTACTTTCCCACCCCAAAATGTGTGAAAAAAGTGCTTTTTCCAGCAAAAATTGAGGTTTGCAGGGGATTCTGGGTAAGGAAACGTTGGGGGATCCACGCAAGCCATACCTCCCTGGAAGCCGCCGGGTGTCTAGTTTTCAGAAATGTGTGGGTTTGGTAGGTTTCCCTAGATGGCCGCCGAGCACCGGGCCAAAAACCCAAGTGACCCCCCTTGCAAAACCAGGTGGTTTTGAGACAGGCCCTTTTGATGTCGCCTCACTGCGTTTTGGGCCCTTGCCTGCGGCGGGTACTTGGGCCTCCCACACAAGTGAGGCACCATTTTTACCGGGAGACCTGGGGGAACGCTGGGTGGTGGTAAATTTGTGTGAGCCCGGTGATGCCACTACTTTCCCACCCCAAAATGTGTGAAAAAAGTGATTTTTTCAGCAAAAATTGAGGTTTGCTGGGGATTCTGGGTAAGGAAACGTTGGGGGATCCACGCAAGCCATACCTCCCTGGAAGCCGCCGGGTGTCTAGTTTTCAGAAATGCGTGGGTTTGGTAGGTTTCCCTAGATGGCCGCCGTGCCCAGGGCCAAAAAGCCAAGAGACCCCCCTTGCAAAACCAGGTGGTTTTGAGATAGGCAATTTTGATGTCACCTCACTATGTTTTGCGCCGTTTCCTGTCGCGGGCACTAGGCCGAGCCACACAAGTGAGGTACCGTTTTTCTCGAAAGACTTTGGGGAACGCAGGGTGGGTGGAAATTTGTGGATCCACGCAGATTCCGGAACTTTCCACGACAGAAATGTGGGGAAAATGTGTTTTTTTTGCCAATTTTTTAGGTTTGCAAGGGATTCTGGGTAACAGACCCTGGTGGGAGGCAGTCAAGTCACCCCATCCTGGATTCCCCTGGGTGTCTAGTTTTCAAAAATGTATAGGTTTGCTAGGTTTACCCAGGTGCCCGCAGAGCTAGGGTTCAAAAACTACAGCTAGTCATTTGTCCAAAAAAGGGTCATTTTTCACTGCGAAATTGAGGTGTGACCAGGTTGTGTTTTGCGCCGTTTCCTGTCGCGGGCACTAGGCCGACCCACACGAGTGAGGTACCGTTTTTCTCGTAAGACTTTGGGGAACGCGGGGTGGGTGGAAATTTGTGGATCCACGCAGATTCCGGAACTTTCCACGACAGAAATGTGGGGGAAATGTGTTTTTTTTGCCAATTTTTTAGGTTTGCAAGGGATTCTGGGTAACAGACCCTGGTGGGAGGCAGTCAAGTCACCCCATCCTGGATTCCCCTGGGTGTCTAGTTTTCAAAAATGTATAGGTTTGCTAGGTTTCCCCAGGTGCCCGCAGAGCTAGGGTTCAAAAACTACAGCTAGTCATTTGTCCAAAAAAGGGTCATTTTTCACTGCGAAATTGAGGTGTGACCAGGTTGCGTTTTGCGCCGTTTCCTGTCGCGGGCACTAGGCCGAGCCACACAAGTGAGGTACCGTTTTTCTCGTAAGACTTTGGGGAACGCGGGGTGGGTGGAAATTTGTGGATCCACGCAGACTCCGGAACTTTCCACGACCGAAATGTGGGGAAAATGCGTTTTTTTTGCCAATTTTTTAGGTTTGCAAGGGATTCTGGGTAACAGACCCTGGTGGGAGGCAGTCAAGTCACCCCATCCTGGATTCCCCTGGGTGTCTAGTTTTCAAAAATGTATAGGTTTGCTAGGTTTCCCCAGGTGCCCGCAGAGCTAGGGTTCAAAAACTACAGCTAGTCATTTTTCCAAAAAAGGGTCATTTTTCACTGCGAAATTGAGGTGTGACCAGGTTGCGTTTTGTGCCGTTTCCTGTCGTGGGCACTAGGCCGATCCACACAAGTGAGGTACCGTTTTTCTCGTAACACTTTGGGGAATGCGGGGTGGGTGGAAATTTGTGGAACGACGCAGATTCCGGAACTTTCCACGACAGAAATGTGTGGAAAATGTGTTTTTTTTGCCAATTTTTTAGGTTTGCAAGGGATTCTGGGTAACAGACCCTGGTGGGAGGCAGTCAAGTCACCCCATCCTGGATTCCCCTGGGTGTCTAGTTTTCAAAAATGTATAGGTTTGCTAGGTTTCCCCAGGTGCCCGCAGAGCTAGGGTTCAAAAACTACAGCTAGTCATTTTTCCAAAAAAGGGTCATTTTTCACTGCGAAATTGAGGTGTGACCAGGTTGCGTTTTGTGCCGTTTCCTGTCGCGGGCACTAGGCCGATCCACACAAGTGAGGTACCGTTTTTCTCGTAAGACTTTGGGGAACGCGGGGTGGGTGGAAATTTGTGGATCCACGCAGATTCCGGAACTTTCCACGACCGAAATGTGGGGAAAATGTGTTTTTTTTGCCAATTTTTTAGGTTTGCAAGGGATTCTGGGTAACAGACCCTGGTGGGAGGCAGTCAAGTCACCCCATCCTGGATTCCCCTGGGTGTCTAGTTTTCAAAAATGTATAGGTTTGCTAGGTTTCCCCAGGTGCCCGCAGAGCTAGGGTTCAAAAACTACAGCTAGTCATTTTTCCAAAAAAGGGTCATTTTTCACTGCGAAATTGAGGTGTGACCAGGTTGCGTTTTGCGCCGTTTCCTGTCGCGGGCACTAGGCCGAGCCACACAAGTGAGGTACCGTTTTTCTCGTAAGACTTTGGGGAATGCGGGGTGGGTGGAAATTTGTGGAACCACGCAGATTCCGGAACTTTCCACAACAGAAATGTGTGGAAAATGTGTTTTTTTTGCCAATTTTTTAGGTTTGCAAGGGATTCTGGGTAACAGACCCTGGTGGGAGGCAGTCAAGTCACCCCATCCTGGATTCCTCTGGGTGTCTAGTTTTCAAAAATGTATAGGTTTGCTAGGTTTCCCCAGGTGCCCGCAGAGCTAGGGTTCAAAAACTACAGCTAGTCATTTTTCCAAAAAAGGGTCATTTTTCACTGCGAAATTGAGGTGTGACCAGGTTGCGTTTTGCGCCGTTTCCTGTCGCAGGCACTAGGCCGATCCACACAAGTGAGGTACCGTTTTTCTCGTAAGACTTTGGGGAACGCGGGGTGGGTGGAAATTTGTGGATCCACGCAGATTCCGGAACTTTCCACGACCGAAATGTGGGGAAAATGTGTTTTTTTTGCCAATTTTTTAGGTTTGCAAGGGATTCTGGGTAACAGACCCTGGTGGGAGGCAGTCAAGTCACCCCATCCTGGATTCCCCTGGGTGTCTAGTTTTCAAAAATGTATAGGTTTGCTAGGTTTCCCCAGGTGCCCGCAGAGCTAGGGTTCAAAAACTACAGCTAGTCATTTTTCCAAAAAAGGGTCATTTTTCACTGCGAAATTGAGGTGTGACCAGGTTGCGTTTTGCGCCGTTTCCTGTCGCGGGCACTAGGCCGAGCCACACAAGTGAGGTACCGTTTTTCTCGTAAGACTTTGGGGAACGCGGGGTGGGTGGAAATTTGTGGATCCACACAGATTCCGGAACTTTCCACGACCGAAATGTGGGGAAAATGTGTTTTTTTTGCCAATTTTTTAGGTTTGCAAGGGATTCTGGGTAACAGACCCTGGTGGGAGGCAGTCAAGTCACCCCATCCTGGATTCCCCTGGGTGTCTAGTTTTCAAAAATGTATAGGTTTTCTAGGTTTCCCCAGGTGCCCGCAGAGCTAGGGTTCAAAAACTACAGCTAGTCATTTTTCCAAAAAAGGGTCATTTTTCACTGCGAAATTGAGGTGTGACCAGGTTGCGTTTTGCGCCGTTTCCTGTCGCGGGCACTAGGCCGAGCCACACAAGTGAGGTACCGTTTTTCTCGTAAGACTCTGGGGAACACGGGGTGGGTGGAAATTTGTGGATCCACGCAGATTCCGGAACTTTCCACGACCGAAATGTGGGGAAAATGTGTTTTTTTTGCCAATTTTTTAGGTTTGCAAGGGATTCTGGGTAACAGACCCTGGTGGGAGGCAGTCAAGTCACCCCATCCTGGATTCCCCTGGGTGTCTAGTTTTCAAAAATGTATAGGTTTGCTAGGTTTCCCCAGGTGCCCGCAGAGCTAGGGTTCAAAAACTACAGCTAGTCATTTTTCCAAAAAAGGGTCATTTTTCACTGCGAAATTGAGGTGTGACCAGGTTGCGTTTTGCGCCGTTTCCTGTCGCGGGCACTAGGCCGAGCCACACAAGTGAGGTACCGTTTTTCTCGTAAGACTCTGGGGAACGCGGGGTGGGTGGAAATTTGTGGATCCACGCAGATTCCAGAACTTTCCACGACAGAAATGTGGCGAAAATGTGTTTTTTTTGCCAATTTTTTAGGTTTGCAAGGGATTCTGGGTAACAGACCCTGGTGGGAGGCAGTCAAGTCACCCCATCCTGGATTCCCCTGGGTGTCTAGTTTTCAAAAATGTATAGGTTTGCTAGGTTTCCCCAGGTGCCCGCAGAGCTAGGGTTCAAAAACTACAGCTAGTCATTTGTCCAAAAAAGGGTCATTTTTCACTGCGAAATTGAGGTGTGACCAGGTTGCGTTTTGCGCCGTTTCCTGTCGCGGGCACTAGGCCGAGCCACACAAGTGAGGTACCGTTTTTCTCGTAAGACTCTGGGGAACGCGGGGTGGGTGGAAATTTGTGGATCCACGCAGATTCCGGAACTTTCCACGACCGAAATGTGGGGAAAATGTGTTTTTTTTGCCAATTTTTTAGGTTTGCAAGGGATTCTGGGTAACAGACCCTGGTGGGAGGCAGTCAAGTCACCCCATCCTGGATTCCCCTGGGTGTCTAGTTTTCAAAAATGTATAGGTTTGCTAGGTTTCCCCAGGTGCCCGCAGAGCTAGGGTTCAAAAACTACAGCTAGTCATTTGTCCAAAAAAGGGTCATTTTTCACTGCGAAATTGAGGTGTGACCAGGTTGCGTTTTGCGCCGTTTCCTGTCGCGGGCACTAGGCCGAGCCACACAAGTGAGGTACCGTTTTTCTCGTAAGACTTTGGGGAACGCGGGGTGGGTGGAAATTTGTGGATCCACGCAGATTCCGGAACTTTCCACGACCGAAATGTGGGGAAAATGTGTTTTTTTTGCCAATTTTTTAGGTTTGCAAGGGATTCTGGGTAACAGACCGTGGTGGGAGGCAGTCAAGTCACCCCATCCTGGATTCCCCTGGGTGTCTAGTTTTCAAAAATGTATAGGTTTGCTAGGTTTCCCCAGGTGCCCGCAGAGCTAGGGTTCAAAAACTACAGCTAGTCATTTTTCCAAAAAAGGGTCATTTTTCACTGCGAAATTGAGGTGTGACCAGGTTGCGTTTTGCGCCGTTTCCTGTCGCGGGCACTAGGCCGAGCCACACAAGTGAGGTACCGTTTTTCTCGTAAGACTCTGGGGAACGCGGGGTGGGTGGAAATTTGTGGATCCACGCAGATTCCGGAACTTTCCACGACAGAAATGTGGGGAAAATGTGTTTTTTTTGCCAATTTTTTAGGTTTGCAAGGGATTCTGGGTAACAGACCCTGGTGGGAGGCAGTCAAGTCACCCCATCCTGGATTCCCCTGGGTGTCTAGTTTTCAAAAATGTATAGGTTTGCTAGGTTTCCCCAGGTGCCCGCAGAGCTAGGGTTCAAAAACTACAGCTAGTCATTTTTCCAAAAAAGGGTCATTTTTCACTGCGAAATTGAGGTGTGACCAGGTTGCGTTTTGCGCCGTTTCCTGTCGCGGGCACTAGGCCGACCCACACAAGTGAGGTACTGTTTTTCTCGTAAGACTTTGGGGAATGCGGGGTGGGTGGAAATTTGTGGATCCACGCAGATTCCGGAACTTTCCACGACAGAAATGTGGGGAAAATGTGGTTTTTTTGCCAATTTTTTAGGTTTGCAAGGGATTCTGGGTAACAGACCCTGGTGGGAGGCAGTCAAGTCACCCCATCCTGGATTCCCCTGGGTGTCTAGTTTTCAAAAATGTATAGGTTTGCTAGGTTTCCCCAGGTGCCCGCAGAGCTAGGGTTCAAAAACTACAGCTAGTCATTTGTCCAAAAAAGGGTCATTTTTCACTGCGAAATTGAGGTGTGACCAGGTTGCGTTTTGCGCCGTTTCCTGTCACGGGCACTAGGCCGACCCACACAAGTGAGGTACCGTTTTTCTCGTAAGACTTTGGGGAACGCGGGGTGGGTGGAAATTTGTGGATCCACGCAGATTCCGGAACTTTCCACGACAGAATTGTGGGGAAAATGTGGTTTTTTTGCCAATTTTTTAGGTTTGCAAGGGATTCTGGGTAACAGACCCTGGTGGGAGGCAGTCAAGTCACCCCATCCTGGATTCCCCTGGGTGTCTAGTTTTCAAAAATGTATAGGTTTGCTAGGTTTCCCCAGGTGCCCGCAGAGCTAGGGTTCAAAAACTACAGCTAGTCATTTTTCCAAAAAAGGGTCATTTTTCACTGCGAAATTGAGGTGTGACCAGGTTGCGTTTTGCGCCGTTTCCTGTCGCGGGCACTAGGCCGATCCACACAAGTGAGGTACCGTTTTTCTCGTAAGACTTTGGGGAACGCGGGGTGGGTGGAAATTTGTGGATCCACGCAGATTCCGGAACTTTCCACGACAGAAATGTGTGGAAAATGTGTTTTTTTTGCCAATTTTTTAGGTTTGCAAGGGATTCTGGGTAACAGACCCTGGTGGGAGGCAGTCAAGTCACCCCATCCTGGATTCCCCTGGGTGTCTAGTTTTCAAAAATGTATAGGTTTGCTAGGTTTCCCCAGGTGCCCGCAGAGCTAGGGTTCAAAAACTACAGCTAGTCATTTGTCCAAAAAAGGGTCATTTTTCACTGCGAAATTGAGGTGTGACCAGGTTGCGTTTTGCGCCGTTTCCTGTCGCGGGCACTAGGCCGAGCCACACAAGTGAGGTACCGTTTTTCTCGTAAGACTTTGGGGAATGCGGGGTGGGTGGAAATTTGTGGATCCACACAGATTCCGGAACTTTCCACGACCGAAATGTGGGGAAAATGTGTTTTTTTTGCCAATTTTTTAGGTTTGCAAGGGATTCTGGGTAACAGACCCTGGTGGGAGGCAGTCAAGTCACCCCATCCTGGATTCCCCTGGGTGTCTAGTTTTCAAAAATGTATAGGTTTTCTAGGTTTCCCCAGGTGCCCGCAGAGCTAGGGTTCAAAAACTACAGCTAGTCATTTTTCCAAAAAAGGGTCATTTTTCACTGCGAAATTGAGGTGTGACCAGGTTGCGTTTTGCGCCGTTTCCTGTCGCGGGCACTAGGCCGAGCCACACAAGTGAGGTACCGTTTTTCTCGTAAGACTCTGGGGAACACGGGGTGGGTGGAAATTTGTGGATCCACGCAGATTCCGGAACTTTCCACGACCGAAATGTGGGGAAAATGTGTTTTTTTTGCCAATTTTTTAGGTTTGCAAGGGATTCTGGGTAACAGACCCTGGTGGGAGGCAGTCAAGTCACCCCATCCTGGATTCCCCTGGGTGTCTAGTTTTCAAAAATGTATAGGTTTGCTAGGTTTCCCCAGGTGCCCGCAGAGCTAGGGTTCAAAAACTACAGCTAGTCATTTTTCCAAAAAAGGGTCATTTTTCACTGCGAAATTGAGGTGTGACCAGGTTGCGTTTTGCGCCGTTTCCTGTCGCGGGCACTAGGCCGAGCCACACAAGTGAGGTACCGTTTTTCTCGTAAGACTCTGGGGAACGCGGGGTGGGTGGAAATTTGTGGATCCACGCAGATTCCAGAACTTTCCACGACAGAAATGTGGCGAAAATGTGTTTTTTTTGCCAATTTTTTAGGTTTGCAAGGGATTCTGGGTAACAGACCCTGGTGGGAGGCAGTCAAGTCACCCCATCCTGGATTCCCCTGGGTGTCTAGTTTTCAAAAATGTATAGGTTTGCTAGGTTTCCCCAGGTGCCCGCAGAGCTAGGGTTCAAAAACTACAGCTAGTCATTTGTCCAAAAAAGGGTCATTTTTCACTGCGAAATTGAGGTGTGACCAGGTTGCGTTTTGCGCCGTTTCCTGTCGCGGGCACTAGGCCGAGCCACACAAGTGAGGTACCGTTTTTCTCGTAAGACTCTGGGGAACGCGGGGTGGGTGGAAATTTGTGGATCCACGCAGATTCCGGAACTTTCCACGACCGAAATGTGGGGAAAATGTGTTTTTTTTGCCAATTTTTTAGGTTTGCAAGGGATTCTGGGTAACAGACCCTGGTGGGAGGCAGTCAAGTCACCCCATCCTGGATTCCCCTGGGTGTCTAGTTTTCAAAAATGTATAGGTTTGCTAGGTTTCCCCAGGTGCCCGCAGAGCTAGGGTTCAAAAACTACAGCTAGTCATTTGTCCAAAAAAGGGTCATTTTTCACTGCGAAATTGAGGTGTGACCAGGTTGCGTTTTGCGCCGTTTCCTGTCGCGGGCACTAGGCCGAGCCACACAAGTGAGGTACCGTTTTTCTCGTAAGACTTTGGGGAACGCGGGGTGGGTGGAAATTTGTGGATCCACGCAGATTCCGGAACTTTCCACGACCGAAATGTGGGGAAAATGTGTTTTTTTTGCCAATTTTTTAGGTTTGCAAGGGATTCTGGGTAACAGACCGTGGTGGGAGGCAGTCAAGTCACCCCATCCTGGATTCCCCTGGGTGTCTAGTTTTCAAAAATGTATAGGTTTGCTAGGTTTCCCCAGGTGCCCGCAGAGCTAGGGTTCAAAAACTACAGCTAGTCATTTTTCCAAAAAAGGGTCATTTTTCACTGCGAAATTGAGGTGTGACCAGGTTGCGTTTTGCGCCGTGTTCTGTCGCGGGCACTAGGCCGAGCCACACAAGTGAGGTACCGTTTTTCTCGTAAGACTCTGGGGAACGCGGGGTGGGTGGAAATTTGTGGATCCACGCAGATTCCGGAACTTTCCACGACAGAAATGTGGGGAAAATGTGTTTTTTTTGCCAATTTTTTAGGTTTGCAAGGGATTCTGGGTAACAGACCCTGGTGGGAGGCAGTCAAGTCACCCCATCCTGGATTCCCCTGGGTGTCTAGTTTTCAAAAATGTATAGGTTTGCTAGGTTTCCCCAGGTGCCCGCAGAGCTAGGGTTCAAAAACTACAGCTAGTCATTTTTCCAAAAAAGGGTCATTTTTCACTGCGAAATTGAGGTGTGACCAGGTTGCGTTTTGCGCCGTTTCCTGTCGCGGGCACTAGGCCGACCCACACAAGTGAGGTACTGTTTTTCTCGTAAGACTTTGGGGAATGCGGGGTGGGTGGAAATTTGTGGATCCACGCAGATTCCGGAACTTTACACGACAGAAATGTGGGGAAAATGTGGTTTTTTTGCCAATTTTTTAGGTTTGCAAGGGATTCTGGGTAACAGACCCTGGTGGGAGGCAGTCAAGTCACCCCATCCTGGATTCCCCTGGGTGTCTAGTTTTCAAAAATGTATAGGTTTGCTAGGTTTCCCCAGGTGCCCGCAGAGCTAGGGTTCAAAAACTACAGCTAGTCATTTGTCCAAAAAAGGGTCATTTTTCACTGCGAAATTGAGGTGTGACCAGGTTGCGTTTTGCGCCGTTTCCTGTCACGGGCACTAGGCCGACCCACACAAGTGAGGTACCGTTTTTCTCGTAAGACTTTGGGGAACGCGGGGTGGGTGGAAATTTGTGGATCCACGCAGATTCCGGAACTTTCCACGACAGAATTGTGGGGAAAATGTGGTTTTTTTGCCAATTTTTTAGGTTTGCAAGGGATTCTGGGTAACAGACCCTGGTGGGAAGCAGTCAAGTCACCCCATCCTGGATTCCCCTGGGTGTCTAGTTTTCAAAAATGTATAGGTTTGCTAGGTTTCCCCAGGTGCCCGCAGAGCTAGGGTTCAAAAACTACAGCTAGTCATTTTTCCAAAAAAGGGTCATTTTTCACTGCGAAATTGAGGTGTGACCAGGTTGCGTTTTGCGCCGTTTCCTGTCGCGGGCACTAGGCCGATCCACACAAGTGAGGTACCGTTTTTCTCGTAAGACTTTGGGGAACGCGGGGTGGGTGGAAATTTGTGGATCCACGCAGATTCCGGAACTTTCCACGACAGAAATGTGTGGAAAATGTGTTTTTTTTGCCAATTTTTTAGGTTTGCAAGGGATTCTGGGTAACAGACCCTGGTGGGAGGCAGTCAAGTCACCCCATCCTGGATTCCCCTGGGTGTCTAGTTTTCAAAAATGTATAGGTTTGCTAGGTTTCCCCAGGTGCCCGCAGAGCTAGGGTTCAAAAACTACAGCTAGTCATTTGTCCAAAAAAGGGTCATTTTTCACTGCGAAATTGAGGTGTGACCAGGTTGCGTTTTGCGCCGTTTCCTGTCGCGGGCACTAGGCCGAGCCACACAAGTGAGGTACCGTTTTTCTCGTAAGACTTTGGGGAACGCGGGGTGGGTGGAAATTTGTGGATCCACGCAGACTCCGGAACTTTCCACGACCGAAATGTGGGGAAAATGTGTTTTTTTTGCCAATTTTTTAGGTTTGCAAGGGATTCTGGGTAACAGACCCTGGTGGGAGGCAGTCAAGTCACCCCATCCTGGATTCCCCTGGGTGTCTAGTTTTCAAAAATGTATAGGTTTGCTAGGTTTCCCCAGGTGCCCGCAGAGCTAGGGTTCAAAAACTACAGCTAGTCATTTTTCCAAAAAAGGGTCATTTTTCACTGCGAAATTGAGGTGTGACCAGGTTGCGTTTTGCGCCGTTTCCTGTCGCGGGCACTAGGCCGATCCACACAAGTGAGGTACCGTTTTTCTCGTAAGACTTTGGGGAACGCGGGGTGGGTGGAAATTTGTGGATCCACGCAGATTCCGGAACTTTCCACGACAGAAATGTGTGGAAAATGTGTTTTTTTTGCCAATTTTTTAGGTTTGCAAGGGATTCTGGGTAACAGACCCTGGTGGGAGGCAGTCAAGTCACCCCATCCTGGATTCCCCTGGATGTCTAGTTTTCAAAAATGTATAGGTTTGCTAGGTTTCCCCAGGTGCCCGCAGAGCTAGGGTTCAAAAACTACAGCTAGTCATTTTTCCAAAAAGGGTCATTTTTCACTGCGAAATTTTGGTGTGACCAGGTTGCGTTTTGTGCCGTTTCCTGTCGCGGGCACTAGGCCGAGCCACACAAGTGAGGTACCGTTTTTCTCGTAAGACTTTGGGGAATGCGGGGTGGGTGGAAATTTGTGGAACCACGCAGATTCCGGAACGTTCCACGACAGAAATGTGTGGAAAATGTGTTTTTTTGCCAATTTTTTAGGTTTGCAAGGGATTCTGGGTAACAGACCCTGGTGGGAGGCAGTCAAGTCACCCCATCCTGGATTTCCCTGGGTGTCTAGTTTTCAAAAATGTATAGGTTTGCTAGGTTTCCCCAGGTGCCCGCAGAGCTAGGGTTCAAAAACTACAGCTAGTCATTTTTCCAAAAAAGGGTCATTTTTCACTGCGAAATTGAGGTGTGACCAGGTTGCGTTTTGTGCCGTTTCCTGTCGCGGGCACTAGGCCGATCCACACAAGTGAGGTACCGTTTTTCTCGTAAGACTTTGGGGAACGCGGGGTGGGTGGAAATTTGTGGATCCACGCAGATTCCGGAACTTTCCACGACCGAAATGTGGGGAAAATGTGTTTTTTTTGCCAATTTTTTAGGTTTGCAAGGGATTCTGGGTAACAGACCCTGGTGGGAGGCAGTCAAGTCACCCCATCCTGGATTCCCCTGGGTGTCTAGTTTTCAAAAATGTATAGGTTTGCTAGGTTTCCCCAGGTGCCCGCAGAGCTAGGGTTCAAAAACTACAGCTAGTCATTTTTCCAAAAAAGGGTCATTTTTCACTGCGAAATTGAGGTGTGACCAGGTTGCGTTTTGCGCCGTTTCCTGTCGCGGGCACTAGGCCGAGCCACACAAGTGAGGTACCGTTTTTCTTGTAAGACTTTGGGGAATGCGGGGTGGGTGGAAATTTGTGGAACCACGCAGATTCCGGAACTTTCCACAACAGAAATGTGTGGAAAATGTGTTTTTTTTGCCAATTTTTTAGGTTTGCAAGGGATTCTGGGTAACAGACCCTGGTGGGAGGCAGTCAAGTCACCCCATCCTGGATTCCCCTGGGTGTCTAGTTTTCAAAAATGTATAGGTTTGCTAGGTTTCCCCAGGTGCCCGCAGAGCTAGGGTTCAAAAACTACAGCTAGTCATTTTTCCAAAAAAGGGTCATTTTTCACTGCGAAATTGAGGTGTGACCAGGTTGCGTTTTGCGCCGTTTCCTGTCGCAGGCACTAGGCCGATCCACACAAGTGAGGTACCGTTTTTCTCGTAAGACTTTGGGGAACGCGGGGTGGGTGGAAATTTGTGGATCCACGCAGATTCCGGAACTTTCCACGACCGAAATGTGGGGAAAATGTGTTTTTTTTGTCAATTTTTTAGGTTTGCAAGGGATTCTGGGTAACAGACCCTGGTGGGAGGCAGTCAAGTCACCCCATCCTGGATTCCCCTGGGTGTCTAGTTTTCAAAAATGTATAGGTTTGCTAGGTTTCCCCAGGTGCCCGCAGAGCTAGGGTTCAAAAACTACAGCTAGTCATTTTTCCAAAAAAGGGTCATTTTTCACTGCGAAATTGAGGTGTGACCAGGTTGCGTTTTGCGCCGTTTCCTGTCGCAGGCACTAGGCCGATCCACACAAGTGAGGTACCGTTTTTCTCGTAAGACTTTGGGGAACGCGGGGTGGGTGGAAATTTGTGGATCCACGCAGATTCCGGAACTTTCCACGACCGAAATGTGGGGAAAATGTGTTTTTTTTGCCAATTTTTTAGGTTTGCAAGGGATTCTGGGTAACAGACCCTGGTGGGAGGCAGTCAAGTCACCCCATCCTGGATTCCCCTGGGTGTCTAGTTTTCAAAAATGTATAGGTTTGCTAGGTTTCCCCAGGTGCCCGCAGAGCTAGGGTTCAAAAACTACAGCTAGTCATTTTTCCAAAAAAGGGTCATTTTTCACTGCGAAATTGAGGTGTGACCAGGTTGCGTTTTGCGCCGTTTCCTGTCGCGGGCACTAGGCCGAGCCACACAAGTGAGGTACCGTTTTTCTCGTAAGACTTTGGGGAACGCGGGGTGGGTGGAAATTTGTGGATCCACACAGATTCCGGAACTTTCCACGACCGAAATGTGGGGAAAATGTGTTTTTTTTGCCAATTTTTTAGGTTTGCAAGGGATTCTGGGTAACAGACCCTGGTGGGAGGCAGTCAAGTCACCCCATCCTGGATTCCCCTGGGTGTCTAGTTTTCAAAAATGTATAGGTTTTCTAGGTTTCCCCAGGTGCCCGCAGAGCTAGGGTTCAAAAACTACAGCTAGTCATTTTTCCAAAAAAGGGTCATTTTTCACTGCGAAATTGAGGTGTGACCAGGTTGCGTTTTGCGCCGTTTCCTGTCGCGGGCACTAGGCCGAGCCACACAAGTGAGGTACCATTTTTCTCGTAAGACTCTGGGGAACACGGGGTGGGTGGAAATTTGTGGATCCACGCAGATTCCGGAACTTTCCACGACCGAAATGTGGAGAAAATGTGTTTTTTTTGCCAATTTTTTAGGTTTGCAAGGGATTCTGGGTAACAGACCCTGGTGGGAGGCAGTCAAGTCACCCCATCCTGGATTCCCCTGGGTGTCTAGTTTTCAAAAATGTATAGGTTTGCTAGGTTTCCCCAGGTGCCCGCAGAGCTAGGGTTCAAAAACTACAGCTAGTCATTTTTCCAAAAAAGGGTCATTTTTCACTGCGAAATTGAGGTGTGACCAGGTTGCGTTTTGCGCCGTTTCCTGTCGCGGGCCCTAGGCCGAGCCACACAAGTGAGGTACCGTTTTTCTCGTAAGACTCTGGGGAACGCGGGGTGGGTGGAAATTTGTGGATCCACGCAGATTCCGGAACTTTCCACGACAGAAATGTGGGGAAAATGTGTTTTTTTGGCCAATTTTTTAGGTTTGCAAGGGATTCTGGGTAACAGACCCTGGTGGGAGGCAGTCAAGTCACCCCATCCTGGATTTCCCTGGGTGTCTAGTTTTCAAAAATGTATAGGTTTGCTAGGTTTCCCCAGGTGCCCGCAGAGCTAGGGTTCAAAAACTACAGCTAGTCATTTTTCCAAAAAAGGGTCATTTTTCACTGCGAAATTGAGGTGTGACCAGGTTGCGTTTTGCGCCGTTTCCTGTCGCGGGCACTAGGCCGACCCACACAAGTGAGGTACCGTTTTTCTCGTAAGACTTTGGGGAATGCGGGGTGGGTGGAAATTTGTGGATCCACGCAGATTCCGGAACTTTCCACGACAGAAATGTGGGGAAAATGTGGTTTTTTTGCCAATTTTTTAGGTTTGCAAGGGATTCTGGGTAACAGACCCTGGTGGGAGGCAGTCAAGTCACCCCATCCTGGATTCCCCTGGGTGTCTAGTTTTCAAAAATGTATAGGTTTGCTAGGTTTCCCCAGGTGCCCGCAGAGCTAGGGTTCAAAAACTACAGCTAGTCATTTGTCCAAAAAAGGGTCATTTTTCACTGCGAAATTGAGGTGTGACCAGGTTGCGTTTTGCGCCGTTTCCTGTCACGGGCACTAGGCCGACCCACACAAGTGAGGTACCGTTTTTCTCGTAAGACTTTGGGGAACGCGGGGTGGGTGGAAATTTGTGGATCCACGCAGATTCCGGAACTTTCCACGACAGAATTGTGGGGAAAATGTGGTTTTTTTGCCAATTTTTTAGGTTTGCAAGGGATTCTGGGTAACAGACCCTGGTGGGAGGCAGTCAAGTCACCCCATCCTGGATTCCCCTGGGTGTCTAGTTTTCAAAAATGTATAGGTTTGCTAGGTTTCCCCAGGTGCCCGCAGAGCTAGGGTTCAAAAACTACAGCTAGTCATTTTTCCAAAAAAGGGTCATTTTTCACTGCGAAATTGAGGTGTGACCAGGTTGCGTTTTGCGCCGTTTCCTGTCGCGGGCACTAGGCCGATCCACACAAGTGAGGTACCGTTTTTCTCGTAAGACTTTGGGGAACGCGGGGTGGGTGAAAATTTGTGGATCCACGCAGATTCCGGAACTTTCCACGACAGAAATGTGTGGAAAATGTGTTTTTTTTGCCAATTTTTTAGGTTTGCAAGGGATTCTGGGTAACAGACCCTGGTGGGAGGCAGTCAAGTCACCCCATCCTGGATTCCCCTGGGTGTCTAGTTTTCAAAAATGTATAGGTTTGCTAGTTTTCCCCAGGTGCCCGCAGAGCTAGGGTTCAAAAACTACAGCTAGTCATTTTTCCAAAAAAGGGTCATTTTTCACTGCGAAATTGAGTTGTGACCAGGTTGCGTTTTGCGCCGTTTCCTGTCGCGGGCACTAGGCCGATCCACACAAGTGAGGTACCGTTTTTCTCGTAAGACTTTGGGGAACGCGGGGTGGGTGGAAATTTGTGGATCCACGCAGATTCTGGAACTTTCCACGACAGAAATGTGTGGAAAATGTGTTTTTTTTGCCAACTTTTTAGGTTTGCAAGGGATTCTGGGTAACAGACCCTGGTGGGAGGCAGTCAAGTCACCCCATCCTGGATTCCCCTGGTTGTCTACTTTTCAAAAATGTATAGGTTTGCTAGGTTTCCCAAGGTGCCCGCAGAGCTAGGGTTCAAAAACTAGAGCTAGGCACTTTGCAAAAAAAGGGTAATTTTGCATTGTGAAAATGTGGTGTGACCACGTTGCGTTTTGCGCCGTTTCCTGTCGTGGGCACTATGCCTACCCACACAAGTGAGGTACCATTTTTATCGGGAGACTTAGGGTAATTCAGATTTGTAAAGGAACTGTTATTATCTATTGACTTTACATGCATTTCTGCTTTCCAAATGAAAGATATTGTGTAAAAAAGAAGTCATTCTAAAAAATGACTGATAATTCTCATGCTAGTATGAGTATTCCCAATTTCAGAAATGTGCAAATATCTACTGTTTCTAAACTCTATATTTTGTTCCCAAATCAGAAATACATAGGTGTCTTTCATACCGTTTTTTCCATGTACACTTTTTTACAGAATAATTACTATATACCCGATACATAATAAAAAACCATTGCAAGTTACTACTCAGTTTTTGGCTCTGGGTTCGTCGGGTTCTTGGTGAACCTACAAGTCCTATATATCCCCACAACCAGTAATGTCCAGCGGATGCAACGGTAAATTGCTTTCAAAGAGCTGTCATAATTAGAAGAAGTTACAGGTGAAAACGTTGACACAAAAGGCTGTTTTTTCAACTGAATTTCAATTTATCCTACATTTAACTGTTTGTTTCTATAAAAAAACCTTGATGGATCTACACAAATGACCCCTTGCTGAATTCAGAATGTTGTCTTCTTTTCAAAAATGTATAGCTTTCCAGGATCCACTATTGCTTTTGTACCCATTTCAGCCACTAACTGGAAGGAGGTCAAAAGCACAAAAAATTGCAAAAATAGGCTATGTCCCAGAAAAATGCCAAAACTGTGTAAAAAATGTTGGATTTCTATCAAAAGTCAAGTATCCCCGAAAAGCTGGGAAAATGGTGATTTCAACCCCACAAACCCTTTTTTGATAACATTTGCAGGGAAAAACCCAGATGCTTTCATTTGCAGCCCGTTTTTCCAATTTTTCAAAAAAAACCCAAAATTTTGCTGTATTTTGGCTCTTTTCTGTGACCCCTCCAGGGGAATCCACAAACCCTGGGTACCTTTAGAATCCCCATGATGTTGGAAGAAAAGGACGCAAATTTGGCGTGGCTACCTAATGCGGTCAAAAAGTTACAGGGGCCTAAGCGCGCACTACCCCAAATAGCCAAAAAAAGGCCTGGCACAGGAGGGGGAAAAGGCCTGGCAGCGAAGGGGTTAAAGAATGATGATGGATTCAATCCACATCTGTGACTGTGGGTGAGAGTATGAAACGTTTCAGTGCTCCGTCCATCATCTCCTTGTGTTTGCTTTGTTCACCCTAGGTTGGCAGGGTATGCCCAGACGTGGGTCCCTTGCCCACTTTGCCACTGGATTCAAGCTAGCCTTGCTGATGAAGGGTGTTACCCAGAAACCAGTCCCAGGATGCTTGTTTCCGGTTCAGAGAAGACCTTGCTTGGCTGTTCGGGCTGGACTGTTCTAATGAGACACAGGGTCAAGACTGATTTGCATATAGCTGTGTCTGAATTGAGGTGGCGAAGTGAGCTAAATAATGATGATGGATTCAACCCACATCTGTGACTGGGGAGAGTGTCTGAAAAGTTTCAGCGCTGCGTCCATCATCTCCTTGTGCTTGCTTCGTTCGCCCTAAGTTGGCAGGGTATGACAGACATGGGTCCCTTGCTCACTTTGACACTCTATTCAAGCTAGCCAGGCTGATGAATGGTGTTACCCAGAAACCGGTCCCAGGATGCTTGTTTTGGGTTCAGGGAGGACCTGGCTTGGCAGTTCAAGCTGGACTGTTCCCATGAGGCACAGGGTCAAGACTGATTTGCATATAGCTGGGTCTGAACTGAGGTGGCGAAGTGAGTTAAAGAATGATGATGGATTCAATCCACATCTGTGACTGTGGGTGAGAGTCTGAAACATTTCAGTGCTCCGTCCATCATCTCCTTGTGTTTGCTTTGTTTGCCCTAAGTTGACAGGGTATGACAGACATGGGTCCCTTGCTCACTTTGCCACTGGATTCAAGCTAGCCTGGCACATAAAGGGTGTTACCCTGCAACCGGTCCCAGGATGCTTGTTTCCAGCTAAGGGAAGACCCGGATTGGAAGTTCGGGCCGGACTGTTCCCATGAGGCACAGCATCAAGACTGATTTGCATATACCTGGGTCCGAACTGAGGTGGCGAACTGAGCTAAAGTAATGATGATGGATTCAACCAAGATCTGTGACTGTTGGTGAGTGTCTGAAAAGTTTCAGTGCTCCGTACATCATCTCCTTGTGTTTCAATTGTTCGCCCTAAGTTGGCAGGGTATGCCCAGACGTGGGTCCTTTGCTCACTTTGCCACAGGATTCAAGCTAGCTTAGGTGAGGAATGGTGTTACCCAGAAACCGGTCCCAGGATGCTTGTTTTGGGTTCAGGGAGGACCTGGCTTGGCAGTTCAAGCTGGACTGTTCCCATGAGGCACAGGGTCAAGACTGATTTGCATATAGCTGGGTCTGAACTGAGGTGGCGAAGTGAGTTAAAGAATGATGATGGATTCAATCCACATCTGTGACTGTGGGTGAGAGTCTGAAACGTTTCAGTTCTCCGTCCATCATCTCCTTGTGTTTGCTTTGTTTGCCCTAAGTTGGCAGGGTATGACAGACATGGGTCCCTTGCTCACTTTGCCACTGGATTCAAGCTAGCCTGGCGCATGAAGGGTGTTACCCTGCAACCGGTCCCAGGATGCTTGTTTCCGGCTAAGGGAAGACCCGGCTTGGAAGTTCGGGCCGGACTGTTCCCATGAGGCACAGCATCAAGACTGATTTGCATATACCTGGGTCCGAACTGAGGTGGCGAACTGAGCTAAAGTAATGATGATGGATTCAACCCAGATCTGTGACTGTTGGTGAGTGTCTGAAAAGTTTCAGTGCTCCGTACATCATCCCCTTGTGTTTGCTTTGTTTGCCTTAAGTTGGCAGGGTATGCCCAGACGTGGGTCCCTTGCACACTTTGCCACTGGATTCAAGCTAGCCTGGCTGATGAAGGGTGTTACCCAGAAACCAGTCCCAGGATACTTGTTTCCGGTTCAGGGAAGACCTGGCTTGGCAGTTCAGACTGGACTGTTCCAATGAGGCACAGGGTCAAGACTGATTTCCATATAGCTGGGTCCGAACTGAGGTGGCGAAGTGAGCTTAAGAATGATGATGGATTCAACCCAGATCTGTGGCTGTGGGTGAGAGTCTGAAAAGTTTCAGTGCTCCGTCCATCATCTCCTGGTGTTTGCTTTGTTTGCCCTAAGTTGGCAGGGTATGACCAGACGTGGGCCCCTTGCACACTTTGCCACTGGATTCAAGCTAGCCAGGCTGATGAAGGGTGTTGCCCAAAAACTGGTCCCAGGATGCTTGTTTCCAGTTCAGGGAAGACCTGGCTCGGCTGTTCGGGCTGGACTGTTCCCATGAGACACAGGGTCAAGACTGATTTGTATATAGCTGGGTCTGAATTGCGGTGGCGAAATAAGCTAAAGAATGATGGTGGATTCAACCCACATGTGTGACTGGGGGTGAGTGTCTGAAAAATGTCAGCGTTCCGTCCACCATCTCCTTGTGTTTGCTTCGTTCACCCTAAGTTGGCAGGGTATGCCCAGACGTGGGTCCTTTGCTCACTTTGCCACAAGATTCAAGCTAGCTTGGCTGATGAAGGGTGTTACCCAGAAACCAGTTCCAGGATGCTTGTTTCCTGTTCAGGGAAGACCTGGCTTGGCAGTTCGGGCAGGACTCTTCCCATGAGGCACAGGGTCAAGACTGATTTGCATAGAGCTGGGTCTGAACTGAGGTGGTGAAGTGAGGTAAAGAATGATGATGGATTCAACCCACATCTGTGACTGGGGCGAGTGTCTGAAAAGTTTCAGCGCTCCGTCCATCATCTCCTTGTGTTTGCTTCATTTGCCCTAAGTTGGCAGGGGATGACAGACATGGGTCCCTTTCTCACTTTGACACTCTATTCAAGCTAGCCAGGCTGATGAATGGTGGTACCCAGAAACCGGTCCCAGGATGCTTGTTTTGGGTTCAGGGAGGACCTGGCTTGGCAGTTCAAGCTGGACTGTTCCCATGAGGCACAGGGTCAAGACTGATTTGCATATAGCTGGGTCTGAACAGAGGTGGCGAAGTGAGTTAAAGAATGATGATGGATTCAATCCACATCTGTGACTGTGGGTGAGAGTCTGAAACGTTTCAGTGCTCCGTCCATCATCTCCTTGTGTTTGCTTTGTTTGCCCTAAGTTGGCAGGGTATGACAGACATGGGTCCCTTGCTCACTTTGCCACTGGATTCAAGCTAGCCTGGCGCATGAAGGGTGTTACCCTGCAACCGGTCCCAGGATGCTTGTTTCCGGCTAAGGGAAGACCCGGCTTGGAAGTTCGGGCCGGACTGTTCCCATGAGGCACAGCATCAAGACTGATTTGCATATACCTGGGTCCGAACTGAGGTGGCGAACTGAGCTAAAGTAATGATGATGGATTCAACCCAGATCTGTGACTGTGGGTGAGTGTCTGAAAAGTTTCAGTGCTCCGTACATCATCTCCTTGTGTTTCAATTGTTCGCCCTAAGTTGGCAGGGTGTGCCCAGACGTGGGCCCCTTGCACATTTTGCCACTGGATTCAACCTAGCCAGGCTGATGAAGGGTGTTGCCCAAAAACTGGTCCCAGGATGCTTGTTTCCGGTTCAGGGAAGACCTGGCTTTGCAGTTCGGGCTGGACTGTTCCCATGAAGCACTGTGTCAAGACTGATTTCCATATAGCTGGGTCTGAACTGAGGTGGCGAATTGAGCTAAAGAATGATGATGGATTCAACCCAGATTTGTGACTGGGGGTGAGTCTCTGAAAAGTTTCAGTGCTCCGGCCATCATCTCCTTGTGTTTGCTTTGTTTGCCCTAAGTTGGCAGGGTATGCCCAGACGTGGGTCCCTTGCACACTTTGCCACTGGATTCAAGCTAGCCTGGCTGATGAAGGGTGTTAACCAGAAACCAGTCCCAGGATACTTGTTTCGGGTTCAGGGAAGACCTGGCTTGGCAGTTTGGGCTGGACTGTTCCCATGAGGCACAGGGTCAAGACTGATTTGCATATAGCTGGGTCCGAACTGAGGTGGCGAAGTGAGCTAAAGAATGATGATGGATTCAACCCACATCTGTGACTCGGGGTGAGTGTCTGAAAAGTTTCAGCGCTCCGTCCATCAACTCCTTGTGTTTACATTGTTCGCCCTAAGTTGGCAGGGTATGCCCAGACGTAGGTACCTTGCACACTTTGCCACTGGATTCAAGTTAGCCAGGCTGATGAAGGGTGTTACCCAAAAACCGGTCCCAGGATGCTTGTTTCCAGTTCAGAGAAGACCTTGCTTGGCTGTTCGGGCTGGACTGTTCGAATGAGACACAGGGTCAAGACTGATTTGCATATAGCTGGGTCTGAATTGAGGCGGCGAAGTGAGCTAAAGAATGATGATGGATTCAACCCACATCTGTGACTGGGACGAGTGTCTGAAAAGATTCAGAGCTCTGTCCATCATCTCCTTGTGTTTGCTTCGTTCGCCCTAAGTTGGCAGGGTATGCCCAGACGTGGGCCCCTTGCACACTTTGCCACTGGATTCAAGCTAGCCAGGCTGATGAAGGGTGTTGCCCAAAAACTGGTCCCAGGATGCTTGTTTCCGGTCCAGGGAAGACCTGGCTCGGCTGTTCGGGCTGGACTGTTCCCATGAGACACAGGGTCAAGACTGATTTGTATATAGCTGGGTCTGAATTGCGGTGGCGAAATGAGCTAAAGAATGATTATGGATTCAACCCACATCTGTGACTGGGGGAGAGTGTCTGAAAAATTTCAGCGTTCCATCCATCATCTCCTTGTGTTTGCTTCATTCGCCCTAAGTTGGCAGGGTATGCCCAGACGTGGGCCCCTTGCACACTTTGCCACTGGATTCAACCTAGCCAGGCTGATGAAGGGTGTTGCCCAAAAACTGGTCCCAGGATGCTTGTTTCCGGTTCAGGGAAGACTTGGCTTGGCTGTTCGGACTGGACTGTTCCCATGAGACACAGGGTCAAGACTGATTTGCATATAGCTGGGTCTGAATTGCGGTGGCGAAATGAGCTAAAGAATGATGATGGATTCAACCCACATCTGTGACTGGGGGTGAGTGTCTGAAAAATGTCAACGTTCCGTCCATCATCTCCTTGTGTTTGCTTCGTTCACCCTAAGTTGGCAGGGTATGCCCAGACGTGGGTCCTTTGCTCACTTTGCCACAAGATTCAAGCTAGCTTGGCTGATGAAGGGTGTTACCCAGAAACCAGTTCCAGGATGCTTGTTTCCTGTTCAGGGAAGACCTGGCTTGGCAGTTCGGGCTGGACTGGTCCCATGAGGCACATGGTCAAGACTGATTTGCATATAGCTGGGTCCGAACTGAGGTGGCGAAATTAGGTAAAGAATGATGATGGATTCAACCCACATCTGTGACTGGGGCGAGTGTCTGAAAAGTTTCAGCGCTCCGTCCATCATCTCCTTGTGTTTGCTTCGTTTGCCCTAAGTTGGCAGGGTATGACAGACATGGGTCCCTTGCTCACTGTGCCACTGGATTCAAGCTAGCCTGGCGCATGAAGGGTGTTACCCTGCAACCGGTCCCAGGATGCTTGTTTCCGGCTAAGGGAAGACCCGGCTTGGAAGTTCGGGCCGGACTGTTCCCATGAGGCACAGCATCAAGACTCATTTGCATATACCTGGGTCCGAACTTAGGTGGCGAACTAAGCTAAAGTAATGATGATGGATTCAACCCAGATCTGTGACTGTGGGTGAGTGTCTGAAAAGTTTCAGTGCTCCGTACATCATCTCCTTGTGTTTCAATTGTTCGCCCTACGTTGGCAGGGTGTGCCCAGACGTGGGCCCCTTGCACATTTTGCCACTGGATTCAACCTAGCCAGGCTGATGAAGGGTGTTGCCAAAAAAACGGTCCCAGGATGCTTGTTTCCGGTTCAGGGAAGACCTGGCTTTGCAGTTCGGGCTGGACTGTTCCCATGAAGCACTGGGTCAAGACTGATTTCCATATAGATGGGTCTGAACTGAGGTGGCGAATTGAGCTAAAGAATGATGATGGATTCAACCCAGATCTGTGACTGGGAGTGAGTGTCTGAAAAGTTTCAGCGCTCCAGCCATCATCTCCTTGTGTTTGCTTTGTTTGCCCTAAGTTGGCAGGGTATGCCCAGACATGGGTCCCTTGCACACTTTGCCACTGGATTCAAGCTAGCCTGGCTGATGAAGGGTGTTACCCAGAAACCAGTCCCAGGATTCTTGTTTCCGGTTCAGGGAAGACCTGGCTTGGCAGTTCGGCATGGACTGTTCCCATGAGGCACAGGGTCAAGACTGATTTGCATATAGCTGGGTCCGAACTGAGGTGGCGAAGTGAGCTAAAGAATGATGATGGATTCAACCCACATCTGTGACTCGGGGTGAGTGTCTGAAAAGTCTCAGCGCTCTGTTCATCATCTCCTTGTGTTTGCTTTGTTTGACCTAAGTTGGCAGGGTATGCCCAGACGTGGGTCCTTTGCTCACTTTGCCACAGGATTCAAGATAGCCTTGGCTGATGAAGGGTGTTACCCAGAAACCATCCCAGGATGCTGGTTTCCGGTTCAGGGAAGACCCGGCTTGGCAGTTCGGGCTGGACTGTTCCCATGAAGCACTGGGTCAAGACTGATTTCCATATAGCTGGGTCCGAACTGAGGTGACGAAGTGAGCTAAAGAATGATGATGGATTCAACCCGGATCTGTGACTATGGGTGAGTTTCTGAAAAGTTTCAGCGCTCCGTCCATCAACTCCTTGTGTTTACTTTGTTCGCCCTAAGTTGGCAGGGTATGCCCAGACGTAGGTCCCTTGCACACTTTGCCACTGGATTCAAGATAGCCAGGCTGATGAAGGGTGTTACCCAAAAACCGGTCCCAGGATGCTTGTTTCCGGTTCAGAGAAGACCTTTCTTGGCTGTTCGGGCTGGACTGTTCGAATGAGACACAGGGTCAAGACTGATTTGCATATAGCTGGGTCTGAATTGAGGTGGCGAAGTGAGTTAAAGAATGATGATGGATTCAACCCACATCTGTGATTGGGGCGAGTGTCTGAAAAGTTTCAGCGCTCCGTCCATCATCTCCTTCTGTTTGCTTCATTCGCCCTAAGTTGGCAGGGTATGCCCAGACGTGGGTCCTTTGCTCACTTTGCTACAGGATTCAAGCTAGCTTGGCTGATGAAGGGTGTTACCCAGAAACCAGTCCGTGGATGCTTGTTTCCAATTCAGGGAAGACCTGGCTCGGCAGTTCAGACTGGACTGTTCCAATGAGGCACAGAGTCAAGACTGATTTCCATATAGCTGGGTCCGAACGGAGGTGGCGAAGTGAGCTTAAGAATGATGATGGATTCAACCCAGATCTGTGGCTGTGGGTGAGTGTCTGAAAAGTTTCAGTGCTCCGTCAATCATCTCCTGGTGTTTTCTTTGTTCGCCCTAAGTTGGCAGGGTATGCCCAGACGTGGGCCCCTTGCACACTTTGCCACTGGATTCAAGCTAGCCTGGCTGATGAAGGGTGTTACCCAGAAACCAGTCCCAGGATACTTGTTTCCGGTTCAGGGAAGACCTGGCTTGGCAGTTCGGGCTAGACTGTTCCCATGAGGCACAGGGTCAAGACTGATTTGCATATAGCTGGGTCCGAACTGAGGTGGCGAAGTGAGCTAAAGAATGATGATGGATTCAACCCACATCTGTGACTCGGGGTGAGTGTCTGAAAAGTTTCAGCGCTCTGTTCATCATCTCCTTGTGTTTGCTTTGTTCGACCTAAGTTGGCAGGGTATGCCCAGACGTGGGTCCTTTGCTCACTTTGCCACAGGATTCAAGATAGCCTTGGCTGATGAAGGGTGTTACCCAGAAACCATCCCAGGATGCTGGTTTCCGGTTCAGGGAAGACCCAGCTTGGCAGTTCGGGCTGGACTGTTCCCATGAAGCACTGGGTCAAGACTGATTTCCAAATAGCTGGGTCCGAACTGAGGTGACGAAGTGAGCTAAAGAATGATGATGGATTCAACCCGGATCTGTGACTATGGGTGAGTGTCTGAAAAGTTTCAGCGCTCCGTCCATCAACTCCTTGTGTTTACTTTGTTCGCCCTAAGTTGGCAGGGTATGCCCAGACGTAGGTCCCTTGCACACTTTGCCACTGGATTCAAGATAGCCAGGCTGATGAAGGGTGTTACCCAGAAACCAGTCCCAGGATACTTGTTTCCGGTTCAGGGAAGACCTGGCTTGGCAGTTCAGACTGGACTGTTCCAATGAGGCACAGGGTCAAGACTGATTTCCATATAGCTGGGTCCGAACTGAGGTGGCGAAGTGAGCTTAAGAATGATGATGGATTCAACCCAGATCTGTGACTGGGTGTGAGTGTCTGAAAAATGTCAGCGTTCCATCCATCATCTCCTTGTGTTTGCTTCGTTCGCCCTAAGTTGGCAGGGTATGACCAGACGTGGGCCCCTTGCACACTTTGCCACTGGATTCAAGCTAGCCAGGCTGATGAAGGGTGTTGCCCAAAAACTGGTCCCAGGATGCTTGTTTCCAGTTCAGGGAAGACCTGGCTCGGCTGTTCGGGCTGGACTGTTCCCATGAGACACAGGGTCAAGACTGATTTGTATATAGCTGGGTCTGAATTGCGGTGGCGAAATGAGCTAAAGAATGATGGTGGATTCAACCCACATCTGTGACTGGGGTGAGTGTCTGAAAAATGTCAGCGTTCCGTCCATCATCTCCTTGTGTTTGCTTCGTTCACCCTCAGTTGGCAGGGTATGCCCAGACGTAGGTCCTTTGCTCACTTTGCCACAAGAGTCAAGCTAGCTTGGCTGATGAAGGGTGTTACCCAGAAACCAGTTCCAGGATGCTTGTTTCCTGTTCAGTGAAGACCTGGCTTGGCAGTTCGGGCAGGACACTTCCCATGAGGCACAGGGTCAAGACTGATTTGCATTGAGCTGGGTCCGAACTGAGGTGGTGAAGTGAGGTAAAGAATGATGATGGATTCAACCCACATCTGTGACTGGGGCGAGTGTCTGAAAAGTTTCAGCTCTCCGTCCATCATCTCCTTGTGTTTGCTTCGTTTGCCCTAAGTTGGCAGGGGATGACAGACATGAGTCCCTTGCTCACTTTGACACTCTATTCAAGCTAGCCAGGCTGATGAATAGTGTTACCCAGAAACCGGTCCCAGGATGCTTGTTTTGGGTTCAGGGAGGACCTGGCTTGGCAGTTCAAGCTGGACTGTTCCCATGAGGCACAGGGTCAAGACTGATTTGCATATAGCTGGGTCTGAACTGAGGTGGCGAAGTGAGTTAAAGAATGATGATGGATTCAATCCACATCTGTGACTGTGGGTGAGAGTCTGAAACGTTTCAGTGCTCTGTCCATCATCTCCTTGTGTTTGCTTTGTTTGCCCTAAGTTGGCAGGGTATGACAGACATGGGTCCCTTGCTCACTTTGCCACTGGATTCAAGCTAGCCTGGCGCATGAAGGGTGTTACCCTGCAACCGGTCCCAGGATGCTTGTTTCCTGCTAAGGGAAGACCCGGCTTGGAAGTTCGGGCCGGACTGTTCCCATGAGGCACAGCATCAAGACTGATTTGCATATACCTGAGTCCGAACTGAGGTGGCGAACTGAGCTAAAGTAATGATGATGGATTCAACTCAGATCTGTGACTGTGGGTGAGTGTCTGAAAAGTTTCAGTGCTCCGTACATCATCTCCTTGTGTTTCAATTGTTTGCCCTAAGTTGGCAGGGTGTGCCCAGACGTGGGCCCCTTGCACATTTTGCCACTGTATTCAACCTAGCCAGGCTGATGAAGGGTGTTGCCCAAAAACCGGTCCCAGGATGCTTGTTTCCGGTTCAGGGAAGACCTGGCTTTGCAGTTCGGGCTGGACTGTTCCCATGAAGCACTGGGTCAAGACTGATTTCCATATAGCTGGGTCTGAACTGAGGTGGCGAATTGAGCTAAAGAATGATGATGGATTCAACCCAGATTTGTGACTGTGGGTGAGTGTCTGAAAAGTTTCAGCGTTCCGTCCATCATCTCCTTGTGTTTGCTTTGTTCACCCTAAGTTGGCAGGGTATGCCCAGACGTGGGCCCCTTGCACACTTTGCCACTGGATTCAAGCTAGCCAGGCTGATGAAGGGTGTTGCCCAAAAACTGGTCCCAGGATTCTTGTTTCCGGTTCAGGGAAGACTTGGCTTGGCTGTTCGGGCTGGACTGTTCCCATGAGACACAGGGTCAAGACTGATTTGTATATAGCTGGGTCTGAACTGAGGTGGCGAAGTGAGCTAAAGAATGATGATAATTTCAACCCACATCTGTGACTCGGGGTGAGTGTCTGAAAAGTTTCAGCGCTCTTTCCATCATCTCCTTGTGTTTGCTTTGTTCGCCCTAAGTTGGCAGGGTATGCCCAGACGTGGGTCCTTTGCTCACTTTGCCACAGGATTCAAGCTAGCTTGGCTGATGAAGGGTGTTACCCAGAAACCAGTCCCAGGATGCTTGTTTCCGGTTCAGGGAAGACCCGGCTTGGCAGTTCGTGCTGGACAGTACCAATGAGGCACAGGGTCAACACTGATTTGCATATTGCTGGGTCTGAACTGAGGTGGCGAAGTGAGGTAAAGAATGATGATGGATTCAACCCAGATTGGTGACTGGGGGTGAGTGTCTGAAAAGTTTCAGCCCTCCATCCATCATCTCCTTGTGTTTGCTTTGTTCGCCCTGAATTAGCAGGGTATGCCGAGACGTGGGTCCCTTACTCACTTTGCCACTGGATTCAAGCTAGCCAGACTGATGAAGGGTGTTACCCAGAAGCAGGTCCCAGGATGCTTGTTTCCGGTTCAGGGAAGACCTGGCTTGGCTCTTCAGGCTGGACTATTCCCATGAGACACAGGGTCAAGACTGATTTGCATATAGCTGGGTCTGAACTGTGGTGGCGAAGTGAGCTAAAGAATGATGATGGATTCAACCCACATCTGTGACTCGGGGTGAGTGTCTGAAATGTTTCAGCGCTATGTCTATCATCTCCTTGTGTTTGCTTTGTTTGCCCTAAGTTGGCAGGGTATGCCCAGATGTGGGTAGTTTGCTCACTTTGCCACAGTATTCAAGCTAGCTTGGCTGATGAAGGGTGTTACCCAGAAACCAGTCCCAGGATGTTTGTTTCCGGTTCAGGGAAGACCTGGCTTGGCAGCTCGGGCTGGATGTTCCCATGAGGCACAGTGTCAAGAGTGATTTGCTTATAGCTGGGTCCGAACTGAGGTGGCGAAGTGAGCTAAAGAATGATGATGGATTCAACCCACATCTGTGACTCGGGGTGAGTGTCTGAAAAGTTTCAGCGCTCTGTCAATCATCTCCTTGTGTTTGCTTTGTTCACCCTAAGTTGTCAGGGTATGCCCAGACGTGGGTCCTTTGCTCACTTTGCCACAGTATTCAAGCTAGCTTGGCTGAAGAAGGGTGTTACCCAGAAACCAGTCCCAGGATGCTCATTTCCGGTTCAGGGAAGACCTGGTTTGGTAGTTCGGGCTAGACTGTTCCCATGAGACACAGGGTCAAGACAGATTTGCACATAGCTGGGTCTGGACTGAGGTGGCGAAGTGAGCTAAAGAATGATGATGGATTCAACCCACATCTGTGACTCGGGGTGAGTGTCTGAAAAGTTTCAGCGCTCTGTCCATCATCTCCTTGTGTTTGCTTTGTTCGCCCTAAGTTGGCAGGGTATGCCCAGACGTGGGTTCTTTGCTCACTTTGGCACAGTATTCAAGCTAGCTTGGCTGATGAAGGGTGTTACCCAGAAACCAGTCCAAGGATGCTTGTTTCCGGTTCAGGGAAGACCTGGCTTGGCAGTTCGGGCTGGATGTTCCCATGAGGCACAGGGTCAAGAGTGTTTTGCTTATAGCTGGGTACGAACTGAGGTGGCGAAGTGAGCTAAAGAATGATGATGGATTCAACCCAGATCTGTGACTGTGGGTGAGTGTCTGAAGAGTTTCAGCGCTCCGTCCATCATCTCCTTGTGTTTGCTTTGTTCACCCTAGGTTGGCAGGGTATGCCCAGACGTGGGTCCCTTGCACACTTTGCCACTGGATTCAAGCTAGCCTGGCTGATGAAGGGTGTTACCCAGAAACCAGTCCCAGGATGCTTGTTTCCGGTTCAGAGAAGACCTTGCTTGGCTGTTCGGGCTGGACTGTTCTAATGAGACACAGGGTCAAGACTTATTTGCATATAGCTGTGTCTGAATTGAGGTGGCGAAGTGAGCTAAAGAATGATGATGGATTCAACCCACATCTGTGACTGGGGAGAGTGTCTGAAAAGTTTCAGCGCTCCGTCCATCATCTCCTTGTGCTTGCTTCATTCGCCCTAAGTTGGCAGGGTATCACAGACATGGGTCCCTTGCTCACTTTGACACTCTATTCAAGCTAACCAGGCTGATGAATGGTGTTACCCAGAAACCGGTCCCAGGATGCTTGTTTTGGGTTCAGGGAGGACCTGGCTTGGCAGTTCAAGCTGGACTGTTCCCATGAGGCACAGGGTCAAGACTGATTTGCATATAGATGGGTCTGAACTGACGTGGCGAAGTGAGTTAAAGAATGATGATGGATTCAATCCACATCTGTGACTGTGGGTGAGAGTATGAAACGTTTCAGTGCTCCGTCCATCATCTCCTTGTGTTTGCTTTGTTCACCCTAGGTTGGCAGGGTATGCCCAGACGTGGGTCCCTTGCACACTTTGCCACTGGATTCAAGCTAGCCTTGCTGATGAAGGGTGTTACCCAGAAACCAGTCCCAGGATGCTTGTTTCCGGTTCAGAGAAGACCTTGCTTGGCTGTTCGGGCTGGACTGTTCTAATGAGACACAAGGTCAAGACTGATTTGCATATAGCTGTGTCTGAATTGAGGTGGCGAAGTGAGCTAAATAATGATGATGGATTCAACCCACATCTGTGACTGGGGAGAGTGTCTGAAAAGTTTCAGCGCTGCGTCCATCATCTCCTTGTGCTTGCTTCGTTCGCCCTATGTTGGCAGGGTATGACAGACATGGGTCCCTTGCTCACTTTGACACTCTATTCAAGCTAGCCAGGCTGATGAATGGTGTTACCCAGAAACCGGTCCCAGGATGCTTGTTTTGGGTTCAGGGAGGACCTGGCTTGGCAGTTCAAGCTGGACTGTTCCCATGAGGCACAGGGTCAAGACTGATTTGCATATAGCTGGGTCTGAACTGAGGTGGCGAAGTGAGTTAAAGAATGATGATGGATTCAATCCACATCTGTGACTGTGGGTGAGAGTCTGAAACATTTTAGTGCTCCGTCCATCATCTCCTTGTGTTTGCTTTGTTTGCCCTAAGTTGACAGGGTATGACAGACATGGGTCCCTTGCTCACTTTGCCACTGGATTCAAGCTAGCCTGGCACATAAAGGGTGTTACCCTGCAACCGGTCCCAGGATGCTTGTTTCCGGCTAAGGGAAGACCCGGATTGGAAGTTCGGGCCGGACTGTTCCCATGAGGCACAGCATCAAGACTGATTTGCATATACCTGGGTCCGAACTGAGGTGGCGAACTGAGCTAAAGTAATGATGATGGATTCAACCAAGATCTGTGACTGTTGGTGAGTGTCTGAAAAGTTTCAGTGCTCCGTACATCATCTCCTTGTGTTTCAATTGTTCGCCCTAAGTTGGCAGGGTATGCCCAGACGTGGGTCCTTTGCTCACTTTGCCACAGGATTCAAGCTAGCTTAGGTGAGGAATGGTGTTACCCAGAAACCGGTCCCAGGATGCTTGTTTTGGGTTCAGGGAGGACCTGGCTTGGCAGTTCAAGCTGGACTGTTCCCAATAGGCACAGGGTCAAGACTGATTTGCATATAGCTGGGTCTGAACTGAGGTGGCGAAGTGAGTTAAAGAATGATGATGGATTCAATCCACATCTGTGACTGTGGGTGAGAGTCTGAAACGTTTCAGTTCTCCGTCCATCATCTCCTTGTGTTTGCTTTGTTTGCCCTAAGTTGGCAGGGTATGACAGACATGGGTCCCTTGCTCACTTTGCCACTGGATTCAAGCTAGCCTGGCGCATGAAGGGTGTTACCCTGCAACCGGTCCCAGGATGCTTGTTTCCGGCTAAGGGAAGACCCGGCTTGGAAGTTCGGGCCGGACTGTTCCCATGAGGCACAGCATCAAGACTGATCTGCATATACCTGGGTCCGAACTGAGGTGGCGAACTGAGCTAAAGTAATGATGATGGATTCAACCCAGATCTGTGACTGTTGGTGAGTGTCTGAAAAGTTTCAGCGCTCTGTCCATCATCTCCTTGTGTTTGCTTTGTTCGCCCTAAGTTGGCAGGGTATGCCCAGACGTGGGTTCTTTGCTCACTTTGGCACAGTATTCAAGCTAGCTTGGCTGATGAAGGGTGTTACCCAGAAACCAGTCCAAGGATGCTTGTTTCCGGTTCAGGGAAGACCTGGCTTGGCAGTTCGGGCTGGATGTTCCCATGAGGCACAGGGTCAAGAGTGTTTTGCTTATAGCTGGGTACGAACTGAGGTGGCGAAGTGAGCTAAAGAATGATGATGGATTCAACCCAGATCTGTGACTGTGGGTGAGTGTCTGAAGAGTTTCAGCGCTCCGTCCATCATCTCCTTGTGTTTGCTTTGTTCACCCTAGGTTGGCAGGGTATGCCCAGACGTGGGTCCCTTGCACACTTTGCCACTGGATTCAAGCTAGCCTGGCTGATGAAGGGTGTTACCCAGAATCCAGTCCCAGGATGCTTGTTTCCGGTTCAGAGAAGACCTTGCTTGGCTGTTCGGGCTGGACTGTTCGAATGAGACACAGGGTCAAGACTTATTTGCATATAGCTGTGTCTGAATTGAGGTGGCGAAGTGAGCTAAAGAATGATGATGGATTCAACCCACATCTGTGACTGGGGAGAGTGTCTGAAAAGTTTCAGCGCTCCGTCCATCATCTCCTTGTGCTTGCTTCATTCGCCCTAAGTTGGCAGGGTATCACAGACATGGGTCCCTTGCTCACTTTGACACTCTATTTAAGCTAGCCAGGCTGATGAATGGTGTTACCCAGAAACCGGTCCCAGGATGCTTGTTTTGGGTTCAGGGAGGACCTGGCTTGGCAGTTCAAGCTGGACTGTTCCCATGAGGCACAGGGTCAAGACTGATTTGCATATAGATGGGTCTGAACTGACGTGGCGAAGTGAGTTAAAGAATGATGATGGATTCAATCCACATCTGTGACTGTGGGTGAGAGTATGAAACGTTTCAGTGCTCCGTCCATCATCTCCTTGTGTTTGCTTTGTTCACCCTAGGTTGGCAGGGTATGCCCAGACGTGGGTCCCTTGCACACTTTGCCACTGGATTCAAGCTAGCCTTGCTGATGAAGGGTGTTACCCAGAAACCAGTCCCTGGATGCTTGTTTCCGGTTCAGAGAAGACCTTGCTTGGCTGTTCGGGCTGGACTGTTCTAATGAGACACAGGGTCAAGACTGATTTGCATATAGCTGTGTCTGAATTGAGGTGGCGAAGTGAGCTAAATAATGATGATGGATTCAACCCACATCTGTGACTGGGGAGAGTGTCTGAAAAGTTTCAGCGCTGCGTCCATCATCTCCTTGTGCTTGCTTCGTTCGCCCTATGTTGGCAGGGTATGACAGACATGGGTCCCTTGCTCACTTTGACACTCTATTCAAGCTAGCCAGGCTGATGAATGGTGTTACCCAGAAACCGGTCCCAGGATGCTTGTTTTGGGTTCAGGGAGGACCTGGCTTGGCAGTTCAAGCTGGACTGTTCCCATGAGGCACAGGGTCAAGACTGATTTGCATATAGCTGGGTCTGAACTGAGGTGGCGAAGTGAGTTAAAGAATGATGATGGATTCAATCCACATCTGTGACTGTGGGTGAGAGTCTGAAACATTTTAGTGCTCCGTCCATCATCTCCTTGTGTTTGCTTTGTTTGCCCTAAGTTGACAGGGTATGACAGACATGGGTCCCTTGCTCACTTTGCCACTGGATTCAAGCTAGCCTGGCACATAAAGGGTGTTACCCTGCAACCGGTCCCAGGATGCTTGTTTCCGGCTAAGGGAAGACCCGGATTGGAAGTTCGGGCCGGACTGTTCCCATGAGGCACAGCATCAAGACTGATTTGCATATACCTGAGTCCGAACTGAGGTGGCGAACTGAGCTAAAGTAATGATGATGGATTCAACCAAGATCTGTGACTGTTGGTGAGTGTCTGAAAAGTTTCAGTGCTCCGTACATCATCTCCTTGTGTTTCAATTGTTCGCCCTAAGTTGGCAGGGTATGCCCAGACGTGGGTCCTTTGCTCACTTTGCCACAGGATTCAAGCTAGCTTAGGTGAGGAATGGTGTTACCCAGAAACCGGTCCCAGGATGCTTGTTTTGGGTTCAGGGAGGACCTGGCTTGGCAGTTCAAGCTGGACTGTTCCCATGAGGCACAGGGTCAAGACTGATTTGCATATAGCTGGGTCTGAACTGAGGTGGCGAAGTGAGTTAAAGAATGATGATGGATTCAATCCACATCTGTGACTGTGGGTGAGAGTCTGAAACGTTTCAGTTCTCCGTCCATCATCTCCTTGTGTTTGTTTTGTTTGCCCTAAGTTGGCAGGGTATGACAGACATGGGTCCCTTGCTCACTTTGCCACTGGATTCAAGCTAGCCTGGCGCATGAAGGGTGTTACCCTGCAACCGGTCCCAGGATGCTTGTTTCCGGCTAAGGGAAGACCCGGCTTGGAAGTTCGGGCCGGACTGTTCCCATGAGGCACAGCATCAAGACTGATTTGCATATACCTGGGTCCGAACTGAGGTGGCGAACTGAGCTAAAGTAATGATGATGGATTCAACCCAGATCTGTGACTGTTGGTGAGTGTCTGAAAAGTTTCAGTGCTCCGTACATCATCCCCTTGTGTTTTCTTTGTTTGCCTTAAGTTGGCAGGGTATGCCCAGACGTGGGTCCCTTGCACACTTTGCCAATGGATTCAAGCTAGCCTGGCTGATGAAGGGTGTTACCCAGAAACCAGTCCCAGGATACTTGTTTCCGGTTCAGGGAAGACCTGGCTTGGCAGTTCAGACTGGACTGTTCCAATGAGGCACAGGGTCAAGACTGATTTCCATATAGCTGGGTCCGAACTGAGGTGGCGAAGTGAGCTTAAGAATGATGATGGATTCAACCCAGATCTGTGGCTGTGGGTGAGTGTCTGAAAAGTTTCAGTGCTCCGTCCATCATCTCCTGGTGTTTGCTTTGTTTGCCCTAAGTTGGCAGGGTATGACCAGACGTGGGCCCCTTGCACACTTTGCCACTGGATTCAAGCTAGCCAGGCTGATGAAGGGTGTTGCCCAAAAACTGGTCCCAGGATGCTTGTTTCCAGTTCAGGGAAGACCTGGCTCGGCTGTTCGGGCTGGACTGTTCCCATGAGACACAGGGTCAAGACTGATTTGTATATAGCTGGTTCTGAATTGCGGTGGCGAAATAAGCTAAAGAATGATGATGGATTCAACCCACATGTGTGACTGGGGGTGAGTGTCTGAAAAATTTCAGCGTTCCGTCCACCATCTCCTTGTGTTTGCTTTGTTCACCCTAAGTTGGCAGGGTATGCCCAGACGTGGGTCCTTTGCTCACTTTGCCACAAGATTCAAGCTAGCTTGGCTGATGAAGGGTGTTACCCAGAAAACAGTTCCAGGATGCTTGTTTCCTGTTCAGGGAAGACCTGGCTTGGCAGTTCGGGCAGGACTCTTCCCATGAGGCACAGGGTCAAGACTGATTTGCATAGAGCTGGGTCTGAACTGAGGTGGTGAAGTGAGGTAAAGAATGATGATGGATTCAACCCACATCTGTGACTGGGGCGAGTGTCTGAAAAGTTTCAGCGCTCCGTCCATCATCTCCTTGTGTTTGCTTCATTTGCCCTAAGTTGGCAGGGGATGACAGACATGGGTCCCTTGCTCACTTTGACACTCTATTCAAGCTAGCCAGGCTGATGAATGGTGGTACCCAGAAACCGGTCCCAGGATGCTTGTTTTGGGTTCAGGGAGGACCTGGCTTGGCAGTTCAAGCTGGACTGTTCCCATGAGGCACAGGGTCAAGACTGATTTGCATATAGCTGGGTCTGAACAGAGGTGGCGAAGTGAGTTAAAGAATGATGATGGATTCAATCCACATCTGTGACTGTGGGTGAGAGTCTGAAACGTTTCAGTGCTCCGTCCATCATCTCCTTGTGTTTGCTTTGTTTGCCCTAAGTTGGCAGGGTATGACAGACATGGGTCCCTTGCTCACTTTGCCACTGGATTCAAGCTAGCCTGGCGCATGAAGGGTGTTACCCTGCAACCGGTCCCAGGATGCTTGTTTCCGGCTAAGGGAAGACCCGGCTTGGAAGTTCGGGCCGGACTGTTCCCATGAGGCACAGCATCAAGACTGATTTGCATATACCAGGGTCCGAACTGAGGTGGCGAACTGAGCTAAAGTAATGATGATGGATTCAACCCAGATCTGTGACTGTGGGTGAGTGTCTGAAAAGTTTCAGTGCTTCGTACATCATCTCCTTGTGTTTCAATTGTTCGCCCTAAGTTGGCAGGGTGTGCCCAGACGTGGGCCCCTTGCACATTTTGCCACTGGATTCAACCTAGCCAGTCTGATGAAGGGTGTTGCCCAAAAACCGGTCCCAGGATGCTTGTTTCTGGTTCAGGGAAGACCTGGCTTTGCAGTTCGGGCTGGACTGTTCCCATGAAGCACTGGGTCAAGACTGATTTCCATATACCTGGGTCTGAACTGAGGTGGCGAATTGAGCTAAAGAATTATGATGGATTCAACCCAGATTTGTGACTGGGGGTGAGTCTCTGAAAAGTTTCAGTGCTCCGGCCATCATCTCCTTGTGTTTGCTTTGTTTGCCCTAAGTTGGCAGGGTATGCCCAGACGTGGGTCCCTTGCACACTTTGCCACTGGATTCAAGCTAGCCTGGCTGATGAAGGGTGTTAACCAGAAACCAGTCCCAGGATACTTGTTTCCGGTTCAGGGAAGACCTGGCTTGGCAGTTTGGGCTGGACTGTTCCCATGAGGCACAGGGTCAAGACTGATTTGCATATAGCTGGGTCCGAACTGAGGTGGCGAAGTGAGCTAAAGATTGATGATTGATTCAACCCCCATCTGTGACTCGGGGTGAGTGTCTGAAAAGTTTCAGCGCTCTGTCCATCATCTCCTTGTGTTTGCTTTGTTCGACCTAAGTTGGCAGGGTATGCCCAGACGTGGGTTCTTTGCTCACTTTGCAACAGGATTCAAGCTAGCCTTGGCTGATGAAGGGTGTTACCCAGAAACCAGTCCCAGGATGCTGGTTTCCGGTTCAGGGAAGACCCGGCTTGGCAGTTCGGGCTGGACTGTTCCCATGAAGCACTGGGTCAAGACTGATTTCCATATAGCTGGGTCCGAACTGAGGTGACGAAGTGAGCTAAAGAATGATGATGGATTCAACCCGGATCTGTGACTATGGGTGAGTGTCTGAAAAGTTTCAGCGCTCCATCCATCAACTCCTTGTGTTTACTTTGTTCGCCCTAAGTTGGCAGGGTATGCCCAGACGTAGGTCCCTTGCACACTTTGCCACTGGATTCAAGTTAGCCAGGCTGATGAAGGGTGTTACCCAAAAACCGGTCCCAGGATGCTTGTTTCCGGTTCAGAGAAGACCTTGCTTGGCTGTTCGGGCTGGACTGTTCGAATGAGACACAGGGTCAAGACTGATTTGCATATAGCTGGGTCTGAATTGAGGCGGCGAAGTGAGCTAAAGAATGATGATGGATTCAACCCACATCTGTGACTGGGGCAGGTGTCTGAAAAGTTTCAGCGCTCCGTCCATCATCTCCTTGTGTTTGCTTCGTTCGCTCTAAGTTGGCAGGGTATGCCCAGACGTGGGTCATTTGCTCACTTTGCTACAGGATTCAAGCTAGCTTGGCTGATGAAGGGTGTTACCCAGAAACCAGTCCGTGGATGCTTGTTTCCGGTTCAGGGAAGACCTGGTTTGGCAGTTCAGACTGAACTGTTCCAATGAGGCACAGGGTCAAGACTGATTTCCATATAGCTGGGTCCGAACTGAGGTGGCGAAGTGAGCTTAAGAATGATGATGGATTCAACCCAGATCTGTGGCTGTGGGTGAGTGTCTGAAAAGTTTCAGTGCTCCATCCATCATCTCCTGGTGTTTTCTTTGTTCGCCCTAAGTTGGCAGGGTATGCCCAGACGTGGGCCCCTTGCAAACTTTGCCACTGGATTCAAGCTAGCCAGGCTGATGAAGGGTGTTGCCCAAAAACTGGTCCCAGGATGCTTGTTTCCGGTTCAGGGAAGACCTGGCTCGGCTGTTCGGGCTGGACTGTTCCCATGAGACACAGGGTCAAGACTGATTTGTATATAGCTGGGTCTGAATTGCGGTGGCGAAATGAGCTAAAGAATGATGATGGATTCAACCCACATCTGTGACTTGGGGAGAGTGTCTGAAAAATTTCAGCTTTCCATCCATCATCTCCTTGTGTTTGCTTCATTCGCCCTAAGTTGGCAGGGTATGCCCAGACGTGGGCCCCTTGCACACTTTGCCACTGGATTCAAGCTAGCCAGGCTGATGAAGGGTGTTGCCCAAAAACTGGTCCCAGGATGCTTGTTTCCGGTTCAGGGAAGACTTGGCTTGGCTGTTCGGGCTGGACTGTTCCCATGAGACACAGGGCCAAGACTGATTTGCATATAGCTGGTTCTGAATTGCGGTGGCAAAATGAGCTAAAGAATGATGATGGATTCAACCCACATCTGTGACTGGGGGTGAGTGTCTGAAAAATGTCAACGTTCCGTCCATCATCTCCTTGTGTTTGCTTCGTTCACCCTAAGTTGGCAGGGTATGCCCAGACGTGGGTCCTTTGCTCACTTTGCCACAAGATTCAAGCTAGCTTGGCTGATGAAGGGTGTTACCCAGAAACCAGTTCCAGGATGCTTGTTTCCTGTTCAGGGAAGACCTGGCTTGGCAGTTCGGGCTGGACTGGTCCCATGAGGCACATGGTCAAGACTGATTTGCATATAGCTGGGTCTGAACTGAGGTGGCGAAGTGAGGTAAAGAATGATGATGGATTCAACCCACATCTGTGACTGGGGCAAGTGTCTGAAAAGTTTCAGCGCTCCGTCCATCATCTCCTTGTGTTTGCTTCGTTCGCCCTAAGTTGGCAGGGTATGACAGACATTGGTCCCTTGCTCACTTTGACACTCTATTCAAGCTAGCCAGGCTGATGAATGGTGTTACCCAGAAACCGGTCCCAGGATGCTTGTTTTGGGTTCAGGGAGGACCTGGCTTGGCAGTTCAAGCTGGACTGTTCCCATGAGGCACAGGGTCAAGACTTATTTGCATATAGCTGGGTCTGAACTGAGGTGGCGAAGTGAGTTAAAGAATGATGATGGATTCAATCCACATCTGTGACTGTGGGTGAGAGTCTGAAACATTTCAGTGCTCCGTCCATCATCTCCTTGTGTTTGCTTTGTTTGCCCTAAGTTGGCAGGGTATGACAGACATGGGTCCCTTGCTCACTTTGCCACTGGATTCAAGCTAGCCTGGCGCATGAAGGGTGTTACCCTGCAACCGGTCCCAGGATGCTTGTTTCCGGCTAAGGGAAGACCCGGCTTGGAAGTTCGGGCGGGACTGTTCCCATGAGGCACAGCATCAAGACTGATTTGCATATACCTGGTTCCGAACTTAGGTGGCGAACTAAGCTAAAGTAATGATGATGGATTCAACCCAGATCTGTGACTGTGGGTGAGTGTCTGAAAAGTTTCAGTGCTCCGTACATCATCTCCTTGTGTTTCAATTGTTCGCCCTAAGTTGGCAGGGTGTGCCCAGACGTGGGCCCCTTGCACATTTTGCCACTGGATTCAACCTAGCCAGGCTGATGAAGGGTGTTGCCAAAAAAACGGTCCCAGGATGCTTGTTTCCGGTTCAGGGAAGACCTGGCTTTGCAGTTCGGGCTGGACTGTTCCCATGAAGCACTGGGTCAAGACTGATTTCCATATAGATGGGTCTGAACTGAGGTGGCGAATTGAGCTAAAGAATGATGATGGATTCAACCCAGATCTGTGACTGGGGGTGAGTGTCTGAAAAGTTTCAGCGCTCCAGCCATCATCTCCTTGTGTTTGCTTTGTTTGCCCTAAGTTGGCAGGGTATGCCCAGACATGGGTCCCTTGCACACTTTGCCACTGGATTCAAGCTAGCCTGGCTGATGAAGGGTGTTACCCAGAAACCAGTCCCAGGATTCTTGTTTCTGGTTCAGGGAAGACCTGGCTTGGCAGTTCGGCATGGACTGTTCCCATGAGGCACAGGGTCAAGACTGATTTGCATATAGCTGGGTCCGAACTGAGGTGGCGAAGTGAGCTAAAGAATGATGATGGATTCAACCCACATCTGTGACTCGGGGTGAGTGTCTGAAAAGTCTCAGCGCTCTGTTCATCATCTCCTTGTGTTTGCTTTGTTCGACCTAAGTTGGCAGGGTATGCCCAGACGTGGGTCCTTTGCTCACTTTGCCACAGGTTTCAAGATAGCCTTGGCTGATGAAGGGTGTTACCCAGAAACCATCCCAGGATGCTGGTTTCCGGTTCAGGGAAGACCCGGCTTGGCAGTTCGGGCTGGACTGTTCCCATGAAGCACTGGGTCAAGACTGATTTCCATATAGCTGGGTCCGAACTGAGGTGACGAAGTGAGCTAAAGAATGATGATGGATTCAACCCGGATCTGTGACTATGGGTGAGTGTCTGAAAAGTTTCAGCGCTCCGTCCATCAACTCCTTGTGTTTACTTTGTTCGCCCTAAGTTGGCAGGGTATGCCCAGACGTAGGTCCCTTGCACACTTTGCCACTGGATTCAAGATAGCCAGGCTGATGAAGGGTGTTACCCAAAAACCGGTCCCAGGATGCTTGTTTCTGGTTCAGAGAAGACCTTGCTTGGCTGTTCGGGCTGGACTGTTCGAATGAGATACAGGGTCAAGACTGATTTGCATATAGCTGGGTCTGAATTGAGGTGGCGAAGTGAGTTAAAGAATGATGATGGATTCAACCCACATCTGTGACTGGGGCGAGTGTCTGAAAAGTTTCAGCGCTCCGTCCATCATCTCCTTCCGTTTGCTTCATTCGCCCTAAGTTGGCAGGGTATGCCCAGACGTGGGTCCTTTGCTCACTTTGCTACAGGATTCAAGCTAGCTTGGCTGATGAAGGGTGTTACCCAGAAACCAGTCCGTGGATGCTTGTTTCCAGTTCAGGGAAGACCTGGCTTGGCAGTTCAGACTGGACTGTTCCAATGAGGCACAGAGTCAAGACTGATTTCCATATAGCTGGGTCCGAACTGAGGTGGCGAAGTGAGCTTAAGAATGATGATGGATTCAACCCAGATCTGTGGCTGTGGGTGAGTGTCTGAAAAGTTTCAGTGCTCCGTCAATCATCTCCTGGTGTTTACTTTGTTCGCCCTAAGTTGGCAGGGTATGCCCAGACGTGGGCCCCTTGCACACTTTGCCACTGGATTCAAGCTAGCCTGGCTGATGAAGGGTGTTACCCAGAAACCAGTCCCAGGATACTTGTTTCCGGTTCAGGGAAGACCTGGCTTGGCAGTTCGGGCTAGACTGTTCCCATGAGGCACAGGGTCAAGACTGATTTGCATATAGCTGGGTCCGAACTGAGGTGGCGAAGTGAGCTAAAGAATGATGATGGATTCAACCCACATCTGTGACTCGGGGTGAGTGTCTGAAAAGTTTCAGCGCTCTGTTCATCATCTCCTTGTGTTTGCTTTGTTCGACCTAAGTTGGCAGGGTATGCCCAGACGTGGGTCCTTTGCTCACTTTGCCACAGGATTCATGATAGCCTTGGCTGATGAAGGGTGTTACCCAGAAACCATCCCAGGATGCTGGTTTCCGGTTCAGGGAAGACCCAGCTTGGCAGTTCGGGCTGGACTGTTCCCATGAAGCACTGGGTCAAGACTGATTTCCAAATAGCTGGGTCCGAACTGAGGTGACGAAGTGAGCTAAAGAATGATGATGGATTCAACCCGGATCTGTGACTATGGGTGAGTGTCTGAAAAGTTTCAGCGCTCCGTCCATCAACTCCTTGCGTTTACTTTGTTCGCCCTAATTTGGCAGGGTATGCCCAGACGTAGGTCCCTTGCACACTTTGCCACTGGATTCAAGATAGCCAGGCTGATGAAGGGTGTTACCCAGAAACCAGTCCCAGGATACTTGTTTCCGGTTCAGGGAAGACCTGGCTTGGCAGTTCAGACTGGACTGTTCCAATGAGGCACAGGGTCAAGACTGATTTCCATATAGCTGGGTCCGAACTGAGGTGGCGAAGTGAGCTTAAGAATGATGATGGATTCAACCCAGATCTGTGACTGGGTGTGAGTGTCTGAAAAATGTCAGCGTTCCATCCATCATCTCCTTGTGTTTGCTTCGTTCGCCCTAAGTTGGCAGGGTATGACCAGACATGGGCCCCTTGCACACTTTGCCACTGGATTCAAGCTAGCCAGGCTGATGAAGGGTGTTGCCCAAAAACTGGTCCCAGGATGCTTGTTTCCAGTTCAGGGAAGACCTGGCTCGGCTGTTCGGGCTGGACTGTTCCCATGAGACACAGGGTCAAGACTGATTTGTATATAGCTGGGTCTGAATTGCGGTGGCGAAATGAGCTAAAGAATGATGGTGGATTCAACCCACATCTGTGACTGGGGTGAGTGTCTGAAAAATGTCAGCGTTCCGTCCATCATCTCCTTGTGTTTGCTTCGTTCACCCTCAGTTGGCAGGGTATGCCCAGACGTAGGTCCTTTGCTCACTTTGCCACAAGAGTCAAGCTAGCTTGGCTGATGAAGGGTGTTACCCAGAAACCAGTTCCAGGATGCTTGTTTCCTGTTCAGTGAAGACCTGGCTTGGCAGTTCGGGCAGGACTCTTCCCATGAGGCACAGGGTCAAGACTGATTTGCATTGAGCTGGGTCCGAACTGAGGTGGTGAAGTGAGGTAAAGAATGATGATGGATTCAACCCACATCTGTGACTGGGGCGAGTGTCTGAAAAGTTTCAGCGCTCCGTCCATCATCTCCTTGTGTTTGCTTCGTTTGCCCTAAGTTGGCAGGGGATGACAGACATGAGTCCCCACTCCCTTGCTCACTTTGACACTCTATTCAAGCTAGCCAGGCTGATGAATAGTGTTACCCAGAAACCGGTCCCAGGATGCTTGTTTTGGGTTCAGGGAGGACCTGGCTTGGCAGTTCAAGCTGGACTGTTCCCATGAGGCACAGGGTCAAGACTGATTTGCATATAGCTGGGTCTGAACTGAGGTGGCGAAGTGAGTTAAAGAATGATGATGGATTCAATCCACATCTGTGACTGTGGGTGAGAGTCTGAAACGTTTCAGTGCTCCGGCCATCATCTCCTTGTGTTTGCTTTGTTTGCCCTAAGTTGGCAGGGTATGACAGACATGGGTCCCTTGCTCACTTTGCCACTGGATTCAAGCTAGCCTGGCGCATGAAGGGTGTTACCCTGCAACCGGTCCCAGGATGCTTGTTTCCTGCTAAGGGAAGACCCGGCTTGGAAGTTCGGGCCGGACTGTTCCCATGAGGCACAGCATCAAGACTGATTTGCATATACCTGAGTCCGAACTGAGGTGGCGAACTGAGCTAAAGTAATGATGATGGATTCAACCCAGATCTGTGACTGTGGGTGAGTGTCTGAAAAGTTTCAGTGCTCCGTACATCATCTCCTTGTGTTTCAATTGTTTGCCCTAAGTTGGCAGGGTGTACCCAGACGTGGGCCCCTTGCACATTTTGCCACTGTATTCAACCTAGCCAGGCTGATGAAGGGTGTTGCCCAAAAACCGGTCCCAGGATGCTTGTTTCCGGTTCAGGGAAGACCTGGCTTTGCAGTTCGGGCTGGACTGTTCCCATGAAGCACTGGGTCAAGACTGATTTCCATATAGCTGGGTCTGAACTGAGGTGGCGAATTGAGCTAAAGAATGATGATGGATTCAACCCAGATTTGTGACTGTGGGTGAGTGTCTGAAAAGTTTCAGTGCTCCGGCCATCATCTCCTTGTGTTTGCTTTGTTTGCCCTAAGTTGGCAGGGTATGCCCAGACGTGGGTCCCTTGCACACTTTGCCACTGGATTCAAGCTAGCCTGGCTGATGAAGGGTGTTACCCAGAAACCAGTCCCAGGATACTTGTTTCCGGTTCAGGGAAGACCTGGCTTGGCAGTTTGGGCTGGACTGTTCCCATGAGGCACAGGGTCAAGACTGATTTGCATATAGCTGGGTCCGAACTGAGGTGGCGAAGTGAGCTAAAGAATGATGATGGATTCAACCCGCATCTGTGACTCGGGGTGAGTGTCTGAAAAGTTTCAGCGCTCTGTCCATCATCTCCTTGTGTTTGCTTTGTTCGACCTAAGTTGGCAGGGTATGCCCAGACGTGGGTCCTTTGCTCACTTTGCCACAGGATTCAAGCTAGCCTTGGCTGATGAAGGGTGTTACCCAGAAACCAGTCCCAGGATGCTGGTTTCCGGTTCAGGGAAGACCCGGCTTGGCAGTTCGGGCTGGACTGTTCCCATGAAGCACTGGGTCGAGACTGATTTCCATATAGCTGGGTCCGAACTGAGGTGACGAAGTGAGCTAAAGAATGATGATGGATTCAACCCGGATCTGTGACTATGGGTGAGTGTCTGAAAAGTTTCAGCGCTCCATCCATCAACTCCTTGTGTTTACTTTGTTCGCCCTAAGTTGGCAGGGTATGCCCAGACGTAGGTCCCTTGCACACTTTGCCACTGGATTCAAGTTAGCCAGGCTGATGAAGGGTGTTACCCAAAAACCGGTCCCAGGGTGCTTGTTTCCGGTTCAGAGAAGACCTTGCTTGGCTGTTCGGGCTGGACTGTTCGAATGAGACACAGGGTCAAGACTGATTTGCATATAGCTGGGTCTGAATTGAGGCGGCGAAGTGAGCTAAAGAATGATGATGGATTCAACCCACATCTGTGACTGGGGCGAGTGTCTGAAAAGTTTCAGCGCTCCGTCCATCATCTCCTTGTGTTTGCTTCGTTCGCCCTAAGTTGGCAGGGTATGCCCAGACGTGGGTCATTTGCTCACTTTGCTACAGGATTCAAGCTAGCTTGGCTGATGAAGGGTGTTACGCAGAAACCAGTCCGTGGATGCTTGTTTCCGGTTCAGGGAAGACCTGGCTTGGCAGTTCAGATTGGACTGTTCCAATGAGGCACAGGGTCAAGACTGATTTCCATATAGCTGGGTCCGAACTGAGGTGGCGAAGTGAGCTTAAGAATGATGATGGATTCAACCCAGATCTGTGGCTCTGGGTGAGTGTCTGAAAAGTTTCAGTGCTCCGTCCATCATCTCCTGGTGTTTTCTTTGTTTGCCCTAAGTTGGCAGGGTTTGCCCAGACGTGGGCCCCTTGCACACTTTGCCACTGGATTCAAGCTAGCCAGGCTGATGAAGGGTGTTAACCAAAAACTGGTCCCAGGATGCTTGTTTCAGGTTCAGGGAAGACCTGGCTCGGCTGTTCGGGCTGGACTGTTCCCATGAGACACAGGGTCAAGACTGATTTGTATATAGCTGGGTCTGAATTGCGGTGGCGAAATGAGCTAAAGAATGATGATGGATTCAACCCACATCTGTGACTTGGGGAGAGTGTCTGAAAAATTTCAGCGTTCCATCCATCATCTCCTTGTGTTTGCTTCATTCGCCCTAAGTTGGCAGGGTATGCCCAGACGTGGGCCCCTTGCACACTTTGCCACTGGATTCAAGCTAGCCAGGCTGATGAAGGGTGTTGCCCAAAAACTGGTCCCAGGATGCTTGTTTCCGGTTCAGGGAAGACTTGGCTTGGCTGTTCGGGCTGGACTGTTCCCATGAGACACAGGGTCAAGACTGATTTGCATATAGCTGGGTCTGAATTGCGGTGGCGAAATGAGCTAAAGAATGATGATGGATTCAACCCACATCTGTGACTGGGGGTGAGTGTCTGAAAAATGTCAACGTTCCGTCCATCATTTCCTTGTGTTTGCTTCGTTCACCCTAAGTTGGCAGGGTATGCCCAGACGTGGGTCCTTTGCTCACTTTGCCACAAGATTCAAGCTAGCTTGGCTGATGAAGGGTGTTACCCAGAAACCAGTTCCAGGATGCTTGTTTCCTGTTCAGGGAAGACCTGGCTCGGCAGTTCGGGCTGGACTGGTCCCATGAGGCACATGGTCAAGACTGATTTGCATATAGCTGGGTGCGAACTGAGGTGGCGAAGTGAGGTAAAGAATGATGATGGATTCAACCCACATCTGTGACTGGGGCGAGTGTCTGAAAAGTTTCAGCGCTCCGTCCATCATCTCCTTGTGTTTGCTTCGTTCGCCCAAAGTTGGCAGGGTATGACAGACATTGGTCCCTTGCTCACTTTGACACTCTATTCAAGCTAGCCAGGCTGATGAATGGTGTTACCCAGAAACCGGTCCCAGGATGCTTGTTTTGGGTTCAGGGAGGACCTGGCTTGGCAATCCAAGCTGGACTGTTCCCATGAGGCACAGGGTCAAGACTTATTTGCATATAGCTGGGTCTGAACTGAGGTGGCGAAGTGAGTTAAAGAATGATGATGGATTCAATCCACATCTGTGACTGTGGGTGAGAGTCTGAAACATTTCAGTGCTCCGTCCATCATCTCCTTGTGTTTGCTTTGTTTGCCCTAAGTTGGCAGGGTATGACAGACAGGGGTCCCTTGCTCACTTTGCCACTGGATTCAAGCTAGCCTGGCGCATGAAGGGTGTTACCCTGAAACCGGTCCCAAGATGCTTGTTTCCGGCTAAGGGAAGACCCGGCTTGGAAGTTCGGGCCGGACTGTTCCCATGAGGCACAGCATCAAGACTGATTTGCATATACCTGGGTCCGAACTTAGGTGGCGAACTAAGCTAAAGTAATGATGATGGATTTAACCCAGATCTGTGACTGTGGGTGAGTGTCTGAAAAGTTTCAGTGCTCTGTACATCATCTCCTTGTGTTTCAATTGTTCGCCCTAAGTTGGCAGGGTGTGCCCAGACGTGGGCCCCTTGCACATTTTGCCACTGGATTCAACCTAGCCAGGCTGATGAAGGGTGTTGCCAAAAAAACGGTCCCAGGATGCTTGTTTCCGGTTCAGGGAAGACCTGGCTTTGCAGTTCGGTCTGGACTGTTCCCATGAAGCACAGGGTCAAGACTGATTTGCATATAGCTGGGTCTGAACTGAGGTGGCGAAGTGAGTTAAAGAATGATGATGGATTCAATCCACATCTGTGACTGTGGGTGAGAGTCTGAAACGTTTCAGTGCTCCGTCCATCATCTCCTTGTGTTTGCTTTGTTTGCCCTAAGTTGGCAGGGTATGACAGACATGGGTCCCTTGCTCACTTTGCCACTGGATTCAAGCTAGCCTGGCGCATGAAGGGTGTTACCCTGCAACCGGTCCCAGGATGCTTGTTTCCTGCTAAGGGAAGACCAGGCTTGGAAGTTCGGGCCGGACTGTTCCCATGAGGCACAGCATCAAGACTGATTTGCATATACCTGAGTCCGAACTGAGGTGGCGAACTGAGCTAAAGTAATGATGATGGATTCAACCCAGATCTGTGACTGTGGGTGAGTGTCTGAAAAGTTTCAGTGCTCCGTACATCATCTCCTTGTGTTTCAATTGTTTGCCCTAAGTTGGCAGGGTGTGCCCAGACGTGGGCCCCTTGCACATTTTGCCACTGTATTCAACCTAGCCAGGCTGATGAAGGGTGTTGCCCAAAAACCGGTCCCAGGATGCTTGTTTCCGGTTCAGGGAAGACCTGGCTTTGCAGTTCGGGCTGGACTGTTCCCATGAAGCACTGGGTCAAGACTGATTTCCATATAGCTGGGTCTGAACTGAGGTGGCGAATTGAGCTAAAGAATGATGATGGATTCAACCCAGATTTGTGACTGTGGGTGAGTGTCTGAAAAGTTTCAGTGCTCCGGCCATCATCTCCTTGTGTTTGCTTTGTTTGCCCTAAGTTGGCAGGGTATGCCCAGACGTGGGTCCCTTGCACACTTTGCCACTGGATTCAAGCTAGCCTGGCTGATGAAGGGTGTTACCCAGAAACCAGTCCCAGGATACTTGTTTCCGGTTCAGGGAAGACCTGGCTTGGCAGTTTGGGCTGGACTGTTCCCATGAGGCACAGGGTCAAGACTGATTTGCATATAGCTGGGTCCGAACTGAGGTGGCGAAGTGAGCTAAAGAATGATGATGGATTCAACCCGCATCTGTGACTCGGGGTGAGTGTCTGAAAAGTTTCAGCGCTCTGTCCATCATCTCCTTGTGTTTGCTTTGTTCGACCTAAGTTGGCAGGGTATGCCCAGACGTGGGTCCTTTGCTCACTTTGCCACAGGATTCAAGCTAGCCTTGGCTGATGAAGGGTGTTACCCAGAAACCAGTCCCAGGATGCTGGTTTCCGGTTCAGGGAAGACCCGGCTTGGCAGTTCGGGCTGGACTGTTCCCATGAAGCACTGGGTCAAGACTGATTTCCATATAGCTGAGTCCGAACTGAGGTGACGAAGTGAGCTAAAGAATGATGATGGATTCAACCCGGATCTGTGACTATGGGTGAGTGTCTGAAAAGTTTCAGCGCTCCATCCATCAACTCCTTGTGTTTACTTTGTTCGCCCTAAGTTGGCAGGGTATGCCCAGACGTAGGTCCCTTGCACACTTTGCCACTGGATTCAAGTTAGCCAGGCTGATGAAGGGTGTTACCCAAAAACCGGTCCCAGGGTGCTTGTTTCCGGTTCAGAGAAGACCTTGCTTGGCTGTTCGGGCTGGACTGTTCGAATGAGACACAGGGTCAAGACTGATTTGCATATAGCTGGATCTGAATTGAGGCGGCGAAGTGAGCTAAAGAATGATGATGGATTCAACCCACATCTGTGACTGGGGCGAGTGTCTGAAAAGTTTCAGCGCTCCGTCCATCATCTCCTTGTGTTTGCTTCGTTCGCCCTAAGTTGGCAGGGTATGCCCAGACGTGGGTCATTTGCTCACTTTGCTACAGGATTCAAGCTAGCTTGGCTGATGAAGGGTGTTACGCAGAAACCAGTCCGTGGATGCTTGTTTCCGGTTCAGGGAAGACCTGGCTTGGCAGTTCAGATTGGACTGTTCCAATGAGGCACAGGGTCAAGACTGATTTCCATATAGCTGGGTCCGAACTGAGGTGGCGAAGTGAGCTTAAGAATGATGATGGATTCAACCCAGATCTGTGGCTGTGGGTGAGTGTCTGAAAAGTTTCAGTGCTCCGTCCATCATCTCCTGGTGTTTTCTTTGTTCGCCCTAAGTTGGCAGGGTATGCCCAGACGTGGGCCCCTTGCACACTTTGCCACTGGATTCAAGCTAGCCTGGCTGATGAAGGGTGTTACCCAGAAACCAGTCCCAGGATACTTGTTTCCGGTTCAGGGAAGACCTGGCTTGGCAGTTCGGGCTAGACTGTTCCCATGAGGCACAGGGTCAAGACTGATTTGCATATAGCTGGGTCCGAACTGAGGTGGCGAAGTGAGCTAAAGAATGATGATGGATTCAACCCACATCTGTGACTCGGGGTGAGTGTCTGAAAAGTTTCAGCGCTCTGTTCATCATCTCCTTGTGTTTGCTTTGTTCGACCTAAGTTGGCAGGGTATGCCCAGACGTGGGTCCTTTGCTCACTTTGCCACAGGATTCAAGATAGCCTTGGCTGATGAAGGGTGTTACCCAGAAACCATCCCAGGATGCTGGTTTCCGGTTCAGGGAAGACCCAGCTTGGCAGTTCGGGCTGGACTGTTCCCATGAAGCACTGGGTCAAGACTGATTTCCAAATAGCTGGGTCCGAACTGAGGTGACGAAGTGAGCTAAAGAATGATGATGGATTCAACCCGGATCTGTGACTATGGGTGAGTGTCTGAAAAGTTTCAGCGCTCCGTCCATCAACTCCTTGTGTTTACTTTGTTCGCCCTAAGTTGGCAGGGTATGCCCAGACGTAGGTCCCTTGCACACTTTGCCACTGGATTCAAGATAGCAAGGCTGATGAAGGGTGTTACCCAGAAACCAGTCCCAGGATACTTGTTTCCGGTTCAGAGAAGACCTGGCTTGGCAGTTCAGACTGGACTGTTCCAATGAGGCACAGGGTCAAGACTGATTTCCATATAGTTGGGTCCGAACTGAGGTGGCGAAGTGAGCTTAAGAATGATGATGGATTCAACCCAGATCTGTGACTGGGTGCGAGTGTCTGAAAAATGTCAGCGTTCCATCCATCATCTCCTTGTGTTTGCTTCGTTCGCCCTAAGTTGGCAGGGTATGACCAGACGTGGGCCCCTTGCACACTTTGCCACTGGATTCAAGCTAGCCAGGCTGATGAAGGGTGTTGCCCAAAAACTGGTCCCAGGATGCTTGTTTCCAGTTCAGGGAAGACCTGGCTCGGCTGTTCGGGCTGGACTGTTCCCATGAGACACAGGGTCAAGACTGATTTGTATATAGCTGGGTCTGAATTGCGGTGGCGAAATGAGCTAAAGAATGATGGTGGATTCAACCCACATCTGTGACTGGGTGTGAGTGTCTGAAAAATGTTAGCGTTCCGTCCATCATCTCCTTGTGTTTGCTTCGTTCACCCTCAGTTGGCAGGGTATGCCCAGACGTAGGTCCTTTGCTCACTTTGCCACAAGATTCAAGCTAGCTTGGCTGATGAAGGGTGTTACCCAGAAACCAGTTCCAGGATGCTTGTTTCCTGTTCAGGGAAGACCTGGCTTGGCAGTTCGGGCAGGACTCTTCCCATGAGGCACAGGGTCAAGACTGATTTGCATAGAGCTGGGTCCGAACTGAGGTGGTTAAGTGAGGTAAAGAATGATGATGGATTCAACCCACATCTGTGACTGGGGCGAGTGTCTGAAAAGTTTCAGCGCTCCGTCCATCATCTCCTTGTGTTTGCTTCGTTTGCCCTAAGTTGGCAGGGGATGACAGACATGAGTCCCTTGAGCACTTTGACACTCTATTCAAGCTAGCCAGGCTGATGAATGGTGTTACCCAGAAACCGGTCCCAGGATGCTTGTTTTGGGTTCAGGGAGGACCTGGCTTGGCAGTTCAAGCTGGACTGTTCCCATGAGGCACAGGGTCAAGACTGATTTGCATATAGCTGGGTCTGAACTGAGGTGGCGAAGTGAGTTAAAGAATGATGATGGATTCAATCCACATCTGTGACTGTGGGTGAGAGTCTGAAACGTTTCAGTGCTCCGTTCATCATCTCCTTGTGTTTGCTTTGTTTGCCCTAAGTTGGCAGTGTATGACAGACATGGGTCCCTTGCTCCCTTTGCCACTGGATTCAAGCTAGCCTGGCGCATGAAGGGTGTTACCCTGCAACCGGTCCCAGGATGCTTGTTTCCGGCTAAGGGAAGACCCGGCTTGGAAGTTCGGGCCGGACTGTTCCCATGAGGCACAGCATCAAGAGACTGATTTGCATATACCTGGGTCCAAACTGAGGTGGCGAACTGAGCTGAAGTAATGATGATGGATTCAACCCAGATCTGTGACTGTGGGTGAGTGTCTGAAAAGTTTCAGTGCTCCGTACATCATCTCCTTGTGTTTCAATTGTTCGCCCTAAGTTGGCAGGGTGTGCCCAGACGTGGGCCCCTTGCACATTTTGCCACTGTATTCAACCTAGCCAGGCTGATGAAGGGTGTTGCCCAAAAACCGGTCCCAGGATGCTTGTTTCCGGTTCAGGGAAGACCTGGCTTTGCAGTTCGGGCTGGACTGTTCCCATGAAGCACTGGGTCAAGACTGATTTCCATATAGCTGGGTCTGAACTGAGGTGGCGAATTGAGCTAAAGAATGATGATGGATTCAACCCAGAATTGTGACTGGGGGTGAGTCTCTGAAAAGTTTCAGTGCTCCGGCCATCATCTCCTTGTGTTTGCTTTGTTTGCCCTAAGTTGGCAGGGTATGCCCAGACGTGGGTCCCTTGCACACTTTGCCACTGGATTCAAGCTAGCCTGGCTGATGAAGGGTGTTACCCAGAAACCAGTCCCAGGATACTTGTTTCCTGTTCAGGGAAGACCTGGCTTGGCAGTTTGGGCTGGACTGTTCCCATGAGGCACAGGGTCAAGACTGATTTGCATATAGCTGGGTCCGAACTGAGGTGGCGAAGTGAGCTAAAGAATGATGATGGATTCAACCCGCATCTGTGACTCGGGGTGAGTGTCTGAAAAGTTTCATCGCTCTGTCCATCATCTCCTTGTGTTTGCTTTGTTCGACCTAAGTTGGCAGGGTATGCCCAGACGTGGGTCCTTTGCTCACTTTGCCACAGGATTCAAGCTAGCCTTGGCTGATGAAGGGTGTTACCCAGAAACCAGTCCCAGGATGCTGGTTTCCGGTTCAGGGAAGACCCGGCTTGGCAGTTCGGGCTGGACTGTTCCCATGAAGCACTGGGTCAAGACTGATTTCCATATAGCTGGGTCCGAACTGAGGTGACGAAGTGAGCTAAAGAATGATGATGGATTCAACCCGGATCTGTGACTATGGGTGAGTGTCTGAAAAGTTTCAGCGCTCCATCCATCAACTCCTTGTGTTTACTTTGTTCGCCATAAGTTGGCAGGGTATGCCCAGACGTAGGTCCCTTGCACACTTTGCCACTGGATTCAAGCTAGCCAGGCTGATGAAGGGTGTTGCCCAAAAACTGGTCCCAGGATGCTTGTTAGACACTTCAAAAGGAGGAGTCGCGGAAATATAATATTGTGTTGATTTTGTTTAATGGTACACTAGGATGGTCTATACTAGTTAAGAGACCTCAGTGTATTATCTAGACTACCTCCTAGTGGCCCTCTCAGAAATTGTAAGGAGGACACTAGTAGAAAACAGTTGGTTTTAGGGTTAGTATTGATGTCTTACTGTATGTTTTGATTTATGTCATGTCATTGTGTATGTACATTGTTTTGTGTATACATGTTCTTCTTCATGAGCAGATGTCATTTTCTATGTAGTTTGAAAAATATTTTGATAGAATCTTTTTAGAGTAATTACCTAAGAGAGAGTAATTAAACGTGCTCTACTCAAAAATTTTCTCTGAGTATTAATTCCTTTAGACCATTTTTGCTTTGTATGATATTACGTAACTTACCCAGGTTTATAAAGGGTCAATTGGGTATACCCCTGTTGTTTGCACTTTTTTTTGTTTTTTTTTTTTCAGACGTAGGTCCCTTGCACACTTTCCCACTGGATTCAAGTTAGCCAGGCTGATGAAGGGTATTACCCAAAAACCGGTCCCAGGGTGCTTGTTTCCGGTTCAGAGAAGACCTTGCTTGGATGTTCGGGCTGGACTGTTCGAATGAGACACAGGGTCAAGACTGATTTCCATATAGCTGGGTCCGAACTGAGGTGACGAAGTGAGCTAAAGAATGATGATGGATTCAACCCGGATCTGTGACTATGGGTGAGTGTCTGAAAAGTTTCAGCGCTCCGTCCATCAACTCCTTGTGTTTACTTTGTTCGCCCTAAGTTGGCAGGGTATGCCCAGACGTAGGTCCCTTGCACACTTTGCCACTGGATTCAAGATAGCCAGGCTGATGAAGGGTGTTACCCAAAAACCGGTCCCAGGATGCTTGTTTCCGGTTCAGACAAGACCTTGCTTGGCTGTTCGGGCTGGACTGTTCGAATGAGACACAGGGTCAAGACTGATTTGCATATAGCTGGGTCTGAATTGAGGTGGCGAAGTGAGTTAAAGAATGATGATGGATTCAACCCACATCTGTGACTGGGGCGAGTGTCTGAAAAGTTTCAGCGCTCCGTCCATCATCTCCTTCTGTTTGCTTCGTTCGCCCTAAGTTGGCAGGGTATGCCCAGACGTGGGTCCTTTGCTCACTTTGCTACAGGATTCAAGCTAGCTTGGCTGATGAAGGGTGTTACCCAGAAACCAGTCCGTGGATGCTTGTTTCCAGTTCAGGGAAGACCTGGCTTGGCAGATCAGACTGGACTGTTCCAATGAGGCACAGAGTCAAGACTGATTTCCATATAGCTGGGTCCGAACTGAGGTGGCGAAGTGAGCTTAAGAATGATGATGGATTCAACCCAGATCTGTGGCTGTGGGTGAGTGTCTGAAAAGTTTCAGTGCTCCGTCAATCATCTCCTGGTGTTTTCTTTGTTCGCCCTAAGTTGGCAGGGTATGCCCAGACGTGGGCCCCTTGCACACTTTGCCACTGGATTCAAGCTAGCCTGGCTGATGAAGGGTGTTACCCAGAAACCAGTCCCAGGATACTTGTTTCCGGTTCAGGGAAGACCTGGCTTGGCAGTTCGGGCTAGACTGTTCCCATGAGGCACAGGGTCAAGACTGATTTGCATATAGCTGGGTCCGAACTGAGGTGGCGAAGTGAGCTAAAGAATGATGATGGATTCAACCCACATCTGTGACTCGGGGTGAGTGTCTGAAAAGTTTCAGCGCTCTGTTCATCATCTCCTTGTGTTTGCTTTGTTCGACCTAAGTTGGCAGGGTATGCCCAGACGTGGGTCCTTTGCTCACTTTGCCACAGGATTCAAGATAGCCTTGGCTGATGAAGGGTGTTACCCAGAAACCATCCCAGGATGCTGGTTTCCGGTTCAGGGAAGACACGGCTTGGCAGTTCGGGCTGGACTGTTCCCATGAAGCACTGGGTCAAGACTGATTTCCATATAGCTGGGTCCGAACTGAGGTGACGAAGTGAGCTAAAGAATGATGATGGATTCAACCCGGATCTGTGACTATCGGTGAGTGTCTGAAAAGTTTCAGCGCTCCGTCCATCAACTCCTTGTGTTTACTTTGTTCGCCCTAAGTTGGCAGGGTATGCCCAGACGTAGGTCCCTTGCACACTTTGCCACTGGATTCAAGATAGCCAGGCTGATGAAGGGTGTTACCCAGAAACCAGTCCCAGGATACTTGTTTCCGGTTCAGGGAAGACCTGGCTTGGCAGTTCAGACTGGACTGTTCCAATGAGGCACATGGTCAAGACTGATTTCCATATAGCTGGGTCCGAACTGAGGTGGCGAAGTGAGCTTAAGAATGATGATGGATTCAACCCAGATCTGTGACTGGGTGTGAGTGTCTGAAAAATGTCAGCGTTCCATCCATCATCTCCTTGTGTTTGCTTCGTTCGCCCTAAGTTGGCAGGGTATGACCAGACGTGGGCCCCTTGCACACTTTGCCACTGGATTCAAGCTAGCCAGGCTGATGAAGGGTGTTGCCCAAAAACTGGTCCCAGGATGCTTGTTTCCAGTTCAGGGAAGACCTGGCTCGGCTGTTCGGGCTGGACTGTTCCCATGAGACACAGGGTCAAGACTGATTTGCATATAGCTGGGTCTGAATTGCGGTGGCGAAATGAGCTAAAGAATGATGGTGGATTCAACCCACATCTGTGACTGGGGGTGAGTGTCTGAAAAATGTTAGCGTTCCGTCCATCATCTCCTTGTGTTTGCTTCGTTCACCCTCAGTTGGCAGGGTATGCCCAGACGTAGGTCCTTTGCTCACTTTGCCACAAGATTCAAGCTAGCTTGGCTGATGAAGGGTGTTACCCAGAAACCAGTTCCAGGGTGCTTGTTTCCTGTTCAGGGAAGACCTGGCTTGGCAGTTCGGGCAGGACTCTTCCCATGAGGCACAGGGTCAAGACTGATTTGAATACAGCTGGGTCCGAACTGACGTGGTTAAGTGAGGTAAAGAATGATGATGGATTCAACCCACATCTGTGACTGGGGCGAGTGTCTGAAAAGTTTCAGCGCTCCGTCCATCAACTCCTTGTGTTTACTTTGTTCGCCCTAAGTTGGCAGGGTATGCCCAGACGTAGGTCCCTTGCACACTTTGCCACTGGATTCAAGATAGCCAGGCTGATGAAGGGTGTTACCCAAAAACCGGTCCCAGGATGCTTGTTTGCGGTTCAGACAAGACCTTGCTTCGCTGTTCGGGCTGGACTGTTCGAATGAGACACAGGGTCAAGACTGATTTGCATATAGCTGGGTCTGAATTGAGGTGGCGAAGTGAGTTAAAGAATGATGATGGATTCAACCCACATCTGTGACTGGGGCGAGTGTCTGAAAAGTTTCAGCGCTCCGTCCATCATCTCCTTCTGTTTGCTTAGTTCGCCCTAAGTTGGCAGGGTATGCCCAGACGTGGGTCCTTTGCTCACTTTGCTACAGGATTCAAGCTAGCTTGGCTGATGAAGGGTGTTACCCAGAAACCAGTCCGTGGATGCTTGTTTCCAGTTCAGGGAAGACCTGGCTTGGCAGATCTGACTGGACTGTTCCAATGAGGCACAGAGTCAAGACTGATTTCCATATAGCTGGGTCCGAACTGAGGTGGCGAAGTGAGCTTAAGAATGATGATGGATTCAACCCAGATCTGTGGCTGTGGGTGAGTGTCTGAAAAGTTTCAGTGCTCCGTCAATCATCTCCTGGTGTTTTCTTTGTTCGCCCTAAGTTGGCAGGGTATGCCCAGACGTGGGCCCCTTGCACACTTTGCCACTGGATTCAAGATAGCCTGGCTGATGAAGGGTGTTACCCAGAAACCAGTCCCAGGATACTTGTTTCCGGTTCAGGGAAGACCTGGCTTGGCAGTTCGGGCTAGACTTTTCCCATGAGGCACAGGGTCAAGACTGATTTGCATATAGCTGGGTCCGAACTGAGGTGGCGAAGTGAGCTAAAGAATGATGATGGATTCAACCCACATCTGTGACTCGGGGTGAGTGTCTGAAAAGTTTCAGCGCACTGTTCATCATCTCCTTGTGTTTGCTTTGTTCGACCTAAGTTGGCAGGGTATGCCCAGACATGGGTCCTTTGCTCACTTTGCCACAGGATTCAAGATAGCCTTGGCTGATGAAGGGTGTTACCCAGAAACCATCCTAGGATGCTGGTTTCCGGTTCAGGGAAGACACGGCTTGGCAGTTCAGGCTGGACTGTTCCCATGAAGCACTGGGTCAAGACTGATTTCCATATAGCTGGGTCCGAACTGAGGTGACGAAGTGAGCTAAAGAATGATGATGGATTCAACCCGGATCTGTGACTATGGGTGAGTGTCTGAAAAGTTTCAGCGCTCCGTCCATCAACTCCTTGTGTTTACTTTGTTCGCCCTAAGTTGGCAGGGTATGCCCAGACGTAGGTCCCTTGCACACTTTGCCACTGGATTCAAGATAGCCAGGCTGATGAAGGGTGTTACCCAGAAACCAGTCCCAGGATACTTGTTTCCGGTTCAGGGAAGACCTGGCTTGGCAGTTCAGACTGGACTGTTCCAATGAGGCACAGGGTCAAGACTGATTTCCATATAGCTGGGTCCGAACTGAGGTGGCGAAGTGAGCTTAAGAATGATGATGGATTCAACCCATATCTGTGACTGGGTGTGAGTGTCTGAAAAATGTCAGCGTTCCATCCATCATCTCCTTGTGTTTGCTTCGTTCGCCCTAAGTTGGCAGGGTATGACCAGACGTGGGCCCCTTGCACACTTTGCCACTGGATTCAAGCTAGCCAGGCTGATGAAGGGTGTTGCCCAAAAACTGGTCCCAGGATGCTTGTTTCCAGTTCAGGGAAGACCTGGCTCGGCTGTTCGGGCTGGACTGTTCCCATGAGACACAGGGTCAAGACTGATTTGCATATAGCTGGGTCTGAATTGCGGTGGCGAAATGAGCTAAAGAATGATGGTGTATTCAACCCACATCTGTGACTGGGGGTGAGTGTCTGAAAAATTTTAGAGTTCCGTCCATCATCTCCTTGTGTTTGCTTCGTTCACCCTCAGTTGGCAGGGTATGCCCAGACGTAGGTCCTTTGCTCACTTTGCCACAAGATTCAAGCTAGCTTGGCTGATGAAGGGTGTTACCCAGAAACCAGTTCCAGGATGCTTGTTTCCTGTTCAGGGAAGACCTGGCTTGGCAGTTCGGGCAGGACTCTTCCCATGAGGCACAGGGTCAAGACTGATTTGCATAGAGCTGGGTCCGAACTGAGGTGGTTAAGTGAGGTAAGAATGATGATGGATTCAACCCACATCTGTGACTGGGGCGAGTGTCTGAAAAGTTTCAGCGCTCCGTCCATCATCTCCTTGTGTTTGCTTCGTTTGCCCTAAGTTGGCAGGGGATGACAGACATGAGTCCCTTGCTCACTTTGACACTCTATTCAAGCTAGCCAGGCTGATGAATGGTGTTACCCAGAAACCGGTCCCAGGATGCTTGTTTTGGGATCAGGGAGGACCTGGCTTGACAGTTCAAGCTGGACTGTTCCCATGAGGCACAGGGTCAAGACTGATTTGCATATAGCTGGGTCTGAACTGAGGTGGCGAAGTGAGTTAAAGAATGATGATGGATTCAATCCACATCTGTGACTGTGGGTGAGAGTCTGAAACGTTTCAGTGCTCCGTCCATCATCTCCTTGTGTTTGCTTTGTTTGCCCTAAGTTGGCAGGGTATGACAGACATAGGTCCCTTGCTCCCTTTGCCACTGGATTCAAGCTAGCCTGGCGCATGAAGGGTGTTACCCTGCAACCGGTCCCAGGATGCTTGTTTCCGGCTAAGGGAAGACCCGGCTTGGAAGTTCGGGCCGGACTGTTCCCATGAGGCACAGCATCAAGACTGATTTGCATATACCTTGGTCCAAACTAAGGTGGTGAACTGAGCTAAAGTAATGATGATGGATTCAACCCAGATCTGTGACTGTGGGTGAGTGTCTGAAAAGTTTCAGTGCTCCGTACATCATCTCCTTGTGTTTCAATTGTTCGCCCTAAGTTGGCAGGGTGTGCCCAGACGTGGGCCCCTTGCACATTTTGCCACTGTATTCAACCTAGCCAGGCTGATGAAGGGTGTTGCCCAAAAACCGGTCCCAGGATGCTTGTTTCCGGTTCAGGGAAGACCTGGCTTTGCAGTTCGGGCTGGACTGTTCCCATGAAGCACTGGGTCAAGACTGATTTCCATATAGCTGGGTCTGAACTGAGGTGGCGAATTGAGCTAAAGAATGATGATGGATTCAACCCAGATTTGTGACTGGGGGTGAGTCTCTGAAAAGTTTCAGTGCTCCGGCCATCATCTCCTTGTGTTTGCTTTGTTTGCCCTAAGTTGGCAGGGTATGCCCAGACGTGGGTCCCTTGCACACTTTGCCACTGGATTCAAGCTAGCCTGGCTGATGAAGGGTGTTACCCAGAAACCAGTCCCAGGATACTTGTTTCCTGTTCAGGGAAGACCTGGCTTGGCAGTTTGGGCTGGACTGTTCCCATGAGACACAGGGTCAAGACTGATTTGCATATAACTGGGTCCGAACTGAGGTGGCGAAGTGAGCTAAAGAATGATGATGGATTCAACCCGCATCTGTGACTCGGGGTGAGTGTCTGAAAAGTTTCAGCGCTCTGTCCATCATCTCCTTGTGTTTGCTTTGTTCGACCTAAGTTGGCAGGGTATGCCCAGACGTGGGTCCTTTGCTCACTTTGCCACAGGATTCAAGCTAGCATTGGCTGATGAAGGGTGTTACCCAGAAACCAGTCCCAGGATGCTGGTTTCCGGTTCAGGGAAGACCCGGCTTGGCAGTTCGGGCTGGACTGTTCCCATGAAGCACTGGTTCAAGACTGATTTCCATATAGCTGGGTCCGAACTGTGGTGACGAAGTGAGCTAAAGAATGATGATGGATTCAACCCGGATCTGTGACTATGGGTGAGTGTCTGAAAAGTTTCAGCGCTCCATCCATCAACTCCTTGTGTTTACTTTGTTCGCCCTAAGTTGGCAGGGTATGCCCAGACGTAGGTCCCCTGCACACTTTGCCACTGGATTCAAGTTAGCCAGGCTGATGAAGGGTATTACCCAAAAAACGGTCCCAGGGTGCTTGTTTCCGGTTCAGAGAAGACCTTGCTTGGCTGTTCGGGCTGGACTGTTCGAATGAGACACAGGGTCAAGACTGATTTCCATATAGCTGGGTCCGAACTGAGGTGGCGAAGTGAGCTTAAGAATGATGATGGATTCAACCCAGATCTGTGGCTGTGGGTGAGTGTCTGAAAAGTTTCAGTGCTCCGTCCATCATCTCCTGGTGTTTTCTTTGTTCGCTCTAAGTTGGCAGCGTATGCCCAGACGTGGGCCCCTTGCACACTTTGCCACTGGATTCAAGCTAGCCAGGCTGATGAAGGGTGTTGCCCAAAAACTGGTCCCAGGATGCTTGTTTCCGGTTCAGGGAAGACCTGGCTCGGCTTTTCGGGCTGGACTGTTCCCATGAGACACAGGGTCAAGACTGATTTGTATATAGCCTGGTCTGAATTGCAGTGGCGAAATGAGATAAAGAATGAAGATGGATTCAACCCACGTCTGTGACTGGGGGTGAGTGTCTGAAAAATGTCAGCTTCCGTCCATCATCTTGTGTTTGCTTCGTTCACCCTAAGTTGGCAGGGTATGCCCAGACGTGGGTCCTTTGCTCACTTTGCCACAAGATTCAAGCTAGCTTGGATGATGAAGGGTGTTACCCAGAAACCAGTTCCAGGATTTTTGTTTCCTGTTCAGGGAAGACCTGGTTTGGCAGTTCGGGCTGGACTGGTCCCATGAGGCACAGGGTCAAGACTGATTTCCATATAGCTGGGTCCGAACTGAGGTGGCGAAGTGAGCTTAAGAATGATGATGGATTCAACCCAGATCTGTGGCTGTGGGTGAGTGTCTGAAAAGTTTCAGTGCTCCGTCCATCATCTCCTGGTGTTTGCTTTGTTTGCCCTAAGTTGGCAGGGTATGACCAGACGTGGGCCCCTTGCACACTTTGCCACTGGATTCAAGCTAGCCAGGCTGATGAAGTGTATTGCCCAAAAACTGGTCCCAGGATGCTTGTTTCCGGTTCAGGGAAGACCTGGCTCGGCTTTTCGGGCTGGACTGTTCCCATGAGACACAGGGTCAAGACTGATTTGTATATAGCCTGGTCTGAATTGCGGTGGCAAAATGAGCTAAAGATGATGATGGATTCAACCCACATCTGTGACTTGGGGAGAGTGTCTGAAAAATTTCAGCGTTCCATCCATCATCTCCTTGTGTTTGCTTCATTCGCCCTAAGTTGGCAGGGTATGCCCAGACGTGGGCCCCTTGCACAATTTGCCACTGGATTCAAGCTAGCCAGGCTGATGAAGGGTGTTGCCCAAAAACTAGTCCCAGGATGCTTGTTTCCGGTTCAGGGAAGACTTGGCTTGGCTGTTCGGGCTGGACTGTTCCCATGAGACACAGGGTTAAGACTGATTTGCATATAGCTGGGTCTGAATTGCGGTGGCGAAATGAGATAAAGAATGAACATGGATTCAACCCACGTCTGTGACTGGGGGTGAGTGTCTGAAAAATGTCAGCGTTCCGCCCATCAGCTTGTGTTTGCTTCGTTCACCCTAAGTTGGCAGGGTATGCCCAGACGTGGGTCCTTTGCTCACTTTGCCACAAGATTCAAGCTAGCTTGGCTGATGAAGGGTGTTACCCAGAAACCAGTTCCAGGATTTTTGTTTCCTGTTCAGGGAAGACCTGGCTTGGCAGTTCGGGCTGGACTGGTCCCATGAGGCACAGGGTCAAGACTGATTTCCATATAGCTGGGTCCGAACTGAGGTGGCGAAGTGAGCTTAACAATGATGATGGATTCAACCCAGATCTGTGGCTGTGGGTGAGTGTCTGAAAAGTTTCAGTGCTCCGTCCATCATCTCCTGGTGTTTGCTTTGTTTGCCCTAAGTTGGCAGGGTATGACCAGACGTGGGCCCCTTGCAAACTTTGCCACTGGATTCAAGCTAGCCAGGCTGATGAAGGGTGTTGCCCAAAAACTGGTCCCAGGATGCTTGTTTCCAGTTCAGGGAAGACCTGTCTCCGCTGTTCGGGCTGGACTGTTCCCATGAGACACAGGGTAAAGACTGATTTGTATATAGCTGGGTCTGAATTGCGGTGGCGAAATGAGCTAATGAATGATGGTGGATTCAACCCACATCTGTGACTGGGGGTGAGTGTCTGAAAAATGTCAGCGTTCCGTCCATCATCTCCTTGTGTTTGCTTCGTTCACCCTAAGTTGGCAGGGTATGCCCAGACGTGGGTCCTTTGCTCACTTTGCCACAAGATTCAAGCTAGCTTGGCTGATGAAGGGTGTTACCCAGAAACCAGTTCCAGGATGCTTGTTTCCTGTTCAGGGAAGACCTGGCTTGGCAGTTCGGGCAGGACTCTTTCTATGAGGCACAGGGTCAAGACTGATTTGCATAGAGCTGGGTCCGAACTGAGGTGGTGAAGTGAGGTAAAGAATGATGATGGATTCAACCCACATCTGTGACTGGGGCGAGTGTCTGAAAAGTTTCAGTGCTCCGTCCATCATCTCCTTGTGTTTGCTTCGTTTGCCCTAAGTTGGCAGGGGATGACAGACATGAGTCCCTTGCTCACTTTGACACTCTATTCAAGCTAGCCAGGCTGATGAATGGTGTTACCCAGAAACCGGTCCCAGGATGCTTGTTTTGGGTTCAGGGAGGACCTGGCTTGGCAGTTCAAGCTGGACTGTTCCCATGAGGCACAGGGTCAAGACTGATTTCCATATAGCTGGGTCCGAACTGAGGTGGCGAAGTGAGCTAAAGAATGATGATGGATTCAACCCACATCTGTGACTCGGGGTGAGTGTCTGAAAAGTTTCAGCGCTCTGTCCATCATCTCCTTGTGTTTGCTTTGTTCGACCTAAGTTGGCAGGGTATGCCCAGACGTGGGTCCTTTGCTCACTTTGCCACAGGATTCAAGCTAGCCTTGGCTGATGAAGGGTGTTACCCAGAAACCAGTCCCAGGATGCTGGTTTCCGGCTCAGGGAAGACCCGGCTTGGCAGTTCGGGCTGGACTGTTCCCATGAAGCACTGGGTCAAGACTGATTTCCATATAGCTGGGTCCGAACTGAGGTGACGAAGTGAGCTAAAGAATGATGATGGATTCAACCCGGATCTGTGACTATGGGTGAGTGTCTGAAAAGTTTCAGCGCTCCATCCATCAACTCCTTGTGTTTACTTTGTTCGCCCTAAGTTGGCAGGGTATGCCCAGATGTAGGTCCCTTGCACACTTTGCCACTTGATTCAAGTTAGCCAGGCTGATGAAGGGTGTTACCCAAAAACCGGTCCCAGGGTGCTTGTTTCCGGTTCAGAGAAGACCTTGCTTGGCTGTTCGGGCTGGACTGTTCGAATGAGACACAGGGTCAAGACTGATTTGCATATAGCTGGGTCTGAATTGAGGCGGCGAAGTGAGCTAAAGAATGATGATGGATTCAACCCACATCTGTGACTGGGGCGAGTGTCTGAAAAGTTTCAGCGCTACGTCCATCATCTCCTTGTGTTTGCTTCGTTCGCCCTAAGTTGGCAGGGTATGCCCAGACGTGGGTCATTTGCTCACTTTGCTACAGGATTCAAGCTAGCTTGGCTGATGAAGGGTGTTACCCAGAAACCAGTCCGTGGATGCTTGTTTCCTGTTCAGGGAAGACCTGGCTTGGCAGTTCAGACTGGACTGTTCCAATGAGGCACAGGGTCAAGACTGATTTCCATATAGCTGGGTCCGAACTGAGGTGGCGAAGTGGGCTTAAGAATGATGATGGATTCAACCCAGATCTGTGGCTGTGGGTGAGTGTCTGAAAAGTTTCAGCGTTCCATCCATCATCTCCTTGTGTTTGCTTCATTCGCCCTAAGTTGGCAGGGTATGCCCAGACGTGGGCCCCTTGCACACTTTGCCACTGGATTCAAGCTAGCCAGGCTGATGAAGGGTGTTGCCCAAAAACTGGTCCCAGGATGCTTGTTTCCAGTTCAGGGAAGACCTGGCTCGGCTGTTCGGGCTGGACTGTTCCCATGAGACACAGGGTCAAGACTGATTTGTATATAGCTGGGTCTGAATTGCGGTGGCGAAATGAGCTAAAGAATGATGGTGGATTCAACCCACATCTGTGACTGGGTGTGAGTGTCTGAAAAATGTTAGCGTTCCGTCCATCATCTCCTTGTGTTTGCTTCGTTCACCCTCAGTTGGCAGGGTATGCCCAGACGTAGGTCCTTTGCTCACTTTGCCACAAGATTCAAGCTAGCTTGGCTGATGAAGGGTGTTACCCAGAAACCAGTTCCAGGATGCTTGTTTCCTGTTCAGGGAAGACCTGGCTTGGCAGTTCGGGCAGGACTCTTCCCATGAGGCACAGGGTCAAGACTGATTTGCATAGAGCTGGGTCCGAACTGAGGTGGTTAAGTGAGGTAAAGAATGATGATGGATTCAACCCACATCTGTGACTGGGGCGAGTGTCTGAAAAGTTTCAGCGCTCCGTCCATCATCTCCTTGTGTTTGCTTCGTTTGCCCTAAGTTGGCAGGGGATGACAGACATGAGTCCCTTGCTCACTTTGACACTCTATTCAAGCTAGCCAGGCTGATGAATGGTGTTACCCAGAAACCGGTCCCAGGATGCTTGTTTTGGGTTCAGGGAGGACCTGGCTTGGCAGTTCAAGCTGGACTGTTCCCATGAGGCACAGGGTCAAGACTGATTTGCATATAGCTGGGTCTGAACTGAGGTGGCGAAGTGAGTTAAAGAATGATGATGGATTCAATCCACATCTGTGACTGTGGGTGAGAGTCTGAAACGTTTCAGTGCTCCGTCCATCATCTCCTTGTGTTTGCTTTGTTTGCCCTAAGTTGGCAGGGTATGACAGACATGGGTCCCTTGCTCACTTTGCCACTGGATTCAAGCTAGCCTGGTGCATGAAGGGTGTTACCCTGCAACCGGTCCCAGGATGCTTGTTTCCGGCTAACGGAAGACCCGGCTTGGAAGTTCGGGCCGGACTGTTCCCATGAGGCACAGCATCAAGACTTATTTGCATATACCTGGGTCCGAACTGAGGTGGCGAACTGAGCTAAAGTAATGATGATGGATTTAACCCAGATCTGTGACTGTGGGTGAGTGTCTGAAAAGTTTCAGTGCTCCGTACATCATCTCCTTGTGTTTCAATTGTTCGCCCTAAGTTGGCAGGGTGTGCCCAGACGTGGGCCCCTTGCACATTTTGCCACTGTATTCAACCTAGCCAGGCTGATGAAGGGTGTTGCCCAAAAACCGGTCCCAGGATGCTTGTTTCCGGTTCTGGGAAGACCTGGCTTTGTAGTTCGGGCTGGACTGTTCCCATGAGGCAAAGGGTCAAGACTGATTTGCATATAGCTGGGTCCGAACTGAGGTGGCGAAGTGAGCTAAAGAATGATGATGGATTCAACCCACATCTGTGACTCGGGGTGAGTGTCTGAAAAGTTTCAGCGCTCTGTCCATCATCTCCTTGTGTTTGCTTTGTTCGACCTAAGTTGGCAGGGTATGCCCAGACGTGGGTCCTTTGCTCACTTTGCCACAGGATTCAAGCTAGCCTTGGCTGATGAAGGGTGTTACCCAGAAACCAGTCCCAGGATGCTGGTTTCCGGCTCAGGGAAGACCCGGCTTGGCAGTTCGGGCTGGACTGTTCCCATGAAGCACTGGGTCAAGACTGATTTCCATATAGCTGGGTCCGAACTGAGGTGACGAAGTGAGCTAAAGAATGATGATGGATTCAACCCGGATCTGTGACTATGGGTGAGTGTCTGAAAAGTTTCAGCGCTCCATCCATCAACTCCTTGTGTTTACTTTGTTCGCCCTAAGTTGGCAGGGTATGCCCAGATGTAGGTCCCTTGCACACTTTGCCACTTGATTCAAGTTAGCCAGGCTGATGAAGGGTGTTACCCAAAAACCGGTCCCAGGGTGCTTGTTTCCGGTTCAGAGAAGACCTTGCTTGGCTGTTCGGGCTGGACTGTTCGAATGAGACACAGGGTCAAGACTGATTTGCATATAGCTGGGTCTGAATTGAGGCGGCGAAGTGAGCTAAAGAATGATGATGGATTCAACCCACATCTGTGACTGGGGCGAGTGTCTGAAAAGTTTCAGCGCTACGTCCATCATCTCCTTGTGTTTGCTTCGTTCGCCCTAAGTTGGCAGGGTATGCCCAGACGTGGGTCATTTGCTCACTTTGCTACAGGATTCAAGCTAGCTTGGCTGATGAAGGGTGTTACCCAGAAACCAGTCCGTGGATGCTTGTTTCCTGTTCAGGGAAGACCTGGCTTGGCAGTTCAGACTGGACTGTTCCAATGAGGCACAGGGTCAAGACTGATTTCCATATAGCTGGGTCCGAACTGAGGTGGCGAAGTGGGCTTAAGAATGATGATGGATTCAACCCAGATCTGTGGCTGTGGGTGAGTGTCTGAAAAGTTTCAGCGTTCCATCCATCATCTCCTTGTGTTTGCTTCATTCGCCCTAAGTTGGCAGGGTATGCCCAGACGTGGGCCCCTTGCACACTTTGCCACTGGATTCAAGCTAGCCAGGCTGATGAAGGGTGTTGCCCAAAAACTGGTCCCAGGATGCTTGTTTCCGGTTCAGGGAAGACTTGGCTTGGCTGTTCGGGCTGGACTGTTCCCATGAGACACAGGGTTAAGACTGATTTGCATATAGCTGGGTCTGAATTGCGGTGGCGAAATGAGCTAAAGAATGATGATGGATTCAACCCACGTCTGTGACTGGGGGTGAGTGTCTGAAAAATGTCAGCGTTCCGTCCATCATCTTGTGTTTGCTTCGTTCACCCTAAGTTGGTAGGGTATGCCCAGACGTGGGTCCTTTGCTCACTTTGCCACAAGATTCAAGCTAGCTTGGCTGATGAAGGGTGTTACCCAGAAACCAGTTCCAGGATGCTTGTTTCCTGTTCAGGGAAGACCTGGCTTGGCAGTTCGGGCTGGACTGGTCCCATGAGGCACAGGGTCAAGACTGATTTCCATATAGCTGGGTCCGAACTGAGGTGGCGAAGTTTGCTTAAGAATGATGATGGATTCAACCCAGATCTGTGGCTGTGGGTGAGTGTCTGAAAAGTTTCAGTGCTCCGTCCATCATCTCCTGGTGTTTGCTTTGTTTGCCCTAAGTTGGCAGGGTATGACCAGACGTGGGCCCCTTGCACACTTTGCCACTGGATTCAAGCTAGCCAGGCTGATGAAGGGTGTTGCCCAAAAACTGGTCCCAGGATGCTTGTTTCCAGTTCAGGGAAGACCTGGCTCGGCTGTTCGGGCTGGACTGTTCCCATGAGACACAGGGTCAAGACTGATTTGTATATAGCTGGGTCTGAATTGCGGTGGCGAAATGAGCTAAAGAATGATGGTGGATTCAACCCACATCTGTGACTGGGGGTGAGTGTCTGAAAAATGTCAGCGTTCCGTCCATCATCCCCTTGTGTTTGCTTCGTTCACCCTAAGTTGGCAGGGTATGCCCAGACGTGGGTCCTTTGCTCACTTTGCCACAAGATTCAAGCTAGCTTGGGTGATGAAGGGTGTTACCCGTAAACCAGTTCCAGGATGCTTGTTTCCTGTGCAGGGAAGACCTGGCTTGGCAGTTCAGGCAGGACTCTTCCCATGAGGCACAGGGTCAAGACTGATTTGCATAGAGCTGGGTCCGAACTGAGGTGGTGAAGTGAGGTAAAGAATGATGATGGATTCAACCCACATCTGTGACTGGGGCGAGTGTCTGAAAAGTTTCAGCGCTCCGTCCATCATCTCCTTGTGTTTGCTTCGTTTGCCCTAAGTTGGCAGGGGATGACAGACATGAGTCCCTTGCTCACTTTGACACTCTATTCAAGCTAGCCAGGCTGATGAATGGTGTTACCCAGAAACCGGTCCCAGGATGCTTGTTTTGGGTTCAGGGAGGACCTGGCTTGGCAGTTCAAGCTGGACTGTTCCCATGAGGCACAGGGTCAAGACTGATTTTCATATAGCTGGGTCTGAACTGAGGTGGCGAAGTGAGTTAAATAATGATGATGGATTCAATCCACATCTGTGACTGTGGATGAGAGTCTGAAACGTTTCAGTGCTCCGTCCATCATCTCCTTGTGTTTGCTTTGTTTGCCCTAAGTTGGCAGGGTATGACAGACATGGGTCCCTTGCTCACTTTGCCACTGGATTCAAGCTAGCCTGGCGCATGAAGGGTGTTACCCTGCAACCGGTCCCAGGATGCTTGTTTCCGGCTAAGGGAAAACCCGGCTTGGAAGTTCGGGCCGGACTGTTCCCATGAGGCACAGCATCAAGACTGATTTGCATATACCTGGGTCCGAACTGAGGTGGCGAACTGAGCTAAAGTAATGATGATGGATTCAACCCAGATCTGTGACTGTGGGTGAGTGTCTGAAAAGTTTCAGTGCTCCGTACATCATCTCCTTGTGTTTCAATTGTTCGCCCTAAGTTGGCAGGGTGTGCCCAGACGTGGGCCCCTTGCACATTTTGCCACTGGATTCAACCTAGCCAAGCTGATGAAGGGTGTTGCCCAAAAACCGGTCCCAGGATGCTTGTTTCCGGTTCAGGGAAGACCTGGCTTTGCAGTTCGGGCTGGACTATTCCCATGAAGCACTGGGTCAAGACTGATTTCCATATAGCTGGGTCTGAACTGAGGTGGCGAATTGAGCTAAAAAATGATGATGGATTCAACCCAGATTTGTGACTGGGGGTGAGTCTCTGAAAAGTTTCAGTGCTCCGGCCATCATCTCCTTGTGTTTGCTTTGTTTGCCCTAAGTTGGCAGGGTATGCCCAGACGTGGGTCCCTTGCACACTTTGCCACTGGATTCAAGCTAGCCTGGCTGATGAAGGGTGTTACCCAGAAACCAGACCCAGGATACTTGTTTCCGGTTCAGGGAAGACCTGGCTTGGCAGTTTGGTCTGGAGTGTTCCCATGAGGCACAGGGTCAAGACTGATTTGCATATAGCTGGGTCCGAACTGAGGTGGCGAAGTGAGCTAAAGAATGATGATGGATTCAACCCACATCTGTGACTCGGGGTGAGTGTCTGAAAAGTTTCAGCGCTCTGTCCATCATCTCCTTGTGTTTGCTTTGTTCGACCTAAGTTGGCAGGGTATGCCCAGACGTGGGTCCTTTGCTCACTTTGCCACAGGATTCAAGCTAGCCTTGGCTGATGAAGGGTGTTACCCAGAAACCAGTCCCAGGATGCTGGTTTCCGGTTTAGGGAAGACCCGGCTTGGCAGTTTGGGCTGGACTGTTCTCATGAAGCACTGGGTCAAGACTGATTTCCATATAGCTGGGTCCGAACTGAGGTGATGAAGTGAGCTAAAGAATGATGATGGATTCAACCCGGATCTGTGACTATGGGTGAGTGTCTGAAAAGTTTCAGCGCTCCATCCATCAACTCCTTGTGTTTACTTTGTTCGCCCTAAGTTGGCAGGGTATGCCCAGACGTAGGTCCCTTGCACACTTTGCCACTGGATTCAAGTTAGCCAGGCTGATGAAGGGTGTTACCCAAAACTGGTCCCAGGATGCTTGTTTCCGGTTCAGAGAAGACCTTGCTTGGCTGTTCCGGCTGGACTGTTCGAATGAGACACAGGGTCAAGACTGATTTGCATATAGCTGGGTCTGAATTGAGGCGGCGAAGTGAGCTTAAGAATGATGATGGATTCAACCCAGATCTGTGGCTGTGTATGAGTGTTTGAAAAGTTTCAGCGCTCTGTCCATCATCTCCTTGTGTTTGCTTCGTTCGCCCTAAGTTGGCAGGGTATGCCCAGACGTGGGTCATTTGCTCACTTTGCTACAGGATTCAAGCTAGCTTGGCTGATGAAGGGTGTTACCCAGAAACCAGTCCGTGGATGCTTGTTTCCTGTTCAGGGAAGACCTGGCTTGGCAGTTCAGACTGGACTGTTCCAATGAGGCACAGGGTCAAGACTGATTTCCATATAGCTGGGTCCGAACTGAGGTGGCGACGTGAGCTTAAGAATGATGATGGATTCAACCCAGATCTGTGGCTGTGTATGAGTGTTTGAAAAGTTTCAGTGCTCCGTCCATCATCTACTGGTGTTTTCTTTGTTCGCCCTAAGTTGGCAGGGTATGCCCAGACGTGGGCCCCTTGCACACTTTGCCACTGGATTCAAGCTAGCCAGGCTGATGAAGGGTGTTGCCCAAAAACTGGTCCCAGGATGCTTGTTTCCGGTTCAGGGAAGACCTGTCTCGGCTGTTCGGGCTGGACTGTTCCCATGAGACACAGGGTCAAGACTGATTTGTATATAGCTGGGTCTGAATTGCGGTGGCGAAATGAGCTAAAGAATGATGATGGATTCAACCCACATCTGTGACTTGGGGAGAGTGTCTGAAAAATTTCAGCGTTCCATCCATCATCTCCTTGTGTTTGCTTCATTCGCCCTAAGTTGGCAGGGTATGCCCAGACGTGGGCCCCTTGCACACTTTGCCACTGGATTCAAGCTAGCCAGGCTGATGAAGGGTGTTGCCCAAAAACTGGTCCCAGGATGCTTGTTTCCGGTTCAGGGAAGACCTGTCTCCGCTGTTCGGGCTGGACTGTTCCCATGAGACACAGGGTAAAGACTGATTTGTATATAGCTGGGTCTGAATTGCGGTGGTGAAATGAGCTAAAGAATGATAATGTATTCAACCCACAACTGTGACTGGGGGTGAGGGTCTGAAAAATTTCAGCGTTCCATCCATCATCTCCTTGTGTTTGCTTTGTTCGCCCTAAGTTGGCAGGGTATGCCCAGACGTGGGCCCCTTGCACACTTTGCCAAAGGAATCAAGCTAGCCAGGCTGATGAAGGGTGTTGCCCAAAAACTGGTCCCAGGATGCTTGTTTCCGTTTCAGGGAAGACTTGGCTTGGCTGTTCGGGCTGGACTGTTCCCATGAGACACAGGGTCAAGACTGATTTGTATGTAGCTGGGTCTGAATTGCGGTGGCGAGATTAGCTAAAGAATGATGAAGGATTCAACCCACATCTGTGACTCGGGGTGAGTGTCTGAAAAATGTCAGCGTTCCGTCCATCATCTCCTTGTGTTTGCTTCGTTCACCCTAAGTTGGCAGGGTATGCCCAGACGTGGGTCCTTTGCTCACTTTGCCACAAGATTCAAGCTAGCTTGACTGATGAAGCGTGTTACCCAGAAACCGGTCCCAGGATGCTTGTTTCCGGTTCAGAGAAGACCTTGCTTGGCTGTTCGGGCTGGACTGTTCGAAAGAGACACAGGGTCAAGACTGATTTGCATATAGCTGGGTCTGAATTGAGGTGGCGAAATGAGCTAAAGAATGATGGTGGATTCAACCCACATCTGTGACTGGGGGTGAGTGTCTGAAAAATTTCAGCGTTCCGTCCATCATCTCCTTGTGTTTGCTTCGTTCACCCTAAGTTGGCAGGGTATGCCCAGACGTGGGTCCTTTGCTCACTTTGCCACAAGATTCAAGCTAGCTTGGCTGATGAAGGGTGTTACCCAGAAACCAGTTCCAGGATGCTTGTTTCCTGTTCAGGGAAGACCTGGCTTGGCAGTTCGGGCAGGACTCTTCCCATGAGGCACAGGGTCAAGACTGATTTGCATAGAGCTGGGTCCGAACTGAGGTGGTGAAGTGAGGTAAAGAATGATGATGGATTCAACCCACATCTGTGACTGGGGCGAGTGTCTGAAAAGTTTCAGTGCTCCGTCCATCATCTCCTTGTGTTTGCTTCGTTTGCCCTAAGTTGGCAGGGGATGACAGACATGAGTCCCTTGCTCACTTTGACACTCTATTCAAGCTAGCCAGGCTGATGAATGGTGTTACCCAGAAACCGGTCCCAGGATGCTTGTTTTGGGTTCAGGGAGGACCTGGCTTGGCAGTTCAAGCTGGACTGTTCCCATGAGGCACAGGGTCAAGACTGATTTGCATATAGCTGGGTCTGAACTGAGGTGGCGAAGTGAGTTAAAGAATGATGATGGATTCAATCCACATCTGTGACTGTGGGTGAGAGTCTGAAACGTTTCAGTGCTCCGTCCATCATCTCCTTGTGTTTGCTTTGTTTGCCCTAAGTTGGCAGGGTATGACAGACATGGGTCCCTTGCTCACTTTGCCACTGGATTCAAGCTAGCCTGGTGCATGAAGGGTGTTACCCTGCAACCGGTCCCAGGATGCTTGTTTCCGGCTAAGGGAAGACCCGGCTTGGAAGTTCGGGCCGGACTGTTCCCATGAGGCACAGGGTCAAGACTGATTTGCATATAGCTGGGTCCGAACTGAGGTGGCGAACTGAGCTAAAGTAATGATGATGGATTTAACCCAGATCTGTGACTGTGGGTGAGTGTCTGAAAAGTTTCAGTGCTCCGTACATCATCTCCTTGTGTTTCAATTGTTCGCCCTAAGTTGGCAGGGTATGCCCAGACGTGGGTCCTTTGCTCACTTTGCCACAGGATTCAAGCTAGCCTTGGCTGATGAAGGGTGTTACCCAGAAACCAGTCCCAGGATGCTGGTTTCCGGCTCAGGGAAGACCCGGCTTGGCAGTTCGGGCTGGACTGTTCCCATGAAGCACTGGGTCAAGACTGATTTCCATATAGCTGGGTCCGAACTGAGGTGACGAAGTGAGCTAAAGAATGATGATGGATTCAACCCGGATCTGTGACTATGGGTGAGTGTCTGAAAAGTTTCAGCGCTCCATCCATCAACTCCTTGTGTTTACTTTGTTCGCCCTAAGTTGGCAGGGTATGCCCAGATGTAGGTCCCTTGCACACTTTGCCACTTGATTCAAGTTAGCCAGGCTGATGAAGGGTGTTACCCAAAAACCGGTCCCAGGGTGCTTGTTTCCGGTTCAGAGAAGACCTTGCTTGGCTGTTCGGGCTGGACTGTTCGAATGAGACACAGGGTCAAGACTGATTTGCATATAGCTGGGTCTGAATTGAGGCGACGAAGTGAGCTAAAGAATGATGATGGATTCAACCCACATCTGTGACTGGGGCGAGTGTCTGAAAAGTTTCAGCGCTACGTCCATCATCTCCTTGTGTTTGCTTCGTTCGCCCTAAGTTGGCAGGGTATGCCCAGACGTGGGTCATTTGCTCACTTTGCTACAGGATTCAAGCTAGCTTGGCTGATGAAGGGTGTTACCCAGAAACCAGTCTGTGGATGCTTGTTTCCTGTTCAGGGAAGACCTGGCTTGGCAGTTCAGACTGGACTGTTCCAATGAGGCACAGGGTCAAGACTGATTTCCATATAGCTGGGTCCGAACTGAGGTGGCGAAGTGGGCTTAAGAATGATGATGGATTCAACCCAGATCTGTGGCTGTGGGTGAGTGTCTGAAAAGTTTCAGCGTTCCATCCATCATCTCCTTGTGTTTGCTTCATTCGCCCTAAGTTGGCAGGGTATGCCCAGACGTGGGCCCCTTGCACACTTTGCCACTGGATTCAAGCTAGCCAGGCTGATGAAGGGTGTTGCCCAAAAACTGGTCCCAGGATGCTTGTTTCCGGTTCAGGGAAGACTTGGCTTGGCTGTTCGGGCTGGACTGTTCCCATGAGACACAGGGTTAAGACTGATTTGCATATAGCTGGGTCTGAATTGCGGTGGCGAAATGAGCTAAAGAATGATGATGGATTCAACCCACGTCTGTGACTGGGGGTGAGTGTCTGAAAAATGTCAGCGTTCCGTCCATCATCTTGTGTTTGCTTCGTTCACCCTAAGTTGGTAGGGTATGCCCAGACGTGGGTCCTTTGCTCACTTTGCCACAAGATTCCATCTAGCTTGGCTGATGAAGGGTGTTACCCAGAAACCAGTTCCAGGATGCTTGTTTCCTGTTCAGGGAAGACCTGGCTTGGCTGTTCGGGCTGGACTGGTCCCATGAGGCACAGGGTCAAGACTGATTTCCATATAGCTGGGTCCGAACTGAGGTGGCGAAGTTTGCTTAAGAATGATGATGGATTCAACCCAGATCTGTGGCTGTGGGTGAGTGTCTGAAAAGTTTCAGTGCTCCGTCCATCATCTCCTGGTGTTTGCTTTGTTTGCCCTAAGTTGGCAGGGTATGACCAGACGTGGGCCCCTTGCACACTTTGCCACTGGATTCAAGCTAGCCAGGCTGATGAAGGGTGTTGCCCAAAAACTGGTCCCAGGATGCTTGTTTCCAGTTCAGGGAAGACCTGGCTCGGCTGTTCGGGCTGGACTGTTCCCATGAGACACAGGGTCAAGACTGATTTGTATATAGCTGGGTCTGAATTGCGGTGGCGAAATGAGCTAAAGAATGATGGTGGATTCAACCCACATCTGTGACTGGGGGTGAGTGTCTGAAAAATGTCAGCGTTTCGTCCATCATCTCCTTGTGTTTGCTTCGTTCACCCTAAGTTGGCAGGGTATGCCCAGACGTGGGTCCTTTGCTCACTTTGCCACAAGATTCAAGCTAGCTTGGGTGATGAAGGGTGTTACCCGTAAACCAGTTCCAGGATGCTTGTTTCCTGTTCAGGGAAGACCTGGCTTGGCAGTTCAGGCAGGACTCTTCCCATGAGGCACAGGGTCAAGACTGATTTGCATAGAGCTGGGTCCGAACTGAGGTGGTGAAGTGAGGTAAAGAATGATGATGGATTCAACCCACATCTGTGACTGGGGCGAGTGTCTGAAAAGTTTCAGTGCTCCGTCCATCATCTCCTTGTGTTTGCTTCGTTTGCCCTAAGTTGGCAGGGGATGACAGACATGAGTCCCTTGCTCACTTTGACACTCTATTCAAGCTAGCCAGGCTGATGAATGGTGTTACCCAGAAACCGGTCCCAGGATGCTTGTTTTGGGTTCAGGGAGGACCTGGCTTGGCAGTTCAAGCTGGACTGTTCCTATGAGGCACAGGGTCAAGACTGATTTTCATATAGCTGGGTCTGAACTGAGGTGGCGAAGTGAGTTAAATAATGATGATGGATTCAATCCACATCTGTGACTGTGGATGAGAGTCTGAAACGTTTCAGTGCTCCGTCCATCATCTCCTTGTGTTTGCTTTGTTTGCCCTAAGTTGGCAGGGTATGACAGACATGGGTCCCTTGCTCACTTTGCCACTGGATTCAAGCTAGCCTGGCGCATGAAGGGTGTTACCCTGCAACCGGTCCCAGGATGCTTGTTTCCGGCTAAGGGAAAACCCGGCTTGGAAGTTCGGGCCGGACTGTTCCCATGAGGCACAGCATCAAGACTGATTTGCATATACCTGGGTCCGAACTGAGGTGGCGAACTGAGCTAAAGTAATGATGATGGATTCAACCCAGATCTGTGACTGTGGGTGAGTGTCTGAAAAGTTTCAGTGCTCCGTACATCATCTCCTTGTGTTTCAATTGTTTGCCCTAAGTTGGCAGGGTGTGCCCAGACGTGGGCCCCTTGCACATTTTGCAACTGGATTCAACCTAGCCAAGCTGATGAAGGGTGTTGCCCAAAAACCGGTCCCAGAATGCTTGTTTCCGGTTCAGGGAAGACCTGGCTTTGCAGTTCGGGCTGGACTGTTCCCATGAAGCACTGGGTCAAGACTGATTTCCATATAGCTGGGTCTGAACTGAGGTGGCGAATTGAGCTAAAAAATGATGATGGATTCAACCCAGATTTGTGACTGGGGGTGAGTCTCTGAAAAGTTTCAGTGCTCCGGCCATCATCTCCTTGTGTTTGCTTTGTTTGCCCTAAGTTGGCAGGGTATGCCCAGACGTGGGTCCTTTGCTCACTTTGCCACAGGATTCAAGCTAGCCTTGGCTGATGAAGGGTGTTACCCAGAAACCAGTCCCAGGATGCTGGTTTCCGGCTCAGGGAAGACCCGGCTTGGCAGTTCGGGCTGGACTGTTCCCATGAAGCACTGGGTCAAGACTGATTTCCATATAGCTGGGTCCGAACTGAGGTGACGAAGTGAGCTAAAGAATGATGATGGATTCAACCCGGATCTGTGACTATGGGTGAGTGTCTGAAAAGTTTCAGCGCTCCATCCATCAACTCCTTGTGTTTACTTTGTTCGCCCTAAGTTGGCAGGGTATGCCCAGATGTAGGTCCCTTGCACACTTTGCCACTTGATTCAAGTTAGCCAGGCTGATGAAGGGTGTTACCCAAAAACCGGTCCCAGGGTGCTTGTTTCCGGTTCAGAGAAGACCTTGCTTGGCTGTTCGGGCTGGATTGTTCGAATGAGACACAGGGTCAAGACTGATTTGCATATAGCTGGGTCTGAATTGAGGCGGCGAAGTGAGCTAAAGAATGATGATGGATTCAACCCACATCTGTGACTGGGGCGAGTGTCTGAAAAGTTTCAGCGCTACGTCCATCATCTCCTTGTGTTTGCTTCGTTCGCCCTAAGTTGGCAGGGTATGCCCAGACGTGGGTCATTTGCTCACTTTGCTACAGGATTCAAGCTAGCTTGGCTGATGAAGGGTGTTACCCAGAAACCAGTCCGTGGATGCTTGTTTCCTGTTCAGGGAAGACCTGGCTTGGCAGTTCAGACTGGACTGTTCCAATGAGGCACAGGGTCAAGACTGATTTCCATATAGCTGGGTCCGAACTGAGGTGGCGAAGTGGGCTTAAGAATGATGATGGATTCAACCCAGATCTGTGGCTGTGGGTGAGTGTCTGAAAAGTTTCAGCGTTCCATCCATCATCTCCTTGTGTTTGCTTCATTCGCCCTAAGTTGGCAGGGTATGCCCAGACGTGGGCCCCTTGCACACTTTGCCACTGGATTCAAGCTAGCCAGGCTGATGAAGGGTGTTGCCCAAAAACTGGTCCCAGGATGCTTGTTTCCGGTTCAGGGAAGACTTGGCTTGGCTGTTCGGGCTGGACTGTTCCCATGAGACACAGGGTTAAGACTGATTTGCATATAGCTGGGTCTGAATTGCGGTGGCGAAATGAGCTAAAGAATGATGATGGATTCAACCCACGTCTGTGACTGGGGGTGAGTGTCTGAAAAATGTCAGCGTTCCGTCCATCATCTTGTGTTTGCTTCGTTCACCCTAAGTTGGTAGGGTATGCCCAGACGTGGGTCCTTTGCTCACTTTGCCACAAGATTCAAGCTAGCTTGGCTGATGAAGGGTGTTACCCAGAAACCAGTTCCAGGATGCTTGTTTCCTGTTCAGGGAAGACCTGGCTTGGCAGTTCGGGCTGGACTGGTCCCATGAGGCACAGGGTCAAGACTGATTTCCATATAGCTGGGTCCGAACTGAGGTGGCGAAGTTTGCTTAAGAATGACGATGGATTCAACCCAGATCTGTGGCTGTGGGTGAGTGTCTGAAAAGTTTCAGTGCTTCGTCCATCATCTCCTGGTGTTTGCTTTGTTTGCCCTAAGTTGGCAGGGTATGACCAGACGTGGGCCCCTTGCACACTTTGCCACTGGATTCAAGCTAGCCAGGCTGATGAAGGGTGTTGCCCAAAAACTGGTCCCAGGATGCTTGTTTCCAGTTCAGGGAAGACCTGGCTCGGCTGTTCGGGCTGGACTGTTCCCATGAGACACAGGGTCAAGACTGATTTGTATATAGCTGGGTCTGAATTGCGGTGGCGAAATTAGCTAAAGAATGATGGTGGATTCAACCCACATCTGTGACTGGGGGTGAGTGTCTGAAAAATGTCAGCGTTCCGTCCATCATCTCCTTGTGTTTGCTTCGTTCACCCTAAGTTGGCAGGGTATGCCCAGACGTGGGTCCTTTGCTCACTTTGCCACAAGATTCAAGCTAGCTTGGGTGATGAAGGGTGTTACCCGTAAACCAGTTCCAGGATGCTTGTTTCCTGTTCAGGGAAGACCTGGCTTGGCAGTTCAGGCAGGACTCTTCCCATGAGGCACAGGGTCAAGACTGATTTGCATAGAGATGGGTCCGAACTGAGGTGGTGAAGTGAGGTAAAGAATGATGATGGATTCAACCCACATCTGTGACTGGGGCGAGTGTCTGAAAAGTTTCAGCGCTCCGTCCATCATCTCCTTGTGTTTGCTTCGTTTGCCCTAAGTTGGCAGGGGATGACAGACATGAGTCCCTTGCTCACTTTGACACTCTATTCAAGCTAGCCAGGCTGATGAATGGTGTTACCCAGAAACCGGTCCCAGGATGCTTGTTTTGGGTTCAGGGAGGACCTGGCTTGGCAGTTCAAGCTGGACTGTTCCCATGAGGCACAGGGTCAAGACTGATTTTCATATAGCTGGGTCTGAACTGAGGTGGCGAAGTGAGTTAAATAATGATGATGGATTCAATCCACATCTGTGACTGTGGATGAGAGTCTGAAACGTTTCAGTGCTCCGTCCATCATCTCCTTGTGTTTGCTTTGTTTGCCCTAAGTTGGCAGGGTATGACAGACATGGGTCCCTTGCTCACTTTGCCACTGGATTCAAGCTAGCCTGGCGCATGAAGGGTGTTACCCTGCAATCGGTCCCAGGATGCTTGTTTCCGGCTAAGGGAAAACCCGGCTTGGAAGTTCGGGCCGGACTGTTCCCATGAGGCACAGCATCAAGACTGATTTGCATATACCTGGGTCCGAACTGAGGTGGCGAACTGAGCTAAAGTAATGATGATGGATTCAACCCAGATCTGTGACTGTGGGTGAGTGTCTGAAAAGTTTCAGTGCTCCGTACATCATCTCCTTGTGTTTCAATTGTTCGCCCTAAGTTGGCAGGGTGTGCCCAGACGTGGGCCCCTTGCACATTTTGCCACTGGATTCAACCTAGCCAAGCTGATGAAGGGTGTTGCCCAAAAACCGGTCCCAGGATGCTTGTTTCCGGTTCAGGGAAGACCTGGCTTTGCAGTTCGGGCTGGACTGTTCCCATGAAGCACTGGGTCAAGACTGATTTCCATATAGCTGGGTCTGAACTGAGGTGGCGAATTGAGCTAAAAAATGATGATGGATTCAACCCAGATTTGTGACTGGGGGTGAGTCTCTGAAAAGTTTCAGTGCTCCGGCCATCATCTCCTTGTGTTTGCTTTGTTTGCCCTAAGTTGGCAGGGTATGCCCAGATGTGGGTCCCTTGCACACTTTGCCACTGGATTCAAGCTAGCCTGGCTGATGAAGGGTGTTACCCAGAAACCAGTCCCAGGATACTTGTTTCCGGTTCAGGGAAGACCTGGCTTGGCAGTTTGGGCTGGACTGTTCCCATGAGGCACAGGGTCAAGACTGATTTGCATATAGCTGGGTCCGAACTGAGGTGGCGAAGTGAGCTAAAGAATGATGATGGATTCAACCCACATCTGTGACTCGGGGTGAGTGTCTGAAAAGTTTCAGCGCTCTGTCCATCATCTCCTTGTGTTTGCTTTGTTCGACCTAAGTTGGCAGGGTATGCCCAGACGTGGGTCCTTTGCTTACTTTGCCACAGGATTCAAGCTAGCCTTGGCTGATGAAGGGTGTTACCCAGAAACCAGTCCCAGGATGCTGGTTTCCGGTTCAGGGAAGACCCGGCTTGGCAGTTTGGGCTGGACTGTTCTCATGAAGCACTGGGTCAAGACTGATTTCCATATAGCTGGGTCCGAACTGAGGTGATGAAGTGAGCTAAAGAATGATGATGGATTTAACCCGGATCTGTGACTATGGGTGAGTGTCTGAAAAGTTTCAGCGCTCCATCCATCAACTCCTTGTGTTTACTTTGTTCGCCCTAAGTTGGCAGGGTATGCCCAGACGTAGGTCCCTTGCACACTTTGCCACTGGATTCAAGTTAGCCAGGCTGATGAAGGGTGTTACCCAAAAACCGGTCCCAGGATGCTTGTTTCCGGTTCAGAGAAGACCTTGCTTGGCTGTTCGGGCTGGACTGTTCGAATGAGACACAGGGTCAAGACTGATTTGCATATAGCTGGGTCTGAATTGAGGCGGCGAAGTGAGCTAAAGAATGATGATGGATTCAACCCACATCTGTGACTGGGGCGAGTGTCTGAAAAGTTTCAGCGCTCCCTCCATCATCTCCTTGTGTTTGCTTCGTTCGCCCTAAGTTGGCAGGGTATGCCCAGACGTGGGTCATTTGCTCACTTTGCTACAGGATTCAAGCTAGCTTGGCTGATGAAGGGTGTTACCCAGAAACCAGTCCGTGGATGCTTGTTTCCTGTTCAGGGAAGACCTGGCTTGGCAGTTCAGACTGGACTGTTCCAATGAGGCACAGGGTCAAGACTGATTTCCATATAGCTGGGTCCGAACTGAGGTGGCGAAGTGAGCTTAAGAATGATGATGGATTCAACCCAGATCTGTGGCTGTGTATGAGTGTCTGAAAAGTTTCAGTGCTCCGTCCATCATCTCCTGGTGTTTTCTTTGTTCGCCCTAAGTTGGCAGGGTATGCCCAGACGTGGGCCCCTTGCACACTTTGCCACTGGATTCAAGCTAGCCAGGCTGATGAAGGGTGTTGCCCAAAAACTGGTCCCAGGATGCTTGTTTCCGGTTCAGGGAAGACCTGTCTCGGCTGTTCGGGCTGGACTGTTCCCATGAGACATAGGGTCAAGACTGATTTGTATATAGCTGGGTCTGAATTGCGGTGGCGAAATGAGCTAAAGAATGATGATGGATTCAACCCACATCTGTGACTTGGGGAGAGTGTCTGAAAAATTTCAGCGTTCCATCCATCATCTCCTTGTGTTTGCTTCATTCGCCCTAAGTTGGCAGGGTATGCCCAGACGTGGGCCCCTTGCACACTTTGCCACTGGATTCAAGCTAGCCAGGCTGATGAAGGGTGTTGCCCAAAAACTGGTCCCAGGATGCTTGTTTCCGGTTCAGGGAAGACTTGGCTTGTCTGTTCGGGCTGGACTGTTCCCATGAGACACAGGGTCAAGACTGATTTGCATATAGCTGGGTCTGAATTGCGGTGGCGAAATGAGCTAAAGAATGATGATGGATTCAACCCACATCTGTGACTGGGGGTGAGTGTCTGAAAAATGTCAACGTTCCGTCCATCATCTCCTTGTGTTTGCTTCGTTCACCCTAAGTTGGCAGGGTATGCCCAGACGTGGGTCCTTTGCTCACTTTGCCACAAGATTCAAGCTAGCTTGGCTGATGAAGGGTGTTACCCAGAAACCAGTTCCAGGATGCTTGTTTCCTGTTCAGGGAAGACCTGGCTTGGCAGTTCGGGCTTGACTGGTCCCATGAGGCACATGGTCAAGACTGATTTGCATATAGCTGGGTCTGAACTGAGGTGGCGAAGTGAGGTAAAGAATGATGATGGATTCAACCCACATCTGTGACTGGGGCGAGTGTCTGAAAAGTTTCAGCGCTCCGTCCATCATCTCCTTGTGTTTGCTTCGTTCGGCCTAAGTTGGCAGGGTATGACAGACATTGGTCCCTTGCTCACTTTGACACTCTATTCAAGCTAGCCAGGCTGATGAATGGTGTTACCCAGAAACCGGTCCCAGGATGCTTGTTTTGGGTTCAGGGAGGACCTGGCTTGGCAGTTCAAGCTGGACTGTTCCCATGAGGCACAGGGTCAAGACTGATTTGCATATAGCTGGGTCTGAACTGAGGTGGCGAAGTGAGTTAAAGAATGATGATGGATTCAATCCACATCTGTGACTGTGGGTGAGAATCTGAAACATTTCAGTGCTCCGTCCATCATCTCCTTGTGTTTGCTTTGTTTGCCCTAAGTTGGCAGGGTATGACAGACATGGGTCCCTTGCTCACTTTGCCACTGGATTCAAGCTAGCCTGGCGCATGAAGGGTGTTACCCTGCAACCGGTCCCAGGATGCTTGTTTCCGGCTAAGGGAAGACCCGGCTTGGAAGTTCGGGCCGGACTGTTCCCATGAGGCACAGCATCAAGACTGATTTGCATATACCTGGGTCCGAACTTAGGTGGCGAACTAAGCTAAAGTAATGATGATGGATTCAACCCAGATCTGTGACTGTGGGTGAGTGTCTGAAAAGTTTCAGTGCTCCGTACATCATCTCCTTGTGTTTCAATTGTTCTCCCTAAGTTGGCAGGGTGTGCCCAGACGTGGGCCCCTTGCACATTTTGCCACTGGATTCAACCTAGCCAGGCTGATGAAGGGTGTTGCCAAAAAAACGGTCCCAGGATGCTTGTTTCCGGTTCAGGGAAGACCTGGCTTTGCAGTTCGGGCTGGACTGTTCCCATGAAGCACTGGGTCAAGACTGATTTCCATATAGCTGGGTCTGAACTGAGGTGGAGAATTGAGCTAAAGAATGATGATGGATTCAACCCAGATCAGTGACTGGGGGTGAGTCTCTGAAAAGTTTCAGCGCTCCAGCCATCATCTCCTTGTGTTTGCTTTGTTTGCCCTAAGTTGGCAGGGTATGCCCAGACGTGGATCCCTTGCACACTTTGCCACTGGATTCAAGCTAGCCTGGCTGATGAAGGGTGTTACCCAGAAACCAGTCCCAGGATACTTGTTTCCGGTTCAGGGAAGACCTGGCTTGGCAGTTCAGCATGGACTGTTCCCATGAGGCACAGGGTCAAGACTGATTTGCATATAGCTGGGTCCGAACTGAGGTGGCGAAGTGAGCTAAAGAATGATGATGGATTCAACCCACATCTGTGACTCGGGGTGATTGTCTGAAAAGTTTCAGCGCTCTGTTCATCATCTCCTTGTGTTTGCTTTGTTCGCCCTAAATTAGCAGGGTATGCCGAGACGTGGGTCCTTTGTTCACTTTCCCACAAGATTCAAGCTAGCTTGGCTGATGAAGGGTGTTACCCAGAAACCAGTCCGTGGATGCTTGTTTCCAGTTCAGGGAAGACCTGGCTTGGCAGTTCAGACTGGACTGTTCCAATGAGGCACAGAGTCAAGACTGATTTCCATATAGCTGGGTCCGAACTGAGGTGGCGAAGTGAGCTTAAGAATGATGATGGATTCAACCCAGATCTGTGGCTGTGGGTGAGTGTCTGAAAAGTTTCAGTGCTCCGACAATCATCTCCTGGTGTTTTCTTTGTTCGCCCTAAGTTGGCAGGGTATGCCCAGACGTGGGCCCCTTGCACACTTTGCCACTGGATTCAAGCTAGCCTGGCTGATGAAGGGTGTTACCCAGAAACCAGTCCCAGGATACTTGTTTCCGGTTCAGGGAAGACCTGGCTTGGCAGTTCGGGCTAGACTGTTCCCATGAAGCACAGGGTCAAGACTGATTTGCATATAGCTGGGTCCGAACTGAGGTGGCGAAGTGAGCTAAAGAATGATGATGGATTCAACCCACATCTGTGACTCGGGGTGAGTGTCTGAAAAGTTTCAGCGCTCTGTTCATCATCTCCTTGTGTTTGCTTTGTTCGACCTAAGTTGGCAGGGTATGCCCAGACGTGGGTCCTTTGCTCACTTTGCCACGGGATTCAAGATAGCCTTGGCTGATGAAGGGTGTTACCCAGAAACCATCCCAGGATGCTGGTTTCCGGTTCAGGGAAGACCCGGCTTGGCAGTTCGGGCTGGACTGTTCTCATGAAGCACTGGGTCAAGACTGATTTCCATATAGCTGGGTCCGAACTGAGGTGACGAAGTGAGCTAAAGAATGATGATGGATTCAACCCGGATCTGTGACTATGGGTGAGTGTCTGAAAAGTTTCAGCGCTCCGTCCATCAACTCCTTGTGTTTACTTTGTTCGCCCTAAGTTGGCAGGGTATGCCCAGACGTATGTCCCTTGCACACTTTGCCACTGGATTCAAGATAGCCAGGCTGATGAAGGGTGTTACCCAGAAACCATCCCAGGATGCTGGTTTCCGGTTCAGGGAAGACCCGGCTTGGCAGTTCGGGCTGGACTGTTCCCATGAGGCACAGGGTCAAGACTGATTTGCATATAGCTGGGCCTGAACTGAGGTGGCGAAGTGAGCTAAAGAATGATGATGGATTCAACCCACATCTGTGACTCGGGGTGAGTGTCTGAAAAGTTTCAGCGCTCCCTCCATCATCTCCTTGTGTTTGTTTCGTTCGCCCTAAGTTGGCAGGGTATGCCCAGACGTGGGTCATTTGCTCACTTTGCTACAGGATTCAAGCTAGCTTGGCTGATGAAGGGTGTTACCCAGAAACCAGTCTGTGGATGCTTGTTTCCTGTTCAGGGAAGACCTGGCTTGGCAGTTCAGACTGGACTGTTCCAATGAGGCACAGGGTCAAGACTGATTTCCATATAGCTGGGTCCGAACTGAGGTGGCGAAGTGAGCTTAAGAATGATGATGGATTCAACCCAGATCTGTGGTTGTGTGTGAGTGTCTGAAAAGTTTCAGTGCTCCGTCCATCATCTCCTGGTGTTTTCTTTGTTCGCCCTAAGTTGGCAGGGTATGCCCAGACGTGGGCCCCTTGCACACTTTGCCACTGGATTCAAGCTAGCCAGGCTGATGAAGGGTGTTGCCCAAAAACTGGTCCCAGGATGCTTGTTTCCGGTTCAGGGAAGACCTGTCTCGGCTGTTCGGGCTGGACTGTTCCCATGAGACACAGGGTCAAGACTGATTTGTATATAGCTGGGTCTGAATTGCGGTGGCGAAATGAGCTAAAGAATGATGATGGATTCAACCCACATCTGTGACTTGGGGAGAGTGTCTGAAAAATGTCAGCGTTCCATCCATCATCTCCTTGTGTTTGCTTCATTCGCCCTAAGTTGGCAGGGTATGCCCAGACGTGGGCCCCTTGCACACTTTGCCACTGGATTCAAGCTAGCCAGGCTGATGAAGGGTGTTGCCCAAAAACTGGTCCCAGGATGCTTGTTTCCGGTTCAGGGAAGACTTGGCTTGGCTGTTCGGGCAGGACTGTTCCCATGAGACACAGGGTCAAGACTGATTTGTATATAGCTGGGTCTGAATTGCGGTGGCAAAATGAGCTAAAGAATGATGATGGATTCAACCCACATCTGTGACGGGGGGTGAGTGTCTGAGAAATTTCAGCGTTCCATCCATCATCTCCTTGTGTTTGCTTCGTTCGCCCTAAGTTGGCAGGGTATGCCCAGACGTGGGCCCCTTGCACACTTTGCCACTGGATTCAAGCTAGCCAGGCTGATGAAGGGTGTTGCCCAAAAACTGGTCCCAGGATGCTTGTTTCCGGTTCAGGGAAGACTTGGCTTGGCTGTTCGGGCTGGACTGTTCCCATGAGACACAGGGTTAAGACTGATTTGCATATAGCTGGGTCTGAATTGCGGTGGCGAAATGAGCTAAAGAATGATGATGGATTCAACCCACGTCTGTGACTGGGGGTGAGTGTCTGAAAAATGTCTGCGTTCCGTCCATCATCTTGTGTTTGCTTCGTTCACCCTAAGTTGGCAGGGTATGCCCAGACGTGGGTCCTTTGCTCACTTTGCCACAAGATTCAAGCTAGCTTGGCTGATGAAGGGTGTTACCCAGAAACCAGTTCCAGGATGCTTCTTTTCTGTTCAGGGAAGACCTGGCTTGGCAGTTCGGGCTGGACTGTTCCCATGAGGCACAGGGTCAAGACTGATTTGCATATAGCTGGGCCTGAACTGAGGTGGCGAAGTGAGCTAAAGAATGATGATGGATTCAACCCACATCTGTGACTCGGGGTGAGTGTCTGTAAAGTTTCAGCGCTCCCTCCATCATCTCCTTGTGTTTGCTTCGTTCGCCCTAAGTTGGCAGGGTATGCCCAGACGTGGGTCATTTGCTCACTTTGCTACAGGATTCAAGCTAGCTTGGCTGATGAAGGGTGTTACCCAGAAACCAGTCCGTGGATGCTTGTTTCCCGTTCAGGGAAGACCTGGCTTGGCAGTTCAGACTGGACTGTTCCAATGAGGCACAGGGTCAAGACTGATTTCCATATAGCTGGGTCCGAACTGAGGTGGCGAAGTGAGCTTAAGAATGATGATGGATTCAACCCAGATCTGTGGCTGTGTGTGAGTGTCTGAAAAGTTTCAGTGCTCCGTCCATGATCTCCTGGTGTTTTCTTTGTTCGCCCTAAGTTGGCAGGGTATGCCCAGACGTGGGCCCCTTGCACACTTTGCCACTGGATTCAAGCTAGCCAGGCTGATGAAGGGTGTTGCCCAAAAACTGGTACCAGGATGCTTGTTTCCGGTTCAGGGAAGACCTGTCTCGGCTGTTCGGGCTGGACTGTTCCCATGAGACACAGGGTCAAGACTGATTTGTATATAGCTGGGTCTGAATTGCGGTGGCGAAATGAGCTAAAGAATGATGATGGATTCAACCCACATCTGTGACTGGGGGTGAGTGTCTGAAAAATGTCAACGTTCCGTCCATCATCTCCTTGTGTTTGCTTCGTTCACCCTAAGTTGGCAGGGTATGCCCAGACGTGGGTCCTTTGCTCACTTTGCCACAAGATTCAAGCTAGCTTGGCTGATGAAGGGTGTTGCCCAAAAACTGGTCCCAGGATGCTTGTTTCCGGTTCAGGGAAGACTTGGCTTGGCTGTTCGGGCTGGACTGTTCCAATGAGACACAGGGTCAAGACTGATTTGCATATAGCTGGGTCTGAATTGCGGTGGCGAAATGAGCTAAAGAATGATGATGGATTCAACCCACATCTGTGACTGGGGGTGAGTGTCTGAAAAATGTCAACGTTCCGTCCATCATCTCCTTGTGTTTGCTTCGTTCACCCTAAGTTGGCAGGGTATGCCCAGACGTGGGTCCTTTGCTCACTTTGCCACAAGATTCAAGCTAGCTTGGCTGATGAAGGGTGTTACCCAGAAACCAGTTCCAGGATGCTTGTTTCCTGTTTAGGGAAGACCTGGCTTGGCAGTTCGGGCTTGACTGGTCCCATGAGGCACATGGTCAAGACTGATTTGCATATAGCTGGGTCCGAACTGAGGTGGCGAAGTGAGGTAAGGAATGATGATGGATTCAACCCACATCTGTGACTGGGGCGAGTGTCTGAAAAGTTTCAGCGCTCCGTCCATCATCTCCTTGTGTTTGCTTCGTTCGGCCTAAGTTGGCAGGGTATGACAGACATTGGTCCCTTGCTCACTTTGACACTCTATTCAAGCTAGCCAGGCTGATGAATGGTGTTACCCAGAAACCGGTCCCAGGATGCTTGTTTTGGGTTCAGGGAGGACCTGGCTTGGCAGTTCAAGCTGGACTGTTCCCATGAGGCACAGGGTCAAGACTGATTTTCATATAGCTGGGTCTGAACTGAGGTGGCGAAGTGAGTTAAAGAATGATGATGGATTCAATCCACATCTGTGACTGTGGGTGAGAGTCTGAAACATTTCAGTGCTCCGTCCATCATCTCCTTGTGTTTGCTTTGTTTGCCCTAAGTTGGCAGGATATGACAGACATGGGTCCCTTGCTCACTTTGCCACTGGATTCAAGCTAGCCTGGCGCATGAAGGGTGTTACCCTGCAACCGGTCCCAGGATGCTTGTTTCCGGCTAAGGGAAGACCCGGCTTGGAAGTTTGGGCCGGACTGTTCCCATGAGGCACAGCATCAAGACTGATTTGCATATACCTGGGTCCGAACTTAGGTGGCGAACTAAGCTAAAGTAATGATGATGGATTCAACCCAGATTTGTGACTGTGGGTGAGTGTCTGAAAAGTTTCAGTGCTCCGTACATCATCTCCTTGTGTTTCAATTGTTCGCCCTAAGTTGGCAGGGTGTGCCCAGACGTGGGCCCCTTGCACATTTTGCCACTGGATTCAACCTAGCCAGGCTGATGAAGGGTGTTGCCAAAAAAACGGTCCCAGGATGCTTGTTTCCGGTTCAGGGAAGACCTGGCTTTGCAGTTCGGGCTGGACTGTTCCCATCAAGCACTGGGTCAAGACTGATTTCCATATAGCTGGGTCTGAACTGAGGTGGCGAATTGAGCTAAAGAATGATGATGGATTCAACCCAGATCTGTGACTGGGGGTGAGTCTCTGAAAAGTTTCAGCGCTCCAGCCATCATCTCCTTGTGTTTGCTTTGTTTGCCCTAAGTTGGCAGGGTATGCCCAGACGTGGATCCCTTGCACACTTTGCCACTGGATTCAATCTAGCCTGGCTGATGAAGGGTGTTACCCAGAAACCAGTCCCAGGATACTTGTTTCCGGTTCAGGGAAGACCTGGCTTGGCAGTTCGGCATGGACTGTTCCCATGAGGCACAGGGTCAAGACTGATTTGCATATAGCTGGGTCCGAACTGAGGTGGCGAAGTGAGCTAAAGAATGATGATGGATTCAACCCACATCTGTGACTCGGGGTGAGTGTCTGAAAAGTTTCAGCGCTCTGTTCATCATCTCCTTGTGTTTACTTTGTTCGACCTAAGTTGGCAGGGTATGCCCAGACGTGGGTCCTTTGCTCACTTTGCCACAGGATTCAAGCTAGCCTTGGCTGATGAAGGGTTTTACCCAGAAACCATCCCAGGATGCTGGTTTCCGGTTCAGGGAAGACCCGTCTTGGCAGTTCGGGCTGGACTGTTCCCATGAAGCACTGGGCCAAGACTGATTTCCACATAGCTGGGTCCGAACTGAGGTGACGAAGTGAGCTAAAGAATGATGATGGATTCAACCCGGATCTGTGACTATGGGTGAGTGTCTGAAAAGTTTCAGCGCTCCTTCCATCAACTCCTTGTGTTTACTTTGTTCGCCCTAAGTTGGCAGGGTATGCCCAGACGTAGGTCCCTTGCACACTTTGCCACTGGATTCAAGATAGCCAGGCTGATGAAGGGTGTTACCCAAAAACCGGTCCCAGGATGCTTGATTCCGGTTCAGAGAAGACCTTGCTTGGCTGTTCGGGCTGGACTGTTCGAATGAGACACAGGGTCAAGACTGATTTGCATATAGCTGGGTCTGAATTGAGGTGGCGCAGTGAGTTAAAGAATGATGATGGATTCAACCCACATCTGTGACTGGGGCGAGTGTCTGAAAAGTTTCAGCGCTCCGTCCATCATCTCCTTCTGTTTGCTTCGTTCGCCCTAAGTTGGCAGGGTATGCCCAGACGTGGGTCCTTTGCTCACTTTGCTACAGGATTCAAGCTAGCTTGGCTGATGAAGGGTGTTACCCAGAAACCAGTCCGTGGATGCTTGTTTCCAGCTCAGGGAAGACCTGGCTTGGCAGTTCAGACTGGACTGTTCCAATGAGGCACAGAGTCAAGACTGATTTCCATATAGCTGGGTCCGAACTGAGGTGGCGAAGTGAGCTTAAGAATGATGATGGATTCAACCCAGATCTGTGGCTGTGGGTGAGTGTCTGAAAAGTTTCAGTGCTCCGACAATCATCTCCTGGTGTTTTCTTTTTCCGCCCTAAGTTGGCAGGGTATCCCCAGACGTGGGCCCCTTGCACACTTTGCCACTGGATTCAAGCTAGCCTGGCTGATGAAGGGTGTTACCCAGAAACCAGTCCCAGGATACTTGTTTCCGGTTCAGGGAAGACCTGGCTTGGCAGTTCGGGCTAGACTGTTCCCATGAGGCACAGGGTCAAGACTGATTTGCATATAGCTGGGTCCGAACTGAGGTGGCGAAGTGAGCTAAAGAATGATGATGGATTCAACCCACATCTGTGACTCGGGGTGAGTGTCTGAAAAGTTTCAGCGCTCTGTTCATCATCTCCTTGTGTTTGCTTTGTTCGACCTAAGTTGGCAGGGTATGCCCAGACGTGGGTCCTTTGCTCACTTTGCCACAGGATTCAAGATAGCCTTGGCTGATGAAGGGTGTTACCCAGAAACCATCCCAGGATGCTGGTTTCCGGTTCAGGGAAGACCCTGCTTGGCAGTTCGGGCTGGACTGTTCCCATGAAGCACTGGGTCAAGACTGATTTCCATATAGCTGGATCCGAACTGAGGTGACGAAGTGAGCTAAATAATGATGATGGATTCAACCCGGATCTGTGACTATGGGTGAGTGTCTGAAAAGTTTCAGCGCTCCGTCCATCAACTCCTTGTGTTTACTTTGTTCGCCCTAAGTTGGCAGGGTATGCCCAGACGTAGGTCCCTTGCACACTTTGCCACTGGATTCAAGATAGCCAGGCTGATGAAGGGTGTTACCCAAAAACCGGTCCCAGGATGCTTGTTTCCGGTTCAGAGAAGACCTTGCTTGGCTGTTCGGGCTGGACTGCTCGAATGAGACACAGGGTCAAGACTGATTTGCATATAGCTGGGTCTGAATTGAGGTGGCGAAGTGAGTTAAAGAATGATGATGGATTCAACCCACATCTGTGACTGGGGCGAGTGTCTGAAAAGTTTCAGTACTCCGTCCATCATCTCCTTCTGTTTGCTTCGTTCGCCCTAAGTTGGCAGGGTATGCCCAGACGTAGGTCCCTTGCACACTTTGCCACTGGATTCAAGATAGCCAGGCTGATGAAGGGTGTTACCCAGAAACCAGTCCGTGGATGCTTGTTTCCAGTTCAGGGAAGACCTGGCTTGGCAGTTCAGACTGGACTGTTCCAATGAGGCACAGAGTCAAGTCTGATTTCCATATAGCTGGGTCCGAATTGAGGTGGCGAAGTGAGCTTAAGAATGATGATGGATTCAACCCAGATCTGTGGCTGTGGGTGAGTGTCTGAAAAGTTTCAGTGCTCCGTCCATCATCTCCTGGTGTTTTCTTTGTTCGCCCTAAAGTTGGCAGGGTATGCCCAGACGTGGGCCCCTTGCACACTTTGCCACTGGATTCAAGCTAGCCAGGCTGATGAAGGGTGTTGCCCAAAAACTGGTCCCAGGATGCTTGTTTCCTGTTCAGGGAAGACCTGGCTCGGCTGTTCGGGCAGGACTGTTCCCATGAGACACAGGGTCAAGACTGATTTGTATATAGCTGGGTCTGAATTGCGGTGGCAAAATGAGCTAAAGAATGATGATGGATTCAACCCACATCTGTGACGGGGGGTGAGTGTCTGAAAAATTTCAGCGTTCCATCCATCATCTCCTTGTGTTTGCTTCGTTCGCCCTAAGTTGGCAGGGTATGCCCAGACGTGGGCCCCTTGTACACTTTGCCACTGGATTCAAGCTAGCCAGGCTGATGAAGGGTGTTGCCCAAAAACTGGTCCCAGGATGCTTGTTTCCGGTTCAGGGAAGACTTGGCTTGGCTGTTCGAGCTGGACTGTTCCCATGAGACACAGGGTTAAGACTGATTTGCATATAGCTGGGTCTGAATTGCGGTGGCGAAATGAGCTAAAGAATGATGATGGATTCAACCCACGTCTGTGACTGGGGGTGAGTGTCTGAAAAATGTCAGCATTCCGTCCATCATCTTGTGTTTGCTTCGTTCACCCTAAGTTGGCAGGGTATGCCCAGACGTGGGTCCTTTGCTCACTTTGCCACAAGATTCAAGCTAGCTTGGCTGATGAAGGGTGTTACCCAGAAACCAGTTTCAGGATGCTTCTTTTCTGTTCAGGGAAGACCTGGCTTGGCAGTTCGGGCTGGACTGGTCCCATGAGGCACAGGGTCAAGACTGATTTCCATATAGCTGGGTCCGAACTGAAGTGGCGAAGTGAGCTTAAGAATGATGATGGATTCAACCCAGATCTGTGGCTGTGGGTGAGTGTCTGAAAAGTTTCAGCGCTCCGTCCATCAACTCCTTGTGTTTACTTTGTTCGCCCTAAGTTGGCAGGGTATGCCCAGACGTATGTCCCTTGCACACTTTGCCACTGGATTCAAGATAGCCAGGCTGATGAAGGGTGTTACCCAGAAACCAGTCCCAGGATACTTGTTTCCGGTTCAGGGAAGACCTGGCTTGGCAGTTCGGGCTAGACTGTTCCCATGAGGCACAGGGTCAAGACTGATTTGCATATAGCTGGGCCTGAACTGAGGTGGCGAAGTGAGCTAAAGAATGATGATGGATTCAACCCACATCTGTGACTCGGGGTGAGTGTCTGAAAAGTTTCAGCGCTCCCTCCATCATCTCCTTGTGTTTGCTTCGTTCGCCCTAAAGTGGCAGGGTATGCCCAGACGTGGGTCATTTGCTCACTTTGCTACAGGATTCAAGCTAGCTTGGCTGATGAAGGGTGTTACCCAGAAACCAGTCCGTGGATGCTTGTTTCCTGTTCAGGGAAGACCTGGCTTGGCAGTTCAGACTGGACTGTTCCAATGAGGCACAGGGTCAAGACTGATTTCCATATAGCTGGGTCCGAACTGAGGTGGCGAAGTGAGCTTAAGAATGATGATGGATTCAACCCAGATCTGTAGCTGTGTGTGAGTGTCTGAAAAGTTTCAGTGCTCCGTCCATGATCTCCTGGTGTTTTCTTTGTTCGCCCTAAGTTGGCAGGGTATGCCCAGACGTGGGCCCCTTGCACACTTTGCCACTGGATTCAAGCTAGCCAGGCTGATGAAGGGTGTTGCCCAAAAACTGGTCCCAGGATGCTTGTTTCCGGTTCAGGGAAGACCTGTCTCGGCTGTTCGGGCTGGACTGTTGCCATGAGACACAGGGTCAAGACTGATTTGTATATAGCTGGGTCTGAATTGCGGTGGCGAAATGAGCTAAAGAATGATGATGGATTCAACCCACATCTGTGACTTGGGGAGAGTGTCTGAAAAATGTCAGCGTTCCATCCATCATCTCCTTGTGTTTGCTTCATTCGCCCTAAGTTGGCAGGGTATGCCCAGACGTGGGCCCCTTGCACACTTTGCCACTGGATTCAAGCTAGCCAGGCTGATGAAGGGTGTTGCCCAAAAACTGGTCCCAGGATGCTTGTTTCCGGTTCAGGGAAGACTTGGCTTGGCTGTTCGGGCTGGACTGTTCCAATGTGACACAGGGTCAAGACTGATTTGCATATAGCTGGGTCTGAATTGCGGTGGCGAAATGAGCTAAAGAATGATGATGGATTCAACCCACATCTGTGACTGGGGGTGAGTGTCTGAAAAATGTCAACGTTCCGTCCATCATCTCCTTGTGTTTGCTTCGTTCACCCTAAGTTGGCAGGGTATGCCCAGACGTGGGTCCTTTGCTCACTTTGCCACAAGATTCAAGCTAGCTTGGCTGATGAAGGGTGTTACCCAGAAACCAGTTCCAGGATGCTTGTTTCCTGTTTAGGGAAGACCTGGCTTGGCAGTTCGGGCTTGACTGGTCCCATGAGGCACATGGTCAAGACTGATTTGCATATAGCTGGGTCCGAACTGAGGTGGCGAAGTGAGGTAAAGAATGATGATGGATTCAACCCACATCTGTGACTGGGGCGAGTGTCTGAAAAGTTTCAGCGCTCCGTCCATCATCTCCTTGTGTTTGCTTCGTTCGGCCTAAGTTGGCAGGGTATGACAGACATTGGTCCCTTGCTCACTTTGACACTCTATTCAAGCTAGCCAGGCTGATGAATGGTGTTACCCAGAAACCGGTCCCAGGATGCTTGTTTTGGGTTCAGGGAGGACCTGGCTTGGCAGTTCAAGCTGGACTGTTCCCATGAGGCACAGGGTCAAGACTGATTTGCATATAGCTGGGTCTGAACTGAGGTGGCGAAGTGAGTTAAAGAATGATGATGGATTCAATCCACATCTGTGACTGTGGGTGAGAGTCTGAAACATTTCAGTGCTCCGTCCATCATCTCCTTGTGTTTGCTTTGTTTGCCCTAAGTTGGCAGGGTATGACAGACATGGGTCCCTTGCTCACTTTGCCACTGGATTCAAGCTAGCCTGGCGCATGAAGGGTGTTACCCTGCAACCGGTCCCAGGATGCTTGTTTCCGGCTAAGGGAAGACCCGGCTTGGAAGTTTGGGCCGGACTGTTCCCATGAGGCACAGCATCAAGACTGATTTGCATATACCTGGGTCCGAACTTAGGTGGCGAACTAAGCTAAAGTAATGATGATGGATTCAACCCAGATCTGTGACTGTGGGTGAGTGTCTGAAAAGTTTCAGTGCTCCGTACATCATCTCCTTGTGTTTCAATTGTTCGCCCTAAGTTGGCAGGGTGTGCCCAGACGTGGGCCCCTTGCACATTTTGCCACTGGATTCAACCTAGCCAGGCTGATGAAGGGTGTTGCCAAAAAAACGGTCCCAGGATGCTTGTTTCCGGTTCAGGGAAGACCTGGCTTTGCAGTTCGGGCTGGACTGTTCCCATCAAGCACTGGGTCAAGACTGATTTCCATATAGCTGGGTCTGAACTAAGGTGGCGAATTGAGCTAAAGAATGATGATGGATTCAACCCAGATCTGTGACTGGGGGTGAGTCTCTGAAAAGTTTCAGCGCTCCAGCCATCATCTCCTTGTGTTTGCTTTGTTTGCCCTAAGTTGGCAGGGTATGCCCAGACGTGGATCCCTTGCACACTTTGCCACTGGATTCAATCTAGCCTGGCTGATGAAGGGTGTTACCCAGAAACCAGTCCCAGGATACTTGTTTCCGGTTCAGGGAAGACCTGGCTTGGCAGTTCGGCATGGACTGTTCCCATGAGGCACAGGGTCAAGACTGATTTGCATATAGCTGGGTCCGAACTGAGGTGGCGAAGTGAGCTAAAGAATGATGATGGATTCAACCCACATCTGTGACTCGGGGTGAGTGTCTGAAAAGTTTCAGCGCTCTGTTCATCATCTCCTTGTGTTTGCTTTGTTCGACCTAAGTTGGGAGGGTATGCCCAGACGTGGGTCCTTTGCTCACTTTGCCACAGGATTCAAGCTAGCCTTGGCTGATGAAGGGTTTTACCCAGAAACCATCCCAGGATGCTGGTTTCCGGTTCAGGGAAGACCCGTCTTGGCAGTTCGGGCTGGACTGTTCCCATGAAGCACTGGGCCAAGACTGATTTCCACATAGCTGGGTCCGAACTGAGGTGACGAAGTGAGCTAAAGAATGATGATGGATTCAACCCGGATCTGTGACTATGGGTGAGTGTCTGAAAAGTTTCAGCGCTCCGTCCATCAACTCCTTGTGTTTACTTTGTTCGCCCTAAGTTGGCAGGGTATGCCCAGACGTAGGTCCCTTGCACACTTTGCCACTGGATTCAAGATAGCCAGGCTGATGAAGGGTGTTACCCAAAAACCGGTCCCAGGATGCTTGATTCCGGTTCAGAGAAGACCTTGCTTGGCTGTTCGGGCTGGACTGTTCGAATGAGACACAGGGTCAAGACTGATTTGCATATAGCTGGGTCTGAATTGAGGTGGCGCAGTGAGTTAAAGAATGATGATGGATTCAACCCACATCTGTGACTGGGGCGAGTGTCTGAAAAGTTTCAGCGCTCCGTCCATCATCTCCTTCTGTTTGCTTCGTTCACCCTAAGTTGGCAGGGTATGCCCAGACGTGGGTCCTTTGCTCACTTTGCCACAAGATTCAAGCTAGCTTGGCTGATGAAGGGTGTTACCCAGAAACCAGTTCCAGGATGCTTGTTTCCTGTTTAGGGAAGACCTGGCTTGGCAGTTCGGGCTTTACTGGTCCCATGAGGCACATGGTCAAGACTGATTTTCATATAGCTGGGTCCGAACTGAGGTGGCGAAGTGAGGTAAAGAATGATGATGGATTCAACCCACATCTGTGACTGGGGCGAGTGTCTGAAAAGTTTCAGCGCTCCGTCCATCATCTCCTTGTGTTTGCTTCGTTCGGCCTAAGTATGCAGGGTATGACAGACATTGGTCCCTTGCTCACTTTGACACTCTATTCAAGCTAGCCAGGCTGATGAATGGTGTTACCCAGAAACCGGTCCCAGGATGCTTGTTTTGGGTTCAGGGAGGACCTGGCTTGGCAGTTCAAGCTGGACTGTTCCCATGAGGCACAGGGTCAAGACTGATTTGCATATAGCTGGGTCTGAACTGAGGTGGCGAAGTGAGTTAAAGAATGATGATGGATTCAATCCACATCTTTGACTGTGGGTGAGAGTCTGAAACATTTCAGTGCTCCGTCCATCATCTCCTTGTGTTTGCTTTGTTTGCCCTAAGTTGGCAGGGTATGACAGACATGGGTCCCTTGCTCACTTTGCCACTGGATTCAAGCTAGCCTGGCGCATGAAGGGTGTTACCCTGCAACCGGTCCCAGGATGCTTGTTTCCGGCTAAGGGAAGACCCGGCTTGGAAGTTTGGGCCGGACTGTTCCCATGAGGCACAGCATCAAGACTGATTTGCATATACCTGGGTCCGAACTTAGGTGGCGAACTAAGCTAAAGTAATGATGATGGATTCAACCCAGATCTGTGACTGTGGGTGAGTGTCTGAAAAGTTTCAGTGCTCCGTACATCATCTCCTTGTGTTTCAATTGTTCGCCCTAAGTTGGCAGGGTGTGCCCAGACGTGGGCCCCTTGCACATTTTGCCACTGGATTCAACCTAGCCAGGCTGATAAAGGGTGTTGCCAAAAAAACGGTCCCAGGATGCTTGTTTCCGGTTCAGGGAAGACCTGGCTTTGCAGTTCGGGTTGGACTGTTCCCATCAAGCACTGGGTCAAGACTGATTTCCATATAGCTGGGTCTGAACTAAGATGGCGAATTGAGCTAAAGAATGATGATGGATTCAACCCAGATCTGTGACTGGGGGTGAGTCTCTGAAAAGTTTCAGCGCTCCAGCCATCATCTCCTTGTGTTTGCTTTGTTTGCCCTAAGTTGGCAGGGTATGCCCAGACGTGGATCCCTTGCACACTTTGCCACTGGATTCAATCTAGCCTGGCTGATGAAGGGTGTTACCCAGAAACCAGTCCCAGGATACTTGTTTCCGGTTCAGGGAAGACCTGGCTTGGCAGTTCGGCATGGACTGTTCCCATGAGGCACAGGGTCAAGACTGATTTGCATATAGCTGGGTCCGAACTGAGGTGGCGAAGTGAGCTAAAGAATGATGATGGATTCAACCCACATCTGTGACTCGGGGTGAGTGTCTGAAAAGTTTCAGCGCTCTGTTCATCATCTCCTTGTGTTTGCTTTGTTCGACCTAAGTTGGCAGGGTATGCCCAGACGTGGGTCCTTTGCTCACTTTGCCACAGGATTCAAGCTAGCCTTGGCTGATGAAGGGTTTTACCCAGAAACCATCCCAGGATGCTGGTTTCCGGTTCAGGGAAGACCCGTCTTGGCAGTTCGGGCTGGACTGTTCCCATGAAGCACTGGGCCAAGACTGATTTCCACATAGCTGGGTCCGAAAAGAGGTGACGAAGTGAGCTAAAGAATGATGATGGATTCAACCCGGATCTGTGACTATGGGTGAGTGTCTGAAAAGTTTCAGCGCTCCGTCCATCAACTCCTTGTGTTTACTTTGTTCGCCCTAAGTTGGCAGGGTATGCCCAGACGTAGGTCCCTTGCAAACTTTGCCACTGGATTCAAGATAGCCAGGCTGATGAAGGGTGTTACCCAAAAACCGGTCCCAGGATGCTTGATTCCGGTTCAGAGAAGACCTTGCTTGGCTGTTCGGGCTGGACTGTTCGAATGAGACACAGGGTCAAGACTTATTTGCATATAGCTGGGTCTGAATTGAGGTGGCGCAGTGAGTTAAAGAATGATGATGGATTCAACCCACATCTGTGACTGGGGCGAGTGTCTGAAAAGTTTCAGCGCTCCGTCCATCATCTCCTTCTGTTTGCTTCGTTCGCCCTAAGTTGGCAGGGTATGCCCAGACGTGGGTCCTTTGCTCACTTTGCTACAGGATTCAAGCTAGCTTGGCTGATGAAGGGTGTTACCCAGAAACCAGTCCGTGGATGCTTGTTTCCAGCTCAGGGAAGACCTGGCTTGGCAGTTCAGACTGGACTGTTCCAATGAGGCACAGAGTCAAGACTGATTTCCATATAGATGGGTCCGAACTGAGGTGGCGAAGTGAGCTTAAGAATGATGATGGATTCAACCCAGATCTGTGGCTGTGGGTGAGTGTCTGAAAAGTTTCAGTGCTCCGACAATCATCTCCTGGTGTTTTCTTTGTTCGCCCTAAGTTGGCAGGGTATGCCCAGACGTGGGCCCCTTGCACACTTTGCCACTGGATTCAAGCTAGCCTGGCTGATGAAGGGTGTTACCCAGAAACCAGTCCCAGGATACTTGTTTCCGGTTCAGGGAAGACCTGGCTTGGCAGTTCGGGCTAGACTGTTCCCATGAGGCACAGGGTCAAGACTGATTTGCATATAGCTGGGTCCGAACTGAGGTGGCGAAGTGAGCTAAAGAATGATGATGGATTCAACCCACATCTGTGACTCGGGGTGAGTGTCTGAAAAGTTTCAGCGCTCTGTTCATCATCTCCTTGTGTTTGCTTTGTTCGACCTAAGTTGGCAGGGTATGCCCAGACGTGGGTCCTTTGCTCACTTTGCCACAGGATTCAAGATAGCCTTGGCTGATGAAGGGTGTTACCCAGAAACCATCCCAGGATGCTGGTTTCCGGTTCAGGGAAGACCCTGCTTGGCAGTTCGGGCTGGACTGTTCCCATGAAGCACTGGGTCAAGACTGATTTCCATATAGCTGGATCCGAACTGAGGTGACGAAGTGAGCTAAATAATGATGATGGATTCAACCCGGATCTGTGACTATGGGTGAGTGTCTGAAAAGTTTCAGCGCTCCGTCCATCAACTCCTTGTGTTTACTTTGTTCGCCCTAAGTTGGCAGGGTATGCCCAGACGTAGGTCCCTTGCACACTTTGCCACTGGATTCAAGATAGCCAGGCTGATGAAGGGTGTTACCCAAAAACCGGTCCCAGGATGCTTGTTTCCGGTTCAGAGAAGACCTTGCTTGGCTGTTCGGGCTGGACTGCTCGAATGAGACACAGGGTCAAGACTGATTTGCATATAGCTGGGTCTGAATTGAGGTGGCGAAGTGAGTTAAAGAATGATGATGGATTCAACCCACATCTGTGACTGGGGCGAGTGTCTGAAAAGTTTCAGCGCTCCGTCCATCATCTCCTTCTGTTTGCTTCGTTCGCCCTAAGTTGGCAGGGTATGCCCAGACGTAGGTCCCTTGCACACTTTGCCACTGGATTCAAGATAGCCAGGCTGATGAAGGGTGTTACCCAGAAACCAGTCCGTGGATGCTGGTTTCCGGTTCAGGGAAGACCTAGCTTGGCAGTTCAGACTGGACTGTTCCAATGAGGCACAGGGTCAAGACTGATTTCCATATAGCTGGGTCCGAACTGAGGTGGCGAAGTGAGCTTAAGAATGATGATGGATTCAACCCAGATCTGTGACTATGGGTGAGTGTCTGAAAAGTTTCAGCGCTCCGTCCATCAACTCCTTGTGTTTACTTTGTTCGCCCTAAGTTGGCAGGGTATGCCCAGACGTAGGTCCCTTGCACACTTTGCCACTGGATTCAAGATAGCCAGGCTGATGAAGGGTGTTACCCAAAAACCGGTCCCAGGATGCTTGATTCCGGTTCAGAGAAGACCTTGCTTGGCTGTTCGGGCTGGACTGTTCGAATGAGACACAGGGTCAAGACTGATTTGCATATAGCTGGGTCTGAATTGAGGTGGCGCAGTGAGTTAAAGAATGATGATGGATTCAACCCACATCTGTGACTGGGGCGAGTGTCTGAAAAGTTTCAGCGCTCCGTCCATCATCTCCTTCTGTTTGCTTCGTTCGCCCTAAGTTGGCAGGGTATGCCCAGACGTGGGTCCTTTGCTCACTTTGCTACAGGATTCAAGCTAGCTTGGCTGATGAAGGGTGTTACCCAGAAACCAGTCCGTGGATGCTTGTTTCCAGCTCAGGGAAGACCTGGCTTGGCAGTTCAGACTGGACTGTTCCAATGAGGCACAGAGTCAAGACTGATTTCCATATAGCTGGGTCCGAACTGAGGTGGCGAAGTGAGCTTAAGAATGATGATGGATTCAACCCAGATCTGTGGCTGTGGGTGAGTGTCTGAAAAGTTTCAGTGCTCCGACAATCATCTCCTGGTGTTTTCTTTGTTTGCCCTAAGTTGGCAGGGTATGCCCAGACGTGGGCCCCTTGCACACTTTGCCACTGGATTCAAGCTAGCCTGGCTGATGAAGGGTGTTACCCAGAAACCAGTCCCAGGATACTTGTTTCCGGTTCAGGGAAGACCTGGCTTGGCAGTTCGGGCTAGACTGTTCCCATGAGGCACAGGGTCAAGACTGATTTGCATATAGCTGGGTCCGAACTGAGGTGGCGAAGTGAGCTAAAGAATGATGATGGATTCAACCCACATCTGTGACTCGGGGTGAGTGTCTGAAAAGTTTCAGCGCTCTGTTCATCATCTCCTTGTGTGTGCTTTGTTCGACCTAAGTTGGCAGGGTATGCCCAGACGTGGGTCCTTTGCTCACTTTGCCACAGGATTCAAGATAGCCTTGGCTGATGAAGGGTGTTACCCAGAAACCATCCCAGGATGCTGGTTTCCGGTTCAGGGAAGACCCTGCTTGGCAGTTCGGGCTGGACTGTTCCCATGAAGCACAGGGTCAAGACTGATTTCCATATAGCTGGATCCGAACTGAGGTGACGAAGTGAGCTAAATAATGATGATGGATTCAACCCGGATCTGTGACTATGGGTGAGTGTCTGAAAAGTTTCAGCGCTCCGTCCATCAACTCCTTGTGTTTACTTTGTTCACCCTAAGTTGGCAGGGTATGCCCAGACGTAGGTCCCTTGCACACTTTACCACTGGATTCAAGATAGCCAGGCTGATGAAGGGTGTTACCCAAAAACCGGTCCCAGGATGCTTGTTTCCGGTTCAGAGAAGACCTTGCTTGGCTGTTCGGGCTGGACTGCTCGAATGAGACACAGGGTCAAGACTGATTTGCATATAGCTGGGTCTGAATTGAGGTGGCGAAGTGAGTTAAAGAATGATGATGGATTCAACCCACATCTGTGACTGGGGCGAGTGTCTGAAAAGTTTCAGCGCTCCGTCCATCATCTCCTTCTGTTTGCTTCGTTCGCCCTAAGTTGGCAGGGTATGCCCAGACGTAGGTCCCTTGCACACTTTGCCACTGGATTCAAGATAGCCAGGCTGATGAAGGGTGTTACCCAGAAACCAGTCCGTGGATGCTTGTTTCCGGTTCAGGGAAGACCTGGCTTGGCAGTTCAGACTGGACTGTTCCAATGAGGCACAGGGTCAAGACTGATTTCCATATAGCTGGGTCCGAACTGAGGTGGCGAAGTGAGCTTAAGAATGATGATGGATTCAACCCAGATCTGTGGCTATGGGTGAGTGTCTGAAAAGTTTCAGTGCTCCGTCCATCATCTCCTGGTGTTTGCTTTGTTCGCCCTAAGTTGGCAGGGTATGCCCAGACGTGGGCCCCTTGCACACTTTGCCACTGGATTCAAGCTACCCAGGCGGATGAAGGGTGTTGCCCAAAAACTGGTCCCAGGATGCTTGTTTCCGGTTCAGGGAAGACCTGTCTCCGCTGTTCGGGCTGGACTGTTCCCATGAGACACAGGGTCAAGACTGATTTGTATATAGCTGGGTCTGAATTGCGGTGGTGAAATGAGCTAAAGAATGATGATGGATTCAACCCACATCTGTGACTGGGGGTGAGTGTCTGAAAAATTTCAGTGTTCCATCCATCATCTCCTTGTGTTTGCTTTGTTCGCCCTAAGTTGGCAGGGTATGCCCAGACGTGGGCCCCTTGCACACTTTGCCACTGGATTCAAGCTAGCCAGGCTGATGAAGGGTGTTGCCCAAAAACTGGTCCCAGGATGCTTGTTTCCGGTTCAGGGAGGACTTGGCTTGGCTGTTCGGGCTGGACTGTTCCCATGAGACACAGGGTCAAGACTGATTTTTATATAGCTGTGTCTGAATTGCGGTGGCGAAATTAGCTAAAGAATGATGAAGGATTCAACCCACATCTGTGACTCTGGGTGAGTGTCTGAAAAATGTCAGCGTTCCGTCCATCATCTCCTTGTGTTTGCTTTGTTCACCCTAAGTTGGCAGGGTATGCCCAGACGTGGGTCCTTTGCTCACTTTGCCACAAGATTCAAGCTAGCTTGACTGATGAAGCGTGTTACCCAGAAACCAGTTCCAGGATGCTTGTTTCCTGTTCAGGGAAGACCTGGTTTGGCAGTTCAGGCTGGACTGGTCCCATGAGGCACAGGGTCAAGACTGATTTGCATATAGCTGGGTCCGAACTGAGGTGGCGAAGTGAGGTAAAGAATGATGATGGATTCAACCCGGATCTGTGACTATGGGTGAGTGTCTGAAAAGTTTCAGCGCTCCGTCCATCAACTCCTTGTGTTTGCTTCGTTCGCCCTAAGTTGGCAGGGTATGCCTAGACGTGGGTCCTTTGCTCACTTTGCTACAGGATTCAAGCTAGCTTGGCTGATGAAGGGTGTTACCCAGAAACCAGTCCGTAGATGCTTGTTTCCGGTTCAGGGAAGACCTGGCTTGGCAGTTCAGACTGGACTGTTCCAATGAGGCACAGGGTCAAGACTGATTTCCATATAGCTGGGTCCGAACTGAGGTGGCGAAGTGAGCTTAAGAATGATGATGGATTCAACCCAGATCTGTGGCTGTGGGTGAGTGTTTGAAAAGTTTCAGTGCTCCGTCCATCATCTCCTGGTGTTTACTTTGTTCACCCTAAGTTGGCAGGGTATGCCCAGACGTGGGTCCCTTGCACACTTTGCCAATGGATTCAAGCTAGCTAGGCTGATGAAGGGTGTTGCCCAAAAACTGGTCCCAGGATGCTTGTTTCCGGTTCAGGGAATACCTGGCTTGGCTGTTCGGGCTGGACTGTTCCCATGAGACACAGGGTCAAGACTGATTTGTATATAGCTGGGTCTGAATTGCGGTGGCGAAATGAGCTAAAGAATGATGATGGATTCAACCCACATCTGTGACTGGGGGTGAGTGTCTGAAAAATGTCAGCGTTCTGTCCATCATCTCCTTTGTTTGCTTTGTTCGCCCTAAGTTGGCAGGGTATGCCCAGACGTGGGTCATTTGCTCACTTTGCCACAAGATTCAAGCTAGCTTGACTGATGAAGCGTGTTACCCAGAAACCAGTTCCAGGATGCTCATTTCCGGTTCAGGGAAGACCTGCTTTGGTAGTTCGGGCTAGACTGTTCCCATGAGGCCCATGGTCAAGAGTGTTTTGCTTATAGCTGGGTACGAACTGAGGTGGCGAAGTGAGCTAAAGAATGATGATGGATTCAACCCAGATCTGTGACTGTGGGTGAGTGTCTGAAGAGTTTCAGCGCTCCGTCCATCATCTCCTTGTGTTTGCTTTGTTCACCCTAGGTTGGCAGGGTATGCCCAGACGTGGGTCCCTTGCAAGCTTTGCCACTGGATTCAAGCTAACCTGGCTGATGAAGGGTGTTACCCAGAAACCAGTCCCAGGATGCTCGTTTCCGGTTCAGGGAAGATCTGGTTTGGTAGTTCGGGCTGGACTGTTCCCACGACGCACTGGGTCAAGACTGATTTGCATATCGCTGGGTCTGAACTGAGGTGGCGAAGTGAACTAAGAAATGATGATGGATTCAATCCAGATCTGTGACTGGGGGTGAGTGTCTGAAAAGTTTCAGCGCTCCGTCCATCATCTCCTTGTGTTTGCTTTGTTCGCCCTAAGTTGGCAGGGTATGCCGAAATGTGGGTCATTTGCTCACTTTGCCACAGGATTCAAGCTAGCCTGGCTGATGAAGGGTGTTACCCAGAAAACAGTCACAGGATGCTGGTTTCTGGTTCAGGGAAGACCTGGCTTGGCAGTTCGGGCTGGAGTGTTCCCATGAAGCGCTGGGTCAAGACTGATTTCCATATAGCTGGGTCTGAACTGAGGTGCCGAATTGAGCTAAAGAATGATGATGGATTCAACCCCGATCTGTGATGTGGGTGAGTGTCTGAAAAGTTTCAGTGCTCCGTCCATCATCTCCTGGTGTTTGCTTTATTCACCCTAAGTTGGCAGGGTATGCCCAGACGTGGGCCCCTTGCACACTTTGCCACTGGATTCAAGCTACCCAGGCTGATAAAGGGTGTTGCCCAAAAACTGGTCCCAGGATGCTTGTTTACGGTTCAGGGAAGACCTGTCTCCGCTGTTCGGGCTGGACTGTTCCCATGAGACACAGGGTCAAGACTGATTTGTATATAGCTGGGTCTGAATTGCGGTGGTGAAATGAGCTAAAGAATGATGATGGATTCAACCCACATCTGTGACTGGGGGTGAGTGTCTGAAAAATGTCAGCGTTCCATCCATCATCTCCTTGTGTTTGCTTTGTTCGCCCTAAGTTGGCAGGGTATGCCCAGACGTGGGCCCCTTGCACACTTTGCCACTGGATTCAAGCTAGCCAGGCTGATGAAGGGTGTTGCCCAAAAACTGGTCCCAGGATGCTTGTTTCCGGTTCAGGGAAGACTTGGCTTGGCTGTTCGGGCTGGACTGTTCCCATGAGACACAGGGTCAAGACTGATTTGTATATAGCTGGGTCTGAATTGCGGTGGCGAAATTAGCTAAAGAATGATGAAGGATTCAACCCACATCTGTGACTCGGGGTGAGTGTCTGAAAAATTTCAGCGTTCCGTCCATCATCTCCTTGTGTTTGCTTCGTTCACCCTAAGTTGGCAGGGTATGCCCAGACGTGGGTCCTTTGCTCACTTTGCCACAAGATTCAAGCTAGCTTGACTGATGAAGCGTGTTACCCAGAAACCAGTTCCAGGATGCTTGTTTCCTGTTCAGGGAAGACCTGGCTTGGCAGTTCGGGCTGGACTGGTCCCATGAGGCACAGGGTCAAGAGTGATTTGCATATAGCTGGGTCCGAACTGAGGTGGCGGAGTGAGGTAAAGAATGATGATGGATTCAACCCGGATCTGTGACTATTGGTGAGTGTCTGAAAAGTTTCAGCGCTCCGTCCATCAACTCCTTGTGTTTGCTTTGTTTGCCCTAAGTTGGCAGGGTGTGCCCAGACGTAGGTCCCTTGCACACTTTCCCTCTGGATTCAAGTTAGCCAGGCTGATGAAGGGTGTTACCCAAAAACCGGTCCCAGGATGCTTGTTTCTGGTTCAGAGAAGACCTTGCTTGGCTGTTCGGGCTGGACTGTTCGAATGAGACACAGGGTCAAGACTGATTTGCATATAGCTGGGTCTGAATTGAGGTGGCGAAGTGAGCTAAAGAATGATGATGGATTCAACCCACATCTGTGACTGGGGCGAGTGTCTGAAAAGTTTCAGCGCTCCGTCCATTATCTCCTTGTGTTTGCTTCGTTCGCCCTAAGTTGGCAGGGTATGCCCAGACGTGAGTCCTTTGCTCACTTTGCTACAGGATTCAAGCTAGCTTGGCTGATGAAGGGTGTTACCCAGAAACCAGTCCGTGGATGCTTGTTTCCGGCTCAGGGAAGACCTGGCTTGGCAGTTCAGACTGGACTGTTCCAATGAGGCACAGGGTCAAGACTGATTTCCATATAGCTGGGTCCGAACTGAGGTGGCGAAGTGAGCTTAAGAATGATGATGGATTCAACCCAGATCTGTGGCTGTGGGTGAGTGTTTGAAAAGTTTCAGCGCTCCATCCATCATCTCCTTGTGTTTGCTTTGTTTGCCCTAAGTTGGCAGGGTATGACAGACATGGGTCCCTTGCTCACTTTTCCACTGGATTCAAGCTAGCCTGGCGCATGAAGGGTTTTACCCTGCAACCGTTCCCAGGATGCTTGTTTCCGGCTAAGGGAAGACCCGGCTTGGAAGTTCGGGCCGGACTGTTCTCATGAGGCACAGGGTCAAGACTGATTTGCATATAACTGGGTCTGAACTGAGGTGGCGAAGTGAGCTAAAGAATGATGATGGATTCAACCCAGATATGTGACTGTGGGTGAGTGTCTGAAAAGTTTCAGCGCTCCATCCATCATCTCCTTGTGTTTGCTTTGTTTGCCCTAAGTTGGCAGGGTATGACAGACATGGGTCCCTTGCTCACTTTTCCACTGGATTCAAGCTAGCCTGGCGCATGAAGGGTGTTACCCTGCAACCGTTCCCAGGATGCTTGTTTCCGGTTCAGGGAAGACCTGGCTTGCCTGTTCGGGCTGGACTGTTCCAATGAGACACAGGTTCAAGACTGATTTGCATATAGCTGGGTCTGAACTGAGGTGGTGAAGTGAGCTAAAGAATGATGATGGATTCAACCCACATCTGTGACTCGGGGTGAGTGTTTGAAAAGTTTCAGCGCTCTGTCCATCATCTCCTTGTGTATGCTTTGTTCGCCCTAAGTTGGCAGGGTATGCCCAGACGTGGGTCCTTTGCTCACTTTGCCAAAGGATTCAAGCTATCTTAGGTGATGAAGGTTGTTACACAAAAACCAATCCCAGGATACTTGTTTCCGGTTCAGGGAAGACCTGGCTTGGCAGTTCGGGCTGGACTGTTCCCATAAGGCACAGGGTCAAGACTGATTTGCATATAGCTGGGTCTGAACTGAGGTGGCGAAGTGAGCTAAAGAATGATGATGGATTCAACCCACATCTGTGACTCGGGGTGAGTGTCTGAAAAGTTTCAGCGCTCTGTCCATCATCCCGTTGTGTTTGCTTTGTTCGCCCTAAGTTGGCAGGGTATGCCCAGACGTGGGCCCCTTGCACACTTTGCCACTGGATTCAAGCTAGCCAGGCTGATGAAGGGTGTTGCCCAAAAACGGGTCCCAGGATGCTTGTTTCCGGATCAGGGAAGACTTGGCTTGGCTGTTCGGGCTGGACTGTTCCCATGAGACACAGGGTCAAGACTGATTTGCATATAGCTGGGTCTGAATTGCGGTGGCGAAATGAGCTAAAGAATGATGATGAATTCAACCCACATCTGTGACTGGGGGTGAGTGTCTGAAAAATTTCAGCGTTCCGTCCATCATCTCCTTGTGTTTGCTTCGTTCACCCTAAGTTGGCAGGGTATGCCCAGAAGTGGGTCCTTTGCTCACTTTGCCACAAGATTCAAGCTAGCTTGGCTGATGAAGGGTGTTACCCAGAAACCAGTTCCAGGATGCTTGTTTCCTGTTCAGGGAAGACCTGGCTTGGCAGTTCAGGCTGGACTGGTCGCATGAGGCACAGGGTCAAGACTGATTTGCATATAGCTGGGTCAGAACTGAGGTGGCGAAGTGAGGTAAAGAATGATGATGGATTCAACCCGGATCTGTGACTATGGGTGAGTGTCTGAAAAGTTTCAGCGCTCCGTCCATCAACCCCTTGTGTTTGCTTCGTTCGCCCTAAGTTGGCAGGGTATGCCTAGACGTGGGTCCTTTGCTAACTTTGCTACAGGATTCAAGCTAGCTTGGCTGATGAAGGGTGTTACCCAGAAACCAGTCCGTAGATGCTTGTTTCCGGTTCAGGGATGACCTGGCTTGGCAGTTCAGACTGGACTGTTCCAATGAGGCACAGGATCAAGACTGATTTCCATATAGCTGGGTCCGAACTGAGGTGGCGAAGTGAGCTTAAGAATGATGATGGTTTCAACCCAGATCTGTGGCTATGGGTGAGTGTTTGAAAAGTTTCAGTGCTCCGTCCATCATCTCCTGGTGTTTACTTTGTTAACCCTAAGTTGGCAGGGTATGCCCAGACGTGGGCCCCTTGCACACTTTGCCAATGGATTCAAGCTAGCCAGGCTGATGAAGGGTGTTGCCCAAAAACTGGTCCCAGGATGCTTGTTTCCGGTTCAGGGAATACCTGGCTTGGCTGTTCGGGCTGGACTGTTCCCATGAGACACAGGGTCAAGACTGATTTGTATATATCTGACTCTGAATTGCGGTGGCGAAATGAGCTAAAGAATGATGATGGATTCAACCCACATCTTTGACTGGGGTGAGTGTCTGAAAAATGTCAGCGTTCTGTCCATCATCTCCTTGTGTTTGCTTTGTTCGCCCTAAGTTGGCAGAGTATGCCCAGACGTGGGTCCTTTGCTCACTTTTCCACAGTCTTCAAGCTAGATTGGCTGAAGAAGGGTGTTACCCAGAAACCAGTCCCAGGATGCTCATTTCCGGTTCAGGGAAGACCTGCTTCGGTAGTTCGGGCTAGACTGTTCCCATGAGGCACATGGTCAAGAGTGTTTTGCTTATAGCTGGGTACGAACTGAGGTGGCGAAGTGAGCTAAAGAATGATGATGGATTCAACCCAGATCTGTGACTGTGGGTGTGTGTCTGAAGAGTTTCAGCGCTCCGTCCATCATCTCCTTGTGTTTGCTTTGTTCACCCTAGGTTGGCAGGGTATGCCCAGACGTGGGTCCCTTGCAAGCTTTGCCACTGGATTCAAGCTAGCCTGGCTGATGAAGGGTGTTACCCAGAAACCAGTCCCAGAATGCTCGTTTCCGGTTCAGGGAAGACCTGGTTTGGTAGTTCGGGCTGGACTGTTCCCACGACGCACTGGGTCAAGACTGATTTGCATATCGCTGGGTCTGAACTGAGGTGGCGAAGTGAACTAAGAAATGATGATGGATTCAATCCAGATCTGTGACTGGGGGTGAGTGTCTGAAAAGTTTCAGCGCTCCGTCCATCATCTCCTTGTGTTTGCTTTGTTCGCCCTAAGTTCGCAGGGTATGCCGAGATGTGGGTCATTTGCTCACTTTGCCACAGGATTCAAGCTAGCCTGGCTGATGAAGGGTGTTACCCAGAAAACAGTCACAGGATGCTGGTTTCCGGTTCAGGGAAGACCTGGCTTGGCAGTTCGGGCTGGAGTGTTCCCATGAAGCGCTGGGTCAAGACTGATTTCCATATAGCTGGGTCTGAACTGAGGTGGCGAATTGAGCTAAAGAATGATGATGGATTCAACCCTGATCTGTGATGGGGGTGAGTCTCTGAAAAGTTTCAGCGCCCCGGCCATCATCTCCTTGTGTTTGCTTTGTTCGTCCTAAGTTGGCAGGGTATGCCCAGACGTGGGTCCCTTGCACACTTTGCCACTGGATTCAAGCTAGCCTGGCTGATGAAGGGTGTTACCCAGAAAATGGTTCCAGGATGCTTGTTTATGGTTCTGGGGAGACCTGGCTTGGCTGCTCGGCTGGACTGTTCCCTTGAGACACAGGGTCCAGATTGATTTGCATATTGCTTGGTCTGAACTGAGGTGGCAAAGTGAGCTAAAGAATGATGATGGATTCAACCCACATCCGTGACTCGGGGTGAGTGTCTGAAAAGTTTCAGTGCTCTGTCCATCATCTCCTTGTATTTGCTTTGTTCGCCCTAAGTTGGCAGGGTATACCCAGACGTAGGTCCTTTGCTCACTTTGCCACAGTATTCAAGCTAGGTTGGCTGATGAACGGTGTTACCCAGAAACCAGTCCCAGGATGCTTGTTTCCGGTTCAGGGAAGACCTGGCTTGGCAGTTCGGGCTGGATGTTCCCATGAGGCACAGGGTCAAGAGTGATTTGCTTATAGCTGGGTCCGAACTAAAGTGGCGAAGTGAGCTAAAGAATGATGATGGATTCAACCCAGATCTGTAACTGTGGGTGAGTGTTTGAAGAGTTTCAGCGCTCCGTCCATCATCTCATTGTGTTTGCTTTGTTTACCCTAGGTTGGCAGGGTATGCCCAGACGTGGGTCCCTTGCACACTTTGCCACTGGATTCAAGCTAGCCTGGGTGATAAAGGGTGTTACCCAGAAACCAGTCCCAGGATGCTCGTTTCCAGTTCAGGGAAGACCTGGTTTGGTAGTTCGGGCTGGACTGTTCCCATGAGGCACTGGGTCAAGACTGATTTGCATATCGCTGGGTCTGAACTGAGGTGGTGAATTGAGCTAAAGAATGATGATGGATTCAACCCAGATCTGTGATGGGGGTGAGTCTCTGATAAGTTTCAGTGCTCCGGCCATCATCTCCTTGTGTTTGCTTTGTTCGAATTAAGTTGGCAGGGTATGCCCAGACGTGGGTCCCTTGCACACTTTGCCACTGGATTCAAGCTAGCCTGGCTGATGAAGGGTGTTACCCAGAAACCGGTCCCAGGATGCTTGTTTATGGTTCAGTGAAGACCTGGCTTGGCTGCTCGGGCTGGACTGTTCCCATGAGACACAGGGTCCAGACTGATTTGCATATTGCTGGGTCTGAACTGAGGTGGCAAAGTGAGCTAAAGAATGATGATGGATTCAACCTACATCCGTGACTCGGGGTGAGTGTCTAAAAAGTTTCAGCGCTCTGTCCATCATCTCCTCGTATTTGCTTTGTTCGCCCTAAGTTGGCAGGGTATACCCAGACCTTGTTCCTTTGCTCACTTTGCCACAGTATTCAAGCTAGCTTGGCTGATGAACGGTGTTACCCAGAAACCAGTCCCAGGATGCTTGTTTCCGGTTCAGGGAAGACCTGGCTTGGCAGTTCGGGCTGGATGTTCCCATGAGGCACAGGGTCAAGAGTGATTTGCTTCTAGCTGGGTCTGAACTGAAGTGGCGAAGTGAGCTAAAGAATGATGATGGATTCAACCCAGATCTGTGACTGGGGGTGAGAGTCTGAAAAGTTTCAGCGCTCCGTCCATCATCTCATTGTGTTTGCTTTGTTCACCCTAGGTTGGCAGGGTATGCCCAGACGTGGGTCCCTTGCACACTTTGCCACTGGATTCAAGCTAGCCATGCTGATGAAGAGTGTTGCCCAAAAACCAGTCCCAGGATGCTTGTTTCCAGTTCAGGGAAGACCTGGCTTGGCAGTTCAGGCTGGACTGCTCCCATGAGACACAGGGTCAAGACTTATTTGCATATAGCTGGGTCTGAACTGAGGTGGCGAAGTGAGCTAAAGAATGATGATGGGGAGGAGCCTAGCGCTTGACCAAGATGGCCGCGTGAGCTTAGAGCTCCCGAGACCCTCGCGCCCTCCGTCGACTATCCTGTCTCTAATCCTGATTGTATGCATGGCATCGTGTCGCTGAGTTGCCAGGGAGGCGATTGATGCTGCCTGCGGTCGGATCGTCCATCGGGAACCGGACTTATGACTGGCGAAAGATTGCGGCCTAACTCCCGGAGATGCCAGGGGCTAGAGTTGGCAGGATGCCCGACTCCTAGTTGATCAACAACGGCCTGGTGAGGTGTGAACTGTCGGACGGAGGCCCTCGCTCTTTCACTTTCGGTTTCGTTCCCTTTGTCTGCCCGGACACTGTAGTGCTCTGGGTGGCTTTATAACCCCGGCGAGCTACTTTGGAAGAACAAGGCGGACCTGCTCACTCTTTATACCTCTCTCTGAGAGGGGACGGTCTTCACTGCATTGGACTGCCTGGAGTCCATCATGTCGGGTTAGGCAGAAGGAGATCGGCTGAAGACTAAGTCCACCAGGCGGGGAACGTATTCCCAAGTCAACAGTATGGACCGATACGCCCTCCTGAAGACATCGCCGAGTGGATCGAGCCAGGCGCCGGATGCCCAGAAGGAGGACTCGCCTGGGACACCGGAGCTCTCCCTGCAGGATGTCATGGGCGCGCTTGATGGGATGCAGACCTCGATGGGGCGGCAATTCGAGGCCCTGGCACATAAGGTGGATGCCATCCTGGTGGATGTCAACTTGATCCGCTCGGACCTGGGCAAGACAAACGAACGCGTTAAGGACCTGGACCACAAGACCACGGGCCTCACTGATGAGGTTGCGGATCTGCAGAACGAGGTCCGGAAGCTGAGGGCCGAGAGTGACCTCGCCGCCCGCCGGCTGGAGGACTTCGAGAGCCGGTCCAGGCGCAACAACGTGCGCGTCATCGGGGTCCCGGAGTCCTCAGATGAGGCTTCGGTGGACCTGCTTGTGGAAGATTTGGTCCTCAATCATCTGAAGCCTAAGGGCCTTGGAAAGTTTTTTGCGGTGGAAAGGGCCCATAGAGTGCCGGGCGGACGGCCCAAGGCGGGTGCCCCGCCGCGGCCGATTGTCGCCCGGCTCTTTCATTTCCGAGATCGGGACGCTATCCTGCAAGCTTCGAGGGTGACGGGCCCAGTCCCCTTCCAGAATGCGTCGGTGAATTTTTATCCGGACTTCACCCAGCAGGTGCAGAGACAGAGACAGAGCTTCCTGGGGGTGAAGCGAAGACTTCGGGAACGGGACCTAAAATATGCCATGCTTTTCCCCGCCAGACTACGGGTGGTGCATGAAGATCGGACATTCTTTTTTGACTCTCCTGCAATGGCCGACGAATGGTTGGACGCTTTGCCCCGGCGACGGACCGGGGACGACACAGCTGAGCATGGAGATAGTGGCCGGGATGGACAGGGCTGATACCTCAAAGCCGGCCTGACTTGATTTGACCATATTTGAAGATTTGAACAGAGTGCAGTAACTGTGGAGGGTTGCGGGAGGACGAGGGGTGCTCTTTTCCTCCCTTGGGGTACTTTTTGTAGATTTTTGTTTTTGTAGGGCGACAGGCACACTGCAAGTTGGGGGGGCTTTTTAAGCTGCAGCAGGGGTGCAGGGTGGGGGGAGTTATGGGGAGTTTGAATTTGTTGTTGGGGGGTTTATTTCTGCAAGGCATGATGATTATCCTCAGGGTTGTTCCATGGTGGCGCCTCGGGTGTGGGGTGGGCCTCTTTCCGTTTGAGGATGGGGGGTAGAGGCCTAAGTGTTATAAGCTGGAATGTTAATGGTTTGGGGGATCGCATTAAGAGGGGGATTGTTTTGCAATTTCTGAAACGCTCAATGCCAGACGTTGTACTGCTGCAGGAGATGCATCTCATAGGCAATACGTGCTATGCCCTGAATAGGAAGGGGTATAAATTCATTGCACACTCGGGATTTTCTTCTGGGTCCAGGGGTGTGGGCATCCTTGTTAGAGCATCGCTGCCCTTTGAGGTGGACTCCACCATTGTTGACGATAGGGGGAGGTTTGTGGCGGTGGCGGGGCGGTGGGAAGGAAGGACTTTGGTTTTGGTTTCGGTTTATGTCCCGCCGGCCCTGCAGGCCGCCACATTTGCTGAATTGGGCAGGGCTTTGCTGACTCTCCCGGGGGGCATGCTGGTAGTGGGAGGGGATTTCAACGCTGTGGGCTCCGGACTGCTGGATAGATACCCGCCCAGGGACACAGGGGGGGCTCAGAAATGGCTTCCAGACCTCCTGGACACATTTGGCCTGATAGACTGCTGGAGGCTCCGGCACCCCACACAGAGTCAATACACGTTTCACTCCGGGGCGCATGGTAGCCTCTCCAGGATTGACTACCTGCTCACTCTGGCCGCACATGCCTCGTTGATATCCGAGGCGAGGCACATGGCACGTGGTATCTCTGATCACTCGCCAGTGTGGATCCGGCTGGATCTCGGTCGGGAGGGAGGAGGGAGGGTGGCCCCCATTAACCCATGGTATTTCCGAGACCCCAAGATGCGCAGCGCCCTGGTAAAGAAGGTAGATAATTACTTTAAGGACAATCTGGGAACCGTGGACTCGGCGATCTCGCTGTGGGAAGCTTTTAAGACCGTGCTTCGGGGGGAGGCCCTCTCCCTGGTGGTGACTGCCAAGAATCGGAGGGATTGCGAAGTGCGGCAAGTGGAGGAGGAGATTGCGGCCCTTGAGGGGGATATGGAGGAGGAGGTCACAGAGTCCTCATTGCATGAGCTTTGCTTGAAGCAGGCGGAGTATAGGGACCTGGTGACAGAAGCCGCCAAGACCCTTAGCAGGGAACAACAGGGCCGTCTGTATGATGTTGGAGATAAGGCAGGGAAACTCCTGGCGTGGCTGGACAGGAAGGAACGGGTCAATAGAGTGGTGCCAGAGTTGATTGGAGAGGGGGGAGAGGCGATTGTGGAACCTGAGGGGATTGTGGAGTGTTTTGCGGAGTATTTTCATAGGGTTTATTCCTCTGTGTCGGACAGGCCGCCCGAAGACTCGACTGATCTCCTCCGTGATATCGAGTTGCCCTGCCTCTCTGACATAGATAGGGACGATTTGGATGGCGACATCACGGTTGATGAGGTGGCGGGGGCGATTCGCGCGTTGAATTCGGGTAAGGCCTCTGGACCGAACGGACTGCCGATCGATCTGTACAAACTGTTCCCGGATAGGGTCGCCCCTCACCTGCGCGCCATGTACTTGGAGGCGCGGGGGGATGGGATCCTTCCGTTGGATCAGCGGCTGGCGTCGATCGTGGTCATACATAAAGAGGGTAAACCCCGAGATAGATGCGCCTCCTATCGGCCCATTTCACTCCTCAACGCTGAGCCGAAAATTCTGGCCAAACTCCTGGCTACCCGTCTGATTAGGGTACTTGGTGATCTGGTCCACCCGGATCAATCTGGCTTTATCCCGCACCGAAACACAGCATTGAACCTTAGGCGTCTTCATGGCGTCATCGCCAGGGCGGGCACGCTGCGTGAACCGGCTGTTGTGGCATCTCTTGATGCCACGATGGCCTTTGACACGGTGGAGTGGGCATACTTATGGGCCGTGCTGGCCAAGTTTGGTTTCGGTCGCGGGTTTGTGAGTTGGGTCCGGTTGCTGTACGAGGGGCCACTAGCGAATGTGGTGGTGAATGGTCGGGCATCTACTCCGTTTCAGCTTGGTAGGGGTACTCGGCAGGGCTGCCCCCTGTCGCCTCTGTTGTTCGCCCTCGCCCTTGAACCGTTGGCTGCGTGGATACGTTGGCACCCGGATATACGGGGCCTTCGGTGGTCGCCTGATCACGAGGACCGTATTTCGCTCTATGCCGATGATATCCTGTTGTATCTTGCCTCACCGAAGAAGTCACTTATAGTGGTCTGTGACGTACTCGCATCATTCGGTAGGAACTCGGGGCTTGTGATTAATTGGGGCAAATCGTATTTGTACGTTCTTAGTGGCGAGGTCCCACCGATCCCTAGAACATGTTCGATACAGGTTGCCCAGCAAGGTTTTGTGTATTTGGGGATTTTTATATCCATGGATCCTGTTGTGCGCTATGAGAGGAACCTGCTCCCCCCCTTGGCACGCTTGAGGCGAGATGTTGAAGGTTGGCGGAGGCTGCCGCTCTCCCTTGTTGGGCGTGCGGCCCTGTTCAAAATGATGTCCCTTCCCCGCTTCCTCTACGCCCTCCAGAACACCTTGGACTGGGTACCGGCCAAATACTTTCGGGAGGTCGAAGGCCTCCAAAGGACGTTGCTGTGGGATGGGCGGCCGCGAATAGCTATTTCAAAGTTGACGCTCCCATGGTACGATGGGGGCATTGCGCTCCCAGACATCCGACGGTACTATTGGGCCACGCAGCTGAGCGCGATCAACCATGGGTTTTACGGCCCTGCCCTTAGCCCTGGGTATGCCATGGATAGGTGGCTGCTGCGCGGAGGCAACTACTACAGGGCGTTGTATTCGCGGTCCCTAGACTCGTCCCTCACGGGGCCCACAGGTGTGGCGGTGCGCGTATGGAAGATGGCGACCGACTCGCTGGGCTGGAAGGATAGGCTCACCCTCGCTACCCCATTGTTTGAATCGGAACGGTTGGGAAGACTCTGGCACACGAAGGGCTTTGATAAGTGGGACCTGATAGGTATATCCAAGGTGGGAGATGTGCTGCATAAGGGGAGGGTAAAGTCCTTCGAGGAGTTGCAGACTGAGTTTGAGCTAGGGCCTTCAGAGTATTTTAGGTATATCCAGCTGCGTCACGCCCTCCGATCAGTCCTTGTGGAGGGTGAGAAGGTGCCGGAGTCCTCTCCCCTTGAGGACCGAGTCCTTGATGGTCATATGCCCGAGAGCACGATTTCGCTCATATATAAGAAGTTGATAAACGTCCGGGCAGACTTGCTATTGGGGCTGAGAGAACAGTGGACCAGGGATGGCCTCGAGTTGGATAATGAGGACTGGCAGTCAGCGGTCTCTTCGCCTAAGGAGGTTGCGATCCCGTCGCGTCTGAGGCTGGTGCAGCTTAAAATACTGCACCGGGTGTATGTTACGGGGCCAAGGCTGGTCCACATGGGATTCTCGGAGGACGGCCTGTGCAGAAGGGGATGTGGTATGGTGGGTACTTTCCTGCACATCATCTGGGAATGTGGTGTCATTGTGGAGTTCTGGAGGAGAGTCCATGCAGTTATGGGGGAGGTGACGGGCATTGTGGTACAGCCGGAGGCGCGGTGCTGCCTCCTGAACGTCTGGGGCCCCACTGATCTCGATGAGGCGCAGACCCAATGGGTGACTCTGGGTAACATGGTAGCTAAAAGGGATATCGCGCGATTATGGGGCTCCTCAGGAACCCCTACACTGACCGCGTGGAAGGAGAACATGGATTGGAGCATGTTTAGGGAGAAGACGGTCTACTGCTCTAGAGGTCGCCCCCGGAAGTGGCATGCCATCTGGGGGCGGTGGAACCAATACAGGGGGGGAATATGTCTTGCCCCGGACCTGGAACCTCCCGAGGAACAGCTTTCCCCCTGACCTGCCTTCCAGCACAGTTTGGTTTTGGTAACCGTTCTGGGCCTCTGCTGTTCCCCTTCTTCCTCCGCACACAGTCTTATACTTAGTAGATGAGTGGGGTCCTGCCTCCCCTGGGGGCTTTCGCCATGGGATTTCAATGTTTCTGCCTTGCTGGGGTTTGTTGTGTGTTTTTTCTGTGTTTATTTAAAATTGGACCTTTGCATTACTCATCGTACTGTATCTGGGACACATTACTGTATCTAACTTGCAATGCTGCCGAACCCTCGGGCTGTCGGCTGAATAGCTGTGTCCTGAATTTCGAAATAAAGGTTTTCAAAAAAAAAAAAAAAAAGAATGATGATGGATTCAACCCACATCTGTGACTGGGGTTGAGAGTCTAAAAAGTTTCAGCGCTCCGTCCATCATCTCCTTGTGTTTGCTTAGTTCGCCCTACGTTGACAGGGTATGCCAATACGCGGGTCCTTTGCTCACTTTACCACAGGATTCAAGCTAGCTTGGCTGCTGAAGGGTGTTACCCAAAAACCAGTCCCAGGATGCTTGTTTCTGGTTCAGGGAAGACCGGGCTTGGCAGTTCGGGTTGGACTGTTCCCATGAGGCACAGGGTCAAGACTGATTTGCAAATAGTTGGGTCCAAACTGAGGTGGCGAAGTGAGCTAAAGAATGATGATGGATTCAACCCAGATCTGTGACTGTGGGTGAGTGCCTGAAAAGTTTCAGCGCTCCGTCCATCACCTCCTTGTGTTTGCTTAGTTCGCCCAATGTTAGCAGGGTATGCCCAGACGTGGGTCCCTTGCACACTTTGCCACTGGATTCAAGCTAGCCAGGCTGATGAAGGGTGCTACCCAGAAACCGGTCCTTGGTTGCTTGGTTCAGGGAATACCTGGCTTGCCTGTTCGGGCTGGACTGTTCCCATGAGACACAGGTTCAAGACTGATTTGCATATAGCTGGGTCTGAACTGAGGTGGCGAAGTGAGCTAAAGAATGATGATGGATTCAACCCACATCTGTGACTGGGGCGAGTGTCTGAAAAGTTTCAGCGCTCCGTCCATCATCTCCTTGTGTTTGCTTCGTTCCCCCTAATTTGGCAGGGTATGCCCAGACGTGGGTCCTTTGCTCACTTTGCTACAGGATACAAGCTAGCTTGACTGATGAAGGGTGTTACCCAGAAACTAGTCCGTGGATGCTTGTTTCCGGTTCAGGGAAGACCTGGCTTGGCAGTTCGGGCTGGACTGTTCTAATGAGGCACAGGGTCAAGACTGATTTCCATATAGCTGGGTCCGAACTGAGGTGGCGAAGTGAGCTTACGAATGATGATGGATTCAACCCAGATCTGTGGCTGTGGGTGAGTGTCTGAAAAGTTTCAGTGCTCCGTCCATCATCTCCTGGTGTTTGCTTTGTTCGCCCTAAGTTGGCAGGGTATGACCAGACGTGGGCCCCTTGCACACTTTGCCACTGGATTTAAGCTAGCCAGGCAGGTGAAGGGTGTTGCCCAAAAACTGGTCCCAGGATGCTTGTTTCCGGTTCAGGGAAGACTTGGCTTGGCTGTTTGGGCTGGACTGTTCCCATGAGACATAGGGTCAAGACTGATTTGTATATAGCTGGGTCTGAATTGCGGGTGCGAAATAAGCTAAAGAATGATGATGGATTCAACCCACATCTGTGACTGGGGGTGAGTGTCTGAAAAATTTCAGCGTTCCGTCCATCATCTCCTTGTGTTTGCTTCGTTCGCCCTAAGTTGGCAGGGTACGCCCATCCGTGGGCCCCTTGCACACTTTGCCACTGGATTCAAGCTAGTCAGGCTGATGAAGGGTGTTGCCCAAAAACTGGTCCCAGGATGCTTGTTTCCGGTTCAGGGAAGACTTGGCTTGGCTGTTCGGGCTGGACTGTTCCCATGAGACACAGGGTCAAGACTGATTTGTATATAGCTGGGTCTGAATTGCGGTGGCGAAGTGAGCTAAAGAATGATGATAATTTCAACCCACATCTGTTACTCGGGGTGAGTGTCTGAAAAGTTTCAGCGCTCTGTCCATCATCTCCTTGTGTTTGCTTTGTTCGCCCTAAGTTGGCAGAGTATTCCCAGACGTGGGTCCTTTGCTCACTTTGCCACAGGATTCAAGCTAGCTTGGCTGATGAAGTGTGTTACCCAGAAACCAGTCCCAGGATGCTTCTTTCCGATTCATGGAAGAACTGGCTTGGCAGTTCATGCTGGACTGTTCCCATGAGGCACAGGGTCAAGACTGATTTGCATATAGCTGGGTCCGAACTGAGGTGGCGAAGTGAGCTAAAGAATGATGATGGGTTCAACCCAGATCTGTGACTGTGGGTGAGTGTCCGAAACATTTCAGCGCTCCATCCATCATCTCCTTCTGTTTGCTTTGTTCACCCTAAGTTGGCAGGGTATGCCCGGACGTGGGTCCCTTGCACACTTTGCCACTGGATTCAAGCTAGCCAGTCTGATGAAGGGTGTTACCCAAAAACCGGTCCAAGGATGCTTGTTTCCGGTTCAGGGATGACCTGGCTTGCCTGTTCGGTCTGGACTTTTCCCATGAGATAGGTTCAAGACTGATTTGCATATAGCTGGGTCTGAACTGAGGTGGCGAAGTGAGCCAAAGAATGATGATGGATTCAACCCACATCTGTGACTCGGGGTGAGTGTCTGAAAAGTTTCAGCGCTCCATCCATCATCTCCTTGTGTTTGCTTTGTTTGCCCTAAGTTGGCAGGGTATGACAGACATGGGTCCCTTGCTAACTTTTCCACTGGATTCAAGCTAGCCTGGCGCATGAAGGGTGTTACCCTGCAACTGCTCCCAGGATGCGGGTTTCCGGCTAAGGGAAGACCCGGCTTGGAAGTTCGGGCCTTACTGTTCTCATGAGGCACAGGGTCAAGACTGATTTGCATATAACTTGGTCTGAACTGAGGTGGCAAAGTGAGCTAAAGAATGATGATGGATTCAACCCAGATCTGTGACTGTGGGTGAGTGTCTGAAAAGTTTCAGCGCTCCGTCCATCATCTCCTTGTGTTTGCTTTGTTCGCCCAAAATTAGCAGGGTATGCCCAGACGTGGGTCGCTTGCACACTTTGCCACTGGATTCAAGCTAGCCAGGCTGATGAAGGGTGTTACCCAGTAACCGGTCCCTGGATGCTTGGTTCAGGGAAGACCTGGCTTGCCTGTTCGGGCTGGACTGTTCCAATGAGACACAGGTTCAAGACTGATTTGCATATAGCTGGGTCTGAACTGAGGTGGTGAAGTGAGCTAAAGAATGATGATGGATTCAACCCACATCTGTGACTCGGGGTGAGTGTCTGAAAAGTTTCAGCGCTCTGTCCATCATCTCCTTGTGTATGCTTTGTTCGCCCTAAGTTGGCAGGGTATGCCCAGACGTGGGTCCTTTGCTCACTTTGCCAAAGGATTCAAGCTATCTTAGGTGATGAAGGTTGTTACACAAAAACCAATCCCAGGATACTTGTTTCCGGTTCAGGGAAGACCTGGCTTGGCAGTTCGGGCTGGACTGTTCCCATAAGGCACAGAGTTAAGACTGATTTGCATATAGCTGGGTCTGAACTGAGGTGGCGAAGTGAGCTAAAGAATGATGATGGATTCAACCCACATCTGTGACTTGGGGTGAGTGTCTGAAAAGTTTCAGCGCTCTGTCCATCATCCCGTTGTGTTTGCTTTGTTCGCCCTAAGTTGGCAGGGTATGCCCAGACGTGGGCCCCTTGCACACTTTGCCACTGGATTCAAGCTAGCCAGGCTGATGAAGGGTGTTGCCCAAAAACTGGTCCCAGGATGCTTGTTTCCGGTTCAGGGAAGACTTGGCTTGGCTGTTCGGGCTGGACTGTTGTCATGAGACACTGGGTCAAGACTGATTCGCATATAGCTGGGTCTGAATTGCGGTGGCGAAATGAGCTAAAGAATGATGATGGATTCAACCCACATCTGTGACTGGGGGTGAGTGTCTGAAAAATTTCAGCGTTCCGTCCATCATCTCCTTGTGTTTGCTTCGTTCACCCTAAGTTGACAGGGTATGCCCAGACGTGGGTCCTTTGCTCACTTTGCCACAAGATTCAAGCTAGCTTGGCTGATGAAGGGTGTTACCCAGAAACCAGTTCCAGGATGCTTGTTTCCTGTTCAGGGAAGACCTGGCTTGGCAGTTCAGGCTGGACTGGTCCCATGAGGCACAGGGTCAAGACTGATTTGCATATAGCTGGGTCCGAACTGAGGTGGCGAAGTGAGGTAAAGAATGATGATGGATTCAACCCACATCTGTGACTGGGGCGAGTGTCTGAAAAGTTTCAGCGCTCCGTCCATCATCTCCTTGTGTTTGCTTCGTTCACCCTAAGTTGGCAGGGTATGACAGACCTGGGTCCCTTGCTCACTTTGACACTCTATTCAAGCTAGCCAGGCTGATAAATGGTGTTACCCAGAAACTGGTCCCAGGATGCTTGTTTTGGGTTCAGGGAGGACCTGGCTTGGCTGTTCAAGCTGGACTGTTCCCATGAGGCACAGGGTCAAGACTGATTTGCATATAGCTGGATCTGAACTGAGGTGGCGAAGTGAGTTAAAGAATGATGATGGATTCAATCCACATCTGTGACTGTGGGTGAGAGTCTGAAATGTTTCAGTGCTCCGTCCATCATCTACTTGTGTTTGCTTTGTTTGCTCTAAGTTGGCAGGGTATGACAGACATGGGTCCCTTGCTCACTTTGCCACTGGATTCAAGCTAGCCTGGCGCATGAAGGGTGTTACCCTGCAACCGGTCCCAGGATGCTTGTTTCCGGCTAAGGGAAGACCCGGCTTGGAAGTTCGGGCCGGACTGTTCCCATGAGGCACAGCATCAAGACTGATTTGCATATACCTGGGTCCGAACTGAGGTGGCGAACTGAGCTAAAGTAATGATGATGGGTTCAACCCAGATCTGTGACTGTGGGTGAGTGTCTGAAAAGTTTCAGTGCTCCGTACATCATCTCCTTGTGTTTCAATTGTTCACCCTAAGTTGGCAGGGTGTGCCCAGACATGGGCCCCTTGCACATTTTGCCACTGGATTCAACCTAGCCAGGCTGATGAAGGGTGTTGCCCAAAAACCGGTCCCAGGATGCTTGTTTCCGGTTCAGGGAAGACCTGGATTTGCAGTTCGGGCTGGACTGTTCCCATGAAGCACTGGGTCAAGACTGATTTCCATATAGCTGGGTCTGAACTGAGGTGGCGAATTGAGCTAAAGAATGATGATGGATTCAACCCAGATCTGTGACTGGGGGTGAGTCTCTGAAAAGTTTCAGCGCTCCGGCCATCATCTCCTTGTGTTTGCTTTGTTTGCCATAAGTTGGCAGGGTATGCCCAGACGTGGGTCCCTTGCACACTTTGCCACTCTATTCAAGCTAGCCAGGCTGATGAATGGTGTTACCCAGAAACCGGTCCCAGGATGCTTGTTTTGGGTTCAGGGAGGACCTGGCTTGGCAGTTCAAGCTGGACTGTTCCCATGAGGCACAGGGTCAAGACTGATTTGCATATAGCTGGGTCTGAACTGAGGTGGCGAAGTGAGTTAAAGAATGATGATGGATTCAATCCACATCTGTGACTGTGGGTGAGAGTCTGAAATGTTTCAGTGCTCCGTCCATCATCTCCTTGTGTTTGCTTTGTTTGCCCTAAGTTGGCAGGGTATGACAGACATGGGTCCCTTGCTCACTTTGCCACTGGATTCAAGCGAGCCTGGCGCATGAAGGGTGTTACCCTGCAACCGGTCCCAGGATGCTTGTTTCCTGCTAAGGGAAGACACGGCTTGGAAGTTCGGGCCGGACTGTTCCCATGAGGCACAGCGTCAAGACTGATTTGCATATACCTGGGTCCGAACTGAGGTGGCGAAGTGAGCTAAAGTAATGATGATGGATTCAACCCAGATCTGTGACTGTGGGTGAGTGTCTGAAAAGTTTCAGTGCTCCGTACATCATCTCTTTGTGTTTCAATTGTTCGCCCTCAGTTGGCAGGGTGTGCCCAGACGTGGGCCCCTTGCACATTTTGCCACTGGATTCAACCTAGCCAGGCTGATGAAGGGTGTTGCCCAAAAACCGGTCCCAGGATGCTTGTTTCCGGTTCAGGGAAGACCTGGCTTGGCAGTTCGGGCTGGACTGTTCCCATGAAGTGCTGGGTCAAGACTGATTTCCATATAGCTGGGTCTGAACTAAGGTGGCGAATTGAGCTAAAGAATGATTATGGATTCAACCCAGATCTGTGACTGGGGGTGAGTCTCTAAAAAGTTTCATCGCTCCGGCCATCATCTCCTTGTGTTTGCTTTGTTTGCCCTAAGTTGGCAGGGTATGCCCATACGTGGGTCCCTTGCACACTTTGCCACTGGATTCAAGCTAGCCTGGCTGATGAAGGGTGTTACCCAGAAATCAGTCCCAGGATGCTTGTTTCCGGTTCAGGGAAGACCTGGCTTGGCAGTTCGGGCTGGACTGTTCCCATGAGGCACAGGGTCAAGACTGATTTGCATATAGCTGGGTCCGAAGTGAGGTGGCGAAGTGAGCTAAAGAATGATGATGGATTCAACCCACATCTGTGACTCGGGGTGAGTGTCTGAAAAGTTTCAGCGCTCTGTCCATCATCTCCTTGTGTTTGCTTTGTTCGACCTAAGTTGGCAGGGTATGCCCAGACGTGGGTCCTTTGCTCACTTTGCCACAGGATTCAAGCTAGCCTTGGCTGATGAAGGGTGTTACCCAGAAACCGGTCCCAGGATGCTTGTTTTGGGTTCAGGGAGGACCTGGCTTGGCAGTTCAAGCTGGACTGTTCCCATGAGGCACAGGGGCAAGACTGCTTTGCATATAGCTGGGTCTGAACTGAGGTGGCGAAGTGAGTTAAAGAATGATGATGGATTCAATCCAGATCTGGGACTGGGGGTGAGTGTCTGAAAAGTTTCAGCGCTCCGTCCAACATTTCCTTGTGTTTGCTTTGTTCGCCCTAAGTTGGCAGGGTATGCCCAGACGCGGGTCCTTTGCTCACTTTACCACAGGATTCAAGCTAGCTTGGCTGCTGAAGGGTGTTACCCAAAAACCAGTCCCAGGATGCTTGTTTCTGGTTCAGGGAAGACCTGGCTTGGCAGTTCGGGTTGGACTGTTCCCATGAGGCACAGGGTCAAGACTGATTTGCAAATAGTTGGGTCCAAATTGAGGTGGCGAAGTGAGCTAAAGAATGATGATGGATTCAACCCAGATCTGTGACTGTGGGTGAGTGCCTGAAAAGTTTCAGCGCTCCGTCCATCACCTCCTTGTGTTTGCTTAGTTCGCCCAAAGTTAGCAGGGTATGCCCAGACGTGGGTCCCTTGCACACTTTGCCACTGGATTCAAGCTAGCCAGGCTGATGAAGGGTGCTACCCAGAAACCGGTCCCTGGATGCTTGGTTCAGGGAATACCTGGCTTGCCTGTTCGGGCTGGACTGTTCCCATGAGACACAGGTTCAAGACTGATTTGCATATAGCTGGGTCTGAACTGAGGTGGCGAAGTGAGCTAAAGAATGATGATGGATTCAACCCAGATCTGTGGCTGTGGGTGAGTGTCTGAAATATTTCAGCGTTCCGTCCATCATCTCCTTGTGTTTTCTTCGTTCGCCCTAAGTTGGCAGGGTACGCCCAGACGTTGGCCCCTTGCACACTTTGCCACTGGATTCAAGCTAGCCAGGCTGATGAAGGGTGTTGCCCAAAAACTGGTCCCAGGATGCTTGTTTCCGGTTTAGGGAAGACTTGGCTTGGCTGTTCGGGCTGGACTGTTCCCATGAAACACAGGGTCAAGACTGATTTGTATATAGCTGGGTCTGAATTGCGGTGGCGAAGTGAGCTAAAGAATGATGATGGATTCAACCCAGATCTGTGGCTGTGGGTGAGTGTCTGAAAGTTTCAGCGCTCCGTCCATCAACTCCTTGTGTTTGCTTTGTTCGCCCTAAGTTGGCAGAGTATGCCCAGACGTGGGTCCTTTGCTCACTTTGCCACAGGATTCAAGCTAGCTTGGCTGATGAAGGGTGTTACCCAGAAACCAGTCCCAGGATGCTTCTTTCCAAATAATGGAAGAACTGGCTTGGCAGTTCGTGCTGGACTGTTCCCATGAGGCACAGGGTCAAGACTGATTTGCATATAGCTGGGTCCAAACTGAGGTGGCGAAGTGAGCTAAAGAATGATGATGGATTCAAACCAGATCTGTGACTGTGGGTGAGTGTCCGAAACGTTTCAGCGCTCCGTCCATCATCTCCTTGTGTTTGCTTTGTTCACCCTAAGTTGGCAGGGTATGCCCGGACGTGGGTCCCTTGCACACTTTGCCACTGGATTCAAGCTAGCCAGTCTGATGAAGGGTGTTACCCAAAAACCGGTCCCAGGATGGTTGTTTCCGGTTCAGGGATGACCTGGCTTGCCTGTTCGGGCTGGACTTTTCCCATGAGACACAGGTTCAAGACTGATTTGCATATAGCTGGGTCTGAACTGAGGTGGCGAAGTGAGCTAAAGAATGATGATGGATTCAACCCACATCTGTGACTCGGGGTGAGTGTCTGAAAAGTTTCAGCGCTCTGTCCATCATCCCGTTGTGTTTGCTTTGTTCGCCCTAAGTTGGCAGGGTATGCCCAGACGTGGTTCCTTTGCTCACTTTGCCACTGGATTCAAACTAGCTTGGGTGATGAAGGATGTTACACAGAAACCAATCCCAGGATGCTTGTTTCCGGTTCAGGCAAGACCTGGCTTGGCAGTTCGGGCTGGACTGTTCCCAAGAGGCACAGGGTCAAGACTGATTTGCATATAGCTGGATCCGAACTGAGGTGGCGAAGTGGGCGAAAGCATGATGATGGATTCAACCCAGATCTGTGACCGAGGGTGAGTGTCTGAAAGGTTTCAGCGCTCCATTTATCATCTCCTTGTGTTTGCTTTGTTTGCCCTAAGTTGGCAGGGTATGACAGACATGGGTCCCTTGCTCACTTTTCCACTGGATTCAAGCTAGCCTGGCGCATGAAGGGTGTTACCCTGCAACCCTTCCCAGGATGCTTGTTTCCGGCTAAGGGAAGACCCGGCTTGGAATTTCGGGCCAGACTGTTCTCATGAGGCACAGGGTCAAGACTGATTTGCATATAACTGGGTCTGAACTGAGGTGGCGAAGTGAGCTAAAGAATGATGATGGATTCAACCCAGATCTGTGACTGTGGGTGAGTGTCTGAAAAGTTTCAGCGCTCCGTCCATCATCTCCTTGTGTTTGCTTTGTTCACCCAAAATTAGCAGGGTATGCCCAGACGTGGGTCACTTGCACACATTGCCACTGGATTCAAGCTACCCAGGCTGATGAAGGGTGTTACCCAGTAACCGGTCCCTGGATGCTTGGTTCAGGGAAGACCTGGCTTGCCTGTTCGGGCTGGACTGTTCCAATGAGACACAGGTTCAAGACTGATTTGCATATAGCTGGGTCTGAACTGAGGTGGTGAAGTGAGCTAAAGAATGATGATGGATTCAACCCACATCTGTGACTCGGGGTGAGTGTCTGAAAAGTTTCAGTGCTCTGTCCATCATCTCCTTGTGTATGCTTTGTTCGCCCTAAGATGGCAGGGTATGCCCAGACGTGGGTCCTTTGCTCACTTTGCCACAGGATTCAAGCTAGCTTAGGTAATGAAGGTTGTTACACAGAAACCAATCCCAGGATGCTTGTTTCCGGTTCAGGGAAGACCTGGCTTGGCAGTTCGGGCTGGACTGTTCCCATAAGGCACAGGGTCAAGACTGATTTGCATATCGCTGGGTCCGAACTGAGGTGGCGAAGTGAGCAAAAGAATGATGATGGATTCAACCCAGATCTGTGACCGTGGGTGAGTGTCTGAAAGGTTTCAGCGCTCCGTCCATCATCTCCTCGTGTTTGCTTTGTTCGCACTAAGTTGGCAGGGTATGCCCAGACGTGGGTCCTTTGCTTACTTTGCCACAGGATTCAAGATAGCTTGGCCGATGAAGGGTGTTACCCAGAAACCAGTCCCAGGATGCTTGTTTCCGGTTCAAGGAAGACCTGGCTTGGCAGTTCGGGATGGACTGTTCCCATGAGGCACAGGGACAAGACTGATTTGCATATAGCTTTGTCCGAACTGAGGTAACAAAGTGAGCTAAAGAATAATGATGGACTCAACCCAGATCTGTGACTGGGGGTGAGTGTCTGAAAAGTTTCAGCGCTCCGTCCATCATCTCCTTGTGTTTGCATTGTTCGCCCTATGTTGGCAGGGTATGCCCAGACATGGGTCCCTTGCTTACTTTGCCACTCTATTCAAGCTAGCAAGGCTGATGAATGGTGTTACCCAGAAACCGGTCCCAGGATGCTTGTTTTGGGTTCAGGGAGGACCTGGCTTGGCAGTTCAAGCTGGACTGTTCCCATGAGGCACAGGGGCAAGACTGCTTTGCATATATAGCTGGGTCTGAACTGAGGTGGCGAAGTGAGTTAAAGAATGATGATGGATTCAATCCACATCTGTGAATGTGGGTGAGAGTCTGAAACGTTTCAGTGCTCCGTCCATCATCTCCTTGTGTTTGCTTTGTTTGCCCTAAGTTGGCAGGGTATGACAGACATGGGTCCCTTGCTCACTTTGCCACTGGATTCAAGCTAGCCTGGCGCATGAAGGGTGTTACCCTGCAACCGGTCCCAGGATGCTTGTTTCCTGCTAAGGGAAGACCCAGCTTGGAAGTTCGGGCCGGACTGGTCCCATGAGGCACAGCGTCAAGACTGATTTGCATATACCTGGGTCCGAACTGAGGTGGCGAAGTGAGCTAAAGTAATGATGATGGATTCAACCCAGATCTGTGACTGTGGGTGAGTGTCTGAAAAGTTTCAGTGCTCGGTACATCATCTCCTTGTGTTTCAATTGTTCGCCCTCAGTTGGCAGGGTGTGCCCAGACGTGGGCCCCTTGCACATTTTGCCACTGGATTCAACCTAGCCAGGCTGATGAAGGGTGTTGCCCAAAAACCGGTCCCAGGATGCTTGTTTCCGGTTCAGAGAAGATCTGGCTTGGCAGTTCGGGCTGGACTGTTCCCATGAGGCACAGGGTCAAGACTGATTTGCATATAGCTGGGTACGAACTGAGGTGGCAAAGTGAGCTAAAGAATGATGATGGATTCAACCCACATCTGTGACTCGGGGTGAGTGTCTGAAAAGTTTCAGCGCTCTGTCCATCATCTCCTTGTGTTTGCTTTGTTCGACCTAAGTTGGCAGGGTATGCCCAGACGTGGGTACTTTGCTCACTTTGCCACAGGATTCAAGCTAGCCTTGGCTGATGATGGGTGTTACCCAGAAACCAGTCCCAGGATGCTGGTTTCCGGTTCAGGGAAGACCCGGCTTGGCAGTTTGGGCTGGACTGTTCCCATGAAGCACTGGGTCAAGACTGATTTGCATATAGCTGGGTCCGAACTGAGGTGGCGAAGTGAGCTAAAGAATGATGATGGATTCAACACACATCTGTGACTCGGGGTGAGTGTCTGAAAAGTTTCATCGCTCTGTCCATCATCTCCTTGTGTTTGCTTTGTTCGACCTAAGTTGGCAGGGTATGCCCAGACGTGGGTACTTTGCTCACTTTGCCACAGGATTCAAGCTAGCCTTGGCTGATGAAGGGTGTTACCCAGAAACCAGTCCCAGGATGCTGGTTTCCGGTTCAGGGAAGACCCGGCTTGGCAGTTCGGGCTGGACTGTTCCCATGAAGCACTGGGTCAAGACTGATTTCCATATAGCTGGGTCCGAACCGAGGTGACGAAGTGAGCTAAAGAATGATGATGGATTCAATCCAGATCTGTGACTGGGGGTGAGTGTCTGAAAAGTTTCAGCGCTCTGTCCATCATCTCCTTGTGTTTGCTTTGTTCGCCCTAAGTTGGCAGGGTATGCAGAGACGTGGGTCCTCTGCTCACTTTGCCACAGGATTCAAGCTAGCATGGCTGATGAAGGGTGTTACCCAGAAACCAGTTCCAGGATGCTGGTTTCCGGTTCAGGGAAGACCTGGCTTGGCAGTTCGGGCTGGACTGTTCCCATGAGGCACAGGGTCAAGACTGATATGCATATTGCTGGGTCTGAACTGAGGTGGCGAAGTGAGCTAAAGAATGATGATGGATTCAACCCAGATTGGTGACTGGGGGTGAGTGTCTGAAAAGTTTCAGCGCTCTGTCCATCATCTCCTTGTGTTTGCTTTGTTCGCCCTAAATTAGCAGGGTAGGCCGACACGTGGGTCCTTACTCACTTTGCGACTGGATTCAAGCTAGCCTGGCTGATGAAGGGTGTTATCCAGAAACTGGTCCAAGGATGCTTGTTTCCGGTTCAGGGAAGACCTGGCTTGGCTGTTCTGCTGGACTGTTCCCATGAGACTTAGGTTCAAGACTGATTTGCATATAGCTGGGTCTGAACTGCGGTTAAAAAGTTATACAAAGAATGATGATCGATTCAACGAAGATCTGTGACTGTGGGTGAGTGTCTGAAAAGTTTCAGCGCTCCATCCATCATCTCCCTGTGTTTGCTTTGTTCGCCCTAAATTAGCAGGGTATGCCCAAACGTGGGTCCTTTGCCACAAGATTCAAGCTAGCTTGGATGATGAAGGGTGTTACCCAGAAACCAGTTCCAGGATGCTTGTTTCCTGTTCAGGGAAGACCTGGCTTGGCAGTTTGGGCTGGACTGGTCCCATGAGGCACAGGGTCAAGACTGATTTGCATACAGCTAGGTCCGAACTGAGGTGGCGAAGTGAGCTAAAGAATGATGATGGGTTCAACCCGGATCTGTGACTATGGGTGAGTGTTTGAAAAGTTTCAGCGCTCCGTCCATCAACTCCTTGTGTTTGCTTTGTTCGCCCTAAGTTGGCAGGGTATGCCCAGACGTAGGTCCCTTGCACACTTTGCCACTGGATTCAAGTTACCCAGGCTGATGAAGGGTGTTACCCAAAAACCGGTCCCAGGATGCTTGTTTCCGGTTCAGAGAAGACCTTGCTTGGCTGCTCGGGCTGGACTGTTCGAATGAGACACAGGGTCAAGACTGATTTCCATATAGCTGGGTCTGAATTTAGGTGGCGAAGTGAGCTAAAGAATGATGATGGATTCAACCCACATCTGTGACTGGGGCGAGTGTCTGAAAAGTTTCAGCGCTCCGTCCATCATCTCCTTGTGTTTGCTTCATTCGCACTAAGTTGGCAGGGTATGCCCAGACGTGGGTCCTTTGCTCACTTTGCCACAGGATTCAAGATAGCTTGGCTGATGAAGGGTGTTACCCAGAAACCAGTCCCAGGATTCTTGTTTCCGGTTCAGGGAAGACCTGGCTTGCCTGTTCAGGCTGGACTGTTCCCATGAGACACAGGTTCAAGACTGATTTGCATATAGCTGGGTCTGAACTGAGGTGGCGAAGTGAGTTAAAGAACGATGATGGATTCAATCCACATCTGTGACTGTGGGTGAGAGTCTGAAACGTTTCAGTGCTCCATCCATCATCTCCTTGTGTTTGCTTTCTTTGCCCTAAGTTGGCAGGGTATGACAGACATGGGTCCCTTGCTCACTTTGCCACTGGATTCAAGCTAGCTTGGCGCATGAAGGGTGTTACCCTGCAACCGGTCCCAGGATGCTTGTTTCCGGCTAAGGGAAGACCCGGCTTGGAAGTTGGGGCCGGACTGTTCCTATGAGGCACAGGGTCAAGACTGATTTGCATATACCTGGGTCCGAACTGAGGTAGCGAAGTGAGCTAAAGTAATGATGATGGATTCAACCCAGATCTGTGACTGTGGGTGAGTGTCTGAAAAGTTTCAGTGCTCCGTCCATCATCTCCTTGTGTTTGCATTGTTCGCCCTAAGTTGGCAGGGTGTGCCCAGACGTGGGTCCCTTGCACATTTTGCGACTGGATTCAACCTAGCCAGGCTGATGAAGTGTGTTGCCCAAAAACCGGTCCCAGGATGCTTGTTTTCGGTTCAGGGAAGACTTGGCTTGGCTGTTCGGGCTGGACTGTCCCCATGAAGCACTGGGTCAAGACTGATTTCCCTATAGCTGGGTCTGAACTGATGTGGTGAATTGAGCTAAAGAATGATGATGGATTCAACCCAGATTTGTGACTGGGGTGAGTCTCTGAAAAGTTTCAGCGCTCCGGCCATCATCTCCTTGTGTTTGCTTTGTTTGCCGTCAGTTGGCAGGGTATGCCCAGACGTGGGTCCCTTGCACACTTTGCCACTGGATTCAAGCTAGCCTGGCTGATGAAGGGTGTTACCCAGAAACCAGTCCCAGGATGCTTGTTTCTGGTTCAGGGAAGACCTGGCTTGGCTGTTCGGGCTGGACTGATCCCATGAAGCACTGGGTCAAGACTGATTTCCAAATAGCTGGGTCCGAACTGAGGTGGGGAAGTGAGCTAAAGAATGATGATCGATTCAATCCAGATCTGTGACTGGGGGTGAGTGTCTGAAAAGTTTCAGTGCTCCGTCCATCATCTCCTTGTGTTTGCATTGTTCGCCCTAAGTTGGCAGTGTGTGCCCAGACGTGGGTCCCTTGCACATTTTGCGACTGGATTCAACCTAGCCAGGCTGATGAAGTGTGTTGCCCAAAAACTGGTCCCAGGATGCTTGTTTTCGGTTCAGGGAAGACTTGGCTTGGCTGTTCGGGCTGGACTGTTCCCATGAAGCACTGGGTCAAGACTGATTTCCCTATAGCTGGGTCTGAACTGATGTGGTGAACTGAGCTAAAGAATGATGATGGATTCAATCCAGATCTGTGACTGGGGGTGAGTGTCTGAAAAGTTTCAGTGCTCCGTCCACCATCTCCTTGTGTTTGCATTGTTCGCCCTTAGTTGGTAGGGTGTGCCCAGATGTGGGTCCCTTGCACACTTTGCCACTGGATTCAAGCTAGCCTGGCTGATGAAGTTTGTCACCCAGAAACCAGTACCAGGATGCTTGTTTCCGGTTCAGGGAAGACCTGGCTTGGCTGTTCGGGCTGGACTGTTCCCATGAAGCACTGGGTCAAGACTAATTTCAATATAGCTGGGTCCGAACTGAGGTGGCGAAGTGAGCTAAAGAATGATGATCGATTCAATCCAGATCTGTGACTGGGGGTGAGTGTCTGAAAAGTTTCAGCGCTCCGTCCTTCATCTCCTTGTGTTTGCATTGTTCGCCCTAAGTTGGCAGGGTATGCCGAGACGTAGGTCCTTTGCTCACTTTGCCACAGGATTCAAGCTAGCCTTGGCTGATGAAGGGTGTAACCCAGAAACCAGTCCCAGGTTCCTGGTTTCCGGTTCAGGGAAGTCCCGGCATGGCAGTTCGGGCTGGACTGTTCCCATGAAGCACTGGGTCAAGACTGATTTCCATATAGCTGGGTCCGAACTGAGGTGACGAAGTGAGCTAAAGAATGATGATGGATTCAATCCAGATCTGTGACGGGGGGTGAGTGTCTGTAAAGTTTCAGCGCTCCGTCCATCATCTCCTTCTGTTTGCTTTGTTCACCCTAAGTTGGCAGGGTATGCAGAGATGTGGGTCCGCTGCTCACTTTGCCACAGGATTCAAGCTAGCCTGGCTGATGAAGGGTGTTACCCAGAAACCAGTTCCAGGATGCTGGTTTCCGGTTCAGGGAAGACCTGGCTTGGCAGTTCGGGCTGGACTGTTCCCATGAGGCACAGGGTTAAGACTGATATGCATATTGCTTGGTCTGAACTGAGGTGGTGAAGTGAGCTAAAGAATGATGATGGATTCAATCCAGATCTGTGACTGGGGGTGAGTGTCTGAAAAGTTTCAGCGCTCCATCCATCATCTCCTTGTGTTTGCTTTGTTCGCCCTAAGTTGGCAGGGTATGCCGAGATGTGGGTCATTTGCTCACTTTGCCACAGGATTCAAGCTAACCTGGCTGATGAAGGGTGTTACCCAGAAAACAGTCACAGGATGCTGGTTTCCGGTTCAGGGAAGACCTGGCTTGGCAGTTCGGGCTGGAGTGTTCCCATGAAGCGCTGGGTCAAGACTGATTTCCATATAGCTGGGTCTGAACTGAGGTGGCGAATTGAGTTAAAGAATGATGATGGATTCAACCCCGATCTGTGATGGGGTGAGTCTCTGAAAAGTTTCAGCGCTCCGGCCATCATCTCTTTGTGTTTGCTTTGTTCGTCCTAAGTTGGCAGGGTATGCCCAGACGTGGGTCCCTTTCACACTTTGCCACTGGATTCAAGCTAGCCTGGCTGATGAAGGGTGTTACCCAGAAACCGGTTCCAGGATGCTTGTTTATGGTTCAGGGGAGACCTGGCTTGGCTGCTCGGCTGGACTTTTCCCTTGAGACACAGGGTCCACATTGATTTGCATATTGCTGGGTCTGAACTGAGGTGGCGAAGTGAGCTAAAGAATGATGATGGATTCAACCCACATCCGTGACTCGGGGTGAGTGTCTCAAAAGTTTCAGTGCTCTGTCCATCATCTCCTTGTATTTGCTTTGTTCGCCCTAAGTTGGCAGGGTATACCCAGACGTAGGTCCTTTGCTCACTTTGCCACAGTATTAAAGCTAGATTGGCTGATGAACGGTGTTACCCAGAAACCAGTCCCAGGATGCTTGTTTCCGGTTCAGGGAAGACCTGGCTTGGCAGTTCGGGCTGGATGTTCCCATGAGGCACAGGGTCAAGAGTGATTTGCTTATAGCTGGGTCCGAACTGAAGTGGCGAAGTGAGCTAAAGAATGATGATGGATTCAACCCAGATCTGTAACTGTGGGTGAGTGTCTGAAGAGTTTCAGCGCTCCTTCCATCATCTCATTGTGTTTGCTTTGTTCACCCTAGGTTGGCAGGGTATGCCCAGATGTGGGTCCCTTGCACACTTTGCCACTGGATTCAAGCTAGCCTGGGTGATAAAGGGTGTTACCCAGAAACCAGTCCCAGGATGCTCGTTTCCAGTTCAGGGAAGACCTGGTTTGGTAGTTCGGGCTGGACTGTTCCCAAGACACACTGGGTCAAGACTGATTTGCATATCGCTGGGTCTGAACTGAGATGGCGAAGTGAGCTAAGGAATGATGATGGATTCAAATCAGATCTGTGACTGGGGGTGAGTGTCTGAAAAGTTTCAGCGCTCCGTCCATCATTTCCTTGTGTTTGCTTTGTTCGCCCTAAGTTGGCAGGGTATGCCGAGATGTGGGTCATTTGCTCACTTTGCCACAGGATTCAAGCTAGCCTGGCTGATGAAGGGTGTTACCCAGAAACCAGTCACAGGATGCTGGTTTCCGGTTCAGGGAAGACCTGGCTTGGCAGTTCGGGCTGGAGTGTTCCCATGAAGCACTGGGTCAAGACTGATTTCCATATAGCTGGGTCTGAACTGAGGTGGTGAATTGAGCTAAAGAATGATGATGGATTCAACCCAGATCTGTGCTGGGGGTGAGTCTCTGACAAGTTGCAGTGCTCCGGCCATCATCTCCTTGTGTTTGCTTTGTTCGACCTAAGTTGGCAGGGCATGCCCAGACGTGGGTCCCTTGCACACTTTGCCACTGGATTCAAGCTACCCTGGCTGATGAAGGGTGTTACCCAGAAACCAGTCCCAGGATGCTCGTTTCCAGTTCAGGGAAGACCTGGTTTGGTAGTTCGGGCTGGACTGTTCCCAAGACACACTGGGTCAAGACTGATTTGCATATCGCTGGGTCTGAACTGAAGTGGCGAAGTGAGCTAAAGAATGATGATGGATTCAACCCAGATCTGTGACTGTGGGTGACTGTCTGAAGAGTTTCAGTGCTCCGTCCATCATCTCCTTGTGTTTGCTTTGATCGCCCTAAGTTGGCAGGGTATGCCCAGACGTGGGCCCCTTGCACACTTTGCCACTGGATTCAAGCTAGCCATGCTGATGAAGAGTGTTGCCCAAAAACCAGTCCCAGGATGCTTGTTTCCGGTTCAGGGAAGACCTGGCTTGGCAGTTCAGGCTGGACTGCTCCCATGAGACACAGGGTCAAGACTGATTTGCATATAGCTGGGTCTGAACTGAGGTGGCGAAGTGAGCTAAAGAATGATGATGGATTCAACCCACATCTGTGACTGGGGGTGAGAGTCTGAAAAGTTTCAGCGCTCCGTCCATCATCTCCTAATGTTTGCTTAGTTTGCCCTACGTTGACAGGGTATGCCCAGACGCGGGTCCTTTGCTCACTTTACCACAGGATTCAAGCTAGCTTTGCTGCTGAAGGGGGTTACCCAAAAACCAGTCCCAGGATGCTTGTTTCTGGTTCAGGGAAGACCTGGCTTGGCAATTCGGGTTGGACTGTTCCCATGAGGCACAGGGTCAAGACTGATTTGCACATAGTTGGGTCCAAACTGAGGTGGCGAAGTGAGCTAAAGAATGATGATGGATTCAACCCAAATCTGTGACTGTGGGTGAGTGCCTGAAAAGTTTCAGCGCTCCGTCCATCACCTCCTTGTGTTTGCTTAGTTCGCCCAATGTTAGCAGGGTATGCCCAGACGTGGGTCCCTTGCACACTTTGCCACTGGATTCAAGCTAGCCAGGCTGATGAAGGGTGCTACCCAGAAACCGGTCCCTGGATGCTTGGTTCAGGGAATACCTGGCTTGCCTGTTCGGGCTGGACTGTTCCCATGAGACACAGGTTCAAGACTGATTTGCATATAGCTGGGTCTGAACTGAGGTGGCGAAGTGAGCTAAAGAATGATGATGGATTCAACACACATCTGTGACTGGGGCGAGTGTCTGAAAAGTTTCAGCGCTCCGTCCATCATCTCCTTGTGTTTGCTTCGTTCCCCCTAAGTTGGCAGGGTATGCCCAGACGTGGGTCCTTTGCTCACTTTGCTACAGGATTCAAGCTAGCTTGGCTGATGAAGGGTGTTACCCAGAAACCAGTCCGTGGATGCTTGTTTCCGGTTCAGGGAAGACCTTGCTTGGCAGTTCGGGCTGGACTGTTCCAATGAGGCACAGGGTCAAGACTGATTTCCATATAGCTGGGTCCGAACTGAGGTGGCGAAGTGAGCTTAAGAATGATGATGGATTCAACCCAGATCTGTGGCTGTGGGTGAGTGTCTGAAAAGTTTCAGTGCTCCGTCCATCATCTCCTGGTGTTTGCTTTGTTTACCCTAAGTTGGCAGGGTATGACCAGACGTGGGCCCCTTGCACACTTTGCCACTGGATTTAAGCTAGCCAGGCAGGTGAAGGGTGTTGCCCAAAAACTGGTCCCAGGATGCTTGTTTCCGGTTCAGGGAAGACTTGGCTTGGCTGTTTGGGCTGGACTGTTCCCATGAGACATAGGGTCAAGACTGATTTGTATATAGCTGGGTCTGAATTGCGGTGGCGAAATAAGCTAAAGAATGATGATGGATTCAACCCACATCTGTGACTGGGGGTGAGTGTCTGAAAAATTTCAGCGTTCTGTCCATCATCTCCTTGTGTTTGCTTCGTTCGCCCTAAGTTGGCAGGGTATGCCCAGACGTGGTCCCCTTGCACACTTTGCCACTGGATTCAAGCTAGCCATGCTTATGAAGGGTGTTGCCCAAAAACTGGTCCCAAGATGCTTGTTTCCGGTTCAGGGAAGACTTGGCTTGGCTGTTCGGGCTGGACTGTTCCCATGAGACACAGGGTCAAGACTGATTTGTATATTGCTGGGTCTGAATTGCGGTGGCGAAGTGAGCCAAAGAATGATGATGGATTCAACCCACATCTGTGACTCGGGGTAAGTGTCTGAAAAGTTTCAGCGCTCTGTCCATCATCCCGTTGTGTTTGCTTTGTTCGCCCTAAGTTGGCAGGGTATGCCCAGACGGGGTTCCTTTGCTCACTTTGCCACTGGATTCAAACTAGCTTGGGTGAGGAAGGGTGTTACCCAGAAACCAGTCCCAGGATGCTTCTTTCCGATTCATAGAAGAACTGGCTTGGCAGTTCGTGCTGGACTGTTCCCATGAGGCACAGGGTCAAGACTGATTTGCATATAGCTGGGTCCGAACTGAGGTGGCGAAGTGAGCTAAAGAATGATGATGGGTTCAACCCAGATCTGTGACTGTGGGTGAGTGTCCGAAACGTTTCAGCGCTCCATCCATCATATCCTTCTGTTTGCTTTGTTCACCCTAAGTTGGTAGGGTATGCCCAGACGTGGGTCCCTTGCACACTTTGCCACTGGATTCAAGCTAGCCAGTCTGATGAAGGGTGTTACCCAAAAACCGGTCCAAGGATGCTTGTTTCCGGTTCAGGGATGACCTGGCTTGCCTGTTCGGGCTGGACTTTTCCCATGAGACACAGGTTCAAGACTGATTTGCATATAGCTGGGTCTGAACTGAGGTGGCGAAGTGAGCCAAAGAATGATGATGGATTCATCGCACATCTGTGACTCGGGGTAAGTGTCTGAAAAGTTTCAGCGCTCTGTCCATCACCCCGTTGTGTTTGCTTTGTTCGCCCTAAGTTGGCAGGGTATGCCCAGACGTGGTTCCTTTGCTCACTTTGCCACTGGATTCAAACTAGCTTGGGTGATGAAGGATGTTACACAGAAACCAATCCCAGGATGCTTGTTTCCGGTTCAGGCAAGACCTGGCTTGGCAGTTCGCGCTGGACTGTTCCCAAGAGGCACAGGGTCAAGACTGATTTGCATATAGCTGGGTCCGAACTGAGGTGGCGAAGTGGGCTAAAGAATGATGATGGATTCAACCCAGATCTGTGACCGTGGGTGAGTGTCTGAAAGGTTTCAGCGCTCCATCCATCATCTCCTTGTGTTTGCTTTGTTTGCCCTAAGTTGGCAGGGTATGACAGACATGGGTCCCTTGCTCACTTTTCCACTGGATTCAAGCTAGCCTGGCGCATGAAGGGTGTTACCCTGCAACCGTTCCCAGGATGCTGTTTTCCGGCTAAGGGAAGACCCGGCTTGGAAGTTCGGGCCGGACTGTTCTACTGAGGCACAGGGTCAAGACTGAATTGCATATAACTGGGTCTGAACTGAGGTGGCGAAGTGAGCTAAAGAATGATGATGGATTCAACCCAGATCTGTGACTGTGGGTGAGTGTCTGAAAAGTTTCAGCGCTCCGTCCATCATCTCCTTGTGTTTGCTTTGTTCGCCCAAAATTAGCAGGGTATGCCCAGACGTGGGTCGCTTGCACACTTTGCCACTGGATTCAAGCTAGCCAGGCTGATGAAGGGTGTTACCCAGTAACCGGTCCCTGGATGCTTGGTTCAGGGAAGACCTGGCTTGCCTGTTCGGGCTGGACTGTTCCAATGAGACACAGGTTCAAGACTGATTTGCATATAGCTGGGTCTGAACTGAGGTGGCGAAGTGAGCTAAAGAATGATGATGGATTCAACCCACATCTGTGACTTGGGGTGAGTGTCTAAAAAGTTTCAGCGCTCTGTCCATCATCCCGTTGTGTTTGCTTTGTTCGTCCTAAGTTGGCAGGGTATGCCCAGACGTGGGCCCCTTGCACACTTTGCAACTGGATTCAAGCTAGCCAGGCTGATGAAGGGTGTTGCCCAAAAACTGGTCCCAGGATGCTTGTTTCCGGTTCAGGGAAGACTTGGCTTGGCTGTTCGGGCTGGACTGTTCCCATGAGACACAGGGTCAAGACTGATTCGCATATAGCTGGGTCTGAATTGCGGTGGTGAAATGAGCTAAAGAATGATGATGGATTCAACCCACATCTGTGACTGGGGGTGAGTGTCTGAAAAATGTCAGTGTTCCGTCCATCATCTCCTTGTGTTTGCTTCGTTCACCCTAAGTTGACAGGGTATGCCCAGACGTGGGTCCTTTGCTCACTTTGCCACAAGATTCAAGCTAGCTTGGCTGATGAAGGGTGTTACCCAGAAACCAGTTCCAGGATGCTTGTTTCCTGTTCAGGGAAGACCTGGCTTGGCAGTTCGGGCTGGACTGGTCCCATGAGGCACAGGGTCAAGACTGATTTGCATATAGCTGGGTCCGAACTGAGGTGGCAAAGTGAGGTAAAGAATGATGATGGATTCAACCCACATCTGTGACTGGGGCGAGTGTCTGAAAAGTTTCAGCGCTCCGTCCATCATCTCCTTGTGTTTGCTTCGTTCGCCCTAAGTTGGCAGGGTATGACAGACCTGGGTCCCTTGCTCACTTTGACACTCTATTCAAGCTAGCCAGGCTGATGAATGGTGTTACCCAGAAACCGGTCCCAGGATGCTTGTTTTGGGTTCAGGGAGGACCTGGCTTGGCAGTTCAAGCTGGACTGTTCCCATGAGGCACAGGGTCAAGACTGATTTGCATATAGCTGGGTCCGAACTGAGGTGGCGAAGTGAGGTAAAGAATGATGAAGGATTCAACCCGGATCTGTGACTATGGGTGAGTGTCTGAAAAGTTTCAGCGCTCCGTCCATCAACTCCTTGTGTTTGCTTTGTTCGCCCTAAGTTGGCAGGGTATGCCCAGACGTAGGTCCCTTGCACACTTTGCCACTGGATTCAAGTTAGCCAGGCTGATGAAGGGTGTTACCCAAAAACCGGTCCCAGGATGCTTGTTTCCGGTTCAGAGAAGACCTTGCTTGGCTGTTCGGGCTGGACTGTTCGAATGAGACACTGGGTCAAGACTGATTTGCATATAGCTGGGTCTGAATTGAGGTGGCGAAGTGAGCTAAAGAATGATGATGGATTCAACCCACATCTGTGACTGGGGCGAGTGTCTGAAAAGTTTCAGCTCTCCGTCCATCATCTCCTTGTGTTTGCTTCGTTCGCCCTAAGTTGGCAGGGTATGCCTAGACGTGGGTCCTTTGCTCACTTTGCTACAGGATTCAAGCTAGCTTGGCTGATGAATGGTGTTACCCAGAAACCAGTCCGTGGATGCTTGTTTCCGGCTCAGGGAAGACCTGGCTTGGCAGTTCAGACTGGATTGTTCCAATGAGGCACAGGGTCAAGACTGATTTCCATATAGCTGGGTCCGAACTGAGGTGGCGAAGTGAGCTTAAGAATGATGATGGATTCAACACAGATCTGTGGCTGTGGGTGAGTGTTTGAAAAGTTTCAGCGCTCCATCCATCATCTCCTTGTGTTTGCTTTGTTTGCCCTAAGTTGGCAGGGTATGACAGACATGGGTTCCTTGCTCACTTTTCCACTGGATTCAAGCTAGCCTGCTGCATGAAGGGTGTTACCCTGCAACCGTTCCCAGGATGCTTGTTTCCGGCTAAGGGAAGACCCGGCTTGGAAGTTCGGGCCGGACTGTTCTCATGAGGCACAGGGTCAAGACTGATTTGCATATAACTGGGTCTGAACTGAGGTGGCGAAGTGAGCTAAAGAATGATGATGGATTCAACCCAGATATGTGACTGTGGGTGAGTGTCTGAAAAGTTTCAGCGCTCCGTCCATCATCTCCTTGTGTTTGCTTAGTTTGCCCTACGTTGACAGGGTATGCCCAGACGCGGGTCCTTTGCTCACTTTACCACAGGATTCAAGCTAGCTTTGCTGCTGAAGGGGGTTACCCAAAAACCAGTCCCAGGATGCTTGTTTCTGGTTCAGGGAAGACCTGGCTTGGCAATTCGGGTTGGACTGTTCCCATGAGGCACAGGGTCAAGACTGATTTGCACATAGTTGGGTCCAAACTGAGGTGGCGAAGTGAGCTAAAGAATGATGATGGATTCAACCCAGATCTGTGACTGTGGGTGAGTGCCTGAAAAGTTTCAGCGCTCCGTCAATCACCTCCTTGTGTTTGCTTAGTTCGCCCAATGTTAGCAGGGTATGCCCAGACGTGGGTCCCTTGCACACTTTGCCACTGGATTCAAGCTAGCCAGGCTGATGAAGGGTGCTACCCAGAAACCGGTCCCTGGATGCTTGGTTCAGGGAATACCTGGCTTGCCTGTTCGGGCTGGACTGTTCCCATGAGACACAGGTTCAAGACTGATTTGCATATAGCTGGGTCTGAACTGAGGTGGCGAAGTGAGCTAAAGAATGATGATGGATTCAACACACATCTGTGACTGGGGCGAGTGTCTGAAAAGTTTCAGCGCTCCGTCCATCATCTCCTTGTGTTTGCTTCGTTCTCCCTAAGTTGGCAGGGTATGCCCAGACGTGGGTCCTTTGCTCACTTTGCTACAGGATTCAAGCTAGCTTGGCTGATGAAGGGTGTTACCCAGAAACCAGTCCGTGGATGCTTGTTTCCGGTTCAGGGAAGACCTGGCTTGGCAGTTCGGGCTGGACTGTTCCAATGAGGCACAGGGTCAAGACTGATTTCCATATAGCTGGGTCCGAACTGAGGTGGCGAAGTGAGCTTAAGAATGATGATGGATTCAACCCAGATCTGTGGCTGTGGGTGAGTGTCTGAAAAGTTTCAGTGCTCCGTCCATCATCTCCTGGTGTTTGCTTTGTTCACCCTAAGTTGGCAGGGTATGACCAGATGTGGGCCCCTTGCACACTTTGCCACTGGATTCAAGCTACCCAGGCTGATGAAGGGTGTTGCCCAAAAACTGGTCCCAGGATGCTTGTTTCCAGTTCAGGGAAGACCTGTCTCCGCTGTTCGGGCTGGACTGTTCCCATGAGACACAGGGTAAAGACTGATTTGTATATAGCTGGGTCTGAATTGCGGTGGTGAAATGAGCTAAAGAATGATGATGGATTCAACCCACATCTGTGACTGGGGGTGAGGGTCTGAAAAATTTCAGCGTTCCATCCATCATCTCCTTGTGTTTGCTTTGTTCGCCCTAAGTTGGCAGGGTATGCCCAGACGTGGGCCCCTTGCACTCTTTGCCACTGGATTCAACCTAGCCAGGCTGATGAAGGGTGTTGCCCAAAAACTGGTCCCAGGATGATTGTTTCCGTTTCAGCGAAGACTTGGCTTGGCTGTTCGGGCTGGACTGTTCCCATGAGACACAGGGTCAAGACTGATTTGTATATAGCTGGGTCTGAATTGAGGTGGCGAAATTAGCTAAAGAATGATGAAGGATTCAACCCACATCTGTGACTCGGGGTGAGTGTCTGAAAAATGTCAGCGTTCCGTCCATCATCTCCTTGTGTTTGCTTCGTTCACCCTAAGTTGGCAGGGTATGCCCAGACGTGGGTCCTTTGCTCACTTTGCCACAAGATTCAAGCTAGCTTGACTGATGAAGCGTGTTACCCAGAAACCAGTTCCAGGATGCTTGTTTCCTGTTCAGGGAAGACCTGGCTTGGAAGTTCGGGCTGGACTGGTCCCATGAGGCACAGGGTCAAGACTGATTTGCATATAGCTGGGTCCGAACTGAGGTGGCGAAGTGAGGTAAAGAATGATGAAGGATTCAACCCGGATCTGTGACTATGGGTGAGTGTCTGAAAAGTTTCAGCGCTCCGTCCATCAACTCCTTGTGTTTGCTTTGTTCGCCCTAAGTTGGCAGGGTATGCCCAGACGTAGGTCCCTTGCACACTTTGCCACTGGATTCAAGTTGGCCAGGCTGATGAAGGGTGTTACCCAAAAACCGGTCCCAGGATGCTTGTTTCCGGTTCAGAGAAGACCTTGCTTGGCTGTTCGGGCTGGACTGTTCGAATGAGACACTGGGTCAAGACTGATTTGCATATAGCTGGGTCTGAATTGAGGTGGCGAAGTGAGCTAAAGAATGATGATGGATTCAACCCACATCTGTGACTGGGGCGAGTGTCTGAAAAGTTTCAGCTCTCCGTCCATCATCTCCTTGTCTTTGCTTCGTTCGCCCTAAGTTGGCAGGGTATGCCTAGACGTGGGTCCTTTGCTCACTTTGCTACAGGATTCAAGCTAGCTTGGCTGATGAATGGTGTTACCCAGAAACCAGTCCGTGGATGCTTGTTTCCGGCTCAGGGAAGACCTGGCTTGGCAGTTCAGACTGGATTGTTCCAATGAGGCACAGGGTCAAGACTGATTTCCATATAGCTGGGTCCGAACTGAGGTGGCGAAGTGAGCTTAAGAATGATGATGGATTCAACCCAGATCTGTGGCTGTGGGTGAGTGTTTGAAAAGTTTCAGCGCTCCATCCATCATCTCCTTGTGTTTGCTTTGTTTGCCCTAAGTTGGCAGGGTATGACAGACATGGGTTCCTTGCTCACTTTTCCACTGGATTCAAGCTAGCCTGCTGCATGAAGGGTGTTACCCTGCAACCGTTCCCAGGATGCTTGTTTCCGGCTAAGGGAAGACCCGGCTTGGAAGTTCGGGCCGGACTGTTCTCATGAGGCACAGGGTCAAGACTGATTTGCATATAACTGGGTCTGAACTGAGGTGGCGAAGTGAGCTAAAGAATGATGATGGATTCAACCCAGATATGTGACTGTGGGTGAGTGTCTGAAAAGTTTCAGCGCTCCGTCCATCATCTCCTTGTGTTTGCTTTGTTCTCCCAAAATTAGCAGGATATGCCCAGACGTCGGTCGCTTGCACACTTTGCCACTGGATTCAAGCTAGCCAGGCTGATGAAGGGTGTTACCCAGTAACCGGTCGTAGGATGCTTGGTTCAGGGAAGACCTGGCTTGCCTGTTCGGGCTGGACTGTTCCAATGAGACACAGGTTCAAGACTGATTTGCATATAGCTGGGTCTGAACTGAGGTGGTGAAGTGAGCTAAAGAATGATGATGGATACAACCCACATCTGTGACTCGGGGTGAGTGTCTGAAAAGTTTCAGCGCTCCGTCCATCAACTCCTTGTGTTTGCTTTGTTCGCCCTAAGTTGGCAGGGTATGCCCAGACGTGGGTCCTTTGCTCACTTTGCCAAAGGATTCAAGCTAGATTAGGTGATGAAGGTTGTTACACAGAAACCAATCCCAGGATACTTGTTTCCGGTTCAGGGAAGACCTGGCTTGGCAGTTTGGGCTGGACTGTTCCCATAAGGCACAGGGTCAAGACTGATTTGCATATAGCTGGGTCTGAACTGAGGTGGCGAAGTGAGCTAAAGAATGATGATGGATTCAACCCACATCTGTGACTCGGGGTGAGTGTCTGAAAAGTTTCAGCGCTCTGTCCATCATCCCGTTGTGTTTGCTTCGTTCGCCCTAAGTTGGCAGGGTATGCCCAGACTTGGGCCCCTTGCACACATTGCCACTGGATTCAAGCTAGCCAGGCTGATGAAGGGTGTTGCCCAAAAACGGGTCCCAGGATGCTTGTTTCCGGTTCAGGGAAGACTTGGCTTGGCTGTTCGGGCTGGACTGTTCCCATGAGACACAGGGTCAAGACTGATTTGCATATAGCTGGGTCTGAATTGCGGTGGCGAAATGAGCTAAAGAATGATGATGGATTCAACCCACATCTGTGACTGGGGGTGAGTGTCTGAAAAATTTCTGCGTTCCGTCCATGATCTCCTTGTGTTTGCTTCGTTCACCCTAAGTTGGCAGGGTATGCCCAGACGTGGGTCCTTTGCTCACTTTGCCACAAGATTCAAGCTAGCTTGGCTGATGAAGGGTGTTACCCAGAAACCAGTTCCAGGATGCTTGTTTCCTGTTCAGGGAAGACCTGGCTTGGCAGTTCAGGCTGGACTGCTCCCATGAGGCACAGGGTCAAGACTGATTTGCATATAGCTGGGTCCGAACTGAGGTGGCGAAGTGAGGTAAAGAATGATGATGGATTCAACCCGGATCTGTGACTATGGGTGAGTGTCTGAAAAGTTTCAGCGCTCCGTCCATCAACTCCTTGTGTTACCTTCGTTCGCCCTAAGTTGGCAGGGTATGCCTAGACGTGGGTTTGCTCACTTTGCTACAGGATTCAAGCTAGCTTGGCTGATGAAGGGTGTTACCCAGAAACCAGTCCGTGGATGCTTGTTTCCGGTTCAGGGAAGACCTGGCTTGGCAGTTCAGACTGGACTGTTCCAATGAGGCACAGGGTCAAGACTGATTTCCATATAGCTGTGTCCGAACTGAGGTGGCGAAGTGAGCTTAAGAATGATGATGGATTCAACCCAGATCTGTGGCTGTGGGTGAGTGTTTGAAAAGTTTCAGTGCTCCGTCCATCATCTCCTGGTGTTTACTTTGTTCACCCTAAGTTGGCAGGGTATGCCCAGACGTGGGCCCCTTGCACACTTTGCCAATGGATTCAAGCTAGCCAGGCTGATGAACGGTGTTACCCAGAAACCAGTCCCAGGATGCTTGTTTCCGGTTCAGGGAAGACCTGGCTTGGCAGTTCGGGCTGGATGTTCCCATGAGGCACAGGGTCAAGAGTGATTTGCTTATAGCTGGGTCCGAACTGAAGTGGCGAAGTGAGCTAAAGAATGATGATGAATTCAACCCAGATCTGTAACTGTGGGTGAGTGTCTGAAGAGTTTCAGCGCTCCGTCCATCATCGCATTGTGTTTGCTTTGTTCACCCTAGGTTGGCAGGGTATGCCCAGACGTGGGTCCCTTGCACACTTTGCCACTGGATTCAAGCTAGCCTGGGTGATAAAGGGTGTTACCCAGAAACCAGTCCCAGGATGCTCGTTTCCGGTTCAGGGAAGACCTGGTTTGGTAGTTCGGGCTGGACTGTTCCCATGACGCACTGGGTCAAGACTGATTTGCATATCGCTGGGTCTGAACTGAGATGGCGATCTGAGCTAAGGAATGATGATGGATTCAATCCAGATCTGTGACTGGGGGTGAGTGTCTGAAAAGTTTCAGCGCTCCGTCCATCATTTCCTTGTGTTTGCTTTGTTCGCCCTAAGTTGGCAGGGTATGCCGAGATGTGGGTCATTTGCTCACTTTGCCACAGGATTCAAGCTAGCCTGGCTGATGAAGGGTGTTACCCAGAAACCAGTCACAGGATGCTGGTTTCCGGTTCAGGGAAGACCTGGCTTTGCAGTTCGGGCTGGAGTGTTCCCATGAAGCACTGGGTCAAGACTGATTTCCATATAGCTGGGTCTGAACTGAGGTGGTGAATTGAGCTAAAGAATGATGATGGATTCAACCCAGATCTGTGATGGGGGTGAGTCTCTGTATTTGTATTTGTAATTGTATTTGGATATTTGTAAAGCGCAATCTTTCGCTCCGAAGGGAGCATCTTGGCGCTGAGCATGCGTATAGGGGACAAGTGGTGAAAGATCTAAATAGCTGCCAACACATAGGTATCAGATTGCTGATAAACCCAGGTCTTCAGTTGTTTCCTGAAGAGACACTCGGTCTCGGTCAGTCTAAGATTTACGGGCAGTTTGTTCCAAGCCCTTGCTGCTAGGACTGTGAAGGTTTTTCCACCCCTAGTTTTATATTTGTACCTCGGGATCTTAGCAAGGTTGGCCCCTGAGGATCGCAGGCATCGTACGGGATCATAATGAATGAAACGATTAACGAGGTATTTGGGACCTATATTTTTCAAGGATTTGAAAACTGTAAGTAAGAGTTTGAAAAGGATTCTCTTATGCAGTGGCAACCAGTGAAGAGAATTTAATGCAGTTGAAGCTGAAGATTTCCTGGGAAGTTTTAACACTAGTCTTGCCGCCGCGTGCTGTACACTTTGCTACTTCTTAAAAGTGGACTTTTTCACTCCTGCCATCAACCCATTGCAGTAATCGAGTCGGGAGAGTATCAGTGCTACCACGACCGATTTCCTGGAAGCAATGGGGAGGAAGTCAAAAAATTTCTTTAGAGATTTAATGAGTCTGAAACAGCAACCGGCCGTGATCCTGACGTGATCGTCAAAGGATAAGGTTGCATCAAATTGCACGCCCAGATTGCGCGCAGAAGACACAGCACTAGGTGGGGCCTCTGAGTCTTTGGGCCACCAGTCCTTCGGGCAGAAGAGTAAGTCCTGGCCCAATGGTATGATTTCAGTTTTCCCACTGTTGCACTTCAAGTGGTTTTTATTCAACCACTGAAATACCTCCGTGAGATAATTCTGAAATCGCAGCTCTGTATCCGTGCGGTTTTTGTCGATAGAGACGACCAGTTTGGTGTCGTCAGCATATGACGTGACGAGGATCCCATGAGACTCTATCACAGCGAGGAGGGGTGCCATATAGATGTTAAAAAGAAGTGGACTTAATATGGACCCCTGTGGTACTCCCGATGTGATGGTTTTTTCACTGGATAGGTAGGGACCCAAAGATACAGATTGGGACCTATTGGACAAGAAGGATTTTACCCATGCCAAGGCTGTGTCTGTCACGCCAATCTCTCGCATCCTATCACTCAAGATGACATGAGAGATAGTGTCGAAAGCTGCTGTTAGATCAAGCAGGATGAGGACGGCTTGCCTTCCCTCATCCTGCAGGAACTTGATGGAATCAGAGAGTTCTATCAGGGCCGTTTCGGTGGAGTGGCCAGGGCGAAACCCAGATTGCTGGGGATGCAGGATGTTATGATTCTCCACAAAAGCTTTTAGCTCCCAATGCACTATCCGTTCAGTGATCTTTCCTAGAACAGGCAGGAGTGAGATGGGGCGCATATTCGTCAGATCCGTTGGAGATTTGTTCTGCTTTTTCATCAGGGGTTTCACGATGGCCTTTTTCCATTCATTAGGCACTATCCCTGATTCTAAGGATGCGTTTATGATGGCGTTGATGGTAGGATTGACTACCTCAATTAGATGATGCAGAATGCGAGGGGGACAGGAGTCGGTTGGTGCTCCTGATTTGCAAGCCAAGATCGCCTTGCGGGTCTGTTGAAGGGAGACAGGTTGGAAGCTGCAAAGGGAATGGCGATTGTCGACTGCATGTTTTTGGGGACTTAGGGTAGAGGAGATCAAAGGAGGCGAGAAATCCTTTTGAATATTTGCAATTTTTTCCCCGAAGAAATCTGCAATTTGGTCGCACAGAGTTTCGGAGGGCGGGATTTCGGGCTGAAGAGCTTTGGGGTGAGTAAAGGATTTATCTATAGAGAAGACGTTTTTTTGCTTCTGGTGGGCATCGTTGATAGCTTTAGTGTAGTACACCTTTCTGGCAACCTTTATGCTAGAGAGGTATGATTTCCTCTGCTGAACATAAAGGGCTCTTGAGGCCTCGTCGTATGTTTTCCTCCACTTCTTTTCTTTTATTCTACAAAGTAGATGACTCTCAGTTAAGGCCTGGGTGTACCATGGGGCACTTAACTTCCTTTTAAGACAGTTCACACGATCGCCTTTGGAGTCAGAATTTTCCGAAATAATCTGATCCATCCAGACGTGGAAGTTGCGAGAATCAACCGATACGTCTCCCATCAGTTTAGGAGCCTGGGCCAATGGCTGGGTGTCCAGCTTAATAAGATCAGTCACCTTTCTCCAATTTACCGAGAAGGAAGGTTGAGGGCGCTTTGTTGTTAATGAAGCTAGAACTTGTTTCTTGATATCAAAGGGAATGAGACTATGGTCGGTCCAAATTTGCGGAATGGGGGGGGACGTAGTCATGGTGCTTAAGTTGGAGCAGATCCCATCAAGAGTGTGGCCGGCTAGGTGGGTAGGTGCAGTCACTAGTTGAGCCAGTCCAAAAAAATTCAGAGTATGCTGGAAACAAATAGCATGAGGGTCGACACGTGATTCCAGATGTATATTCATGTCTCCTAATAGAGTGAAGTGGGGGTAGCGTAACATGAGTGACCCGAGAACTTCATCTAGGGAGTCCAGAAAGGGGGTGGCATTGCCTGGAGGGCGATAGATTAGGCCTCCCGAGAAGGAGGTAGAGGCATTAAGTTTAATCGAGAAGCCGATGCTCTCACTTCCTTTGAGAAGGCCCAGATCAAATGTATGACACACGAAGGACTTTTTAACAATGAATGCAACCCCCCCTCCTCGCCCAATTGGTCTGTCCTGCCTGAAGATAGTGAAATCTGGAGGAAGGGCAGTAACCAAATCAGGATTGGAAGAGTCGTTGAGCCATGTTTCTGTTATTAAAAGCGTTACAACAAATCATTTGTTTGTTGTAACGCTTTTCGCCCTAAGTGGGATGGGTATTCCCAGACGTGGGACCCGTGCTCACTACGCCACTGGAGTCAAGCTATCCTGGCTGATGACGGCTGATAGCCAGAAACCGGTCCTAGGATGCTTGATTCCGGTCCAGGGAAGACATGGCTTGGCAGTTCGGGCTGGACTGTTCCCATGAGGCACAGGGTCAAGACTGATTTGCATATGGCCATGTCTAAACTGGGGTGGCGTAGTGGGCAAAAGAACGATGGATTTAACCCAGATCTCTTGACTGGGGGAGAATGTCTGCATTGTCAGCATTCCGTCCATCATTTGTTTGTTGTAACGCTTTTCGCCCTAAGTGGGATGGGTATTCCCAGACGTGGGACCCGTGCTCACTACGCCACTGGAGTCAAGCTATCCTGGCTGATGACGGCTGATAGCCAGAAACCGGTCCTAGGATGCTTGATTCCGGTCCAGGGAAGATATGGCTTGGCAGTTCGGGCTGGACTGTTCCCATGAGGCACAGGGTCAAGACTGATTTGCATATGGCCATGTCTAAACTGGGGTGGCGTAGTGGGCAAAAGAACGATGGATTTAACCCAGATCTCTTGACTGGGGGAGAATGTCTGCATTGTCAGCATTCCGTCCATCATTTGTTTGTTGTAACTCTGTTATAAAAAGGGCATCAAGATCATGACACATTATTAAATCGTGTATGTCTTGGCTGTGGCCACACAGAGAGCGGGCATTGATAAGACCTCCCTTGAAGCTATTACCGCCGTGCATAGAGGGAACAGAATTTTTGGGCATCTCTAGGGATGTCCCGGGAGGAGTCCATTTACAATGTAAACATGAGAAGGGGCCCCAGAGAAAATCAGTGGGGGGACAACCCTTACACAGAGCACCCATCTTAGGACGAAATGCTAATAATACCCTATTGTCGTACCTGACGGTGAGTGGCTGTTGCCCGGCGTGCCCAGCGGCCGGCCCGATCCTGGCGCGGACGGGCGCAGACGGGCTTGGCGTAGGCGCGGCTTCGGCGCGCATCCGGCGCGCCCGCTGCGCCAGCCCGCTGCGCCGTGTGGCCGGTCTGCACATTATATAGGGAGAAAGTAGGGCGGGAGGACGGCGCGACTAGAGCGCTCCCCCAGCCTCACCAAAGATGGCGCCCACCGCCACCGAGTGTCAGCTGAAAAGCGGCTGTGCAAAGTGAAAGGAAATCACAAGATGGTAAGAATGTCAGTGTGCCTGGCTTAAAATTCCCCTTAACGCTATTAAAAGCCCCCAAAGATGAAGACACAACAAATATAAAATCGCTCCAAAGTGCATTCAAGATCGTTGCTAGTATGAAGATTGTCACCACATTCTGGTAACACGCAGCTCGCAGCCCCAGTTACCCTCACTAGGGAGAGCTCCGTCTCTGACAAGTTTCAGTGCTCCAGCCATCATCTCCTTGTGTTTGCTTTGTTCGAATTAAGTTGGCAGGGTATGCCCAGACGTGGGTCCCTTGCACACTTTGCCACTGGATTCAAGCTAGCCTGGCTGATGAAGGGTGTTACCCAGAAACCGGTCCCAGGATGCTTGTTTATGGTTCAGGGAAGACCTGGCTTGGCTGCTCGGGCTGGACTGTTCCCATGAGACACAGGGTCCAGACTGATTTGCATATTGCTGGGTCTGAACTGAGGTGGCAAAGTGAGCTAAAGAATGATGATGGATTCAACCTACATCCGTGACTCGGGGTGAGTGTCTGAAAAGTTACAGCGCTCTGTCCATCATCTCCTCGTATTTGCTTTGTTCACCCTAAGTTGGCAGGGTATACCCAGACGTGGGTCCTTTGCTAACTTTGCCACAGTATTCAAGCTAGCTTGGCTGATGAACGGTGTTACCCAGAAACCAGTCCCAGGATGCTTGTTTCCGATTCAGGGAGACCTGGCTTGGCAGTTCGGGCTGGATGTTCCCATGAGGCACAGGGTCAAGAGTGATTTGCTTCTAGCTGGGTCTGAACTGAAGTGGCGAAGTGAGCTAAAGAATGATGATGGATTCAACCCAGATCTGTGACTGTGGGTGACTGTCTGAAGAGTTTCAGCGCTCCGTCCATCATCTCCTTGTGTTTGCTTTGATCGCCCTAAGTTGGCAGGGTATGCCCAGACGTGGGCCCCTTGCACACTTTGCCACTGGATTCAAGCTAGCCATGCTGATGGAGAGTGTTGCCCAAAAACCAGTCCCAGGATGCTTGTTTCCGGTTCAGGGAAGACCTGGCTTGGCAGTTCAGGCTGGACTGCTCCCATGAGACACAGGGTCAAGACGGATTTGCATATAGCTGGGTCTGAACTGAGGTGGCGAAGTGAGCTAAAGAATGATGATGGATTCAACCCACATCTGTGACTGGGGGTGAGAGTCTGAAAAGTTTCAGCGCTCCGTCCATCATCTCCTTGTGTTTTCTTAGTTCGCCCTACGTTGACAGGGTATGCCCAGACGCGGGTCCTTTGCTCACTTTACCACAGGATTCAAGCTAGCTTGGCTGCTGAAGGGTGTTACCCAAAAACCAGTCCCATGATGCTTGTTTCTGGTTCAGGGAAGACCTGGCTTGGCAGTTCGGGTTGGACTGTTCCCATGAGGCACAGGGTCAAGACTGATTTGCAAATAGTTGGGTCCAAACTGAGGTGGCGAAGTGAGCTAAAGAATGATGATGGATTCAACCCAGATCTGTGACTGTGGGTGAGTGCCTGAAAAGTTTCAGCGCTCCGTCCATCACCTCCTTGTGTTTGCTTAGTTCGCCCAATGTTAGCAGGGTATGCCCAGACGTGGGTCCATTGCACACTTTGCCACTGGATTCAAGCTAGCCAGGCTGATGAAGGGTGCTACCCAGAAACCGGTCCCTGGATGCTTGGTTCAGGGAATACCTGGCTTGCCTGTTCGGGCTGGACTGTTCCCATGAGACACAGGTTCAAGACTGATTTGCATATAGCTGGGTCTGAACTGAGGTGGCGAAGTGAGCTAAAGAATGATGATGGATTCAACCCACATCTGTGACTGGGGCGAGTGTCTGAAAAGTTTCAGCGCTCCGTCCATCATCTCCTTGTGTTTGCTTCGTTCCCCCTAATTTGGCAGGGTATGCCCAGACGTGGGTCCTTTGCTCACTTTGCTACAGGATTCAAGCTAGCTTGGCTGATGAAGGGTGTTACCCAGAAACTAGTCCGTGGATGCTTGTTTCCGGTTCAGGGAAGACCTGGCTTGGCAGTTCGGGCTGGACTGTTCCAATGAGGCACAGGGTCAAGACTGATTTCCATATAGCTGGGTCCGAACTGAGGTGGCGAAGTGAGCTTCAGAATGATGATGGATTCAACCCAGATCTGTGGCTGTGGGTGAGTGTCTGAAAAGTTTCAGTGCTCCGTCCATCATCTCCTGGTGTTTGCTTTGTTCGCCCTAAGTTGGCAGGGTATGACCAGACGTGGGCCCCTTGCACACTTTGCCACTGGATTTAAGCTAGCCAGGCAGGTGAAGGGTGTTGCCCAAAAACTGGTCCCAGGATGCTTGTTTCCGGTTCAGGGAAGACTTGGCTTGGCTGTTTGGGCTGGACTGTTCCCATGAGACATAGGGTCAAGACTGATTTGTATATAGCTGGGTCTGAATTGCGGTGGCGAAATAATCTAAAGAATGATGATGGATTCAACCCACATCTGTGACTGGGGGTGAGTGTCTGAAAAATTTCAGCGTTCCGTCCATCATCTCCTTGTGTTTGCTTCGTTCGCCCTAAGTTGGCAGGGTACGCCCAGACGTGGGCCCCTTGCACACTTTGCCACTGGATTCAAGCTAGCCAGGCTGATGAAGGGTGTTGCCCAAAAACTGGTCCCAGGATGCTTGTTTCCGGTTCAGGGAAGACTTGGCTTGGCTGTTCGGGCTGGACTGTTCCCATGAGACACAGGGTCAAGACTGATTTGTATATAGCTGGGTCTGAATTGCGGTGGCGAAGTGAGCTAAAGAATGATGATAATTTCAACCCACATCTGTTACTCGGGGTGAGTGTCTGAAAAGTTTCAGCGCTCTGTCCATCATCTCCTTGTGTTTGCTTTGTTCGCCCTAAGTTGGCAGAGTATTCCCAGACGTGGGTCCTTTGCTCACTTTGCCACAGGATTCAAGCTAGCTTGGCTGATGAAGGGTGTTACCCAGAAACCAGTCCCAGGATGCTTCTTTCCGATTCATGGAAGAACTGGCTTGGCAGTTCGTGCTGGACTGTTCCCATGAGGAACAGGGTCAAGACTGATTTGCATATAGCTGGGTCCGAACTGAGGTGGCGAAGTGAGCTAAAGAATGATGATGGGTTCAACCCAGATCTGTGACTGTGGGTGAGTGTTCGAAACGTTTCAGCGCTCCATCCATCATCTCCTTCTGTTTGCTTTGTTCACCCTAAGTTGGCAGGGTATGCCCGGACGTGGGTCCCTTGCACACTTTGCCACTGGATTCAAGCTACCCTGGCTGATGAAGGGTGTTACCCAGAAACCGGTCCCAGGATGCTTGTTTATGGTTCAGGGAAGACCTGGCTTGGCTGCTCGGGCTGGACTGTTCCCATGAGACACAGGGTCCAGACTGATTTACATATTGCTGGGTCTGAACTGAGGTGGCAAAGTGAGCTAAAGAATGATGATGGATTCAACCCACATCCGTGACTCGGGATGTGTGTCTGAAAAGTTTCAGCGCTCTGTCCATCATCTCCTCGTATTTGCTTTGTTCGCCCTAAGTTGGCAGGGTATACCCAGACGTGGGTCCTTTGCTCACTTTGCCACAGTATTCAAGCTAGCTTGGCTGATGAATGGTGTTACCCAGAAACCAGTCCCAGGATGCTTGTTTCCGGTTCAGGGAAGACCTGGCTTGGCAGTTCGGGCTGGATGTTCCCATGAGGCACAGGGTCAAGAGTGATTTGCTGCTATCTGGGTCTGAACTGAAGTGGCGAAGTGAGCTAAAGAATGATGATGGATTCAACCCAGATCTGTGACTGTGGGTGACTGTCTGAAGAGTTTCAGTGCTCCGTCCATCATCTCCTTGTGTTTGCTTTGATCGCCCTAAGTTGGCAGGGTATACCCAGACGTGGGCCCCTTGCACACTTTGCCACTGGATTCAAGCTAGCCATGCTGATGAAGAGTGTTGCCCAAAAACCAGTCCCAGGATGCTTGTTTCCGGTTCAGGGAAGACCTGGCTTGGCAGTTCAGGTTGGACTGCTCCCATGAGACACAGGGTCAAGACTGATTTGCATATAGCTGGGTCTGAACTGAGGTGGCGAAGTGAGCTAAAGAATGATGATGGATTCAACCCACATCTGTGACTGGGGGTGAGAGTCTGAAAAGTTTCAGCGCTCCGTCCATCATCTCCTTGTGTTTGCTTAGTTTGCCCTACGTTGACAGGGTATGCCCAGACGCGGGTCCTTTGCTCACTTTACCACAGGATTCAAGCTAGCTTTGCTGCTGAAGGGTGTTACCCAAAAACCAGTCCCAGGATGCTTGTTTCTGGTTCAGGGAAGACCTGGCTTGGCAGTTCGGGTTGGACTGTTCCCATGAGGCACAGGGTCAAGACTGATTTGCAAATCGTTGGGTCCAAACTGAGGTGGCGAAGTGAGCTAAAGAATGATGATGGATTCAACCCAGATCTGTGACTGTGGGTGAGTGCCTGAAAAGTTTCAGCGCTCCGTCCATCACCTCCTTGTGTTTGCTTAGTTCGCCCAATGTTAGCAGGGTATGCCCAGACGTGGGTCCCTTGCACACTTTGCCACTGGATTCAAGCTAGCCAGGCTGATGAAGGGTGCTACCCAGAAACCGGTCCCAGGATGCTTGGTTCAGGGAATACCTGGCTTGCCTGTTTGGGCTGGACTGTTCCCATGAGACACAGGTTCAAGACTGATTTGCATATAGCTGGGTCTGAATTGAGGTGGCGAAGTGAGCTAAAGAATGATGATGGATTCAACACACATCTGTGACTGGGGCGAGTGTCTGAAAAGTTTCAGCGCTCTGTCCATCATCTCCTCGTATTTGCTTTGTTCGCCCTAAGTTGGCAGGGTATACCCAGACGTGGGTCCTTTGCTCACTTTGCCACAGTATTCAAGCTAGCTTGGCTGATGAACAGTGTTACCCAGAAACCAGTCCCAGGATGCTTGTTTCCGGTTCAGGGAAGACCTGGCTTGGCAGTTCGGGCTGGATGTTCCCATGAGGCACAGGGTCAAGAGTGATTTGCTTCTAGCTGGGTCTGAACTGAAGTGGCGAAGTGAGCTAAAGAATGATGATGGATTCAACCCAGATCTGTGACTGTGGGTGACTGTCTGAAGAGTTTCAGCGCTCCGTCCATCATCTCCTTGTGTTTGCTTTGATCGCCCTAAGTTGGCAGGGTATGCCCAGACGTGGGCCCCTTGCACACTTTGCCACTGGATTCAAGCTAGCCATGCTGATGGAGAGTGTTGCCCAAAAACCAGTCCCAGGATGCTTGTTTCCGGTTCAGGGAAGACCTGGCTTGGCAGTTCAGGCTGGACTGCTCCCATGAGACACAGGGTCAAGACGGATTTGCATATAGCTGGGTCTGAACTGAGGTGGCGAAGTGAGCTAAAGAATGATGATGGATTCAACCCACATCTGTGACTGGGGGTGAGAGTCTGAAAAGATTCAGCGCTCCGTCCATCATCTCCTTGTGTTTTCTTAGTTCGCCCTACGTTGACAGGGTATGCCCAGACGCGGGTCCTTTGCTCACTTTACCACAGGATTCAAGCTAGCTTGGCTGCTGAAGGGTGTTACCCAAAAACCAGTCCCAGGATGCTTGTTTCTGGTTCAGGGAAGACCTGGCTTGGCAGTTCGGGTTGGACTGTTCCCATGAGACACAGGGTCAAGACTGATTTGCAAATAGTTGGGTCAAAACTGAGGTGGCGAAGTGAGCTAAAGAATGATGATAGATTCAACCCAGATCTGTGACTGTGGGTGAGTGCCTGAAAAGTTTCAGCGCTCCGTCCATCACCTCCTTGTGTTTGCTTAGTTCGCCCAATGTTAGCAGGGTATGCCCAGACGTGGGTCCATTGCACACTTTGCCACTGGATTCAAGCTAGCCAGGCTGATGAAGGGTGCTACCCAGAAACCGGTCCCTGGATGCTTGGTTCAGGGAATACCTGGCTTGCCTGTTCGGGCTGGACTGTTCCCATGAGACACAGGTTCAAGACTGATTTGCATATAGCTGGGTCTGAACTGAGGTGGCGAAGTGAGCTAAAGAATGATGATGGATTCAACCCACATCTGTGACTGGGGCGAGTGTCTGAAAAGTTTCAGCGCTCCGTCCATCATCTCCTTGTGTTTGCTTCGTTCCCCCTAATTTGGCAGGGTATGCCCAGACGTGGGTCCTTTGCTCACTTTGCTACAGGATTCAAGCTAGCTTGGCTGATGAAGGGTGTTACCCAGAAACTAGTCCGTGCATGCTTGTTTCCAGTTCAGGGAAGACCTGGCTTGCCTGTTCGGGCTGGACTGTTCCCATGAGACACAGGTTCAAGACTGATTTGCATATAGCTGGGTCTGAACTGAGGTGGCGAAGTGAGCTAAAGAATGATGATGGATTCAACCCACATCTGTGACTGGGGCGAGTGTCTGAAAAGTTTCAGCGCTCCGTCCATCATCTCCTTGTGTTTGCTTCGTTCGCCCTAAGTTGGCAGGGTACGCCCAGACGTGGGCCCCTTGCACACTTTGCCACTGGATTCAAGCTAGCCAGGCTGATGAAGGGTGTTGCCCAAAAACTGGTCCCAGGATGCTTGTTTCCGGTTCAGGGAAGACTTGGCTTGGCTGTTCGGGCTGGACTGTTCCCATGAGACACAGGGTCAAGACTGATTTGTATATAGCTGGGTCTGAATTGCGGTGGCGAAGTGAGCTAAAGAATGATGATAATTTCAACCCACATCTGTTACTCGGGGTGAGTGTCTGAAAAGTTTCAGCGCTCTGTCCATCATCTCCTTGTGTTTGCTTTGTTCGCCCTAAGTTGGCAGAGTATTCCCAGACGTGGGTCCTTTGCTCACTTTGCCACAGGATTCAAGCTAGCTTGGCTGATGAAGGGTGTTACCCAGAAACCAGTCCCAGGATGCTTCTTTCCGATTCATGGAAGAACTGGCTTGGCAGTTCGTGCTGGACTGTTCCCATGAGGAACAGGGTCAAGACTGATTTGCATATAGCTGGGTCCGAACTGAGGTGGCGAAGTGAGCTAAAGAATGATGATGGGTTCAACCCAGATCTGTGACTGTGGGTGAGTGTCCGAAACGTTTCAGCGCTCCATCCATCATCTCCTTCTGTTTGCTTTGTTCACCCTAAGTTGGCAGGGTATGCCCGGACGTGGGTCCCTTGCACACTTTGCCACTGGATTCAAGCTACCCTGGCTGATGAAGGGTGTTACCCAGAAACCGGTCCCAGGATGCTTGTTTATGGTTCAGGGAAGACCTGGCTTGGCTGCTCGGGCTGGACTGTTCCCATGAGACACAGGGTCCAGACTGATTTACATATTGCTGGGTCTGAACTGAGGTGGCAAAGTGAGCTAAAGAATGATGATGGATTCAACCCACATCCGTGACTCGGGATGTGTGTCTGAAAAGTTTCAGCGCTCTGTCCATCATCTCCTCGTATTTGCTTTGTTCGCCCTAAGTTGGCAGGGTATACCCAGACGTGGGTCCTTTGCTCACTTTGCCACAGTATTCAAGCTAGCTTGGCTGATGAATGGTGTTACCCAGAAACCAGTCCCAGGATGCTTGTTTCCGGTTCAGGGAAGACCTGGCTTGGCAGTTCGGGCTGGATGTTCCCATGAGGCACAGGGTCAAGAGTGATTTGCTGCTATCTGGGTCTGAACTGAAGTGGCGAAGTGAGCTAAAGAATGATGATGGATTCAACCCAGATCTGTGACTGTGGGTGACTGTCTGAAGAGTTTCAGTGCTCCGTCCATCATCTCCTTGTTTTTGCTTTGATCGCCCTAAGTTGGCAGGGTATACCCAGACGTGGGCCCCTTGCACACTTTGCCACTGGATTCAAGCTAGCCATGCTGATGAAGAGTGTTGCCCAAAAACCAGTCCCAGGATGCTTGTTTCCGGTTCAGGGAAGACCTGGCTTGGCAGTTCAGGTTGGACTGCTCCCATGAGACACAGGGTCAAGACTGATTTGCATATAGCTGGGTCTGAACTGAGGTGGCGAAGTGAGCTAAAGAATGATGATGGATTCAACCCACATCTGTGACTGGGGGTGAGAGTCTGAAAAGTTTCAGCGCTCCGTCCATCATCTCCTTGTGTTTGCTTAGTTTGCCCTACGTTGACAGGGTATGCCCAGACGCGGGTCCTTTGCTCACTTTACCACAGGATTCAAGCTAGCTTTGCTGCTGAAGGGTGTTACCCAAAAACCAGTCCCAGGATGCTTGTTTCTGGTTCAGGGAAGACCTGGCTTGGCAGTTCGGGTTGGACTGTTCCCATGAGGCACAGGGTCAAGACTGATTTGCAAATCGTTGGGTCCAAACTGAGGTGGCGAAGTGAGCTAAAGAATGATGATGGATTCAACCCAGATCTGTGACTGTGGGTGAGTGCCTGAAAAGTTTCAGCGCTCCGTCCATCACCTCCTTGTGTTTGCTTAGTTCGCCCAATGTTAGCAGGGTATGCCCAGACGTGGGTCCCTTGCACACTTTGCCACTGGATTCAAGCTAGCCAGGCTGATGAAGGGTGCTACCCAGAAACCGGTCCCAGGATGCTTGGTTCAGGGAATACCTGGCTTGCCTGTTTGGGCTGGACTGTTCCCATGAGACACAGGTTCAAGACTGATTTGCATATAGCTGGGTCTGAATTGAGGTGGCGAAGTGAGCTAAAGAATGATGATGGATTCAACACACATCTGTGACTGGCGCGAGTGTCTGAAAAGTTTCAGCGCTCTGTCCATCATCTCCTCGTATTTGCTTTGTTCGCCCTAAGTTGGCAGGGTATACCCAGACGTGGGTCCTTTGCTCACTTTGCCACAGTATTCAAGCTAGCTTGGCTGATGAACAGTGTTACCCAGAAACCAGTCCCAGGATGCTTGTTTCCGGTTCAGGGAAGACCTGGCTTGGCAGTTCGGGCTGGATGTTCCCATGAGGCACAGGGTCAAGAGTGATTTGCTTCTAGCTGGGTCTGAACTGAAGTGGCGAAGTGAGCTAAAGAATGATGATGGATTCAACCCAGATCTGTGACTGTGGGTGACTGTCTGAAGAGTTTCAGCGCTCCGTCCATCATCTCCTTGTGTTTGCTTTGATCGCCCTAAGTTGGCAGGGTATGCCCAGACGTGGGCCCCTTGCACACTTTGCCACTGGATTCAAGCTAGCCATGCTGATGGAGAGTGTTGCCCAAAAACCAGTCCCAGGATGCTTGTTTCCGGTTCAGGGAAGACCTGGCTTGGCAGTTCAGGCTGGACTGCTCCCATGAGACACAGGGTCAAGACGGATTTGCATATAGCTGGGTCTGAACTGAGGTGGCGAAGTGAGCTAAAGAATGATGATGGATTCAACCCACATCTGTGACTGGGGGTGAGAGTCTGAAAAGATTCAGCGCTCCGTCCATCATCTCCTTGTGTTTTCTTAGTTCGCCCTACGTTGACAGGGTATGCCCAGACGCGGGTCCTTTGCTCACTTTACCACAGGATTCAAGCTAGCTTGGCTGCTGAAGGGTGTTACCCAAAAACCAGTCCCAGGATGCTTGTTTCTGGTTCAGGGAAGACCTGGCTTGGCAGTTCGGGTTGGACTGTTCCCATGAGGCACAGGGTCAAGACTGATTTGCAAATAGTTGGGTCCAAACTGAGGTGGCGAAGTGAGCTAAAGAATGATGATGGATTCAACCCAGATCTGTGACTGTGGGTGAGTGCCTGAAAAGTTTCAGCGCTCCGTCCATCACCTCCTTGTGTTTGCTTAGTTCGCCCAATGTTAGCAGGGTATGCCCAGACGTGGGTCCATTGCACACTTTGCCACTGGATTCAAGCTAGCCAGGCTGATGAAGGGTGCTACCCAGAAACCGGTCCCTGGATGCTTGGTTCAGGGAATACCTGGCTTGCCTGTTCGGGCTGGACTGTTCCCATGAGACACAGGTTCAAGACTGATTTGCATATAGCTGGGTCTGAACTGAGGTGGCGAAGTGAGCTAAAGAATGATGATGGATTCAACCCACATCTGTGACTGGGGCGAATGTCTGAAAAGTTTCAGCGCTCCGTCCATCATCTCCTTGTGTTTGCTTCGTTCCCCCTAATTTGGCAGGGTATGCCCAGACGTGGGTCCTTTGCTCACTTTGCTACAGGATTCAAGCTAGCTTGGCTGATGAAGGGTGTTACCCAGAAACTAGTCCGTGCATGCTTGTTTCCAGTTCAGGGAAGACCTGGCTTGGCAGTTCGGGCTGGACTGTTCCAATGAGGCACAGGGTCAAGAATGATTTCCATATAGCTGGATCCGAACTGAGGTGGCGAAGTGAGCTTCAGAATGATGATGGATTCAACCCAGATCTGTGGCTGTGGGTGAGTGTCTGAAAAGTTTCAGTGCTCCGTCCATCATCTCCTGGTGTTTGCTTTGTTCGCCCTAAGTTGGCAGGGTATGACCAGACGTGGGCCCCTTGCACACTTTGCCACTGGATTTAAGCTAGCCAGGCAGGTGAAGGGTGTTGCCCAAAAACTGGTCCCAGGATGCTTGTTTCCGGTTCAGGGAAGACTTGGCTTGGCTGTTTGGGCTGGACTGTTCCCATGAGACATAGGGTCAAGACTGATTTGTATATAGCTGGGTCTGAATTGCGGTGGCGAAATAATCTAAAGAATGATGATGGATTCAACCCAGATCTGTGGCTGTGGGTGAGTGTCTTAAAAGTTTCAGTGCTCCGTCCATCATCTCCTGGTGTTTGCTTTGTTCGCCCTAAGTTGGCAGGGTATGACCAGACGTGGGCCCCTTGCACACTTTGCCACTGGATTCAAGCTAGCCAGGCTGATGAAGGGTGTTGCCCAAAAACTGGTCCCAGGATGCTTGTTTCCGGTTCAGGGAAGACTTGGCTTGGCTGTTCGGGCTGGACTGTTCCCATGAGACACAGGGTCAAGACTGATTTGTATATAGCTGGGTCTGAATTGCGGTGGCGAAGTGAGCTAAAGAATGATGATAATTTCAACCCACATCTGTTACTCGGGGTGAGTGTCTGAAAAGTTTCAGCGCTCTGTCCATCATCTCCTTGTGTTTGCTTTGTTCGCCCGAAGTTGGCAGAGTATTCCCAGACGTGGGTCCTTTGCTCACTTTGCCACAGGATTCAAGCTAGCTTGGCTGATGAAGGGTGTTACCCAGAAACCAGTCCCAGGATGCTTCTTTCCGATTCATGGAAGAACTGGCTTGGCAGTTCGTGCTGGACGGTTCCCATGAGGAACAGGGTCAAGACTGATTTGCTTCTAGCTGGGTCTGAACTGAAGTGGCGAAGTGAGCTAAAGAATGATGATGGATTCAACCCAGATCTGTGACTGTGGGTGACTGTCTGAAGAGTTTCAGCGCTCCGTCCATCATCTCCTTGTGTTTGCTTTGATCGCCCTAAGTTGGCAGGGTATGCCCAGACGTGGGCCCATTGCATACTTTGCCACTGGATTCAAGCTAGCCATGCTGATGGAGAGTGTTGCCCAAAAACCAGTCCCAGGATGCTTGTTTCCGGTTCAGGGAAGACCTGGCTTGGCAGTTCAGGCTGGACTGCTCCCATGAGACACAGGGTCAAGACGGATTTGCATATAGCTGGGTCTGAACTGAGGTGGCGAAGTGAGCTAAAGAATGATGATGGATTCAACCCACATCTGTGACTGGGGGTGAGAGTCTGAAAAGATTCAGCGCTCCGTCCATCATCTCCTTGTGTTTTCTTAGTTCGCCCTGCGTTGACAGGGTATGCCCAGACGCGGGTCCTTTGCTCACTTTACCACAGGATTCAAGCTAGCTTGGCTGCTGAAGGGTGTTACCCAAAAACCAGTCCCAGGATGCTTGTTTCTGGTTCAGGGAAGACCTGGCTTGGCAGTTCGGGTTGGACTGTTCCCATGAGGCACAGGGTCAAGACTGATTTGCAAATAGTTGGGTCCAAACTGAGGTGGCGAAGTGAGCTAAAGAATGATGATGGATTCAACCCAGATCTGTGACTGTGGGTGAGTGCCTGAAAAGTTTCAGCGCTCCGTCCATCACCTCCTTGTGTTTGCTTAGTTCGCCCAATGTTAGCAGGGTATGCCCAGACGTGGGTCCATTGCACACTTTGCCACTGGATTCAAGCTAGCCAGGCTGATGAAGGGTGCTACCCAGAAACCGGTCCCTGGATACTTGGTTCAGGGAAGACTTGGCTTGCCTGTTCGGGCTGGACTGTTCCCATGAGACACAAGTTCAAGACTGATTTGCATATAGCTGGGTCTGAATTGCGGTGGCGAAATAAGCTAAAGAATGATGATGGATTCAACCCACATCTGTGACTGGGGGTGAGTGTCTGAAAAATTTCAGCGTTCTGTCCATCATCTCCTTGTGTTTGCTTCGTTCGCCCTAAGTTGGCAGGGTATGCCCAGACGTGGGCCCATTGCACACTTTGCCACTGGATTCAAGCTAGCCATGCTGATGAAGGGTGTTGCCCAAAAACTGGTCCCAAGATGCTTGTTTCCGGTTCAGGGAAGACTTGGCTTGGCTGTTCGGGCTGGACTGTTTCCATGAGACACAGGGTCAAGACTGATTTGTATATTGCTGGGTCTAAATTGCGGTGGCGAAGTGAGCTAAAGAATGATGATAATTTCAACCCACATCTGTTACTCGGGGTGAGTGTCTGAAAAGTTTCAGCGCTCTGTCCATCATCTCCTTGTGTTTGCTTTGTTCGCCCTAAGTTGGCAGAGTATTCCCAGACGTGGGTCCTTTGCTCATTTTGCCACAGGATTCAAGCTAGCTTGGCTGATGAAGGGTGTTACCCAGAAACCAGTCCCAGGATGCTTCTTTCCGATTCATAGAAGAACTGGCTTGGCAGTTCGTGCTGGACTGTTCCCATGAGGCACAGGGTCAAGACTGATTTGCATATAGCTGGGTCCGAACTGAGGTGGCGAAGTGAGCTAAAGAATGATGATGGGTTCAACCCAGATCTGTGACTGTGAGTGAGTGTCCGAAACGTTTCAGCGCTCCATCCATCAGCTCCTTCTGTTTGCTTTGTTCACCCTAAGTTGGCAGGGTATGCCCGGACGTGGGTCCCTTGCACACTTTGCCACTGGATTCAAGCTAGCCAGTCTGGTGAAGGGTGTTACCCAAAAACCGGTCCAAGGATGCTTGTTTCCGGTTCAGGGATGACCTGGCTTGCCTGTTCGGGCTGGACTTTTCCCATGAGACACAGGTTCAAGACTGATTTGCAGATAGCTGGGTCTGAACTGAGGTGGCGAAGTGAGCCAAAGAATGATGATGGATTCAACCCACATCTGTGACTCGGGGTAAGTGTCTGAAAAGTTTCAGCGCTCTGTCCATCATGCCGTTGTGTTTGCTTTGTTCGCCCTAAGTTGGCAGGGTATGCCCAGACGTGGTTCCTTTGCTCACTTTGCCACTGGATTCAAACTAGCTTGGGTGATGAAGGATGTTACACAGAAACCAATCCCAGGATGCTTGTTTCCGGTTCAGGCAAGACCTGGCTTGGCAGTTCGGGCTGGACTGATCCCAAGAGGCACAGGGTCAAGACTGATTTGCATATAGCTGGGTCCGAACTGAGGTGGCGAAGTGGGCTAAAGAATGATGATGGATTCAACCCAGATCTGTGACCGTGGGTGAGTGTCTGAAAGGTTTCAGCGCTCCATCCATCATCTCCTTGTGTTTGCTTTGTTTGCCCTAAGTTGGCAGGGTATGACAGACATGGGTCCCTTGCTCACTTTTCCACTGGATTCAAGCTAGCCTGGCGCATGAAGGGTGTTACCCTGCAACCGTTCCCAGGATGCTGGTTTCCGGCTAAGGGAAGACCCGGCTTGGAAGTTCGGGCCGGACTGTTCTACTGAGGCACAGGGTCAAGACTGAATTGCATATAACTGGGTCTGAACTGAGGTGGCGAAGTGAGCTAAAGAATGATGATGGATTCAACCCAGACCTGTGACTGTGGGTGAGAGTCTGAAAAGTTTCAGCGCTCCGTCCATCATCTCCTTGTGTTTGTTTGGTTCGCCCAAAATTAGCAGGGTATGCCCAGACGTGAGTCGCTTGCACACTTTGCCACTGGATTCAAGCTAGCCAGGCTGATGAAGGATGTTACCCAGTAACCGGTCCCTGGATGCTTGGTTCAGGGAAGACCTGGCTTGCCTGTTCGGGCTGGACTGTTCCAATGAGACACAGGTTCAAGACTGATTTGCATATAGCTGGGTCTGAACTGAGGTGGCGAAGTGAGCTAAAGAATGATGATGGATTCAACCCACATCTGTGACTTGGGGTGAGTGTCTGAAAAATTTCAGCGTTCCGTCCATCATCTCCTTGTGTTTGCTTCGTTCACCCTAAGTTGACAGGGTATGCCCAGACGTGGGTCCTTTGCTCACTTTGCCACAAGATTCAAGCTAGCTTGGCTGATGAAGGGTGTTACCCAGAAACCAGTTCCAGGATGCTTGTTTCCTGTTCAGGGAAGACCTGGCTTGGCAGTTCGGGCTGGACTGGTCCCATGAGGCACAGGGTCAAGACTGATTTGCATATAGCTGGGTCCGAACTGAGGTGGCGAAGTGAGGTAAAGAATGATGATGGATTCAACGCACATCTGTGACTGGGGCGAGTGTCTGAAAAGTTTCAGCGCTCCGTCCATCATCTCCTTGTGTTTGCTTCGTTCGCCCTAAGTTGGCAGGGTATGACAGACCTGGGTCCCTTGCTCACTTTGACACTCTATTCAAGCTAGCCAGGCTGATGAATGGTGTTACCCAGAAACCGGTCCCAGGATGCTTGTTTTGGGTTCAGGGAGGACCTGGCTTGGCAGTTCAAGCTGGACTGTTCCCATGAGGCACAGGGTCAAGACTGATTTGCATATAGCTGGGTCTGAACTGAGGTGGCGAAGTGTGTTAAAGAATGATGATGGATTCAATCCACATCTGTGACTGTGGGTGAGAGTCTGAAATGTTTCAGTGCTCTGTCCATCATCTTCTTGTGTTTGCTTTGTTTGTCCTAAGTTGGCAGGGTATGACAGACATGGGTCCCTTGCTCACTTTGCCACTGGATTCAAGCTAGCCTGGCGCATGAAGGGTGTTACCCTGCAACCGGTCCCAGGATGCTTGTTTCCGGCTAAGGGAAGACCCGGCTTGGAAGTTTCGGCCGGACTGTTCCCATGAGGCACTGCATCAAGACTGATTTGCATACACCTGGGTCCGAACTGAGGTGGCGAACTGAGCTAAAGTAATGATGATGGGTTCAACCCAGATCTGTGACTGTGGGTGAGTGTCTGAAAAGTTTCAGTGCTCCGTACATCATCTCCTTGTGTTTCAATTGTTCGCCCTAAGTTGGCAGGGTGTGCCCAGACGTGGGCCCCTTGCCCATTTTGCCACTGGATTCAACCTAGCCAGGCTGATGAAGGGTGTTGCCCAAAAACCGGTCCCAGGATGCTTGTTTCCGGTTCAGGGAAGACCGGGATTTGTAGTTCGGGCTGGACTGTTCCCATGAAGCACTGGGTCAAGACTGATTTCCATATAGCTGGGTCTGAACTGAGGTGGCGAATTGAGCTAAAGAATGATGATGGATTCAACACAGATCTGTGACTGGGGGTGAGTCTCTGAAAAGTTTCAGCGCTCCGGCCATCATCTCCTTGTGTTTGCTTTGTTTGCCCTAAGTTGGCAGGGTATGCCCAGACGTGGGTCCCTTGCACACTTTGCCACTGGATTCAAGCTAGCCTGGCTGATGAAGAGTGTTACCCAGAAACCAGTCCCAGGATACTTGTTTCCGGTTCAGGGAAGACCTGGCTTGGCAGTTCGGGCTGGACTGTTCCCATGAGGCACAGGGTCAAGACTGATTTGCATATAGCTGGGTCCGAACTGAGGTGGCGAAGTGAGCTAAAGAATGATGATGGATTCAACCCACATCTGTGACTCGGGGTGAGTGTCTGAAAAGTTTCAGCGCTCTGTCCATCATCTCCTTGTGTTTGCTTTGTTCGACCTAAGTTGGCAGGGTATGCCCAGACGTGGGTCCTTTGCTCACTTTGCCACAGGATTCAAGCTAGCCTTGGCTGATGAAGGGTGTTACCCAGAAACCAGTCCCAGGATTCTGGTTTCCGGTTCAGGGAAGACCCGGCTTGGCAGTTCGGGCTGGACTGTTCCCAGGAAGCACTGGGTCAAGACTGATTTCCCTATAGCTGAGTCCGAACTGAGGTGACGAAGTGAGCTAAAGAATGATGATGGATTCAACCCACATCTGTGACTATGGGTGAGTGTCTGAAAAGTTTCAGCGCTCCGTCCATCATCTCCTTGTGTTTGCTTTGTTCGCCCTAAGTTGGCAGGGTATGCCCAGACATGGGTCCTTTGCTCACTTTGCTACAGGATTCAAGCTAGCTTGGCTGATGAAGGGTGTTACCCAGAAACCAGTCCATGGATGCTTGTTTCCGGTTCAGGGAAGACCTGGCTTGGCAGTTCAGACTGGACTGTTCCAATGAGGCACAGGGTCAAGACTGATTTCCATATAGCTGGGTCTGAATTTAGGTGGCGAAGTGAGCTAAAGAATGATGATGGATTCAACCCACATCTGTGGCTGTGGGTGAGTGTCTGAAAAGTTTCAGTGCTCCGTCCATCATCTCCTGGTGTTTGCTTTGTTCGCCCTAAGTTGGCAGGGTATGCCCAGACGTGGGCCCCTTGCACACTTGCCACTGGATTCAAGCTACCCAGGCTGATGAAGGGTGTTGCCCAAAAACTGGTCCCAGGATGCTTGTTTCCGGTGCAGGGAAGACCTGTCTCCGCTGTTCGGGCTGGACTGTTCCCATGAGACACAGGGTAAAGACTGATTTGTATATAGCTGGGTCTGAATTGCGGTGGTGAAATGAGCTAAAGAATGATAATGTATTCAACCCACAACTGTGACTGGGGGTGAGGGTCTGAAAAATTTCAGCGTTCCATCCATCATCTCCTTGTGTTTGCTTTGTTCGCCCTAAGTTGGCAGGGTATGCCCAGACGTGGGCCCCTTGCACACTTTGCCAAAGGATTCAAGCTAGCCAGGCTGATGAAGGGTGTTGCCCAAAAACTGGTCCCAGGATGCTTGTTTCCGTTTCAGGGAAGACTTGGCTTGGCTGTTCGGGCTGGACTGTTCCCATGAGACACAGGGTCAAGACTGATTTGTATGTAGCTGGGTCTGAATTGCGGTGGCGAGATTAGCTAAAGAATGATGAAGGATTCAACCCACATCTGTGACTCGGGGTGAGTGTCTGAAAAATGTCAGCGTTCCGTCCATCATCTCCTTGTGTTTGCTTCGTTCACCCTAAGTTGGCAGGGTATGCCCAGACGTGGGTCCTTTGCTCACTTTGCCACAAGATTCAAGCTAGCTTGACTGATGAAGCGTGTTACCCAGAAACCAGTTCCAGGATGCTTGTTTCCTGTTCAGGGAAGACCTGGCTTGGCAGTTCGGGCTGGACTGGTCCCATGAGGCACAGGGTCAAGACTGATTTGCATATAGCTGGGTCCGAACTGAGGTGGCGAAGTGAGGTAAAGAATGATGACGGATTCAACCCGGATCTGTGACTATGGGTGAGTGTCTGAAAAGATTCAGCGCTCCGTCCATCAACTCCTTGTGTTTGCTTTGTTCGCCCTAAGTTGGCAGGGTATGCCCAGACGTGGGTCCTTTGCTCACTTTGCCACAAGATTCAAGCTAGCTTGACTGATGATGCGTGTTACCCAGAAACCGGTCCCAGGATGCTTGTTTCCGGTTCAGAGAAGACCTTGCTTGGCTGTTCGGGCTGGACTGTTCGAATGAGACACAGGGTCAAGACTGATTTGCATATAGCTGGGTCTGAATTGAGGTGGCGAAGTGAGCTAAAGAATGATGATGGATTCAACCCACATCTGTGACTGGGGCGAGTGTCTGAAAAGTTTCAGCGCTCCGTCCATCATCTCCTTATGTTTGCTTCGTTCGCCCTAAGTTGGCAGGGTATGCCTAGACGTGGGTCCTTTGCTCACTTTGCTACAGGATTCAAGCTAGCTTGGCTGATGAAGGGTGTTACCCAGAAACCAGTCCGTGGATGCTTGTTTCCGGCTCAGGGAAGACCTGGCTTGGCAGTTCAGACTGGATTGTTCCAGTGAGGCACAGGGTCAAGACTGATTTCCATATAGCTGGGTCCGAACTGAGGTGGCGAAGTGAGCTAAAGAATGATGATGGATTCAACCCAGATATGTGACTGTGGGTGAGTGTCTGAAAAGTTTCAGCGCTCCGTCCATCATCTCCTTGTGTTTGCTTTGTTCTCCCAAAATTAGCAGGATATGCCCAGACGTGGGTCGCTTGCACACTCTGCCACTGGATTCAAGCTAGCCAGGCTGATGAAGGGTGTTACCCAGTAACCGGTCCCAGGATGCTTGGTTCAGGGAAGACCTGGCTTGCCTGTTCGGGCTGGACTGTTCCAATGAGACACAGGTTCAAGACTGATTTGCATATAGCTGGGTCTGAACTGAGGTGGTGAAGTGAGCTAAAGAATGATGATGGATACAACCCACATCTGTGACTCGGGCTGAGTGTCTGAAAAGTTTCAGTGCTCTGTCCATCATCTCCTTGTGTATGCTTTGTTCGCCCTAAGTTGGCAGGGTATGCCCAGACGTGGGTCCTTTGCTCACTTTGCCAAAGGATTCAAGCTAGCTTAGGTGATGAAGGTTGTTACACAGAAACCAATCCCAGGATACTTGTTTCCGGTTCAGGGAAGACCTGGCTTGGCAGTTCGGGCTGGACTGTTCCCATAAGGCACAGGGTCAAGACTGATTTGCATATAGCTGGGTCTGAACTGAGGTGGCGAAGTGAGCTAAAGAATGATGATGGATTCAACCCACATCTGTGACTCGGGGTGAGTGTCTGAAAAGTTTCAGCGCTCTGTCCATCATCCCGTTGTGTTTGCTTTGTTCGCCCTAAGTTGGCAGGGTATGCCCAGACGTGGGCCCCTTGCACACATTGCCACTGGATGCAAGCTAGCCAGGCTGATGAAGGGTGTTGCCCAAAAACGGGTCCCAGGATGTTTGTTTCCGGTTCAGGGAAGACTTGGCTTGGCTGTTCGGGCTGGACTGTTCCCATGAGACACTGGGTCAAGACTGATTTGCATATAGCTGGGTCTGAATTGCGGTGGCGAAATGAGCTAAAGAATGATGATGGATTCAACCCACATCTGTGACTGGGGGTGAGTGTCTGAAAAATTTCAGCGTTCCGTCCATCATCTCCTTGTGTTTGCTTCGTTCACCCTAAGTTGGCAGGGTATGCCCAGACGTGGGTCCTTTGCTCACTTTGCCACAAGATTCAAGCTAGCTTGGCTGATGAAGGGTGTTACCCAGAAACCAGTTCCAGGATGCTTGTTTCCTGTTCAGGGAAGACCTGGCTTGGCAGTTCAGGCTGGACTGCTCCCATGAGGCACAGGGTCAAGACTGATTTGCATATAGCTGGGTCCGAACTGAGGTGGCGAAGTGAGGTAAAGAATGATGATGGATTCAACCCGGATCTGTGACTATGGGTGAGTGTCTGAAAAGTTTCAGCGCTCCGTCCATCAACTCCTTGTGTTTCCTTCGTTCGCCCTAAGTTGGCAGGGTATGCCTAGACGTGGGTCCTTTGCTCACTTTGCTACAGGATTCAAGCTAGCTTGGCTGAGGAAGGGTGTTACCCAGAAACCAGTCCGTGGATGCTTGTTTCCGGTTCAGGGAAGACCTGGCTTGGCAGTTCAGACTGGACTGTTCCAATGAGGCACAGGGTCAAGACTGATTTCCATATAGCTGGGTCCGAACTGAGGTGGCGAAGTGAGCTTAAGAATGATGATGGATTCAACCCAGATCTGTGGCTGTGGGTGAGTGTTTGAAAAGTTTCAGTGCTCCGTCCATCATCTCCTGGTGTTTACTTTGTTCACCCTAAGTTGGCAGGGTATGCCCAGACGTGGGCCCCTTGCACTCTTTGCCAATGGATTCAAGCTAGCCAGGCTGATGAAGGGTGTTGCCCAAAAACTGGTCCCAGGATGCTTGTTTCCGGTTCAGGAAATACCTGGCTTGGCTGTTCGGGCTGGACTGTTCCCATCAGACACAGGGTCAAGACTGATTTGTATATAGCTGGGTCTGAATTGCGGTGGTGAAATGAGCTAAAGAATGATGATGGATTCAACCCACATCTGTGACTGGGGGTGAGTGTCTGAAAAATGTCAGCGTTCTGTCTATCATCTCCTTGTGTTTGCTTTGTTCGCCCTAAGTTGGCAGGGTATGCCCAGACGTGGGTCCTTTGCTCACTTTGCCACAGTATGCAAGCTAGATTGGCTGAAGAAGGGTGTTACCCAGAAACCAGTCCCAGGATGCTCATTTCCGGTTCAGGGAAGACCTGCTTTGGTAGTTCGGGCTAGACTGTTCCCATGAGGCACATGGTCAAGAGTGTTTTGCTTATAGCTGGGTACGAACTGAGGTGGCGAAGTGAGCTAAAGAATGATGATGGATTCAACCCAGATCTGTGACTGTGGGTGAGTGTCTGAAGAGTTTCAGCGCTCCGTCCATCATCTCCTTGTGTTTGCTTTGTTCACCCTAGGTTGGCAGGGTATGCCCAGACGTGGGTCCCTTGCAAGCTTTGCCACTGGATTCAAGCTAGCCTGGCTGATGAAGGGTGTTACCCAGAAACCAGTCCCAGGATGCTCGTTTCCGGTTCAGGGAAGACCTGGTTTGGTAGTTCGGGCTGGACTGTTCCCACGACGCACTGGGTCAAGACTGATTTGCATATCGCTGGGTCTGAACTGAGGTGGCGAAGTGAACTAAGAAATGATGATGGATTCAATCCAGATCTGTGACTGGGGGTGAGTGTCTGAAAAGTTTCAGCGCTCCGTCCATCATCTCCTTGTGTTTGCTTTGTTCGCCCTAAGTTGGCAGGGTATGCCTAGATGTGGGTCATTTGCTCACTTTCCCACAGGATTCAAGCTAGCCTGGCTGATGAAGGGTGTTACCCAGAAAACAGTCACAGGATGCTGGTTTCCGGTTCAGGGAAGACCTGGCTTGGCAGTTCGGGCTGGAGTGTTCCCATGAAGCGCTGGGTCAAGACTGATTTCCATATAGCTGGGTCTGAACTGAGGTGGCGAATTGAGCTAAAGAATGATGATGGATTCAACCCTGATCTGTGATGGGGGTGAGTCTCTGAAAAGTTTCAGTGCCCCGGCCATCATCTCCTTGTGTTTGCTTTGTTCGTCCTAAGTTGGCAGGGTATGCCCAGACTTGGGTCCCTTGCACACTTTGCCACTGGATTCAAGCTAGCCTGGCTGATGAAGGGTGTTACCCAGAAACCGGTTCCAGGATGCTTGTTTATGGTTCAGGGGAGACCTGGCTTGGCTGCTCGGCTGGACTGTTCCCTTGAGACACAGGGTCCAGATTGATTTGCATATTGGTGGGTCTGAACTGAGGTGGCGAAGTGAGCTAAAGAATGATGATGGATTCAACCCAGATCTGTGATGGGGGTGAGTCTCTGTATTTGTATTTGTATTTGTATTTGTATTTGGATATTTGTAAAGCGCAATCTTTCGCTCCGAAGGGAGCATCTTGGCGCTGAGCATGCGTATAGGGGACAAGTGGTGAAAGATCTAAATAGCTGCCAACACATAGGTATCAGATTGCTGATAAACCCAGGTCTTCAGTTGTTTCCTAAAGAGACACTCGGTCTCGGTCAGTCTAAGATTTACGGGCAGTTTGTTCCAAGCCCTTGCTGCTAGGACTGTGAAGGTTTTTCCACCCCTAGTTTTATATTTGTACCTCGGGATCTTAGCAAGGTTGGCCCCTGAGGATCGCAGGCATCGTACGGGATCATAATGAATGAAACGATTTACGAGGTATTTGGGACCTATATTTTTCAAGGATTTGAAAACTGTAAGTAAGAGTTTGAAAAGGATTCTCTTATGCAGTGGCAACCAGTGAAGAGAATTTAATGCAGTTGAAGCTGAAGATTTCCTGGGAAGTTTTAACACTAGTCTTGCAGCTGCGTGCTGTACACTTTGCAACTTCTTCAGAGTGGACTTTTTCACTCCTGCCATCAACCCATTGCAGTAATCGAGTCGGGAGAGTATCAGTGCTACCACGACCGATTTCCTGGAAGCAATGGGGAGGAAGTCAAAAAATTTCTTTAGAGATTTAATGAGTCTGAAACAGCAACCGGCCGTGATCCTGACGTGATCGTCAAAGGATAAGGTTGCATCAAATTGCACGCCCAGATTGCGCGCAGAAGACACAGCACTAGGTGGGGCCTCTGAGTCTTTGGGCCACCAGTCCTTCGGGCAGAAGAGTAAGTCCTGGCCCAATGGTATGATTTCAGTTTTCCCACTGTTGCACTTCAAGTGGTTTTTATTCAACCACTGAAATACCTCCGTGAGACAATTCTGAAATCGCAGCTCTGTATCCGTGCGGTTTTTGTCGATAGAGACGACCAGTTTGGTGTCGTCAGCATATGACGTGACGAGGATCCCATGAGACTCTATCACAGCGAGGAGGGGTGCCATATAGATGTTAAAAAGAAGTGGACTTAATATGGACCCCTGCGGTACTCCCGATGTGATGGTTTTTTCACTGGATAGGTAGGGACCCAAAGATACAGATTGGGACCTATTGGACAAGAAGGATTTTACCCATGCCAAGGCTGTGTCTGTCACGCCAATCTCTCGCATCCTATCACTCAAGATGACATGAGAGATAGTGTCGAAAGCTGCTGTTAGATAAAGCAGGATGAGGACGGCTTGCCTTACCTCATCCTGCAGGAACTAGATGGAATCAGAGAGTTCTATCAGGGCCGTTTCGGTGGAGTGGCCAGGGCGAAACCCAGATTGCTGGGGATGCAGGATGTTATGATTCTCCACAAAAGCTTTTAGCTCCCAATGCACTATCCGTTCAGTGATCTTTCCTAGAACAGGCAGGAGTGAGATGGGGCGCATATTCGTCAGATCCGTTGGAGATTTGTTCTGCTTTTTCATCAGGGGTTTCACGATGGCCTTTTTCCATTCATTAGGCACTATCGATGATTCTAAGGATGCGTTTATGATGGCGTTGATGGTAGGATTGACTACCTCAATTAGATGATGCAGAATGCGAGGGGGACAGGAGTCGGTTGGTGCTCCTGATTTGCAAGCCAAGATCGCCTTGCGGGTCTGTTGAAGGGAGACAGGTTGGAAGCTGCAAAGGGAATGGCGATTGTCGACTACATGTTTTTGGGGACTTAGGGTAGAGGAGATCAAAGGAGGCGAGAAATCCTTTTGAATATTTGCAATTTTTTCCCCGAAGAAATCTGCAATTTGGTTGCACAGAGTTTCGGAGGGCGGGATTTCGGGCTGAAGAGCTTTGGGGTGAGTAAAGGATTTAACTATAGAGAAGACGTTTTTTTGCTTCTGGTGGGCATCGTTGATAGCTTTAGTGTAGTAAACCTTTTTGGCAACCTTTAAGCTAGAGAGGTATGATTTCCTCTGCTGAACATAAAGGGCTCTTGAGGCCTCGTCGTATGTTTTCCTCCACTTCTTTTCTTTTATTCTACAAAGTAGATGACTCTCAGTTAAGGCCTGGGTGTACCATGGGGCACTTAACTTCCTTTTAAGACAGTTCACACGATCGCCTTTGGAGTCAGAATTTTCCGAAATAATCTGATCCATCCAGACGTGGAAGTTGCGAGAATCAACCGATACGTCTCCCATCAGTTTAGGAGCCTGGGCAAATGGCTGGGTGTCCAGCTTAATAAGATCAGTCACCTTTCTCCAATTTACTGAGAAGGAAGGTTGAGGGCGCTTTGTTGTTAATGAAGCTAGAACTTGTTTCTTGATATCAAAGGGAATGAGACTATGGTCGGTCCAAATTTGCGGAATGGGGGGGGACGTAGTCATGGTGCTTAAGTTGGAGCAGATACCATCAAGAGTGTGGCCGGCTAGGTGGGTAGGTGCAGTCACTAGTTGAGCCAGTCCAAAAATATTCAGAGTATGCTGGAAACAAATAGCATGAGGGTCGACACGTGATTCCAGATGCATATTCATGTCTCCTAATAGAGTGAAGTGGGGGTAGCGTAACATGAGTGACCTGAGAACTTCATCTAGGGAGTCCAGAAAGGGGGTGGCATTGCCTGGAGAGCGATAGATTAGGCCTCCCGAGAAGGAGGTAGAGGCATTAAGTTTAATCGAGAAGCCGATGCTCTCACTTCCTTTGAGAAGGCCCAGATCAAATGTATGACACACCAAGGACTTTTTAACAATGAATGCAACCCCCCCTCCTCGCCCAATTGGTCTGTCCTGCCTGAAGATAGTGAAATCTGGAGGAAGGGCAGTAACCAAATCAGGATTGGAAGAGTCGTTGAGCCATGTTTCTGTTATGAAAAGCGTTACAACAAATCATTTGTTTGTTGTAACGCTTTTCGCCCTAAGTGGGATGGGTATTCCCAGACGTGGGACCCGTGCTCACTACGCCACTGGAGTCAAGCTATCCTGGCTGATGACGGCTGATAGCCAGAAACCGGTCCTAGGATGCTTGATTCCGGTCCAGGGAAGACATGGCTTGGCAGTTCGGGCTGGACTGTTCCCATGAGGCACAGGATCAAGACTGATTTGCATATGGCCATGTCTAAACTGGGGTGGCATAGTGGGCAAAAGAACGATGGATTTAACCCAGATCTCTTGACTGGGGGAGAATGTCTGCATTGTCAGCATTCCGTCCATCATTTGTTTTTTGTAACGCTTTTCGCCCTAAGTGGGATGGGTATTCCCAGACGTGGGACCCGTGCTCACTACGCCACTGGAGTCAAGCTATCCTGGCTGATGACGGCTGATAGCCAGAAACCGGTCCTAGGATGCTTGATTCCGGTCCAGGGAAGATATGGCTTGGCAGTTCGGGCTGGACTGTTCCCATGAGGCACAGGGTCAAGACTGATTTGCATATGGCCATGTCTAAACTGGGGTGGCGTAGTGGGCAAAAGAACGATGGACTTAACCCAGATCTCTTGACTGGGGGAGAATGTCTGCATTGTCAGCATTCCGTCCATCATTTGTTTGTTGTAACGCTTTTCGCCCTAAGTGGGATGGGTATTCCCAGACGTGAGACCCGTGCTCACTACGCCACTGGAGTCAAGGTATCCTGGCTGATGACGGCTGATAGCCAGAAACCGTTCCTAGGATGCTTGATTCCGGTCCAGGGAAGACATGGCTTCGCAGTTCGGGCTGGACTGTTCCCATGAGGCACAGGGTTAAGACTGATTTGCATATGGCCATGTCTAAACTGGGGTGGCGTAGTGGGCAAAAGAACGATGGATTTAACCCAGATCTCTTGACTGGGGGAGAATGTCTGCATTGTCAGCATTCCGTCCATCATTTGTTTGTTGGAACGCTTTTCGCCCTAAGTGGGATGGGTATTCCCAGACGTGGGACCCGTGCTCACTACGCCACTGGAGTCAAGCTATCCTGGCTGATGACGGCTGATAGCCAGAAACCGGTCCTAGGATGCTTGATTCCGGTCCAGGGAAGACATGGCTTGGCAGTTCGGGCTGGACTGTTCCCATGAGGCACAGGGTCAAGACTGATTTGCATATGGCCATGTCTAAACTGGGGTGGCGTAGTGGGCAAAAGAACAATGGATTTAACCCAGATCTCTTGACTGGGGGAGAATGTCTGCATTGTCAGCATTCCGTCCATCATTTGTTTGTTGTAACGCTTTTCGCCCTAAGTGGGATGGGTATTCCCAGACGTGGGACCCGTGCTCACTACGCCACTGGAGTCAAGCTATCCTGGCTGATGACGGCTGATAGCCAGAAACCAGTCCTAGGATGCTTGATTCCGGTCCAGGGAAGACATGGCTTGGCAGTTCGGGCTGGACTGTTCCCATGAGGCACAGGGTCAAGACTGATTTGGATATGGCCATGTCTAAACTGGGGTGGCGTAGTGGACAAAAGAACGATGGATTTAACCCAGATCTCTTGACTGGGGGAGAATGTCTGCATTGTCAGCATTCCGTCCATCATTTGTTTGTTGTAACGCTTTTCGCCCTAAGTGGGATGGGTATTCCCAGACGTGGGACCCGTGCTCACTACGCCACTGGAGTCAAGCTATCCTGGCAGATGACGGCTGATAGCCAGAAACCGGTCCTAGGATGCTTGATTCCGGTCCAGGGAAGACATGGCTTGGCAGTTCGGGCTGGACTGTTCCCATGAGGCACAGGGTCAAGACTGATTTGCATATGGCCATGTCTAAACTGGGGTAGCGTAGTGGGCAAAAGAACGATGGATTTAACCCAGATCTCTTGACTGGGGGAGAATGTCTGCATTGTCAGCATTCCGTCCATCATTTGTTTGTTGTAACGCTTTTCGCCCTAAGTGGGATGGGTATTCCCAGACGTGGGACCCGTGCTCACTACGCCTCTGGAGTCAAGCTATCCTGGCTGATGACGGCTGATAGCCAGAAACCGGTCCTAGGATGCTTGATTCCGGTCCTGGGAAGACATGGCTTGGCAGTTCGGGCTGGACTGTTCCCATGAGTCACAGGGTCAAGACTGATTTGCATATGGCCATGTCTAAACTGGGGTGGCGTAGTGGGCAAAAGAACGATGGACTTAACCCAGATCTCTTGACTGGGGGAGAATGTCTGCATTGTCAGCATTCCGTCCATCATTTGTTTGTTGTATCGCTTTTCGCCCTAAGTGGGATGGGTATTCCCAGACGTGAGACCCGTGCTCACTACGCCACTGGAGTCAAGCTATCCTGGCTGATGACGGCTGATAGCCAGAAACCGGTCCTAGGATGCTTGATTCCGGTCCAGGGAAGACATGGCTTCGCAGTTCGGGCTGGACTGTTCCCATGAGGCACAGGGTTAAGACTGATTTGCATATGGCCATGTCTAAACTGGGGTGGCGTAGTGGGCAAAAGAACGATGGATTTAACCCAGATCTCTTGACTGGGGGAGAATGTCTGCATTGTCAGCATTCCGTCCATCATTTGTTTGTTGTAACGCTTTTCGCCCTAAGTGGGATGGGTATTCCCAGACGTGGGACCCGTGCTCACTACGCCACTGGAGTCAAGCTATCCTGGCTGATGACGGCTGATAGCCAGAAACCGGTCCTAGGATGCTGGATTCCGGTCCAGGGAAGACATGGCTTGGCAGTTCGGGCTGGACTGTTCCCATGAGGCACAGGGTCAAGACTGATTTGCATATGGCCATGTCTAAACTGGGGTGGCGTAGTGGGCAAAAGAACGATGGATTTAACCCAGATCTCTTGACTGGGGGAGAATGTCTGCATTGTCAGCATTCCGTCCATCATTTGTTTGTTGTAACGCTTTTCGCCCTAAGTGGGATGGGTATTCCCAGACGTGGGACCCGTGCTCACTACGCCACTGGAGTCAAGCTATCCTGGCTGATGACGGCTGATAGCCAGAAACCGGTCCTAGGATGCTTGATTCCGGTCCAGGGAAGACATGGCTTGGCAGTTCGGGCTGGACTGTTCCCATGAGGCACAGGGTCAAGACTGATTTGCATATGGCCATGTCTAAACTGGGGTGGCGTAGTGGACAAACGAACGATGGATTTAACCCAGATCTCTTGACTGGGGGAGAATGTCTGCATTGTCAGCATTCCGTCCATCATTTGTTTGTTGTAACGCTTTTCGCCCTAAGTGGGATGGGTATTCCCAGACGTGGGACCCGTGCTCACTACGCCACTGGAGTCAAGCTATCCTGGCAGATGACGGCTGATAGCCAGAAACCGGTCCTAGGATGCTTGATTCCGGTCCAGGGAAGACATGGCTTGGCAGTTCGGGCTGGACTGTTCCCATGAGGCACAGGGTCAAGACTGATTTGCATATGCCCATGTCTAAACTGGGGTGGCGTAGTGGGCAAAAGAACGATGGATTTAACCCAGATCTCTTGACTGGGGGAGAATGTCTGCATTGTCAGCATTCCGTCCATCATTTGTTTGTTGTAACGCTTTTCGCCCTAAGTGGGATGGGTATTCCCAGACGTGGGACCCGTGCTCGCTACACCACTGGAGTCAAGCTATCCTGGCTGATGACGGCTGATAGCCAGAAACCGGTCCTAGGATGCTTGATTCCGGTCCTGGGAAGACATGGCTTGGCAGTTCGGGCTGGACTGTTCCCATGAGGCACAGGGTCAAGACTGATTTGCAAATGGCCATGTCTAAACTGGGGTGGCGTAGTGGGCAAAAGAACGATGGATTTAACCCAGATCTCTTGACTGGGGGCGAATGTCTGCATTGTCAGCATTCCGTCCATCATTTGTTTGTTGTAACTCTGTTATAAAAAGGGCATCAAGATCATGACACATTATTAAATCGTGTATGTCTTGGCTGTGGCCACACAGAGAGCGGACATTGATAAGACCTCCCTTGAAGCTATTACCGCCGTGCATAGAGGGAACAGAATTTTTGGGCATCTCTAGGGATGTCCCGGGAGGAGTCCATTTACAATGTAAACATGAGAAGGGGCCCCAGAGAAAATCAGTGGGGGGACAACCCTTACACAGAGCACCCATCTTAGGATGAAATGCTAATAATGCCCTATTGTCGTACCTGACGGTGAGTGGCTGTTGCCCGGCGTGCCCAGCGGCCGGCGCGATCCTGGCGCGGACGGGCGCAGACGGGCTTGGCTTAGGCGCGGCTTCGGCGCGCATCCGGCACGCCCGCTGCGCCAGCCCGCTGCGCCGTCTGGCCGGTCTGCACATTATATAGGGAGAGAGTAGGGCGGGAGGACGGCGCGACTAGAGCGCTCCCCCAGCCTCACCAAAGATGGCGCCCACCGCTGCCGAGTGTCAGCTGAAAAGCGGCTTTGGCAAAGTGAAAGGAAATCACAAGATGGTAAGAATGTCAGTGTGCCTGGCTTAAAATTCCCCTTAACGCTATTAAAAGCCCCCAAAGATGAAGACACAACAAATATAAAATCGCTCCAAAGTGCATTCAAGATCGTTGCTAGTATGAAGATTGTCACCACGTTCTGGTAACACGCAGCTCGCAGCCCCAGTTACCCTCACTAGGGAGAGCTCCGTCTCTGACAAGTTTCAGTGCTCCGGCCATCATCTCCTTGTGTTTGCTTTGTTCGAATTAAGTTGGCAGGGTAAGCCCAGACGTGGGTCCCTTGCACACTTTGCCACTGGATTCAAGCTTGCCTGGCTGATGAAGGGTGTTACCCAGAAACCGGTCCCAGGATGCTTGTTTATGGTTCAGGGAAGACCTGGCTTGGCTGCTCGGGCTGGACTGTTCCCATGAGACACAGGGTCCAGACTGATTTGCATATTGCTGGGTCTGAACTGAGGTGGCAAAGTGAGCTAAAGAATGATGATGGATTCAACCTACATCCGTGACTCGGGGTGAGTGTCTGAAAAGTTTCAGCGCTCTGTCCATCATCTCCTCATATTTGCTTTGTTCGCCCTAAGTTGGCAGGGTATACCCAGACGTGGGTCCTTTGCTCACTTTGCCACAGTATTCAAGCTAGCTTGGCTGATGAACGGTGTTACCCAGAAACCAGTCCCAGGATGCTTGTTTCTGGTTCAGGGAAGACCTGGCTTGGCAGTTCGGGCTGGATGTTCCCATGAGGCACAGGGTCAAGAGTGATTTGCTTCTAGCTGGGTCTGAACTGAAGTGGCGAAGTGAGCTAAAGAATGATGATGGATTCAACCCAGATCTGTGACTGTGGGTGACTGTCTGAAGAGTTTCAGCGCTTCGTCCATCATCTCCTTGTGTTTGCTTTGATCGCCCTAAGTTGGCAGGGTATGCCCAGACGTGGGCCCCTTGCACACTTTGCCACTGGATTCAAGCTAGCCATGCTGATGAAGAGTGTTGCCCAAAAACCAGTCCCAGGATGCTTGTTTCCGGTTCAGGGAAGACCTGGCTTGGCAGTTCAGGCTGGACTGCTCCCATGAGACACAGGGTCAAGACTGATTTGCATATAGCTGGGTCTGAACTGAGGTGGCGAAGTGAGCTAAAGAATGATGATGGATTCAACCCACATCTGTGACTGGGGGTGAGAGTCTGAAAAGTTTCAGCGCTCCGTCCATCATCTCCTTGTGTTTTCTTAGTTCGCCCTACGTTGACAGGGTATGCCCAGACGCGGGTCCTTTGCTCACTTTACCACAGGATTCAAGCTAGCTTGGCTGCTGAAGGGTGTTACCCAAAAACCAGTCCCAGGATGCTTGTTTCTGGTTCAGGGAAGACCTGGCTTGGCAGTTCGGGTTGGACTGTTCCCATGAGGCACAGGGTCAAGACTGATTTGCAAATAGTTGGGTCCAAACTGAGGTGGCGAAGTGAGCTAAAGAATGATGATGGATTCAACCCAGATCTGTGACTGTGGGTGAGTGCCTGAAAAGTTTCAGCGCTCCGTCCATCACCTCCTTGTGTTTGCTTAGTTCGCCCAATGTTAGCAGGGTATGCCCAGACGTGGGTCCCTTGCACACTTTGCCACTGGATTCAAGCTAGCCAGGCTGATGAAGGGTGCTACCCAGAAACCGGTCCCTGGATGCTTGGTTCAGGGAATACCTGGCTTGCCTGTTCGGGCTGGACTGTTCCCATGAGACACAGGTTCAAGACTGATTTGCATATAGCTGGGTCTGAACTGAGGTGGCGAAGTGAGCTAAAGAATGATGATGGATTCAACCCACATCTGTGACTGGGGCGAGTGTCTGAAAAGTTTCAGCGCTCCGTCCATCATCTCCTTGTGTTTGCTTCGTTCCCCCTAATTTGGCAGGGTATGCCCAGACGTGGGTCCTTTGCTCACTTTGCTACAGGATTCAAGCTAGCTTGGCTGATGAAGGGTGTTACCCAGAAACTAGTCCGTGGATGCTTGTTTCCGGTTCAGGGAAGACCTGGCTTGGCAGTTCGGGCTGGACTGTTCCAATGAGGCACAGGGTCAAGACTGATTTGTATATAGCTGGGTCTGAATTGCGGTGGCGAAATAAGCTAAAGAATGATGATGGATTCAACCCACATCTGTGACTGGGGGTGAGTGTCTGAAAAATTTCAGCGTTCCGTCCATCATCTCCTTGTGTTTGCTTCGTTCGCCCTAAGTTGGCAGGGTACGCCCAGACGTGGGCCCCTTGCACACTTTGCCACTGGATTCAAGCTAGCCAGGCTGATGAAGGGTGTTGCCCAAAAACTGGTCCCAGGATGCTTGTTTCCGGTTCAGGGAAGACTTGGCTTGGCTGTTCGGGCTGGACTGTTCCCATGAGACACAGGGTCAAGACTGATTTGTATATAGCTGGGTCTGAATTGCGGTGGCGAAGTGAGCTAAAGAATGATGATAATTTCAACCCACATCTGTTACTCGGGGTGAGTGTCTGAAAAGTTTCAGCGCTCTGTCCTTCATCTCCTTGTGTTTGCTTTGTTCGCCCTAAGTTGGCAGAGTATTCCCAGACGTGGGTCCTTTGCTCACTTTGCCACAGGATTCAAGCTAGCTTGGCTGATGAAGGGTGTTACCCAGAAACCAGTCCCAGGATGCTTCTTTCCGATTCATGGAAGAACTGGCTTGGCAGTTCGTGCTGGACTGTTCCCATGAGGAACAGGGTCAAGACTGATTTGCATATAGCTGGGTCCGAACTGAGGTGGCGAAGTGAGCTAAAGAATGATGATGGGTTCAACCCAGATCTGTGACTGTGGGTGAGTGTCCGAAACATTTCAGCGCTCCATCCATCATCTCCTTCTGTTTGCTTTGTTCACCCTAAGTTGGCAGGGTATGCCCGGACGTGGGTCCCTTGCACACTTTGCCACTGGATTCAAGCTAGCCAGTCTGATGAAGGGTGTTACCCAAAAACCGGTCCAAGGATGCTTGTTTCCGGTTCAGGGGTGACCTGGCTTGCCTGTTCGGGCTGGACTTTTCCCATGAGACAGGTTCAAGACTGATTTGCATATAGCTGGGTCTGAACTGAGGTGGCGAAGTGAGCCAAAGAATGATGATGGATTCAACCCACATCTGTGACTCGGGGTGAGTGTCTGAAAAGTTTCAGCGCTCTGTCCATCATCCCGTTGTGTTTGCTTTGTTCGCCCTAAGTTGGCAGGGTATGCCCAGACGTGGTTCCTTTGCTCACTTTGCCACTGGATTCAAACTAGCTTGGGTGATGAAGGATGTTACACAGAAACCAATCCCAGGATGCTTGTTTCCGGTTCAGGCAAGACCTGGCTTGGCAGTTCGGGCTGGACTGTTCCCAAGAGGCACAGGGTCAAGACTGATTTGCATATAGCTGGGTCCGAACTGAGGTGGCGAAGTGGGCTAAAGAATGATGATGGATTCAACCCAGATCTGTGACCGTGGGTGAGTGTCTGAAAGGTTTCAGCGCTCCATCCATCATCTCCTTGTGTTTGCTTTGTTTGCCCTAAGTTGGCAGGGTATGACAGACATGGGTCCCTTGCTCACTTTTCCACTGGATTCAAGCTAGCCTGGCGCATGAAGGGTGTTACCCTGCAACCGCTCCCAGGATGCTGGTTTCCGGCTAAGGGAAGACCTGGCTTGGAAGTTCGGGCCGGACTGTTCTCATGAGGCACAGGGTCAAGACTGATTTGCATATAACTGGGTCTGAACTGAGGTGGCGAAGTGAGCTAAAGAATGATGATGGCTTCAACCCAGATCTGTGACTGTGGGTGAGTGTCTGAAACGTTTCAGCACTCTGTCCATCATCTCCTTGTGTTTGCTTTGTTCGCCCAAAATTAGCAGGGTATGCCCAGACGTGGGTCGCTTGCACACTTTGCCACTGGATTCAAGCTAGCCAGGCTGATGAAGGGTGTTACCCAGTAACCGGTCCCTGGATGCTTGGTTCAGGGAAGACCTGGCTTGCCTGTTCGGGCTGGACTGGTCCAATGAGACACAGGTTCAAGACTGATTTGCATATAGCTGGGTCTGAACTGAGGTGGTGAAGTGAGCTAAAGAATGATGATGGATTCAACCCACATCTGTGACTCGGGGTGAGTGACTGAAAAGTTTCAGCGCTCTGTCCATCATCTCCTTGTGTATGCTTTGTTCGCCCAAAGTTGGCAGGGTATGCCCAGACGTGGGTCCTTTGCTCACTTTGCCAAAGGATTCAAGCTATCTTAGGTGATGAAGGTTGTTACACAAAAACCAATCCCAGGATACTTGTTTCCGGTACAGGGAAGACCTGGCTTGGCAGTAAGGGCTGGACTGTTCCCATAAGGCACAGAGTCAAGACTGATTTGCATATAGCTGGGTCTGAACTGAGGTGGCGAAGTGAGTTAAAGAATGATGATGGATTCAACCCACATCTGTGACTTGGGGTGAGTGTCTGAAAAGTTTCAGCGCTCTGTCCATCATCCCGTTGTGTTTGCTTTGTTCACCCTAAGTTGGCAGGGTATGCCCAGACGTCGGCCCCTTGCACACTTTGCCACTGGATTCAAGCTAGCCAGGCTGATGAAGGGTGTTGCCCAAAAACTGGTCCCAGGATGCTTGTTTCCGGTTCAGGGAAGACTTGGCTTGGCTGTTTGGGCTGGACTGTTCCCATGAGACACAGGGTCAAGACTGATTCGCATATAGCTGGGTCTGAATTGCGGTGACGAAATGAGCTAAAGAATGATGATGGATTCAACCCACATCTGTGACTGGGGGTGAATGTCTGAAAAATTTCAGCGTTCCGTCCATCATCTCCTTGTGTTTGCTTCGTTCACCCTAAGTTGACAGGGTATGCCCAGACGTGGGTCCTTTGCTCACTTTGCCACAAGATTCAAGCTAGCTTGGCTGATTAAGGGTGTTACCCAGAAACCAGTTCCAGGATGCTTGTTTCCTGTTCAGGGAAGACCTGGCTTGGCAGTTCGGGCTGGCCTGGTCCCATGAGGCACAGGGTCAAGACTGATTTGCATATAGCTGGGTCCGAACTGAGGTGGCGAAGTGAGGTAAAGAATGATGATGGATTCAACCCACATCTGTGATTGGGGCGAGTGTCTGAAAAGTTTCAGCGCTCCGTCCATCATCTCCTTGTGTTTGCTTCGTTCGCCCTAAGTTGGCAGGGTATGACAGACCTGGGTCCCTTGCTCACTTTGACACTCTATTCAAGCTAGCCAGGCTGATGAATGGTGTTACCCAGAAACTGGTCCCAGGATGCTTGTTTTGGGTTCAAGGAGGACCTGGCTTGGCAGTTCAAGCTGGACTGTTCCCATGAGGCACAGGGTCAAGACTGATTTGCATATAGCTGGGTCTGAACTGAGGTGGCGAAGTGAGTTAAAGAATGATGATGGATTCAATCCACATCTGTGACTGTGGGTGAGAGTCTGAAATGTTTCAGTGCTCCGTCCATCATCTCCTTGTGTTTGCTTTGTTTGCCCTAAGTTGGCAGGGTATGACAGACATGGGTCCCTTGCTCACTTTGCAACTGGATTCAAGATAGCCTGGCGCATGAAGGGTGTTACCCTGCAACCGGTCCCAGGATGCTTGTTTCCGGCTAAGGGAAGACCCGGCTTGGAAGTTCGGGCCGGACTGTTCCTATGAGGCACAGTATCAAGACTGATTTGCATATACCTGGGTCCGAACTGAGTTGGCGAACTGAGCTAAAGTAATGATGATGGGTTCAACCCAGATCTGTGACTGTGGGTGAGTGCCTGAAAAGTTTCAGTGCTCCGTACATCATCTCCTTGTGTTTCAATTGTTCGCCCTAAGTTGGCAGGGTGTGCCCAGACGTGAGCCCCTTGCACATTTTGCCACTGGATTCAACCTAGCCAGGCTGATGAAGGGTTTTGCCCAAAAACCGGTCCCAGGATGCTTGTTTCCGGTTCAGGGAAGACCTGGATTTGCAGTCCGGGCTGGACTGTTCCCATGAAGCACTGGGTCAAGACTGATTTCCATATAGCTGGGTCTGAACTGAGGTGGCGAATTGAGCTAAAGAATGATGATGGATTCAACCCAGATCTGTGAATGGGGGTGAGTCTCTGAAAAGTTTCAGTGCTCCGGCCATCATCTCCTTGTGTTTGCTTTGTTTGCCCTAAGTTGGCAGGGTATGCCCAGACGTGGGTCCCTTGCACACTTTGCCACTCTATTCAAGCTAGCCAGGCTGATGAATGGTGTTACCCAGAAACCGGTCCCAGGATGCTTGTTTTGGGTTCAGGGAGGACCTGGCTTGGCAGTTCAAGCTGGACTGTTCCCATGAGGCACAGGGGCAAGACTGCTTTGCATATAGCTGGGTCTGAACTGAGGTGGCAAAGTGAGTTAAAGAATGATGATGGATTCAATCCACATCTGTGAATGTGGGTGAGAGTCTGAAACGTTTCAGTGCTCCGTCCATCATCTCCTTGTGTTTGCTTTGTTTGCCCTAAGTTGGCAGGGTATGACAGACATGGGTCCCTTGCTCACTTTGCCACTGGATTCAAGCTAGCCTGGCGCATGAAGGGTGTTACCCTGCCTCCGGTCCCAGGATGCTTGTTTCCTGCTAAGGGAAGACCCGGCTTGGAAGTTCGGGCCGGACTGTTCCCATGAGGCACAGCGTCAAGACTGATTTGCATATACCTGGGTCCGAACTGAGGTGGCGAAGTGAGCTAAAGTAATGATGATGGATTCAACCCAGATCTGTGACTGTGGGTGAGTGTCTGAAAAGTTTCAGTGCTCCGTACATCATCTCCTTGTGTTTCAATTGTTCGCCCTCAGTTAACAGGGTGTGCCCAGACGTGGGCCCCTTGCACATTTTGCCACTGGATTCAACCTAGCCAGGCCGATGAAGGGTGTTGCCCAAAAACCGGTCCCAGGATGCTTGTTTCCGGTTCAGGGAAGACCTGGCTTGGCAGTTCGGGCTGGACTGTTCCCATGAAGTGCTGGGTCAAGACTGATTTCCATATAGCTGGGTCTGAACTAAGGTGGCAAATTGAGCTAAAGAATGATTATGGATTCAACCCAGATCTGTGACTGGGGGTGAGTCTCTAAAAAGTTTCATCGCTCCGGCCATCATCTCCTTGTGTTTGCTTTGTTTGCCCTAAGTTGGCAGGGTATGCCCATACGTGGGTCCCTTGCACACTTTGCCACTGGATTCAAGCTAGCCTGGCTGATGAAGGGTGTTACCCAGAAACCAGTCCCAGGATGCTTGTTTCCGGTTCAGGGAAGACCTGGCTTGGCAGTTCGGGCTGGACTGTTCCCATGAGGCACAGGGTTACGAGTGATTTGCATATAGCTGGGTCCGAAGTGAGGTGGCGAAGTGAGCTAAAGAATGATGATGGATTCAACCCACATCTGTGACTCGGGGTGAGTGTCTGAAAAGTTTCAGCGCTCTGTCCATCATCTCCTTGTGTTTGCTTTGTTCGCCCTAAGTTGGCAGGGTATGCCCAGACGTGGGTCCTTTGCTCACTTTGCCACAGGATTCAAGCTAGCTTGGCTGATGAAGGGTGTTACCCAGAAACCGGTCCAAGGATGCTTGTTTCCGTTTCAGGGAAGACCTGTTTTGGCTGTTCTGCTGGACTGTTCCCATGAGACTCAGGTTCAAGACTGATTTGCATATAGCTGGGTCTGAACTGCGGTTAAAAAGTTATACAAAGAATGATGATCGATTCAACGAAGATCTGTGACTGTGGGTGAGTGTCTGAAAAGTTTCAGCGCTCCATCCATCATCTCCTTGTGTTTGCTTTGTTCGCCCTAAATTAGCAGGGTATGCCCAAACGTGGGTCCTTTGCTCACTTTGCCACAAGATTCAAGCTAGCTTGGATGATGAAGGGTGTTACCCAGAAACCAGTTCCAGGATGCTTGTTTCCTGTTCAGGGAAGACCTGGCTTGGCAGTTCGGGCTGGACTGGTCCCATGAGGCACAGGGTCAAGACTGATTTGCATACAGCTAGGTCCGAACTGAGGTGGCGAAGTGAGCTAAAGAATGATGATGGATTCAACCCGGATCTGTGACTATGGGTGAGTGTCTGAAAAGTTTCAGCGCTCCGTCCATAATCTCCTTGTATTAGCTTTGTTCGCCCTAAGTTGGCAGGGTATACCCAGAAGTAGGTCCTTTGCTCACTTTGCCACAGTATTCAAGCTAGCTTGGCTGATGAACGGTGTTACCCAGAAACCAGTCCCAGGATGCTTGTTTCCGGTTCAGGGAAGACCTGGCTTGGCAGTTCGGGCTGGATGTTCCCGTGAGGCACAGGGTCAAGAGTGATTTGCTTATAGCTGGGTCCGAACTGAAGTGGCGAAGTGAGCTAAAGAATGATGATGGATTCAACCCAGATCTGTAACTGTGGGTGAGTGTCTGAAGAGTTTCAGCTCTCCGTCCATCATCTCATTGTGTTTTCTTTGTTCACCCTAGGTTAGCAGGGTATGCCCAGACGTGGGTCTCTTGCACACTTTGCCACTGGATTCAAGCTAGCCTGGGTGATGAAGGGTGTTACCCAGAAACCAGTCCCAGGATGCTCATTTCCAGTTCAGGGAAGACCTGGTTTGGTAGTTCGGGCTGGACTGTTCCCATGACGCACTGGGTCAAGACTGATTTGCATATCGCTGGGTCTGAACTGAGATGGCGAAGTGAGCTAAGGAATGATGATGGATTCAATCCAGATCTGTGACTGGGGGTGAGTGTCTGAAAAGTTTCAGCGCTCCGTCCATCATTTCCTTGTGTTTGCTTTGTTCGCCCTAAGTTGGCAGGGTATGCCCAGACGCGGGTCCTTTGCTCACTTTACCACAGGATTCAAGCTAGCTTGGCTGCTGAAGGGTGTTACCCAAAAACCAGTCCCAGGATGCTTGTTTCTGGTTCAGGGAGGACCTGGCTTGGCAGTTCGGGTTGGACTGTTCCCATGAGGCACAGGGTCAAGACTGATTTGCAAATAGTTGGGTCCAAACTGAGGTGGCGAAGTGAGCTAAAGAATGATGATGGATTCAACCCAGATCTGTGGCTGTGGGTGAGTGTCTGAAAAGTTTCAGCGCTCCGTCCATCATCTCCTGGTGTTTGCTTTGTTCACCCTAAGTTGGCAGGGTATGACCAGACGTGGGCCCCTTGCACACTTTGCCACTGGATTTAAGCTAGCCAGGCTGATGAAGGGTGTTGCCCAAAAACTGGTCCCAGGATGCTTGTTTCCGGTTCAGGGAAGACTTGGCTTGGCTGTTCGGGCTGGACTGTTCCCATGAGACACAGGTTCAAGACTGATTAGCATATAGCTGGGTCTGAACTGAGGTGGCGAAGTGAGCTAAAAAATGATGATGGATTCAACCCAGATCTGTGGCTGTGGGTGAGTGTCTGAAAAGTTTCAGCGCTCCGTCCATCATCTCCTGGTGTTTGCTTTGTTCACCCTAAGTTGGCAGGGTATGACCAGACGTGGGCCCCTTGCACACTTTGCCACTGGATTTAAGCTAGCCAGGCGGATGAAGGGTGTTGCCCAAAAAGTGGTCCCAGGATGCTTGTTTCCGGTTCAGGGAAGACTTGGCTTGGCTGTTCGGGCTGGACTGTTCCCATGAGACATAGGGTCAAGACTGATTTGTATATAGCTGGGTCTGAATTGCGGTGGCGAAATAAGCTAAAGAATGATGATGGATTCAACCCACAGCTGTGACTGGGGGTGAGTGTCTGAAATATTTCAGCGTTCCGTCCATCATCTCCTTGTGTTTGCTTTGTTCGCCCTAAGTTGGCAGAGTATGCCCAGACGTGGGTCCTTTGCTCACTTTGCCACAGGATTCAAGCTAGCTTGGCTGATGAAGGGTGTTACCTAGAAACCAGTCCTAGGATGCTTCTTTCCAAATCATGGAAGAACTGGCTTAGCAGTTCGTGCTGGACTGTTCCCATGAGGCACAGGGTCAAGACTGATTTGCATATAGCTGGGTCCGAACTGAGGTGGCGAAGTGAGCTAAAGAATGATGATGGATTCAACCCAGATCTGTGACTGTGGGTGAGAGTCCAAAACGTTTCAGCGCTCCGTCCATCATCTCCTTGTGTTTGCTTTGTTCACCCTAAGTTGACAGGGTATGCCCGGACGTGGGTCCCTTGCACACTTTGACACTGGATTCAAGCTAGCCAGTCTGATGAAGGGTGTTACCCAAAAACCGGTCCCAGGATGCTTGTTTCCGGTTCAGGGATGACCTGGCTTGCCTGTTCGGGCTGGACTTTTCCCATGAGACACAGGTTCAAGACTGATTTGCATATAGCTGGGTCTGAACTGAGGTGGCGAAGTGAGCTAAAGAATGATGATGGATTCAACCCACATCTGTGACTCGGGGTGAGTGTCTGAAAAGTTTCAGCACTCTGTCCATCATCCCGTTGTGTTTGCTTTGTTCGCCCTAAGTTGGCAGGGTATGCCCAGACGTGGTTCCTTTGCTCACTTTGCCTCTGGATTCAAACTAGCTTGGGTGATGAAGGATGTTACACAGAAACCAATCCCAGGATGCTTGTTTGCGGTTCAGGCAAGACCTGGCTTGGCAGTTCGGGCTGGACTGTTCCCAAGAGGCACAGGGTCAAGACTGATTTGCATATAGCTGGATCCGAACTGAGGTGGCGAAGTGGGCTAAAGAATGATGATGGATTCAACCCAGATCTGTGACCGTGGGTGAGTGTCTGAAAGGTTTCAGCGCTCCATCCATCATCTCCTTGTGTTTGCTTTGTTTGCTCTAAGTTGGCAGGGTATGACAGACATAGGTCCCTTGCTCACTTTTCCACTGGATTCAAGCTAGCCTGGCGCATGAAGGGTGTTACCCTGCAACCGTTCCCAGGATACTTGTTTCCGGCTAAGGGAAGACCCGGCTTGGAAATTCGGGCCGGACTGTTCTCATGAGGCACAGGGTCAAGACTGATTTGCATATAACTGGGTCTGAACTGAGGTGGCGAAGTGAGCTAAAGAATGATGATGGATTCAACCCAGATCTGTGACTGTGGGTGAGTGTCTGAAAAGTTTCAGCGCTCCGTCCATCATCTCCTTGTGTTTGCTTTGTTCACCCAAAATTAGCAGGGTATGCCCAGACGTGGGTCGCTTGCACACTTTGCCACTGGATTCAAGCTAGCCAGGCTGATGAAGGGTGTTACCCAGTAACCGGTCCCTGGATGCTTGGTTCAGGGAAGACCTGGCTTGCCTGTTCGGGCTGGACTGTTCCAATGAGACACAGGTTCAAGACTGATTTGCATATAGCTGGGTCTGAACTGAGGTGGTGAAGTGAGCTAAAGAATGATGATGGATTCAACCCACATCTGTGACTCGGGGTGAGTGTCTGAAAAGTTTCAGTGCTCTGTCCATCATCTCCTTGTGTATGCTTTGTTCGCCCTAAGATGGCAGGGTATGCCCAGACGTGGGTCCTTTGCTCACTTTGCCACAGGATTCAAGCTAGCTTAGGTAATGAAGGTTGTTACACAGAAACCAATCCCAGGATGCTTGTTTCCGGTTCAGGGGATACCTGGCTTGGCAGTTCGGGCTGGACTGTTCCCATAAGGCACAGGGTCAAGACTGATTTGCATATAGCTGGGTCCGAACTGAGGTGGCGAAGTGAGCAAAAGAATGATGATGGATTCAACCCAGATCTGTGACCGTGGGTGAGTGTCTGAAGAGTTTCAGCGCTCCGTCCATCATCTCATTGTGTTTGCTTTGTTCACCCTAGGTTAGCAGGGCATGCCCAGACGTGGGTCTCTTGCACTCTTTGCCACTGGATTCAAGCTAGCCAGGGTGATGAAGGGTGTTAGCCAGAAACCAGTCCCAGGATGCTCATTTCCAGTTCAGGGAAGACCTGGTTTGGTAGTTCGGGCTGGACTGTTCCCATGACGCACTGGGTCAAGACTGATTTGCATATCGCTGGGTCTGAACTGAGATGGCGAAGTGAGCTAAGGAATGATGATGGATTCAATCCAGATCTGTGACTGGGGGTGAGTGTCTGAAAAGTTTCAGCGCTCCGTCCATCATTTCCTTGTGTTTGCTTAGTTCGCCCAAAGTTAGCAGGGTATGCCCAGACGTGGGTCCCTTGCACACTTTGCCACTGGATTCGAGCTAGCTAGGCTGATGAAGGGTGCTACCCAGAAACCGGTCTCTGGATGCTTGGTTCAGGGAATACCTGGCTTGCCCGTTCGGGCTGGACTGTTCCCATGAGACACAGTTTCAAGACTGATTTGCATATAGCTGGGTCTGAACTGAGGTGGCGAAGTGAGCTAAAAAATGATGATGGATTCAACCCAGATCTGTGGCTGTGGGTGAGTGTCTGAAAAGTTTCAGCGCTCCGTCCATCATCTCCTGGTGTTTGCTTTGTTCACCCTAAGTTGGCAGGGTATGACCAGACGTGGGCCCCTTGCACACTTTGCCACTGGATTTAAGCTAGCCAGGCGGATGAAGGGTGTTGCCCAAAAACTGGTCCCAGGATGCTTGTTTCCGGTTCAGGGAAGACTTGGCTTGGCTGTTCGGGCTGGACTGTTCCCATGAGACATAGGGTCAAGACTGATTTGTATATAGCTGGGTCTGAATTGCGGTGGCGAAATAAGCTAAAGAATGATGATGGATTCAACCCACATCTGTGACTGGGGGTGAGTGTCTGAAATATTTCAGCGTTCCGTCCATCATCTCCTTGTGTTTGCTTCGTTCGCCCTAAGTTGGCAGGGTACGCCCAGACGTGTGCCCCTTGCACACTTTGCCACAGGATTCAAGCTAGCCAGGCTGATGAAGGGTGTTGCCCAAAAACTGGTCCCAGGATGCTTGTTTCCGGTTCAGGGAAGACTTGGCTTGGCTGTTCGGGCTGGACTGTTCCCATGAGACACTGGGTCAAGACTGATTTGCATATAGCTGGGTCCGAAGTGAGGTGGCGAAGTGAACTAAAGAATGATGATGGATTTAACCCACATCTGTGACTCGGGGTGAGTGTCTGAAAAGTTTCAGCGCTCTGTCCATCATCTCCTTGTGTTTGCTTTGTTCGCCCTAAGTTGGCAGAGTATGCCCAGACGTGGGTCCTTTGCTCACTTTGCCACAGGATTCAAGCTAGCTTGGCTGATGAAGGGTGTTACCCAGAAACCATTCCTAGGATGCTTCTTTCCAAATCATGGAAGAACTGGCTTAGCAGTTCGTGCTGGACTGTTCCCATGAGGCACAGGGTCAAGACTGATTTGCATATAGCTGGGTCCGAACTGAGGTGGCAAAGTGAGCTAAAGAATGATGATGGATTCAACCCAGATCTGTGACTGTGGGTGAGTGTCCAAAACGTTTCAGCGCTCCGTCCATCATCTCCTTGTGTTTGCTTTGTCCACCCTAAGTTGACAGGGTATGCCCGGACGTGGGTCCCTTGCACACTTTGCCACTGGATTCAAGCTAGCCAGTCTGATGAAGGGTGTTACCCAAAAACCGGTCCCAGGATGCTTGTTTCCGGTTCAGGGATGACCTGGCTTGCCTGTTCGGGCTGGACTTTTCCCATGAGACACTGGTTCAAGACTGATTTGCATATAGCTGGGTCTGAACTGAGGTGGCGAAGTGAGCTAAAGAATGATGATGGATTCAACCCACATCTGTGACTCGGGGTGAGTGTCTGAAAAGTTTCAGCACTCTGTCCATCATCCCGTTGTGTTTGCTTTGTTCGCCCTAAGTTGGCAGGGTATGCCCAGACGTGGTTCCTTTGCTCACTTTGCCACTGGATTCAAACTAGCTTGGGTGATGAAGGATGTTACACAGAAACCAATCCCAGGATGCTTGTTTCCGGTTCAGGCAAGACCTGGCTTGGCAGTTCGGGCTGGACTGTTCCCAAGAGGCAAAGGGTCAAGACTGATTTGCATATAGCTGGATCCGAACTGAGGTGGCGAAGTGGGCTAAAGAATGATGATGGATTCAACCCAGATCTGTGACCGTGGGTGAGTGTCTGAAAGGTTTCAGCGCTCCATCCATCATCTCCTTGTGTTTGCTTTGTTTGCCCTAAGTTGGCAGGGTATGACAGACATGGGTCCCTTGCTCACTTTTCCACTGGATTCAAGCTAGCCTGGTGCATGAAGGGTGTTACCCTGCAACCGTTCCCAGGATGCTTGTTTCCGGCTAAGGGAAGACCCGGCTTGGAAGTTCGGGCCGGACTGTTCTCATGAGGCACAGGGTCAAGACTGATTTGCATATAACTGGGTCTGAACTGAGGTGGCGAAGTGAGCTAAAGAATGATGATGGATTCAACCCAGATCTGTGACTGTGGGTGAGTGTCTGAAAAGTTTCAGCGCTCCGTCCATCATCTCCTTGTGTTTTCTTTGTTCACCCAAAATTAGCAGGGTATGCCCAGACGTGGGTCGCTTGCACACTTTGCCACTGGATTCAAGCTAGCCAGGCTGATGAAGGGTGTTACCCAGTAACCGGTCCCTGGATGCTTGGTTCAGGGAAGACCTGGCTTGCCTGTTCGGGCTGGACTGTTCCAATGAGACACAGGTTCAAGACTGATTTGCATATAGCTGGGTCTGAACTGAGGTGGTGAAGTGAGCTAAAGAATGATGATGGATTCAACCCACATCTGTGACTCGGGGTGAGTGTCTGAAAAGTTTCAGTGCTCTGTCCATCATCTCCTTGTGTATGCTTTGTTCGCCCTAAGATGGCAGGTTATGCCCAGACGTGGGTCCTTTGCTCACTTTGCCACAGGATTCAAGCTAGCTTAGGTAATGAAGGTTGTTACACAGAAACCAATCCCAGGATGCTTGTTTCCGGTTCAGGGAATACCTGGCTTGGCAGTTCGGGCTGGACTGTTCCCATAAGGCACAGGGTCAAGACTGATTTGCATATAGCTGGGTCCGAACTGAGGTGGCGAAGTGAGCAAAAGAATGATGATGGATTCAACCCAGATCTTTGACCGTGGGTGAGTGTCTGAAAGGTTTCAGCGCTCCGTCCATCATCTCCTCGTGTTTGCTTTGTTCGCACTAAGTTGGCAGGGTATGCCCAGACGTGGGTCCTTTTCTCACTTTGCCACAGGATTCAAGATAGCTTGGCTGATGAAGGGTGTTACCCAGAAACCAGTCCCAGGATGCTTGTTTCCAGTTCAAGGAAGACCTGGCTTGGCAGTTCGGGATGGACTGTTCCCATGAGGCACAGGGACAAGACTGATTTGCATATAGCTTTGTCCGAACTGAGGTAACAAAGTGAGCTGAAGAATAATGATGGATTCAACCCAGATCTGTGACTGGGGGTGAGAGTCTGAAAAGTTTCAGCGCTCCGTCCATCATCTCCTTGTGTTTGCATTGTTCGCCCTATGTTGGCAGGGTATGCCCAGACACGGGTCCCTTGCTTACTTTGCCACTCTATTCAAGCTAGCCAGGCTGATGAATGGTGTTACCCAGAAACCGGTCCCAGGATGCTTGTTTTGGGTTCAGGGAGGACCTGGCTTGGCAGTTCAAGCTGGACTGTTCCCATGAGGCACAGGGGCAAGACTGCTTTGCATATAGCTGGGTCTGAACTGAGGTGGCGAAGTGAGTTAAAGAATGATGATGGATTCAATCCGCATCTGTGAATGTGGGTGAGAGTGTGAAACGTTTCAGTGCTCCGTCCATCATCTCCTTGTGTTTGCTTTGTTTGCCCTAAGTTGGCAGGGTATGACAAACATGGGTCCCTTGCTCACTTTGCCACTGGATTCAAGCTAGCCTGGCGCATGAAGGGTGTTACCCTGCAACCGGTCCCAGGATGCTTGTTTCCTGCTAAGGGAAGACCCGGCTTGGAAGTTCGGGCCGGACTGTTCCCATGAGGCACAGCGTCAAGACTGATTTGCATATACCTGGGTCCGAACTGAGGTGGAGCTAAAGTAATGATGATGGATTCAACCCAGATCTGTGACTGTGGGTGAGTGTCTGAAAAGTTTCAGTGCTCGGTACATCATCTCCTTGTGTTTCAATTGTTCGCCCTCAGTTGGCAGGGTGTGCCCAGACGTGGGCCCCTTGCACATTTTGCCACTGGATTCAACCTAGCCAGGCTGATGAAGGGTGTTGCCCAAAAACCGGTCCCAGGATGCTTGTTTCCGGTTCAGGGAAGACCTGGCTTGGCAGTTCGGGCTGGACTGTTCCCATGAAGTGCTGGGTCAAGACTGATTTCCATATAGCTGGGTCTGAATAAAGGTGGCGAATTGAGCTAAAGAATGATTATGGATTCAACCCAGATCTGTGACTGGGGGTGAGTCTCGAAAAAAGTTTCATCGCTCCGGCCATCATCTCCTTGTGTTTGCTTTGTTTGCCCGAAGTTGGCAGGGTATGCCCATACGTGGGTCCCTTGCACACTTTGCCACTGGATTCAAGCTAGCCTGGCTGATGAAGGGTGTTACCCAGAAACCAGTCCCAGGATGCTTGTTTCCAGTTCAGGGAAGACCTGGCTTGGCAGTTCGGGCTGGACTGTTCCCATGAGGCACAGGGTCAAGACTGATTTGCATATAGCTGGGTCCGAACTGAGGTGGCGAAGTGAGCTAAAGAATGATGATGGATTCAACCCACATCTGTGACTCGGGGTGAGTGTCTGAAAAGTTTCAGCGCTCCGTCCATCAACTCCTTGTGTTTGCTTTGTTCGCCCTAAGTTGGCAGGGTATGCCCAGACGTAGGTCCCTTGCACACTTTGCCACTGGATTCAAGTTACCCAGGCTGATGAAGGGTGTTACCCAAAAACCGGTCCCAGGATGCTTGTTTCCGGTTCAGAGAAGACCTTGCTTGGCTGCTCGGGCTGGACTGTTCGAATGAGACACAGGGTCAAGACTGATTTCCATATAGCTGGGTCTGAATTTAGGTGGCGAAGTGAGCTAAAGAATGATGATGATTCAACCCACATCTGTGACTGGGGCGAGTGTCTGAAAAGTTTCAGCGCTCCGTCCATCATCTCCTTGTGTTTGCTTCATTCGCACTAAGTTGGCAGAGTATGCCCAGACGTGGGTCCTTTGCCCACTTTGCCACAGGATTCAAGATAGCTTGGCTGATGAAGGGTGTTACCCAGAAACCAGTCCCAGGATGCTTGTTTCCGGTTCAGGGAAGACGTGGCTTGCCTGTTCGGGCTGGACTGTTCCCATGAGACACAGGTTCAAGATTGATTTGCATATAGCTGGGTCTGAACTGAGGTGGCGAAGTGAGTTAAAGAATGATGATGGATTCAATCCACATCTGTGACTGTGGGTGAGAGTCTGAAACGTTTCAGTGCTCCATCCATCATCTCCTTGTGTTTGCTTTCTTTGCCCTAAGTTGGCAGGGTATGACAGACATGGGTCCCTTGCTCACTTTGCCACTGGATTCAAGCTAGCTTGGCGCATGAAGGGTGTTACCCTGCAACCGGTCCCAGGATGCTTGTTTCCGGCTAAGGGAAGACACGGCTTGGAAGTTCGGGCCGGACTGTTCCCATGAGGCACAGGGTCAAGACTGATTTGCATATACCTGGGTCCGAACTGAGGTGGCGAAGTGAGCTAAAGTAATGATGATGGATTCAACCCAGATCTGTGACTGTGGGTGAGTGTCTGAAAAGTTTCAGTGCTCCGTCCATCATCTCCTTGTGTTTGCATTGTTCGCCCTAAGTTGGCAGGGTGTGCCCAGACGTGGGTCCCTTGCACATTTTGCGACTGGATTCAACCTAGCCAGGCTGATGAAGTGTGTTGCCCAAAAACCGGTCCCAGGATGCTTGTTTTCGGTTCAGGGAAGACTTGGCTTGGCTGTTCGGGCTGGACTGTCCCCATGAAGCACTGGGTCAAGACTGATTTCCCTATAGCTGGGTCTGAACTGATGTGGTGAATTGAGCTAAAGAATGATGATGGATTCAACCCAGATCTGTGACTGGGGTGAGTCTCTGAAAAGTTTCAGCGCTCCGGCCATCATCTCCTTGTGTTTGCTTTGTTTGCCGTCAGTTGGCAGGGTATGCCCAGACGTGGGTCCCTTGCACACTTTGCCACTGGATTCAAGCTAGCCTGGCTGATGAAGGGTGTTACCCAGAAACCAGTCCCAGGATGCTTGTTTCTGGTTCAGGGAAGACCTGGCTTGGCTGTTCGGGCTGGACTGTTCCCATGAAGCACTGGGTCAAGACTGATTTCCATATAGCTGGGTCTGAACTGAGGTGGCGAAGTGAGCTAAAGAATGATGATGGATTCAATCCAGATCTGTGACTGGGGGTGAGTGTCTGAAAAGTTTCAGTGCTCCGTCCACCATCTCCTTGTGTTTGCATTGTTCGCCCTTAGTTGGTAGGGTGTGCCCAGATGTGGGTCCCTTGCACACTTTGCCACTGGATTCAAGCTAGCCTGGCTGATGAAGTTTGTCACCCAGAAACCAGTCCCAGGATGCTTGTTTCCGGTTCAGGGAAGACCTGGCTTGGCTGTTTGGGCTGGACTGTTCCCATGAAGCACTGGGTCAAGACTGATTTCCATATAGCTGGGTCCGAACTGAGGTGGGGAAGTGAGCTAAAGAATGATGATCGATTCAATCCAGATCTGTGACTGGGGGTGAGTGTCTGAAAAGTTTCAGTGCTCCGTCCATCATCTCCTTGTGTTTGCATTGTTCGCCCTAAGTTGGCAGGGTGTGCCCAGACGTGGGTCCCTTGCACATTTTGCGACTGGATTCAACCTAGCCAGGCTGATGAAGTATGTTGCCCAAAAACTGGTCCCAGGATGCTTGTTTTCGGTTCAGGGAAAACTTGGCTTGGCTGTTCGGGCTGGACTGTTCCCATGAAGCACTGGGTCAAGACTGATTTCCCTATAGCTGGGTCTGAACTGATGTGGTGAATTGAGCTAAAGAATGATGATGGATTCAACCCAGATCTGTGACTGGGGTGAGTCTTTGAAAAGTTTCAGGGCTCCGGCCATCATCTCCTTGTGTTTGCTTTGTTTGTCCTCAGTTGGCAGGGTATGCCCAGACGTGGGTCCCTTGCACACTTTGCCACTGGATTCAAGCTCGCCTGGCTGATGAAGGGTGTTACCCAGAAACCAGTCCCAGGATGCTTGTTTCCGGTTCAGGGAAGACCTGGCTTGGCTGTTCAGGCTGGACTGCTCCCATGAAGCACTGGGTCAAGACTGATTTCCATATAGCTGGGTCCGAACTGAGGTGGTGAAGTGAGCTAAAGAATGATGATGGATTCAATCCAGATCTGTGACTGGGGGTGAGTGTCTGAAAAGTTTCAGTGCTCCGTCCACAATCTCCTTGTGTTTGCATTGTTCGCCCTTAGTTGGTAGGGTGTGCCCAGATGTGGGTCCCTTGCACACTTTGCCACTGGATTCAAGCTAGCCAGGCTGATGAAGTTTGTCACCCAGAAACCAGTACCAGGATGCTTGTTTCCGGTTCAGGGAAGACCTGGCTTGGCTGCTCGGGCTGGACTGTTCCCATGAAGCACTGGGTCAAGACTGATTTCCATATAGCTGGGTCCGAACTGAGGTGGGGAAGTGAGCTAAAGAATGATGATCGATTCAATCCAGATCTGTGACTGGGGGTGAGTGTCTGAAAAGTTTCAGCGCTCCGTCCTTCATCTCCTTGTGTTTGCATTGTTCGCCCTAAGTTGGCAGGGTATGCCGAGACGTAGGTCCTTTGCTCACTTTGCCACAGGATTCAAGCTAGCCTTGGCTGATGAAGGGTGTAACCCAGAAACCAGTCTCAGGTTCCTGGTTTCCGGTTCAGGGAAGACCCGGCATGGCAGTTCGGGCAGGACTGTTCCCATGAGGCACAGGGTCAAGACTGATTTGCATATAGCTGGGTCCGAACTGAGGTGGCGCAGTGAGCTAAAGAATGATGATGGATTCAACCCACATCTGTGACTGTGGGTGAGAGTCTGAAACGTTTCAGTGCTCCATCCATCATCTCCTTGTGTTTGCTTTCTTTGCCCTAAGTTGGCAGGGTATGACAGACATGGGTCCCTTGCTCACTTTGCCACTGGATTCAAGCTAGCTTGGCGCATGAAGGGTGTTACCCTGCAACCGGTCCCAGGATGCTTGTTTCCGGCTAAGGGAAGACACGGCTTGGAAGTTCGGGCCGGACTGTTCCCATGAGGCACAGGGTCAAGACTGATTTGCATATACCTGGGTCCGAACTGAGGTGGCGAAGTGAGCTAAAGTAATGATGATGGATTCAACCCAGATCTGTGACTGTGGGTGAGTGTCTGAAAAGTTTCAGTGCTCCGTCCATCATCTCTTTGTGTTTGCATTGTTCGCCCTAAGTTGGCAGGGTGTGCCCAGACGTCGGTCCCTTGCACATTTTGCGACTGGATTCAACCTAGCCAGGCTGATGAAGTGTGTTGCCCAAAAACCGGTCCCAGGATGCTTGTTTTCGGTTCAGGGAAGACTTGGCTTGGCTGTTCGGGCTGGACTGTCCCCATGAAGCACTGGGTCAAGACTGATTTCCCTATAGCTGGGTCTGAACTGATGTGGTGAATTGAGCTAAAGAATGATGATGGATTCAACCCAGATCTGTGACTGGGGTGAGTCTCTGAAACGTTTCAGCGCTCCGGCCATCATCTCCTTGTGTTTGCTTTGTTTGCCGTCAGTTGGCAGGGTATGCCCAGACGTGGGTCCCTTGCACACTTTGCCACTGGATTCAAGCTAGCCTGGCTGATGAAGGGTGTTACCCAGAAACCAGTCCCAGGATGCTTGTTTCTGGTTCAGGGAAGACCTGGCTTGGCTGTTCGGGCTGGACTGTTCCCATGAAGCACTGGGTCAAGACTGATTTCCATATAGCTGGGTCTGAACTGAGGTGGCGAAGTGAGCTAAAGAATGATGATGGATTCAATCCAGATCTGTGACTGGGGGTGAGTGTCTGAAAAGTTTCAGTGCTCCGTCCACCATCTCCTTGTGTTTGCATTGTTCGCCCTTAGTTGGTAGGGTGTGCCCAGATGTGGGTCCCTTGCACACTTTGCCACTGGATTCAAGCTAGCCTGGCTGATGAAGTTTGTCACCCAGAAACCAGTCCCAGGATGCTTGTTTCCGGTTCAGGGAAGACCTGGCTTGGCTGTTTGGGCTGGACTGTTCCCATGAAGCACTGGGTCAAGACTGATTTCCATATAGCTGGGTCCGAACTGAGGTGGGGAAGTGAGCTAAAGAATGATGATCGATTCAATCCAGATCTGTGACTGGGGGTGAGTGTCTGAAAAGTTTCAGTGCTCCGTCCATCATCTCCTTGTGTTTGCATTGTTCGCCCTAAGTTGGCAGGGTGTGCCCAGACGTGGGTCCCTTGCACATTTTGCGACTGGATTCAACCTAGCCAGGCTGATGAAGTATGTTGCCCAAAAACTGGTCCCAGGATGCTTGTTTTCGGTTCAGGGAAAACTTGGCTTGGCTGTTCGGGCTGGACTGTTCCCATGAAGCACTGGGTCAAGACTGATTTCCCTATAGCTGGGTCTGAACTGATGTGGTGAATTGAGCTAAAGAATGATGATGGATTCAACCCAGATCTGTGACTGGGGTGAGTCTTTGAAAAGTTTCAGCGCTCCGGCCATCATCTCCTTGTGTTTGCTTTGTTTGCCCTCAGTTGGCAGGGTATGCCCAGACGTGGGTCCCTTGCACACTTTGCCACTGGATTCAAGCTCGCCTGGCTGATGAAGGGTGTTACCCAGAAACCAGTCCCAGGATGCTTGTTTCCGGTTCAGGGAAGACCTGGCTTGGCTGTTCAGGCTGGACTGCTCCCATGAAGCACTGGGTCAAGACTGATTTCCATATAGCTGGGTCCGAACTGAGGTGGTGAAGTGAGCTAAAGAATGATGATGGATTCAATCCAGATCTGTGACTGGGGGTGAGTGTCTGAAAAGTTTCAGTGCTCCGTCCACCATCTCCTTGTGTTTGCATTGTTCGCCCTTAGTTGGTAGGGTGTGCCCAGATGTGGGTCCCTTGCACACTTTGCCACTGGATTCAAGCTAGCCAGGCTGATGAAGTTTGTCACCCAGAAACCAGTACCAGGATGCTTGTTTCCGGTTCAGGGAAGACCTGGCTTGGCTGCTCGGGCTGGACTGTTCCCATGAAGCACTGGGTCAAGACTGATTTCCATATAGCTGGGTCCGAACTGAGGTGGGGAAGTGAGCTAAAGAATGATGATCGATTCAATCCAGATCTGTGACTGGGGGTGAGTGTCTGAAAAGTTTCAGCGCTCCGTCCTTCATCTCCTTGTGTTTGCATTGTTCGCCCTAAGTTGGCAGGGTATGCCGAGACGTAGGTCCTTTGCTCACTTTGCCACAGGATTCAAGCTAGCCTTGGCTGATGAAGGGTGTAACCCAGAAACCAGTCTCAGGTTCCTGGTTTCCGGTTCAGGGAAGACCCGGCATGGCAGTTCGGGCTGGACTGTTCCCATGAGGCACAGGGTCAAGACTGATTTGCATATAGCTGGGTCCGAACTGAGGTGGCGAAGTGAGCTAAAGAATGATGATGGATTCAACCCACATCTGTGACTGGGGGTGAGTGTCTGAAAAGTTTCAGCGCTCTGTCCATCATCTCCTTGTGTTTGCTTTGTTCACCCTAAGTTGGCAGGATATGCAGAGACGTGGGTCCTCTGCTCACTTTGCCACAGGATTCAAGCTAGCCTGGCTGATGAAGGGTGTTACCCAGAAACCAGTTCCAGGATGCTGGTTTCCGGTTCAAGGAAGACCTGGCTTGGCAGTTCGGGCTGGACTGTTCCCATGAGGCACAGGGTCAAGACTGATATGCATATTGCTGGGTCTGAACTGAGGTGGCGAAGTGAGCTAAAGAATGATGATGGATTCAACCCAGATAGGTGACTGGGGGTGAGTGTCTGAAAAGTTTCAGCGCTCTGTCCATCATCTCCTTGTGTTTGCTTTGTTCGCCCTAAATTAGCAGGGTAGGCCGAGACGTGGGTCCTTACTTTGCCACTGGATTCAAGCTAGCCTGGCTGATGAAGGGTGTTATCCAGAAACTGGTCGAAAGGATGCTTGTTTCCGGTTCAGGGAAGACCTGGCTTGGCTGTTCTGCTGGACTGTTCCCATGAGACTCAGGTTCAAGACTGATTTGCATATAGCTGGGTCTGAACTGCGGTTAAAAAGTTATACAAAGAATGATGATCGATTCAACGAAGATCTGTGACTGTGGGTGAGTGTCTGAAAAGTTTCAGCGCTCCATCCATCATCTCCCTGTGTTTGCTTTGTTCGCCCTAAATTAGCAGGGTATGCCCAGACGTGGGTCCTTTGATCACTTTGCCACAGGATTCAAGCTAGCTTGGCTGATGAAGGGTGTTACCCAGAAACCATTCCTAGGATGCTTCTTTCCAAATCATGGAAGAACTGGCTTAGCAGTTCGTGCTGGACTGTTCCCATGAGGCACAGGGTCAAGACTGATTTGCATATAGCTGGGTCCGAACTGAGGTGGCAAAGTGAGCTAAAGAATGATGATGGATTCAACCCAGATCTGTGACTGTGGGTGAGTGTCCAAAACGTTTCAGCGCTCCGTCCATCATCTCCTTGTGTTTGCTTTGTCCACCCTAAGTTGACAGGGTATGCCCGGACGTGGGTCCCTTGCACACTTTGCCACTGGATTCAAGCTAGCCAGTCTGATGAAGGGTGTTACCCAAAAACCGGTCCCAGGATGCTTGTTTCCGGTTCAGGGATGACCTGGCTTGCCTGTTCGGGCTGGACTTTTCCCATGAGACACTGGTTCAAGACTGATTTGCATATAGCTGGGTCTGAACTGAGGTGGCGAAGTGAGCTAAAGAATGATGATGGATTCAACCCACATCTGTGACTCGGGGTGAGTGTCTGAAAAGTTTCAGCACTCTGTCCATCATCCCGTTGTGTTTGCTTTGTTCGCCCTAAGTTGGCAGGGTATGCCCAGACGTGGTTCCTTTGCTCACTTTGCCACTGGATTCAAACTAGCTTGGGTGATGAAGGATGTTACACAGAAACCAATCCCAGGATGCTTGTTTCCGGTTCAGGCAAGACCTGGCTTGGCAGTTCGGGCTGGACTGTTCCCAAGAGGCACAGGGTCAAGACTGATTTGCATATAGCTGGATCCGAACTGAGGTGGCGAAGTGGGCTAAAGAATGATGATGGATTCAACCCAGATCTGTGACCGTGGGTGAGTGTCTGAAAGGTTTCAGCGCTCCATCCATCATCTCCTTGTGTTTGCTTTGTTTGCCCTAAGTTGGCAGGGTATGACAGACATGGGTCCCTTGCTCACTTTTCCACTGGATTCAAGCTAGCCTGGTGCATGAAGGGTGTTACCCTGCAACCGTTCCCAGGATGCTTGTTTCCGGCTAAGGGAAGACCCGGCTTGGAAGTTCGGGCCGGACTGTTCTCATGAGGCACAGGGTCAAGACTGATTTGCATATAACTGGGTCTGAACTGAGGTGGCGAAGTGAGCTAAAGAATGATGATGGATTCAACCCAGATCTGTGACTGTGGGTGAGTGTCTGAAAAGTTTCAGCGCTCCGTCCATCATCTCCTTGTGTTTTCTTTGTTCACCCAAAATTAGCAGGGTATGCCCAGACGTGGGTCGCTTGCACACTTTGCCACTGGATTCAAGCTAGCCAGGCTGATGAAGGGTGTTACCCAGTAACCGGTCCCTGGATGCTTGGTTCAGGGAAGACCTGGCTTGCCTGTTCGGGCTGGACTGTTCCAATGAGACACAGGTTCAAGACTGATTTGCATATAGCTGGGTCTGAACTGAGGTGGTGAAGTGAGCTAAAGAATGATGATGGATTCAACCCACATCTGTGACTCGGGGTGAGTGTCTGAAAAGTTTCAGTGCTCTGTCCATCATCTCCTTGTGTATGCTTTGTTCGCCCTAAGATGGCAGGGTATGCCCAGACGTGGGTCCTTTGCTCACTTTGCCACAGGATTCAAGATAGCTTGGCTGATGAAGGGTGTTACCCAGAAACCAGTCCCAGGATGCTTGTTTCCAGTTCAAGGAAGACCTGGCTTGGCAGTTCGGGATGGACTGTTCCCATGAGGCACAGGGACAAGACTGATTTGCATATAGCTTTGTCCGAACTGAGGTAACAAAGTGAGCTGAAGAATAATGATGGATTCAACCCAGATCTGTGACTGGGGGTGAGAGTCTGAAAAGTTTCAGCGCTCCGTCCATCATCTCCTTGTGTTTGCATTGTTCGCCCTATGTTGGCAGGGTATGCCCAGACACGGGTCCCTTGCTTACTTTGCCACTCTATTCAAGCTAGCCAGGCTGATGAATGGTGTTACCCAGAAACCGGTCCCAGGATGCTTGTTTTGGGTTCAGGGAGGACCTGGCTTGGCAGTTCAAGCTGGACTGTTCCCATGAGGCACAGGGGCAAGACTGCTTTGCATATAGCTGGGTCTGAACTGAGGTGGCGAAGTAAGTTAAAGAATGATGATGGATTCAATCCACATCTGTGAATGTGGGTGAGAGTGTGAAACGTTTCAGTGCTCCGTCCATCATCTCCTTGTGTTTGCTTTGTTTGCCCTAAGTTGGCAGGGTATGACAGACATGGGTCCCTTGCTCACTTTGCCACTGGATTCAAGCTAGCCTGGCGCATGAAGGGTGTTACCCTGCAACCGGTCCCAGGATGCTTGTTTCCTGCTAAGGGAAGACCCGGCTTGGAAGTTCGGGCCGGACTGTTCCCATGAGGCACAGCGTCAAGACTGATTTGCATATACCTGGGTCCGAACTGAGGTGGAGCTAAAGTAATGATGATGGATTCAACCCAGATCTGTGACTGTGGGTGAGTGTCTGAAAAGTTTCAGTGCTCGGTACATCATCTCCTTGTGTTTCAATTGTTCGCCCTCAGTTGGCAGGGTGTGCCCAGACGTGGGCCCCTTGCACATTTTGCCACTGGATTCAACCTAGCCAGGCTGATGAAGGGTGTTGCCCAAAAACCGGTCCCAGGATGCTTGTTTCCGGTTCAGGGAAGACCTGGCTTGGCAGTTCGGGCTGGACTGTTCCCATGAAGTGCTGGGTCAAGACTGATTTCCATATAGCTGGGTCTGAATAAAGGTGGCGAATTGAGCTAAAGAATGATTATGGATTCAACCCAGATCTGTGACTGGGGGTGAGTCTCGAAAAAAGTTTCATCGCTCCGGCCATCATCTCCTTGTGTTTGCTTTGTTTGCCCGAAGTTGGCAGGGTATGCCCATACGTGGGTCCCTTGCACACTTTGCCACTGGATTCAAGCTAGCCTGGCTGATGAAGGGTGTTACCCAGAAACCAGTCCCAGGATGCTTGTTTCCAGTTCAGGGAAGACCTGGCTTGGCAGTTCGGGGTGGACTGTTCCCATGAGGCACAGGGTCAAGACTGATTTGCATATAGCTGGGTCCGAACTGAGGTGGCGAAGTGAGCTAAAGAATGATGATGGATTCAACCCACATCTGTGACTCGGGGTGAGTGTCTGAAAAGTTTCAGCGCTCCGTCCATCAACTCCTTGTGTTTGCTTTGTTCGCCCTAAGTTGGCAGGGTATGCCCAGACGTAGGTCCCTTGCACACTTTGCCACTGGATTCAAGTTACCCAGGCTGATGAAGGGTGTTACCCAAAAACCGGTCCCAGGATGCTTGTTTCCGGTTCAGAGAAGACCTTGCTTGGCTGCTCGGGCTGGACTGTTCGAATGAGACACAGGGTCAAGACTGATTTCCATATAGCTGGGTCTGAATTTAGGTGGCGAAGTGAGCTAAAGAATGATGATGGATTCAACCCACATCTGTGACTGGGGCGAGTGTCTGAAAAGTTTCAGCGCTCCGTCCATCATCTCCTTGTGTTTGCTTCATTCGCACTAAGTTGGCAGAGTATGCCCAGACGTGGGTCCTTTGCTCACTTTGCCACAGGATTCAAGATAGCTTGGCTGATGAAGGGTGTTACCCAGAAACCAGTCCCAGGATGCTTGTTTCCGGTTCAGGGAAGACGTGGCTTGCCTGTTCGGGCTGGACTGTTCCCATGAGACACAGGTTCAAGATTGATTTGCATATAGCTGGGTCTGAACTGAGGTGGCGAAGTGAGTTAAAGAATGATGATGGATTCAATCCACATCTGTGACTGTGGGTGAGAGTCTGAAACGTTTCAGTGCTCCATCCATCATCTCCTTGTGTTTGCTTTCTTTGCCCTAAGTTGGCAGGGTATGACAGACATGGGTCCCTTGCTCACTTTGCCACTGGATTCAAGCTAGCTTGGCGCATGAAGGGTGTTACCCTGCAACCGGTCCCAGGATGCTTGTTTCCGTTTAAGGGAAGACACGGCTTGGAAGTTCGGGCCGGACTGTTCCCATGAGGCACAGGGTCAAGACTGATTTGCATATACCTGGGTCCGAACTGAGGTGGCGAAGTGAGCTAAAGTAATGATGATGGATTCAACCCAGATCTGTGACTGTGGGTGAGTGTCTGAAAAGTTTCAGTGCTCCGTCCATCATCTCCTTGTGTTTGCATTGTTCGCCCTAAGTTGGCAGGGTGTGCCCAGACGTGGGTCCCTTGCACATTTTGCGACTGGATTCAACCTAGCCAGGCTGATGAAGTGTGTTGCCCAAAAACCGGTCCCAGGATGCTTGTTTTCGGTTCAGGGAAGACTTGGCTTGGCTGTTCGGGCTGGACTGTCCCCATGAAGCACTGGGTCAAGACTGATTTCCCTATAGCTGGGTCTGAACTGATGTGGTGAATTGAGCTAAAGAATGATGATGGATTCAACCCAGATCTGTGACTGGGGTGAGTCTCTGAAAAGTTTCAGCGCTCCGGCCATCATCTCCTTGTGTTTGCTTTGTTTGCCGTCAGTTGGCAGGGTATGCCCAGACGTGGGTCCCTTGCACACTTTGCCACTGGATTCAAGCTAGCCTGGCTGATGAAGGGTGTTACCCAGAAACCAGTCCCAGGATGCTTGTTTCTGGTTCAGGGAAGACCTGGCTTGGCTGTTCGGGCTGGACTGTTCCCATGAAGCACTGGGTCAAGACTGATTTCCATATAGCTGGGTCTGAACTGAGGTGGCGAAGTGAGCTAAAGAATGATGATGGATTCAATCCAGATCTGTGACTGGGGGTGAGTGTCTGAAAAGTTTCAGTGCTCCGTCCACCATCTCCTTGTGTTTGCATTGTTCGCCCTTAGTTGGTAGGGTGTGCCCAGATGTGGGTCCCTTGCACACTTTGCCACTGGATTCAAGCTAGCCTGGCTGATGAAGTTTGTCACCCAGAAACCAGTCCCAGGATGCTTGTTTCTGGTTCAGGGAAGACCTGGCTTGGCTGTTTGGGCTGGACTGTTCCCATGAAGCACTGGGTCAAGACTGATTTCCATATAGCTGGGTCCGAACTGAGGTGGGGAAGTGAGCTAAAGAATGATGATCGATTCAATCCAGATCTGTGACTGGGGGTGAGTGTCTGAAAAGTTTCAGTGCTCCGTCCATCATCTCCTTGTGTTTGCATTGTTCGCCCTAAGTTGGCAGGGTGTGCCCAGACGTGGGTCCCTTGCACATTTTGCGACTGGATTCAACCTAGCCAGGCTGATGAAGTATGTTGCCCAAAAACTGGTCCCAGGATGCTTGTTTTCGGTTCAGGGAAAACTTGGCTTGGCTGTTCGGGCTGGACTGTTCCCATGAAGCACTGGGTCAAGACTGATTTCCCTATAGCTGGGTCTGAACTGATGTGGTGAATTGAGCTAAAGAATGATGATGGATTCAACCCAGATCTGTGACTGGGGTGAGTCTTTGAAAAGTTTCAGCGCTCCGGCCATCATCTCCTTGTGTTTGCTTTGTTTGTCCTCAGTTGGCAGGGTATGCCCAGACGTGGGTCCCTTGAACACTTTGCCACTGGATTCAAGCTCGCCTGGCTGATGAAGGGTGTTACCCAGAAACCAGTCCCAGGATGCTTGTTTCCGGTTCAGGGAAGACCTGGCTTGGCTGTTCAGGCTGGACTGCTCCCATGAAGCACTGGGTCAAGACTGATTTCCATATAGCTGGGTCCGAACTGAGGTGGTGAAGTGAGCTAAAGAATGATGATGGATTCAATCCAGATCTGTGACTGGGGGTGAGTGTCTGAAAAGTTTCAGTGCTCCGTCCACCATCTCCTTGTGTTTGCATTGTTCACCCTTAGTTGGTAGGGTGTGCCCAGATGTGGGTCCCTTGCACACTTTGCCACTGGATTCAAGCTAGCCAGGCTGATGAAGTTTGTCACCCAGAAACCAGTACCAGGATGCTTGTTTCCGGTTCAGGGAAGACCTGGCTTGGCTGCTCGGGCTGGACTGTTCCCATGAAGCACTGGGTCAAGACTGATTTCCATATAGCTGTGTCCGAACTGAGGTGGGGAAGTGAGCTAAAGAATGATGATCGATTCAATCCAGATCTGTGACTGGGGGTGAGTGTCTGAAAAGTTTCAGCGCTCCGTCCTTCATCTCCTTGTGTTTGCATTGTTCGCCCTAAGTTGGCAGGGTATGCCGAGACGTAGGTCCTTTGCTCACTTTGCCACAGGATTCAAGCTAGGCTTGGCTGATGAAGGGTGTAACCCAGAAACCAGTCTCAGGTTCCTGGTTTCCGGTTCAGGGAAGACCCGGCATGGCAGTTCGGGCTGGACTGTTCCCATGAGGCACAGGGTCAAGACTGATTTGCATATAGCTGGGTCCGAACTGAGGTGGCGCAGTGAGCTAAAGAATGATGATGGATTCAACCCACATCTGTGACTGTGGGTGAGAGTCTGAAACGTTTCAGTGCTCCATCCATCATCTCCTTGTGTTTGCTTTCTTTGCCCTAAGTTGGCACGGTATGACAGACATGGGTCCCTTGCTCACTTTGCCACTGGATTCAAGCTAGCTTGGCGCATGAAGGGTGTTACCCTGCAACCGGTCCCAGGATGCTTGTTTCCGGCTAAGGGAAGACACGGCTTGGAAGTTCGGGCCGGACTGTTCCCATGAGGCACAGGGTCAAGACTGATTTGCATATACCTGGGTCTGAACTGAGGTGGCGAAGTGAGCTAAAGTAATGATGATGGATTCAACCCAGATCTGTGACTGTGGGTGAGTGTCTGAAAAGTTTCAGTGCTCCGTCCATCATCTCCTTGTGTTTGCATTGTTCGCCCTAAGTTGGCAGGGTGTGCCCAGACGTCGGTCCCTTGCACATTTTGCGACTGGATTCAACCTAGCCAGGCTGATGAAGTGTGTTGCCCAAAAACCGGTCCCAGGATGCTTGTTTTCGGTTCAGGGAAGACTTGGCTTGGCTGTTCGGGCTGGACTGTCCCCATGAAGCACTGGGTCAAGACTGATTTCCCTATAGCTGGGTCTGAACTGATGTGGTGAATTGAGCTAAAGAATGATGATGGATTCAACCCAGATCTGTGACTGGGGTGAGTCTCTGAAACGTTTCAGCGCTCCGGCCATCATCTCCTTGTGTTTGCTTTGTTTGCCGTCAGTTGGCAGGGTATGCCCAGACGTGGGTCCCTTGCACACTTTGCCACTGGATTCAAGCTAGCCTGGCTGATGAAGGGTGTTACCCAGAAACCAGTCCCAGGATGCTTGTTTCTGGTTCAGGGAAGACCTGGCTTGGCTGTTCGGGCTGGACTGTTCCCATGAAGCACTGGGTCAAGACTGATTTCCATATAGCTGGGTCTGAACTGAGGTGGCGAAGTGAGCTAAAGAATGATGATGGATTCAATCCAGATCTGTGACTGGGGGTGAGTGTCTGAAAAGTTTCAGTGCTCCGTCCACCATCTCCTTGTGTTTGCATTGTTCGCCCTTAGTTGGTAGGGTGTGCCCAGATGTGGGTCCCTTGCACACTTTGCCACTGGATTCAAGCTAGCCTGGCTGATGAAGTTTGTCACCCAGAAACCAGTCCCAGGATGCTTGTTTCCGGTTCAGGGAAGACCTGGCTTGGCTGTTTGGGCTGGACTGTTCCCATGAAGCACTGGGTCAAGACTGATTTCCATATAGCTGGGTCCGAACTGAGGTGGGGAAGTGAGCTAAAGAATGATGATCGATTCAATCCAGATCTGTGACTGGGGGTGAGTGTCTGAAAAGTTTCAGTGCTCCGTCCATCATCTCCTTGTGTTTGCATTGTTCGCCCTAAGTTGGCAGGGTGTGCCCAGACGTGGGTCCCTTGCACATTTTGCGACTGGATTCAACCTAGCCAGGCTGATGAAGTATGTTGCCCAAAAACTGGTCCCAGGATGCTTGTTTTCGGTTCAGGGAAAACTTGGCTTGGCTGTTCGGGCTGGACTGTTCCCATGAAGCACTGGGTCAAGACTGATTTCCCTATAGCTGGGTCTGAACTGATGTGGTGAATTGAGCTAAAGAATGATGATGGATTCAACCCAGATCTGTGACTGGGGTGAGTCTTTGAAAAGTTTCAGCGCTCCGGCCATCATCTCCTTGTGTTTGCTTTGTTTGCCCTCAGTTGGCAGGGTTGCCCAGACGTGGGTCCCTTGCACACTTTGCCACTGGATTCAAGCTCGCCTGGCTGATGAAGGGTGTTACCCAGAAACCAGTCCCAGGATGCTTGTTTCCGGTTCAGGGAAGACCTGGCTTGGCTGTTCAGGCTGGACTGCTCCCATGAAGCACTGGGTCAAGACTGATTTCCATATAGCTGGGTCCGAACTGAGGTGGTGAAGTGAGCTAAAGAATGATGATGGATTCAATCCAGATCTGTGACTGGGGGTGAGTGTCTGAAAAGTTTCAGTGCTCCGTCCACCATCTCCTTGTGTTTGCATTGTTCGCCCTTAGTTGGTAGGGTGTGCCCAGATGTGGGTCCCTTGCACACTTTGCCACTGGATTCAAGCTAGCCAGGCTGATGAAGTTTGTCACCCAGAAACCAGTACCAGGATGCTTGTTTCCGGTTCAGGGAAGACCTGGCTTGGCTGCTCGGGCTGGACTGTTCCCATGAAGCACTGGGTCAAGACTGATTTCCATATAGCTGGGTCCGAACTGAGGTGGGGAAGTGAGCTAAAGAATGATGATCGATTCAATCCAGATCTGTGACTGGGGGTGAGTGTCTGAAAAGTTTCAGCGCTCCGTCCTTCATCTCCTTGTGTTTGCATTGTTCGCCCTAAGTTGGCAGGGTATGCCGAGACGTAGGTCCTTTGCTCACTTTGCCACAGGATTCAAGCTAGCCTTGGCTGATGAAGGGTGTAACCCAGAAACCAGTCTCAGGTTCCTGGTTTCCGGTTCAGGGAAGACCCGGCATGGCAGTTCGGGCTGGACTGTTCCCATGAGGCACAGGGTCAAGACTGATTTGCATATAGCTGGGTCCGAACTGAGGTGGCGAAGTGAGCTAAAGAATGATGATGGATTCAACCCACATCTGTGACTCGGGGTGAGTGTCTGAAAAGTTTCAGCGCTCTGTCCATCATCTCCTTGTGTTTGCTTTGTTCGACCTAAGTTGGCAGGGTATGCCCAGACGTGGGTACTTTGCTCACTTTGCCACAGGCTTCAAGCTAGCCTTGGCTGATGAAGGGTGTTACCCAGAAACCAGTCCCAGGATGCTGGTTTCCGGTTCAGGGAAGACCCGGCTTGGCAGTTTGGGCTGGACTGTTCCCATGAAGCACTGGGTCAAGACTGATTTGCATATAGCTGGGTCCGAACTGAGGTGGCGAAGTGAGCTAAAGAATGATGATGGATTCAACCCACATCTGTGACTCGGGGTGAGTGTCTGAAAAGTTTCAGCGCTCTGTCCATCATCTCCTTGTGTTTGCTTTGTTCGACCTAAGTTGGCAGGGTATGCCCAGACGTGGGTACTTTGCTCACTTTGCCACAGGATTCAAGCTAGCCTTGGCTGATGAAGGGTGTTACCCAGAAACCAGTCCCAGGATGCTGGTTGCCGGTTCAGGGAAGACCCGGCTTGGCAGTTCGGGCTGGACTGTTCCCATGAAGCACTGGGTCAAGACTGATTTCCATATAGCTGGGTCTGAACCGAGGTGACGAAGTGAGCTAAAGAATGATGATGGATTCAATCCAGATCTGTGACTGGGGGTGAGTGTCTGAAAAGTTTCAGCGCTCTGTCCATCATCTCCTTGTGTTTGCTTTGTTCACCCTAAGTTGGCAGGATATGCAGAGACGTGGGTCCTCTGCTCACTTTGCCACAGGATTCAAGCTAGCCTGGCTGATGAAGGGTGTTACCCAGAAACCAGTTCCAGGATGCTGGTTTCCGGTTCAGGGAAGACCTGGCTTGGCAGTTCGGGCTGGACTGTTCCCATGAGGCACAGGGTCAAGACTGATATGCATATTGCTGGGTCTGAACTGAGGTGGCGAAGTGAGCTAAAGAATGATGATGGATTCAACCCAGATAGGTGACTGGGGGTGAGTGTCTGAAAAGTTTCAGCGCTCTGTCCATCATCTCCTTGTGTTTGCTTTGTTCGCCCTAAATTAGCAGGGTAGGCCGAGACGTGGGTCCTTACTCACTTTGCCACTGGATTCAAGCTAGCCTGGCTGATGAAGGGTGTTATCCAGAAACTGGTCGAAAGGATGCTTGTTTCCGGTTCAGGGAAGACCTGGCTTGGCTGTTCTGCTGGACTGTTCCCATGAGACTCAGGTTCAAGACTGATTTGCATATAGCTGGGTCTGAACTGCGGTTAAAAAGTTATACAAAGAATGATGATCGATTCAACGAAGATCTGTGACTGTGGGTGAGTGTCTGAAAAGTTTCAGCGCTCCATCCATCATCTCCCTGTGTTTGCTTTGTTCGCCCTAAATTAGCAGGGTATGCCCAAACGTGGGTCCTTTGCTCACTTTGCCACAAGATTCAAGCTAGCTTGGATGATGAAGGGTGTTACCCAGAAACCAGTTCCAGGATGCTTGTTTCCTGTTCAGGGAAGACCTGGCTAGGCAGTTCGGGCTGGACTGGTCCCATGAGGCACAGGGTCAAGACTGATTTGCATACAGCTAGGTCCGAACTGAGGTGGCGAAGTGAGCTAAAGAATGATGATGGATTCAACCCGGATCTGTGACTATGGGTGAGTGTCTGAAAAGTTTCAGCGCTCCGTCCATCAACTCCTTGTGTTTGCTTTGTTCGCCCTAAGTTGGCAGGGTATGCCCAGACGTAGGTCCCTTGCACACTTTGCCACTGGATTCAAGTTACCCAGCCTGATGAAGGGTGTTACCCAAAAACCGGTCCGAGGATGCTTGTTTCCGGTTCAGAGAAGACCTTGCTTGGCTGCTCGGGCTGGACTGTTCGAATGAGACACAGGGTCAAGACTGATTTCCATATAGCTGGGTCTGAATTTAGGTGGCGAAGTGAGCTAAAGAATGATGATGGATTCAACCCACATCTGTGACTGGGGCGAGTGTCTGAAAAGTTTCAGCGCTCCGTCCATCATCTCCTTGTGTTTGCTTCATTCGCACGAAGTTGGCAGGGTATGCCCAGACGTGGGTCCTTTGCTCACTTTGCCACAGGATTCAATATAGCTTGGCTGATGAAGGGTGTTACCCAGAAACCAGTCCCAGTATGCTTGTTTCCGGTTCAGAGAAGACGTGGCTTGCCTGTTTGGGCTGGACTGTTCCCATGAGACACAGGTTCAAGACTGATTTGCATATAGCTGGGTCTGAACTGAGGTGGCGAAGTGAGTTAAAGAATGATGATGGATTCAATCCACATCTGTGACTGTGGGTGAGAGTCTGAAACGTTTCAGTGCTCCATCCATCATCTCCTTGTGTTTGCTTTCTTTGCCCTAAGTTGGCAGGGTATGACAGACATGGGTCCCTTGCTCACTTTGCCACTGGATTCAAGCTAGATTGGCGCATGAAGGGTGTTACCCTGCAAACGTTCCCAGGATGCTTGTTTCCGGCTAAGGGAAGACCCGGCTTGGAAGTTCGGGCCGGACTGTTCCCATGAGGCACAGGGTCAAGACTGATTTGCATATACCTGGGTCCGAACTGAGGTGGTGAAGTGAGCTAAAGTAATGATGATGGATTCAATCCAGATCTGTGACTGGGGGTGAGTGTCTGAAAAGTTTCAGCGCTCCGTCCTTCATCTCCTTGTGTTTGCATTGTTCGCCCTAAGTTGGCAGGGTATGCCGAGACGTAGGTCCTTTGCTCACTTTGCCACAGGATTCAAGCTAGCCTTGGCTGATGAAGGGTGTAACCCAGAAACCAGTCTCAGGTTCCTGGTTTCCGGTTCAGGGAAGACCCGGCATGGCAGTTCGGGCTGGACTGTTCCCATGAGGCACAGGGTCAAGACTGATTTGCATATAGCTGGGTCCGAACTAAGGTGGCGAAGTGAGCTAAAGAATGATGATGGATTCAACCCACATCTGTGACTCGGGGTGAGTGTCTGAAAAGTTTCAGCGCTCTGTCCATCATCTCCTTGTGTTTGCTTTGTTCGACCTAAGTTGGCAGGGTATGCCCAGACGTGGGTACTTTGCTCACTTTGCCACAGGATTCAAGCTAGCCTTGGCTGATGAAGGGTGTTACCCAGAAACCAGTCCCAGGATGCTGGTTTCCGGTTCAGGGAAGACCCGGCTTGGCAGTTTGGGCTGGACTGTTCCCATGAAGCACTGGGTCAAGACTGATTTGCATATAGCTGGGTCCGAACTGAGGTGGCGAAGTGAGCTAAAGAATGATGATGGATTCAACCCACATCTGTGACTCGGGGTGAGTGTCTGAAAAGTTTCAGCGCTCTGTCCATCATCTCCTTGTGTTTGCTTTGTTCGACCTAAGTTGGCAGGGTATGCCCAGACGTGGGTACTTTGCTCACTTTGCCACAGGATTCAAGCTAGCCTTGGCTGATGAAGGGTGTTACCCAGAGACCAGTCCCAGGATGCTGGTTTCCGGTTCAGGGAAGACCCGGCTTGGCAGTTCGGGCTGGACTGTTCCCATGAAGCACTGGGTCAAGACTGATTTCCATATAGCTGGGTCTGAACCGAGGTGACGAAGTGAGCTAAAGAATGATGATGGATTCAATCCAGATCTGTGACTGGGGGTGAGTGTCTGAAAAGTTTCAGCGCTCTGTCCATCATCTCCTTGTGTTTGCTTTGTTCACCCTAAGTTGGCAGGGTATGCCCAGACGTGGGTACTTTGCTCACTTTGCCACAGGATTCAAGCTAGCCTTGGCTGATGAAGGGTGTTACCCAGAAACCAGTCCCAGGATGCTGGTTTCCGGTTCAGGGAAGACCCGGCTTGGCAGTTTGGGCTGGACTGTTTCCATGAATCACTGGGACAAGATTGATTTGCATATAGCTGGGTCCGAACTGAGGTGGCGAAGTGAGCTAAAGAATGATGATGGATTCAACCCACATCTGTGACTCGGGGTGAGTGTCTGAAAAGTTTCAGCGCTCTCTCCATCATCTCCTTGTGTTTGCTTTGTTCGACCTAAGTTGGCAGGGTATGCCCAGACGTCGGTCCTTTGCTCACTTTGCCACAGGATTCAAGCTAGCCTTGGCTGATGAAGGGTGTTACCCAGAAACCAGTCCCAGGATGCTGGTTTCCGGTTCAGGGAAGACCCGGCTTGGCAGTTCAGGCTGGACTGTTCCCATGAAGCACTGGGTCAAGACTGATATGCATATTGCTGGGTCTGAACTGAGGTGGCGAAGTGAGCTAAAGAATGATGATGGATTCAACCCAGATTGGTGACTGGGGGTGAGTGTCTGAAAAGTTTCAGCGCTCTGTCCATCATCTCCTTGTGTTTGCTTTGTTCGCCCTAACTTAGCAGGGTAGGCCGAGACGTGGGTCCTTACTCACTTTGCCACTGGATTCAAGCTAGCCTGGCTGATGAAGGGTGTTATCCAGAAACTGGTCCAAGGATGCTTGTTTCCGGTTCAGGGAAGACCTGGCTTGGCTGTTCTGCTGGACTGTTTCCATGAGACTCAGGTTCAAGACTGATTTGCATATAGCTGGGTCTGAACTGCGGTTAAAAAGTTATACAAAGAATGATGATCGATTCAACGAAGATCTGTGACTGTGGGTGTGTGTCTGAAAAGTTTCAGCGCTCCATCCATCATCTCCCTGTGTTTGCTTTGTTCGCCCTAAATTAGCAGGGTATGCCCAAACGTGGGTCCTTTGCTCACTTTGCCACAAGATTCAAGCTAGCTTGGATGATGAAGGGTGTTACCAAGAAACCAGTTCCAGGATGCTTGTTTCCTGTTCAGGGAAGACCTGGCTTGGCAGTTCGGGCTGGACTGGTCCCATGAGGCACAGGGTCAAGACTGATTTGCATACAGCTAGGTCCGAACTGAGGTGGCGAAGTGAGCTAAAGAATGATGATGGATTCAACCCGGATCTGTGACTATGGGTGAGTGTCTGAAAAGTTTCAGCGCTCCGTCCATCAACTCCTTGTGTTTGCTTTGTTCGCCCTAAGTTGGCAGGGTATGCCCAGACGTAGGTCCCTTGCACACTTTGCCACTGGATTCAAGTTACCCAGGCTGATGAAGGGTGTTACCCAAAAACCGGTCCCAGGATGCTTGTTTCCGGTTCAGAGAAGACCTTGCTTGGCTGCTCGGGCTGGACTGTTCGAATGAGACACAGGGTCAAGACTGATTTCCATATAGCTGGGTCTGAATTTAGGTGGCGAAGTGAGCTAAAGAATGATGATGGATTCAACCCACATCTGTGACTGGGGCGAGTGTCTGAAAAGTTTCAGCGCTCCGTCCATCATCTCCTTGTGTTTGCTTCATTTGCACTAAGTTGGCAGAGTATGCCCAGACGTGGGTACTTTGCTCACTTTGCCACAGGATTCAAGATAGCTTGGCTGATGAAGGGTGTTACCCAGAAACCAGTCCCAGGATGCTTGTTTCCGGTTCAGGGAAGACGTGGCTTGCCTGTTCGGGCTGGACTGTTCCCATGAGACACAGGTTCAAGATTGATTTGCATATAGCTGGGTCTGAACTGAGGTGGCGAAGTGAGTTAAAGAATGATGATGGATTCAATCCACATCTGTGACTGTGGGTGAGAGTCTGAAACGTTTCAGTGCTCCATCCATCATCTCCTTGTGTTTGCTTTCTTTGCCCTAAGTTGGCAGGGTATGACAGACATGGGTCCCTTGCTCACTTTGCCACTGGATTCAAGCTAGCTTGGCGCATGAAGGGTGTTACCCTGCAACCGGTCCCAGGATGCTTGTTTCCGGCTAAGGGAAGACACGGCTTGGAAGTTCGGGCCGGACTGTTCCCATGAGGCACAGGGTCAAGACTGATTTGCATATACCTGGGTCCGAACTGAGGTGGCGAAGTGAGCTAAAGTAATGATGATGGATTCAACCCAGATCTGTGACTGTGGGTGAGTGTCTGAAAAGTTTCAGTGCTCCGTCCATCATCTCCTTGTGTTTGCATTGTTCGCCCTAAGTTGGCAGGGTGTGCCCAGACGTGGGTCCCTTGCACATTTTGCGACTGGATTCAACCTAGCCAGGCTGATGAAGTGTGTTGCCCAAAAACCGGTCCCAGGATGCTTGTTTTCGGTTCAGGGAAGACTTGGCTTGGCTGTTCGGGCTGGACTGTCCCCATGAAGCACTGGGTCAAGACTGATTTCCCTATAGCTGGGTCTGAACTGATGTGGTGAATTGAGCTAAAGAATGATGATGGATTCAACCCAGATCTGTGACTGGGGTGAGTCTCTGAAAAGTTTCAGCGCTCCGGCCATCATCTCCTTGTGTTTGCTTTGTTTGCCGTCAGTTGGCAGGGTATGCCCAGACGTGGGTCCCTTGCACACTTTGCCACTGGATTCAAGCTAGCCTGGCTGATGAAGGGTGTTACCCAGAAACCAGTCCCAGGATGCTTGTTTCTGGTTCAGGGAAGACCTGGCTTGGCTGTTCGGGCTGGACTGTTCCCATGAAGCACTAGGTCAAGACTGATTTCCATATAGTTGGGTCTGAACTGAGGTGGCGAAGTGAGCTAAAGAATGATGATGGATTCAATCCAGATCTGTGACTGGGGGTGAGTGTCTGAAAAGTTTCAGTGCTCCGTCCACCATCTCCTTGTGTTTGCATTGTTCGCCCTTAGTTGGTAGGGTGTGCCCAGATGTGGGTCCCTTACACACTTTGCCACTGGATTCAAGCTAGCCAGGCTGATGAAGTTTGTCACCCAGAAACCAGTCCCAGGATGCTTGTTTCCGGTTCAGGGAAGACCTGGCTTGGCTGTTTGGGCTGGACTGTTCCCATGAAGCACTGGGTCAAGACTGATTTCCATATAGCTGGGTCTGAACTGAGGTGGCGAAGTGAGCTAAAGAATGATGATGGATTCAATCCAGATCTGTGACTGGGGGTGAGTGTCTGAAAAGTTTCAGTGCTCCGTCCACCATCTCCTTGTGTTTGCATTGTTCGCCCTTAGTTGGTAGGGTGTGCCCAGATGTGGGTCCCTTGCACACTTTGCCACTGGATTCAAGCTAGCCTGGCTGATGAAGTTTGTCACCCAGAAACCAGTCCCAGGATGCTTGTTTCCGGTTCAGGGAAGACCTGGCTTGGCTGTTTGGGCTGGACTGTTCCCATGAAGCACTGGGTCAAGACTGATTTCCATATAGCTGGGTCCGAACTGAGGTGGGGAAGTGAGCTAAAGAATGATGATCGATTCAATCCAGATCTGTGACTGGGGGTGAGTGTCTGAAAAGTTTCAGTGCTCCGTCCATCATCTCCTTGTGTTTGCATTGTTCGCCCTAAGTTGGCAGGGTGTGCCCAGACGTGGGTCCCTTGCACATTTTGCGACTGGATTCAACCTAGCCAGGCTGATGAAGTATGTTGCCCAAAAACTGGTCCCAGGATGCTTGTTTTCGGTTCAGGGAAAACTTGGCTTGGCTGTTCGGGCTGGACTGTTCCCATGAAGCACTGGGTCAAGACTGATTTCCCTATAGCTGGGTCTGAACTGATGTGGTGAATTGAGCTAAAGAATGAAGATGGATTCAACCCAGATCTGTGACTGGGGTGAGTCTTTGAAAAGTTTCAGCGCTCCGGCCATCATCTCCTTGTGTTTGCTTCGTTTGCCCTCAGTTGGCAGGGTATGCCCAGACGTGGGTCCCTTGCACACTTTGCCACTGGATTCAAGCTCGCCTGGCTGATGAAGGGTGTTACCCAGAAACCAGTCCCAGGATGCTTGTTTCCGGTTCAGGGAAGACCTGGCGTGGCTGTTCGGGCTGGACTGCTCCCATGAAGCACTGGGTCAAGACTGATTTCCATATAGCTGGGTCCGAACTGAGGTGGTGAAGTGAGCTAAAGAATGATGATGGATTCAATCCAGATCTGTGACTGGGGGTGAGTGTCTGAAAAGTTTCAGTGCTCCGTCCACCATCTCCTTGTGTTTGCATTGTTCGCCCTTAGTTGGTAGGGTGTGCCCAGATGTGGGTCCCTTACACACTTTGCCACTGGATTCAAGCTAGCCAGGCTGATGAAGTTTGTCACCCAGAAACCAGTACCAGGATGCTTGTTTCCGGTTCAGGGAAGACCTGGCTTGGCTGCTCGGGCTGGACTTTTCCCATGAATCACTGGGTCAAGACTGATTTCCATATAGCTGGGTCCGAACTGAGGTGGGGAAGTGAGCTAAAGAATGATGATCGATTCAATCCAGATCTGTGACTGGGGGTGAGTGTCTGAAAAGTTTCAGCGCTCCGTCCTTCATCTCCTTGTGTTTGCATTGTTCGCCCTAAGTTGGCAGGGTATGCTGAGACGTAGGTCCTTTGCTCACTTTGCCACAGGATTCAAGCTAGCCTTGGCGGATGAAGGGTGTAACCCAGAAACCAGTCTCAGGTTCCTGGTTTCCGGTTCAGGGAAGACCCGGCATGGCAGTTCGGGCTGGACTGTTCCCATGAGGCACAGGGTCAAGACTGATTTGCATATAGCTGGGTCCGAACTGAGGTGGCGAAGTGAGCTAAAGAATGATGATGGATTCAACCCACATCTGGGACTCGGGGTGAGTGTCTGAAAAGTTTCAGCGCTCTGTCCATCATCTCCTTGTGTTTGCTTTGTTCGACCTAAGTTGGCAGGGTATGCCCAGACGTGGGTACTTTGCTCACTTTGCCACAGGCTTCAAGCTAGCCTTGGCTGATGAAGGGTGTTACCCAGAAACCAGTCCCAGGATGCTGGTTTCCGGTTCAGGGAAGACCCGGCTTGGCAGTTTGGGCTGGACTGTTCCCATGAAGCACTGGGTCAAGACTGATTTGCATATAGCTGGGTCCGAACTGAGGTGGCGAAGTGAGCTAAAGAATGATGATGGATTCAACCCACATCTGTGACTCGGGGTGAGTGTCTGAAAAGTTTCAGCGCTCTGTCCATCATCTCCTTGTGTTTGCTTTGTTCGACCTAAGTTGGCAGGGTATGCCCAGACGTTGGTAATTTGCTCACTTTGCCACAGGATTCAAGCTAGCCTTGGCTGATGAAGGGTGTTACCCAGAAACCAGTCCCAGGATGCTGGTTGCCGGTTCAGGGAAGACCCGGCTTGGCAGTTCGGGCTGGACTGTTCCCATGAAGCACTGGGTCAAGACTGATTTCCATATAGCTGGGTCTGAACCGAGGTGACGAAGTGAGCTAAAGAATGATGATGGATTCAATCCAGATCTGTGACTGGGGGTGAGTGTCTGAAAAGTTTCAGCGCTCTGTCCATCATCTCCTTGTGTTTGCTTTGTTCACCCTAAGTTGGCAGGATATGCAGAGACGTGGGTCCTCTGCTCACTTTGCCACAGGATTCAAGGTAGCCTGGCTGATGAAGGGTGTTACCCAGAAACCAGTTCCAGGATGCTGGTTTCCGGTTCAGGGAAGACCTGGCTTGGCAGTTCGGGCTGGACTGTTCCCATGAGGCACAGGGTCAAGACTGATATGCATATTGCTGGGTCTGAACTGAGGTGGCGAAGTGAGCTAAAGAATGATGATGGATTCAACCCAGATTGGTGACTGGGGGTGAGTGTCTGAAAAGTTTCAGTGCTCTGTCCATCATCTCCTTGTGTTTGCTTTGTTCGCCCTAAATTAGCAGGGTAGGCCGAGACGTGGGTCCTTACTCACTTTGCCACTGGATTCAAGCTAGCCTGGCTGATGAAGGGTGTTATCCAGAAACTGGTCGAAAGGATGCTTGTTTCCGGTTCAGGGAAGACCTGGCTTGGCTGTTCTGCTGGACTGTTCCCATGAGACTCAGGTTCAAGACTGATTTGCATATAGCTGGGTCTGAACTGCGGTTAAAAAGTTATACAAAGAACGATGATCGATTCAACGAAGATTTGTGACTGTGGGTGAGTGTCTGAAAAGTTTCAGCGCTCCATCCATCATCTCCCTGTGTTTGCTTTGTTCGCCCTAAATTAGCAGGGTATGCCCAAACGTGGGTCCTTTGCTCACTTTGCCACAAGATTCAAGCTAGCTTGGATGATGAAGGGTGTTACCCAGAAACCAGTTCCAGGATGCTTGTTTCCTGTTCAGGGAAGACCTGGCTAGGCAGTTCGGGCTGGACTGGTCCCATGAGGAACAGGGTCAAGACTGATTTGCATACAGCTAGGTCCGAACTGAGGTGGCGAAGTGAGCTAAAGAATGATGATGGATTCAACCCGGATCTGTGACTATGGGTGAGTGTCTGAAAAGTTTCAGCGCTCCGTCCATCAACTCCTTGTGTTTGCTTTGTTCGCCCTAAGTTGGCAGGGTATGCCCAGACGTAGGTCCCTTGCACACTTTGCCACTGGATTCAAGTTACCCAGCCTGATGAAGGGTGTTACCCAAAAACCGGTCCGAGGATGCTTGTTTCCGGTTCAGAGAAGACCTTGCTTGGCTGCTCGGGCTGGACTGTTCGAATGAGACACAGGGTCAAGACTGATTTCCATATAGCTGGGTCTGAATTTAGGTGGCGAAGTGAGCTAAAGAATGATGATGGATTCAACCCACATCTGTGACTGGGGCGAGTGTCTGAAAAGTTTCAGCGCTCCGTCCATCATCTCCTTGTGTTTGCTTCATTCGCACGAAGTTGGCAGGGTATGCCCAGACGTGGGTCCTTTGCTAACTTTGCCACAGGATTCAATATAGCTTGGCTGATGAAGGGTGTTACCCAGAAACCAGTCCCAGTATGCTTGTTTCCGGTTCAGAGAAGACGTGGCTTGCCTGTTCGGGCTGGACTGTTCCCATGAGACACAGGTTCAAGACTGATTTGCATATAGCTGGGTCTGAACTGAGGTGGCGAAGTGAGTTAAAGAATGATGATGGATTCAATCCACATCTGTGACTGTGGGTGAGAGTCTGAAACGTTTCAGTGCTCCATCCATCATCTCCTTGTGTTTGCTTTCTTTGCCCTAGGTTGGCAGGGTATGACAGACATGGGTCCCTTGCTCACTTTGCCACTGGATTCAAGCTAGATTGGCGCATGAAGGGTGTTACCCTGCAAACGTTCCCAGGATGCTTGTTTCTGGCTAAGGGAAGACCCGGCTTGGAAGTTCGGGCCGGACTGTTCCCATGAGGCACAGGGTCAAGACTGATTTGCATATACCTGGGTCCGAACTGAGGTGGTGAAGTGAGCTAAAGTAATGATGATGGATTCAACCCAGATCTGTGACTGTGGGTGAGTGTCTGAAAAGTTTCAGTGCTCCGTCCATCATCTCTTTGTGTTTGCATTGTTCGCCCTAAGTTGGCAGGGTGTGCCCAGACGTGGGTCCCTTGCACATTTTGCGACTGGATTCAACCTAGCCAGGCTGATGAAGTGTGTTGCCCAAAAACCGGTCCCAGGATGCTTGTTTTCGGTTCAGGGAAGACTTGGCTTGGCTGTTTGGGCTGGACTGTCCCCATGAAGCACTGGGTCAAGACTGATTTCCCTATAGCTGGGTCTGAACTGATGTGGTGAATTGAGCTAAAGAATGATGATGGATTCAACCCAGATCTGTGACTGGGGTGAGTCTCTGAAAAGTTTCAGCGCTCCGGCCATCATCTCCTTGTGTTTGCTTTGTTTGCCGTCAGTTGGCAGGGTATGCCCAGACGTAGGTCCCTTGCACACTTTGCCACTGGATTCAAGCTAGCCTGGCTAATGAAGGGTGTTACCCAGAAACCAGTCCCAGGATGCTTGTTTCTGGTTCAGGGAAGACCTGGCTTGGCTGTTCGGGCTGGACTGTTCCCATGAAGCACTGGGTCAAGACTGATTTCCATATAGCTGGGTCCGAACTGAGGTGGCGAAGTGAGCTAAAGAATGATGATGGATTCAATTCAGATCTGTGACGGGGGTGAGTGTCTGAAACGTTTCAGTGCTCTGTCCACCATCTCCTTGTGTTTGCATTGTTCGCCCTTAGTTGGTAGGGTGTGCCCAGATGTGGGTCCCTTGCACACTTTGCCACTGGATTCAAGCTAGTCTGGCTGATGAAGTTTGTCACCCAGAAACCAGTCCCAGGATGCTTGTTTCCGGTTCAGGGAAGACCTGGCTTGGCTGTTCGGGCTGGACTGTTCCCATGAAGCACTGGGTCAAGACTGATTTCCATATAGCTGGGTCCGAACTGAGGTGGGGAAGTGAGCTAAAGAATGATGATCAATTCAATCCAGATCTGTGACTGGGGGTGAGTGTCTGAAAAGTTTCAGTGCTCCGTCCATCATCTCCTTGTGTTTGCATTGTTCGCCCTAAGTTGGCAGGGTGTGCCCAGACATGGGTCCCTTGCACATTTTGCAACTGGATTCAACCTAGCAAGGCTGATGAAGTGTGTTGCCCAAAAACTGGTCCCAGGATGCTTGTTTTTGGTTCAGGGAAGACTTGGCTTGGCTGTTCGGGCTGGACTGTTCCCATGAAGCACTGGGTCAAGACTGATTTCCCTATAGCTGGGTCTGAACTGATGTGGTGAATTGAGCTAAAGAATGATGATGGATTCAACCCAGATCTGTGACTGGGGTGAGTCTTTGAAAAGTTTCAGCGCTCCGGCCATCATCTCCTTGTGTTTGCTTTGTTTGCCCTCAGTTGGCAGGGTATGCCCAGACGTGGGTCCCTTGCACACTTTGCCACTGGATTCAAGCTAGCCTGGCTGATGAAGGGTGTTACCCAGAAACCAGTCCCAGGATGCTTGTTTCCGGTTCAGGGAAGACCTGGCTTGGCTGTTCGGGCTGGACTGTTCCCATGAAGCACTGGGTCAAGACTGATTTCCATATAGCTGGGTCCGAACTGAGGTGGCGAAGTGAGCTAAAGAATGATGATGGATTCAATCCAGATCTGTGACTGGGGGTGAGTGTCTGAAAAGTTTCAGTGCTCCGTCCACCATCTCCTTGTGTTTGCATTGTTCGCCCTTAGTTGGTAGGGTGTGCCCAGATGTGGGTCCCTTGCACACTTTGCCACTGGATTCAAGCAAGCCTGGCTGATGAAGTTTGTCACCCAGAAACCAGTCCCAGGATGCTTGTTTCCGGTTCAGGGAAGACCTGGCTTGGCTGTTCGGGCTGGACTGTTCCCATGAAGCACTGGGTCAAGACTGATTTCCATATAGCTGGGTCCGAACTGAGGTGGGGAAGTGAGCTAAAGAATGATGATCGATTCAATCCAGATCTGTGACTGGGGGTGAGTGTCTGAAAAGTTTCAGTGCTCCGTCCATCATCTCCTTGTGTTTGCATTGTTCGCCCTAAGTTGGCAGGGTGTGCCCAGACGTGGGTCCCTTGCACATTTTGCGACTGGATTCAACCTAGCCAGGCTGATGAAGTATGTTGCCCAAAAACTGGTCCCAGGATGCTTGTTTTCGGTTCAGGGAAAACTTGGCTTGGCTGTTCGGGCTGGACTGTTCCCATGAAGCACTGGGTCAAGACTGATTTCCCTATAGCTGGGTCTGAACTGAGGTGGCGAAGTGAGCTAAAGAATGATGATGGATTCAACCCAGATCTGTGACTGGGGTGAGTCTTTGAAAAGTTTCAGCGCTCCGGCCATCATCTCCTTGTGTTTGCTTTGTTTGCCCTCAGTTGGCAGGGTATGCCCAGACGTGGGTCCCTTGCACACTTTGCCACTGGATTCAAGCTCGCCTGGCTGATGAAGGGTGTTACCCAGAAACCAGTCCCAGGATGCTTGTTTCCGGTTCAGGAAGACCTGGCTTGGCTGTTCGGGCTGGACTGCTCCCATGAAGCACTGGGTCAAGACTGATTTCCATATAGCTGGGTCCGAACTGAGGTGGTGAAGTGAGCTAAAGAATGATGATGGATTCAATCCAGATCTGTGACTGGGGGTGAGTGTCTGAAAAGTTTCAGTGCTCCGTCCACCATCTCCTTGTGTTTGCATTGTTCGCCCTTAGTTGGTAGGGTGTGCCCAGATGTGGGTCCCTTGCACACTTTGCCACTGGATTCAAGCTAGCCAGGCTGATGAAGTTTGTCACCCAGAAACCAGTACCAGGATGCTTGTTTCCGGTTCAGGGAAGACCTGGCTTGGCTGCTCGGGCTGGACTGTTCCCATGAAGCACTGGGTCAAGACTGATTTCCATATAGCTGGGTCCGAACTGAGGTGGGGAAGTGAGCTAAAGAATGATGATCGATTCAATCCAGATCTGTGACTGGGGGTGAGTGTCTGAAAAGTTTCAGCGCTCCGTCCTTCATCTCCTTGTGTTTGCATTGTTCGCCCTAAGTTGGCAGGGTATGCCGAGACGTAGGTCCTTTGCTCACTTTGCCACAGGATTCAAGCTAGCCTTGGCTGATGAAGGGTGTAACCCAGAAACCAGTCTCAGGTTCCTGGTTTCCGGTTCAGGGAAGACCCGGCATGGCAGTTCGGGCTGGACTGTTCCCATGAGGCACAGGGTCAAGACTGATTTGCATATAGCTGGGTCCGAACTGAGGTGGCGAAGTGAGCTAAAGAATGATGATGGATTCAACCCACATCTGTGACTCGGGGTGAGTGTCTGAAAAGTTTCAGCGCTCTGTCCATCATCTCCTTGTGTTTGCTTTGTTCGACCTAAGTTGGCAGGGTATGCCCAGACGTGGGTACTTTGCTCACTTTGCCACAGGATTCAAGCTAGCCTTGGCTGATGAAGGGTGTTACCCAGAAACCAGTCCCAGGATGCTGGTTTCCGGTTCAGGGAAGACCCGGCTTGGCAGTTCGGGCTGGACTGTTTCCATGAAGCACTGGGTCAAGACTGATTTCCATATAGCTGGGTCAGAACCGAGGTGATGAAGTGAGCTAAAGAATGATGATGGATTCAATCCAGATCTGTGACTGGGGGTGAGTGTCTGAAAAGTTTCAGCGCTCTGTCCATCATCTCCTTGTGTTTGCTTTGTTCACCCTAAGTTGGCAGGATATGCAGAGACGTGGGTCCTCTGCTCACTTTGCCACAGGATTCAAGCTAGCCTGGCTGATGAAGGGTGTTACCCAGAAACCAGTTCCAGGATGCTGGTTTCCGGTTCAGGGAAGACCTGGCTTGGCAGTTCGGGCTGGACTGTTCCCATGAGGCACAGGGTCAAGACTGATATGCATATTGCTGGGTCTGAACTGAGGTGGCGAAGTGAGCTAAAGAATGATGATGGATTCAACCCAGATTGGTGACTGGGGGTGAGTGTCTGAAAAGTTTCAGCGCTCTGTCCATCATCTCCTTGTGTTTGCTTTGTTCGCCCTAAATTAGCAGGGTAGGCCGAGATGTGGGTCCTTACTCACTTTGCCACTGGATTCAAGCTAGCCTGGCTGATGAAGGGTGTTATCCAGAAACTGGTCGAAAGGATGCTTGTTTCCGGTTCAGGGAAGACCTGGCTTGGCTGTTCTGCTGGACTGTTCCCATGAGACTCAGGTTCAAGACTGATTTGCATATAGCTGGGTCTGAACTGCGGTTAAAAAGTTATACAAAGAATGATGATCGATTCAACGAAGATCTGTGACTGTGGGTGAGTGTCTGAAAAGTTTCAGCGCTCCATCCATCATCTCCCTGTGTTTGCTTTGTTCGCCCTAAATTAGCAGGGTATGCCCAAACTCGGGTCCTTTGCTCACTTTGCCACAAGATTCAAGCTAGCTTGGATGATGACGGGTGTTACCCAGAAACCAGTTCCAGGATGCTTGTTTCCTGTTCAGGGAAGACGTGGCTAGGCAGTTCGGGCTGGACTGGTCCCATGAGGCACAGGGTCAAGACTGATTTGCATACAGCTAGGACCGAACTGAGGTGGCGAAGTGAGCTAAAGAATGATGATGGATTCAACCCGGATCTGTGACTATGGCTGACTGTCTGAAAAGTTTCAGCGCTCCGTCCATCAACTCCTTGTGTTTGCTTTGTTCGCCCTAAGTTGGCAGGGTATGCCCAGACGTAGGTCCCTTGCACACTTTGCCACTGGATTCAAGTTACCCAGGCTGATAAAGGGTGTTACCCAAAAACCGGTCCCAGGATGCTTGTTTCCGGTTCAGAGAAGACCTTGCTTGGCTGCTCGGGCTGGACTGTTCGAATGAGACACAGGGTCAAGACTGATTTCCATATAGCTGGGTCTGAATTTAGGTGGCGAAGTGAGCTAAAGAATGATGATGGATTCAACCCACATCTGTGACTGGGGCGAGTGTCTGAAAAGTTTCAGCGCTCCGTCCATCATCTCCTTGTGTTTGCTTCATTCGCACTAAGTTGGCAGGGTATGCCCAGATGTGGGCCCTTTGCTCACTTTGCCACAGGATTCAAGATAGCTTGGCTGATGAAGGGTGTTACCCAGAAACCAGTCCCAGGATGCTTGTTTCCGGTTCAGAGAAGACGTGGCTTGCCTGTTCGGGCTGGACTGTTCCCATGAGACACAGGTTCAAGACTGATTTGCATATAGCTGGGTCTGAACTGAGGTGGCGAAGTGAGTTAAAGAATGATGATGGATTCAATCCACATCTGTGACTGTGGGTGAGAGTCTGAAACGTTTCAGTGCTCCATCCATCATCTCCTTGTGTTTGCTTTCTTTGCCCTAAGTTGGCAGGGTATGACAGACATGGGTCCCTTGCTGACTTTGCCACTGGATTCAAGCTAGCTTGGCGCATGAAGGGTGTTACCCTGCAACCGTTCCCAGGATGCTTGTTTCCGGCTAAGGGAAGACCCGGCTTAGAAGTTCGGGCCGGACTGTTCCCATGAGGCACAGGGTCAAGACTGATTTGCATATACCTGGGTCCGAACTGAGGTGGTGAAGTGAGCTAAAGTAATGATGATGTATTCAACCCAGATCTGTGACTGTGGGTGAGTGTCTGAAAAGTTTCAGTGCTCCGTCCATCATCTCCTTGTGTTTGCATTGTTCGCCCTAAGTTGGCAGGGTGTGCCCAGACGTGGGTCCCTTGCACATTTTGCGACTGGATTCAACCTAGCCAGGCTGATGAAGTGTGTTGCCCAAAAACCGGTCCCAGGATGCTTGTTTTCGGTTCAGGGAAGACTTGGCTTGGCTGTTCGGGCTGGACTGTCCCCATGAAGCACTGGGTCAAGACTGATTTCCCTATAGCTGGGTCTGAACTGATGTGGTGAATTGAGCTAAAGAATGATGATGGATTCAACCCAGATCTGTGACTGGGGTGAGTCTCTGAAAAGTTTCAGCGCTCCGGCCATCATCTCCTTGTGTTTGCTTTGTTTGCCATCAGTTGGCAGGGTATGCCCAGACGTAGGTCCCTTGCACACTTTGCCACTGGATTCAAGCTAGCCTGGCTAATGAAGGGTGTTACCCAGAAACCAGTCCCAGGATGCTTGTTTCTGGTTCAGGGAAGACCTGGCTTGGCTGTTCGGGCTGGACTGTTCCCATGAAGCACTGGGTCAAGACTGATTTCCATATAGCTGGGTCCGAACTGAGATGGCGAAGTGAGCTAAAGAATGATGATGGATTCAATCCAGATCTGTGACGGGGGGTAAGTGTCTGAAAAGTTTCAGTGCTCTGTCCACCATCTCCTTGTGTTTGCATTGTTCGCCCTTAGTTGGTAGGGTGTGCCCAGATGTGGGTCCCTTGCACACTTTGCCACTGGATTCAAGCTAGCCTGGCTGATGAAGTTTGTCACCCAGAAACCAGTCCCAGGATGCTTGTTTCCGGTTCAGGGAAGACCTGGCTTGGCTGTTCGGGCTGGACTGTTCCCATGAAGCACTGGGTCAAGACTGATTTCCATATAGCTGGGCCTGAACTGAGGTGGGGAAGTGAGCTAAAGAATGATGATCGATTCAATCCAGATCTGTGACTGGGGGGGAGTGTCTGAAAAGTTTCAGTGCTCCGTCCATCATCTCCTTGTGTTTGCATTGTTCGCCCTAAGTTGGCAGGGTGTGCCCAGACATGGGTCCCTTGCACATTTTGCAACTGGATTCAACCTAGCCAGGCTGATGAAGTGTGTTGCCCAAAAACTGGTCCCAGGATGCTTGTTTTTGGTTCAGGGAAGACTTGGCTTGGCTGTTCGGGCTGGACTGTTCCCATGAAGCACTGGGTCAAGACTGATTTCCCTATAGCTGGGTCTGAACTGATGTGGTGAATTGAGCTAAAGAATGATGATGGATTCAACCCAGATCTGTGACTGGGGTGAGTCTTTGAAAAGTTTCAGCGCTCCGGCCATCATCTCCTTGTGTTTGCTTTGTTTGCCCTCAGTTGGCAGGGTATGCCCAGACGTGGGTCCCTTGCACACTTTGCCACTGGATTCAAGCTAGCCTAGCTGATGAAGGGTGTTACCCAGAAACCAGTCCCAGGATGCTTGTTTCCGGTTCAGGGAAGACCTGGCTTGGCTGTTCGGGCTGGACTGTTCCCATGAAGCACTGGGTCAAGACTGATTTCCATATAGCTGGGTCCGAACTGAGGTGGCAAAGTGAGCTAAAGAATGATGATGGATTCAATCCAGATCTGTGACTGGGGGTGAGTGTCTGAAAAGTTTCAGTGCTCCGTCCACCATCTCCTTCTGTTTGTATTGTTCGCCCTTAGTTGGTAGGGTGTGCCCAGATGTGGGTCCCTTGCACACTTTGCCACTGGATTCAAGCTAGCCTGGCTGATGAAGTTTGTCACCCAGAAACCAGTACCAGGATGCTTGTTTCCGGTTCAGGGAAGACCTGGCTTGGCTGTTCGGGCTGGACTGTTCCCATGAAGCACTGGGTCAAGACTGATTTCCATAGAGCAGGGACCGAACTGAGGTGGCGAAGTGAGCTAAAGAATGATGATCGATTCAATCCAGATCTGTGACTGGGGGTGAGTGTCTGAAAAGTTTCAGCGCTCCGTCCTTCATCTCCTTGTGTTTGCATCGTTCGCCCTAAGTAGGCAGGGTATGCCGAGACGTAGGTCCTTTGCTCACTTTGCCACAGGATTCAAGCTAGCCTTGGCTGATGAAGGGTGTAACCCAGAAACCGGTCCAAGGATGCTTGTTTCAGGTTCAGGGAAGACCTGGCTTGGCTTTTCTGCTGGACTGTTCCCATGAGACACAGGTTCAAGACTGATTTGCATATAGCTGGGTCTGAACTGAGGTTAAACAGTTATACAAAGAATGATGATCGATTCAACGAAGATCTGTGACTGTGGGTGAGTGTCTGAAAAGTTTCAGCGCTCCATCCATCATCTCCTTGTGTTTGTTTTGTTTGCCCTAAATTAGCAGTGTATGCCGAGACGTGGGTTCCTTGCACACTTTGCCACTGGATTCAAGTTAGCCAGGCTGATGAAGGGTGTTACCCAAAAACCGGTCCCAGGATGCTTGTTTCCGGTTCAGAGAAGACCTTGCTTGGCTGTTCGGGCTGCACTGTTCGAATGAGACACAGGGTCAAGACTGATTTGCATATAGCTGGGTCTGAATTGAGGTGGCGAAGTGAGCTAAAGAATGATGATGGATTCAACCCACATCTGTGACTGGGGCGAGTGTCTGAAAAGTTTCAGCGCTCCGTCCATCATCTCCTTGTGTTTGCTTCGTTCGCCCTAAGTTGGCAGGGTATGCCCAGACGTGGGTCCTTTGCTCACTTTGCTACAGGATTCAAGCTAGCTTGGCTGATGAAGGGTGTTACCCAGAAACCAGTCCGTGGATGCTTGTTTCCGGTTCAGGGAAGACTTGGCTTGGCAGTTCAGGCTGGACAGTTCCAATGAGGCACAGGGTCAAGACTGATTTCCATATAGCTGGGTCCGAACTGAGGTGGCGAAGTGAGCTTAAGAATGATGATGGATTCAACCCAGATCTGTGGCTGTGGGTGAGTGTCTGAAAAGCTTCAGTGCTCTGTCCATCATCTCCTGGTGTTTGCTTTGTTCGCCCTAAGTTGGCAGGGTATGCCCAGACGTCGGCCCCTTGCACACTTTGCCACTGGATTCAAGCTAGCCAGGCTGATAAAGGGTGTTGCCCAAAAACTGGTCCCAGGATGCTTGTTTCCAGTTCAAGAAATACTTGGCTTGGCTGCTCGGGCTGGACTGTTCCCATGAGACACAGGGTCAAGACTGATTTGTATATAGCTGGGTCTGAATTGCGGTGGCGAAATGAGCTAAAGAATGATGATGGATTCAACCCACATCTGTGACTGGGGGTGAGTGTCTGAAAAATGTCAGCGTTCTGTCCATCTTCTGCTTGTGTTTGCTTCGTTCACCCTAAGTTGGCAGGGTATGCCCAGACGTGGGTCCTTTGCTCACTTTGCCACAGGATTCAAGCTAGCTTGGCTGATGAAGGGTGTTACCCAAAAACCAGTAACAAGATGCTTGTTTCCGGGTCAGGGAAGACCTGGCTTGGAAGTTTGGGCTGGACTGTTCCCATGAGGCACAGGGTCAAGACTGATTTGCACAGAGCTGGGTCTGAACTGAGGTGCCGAAGTGAGCTAAAGAATGATGATAATTTCAACCCACATCTGTTACTCGGGGTGAGTGTCTGAAAAGTTTCAGCGCTCTGTCCATCATCTCCTTGTGTTTGCTTTGTTCGCCCTAAGTTGGCAGGGTATGCCCAGACGTGGGTCCTTTGCTCACTTTGCCACAGGATTCAAGCTAGCTTGGCTGATGAAGGGTGTTACCCAGAAACCGGTCCAAGGATGCTTGTTTCCGTTTCAGGGAAGACCTGTTTTGGCTGTTTTGCTGGACTGTTCCCATGACACACAGGTTCAAGACTGATTTGCATATAGCTGGGTCTGAAATGAGGTTAAAAAGTTATACAAAGAATGATGATCGATTCAACGAAGATCTGTGACTGTGGGTGAGTGTCTGAAAAGTTTCAGCGCTCCATCCATCATCTCCTTGTGTTTGCTTTGTTCGCCCTAAATTAGCAGGGTATGCCCAAACGTGGGTCCTTTGCTCACTTTGCCACAAGATTCAAGCTAGCCTGGCTGATGAAGGGTGTTACCCAGAAACCGGTCCAAGGATGCTTGTTTCAGGTTCAGGGAAGACCTGGCTTGGCTTTTCTGCTGGACTGTTCCCATGAGACACAGGTTCAAGACTGATTTGCATATAGCTGGGTCTGAACTGAGGTTAAAAAGTTATACAAAGAATGATGATCGATTCAACGAAGATCTGTGACTGTGGGTGAGTGTCTGAAAAGTTTCAGCGCTCCATCCATCATCTCCTTGTGTTTGTTTTGTTTGCCCTAAATTAGCAGTGTATGCCGAGACGTGGGTCCCTTGCACACTTTGCCACTGGATTCAAGTTAGCCAGGCTGATGAAGGGTGTTACCCAGAAACCAGTACCAGGATGCTTGTTTCCGGTTCAGGGAAGACCTGGCTTGGCTGTTCGGGCTGGACTGTTCCCATGAAGCACTGGGTCAAGACTGATTTCCATATAGCTGGGACCGAACTGAGGTGGCGAAGTGAGCTAAAGAATGATGATCGATTCAATCCAGATCTGTGACTGGGGGTGAGTGTCTGAAAAGTTTCAGCGCTCCGTCCTTCATCTCCTTGTGTTTGCATTGTTCGCCCTAAGTTGGCAGGGTATGCCGAGACGTAGGTCCTTTGCTCACTTTGCCACAGGATTCAAGCTAGCCTTGGCTGATGAAGGGTGTAACCCAGAAACGAGTCCCAGGTTCCTGGTTTCCGGTTCAGGGAAGACCCGGCATGGCAGTTCGGGCTGGACTGTTCCCATGAAGCACTGGGTCAAGACGGATTTCCATATAGCTGGGTCCGAACTGAGGTGACGAAGTGAGCTAAAGAATGATGATGGATTCAATCCAGATCTGTGACGGGGGGTGAGTGTCTGAAAAGTTTCAGCGCTCCGTCCATCATCTCCTTCTGTTTGCTTTGTTCACCCTAAGTTGGCAGGGTATGCAGAGATGTGGGTCCTCTGCTCACTTTGCCACAGGATTCAAGCTAGCCTGGCTGATGAAGGGTGTTACCCAGAAACCAGTTCCAGGATGCTGATTTCCGGTTCAGGGAAGACCTGGCTTGGCAGTTCGGGCTGGACTGTTCCCATGAGGCACAGGGTTAAGACTGATATGCATATTGCTTGGTCTGAACTGAGGTGGTGAAGTGAGCTAAAGAATGATGATGGACTCAACCCAGATTTGTGACTGGGGGTGAGTGTCTGAAAAGTTTCAGCGCTCCGTCCATCATCTCCTTGTGTTTGCTTTGTTCGCCCTAAATTAGCAGGGTATGCCCAGACGTGGGTCGCTTGCACACTTTGCCACTGGATTCAAGCTAGCCAGGCTGATGAAGGGTGTTACCCAGTAACCGGTCCCATGATGCTTGTTTCCGGTTCAGAGAAGACCTTGCTTGGCTGTTCGGGTTGGACTGTTCGAATGAGACACAGGGTCAAGACTGATTTGCATATAGCTGGGTCTGAATTGAGGTGGCGAAGTGAGCTAAAGAATGATGATGGATTCAACCCACATCTGTGACTGGGGCGAGTGTCTGAAAAGTTTCAGCGCTCCGTCCATCATCTCCTTGTGTTTGCTTCGTTCGCCCTAAGTTGGCAGGGTATGCCCAAATGTGGGTCCTTTGCTCACTTTGCCACAGGATTCAAGCTAGCTTGGGTGATGAAGGTTGTTACACAGAAACCAATCCCAGGCTGCTTGTTTCCGGTTCAGCGAAGACCTGGCTTGGCAGTTCGGGCTGGACTGTTCCCATGAGGCACAGGGTCAAGACTGATGTGCATATTGCTGTGTCTGAACTGAGGTGGCGAAGTGAGCTAAAGAATGATGATGGATTCAACCCAGATCTGTGACTGGGGCGAGTGTCTGAAAAGTTTCAGCGCTCCGTCCATCATCTCCTTGTGTTTGCTTTGTTCGCCCTAAGTTGGCAGGGTATGACCAAACGTGTGTCCTTTGCTCACTTTGCTACAGGATTCAAGCTAGCTTGGCTGAAGAAGGGTGTTACCCAGAAACCAGTCCATGGATGCTTGTTTCCGGTTCAGGGAAGACCTGGCTTGGCAGTTCGGGCTGGACTGTTCCAATGAGGCACAGGGGCAAGACTGATTTCCATATAGCTGGGTGCGAACTGAGGTGGTGAAGTGAGCTTAAGAATGATGATGGATTCAACCCAGATCTGTGGCTGTGGGTGAGTGTCTGAAAAGTTTCAGTGCTCCATCCATCATCTCCTGGTGTTTGCTTTGTTCGCCCTAAGAAGGCGGGGTATGCCCAGACGTGGGACCCTTGCACACTTTGCCACTGGATTCAAGCTAGCCAGGCAGATGAAGGGTGTTGCCCAAAAACTGGTCCCAGGATGCTTGTTTCCGGTTAAGGGAAGACTTGGCTTGGCTGTCCGAGCTGGACTGTTCCCATGAGACACAGGGTCAAGACTGATTTGTATATAGCTGGGTCTGAATTGCGGTGGCAAAATGAGGTAAAGAATGATTATGGATTCAACCCACATCTGTGACTGGGGCGAGTGTCTGAAAAATGTCAGCGCTCCGTCCATCATCTCCTGGTGTTTGCTTTGTTCGCCCTAAGTTGGCAGCGTATGGCCAGACGTGGGTCCCTTGCTCACTTTGCCACTGGATTCAAGCTAGCCTGGCTGATGAAGGGTGTTACCCAGAAACCGGTCCAAGGATGCTTGTTTCAGGTTCAGGGAAGACCTGGCTTGGCTTTTCTGCTGGACTGTTCCCATGAGACACAGGTTCAAGACTGATTTGCATATAGCTGGGTCTGAACTGAGGTTAAAAAGTTATACAAAGAATGATGATCGATTCAACGAAGATCTGTGACTGTGGGTGAGTGTCTGAAAAGTTTCAGCACTCCATCCATCATCTACTTGTGTTTGCTTTGTTCGCCCTAAATAAGCAGGGTATGCCGAGACGTGGGTCCTTTATTCACTTTGTCACAAGATTCAAGCTAGCTTGGCTGATGAAGGGTGTTACCCAAAAACCAGTTCCAGGATGCTTGTTTCCTGTTCAGGGAAGACCTGGCTTGGCAGTTCGGGCTGGACTGGTCCCATGAGGCACAGGGTCAAGACTGATTTGCATATAGCTGGGTCCGAACAGAGGTGGCGAAGTGAGCTAAAGAATGATGGTGGATTCAACCCAGATCTGTGACTATGGGTGAGCGTCGGAAAAGTTTCAGCGCTCCGTCCATCAACTCTTTGTGTTTGCTTTGTTTGCCCTAAGTTGGCAGGGTATGCCCAGACATAGGCCCCTTGCACACTTTGCCACTGGATTCAAGTTAGCCAGGCTGATGAAGGGTGTTACCCAAAAACCAGTCCCAGGATGCTTGTTTCCGGTTCAGAGAAGACCTTGCTTGGCTGTTCGGGCTGGACTGTTCCCATGAGACACAGGGTCAAGACTGATTTGTATATAGCTGGGTCTGAATTGCGGTGGCGAAATGAGCTAAAGAATGATGGATTCAAACCACATCTGTGACTGGGGGTGAGTGTCTGAAAAATGTCAGCGTTCCTTCCATCATCTCCTTGTGTTTGCTTTGTTCGACCTAAGTTGGCAGGGTATGACCAGACGTGGGCCCCTTGCACACTTTGCCACTGGATTCAAGCTAGCCAGGCTCATGAAGGGTGTTACCCAAAAACCGGTCCCAGGATGCTTGTTTCCGGTTCAGGGAAGACCTGGCTTGCCTGTTCGGGCTGGACTGTTCCCATGAGACACAGGTTCAAGACTGATTTGCATATAGCTGGGTCTCAACTGAGGTGGCGAAGTGAGCTAAAGAATGATGATGGATTCAACCCACATCTGTGACTCGGGGTGAGTGTCTGAAAAGTTTCAGCGCTCTGTCCATCATCTCCTTGTGTTTGCTTTGTTCGCCCTAAGTTGGCAGGGTATGCCCAGACGAGGGTCCTTTGCTCACTTTGCCACAGAATTCAAGCTACCTTGGGTGATGAAGGTTGTTACACAGAAACCAATCCCAGGATGCTTGTTTCCGGTTCAGGGAAGACCTGGCTTGGCAGTTTGGGCTGGACTGTTTCCATGAGGCACATGGTCAAGACTGATTTGCATATAGCTGGGTCCGAACTGAGGTGGCGAAGTGAGCTAAAGAATGATGATGGATTCAACCCACATCTGTGACCGTGGATGAGTGTCTGAAAAGTTTCAGTGCTCCGTCCATCATCTCCTTGTGTTTGCTTCGTTCGCCCTAAGTTGGCAGTGTTTGCTTAGACGTGGGTCCTTTTCTCACTGTGCTACAGGATTCAATCTAGCTTGGCTGATGAAGGGTGTTACCCAGAAACCAGTCCCAGGATACTTGTTTCTGGTTCAGGAAAGACCTGGCTTGGCAGCTCGGGCTGGACTGTTCCTATGAGGCACAGGGTCAAGACTGATTTGCATAAAGCTGTGTCCGAACTGAGGTGGCAAAGTGAGCTAAAGAATGATGTTGGATTCAACCCAGATTGGTGACTGGGGGTGAGTGTCTGAAAAGTGTCAGCGCTCCGTCCATCATCTCCTTGTGTTTGCTTTGTTCGCCCTAAATTAGCAGGGTATGCCGAGACGTGGGTCCTTACTCACTTTGCCACTGGATTCAAGCTAGCCTGGCTGATGAAGGGTGTTACCCAGAAACCGGTCCAAGGATGTTTGTTTCCGGTTCAGGGAAGACCTGGCTTGGCTGTTCTGCTGGACTGTTCCCATGAGACACAGGTTCAAGACTGATTTGCATATAGCTGGGTCTGAACTGAGGTTAAAAAGTTATACAAAGAATGATGATCGATTCTACGAAGATCTGTGACTCTGGGTGAGTGTCTGAAAAGTTTCAGCACTCCATCCATCATCTACTTGTGTTTGCTTTGTTCGCCCAGAATTAGCAGGGTATGCCCAGACGTGGGTCGCTTGCACACTTTGCCACTGGATTCAAGCTAGCCAGGCTGATGAAGGGTGTTACCCAGTAACCGGTCCCATGATGCTTGTTTCCGGTTCAGAGAAGACCTTGCTTGGCTGTTCGGGTTGGACTGTTCGAATGAGACACAGGGTCAAGACTGATTTGCATATAGCTGGGTGCGAACTGAGGTGGCGAATTGAGCTTAAGAATGATGATGGATTCAACCCAGATCTGTGGCTGTAGGTGAGAGTCTGAAAAGTTTCAGTGCTCCGTCCATCATCTCCTTGTGTTTGCATTGTTCGCCCTAAGTTGGCAGGGTATGCCCAAACGTGTGTCCTTTGCTCACTTTGCTACAGGATTCAAGCTAGCTTGGCTGAAGAAGGGTGTTACCCAGAAACCAGTCCATGGATGCTTGTTTCCGGTTCAGGGAAGACCTGGCTTGGCAGTTCGGGCTGGACTGTTCCAATGAGGCACAGGGGCAAGACTGATTTCCATATAGCTGGGTGCGAACTGAGGTGGTGAAGTGAGCTTAAGAATGATGATGGATTCAACCCAGATCTGTGGCTGTGGGTGAGTGTCTGAAAAGTTTCAGTGCTCCATCCATCATCTCCTGGTGTTTGCTTTGTTCGCCCTAAGAAGGCGGGGTATGCCCAGACGTGGGACCCTTGCACACTTTGCCACTGGATTCAAGCTAGCCAGGCAGATGAAGGGTGTTGCCCAAAAACTGGTCCCAGGATGCTTGTTTCCGGTTAAGGGAACACTTGGCTTGGCTGTCCGAGCTGGACTGTTCCCATGAGACACAGGGTCAAGACTGATTTGTATATAGCTGGGTCTGAATTGCGGTGGCAAAATGAGCTAAAGAATGATTATGGATTCAACCCACATCTGTGACTGGGGCGAGTGTCTGAAAAATGTCAGCGCTCCGTCCATCATCTCCTGGTGTTTGCTTTGTTCGCCCTAAGTTGGCAGGGTATGGCCAGACGTGGGTCCCTTGCTCACTTTGCCACTGGATTCAAGCTAGCCTGGCTGATGAAGGGTGTTACCCAGAAACCGGTCCAAGGATGCTTGTTTCAGGTTCAGGGAAGACCTGGCTTGGCTTTTCTGCTGGACTGTTCCCATGAGACACAGGTTCAAGACTGATTTGCATATAGCTGGGTCTGAACTGAGGTTAAAAAGTTATACAAAGAATGATGATCGATTCAACGAAGATCTGTGACTGTGGGTGAGTGTCTGAAAAGTTTCAGCACTCCATCCATCATCTACTTGTGTTTGCTTTGTTCGCCCTAAATAAGCAGGGTATGCCGAGACGTGGGTCCTTTATTCACTTTGTCACAAGATTCAAGCTAGCTTGGCTGATGAAGGGTGTTACCCAAAAACCAGTTCCAGGATGCTTGTTTCCTGTTCAGGGAAGACCTGGCTTGGCAGTTCGGGCTGGACTGGTCCCATGAGGCACAGGGTCAAGACTGATTTGCATATAGCTGGGTCCGAACAGAGGTGGCGAAGTGAGATAAAGAATGATGGTGGATTCAACCCAGATCTGTGACTATGGGTGAGCGTCTGAAAAGTTTCAGCGCTCCGTCCATCAACTCTTTGTGTTTGCTTTGTTTGCCCTAAGTTGGCAGGGTATGCCCAGACATAGGCCCCTTGCACACTTTGCCACTGGATTCAAGTTAGCCAGGCTGATGAAGGGTGTTACCCAAAAACCAGTCCCAGGATGCTTGTTTCCGGTTCAGAGAAGACCTTGCTTGGCTGTTCGGGCTGGACTGTTCCCATGAGACACAGGGTCAAGACTGATTTGTATATAGCTGGGTCTGAATTGCGGTGGCGAAATGAGCTAAAGAATGATGGATTCAAACCACATCTGTGACTGGGGGTGAGTGTCTGAAAAATTTCAGCGTTCCTTCCATCATCTCCTTGTGTTTGCTTTGTTCGACCTAAGTTGGCAGGGTATGACCAGACGTGGGCCCCTTGCACACTTTGCCACTGGATTCAAGCTAGCCAGGCTCATGAAGGGTGTTACCCAAAAACCGGTCCCAGGATGCTTGTTTCCGGTTCAGGGAAGACCTGGCTTGCCTGTTCGGGCTGGACTGTTCCCATGAGACACAGGTTCAAGACTGATTTGCATATAGCTGCGTCTCAACTGAGGTGGCAAAGTGAGCTAAAGAATGATGATGGATTCAACCCACATCTGTGACTCGGGGTGAGTGTCTGAAAAGTTTCAGCGCTCTGTCCATCATCTCCTTGTGTTTGCTTTGTTCGCCCTAAGTTGGCAGGGTATGCCCAGACGTGGGTCCTTTGCTCACTTTGCCACAGAATTCAAGCTACCTTGGGTGATGAAGGTTGTTACACAGAAACCAATCCCAGGATGCTTGTTTCCGGTTCAGGGAAGACCTGGCTTGGCAGTTTGGGCTGGACTGTTTCCATGAGGCACATGGTCAAGACTGATTTGCATATAGCTGGGTCCGAACTGAGGTGGCGAAGTGAGCTAAAGAATGATGATGGATTCAACCCACATCTGTGACCGTGGATGAGTGTCTGAAAAGTTTCAGTGCTCCGTCCATCATCTCCTTGTGTTTGCTTCGTTCGCCCTAAGTTGGCAGTGTTTGCTTAGACGTGGGTCCTTTTCTCACTGTGCTACAGGATTCAATCTAGCTTGGCTGATGAAGGGTGTTACCCAGAAACCAGTCCCAGGATACTTGTTTCTGGTTCAGGAAAGACCTGGCTTGGCAGCTCGGGCTGGACTGTTCCCATGAGGCACAGGGTCAAGACTGATTTGCATAAAGCTGTGTCCGAACTGAGGTGGCAAAGGGAGCTAAAGAATGATGTTGGATTCAACCCAGATTGGTGACTGGGGGTGAGTGTCTGAAAAGTGTCAGCGCTCTGTCCATCATCTCCTTGTGTTTGCTTTGTTCGCCCTAAATTAGCAGGGTATGCCGAGACGTGGGTCCTTACTCACTTTGCCACTGGATTCAAGCTAGCCTTGCTGATGAAGGGTGTTACCCAGAAACCGGTCCAAGGATGTTTGTTTCCGGTTCAGGGAAGACCTGGCTTGGCTGTTCTGCTGGACTGTTCCCATGAGACACAGGTTCAAGACTGATTTGCATATAGCTGGGTCTGAACTGAGGTTAAAAAGTTATACAAAGAATGATGATCGATTCTACGAAGATCTGTGACTCTGGGTGAGTGTCTGAAAAGTTTCAGCACTCCATCCATCATCTACTTGTGTTTGCTTTGTTCGCCCAGAATTAGCAGGGTATGCCCAGACGTGGGTCGCTTGCACACTTTGCCACTGGATTCAAGCTAGCCAGGCTGATGAAGGGTGTTACCCAGTAACCGGTCCCATGATGCTTGTTTCCGGTTCAGAGAAGACCTTGCTTGGCTGTTCGGGTTGGACTGTTCGAATGAGACACAGGGTCAAGACTGATTTGCATATAGCTGGGTGCGAACTGAGGTGGCGAATTGAGCTTAAGAATGATGATGGATTCAACCCAGATCTGTGGCTGTAGGTGAGTGTCTGAAAAGTTTCAGTGCTCCGTCCATCATCTCCTTGTGTTGCATTGTTCGCCCTAAGTTGGCAGGGTATGCCCAAACGTGTGTCCTTTGCTCACTTTGCTACAGGATTCAAGCTAGCTTGGCTGATGAAGGGTGTTACCCAGAAACCAGTCCATGGATGCTTGTTTCCGGTTCAGGGAAGACCTGGCTTGGCAGTTCGGGCTGGACTGTTCCAATGAGGCACAGGGTCAAGACTGATTTCCATATAGCTGGGTGCGAACTGAGGTGGCGAAGTGAGCTTAAGAATGATGATGGATTTAACCCAGATCTGTGGCTGTGGGTGAGTGTCTGAAAAGTTTCAGTGCTCCGTCCATCATCTCCTGGTGTTTGCTTTGTTCGCCCTAAGTTGGCAGGGTATGCCCAGACATGGGCCCCTTGCACACTTTGCCACTGGATTCAAGCTAGCCAGGCAGGTGAAGGGTGTTGCCCAAAAACTGGTCCCAGGATGCTTGTTTCCGGTTCAGGGAAGACTTGGCTTGGCTGTCCGAGTTGGACTGTTCCCATGAGGCACAGGGTCAAGACTGATTTGTATATAGCTGGGTCTGAATTGCGGTGGCAAAATGAGCTAAAGAATGATTATGGATTCAACCCACATCTGTGACTGGGGCAAGTGTCTGAAAAATGTCAGTGCTCCGTCTATCATCTCCTGGTGTTTGCTTTGTTCGCCCTAAGTTGGCAGGGTATGCCCAGACGTGGGTCCCTTGCTCACTTTGCCACTGGAGTCAAGGTAGCCAGGCAGATAAAGGGTGTTACCCAGAAACCAGTCCCAGGATGCTTGTTTCTGGTTCAGGGAAGACTTGGCTTGGCTGTTCGGGCTGGACTGTTCCCATGAGACACAGGGTCAAGACTGATTTGTATATAGCTGGGTCTGAATTGCGGTGGCGAAATGAGCTAAAGAATGATGATGGATTCAACCCACATCTGTGACTGGGGGTGAGTGTCTGAAAAATGTCAGTGTTCCGTCCATCATCTCCTTGTGTTTGCTTCGTTCGACCTAAGTTGGCAGGGTATGCCCAGACATGGGCCCCTTGCACACTTTGCCACTGGATTCAAGTTAGCCAGGCTGATGAAGGGTGATACCCAAAAACCGGTCCCAGGATGCTTGTTTCCGGTTCAGGGAAGACCTGGCTTGCCTGTTTGGGCTGGACTGTTCCCATGAGGCACAGGGTCAAGACTGATATGCATATTGCTGGGTCTGAACTGAGGTGGCGAAGTGAGCTGAAGAATGATGATGGATTCAACCCACATCTGTGACTCGGGGTGAGTATCTGAAAAGTTTCAGCGCTCTGTCCATCATCTCCTTGTGTTTGCTTTGTTCGCCCTAATTTGGCAGGGTATGCCCAGACGTGGGTCCTTTGCTCACTTTGCCACAGGATTCAAGCTAGCTTGGGTGATGAAGGTTGTTACACAGAAACCAATCTCAGGATGCTTGTTTCCGGTTCAGGGAAGACCTGGCTTGGCAGTTCGGGCTGGATTGTTCCCATGAGGCACAGGGTCAAGACTGATTTGCATATAGCTGGATCCGAACTGAGGTGGCGGAGTGAGCTAAAGAATGATGATGGATTCAACCCACATCTGTGACCGTGGATGAGTGTCTGAAAAGTTTCAGCGCTCCGTCCACCATCTCTTTGTGTTTGCTTCGTTCGCCCTAAGTTGGCAGTGTTTGCCCAGACGTGGGTCCTTTTCTCACTTTGCTACAGGATTCAAACTAGCTTGGCTGATGAAGGGTGTTACCCAGAAACCAGTCCGTGGATGCTTGTTTCCGGTTCAGGGAAGACCTTGCTTGGCAGTTCGGGCTGGACTGTTCCAATGAGGCACAGGGTCAAGACTGATTTGCATATAGCTTGGTCCGAACTGAGGTGGCGAAGTGAGCTATAGAATGATGATGGATTCAACCCAGATTTGTGACTGTGGGTGAGTGTCTGAAAAGGTTAAGTGCTCCATCCATCATCTCCTTGTGTTTGCTCTGTTTGCCCTAAGTTGGAAAGGTATGGCCAGACGTGGGCCCCTTGCACACTTTGCCACTGGATTGAAGCTAGCAAGGCTGATGACGGGTGTTACCCAGAAACCAGTCCCAGGATGCTTGTTTCCAGTTCAGGGAAGACCTGGCTTGCCGGTTCGGGCTGGACTGTTCCCATGAGACACAGGTTCAAGACTGATTTGCATATAGCTGGGTCTGAACTGAGGTGGCGACGTGAGCTAAAGAATGATGATGGATTCAACCCACATCTGTGACTGTGGGTGAGTGTCTGAAAAAATTCAGCGCTCCGTCCATCATCTCCTTGTGTTTGCTTTGTTCGCCCAAAATTAGCAGGGTATGCCCAGACGTGGGTCGCTTGCACACTTTGCCACTGGATTCAAGATAGCCAGGCTGATGAAGGGTGTTACCCAGTAACCGGTCCCATGATGCTTGTTTCCGGTTCAGAGAAGACCTTGCTTGGCTGTTTGGGTTGGACTGTTCGAATGAGACACAGGGTCAAGACTGATTTGCATATAGCTGGGTCTGAATTGAGGTGGCGAAGTGAGCTAAAGAATGATGATGGATTCAACCCACATCTGTGACTGGGGCGAGTGTCTAAAAAGTTTCAGCGCTACGTCCATCATCTCCTTGTGTTTGCTTCGTTCGCCCTAAGTTGGCAGGGTATGCCCAAACGTGGGTCCTTTGCTCACTTTGCCACAGGATTCAAGCTAGCTTGGGTGATGAAGGTTGTTACACAGATACCAATCCCAGGCTGCTTGTTTCCGGTTCAGCGAATACCTGGCTTGGCAGTTCGGGCTGGACTGTTCCCATGAGGCACAGGGTCAAGACTGATGTGCATATTGCTGGGTCTGAACTGAGGTGGCGAAGTGAGCTAAAGAATGATGATGGATTCAACCCACATCTGTGACCGTGGATGAGTGTCTGAAAAGTTTCAGCGCTCCGTCCACCATCTCCTTGTGTTTGCTTCGTTCGCCCTAAGTTGGCAGTGTTTGCCCAGACGTGGGTCCTTTTCTCACTTTGCCACAGGATTCAATCTAGCTTGGCTGATGAAGGGTGTTACCCAGAAACCAGTCTGTGGATGCTTGTTTCCGGTTCAGGGAAGACCTGGCTTGGCAGTTCGGGCTGGACTGTTCCAATGAGGCACAGGGTCAAGACTGATTTGAATATAGCTTGGTCCGAACTGAGGTGGCGAAGTGAGCTAAAGAATGATGATGGATTCAACCCAGATTTGTGACTGTGGGTGAGTGTCTGAAAAGTTTAAGTGCTCCATCCATCATCTCCTTGTGTTTGCTTTGTTCGCCCTAAGTTGGAAGGGTATGGCCAGACGAGGGCCCCTTGCACACTTTGCCACTGGATTGAAGCTAGCAAGGCTGATGACGGGTGTTACCCAGAAACCAGTCCCAGGATGCTTGTTTCCGGTTCAGGGAAGACCTGGCTTGCCTGTTCGGGCTGGACTGTTCCCATGAGACACAGGTTCAAGACTGATTTGCATATAGCTGGGTCTGAACTGAGGGGGCGACGTGAGCTATAGAATGATGATGGATTCAACCCACATCTGTTACTTGGGGTGAGTGTCTGAAAAGTTTCAGCGCTCCGTCCATCATCTCCTTGTGTTTGCTTTGTTCGCCCTAAGTTGGCAGGGTATGCCCAGACGGGGGTCCTTTGCTCACTTTGCCACAGGATTCAAGCTAGCTTGGGTGATGAAGGTTGTTACACAGAAACCAATCCCAGGCTGCTTGTTTCCGGTTCAGCGAAGACCTGGCTTGGCAGTTCGGGCTGGACTGTTCCCATGAGGCACAGGGTCAAGACTGATGTGCATATTGCTGGGTCTGAACTGAGGTGGCGAAGTGAGCTAAAGAATGATGATGGATTTAATCCAGATCTGTGACTGGGGGTGAGTGTCTGAAAAGTTTCAGTGCTCCGTCCATCATCTCCTTGTGTTTGCTTTGTTCGCCCTAAGTTGGCAGGGTATGCTGAGACGTGGGCCTCTGCTCACTTTGCCACAGGATTCAAGCTAGCCTGGCTGATGAAGGGTGTTACCCAGAAACCAGTTCCAGGATGCTGGTTTCCGGTTCAGGGAAGACCTGGCTTGGGAGTTCGGGCTGGACTGTTCCCATGAGGCACAGGGTCAAGACTGATATGCATATTGCTGGGCCTGAACTGAGGTGGCGAAGTGAGCTAAAGAATGATGATGGATTCAACCCAGATTGGTGACTGGGGGTGAGTGTCTGAAAAGTTTCAGCGCTCCGTCCATCATCTCCTTGTGTTTGCTTTGTTCGCCCTAAATTAGCAGGGTATGCCGAGACGTGGGTCCTTACTCACTTTGCCACTGGATTCAAGCTAGCCTGGCTGCTGAAGGGTGTTACCCAGAAACCGGTCCAAGGATGCTTGTTTCCGGTTCAGGGAAGACCTGTCTTGGCTGTTCTGCTGGACTGTTCCCATGAGACACAGGTTCAAGACTGATTTGCATATAGCTGGGTCTGAACTGAGGTGAAAAAGTTATACAAAGAATGATGATCGATTCAACGAAGATCTGTGACTGTGGTTGAGTGTCTGAAAAGTTTCAGCACTACATCCATCATCTCCTTGTCTTTGCTTTGTTCGCCCTAAATTAGCAGGGTATGCCGAGACGTGGGTCCTTTGCTCACTTTGCCACAAGATTCAAGCTAGCCTGGCTGATGAAGGGTGTTACCCAGAAACCAGTCACAGGATGCTTGTTTCCTGTTCAGGGAAGACCTGGCTTGGCAGTTCGGGCTGGACTGTTCCCATGAGGCACAGGGTCAAGACTGATTTGCATATAGCTGGGTCCGAACTGAGGTGACGATTTGAGCTAAGGAATTATGATGGATTCAACCCGTATCTGTGACTCAGGGTGAGTGTCTGAAAAGTTTAAGTGCTCCATCCATCATCTCCTTGTGTTTGCTTTGTTCGCCCTAAGTTGGAAGGGTATGGCCAGACGTGGGACCCTTGCACACTTTGCCACTGGATTGAAGCTAGCAAGGCTGATGACGGGTGTTACCCAGAAACCAGTCCCAGGATGCTTGTTTCCGGTTGAGGGAAGACCTGGCTTGGCAGTTTGGGCTGGACTGTTCCCATGAGGCACAGGGTCAAGACTGATTTGCATATAGCTGGGTCCGAACTGAGGTGACGAAGTGAGCTAAAGAATGATGATGGATTCAATCCAGATCTGTGACTGGGGGTGAGTGTCTGAAAAGTTTCAGTTCTCCGTCCATCATCTCCTTGTGTTTGCTTTGTTCGCCCTAAGTTGGCAGGGTATGCCGAGACGTGGGTCCTCTGCTCACTTTGCCACAGGATTCAAGCTAGCCTAGCTGATGAAGGGTGTTACCCAGAAACCAGTTCCAGGATGCTGGTTTCCGGTTCAGGGAAGACCTGGCTTGGGAGTTCGGGCTGGACTGTTCCCATGAGGCACAGGGTCAACACTGATATGCATATTGCTGGGTCTGAAATGCGGTGGCGAAGTGAGCTAAAAGAATGATGATGGATTCAACCCAGATTGGTGACTGGGGGAGAGTGTCTGAAAAGTTTCAGCGCTCCATCCATCATCTCCTTGTGTTTGCTTTGTTCGCCCTAAATTAGCAGGGTATGCCGAGACGTGGGTCCTTACTCACTTTGCCACTGGATTCAAGCTAGCCTGGCTGATGAAGGGTGTTACCCAGAAACAGGTCCAAGGATGCTTATTTCCGGTTCAGGGAAGACCTGGTTTGGCTGTTCTGCTGGACTGTTCCCATGAGACACTGGTTCAAGACTGATTTGCATATAGTTGGGTCTGAACTGAGGTTAAAAATTTATACAAATAATGATGATGGATTCAACTAAGATCTGTGACTGTGGGTGAGTGTCTGAAAAGTTTCAGCACTCCATCCATCATCTCCTTGTGTTTGCTTTGTTCGCCCTAAATTAGCAGGGTATGCCGAGACGTGGCTCCTTTGCTCACTTTGCCACAAGATTCAAGCTAGCTTGGCTGATGAAGGATGTTACCCAGAAACCAGTTCCAGGATGCTTGTTTCCTGCTCAGGGAAGACCTGGCTTGGCATTTCGGGCTGGACTGGTCCCATGAGACACAGGGTCAAGACTGATTTGCATATAGCTGGGTCCGAACTGAGGTGGCGAAGTGAGCTAAAGAATGATGATGGATTCAACCCGGAACTGTGACTATGGGTGAGTGTCTGAAAAGTTTCAGCGCTCCGTCCATCAACTCCTTGTGTTTGCTTTGTTCGCCCTAAGTTGGCAGGGTATGCCCAGACGTAGGTCCCTTGCACATTCTGCCACTGGATTCAAGTTAGCCATGCTGATGAAGGGTGTTACCCAAAAACCGGTCCCAGGATGCTTGTTTCTGGTTAAGAGAAGACCTTGCTTGGCTGTTCGGGCTGGACTGTTCGAATGAGACACAGGGTCAAGACTGATTTGCATATAGCTGGGTCTGAATTGAGGTGGCGAAGTGAACTAAAGAATGATGATGGATTCAACCCACATCTGTGACTCGGGGTGAGTGTCTGAAAAGTTTCAGCGCTCCGTCCATCATCTCCTTGTGTTTGCTTTGTTCGCCCTAAGTTGGCAGGGTATGGCCAGACGTGGGTCCTTTGCTCACTTTGCTACAGGATTCAAGCTAGCTTGGCTGATGAAGGGTGTTACCCAGAAACCAGTCCGTGGATGCTTGTTTCCGGTTCAGGGAAGACCTGGCTTGGCAGTTCGGGCTGGACTGTTCCAATGAGGATCAGGGTCAATACTGATTTCCATATAGCTGGGTCCGAACTGAGGTGGCAAACTGAGCTTAAGAATGATGATGGATTCAACCCAGATCTGTGGCTGTGGGTGAGTGTCTGAAAAGTTTCAGTGCTCCGTTCATCATCTCCTGGTGTTTGCTTTGTTCGCCCTAAGTTGGCAGGGTATGCCCAGACGTGGGCCCCTTGCACACTTTGCCACTGGATTCAACCTAGCCAGGCTGATGAAGGGTGTTGCCCAAAAACTGGTCCCAGGATGCTTGTTTCCGGTTCAGGGAAGACTTGGCTTGGCTGTTGGGGCTGGACTGTTCCCATGAGACACAGGGTCAAGACTGATTTGTATATAGTTGGGTCTGAATTGCGGTGGCAAAATGAGCTAAAGAATGATGATGGATTCAACCCGCATCTGTGACTCGGGGTGAGTGTCTGAAAAGTTTTAGTGCTCTGTCCATCATCTCCTTGTGTTTGCTTTGTTTGCCCTAATTTGGCAGGGTATGCCCAGACGTGGGTCCTTTGCTCACTTTGCCACAGGATTCAAGCTACCTTGGGTGATGAAGGTTGTTACACAGAAACCAATCCCAGGATGCTGGTTTTCGGTTCAGGGAAGACCTGGCTTGGCAGTTCGGGCTGGACTGTTCCCATGAGGCACAGGGTCAAGACAGATTTGCATATAGCTGGGTCCGAACTGAGGTGGCGAAGTAAGCTAAAGAATGATGATTGATTCAACCCACATCTGTGACTGTGGATGAGTGTCTGAAAAGTTTCAGCGCTCCGTCCACCATCTCCTTGTGTTTGCTTCGTTCGCCCTAAGTTGGCAGTGTTTGCCCAGACGTGGGTCCTTTTCTCACTTTGCTACAGGTTTCAATCTAGCTTGGCTGATGAAGGGTGTTACCCAGAAACCAGTCCGTGGATGCTTGTTTCCGGTTCAGGGAAGACCTGGCTTGGCAGTTCGGGCTGGACTTTTCCAATGAGGCACAGGGTCAAGACTGATTTGCATATAGCTTGGTCGGAACTGAGGTGGCGAAGTGAGCTAAAGAATGATGATGGATTCAACCCAGATTTGTGACTGTGGGTGAGTGTTTGAAAAGTTTAAGTGCTCCATCCATCATCTCCTTGTGTTTGCTTTGTTCGCCCTAAGTTGGAAGGGTATGGCCAGACGTGGGCCCCTTGCACACTTTGCCACTGGATTGAAGCTAGCAAGGCTGATGACGGGTGTTACCCAGAAACCAGTCCCAGGATGCTTGTTTCCGGTTCAGGGAAGACCTGGCTTGCCTGTTCGGGCTGGACTGTTCCCATGAGACTTAGGTTCAAGACTGATTTGCATATAGCTGGGTCTGAACTGAGGTGGCGACGTGAGCTAAAGAATGATGATGGATTCAACCCACATCTCTAACTTGGGGTGAGTGTCTGAAAAGTTTCAGCGCTCTGTCCATCATCTCCTTGTGTTTGCTCTGTTCGCCCTAAGTTGACAGGGTATGCCCAGACGGGGGTCCTTTGCTCACTTTGCCACAGGATTCAAGCTAGCTTGGGTGATGAAGGTTGTTACACAGAAACCAATCCCAGGCTGCTTGTTTCCGGTTCAGCGAAGACCTGGCTTGGCAGTTCGGGCTGGACTGTTCCCATGAGGCACAGGGTCAAGACTGATTTGCATATAGCTGGGTCCGAACTGAGGTGACGAAGTGAGCTAAAGAATGATGATGGATTCAATCCAGATCAGTGACTGGGGGTGAGTGTCTGAAAAGTTTGAGCGCTCCGTCCATCATCTCCTTGTGTTTGCTTTGTTCGCCCTAAGTTGGCAGGGTATGCTGAGACGTGGGCCTCTGCTCACTTTGCCACAGGATTCAAGCTAGCCTGGCTGATGAAGGGTGTTACCCAGAAACCAGTTCCAGGATGCTGGTTTCCGGTTCAGGGAAGACCTGGCTTGGGAGTTCGGGCTGGCTGTTCCCATGAGGCACAGGGTCAAGACTGATATGCATATTGCTGGGCTTGAACTGAGGTGGCGAAGTGAGCTAAAGAATGATGATGGATTCAACCCAGATTGGTGACTGGGGTTGAGTGTCTGAAAAGTGTCAGCGCTCCGTCCATCATCTCCTTGTGTTTGCTTTGTTCACCCTAAATTAGCAGGGTATGCCGAGACGTGGGTCCTTACTCACTTTGCCACTGAATTCAAGCTAGCCTGGCTGATGAAGGGTGTTACCCAGAAACCGGTCCAAGGATGCTTGTTTCCGGTTCAGGGAAGACCTGTCTTGGCTGTTCTGCTGGACTATTCCCATGGGACACAGGTTCAAGACTGATTTGCATATAGCTGGGTCTGAACTGAGGTTAAAAAGTTATACAAAGAATGATGATCGATTCAACGAAGATCTGTGACTGTGGTTGAGTGTCTGAAAAGTTTCAGCACTCCATCCATCATCTCCTTGTGTTTGCTTTGTTCGCCCTAAATTAGCAGGGTATGCCGAGACGTGGGTCCTTTGCTCACTTTGCCACAAGATTCAAGCTAGCCTGGCTGATGAAGGGTGTTACCCAGAAACCAGTCCCAGGATGCTTGTTTCTGGTTCAGGGAAGACCTGGCTTGGCAGTTCGGGCTGGACTGTTCCCATGAGGCACAGGGTCAAGACTGATTTGCATATTGCTGGGTCCTAACTGAGGTGGCGAAGTGAGCTAAAGAATGATGATGATTCAACTCACATCTGTGACCGTGGATGAGTGTCTGAAAAGTTTCAGCGCTCCGTCCATCATCTCCTTGTGTTTGCTTCGTTCGCAGTAAGTTGGCAGTGTTTGCCCAGACGTGGGTCCCTTTCTCACTGTGCTACAGGATTCAATCTAGCTTGGCTGATGAAGGGTGTTACCCAGAAACCAGTCTGTGGATGCTTGTTTCCGGTTCAGGGAAGACCTGGCTTGGCAGTTCGGGCTGGACTGTTCCAATGAGGCACAGGGTCAAGACTGATTTGCATATAGCTTGGTCCGAACTGAGGTGACGAAGTGAGCTAAAGAATGATGATGGATTCAACCCAGATTTGTGACTGTGGGTGAGTGTCTGAAAAGTTTAAGTGCTCCACCCTTCATCTCCTTGTGTTTGCTTTGTTCGCCCTAAGTTGGAAGGGTATGGCCAGACGTGGGACCCTTGCACACTTTGCCACTGGATTGAAGCTAGCAAGGCTGATGACGGGTGTTACCCAGAAACCAGTCCCAGGATGCTTGCTTCCGGTTCAGGGAAGACCTGGCTTGCCTGTTCAGGCTGGACTGTTCCCATGAGACACAGGTTCAAGACTGATTTGCATATAGTTGGGTCTGAACTGAGGTGGCGACGTGAGCTAAAGAATGATGATGGATTCAACCCACATCTGTGACTCGGGGTGAGTGTCTGAAAAGTTTCATCGCTCTGTCCATCATCTCCTTGTGTTTGCTTTGTTCGCCCTAAGTTGGCAGGGTATGCCCAGACGGGGGTCCTTTGCTTACTTTGCCACAGGATTCAAGCTAGCTTGGGTGATGAAGGTTGTTACACAGAAACCAATCCCAGGATGCTTGTTTCCGGTTCAGGGAAGACCTGGCTTGGCAGTTTGGGCTGGACTGTTCCCATGAGGCACAGGGTCAAGACTGATTTGCATATAGCTGGGTCCGAACTGAGGTGACGAAGTGAGCTAAAGAATGATGATGGATTCAATCCAGATCTGTGACTGGGGGTGAGTGTCTGAAAAGTTTCAGTGCTCCGTCCATCATCTCCTTGTGTTTGCTTTGTTCGCCCTAAGTTGGCAGGGTATGCCGAGACGTGGGTCCTCTGCTCACTTTGCCACAGGATTCAAGCTAGCCTGGCTGATGAAGGGTGTTACCCAGAAACCAGTTCCAGGATGCTGGTTTCCGGTTCAGGGAAGACCTGGCTTGGGAGTTCGGGCTGGACTGTTCCCATGAGGCACAGGGTCAACACTGATATGCATATTGCTGGGTCTGAACTGCGGTGGCGAAGTGAGCTAAAATAATGATGATGAATTCAACCCAGATTGGTGACTGGGCGAGAGTGTCTGAAAAGTTTCAGCGCTCCGTCCATCATCTCCTTGTGTTTGCTTTGTTCGCCCTAAATTAGCAGGGTATGCCGAGACGTGGGTCCTTACTCACTTTGCCACTGGATTCAAGCTAGCCTGGCTGATGAAGGGTGTTACCCAGAAACAGGTCCAAGGATGCTTGTTTCCGGTTCAGGGAAGACCTGGTTTGGCTGTTCTGCTGGACTGTTCCCATGAGACACTGGTTCAAGACTGATTTGCATATAGTTGGGTCTGAACTGAGGTTAAACAGTTATACAAATAATGATGATGGATTCAACTAAGATCTGTGACTGTGGGTGAGTGTCTGAAAAGTTTCAGCACTCCATCCATCATCTCCTTGTGTTTGCTTTGTTCGTCCTAAATTAGCAGGGTATGCCGAGACGTGGCTCCTTTGCTCACTTTGCCACAAGATTCAAGCTAGCTTGGCTGATGAAGGGTGTTACCCAGAAACCAGTTCCAGGATGCTTGCTTCCTGCTCAGGGAAGACCTGGCTTGGCATTTCGGGCTGGACTGGTCCCATGAGACACAGGGTCGAGACTGATTTGCATATAGCTGGGTCCGATCTGAGGTGGCGAAGTGAGCTAAAGAATGATGATGGATTCAACCCGGATCTGTGACTATGGGTGAGTGTCTGAAAAGTTTCAGCGCTCCGTCCATCAACTCCTTGTGTTTGCATTGTTCGCCCTAAGTTGGCAGTGTATGCCCAGACGTAGGTCCCTTGCACATTTTGCCACTGGATTCAATTTAGCCATGCTGATGAAGGGTGTTACCCAAAAACCGGTCCCAGGATGCTTGTTTCTGGTTAAGAGAAGACCTTGCTTGGCTGTTCGGGCTGGACTGTTCGAATGAGACACAGGGTCAAGACTGATTTGCATATAGCTGGGTCTGAATTGAGGTGGCGAAGTGAGCTAAAGAATGATGATGGATTCAACCCACATCTGTGACTCGGGGTGAGTGTCTGAAAAGTTTCAGCGCTCCGTCCATCATCTCCTTGTGTTTGCTTTGTTCGCCCTAAGTTGGCAGGATATGGCCAGACGTGGGTCCTTTGCTCACTTTGCTACAGGATTCAAGCTAGCTTGGCTGATAAAGGGTGTTACCCAGAAACCAGTCCGTGGATGCGTATTTCCGGTTCAGGGAAGACCTGGCTTGGCAGTTCGGGCTGGACTGTTCCAATGAGGCTTAGGGTCAAGACTGATTTCCATATAACTGGGTCCGAACTGAGGTGGCGAACTGAGCTTAAGAATGATGATGGATTCAACCCAGATCTGTGGCTGTGGGTGAGTGTCTGAAAAGTTTCAGTGCTCCTTCCATCATCTCCTGGTGTTTGCTTTGTTCGCCCTAAGTTGGCAGGGTATGCCCAGACGTGGGCCCCTTGCACACTTTGCCACTGGTTTCAACCTAGCCAGGCTGATGAAGGGTGTTGCCCAAAAATTGGTCCCAGGATGCTTGTTTCCGATTCAGGGAAGACTTGGCTTGGCTGTTTGGGCTGGACTGTTCCCATGAGACACAGGGTCAAGACTGATTTTTATATAGTTGGGTCTGAATTGCGGTGGCGAAATGAGCTAAAGAATGATGATGGATTCAACCCGCATCTTTGACTGGGGGTGGGTGTCTGAAAAATGTCAGTGTTCCGTCCATCATCTCCTTGTGTTTGCTTCGTTCGACCTAATTTGGCAGGGTATGCCCAGACGTGGGCCCCTTGCACACTTTGCCACTGGATTCAAGCTAGCCAGGCTGATGAAGGGTGTTGCCCAAAAACTGGTCCCAGGATGCTTATTTCCGGTTCAGGGAAGACCTGGCTTGCCTGTTCGGGCTGGACTGTTCCCATGAGACACAGGTTCAAGACTGATTTGCATATAGTTGGGTCTGAACTGAGGTGGCGAAGTGAGCTAAAGAATGATGATGGATTCAACCCAGATTTGTGACTGTGGGTGAGTGTCTGAAAAGTTTAAGTGCTCCATCCATCATCTCCTTGTGTTTGCTTTGTTCGCCCTAAGTTGGAAGGGTATGCCCAGACGTGGGTCCTTTGCTCACTTTGCCACAGGATTCAAGCTACCTTGGGTGATGAAGGTTGTTACACAGAAACCAATCCCAGGATGCTTGTTTTCGGTTCAGGGAAGACCTGGCTTGGCAGTTCGGGCTGGACTATTCCCATGAGGCACAGGGTCAAGACAGATTTGCATATAGCTGGGTCCGAACTGAGGTGGCGAAGTGAGCTAAAGAATGATGATTGATTCAACCCACATCTGTGACCGTGGATGAGTGTCTGAAAAGTTTCAGCGCTCTGTCCACCATCTCCTTGTGTTTGCTTCGTTCGCCCTAAGTTGGCAGTGTTTGCCCAGAGGTGGGTCCTTTTCTCACTTTGCTACAGGATTCAATCTAGCTTGGCTGATGAAGGGTGTTACCCAGAAACCAGTCCGTGGATGCTTGTTTCCGGTTCAGGGAAGACCTGGCTTGGCAGTTCGGGCTGGACTGTTCCAATGAGGCACAGGGTCAAGACTGATTTGCATATAGCTTGGTCCGAACTGAGGTGGCGAAGTGAGCTAAAGAATGATGATGGATTCAACCCAGATTTGTGACTGTGGGTGAGTGTCTGAAAAGTATAAGTGCTCCATCCATCATCTCCTTGTGTTTGCTTTGTTCGCCCTAAGTTGGCAGGGTATGCCCCGACGTAGGTCCCTTGCACACTTTGCCACTGGATTCCAGTTAGCCAGGCTGATGAAGGGTGTTACCCAAAAACCGGTCCCAGGATGCTTGTTTCCGGTTAAGAGAAGACCTCGCTTGGCTGTTCGGGCTGGACTGTTCGAATGAGACACAGGGTCAAGACTGATTTGCATATAGCTGGGTCTGAATTTAGGTGGCGAAGTGAGCTAAAGAATGATGATGTATTCAACCCAAATCTGTGACTCGGGGTGAGTGTCTGAAAAGTTTCAGCGCTCTGTCCATCATCTCCTTGTGTTTGCTTTGTTCGCCCTAAGTTGGCAGGGTATGCCCAGACGTAGATCCTTTGCTCACTTTGCCACAGTATTTAAGCTAGCTTGGCTGATGAAGGGTTTTACCCAGAAACCAGTCCGTGGATGCTTGTTTCCGTTTCAGGGAAGACCTGGTTTGGCAGTTCGGGCTGGACTGTTCCCATGAGGCACAGTGTCAAGACTGATTTGCATATAGCTGGGTCCGAGCTGAGGTGGCGAAGTGAACTAAAGAATGATGATGGATTCAACCCAGATCTGTGACCGTGGGTGCGTGTCTGAAAGGTTTCAGCGCTCCGTCCATCATCTCCTTGTGTTTGCTTACTTTGCCCTACGTTGTCATGGTATGCCCAGACGTGGGTCCTCTGCTCACTTTACCACAGGATTCCAGCTAGCTTGGCTGATGAAGGGTGTTACCCAAAAACCAGTCCCAGGATGCTTGTTTCTGGTTCAGGGAAGACCTGGCTTGGCAGTTCGGGCTGGACTGTTCCCTTGAGGCACAGGGTCAAGACTGATTTGCATATAGCTGGGTCCGAACTGAGGTGGCGAAGTGAGCTAAAGAATGATGATGGATTCAACCCAGATCTGTGACTGTGGGTGAGTGTCTGAAAAGTTTCAGCGCTCCGTCCATCATCTCCTTGTGTTTGCTTTGTTGGCCCAAAGATAGCAGGGTATGCCCAGACGTGGGTCCCATGCACACTTTGCCACTGGATTCAAGCTAGCCAGGCTGCTGAAGGGTGTTACCCAGAAACCGGTCCCTGGATGCTTGGTTCAGGGAAGATGTGGCTTGCCTGTTCGGGCTGGACTGTTCCCATGAAACACAGGTTCAAGACTGATTTGCATATAGCTGGGTCTGAACTGAGGTGGCTAAGTGAGCTAAAGAATGATGATGGATTCAACCCACATCTGTGACTCGGGGTGAGTGTCTGAAAAGTTTCAGCGCTCTGTCCATCATCTCCTTGTGTTTGCTTTGTTCGCCCTAAGTTGGCAAGGTATGCCCAGACGTGGGTCCTTTGCTCACTTTGCTATAGGATTCAAGCTAGCTTGGGTGATGAAGGGTGTTACCCAGAAACCGGTCCCTGGATGAATGTTTCCGGTTCAGGGAAGACCTGGCTTGGCAGTTCGGGCTGGACCGTTCCCATGAGGCACAGGGTCAAGACTGATTTGCATATAGCTGGGTCCAAACTGAGGTGGCGAAGTGAGCTAAAGAATAATGATGGATTCAATCCAGATCTGTGACTGGGGGTGAGTGTCTGAAAAGTTTCAGCGCTCCGTCCATCATCTCCTTGTGTTTGCATTGTAAGCCCTAAGTTGGCAGGGTATGCCCAGACATGGGTCCCTTGCTTACTTTGCCACTCTATTCAAGCTAGCCAGGCTGATGAATGGTGTTACCCAGAAACCGGTCCCAGGATGCTTGTTTTGGGTTCAGGGAGGACCTGGCTTGGCAGTTCAGGCTGGAATGTTCCCATGAGGCACAGGGTCAAGACTGATTTGCATATAGTTGTGTCTGAACTGAGGTGGCGAAGTGAGTTAAAGAATGATGATGGATTCAACCCACATCTGTGACTGTGGGTGAGAATCTGAAATGTTTCAGGGCTCCGTCCATCATCTCCTTGTGTTTGCTTTGTTTGCCCTAAGTTGGCAGGGTATGCCAGACATGGGTCCCTTACTCACTTTGCCACTGGATTCAAGCTAGCCTGGCGCATGAAGGGTGTTACCCTGCAACCAGTCCCAGGATGCTTGTTTCCAGCTAAGGGAAGACCTGGCTTGGAAGTTTGGGCCGGACTGTTCCCATGAGGCACAGCGTCAAGACTGATTTGCATATACCTGGGTCCGAACTGAGGTGGCGAAGTGAGCTAAAGTAATGATGATGGATTCAACCCAGATCTGTGACTGTGGGTGAGTGTCTGAAAAGTTTCAGCGCTCCGTCCATCATCTCCTTGTGTTTGCTTTGTTCACCCTTAGTTGGCAGGGTATGCCCAGACGTGGGTCCCTTGCACACTTTGCCACTGGATTCAAGCTAGCCAGGCTGATGAAGGGTGTTACCCAAAAACCGGTCCCAGGAAGCTTGTTTCCGGTTCAGGGAAGACCTGGCGTGCCTGTTCGGGCTAGACTGTTCCCATGAGACACAGGTTCAAGACTGATTTGCGTGGATACAAGAAGTCCTATGTTCAGACCAGAATGGTAGCGCTAGAGGGGTAGCAATATTGATCAGAGCTAATGCAGGGATTAAGGTTGGGAAATATGATACTGACCAGTCAGGAAGGTGGCTGGTGGCGTCTCTACAATGTCAGAGTATTCCTTTTGTATGTGCTGTATATTATGGCCCTAATCAAGATCTTCCAGGGGCACTCCTGAAGCTTAGAACAACTCTTTTAGACTACACAGGGCTAGTTATCTTAGGGGGCGATTTCAATTTGATTTTGGATGACAAGCTGGATCGAACATCGAGGGTTACATTTACACCCCCAGCGAAATCCCGGAGAGAGCTCAAAAACTTATTAAAGATTATAACCTTATGGATGTCTGGAGAGTTAGAAACAGCACAAAGAGGGACTTCTCTTTCTATAGCCGTAGACATGGCCACCATTCCAGAATAGATTTTTTCCTTATTGATCAGGTGTTACTTGCGGCCGTTGACACTACCGAATATGCCCCAGCTATCCTGTTGGACCACTCAACAGTGGAGTTAATCATTATTTTCAAAGTAAAAGAAATACAAAGGAGATGGACTCTAGATAGATCTATGCTACTAGAGGATGGGACAAAAATGGAACTGATAATTTTGACTGAGGACTTCTTTAAAAATAACACAGGCTCAGCCACCCAACAAGTGGTCTGGGAAACATGACTGATTTGCATATAGCTGGGTCTGAATTTAGGTGGCGAAGTGAGCTAAAGAATGATGATGGATTCAACCCAAATCTGTGACTTCGGGTGAGTATCTGAAAAGTTTCAGCGCTCTGTCCATCATCTCCTTGTGTTTGCTTTGTTCGCCCTAAGTTGGCAGAGTATGCCCAGACGTGGGTCCTTTGCTCACTTTGCCACAGGATTCAAGCTAGCTTGGCTGATGAAGGGTGTTACCCAGAAACCAGTCCGTGGATGCTTGTTTCCGGTTCAGGGAAGACCTGGTTTGGCAGTTCGGGCTGGACTGTTCCCATGAGGCACAGTGTCAAGACTGATTTGCATATAGCTGGGTCCGAACTGAGGTGGCGAAGTGAGCTAAAGAATGATGATGGATTCAACCCAGATCTGTGAACGTGGGTGAGTGTCTGAAAGGTTTCAGCGCTCCGTCCATCACCTCCTTGTGTTTGCTTTGTTCGCCCAAAGTTAGCAGGGTATGCCCAGACGTGGGTCCCTTGCACACTTTGCCACTGGATTCAAGCTAGCCAGGCTGCTGAAGGGTGTTACCCAGAAACCGGTCCCTGGATGCTTGGTTCAGGGAAGACCTGGCTTGCCTGTTCGGGCTGGACTGTTCCCATGAAACTCAGGTTCAAGACTGATTTGCATATAGCTGGGTCTGAACTGAGGTGGCGAAGTGAGCTAAAGAATGATGATGGATTCAACCCACATCTGTAACTCGGGGTGAGTGTCTGAAAAGTTTCAGCGCTCTGTCCATCATCTCCTTGTGTTTGCTTTGTTCGCCCTAAGTTGGCAAGGTATGCCCAGACGTGGGTCCTTTGCTCACTTTGCCATAGGATTCAAGCTAGCTTGGGTGATGAAGGGTGTTACCCAGAAACCGGTCCCTGGATGAATATTTCCGGTTCAGGGAAGACCTGGCTTGGCAGTTCGGGCTGGACCGTTCCCATGAGGCACAGGGTCAAGACTGATTTACATATAGCTGGGTCCGAACTGAGGTGGCGAAGTGAGCTAAAGAATAATGATGGATTCAATCCAGATCTGTGACTGGGGGTGAGTGTCTGAAAAGTTTCAGCGCTCCGTCCATCATCTCCTTGTGTTTGCATTGTAAGCCCTAAGTTGGCAGGGTATGCCCAGACATGGGTCCCTTGCTTACTTTGCCACTCTATTCAAGCTAGCCAGGCTGATGAATGGTGTTACCCAGAAACCGGTCCCAGGATGCTTGTTTTGGGTTCAGGGAGGACCTGGCTTGGCAGTTCAGGCTGAAATGTTCCCATGAGGCACAGGGTCAAGACTGATTTGCATATAGTTGGGTCTGAACTGAGGTGGCGAAGTGAGTTAAAGAATGATGATGGATTCAACCCACATCTGTGACTGTGGGTGAGAATCTGAAATGTTTCAGGGCTCCGTCCATCATCTCCTTGTGTTTGCTTTGTTTGCCCTAAGTTGGCAGGGTATGCCAGACATGGGTCCCTTACTCACTTTGCCACTGGATTCAAGCTAGCCTGGCGCATGAAGGGTGTTACCCTGCAACCAGTCCCAGGATGCTTGTTTCCGGCTAAGGGAAGACCCGGCTTGGAAGTTCAGGCCGGACTGTTCCCATGAGGCACAGCGTCAAGACTGATTTGCATATACCTGGGTCCGAACTGAGGTGGCGAAGTGAGCTAAAGTAATGATGATGGATTCAACCCAGATCTGTGACTGTGGGTGAGTGTCTGAAAAGTTTCAGCGCTCTGTCCATCATCTCCTTGTGTTTGCTTTGTTCACCCTTAGTTGGCAGGGTATGCCCAGACGTGGGTCCCTTGCACACTTTGCCACTGGATTCAAGCTAGCCAGGCTGATGTAGGGTGTTACCCAAAAAACGGTCCCAGGAAGCTTGTTTCCGGTTCAGGGAAGACCTGGCGTGCCTGTTCGGGCTGGACTGTTCCCATGAGACACAGGTTCAAGACTGATTTGCGTGGATACAAGAAGTCCTATGTTCAGACCAGAATGGTAGCACTAGAGGGGTAGCAATATTGATCAGAGCTAATGCAGGGATTAAGGTTGTGAAATATGATACTGGCCAGTCAGGAAGGTGGCTGGTGGTGTCTCTACAATGTCAGAGTATTCCTTTTGTATGTGCTGTATATTATGGCCCTAATCAAGATCTTCCTGGGGCACTCCTGAAGCTTAGAACAACTCTTTTAGACTACACAGGGCCAGTTATCTTAGGGGGCGATTTCAATTTGATTTTGGATGACCAGCTGGATCGAACATCGAGGGTTAAATTTACACCCCCAGCGAAATCCCGGAGAGAGCTCAAAAACTTAGTTAAAGATTATAACCTTATGGATGTCTGGAGAGTTAGAAACAGCACAAAGAGGGACTTCTCTTTCTATAGCCGTAGACATGGCCACCATTCCAGAATAGATTTTTTCCTTATTGATCAGGTGTTACTTGCGGCCGTTGACACTACCGAATATGCCCCAGCTATCCTGTCGGACCACTCAACAGTGGAGTTAATCATTATTTTCAAAGTAAAAGAAATACAAAGGAGATGGACTCTAGATAGATCTATGCTACTAGAGGATGGGACAAAAATGGAACTGATAATTTTGACTGAGGACTGCTTTAATAATAACACAGGCTCAGCCACCCAACAAGTGGTCTGGGAAACATGACTGATTTGCATATAGCTGGGTCTGAATTTAGGTGGCGAAGTGAGCTAAAGAATGATGATGGATTCAACCCAAATCTGTGACTTCGGGTGAGTATCTGAAAAGTTTCAGCACTCTATCCATCATCTCCTTGTGTTTGCTTTGTTCGCCCTAAGTTGGCAGAGTATGCCCAGACGTGGGTCCTTTGCTCACTTTGCCACAGGATTCAAGCTAGCTTGGCTGATGAAGGGTGTTACCCAGAAACCAGTCCGTGGATGCTTGTTTCCGGTTCAGGGAAGACCTGGTTTGGCAGTTCGGGCTGGACTGTTCCCATGAGGCACAGTGTCAAGACTGATTTGCATATAGCTGGGTCTGAACTGAGGTGGCGAAGTGAGCTAAAGAATGATGATGGATTCAACCCAGATCTGTGACCGTGGGTGAGTGTCTGAAAGGTTTCAGCGCTCTGTCCATCATCTCCTTGTGTTTGCTTACTTTGCCCTACGTTGTCATGGTATGCCCAGACGTGGGTCCTTTGCTCACTTTACCACAGGATTCCAGCTAGCTTGGCTGATGAAGGGTGTTACCCAAAAACCAGTCCCAGGATGCTTGTTTCAGGTTCTGGGAAGACCTGGCTTGGCAGTTCGGGCTGGACTGTTCCCTTGAGGCACAGGGTCAAGACTGATTTGCATATAGCTGGGTCCGAACTGAGGTGGCGAAGTGAGCTAAAGAATGATGATGGATTCAACCCAGATCTGTGACTGTGGGTGAGTGTCTGAAAAGTTTCAGCGCTCCGTCCATCACCTCCTTGTGTTTGCTTTGTTCGCCCAAAGTTAGCAGGGTATGCCCAGACGTGGGTCCCTTGCACACTTTGCCACTGGATTCAAGCTAGCCAGGCTGCTGAAGGGTGTTACCCAGAAACCGGTCCCTGGATGCTTGGTTCAGGGAAGACCTGGCTTGCCTGTTCGGGCTGGACTGTTCCCATGAAACTCAGGTTCAAGACTGATTTGCATATAGCTGGGTCTGAACTGAGGTGGCGAAGTGAGCTAAAGAATGATGATGGATTCAACCCACATCTGTGACTCGGGGTGAGTGTCTGAAAAGTTTCAGCGCTCTATCCATCATCTCCTTGTGTTTGCTTTGTTCGCCCTAAGTTGGCAGGGTATGCCCAGACGTGGGTCCTTTGCTCACTTTGCCACAGGATTCAAGCTAGCTTGGCTGATGAAGGGTGTTACCCAGAAACCAGTCCGTGGATGCTTGTTTCCGGTTCAGAGAAGACCTGGTTTGGCAGTTCGGGCTGGACTATTCCCATGAGGCACAGTGTCAAGACTGATTTGCATATAGCTGGGTCCGAACTGAGGTGGCGAAGTGAGCTAAAGAATGATGATGGATTCAACCCAGATCTGTGACCGTGGGTGAGTGTCTGAAAGGTTTCAGCGCTCCGTCCATCATCTCCTTGTGTTTGCTTAAGGTCCCTTGCTTACTTTGCCACTCTATTCAAGCTAGCCAGGCTGATGAATGGTGTTACCCAGAAACCGGTCCCAGGATGCTTGTTTTGGGTTCAGGAAGGACCTGGCTTGGCAGTTCAGGCTGGAATGTTCCCATGAGGCACAGGGTCAAGACTGATTTGCATATAGCTGGGTCTGAACTGAGGTGGCGAAGTGAGTTAAAGAATGATGATGGATTCAACCCACATCTGTGACTGTGGGTGAGAATCTGAAAAGTTTCAGTGCTCCGTCCATCATCTCCTTGTGTTTGCTTTGTTTGCCCTAAGTTGGCAGGGGACATGGGTCCCTTGCTCACTTTGCCACTGGATTCAAGCTAGCCTGGCGCATGAAGGGTGTTACCCAGCAACCAGTCCCAGGATGCTTGTTTCCGGCTAAGGGAAGACCCGGCTTGGAAGTTCGGGCTGGACTGTTCCCATGAGGCACAGCGTCAAGACTGATTTGCATATACCTGGGTCCGAACTGAGGTGGCGAAGTGAGCTAAAGTAATGATGATGGATTCAACCCAGATCTGTGACTGTGGGGGAGTGTCTGAAAAGTTTCAGCGCTCCGTCCATCATCTCCTTGTGTTTGCTTTGTTCACCCTAAGTTGGCAGGGTATGCCCAGACGTGGGTCCCTTGCACACTTTGCCACTGGTTTCAAGCTATCCAGGCTGACGAAGGGTGTTACCCAAAAACCGGTCCCAGGAAGCTTGTTTCCGGTTCAGGGAAGACCTGGCGTGCCTGTTCGGGCTGGACTGTTCCCATGAGACACAGGTTCAAGACTGATTTGCGTGGATACAAGAAGTCCTATGTTCAGACCAGAATGGTAGCACTAGACAGGTAGCAATATTGATCAGAGCTAATGCAGGGATTAAGGTTGTGAAATATGATACTGACCAGTCAGGAAGGTGGCTGGTGGCCTCTCTACAATGTCAGAGTATTCCTTTTGTATGTGCTGTATATTATGGCCCTAATCAAGATCTTCCAGGGGCACTCCTGAAGCTTAGAACAACTCTTTTAGACTACACAGGGCCAGTTATCTTAGGGGGCGATTTCAATTTGATTTTGGATGACAAGCTGGATCGAACATCGAGGGTTAAATTTACACCCCCAGCGAAGTCCCGGAGAGAGCTCAAAAACTTAGTTAAAGATTATAACCTTATGGATGTCTGGAGAGTTAGAAACAGCACAAAGAGGGACTTCTCTTTCTATAGCCGTAGACATGGCCACCATTCCAGAATAGATTTTTTCCTTATTGATCAGGTGTTACTTGCGGCCGTTGACACTACCGAATATGCCCCAGCTATCCTGTCGGACCACTCAACAGTGGAGTTAATCATTATTTTCAAAGTAAAAGAAATACAAAGGAGATGGACTCTAGATAGATCTATGCTACTAGAGGATGGGACAAAAATGGAACTGATAATTTTGACTGAGGACTGCTTTAATAATAACACAGGCTCAGCCACCCAACAAGTGGTCTGGGAAACATGACTGATTTGCATATAGCTGGGTCTGAATTTAGGTGGGGAAGTGAGATAAAGAATGATGATGGATTCAACCCAAATCTGTGACTTCGGGTGAGTATCTGAAAAGTTTCAGCGCTCTATCCATCATCTCCTTGTGTTTGCTTTGTTCGCCCTAAGTTGGCAGAGTATGCCCAGACGTGGGTCCTTTGCTCACTTTGCCACAGGATTCAAGCTAGCTTGGCTGATGAAGGGTGTTACCCAGAAACCAGTCCGTGGATGCTTGTTTCCGGTTCAGGGAAGACCTGGTTTGGCAGTTCGGGCTGGACTGTTCCCATGAGGCACAGTGTCAAGACTGATTTGCATATAGCTGGGTCTGAACTGAGGTGGCGAAGTGAGCTAAAGAATGATGATGGATTCAACCCAGATCTGTGACCGTGGGTGAGTGTCTGAAAGGTTTCAGCGCTCTGTCCATCATCTCCTTGTGTTTGCTTACTTTGCCCTACGTTGTCATGGTATGCCCAGACGTGGGTCCTTTGCTCACTTTACCACAGGATTCCAGCTAGCTTGGCTGATGAAGGGTGTTACCCAAAAACCAGTCCCAGGATGCTTGTTTCTGGTTCAGGGAAGACCTGGCTTGGCAGTTCGGGCTGGACTGTTCCCTTGAGGCACAGGGTCAAGACTGATTTGCATATAGCTGGGTCCGAACTGAGGTGGCGAAGTGAGCTAAAGAATGATGATGGATTCAACCCAGATCTGTGACTGTGGGTGAGTGTCTGAAAAGTTTCAGCGCTCCGTCCATCACCTCCTTGTGTTTGCTTTGTTCGCCCTAAGTTGGCAGGGTATGCCCAGACGTGGGTCCTTTGCTCACTTTGCCACAGGATTCAAGCTAGCTTGGCTGATGAAGGGTGTTACCCAGAAACCAGTCCGTGGATGCTTGTTTCCGGTTCAGAGAAGACCTGGTTTGGCAGTTCGGGCTGGACTATTCCCATGAGGCACAGTGTCAAGACTGATTTGCATATAGCTGGGTCCGAACTGAGGTGGCGAAGTGAGCTAAAGAATGATGATGGATTCAACCCAGATCTGTGACCGTGGGTGAGTGTCTGAAAGGTTTCAGCGCTCCGTCCATCATCTCCTTGTGTTTGCTTAAGGTCCCTTGCTTACTTTGCCACTCTATTCAAGCTAGCCAGGCTGATGAATGGTGTTACCCAGAAACCGGCCCCAGGATGCTTGTTTTGGGTTCAGGAAGGACCTGGCTTGGCAGTTCAGGCTGGAATGTTCCCATGAGGCACAGGGTCAAGACTGATTTGCATATAGCTGGGTCTGAACTGAGGTGGCGAAGTGAGTTAAAGAATGATGATGGATTCAACCCACATCTGTGACTGTGGGTGAGAATCTGAAAAGTTTCAGTGCTCCGTCCATCATCTCCTTGTGTTTGCTTTGTTTGCCCTAAGTTGGCAGGGGACATGGGTCCCTTGCTCACTTTGCCACTGGATTCAAGCTAGCCTGGCGCATGAAGGGTGTTACCCAGCAACCAGTCCCAGGATGCTTGTTTCCGGCTAAGGGAAGACCCGGCTTGGAAGTTCGGGCTGGACTGTTCCCATGAGGCACAGCGTCAAGACTGATTTGCATATACCTGGGTCCGAACTGAGGTGGCGAAGTGAGCTAAAGTAATGATGATGGATTCAACCCAGATCTGTGACTGTGGGGGAGTGTCTGAAAAGTTTCAGCGCTCCGTCCATCATCTCCTTGTGTTTGCTTTGTTCACCCTAAGTTGGCAGGGTATGCCCAGACGTGGGTCCCTTGCACACTTTGCCACTGGTTTCAAGCTATCCACGCTGACGAAGGGTGTTACCCAAAAACCGGTCCCAGGAAGCTTGTTTCCGGTTCAGGGAAGACCTGGCGTGCCTGTTCGGGCTGGACTGTTCCCATGAGACACAGGTTCAAGACTGATTTGCGTGGATACAAGAAGTCCTATGTTCAGACCAGAATGGTAGCACTAGACAGGTAGCAATATTGATCAGAGCTAATGCAGGGATTAAGGTTGTGAAATATGATACTGACCAGTCAGGAAGGTGGCTGGTGGCCTCTCTACAATGTCAGAGTATTCCTTTTGTATGTGCTGTATATTATGGCCCTAATCAAGATCTTCCAGGGGCACTCCTGAAGCTTAGAACAACTCTTTTAGACTACTTAGGGCCAGTTATCTTAGGGGGCGATTTCAATTTGATTTTGGATGACAAGCTGGATCGAACATCGAGGGTTAAATTTACACCCCCAGCGAAGTCCCGGAGAGAGCTCAAAAACTTAGTTAAAGATTATAACCTTATGGATGTCTGGAGAGTTAGAAACAGCACAAAGAGGGACTTCTCTTTCTATAGCCGTAGACATGGCCACCATTCCAGAATAGATTTTTTCCTTATTGATCAGGTGTTACTTGCGGCCGTTGACACTACCGAATATGCCCCAGCTATCCTGTCGGACCACTCAACAGTGGAGTTAATCATTATTTTCAAAGTAAAAGAAATACAAAGGAGATGGACTCTAGATAGATCTATGCTACTAGAGGATGGGACAAAAATGGAACTGATAATTTTGACTGAGGACTTCTTTAATAATAACACAGGCTCAGCCACCCAACAAGTGGTCTGGGAAACATTTAAAGCTTTTTTGCGTGGTATGCTGACCTCTTTGTCAATCGTGAGGAACAGGAGGATTAAAGAGAAGAAGGAAGAAGAGCTTCATAAAATCAAATCAAAAGAGCTGGAACTCCAAGTAGCCTCAGCCAATCAATCCAGCATGAAACCTCCCCTGCAAAAGGAACTAGATGGCCTGCGAGCAGACTATCAAGCGGGCTTGGATAAGGTCCTCAAAAGTAGATGGGACGCCAGCAAACTTCAAAAATTTTCATATGGGGAGAAATGTGGTCGCCTTCTTGCCTGGAAATCTCGGATGGACAGAAATAGAAATTTGATCACTAGTCTAACCCGGGGAAGCTCGGGTATTGTTACAAGCGATGATGAGCAAATTAGGGAGGAGGCTGAATCTTTCTTTAAAACGCTGTACACTGCTAAAATAAACCAATCCCCGCTGCTATTAGAAAACTGGCTTAGTAAGATACAGCTTCCATGTCTGGCTGAAGAGAACTATAGCTTCCTTGCGTCGGACATAAAGGAAGGTGAGGTCAGAGCTCAGCTGATGAGAATGGCTAATGGTAAGGCAGCTGGGCCCGACGGTCTCCCTGTGGAAATGTATAGGATAATTATAGATCAAATAGTGCCTGTCCTTACAACTCTGTGCAATAAAATCTTTGCAGAGGGGGGGATTGCTCCCGACTCATGGGCAGAGGCTACTGTAACCTTATTCCTGAAACCAAATAAGGATCCACTAAAGATCGAATCCTATAGGCCAGTCTCGCTGTTAAATACGGACTACAAGGTTTTTGCCGGCGTGCTCGCAGCCAGACTGGCCAAAACGGTAAAGACAATCATCCATCAGGATCAAAGGGGCTTCATCCCAGATAGACAACTAAATTAACTGACATTTCAGGTTATCGCAGCGATAGATGTCGCCATCAGCAAAAGGCTTCCTTTGACCCTGGCGGCAGTGGACGCCGCCAAGGCGTTCGATCAGGTAGATTGGCTATATTTATGGAGGGTTCTGGATGCCTTTGGCTTTCCAAACAAGTTCATAACTGCTATGAGGTCTCTTTACTGCTCCGCACGGCCAAAGATATTAATCAACGGTCTTTTAACCAACTGGGTACCAATTGCTCGTGGGACCAGGCAGGGATGTCCGCTGTCACCTTTATTGTTTGATTTGTATATTGAGCCCTTCGTTTGTTTACTTAGATCTGACTTAGCATTCAAACCCTTTAGGATTTCTGATTTAGAATTAAAATTTGCATTATATGCAGATGACCTTCTTATGTTCACTTCAAACCCAGGGGTCGCCTTGCCCAGAATGATAGCGTTAGCTGAAGAATTCGGGGTGGTCTCTGGCTATTCCATTAATAAAGATAAAACCGAAATCATGGAGTGGAACCAAGAGGTTAGTACGGTGGGAGCCAAGTTAAAAATGAGGTACCTGGGGGTCCTTTTGACCCATAAAATGGAGGACATCACTAAAACTAACATGGATAAGGTATCTAAGGAGGTTTGTGCTCTACTGCAAAGATGGTCATCACTCCCCTTAAATATCTTTGGGAGGGTCAATCTAATTAAGATGATCATCCTTCCTAAACTTACTTTCCTATTTAATTCCATCCCCTTATTTTTTAATACTGCATCTATCAAAAAGTTGCAAGGGAAACTGGGTTCCTTTATCTGGAATTCAAAATCGCCAAGGGTAGCATGGAAGAAGCTCAGGAGAACTTTAAAAACAGGAGGTTTAGCCTTCCCTGATCTATTGGTGTATTGCCATGCTTTCCATTTTAAAAACTTTAGACCCCTGGCGGGGGAGATAGAGGCAACATCGTTAGGTTTATTATTTCAAGCGCTGCTACGGGATGTACCACAGGGCCAATCACATTTTCTTTTTAAGTTTGGAGACCCAAAATGTTTACAAAAAATAAGACTAAAGATCTTGGGGACAGCTATTAGAAATTGGGTTTTTGTGAGGAAGAAGCTTGATATTCCCTATTACTCAGTGCAGGCTCCAATTTGGGAATGTCCAGGAACACCGGCCTGCCTCGATGACCTACTATCTCGCCCTCTTAGGGCAGCGGGGATTGAGTGTTGGGGAGATCTCCAGGTTGATTCGCAGCTTCTTAGCTGGGAGGCAATATCTGGTCTTACCGGGGGTACACTTACTAGGTTTAAATATCATCAGCTGTCCAGATGGTGGTTAACTAAGCCCTGGAATCTCAATAACCCTCATCCAAAATTTGATCTAGTATACAGGAAGAATAAGTGGAAAAATCAAATTTCATACTGGTACACAGCTATGCTAGAAGCCGAGAACATCTCTGAATCAGAGATACAAAAGCTATGGAATGAAATATACTAGTATCAGAGACTCGGTGGATTTTTGGATCGATTCATTTACTATCTTGCAGGCTGTGGTGAAGCCGGCCACATTAAAGCGGAACCATTTGTACACTATGTATAGGGCATATATATCCCCAAAGAAACTTATGAAATTCGCTAATCTAGAATATCATTGCCCAAGATGTAGACTCCTGGCTGCAGATGATGTGCATATGCTGGCTGTTTGTCCAGAAATAAAAAAATATTGGGATTTAGTACAGGGCTTTCTGGGAGATGTTCTCCAGATACCAATGGTAATAGCAACTAGCACTATTCTTTCCGGACTAGGAGTAGCTTATAATACTGATGATCCCAACACAAGGTTCATTTTTTACGTCATACTCCTTGCCAGGCGCGAAATATGCAGAGCCTGGAAGGATCCAATACCTCCTTCCTTTTCAAAATGTCTTAAACATGTTATTTTTACCAGTAAGTCAGATATGGCATGTGATCCCACAAGTTTTGATAAAATTTGGAAGCCCCTGTTGGTATGGCAAGACAGGTGAAGGTAATTTGGTGTTCCTATGATTTATCCTGGGCCCTGTCGGTTCCTAAATCTCCCCAGTAACGCAGGGAGCTAGTTACGGCATGAAAAGGAGTGGATTGGGAAAGCAGTGGCAACTTGAGGGATCAGGCATGGCTCCTTCTGAACTTGGTCGCTTAACATCAGGACCGGGTAGGATTGACCTTTTCAGTTTGAGTTGCCTAAGCTCCCTTCAAGAATTCCACAACGGTATATGAGGAACAAAAAAAAAAAAAAAAAAAAAAAAAAAGACTGATTTGCATATAGCTGGGTCTGAGCTGAGGTGGCAAAGTGAGCTAAAGAATGATGATGGATTCAACCCACATCTGTGACTCGGGGTGAGTGTCTGAAAAGTTTCAGCGCTCTGTCCATCATCTCCTTGTGTTTGCTTTGTTCGCCCTAAGTTGGCAGGGTATGCCCAGACGTGGGTCCTTGGCTCACTTTGCCACAGGATTCAAGCCAGCTTGGGTGATGAAGGTTGTTACACAGAAACCAATCCCAGGATGCTTGTTTCCGGTTCAGGGAATACCTGGCTTGGCAGTTCGGGCTGGACTGTTCCCATGAGGCACAGGGTCAAGACTGATTTGCATATAGCTGGGTCCGAACTGAGGTGACGATTTGAGCTAAAGAATGATGATGGATTCAATCCAGATCTGTGACCGGGGGTGAGTGTCTGAAAAGTTTCAGCGCTCCGTCCATCATCTCCTTGTGTTTGCTTTGTTCGCCCTAAGTTGGCAGGGTATGCCGAGACGTGGGTCCTCTGCTCACTTTGCCACAGGATTCAAGCTATCCTGGCTGATGAAGGGTGTTACCCAGAAACCAGTTCTAGGATGCTGGTTTCCGGTTCAGGGAAGACCTGGCTTGGCAGTTCGGGCTGGACTGTTCCCATGAGGCACAGGGTCAAGACTGATATGCATATTGCTGGGTCTGAACTGAGGTGGCGAAGTGAGCTAAAGAATGATGATGGATTCAGCCCAGATTGGTGACTGGGGGTGAGTGTCTGAAAAGTTTCAGCGCTCCGTCCATCATCTCCTTGTGTTTGCTTTGTTTGCCCTAAATTAGCAGGGTATGCCGAGACGTGGGTCCTTACTCACTTTGCCACTGGATTCAAGTTAGCCTGGCTGATGAAGGGCGTTACCCAGAAACCGGTCCAAGGATGCTTGTTTCCGGTTCAGGGAAGACCTGGCTTGGCTGTTCTGCTGGACTGTTCCTATGAGACACAGGTTCAAGACTGATTTGCATATAGCTGGGTCTGAACTGAGGTTGAAAAGTTATACAAAGAATGATGATCGATTCAACGAAGATCTGTGACCGTGGGTGAGTGTCTGAAAGTTTCAGCGCTCCGTCCATCATCTCCTTGTGTTTGCTTTGTTCGCCCTAAATTAGCAGGGTATGCCGAGACGTGGGTCCTTTGCTCACTTTGCCACAAGATTCAAGCTAGCTTGGCTGATGAAGGGTGTTATCCAGAAACCAGTCCCAGGATGCTTGTTTCCTGTTCAGGGAAGACCTGGCTTGGCAGTTTGGGCCGGACTGGTCCCATGAGGCACAGGGTCAAGACTGATTTGCATATAGCTGGGTCCGAACTGAGGTGGCGAAGTGAGCTTAAGAATGATGATGGATTCAACCCAGATCTGTGGCTGTGGGTGAGTGTCTGAAAAGTTTCAGTGCTCCGTCCATCATCTCCTGGTGTTTGCTTTGTTCGCCCTAAGTTGGCAGGGTATGCCCAGACGTGGGCCCCTTGCACACTTTGCCACTTGATTCAAGCTAGCCAGGCAGATGAAGGGTGTTGCCCAAAAACTGGTCCCAGGATGCTTGTTTCCGGTTCAGGGAAGACTTGGCTTGGCTGTTCGGGCTGGACTATTCCCATGAGACACAGGGTCAAGACTGATTTGTATATAGCTGGGTCTGAATTGCAGTGGCAAAATGAGCTAAAGAATGATTATTGATTCAACCCACATCTGTGACTGGGGCAAGTGTCTGAAAAATGTCAGCGTTCCGTCCATCATCTCCTTGTGTTTGCTTCGTTCGCCATAAGTTGGCAGGGTACGCCCAGACGTGGGCCCCTTTGCTCACTTTGCGACTGGATTTAAGCTAGCCAGGCTGATGAAGGGTGTTGCCCAGAAACCAGTACCAAGATGCTTGTTTCCGGTTCAGGGAGGACCTGGCTTGGCAGTTCAGGCTGGAATGTTCCCATGAGGCACAGGGTCAAGACTGATTTGCATATAGCTGGGTCCGAACTGAGGTGGCGAAGTGAGCTAAAGAATGATGATGGATTCAACCCAGATCTGTGACTGTGGGTGAGTGTCTGAAAAGTTTCAGCGCTCCGTCCATCATCTCCTTGTGTTTGCTTTGTTGGCCCAAAGATAGCAGGGTATGCCCAGACGTGGGTCCCATGCACACTTTGCCACTGGATTCAAGCTAGCCAGGCTGCTGAAGGGTGTTACCCAGAAACCGGTCCCTGGATGCTTGGTTCAGGGAAGATGTGGCTTGCCTGTTCGGGCTGGACTGTTCCCATGAAACACAGGTTCAAGACTGATTTGCATATAGCTGGGTCTGAACTGAGGTGGCTAAGTGAGCTAAAGAATGATGATGGATTCAACCCTCATCTGTGACTCGGGGTGAGTGTCTGAAAAGTTTCAGCGCTCTGTCCATCATCTCCTTGTGGTTGCTTTGTTCGCCCTAAGTTGGCAAGGTATGCCCAGACGTGGGTCCTTTGCTCACTTTGCTATAGGATTCAAGCTAGCTTGGGTGATGAAGGGTGTTACCCAGAAACCGGTCCCTGGATGAATGTTTCCGGTTCAGGGAAGACCTGGCTTGGCAGTTCGGGCTGGACCGTTCCCATGAGGCACAGGGTCAAGACTGATTTGCATATAGCTGGGTCCAAACTGAGGTGGCGAAGTGAGCTAAAGAATAATGATGGATTCAATCCAGATCTGTGACTGGGGGTGAGTGTCTGAAAAGTTTCAGCGCTCCGTCCATCATCTCCTTGTGTTTGCATTGTAAGCCCTAAGTTGGCAGGGTATGCCCAGACATGGGTCCCTTGCTTACTTTGCCACTCTATTCAAGCTAGCCAGGCTGATGAATGGTGTTACCCAGAAACCGGTCCCAGGATGCTTGTTTTGGGTTCAGGGAGGACCTGGCTTGGCAGTTCAGGCTGGAATGTTCCCATGAGGCACAGGGTCAAGACTGATTTGCATATAGTTGGGTCTGAACTGAGGTGGCGAAGTGAGTTAAAGAATGATGATGGATTCAACCCACATCTGTGACTGTGGGTGAGAATCTGAAATGTTTCAGGGCTCCGTCCATCATCTCCTTGTGTTTGCTTTGTTTGCCCTAAGTTGCAGGGTATGCCAGACATGGGTCCCTTACTCACTTTGCCACTGGATTCAAGCTAGCCTGGCGCATGAAGGGTGTTACCCTGCAACCAGTCCCAGGATGCTTGTTTCCAGCTAAGGGAAGACCCGGCTTGGAAGTTTGGGCCGGACTGTTCCCATGAGGCACAGCGTCAAGACTGATTTGCATATACCTGGGTCCGAACTGAGGTGGCGAAGTGAGCTAAAGTAATGATGATGGATTCAACCCAGATCTGTGACTGTGGGTGAGTGTCTGAAAAGTTTCAGCGCTCCGTCCATCATCTCCTTGTGTTTGCTTTGTTCACCCTTAGTTGGCAGGGTATGCCCAGACGTGGGTCCCTTGCACACTTTGCCACTGGATTCAAGCTAGCCAGGCTGATGAAGGGTGTTACCCAAAAACCGGTCCCAGGAAGCTTGTTTCCGGTTCAGGGAAGACCTGGCGTGCCTGTTCGGGCTAGACTGTTCCCATGAGACACAGGTTCAAGACTGATTTGCGTGGATACAAGAAGTCCTATGTTCAGACCAGAATGGTAGCGCTAGAGGGGTAGCAATATTGATCAGAGCTAATGCAGGGATTAAGGTTGGGAAATATGATACTGACCAGTCAGGAAGGTGGCTGGTGGCGTCTCTACAATGTCAGAGTATTCCTTTTGTATGTGCTGTATATTATGGCCCTAATCAAGATCTTCCAGGGGCACTCCTGAAGCTTAGAACAACTCTTTTAGACTACACAGGGCTAGTTATCTTAGGGGGCGATTTCAATTTGATTTTGGATGACAAGCTGGATCGAACATCGAGGGTTACATTTACACCCCCAGCGAAATCCCGGAGAGAGCTCAAAAACTTATTAAAGATTATAACCTTATGGATGTCTGGAGAGTTAGAAACAGCACAAAGAGGGACTTCTCTTTCTATAGCCGTAGACATGGCCACCATTCCAGAATAGATTTTTTCCTTATTGATCAGGTGTTACTTGCGGCCGTTGACACTACCGAATATGCCCCAGCTATCCTGTCGGACCACTCAACAGTGGAGTTAATCATTATTTTCAAAGTAAAAGAAATACAAAGGAGATGGACTCTAGATAGATCTATGCTACTAGAGGATGGGACAAAAATGGAACTGATAATTTTGACTGAGGACTTCTTTAAAAATAACACAGGCTCAGCCACCCAACAAGTGGTCTGGGAAACATGACTGATTTGCATATAGCTGGGTCTGAATTTAGGTGGCGAAGTGAGCTAAAGAATGATGATGGATTCAACCCAAATCTGTGACTTCGGGTGAGTATCTGAAAAGTTTCAGCGCTCTGTCCATCATCTCCTTGTGTTTGCTTTGTTCGCCCTAAGTTGGCAGAGTATGCCCAGACGTGGGTCCTTTGCTCACTTTGCCACAGGATTCAAGCTAGCTTGGCTGATGAAGGGTGTTACCCAGAAACCAGTCCGTGGATGCTTGTTTCCGGTTCAGGGAAGACCTGGTTTGGCAGTTCGGGCTGGACTGTTCCCATGAGGCACAGTGTCAAGACTGATTTGCATATAACTGGGTCCGAACTGAGGTGGCGAAGTGAGCTAAAGAATGATGATGGATTCAACCCAGATCTGTGAACGTGGGTGAGTGTCTGAAAGGTTTCAGCGCTCCGTCCATCACCTCCTTGTGTTTGCTTTGTTCGCCCAAAGTTAGCAGGGTATGCCCAGACGTGGGTCCCTTGCACACTTTGCCACTGGATTCAAGCTAGCCAGGCTGCTGAAGGGTGTTACCCAGAAACCGGTCCCTGGATGCTTGGTTCAGGGAAGACCTGGCTTGCCTGTTCGGGCTGGACTGTTCCCATGAAACTCAGGTTCAAGACTGATTTGCATATAGCTGGGTCTGAACTGAGGTGGCGAAGTGAGCTAAAGAATGATGATGGATTCAACCCACATCTGTAACTCGGGGTGAGTGTCTGAAAAGTTTCAGCGCTCTGTCCATCATCTCCTTGTGTTTGCTTTGTTCGCCCTAAGTTGGCAAGGTATGCCCAGACGTGGGTCCTTTGCTCACTTTGCCATAGGATTCAAGCTAGCTTGGGTGATGAAGGGTGTTACCCAGAAACCGGTCCCTGGATGAATATTTCCGGTTCAGGGAAGACCTGGCTTGGCAGTTCGGGCTGGACCGTTCCCATGAGGCACAGGGTCAAGACTGATTTACATATAGCTGGGTCCGAACTGAGGTGGCGAAGTGAGCTAAAGAATAATGATGGATTCAATCCAGATCTGTGACTGGGGGTGAGTGTCTGAAAAGTTTCAGCGCTCCGTCCATCATCTCCTTGTGTTTGCATTGTAAGCCCTAAGTTGGCAGGGTATGCCCAGACATGGGTCCCTTGCTTACTTTGCCACTCTATTCAAGCTAGCCAGGCTGATGAATGGTGTTACCCAGAAACCGGTCCCAGGATGCTTGTTTTGGGTTCAGGGAGGACCTGGCTTGGCAGTTCAGGCTGAAATGTTCCCATGAGGCACAGGGTCAAGACTGATTTGCATATAGTTGGGTCTGAACTGAGGTGGCGAAGTGAGTTAAAGAATGATGATGGATTCAACCCACATCTGTGACTGTGGGTGAGAATCTGAAATGTTTCAGGGCTCCGTCCATCATCTCCTTGTGTTTGCTTTGTTTGCCCTAAGTTGGCAGGGTATGCCAGACATGGGTCCCTTACTCACTTTGCCACTGGATTCAAGCTAGCCTGGCGCATGAAGGGTGTTACCCTGCAACCAGTCCCAGGATGCTTGTTTCCGGCTAAGGGAAGACCCGGCTTGGAAGTTCAGGCCGGACTGTTCCCATGAGGCACAGCGTCAAGACTGATTTGCATATACCTGGGTCCGAACTGAGGTGGCGAAGTGAGCTAAAGTAATGATGATGGATTCAACCCAGATCTGTGACTGTGGGTGAGTGTCTGAAAAGTTTCAGCGCTCTGTCCATCATCTCCTTGTGTTTGCTTTGTTCACCCTTAGTTGGCAGGGTATGCCCAGACGTGGGTCCCTTGCACACTTTGCCACTGGATTCAAGCTAGCCAGGCTGATGTAGGGTGTTACCCAAAAAACGGTCCCAGGAAGCTTGTTTCCGGTTCAGGGAAGACCTGGCGTGCCTGTTCGGGCTGGACTGTTCCCATGAGACACAGGTTCAAGACTGATTTGCGTGGATACAAGAAGTCCTATGTTCAGACCAGAATGGTAGCACTAGAGGGGTAGCAATATTGATCAGAGCTAATGCAGGGATTAAGGTTGTGAAATATGATACTGACCAGTCAGGAAGGTGGCTGGTGGTGTCTCTACAATGTCAGAGTATTCCTTTTGTATGTGCTGTATATTATGGCCCTAATCAAGATCTTCCTGGGGCACTCCTGAAGCTTAGAACAACTCTTTTAGACTACACAGGGCCAGTTATCTTAGGGGGCGATTTCAATTTGATTTTGGATGACCAGCTGGATCGAACATCGAGGGTTAAATTTACACCCCCAGCGAAATCCCGGAGAGAGCTCAAAAACTTAGTTAAAGATTATAACCTTATGGATGTCTGGAGAGTTAGAAACAGCACAAAGAGGGACTTCTCTTTCTATAGCCGTAGACATGGCCACCATTCCAGAATAGATTTTTTCCTTATTGATCAGGTGTTACTTGCGGCCGTTGACACTACCGAATATGCCCCAGCTATCCTGTCGGACCACTCAACAGTGGAGTTAATCATTATTTTCAAAGTAAAAGAAATACAAAGGAGATGGACTCTAGATAGATCTATGCTACTAGAGGATGGGACAAAAATGGAACTGATAATTTTGACTGAGGACTGCTTTAATAATAACACAGGCTCAGCCACCCAACAAGTGGTCTGGGAAACATGACTGATTTGCATATAGCTGGGTCTGAATTTAGGTGGCGAAGTGAGCTAAAGAATGATGATGGATTCAACCCAAATCTGTGACTTCGGGTGAGTATCTGAAAAGTTTCAGCACTCTATCCATCATCTCCTTGTGTTTGCTTTGTTCGCCCTAAGTTGGCAGAGTATGCCCAGACGTGGGTCCTTTGCTCACTTTGCCACAGGATTCAAGCTAGCTTGGCTGATGAAGGGTGTTACCCAGAAACCAGTCCGTGGATGCTTGTTTCCGGTTCAGGGAAGACCTGGTTTGGCAGTTCGGGCTGGACTGTTCCCATGAGGCACAGTGTCAAGACTGATTTGCATATAGCTGGGTCTGAACTGAGGTGGCGAAGTGAGCTAAAGAATGATGATGGATTCAACCCAGATCTGTGACCGTGGGTGAGTGTCTGAAAGGTTTAAGCGCTCTGTCCATCATCTCCTTGTGTTTGCTTACTTTGCCCTACGTTGTCATGGTATGCCCAGACGTGGGTCCTTTGCTCACTTTACCACAGGATTCCAGCTAGCTTGGCTGATGAAGGGTGTTACCCAAAAACCAGTCCCAGGATGCTTGTTTCTGGTTCAGGGAAGACCTGGCTTGGCAGTTCGGGCTGGACTGTTCCCTTGAGGCACAGGGTCAAGACTGATTTGCATATAGCTGGGTCCGAACTGAGGTGGCGAAGTGAGCTAAAGAATGATGATGGATTCAACCCAGATCTGTGACTGTGGGTGAGTGTCTGAAAGGTTTCAGCGCTCTGTCCATCATCTCCTTGTGTTTGCTTACTTTGCCCTACGTTGTCATGGTATGCCCAGACGTGGGTCCTTTGCTCACTTTACCACAGGATTCCAGCTAGCTTGGCTGATGAAGGGTGTTACCCAAAAACCAGTCCCAGGATGCTTGTTTCTGGTTCAGGGAAGACCTGGCTTGGCAGTTCGGGCTGGACTGTTCCCTTGAGGCACAGGGTCAAGACTGATTTGCATATAGCTGGGTCCGAACTGAGGTGGCGAAGTGAGCTAAAGAATGATGATGGATTCAACCCAGATCTGTGACTGTGGGTGAGTGTCTGAAAAGTTTCAGCGCTCCGTCCATCACCTCCTTGTGTTTGCTTTGTTCGCCCTAAGTTGGCAGGGTATGCCCAGACGTGGGTCCTTTGCTCACTTTGCCACAGGATTCAAGCTAGCTTGGCTGATGAAGGGTGTTACCCAGAAACCAGTCCGTGGATGCTTGTTTCCGGTTCAGAGAAGACCTGGTTTGGCAGTTCGGGCTGGACTATTCCCATGAGGCACAGTGTCAAGACTGATTTGCATATAGCTGGGTCCGAACTGAGGTGGCGAAGTGAGCTAAAGAATGATGATGGATTCAACCCAGATCTGTGACCGTGGGTGAGTGTCTGAAAGGTTTCAGCGCTCCGTCCATCATCTCCTTGTGTTTGCTTAAGGTCCCTTGCTTACTTTGTCACTCTATTCAAGCTAGCCAGGCTGATGAATGGTGTTACCCAGAAACCGGCCCCAGGATGCTTGTTTTGGGTTCAGGAAGGACCTGGCTTGGCAGTTCAGGCTGGAATGTTCCCATGAGGCACAGGGTCAAGACTGATTTGCATATAGCTGGGTCTGAACTGAGGTGGCGAAGTGAGTTAAAGAATGATGATGGATTCAACCCACATCTGTGACTGTGGGTGAGAATCTGAAAAGTTTCAGTGCTCCGTCCATCATCTCCTTGTGTTTGCTTTGTTTGCCCTAAGTTGGCAGGGGACATGGGTCCCTTGCTCACTTTGCCACTGGATTCAAGCTAGCCTGGCGCATGAAGGGTGTTACCCAGCAACCAGTCCCAGGATGCTTGTTTCCGGCTAAGGGAAGACCCGGCTTGGAAGTTCGGGCTGGACTGTTCCCATGAGGCACAGCGTCAAGACTGATTTGCATATACCTGGGTCCGAACTGAGGTGGCGAAGTGAGCTAAAGTAATGATGATGGATTCAACCCAGATCTGTGACTGTGGGGGAGTGTCTGAAAAGTTTCAGCGCTCCGTCCATCATCTCCTTGTGTTTGCTTTGTTCACCCTAAGTTGGCAGGGTATGCCCAGACGTGGGTCCCTTGCACACTTTGCCACTGGTTTCAAGCTATCCACGCTGACGAAGGGTGTTACCCAAAAACCGGTCCCAGGAAGCTTGTTTCCGGTTCAGGGAAGACCTGGCGTGCCTGTTCGGGCTGGACTGTTCCCATGAGACACAGGTTCAAGACTGATTTGCGTGGATACAAGAAGTCCTATGTTCAGACCAGAATGGTAGCACTAGACAGGTAGCAATATTGATCAGAGCTAATGCAGGGATTAAGGTTGTGAAATATGATACTGACCAGTCAGGAAGGTGGCTGGTGGCCTCTCTACAATGTCAGAGTATTCCTTTTGTATGTGCTGTATATTATGGCCCTAATCAAGATCTTCCAGGGGCACTCCTGAAGCTTAGAACAACTCTTTTAGACTACTTAGGGCCAGTTATCTTAGGGGGCGATTTCAATTTGATTTTGGATGACAAGCTGGATCGAACATCGAGGGTTAAATTTACACCCCCAGCGAAGTCCCGGAGAGAGCTCAAAAACTTAGTTAAAGATTATAACCTTATGGATGTCTGGAGAGTTAGAAACAGCACAAAGAGGGACTTCTTTTTCTATAGCCGTAGACATGGCCACCATTCCAGAATAGATTTTTTCCTTATTGATCAGGTGTTACTTGCGGCCGTTGACACTACCGAATATGCCCCAGCTATCCTGTCGGACCACTCAACAGTGGAGTTAATCATTATTTTCAAAGTAAAAGAAATACAAAGGAGATGGACTCTAGATAGATCTATGCTACTAGAGGATGGGACAAAAATGGAACTGATAATTTTGACTGAGGACTTCTTTAATAATAACACAGGCTCAGCCACCCAACAAGTGGTCTGGGAAACATTTAAAGCTTTTCTGCGTGGTATGCTGACCTCTTTGTCAATCGTGAGGAACAGGAGGATTAAAGAGAAGAAGGAAGAAGAGCTTCATAAAATCAAATCAAAAGAGCTGGAACTCCAAGTAGCCTCAGCCAATCAATCCAGCATGAAACCTCCCCTGCAAAAGGAACTAGATGGCCTGCGAGCAGACTATCAAGCGGGCTTGGATAAGGTCCTCAAAAGTAGATGGGACGCCAGCAAACTTCAAAAATTTTCATATGGGGAGAAATGTGGTCGCCTTCTTGCCTGGAAATCTCGGATGGACAGAAATAGAAATTTGATCACTAGTCTAACCCGGGGAAGCTCGGGTATTGTTACAAGCGATGATGAGCAAATTAGGGAGGAGGCTGAATCTTTCTTTAAAACGCTGTACACTGCTAAAATAAACCAATCCCCGCTGCTATTAGAAAACTGGCTTAGTAAGATACAGCTTCCATGTCTGGCTGAAGAGAACTATAGCTTCCTTGCGTCGGACATAAAGGAAGGTGAGGTCAGAGCTCAGCTGATGAGAATGGCTAATGGTAAGGCAGCTGGGCCCGACGGTCTCCCTGTGGAAATGTATAGGATAATTATAGATCAAATAGTGCCTGTCCTTACAACTCTGTGCAATAAAATCTTTGCAGAGGGGGGGATTGCTCCCGACTCATGGGCAGAGGCTACTGTAACCTTAATCCTGAAACCAAATAAGGATCCACTAAAGATCGAATCCTATAGGCCAGTCTCGCTGTTAAATACGGACTACAAGGTTTTTGCCGGCGTGCTCGCAGCCAGACTGGCCAAAACGGTAAAGACAATCATCCATCAGGATCAAAGGGGCTTCATCCCAGATAGACAACTAAATTAACTGACATTTCAGGTTATCGCAGCGATAGATGTCGCCATCAGCAAAAGGCTTCCTTTGACCCTGGCGGCAGTGGACGCCGCCAAGGCGTTCGATCAGGTAGATTGGCTATATTTATGGAGGGTTCTGGATGCCTTTGGCTTTCCAAACAAGTTCATAACTGCTATGAGGTCTCTTTACTGCTCCGCACGGCCAAAGATATTAATCAACGGTCTTTTAACCAACTGGGTACCAATTGCTCGTGGGACCAGGCAGGGATGTCCGCTGTCACCTTTATTGTTTGATTTGTATATTGAGCCCTTCGTTTGTTTACTTAGATCTGACTTAGCATTCAAACCCTTTAGGATTTCTGATTTAGAATTAAAATTTGCATTATATGCAGATGACCTTCTTATGTTCAATTCAAACCCAGGGGTCGCCTTGCCCAGAATGATAGCGTTAGCTGAAGAATTCGGGGTGGTCTCTGGCTATTCCATTAATAAAGATAAAACCGAAATCATGGAGTGGAACCAAGAGGTTAGTACGGTGGGAGCCAAGTTAAAAATGAGGTACCTGGGGGTCCTTTTGACCCATAAAATGGAGGACATCACTAAAACTAACATGGATAAGGTATCTAAGGAGGTTTGTGCTCTACTGCAAAGATGGTCATCACTCCCCTTAAATATCTTTGGGAGGGTCAATCTAATTAAGATGATCATCCTTCCTAAACTTACTTTCCTATTTAATTCCATCCCCTTATTTTTTAATACTGCATCTATCAAAAAGTTGCAAGGGAAACTGGGTTCCTTTATCTGGAATTCAAAATCGCCAAGGGTAGCATGGAAGAAGCTCAGGAGAACTTTAAAAACAGGAGGTTTAGCCTTCCCTGATCTATTGGTGTATTGCCATGCTTTCCATTTTAAAAACTTTAGACCCCTGGCGGGGGAGATAGAGGCAACATCGTTAGGTTTATTATTTCAAGCGCTGCTACGGGATGTACCACAGGGCCAATCACATTTTCTTTTTAAGTTTGGAGACCCAAAATGTTTACAAAAAATAAGACTAAAGATCTTGGGGACAGCTATTAGAAATTGGGTTTTTGTGAGGAAGAAGCTTGATATTCCCTATTACTCAGTGCAGGCTCCAATTTGGGAATGTCCAGGAACACCGGCCTGCCTCGATGACCTACTATATCGCCCTCTTAGGGCAGCGGGGATTGAGTGTTGGGGAGATCTCCAGGTTGATTCGCAGCTTCTTAGCTGGGAGGCAATATCTGGTCTTACCGGGGGTACACTTACTAGGTTTAAATATCATCAGCTGTCCAGATGGTGGTTAACTAAGCCCTGGAATCTCAATAACCCTCATCCAAAATTTGATCTAGTATACAGGAAGAATAAGTGGAAAAATCAAATTTCATACTGGTACACAGCTATGCTAGAAGCCGAGAACATCTCTGAATCAGAGATACAAAAGCTATGGAATGAAATATACTAGTATCAGAGACTCGGTGGATTTTTGGATCGATTCATTTACTATCTTGCAGGCTGTGGTGAAGCCGGCCACATTAAAGCGGAACCATTTGTACACTATGTATAGGGCATATATATCCCCAAAGAAACTTATGAAATTCGCTAATCTAGAATATCATTGCCCAAGATGTAGACTCCTGGCTGCAGATGATGTGCATATGCTGGCTGTTTGTCCAGAAATAAAAAAATATTGGGATTTAGTACAGGGCTTTCTGGGAGATGTTCTCCAGATACCAATGGTAATAGCAACTAGCACTATTCTTTCCGGACTAGGAGTAGCTTATAATACTGATGATCCCAACACAAGGTTCATTTTTTACGTCATACTCCTTGCCAGGCGCGAAATATGCAGAGCCTGGAAGGATCCAATACCTCCTTCCTTTTCAAAATGTCTTAAACATGTTATTTTTACCAGTAAGTCAGATATGGCATGTGATCCCACAAGTTTTGATAAAATTTGGAAGCCCCTGTTGGTATGGCAAGACAGGTGAAGGTAATTTGGTGTTCCTATGATTTATCCTGGGCCCTGTCGGTTCCTAAATCTCCCCAGTAACGCAGGGAGCTAGTTACGGCATGAAAAGGAGTGGATTGGGAAAGCAGTGGCAACTTGAGGGATCAGGCATGGCTCCTTCTGAACTTGGTCGCTTAACATCAGGACCGGGTAGGATTGACCTTTTCAGTTTGAGTTGCCTAAGCTCCCTTCAAGAATTCCACAACGGTATATGAGGAACAAAAAAAAAAAAAAAAGACTGATTTGCATATAGCTGGGTCTGAGCTGAGGTGGCAAAGTGAGCTAAAGAATGATGATGGATTCAACCCACATCTGTGACTCGGGGTGAGTGTCTGAAAAGTTTCAGCGCTCTGTCCATCATCTCCTTGTGTTTGCTTTGTTCGCCCTAAGTTGGCAGGGTATGCCCAGACGTGGGTCCTTGGCTCACTTTGCCACAGGATTCAAGCCAGCTTGGGTGATGAAGGTTGTTACACAGAAACCAATCCCAGGATGCTTGTTTCCGGTTCAGGGAATACCTGGCTTGGCAGTTCGGGCTGGACTGTTCCCATGAGGCACAGGGTCAAGACTGATTTGCATATAGCTGGGTCCGAACTGAGGTGACGATTTGAGCTAAAGAATGATGATGGATTCAATCCAGATCTGTGACCGGGGGTGAGTGTCTGAAAAGTTTCAGCGCTCCGTCCATCATCTCCTTGTGTTTGCTTTGTTCGCCCTAAGTTGGCAGGGTATGCCGAGACGTGGGTCCTCTGCTCACTTTGCCACAGGATTCAAGCTATCCTGGCTGATGAAGGGTGTTACCCAGAAACCAGTTCTAGGATGCTGGTTTCCGGTTCAGGGAAGACCTGGCTAGGCAGTTCGGGCTGGACTGTTCCCATGAGGCACAGGGTCAAGACTGATATGCATATTGCTGGGTCTGAACTGAGGTGGCGAAGTGAGCTAAAGAATGATGATGGATTCAGCCCAGATTGGTGACTGGGGGTGAGTGTCTGAAAAGTTTCAGCGCTCCGTCCATCATCTCCTTGTGTTTGCTTTGTTTGCCCTAAATTAGCAGGGTATGCCGAGACGTGGGTCCTTACTCACTTTGCCACTGGATTCAAGTTAGCCTGGCTGATGAAGGGCGTTACCCAGAAACCGGTCCAAGGATGCTTGTTTCCGGTTCAGGGAAGACCTGGCTTGGCTGTTCTGCTGGACTGTTCCTATGAGACACAGGTTCAAGACTGATTTGCATATAGCTGGGTCTGAACTGAGGTTGAAAAGTTATACAAAGAATGATGATCGATTCAACGAAGATCTGTGACCGTGGGTGAGTGTCTGAAAGTTTCAGCGCTCCGTCCATCATCTCCTTGTGTTTGCTTTGTTCGCCCTAAATTAGCAGGGTATGCCGAGACGTGGGTCCTTTGCTCACTTTGCCACAAGATTCAAGCTAGCCAGGCAGATGAAGGGTGTTGCCCAAAAACTGGTCCCAGGATGCTTGTTTCCGGTTCAGGGAAGACTTGGCTTGGCTGTTCGGGCTGGACTATTCCCATGAGACACAGGGTCAAGACTGATTTGTATATAGCTGGGTCTGAATTGCAGTGGCAAAATGAGCTAAAGAATGATTATTGATTCAACCCACATCTGTGACTGGGGCAAGTGTCTGAAAAATGTCAGCGTTCCGTCCATCATCTCCTTGTGTTTGCTTCGTTCGCCATAAGTTGGCAGGGTACGCCCAGACGTGGGCCCCTTTGCTCACTTTGCGACTGGATTTAAGCTAGCCAGGCTGATGAAGGGTGTTGCCCAGAAACCAGTACCAAGATGCTTGTTTCCGGTTCAGGGAGGACCTGGCTTGGCAGTTCAGGCTGGAATGTTCCCATGAGGCACAGGGTCAAGACTGATTTGCATATAGCTGGGTCTGAACTGAGGGGGTGAAGTGAGTTGAAGAATGATGATGGATTCAACCCACATCTGTGACTGTGGGTGAGAATCTGAAATGTTTCAGTGCTCCGTCCATCATCTCCTTTTGTTTGCTTTGTTTGCCCTAAGTTGGCAGGGGACATGGGTCCCTTGCTCACTTTGCCACTGGATTCAAGCTAGCCTGGCGCATGAAGGGTGTTACCCTGCAACCAGTCCCAGGATGCTTGTTTCCGGCTAAGGGAAGACCCGGCTTGGAAGTTCGGGCTGGACTGTTCCCATGAGGCACAGCGCCAAGACTGATTTGCATATACCTGGGTCTGAACTGAGGTGGCGAAGTGAGCTAAAGTAATGATGATGGATTCAACCCAGATCTGTGACAGTGGGTGAGTGTCTGAAAAGTTTCAGTGCTCCGTCCATCATTTCCTTGTGTTTGCATTGTCCACCCTAAGTTGGCAGGGTTTGCCCAGAGGTGGACCCCTTGCACATTTTGCCACTGGATTCAAGCTAGCCAGGCTGATGAAGGGTGTTGCCCAAAAACTGGTCCCAGGATGCTTGTTTTCGGTTCAGGGAAGACTTGGCTTGGCTGTTCGGGCTGGACTGTTCCCATGAAGCACTGGGTCAAGACTGATTTCCATATAGCTGGGTCTGAACTGAGGTGGCGAATTGAGCTAAAGAATGATTATGGATTCAACCCAGATCTGTCACTGGGGGTGAGTCTCTGAAAAGTTTCAGCGCTCCGGCCATCATCTCCTTCTCTTTGCTTTGTTTGCCCTAAGTTGGCAGGGTATGCCCAAACGTGGGTCCCTTGTACACTTTGCCACTGGATTCAAGCTAACCTGGCTGATGAACGGTGTTACCCAGATGCCAGTCCCAGGATGCTGGTTTCCGGTTCAGGGAAGACCCAGCTTGGCAGTTCGGTCTGGACTGTTCCCATGAGGCACAGGGTCAACACTGATTTGCTTATTGCTGGGTCTGAACTGAGGTGGCAAAGTGAGCTAAAGAATGATGATAGATTCAACCAAGATTGGTGACTGGGGGTGAGTGTCTGAAAAGTTTCAGCGCTCCGTCCATCATCTCCTTGTGTTTGCTTTGTTCGCCCTAAATTAGCAGGGTATGCCGAGACGTGGGTCCCTTACTCACTTTGCCACTGGATTCAAGCTAGCCAGACTGATGAAGGGTGTTACACAGAGACCGGTCCCAGGATGCTTGTTTCCGGTTCAGGGAAGACCTGGCTTGGCAGTTCGGGCTGGATGTTCCCATGAGGCACAGGGTCAAGAGTGATTTTCTTATAGCTGGGCACGAACTGAGGTGGCGAAGTGAGCTAAAGAATGATGATGGATTTGACTCAGATCTGTGACTGTGGGTGAGTGTCTGAAGAGTTTCAGCGCTCCGTCCATCATCTCCTTGTGTTTGCTTTGTTCACCCTAGGTTGGCAGGGTATGCCTAGACGTGGGTCCCTTGCACACTTTGCCACTGGATTCAAGCTAGCCTGGCTGATGAAGGGTGTTACCCAGAAACCAGTCCCAGGATGCTCGTTTCCGGTTCAGGGAAGACCTTGTTTGGTAGTTCGGGCTGGACTGTTCCCATGACGCACTGGGTCAAGACTGATTTGCATATCGCTGGGTCTGAACTGAGGTGGCGAAGTGAGCTAAAGAATGATGATGGATTCAACCCAGATCTGTGACTGTGGGTGAGTGTCTGAAGAGTTTCAGCGCTCCGTCCATCATCTCCTTGTGTTTGCTTTGATCGCCCTAAGTTGGCAGGGTATGCCCAGACGTGGGCCCCTTGCACACTTTGCCACTGGATTCAAGCTAGCCATGCTGATAAAGAGTGTTGCCCAAAAACCAGTTCCAGGATGCTTGATTCCGGTTCAGGGAAGACCTGGCTTGGCAGTTCAGGCTGGACTGTTCCCATGAGACACAGGGTCAAGAAAGATTTGCATATAGCTGGGTCTGAACTGAAGTGGCGAAGTGAGCTAAAGAATGATGATGGATTCAACCCACATCTGGGACTGGGGGTGAGAGTCTGAAAAGTTTCAGCGCTCCGTCCATCATCTCCTTGTGTTTGCTTAGTCCGCCCTATGTTGACAGGGTATGCCCAGACGTGGGTCCCTTGCACACTTTGCCACTGGATTCAAGCTAGCCAGGCTGATGAAGGGTGTTACCCAGAAACCGGTCCCTGGATGCTTGGTTCAGGGAATACCTGGCTTGCCTGTTCGGGCTGGACTGTTCCCATGAGACACAGGTTCAAGACTGATTTGCATATAGCTGGGTCTAAACTGAGGTGGCGAAGTGAGCTAAAGAATGATGATGGATTCAACCCATATCTGTGACTCGGGGTGAGTATCTGAAAAGTTTCAGCGCTCTGTCCATCATCTCCTTGTGTTTGCTTTGTTCGCCCTAAGTTGGCAGGATATGCCCAAACATGGGTCCTTTGCTCACTTTGCCACAGGATTCAAGCTAGCTTGGCTGATGAACGTTGTTACACAGAAACCAATCCCAGGATGCTTGTTTCCGGTTCAGGGAAGACCTGGCTTGGCAGTTTGGGCTGGACTGTTCCCATGAGGCACAGGGTCAAGACTGATTTGCATATAGCTGGGTCCAAACTGAGGTGGCGAAGTGAGCTGAAGAATGATGATGGATACAACCCACATCTGGGACCGTGGATGAGTGTCTGAAAAGTTTCAGCGCTCCGTCCATCATCTCCTTGTGTTTCCTTCGTTCGCCCTAAGTTGGCAGTGTATGTCCAGACGTGGGTCCTTTGCTCACTTTGCTACAGTATTCAATCTAGCTTGGCTGATGAAGTGTGTTACCCAGAAACCAATCCCAGGATGCTTGTTTCCGGTTCAGGGAAGACCTGGCTTGGCTGCTCGAGCTGGGCTGTTCCCATGAGACACAGGGTCAAGACTGATTTGCATATTGCTGGGTCTGAACTGAGGTGGCGAAGTGAGCTAAAGAATGATGATGGATTCAACCCACATCCGTGACTCAGGGTGAGTGTCTGAAAAGTTTCAGCGCTCTGTCCATCATCTCCTTGTATTTGCTTTGTTCGCCCTAAGTTGGCAGGGTATACCCAGATGTGGGTCCTTTGCTCACTTTGCCACAGTATTCAAGCTAGCTTGGCTGATGAATGGTGTTACCCAGAAACCAGTCCCAGGATGCTTGTTTCCGGTTCAGGGAAGACCTGGCTTGTCAGTTCGGGTTGGATGTTCCCATGAGGCACAGGGTCAAGAGTGATTTGCTTATAGCTGGGTCCGAACTGAAGTGGCGAAGTGAGCTATAGAATGATGATGGATTCAACCCAGATCTGTGACTGTGCGTGAGTGTCTGAAGAGTTTCAGCGCTCCGTCCATCATCTCCTTGTGTTTGCTTTGTTCGCCCTAAATTAGCAGGGTATGCCGAGACGTGGGTCCCTTACTCACTTTGCCACTGGATTCAAGCTAGCCAGACTGATGAAGGGTGTTACACAGAGACCGGTCCCAGGATGCTTGTTTCCGGTTCAGGGAAGACCTGGCTTGGCAGTTCGGGCTGGATGTTCCCATGAGGCACAGGGTCAAGAGTGATTTTCTTATAGCTGGGCACGAACTGAGGTGGCGAAGTGAGCTAAAGAATGATGATGGATTTGACTCAGATCTGTGACTGTGGGTGAGTGTCTGAAGAGTTTCAGCGCTCCGTCCATCATCTCCTTGTGTTTGCTTTGTTCACCCTAGGTTGGCAGGGTATGCCTAGACGTGGGTCCCTTGCACACTTTGCCACTGGATTCAAGCTAGCCTGGCTGATGAAGGGTGTTACCCAGAAACCAGTCCCAGGATGCTCGTTTCCGGTTCAGGGAAGACCTTGTTTGGGAGTTCGGGCTGGACTGTTCCCATGACGCACTGGGTCAAGACTGATTTGCATATCGCTGGGTCTGAACTGAGGTGGCGAAGTGAGCTAAAGAATGATGATGGATTCAACCCAGATCTGTGACTGTGGGTGAGTGTCTGAAGAGTTTCAGCGCTCCGTCCATCATCTCCTTGTGTTTGCTTTGATCGCCCTAAGTTGGCAGGGTATGCCCAGACGTGGGCCCCTTGCACACTTTGCCACTGGATTCACGCTAGCCATGCTGATAAAGACTGTTGCCCAAAAACCAGTTCCAGGATGCTTGATTCCGGTTCAGGGAAGACCTGGCTTGGCAGTTCAGGCTGGACTGTTCCCATGAGACACAGGGTCAATAAAGATTTGCATATAGCTGGGTCTGAACTGAGGTGGCGAAGTGAGCTAAAGAATGATGATGGATTCAACCCACATCTGGGACTGGGGGTGAGAGTCTGAAAAGTTTCAGCGCTCCGTCCATCATCTCCTTGTGTTTGCTTAGTTCGCCCTATGTTGACAGGGTATGCCCAGACGTGGGTCCCTTGCACACTTTGCCACTGGATTCAAGCTAGCCAGGCTGATGAAGGGTGTTACCCAGAAACCGGTCCCTGGATGCTTGGTTCAGGGAATACCTGGCTTGCCTGTTCGGGCTGGACTGTTGCCATGAGACACAGGTTCAAGACTGATTTGCATATAGCTGGGTCTAAACTGAGGTGGCGAAGTGAGCTAAAGAATGATGATGGATTCAACCCATATCTGTGACTCGGGGTGAGTATCTGAAAAGTTTCAGCGCTCTGTCCATCATCTCCTTGTGTTTGCTTTGTTCGCCCTAAGTTGGCAGGATATGCCCAAACATGGGTCCTTTGCTCACTTTGCCACACGATTCAAGCTAGCTTGGCTGATGAACGTTGTTACACAGAAACCAATCCCAGGATGCTTGTTTCCGGTTCAGGGAAGACCTGGCTTGGCAGTTTGGGCTGGACTGTTCCCATGAGGCACAGGGTCAAGACTGATTTGCATATAGCTGGGTCCAAACTGAGGTGGCGAAGTGAGCTGAAGAATGATGATGGATGCAACCCACATCTGGGACCGTGGATGAGTGTCTGAAAAGTTTCAGCGCTCCGTCCATCATCTCCTTGTGTTTCCTTCGTTCGCCCTAAGTTGGCAGTGTATGTCCAGACGTGGGTCCTTTGCTCACTTTGCTACAGTATTCAATCTAGCTTGGCTGATGAAGTGTGTTACCCAGAAACCAATCCCAGGATGCTTGTTTCCGGTTCAGGGAAGACCTGGCTTGGCTGCTCGAGCTGGGCTGTTCCCATGAGACACAGGGTCAAGACTGATTTGCATATTGCGGGGTCTGAACTGAGGTGGCGAAGTGAGCTAAAGAATGATGATGGATTCAACCCACATCCGTGACTCAGGGTGAGTGTCTGAAAAGTTTCAGCGCTCTGTCCATCATCTCCTTGTATTTGCTTTGTTCGCCCTAAGTTGGCAGGGTATACCCAGATGTGGGTCCTTTGCTCACTTTGCCACAGTATTCAAGCTAGCTTGGCTGATGAATGGTGTTACCCAGAAACCAGTCCCAGGATGCTTGTTTCCGGTTCAGGGAAGACCTGGCTTGTCAGTTCGGGCTGGATGTTCCCATGAGGCACAGGGTCAAGAGTGATTTGCTTATAGCTGGGTCCGAACTGAAGTGGCAAAGTGAGCTATAGAATGATGATGGATTCAACCCAGATCTGTGACTGTGCGTGAGTGTCTGAAGAGTTTCAGCGCTCCGTCCATCATCTCCTTGTGTTTGCTTTGATCGCCCTAAGTTGGCAGGGTATGCCCAGACGTGGGCCCCTTGCACACTTTGCCGCTGGATTCAAGCTAGCCATGCTGATAAAGAGTGTTGCCCAAAAACCAGTTCCAGGATGCTTGATTCCGGTTCAGGGAAGACCTGGCTTGGCAGTTCAGGCTGGACTGTTCCCATGAGACACAGGGTCAAGACTGATTTGCATATAGCTGGGTCCGAACTGAGGTGGCGAAGTGAGCTAAAGAATGATGATGGATTCAACCCAGATCTGTGACCGTGGGTGAGTGTCTGAAAGGTTTCAGCGCTCCGTCCATCATCTCCTTGTGTTTGCTTAAGGTCCCTTGCTTACTTTGCCACTCTATTCAAGCTAGCCAGGCTGATGAATGGTGTTACCCAGAAACCGGTCCCAGGATGCTTGTTTTGGGTTCAGGAAGGACCTGACTTGGCAGTTCAGGCTGGAATGTTCCCATGAGGCACAGGGTCAAGACTGATTTGCATATAGCTGGGTCTGATCTGAGGTGGCGAAGTGAGTTAAAGAATGATGATGGATTCAACCCACATCTGTGACTGTGGGTGAGAATCTGAAATGTTTCAGTGCTCCGTCCATCATCTCCTTGTGTTTGCTTTGTTTGCCCTAAGTTGGCAGGGGACATGGGTCCCTTGCTCACTTTGCCACTGGATTCAAGCTAGCCTGGCGCATGAAGGGTGTTACCCTGCAACCAGTCCCAGGATGCTTGTTTCCGGCTAAGGGAAGACCCGGCTTGGAAGTTCGGGCTGGACTGTTCCCATGAGGCACAGCGTCAAGACTGATTTGCATATACCTGGGTCCGAACTGAGGTGGCGAAGTGAGCTAAAGTAATGATGATGGATTCAACAGAGATCTGTGACTGTGGGGGAGTGTCTGAAAAGTTTCAGCGCTCCGTCCATCATCTCCTTGTGTTTGCTTTGTTCACCCTAAGTTGGCAGGGTATGCCCAGACGTGGGTCCCTTGCACACTTTGCCACTGGATTCAAGTTAGCCAGGCTGATGAAGGGTGTTACCCAAAAACCGGTCCCAGGAAGCTTGTTTCTGGTTCAGGGAAGACCTGGCGTGCCTGTTCGGGCTGGACTGTTCCCATGAGACACAGGTTCAAGACTGATTTGCGTGGATACAAGCAGTCCTATGTTCAGACCAGAATGGTAGCACTAGACAGGTAGCAATATTGATCAGAGCTAATGCAGGGATTAAGGTTGTGAAATATGATACTGACCAGTCAGGAAGGTGGCTGGTGGCCTCTCTACAATGTCAGAGTATTCCTTTTGTATGTGCTGTATATTATGGCCCTAATCAAGATCTTCCAGGGGCACTCCTGAAGCTTAGAACAACTCTTTTAGACTACACAGGGCCAGTTATCTTAGGGGGCGATTTCAATTTGATTTTGGATGACAAGCTGGATCGAACATCGAGGGTTAAATTTACACCCCCAGCGAAATCCCGGAGAGAGCTCAAAAACTTAGTTAAAGATTATAACCTTATGGATGTCTGGAGAGTTAGAAACAGCACAAAGAGGGACTTCTCTTTCTATAGCCATAGACATGGCCACCATTCCAGAATAGATTTTTTCCTTATTGATCAGGTGTTACTTGCGGCCGTTGACACTACCGAATATGCCCCAGCTATCCTGTCGGACCACTCAACAGTGGAGTTAATCATTATTTTCAAAGTAAAAGAAATAAAAAGGAGATGGACTCTAGATAGATCTATGCTACTAGAGGATGGGACCAAAATGGAACTGATAATTTTGACTGAGGACTTCTTTAATAATAACACAGGCTCAGCCACCCAACAAGTGGTCTGGGAAACATTTAAAGCTTTTTTGCGTGGTATGCTGACCTCTTTGTCAATCGTGAGGAACAGGAGGAGTAAAGAGAAGAAAGAAGAAGAGCTTCATAAAATCAAATCAAAAGAGCTGGAACTCCAAGTAGCCTCAGCCAATCAATCCAGCATGAAACCTCCCCTGCAAAAGGAACTAGATGGCCTGCGAGCAGACTATCAAGCGGGCTTGGATAAGGTCCTCAAAAGTAGATGGGACGCCAGCAAACTTCAAAAAATTTCATATGGGGAGAAATGTGGTCGCCTTCTTGCCTGGAAATCTCGGATGGACAGAAATAGAAATGTGATCACTAGTCTAACCCGGGGAAGCTCGGGTATTGTTACAAGCGATGATGAGCAAATTAGGGAGGAGGCTGAATCTTTCTTTAAAACGCTGTACACTGCTAAAATAAACCAATCCCCGCTGCTATTAGAAAACTGGCTTCGTAAGATACAGCTTCCATGTCTGGCTGAAGAGAACTATAGCTTCCTTGCGTCGGACATAAAGGAAGGTGAGGTCAGAGCTCAGCTGATGAGAATGGCTAATGGTAAGGCAGCTGGGCCCGACGGTCTCCCTGTGGAAATGTATAGGATAATTATAGATCAAATAGTGCCTGTCCTTACAACTCTGTGCAATAAAATCTTTGCAGAGGGGGGGATTGCTCCCGACTCAAGGGCAGAGGCTACTGTAACCTTAATCCTGAAACCAAATAAGGATCCACTAAAGATCGAATCCTATAGGCCAGTCTCGCTGTTAAATACGGACTACAAGGTTTTTGCCGGCGTGCTCGCAGCCAGACTGGCCAAAACGGTAAAAACAATCATCCATCAGGATCAAAGGGGCTTCATCCCAGATAGACAACTAAATTAACTGACATTTCAGGTTATCGCAGCGATAGATGTCGCCATCAGCAAAAGGCTTCCTTTGACCCTGGCGGCAGTGGACGCCGCCAAGGCGTTCGATCAGGTAGATTGGCTATATTTATGGAGGGTTCTGGATGCCTTTGGCTTTCCAAACAAGTTCATAACTGCTATGAGGTCTCTTTACTGCTCCGCACGGCCAAAGATATTAATCAACGGTCTTTTAACCAACTGGGTACCAATTGCTCGTGGGACCAGGCAGGGATGTCCGCTGTCACCTTTATTGTTTGATTTGTATATTGAGCCCTTCGTTTGTTTACTTAGATCTGACTTAGCATTCAAACCCTTTAGGATTTCTGATTTAGAATTAAAATTTGCATTATATGCAGATGACCTTCTTATGTTCACTTCAAACCCAGGGGTTGCCTTGCCCAGAATGATAGCGTTAGCTGAAGAATTCGGGGTGGTCTCTGGCTATTCCATTAATAAAGATAAAACCAAAATCATGGAGTGGAACCAAGAGGTTAGTACGGTGGGAGCCAAGTTAAGAATGAGGTACCTGGGGGTCCTTTTGACCCATAAAATGGAGGACATCTCTAAAACTAACATGGATAAGGTATCTAAGGAGGTTTGTGCTCTACTGCAAAGATGGTCATCACTCCCCTTAAATATCTTTGGGAGGGTCAATCTAATTAAGATGATCATCCTTCCTAAACTTACTTTCCTATTTAATTCCATCCCCTTATTTTTTAATACTGCATCTATCAAAAAGTTGCAAGGGAAACTGGGTTCCTTTATCTGGAATTCAAAATCGCCAAGGGTAGCATGGAAGAAGCTCAGGAGAACTTTAAAAACAGGAGGTTTAGCCTTCCCTGATCTATTGGTGTATTGCCATGCTTTCCATTTTAAAAACTTTAGACCCCTGGCGGGGGAGATAGAGGCAACATCGTTAGGTTTATTATTTCAAGCGCTGCTACGGGATGTACCACAGGGCCAATCACATTTTCTTTTTAAGTTTGGAGACCCAACATTTTTACAAAAAATAAGACTAAAGATCTTGGGGACAGCTATTAGAAATTGGGTTTTTGTGAGGAAGAAGCGTGATATTCCCTATTACTCAGTGCAGGCTCCAATTTGGGAATGTCCAGGAACACCGGCCTGCCTCGATGACCTACTATCTCGCCCTCTTAGGGCAGCGGGGATTGAGTGTTGGGGAGATCTCCAGGTTGATTCGCAGCTTCTTAGCTGGGAGGCAATATCTGATCTTACCGGGGGTACACTTACTAGGTTTAAATATCATCAGCTGTCCAGATGGTGGTTAACTAAGCCCTGGAATCTCAATAACCCTCATCCAAAATTTGATCTAGTATACAGGAAGAATAAGTGGAAAAATCAAATTTCATACTGGTACACAGCTATGCTAGAAGCCAAGAACATCTCTGAATCAGAGATACAAAAGCTATGGAATGAAATATACTAGTATCAGAGACTCGGTGGATTTTTGGATCGATTCATTTACTATCTTGCAGGCTGTGGTGAAGCCGGCCACATTAAAGCGGAACCACTTGTACACTATGTATAGGGCATATATATCCCCAAAGAAACTTATGAAATTCGCTAATCTAGAATATCATTGCCCAAGATGTAGACTCCTGGCTGCAGATGATGTGCATATGCTGGCTGTTTGTCCAGAAATAAAAAATTATTGGGATTTAGTACAGGGCTTTCTGGGAGATGTTCTCCAGATACCAATGGTAATAGCAACTAGCACTATTCTTTCCGGACTAGGGGTAGCTTATAATACTGATGATCCCAACACAAGGTTCATTTTTTACGTCATACTCCTTGCCAGGCGCGAAATATGCAGAGCCTGGAAGGATCCAATACCTCCTTCCTTTTCAAAATGTCTTAAACATGTTATTTTTACCAGTAAGTCAGATATGGCATGTGATCCCACAAGTTTTAATAAAATTTGGAAGCCCCTGTTGGTATGGCAAGACAGGTGAAGGTAATTTGGTGTTCCTATGATTTATCCTGGGCCCTGTCGGTTCCTAAATCTCCCCAGTAACGCAGGGAGCTAGTTACGGCGTGAAAAGGAGTGGATTGGGAAAGCAGAGGCAACTTGAGGGATCAGGCATGGCTCCTTCTGAACTTGGTCGCTTAACATCAGGACCGGGTAGGATTGACGTTTTCAGTTTGAGTTGCCTAAGCTCCCTTCAAGAATTCCACAACGGTATATGAGGAACAAAAAAAACAAACAAACAAACAAAAAAGACTGATTTGCATATAGCTGGGTCTGAGCTGAGGTGGCAAAGTGAGCTAAAGAATGATGATGGATTCAACCCACATCTGTGACTCGGGGTGAGTGTCTGAAAAGTTTCAGCGCTCTGTCCATCATCTCCTTGTGTTTGCTTTGTTCGCCCTAAGTTGGCAGGGTATGCCCAGACGTGGGTCCTTGGCTCACTTTGCCACAGGATTCAAGCCAGCTTGGGTGATGAAGGTTGTTACACAGAAACCAATCCCAGGATGCTTGTTTCTGGTTCAGGGAAGACCTGGCTTGGCTGTTCTGCTGGACTGTTCCCATGAGACACAGGTTCAAGACTGATTTGAATATAGCTGGGTCTGAACTGAGGTTGAAAAGTTATACAAAGAATGATGATCGATTCAACGAAGATCTGTGACCGTGGGTGAGTGTCTGAAAGTTTCAGCGCTCCGTCCATCATCTCCTTGTGTTTGCTTTGTTCGCCCTAAATTAGCAGGGTATGCCGAGACGTGGGTCCTTTGCTCACTTTGCCACAAGATTCAAGCTAGCTTGGCTGATGAAGGGTGTTATCCAGAAACCAGTCCCAGGATGCTTGTTTCCTGTTCAGGGAAGACCTGGCTTGGCAGTTTGGGCTGGACTGGTCCCATGAGGCACAGGGTCAAGACTGATTTGCATATAGCTGGGTCCGAACTGAGGTGGCGAAGTGAGCCTAAGAATGATGATGGATTCAACCCAGATCTGTGGCTGTGGGTGAGTGTCTGAAAAGTTTCAGTGCTCCGTCCATCATCTCCTGGTGTTTGCTTTGTTCGCCCTAAGTTGGCAGGGTATGCCCCGACGTGGGCCCCTTGCACACTTTGCCACTGGATTCAAGCTAGCCAGGCAGATGGAGGGTGTTGCCCAAAAACTGGTCTCAGGATGCTTGTTTCCGGTTCAGGGAAGACTTGGCTTGGCTGTTCGGGCTGGACTATTCCCATGAGACACAGGGTCAAGACTGATTTGTATATAGCTGGGTCTGAATTGCAGCGGCAAAATGAGCTAAAGAATGATTATTGATTCAACCCACATCTGTGACTGGGGCAAGTGTCTGAAAAATGTCAGCGTTCCGTCCATCATCTCCTTGTGTTTGCTTCGTTCGCCATAAGTTGGCAGGGTACGCCCAGACGTGGGCCCCTTTGCTCACTTTGCGACTGGATTTAAGCTAGCCAGGCTGATGAAGGGTGTTGCCCAGAAACCAGTACCAAGATGCTTGTTTCCGGTTCAGGGAGGACCTGGCTTGGCAGTTCAGGCTGGAATGTTCCCATGAGGCACAGGGTCAAGACTGATTTGCATATAGCTGGGTCTGAACTGAGGTGGTGAAGTGAGTTGAAGAATGATGATGGATTCAACCCACATCTGTGACTGTGGGTGGGAATCTGAAATGTTTCAGTGCTCCGTCCATCATCTCCTTGTGTTTGCTTTGTTTGCCCTAAGTTGGCAGGGTATGCCAGACATGGGTCCCTTGCTCACTTTGCCACTGGATTCAAGCTAGCCTGGCGCATGAAGGGTGTTACCCTGCAACCAGTCCCAGGATGCTTGTTTCCGGCTAAGGGAAGACCCGGCTTGGAAGTTCGGGCTGGACTGTTCCCATGAGGCACAGCGCCAAGACTGATTTGCATATACCTGGGTCTGAACTGAGGTGGCGAAGTGAGCTAAAGTAATGATGATGGATTCAACCCAGATCTGTGACTGTGGGTGAGTGTCTGAAAAGTTTCAGTGCTCCGTCCATCATTTCCTTGTGTTTGCATTGTCCACCCTAAGTTGGCAGGGTGTGCCCAGAGGTGGACCCCTTGCACATTTTGCCACTGGATTCAAGCTAGCCAGGCTGATGAAGGGTGTTGCCCAAAAACTGGTCCCAGGATGCTTGTTTCCGGTTCAGGGAAGACCTGGCTTTGCAGTTCGGGCTGGATGTTCCCATGAGGCACAGGGTCAAGAGTGATTTTCTTATAGCTGGGCACAAACTGAGGTGGTGAAGTGAGCTAAAGAATGATGATGGATTTAACTCAGATCTGTGACTGTGGGTGAGTGTCTGAAGAGTTTCAGCGCTCCGTCCATCATCTCCTTGTGTTTGCTTTGTTCACCCTAGGTTGGCAGGGTATGCCTAGACGTGGGTCCCTTGCACACTTTGCCACTGGATTCAAGCTTGCCTGGCTGATGAAGGGTGTTACCCAGAAACCAGTCCCAGGATGCTCGTTTCTGGTTCAGGGAAGACCTTGTTTGGTAGTTCGGGCTGGACTGTTCCCATGACGCACTGGGTCAAGACTGATTTGCATATCGCTGGGTCTGAACTGAGGTGGCGAAGTGAGCTAAAGAATGATGATGGATTCAACCCAGATCTGTGACTGTGGGTGAGTGTCTGAAGAGTTTGAGCGCTCCGTCCATCATCTCCTTGTGTTTGCTTTGATCGCCCTAAGTTGGCAGGGTATGCCCAGACGTGGGCCCCTTGCACACTTTGCCACTGGATTCAAGCTAGCCATGCTGATAAAGAGTGTTGCCCAAAAACCAGTTCCAGGATGCTTGATTCCGGTTCAGGGAAGACCTGGCTTGGCAGTTCAGGCTGGACTGTTCCCATGAGACACAGGGTCAAGAAAGATTTGCATATAGCTGGGTCCGAACTGAGGTGGCGAAGTGATCTAAAGAATGATGATGGATTCAACCCACATCTGGGACTGGGGGTGAGAGTCTGAAAAGTTTCAGCGCTCCGTCCATCATCTCCTTGTGTTTGCTTAGTCCGCCCTATGTTGACAGGGTATGCCCAGACGTGGGTCCCTTGCACACTTTGCCACTGGATTCAAGCTAGCCAGGCTGATGAAGGGTGTTACCCAGAAACCGGTCCCTGGATGCTTGGTTCAGGGAATACCTGGCTTGCCTGTTCGGGCTGGACTGTTCCCATGAGACACAGGTTCAAGACTGATTTGCATATAGCTGGGTCTAAACTGAGGTGGCGAAGTGAGCTAAAGAATGATGATGGATTCAACCCATATCTGTGACTCGGGGTGAGTATCTGAAAAGTTTCAGCGCTCTGTCCATCATCTCCTTGTGTTTGCTTTGTTCGCCCTAAGTTGGCAGGGTATGCCCAAACATGGGTCCTTTGCTCACTTTGCCACAGGATTCAAGCTAGCTTGGCTGATGAACGTTGTTACACAGAAACCAATCCCAGGATGCTTGTTTCCGGTTCAGGGAAGACCTGGCTTGGCAGTTTGGGTGGGACTGTTCCCATGAGGCACAGGGTCAAGACTGATTTGCATATAGCTGGGTCCAAACTGAGGTGGCGAAGTGAGCTGAAGAATGATGATGGATGCAACCCACATCTGTGACCGTGGATGAGTGTCTGAAAAGTTTCAGCGCTCCGTCCATCATCTCCTTGTGTTTGCTTCGTTCGCCCTAAGTTGGCAGTGTATGTCCAGACGTGGGTCCTTTGCTCACTTTGCTACAGGATTCAATCTAGCTTGGCTGATGAAGCGTGTTACCCAGAAACCAATTCCAGGATGCTTGTTTCCGGTTCAGGGAAGACCTGGCTTGGCTGCTCGAGCTGGGCTGTTCCCATGAGACACAGGGTCAAGACTGATTTGCATATTGCTGGGTCTGAACTGAGGTGGCGAAGTGAGCTAAAGAATGATGATGGATTCAACCCATATCCGTGACTGGGGGTGAGTGTCTGAAAAGTTTCAGCGCTCTGTCCATCATCTCCTTGTATTTGCTTTGTTCGCCCTAAGTTGGCAGGGTATACCCAGACGTGGGTCCTTTGCTCACTTTGCCACAGTATTCAAGCTAGCTTGGCTGATGAATGGTGTTACCCAGAAACCAGTCCCAGGATGCTTGTTTCCGGTTCAGGGAAGACCTGGCTTGGCAGTTCGGGCTGGATGTTCCCATGAGGCACAGGGTCAAGATTGATTTGCTTATAGCTGGGTCCAAACTGAAGTGGCGAAGTGAGCTATAGAATGATGATGGATTCAACCCAGATCTGTGACTGTGTGTGAGTGTCTGAAGAGTTTCAGCGCTCCGTCCATCATCTCCTTGTGTTTGCTTTGATCGCCCAAAGTTGGCAGGGTATGCCCAGACGTGGGCCCCTTGCACACTTTGCCGCTGGATTCAAGCTAGCCATGCTGATAAAGAGTGTTGCCCAAAAACCAGTTCCAGGATGCTTGATTCCGGTTCAGGGAAGACCTGGCTTGGCAGTTCAGGCTGGACTGTTCCCATGAGACACAGGGTCAAGACTAATTTCTATATAGCTGCGTCTGAATCGCGGTGGCGAAATGAGCTAAAGAATGATGATGGATTCAACCCACATCTGGGACTGGGGGTGAGAGTCTGAAAAGTTTCAGCGCTCCGTCCATCATCTCCTTGTGTTTGCTTAGTCCGCCCTATGTTGACAGGGTATGCCCAGACGTGGGTCCCTTGCACACTTTGCCACTGGATTCAAGCTAGCCAGGCTGATGAAGGGTGTTACCCAGAAACCGGTCCCTGGATGCTTGGTTCAGGGAATACCTGGCTTGCCTGTTCAGGCTGGACTGTTCCCATGAGACACAGGTTCAAGACTGATTTGCATATAGCTGGGTCTAAACTGAGGTGGCGAAGTGAGCTAAAGAATGATGATGGATTCAACCCATATCTGTGACTCGGGGTGAGTATCTGAAAAGTTTCAGCGCTCTGTCCATCATCTCCTTGTGTTTGGTTTGTTCGCCCTAAGTTGGCAGGGTATGCCCAAACATGGGTCCTTTGCTCACTTTGCCACAGGATTCAAGCTAGCTTGGCTGATGAACGTTGTTACACAGAAACCAATCCCAGGATGCTTGTTTCCGGTTCAGGGAAGACCTGGCCTGGCAGTTTGGGAGGGACTGTTCCCATGAGGCACAGGGTCAAGACTGATTTGCATATAGCTGGGTCCAAACTGAGGTGGCGAAGTGAGCTGAAGAATGATGATGGATGCAACCCACATCTGTGACCGTGGATGAGTGTCTGAAAAGTTTCAGCGCTCCGTCCATCATCTCCTTGTGTTTGCTTCGTTCGCCCTAAGTTGGCAGTGTATGTCCAGACGTGGGTCCTTTGCTCACTTTGCTACAGGATTCAATCTAGCTTGGCTGATGAAGCGTGTTACCCAGAAACCAATTCCAGGATGCTTGTTTCCGGTTCAGGGAAGACCTGGCTTGGCTGCTCGAGCTGGGCTGTTCCCATGAGACACAGGGTCAAGACTGATTTGCATATTGCTGGGTCTGAACTGAGGTGGCGAAGTGAGCTAAAGAATGATGATGGATTCAACCCATATCCGTGACTGGGGGTGAGTGTCTGAAAAGTTTCAGCGCTCTGTCCATCATCTCCTTGTATTTGCTTTGTTCGCCCTAAGTTGGCAGGGTATACCCAGACGTGGGTCCTTTGCTCACTTTGCCACAGTATTCAAGCTAGCTTGGCTGATGAATGGTGTTACCCAGAAACCAGTCCCAGGATGCTTGTTTCCGGTTCAGGGAAGACCTGGCTTGGCAGTTCGGGCTGGATGTTCCCATGAGGCACAGGGTCAAGATTGATTTGCTTATAGCTGGGTCCGAACTGAAGTGGCGAAGTGAGCTATAGAATGATGATGGATTCAACCCAGATCTGTGACTGTGTGTGAGTGTCTGAAGAGTTTCAGCGCTCCGTCCATCATCTCCTTGTGTTTGCTTTGATCGCCCAAAGTTGGCAGGGTATGCCCAGACGTGGGCCCCTTGCACACTTTGCCGCTGGATTCAAGCTAGCCATGCTGATAAAGAGTGTTGCCCAAAAACCAGTTCCAGGATGCTTGATTCCGGTTCAGGGAAGACCTGGCTTGGCAGTTCAGGCTGGACTGTTCCCATGAGACACAGGGTCAAGACTAATTTCTATATAGCTGCGTCTGAATCGCGGTGGCGAAATGAGCTAAAGAATGATGATGGATTCAACCCAGATTTGTGACTGTGGGTGAGTGTCTGAAAAGTTTAAGTGCTCCATCCATCATCTCCTTGTGTTTGCTTTGTTCGCCCTAAGTTGGAAGGGTATGGCCAGACGTGGGCCCCTTGCACACTTTGCCACTGGATTCAAGCTAGCCAGGCTGATGAGGGGTGTTGCCCAAAAACTGGTCCCAGGATGCTTGCTTCTGGTTCAGAGAAGACTTGGCTTGGCTGTTCGGGCTGGACTGTTCCCATGAGACACAGGGTCAAGACTAATTTCTATATAGCTGCGTCTGAATCGCGGTGGCGAAATGAGCTAAAGAATGATGATGGATTCAACCCACATCTGTGACTGGGGTGAGTGTCTGAAAAGTTTCGGCGTTCTGTCCATCACCTCCTTGTGTTTGCTTCGTTCGCCCTAACTTGGCAGGGTGTGCCCAGACGTGGGTCCTTTGCTCACTTTGACACAGGATTCAAGCTAGCTTGGCTGATGAAGGGTGTTACCCAGAAACCAGTGCCAAGATGCTTGTGTCCGGTTCAGGGAAAACCTGGCTTGGAAGTTTGGGCTGGACTGTTCCCATGAGGCACAGGGTCAAGACTGATTTGCACATAGCTGGGTCTGAACTGAGGCGGTGAAGTGAGCTAAAGAATGATAAAAGATTCAACCCACATCTGTGACTCGGGCTGAGTGTCTGAATAGTTTCAGCGCACTGTCCATCATCTCCTTGTGTTTGCTTCATTCGCACTAATTTGGCAGAGTATGCCCAGACGTGGGTCCTTTGCTCACTTTGACACAGGATTCAAGCTAGCCATGCTGATGAACGGTGTTACCCAGATACCAGTCCCAGGATGCTGGTTTCCGGTTCAGGGAAGACCCGGCTTGGCAGTTCGGTCTGGACTGTTCCCATGAGGCACAGGGTCAACACTGATTTGCATATAGCTGGGTCTGAACTGAGGTGGCGAAGTGAGCTAAAGAATGATGATGAATTCAACCCACATCTGTGACCGTGGATGAGTGTCTGAAAAGTTTCAGCGCTCCGTCCATCATCTCCTTGTGTTTGCTTCGTTCGCCCTAAGTTGGCAGTGTATGCCCAGACGTGGGTCCTTTGCTCACTTTGCTACAGGATTCAATCTAGCTTGGCTGATGAAGGGTGTTACCCAGAAACCAGTCCGTGGATGCTTGTTTCCGGTTCAGGGAAGACCTGGCATGGCACTTCGGGCTGGACTGTTCCAATGAGGGACAGGGTCAAGACTGATTTGCATATAGCTGGGTCTGAACTGAGGTGGCGAAGTGAGCTAAAGAATGATGATGGATTCAACCCATATCTGTGACTCGGGATGAGTATCTGAAAAGGTTCAGCGCTTTGTCCATCATCTCCTTGTGTTTGCTTTGTTCGCCCTAAGTTGGCAGGGTATGCCCAGACGTGGGTCCTTTGCTCACTTTGCCACAGGATTCAAGCTAGCTTGGCTGATGAACATTGTTACACAGAAACCAATCCCAGGATGCTTGTTTCCGGTTCAGGGAAGACCTGGCATGGCAGTTCGGGCTGGACTGTTCCCATGAGGCACAGGGTCAAGACTGATTTGCATATAGCTGGGTCTGAACTGAGGTGGCGAAGTGAGCTAAAGAATGATGATGGATTCAACCCACATCTGTGACCGTGGATGAGTGTCTGAAAAGGTCCAGCGCTCCGTCCATCATCTCCTTGTGTTTGCTTCGTTCGCCCTAAGTTGGCAGTGTATGCCCAGACGTGGGTCCTTTGCTCACTTTGCTACAGGATTCAATCTAGCTTGGCTGATGAAGGGTGTTACCCAGAAACCAGTCCGTGGATGCTTGTTTCCGGTTCAGGGAAGACCTGGCATGGCACTTCGGGCTGGACTGTTCCAATGAGGCACAGGGTCAAGACTGATTTGCATATAGCTTGGTCTGAACTGAGGTGGCGAAGTGAGCTAAAGAAGGATGTTGGATTCAACCCAGATTTGTGACTGTGGGTGAGTGTCTGAAAAGTTTAAGTGCTCCATCCATCATCTCCTTGTGTTTGCTTTGTTCGCCCTAAGTTGGAAGGGGATGGCCAGACGTGGGCCCCTTGCACACTTTGTCACTGGATTCAAGCTAGCCAGGCTGATGAAGGGTGTTACCCAGAAACCGGTCTCTGGATGCTTGGTTCAGGGAATACCTGGCTTGCCTGTTCGGGCTGGACTGTTCCCATGAGACACAGGTTCAAGACCGATTTGCGTATTGCTGGGTCTGAACTGAGGTGGCAAAGTAAGCTAAAGAATGATGATGGATTCAACCCATATCTGTGACTCGGGGTGAGTATCTGAAAAGTTTCAGCGCTCTGTCCATCATCGCCTTGTGTTTGCTTTGTTCGCCCTAAGTTGGCTGGGTATGCCCAGACGTGGGTCCTTTGCTCACTTTGCCACAGGATTCAAGCTAGCTTGGCTGATGAACGTTGTTACACAGAAACCAATCCCAGGATGCTTGTTTCCGGTTCAGGGAAGACCTGGCATGGCAGTTCGGGCTGGACTGTTCCCATGAGGCACAGAGTCAAGATTGATTTGCATATAGCTGGATCTGAACTGAGGTGGCGAAGTGAGCTAAAGAATGATGATGGATTCAACCCACATCTGTGACCGTGGATGAGTGTCTGAAAAGTTTCAGCGCTCCGTCCATCATCTCCTTGTGTTTGCACCGTTCGCCCTAAGTTGGCTGTGTATGCCCAGACGTGGGTCCTTTGCTCACTTTGCTACAGGATTCAATCTAGCTTGGCTGATGAAGGGTGTTACCCAGAAACCAGTCTGTGGATGCTTGTTTCTGGTTCAGGGAAGACCTGGCATGGCACTTTGGGCTGGACTGTTCCAATGAGGCACAGGGTCAAGACTGATTTGCATATAGCTTGGTCTGAACTGGGGTGGCAAAGTGAGCTAAAGAAGGATGATGGATTCAACCCAGATTTGTGACTTTGGGTGAGTGTCTGAAAAGTTTAAGTGCTCCATCCATCATCTCCTTGTGTTTGCTTTGTTCGCCCTAAGTTGGAAGGGGATGGCCAGACGTGGGCCCCTTGCACACTTTTGCCACTGGATTCAAGCTAGTCAGGCTGATGAAGGGTGTTACCCAGAAACCAGTCTCTGGATGCTTGGTTCAGGGAATACCTGGCTTGCCTGTTCAGGCTGGACTGTTCCCATGAGACACAGGTTCAAGACTGATTTGCATATAGCTGGGTCTGAACTGAGGTGGCGAAGTGAGCTAAAGAATGATGAGGGATTCAACCCATATCTGTGACTCGGGGTGAGTATCTGAAAAGTTTCAGCGCTCTGTCCATCATCTCCTTGTGTTTGCTTTGTTCGCCCAAAGTTAGCAGGGTATGCCCAGACGTGGGTCCTTTGCTCTCTTTGCCGCAGGATTCAAGCTAGCTTGGCTTATGAACGTTGTTACACAGAAACCAATCCCAGGATGCTTGTTTCCGGTTCAGGGAAGACCTGGCATGGCAGTTCGGGCTGGACTGTTCCCATGAGGCACAGGGTCAAGACTGATTTGCATATAGCTGGGTCTGAACTGAGGTGGCGAAGTGAGCTAAAGAATGATGATGGATTCAACCCACATCTGTGACCGTGGATGAGTGTCTGAAAAGTTTCAGCGCTCCGTCCATCATCTCCTTGTGTTTGCTTCGTTCGCCCTAAGTTGGCAGTGTATGCCCAGACGTGGGTCCTTTGCTCACTTTGCTACAGGATTCAATCTAGCTTGGCGGATGAAGGGTGTTACCCAGAAACCAGTCCGTGGATGCTTTTTTCCAGTTCAGGGAAGACCTGGCATGGCACTTCGGGCTGGACTGTTCCAATGAGGCACAGGGTCAAGACTGATTTGCATATAGCTTGGTCTGAACTGAGGTGGCAAAGTGAGCTAAAGAAGGATGATGAATTCAACCCAGATTTGTGACTGTGGGTGAGTGTCTGAAAAGTTTAAGTGCTCCATCCATCATCTCCTTGTGTTTGCTTTGTTCGCCCTAAGTTGGAAGGGGATGGCCAGACGTGGGCCCCTTGCACACTTTGTCACTGGATTCAAGCTGGCCTGGCTGATGAAGGGTGTTACCCAGAAACCGGTCTCTGGATGCTTGGTTCAGGGAATACCTGGCTTGCCTGTTGGGGCTGGACTGTTCCCATGAGACACAGGTTCAAGACTGGTTTGCATATAGCTGGCTCTGAACTGAGGTGGCGAAGTGAGCTAAAGAATGATGATGGATTCAACCCATATCTGTGACTCGGGGTGAGTATCTGAAAAGTTTCAGCGCTCTGTCCATCATCTCCTTGTGTTTGCTTTGTTCGCCCTAAGTTGGCAGGGTATGCCCAGACGTGGGTCCTTTGCTCACTTTGCCACAGGATTCAAGCTTGCTTGGCTGATGAACGTTGTTACACAGAAACAAATCCCAGGATGATTGTTTCCGGTTCAGGGAAGACCTGGCATGGCAGTTCGGGCTGGACTGTTCCCATGAGGCACAGGGTCAAGACTGATTTGCATATAGCTGGGTCTGAACTGAGGTGGCGAAGTGAGCTAAAGAATGATGATGGATTCAACCCACATCTGTGACCGTGGATGAGTATCTGAAAAGTTTCAGCACTCCGTCCATCATCTCCTTGTGTTTGCTTCGTTCGCCCTAAGTTGGAAGGGGATGGCCAGATGTGGGCCCCTTGCACACTTTGTCACTGGATTCAAGCTAGCCTGGCTGATGAAGGGTGTTACCCAGAAACCGGTCTCTGGATGCTTGGTTCAGGGAATACCTGGCTTGCCTGTTTGGGCTGGACTGTTCCCATGAGACACAGGTTCAAGACTGATTTGCATATAGCTGGGTCTTAACTGAGGTGGCGAAGTGAGCTAAAGAAAGATGATGGATTCAACCCAGATTTGTGACTGTGGGTGAGTGTCTGAAAAGTTTAAGTGCTCCATCCATCATCTCCTTGTGTTTGCTTTGTTCGCCCTAAGTTGGAAGAGGATGGCCAGACGTGGGCCCCTTGCACACTTTGTCACTGGATTCAAGCCAGCCAGGCTGATGAACGTTGTTGCCCAAAAACTGGTCCCAGGATGCTTGTTTCCGGTTCAGGGAAGACTTGGCTTGGCTGTTCGGGCTGGACTGTTCCCATGAGACACAGGTCATGACTGATTTGTATATAGCTGGGTCTGAATTGCGGTGGCGAAATGAGCTAAAGGATGGTGATGGATTCAACGCACATCTGTGACTGGGGGTGAGTGTCTGAAAAGTTTCAGCGCTCCGTACATCATCTCCTTGTGTATGCTTTGTTCGCCCTAAGTTGGCAGGGTATGCCCAGACGTGGGTCCTTTACTCACTTTGCCACAGGATTCAAGCTAGCTTAGGTGATGAAGGTTGTTACACAGAAACCAATCCCAGGATGCTTGTTTCCGGTTCAGGGAAGACCTGGCTTGGCAGTTCGGGCTGGACTGTTCCAATGAGGCACAGGGTCAAGACTGATTTGCATATAGCTTGGTCTGAACTGAGGTGGCGAAGTGAGCTAAAGAAGGATGATGGATTCAACCCAGACTTGTGACTGTGGGTGAGTGTCTGAAAAGTGTAAGTGCTCCATCCATCATCTCCTTGTGTTTGCTTTGTTCGCCCTAAGTTGGAAGGGGATGGCCAGACGTGGGCCCCTTGCACACTTTGCCACTGGATTCAAGCTAGCCAGGCTGATGAAGCTTGTTACCCAGAAACCGGTCTCTGGATGCTTGGTTCAGGGAATACCTGGCTTGCCTGTTCGGGCTGGACTGTTCCCATGAGACACAGGTTCAAGACTGATTTGCATATAGCTGGGTCTGAACTGAGATGGCCAAGTGAGCTAAAGAATGATGATGGATTCAACCCATATCTGTGGCTCGGGGTGAGTATCTGAAAAGTTTCAGCGCTCTGTCCATCATCTCCTTGTGTTTGCTTTGTTCGCCCTAAGTTGGCAGGGTATGCCCAGACGTGGGTCCTTTGCTCACTTTGCCACAGGATTCAAGCTAGCTTGGCTGATGAACGTTGTTACACAGAAACCAATCCCAGGATGCTTGTTTCCGGTTCAGGGAAGACCTGGCATGGCAGTACGGGCTGGACTGTTCCCATGAGGCACAGGGTCAAGACTGATTTGCATATAGCTGGGTCTGAACTGAGGTGGCGAAGTGAGCTTAATAATGATGATGGATTCAACCCAAATCTGTGACCGTGGATGAGTGTCTGAAAAGTTTCAGCGCTCCGTCCATCATCTCCTTGTGTTTGCTTCGTTCGCCCTAAGTTGGCAGTGTATGCCCAGACGTGGGTCCTTTGCTCACTTTGCTACAGGATTCAATCTAGCTTGGCTGATGAAGGGTGTTACCCAGAAACCAGTCCGTGGATGCTTGTTTCCGGTTCAGGGAAGACCTGGCATGGCACTTCGGGCTGGACTGTTCCAATGAGGCACAGGGTCAAGACTGATTTGCATATAGCTTGGTCTGAACTGAGGTGGCGAAGTGAGCTAAAGAAGGATGATGGATTCAACCCAGATTTGTGACTGTGGGTGAGTGTCTGAAAAGTTTAAGTGCTCCATCCATCATCTCCTTGTGTTTGCTTTGCTCGCCCTAAGTTGGAAGGGGATGGCCAGACGTGGGCCCCTTGCACACTTTGTCACTGGATTCAAGCTAGCCAGGCTGATGAAGGGTGTTGCCCAAAAACTGGTCCCGGGATGCTTGTTTCCGGTTCAGGGAAGACTTGGCTTGGCTGTTCGGGCTGGACTGTTCCCATGAGACACAGGGTCAAGACTGATTTGTATATAGCTGGGTCTGAATTGCGGTGGCGAAATGAGCTAAAGAAGGATGATGGATTCAACGCACATCTGTGACTGGGGGTGAGTGTCTGAAAAGTTTCAGCACTCCGTCCATCATCTCCTTGTGTTTGTTTTGTTCACCCTAAATTAGCAGGGTATGCCGGGACGTGGGTCTCTTACTCACTTTACCACTGGATTCAAGCTAGCCAGACTGATGAAGGGTGTTACCCAGAAACCGGTCCCAGGATGCTTGTTTCCGGTTCAGGGAAGACCTGGCTTGGCTGTTCAGGCTGGACTGTTCCCATGAGACACAGAGTCAAGACTGATTTGCAAATAGCTGGGTCTGAACTGAGGTGGCGAAGTGAGCTAAAGAATGATGATGGATTCAACCCACATCTGTGACTCGGGGTGAGTGTCTGAAATCTTTCAGCGCTCTGTCCATCTTCTGCTTGTGTTTGCTTTGTTCGCCCTAAGTTGGCAGGGTATGCCCAGACGTGGGTCATTTGCTCACTTTGCCACAGTATTCAAGCTAGCTTGGCTGATGAAGGGTGTTACCCAGAAACCAGTCCCAGGGTGCTTGTTTCCGGTTCAGGGAAGTCCTGGCTTGGCAGTTCGGGCTGGATGTTCCCATGAGGCACAGGGTCAAGAGTGATGTGCTTATAGCTGGGTCCGAACTGAGGTGGCGAAGTGAGCTAAAGAATGATGATGGATTCAACCCAGATCTGTGACTGTGGGTGAGTGTCTGAAGAGTTTTAGCGCTCCGTCCATCATCTCCTTGTGTTTGCTTTGTTCGCCCTAGGTTGGCAGGGTATGCCCACACGTGGGTCCCTTGCACACTTTGCCACTGGATTCAAGCTAGCCTGGCTGATAAAGGGTGTTACCCAGAAACCAGTCCCAGGATGCTTGTTTCCGGATCAGGGAAGACCTGGCTTGGTAGTTCAGGCGGACTGTTCCCATGATGCACTGGGTCAAGTCTGATTTGCATATAGCTGGGTCTGAACTGAGGTGGCGAAGTGAGCTGAAGAATGACGATGGATTCATCCCAGATTGGTGACTGGGGGTGAGTGTCTGAAAAGTTTCAGCGCTCTGTCCATCATCTCCTTGTGTTTGCTTTGCTCGCCCTAAATTAGCAGGGTATGCCGAGACGTGGGTCCCTTGCTCACTTTGCCACTGGATTCAAGCTAGCCTGGCAAATGAAGGGGGTTACCCAAAAACCAGTCCCAGGATGCTTGTTTCCGGTTCAGGGAAGACCTGGCTTGGCAGTTCGGGCTGGACTGTTCCCATGAGGCACAGTCTCAAGACTGATTTGCATATAGCTGGGTCTGAACTCAGGTGGCAAAGTGAGCTAAGGAATGATGATGGATTCAACTCAGATCTGTGACTGGGGGTGAGTGTCTGAAAAGTTTCAGCACTCCGTCCATCATCTCCTTGTGTTTGCTTCGTTCGCCCTAAGTTGTCAGGGTATGCCCAGACATGGGTCCCTTGCTCACTTTGCCACTGGATTCAAGCTAGCCTGGCTGATGAAGGGTGTTACCCAGAAACCCATCCCAGGATGCTTGCTTCCGGTTCAGGGAAGACCTGTCTTGGCAGTTCGGGCTGGACTGTTCCCATGAGGCACATGGTCAAGACTGATTTGCATATAGCTGGGTCTGAACGGAGGTGGCGAAGTGAGCTAAAGAATGATGATGGATTCAACCCAGATTTGTGACTGTGGGTGAGTGTCTGAAAAGTTTAAGTGCTCCATCCATCATCTCCTTGTGTTAGCTTTGTTCGCCCTAAGTTGGAAGGGTATGGCCAGACGTGGGCCCCTTGCACACTTTGCCACTGGATTCAAGCTAGCCAGGCTGATGAGGGGTGTTGCCCAAAAACTCGTCCCACGATGCTTGTTTCTGGTTCAGAGAAGACTTGGCTTGGCTGTTCGGGCTGGACTGTTCCCATGAGACACAGGGTCAAGACTGATTTGTATATAGCTGTGTCTGAATTGCGGTGGCGAAATGAGCTAAAGAGTGATGATGGATTCAACCCACATCTGTGACTGGGGTGAGTGTCTGAAAAGTTTCAGCGTTCCGTCCATCATCTCCTTGTGTTTGCTTCGTTCGCCCTAAGTTGGCAGGGTATGCCCAGACGTGGGTCCTTTGCTCACTTTGACACAGGATTCAAGCTAGCTTGGCTGATGAAGGGTGTTACCCAGAAACCAGTACCAAGATGCTTGTGTCCGGTTCAGGGAAGACCTGGCTTGGAATTTTGGGCTGGTCTGTTCCCATGAGGCACAGGGTCAAGACTGATTTGCATATAGCTGGGTCTGAACTGAGGTGGTGAAGTGAGCTAAAGAATGATAAAAGATTCAACCCACATCTGTGACTCGGGCTGAGTGTCTGAATAGTTTCAGCGCTCTGTCCATCATCTCCTTGTGTTTGCTTCATTCGCCCTAAGTTGGCAGAGTATGCCCAGACGTGGGTCCTTTGCTCACTTTGACACAGGATTCAAGCTAGCCATGCTGATGAAGAGTGTTGCCCAAAAACCAGTTCCAGGATGCTTCTTTCCGGTTCAGGGAAGACCTGGCTTGGCAGTTCAGGCTGGACTGTTCCCATGAGACACAGGGTCAAGACTGATTTGCATATAGCTGGGTCTGAACTGAGGTGGCGAAGTGAGCTAAAGAATGATGATGGATTCAACCCACATCTGTGACTCGGGGTGAGAGTCTGAAGAGTTTCAGCGCTCCGTCCATCATCTCCTTGTGTTTGCTTAGTTCGCCCTACGTTGACAGGGTATGCCCAGACGTGGGTCCTTTGCTCACTTTACCCCAGGATTCAAGCTAGCTTGGCTGATGAAGGGTGTTGCCCAAAAACCAGTTCCAGGATGCTTGTTTCTGGTTCAGGGAAGACCTGGCTTGGCAGTTCAGGTTGGACTGTTCCAATGAGGCACAGGGTCAAGACTGATTTGCATATAGTTGGGTCCGAACTGAGGTGGCAAAGTGAGCTAAAAAATGATGATGGATTCAACCCAGATCTGTGACTGTGGGTGAGTGTCTGAAAAGTTTCAGCCCTCCGTCCATCATCTCCTTGTGTTTGCTTTGTTCGCCCAAAGTTAGCAGGGTATGCCCAGACGTGGGTCCCTTGCACACTTTGCCACTGGATTCAAGCTAGCCAGGCTGATGAAGGGTGTTACCCAGAAACCGGTCTCTGGATGCTTGGTTCAGGGAATACCTGGCTTGCCTGTTCGGGCTGGACTGTTCCCATGAGGCACAGGGTCAAGACTGATTTGCATATAGCTGGATCTGAACTGAGGTGGCGAAGTGAGCTAAAGAATGATGATGGATTCAACCCACATCTGTGACCGTGGATGAGTGTCTGAAAAGTTTCAGCGCTCCGTCCATCATCTCCTTGTGTTTGCTTCGTTCGCCCTAAGTTGGCAGTGTATGCCCAGACGTGGGTCCTTTGCTCACTTTGCTACAGGATTCAATCTAGCTTGGCTGATGAAGGGTGTTACCCAGAAACCAGTCCGTGGATGCTTGTTTCCGGTTCAGGGAAGACCTGGCATGGCACTTCGGGCTGGACTGTTCCAATGAGGCACAGGGTCAAGACTGATTTGCATATAGCTTGGTCTGAACTGAGGTGACGAAGTGAGCTAAAGAAGGATGATGGATTCAACCCAGATTTGTGACTGTGGGTGAGTGTCTGAAAAGTTTAAGTGCTCCATCCATCATCTCCTTGTGTTTGCTTTGTTCGCCCTAAGTTGGAAGGGGATGGCCAGACGTGGGCCCCTTGCACACTTTGTCACTGGATTCAAGCTAGCCAGGCTGATGAAGGGTGTTGCCCAAAAACTGGTCCCGGGATGCTTGTTTCCGGTTCAGGGAAGACTTGGCTTGGCTGTTCGGGCTGGACTGTTCCCATGAGACACAGGGTCAAGACTGATTTGTATATAGCTGGGTCTGAATTGCGGTGGCGAAATGAGCTAAAGAATGATGATGGATTCAACGCACATCTGTGACTGGGGGTGAGTGTCTGAAAAGTTTCAGCACTCCGTCCATCATCTCCTTGTGTTTGTTTTGTTCACCCTCAATTAGCAGGGTATGCCGGGACGTGGGTCTCTTACTCACTTTACCACTGGATTCAAGCTAGCCAGACTGATGAAGGGTGTTACCCAGAAACCGGTCCCAGGATGCTTGTTTCCGGTTCAGGGAAGACCTGGCTTGGCTGTTCAGGCTGGACTGTTCCCATGAGACACAGAGTCAAGACTGATTTGCAAATAGCTGGGTCTGAACTGAGGTGGCGAAGTGAGCTAAAGAATGATGATGGATTCAACCCACATCTGTGACTCGGGGTGAGTGTCTGAAATCTTTCAGCGCTCTGTCCATCTTCTGCTTGTGTTTGCTTTGTTCGCCCTAAGTTGGCAGGGTATGCCCAGACGTGGGTCATTTGCTCACTTTGCCACAGTATTCAAGCTAGCTTGGCTGATGAAGGGTGTTACCCAGAAACCAGTCCCAGGGTGCTTGTTTCTGGTTCAGGGAAGTCCTGGCTTGGCAGTTCGGGCTGGATGTCCCATGAGGCACAGGGTCAAGAGTGATGTGCTTATAGCTTGGTCCGAACTGAGGTGGCGAAGTGAGCTAAAGAATGATGATGGATTCAACCCAGATCTGTGACTGTGGGTGAGTGTCTGAAGAGTTTCAGCGCTCTGTCCATCATCTCCTTGTGTTTGCTTTGTTCGCCCTAGGTTGGCAGGGTATGCCCACACGTGGGTCCCTTGCACACTTTGCCACTGGATTCAAGCTAGCCTGGCTGATAAAGGGTGTTACCCAGAAACCAGTCCCAGGATGCTTGTTTCCAGTTCAGGGAAGACCTGGCTTGGTAGTTCGGGCGGACTGTTCCCATGATGCACTGGGTCAAGTCTGATTTGCATATAGCTGGGTCTGAACTGAGGTGGCGAAGTGAGCTGAAGAATGACGATGGATTCATCCCAGATTGGTGACTGGGGGTGAGTGTCTGAAATCTTTCAGCGCTCTGTCCATCTTCTGCTTGTGTTTGCTTTGTTCGCCCTAAGTTGGCAGGGTATGCCCAGACGTGGGTCATTTGCTCACTTTGCCACAGTATTCAAGCTAGCTTGGCTGATGAAGGGTGTTACCCAGAAACCAGTCCCAGGGTGCTTGTTTCTGGTTCAGGGAAGTCCTGGCTTGGCAGTTCGGGCTGGATGTCCCATGAGGCACAGGGTCAAGAGTGATGTGCTTATAGCTGGGTCCGAACTGAGGTGGCGAAGTGAGCTAAAGAATGATGATGGATTCAACCCAGATCTGTGACTGTGGGTGAGTGTCTGAAGAGTTTCAGCGCTCCGTCCATCATCTCCTTGTGTTTGCTTTGTTCGCCCTAGGTTGGCAGGGTATGCCCACACGTGGGTCCCTTGCACACTTTGCCACTGGATTCAAGCTAGCCTGGCTGAAAAAAGGGTGTTACCCAGAAACCAGTCCCAGGATGCTTGTTTCCAGTTCAGGGAAGACCTGGCTTGGTAGTTCGGGCGGACTGTTCCCATGATGCACTGGGTCAAGTCTGATTTGCATATAGCTGGGTCTGAACTGAGGTGGCGAAGTGAGCTGAAGAATGACGATGGATTCATCCCAGATTGGTGACTGGGGGTGAGTGTCTGAAAAGTTTCAGCGCTCTGTCCATCATCTCCTTGTGTTTGCTTTGCTCGCCCTAAATTAGCAGGGTATGCCGAGACGTGGGTCCCTTGCTCACTTTGCCACTGGATTCAAGCTAGCCTGGCAAATGAAGGGGGTTACCCAAAAACCAGTCCCAGGATGCTTGTTTCCGGTTCAGGGAAGACCTGGCTTGGCAGTTCGGGCTGGACTGTTCCCATGAGGCACAGTCTCAAGACTGATTTGCATATAGCTGGGTCTGAACTCAGGTGGCAAAGTGAGCTAAGGAATGATGATGGATTCAACTCAGATCTGTGACTGGGGGTGAGTGTCTGAAAAGTTTCAGCACTCCGTCCATCATCTCCTTGTGTTTGCTTCGTTCGCCCTAAGTTGTCAAGGTATGCCCAGACATGGGTCCCTTGCTCACTTTGCCACTGGATTCAAGCTAGCCTGGCTGATGAAGGGTGTTACCCAGAAACCCATCCCAGGATACTTGCTTCCGGTTCAGGGAAGACCTGTCTTGGCAGTTCGGGCTGGACTGTTCCCATGAGGCACATGGTCAAGACTGATTTGCATATAGCTGGGTCTGAACGGAGGTGGCGAAGTGAGCTAAAGAATGATGATGGATTCAACCCAGATTTGTGACTGTGGGTGAGTGTCTGAAAAGTTTAAGTGCTCCATCCATCATCTCCTTGTGTTAGCTTTGTTCGCCCTAAGTTGGAAGGGTATGGCCAGACGTGGGCCCCTTGCACACTTTGCCACTGGATTCAAGCTAGCCAGGCTGATGAGGGGTGTTGCCCAAAAACTCGTCCCAGGATGCTTGTTTCTGGTTCAGAGAAGACTTGGATTGGCTGTTCGGGCTGGACTGTTCCCATGAGACACACGGTCAAGACTGATTTGTATATAGCTGTGTCTGAATTGCGGTGGCGAAATGAGCTAAAGAGTGATGATGGATTCAACCCACATCTGTGACTGGGGTGAGTGTCTGAAAAGTTTCAGCGTTCCGTCCATCATCTCCTTGTGTTTGCTTCGTTTGCCCTAAGTTGGCAGGGTATGCCCAGACGTGGGTCCTTTGCTCACTTTGACACAGGATTCAAGCTAGCTTGGCTGATGAAGGGTGTTACCCAGAAACCAGTACCAAGATGCTTGTGTCCGGTTCAGGGAAGACCTGGCTTGGAAGTTTGGGCTGGACTGTTCCCATGAGGCACAGGGTCAAGACTGATTTGCATATAGCTGGGTCTGAACTGAGGTGGTGAAGTGAGCTAAAGAATGATAAAAGATTCAACCCACATCTGTGACTCGGGCTGAGTGTCTGAATAGTTTCAGCGCTCTGTCCATCATCTCCTTGTGTTTGCTTCATTCGCCCTAAGTTGGCAGAGTATGCCCAGACGTGGGTCCTTTGCTCACTTTGACACAGGATTCAAGCTAGCCATGCTGATGAAGAGTGTTGCCCAAAAACCAGTTCCAGGATGCTTCTTTCCGGTTCAGGGAAGACCTGGCTTGGCAGTTCAGGTTGGACTGTTCCAATGAGGCACAGGGTCAAGACTGATTTGCATATAGTTGGGTCCGAACTGAGGTGGCAAAGTGAGCTAAAAAATGATGATGGATTCAACCCAGATCTGTGACTGTGGGTGAGTGTCTGAAAAGTTTCAGCCCTCCGTCCATCATCTCCTTGTGTTTGCTTTGTTCGCCCAAAGTTAGCAGGGTATGCCCAGACGTGGGTCCCTTGCACACTTTGCCACTGGATTCAAGCTAGCCAGGCTGATGAAGGGTGTTACCCAGAAACCGGTCTCTGGATGCTTGGTTCAGGGAATACCTGGCTTGCCTGTTCGGGCTGGACTGTTCCCATGAGGCACAGGGTCAAGACTGATTTGCATATAGGTGGATCTGAACTGAGGTGGCGAAGTGAGCTAAAGAATGATGATGGATTCAACCCACATCTGTGACCGTGGATGAGTGTCTGAAAAGTTTCAGCGCTCCGTCCATCATCTCCTTGTGTTTGCTTCGTTCGCCCTAAGTTGGCAGTGTATGCCCAGACGTGGGTCCTTTGCTCACTTTGCTACAGGATTCAATCTAGCTTGGCTGATGAAGGGTGTTACCCAGAAACCAGTCCGTGGATGCTTGTTTCCGGTTCAGGGAAGACCTGGCATGGCACTTCGGGCTGGACTGTTCCAATGAGGCACAGGGTCAAGACTGATTTGCATATAGCTTGGTCTGAACTGAGGTGGCGAAGTGAGCTAAAGAAGGATGATGGATTCAACCCAGATTTGTGACTGTGGGTGAGTGTCTGAAAAGTTTAAGTGCTCCATCCATCATCTCCATGTGTTTGCTTTGTTCGCCCTAAGTTGGAAGGGGATGGCCAGACGTGGGCCCCTTGCACACTTTGTCACTGGATTCAAGCTAGCCAGGCTGATGAAGGGTGTTGCCCAAAAACTGGTCCCGGGATGCTTGTTTCCGGTTCAGGGAAGACTTGGCTTGGCTGTTCGGGCTGGACTGTTCCCATGAGACACAGGGTCAAGACTGATTTGTATATAGCTGGGTCTGAATTACGGTGGCGAAATGAGCTAAAGAATGATGATGGATTAAACGCACATCTGTGACTGGGGGTGAGTGTCTGAAAAGTTTCAGCACTCCGTCCATCATCTCCTTGTGTTTGTTTTGTTCACCCTAAATTAGCAGGGTATGCCGGGACGTGGGTCTCTTACTCACTTTACCACTGGATTCAAGCTAGCCAGACTGATGAAGGGTGTTACCCAGAAACCGGTCCCAGGATGCTTGTTTCCGGTTCAGGGAAGACCTGGCTTGGCTGTTCAGGCTGGACTGTTCCCATGAGACACAGAGTCAAGACTGATTTGCAAATAGCTGGGTCTGAACTGAGGTGGCGAAGTGAGCTAAAGAATGATGATGGATTCAACCCACATCTGTGACTCGGGGTGAGTGTCTGAAATCTTTCAGCGCTCTGTCCATCTTCTGCTTGTGTTTGCTTTGTTCGCCCTAAGTTGGCAGGGTATGCCCAGACGGGGGTCATTTGCTCACTTTGCCACAGTATTCAAGCTAGCTTGGCTGATGAAGGGTGTTACCCAGAAACCAGTCCCAGGGTGCTTGTTTCCGGTTCAGGGAAGTCCTGGCTTGGCAGTTCGGGCTGGATGTCCCATGAGGCACAGGGTCAAGAGTGATGTGCTTATAGCTGGGTCCGAACTGAGGTGGCGAAGTGAGCTAAAGAATGATGATGGATTCAACTCAGATCTGTGACTGTGGGTGAGTGTCTGAAGAGTTTCAGCGCTCCGTCCATCATCTCCTTGTGTTTGCTTTGTTCGCCCTAGGTTGGCAGGGTATGCCCACACATGGGTCCCTTGCACACTTTGCCACTGGATTCAAGCTAGCCTGGCTGATAAAGGGTGTTACCCAGAAACCAGTCCGTGGATGCTTGTTTCCGGTTCAGGGAAGACCTGGCATGGCACTTCGGGCTGGACGGTTCCAATGAGGCACAGGGTCAAGACTGATATGCATATAGCTTGGTCTGAACTGAGGTGGCGAAGTGAGCTAAAGAAGGATGATGGATTCAACCCAGATTTGTGACTGTGGGTGAGTGTCTGAAAAGTCTAAGTGCTCCATCCATCATCTCCTTGTGTTTGCTTTGTTCGCCCTAAGTTGGAAGGGGATGGCCAGACGTGGGCCCCTTGCACACTTTGTCACTGGATTCAAGCTAGCCAGGCTGATGAAGGGTGTTGCCCAAAAACTGGTCCCAGGATGCGTGTTTCCGGTTCAGGGAAGACTTGGCTTGGCTGTTCGGGCTGGACTGTTCCCATGAGACACAGGGTCAAGACTGATTTGTATATAGCTGGGTCTGAATTGCGGTGGCGAAATGAGCTAAAGAATGATGATGGATTCAACGTACATCTGTGACTGGGGGTGAGTGTCTGAAAAGTTTCAGTGCTCCGTCCATCATCTCCTTGTGTATGCTTTGTTCGCCCTAAGTTGGCAGGGTATGCCCAGACATGGGTCCTTTGCTCACTTTGCCACAGGATTCAAGCTAGCTTAGGTGATGAAGGTTGTTACAGAAAAACCAATCCCAGGATGCTTGTTTCCGGTTCAGGGAAGACCTGGCATGGCAGTTCGGGCTGGACTGTTCCCATGAGGCACAGGGTCAAGACTGATTTGCATATAGCTGGGTCTGAAGTGAGGTGGCGAAGTGAGCTAAAGAATGATGATGGATTCATTCCATATCTGTGACTCGGGGTGAGTATCTGAAAAGTTTCAGCGCTCTGTCCATCATCTCCTTGTGTTTGCTTTGTTTGCCCTAAGTTGGCAGGGTATGCCCAGACGTGGGTCCTTTGCTCACTTTGCCACAGGATTCAAGCTAGCTTGGCTGATGAACGTTGTTACAGAAAAACCAATCCCAGGATGCTTGTTTCCGGTTCAGGGAAGACCTGGCATGGCAGTTCGGGCTGGACTGTTCCCATGAGGCACAGGGTCAAGACTGATTTGCATATAGCTGGGTCTGAACTAAGGTGGCGAAGTGAGCTAAAGAATGATGATGGATTCAACCCACATCTGTGACCGTGGATGAGTGTCTGAAAAGTTTCAGCGCTCCGTCCATCATCTCCTTGTGTTTGCTTCGTTCACCCTAAGTTGGCAGTGTATGCCCAGACGTGGGTCCTTTGCTCACTTTGCTACAGGATTCAATCTAGCTTGGCTGATGAAGGGTGTTACCCAGAAACCAGTCCGTGGATGCTTGTTTCCGGTTCAGGGAAGACCTGGCATGGCACTTCGGGCTGGACTGTTCCAATGAGGCACAGGGTCAAGACTGATTTGCATATAGCTTGGTCTCAACTGAGGTGGCGAAGTGAGCTAAAGAAGGATGATGGATTCAACCCAGATTTGTGAGTGTCTGAAAAGTTTAAGTGCTCCATCCATCATCTCCTTGTGTTTGCTTTGTTCGCCCTAAGTTGGAAGGGGATGGCCAGACGTGGGCCCCTTGCACACTTTGTCACTGGATTCAAGCTAGCCAGGCTGATGAAGGGTGTTGCCCAAAAACTGGTCCTGGGATTCTTGTTTCCGGTTCAGGGAAGACTTGGCTTGGCTGTTCGGGCTGGACTGTTCCCATGAGACACAGGGTCAAGACTGATTTGTATATAGCTGGGTCTGAATTGCGGTGGCGAAATGAGCTAAAGAATGATGATGAATTCAACGCACATCTGTGACTGGGGGTGAGTGTCTGAAAAGTTTCAGCGCTCCGTCCATCATCTCCTTGTGTTTGTTTTGTTCACCCTAAATTAGCAGGGTATGCCGGGACGTGGGTCTCTTACTCACTTTACCACTGGATTCAAGCTAGCCAGACTGATGAAGGGTGTTACCCAGAAACCGGTCCCAGGATGCTTGTTTCCGGTTCAGGGAAGACCTGGCTTGGCTGTTCAGGCTGGACTGTTCCCATGAGACACAGAGTCAAGACTGATTTGCAAATAGCTGGGTCTGAACTGAGGTGGCGAAGTGAGCTAAAGAATGATGATGGATTCAACCCACATCTGTGACTCGGGGTGAGTGTCTGAAATGTTTCAGTGCTCTGTCCATCTTCTCCTTGTGTTTGCTTTGTTCGCCCTAAGTTGGCAGGGTATGCCCAGACGTGGGTCATTTGCTCACTTTGCCACAGTATTCAAGCTAGCTTGGCTGATGAAGGGTGTTACCCAGAAACCAGTCCCAGGATGCTTGTTTCCGGTTCAGGGAAGACCTGGCTTGGCAGTTCGGGGTGGATGTTCCCATGAGGCACAGGGTCAAGAGTGATGTGCTTATAGCTGGGTCCGAACTGAGGTGGCGAAGTGAGCTAAAGAATGATGATGGATTCAACTCAGATCTGTGACTGTGGGTGAGTGTCTGAAGAGTTTCAGCGCTCCGTCCATCATCTCCTTGTGTTTGCTTTGTTCGCCCTAGGTTGGCAGGGTATGCCCACACGTGGGTCCCTTGCACACTTTGCCACTGGATTCAAGCTAGCCTGGCTGATAAAGGGTGTTACCCAGAAACCAGTCCCAGGATGCTTGTTTCCGGTTCAGGGAAGACCTGGCTTGGTAGTTCGGGCTGGACTGTTCCCATGATGCACTGGGTCAAGTCTGATTTGCATATAGCTGGGTATGAACTGAGGTGGCGAAGTGAGCTGAAGAATGACGATGGATTCATCCCAGATTGATGACTGGGGGTGAGTGTCTGAAAAGTTTCAGCGCTCTGTCCATCATCTCCTTGTGTTTGCTTTGCTCGCCCTAAATTAGCAGGGTATGCCGAGACATGGGTCCCTTGCTCACTTTGCCACTGGATTCAAGCTAGCCTGGCGGATGAAGGGGGTTACCAAAAACCAGTCCCAGGATGCTTGTTTCCGGTTCAGGGAAGACCTGGCTTGGCAGTTCGGGCTGGACTGTTCCAATGAGGCACAGTGTCAAGACTGATTTGCATATAGCTGGGTCTGAACTCAGGTGGCAAAGTGAGCTAAGGAATGATGATGGATTCAACTCAGATCTGTGACTGGGGGTTAGTGTCTGAAAAGTTTCAGCACTCCGTCCATCATCTCCTTGTGTTTGCTTTGTTCGCCCTAAGTTGTCAGGGTATGCCCAGATGTGGGTCCCTTGCTCATTTTGCCACTGGATTCAAGCTAGCCTGGCTGATGAAGGGTGTTACCCAGAAACCCATCCCAGGATGCTTGTTTCCGGTTCAGGGAAGACCTGGCTTGGAAGTTCGGGCTGGATGTTCCCATGAGGCACAGGGTCCAGACTGATTTGCATATAGCTTGGTCTGAACTGAGGTGGCGAAGTGAGCTAAAGAAGGATGATGGATTCAACCCAGATTTGTGACTGTGGGTGAGTGTCTGAAAAGTTTCAGCGCTCCGTCCATCATCTCCTTGTGTTTGCTTCGTTCGCCCTAAGTTGTCAGTGTATGCCCAGACGTGGGTCATTTGCTCACTTTGCCACAGTATTCAAGCTAGCTTGGCTGATGAAGGGTGTTACCCAGAAACCAGTCCCAGGATGCTTGTTTCCGGTTCAGGGAAGACCTGGCTTGGCAGTTCGGGCTGGATGTTCCCATGAGGCACAGGGTCAAGAGTGATGTGCTTATAGCTGGGTCCGAACTGAGGTGGCGAAGTGAGCTTAAGAATGATGATGGATTCAACTCAGATCTGTGACTGTGGGTGAGTGTCTGAAGAGTTTCAGCGCTCCGTCCATCATCTCCTTGTGTTTGCTTTGTTCGCCCTAGGTTGGCAGGGCATGCCCACAAGTGGGTCCCTTGCACACTTTGCCACTGGATTCAAGCTAGCCTGGCTGATAAAGGGTGTTACCCAGAAACCAGTCCCAGGATGCTTGTTTCCGGTTCAGGGAAGACCTGGCTTGGTAGTTCGGGCTGGACTGTTCCCATGATGCACTGGGTCAAGTCTGATTTGCATATAGCTGGGTATGAACTGAAGTGGCGAAGTGAGCTGAAGAATGACGATGGATTCATCCCAGATTGGTGACTGGGGGTGAGTGTCTGAAAAGTTTCAGCGCTCTGTCCATCATCTCCTTGTGTTTGCTTTGCTCGCCCTAAATTAGCAGGGTATGCCGAGACGTGGGTCCCTTGCTCACTTTGCCACTGGATTCAAGCTAGCCTGGCGGATGAAGGGGGTTACCCAAAAACCAGTCCCAGGATGCTTCTTTCCGGTTCAGGGAAGACCTGGCTTGGCAGTTCGGGCTGGACTGTTCCCATGAGGCACAGTGTCAAGACTGATTTGCATATAGCTGGGTCTGAACTCAGGTGGCAAAGTGAGCTAAGGAATGATGATGGATTCAACTCAGATCTGTGACTGGGGGTGAGTGTCTGAAAAGTTTCAGCGCTCCGTCCATCATCTCCTTGTGTTTGCTTCGTTCGCCCTAAGTTGTCAGGGTATGCCCAGATGTGGGTCCCTTGCTCATTTTGCCACTGGATTCAAGCTAGCCTGGCTGATGAAGGGTGTTACCCAGAAACCCATCCCAGGATGCTTGTTTCCGGTTCAGGGAAGACCTGTCTTGGAAGTTCGGGCTGGACTGTTCCCATGAGGCACATGGTCAAGACTGATTTGCATATAGCTGGGTCTGAACGGAGGTGGCGAAGTGAGCTAAAGAATGATGATGGATTTAACCCAGATTTGTGACTGTGGGTGAGTGTCTGAAAAGTTTAAGTGCTCCATCCATCATTTCCTTGTGTTTGCTTTGTTCGCCCTAAGTTGGAAGGGTATGGCCAGACGTGGGCCCCTTGCACACTTTGCCACTGGATTCAAGCTAGCCAGGCTGATGAGGGGTGTTGCCCAAAAACTGGTCCCAGGATGCTTGTTTCTGGTTCAGAGAAGACTTGGCTTGGCTGTTCGGGCTGGACTGTGCCCATGAGACACAGGGTCAAGACTGATTTGTATATAGCTGTGTCTGAATTGCGGTGGCGAAATGAGCTAAAGAATGATGATGGATTCAACCCACATCTGTGACTGGGGTGAGTGTCTGAAAAGTTTCAGCGTTCCGTCCATCATCTCCTTGTGTTTGCTTCGTTCGCCCTAAGTTGGCAGGGTATGCCCAGACGTGGGTCCTTTGCTCACTTTGACACAGGATTCAAGCTAGCTTGGCTGATGAAGGGTGTTACCCAGAAACCAGTACCAAGATGCTTGTGTCCGGTTCAGGGAAGACCTGGCTTGGAAGTTTGGGCTGGACTGTTCCCATGAGGCACAGGGTCAAGACTGATTTGCATATAGCTGGGTCTGAACTGAGGTGGTGAAGTGAGCTAAAGAATGATAAAAGATTCAACCCACATCTGTGACTCGGGCTGAGTGTCTGAATAGTTTCAGCGCTCTGTCCATCATCTCCTTGTGTTCGCTTCATTCGCCCTAAGTTGGCAGAGTATGCCCAGACGTGGGTCCTTTGCTCACTTTGACACAGGATTCAAGCTAGCCATGCTGATGAAGAGTGTTCCCCAAAAACCAGTTCCAGAATGCTTCTTTCCGGTTCAGGGAAGACCTGGCTTGGCAGATCAGGCTGGACTGTTCCCATGAGACACAGGGTCAAGACTGATTTGCATATAGCTGGGTCTGAACTGAGGTGGCGAAGTGAGCTAAAGAATGATGATGGATTCAACCCACATCTGTGACTCGGGGTGAGAGTCTGAAGAGTTTCAGCGCTCCGTCCATCATCTCCTTGCGTTTGCTTAGTTCGCCCTACGTTGACAGGGTATGCCCAGACGTGGGTCCTTTGCTCACTTTACCCCAGGATTCAAGCTAGCTTGGCTGATGAAGGGTATTACCCAAAAACCAGTCCCAGGATGCTTGTTTCTGGTTCAGGGAAGACCTGGCTTGGCAGTTCGGGTTGGACTGTTCCAATGAGGCACAGGGTCAAGACTGATTTGCATATAGCTTGGTCTAAACTGAGGTGGCGAAGTGAGCTAAAGAAGGATGATGGATTCAACCCAGATTTCTGACTGTGGGTGAGTGTCTGAAAAGTTTAAGTGCTCCATCCATCATCTCCTTGTGTTTGCTTTGTTCGCCCTAAGTTGGAAGGGGATGGCACGACGTGGGCCCCTTGCACACTTTGCCACTGGATTCAAGCTAGCCAGGCTGATGAAGGGTGTTACCCAGAAACCGGTCTCTGGATGCTTGGTTCAGGGAATACCTGGCTTGCCTGTTCGGGCTGGACTGTTCCCATGAGACACAAGTTCAAGACTGATTTGCATATTGCTTGGTCTGAACTGAGGTGGCGAAGTGAGCTAAAGAATGATGATGGATTCAACCCATATCTGTGACTCAGGGTGAGTATCTGAAAAGTTTCAGCGCTCTGTCCATCATCTCCTTGTGTTTGCTTTGTTCGCCCTAAGTTGGCAGGGTATGCCCAGACGTGGGTCCTTTGCTCACTTTGCCACAGGATTCAAGCTAGCTTGGCTGATGAACGTTGTTACACAGAAACCAATCCCAGGATGCTTGGTTCCGGTTCAGGGAAGACCTGGCATGGCAGTTCGGGCTGGACTGTTCCCATGAGGCACAGGGTCAAGACTGATTTGCATATAGCTTGGTCTGAACTGAGGTGGCAAAGTGAGCTAAAGAAGGATGATGGATTCAACCCAGATTTGTGACTGTTGGTGAGTGTCTGAAAAGTTTAAGTGCTCCATCCATCATCTCCTTGTGTTTGCTTTGTTTGCCCTAAGTTGGAAGGGGATGGCCAGACGTGGGCCCCTTGCACACTTTGTCACTGGATTCAAGCTAGCCAGGCTGATGAAGGGTGTTGCCCAAAAACTGGTCCCAGGATGCTTGTTTCCGGTTCAGGGAAGACTTGGCTTGGCTGTTCGGGCTGGACTGTTCCCATGAGACACAGGGTCAAGACTGATTTGTATATAGCTTGGTCTGAATTGCGGTGGCGAAATGAGCTAAAGAATGATGATGGATTCAACGCACATCTGTGACTGGGGTGAGTGTCTGAAAAGTTTCAGCGCTCCGTCCATCATCTCCTTGTGTTTGTTTTGTTCACCCTAAATTAGCAGGGTATGCCGGGACGTGGGTCTCTTACTCACTTTACCACTGGATTCAAGCTAGCCAGACTGATGAAGTGTGTTACCCAGAAACCGGTCCCAGGATGCTTGTTTCCGGTTCAGGGAAGACCTGGCTTGGCTGTTCAGGCTGGACTGTTCCCATGAGACACAGAGTCAAGACTGATTTGCAAATAGCTGGGTCTGAACTGAGGTGGCGAAGTGAGCTAAATAATGATGATGGATTCAACCCACATCTGTGTCTCGTGGTGAATGTCTGAAATGTTTCAGCGCTCTGTCCATCTTCTCCTTGTGTTTGCTTTGTTCGCCCTAAGTTGGCAGTGTATGCCCAGACGTGGGTCATTTGCTCACTTTGCCACAGTATTCAAGCTAGCTTGGCTGATGAAGGGTGTTACCCAGAAACCAGTCCCAGGATGCTTGTTTCCGGTTCAGGGAAGACCTGGCTTGGCAGTTCGGGCTGGATGTTCCCATGAGGCACAGGGTCAAGAGTGATGTGCTAATAGCTGGGTCCGAACTGAGGTGGCGAAGTGAGCTAAAGAATGATGATGGATTCAACCCAGACCTGTGACTGTGGGTGAGTGTCTAAAGAGTTTCAGCGCTCCGTCCATCATCTCCTTGTGTTTGCTTTGTTCGCCCTAGGTTGGCAGGGTATGCCCAGACGGGGGTCCCTTGCACACTTTGCCACTGGATTCAAGCTAGCCTATCTGATAAAGGGTGTTACCCAGAAACCAGTCCCAGGATGCTTGTTTCCGGTTCAGGGAAGACCTGGCTTGGTAGTTCGGGTTGGACTGTTCCCATGATGCACTGGGTCAAGTCTGATTTGCATATCGCTGGGTCTGAACTGAGGTGGCGAAGTGTGCTGAAGAATGACGATGGATTCATCCCAGATTGGTGACTGGGGGTGAGTGTCTGAAAAGTTTCAGCGCTCTGTCCATCATCTCCTTGTGTTTGCTTTGCTCGCCCTAAATTAGCAGGGTATGCCGAGACGTGGGTCCCTTGCTCACTTTGCCACTGGATTCAAGCTAGCCTGGCGGATGAAGGGGGTTACCCAAAAACCAGTCCCAGGATGCTTCTTTCCGGTTCAGGGAAGACCTGGCTTGGCAGTTCGGGCTGGACTTTTCCCATGAGGCACAGTGTCAAGACTGATTTGCATATAGCTGGGTCTGAACTCAGGTGGCAAAGTGAGCTAAGGAATGATGATGGATTCAACTCAGATCTGTGACTAGGGGTGAGTGTCTGAAAAGTTTCAGCGCTCCATCCATCATCTCCTTGTGTTTGCTTCGTTCGCCCTAAGTTGTCAGGGTATGCCCAGACGTGGGTCCCTTGCTCACTTTGCCACTGGATTCAAGCTAGCCTGGCTGATGAAGGGTGTTACCCAGAAACCCATCCCAGGATGCTTGTGTCCGGTTCAGGGAAGACCTGTCTTTGCAGTTCGGGCTGGACTGTTCCCATGAGGCACATGGTCAAGACTGATTTGCATATAGCTAGGTCTGAACAGAGGTGGCGAAGTGAGCTAAAGAATGATGATGGATTCAACCCACATCTGTGACTCGGGGTGAGTGTCTGAAATCTTTCAGCGCTCTGTCCATCTTCTGCTTGTGTTTGCTTCGTTCACCCTAAGTTGGCAGTGTATGCCCAGACGTGGGTCCTTTGCTCACTTTGCTACAGGATTCAATCTAGCTTGGCTGATGAAGGGTGTTACCCAGAAACCAGTCCGTGGATGCTTGTTTCCGGTTCAGGGAAGACCTGGCATGGCACTTGGGGCTGGACTGTTCCAATGAGGCACAGGGTCAAGACTGATTTGCATATAGCTTGGTCTGAACTGAGGTGGCGAAGTGAGCTAAAGAAGGATGATGGATTCAACCCAGATTTGTGACTGTGGGTGAGTGTCTGAAAAGTTTAAGTGCTCCATCCATCATCTCCTTGTGTTTGCTTTGTTCGCCCTAAGTTGGAAGGGGATGGCCAGACGTGGGCCCCTTGCACACTTTGTCACTGGATTCAAGCTAGCCAGGCTGATGAAGGGTGTTGCCCAAAAACTGGTCCCGGGATGCTTGTTTCCGGTTCAGGGAAGACTTGGCTTGGCAGTTCGGGCTGGACTGTTCCCATGAGACACAGGGTCAAGACTGATTTGTATATAGCTGGGTCTGAATTACGGTGGCGAAATGAGCTAAAGAATGATGATGGATTCAACGCACATCTGTAACTGGGGGTAAGTGTCTGAAAAGTTTCAGCACTCCGTCCATCATCTCCTTGTGTTTGTTTTGTTCACCCTAAATTAGCAGGGTATGCCGGGACGTGGGTCTCTTACTCACTTTACCACTGGATTCAAGCTAGCCAGACTGATGAAGGGTGTTACCCAGAAACCGGTCCCAGGATGCTTGTTTCCGGTTCAGGGAAGACCTGGCTTGGCTGTTCAGGCTGGACTGTTCCCATGAGACACAGAGTCAAGACTGATTTGCAAATAGCTGGGTCTGAACTGAGGTGGCGAAGTGAGCTAAAGAATGATGATGGATTCAACCCACATCTGTGACTCGGGGTGAGTGTCTGAAATCTTTCAGCGCTCTGTCCATCTTCTGCTTGTGTTTGCTTTGTTCGCCCTAAGTTGGCAGTGTATGCCCAGACGTGGGTCATTTGCTCACTTTGCCACAGTATTCAAGCTAGCTTGGCTGATGAAGGGTGTTACCCAGAAACCAGTCCCAGGATGCTTGTTTCCGGTTCAGGGAAGACCTGGCTTGGCAGTTCGGGCTGGATGTTCCCATGAGGCACAGGGTCAAGAGTGATGTGCTAATAGCTGGGTCCGAACTGAGGTGGCGAAGTGAGCTAAAGAATGATGATGGATTCAACCCAGACCTGTGACTGTGGGTGAGTGTCTAAAGAGTTTCAGCGCTCCGTCCATCATCTCCTTGTGTTTGCTTTGTTCGCCCTAGGTTGGCAGGGTATGCCCAGACGGGGGTCCCTTGCACACTTTGCCACTGGATTCAAGCTAGCCTATCTGATAAAGGGTGTTACCCAGAAACCAGTCCCAGGATGCTTGTTTCCGGTTCAGGGAAGACCTGGCTTGGTAGTTCGGGTTGGACTGTTCCCATGATGCACTGGGTCAAGTCTGATTTGCATATCGCTGGGTCTGAACTGAGGTGGCGAAGTGTGCTGAAGAATGACGATGGATTCATCCCAGATTGGTGACTGGGGGTGAGTGTCTGAAAAGTTTCAGCGCTCTGTCCATCATCTCCTTGTGTTTGCTTTGCTCGCCCTAAATTAGCAGGGTATGCCGAGACGTGGGTCCCTTGCTCACTTTGCCACTGGATTCAAGCTAGCCTGGCGGATGAAGGGGGTTACCCAAAAACCAGTCCCAGGAGGCTTGTTTCCGGTTCAGGGAAGACCTGGCTTGGCAGTTCGGGCTGGACTGTTCCCATGAGGCACAGTGTCAAGACTGATTTGCATATAGCTGGGTCTGAACTCAGGTGGCAAAGTGAGCTAAGGAATGATGATGGATTCAACTCAGATCTGTGACTAGGGGTGAGTGTCTGAAAAGTTTCAGCGCTCCATCCATCATCTCCTTGTGTTTGCTTCGTTCGCCCTAAGTTGTCAGGGTATGCCCAGACGTGGGTCCCTTGCTCACTTTGCCACTGGATTCAAGCTAGCCTGGCTGATGAAGGGTGTTACCCAGAAACCCATCCCAGGATGCTTGTGTCCGGTTCAGGGAAGACCTGTCTTTGCAGTTCGGGCTGGACTGTTCCCATGAGGCACATGGTCAAGACTGATTTGCATATAGCTAGGTCTGAACAGAGGTGGCGAAGTGAGCTAAAGAATGATGATGGATTCAACCCACATCTGTGACTCGGGGTGAGTGTCTGAAATCTTTCAGCGCTCTGTCCATCTTCTGCTTGTGTTTGCTTCGTTCACCCTAAGTTGGCAGTGTATGCCCAGACGTGGGTCCTTTGCTCACTTTGCTACAGGATTCAATCTAGCTTGGCTGATGAAGGGTGTTACCCAGAAACCAGTCCGTGGATGCTTGTTTCCGGTTCAGGGAAGACCTGGCATGGCACTTCGGGCTGGACTGTTCCAATGAGGCACAGGGTCAAGACTGATTTGCATATAGCTTGGTCTGAACTGAGGTGGCGAAGTGAGCTAAAGAAGGATGATGGATTCAACCCAGATTTGTGACTGTGGGTGAGTGTCTGAAAAGTTTAAGTGCTCCATCCATCATCTCCTTGTGTTTGCTTTGTTCGCCCTAAGTTGGAAGGGGATGGCCAGACGTGGGCCCCTTGCACACTTTGTCACTGGATTCAAGCTAGCCAGGCTGATGAAGGGTGTTGCCCAAAAACTGGTCCCGGGATGCTTGTTTCCGGTTCAGGGAAGACTTGGCTTGGCTGTTCGGGCTGGACTGTTCCCATGAGACACAGGGTCAAGACTGATTTGTATATAGCTGGGTCTGAATTACGGTGGCGAAATGAGCTAAAGAATGATGATGGATTCAACGCACATCTGTGACTGGGGGTAAGTGTCTGAAAAGTTTCAGCACTCCGTCCATCCTCTCCTTGTGTTTGTTTTGTTCACCCTAAATTAGCAGGGTATGCCGGGACGTGGGTCTCTTACTCACTTTACCACTGGATTCAAGCTAGCCAGACTGATGAAGGGTGTTACCCAGAAACCGGTCCCAGGATGCTTGTTTCCGGTTCAGGGAAGACCTGGCTTGGCTGTTCAGGCTGGACTGTTCCCATGAGACACAGAGTCAAGACTGATTTGCAAATAGCTGGGTCTGAACTGAGGTGGCGAAGTGAGCTAAAGAATGATGATGGATTCAACCCACATCTGTGACTCGGGGTGAGTGTCTGAAATCTTTCAGCGCTCTGTCCATCTTCTGCTTGTGTTTGCTTTGTTCGCCCTAAGTTGGCAGGGTATGCCCAGACGTGGGTCATTTGCTCACTTTGCCACAGTATTCAAGCTAGCTTGGCTGATGAAGGGTGTTACCCAGAAACCAGTCCCAGGGTGCTTGTTTCCGGTTCAGGGAAGTCCTGGCTTGGCAGTTCGGGCTGGATGTCCCATGAGGCACAGGGTCAAGAGTGATGTGCTTATAGCTGGGTCCGAACTGAGGTGGCGAAGTGAGCTAAAGAATGATGATGGATTCAACTCAGATCTGTGACTGTGGGTGAGTGTCTGAAGAGTTTCAGCGCTCCGTCCATCATCTCCTTGTGTTTGCTTTGTTCGCCCTAGGTTGGCAGGGTATGCCCACACATGGGTCCCTTGCACACTTTGCCACTGGATTCAAGCTAGCCTGGCTGATAAAGGGTGTTACCCAGAAACCAGTCCGTGGATGCTTGTTTCCGGTTCAGGGAAGACCTGGCATGGCACTTCGGGCTGGACGGTTCCAATGAGGCACAGGGTCAAGACTGATATGCATATAGCTTGGTCTGAACTGAGGTGGCGAAGTGAGCTAAAGAAGGATGATGGATTCAACCCAGATTTGTGACTGTGGGTGAGTGTCTGAAAAGTCTAAGTGCTCCATCCATCATCTCCTTGTGTATGCTTTGTTCGCCCTAAGTTGGCAGGGTATGCCCAGACATGGGTCCTTTGCTCACTTTGCCACAGGATTCAAGCTAGCTTAGGTGATGAAGGTTGTTACACAGAAACCAATCCCAGGATGCTTGTTTCCGGTTCAGGGAAGACCTGGCTTGGCAGTTCGGCTCGAATGTTCCAATGAGGCACAGGGTCAAGACTGATTTGCATATAGCTTGGTCTGAACTGAGGTGGCGAAGTGAGCTAAAGAAGGATGATGGATTCAACCCAGATTTGTGACTCTGGGTGAGTGTCTGAAAAGTTTAAGTGCTCCATCCATCATCTCCTTGTGTTTGCTTTGTTCGCCCTAAGTTGGAAGGGGATGGCCAGACGTGGGCCCCTTGCACACTTTGTCACTGGATTCAAGCTAGCCAGGCTGATGAAGGGTGTTGCCCAAAAACTGGTCCCAGGATGCTTGCTTCCGGTTCAGGGAAGACTTGGCTTGGCTGTTCGGGCTGGACTGTTCCCATGAGACACAGGGTCAAGACTGATTTGTATATAGCTGGGTCTGAATTGCGGTGGCGAAATGAGCTAAAGAATGATGATGGATTCAACGCACATCTGTGACTGGGGGTGAGTGTCTGAAAAGTTTCAGTGCTCTGTCCATCATCTCCTTGTGTTTGCTTTGTTCGCCCTAAGTTGGCAGGGACTGCCCAGACGTGGGTCCTTTGCTCACTTTGCCACAGGATTCAAGCTAGCTTGGCTGATGAACGTTATTACAGAAAAACCAATCCCAGGATGCTTGTTTCCGGTTCAGGGAAGACCTGGCATGGCAGTTCGGGCTGGACTGTTCCCATGAGGCACAGGGTCAAGACTGATTTGCATATAGCTGGGTCTGAAGTGAGGTGGCGAAGTGAGCTAAAGAATGATGATGGATTCATTCCATATCTGTGACTCGGGGTGAGTATCTGAAAAGTTTCAGCGCTCTGTCCATCATCTCCTTGTGTTTGCTTTGTTTGCCCTAAGTTGGCAGGGTATGCCCAGACGTGGGTCCTTTGCTCACTTTGCCACAGGATTCAAGCTAGCTTGGCTGATGAACGTTGTTACAGAAAAACCAATCCCAGGATGCTTGTTTCCGGTTCAGGGAAGACCTGGCATGGCAGTTCGGGCTGGACTGTTCCCATGAGGCCCAGGGTCAAGACTGATTTGCATATAGCTGGGTCTGAACTAAGGTGGCGAAGTGAGCTAAAGAATGATGATGGATTCAACCCACATCTGTGACCGTGGATGAGTGTCTGAAAAGTTTCAGCGCTCCGTCCATCATCTCCTTGTGTTTGCTTCGTTCACCCTAAGTTGGCAGTGTATGCCCAGACGTGGGTCCTTTGCTCACTTTGCTACAGGATTCAATCTAGCTTGGCTGAAGAAGGGTGTTACCCAGAAACCAGTCCGTGGATGCTTGTTTCCGGTTCAGGGAAGACCTGGCATGGCACTTCGGGCTGGACTGTTCCAATGAGGCACAGGGTCAAGACTGATTTGCATATAGCTTGGTCTCAACTGAGGTGGCGAAGTGAGCTAAAGAAGGATGATGGATTCAACCCAGATTTGTGAGTGTCTGAAAAGTTTAAGTGCTCCATCCATCATCTCCTTGTGTTTGCTTTGTTCGCCCTAAGTTGGAAGGGGATGGCCAGACGTGGGCCCCTTGCACACTTTGTCACTGGATTCAAGCTAGCCAGGCTGATGAAGGGTGTTGCCCAAAAACTGGTCCTGGGATTCTTGTTTCCGGTTCAGGGAAGACTTGGCTTGGCTGTTCGGGCTGGACTGTTCCCATGAGACACAGGGTCAAGACTGATTTGTATATAGCTGGGTCTGAATTGCGGTGGCGAAATGAGCTAAAGAATGATGATGAATTCAACGCACATCTGTGACTGGGGGTGAGTGTCTGAAAAGTTTCAGCGCTCCGTCCATCATCTCCTTGTGTTTGTTTTGTTCACCCTAAATTAGCAGGGTATGCCGGGACGTGGGTCTCTTACTCACTTTACCACTGGATTCAAGCTAGCCAGACTGATGAAGGGTGTTACCCAGAAACTGGTCCCAGGATGCTTGTTTCCGGTTCAGGGAAGACCTGGCTTGGCTGTTCAGGCTGGACTGTTCCCATGAGACACAGAGTCAAGACTGATTTGCAAATAGCTGGGTCTGAACTGAGGTGGCGAAGTGAGCTAAAGAATGATGATGGATTCAACCCACATCTGTGACTCGGGGTGAGTGTCTGAAATGTTTCAGCGCTCTGTCCATCTTCTCCTTGTGTTTGCTTTGTTCGCCCTAAGTTGGCAGGGTATGCCCAGACGTGGGTCATTTGCTCACTTTGCCACAGTATTCAAGCTAGCTTGGCTGATGAAGGGTGTTACCCAGAAACCAGTCCCAGGATGCTTGTTTCCGGTTCAGGGAAGACCTGGCTTGGCAGTTCGGGCTGGATGTTCCCATGAGGCACAGGGTCAAGAGTGATGTGCTTATAGCTGGGTCCGAACTGAGGTGGCGAAGTGAGCTAAAGAATGATGATGGATTCAACTCAGATCTGTGACTGTGGGTGAGTGTCTGAAGAGTTTCAGCGCTCCGTCCATCATCTCCTTGTGTTTGCTTTGTTCGCCCTAGGTTGGCAGGGTATGCCCACACGTGGGTCCCTTGCACACTTTGCCACTGGATTCAAGCTAGCCTGGCTGATAAAGGGTGTTACCCAGAAACCAGTCCCAGGATGCTTGTTTCCGGTTCAGGGAAGACCTGGCTTGGTAGTTCGGGCTGGACTGTTCCCATGATGCACTGGGTCAAGTCTGATTTGCATATAGCTGGGTATGAACTGAGGTGGCGAAGTGAGCTGAAGAATGACGATGGATTCATCCCAGATTGGTGACTGGGGGTGAGTGTCTGAAAAGTTTCAGCGCTCTGTCCATCATCTCCTTGTGTTTGCTTTGCTCGCCCTAAATTAGCAGGGTATGCCGAGACATGGGTCCCTTGCTCACTTTGCCACTGGATTCAAGCTAGCCTGGCGGATGAAGGGGGTTACCCAAAAACCAGTCCCAGGATGCTTGTTTCCGGTTCAGGGAAGACCTGGCTTGGCAGTTCGGGCTGGACTGTTCCCATGAGGCACAGTGTCAAGACTGATTTGCATATAGCTGGGTCTGAACTCAGGTGGCAAAGTGAGCTAAGGAATGATGATGGATTCAACTCAGATCTGTGACTGGGGGTGAGTGTCTGAAAAGTTTCAGCGCTCCGTCCATCATCTCCTTGTGTTTGCTTTGTTCGCCCTAAGTTGTCAGGGTATGCCCAGATGTGGGTCCCTTGCTCATTTTGCCACTGGATTCAAGCTAGCCTGGCTGATGAAGGGTGTTACCCAGAAACCCATCCCAGGATGCTTGTTTCCGGTTCAGGGAAGACCTGGCTTGGAAGTTCGGGCTGGATGTTCCCATGAGGCACAGGGTCCAGACTGATTTGCATATAGCTTGGTCTGAACTGAGGTGGCGAAGTGAGCTAAAGAAGGATGATGGATTCAACCCAGATTTGTGACTGTGGGTGAGTGTCTGAAAAGTTTCAGCGCTCCGTCCATCATCTCCTTGTGTTTGCTTCGTTCGCCCTAAGTTGTCAGTGTATGCCCAGACGTGGGTCATTTGCTCACTTTGCCACAGTATTCAAGCTAGCTTGGCTGATGAAGGGTGTTACCCAGAAACCAGTCCCAGGATGCTTGTTTCCGGTTCAGGGAAGACCTGGCTTGGCAGTTCGGGCTGGATGTTCCCATGAGGCACAGGGTCAAGAGTGATGTGCTTATAGCTGGGTCCGAACTGAGGTGGCGAAGTGAGCTAAAGAATGATGATGGATTCAACTCAGATCTGTGACTGTGGGTGAGTGTCTGAAGAGTTTCAGCGCTCCGTCCATCATCTCCTTGTGTTTGCTTTGTTCGCCCTAGGTTGGCAGGGCATGCCCACACGTGGGTCCCTTGCACACTTTGCCACTGGATTCAAGCTAGCCTGGCTGATAAAGGGTGTTACCCAGAAACCAGTCCCAGGATGCTTGTTTCCGGTTCAGGGAAGACCTGGCTTGGTAGTTCGGGCTGGACTGTTCCCATGATGCACTGGGTCAAGTCTGATTTGCATATAGCTGGGTATGAACTGAAGTGGCGAAGTGAGCTGAGGAATGACGATGGATTCATCCCAGATTGGTGACTGGGGGTGAGTGTCTGAAAAGTTTCAGCGCTCTGTCCATCATCTCCTTGTGTTTGCTTTGCTCGCGCTAAATTAGCAGGGTATGCCGAGACGTGGGTCCCTTGCTCACTTTGCCACTGGATTCAAGCTAGCCTGGCGGATGAAGGGGGTTACCCAAAAACCAGTCCCAGGATGCTTGTTTCCGGTTCAGGGAAGACCTGGCTTGGCAGTTCGGGCTGGACTGTTCCCATGAGACACAGTGTCAAGACTGATTTGCATATAGCTGGGTCTGAACTCAGGTGGCAAAGTGAGCTAAGGAATGATGATGGATTCAACTCAGATCTGTGACTGGGGGTGAGTGTCTGAAAAGTTTCAGCGCTCCGTCCATCATCTCCTTGTGTTTGCTTCGTTCGCCCTAAGTTGTCAGGGTATGCCCAGATGTGGGTCCCTTGCTCATTTTGCCACTGGATTCAAGCTAGCCTGGCTGATGAAGGGTGTTACCCAGAAACCCATCCCAGGATGCTTGTTTCCGGTTCAGGGAAGACCTGTCTTGGAAGTTAGGGCTGGACTGTTCCCATGAGGCACATGGTCAAGACTGATTTGCATATAGCTGGGTCTGAACGGAGGTGGCGAAGTGAGCTAAAGAATGATGATGGATTTAACCCAGATTTGTGACTGTGGGTGAGTGTCTGAAAAGTTTAAGTGCTCCATCCATCATCTCCTTGTGTTTGCTTTGTTCGCCCTAAGTTGGAAGGGTATGGCCAGACGTGGGCCCCTTGCACACTTTGCCACTGGATTCAAGCTAGCCAGGCTGATGAGGGGTGTTGCCCAAAAACTGGTCCCAGGATGCTTGTTTCTGGTTCAGAGAAGACTTGGCTTGGCTGTTCGGGCTGGACTGTGCCCATGAGACACAGGGTCAAGACTGATTTGTATATAGCTGTGTCTGAATTGCGGTGGTGAAATGAGCTAAAGAATGATGATGGATTCAACCCACATCTGTGACTGGGGTGAGTGTCTGAAAAGTTTCAGCGTTCCGTCCATCATCTCCTTGTGTTTGCTTCGTTCGCCCTAAGTTGGCAGGGTATGCCCAGACGTGGGTCCTTTGCTCACTTTGACACAGGATTCAAGCTAGCTTGGCTGATGAAGGGTGTTACCCAGAAACCAGTACCAAGATGCTTGTGTCCGGTTCAGGGAAGACCTGGCTTGGAAGTTTGGGCTGGACTGTTCCCATGAGGCACAGGGTCAAGACTGATTTGCATATAGCTGGGTCTGAACTGAGGTGGTGAAGTGAGCTAAAGAATGATAAAAGATTCAACCCACATCTGTGACTCGGGCTGAGTGTCTGAATAGTTTCAGCGCTCTGTCCATCATCTCCTTGTGTTCGCTTCATTCGCCCTAAGTTGGCAGAGTATGCCCAGACGTGGGTCCTTTGCTCACTTTGACACAGGATTCAAGCTAGCCATGCTGATGAAGAGTGTTCCCCAAAAACCAGTTCCAGGATGCTTCTTTCCGGTTCAGGGAAGACCTGGCTTGGCAGATCAGGCTGGACTGTTCCCATGAGACACAGGGTCAAGACTGATTTGCATATAGCTGGGTCTGAACTGAGGTGGCGAAGTGAGCTAAAGAATGATGATGGATTCAACCCACATCTGTGACTCGGGGTGAGAGTCTGAAGAGTTTCAGCGCTCCGTCCATCATCTCCTTGCGTTTGCTTAGTTCGCCCTACGTTGACAGGGTATGCCCAGACGTGGGTCCTTTGCTCACTTTACCCCAGGATTCAAGCTAGCTTGGCTGATGAAGGGTATTACCCAAAAACCAGTCCCAGGATGCTTGTTTCTGGTTCAGGGAAGACCTGGCTTGGCAGTTCGGGTTGGACTGTTCCAATGAGGCACAGGGTCAAGACTGATTTGCATATAGCTTGGTCTAAACTGAGGTGGCGAAGTGAGCTAAAGAAGGATGATGGATTCAACCCAGATTTCTGACTGTGGGTGAGTGTCTGAAAAGTTTAAGTGCTCCATCCATCATCTCCTTGTGTTTGCTTTGTTCGCCCTAAGTTGGAAGGGGATGGCACGACGTGGGCCCCTTGCACACTTTGCCACTGGATTCAAGCTAGCCAGGCTGATGAAGGGTGTTACCCAGAAACCGGTCTCTGGATGCTTGGTTCAGGGAATACCTGGCTTGCCTGTTCGGGCTGGACTGTTCCCATGAGACACAAGTTCAAGACTGATTTGCATATTGCTTGGTCTGAACTGAGGTGGCGAAGTGAGCTAAAGAATGATGATGGATTCAACCCATATCTGTGACTCAGGGTGAGTATCTGAAAAGTTTCAGCGCTCTGTCCATCATCTCCTTGTGTTTGCTTTGTTCGCCCTAAGTTGGCAGGGTATGCCCAGACGTGGGTCCTTTGCTCACTTTGCCACAGGATTCAAGCTAGCTTGGCTGATGAACGTTGTTACACAGAAACCAATCCCAGGATGCTTGTTTCCGGTTCAGGGAAGACCTGGCATGGCAGTTCGGGCTGGACTGTTCCCATGAGGCACAGGGTCAAGACTGATTTGCATATAGCTTGGTCTGAACTGAGGTGGCAAAGTGAGCTAAAGAAGGATGATGGATTCAACCCAGATTTCTGACTGTGGGTGAGTGTCTGAAAAGTTTAAGTGCTCCATCCATCATCTCCTTGTGTTTGCTTTGTTCGCCCTAAGTTGGAAGGGGATGGCACGACGTGGGCCCCTTGCACACTTTGCCACTGGATTCAAGCTAGCCAGGCTGATGAAGGGTGTTACCCAGAAACCGGTCTCTGGATGCTTGGTTCAGGGAATACCTGGCTTGCCTGTTCGGGCTGGACTGTTCCCATGAGACACAAGTTCAAGACTGATTTGCATATTGCTTGGTCTGAACTGAGGTGGCGAAGTGAGCTAAAGAATGATGATGGATTCAACCCATATCTGTGACTCAGGGTGAGTATCTGAAAAGTTTCAGCGCTCTGTCCATCATCTCCTTGTGTTTGCTTTGTTCGCCCTAAGTTGGCAGGGTATGCCCAGACGTGGGTCCTTTGCTCACTTTGCCACAGGATTCAAGCTAGCTTGGCTGATGAACGTTGTTACACAGAAACCAATCCCAGGATGCTTGTTTCCGGTTCAGGGAAGACCTGGCATGGCAGTTCGGGCTGGACTGTTCCCATGAGGCACAGGGTCAAGACTGATTTGCATATAGCTTGGTCTGAACTGAGGTGGCAAAGTGAGCTAAAGAAGGATGATGGATTCAACCCAGATTTGTGACTGTTGGTGAGTGTCTGAAAAGTTTAAGTGCTCCATCCATCATCTCCTTGTGTTTGCTTTGTTCGCCCTAAGTTGGAAGGGGATGGCCAGACGTGGGCCCCTTGCACACTTTGTCACTGGATTCAAGCTAGCCAGGCTGATGAAGGGTGTTGCCCAAAAACTGGTCCCAGGATGCTTGTTTCCGGTTCAGGGAAGACTTGGCTTGGCTGTTCGGGCTGGACTGTTCCCATGAGACACAGGGTCAAGACTGATTTGTATATAGCTTGGTCTGAATTGCGGTGGCGAAATGAGCTAAAGAATGATGATGGATTCAACGCACATCTGTGACTGGGGTGAGTGTCTGAAAAGTTTCAGCGCTCCGTCCATCATCTCCTTGTGTTTGTTTTGTTCACCCTAAATTAGCAGGGTATGCCGGGACGTGGGTCTCTTACTCACTTTACCACTGGATTCAAGCTAGCCAGACTGATGAAGTGTGTTACCCAGAAACCGGTCCCAGGATGCTTGTTTCCGGTTCAGGGAAGACCTGGCTTGGCTGTTCAGGCTGGACTGTTCCCATGAGACACAGAGTCAAGACTGATTTGCAAATAGCTGGGTCTGAACTGAGGTGGCGAAGTGAGCTAAATAATGATGATGGATTCAACCCACATCTGTGTCTCGGGGTGAATGTCTGAAATGTTTCAGCGCTCTGTCCATCTTCTCCTTGTGTTTGCTTTGTTCGCCCTAAGTTGGCAGTGTATGCCCAGACGTGGGTCATTTACTCACTTTGCCACAGTATTCAAGCTAGCTTGGCTGATGAAGGGTGTTACCCAGAAACCAGTCCCAGGATGCTTGTTTCCGGTTCAGGGAAGACCTGGCTTGGCAGTTCGGGCTGGATGTTCCCATGAGGCACAGGGTCAAGAGTGATGTGCTAATAGCTGGGTCCGAACTGAGGTGGCAAAGTGAGCTAAAGAATGATGATGGATTCAACCCAGACCTGTGACTGTGGGTGAGTGTCTAAAGAGTTTCAGCGCTCCGTCCATCATCTCCTTGTGTTTGCTTTGTTCGCCCTAGGTTGGCAGGGTATGCCCAGACGGGGGTCCCTTGCACACTTTGCCACTGGATTCAAGCTAGCCTATCTGATAAAGGGTGTTACCCAGAAACCAGTCCCAGGATGCTTGTTTCCGGTTCAGGGAAGACCTGGCTTGGTAGTTCGGGTTGGACTGTTCCCATGATGCACTGGGTCAAGTCTGATTTGCATATCGCTGGGTCTGAACTGAGGTGGCGAAGTGTGCTGAAGAATGACGATGGATTCATCCCAGATTGGTGACTGGGGGTGAGTGTCTGAAAAGTTTCAGCGCTCTGTCTATCATCTCCTTGTGTTTGCTTTGCTCGCCCTAAATTAGCAGGGTATGCCGAGACGTGGGTCCCTTGCTCACTTTGCCACTGGATGCAAACTAGCCTGGCGGATGAAGGGGGTTACCCAAAAACCAGTCCCAGGATGCTTGTTTCCGGTTCAGGGAAGACCTGGCTTGGCAGTTCGGGCTGGACTGTTCCCATGAGGCACAGTGTCAAGACTGATTTGCATATAGCTGGGTCTGAACTCAGGTGGCAAAGTGAGCTAAGGAATGATGATGGATTCAACTCAGATCTGTGACTAGGGGTGAGTGTCTGAAAAGTTTCAGCGCTCCATCCATCATCTCCTTGTGTTTGCTTCGTTCGCCCTAAGTTGTCAGGGTATGCCCAGACGTGGGTCCCTTGCTCACTTTGCCACTGGATTCAAGCTAGCCTGGCTGATGAAGGGTGTTACCCAGAAACCCATCCCAGGATGCTTGTGTCCGGTTCAGGGAAGACCTGTCTTTGCAGTTCGGGCTGGACTGTTCCCATGAGGCACATGGTCAAGACTGATTTGCATATAGCTAGGTCTGAACAGAGGTGGCGAAGTGAGCAAAAGAATGATGATGGATTCAACCCACATCTGTGACTCGGGGTGAGTGTCTGAAATCTTTCAGCGCTCTGTCCATCTTCTGCTTGTGTTTGCTTTGTTCGCCCTAAGTTGGCAGGGTATGCCCAGACGTGGGTCATTTGCTCACTTTGCCACAGTATTCAAGCTAGCTTGGCTGATGAAGGGTGTTACCCAGAAACCAGTCCCAGAGTGCTTGTTTCCGGTTTAGGGAAGTCCTGGCTTGGCAGTTCGGGCTGGATGTCCCATGAGGCACAGGGTCAAGAGTGATGTGCTTATAGCTGGGTCCGAACTGAGGTGGCGAAGTGAGCTAAAGAATGATGATGGATTCAACTCAGATCTGTGACTGTGGGTGAGTGTCTGAAGAGTTTCAGCGCTCCGTCCATCATCTCCTTGTGTTTGCTTTGTTCGCCCTAGGTTGGCAGGGTATGCCCACACATGGGTCCCTTGCACACTTTGCCACTGGATTCAAGCTAGCCTGGCTGATAAAGGGTGTTACCCAGAAACCAGTCCGTGGATGCTTGTTTCCGGTTCAGGGAAGACCTGGCATGGCACTTCGGGCTGGACTGTTCCAATGAGGCACAGGGTCAAGACTGATTTGCATATAGCTTGGTCTCAACTGAGGTGGCGAAGTGAGCTAAAGAAGGATGATGGATTCAACCCAGATTTGTGAGTGTCTGAAAAGTTTAAGTGCTCCATCCATCATCTCCTTGTGTTTGCTTTGTTCGCCCTAAGTTGGAAGGGGATGGCCAGACGTGGGCCCCTTGCACACTTTGTCACTGGATTCAAGCTAGCCAGGCTGATGAAGGGTGTTGCCCAAAAACTGGTCCTGGGATTCTTGTTTCCGGTTCAGGGAAGACTTGGCTTGGCTGTTCGGGCTGGACTGTTCCCATGAGACACAGGGTCAAGACTGATTTGTATATAGCTGGGTCTGAATTGCGGTGGCGAAATGAGCTAAAGAATGATGATGAATTCAACGCACATCTGTGACTGGGGGTGAGTGTCTGAAAAGTTTCAGCGCTCCGTCCATCATCTCCTTGTGTTTGTTTTGTTCACCCTAAATTAGCAGGGTATGCCGGGACGTGGGTCTCTTACTCACTTTACCACTGGATTCAAGCTAGCCAGACTGATGAAGGGTGTTACCCAGAAACCGGTCCCAGGATGCTTGTTTCCGGTTCAGGGAAGACCTGGCTTGGCTGTTCAGGCTGGACTGTTCCCATGAGACACAGAGTCAAGACTGATTTGCAAATAGCTGGGTCTGAACTGAGGTGGCGAAGTGAGCTAAAGAATGATGATGGATTCAACCCACATCTGTGACTCGGGGTGAGTGTCTGAAATGTTTCAGCGCTCTGTCCATCTTCTCCTTGTGTTTGCTTTGTTCGCCCTAAGTTGGCAGGGTATGCCCAGACGTGGGTCATTTGCTCACTTTGCCACAGTATTCAAGCTAGCTTGGCTGATGAAGGGTGTTACCCAGAAACCAGTCCCAGGATGCTTGTTTCCGGTTCAGGGAAGACCTGGCTTGGCAGTTCGGGCTGGATGTTCCCATGAGGCACAGGGTCAAGAGTGATGTGCTTATAGCTGGGTCCGAACTGAGGTGGCGAAGTGAGCTAAAGAATGATGATGGATTCAACTCAGATCTGTGACTGTGGGTGAGTGTCTGAAGAGTTTCAGCGCTCCGTCCATCATCTCCTTGTGTTTGCTTTGTTCGCCCTAGGTTGGCAGGGCATGCCCACACGTGGGTCCCTTGCACACTTTGCCACTGGATTCAAGCTAGCCTGGCTGATAAAGGGTGTTACCCAGAAACCAGTCCCAGGATGCTTGTTTCCGGTTCAGGGAAGACCTGGCTTGGTAGTTCGGGCTGGACTGTTCCCATGATGCACTGGGTCAAGTCTGATTTGCATATAGCTGGGTATGAACTGAAGTGGCGAAGTGAGCTGAGGAATGACGATGGATTCATCCCAGATTGGTGACTGGGGGTGAGTGTCTGAAAAGTTTCAGCGCTCTGTCCATCATCTCCTTGTGTTTGCTTTGCTCGCCCTAAATTAGCAGGGTATGCCGAGACGTGGGTCCCTTGCTCACTTTGCCACTGGATTCAAGCTAGCCTGGCGGATGAAGGGGGTTACCCAAAAACCAGTCCCAGGATGCTTGTTTCCGGTTAAGGGAAGACCTGGCTTGGCAGTTCGGGCTGGACTGTTCCCATGAGGCACAGTGTCAAGACTGATTTGCATATAGCTGGGTCTGAACTCAGGTGGCAAAGTGAGCTAAGGAATGATGATGGATTCAACTCAGATCTGTGACTGGGGGTGAGTGTCTGAAAAGTTTCAGCGCTCCGTCCATCATCTCCTTGTGTTTGCTTCGTTCGCCCTAAGTTGTCAGGGTATGCCCAGATGTGGGTCCCTTGCTCATTTTGCCACTGGATTCAAGCTAGCCTGGCTGATGAAGGGTGTTACCCCGAAACCCATCCCAGGATGCTTGTTTCCGGTTCAGGGAAGACCTGTCTTGGAAGTTAGGGCTGGACTGTTCCCATGAGGCACATGGTCAAGACTGATTTGCATATAGCTGGGTCTGAACGGAGGTGGCGAAGTGAGCTAAAGAATGATGATGGATTTAACCCAGATTTGTGACTGTGGGTGAGTGTCTGAAAAGTTTAAGTGCTCCATCCATCATCTCCTTGTGTTTGCTTTGTTCGCCCTAAGTTGGAAGGGTATGGCCAGACGTGGGCCCCTTGCACACTTTGCCACTGGATTCAAGCTAGCCAGGCTGATGAGGGGTGTTGCCCAAAAACTGGTCCCAGGATGCTTGTTTCTGGTTCAGAGAAGACTTGGCTTGGCTGTTCGGGCTGGACTGTGCCCATGAGACACAGGGTCAAGACTGATTTGTATATAGCTGTGTCTGAATTGCGGTGGTGAAATGAGCTAAAGAATGATGATGGATTCAACCCACATCTGTGACTGGGGTGAGTGTCTGAAAAGTTTCAGCGTTCCGTCCATCATCTCCTTGTGTTTGCTTCGTTCGCCCTAAGTTGGCAGGGTATGCCCAGACGTGGGTCCTTTGCTCACTTTGACACAGGATTCAAGCTAGCTTGGCTGATGAAGGGTGTTACCCAGAAACCAGTACCAAGATGCTTGTGTCCGGTTCAGGGAAGACCTGGCTTGGAAGTTTGGGCTGGACTGTTCCCATGAGGCACAGGGTCAAGACTGATTTGCATATAGCTGGGTCTGAACTGAGGTGGTGAAGTGAGCTAAAGAATGATAAAAGATTCAACCCACATCTGTGACTCGGGCTGAGTGTCTGAATAGTTTCAGCGCTCTGTCCATCATCTCCTTGTGTTCGCTTCATTCGCCCTAAGTTGGCAGAGTATGCCCAGACGTGGGTCCTTTGCTCACTTTGACACAGGATTCAAGCTAGCCATGCTGATGAAGAGTGTTCCCCAAAAACCAGTTCCAGGATGCTTCTTTCCGGTTCAGGGAAGACCTGGCTTGGCAGATCAGGCTGGACTGTTCCCATGAGACACAGGGTCAAGACTTATTTGCATATAGCTGGGTCTGAACTGAGGTGGCGAAGTGAGCTAAAGAATGATGATGGATTCAACCCACATCTGTGACTCGGGGTGAGAGTCTGAAGAGTTTCAGCGCTCCGTCCATCATCTCCTTGCGTTTGCTTAGTTCGCCCTACGTTGACAGGGTATGCCCAGACGTGGGTCCTTTGCTCACTTTACCCCAGGATTCAAGCTAGCTTGGCTGATGAAGGGTATTACCCAAAAACCAGTCCCAGGATGCTTGTTTCTGGTTCAGGGAAGACCTGGCTTGGCAGTTCGGGTTGGACTGTTCCAATGAGGCACAGGGTCAAGACTGATTTGCATATAGCTTGGTCTAAACTGAGGTGGCGAAGTGAGCTAAAGAAGGATGATGGATTCAACCCAGATTTCTGACTGTGGGTGAGTGTCTGAAAAGTTTAAGTGCTCCATCCATCATCTCCTTGTGTTTGCTTTGTTCGCCCTAAGTTGGAAGGGGATGGCACGACGTGGGCCCCTTGCACACTTTGCCACTGGATTCAAGCTAGCCAGGCTGATGAAGGGTGTTACCCAGAAACCGGTCTCTGGATGCTTGGTTCAGGGAATACCTGGCTTGCCTGTTCGGGCTGGACTGTTCCCATGAGACACAAGTTCAAGACTGATTTGCATATTGCTTGGTCTGAACTGAGGTGGCGAAGTGAGCTAAAGAATGATGATGGATTCAACCCATATCTGTGACTCAGGGTGAGTATCTGAAAAGTTTCAGCGCTCTGTCCATCATCTCCTTGTGTTTGCTTTGTTCGCCCTAAGTTGGCAGGGTATGCCCAGACGTGGGTCCTTTGCTCACTTTGCCACAGGATTCAAGCTAGCTTGGCTGATGAACGTTGTTACACAGAAACCAATCCCAGGATGCTTGTTTCCGGTTCAGGGAAGACCTGGCATGGCAGTTCGGGCTGGACTGTTCCCATGAGGCACAGGGTCAAGACTGATTTGCATATAGCTTGGTCTGAACTGAGGTGGCAAAGTGAGCTAAAGAAGGATGATGGATTCAACCCAGATTTCTGACTGTGGGTGAGTGTCTGAAAAGTTTAAGTGCTCCATCCATCATCTCCTTGTGTTTGCTTTGTTCGCCCTAAGTTGGAAGGGGATGGCACGACGTGGGCCCCTTGCACACTTTGCCACTGGATTCAAGCTAGCCAGGCTGATGAAGGGTGTTACCCAGAAACCGGTCTCTGGATGCTTGGTTCAGGGAATACCTGGCTTGCCTGTTCGGGCTGGACTGTTCCCATGAGACACAAGTTCAAGACTGATTTGCATATTGCTTGGTCTGAACTGAGGTGGCGAAGTGAGCTAAAGAATGATGATGGATTCAACCCATATCTGTGACTCAGGGTGAGTATCTGAAAAGTTTCAGCGCTCTGTCCATCATCTCCTTGTGTTTGCTTTGTTCGCCCTAAGTTGGCAGGGTATGCCCAGACGTGGGTCCTTTGCTCACTTTGCCACAGGATTCAAGCTAGCTTGGCTGATGAACGTTGTTACACAGAAACCAATCCCAGGATGCTTGTTTCCGGTTCAGGGAAGACCTGGCATGGCAGTTCGGGCTGGACTGTTCCCATGAGGCACAGGGTCAAGACTGATTTGCATATAGCTTGGTCTGAACTGAGGTGGCAAAGTGAGCTAAAGAAGGATGATGGATTCAACCCAGATTTGTGACTGTTGGTGAGTGTCTGAAAAGTTTAAGTGCTCCATCCATCATCTCCTTGTGTTTGCTTTGTTCGCCCTAAGTTGGAAGGGGATGGCCAGACGTGGGCCCCTTGCACACTTTGTCACTGGATTCAAGCTAGCCAGGCTGATGAAGGGTGTTGCCCAAAAACTGGTCCCAGGATGCTTGTTTCCGGTTCAGGGAAGACTTGGCTTGGCTGTTCGGGCTGGACTGTTCCCATGAGACACAGGGTCAAGACTGATTTGTATATAGCTTGGTCTGAATTGCGGTGGCGAAATGAGCTAAAGAATGATGATGGATTCAACGCACATCTGTGACTGGGGTGAGTGTCTGAAAAGTTTCAGCGCTCCGTCCATCATCTCCTTGTGTTTGTTTTGTTCACCCTAAATTAGCAGGGTATGCCGGGACGTGGGTCTCTTACTCACTTTACCACTGGATTCAAGCTAGCCAGACTGATGAAGTGTGTTACCCAGAAACCGGTCCCAGGATGCTTGTTTCCGGTTCAGGGAAGACCTGGCTTGGCTGTTCAGGCTGGACTGTTCCCATGAGACACAGAGTCAAGACTGATTTGCAAATAGCTGGGTCTGAACTGAGGTGGCGAAGTGAGCTAAATAATGATGATGGATTCAACCCACATCTGTGTCTCGGGGTGAATGTCTGAAATGTTTCAGCGCTCTGTCCATCTTCTCCTTGTGTTTGCTTTGTTCGCCCTAAGTTGGCAGTGTATGCCCAGACGTGGGTCATTTACTCACTTTGCCACAGTATTCAAGCTAGCTTGGCTGATGAAGGGTGTTACCCAGAAACCAGTCCCAGGATGCTTGTTTCCGGTTCAGGGAAGACCTGGCTTGGCAGTTCGGGCTGGATGTTCCCATGAGGCACAGGGTCAAGAGTGATGTGCTAATAGCTGGGTCCGAACTGAGGTGGCGAAGTGAGCTAAAGAATGATGATGGATTCAACCCAGACCTGTGACTGTGGGTGAGTGTCTAAAGAGTTTCAGCGCTCCGTCCATCATCTCCTTGTGTTTGCTTTGTTCGCCCTAGGTTGGCAGGGTATGCCCAGACGGGGGTCCCTTGCACACTTTGCCACTGGATTCAAGCTAGCCTATCTGATAAAGGGTGTTACCCAGAAACCAGTCCCAGGATGCTTGTTTCCGGTTCAGGGAAGACCTGGCTTGGTAGTTCGGGTTGGACTGTTCCCATGATGCACTGGGTCAAGTCTGATTTGCATATCGCTGGGTCTGAACTGAGGTGGTGAAGTGTGCTGAAGAATGACGATGGATTCATCCCAGATTGGTGACTGGGGGTGAGTGTCTGAAAAGTTTCAGCGCTCTGTCTATCATCTCCTTGTGTTTGCTTTGCTCGCCCTAAATTAGCAGGGTATGCCGAGACGTGGGTCCCTTGCTCACTTTGCCACTGGATGCAAGCTAGCCTGGCGGATGAAGGGGGTTACCCAAAAACCAGTCCCAGGATGCTTGTTTCCGGTTCAGGGAAGACCTGGCTTGGCAGTTCGGGCTGGACTGTTCCCATGAGGCACAGTGTCAAGACTGATTTGCATATAGCTGGGTCTGAACTCAGGTGGCAAAGTGAGCTAAGGAATGATGATGGATTCAACTCAGATCTGTGACTAGGGGTGAGTGTCTGAAAAGTTTCAGCGCTCCATCCATCATCTCCTTGTGTTTGCTTCGTTCGCCCTAAGTTGTCAGGGTATGCCCAGACGTGGGTCCCTTGCTCACTTTGCCACTGGATTCAAGCTAGCCTGGCTGATGAAGGGTGTTACCCAGAAACCCATCCCAGGATGCTTGTGTCCGGTTCAGGGAAGACCTGTCTTTGCAGTTCGGGCTGGACTGTTCCCATGAGGCACATGGTCAAGACTGATTTGCATATAGCTAGGTCTGAACAGAGGTGGCGAAGTGAGCAAAAGAATGATGATGGATTCAACCCACATCTGTGACTCGGGGTGAGTGTCTGAAATCTTTCAGCGCTCTGTCCATCTTCTGCTTGTGTTTGCTTTGTTCGCCCTAAGTTGGCAGGGTATGCCCAGACGTGGGTCATTTGCTCACTTTGCCACAGTATTCAAGCTAGCTTGGCTGATGAAGGGTGTTACCCAGAAACCAGTCCCAGAGTGCTTGTTTCCGGTTCAGGGAAGTCCTGGCTTGGCAGTTCGGGCTGGATGTCCCATGAGGCACAGGGTCAAGAGTGATGTGCTTATAGCTGGGTCCGAACTGAGGTGGCGAAGTGAGCTAAAGAATGATGATGGATTCAACTCAGATCTGTGACTGTGGGTGAGTGTCTGAAGAGTTTCAGCGCTCCGTCCATCATCTCCTTGTGTTTGCTTTGTTCGCCCTAGGTTGGCAGGGTATGCCCACACATGGGTCCCTTGCACACTTTGCCACTGGATTCAAGCTAGCCTGGCTGATAAAGGGTGTTACCCAGAAACCAGTCCGTGGATGCTTGTTTCCGGTTCAGGGAAGACCTGGCATGGCACTTCGGGCTGGACGGTTCCAATGAGGCACAGGGTCAAGACTGATATGCATATAGCTTGGTCTGAACTGAGGTGGCGAAGTGAGCTAAAGAAGGATGATGGATTCAACCCAGATTTGTGACTGTGGGTGAGTGTCTGAAAAGTCTAAGTGCTCCATCCATCATCTCCTTGTGTTTGCTTTGTTCGCCCTAAGTTGGAAGGGGATGGCCAGACGTGGGCCCCTTGCACACTTTGTCACTGGATTCAAGCTAGCCAGGCTGATGAAGGGTGTTGCCCAAAAACTGGTCCCAGGATGCGTGTTTCCGGTTCAGGGAAGACTTGGCTTGGCTGTTCGGGCTGGACTGTTCCCATGAGACACAGGGTCAAGACTGATTTGTATATAGCTGGGTCTGAATTGCGGTGGCGAAATGAGCTAAAGAATGATGATGGATTCAACGCTCATCTGTGACTGGGGGTGAGTGTCTGAAAAGTTTCAGTGCTCCGTCCATCATCTCCTTGTGTATGCTTTGTTCGCCCTAAGTTGGCAGGGTATGCCCAGACATGGGTCCTTTGCTCACTTTGCCACAGGATTCAAGCTAGCTTAGGTGATGAAGGTTGTTACACAGAAACCAATCCCAGGATGCTTGTTTCCGGTTCAGGGAAGACCTGGCTTGGCAGTTCGGGCTCGAATGTTCCAATGAGGCACAGGGTCAAGACTGATTTGCATATAGCTTGGTCTGAACTGAGGTGGCGAAGTGAGCTAAAGAAGGATGATGGATTCAACCCAGATTTGTGACTCTGGGTGAGTGTCTGAAAAGTTTAAGTGCTCCATCCATCATCTCCTTGTGTTTGCTTTGTTCGCCCTAAGTTGGAAGGGGATGGCCAGACGTGGGCCCCTTGCACACTTTGTCACTGGATTCAAGCTAGCCAGGCTGATGAAGGGTGTTGCCCAAAAACTGGTCCCAGGATGCTTGTTTCCGGTTCAGGGAAGACTTGGCTTGGCTGTTCGGGCTGGACTGTTCCCATGAGACACAGGGTCAAGACTGATTTGTATATAGCTGGGTCTGAATTGCGGTGGCGAAATGAGCTAAAGAATGATGATGGATTCAACGCACATCTGTGACTGGGGGTGAGTGTATGAAAAGTTTCAGTGCTCTGTCCATCATCTCCTTGTGTTTGCTTTGTTCGCCCTAAGTTGGCAGGGTCTGCCCAGACGTGGGTCCTTTGCTCACTTTGCCACAGGATTCAAGCTAGCTTGGCTGATGAACGTTATTACAGAAAAACCAATCCCAGGATGCTTGTTTCCGGTTCAGGGAAGACCTGGCATGGCAGTTCGGGCTGGACTGTTCCCTTGAGGCACAGGGTCAAGACTGATTTGCATATAGCTGGGTCTGAAGTGAGGTGGCGAAGTGAGCTAAAGAATGATGATGGATTCATTCCATATCTGTGACTCGGGGTGAGTATCTGAAAAGTTTCAGCGCTCTGTCCATCATCTCCTTGTGTTTGCTTTGTTCGCCCTAAGTTGGCAGGGTATGCCCAGACGTGGGTCCTTTGCTCACTTTGCCACAGGATTCAAGCTAGCTTGGCTGATGAACGTTGTTACAGAAAAACCAATCCCAGGATGCTTGTTTCCGGTTCAGGGAAGACCTGGCATGGCAGTTCGGGCTGGACTGTTCCCATGAGGCACAGGGTCAAGACTGATTTGCATATAGCTGGGTCTGAACTAAGGTGGCGAAGTGAGCTAAAGAATGATGATGGATTCAACCGACATCTGTGACCGTGGATGAGTGTCTGAAAAGTTTCAGCGCTCCGTCCATCATCTCCTTGTCTTTGCTTCGTTCACCCTAAGTTGGCAGTGTATGCCCAGACGTGGGTCCTATGCTCACTTTGCTACAGGATTCAATCTAGCTTGGCTGATGAAGGGTGTTACCCAGAAACCAGTCCGTGGATGCTTGTTTCCGGTTCAGGGAAGACCTGGCATGGCACTTCGGGCTGGACTGTTCCAATGAGGCACAGGGTCAAGACTGATTTGCATATAGCTTGGTCTCAACTGAGGTGGCGAAGTGAGCTAAAGAAGGATGATGGATTCAACCCAGATTTGTGAGTGTCTGAAAAGTTTAAGTGCTCCATCCATCATCTCCTTGTGTTTGCTTTGTTCGCCCTAAGTTGGAAGGGGATGGCCAGACGTGGGCCCCTTGCACACTTTGTCACTGGATTCAAGCTAGCCAGGCTGATGAAGGGTGTTGCCCAAAAACTGGTCCTGGGATTCTTGTTTCCGGTTCAGGGAAGACTTGGCTTGGCTGTTCGGGCTGGACTGTTCCCATGAGACACAGGGTCAAGACTGATTTGTATATAGCTGGGTCTGAATTGCGGTGGCGAAATGAGCTAAAGAATGATGATGAATTCAACGCACATCTGTGACTGGGGGTGAGTGTCTGAAAAGTTTCAGCGCTCCGTCCATCATCTCCTTGTGTTTGTTTTGTTCACCCTAAATTAGCAGGGTATGCCGGGTCGTGGGTCTCTTACTCACTTTACCACTGGATTCAAGCTAGCCAGACTGATGAAGGGTGTTACCCAGAAACCGGTCCCAGGATGCTTGTTTCCGGTTCAGGGAAGACCTGGCTTGGCTGTTCAGGCTGGACTGTTCCCATGAGACACAGAGTCAAGACTGATTTGCAAATAGCTGGGTCTGAACTGAGGTGGCGAAGTGAGCTAAAGAATGATGATGGATTCAACCCACATCTGTGACTCGGGGTGAGTGTCTGAAATGTTTCAGCGCTCTGTCCATCTTCTCCTTGTGTTTGCTTTGTTCGCCCTAAGTTGGCAGGGTATGCCCAGACGTGGGTCATTTGCTCACTTTGCCACAGTATTCAAGCTAGCTTGGCTGATGAAGGGTGTTACCCAGAAACCAGTCCCAGGATGCTTGTTTCCGGTTCAGGGAAGACCTGGCTTGGCAGTTCGGGCTGGATGTTCCCATGAGGCACAGGGTCAAGAGTGATGTGCTTATAGCTGGGTCCGAACTGAGGTGGCGAAGTGAGCTAAAGAATGATGATGGATTCAACTCAGATCTGTGACTGTGGGTGAGTGTCTGAAGAGTTTCAGCGCTCCGTCCATCATCTCCTTGTGTTTGCTTTGTTCGCCCTAGGTTGGCAGGGTATGCCCACACGTGGGTCCCTTGCACACTTTGCCACTGGATTCAAGCTAGCCTGGCTGATAAAGGGTGTTACCCAGAAACCAGTCCCAGGATGCTTGTTTCCGGTTCAGGGAAGACCTGGCTTGGTAGTTCGGGCTGGACTGTTCCCATGATGCACTGGGTCAAGTCTGATTTGCATATAGCTGGGTATGAACTGAGGTGGCGAAGTGAGCTGAAGAATGACGATGGATTCATCCCAGATTGGTGACTGGGGGTGAGTGTCTGAAAAGTTTCAGCGTTCTGTCCATCATCTCCTTGTGTTTGCTTTGCTCGCCCTAAATTAGCAGGGTATGCCGAGACGTGGGTCCCTTGCTCACTTTGCCACTGGATTCAAGCTAGCCTGGCGGATGAAGGGGGTTACCCAAAAACCAGTCCCAGGATGCTTGTTTCCGGTTCAGGGAAGACCTGGCTTGGCAGTTTGGGCTGGACTGTTCCCATGAGGCACAGTGTCAAGACTGATTTGCATATAGCTGGGTCTGAACTCAGGTGGCAAAGTGAGCTAAGGAATGATGATGGATTCAACTCAGATCTGTGACTGGGGGTGAGTGTCTGAAAAGTTTCAGCGCTCCGTCCATCATCTCCTTGTGTTTGCTTTGTTCGCCCTAAGTTGTCAGGGTATGCCCAGATGTGGGTCCCTTGCTCATTTTGCCACTGGATTCAAGCTAGCCTGGCTGATGAAGGGTGTTACCCAGAAACCCATCCCAGGATGCTTGTTTCCGGTTCAGGGAAGACCTGGCTTGGCAGTTCGGGCTGGATGTTCCCATGAGGCACAGGGTCCAGACTGATTTGCATATAGCTTGGTCTGAACTGAGGTGGCGAAGTGAGCTAAAGAAGGATGATGGATTCAACCCAGATTTGTGACTGTGGGTGAGTGTCTGAAAAGTTTCAGCGCTCCGTCCATCATCTCCTTGTGTTTGCTTCGTTCGCCCTAAGTTGTCAGGGTATGCCCAGACGTGGGTCATTTGCTCACTTTGCCACAGTATTCAAGCTAGCTTGGCTGATGAAGGGTGTTACCCAGAAACCAGTCCCAGGATGCTTGTTTCCGGTTCAGGGAAGACCTGGCTTGGCAGTTCGGGCTGGATGTTCCTATGAGGCACAGGGTCAAGAGTGATGTGCTTATAGCTGGGTCCGAACTGAGGTGGCGAAGTGAGCTAAAGAATGATGATGGATTCAACTCAGATCTGTGACTGTGGGTGAGTGTCTGAAGAGTTTCAGCGCTCCGTCCATCATCTCCTTGTGTTTGCTTTGTTCGCCCTAGGTTGGCAGGGCATGCCCACACGTGGGTCCCTTGCACACTTTGCCACTGGATTCAAGCTAGCCTGGCTGATAAAGGGTGTTACCCAGAAACCAGTCCCAGGATGCTTGTTTCCGGTTCAGGGAAGACCTGGCTTGGTAGTTCGGGCTGGACTGTTCCCATGATGCACTGGGTCAAGTCTGATTTGCATATAGCTGGGTATGAACTGAAGTGGCGAAGTGAGCTGAAGAATGACGATGGATTCATCCCAGATTGGTGACTGGGGGTGAGTGTCTGAAAAGTTTCAGCGCTCTGTCCATCATCTCCTTGTGTTTGCTTTGCTCGCCCTAAATTAGCAGGGTATGCCGAGACGTGGGTCCCTTGCTCACTTTGCCACTGGATTCAAGCTAGCCTGGCGGATGAAGGGGGTTACCCAAAAACCAGTCCCAGGATGCTTGTTTCCGGTTCAGGGAAGACCTGGCTTGGCAGTTCGGGCTGGACTGTTCCCATGAGGCACAGTGTCAAGACTGATTTGCATATAGCTGGGTCTGAACTCAGGTGGCAAAGTGAGCTAAGGAATTATGATGGATTCAACTCAGATCTGTGACTGGGGGTGAGTGTCTGAAAAGTTTCAGCGCTCCGTCCATCATCTCCTTGTGTTTGCTTCATTCGCCCTAAGTTGTCAGGGTATGCCCAGATGTGGGTCCCTTGCTCATTTTGCCACTGGATTCAAGCTAGCCTGGCTGATGAAGGGTGTTACCCAGAAACCCATCCCAGGATGCTTGTTTCCGGTTCAGGGAAGACCTGTCTTGGAAGTTCGGGCTGGACTGTTCCCATGAGGCACATGGTCAAGACTGATTTGCATATAGCTGGATCTGAACAGAGGTGGCGAAGTGAGCTAAAGAATGATGATGGATTTAACCCAGATTTGTGACTGTGGGTGAGTGTCTGAAAAGTTTAAGTGCTCCATCCATCATCTCCTTGTGTTTGCTTTGTTCGCCCTAAGTTGGAAGGGTATGGCCAGACGTGGGCCCCTTGCACACTTTGCCACTGGATTCAAGCTAGCCAGGCTGATGAGGGGTGTTGCCCAAAAACTGGTCCCAGGATGCTTGTTTCTGGTTCAGAGATGACTTGGCTTGGCTGTTCGGGCTGGACTGTGCCCATGAGACACAGGGTCAAGACTGATTTGTATATAGCTGTGTCTGAACTGCGGTGGCGAAATGAGCTAAAGAATGATGATGGATTCAACCCACATCTGTGACTGGGGTGAGTGTCTGAAAAGTTTCAGCGTTCCGTCCATCATCTCCTTGTGTTTCCTTCGTTCGCCCTAAGTTGGCAGGGTATGCCCAGACGTGGGTCCTTTGCTCACTTTGACACAGGATTCAAGCTAGCTTGGCTGATGAAGGGTGTTACCCAGAAACCAGTACCAAGATGCTTGTGTCCGGTTCAGGGAAGACCTGGCTTGGAAGTTTGGGCTGGACTGTTCCCATGAGGCACAGGGTCAAGACTGATTTGCATGTAGCTGGGTCTGAACTGAGGTGGTGAAGTGAGCTAAAGAATGATAAAAGATTCAACCCACATCTGTGACTCGGGCTGAGTGTCTGAATAGTTTCAGCGCTCTGTCCATCATCTCCTTGTGTTCGCTTCATTCGCCCTAAGTTGGCAGAGTATGCCCAGACGTGGGTCCTTTGCTCACTTTGACACAGGATTCAAGCTAGCCATGCTGATGAAGAGTGTTCCCCAAAAACCAGTTCCAGGATGCTTCTTTCCGGTTCAGGGAAGACCTGGCTTGGCAGATCAGGCTGGACTGTTCCCATGAGACACAGGGTCAAGACTGATTTGCATATAGCTGGGTCTGAACTGAGGTGGCGAAGTGAGCTAAAGAATGATGATGGATTCAACCCACATCTGTGACTCGGGGTGAGAGTCTGAAGAGTTTCAGCGCTCCGTCCATCATCTCCTTGCGTTTGCTTAGTTCGCCCTACGTTGACAGGGTATGCCCAGACGTGGGTCCTTTGCTCACTTTACCCCAGGATTCAAGCTAGCTTGGCTGATGAAGGGTATTACCCAAAAACCAGTCCCAGGATGCTTGTTTCTGGTTCAGGGAAGACCTGGCTTGGCAGTTCGGGTTGGACTGTTCCAATGAGGCACAGGGTCAAGACTGATTTGCATATAGCTTGGTCTAAACTGAGGTGGCGAAGTGAGCTAAAGAAGGATGATGGATTCAACCCAGATTTCTGACTGTGGGTGAGTGTCTGAAAAGTTTAAGTGCTCCATCCATCATCTCCTTGTGTTTGCTTTGTTCGCCCTAAGTTGGAAGGGGATGGCACGACGTGGGCCCCTTGCACACTTTGCCACTGGATTCAAGCTAGCCAGGCTGATGAAGGGTGTTACCCAGAAACCGGTCTCTGGATGCTTGGTTCAGGGAATACCTGGCTTGCCTGTTCGGGCTGGACTGTTCCCATGGGACACAAGTTCAAGACTGATTTGCATATTGCTTGGTCTGAACTGAGGTGGCGAAGTGGGCTAAAGAATGATGATGGATTCAACCCATATCTGTGACTCAGGGTGAGTATCTGAAAAGTTTCAGCGCTCTGTCCATCATCTCCTTGTGTTTGCTTTGTTCGCCCTAAGTTGGCAGGGTATGCCCAGACGTGGGTCCTTTGCTCACTTTGCCACAGGATTCAAGCTAGCTTGGCTGATGAACGTTGTTACACAGAAACCAATCCCAGGATGCTTGTTTCCGGTTCAGGGAAGACCTGGCATGGCAGTTCGGGCTGGACTGTTCCCATGAGGCACAGGGTCAAGACTGATTTGCATATAGCTGGGTCTGAACTGAGGTGGCGAAGTGAGCTAAAGAATGATGATGGATTCAACCCACATCTGTGACCGTGGATGAGTGTCTGAAAAGTTTCAGCGCTCCGTCCATCATCTCCTTGTGTTTGCTTCGTTCGCCCTAAGTTGGCAGTGTATGCCCAGACGTGGGTCCTTTGCTCACTTTGCTACAGGATTCAATCTAGCTTGGCTGATGAAGGGTGTTACCCAGAAACCAGTCCGTGGATGCTTGTTTCCGGTTCAGGGAAGACCTGGCATGGCACTTCGGGCTGGACTGTTCCAATGAGGCACAGGGTCAAGACTGATTTGCATATAGCTTGGTCTGAACTGAGGTGGCAAAGTGAGCTAAAGAAGGATGATGGATTCAACCCAGATTTGTGACTGTGGGTGAGTGTCTGAAAAGTTTAAGTGCTCCATCCATCATCTCCTTGTGTTTGCTTTGTTCGCCCTAAGTTGGAAGGGGATGGCCAGACGTGGGCCCCTTGCACACTTTGTCACTGGATTCAAGCTAGCCAGGCTGATGAAGGGTGTTGCCCAAAAACTGGTCCCAGGATGCTTGTTTCCGGTTCAGGGAAGACTTGGCTTGGCTGTTCGGGCTGGACTGTTCCCATGAGACACAGGGTCAAGACTGATTTGTATATAGCTTGGTCTGAATTGCGGTGGCGAAATGAGCTAAAGAATGATGATGGATTCAACGCACATCTGTGACGGGGGTGAGTGTCTGAAAAGTTTCAGCGCTCCGTCCATCATCTCCTTGTGTTTGTTTTGTTCACCCTAAATTAGCAGGGTATGCCGGGACGTGGGTCTCTTACTCACTTTACCACTGGATTCAAGCTAGCCAGACTGATGAAGTGTGTTACCCAGAAACCGGTCCCAGGATGCTTGTTTCCGGTTCAGGGAAGACCTGGCTTGGCTGTTCAGGCTGGACTGTTCCCATGAGACACAGAGTCAAGACTGATTTGCAAATAGCTGGGTCTGAACTGAGGTGGCGAAGTGAGCTAAATAATGATGATGGATTCAACAAACATCTGTGTCTCGGGGTGAATGTCTGAAATGTTTCAGCGCTCTGTCCATCTTCTCCTTGTGTTTGCTTTGTTCGCCCTAAGTTGGCAGGGTATGCCCAGACGTGGGTCATTTGCTCACTTTGCCACAGTATTCAAGCTAGCTTGGCTGATGAAGGGTGTTACCCAGAAACCAGTCCCAGGATGCTTGTTTCCGGTTCAGGGAAGACCTGGCTTGGCAGTTCAGGATGGATGTTCCCATGAGGCACAGGGTCAAGAGTGATGTGCTAATAGCTGGGTCCGAACTGAGGTGGCGAAGTGAGCTAAAGAATGATGATGGATTCAACCCAGACCTGTGACTGTGGGTGAGTGTCTAAAGAGTTTCAGCGCTCCGTCCATCATCTCCTTGTGTTTGCTTTGTTCGCCCTAGGTTGGCAGGGTATGCCCAGACGGGGGTCCCTTGCACACTTTGCCACTGGATTCAAGCTAGCCTATCTGATAAAGGGTGTTACCCAGAAACCAGTCCCAGGATGCTTGTTTCCGGTTCAGGGAAGACCTGGCTTGGTAGTTCGGGTTGGACTGTTCCCATGATGCACTGGGTCAAGTCTGATTTGCATATCGCTGGGTCTGAACTGAGGTGGCGAAGTGAGCTGAAGAATGACGATGGATTCATCCCAGATTGGTGACTGGGGGTGAGTGTCTGAAAAGTTTCAGCGCTCTGTCCATCATCTCCTTGTGTTTGCTTTGCTCGCCCTAAATTAGCAGGGTATGCCGAGACGTGGGTCCCTTGCTCACTTTGCCACTGGATTCAAGCTAGCCTGGCGGATGAAGGGGGTTACCCAAAAACCAGTCCCAGGATGCTTGTTTCCGGTTCAGGGAAGACCTGGCTTGGCAGTTCGGGCTGGACTGTTCCCATGAGGCACAGTGTCAAGACTGATTTGCATATAGCTGGGTCTGAACTCAGGTGGCAAAGTGAGCTAAGGAATGATGATGGATTCAACTCAGATCTGTGACTAGGGGTGAGTGTCTGAAAAGTTTCAGCGCTCCGTCCATCATCTCCTTGTGTTTGCTTCGTTCGCCCTAAGTTGTCAGGGTATGCCCAGACGTGGGTCCCTTGCTCACTTTGCCACTGGATTCAAGCTAGCCTGGCTGATGAAGGGTGTTACCCAGAAACCCATCCCAGGATGCTTGTGTCCGGTTCAGGGAAGACCTGTCTTTGCAGTTCGGGCTGGACTGTTCCCATGAGGCACATGGTCAAGACTGATTTGCATATAGCTAGGTCTGAACAGAGGTGGCGAAGTGAGCTAAAGAATGATGATGGATTCAACCCAGATTTGTGACTGTGGGTGAGTGTCTGAAAAGTTTGAGTGCTCCATCCATCATCTCCTTGTGTTTGCTTTGTTCGCCCTAAGTTGGAAGGGTATGGCCAGACGTGGGCCCCTTGCACACTTTGCCACTGGATTCAAGCTAGCCAGGCTGATGAGGGGTGTTTCCCAAAAACTGGTCCCAGGATGCTTGTTTCTGGTTCAGAGAAGACTTGGCTTGGCTGTTCGGGCTGGACTGTTCCCATGAGACACAGGGTCAAGACTGATTTGTATATAGCTGTGTCTGAATTGCGGTGGCGAAATGAGCTAAAGAATGATGATGGATTCAACCCACATCTGTGACTGGGGTGAGTGTCTGAAAAGTTTCAGCGTTCTGTCCATCATCTCCTTGTGTTTTCTTCGTTCGCCCTAAGTTGGCAGGGTATGCCCAGACGTGGGTCCTTTGCTCACTTTGACACAGGATTCAAGCTAGCTTGGCTGATGAAGGGTGTTACCCAGAAACCAGTACCAAGATGCTTGTGTCCGGTTCAGGGAACACCTGGCTTGGACGTTTGGGCTGGACTGTTCCCATGAGGCACAGGGTCAAGACTGATTTGCATATAGCTGGGTCTGAACTGAGGTGGTGAAGTGAGCTAAAGAATGATAAAAGATTCAACCCACATCTGTGACTCGGGCTGAGTGTCTGAATAGTTTCAGCGCTCTGTCCCTCATCTCCTTGTGTTTGCTTCATTCGCCCTAAGTTGGCAGAGTATGCCCAGACGTGGGTCCTTTGCTCACTTTGACACAGGATTCAAGCTAGCCATGCTGATGAAGAGTGTTGCTCAAAAACCAGTCCCAGGATGCTTCTTTCCGGTTCAGGGAAGACCTGGCTTGGCAGTTCGGGTTGGACTTTTCCAATGAGGCACAGGGTCAAGCCTGATTTACATATAGTTGGGTCCGAACTGAGGTGGCGAAGTGAGCTAAAAAATGATGATGGATTTAACCCAGATCTGTGACTGTGGGTGAGTGTCTGAAAAGTTTCAACTCTCCGTCCATCATCTCCTTGTGTTTGCTTTGTTCGCCCAAAGTTAGCAGGGTATGCCCAGACGTGGGTCCCTTGCACACATTGCCACTGGATTCAAGCTAGCCAGGCTGATGAAGGGTGTTACCCAGAAACCGGTCTCTGGATGCTTGGTTCAGGGAATACCTGGCTTGCCTGTTCGGGCTGGACTGTTCCCATGAGACACAGGTTCAAGACTGATTTGCATATAGCTGGGTCTGAACTGAGGTGGCGAAGTGAGCTAAAGAATGATGATGGATTCAACCCATATCTGTGACTCGGGGTGAGTATCTGAAAAGTTTCAGCACTCTGTCCATCATCTCCTTGTGTTTGCTTTGTTCGCCCTAAGTTGGCAGGGTATGCCCAGACGTGGGTCCTTTGCTCACTTTGCCACAGGATTCAAGCTAGCTTGGCTGATGAACGTTGTTACACAGAAACCAATCCCAGGATGCTTGTTTCCGGTTCAGGGAAGACCTGGCATGGCAGTTCGGGTTGGACTGTTCCCATGAGGCACAGGGTCAAGACTGATTTGCATATAGCTGGGTCTGAACTGAGGTGGCGAAGTGAGCTAAAGAATGATGATGGATTCAACCCACATCTGTGACCGTGGATGAGTGTCTGAAAAGTTTCAGCGCTCCGTCCATCATCTCATTGTGTTTGCTTCGTTCGCCCTAAGTTGGCAGTGTATGCCCAGACGTGGGTCCTTTGCTCACTTTGCTACAGGATTCAATCTAGCTTGGCTGATGAAGGGTGTTACCCAGAAACCAGTCCGTGGATGCTTGTTTCCGGTTCAGGGAAGACCTGGCATGGCAGTTCGGGTTGGACTGTTCCCATGAGGCACAGGGTCAAGACTGATTTGCATATAGCTTGGTCTGAACTGAGTTGGCGAAGTGAGCTAAAGAAGGATGATGGATTCAACCCAGATTTGTGACTGTGGGTGAGTGTCTGAAAAGTTTAAGTGCTCCATCCATCATCTCCTTGTGTTTGCTTTGTTCACCCTAAGTTGGAAGGGGATGGCCAGATGTGGGCCCCTTGCACACTTTGTCACTGGATTCAAGCTAGCCAGGCTGATGAAGGGTGTTGCCCAAAAACTGGTCCCAGGATGCTTGTTTCCGGTTCAGGGAAGACTTGGCTTGGCTGTTCGGGCTGGACTGTTCCCATGAGACACAGAGTCAAGACTGATTTGCATATAGCTGGGTCTGAACTGAGGTGGCGAAGTGAGCTAAAGAATGATGATGGATTCAACCCACATCTGTGACTCGGGGTGAGTGTCTGAAATGTTTCAGTGCTCTTTCCATCTTCTCCTTGTGTTTGCTTTGTTCACCCTAAGTTGGCAGGGTATGCCCAGACGTGGGTCCTTTGCTCACTTTGCCACAGTATTCAAGCTAGCTTGGCTGATGGAGGGTGTTACCCAGAAACCAGTCCCAGGCTGCTTGTTTCCGGTTCAGGGAAGACCTGGCTTGGCAGTTCGGGCTGGACTGTTTCCATGAGGCACAGGGTCAAGACCGATTTGCATATTGCTGGGTCTGAACTGAGCTGGCGAAGTCACCTAAAGAATGATGATGGATTCAACCCACATCTGTGACTAGGGTGAGTGTCTGAAAAGTTTTAGCGGTCCGTCCATCATCTCCTTGTGTTTTCTTTGTTCGCCCTAAGTTGGCAGGGTATGCCCAGACGTGGGTCCCTTGCTCACTTTGCCACTGGATTCAAGCTAGCCTGGCTGATGAAGGGTGTTACCCAGAAACCAGTCCCAGGATGCTCATTTCCAGTTCAGGGAAGACCTGGCTTGGTAGTTTGGGCTGGACTGTTCCCATGAGGCACAGGGTGAAGACTGATTTGTATATAGCTGGCTCTGAACTGAGGTTGCGAAGTGATCTAAAGAATGATGATGGATTCTATCAAGATATGTTACTGGGGGTGAGTGTCTGAAAAGTTTCAGCGCTCCGTCCATCATCTCCTTGTGTTTGCTTTGTTCGCCCTAAGTTGGCAGGGTATGCCAAGACGTGGGTCCCTTGCTCACTTTGCCACTGGATTCAAGCTAGCCTGGCGGATGAAGGGTGTTACCCAGAAACCAGATCCAGGATGATTGTTTCCGGTTCAGGGAAGATCTGGCTTAGCAGTTCGGGCTGGACTGTTTCCATGAGGCACAAGGTCAAGACTGATTTGCATATAGCTGGGTCTGAACTGAGGTGGCGAATTGAGCTAAAGAATGATGAAGGATAAAGCCCAGATCTATGACTGAGGGTGAGTATTTGAAAAGTTTCAGCACTCTGTCCATCATCTCCTTGTTATTGCTTTGTTTGCCCTAAGTTGGCAGGGTATGCCCAGACGTGGGTCCCTTGCTCACTTTGCCACTGGATTTAGGCTAGCCTGGCTGATGAAGGGTGTTACCCAGAAACTGGTCCCAGGATGCTTGTTTCCGGTTCAGGGAAGACTTGGCTTGGCTGTTCGGGCTGGACTGTTCCCATGAGACACAGGGTCAAGACTGATTTGTATATAGCTGGGTCTGAATTGCGGTGGCAAAATGAGCTAAAGAATGATGATGGATTCAACGCACATCTGTGACTGGGGGTGAGTGTCTGAAAAGTTTCAGCGTTCCGTCCATCATCTCCTTGTGTTTGCTTCGTTCGCCCTAAGTTGGCAGGGTATGTTCAGACGTGGGTCCTTTGCTCACTTTGACACAGGATTCAAGCTAGCTTGGCTGATGAAGGGTGCTACCCAGAAACCAGTCTGTGAATGCTTGTTTACGGTTCATGGAAGACCTGGCTTGGCAGTTCGAGCTGGACTGTTCCAATGAGGCACAGGGTCAAGACTGATTTGCATATAGCTGGGTCCGAACTGAGGTGGCGAACTGAGCTAAAGAATGATTATGGATTCAACCCAGATCTGTGACTGTGGGTGAGTGTCTGAAAAGTTTCAGTGCTCCGTCCATCATCTCCTTGTGTTTGCTTTGTTCACCCTAAGTTGGCAGGGTATGCCCAGACGTGGGCCCCTTGCGCACTTTGCCACTGGATTCAAGCTAGCCAGGCTGATGAAGGGTGTTGCCCAAAAACTGGTCCCGGGATGCTTGTTTCCGGTTCAGGGAAGACCTGGCTTGGCTGTTCGGGCTGGACTGTTCCCATGAGACACAGGGTCAAGACTGATTTGTATATTGGTGGGTCTGAATTGCGGTGGCGAAATGAGCTAAAGAATGATGATGGATTCAACCCACATCTGTGACTGGGGGTGAGTGTCTGAAAAGTTTCAGCGCTCCGTCCATCATCTCCTTGTGTTTGTTTTGTTCGCCCTAAATTAGCAGGGTATGCTGGGACGTGGGTCCCTTACTCACTTTACCACTGGATTCAAGCTAGCCAGACTGATGAAGGGTGTTACCCAGAAACCGGTCCCAGGATGCTTGTTTCCGGTTCAGGGAAGACCTGGCTTGGCTGTTCAGGCTGGACTGTTCCCATGAAACACAGAGTCAAGACTGATTTGCATATAGCTGGGTCTGAACTGAGGTGGCAAAGTGAGCTAAAGAATGATGATGGATTCAACCCACATCTGTGACTCGGGGTGAGTGTCTGAAATGTTTCAGCGCTTTTTCCATCTTCTCCTTGTGTTTGCTTTGTTCGCCCTAAGTTGGCAGGGTATGCCCCGACGTGGGTCCTTTGCTCACTTTGCCACAGTATTCAAGCTAGCTTGGCTGATGAAGGGTGTTACCCAGAAACCAGTCCCAGGATGCTTGTTTCCGGTTCAGGGAAGACCTGGCTTGGTAGTTCGGGCTGGACTGTTCCCATGATGCACTGGGTCAAGTCTGATTTGCATATCGCTGGGTCTGAACTGAGGTGGCGAAGTGAGCTGAAGAATGATGATGGATTCATCCCAGATTGGTGACTGGGGGTGAGTGTCTGAAAAGTTTCAGTGCTCTGTCCATCATCTCCTTGTGTTTGCTTTGCTCGCCCTAAATTAGCAGGGTATGCCGAGACGTGGGTCCCTTGCTCACTTTGCCACTGGATTCAAGCTAGCCTGGCGGATGAAGGGGGTTACCCAAAAACCAGTCCCAGGATGCTTGTTTCCGGTTCAGGGAAGACCTGGCTTCGCAGTTCGGGCTGGACTGTTCCCATGAGGCACAGTGTCAAGACTGATTTGCATATAGCTGGGTCTGAACTCAGGTGGCAAAGTGAGCTAAAGAATGATGATGGATTCAATCCAGATCTGTGACTGGGGGTGAGTGTCTGAAAATTTTCAGCGCTCCGTCCATGATCTCCTTGTGTTTGCTTTGTTCGCCCTAAGTTGGCAGGGTATGCCGAGATGTGGGTCATTTGCTCACTTTGCCACAGGATTCAAGCTAGCCTGGCTGATGAAGGGTGTTACCCAGAAACCAGTCACAGGATGCTGGTTTCTGGTTCAGGGAAGACCTGGCTTGGCAGTTCGGTCAGGAGTGTTCCCATGAAGCACTGGGTCAAGACTGATTTCCATATAGCTGGGTCTGAACTGAGGTGGCAAATTGAGCTAAAGAATGATGATGGATTCAACCCAGATCTGTGACTGGGGGTGAGTCTCTGAAAACTTTCAGCGCTCCGGCCATCATCTCCTTGTGTTTGCTTTGTTCGCCCTAAGTTGGCAGGGTATGCCCAGACGTGGGTCCCTTGCACACTTTGCCACTGGATTCAAGCTAGCCTGGCTGATGAAGGGTGTTATCCAGAAACCAGTCCCAGGATGCTGATTTCCGTTTCAGGGAAAACCTGGCTTGCCAGTTTGGGCTGGAATGTTCCCATGAGGCACAGGGTCAAGACTGATTTGCATATTACTGGGTCTGAACTGAGGTGGTGAAGTGAGCTAAAGAATGATGATAGATTCAACCCAGATTGGTGACTGGGGGTGAGTGTCTGAAAAGTTTCAGCGCTCCGTCCATCATCTCCTTGTGTTCGCGTTGTTCGCCCTAAATTAGCAGGGTATGCCGAGACATGGGTGCCTTACCCACTTTGCCACTGGATTCAAGCTAGCCTGGCAGATGAAGGGTGTTACCCAGAAACCGGTTTAAGGATGCTTGTTTCCGGTTCAGGGAAGACCTGGCTTGGGTGTTCGGGCTGTACTGTTCCCATGAGGCACAGGGTCAAGACTGATTTGCATATAGCTGGGTCCGAACTGAGGTGGCGAAGTGAGCTAAGGAATGATGATGGATTCAACCAAGATCTGTGACTGGGGGTGAGTGTCTCAGAAGTTTCAGCGCTCCGTCCATCATCTCCTTGTGTTTGCTTTGTTTGCCCTAAGTTGGCAGGGTATGCCAGACATGAGTCCCTTGCTCACTTTGCCAATGGATTCAAGCTAGCCTGGCGGATGAAGGGTGGCACCCAGAAACCGTTCCCAGGATGTTTGTTTCCGGTTCAGGGAAGACCTGGCTTGGCTGTTCGGGCTGGACTGTTCCCATGAGACACAGGGTCAATACTGATTTGCATATAGCTGAGTCTTTACTGAGGTGGCGAAGTGAGCTAAAGAATGATGATAGATTCAACCCACATCTGTGATTGGGGGTGAGTGTCTGAAAAGTTTCATTGCTCCGTCCATCATCTCCTTGTGTTTGCTTCGTTCGCCCTAAGTTGGCAGGGTATGCCAAGATGTGGGTCCTTTGCTCACTTTGCCACAGGATTCAAGCTAGCTTGGCTGATGAAGGGTGTTACCCAAAACCAGTCCCAGGATGCTTGTTTCCGGTTCAGGGAAGACCTGGCTTGCCTGTTCGGGCTGGACTGTTCCCATGAGGCACAGGGTCAAGACTGATTTGCATATAGCTGGGTCTGAACTGAGGTGGCAAAGTGAGCTAATGAATGATGATGGATTCAACCCAGATCTGTGACTGTGGGTGAGTGTCTTTCAGTGCTCCGTCCATCATCTTCTTGTGTTTGCTTTGTTCGCCCTAAATTAGCAGGGTATGCCGAGACGTGGGTCCCTTACCCACTTTGCCACTGGATTCAAGCTAGCCTGGCAGATAAAGGGTGTTACCCAGAAACCATTCCCAGGATGCTTGTTTCCGGTTCATGGAACACCTGACTTGGCTGTTCGGGCTGGACTGTTCCCATGAGACACAGGGTCAAGACTGATTTGCATATAGCTGGGTCTGAACTGAGGTGGCGAAGTGAGCTAATGAATGATTGTGAGAAGGTGGCCTGATATATGCTCTCCACTAGTTCTAGTGGGCACCTTCTATCAGTCCAAACAACCCCTTATGGTGAATGGTTAAAGACAACCTTATATGAAAGCAATCCTAGTGGTAGCTATGGAGAGCAGCATTCAGGCTAAGTCTTGAAGGAATGTAAAGCAGCTTGTTTTACCAGTCTATAATCTCTTGAATGATCAAATGAAAAGACAACCACACCAGGTATATATTTAAAATATATGAATTTAGGTTAACACACACCCCTCTAGTCTCTTTATGAGACTGGAGTTCGAAGTTCTTTAGTTACAAGTGATCAAGCATCAGTAAAAGCACAAATACACGTTTGGGCCCTAGGGGCATACCAAACCATGTATCAAAAAATTGGTATAAGAACCACGATTGGAATAGGCACTAGGCCTATTGCCTCTAGAATCACTGGGACCCCAAGGAACCACCCAAGGTAGTGACACAGGGGACCCACGGGAGCTGTATGCAGTGTGAAAACACATCTTCTATGGGCAATGTCGCGGTTGGAAATTTAAAGATTAGGGACACTTCTAATCGAGTGTTGACCAAACCCTTTTGGACGTAAGAAGTTCTAGGACTAGCACCCACGAGAGCCCCGGTTTACTCGAGTTACCTCACCCAGGGAATCCGGGTGCATAGGTGTCTTTTGGTGTCGGGTCACGTCGTCGATTTCAATGGAAGCCTGCAAAGAACTGCTGCTGCCGTGAAGAGGAGAAGTGTCTGCAGAGATCCAAGCCTGGATCTAGGATGTAAGGAACCTGAAAGCAGAGGGGACAGAGTCTGGGTCACTAGCCAGTGACCTAGGGCAGGATGAACCAATGCCCACAGATGTCAGGTGCTTCAGGTAAGTTCATGGGTATATTGACTCTTCAGCCACGAGATCCGGGAGGTGTTGACGGAGTCCACGAGCCGGATTAGAGCTGTCCTATGAAGTCTGTCGAGTGCTGCGGTGTCGGCGACCAGAAAGGACCCAACAAGCCTTGGCAACGGCAAGTCACTGGAAATCAGAGAAAGGACTGCGGTACAGACCAGCAAGGTCTGAGGGACTCCCCCAGCAAGGGTAAGTCAGGGCACGTCTGGAGCAACCAGGTAAGCCCAATCAGAAAAGGAGTTGCCTTCGTGGGGACCTGCTAGCCAATGGGCTAGTGATCGCGAAGGAGCCTCGAGCATCGCACTTGAAGATGGCCCTCGGGTCACTCGTGGAGTGCAGGCCAACAATCTTCAGTGCAGGAGGTGTTCAAGGCTGGGGCTACTCGGAGCCCAAAGTACAACTTCGAGGAGGACCAGAAAGATAGTGTTGCTGCAAAAGTTCACGGTGTCCAGGGGTCATGGTTCCACATCACCCACGATAGCCACGGGCCTCAGCTTTGCTGTGGTCTCAGGGTAGCCTCGGAGAAGTCTGGAAATCCACCCCTGGGGATGCAGAAACTTCAGAGTCCAGCGGGAGCTTCATAATTGCAGACCGGTCAGTTGCTTCTTTGGTGCTTGCCAAGAAGGGGAGTCACTCCTTGACGCCAAGGGAGATTTCTTCAGTCTTCAAGTCAGTATAGAACGTCGAAGGTCCAGGTTGTATGCTGCAGAGTTTAGTCCAGGGTAATCTAAAGTCCTAGGGACTGGATTCCTATACTTATACTAAGTTTAGGGGATGGACTAACTCTAAGGCCCCACCTATGGGTGGGCCAGGAAAGAGGGGTGGTTACACCCATTTCCTTTGTCCAGTTTTGCGCCAGAGCAGGGGCAGGTAGCCCCTGCAACCGGTTTGAACTGGAGTATGCACAGGGACACCAAGTGTGCCCCCAGTGCAGGACTTCAAAGAACCAGAGAGTGCTCCCTGCCAGCCCCAATGCACATCAGCCTGTCTGGGGAGGTGGGGACACCTCCCTTCGACAGGAAACCTATTGTCCAGGCCTCCCCTGCCGGAGTTTTGGACAGCAGCAGGAGGCCAGACCCGTGACTGTGGCAGAGGCATCCATTTTGTGATGCCAGGGCTCAGGAAAGTCCTACCGGGTTTAGTCAGTGTGAACATGTCTCTCCCTCTAGAAGGGTGGAATGCTACCCCCGCCGCCAAGACTGGTGGGGGTTAGTATTCCAAAGCGTTTGACTCCAAACACGACATGTTTTGATGCAGCCATCCCAAAGTTAGCATTTACCGCAAGGTTATAATGCACTTAAGAGTATATGATATGGCTGTATCACAGAACAGCCATAAGGAAGTATTTCTGAAAGCTGCAGAGGGGCTCAGCACATGCTTGGGCACCCTCTCACATAAAACCAAGCACTCTGCCTTCAGGATTGTCAATACCTGCCATAGGAGTGGCTTATAGGTTTATATGTGTCTGTATAGGGTGGTGATATAGGTAGCCTATACCACAGTAAGGGGTGCAAGCACACCCTTACCCAGGCTGCAGTAGCAGACCTGTGGTGTCATTTTGGAGTGCTTCCCAGGAGTGGCATAATATATACTGCAGCCCCTGGTAGGCCTCTGAGGTACCTATGCCCTAGGTACATAGTATACCATATACTAGGGGCTTATAAGGCACTCCAGATTCCAATTAGATATGTACCTAATGTACATGGAAACCATTTTAGAGAGGAAGCAGCTAGGCTGGGGTCCTGATTAGCAGGGCCACAGCCAGACTAAGGTCGAAAAACTGTGAAACACCAGCAAAAAGTGGGGGTACTCATGTGAAGCAGATCCTACTCTCTTACACAATCCCCCAAACCGCAGGAGCATTAAACTAACCTTGACCAGTTGAGTCTTCATGTTCTAAGTGGAAATACCTAGAGAGTCCATCTGTATTGGCATGGTTACTCCCAGGTCTATGTTCCACTATAAAGTCCATCCCCTGCAGGGAAATGGACCACCTAAGCAGTTTGGGGTTTTCACCCTTCATGAGTTTTAGCCATAAGAGGGGCTTATGGTCTGTCTCAGCAAAGAAGTGAGTACCAAACAAGTATGGCCTCAACTTCATCAGAGCCTAAACCACAGCAAAGGCCTCCCTCTCAATGGCTTAACAACGTTTCTCTCTAGGGGTCAGCCTTCTGCTTATGAAAGCTACTGGCTGATCCTGACCTTCTTCATTCAATTGTGAGAGTACAGCCCCAACCCCCAATTCAGATGCATCAGTTTGAACAATTAATTTTTTGGAGCAGTCAGGACTCTGCAGAATGGGAGCAGTACACATGGCCTGCTTCAGGTCGTCAAATGCCTTTTGTCAGCAAGCTGTCCACTGAACCTTTTTGGGCATTTTCTTAGAAGTTTAGTCATTCAAGGGTGTATCTATTGATCCATACCCTTTGACAAATCTACTATAGTACCCAGTCAGGCCTAAGAAGGCTCTCACCTGAGTCTTGGTAGTTGGAGCAGTGCATTCCATTATGGTCTGGATCTTGCTCTGCAAGGGTTGAACCTGGCCTCCACCTACAAGGTGGCCCAGGTACACAACCTGACTGTGCCCTATCTGGCACTTAGTAGCCTTGATAGTTAGGCCTGCTTTTTGCAGGGCCTCCAAAACATTCCTAAGGTGGACCAGGTGATCCTCCCAGGTGGAGCTAAAGACAGCAATATCATCTAGATATGCTGCACTAAAGGCTTCCAGGCCTGTGAGAACTGTATTCACCAACCTTTGGAAAGTGGCAGGTGCATTCTTCAAACCAAAGGGCATTACCACAAATTGATAGTGCCTACTAGGGGTAGAAAATGCTGTTTTTGGCTTTGCATCATCAGCTAGTCTGATCTGCCAGTAGCCAACTGTCAAGTCAAATGTGCTAAGGTACTTGGCTGAGGCCAAAGTATCTATAAGCTCATCTGCCCTTGGTATTGGATGGGCATCAGTCCTAGTGACGGCATTGAGACCCCTGTAGTCCACACAAAACCTCATCTCTCTTTTTCCACCACTGGTGTGAGGTTTTGGCACAAGGACCACTGGACTAGCCCAAGGGCTATCTGAGGGCTCAATCACACCCAAATCCAACATTTTCTGGGCTTCTGTCCTGATACAGTCCCTAACATGGTCAAGTTGCCTATAAATCTTATTTTTAATAGTCAGACTGTCCCCAGTGTCCACTTCATGAGTGCACCAGGTAGTCTGACTTGGAGTCAGTGAGAACATGTGTCTGAACTGAATGAGAACCTGTCTGAAATCAGTTTGCTGCTGGGCAGTGAGGCTGCCTGCCAAGGCTACACCATCAACTGACCCATCATCAGGGTTCTGTGAGAGGAGGTCAGGGAGTGGGTCACTCTCTTCCACCTGTCCCTCATCAGTTGCCATGAGCAAGCCCATGTCAGCCCTGTCCACATATGGCTTCAGCCTGTTGACATGGAGAACCCTATGGGGACTCCTGGGAGTACCTAGGTCTACTAAGTAAGTAACCTCTCCCTTCTGTTCAACAATAGTGTGGGGTCCACTCAACTTGTCCTGGAGAGCTGCAGGGGTCACAGGCTCCAACACCCACACATTCTGTCCTGGCTGGTAAACAGTCAGTACAGCCTTTACGTCATGCCAAGCTTTTTGTAGTTCCTGGCTAGCCTCAAGGTTTTTGTTAGCCTTTTTCATGTACTCAGCCATCCTGGAGTGGAGACCAAGTACATAGTCCACTATGTCTTGCTTTGGGGGCTTGAGAGGTAACTCCCATCCTTCCTTCACCAAACACAATAGACCCCTGACAGGGTGACCAAACAGAAGTTCAAATGGGCTGAAGCCAACCCCCTTCTGAGGCACCTCCCTGTATGCAAATAAAAGGGAGGGCAAGAGCAGGTCCCATTTTCGCCTAAGCTTCTCTGGGAGTCCTTTGATCATCTCAACTAAACCATTGCATTGTGGGTGATAGGGTGTGGTGAATTTGTAATTCACTCCACACTCCTTCCACATAGCAGTTAAGTAACTTGACATAAAGTTTGCATCTCTGTCAGATACTACCTCCTTAGGAAAGCCTACTCTTGAGAACACACTCAAGAGAGCTCTTGCCACTACAGGTGCTGTAGTGGTCCTTAGGGGAATTGCTTCTGGATACCTGGTGGCATGATCCACTACCAGCAGTATAAATCTGTGCACAGATTGCTGTTTGAGGAACCATGGGACCAACTATGTCAATCCCAACCCTCTCAAAGGGAACCCCCACCACAGGTAGTGGTATCAGGGTGGCCTTTGTAGTGCCACCTGCTTTGCCACTGGCTTGGCAGGTTACACAGGAGCGACAAAACTCCTTTGTGTCTTCAGACATGTGGGGCCAGTGAAAGTGAGGAACAATTATGTTCCAAGTCTTGTTCTGGGCCAGGTGTCCTGCTAGGGGAATATCATGGGCTAGTGTCAATAGGAAACCCCTAAACTTCAGAGGTATAACCAACCTCCTGGATGCACCAGGCTTGGGGTCTCTACTCTCTGAGTATAGGAGTCCATCATCCCAATAAACTTTATGGGTGTCACTAGCATTCCCAGCAGCCTCATCAGCAGCTTGCTGTCTGAGGGTTTCAAGAGAGGGGCAAGTTTTCTGCTCCTGGCTCAGATCAGACCTGGAAGGACCCCCTCTCCCCAAGAACTCAACCTGGTCAGGTTCAAGCTCCTCTGGGACAGTTCCTTCTTCAGGCACAAGATCATCTCCCTGAGGAGACTGATCAGCATTCTGAGTCAGGTGGGAAGGCTTTGCCTTAACCCTACTGCTCCTCCTCTTGTGAGGCACCTGGTCCATTATTCCAGAATCCAGGGCCTGTCCAGCTTTTGACATTTTAGCTTGTGACCTAGTCACAGCAAAGACATGTGCAGGGATCCCTAACATTTCTGCATGTGTTCTGAGCTCCACTTCAGCCCAAGCTGAAGTTTCCAGATCATTGCCAAGCAAGCACTGTACTGGTAGGTCCACACTTACCACAACCTTCTTAAGGCCAGTTACCCCTCCCCAGGAGAAGTTAACAACTGCCAGAGAATGGTCTGTTCTGACGTTGCTAGCTTTGGTCACTTGGTATATTTCACCAAGTATAATCTGCCCAGAATCCACAAGATCTTTTGTCACCATGGTGACACTTGCTTCTGTGTCCCTGAATGCCCATGCTTCTACTCCATTAATTAAAGGTTGCTGTCTGTATTTGCCCAGGTTACTGGGGCTCACAAACGGGGACATATCCATGCCCCCATCACTGACAAGCACAGCCTGAGTTGGTACTCTGACTAGGCCAAAGTCCATCTCACTACCCAGGATCAACCCTACTACACCCTTATACTGTGTATTCCCACCACCAATTGTAACTGCACTAGGGGGAGCAGGTGCCTTAGGGGCATTGGTGGGGGCTGGAGTATTTTCTTTGGCCTTGGTGCAGTCACTAGTCCAGTGAGTTTTCTGCTTACAGATTTTGCACCAGGGCTTCTTTTGGCCTTTCCCTTTGTTAGCCTGTGAATCCCCACCCAAAGAAGATTTTTGGGGCCCTTGTGAATACTTCTGGTCTTTACCCTTGTCCCCACCCTTATCAGAGTTTTTGGAATCTTGCTTCTTAGGGTCACCACCTTGGTTCTGTACTTTCTGCCTTACCCTGGTTCTGACCCATTTGTCTGCCTTCTTTCCCAATTCTTGGGGAGAGGTCAGATCAGAGTCTACCAGGTACTGGTGCAACAGCTGATTTTGACAGTTATTAAGAATCTGCTCCCTCATTATCAGATTGAACAATCCTATGAAGTCACACACTTCACTGCCCTATAACCAACCTTCCAGAGCCTTAGCAGCACAGTCAACAAAGTCAACCCAGTCCTGATTTTGTGCCTTTTGGGTGTCTCTGAACTTTAACCTGTATTGTTCAGTGGTTAGGCCAAACCCATCTATTAGAGCACTTTTCAAGATTTTGTAGTCATCAGCATCCTCTTCTCTTACAGTGAGGAGCTTATCTCTACCTTTGTCTGCAAAGGAGAGCCATAAGATTGCTGCCCACTGACCTCAAGGGACCTTCTGTACTTTACAGGCCCTCCCCAAGGCAGTTATCCATTTGTGGATGTCATCCCCACTCTGGTAGGGAGGGACAATCTTACTTAGGTTTCTATGGTCATAAGACCTCTCCCTATCTCTAGGGAAATTGCTCCAGGGCTTCCCTATCTAAGGCCATCTGCTGCTTTCTGAGGTTGAACTTGTCTTGCTCATACTTCAGCAGTTTCTCTCTCCTCTCCTGGGTTCCCCTCCCTCTGTGAGAAGAAACAGAGGTTCAAATAGAGGAGTTAGACTGGACCGATCCCCTTGACAGAGATCTATCCCTTCTAGCCCTGTTGTCAGGCCTACCAGGAGGAATAAAGGAACTGGCATTATTGTCATCCTCCTCATCCTCATCCTGGTGGTCTGTGTTCACCAGATTCTGGTCATTGTCACCCGTCTGGTCAGCATTAGAGTTAGGGTCAGGGGAGTTTCCACCCCTGGACCCACCCTCAGGTGCTGCCCCACCCACACAGTCTACATCATCAGGCCCACTAGGACTTGTGATATCATCCAGTTTCAGTATCTTTATGAGATGCTGTGTGGATGGACTTTTGCCTGTTTTCAGCTTCCTAATGGTACCTAAGGCCCTAAGCGGAGCAAAGGAGAGATCCTCATATTTATAGGGAAGGAGCTCACTGGTTCCTGGTAGGGACCCACTGGTTCCTGGCTAGTTAGAAATCATTAATGTGGTGTGGTGTATTGCACTACCTACACTAGTGTGGCCTACTAAACTCTCTTGAGTTGTAGAAAGGGTGTGCTATCCCTTAACACACAACTCTAAGTTCAGTAGAACTTACTGTAGCTTAACTTGATATTATATGAATCTCAGGTACCTTTAGTGATTTTCAGTTGATCAATTCAATTGAGATTATCTGGTAAAACAATAGCAAGCTGGAATCCCACACACTGCACACCAATGTGAGAAGGTGGCCTGATATATGCTGGCCACTAGTTCTAGTGGGCACCTTGTATCAGTCCAAACAACCCCTTATGGTGAGTGGTTAAAGACAACCTCATATGAAAGCTATCCTAGTGGTAGCTATGAAGAGCAGCCTTCAGGCTAAGTCTTGAAGGAATGTAAAGCAGCTTGTTTTACCAGTCTATAATCGCTTGAATGATCAAATGAAAAGACAACCACACCAGGTATATATTTAAAATATATGAATTTAGGTTAACACACACCCCTCTAGTCTCTTTATGAGACTGGAGTTCGAAGTACTTTAGTTACAAGTGATCAAGCATCAGTAAAAGCACAAATACACGTTTGGGCCCTAGGGGCGTACCAAACCATATACCAAAAAAGTGGTATAAGAACCACGACTGGAATAGGCACTAGGCCTATTGCCTCTAGAATCGCTGGGACCCCAAGGAACCACCCAAGGTAGTGACACAGGGGACCCATGGGAGCTGTATGCAGTGTGAAAACACAACCGCGGGTTCCTATTATTTTCTATAGGCAATGTCGCTGTTGGAAATTTAAAGATTAGAGACACTTCTAATCGAGTCTGGACCAAACTCTTTTGGACTTAAGAAGTTCTAGGGCTAGCACCCACGAGAGCACTGGAGTACTCAAGTTACCTCACCCAGGGAAGCCGGGTGCATAGGTGTCTTTTGGTGTCGGGTCGCGTCGTCGATTTCAATGGAAGCCTGCAAAGAACTGCTGCTGCCGGGAAGAGGAGAAGTGTCCGAAGAGATCCAAGCCTGGATCTAGGATGTAAGGAACCTGAAAGCAGAGGGGATAGAGTCTGGGTCACTAGCCAGTGACCTAGGGCAGGATGGACCAATGCCCACAGATGTTGGGTGCTTCAGGTGAGTTGATGGGTGTCTTGATTCTTTAGCCACGAGGTCCAGGAGGCGTCGACGAAGTCCACGAGCTGGATTTGAGCTGTAGCACGAAGTCTGTCAAGTGCTGCAGTGTCGGCGACCAGAAAGGACCCAGCTAGCCTTGGCAACGGCAAGTCACTGGGAATCAGAGAAAGGACTGCGGTGCAAACCAGCAAGGTCTGCGGGACTCAACCAGTGAGGGTAAGTCAGGGCACATCTGGAGCAACCAGGTAAGTCCAATCAGAAAAGGAGTCGCCTTCATGGGGACCTGCTAGCCAACAGGCTAGTGATCGCGAAGGAGCCTCAAGCGATCACACTTGAAGCTGGCCCACGGGTCACTCGTTGAGTGGAGGCCAACAATCTTCGGTGCAGGTGGTGCTCAAGGCTGGGGCTACTGGGAGCCCAAAGAACAACTTCAAGGAGGACCAGGAAGACAGTGTTGCTGCAAAAGTTCACGGTTTCCAGGGGTCACGGTTCCACGTCACTCTCGATAGCCAGGGGCCTCAGCTTTGCAGTGGGCTCGGGGAAGCCTCGGGGAAGTCTGGAAATCTACCTCTGGGGATGCAGAGACTTTGGCGTCCGGTGGGAGCTTCAGAATTGCAGACCGGTCAGTTGATTCTTTGGTGCCTGCAAAACAGGGGAGTCACTCCTTGACCCCAAGGGAGATTTATTCAGTCTTCTAGTCAGGATAGAACGTCGAAGGTCCAGGATGTACGTTGCAGAGTTTCGTCCAGGGTAATCTAAAGTCCTAGGGACTGGATTCCTATACTTATACTAAGTTTAGGGGATGGACTAACTCTAAGGCCCCACCTATGTGTGGGCCAGGAAAGAGGGGTGGTTACACCCATTTCCTTTGTCTAGTTTTGTGCCACCGGTTTGAACTGGAGTATGCACAGGGACACCAAGTGTGCCCCCAGTGCAGGACTTCAAAGCACCAGAGAGTGCTCCCGCCCAGCCCCAATACACATCAGCCTGTCTGGGGAGGTGGGGACACCTCCCCTCGACAGGAAACCTATTGTTCAGGCCTCCCCTGCTGGAGTTTCGGTCAGCAGCAGGAGGCCAGACCCGTGTCTGAGGCAGAGGCATCCATTTTGTGATGCCAGGGCTAAGGAAAGTCCTACCAGGTTTAGCCAGTGTGAACATGTCTCTCCCTCTAGAAGGGTGGAATAATACCCCCACCACCAGGATTGGTGGGGGGGTAGTATTCCAAAGCATTTGACACCAAACACGACATGTTTTGATGCAGCCATCCCAAAGTTAGCATTTACCGCGAGGTTATAATGCACTTAAGAGTATATGGTATGGCTGTATCACAGAACAGCCATAAGGAAGTATTTACGAAAGCTGCAGAGGGGCTCAGCTCCTGCTTGGGCACCCTCTCACATAAAACCAAGCACTCTGCCTCCAGGATTGTCAAGGCCTGCCATAGGAGTGGCTTATAGGTGTATATGTGTCTGTATAGGGTAGTGGTATAGGTAGCCTATACCACAGTAAGGGGTACAAGCACATCCTTACACAGGCAGCAGTAGCAGACCGGTGGTGTAATTTTGGAGTGCTTCCCAGGGGTGGCATAATATATGCTGCAGCCCCTGGTATGCCTCTGAGGTACCTATGCCCTACATACATAGTATACCATATACTAAGGGCTTATAAGGCACTCCAGAATCCAATTAGATATGTACCTAATGTACATGTAAACCTTTTTAGAGAGGAAGCAGCTAGGCTGTGGTCCTGACTAGCAGGGCCACAGCCAGACTAAGGATGAAAAACAGTGAAACACCAGCAAAAAGTGGGGGTACCCATGTGAAGCAGATCCTACTCTCCTAAAATGATGATGGATAAAACACAGATCTGTGACTGGGTCTGAGTGTCTGAAATGTTTCAGAGCACCGTCCATCATCTCCTTGTGTTTGCTTCGTTCGCCCTAAGTTGGCAGGGTATGCCGAGACGTGAGTCCTTTGCTCACTTTGCCACAGGATTCAAGCTAGCCTGACTGATGAAGGGTGTTACCCGGAAACCAGTCCTAGGATGATGGTTTCCAGTTCAGGGAAGACCTGGCTTGGCAGTTCGGGCTAGACTGTTCCCATGACGAACTGGGTCAAGACTGATTTCAAAATAGCTGGGTCTGAACTGAGGTGGCTAATTGAGCTAAAGAATGATGATAGATTCAACCCAGATCTGTGACTGGGGGTGAGTCTCTGAAAAGTTTCAGCGCTCCGTCCATCATCTCCTTGTGTTTGCTTTGTTTGCCCTAAATTAGCAGGGTATGCCGAGACGTGGGTCCGTTGCTCACTTTGCCATTGGATTCAAGCTAGCCTGGCGGATGAAGGGTGTTACCAAGAAACCGGTCCCAGGATGCTTGTTTCCAGTTCAGGGAAGACCTGGCTTGGCAGTTCGGGCTGGACTGTTCCGATGAGGCACAGGGTCAAGACTGATTTGTATATAGCTGGGTCTGAACTGAGGTGGCGAAGTGAGCTAAAGAATGATGATTGATTCAACGAAGATCTGTGACTGGGGGTGAGTGTCTGAAAAATGTCAGCGCTCCGTCCATCATCTCCGTGTGTTTGCTTTGTTCGCCCTAAGTTGGAAGAGTATGCCCAGACATGGGTCCCGTCCTCACTTTGCCACTGGATTCAAGCTAGCCTGGCGGATAATGAGTGTTACCCAGAGACCGGTCCCAGGATGCTTGTTTCCAGTTAAGGGAAGACCTGGTTTGGCAGTTTGTGCTGGACTGTTCCCATGAGGCACAGGGTGAAGACTGATTTGCATATAACTGGCTCTGAACTGAGGTTGCAAAGTCATCTAAAGAATGATGATGGATTCTATCAAGATATGTGACTGGGGGTGAGTCTCTGAAAAGTTTCAGCGCTCCGTCCATCATGTCCTTGTGTTTGCTTTGTTCACCCTAAGTTGGCAGGGTATGCCCAGACGTGGGTCCCTTGCACACTTTGCCACTGGATTCAAGCTAGCCAGGCTGATGAAGCGTGTTACCCAGAAACCAGTCCCAGGATGCTTGTTTCCGGTTCAGGGAAGACCTGGCTTGGCAGTTCGGGCTGGACTGTTTCCATGAGGCACAGGGTCAAGACTGATTTGCATATTGCTGGGTCTGAACTGAGGTGGTGAAGTGAGCTAAAGAATGATGATGGATTCAACCCACATCTGTGACTGGGGGTGAGTGTCTGAAAAGTTTCAGCGCTCCGTCCATCATCTCCTTGTGTTCGCTTTGTTCGCCCTAAGTTGGAAGAGTATGCCCAGACATGGGTCCCTTCCTCACTTTGCCACTGGATTCAAGCTAGCCTGGCGGAAAAAGAGTGTTACCCTTTAGACCGGTCCCAGGATGCTTGTTTCCAGTTAAGGGAAGACCTGGTTTCGCAGTTTGGGCTGGACTGTTCCCATGAGGCACAGGGTGAAGACTGATTTGCATATAGCTGGCTCTGAACTGAGGTGGCAAAGTGATCTAAAGAATGATGATGGATTCTATCAATATATGTGACTGGGGTGAGTGTCTGAAAAGTTTCAGCGCTCCGTCCATCATCTCCTTGGGTTTGCTTTGTTCGCCCTAAGTTGGCAGGGTATGCCAAGACGTGGGTCCCTTGCTCACTTTTCCACTAGATTCAAACTAGCATGGCGGATGAAGGCTGTTTCCCAGAAACTGGTCCCAGGATGCTTGTTTCCGGTTCAGGGAAGACCTGGCTTGGCATTTCGGGCTGGACTGCTCCCACGAGGTACAGGGTCAAGACTGATTTGCATATAGCTGGGACTAAACTGAGGTTGCAAAGTGATCTAAAGAATGATGATGGATTCAAACAAGATTCGTGACTCGGGGTGAGTGTCTGAAAAATGTCAGTGCTCCGTCCATCATCTCCTTGTGTTTGGTTCGTTCGACCTAAGTTGGCAGGGTATGCCCAGACATGGGTTCCTTGCTCACTTTGCCACTGGATTGAAGCTAGCCTGGCTGATGAAGGGTGTTACCCAGAAAACAGTCTCAGGATGCTTGTTTCCGGTTCAGGGAAGACTGGGCTTGGCAGTTCGGGCTGGACTGTTCCCATGAGGCACATGGTCAAGACTGATTTGCATGTAGCTGGGTGTGAACTGAGGTGGCGAAGTGAGCTAAAGGATGATGATGGATTCAATCCAGATCTGTGACTGGAGGTGAGTCCCTGAAATGTTTCAGCGCTCTGTCCATCATCTCCTTGTGTTTGCTTTGTTCGTCCTAAGTTGGCAGGGTATGCCCAGTTGTGGGTCCCTTGCTGTAGGAGAGTAGGGTCTGCTATCCTATGGTCACCCCAAATTTTTGCTTTTTGCTTCACTGGTTTTTGACATATTGAGGCTGTGGGCCTGCCAATCAGACCCCCAGCCTGCTGTTCTCTCTACTAAATTAACACTATGCACCCTAGGTGCATAACCAATTGGAAGTGGATCACCCTGTCAGCCCCTGCACCAGTGTACACTAGGTACCCAGGGCATTGGTGTACCCAAGGCCTGCCAGGGGCTGAAGCATGTATTATGCCACCCCAGGCTTGGCCTAACAAATTTGACACAACTGGCTGATCACTCAGCTGGGGTAAGTTGGTGTAACCACCTCTTACTTAGGTGTAGTATACCTATACCTAACCTTAAATGGGACACATGTTAACCTATAAGTCACTCCTATGGCAGGCCTTAACAATCCTGAAGGCAGAGTGCTTGGTTCCATGTGAGATGGTGCTCTGGCATGAGCTGAGCCTGTCTGCAGTGGTCGGAACAACTTCCTTCTACTGTTTCCAGATATCGTCATACCATATACTCTTAAGTGCATTATGAACCTCGCGGTTAAATGCTATCTTTGGTTTGGCTTTATCAAAACATGTCGAGTAAGGTGTCATACGAATTGGAATACTAACCCCTCGCCAATCCTGGCGACGGGGTTAGCATTCCACCCTTCTAGAGGGACACGACATGTACAGTACCTGAAACCCGGGTAAAATCAGACATAGCCTCAGCTCCACAAAATGGATGCTGCCACCACAGACACAAGTCTGCCCTCCTGCTGCTGGGAGTCCTTCCAGCTTGGGAGGTGTGGACAAAGGGTTTCCTGCCAGGGGAGGTGCGTGCACCACCCCAGACAGGATTTTGTGTATTGGTCAGGTAGGGCTTGAAAGAAACCAGACATGCCTGTGGCTCACAAGGAGCCTCGGTGCATATGCCAGTTCAATCCGGTCCTGGGGCACACCAGTCCCGGGCCTGGGGCGAGCTGGACAAAGGATTGGGGGTGTAACCACCCCCCTTCCTGGTCCCACCCTTAGGGAGGGACCTAGCAGGTAGTCCGGCCCCTAGAATCCGCTTAAAGGTAGGAGCTGTGTCCTAAGACTTCAGACATCCTGGAATCAACTTGAAACTAAGAAGAAGACGGGAACTTCGACATTCTGCTGCACAGAAGACTGAAGGAAATCTCCCCTGTGGTCAGGGAGTGACCACCTTGCTAACGCAAGCACCATCCAGCGAATCAACGTCTGCTTTGCTGCCGCCTCCCGCTGGAGCCCGAGCCCAGAGACTGACAAGACCTGGATCTCCAGACCTCTCACCGCCCGATCCACAGTCCCTGAAAAGAGGAGACCCGTGGAGGCACCGAGACACGTGGAGCCAGCCATCTTGGAAAGACGACAACAAGCTGCAAGCGCAACAACCGAGGCTCCCTCCAAGTTGTGCTTTGGGATCTGAGAAGTCCAATACCCGAGCAGCATTTGCACCAAAGGTGAGCCCTCCAGCATCTCCACGATCTGCGTGGGGCCCTTCTGCATTTTGCCACTCGACGCGCCTAACCGGTTGCTGGCCCGCTGGCTAGTAGCCATCTTGGCGACGAACTTCAAGAAATACACCACTGGTCTGGTTGCTCCAGACTGGCCCTTGCTCCCCTCCAAAGGAGCAGTCCCTCTGACCTTGCTGGTCAGAACAATCAGCTTATCTTGTTCTCCACAACAATTGCTTTTGCCAAGGCTTGTTTGCTTTGATCAAGTCGCCGACACCGCCGACAGCGAGAGCCTGCGTGGGACAGCTCGTGAACCGACTCCTGGACGTCGTCGACCTCCAGGGACCACGTGGCTGTAGAGACAAGCTACACCTTTCTTCCTGTTTGCACCCGACATTGCCTGGTACCCACCTGGTGCCACGCTGGTCACTGGCTAGTGACTGTGAACACTGTCCCCTCTGCTTACAGGTCTTCTACAACACCGATCCACTCTTGGATCCACTGCATCTCTCCCGGACCGACCGCCTGCAGCATCTTTGTCTTCAGGCTCCACGGAACAGATAGAAGAAACCCGACGCACTTCGACACCTATGCACCCGCTTCCTGTGGGTGAGGTAAAGTTGGCACTCCGGTGCCCAAGTGTAGAGTATCATCTCTAGTGCCTGTGTTTCCAATCTTGAGTTCCTAGTCCATCCGGAAGATCCTTTTTGCAGTAACTTTGTACTTTTTACGCACCCATTGAAACCTATGGGAGCACGCGTGTGACTATTTGCTCTGCACACGCCACCCGTGGACCTCCTGGTCACTAACTGAAGTTAGCTCCTTGTAGGCCCAGCGATTCTAGAGGCCCTAGGCCTTTTCCCTTTTCTGTTCGTGGTACTTATACCACTATTTTAGTATATGGTTTGAGCGGCCACCAGGGCCTATCCATATAAAGTGCAACTTCTGTGTATTCTACTGTAATCTTGTTTGACGATTTGTGCTCCTGTGCTCATAAAGAGACTAGGGGTTACTTTGAGAAATAAATACATATATATTTTGAATATATATCTGTGTGGTGTCCTTTCATTGGTATAAAAGGGGGGGAGTTTAGCCTCAAAGACTGCTTAGCCTACGCTACCACTAGGGCAGCTAGTCCGAAAAGGTTGACTTACAACCACACCATAAGGGTTGCTTGGCATGGTACAAGGTGGTCACTTTAACTAGTGAACATCATATACCAGGCCAACTTCTCACACTTGCACACTTTGCCACTGGATTCAAGCTAGCCTGGCGGATAAAGGGTGATACCCCGAAACCGGTCCCAGGATGCCTGTTTCCGGTTTTGAAACACCTGGCTTGGCAGTCCAGGCAGGACTGTTGCCATGAGGCACAGGGTCAAGACTGATTTGCATATAGCTGGTTTGAGAAGGTGGCCTGACATATGCTGTCCACTAGTTCTAGTAGGCACCTTGTATCAGTCCAAACAACCCCTTATGGTGAATGGTTAAAGACAACCTTATATGAATGCTATCCTAGTGGTAGCTATGGAGAGCAGCCTTCAGGCTAAGTCTTGAAGGAATGTAAAGCAGCTTGTTTTACCAGTCTATAATCTCTTGAATGATCAAATGAAAAGACAACCACACCAGGTATATATTTAAACGCGGGTTCCTATTATCTTCCATGGGTAAAGTCGTGGTTGGAAATTTAAAGATTAGGGACACTTCTAATTGAGTCTGGACCAAACCCTTTTGGACTTAAGAAGTTCTAGGGCTAGCACCCACGAGAGCACCAGAGTACTCGAGTTACCTCACCCAGGGAAGCCGGGTGCATAGGTGTCTTTTGATGTCGGGTCACGTCCTCGATTTCAATGGAAGCCTGCAAGGAACTGCTGCTGCCGGGAAGAGGAGAAGTGTCCGAAGAGATCCAAGCCTGGATCTAGGATGTAAGGAACCTGAAAGCAGAGGGGACAGAGTCTGGGTCACTAGCCAGTCACCGAGGGCAGGATGGACCAATGCCCACAGATGTTGGGTGATTCAAATGAGTTGATGGGTGTCTTGACTCTTCAGCCACGAGGTCTAGGAGGCGTTGACGAAGTCCACGGGCCGGATTCGATCTGTTCCATGAAGTCTGTCGAGTGCTGCGGTGTCGGCGACCAGAATGGACCCAACAAGCCTTAGCAACGGCAAGTCACTGGAATTCAGAGAAAGGACTGAGGTGCAGACCAGCAAGGCCTGAGGGACTCACCCAGCGAGGATAAGTCAGGGCACTTCTGGAGCAATCAGGTAATTCCAATCAGGAAAGGAGTCGCCTTCCTGGGGACCTGCTAGCCAACAGGCTAGTGATCGCGAAGGAGCCTCAAGCGATCACACTTGAAGCTGGCCCACGGGTCACTCGTGGAGTGGAGGCCAACAATCTTCAGTGCAGTAGGTGCTCAAGGCTGGGGCTACTCGGAGCCCAAAGCATAACTTCGAGGAGGACCAGGAAGAAAGGGTTGCTGCAAATGTTCACGGTGTCCAGGGTCACAGTTCCACGTCACCCACGATAGCCACGGGCCTCAGCTTTGCTGTGTACTCAGGGTAGCCTCGGGGAAGTCTGGAAATCCACTTCTGGGGATGCAGCAACTTCGGCGTCCAGTGGGAGCTTCAGAATTGCAGACCGGTCAGTTGCTTCTTTGGTGCCTGCCAAGCAGGGGAGTCACTCCTTGACCCCAAGGGAGATTTCTTCAGTCTTCTAAAGTCCTAGGGACTGGATTCCTATACTTATACTAAGTTTAGGGGATGGACTAACTCTAAGGCCCCTCCTTACACCCATTTCCTTTGTCCAGTTTCATGCCAGAGCAGGGGCAGGTAGCCCCTGCAACTGGTTTGAACTGGTGTATGCACAGGGACACCAAGTGTGCCCCCAGAGCAGGACTTCAAAGCACCAGAGAGTGTTCCCGCCCAGCCCCAATACACATCAGCCTGTCTGGGGAGGTGGGGACACCTCCCCTCAACAGGAAACCTATTGTCCAGGCCTCCCCTGCCGGAGTTTCGGTCAGCAGCAGGAGGCCAGACCCGTGTCTGTGGCAGAGGCTTCCATTTTGTGATGCCAGGGCTCAGGAAAGTCCTATCGGGTTTAGCCAGTGTGAACATGTCTCTCCCTCTAGAAGGGTGGAAGGGTGGAATGCTACCCCCGCCACCAGGACTGGCGAGGGGGTAGTATTCCAAAGAGTTTGACACAAAACACAACATGTTTTGATGCAGCCATTCCAAAGTTAACATTTACAGCGAGGTTATAATGCACTTAAGAGTATATGGTATGGCTGTATCACAAAACAGCCATAAGGAAGTATTTCCGAAAGCTGCAGAGGGGCTCAGCTCATGCTTGGGCACCCTCTCACATAAAACCAAGCACTTTTCCATCAGGATTGTCAAGGCCTGCCATAGGAGTGGCTTATAGGTTTATATCTGTTTGTATAAGGTACTGATATAGGTAACCTATACCACAGTAAGGGGTGCAAGCACACCCATACCCAGGCTGCAGTAGCAGACCTGTGGTGCCATTTTGGATTGCTTCCCAGGGGTGGCATAATATATGCTGCAGCCCCTGGTAGGCCTCTGAGGTACCTGTGCCCTAGGTACATAGTATACCATATACTAGGGGCTTATAAGGCACTCCAGAATCCAATTAGATATGTACCTAATGTACATGGAAACCATTTTAGAGAGGAAGCAGCTAGGCTGTGGTCCTGATTAGCAAGTCCACAGCCAGACTAAGGTCGAAAAACAGTGAAACACCAGAAAAAAGGTGAGGTACCCATGTGAAGCAGATCCTACTATCCTACACAACCCAACCCCCCCCCCCCCCCCAAAACGCAGATTCCAGCTGCATTGGCATGGTTACTCCCAGGTCTGTGTTCCACTGTAAAGTCCTTCCCCTGTAGGGGAATGGACCACCTAAGCAGTTTGGGGTTTTCACCCTTCATTTGTTTTAGCCATAGGAGGGGCTTATGGTCTGTCTGAACAAGGAAGTGAGTACCAAACAAGTATGGCCTCAACTTCTTCAGAGCCCAACCCACAGCAAAGGCCTCCCTCTCAATGGCTGACCAACGTTTCTCTCTAAGGGTCAGTCTTCTGCTTATGAAAGCTACTGGCTGATCCTGACCTTCTTCATTCAGTTGTGACAGTACAGCCCCAACCCCCAATTCAGATGAATCAGTTTGAACAATGAACTTTTTGGAGTAGTCAGGACTCTGCAGAATGGAAGCAGTACACATGGCCTGCTTCAGGTCATCAAATGCCTTTTGACAGCTAGCTGTCGACTGAACCTTTTTGGGCATTTTCTTGGAAGATAAGCCATTCAAGGGTGTCACTATTGATCCATACCATTTGACAAATCTCCTATAGTACCCAGTCAGGCCTAAGAAGGCTCTCACCTGAGTCTGGGTAGTTGGTGCAGTCCATTCCATTATGGTCTGGATCTTGCTCTGCAATGGTTGAACCTGGCCTCCACCTACAAGGTTGCCCAGGTACACAACCTGACTGTGCCCTATCTGGCACTTAATAGCCTTGATAGTTAGGCCTGCTTTTTGCAGGGCCTACAAAACATTCCTTAGGAGGACCAGGTGATTCTCCCAGGTGGAACTAAAGACAGCAATATCATCTAGATATGCTGCACTAAAGGCTTCCAGGCCTGTGAGAACTGTATTCACCAACCTTTGGAAAGTGGCAGGTGCATTCTTCAAACCAAAGGGCATTACCACAAATTGATAGTGCCCACTAGGGGTAGAAAATGCTGTCTTTGGCTTTGCATCATCAGCTACTCTGATCTGCCAGAAGCCAACTGTCAAGTCAAATGTGCTAAGGTACTTGGCTGAGGCCAAAGTATCTATAAACTCATCTTCCCTTGGTATTGGATGGGCATCAGTCCTAGTGACTGTATTGAGACCCCTGTAGTCCACACAAAACCTCATCTCTCTTTTTCCACCGCTAGTGTGAGGTTTTGGCACAAGGACCACTGGACTAGCCCAAGGGCTATCTGAGTGTTCAATCACACCCAAATCCAACATTTTCTGGACTTCTGTCCTGATACAGTCCCTGACATGGTCAGGTTGCCTATACATCCTATTTTTAATAGGCAGACTGTCCCCAGTGTCCACTTCATGAGTGCATTAGGTAGTCTGACTTGGAGTCAGTGAGAACATGTGTCTGAACTGATTGAGAACCTGTCTGCAATCAGTTTGCTGCTGGGCAGTGAGGCTGCCTGCCAAGGCTACACCATCAACTGACCATCATCAGGGTTCTGTGAGAGGAGGTCAGGGAGTGGGCCACTCTGTTCCTCCTGTCCCTCATCAGTTGCCATGAGCAAGCCCATGTCAGCCCTGTCCACATATGGTTTCAGCCTGTTGACATGGAGAATCCTATGGGGACTCCTGGGAGTTCCTATGTCTACTAACTAAGTAACCTCTCCCTTCTGTTCAACAATAGTGTGGGGCCCACTCCACTTGTCCTGGAGAGCTGCTGGGACCACAGGCTCCAACACCACCACTCTCTGTCCTGGCTGGTAAACAGTCAGTACAGCCTTTTGGTCATGCCAGGCTTTTTGAAGTTCCTGGCTAGCCTCAAGGTTTTTGTTTGCCTTTTTCATGTACTCAGCCATCCTGGAGCGGAGACCAAGTACATAGTCCACTATGTCTTGCTTTGGGGGCTTGAGAGGTAACTCCCATCCTTCCTTCACCAAACACAATGGACCCCTGACAGGGTGACCAAACAGATGTTCAAATGGGCTGTAGCCAACCCCCTTCTGAGGCACCTCCCTGTATGCAAATAAAAGGCAGGACAAGAGCAGGTCCCATTTTCACCTAAGCTTCTCTGGGAGTCCTTTGATCATGCACTTTAAGGTTTTGTTGAATCTCTCAACTAAACCATTGCATTGTGGGTGATAGGGTGTGGTGAATTTGTAATTCACTCCACACTCCTTCCACATAGCAGTTAAGGAACTTGACATCAAGTTTGCATCTCTGTCAGATACTACCTCCTTAGGTAAGCCTACTCTTGAGAACACACTCAAGAGAGCTCTTGCCACTACAGGTGCTGTAGTGGTCCTTAGTGGAATTGCCTCTGGGTACCTGGTGGCATGATCCACTACTGCCAGTATAAATCTGTGCCCAGATGCTGTTTGAGGATCCATGGGACCAACAATGTCATTCCCAACCCTCTCAAAGGGAACCCCCACCACAGGTAGTGGTATCAGGGGGGCCTTTGTAGTCCCACCTCCTTTGCCACTGGATTGGCAGGTTACACAGGAGCGACTAACCTCCTTTGTGTCTTCAGACATGTGGGGCCAGTGAAAGTGAGGAACAATTCTGTCCCAAGTCTTGTTCTGGGCCAGGTGTCCTGCTAGGGGAATATCATGGGCTAGTGTCAATAGGAAACCCCTAAACTTCAGAGGTATAACCAACCTCCTGGATGCACCAGGCTTGGGGTCTCTACTCTCCGAGTATAGGAGTCCCTCATCCCAATAAACTTTATGGGTGCCACTAGCATTCCCAGCAGCCTCATCAGCAGCTTGCTGTCTGAGGGTTTCAAGAGAGGGGCAAGTTTTCTGCTCCTGGCTCAGATCAGACCTGGAAGGGCCCCCTCTCCCCAAGAACTCAACCTGGTCAGGTTCAAGCTCCTCTGGGACAGTTCCTTCTTCAGGCTCCAGATCATCTCCCTGAGGAGACTGATCAGCTTTCTGAGTTAGGCGGCATGGCTCTGCCTTAACCCTACTGCTTCTCCTCTTGTGAGGCACCAAGGCCATTATTCCAGAATCCAGGACCAGTCCAGCTTTTGACATTTTTGCCTGTGACCTACTCACAGCAAAGACATGTGCTGGGATCCCTAACATTTCTGCATGTGTCCTGAGCTCCACTTCAGCCCAAGCTGAAGTTTCCAGATCATGGCCAAGCAAGCAGTGCACTGGTAGGTCCGCACTTTCCACAACCTTCTTAAGGCCAGTTACCCCTCCCCAGGAGAAGTTAACAACTGCCAGAAAATGGTCTGTTGTGACGTTGCTAGCATTGGTCACTTGGTAGATTTCACCAAGTATAATCTGCCCAGGAATTCACAAGATCTTTTGTCACCATTGTGATACTTGCTCCTGTGTCCCTGAATGCCCATGCTTCTATTCCATTAATTAAAGGCTGCTGTCTGTATTTGCCCAGGTTACTGGGGCTCACAAAGGGGACATATCTATGCCCCCATCACTGACAAGCACAGCCTGAGTTGGTACTCTGACTAGGCCAGAGTCCATCTCAGAACCCAGGGTCAACCCTACTACACCCTTATTCTGTGTATTCCAACCACCAATTGTAACTGCACTAGGGGCAGCAGGTGCCTTAGGGGCATTGGTGGGGGCTGGAGTATTCTCTTTGGCCTTGGTGCAGTCACTGGTCCAGTGAGTTTTCTGCTTACAGATTTTACACCAGGGCTTCTTTTGGCCTTTCCCTTTGTTAGCCTGTGAATCCCCCCTGAAGAAGATTGTTGGGGCCCTTGTGAAGACTTCTCGTCTTTACCCTTGTCCCCACCCTTATCAGAGTTTTTGGAATCTTGCTTCTTAAGGTCACCACCTTGGTTCTGTACTTTCTGCCTCACCCTGGTTCTGACCCATTTGTCTACCTTCTTTTCCAATTCTTGTGGAGAGGTCAGATCAGAGTCTACCAGGTACTGGTGCAACAGCTGATTTTGACAGTTATTAAGAATCTGCTCCCTCATTATCAGATTGTACAATCCTATGAAGTCACACACTTTACTGCCCAATAACCAACCTTCCAGACCCTTAGCAGCACAGTCATTAAAGTCAACCCAGTCCTGATTTTGTGCTTTTTGGGTGTCTCTGAACTATAACCTGTATTGTTCAGTGGTTAGGACAAACCCATCTATTGGAGTACTTTTCAAGACTTTGTAGTCATCAGCATCCTCTTCTCTTACAGTGAGGAGTTTGTCTCTACCTTTGTCTGCAAAGGAGAGCCATAAGATTGCTGCCCACTGACCCTGAAGGACCTTCTGTACTTTACAGGCCCTCTCCAAGGCAGTTATCCATTTGTGGATGTCATCCCCACTCTGGTAGGGAGGGACAATCTTACTTAGGTTTCTACGGTCAAGACCTCTCCCTATCTCTAGAGAAATTGCTGCCACCAAGGGACTGTAGTCCCTCCTTTTTACTAGCTCTGTAAAGCTCCAGGGCTTCCCTATCTAAGGCCATCTGCTGCTTTCTGAGGTTGAAATTGTCTTGCTCATACTTCAGCAGTCTCTCTCTCCTCCCCTGGGAGGTTTCCCTCTCCTCTCCTGGAAGGTTTCCCTCCCTCTGTGAGAAGAAACAGAGGTTCTAATAGAGGAGTTAGACTGGATAGATCCACTTGACAGAGATCTATCCCTTCTAGCCCTGTTGTCAGGCCTACCAGGAGGATTAAAGGAAATGGCATTATTGTCATCCTCCTCATCCTCATCCTGGTGGTCTGTTTTCACCAGAGTCTGGTCATTGTCACCAGTCCGGTCAGCATTAGAGTTAGGGTCAGGGGAGTTTCCACCCCTGGACCCACACTCAGGTGCTGCCCCACCCACACTGTCTATATCATCAGGCCCACTAGGACTTGTGATATTATCCAGTTTCAGTATCTTTATGAGATGCTGTGTGGATGGACTTTTACCTGTCTTCAGCTTCCTAATGGTACATAAGGCCCTAAGCTGAGCAAAGGAGAGATCCTCATATTTATAGGGAAGGAGCTCACTGGTTCCTGGTAGGGCCCACTGGTTCCTGGCTGGTTAGACATTCCTGATGTGGTGTGGTGTGTTGCACTACCTACACTAGTGTGGCCTACTAAACTCTCTTGAGTTGTAGAAAGGGTGTGCTATCCCTTAACACACAACTCTAAGTTCAGTAGAACTTACTGTAGCTAAACTTGATATTATATGTACCTCAGGTACCTTTAGCGGTCTTCAGTTGATCAATTCAATTGAGATTATCTGGTAAAACGATAGCAAGCTGGAATCCCACATGCTGCACACCAATGTGAGAAGGTGGCCTGATATATGCTGTCCACTAGTTCTAGTGGACACCTTGTATCAGTCCAAACAACCCCTTATGGTGAATGGTTAAAGACAACCTTATATGAAAGCTACCCTAGTGGTAGCTATGGAGAGTAGCCTTCAGGCTAAGTCTTGAAGGAATGTAAAGCAGCTTGTTTTACCAGTCTATAATCTCTTGAATGTTCAAATGAAAGGACAACCACACCAGGTATATATTTAAAATATATGTATTTGGTTTAACACACACCCCTCTAGTCTCTTTATGAGACTGGAGTTCGAAGTACTTAAGTTACAAGTGATCAAGCATCAGTAAAAGCACAAATACACGTTTGGGCCCTAGTGGCGTACCAAACCATATACCAAAAAAGTGGTAGAAGAACCACGACTGGAATAGGCACTAGACCTATTGCCTCTAGAATCGCTGGGACCCCAAAGAACCACCGAAGGTAGTGACACAGGGGACCCACGGGAGCTGTATGCAGTGTGAAAACACAACTGCGGGTTCCTATTATATTCTATGGGCAATGTCGCGGTTGGAAATTTAATGATTAGGGACACTTCTAATCGAGTCTGGACCAAACCCTTTTGGACTTAAGAAGTTTTAGGACTAGCACCCACGAGAGCACCGGAGTACTCGAGTTACCTCACCCAGGGAAGCCGGGTGCATAGGTGTCTTTTGATGTCGGGTCGCGTCGTCGATTTCAATGGAAGCCTGCAAAGAACTGCTGCTGCCGGGAAGAGGAGAAGTGTCCTAAGAGATCCAAGCCTGTATCTAGGATGTAAGGAACCTGAAAGCAGAGGGGACAGAGTCTGGGTCACTAGCCAGTGACCGAGGGCAGGATGGACCAATGCCCACAGATGTCGGGTGCTTCAGGTGACTTGATGGGTGTCTTGACTCTTCAGCCACGATGTCCAGGAGGTGACGATAAAGTCCACGAGCCGGATTCGAGCTGTTCCATGAAGTCTATCGAGTGCTGCGGTGTCGGCGACCAGAATAAACCCAACAAGCCTTGGCAACGGCAAGTCACTGGAATTTAGAGAAAGGACTGCGGTGCAGACCAGCAAGGTCTGAGGGACTCACCTAGCGAGGGGAAGTCAGGGCACATCTGGAGCAATCAGGAGCCCAATCAGGAAAGGAATCGTCTTTGTGGGGACCTGCTAGCCAACGGGCTAGTGATCGCGAAGGAGCCTCAAGGGATCGCACTTGAAGCTGGCCCACGGGTCACTCGTGGAGTGGAGGCCAACAATCTTCTGTGCAGGAGGTGCTCAAGGCTGGGGCAGCAAGGAGCCCAAAGCACAACTTCAAGGAGGACCAGGAAGATAGTGTTGCTGCAAAAGTTCACTGTGTCCAGGGGTCAAGGTTCCACGTCACCCACGATTGCCACGGGCCTCAGCTTTGCTGTGGACTCAGGGTAGCCTCGGGGAAGTCTGCAAATCCACCTCTGGGGATGCAGAGACTTTGGCGTCCGGCAGGAGCTTCAGAATTGCAGACCAGTCAGTTGCTTCTTTGGTGCCTGCCAAGCAGGGGAGTCACTCCTTCACCACAAGGGAGATTTCATCAGTCTTCTAGTCAGGATAGAATGTCGAAGGTCCAGGATGTATGTTGCAGAGTTTCGTCCAGGGTAATCTAAAGTCCTAGGGACTGGATTCCTATACTTATACTAAGTTTAGGGGATGGACTAACTCTAAGGCCCCACCTATGGGTGGACTAGGAAATAAGGGTGGTTACACCCATTTCCTTTGTCCAGTTTTGCACCAGAGCAGGGGCAGGTAGCTCCTGCAACCGGTTTGAACTGGTGTATGCACAGGGAAACCAAGTGTGCCCCCAGTGCAGGACTTCAAAGCACCAGAGAGTGCTCCCGCCCAGCCCCAATACACATCAGCCTGTCTGGGTAGGTGGGGACACCTCCCCTCGACAGGAAAGCTATTGTCCAGGCCTCCCCTGCCAGAGTTTCGGTCAGCAGCAGGAGGCCAGACCCGTGTCTTTGGCAGAGGATTTCATTTTGTGATGCCAGGGCTCAGGAAAGTCCTACCGGGTTTAGCCAGTGTGAACATGTCTCTCCATCTAGAAGGGTGGAATGCTACCCCCGCCACCAGGACTGGCGTGGGGGTAGTATTCCAAAGTGTTTGACACCAAACACGATATGTTTTGATGCAGCCATTCCAAAGTTAACATTTACCGCGAGGTTATAATGCACTTAAGAGTATATGGTATGGCTGTATCACAAAACACCCATAAGGAAGTATTTCCGAAATCTGCCGAGGGGCTCAGCTCATGCTTGAGCACCCTCTCACATAAAACCAAGCACTCTGCCTTCAGGATTGTCTAGGCCTGCCATAGGAGTGGTGTGGTACTGAAAATTCTGGACCCGTGTTATAAACATCGTCGTATCATGACGATGTTGGTATCAGCAGACCAAGGATGATTAGAATACTATGCACAAGCATTTTCGTCATATTCGGGTGACGAAATTACCCTGAAATCAGAGTTTCCTTCCTGAACCCTCGGGTTCCATTTGAACGGCAACCATTTTGTGATTGCCCTCACATAGGCCAATGACTAAGGCCAAAAACGAGTCAGAAGGACATGTACACCTTTGCTGACTCCTCTGTGACCTGGGCAAGCTGACTCCACTGCCTGAAGCCAAACCTGTTCGGCCAGTTCCTTTCCCAGTGTCCGAATGAGATTAGTATCAAAGGCACAACCTATCATAAAACCTTTCATCACACACAAACCATGCCTAATCTTACACACACCTGTCCCTGTTCCTTTCTTTATGACTTGCTTTACGAGGAGGAGGTGCCCGTTTTTATTGGGGGTCCGTCGATATCTGATGAAAGTACTGAGTCTCGCCGGGTAATTGATTGAGGGCTGGACAAACTGAAATATGGGCTTGTCATCATGACTCTGCTTTTTCTATGTAGTGAAAATATGTGAATGGTCAACTGTAAAATAAGGAATGTTTGCCTAAAGCATAATATTTTGTATAAAAAGAGAAGGCTGGCTTTGTAAGGTTGAGCAGTCTCCTGAGAATATACACCGTGTTGTACTTCTAGGATACCTGTTACTGGCTGCAGCCAATAAATACGATCTTTGACTTCACCAAGAAGACTCTGTGTTTCTGTAGTCTGAAACAGGAAGGACTCGAAGTCTTAGGGTGTGTTCCCCGGCACCGCTGGGTTCTGAAAAACCCAGTACTTCAGTTGGCGCCCAATGTTGGGCGATTTCAGCGGTACCGGTCCAAACCAAAGGTTCGTGAGGAGCTTCGTGTGAAAATTCTGGAGGAAGGCCGCCACTTCATCGACCCCTGTATGTCGACGTGGTCCAAAAGTCTTTGCTGCGAGGTTCCCCGCTTCCCGACGGCTACGAAGGACTGCTGCCCTGACTATCGCCCTGTTTTGGACCCTTGATGATTGGTAGAGAGAAACGATAGACGAGTCTTCTGGTGACGTCATCGATACCTCAGTTAAGTATAAGTGGAGCGTCTCCCAGTCCTTAGTTTGGTTCTTAGTTTGGTATCCCCTTGGGATCTTTGATTTGGAACTTGCAAGTACCAAAGCCGAGGGACTCGTGTATTCACAAGACTATCATATTCGATAATCCTTTGAAGTTTGAAGCTAGACTAGAGAGCGAGGATGCCTGGTCTTAGCAGACTTGGAAATTTGTTTTGTCTTGGTTGTAATAGGGATTCCCGATTGGAGGACTCGTGTCCGGTTCCTCCGATTGGAACTCCAACCTATGAACTATATGTGATACATAGCATAGTCCCCCTCACATATAATGAAGTATGGATCCGATACGCCAGGAAAGATGGTGTTTTAAAATGGCCCCAATATGGTAGTTTTGACACAGAGATTCTGGATAATCTGGAGGTTAAACTTTTTAAGAAGAAAGCCCGGCCGGCGATGTTTGACTCTTTCCGCCTATGGCGTAAGGAAGCCAAACAGAAGGAAATTAAATTAGCAAAGAGAAATAAGAGAGAAAAGGGTATCTGGATAATGCAAGCTGCTATGCAGTTTAAAGATAATGAAGAAGAACAGATGAGTGAGCAGTTGCACAGGCAACGTAAAATGGTGATCGATAAATGTTATCCAGTTTTGCCGCTTCTTCAGCAAGATGCAGCAAAAGAACTTGAGAAAGATCCTTTAATGTCACACTTGTTGAGTTCGCCACCCCCTTATGCGCTACAGCACCTCCGCAACCTTTAGTTGTGCAACCTCCGGTTATTGTGCCTCAGGTTCTTCCACAGCCGCCAGCTCCTCTTCAGTTGGCTCCTACTCCTATGGCGCAGCCCACTCAAGGGCCGCCGACTTTGCTACCTGCTCCATCTGTACTTCCTACGACTTTGTCTACTACATCGACTGCTTCTTCTGGTGTTCTTCCTGATACTGCCTCTGCGTCTGCATCTGCGTCTGCCTTGCCTCCCTCTGTTTTTCCTCCTGTTCTTTCGTCAACTTCTCCTTCTGTCCGACAGAGAATGACTGATACTGTTGCTAGCCTTATATTTCCTCTCTTTGGGTCATCTGGTGTGACCCCTGATTCGGAGCGTAAGCAGTCGCGTAGTCAACTGCCTAATTCTCGAGAGAGAGAGAGAGAAATGTTTGACCGTATGGCACGTAAATGGGTTATTTACCCTTTAAGATATGATGTGGAGTCTGTTATGGATGTCTTCCGTCAATGGGAAGCACCGAAACAAAGATACGTTTTTGAGAAAATGGGTGCTTTCCTTTGTGAGGAATTGGAGGATAATGATTTGGAAACAAATCCGCCTGATTTGTGCCGTGTACGGTTTGAGTTTGAAAAGGGCACGATTGTGGGTTCCGATGTTGAGAACTAGTTGCGACGTTGTTGTCCTTTAGGAATAAGGATCCTTCTCAGTCACTGTTTGAACATGACTCCTCTGTTAGAAAAAAAGTGCGACAGTACCCAATGAGAGAAGTCCCTAAGGACGCCGTTGCGGCTGATGTCGCTAATCAAATTGATGCTGTTCCAGCTCATTTTCAGCGTGTTTGGGTACATGTTCCTTGGAAGCGAGCTGAAGTTATAGCCCTTAAGCAGACTTTGCCTGACCCCCGTAAAAACCCTGCAGGGTATTATAAGGAATTATCACAGACTGCAGACTCATGCATTATGAATTTAGCCGACGTAGACATGTTATTTGGGAATGTTGTTCCACAGCCTTTGTGGGGATTGATTCGCCATACAGATCATGCGCAAGAGTTAGGTGACTCATGGGCTAATATTAGTGCTGCAAATGATAGACAAGTTGGTGGTGCCAAGCCTGAGCCTTTGGTAGCAGAACTTCCTGCTAGGATCATTACTTACATGAAGACTTTAATGCCTGCGATGCGTGTGAATTGGGATAAATTGTCTGCGTGTAAGCAGAAGAAAGATGAAACAGTGTCTGATTTCTTCACCAGGTTTGAGGAAACGTTTATCGACCCCAGTGGTCAAGATATGAGTACAGAAGGTGGTCAACGGTTGTTCGTTGACAAGTTTGTACACAATTTGCTTCCCGAGCTGTGGAAGAAATTGAAAGATTCAGAGAGTTCTTGGGCCGTTTCCTCTTCAGCACAAATATTTGCTACTGAACAGTACTACGAAAATAGGGATAAAGATGAGAAGGATAGAGCAGACAAGAAAACTAAAGAATTAAAGACGAAGGTTCTTTTACAACAGGCGTATCCGCCACGTGGTGGTCAGAGTAACTATCAGCAACCTCAACAGTTTCAGAGAAACTCGCAAAGGTTCGAGTTTTCTCAACCACGTGTTCCTGTAGGTCCCAATCAGTGTTCATATTGTAAAGAAGAGGGTCATTTCAAGTATAGCTGTCCTATTTTGTTACAGCGTACGAATGGTGCTTCTGGCGCAAGAGGTCGAGGTGTTCAACAAGCCCCTAGAGGTAGAGGACGTGGAAGTTTCCCCCAGAACGCGCGTTCCTTTCCGTCTCAGAATTCAATGAATAGTTTTGACCAGCAAAATAATGCGTCTGGTAGGACGGCTCAGTACTATGCTGACGACTACTATGCAGAAGATGAGAATATGGAAGGTAATGATTGCTAGGACAGCCATAGACAAAGAGAGGGAGTTGTTTCAGTTCCAATAGATCAGAGTGGACCTTATGTTGAGGTGATTACATCAGGTGTGTCAGAGCCTTTTCTGTTAGATACTGGTGCTACAAAGAGTTCTATTATGCACTCAAAACTCCCTGGCGCACCTTTGTCTGGCGAGATGCATGTTTTGGTAGGTTTTTCTGGCGCCCCGGTTAGGAACCCGATTTCTAGTCCTATGTCCCTTTCTGTTGGACCTTGTGAATTGGAAGCACCCCTTATTCTGACGACAGGTTGTGGTGAAAACTTGTTAGGATTGGATTTGTTGAAAAGATTGTATGCGACATTATATTGTTCTCCTTCGAGAGTACAACTTACACTGGGTAGGAAAGTGATCTCTCCAATGTATTTGTCGAAGGATAAACTTCCGACCGAATTGTTGTTTCTTCCTGATATTCTTTGGGCCACTGGTCCTAATGATGTGGGTCTTTTGGAAATACCACCATATGTTGTGACATTGAAAGCCAATGTTAAATTGCCACGCATTCACCAATACAAGATCTCTAGTGAAGTTGAAAGGGCGTTACTAGCGATCATTTATGATTTGATTGAAAAAGATGTAATTGAAGAGACAAGAGGCAACGTTTGTAATAGTCCTGTTCTGCCTGTTTTGAAACATACTGACCCTTCTCAACCACCTGTTTAAAGGTTCGTGATTGATCTTAGAGAGGTCAATAAAATAGTTGTGCCACAGTTTCCAGTTGTTCCTGATATCACTGCCCTATTGACTATGATTCCAGCTTCCGCCACTTGGTTCTCGGTGATTGACTTGAAGAATGCTTTCTTCAGCATCCCGATTGCCGAGGAGAGCAGGGATATTTTTGGCTTCAGTTTAGGAGGCCGAAGCTTCCGCTTCAAACGCGCTCCTCAAGGCTACTGTGAAAGTCCATCAAGATATAGTCAGGCTTTAAAAACACAGCTTGATGCAATTGTTTTACCTGATGGCGCTACCCTTATTCAGTACGTCGATGATTTGCTAATCGCTGCAGATACTGAGGAGATTTGTAAAGAAGCCACCTTGTCATTGTTGCGTCATTTGTCTGATTTACATCACAAAGTGTCTCTTTCAAAACTGCAATATTGTCGACAAGAAGTGACCTACTTAGGTCATCTCTTATCGAAGGAGGGAAGGAAACTGACCCCAGAAAGAATTCAGGAAATTGCAAAATTGAGTGTGCCAAGGACACAGAGAGAAGTACGTGCTTTCTTGGGCATTACATCATACTGCAGACAATGGATACCGAATTTTTCTTTGCTGGCCAAACCTTTGGTAGCATTGACCTGTAAAGATACACCGAATCCCGTTCCTTGGTCTGAAGATTGTCAGAAAAGTTTTTCCGAATTGCGTAATGCATTGTGTTCGGCTCCTGTGTTGGGTACCCCCGACTACAGTAAGCCCTTTACACTGTATGTCCATGCGAAAGAGGGTTGTGCATTGTCAGTGCTGACACAGTCTTTTGGAGAGAAGTACGTCAGTGGCTTATAGGTTTATATGTGTCTGTCTAAGGTAGTGATATAGGTAGCCTATACCACAGTAAGGGGTGCAAGCACACCCTTACCCAGGCTGCAGTAGCAGACCTGTGGTGCCATTTTGCAGTGCTTCCCAGGGGTGGCATAATATATGCTGCAGCCCCTGGTAGGCCTCTAAGTTACGCATGCTCTAGGTACATAGTATACCATATACTAACTAGGGGCTTATAAGGCACTCCAGAATCCAATTAGATTTGTAGCTAGTATACATGGAAACGATTTTAGAGAGGAAGCAGCTAGGCGGTGGGCCTGATTAGCAGGGCCACAGCCAGACTAAGGTCGAAAAACAGTGAAACACCAGCAAAAAGTGGGGGTACCCATGTGAAGCAGATACTACTCTCCTACAGCTGGGTCTGAACTGAGGTGGCGAAGTGATCTAAAGAATGATGATGGATTCAATGAAGATCTGTGATGGGGGGTGAGTGTCTGAAAAGTTTCAGCACTCCGTCCATCATCTCCTTGTGTTTGCTTTGTTCGCCCTAAGTTGGCAGGGTATGCCCAGACGTGGGTCCCTTGCACACTTTGCCACTGGATTCTAGCTAGCCAGGCTGATGAAGGGTGTTACCCAGAAACCAGTCCCAGGATGCTTGTTTCCGGTTCAGGGAAGACCTGGCTTGACTGTTCGGTCTGGACTGTTCCCATGAGACACAGGGTCAAGACTGATTTGCATATAGCTGAGTGTGAACTGAGGTGGCGAAGTGAGCTAAAGAATGATGATAGATTCTACCCACATCTCTGACTGGGGGTGAGTGTCTGAAAAGATTCAGCGCTCCATCCATCATCTCCTTGTGTTTGCTTTGTTCGCCCTAAGTTGGCAGGGTATGCCCAGACGTGGGTCCCTTGCTCACTTTTCCACTGAATTCAAACAAGCATGGCGGATGAATAGTGTTACACAGAAACTGGTCCCAGGATGCTTGTTTCCGGTTCAGGGAAGACCTGGCTTGGCATTTCGGGCTGGACTGCTCCCATGAGGCACAGGGTCAAGACTGATTTGCATATAGCTGGGTCTAAACTGAGGTTGCAAAGTGATCTAAAGAATGATGATGGATTCAACCAAGGTTCGTGACTGTGGGTGAGTGTCTGAAAAGTTTCAGTGCTCCGTCCATCATCTCCTTGTGTTTGCTTTCTGCGCCCTAAGTTGGCAGGGTATGCCCAGACATGGGTCCCTTGCTCACTTTGGCACTGGATTCAAGCTAGCCTGGCGGATAAAGGGTGCTACCCAGAAACAGGTCCCAGGATGCTTGATTCTGGTTCAGGGAAGACCTGGCTTGGCAGTTCGCGCTGGACTGTTCCCATGAGGCACGCGGTCAACACTGATTTGCATATAGCTGGGTCTGAACTGAGGTTGCGAAGTGATCAAAAGAATGATGATGGATTCAACCAAGATCTGTGACTGGGGGTAAGTGTCTGAAAAGTTTCAGCGTTCCGTCCATCATCTCCTTGTGTGTGATCATGACTGATTTGCATATAGATGGGTGTGAACTGAGGTGGCGAAGTCAGCTAAAGGATGATGATGGATTCAATCCAGATCTGTGACTGGAGGTGAGTCTCTGAAAAGTTTCAGCGCTCTGTCCATCATCTCCTTCTGTTTGCTTTGTTCGCCCTAAGTTGGCAGGGTATGCCCAGACGTGGGTTCCTTGATCACTTTGCCACTGGATCCAAGCTAGCCTGGCTGATGAAGGGTGTTACCCAGAAACCAGTCCCAGGATGCCTGTTTCAGGTTCAGGGAAGACCTGGCTTGGCAGTTCGGGCTGGACTGTTCCCATGAGGCACAGGGTCAAGACTGATTTGCATATAGCTGGGTCTGAACTGAGGTTGCGCTAAAGAATGGTGATGGATTCAACCAAGATCTGTGACTGGGGGTGAGTGTCTGAAAGTGTCAGCGCTCCGTCCATCATCTCCTTGTGTTTGCTTTGTTTGCCCTAAGTTGGCATGGTATGCTGAGACGTGGGTCCCTTGCTAACTTTGCCACTGGATTCAAACTAGCCTGGTGCATGAAGGGTGTTTGCCAATAACCATCCCAGTTTGCTTGTTTCTGGCTGAGGGAAGACCTGGCTTGGCAGTTCAGGCTGGACTGTTCCCATGAGGCACAGGGACAAGACTGATTTGCATACAGCTGGGTCTGAACTGAGGTGGTGAAGTGAGCTAAAGAATGATGATAGATTGAACCCAGATCTGTGACTCGGGGTGAGTGTCTGAAAAGTTTCAGCGTTCCATCCATCATCTCCTTGTGTTTGCTTTGTTCGGCCTAAGTTGGCTGGGTATGCCAGACGTGGGTCCCTTGCTCATTTTGCCACTGGATTCAAGCTAGCATGGCAGATGAATGGTGTTACCCAGAAACCGGTACTGGGATGCTTGTTTCTGGTTCAGCGAAGACCTGGCTTGGCAGTTCGGGCTGGACTGTTCCCATGACGCAAAGGGTCAATACTTATTTGCATATTGCTGGGTCTGAACTGAGGTGGAGAAGTGGGCTAAAGAATGATGATGGATTCAACCCAGATTGGTGACTGGGGGTGACTGTTTGAAAAGTTTCAGTGCTTTGTCCATCATCTCCTTGTGTTTGCTTTGTTTGCGCTAAATTAGCAGGGTATGCCCAGATGTGGGTCCCTCGCTCACTTTGCCACTGGATTCAAGCTAGCCTGGCTGATGAAGGGTGTTACCCAGAAACCAGTCCCAGGATGCTTGTTTCCGGTTCAGGGAAGACCTGGCTTGGTAATTCGGGCTGGACTGTTCGCAAGATGCACTGGGTCAAGACTGATTTGCATGTAGCTGGGTCTGAACTGAGGTGGCAAAGTGAGCTAAAGAATGATGATGGATTCAACCTATATCTGTGACTGGGGGTGAGTGTCTGAAAAGTTTCAGAGCTCTGTCCATCATCTCCTTGTGTTTGCTTTGTTCGCACTAAATTAGCAGGGTAAGCCGAGACGTGGGTTCCTAGCTCACTTTGCCACTGGATTCAAGCTTGCCTGGCAGATGAAGTGTGATACCCAGAAACTGGTCCCAGGATGCTTGTTTCCGGTTTTGGAACACCTGCCTTGGCAGTTCAGGCTGGACTGTTGCCATGAGGCACAGGGTCAATACTGGTTTGCATATAGCTGGGTCTGATCTGAGGTGGCGAAGTGAGCTAAAGGATGTTGATGGATTCTACCCAGATCTGTGACTGGGGGTGAGTGTCTGAAAAGTTTCAGTGCTCCGTCCATCATCTCCTTGTGTTTGCTTTGTTCGACCTAAGTTGGCAGGCTATGCCAGACATGGGTCCCTTGCTCACTTTGCCACTGGATTCAAGCTAGCCTGGCGCATGAACGGTGTTAGCCAGAAACCTGTCCCAGGATGCTTGTTTCCGGCTCAGGGAAGACCTGGCTTGGCAGTTCGGGCTGGACTGTTCCCATGAGGCACAGGGTCAAGACTGATTTGCATATAGCTGGGTCTGAACTGAGGTGGCGAAGTGAGCTAAAGAATGATGATGGATTCAACCCAGATTGGTGACTGGGGGTGAGTGTCTGAAAAGTTTCAGCGCTCCATCCATCATCTCCTTGTGTTTGCTTTGTTTGCCCTAAATTAGCAGGGTAAGCCGAGACGTGAGTCCCTTGCTCACTTTGCCACTGGATTCAAGCTAGCCTGGTGGATGAAGGGTGTTGCCCAGAAACCAGTCCCACGATGCTTGTTTCCGGTTCAGGGAAGACCTGGCTTGGCAGTTCGGGCTGAACTGTTCCCATGAGGCACAGGGTCAAGACTGATCTGCAAATAGCTGGGTCTGAACTCAGGTGGCAAAGTGAGCTAAGGAATGATGATGGATTCAACCCAGATCTGTGACTCAGGGTGAGCATCCGAAAAGTTTCAGCACTTTGTCCATCATCTCCTAGTGTTTGCTTTGTTCACCCTAAGTTGGCAGGGTATGCCCGGAAGTGGGTCCCTTGCTCACTTTCCCACCAGATTCAAGCTAGCCTGGCTGATGAGGGGTGTTACCCCGAAACCAGTCTCAGAATGCTTGTTTCCGGTCAGGGAAGACATGGCTTGGCAGTTCGGGCTGCACTCTGTCCATCTTGTTGTATTTGCTCTCTAGAAATGTTTGTCAGAAATTAAACCTTAGCCTCCCGGAACCTTGTAAACATGACCTCATGAGAGTTTTTCCTAGTTTTTAAGCACTCCCAGAGCGGGAGCTTTTGTTCTTCGGCAGTGAAGTGTGAGACCCCTTATGGTTGTTTCTATGGCTGCATTATGTTGTCCGTAGCCAAGAAAAACCCCAACACCCATGCTGTTTTAAATTAATATGCTTTATTGATAACATGGCTATTGAACAATATGCAGTTTACTTATACTTATTTATAACCTCTCTTCCCTATAACCGCTGACAGCAAGCAAAGGGTATTTATGCTGGTCAGGAGTACACCTGGAAACTAGTAATGGCTTTACTCCTCTTGTTCTTACTGCTCAGTTTAGCCGACTCTGCAAAAGCATTGATCTCTACAACAAGAAATAACTTTGTCACTTGACATTCTGTGATTTCCTAGAACTGAAAGATAAATGAAACTTGAAAGATGAACTAAATAACCTGAACTATTATGCACACTTCTATATATATATAACTAACTTCAGTCAATTGCAAATCAAGTCTGTCATCAGAATGATGCTCAGTGTGACAAGTTCCTAAGCTGCAACATAATGAATACACATTAGTGTTGTGCTTTCGATCCTGGCAGTAAAGATTCAGTTCCTCACCACTGGAAATATCTTAATACCAAACAAGATTCAATAGTAGCATAAGCAAAGCATGTTCAAGTTGAGGATTCCTCTTGAACCTCTTGTGAAATAACAAGTGCCGCAGAGTTCATAATCCCTGAAAGGATGACTCAAGTACTAATTTGCAAATCAAAGTCTAAATCTATAATGTATCCAGAATACTTCTCTGTATCCGAGAAGTCTTTGATAACTCCAGTTGAAAGAATGGCAACACACTTCCAACAATAGCAAGAAAGTATCTTAATTGCCTAGGAAGGAAAGCTCCAAAACACAAGAAACTTTAACTCCATGGATCCAAGATGGCTGCCACCATTGCAAGTTTTTTTGAGAGTCGTGTGGCACTGTCACACATGTAGTTCGTATTGATGTTATTTGTGTGTAGAAGGGTGTGGCCGCTGCTTGGTTGGGGACTTTGTGACTGCGACTCTTGCACATAGCGCAAGCGTCGCAGCCACAAAGTCCCCAACCAAGCAGCGCCCGACCCTGCGCATACTCCTGATCTCCTCTGCATCATCCTCGATCATCTATGAAGTTTAGAGGAGCATGTCTTCGTGTCCGGTCGTCATATATAGGTGAGAAAGTAAAAGGCACACAAACCATGAACAGAACAAATCAAACATTCACTCCCAGTCAAGAGATCTGGGTTAAATCCATCATTATTTTGCTCACCATGTCACCCCAGTTTAGACACAGCCATATGCAAATCAGTCTTGACCCTGCTCCTCATGGGAACAGTCCAGCAAGAACTGACAAGCCAGGTCCTCCCTGGACCAGAAACAAGCATCCTGGGACTGGTTTCAGGGTATCACCCCTCATGAACCAGGGTAGCTTGAATCCAGTGGCACAGCGAGCCCAGGACCCACATCAAGGCACACCCAGTGCACATTAGAGAGAGATAGCAAAAGACATGCAAATGATGAACGGAGTGTCGAATAAATCAAACATTCATCCCCAGTCAAAAGATCTTGGTTAATTTCATCATTCATTTGCTCACCATGCCTCCCCAGTTTAGACCCAGCCATATGCAAATCAGTCTTGAGGCTGCCCCTCGTGGGAACAGTCCAGCCCGAACTGACAAGCCAGGTTCTCCCTGAACCAGAAACAAGCATCCTGGAACCTGCTTCGGGGTATAACCCCTCATCAGCCTGGCTAGCTTGAAAGCAGTTGCACAGTGTGCCTGGGATCCACGTCTGGGCATACCCGGGGCACTTAGGGCGAGAATGCAAAAGACACACAAATGGTGAATGGAATATGATCACACCACCTCCATCCTGATGGAACTCCACTGGCTCTCCTTGCCAGTTCGTGCTATCTTCAAAATCAGCTGTCAGACACGTTTAACATCTCTGGTTGTTTTCAGCACCATCAGTATTCAGAATAAGAAGTGTAAAAAAGAAGAAGCAGTTGCAGGGCAATCGGTCTAGCCTTTGGGATCTTATCAGTATTTAGTGATGCAGCATATTATCGCACAATAGTGCAAGGTATATCTCCGTCGCTATAAATGTATCATAGTGGAAGCGCTCGTCAAATACCTTGAACTCTCTAAATGTGCCCTAAAAGCGCATTTCATGAAAACAGAAAACACTGCTTACTGTCAGATTTACCACATTTACCCCAACCCTTCTACATTTTGGGAATGGAGCTGAAGACATATCCGACTTTATCCTTGCGCTGACCCTCTACAGCGCTCACCTACCTTTTTACTATGTTTGTGCTTTACAAATACCTGATCTATAGAAACCCTTAACATATTACCCTCCATCTTGTTCGTCCTTTAATTTAACGTGATCTGATATTCCCACGAACCATGTTTGTGCAATAGAAAACTTTAAAAATAAATAAAAAGAATAGATGAGGTTGAAGATGACAAGAATGAGAGTGCTAGCCATGATCACAAGAACTAACTGGTGTGTAAATATACAAGACCCACAGTGTGCAATGATTTAGTTTTCCATTCTCTTGCCACCCTTCCTCCAAGTGTCCTCATAGAATGATAACTTTTAAGCTGACAGCGGTAAAATCTGTAAATTAAAACATATCCTACCCAAGATGTTACTTTCAAACCCAAGACTGGTTAAAGGTGTCACTTATGAGATGGCTGTAATTTATTTTACATGTGTTACAACCTATCAATCCAGATGGTATTTGACTGATATCTCATTCATGCATTGTCCCCTCACAATTAAATTCCTAAACCTTTGCCTGCAATTTGCTGCAACAGAATGATATACAGGTCCGTTGGACTGAAGACATAGCTAACCTTCAATGTCTCGTAAGCGGTTGCTACCAGCAGGAACTTTTTGTGCGCAGTTTGGTCGGTATCTCTGGGCTGGCGGCGGTAGCGATCTGAGTGGTAATGTCGTGCCAGGTGGCGGTAGGCACAAGCAATCTCCTGCCCCATGCGCCTCATGCCGTGCACCTCATAGCAGTTGTGCGCCCCACCGTAGAGACCCTCGAACAGATGGCGTGCCAGTCCCACCACCGCCAAGAGCAGCACCAGGACAGCGAGCGGGCTGCTCCCGCCACCATGCCCAGTGAGTTGCTGGAAATGGAATGCAGGGGACAGGACGGGAGCCTGCCGCGTCAGCGTTCAAAGAAAGTAAGAGACATAGAAAAAGATAAATAAACAGAGAAGGGGGACTAGGGGCCACCGGTTGCAATGCAATCTCTGAATAGTAAGATGGCCATGTTGAAACCGCTGCAGTTCAAATATAACAGTAGGCCTTCATTGCTGGTTCGATTATTCAAAATAATTAAAATAATTAGGTACACTTTACATAACATCAAATATCTTTGGTATGTAAAAAAACACTGATATAGTAAAATGTTCTAAAACGTTTAGACAATATCGGGAATATGTTTATTGCAAATAATTTTGCTAGTAAGTGCATAAATATATGCATAAAAAGCACCTAATAAAACAGGATTGATCTATAATATTTAGAGGTCTAGATGCATTATAAAGACAAGCGGCCGCAATTGTCCCGGCTGCATAGAAAGTGAAAGCGGGCATGGCACGCTGAAACTAAGCAGAGCATGTCATGCCGGCATGAAGAGAAACTCAATCAAGAAAACAGTGCTTACAAGACTAAATAACAGGCACGGTGTAACAACCGAAGTAAAGGGGCCTGTAGCCATGCGAGGTTACAAATGAAGGCAAGGCTGTACTAAGGAGGGACTAACAAGACTATTAAATAATCAGAAGCCAGCATTTACAAAGGACAAAGACACAAGCCAATGAAAAATATGAGCAGAGAGTGGGCGGGGCCTCTCTTCCATACGCTACTACAACAGATCGCCAGAGCAGTGCATGCGCACTGGCTTGGGCTCGACTTAAAAAGGAAGGCAGCAGGCCTTTTACATCAATGCACGTTGGATCTATAACAACATCCCTGTATGCATTAGGACCACCCAACACTGCTCCATTTAGGAAAGAGTTGAAGACTCACCTCTTTAAAGAACACTATACAACAATGCATTAACCAACCACAACCCATGTTTCTCTCTTATTACTCATTGACTTTGTGCTTGTCTTTGACTGTGTTCAGCTCTCTGCTGCCTTTTGGCTAGGTCTGTGCTATAGAAATACCATATACATACATACATCGTACAGAGCATCACATAATGTAGAAAACCTTTTTCATTTTTATTCATTTCATTTATTGAATTTGGTGGAGGTTTTAGTTCAAAGTGGTGTACAATATTTATTGAGATAGTACAAAGATCATTTTAACAAAAGTACAGAAAATGAAAGAAAGCAAGACAATAGAAAGACAAAACAAAGTGAATGAAAGAAAATATTTTCTAAATTGAAATGCTTAAAAAATGTTTTTTTAAAGCTATGGGGTATATTCACAAGAACGTGTGATAACTACCGCAAGAGTAGCCTAACGCAACTCTCAACTTTGCAGCCCAACGCGGGAAAATTACGCCGTGCCAACCAAGTATTCACAATGCGGCGGTAGCATGTGATAGTCACCGGATAATGCGTGAAATGACCGCGCAAAATCCAACACCACGCCGCAAAAATGCGAAACGCTAATGCAAAAAAACATGCGACAAGGCCAATCACGGTAAAAAAGAGTCACGAAAACCAGCCACAGGCCTGCAAATACCACGCATATGGCGGTAAAAGGCACCATAAAAAAGACAGAAACACACCAGAAACAAGCCAAAGCACGTAACAACATGGATGCAACCTGACCCAGCGCAGAGACCAACGTGAATCCCACAACCCCCAGAAACCACCAGCAAGGAACAACAGGGTCGGGGAAGGCCAAGGAGAAGAGGGAGAGGAAGACGGGATGCAGACCAGAGGAAAACAAGACCAGCGTCACAGAGGCGACAGAACACTACCAGCAACTGACCCACAAGCAGACGACCTTGAATGCAGTCGGACTGCCCAGGAGGCCAATCCAGGAGGCCAAGAGGCGCCGGCATGACGTGACAACCGAAACCAGGCACAAACCCGCTGCCAACAGGAAGGCAGCAACGGCGACAGGAGGTGACAGTCCTGCGCCACAGGAGGAGCTGGAGGAAACCGAGGCCACAGTCATCAGTGTGGAGACGGTGCAAGGAGAAGGGAGTACGGACACAGCTCGAGAGGACCTGACACAACATCAACAGGGAGAGTAACCAACAGGGACGGGGGGTGATAGGGGGAGATGGGCACAAAGGCACACATGCACAACGAGTCGTAGCACACTGCACATCCACAATTACCCAGGATCATGTCCCTGATCTCCTTGGCACACTGCAGCACACACACATAGCAAGAACAGCACACCCACATTGATGACAACGTGGTACAATGCGCATAGCCAACACTGCAGAACAGAGGACACAACTGGCTCTGCACATGCACAGAAACATGCCTACTACATCTGACAGAGCAGGAAACTGTGAAATGGAAATGTACGCGTAGGACCTCACATCCGTCATGTAGTCCAAATGTACACTGTCCCGCAGCAGAATTCAGCACCTCACGAACAGTCACAATGTACATTGTCATACAGTCTGCATGAAGACCAGAACAATGCGCAAACATACATGTCAACACAATGTCAATATGCATCTCCCCTTCACATTGCAGAGGGGCATACAACACCTCCAGCAGAGCACACAAATCAACACATCTGTGATGCCGGAGAGGACCACCACACCGTCGACAACGACGCCCTACAACAGACAGTGGACATCCCATGCAACCCACCACCAGGACCCGGTCAGCCAAGCTAATCAGAGGAGGATACGGAGCCTACAACAGACCACACAGCACAACACTTCACCCACCCACACATGGCACCCCATAGCCATGTGTCAGCACGCCAAAAGAAGGTGGACGAACAGGCGTGGTTGGGGTCTGAACCCTTGGAAGGCAAACTAGATCACATACGTTGGTGTCCATTACACTTCAGGGACCACCCACACCCCACAAAGGAGACCCACACAGCCTTAGAGACACACGCAGATGCACATTCACAGTACAGAACCACGCCCAGGGGCACCAAATAGCAGTCACACACCCACGTCGGCTCTGCCTACGACGGCCCAGCCCACTCCCCTTACAAGTGGGTGATGACTAAACTACATGTCCAAGCTCCAACCCGCTGCCTGCGGTGACATGTCTGCATCCGCTGTACACAGCACAATGTAATGTCGTAGGGCCCAGGGCCCTCATGCATACAACAAGACCACAGGGACACACACCGATATCATGTTGAACTGGCTACGGGCACGTGCGCCCGGTCCCTTTATTGGCAGGGCCACATGTACAGTGACGCCTATGCTGGATGTGTGTGGGGTGAGTGTAAGCCAGCACGCATGGAGTGCTTGGTGCTGGCAACCACTTGAACAGTGATGTCCAGTGCAACGGGAACTGAAAACACCTGCATAACAGAGTCAACTACTGAGCAACATGGAGGGAGATGGAGAAAGTCCAGAGGACACACAACATGCAAACAGAAGTGTCCGTGAGTTGCAGTGCAGTGTGGTTAGGGCACTAGAGATGAGCGCACTCATGTGAAGAAAAAGTCTCGGATTGTGTCCCTTTGAGATATTCCTGATGCAGATGCAGTGTGGTGTGTTAGACCTGCATCAGCTTCCTCAACAACGTCCCAGGTCTTCCATGCTGCTTGAGATGACATTGCTGCTCAGCCTCTCCACACCACAAAACACAATCAGTAACGGACGATGGCTTGCGGGGCACTGAGTCTGTGGCACCTGGAGTGCTGAGCAGGGTATCAGTCTGATGATGGCATCCACGACAGGTGTATTGCAACTCCGTAGGTTTGTCAGGACCACCGTTTTGACTCTGGCAGATGGCGGTTGGAGGTTGTCCTGGCGGAGGTGGCGTGTGCCTCCTGCAGTAATGCGACGTCCGGGCCGGTCAGGACTCGATTTCATGCCTGAGCCCTGGTGGACCACAGATGAGGCCGGAGGCAGCGGACAGCACAGAGGCCACAGACACATGGCGTTGATGACACTAAGGCCATCACCTTAGAGGCCATTCAATACCCCAGAAGAAAGGGTCCCGGACATGTCCAGCATAGAATTAGTGGCCCCGGATACACAGCGGCCGGCACAGGCACCCTTCCACGGGACGGTGACTTGTGGTGCAGTCAGATGGGCCATGCGACCTGAGCAGGTCCTCATCAATGTCCGAGGTGTATGTTGCGGAGTGTTGCGGAGGACAGTGGAAGGTGTCCTCCAGTGCATGAGGCAAAAGGTCTGATGTTATCCGGAAGCAGCAAATGGTGGGGTAGAATGCTACGGCCTCGTTTCCGCCACAAAGTCAGTATCACCACCATGATGGTGACGAAAACCCCAAGTCCATGGACTTAGTCGCCCCCAAAGTCCAACCAGAAAGTGACCATGGGTCTCGGGGAATAGACATTTTGGCACTGGGGCTGAAAGGGGATGCAGTCTGCGATGAGGCCTGTACAATGACAAACAAATCAAGGCTGAATGTGGAGGTGTGTGTGACCTATTCGACCGCAGTGTAGGCCGGGGGCAGCGGTCAGTAAGGGCCCAAAGCCACCTGTTGTTGGCTCGCGATGCACAGAGTTAGTGGCAACGGGGCAGTTGTCGGTAGTGTTCGATCACCTCCGTACCAATGATCCTATTCCCTCCGGGCTGCAATGCGTCATCCTCCCACGCCTCTCCTTGTGTGCGAAGATATGTAATCTGCCGTTGAAAAATCGATGTTCAGTTCCAATTCTGTGACCTACTCGTGCGCAGCATAGGTCGAGGGCAATAGTCCGTGAAGGCCCACAGACACATGTGGTTGTGATGCTATGCACAGAGTTGGTGGCACCACGTCGAAGGGAGTACACTGATGTATACTCTGCAATGAACATATGTACTCTGCCATCCTGTAATCAAGACTCAGTTCCAAATGTGTGACCTACTTGACTGTAGTGTAAGCCAGAGGCGGCAGTAGAGTATGTCAACGAGAAAGGTCTAAAGTGGGCCTGTGTCGTGGAGGCTGTGATGATCTTTGAGGCTGCCAAGGACGCGGAATTTGGGCTTGGAGCTTGCGCAGGCACGTGGTGGGCCCTCCTTGACACACGCCGGTGTCAGAAGGTGATCAGTGTGGCCTGGCTGCGCAGGTGCGGGCCTGACAGCTTCGGGGTCCAGCGGGCGGGGGTACGGCAGGCGCACAGGATCGCAGGCAACTCCACTCACGACAACGGCATCGGCCTCATGGCGTGGTGAGTGGCGCCACCCTGGCAGAGACGTTGGGCTTTCCAAAAGAGGACTACGCCCAGGGCTATGTGATTTTTATATTCACACCCCTAGGCTGGCCTGGTGTACGCCAGGCCATCCCACTCCGCTCACGCTTACGGGGGTGACGTAGCAGGCAACATTTCCGCGAACTCACCCACTGGCTGGGGTGACATGGTTGCGTCCACTGTCCACTACACTCCATACATCATGCCATGGATATGGGTGTATCCCGCATGCTGCAGTCTGTCCAGCACATCTCCGCCACTCTTGGCATTGTGTACTTTCCCATTCATGGGTCACTTGCCTCCTCCACACATGCCTGGTTGCAACCTCTCCCCACATTCGGCTATTGTGTGACTGGGGTGCCATGCCGTTGATGGCTCATGTTCGCGGCTTGCCCAGGTTACCGTTGTGAGTTGTTTTGTCGTATCTGGTGGGTGGGCATGTTGTTTTGCATGTTGGTTGTGATTTTGTGTTGTGCGCATTGCCAGTGTTGTGAGTTGCATGGTTGTGGAGATGAGGGGGGTGGGGTATTCATTTTGTACTTGCCAAGGGACTGTGCATTTCCCTTGGTGCCATCCTGGTAACGCTGGGTGCTGATGGACTGTCGGAGGATGAAGGTATCATGCACACTGGCGGGCAATTTGTAGACGACATCGGTGGGGGTCCCACGGTGTTCGGTTGTTGCCTGCACATTGATGTGAGACGTGTGCTTTCTTTTGCGGTGATTGTGTGCTGTGTCACCAGGGGGCACAGGTAGGACATGTGTGCTGTGGATTGCCCCCAACACGTGCGTGCATCCAGCTATGGCGTATGGTCCTTGCTTGGTGTCCAGCGGATCCTGCGCATTATGTTGGACGTATGGGGACTGGGGTACCAGGCTGATGGTGATGTCCAGGACAGGTGTGAGGGACTGGGATGTGGCTGGCTGTGTGACTCCTCCGTCTCTGGCGGGTGTTGGTGGGGGTACCAGGGGCCAACATGTGCTGCACAACCAGCAGCTTTGTGTGGGGTGGGATATTGGTTGTCCGCTGTGTTGGTGCCGTTGTCCTGTTGGGCGTTGTTGGTCATGATGCGTGCGATGGTTGTCCTTTTGAGCCTGTAGTGGGCAATGACATTGTCAGGTGTTGGGTCTGTGAGGCTGGTGTGTTTCCTGGGGGTCCGCTGCCTGGGTGGTGGTCCGGTGGGGGGGTGTTCCCGGTGCTATATGGGGTCCTGGGGTGGTGGCGGTGGGTGTTGTGGCCCTCTTGGGTGTCCGGGCCACATGACCGGTGGCTCCATGGCATCTGCTGCTTTTCCGATGTGGCTGTGAACTGGGCTCCCTTTTGTGGTGCAGGCTGTGGTCCGACTTAGCACCTGGTCAGAGCAGGTGTTATTTTCCTGCTGCTAACGGGCCTTATCGCCTGTTTTGTGTTCTTATCACAGTTCTGGCTGTTCGTTGTGAATGTTGTGGAGTGGTGTCACGGCTTTTGGCACGGGACGGCTACTCTGCATCTCATTAGCGATAGTTGCAGAGGTCATCCGTGGCGATGTTTTTTGCGGCTGCTATCGCGGGTAAACTGGTGCTGTGGGCTGTTAACACCAGCTTGTGTTTGGGGCGATAAGTTTATTGCAACTTTGGCTGTGATAAAGTGCCGTTAAGTCGGCGATAGTTCCTTGTGAATATTGCCCTATGACTTCAATGTCCTGACGTATAATGGGGCCCCTGCATCCTAAAGCCACACATCAGAAAGTGCCTGGCAAGTGAAATATGTGAACATTGAGGGCAGTGTTTAGAACTGCTGTGAGGATATGCACAAGTTTGTGTCAAACAAACAGTTATTACAGACAACGCTGTGTTCACTGCCCGACGATAGGGTATTTAGAGTGCAGCAAAGCAGTAGCTTCCCTCATTATTGTGAAGTGACTGTACTTGGGCTTTTACACTCTTTTGTCAAAGCATTATTTTTACATTGCTGGTTTTACAACATCTTACACCCTTCTCTGTGCTTCCTTCTTCCATCATCTTCTCAAATCCTTTTCACTCTTTAGGTTCACCCCGAAGGGTGCCGCTTGAAACGTTCAAAGCCGAATGAAAGTAACACGGACTATGGCTGCTTTGAGATTGTTTCAGATGAAAGATATGCAAGACTGCTTCTTCAGGAACAGAGCTGAGCCTGTTCACCGTGTTCTTCATGTGACATATGCATGTTTCACTCTACTGCCACTGTTCGAATCAAATACTATTTTGATGGAATATGATTGCAGGTGTCGACCATGGTATAAAGACGTGCACTGAATGCTCTCTTCTGTCATTTCTGTCCCATTTATCATCAGATGCCACTCATTTGTCTGTGGTGACTGTAAACAAACACAGACAAATGAAAACATTTATTAACAGGGCAAGGAATGTTAATGTTTTGTCTACTGTGTTGTGAAACACTAAAGCACAAAATAAGCAGTAAAATTAGGACAATAAGTTATATTCCCGCATAGTAAACAGCAAATATTGTGTGGTACAGTTAATGCATTCTAAATGCACTGTCCATCCAGGATTGGACTAAGCAATCTGTGCATCATAGGCACTATGGGCTTATAAATCAGACTTGCACATCACCTGTTTACAAGCAAAAGCCACCCTGTAACTTACAAAAATTGGGGGGATATTCTCGAGAACGTGTGATAACCATCGCAAATTTAGCTTAGCGAACTTTGCATATCTCAGTCTATCGCGGGAAAACAACACCATGTTAACGTGGTATTCACAAGCCTGTGGCACCATGCAATAAACCCACGACAAAGTGTCAAATGTCCGCGATAAAGTCAACGCCACGCTGCAAAAATGCGAAACACCAACACAAAAAAAGCTGCAAAGATGTCAATAGCGATACAAAAACCTGCGAAAACCAGCGACAGGCCTGCAATTTCCACGCCTCATGCGTGAAAATGCAACATAAAAGCAGAGCACAACAACTGTGAGATGACAATGTACGAGGACACCCCCACATCAGTGACGTAGAACAAATGACCATCGTCCCGCATCACATAGGCATCCCCTCACAGTCACAATGTACAGTGACACACAGTCTGCATGTAAACTGCGCCAATGCAGACACATGCATGGAACACGCAGTGAAACCGCATCTCCCTACCGCATTGCAGAGGGACAAGCAACCCCTCCTGCACGCAGACTTGTCATGACCATGAGCAATCAATCATGCCAGCGTGGACGAATGTAGGGGCAGTGACTCACGCTCACATACATCTTGCACATGTTGTGGGATTTGATTCACAGGGGGCATCCCTGCATCATGGTGGTACATAACTGACCCCACAAGGAGACCTGTTGCCACCTGTAGGCCACAAATGGCAGCCAAAATGGAATGTCCCCGGACACATGTGAAACACCGAAGAGTGGGATACCCTACCAACTGCAACACACAGGGCTGGCAGTTGGAATACGTGACACACCAAACAGTCCCACTGCACAGAGGTGACACACCCACCATCCATGTACACATCACAAACTCGCCATCAACACATGTCGCACTCACACCTGTCTGAGTGATGTGCCTGTACAGATGAGTGACATGCATTTAGTGACTGTAAGTTTGTAAGGCATTTATTCGCACAATCCATGCCTGTGGTCATTCTGTGCTGTCCCATGATTGCCAAGGACAGTCACAATGTGACGTGATCATCAGAAGAAATTTGTGATGATGTGGTCCCTACGGGCTATTCCTGCTGCGGCTGCAGTGGGGCGTGGTCCACCTATCTCATCCTTATTCTTATCGTCCTGTGCCTCCGGAACTGGAATCCATGGTGCCTTGCTGCGTACACATATGTTGTGCAACACACAACATGCAACGATCATCTTGCACACGATGTCTGGCCTGTACAGGAGCCATCCACCTGTGGCATCCAGGCACCTGAAACGTGACTTCAATACGCCAAATGCCACGATGCCCCTGGTGCGTTTTTGGGCCGCATTGTACTGCCACTGGGACTGTGTGTTCAGGGCACGGAGGGGTGTCATCATCCAAGCGCAGAGTGCATATCCTTGGTCCCCTGAGACAGTGCAGAGAGACATGAGTCAACAGTTGGTTCTTCATGATGTGTTGGCAGGCTCACTGTGTCATTGGTGTGTGATATGTGTGACTACGTGCTTCCTGTATGACATGAACCTGCCTGTTGCATATGAGCGGCATCAATGTGTAGTACGTAGCCTCACTGCTGCTCCTCCCTCCCCCCCAGCCTATTCACCAGTGTGCACAGCGCGGTTGCATCACCTGCACACCACGGCACACCATTGTCATGCCCGTCTGCGCATGTTCACAAGCCTGACAACGACACAGTGATGTAGTTTGCTGAAAGTGTGCGGCCACGTGCGTGTAGGCCAATGGCAAGGACAGGGCGGACACAGATGTAGGGTACATGCCTGGCCGAATTCACCCTGTGCTTGAGTGTAGACCTCTGGCTCATGCTTTAGAAATAGCGACACACACAAGAGTTGGCATGTATGTTCCCGGACCCCGTGCGGGCTTGCTCACCCTCATGTACCCCTCGGATGAGGCTGCACGCCATGGGCATGCTACGAATCAACATTGCACAATGCGTGACTGTTGGCGCCGACAACACACCAGAGACACAGGCATCAGATGCCTCTTCCTCAAGGCCTAACCTCAACCATGCCCAGAGCCACGTGGCGAAAGACCACACCCCACGCCGTAATGCTGTAATGCTGTACGCCGGTCAAATCATTACGCTCACAGGGGGGTCCGACACAGCCACACATCCAAGGTCTACACCACTGCCTGAGGTGACAAGGTTGCACATGCTGTACACAGCACAATGTGATGTGGTATGGCCCGGGGCCCTCATGCATACATAATGACCACACAGACACAATGAGAAATTGTGTGGTACGGGCACGTGCGCCCGGCACCTTTTATTGCCAGGGTCACACGTCCAGTGACGCCTGTGCTGGATGGGTGTAGGGTAGTGTAAGCTACCCCTCAGGGGTTGGTTGGTGCTGGCAACCACTACAACAGTGATCTGACAATCAGAAGTCCAAAGTACAAACAGCAAGGGTCCATGATTTGAGCTGCACAGAGCTAGTGGCCCAGGATGCACTGCGGCCGGCACAGGCACACCCGCAAGGAACGGTGACTTGTGGTGCACTGAGATAGGCCCCCACGAGAGCTGATCGGGTCCTCGTTGATGTCCTAGGAGAATGTCGCAGAGTGTTACGGGGGACAGTGGAAGATGTCCATCCAGGGCATGATGCAGAGGGCAGAAGCAAGCAGAAACAGGCATAATGGAGGAGATGAATGCTACAGTCTCCTGAATCCCACCAGCTCAGTATCAGCTACATGATAAAGACGACCCCCAGGCCATGGACTCAGATGGCAAAATAGTCCAACGGGAGGGTGCCCATGACTCCCGTGGCAGAGTCAGTGGCACCAGAGCTGGAAGGGGATGCAGTCTTTGATGAGGCATGTACACTGATATCAACTCTGCAATTGACAAATCAAGAGTCAGTTCCAAATGTGTGTCTAACTCGACTGCAGTATGTGCCGGATGCAGGGGTCAGCGTGGGGCAGCCGCTGTGCAGCCAGCTCCTCCTGGATCTCTAACTGGATCTCTAACACACGGCGTTGGAATGGTATGTGGAAAGGTCACCTGGGTGACGGAGGTGGAGGCACCAAAGCAGGGCGGGTGTGCACACTGCGACAATGCCGTGTCCAGGCTGGGACGGACTGGAAAGGATTTGTCTGAGGCCTGCTGGACAGGTGTGTTGGCCTAAGGCAGAAGCCTGCAAGAACCCACAGACACGTGTGGTCGGACTGCTATGCACGGAGTTGGTGGCACCACATCGAAGGGAGTATAGGGATTTAAGCTCTGCCTTAAATATGTACTCTCACATTATGTAATCAAGACTCAGTTCCAAATGTGCAACCTACTTGTCCGCTGTGTATGCCGGTGGAGTGAGTCAACGGGAAGGAGTACTGCGGGCCTTGCTCACGGAGGCCGTGATGGTCTGAGGAGTCTGCAAAGGTCGCGGGCCTCAGGCGTGGAGCTAGCACAGGCACGTGGTGGGCACTCTTGGAGAAACGCCGGTGTCGGCAGGTGAGCAGTGAAGCCTGCATGCGCAGGGGCGAACAAGACTGGTTGGTGGAGCTGTGGCCCGGGCTGCGGCAAGCGCACATGATCACTGGCCCCGCTGCATACGCCGTCGGCCTCGTGGCGGGGTGAGAGGCATCACCCTGGCAGACACGTTGACCATTCCGGAAGAGAACCACACCCAGGGCTATGTGCTTTTTATTCACACCCCTATGCTAGCCTGGCCTACGCCGGGCAAGCCCACTCCGCACACGCTTACAGGGGGGACGTAACAAGCTACATTTCCGAGATCTTCCCCACTAGCTGTGGTGACATGATAGCGTCCACTGTCCACAACACTGCCAACACCAGCATATTATGTCTTCATGTATATGTCTGTGGTCTGCATATTGCAGTCTGTCCAGCACATCCACGCCACACTTGGCAATGTGTGCATTCTCATTCATATGTCACTCGCCTCCTTCGCACATGCCTGGTTGCCACCTACCTCCACATTCTGCTGGTGTGTGGCTGATGTGCCATGCCGTTGGTGGCTCATCTACATGGCTAGCCCAGGTTGCCACAGCAAGTTGTGCTGTTGGGTCTGGTGGGTGGGCATGTTGTATGTGGGTTTGTGACGTGTGTATTGCCAGAGTTGTGGGTTGCATGGATGTGGAGTTGAGGTGTGTGGTGTGTCAAGTTGGCACTTACCAACGAGCACTGCATTTCCGTATGTGCCATCCTGGAAGCGCCGGTTGATGATGGACTATCGGAAGATGTATGAGTCGTGCACACTGCCTGGGCAGTTGGTGAAGACATTGGTGAAGAGTCCCCGGTGGTCCACTACTGCCTGCACATTGAAGGAATGCGTGTGCTTTCTGTTGCGGTAATTGTGTGCAGTGTCGGCAGGGGGGACAAGTAGGACATGTGTGCAGTCAATTGCCCCCAAGACGTGAGGGAATCCAGCTATGGCGTGGAATCTTTGCTTGGTCTCCAGCTGTTCCGGAGCAGTGTGGGGGGAGTATAGGTACTGGGGTACCAGGCTGATGATGGCATCCAGGACAGGTTTGAGGAACTTGGATAGGACTGGCTGTGAAACTCCTCCGACTCTGGCAGTTGTTGGTTGGAATGTCCCATAGGCCAACAGGTGCAGCACAGCCAGCAGCATTGTCTGTGGAGGGATGTTGGTTGTCCGCTGTGTTGGTACTGTCAGCTTGTGGGCAATGATGTTCCAGATACGGAGGATGGTTGACCTTTTGAGCCTGTAGTGGGCAATGACATGCTCTGGTGTTAAGTCTGTGAGGCTGGTGCGTTTCTTGAAGGTCCGCTGTCTTTGTCTGCGCTGCCTCTGTGGTGGTCCGGGGTGGTGCGGTGGGGGTCCATGGGGGGGTAGCGGTCCTGGGGTTGGTGGCGGTGGGTGTTGTGGCCCTGTTGGGGCTCCGAGCTGCATGATGAGTAGCTCCATGGCATCTGTTGAGCGGCCGGTTGTCTTCCGGCTTTGCACAAGGTCAGTGCAGGTGCTAGTTTCCTGCTGCTAATGCGCCTTATTGCCTGTTTTGTGATCTTATTGCCGATCTGGCTGGTCGTTGTGAATGTTGCGGAGTGGTGTTGTCGCAGCTTTTTGCTCAGGAACGCCTACTCTGCATCTCATTAGCGATAGCTGCCGGGGTCATCCGTGGCGATGTTTTTTGAGGATGCTATTGCAGGGAATCTGGTGGTATTGACTGTTTGCACCTGCTTGTGAATGGGGCGGTAATTTTATTGTGACTTTGGCTGCGATAAAGTGCCGTTAACTCGGCGATAGCTCCTTGAGAATATGCCCCTTTGTATTGAACTCAAAAAAAGATATCCATGTGAGTTAATCAGTGAACAGGCAGAAGAGTGAGAGTTGTGTTGCTGGAATGTGGAGTTGAGAACATCCACATTTGTGGGTATTTATAAGTTCCTCTCCAACCCTTTCCAACACGGGAAGATGTTGGAGATTTACACCAAGAGTGAACCCATTTCCATGGTGGGAATGGCAAAGGCCCATTCCCAAAATCGGCTGGTATGTAGAAGGGATTTCTCCATGGGGATATATATTTTCTCAATAAAGAAAAAAAAAAGAAAAAAGGTAGGAAGTGGATTTGCAATTACTTGTTTTCTGCAGGTAAAAATATTCTTCAATATATTTTTGCATTTGAAAATGGAATTCATAAAAGGTTTCCCAGAGTACATGTGAAAAATGGTGACCTCCACATCTGTCCAGGGGTGACCTAGTAAAACCTTTGTCGATTAAAACAAGCATTTGCAATGCAATAGGTATCGCATTTGCAAGAGAGCTAATGGTGGTGTAAATGATAATGTCTTTTACCTTTATTGTTTGGAGTGGATATATGTGGTGTGGAGTGGAATTATGTGGTTGGTATTAAAATCTGAGTTCCTGTGCATTTGAGGCCAATAAAAGTGGGTGACAAGCCTTTCATAGGTCTTGTCCTTCCCCAAATTCCCTGCCAATGGCACATCGTGAGCCAGCCCCAGTAGGAAGGCTCTGAAGCGCTGGGGTACCACCAGCGCACGGGCTGACCCAGGCTCAGCAACCTTAGGCTCTGAATACAGGAGGTCATTCTCCAAATAAATGAAATGTGTTCCGGACTGATCACCGTTGGCCTGGTCTGCAGCCTGCTGCCGCAGACCTATGAGAGAAGGATGTTCTTTCTGCGCCCTGCAGAATTCCTCCCTGGAGGGGCCTCCTTCTTGCTGCCAATGGGTCAGCTCAGGCAGGTCCCCCAGTTCAGCTATTTGTTCCACGGTAGGCTCCAGGGCATCCCCCTCAGGGTCTGCTCCCTCCTGGGCCGTGGGAACTTCAGGGGCCGGTTTCCCGCGCCTCCTGTTCCTTCTCTCTAAGGCCGGTTCCTGGGCCTCTCCCTCAGGCTCCAGGACCTCTTGAGCACCCCTACTGGCTGCCATTGACCGGGTGGTCACGCACGCCCAGTCAGGCAGACCCACCATCCGTAGGTGAGTGCGTTTCTCCACCTTCTCCCAAGGTGAGCTCACCAAGTCATTCACCAACAAACAGTCTACAGGCATGTCGGTTCTCACAGCTACCTGAAGAGTACCAGAGACCCCCTCCCACTCAAAGGGAACCTGAGCCATGGGACACTGGGTCTCAGTGCTGTTGGCGTTCACGACTCGGCAGAATGCATGTGGGACCACCTGCTCTTGAGACACTAGGTGATGCTTGACAGCTGTCACACTGGCTCCTGTATCTCTAAGAGCCCCCACCTTTTTGCCATTGATGGTCACCCACTGCCCATATTTCTTAGTGTTGTTGGGCAGTTGGTTTTCCTGGACCATATCATTGTCTCCTAATGAGACTAAGCCTGGACGTTGAACTACGCTCCGTTCGCGGAGCTTGCGAAGTTTAGGCAACTTCGTGATTCGCACAGAGTGCGAAGTTGCAGATTGCTACGCAATCTAGCACGTAGCGTAGTAGTTTAGCTTCCTCGCGCGCTCAATATTCATTCTCGCACGCGCGGTAACGTCTTACCGTGATTCTGCGATCGCCAACTTGCTTTTCTGTCCGTTCGCGAGCGCCACGAGATTTGTAATATGGCTGCCCAAGCCCGCGAGAGTGTGCGAACGCGAACACTTCATTCGGGCGCTTGAGCTGACTTCCGGCGGCTGTCTTGGTAAGATCGCGATCCCGAACATGCAAAAACTACAATCTGGCAAAGAATATCTCGCGATCTTCATAAAACCTTCTCTAAAATGATCATTTTGCTCAGAAAAACTCCTCAGATTGTGATTTTGCTGTAGTCTTTTGTGTAAGGAGGAGTCCTTTAATTTTTTTAACTCTTTTTTTCAAGAGGAAGGAAGTGCCCCTGAGTCTACAACTTCCTGTTCCTGTCCAGCAGGCTCCTCCCAGTGCTTTGTGCATGTGCTGTTCACTCTGCTGCATCATACAATTGGATTGGATTTATTTGAGGACTTTTTGATTTGAGATTTAATTTACTACAAGTAAGTTGGAGAATTGATGTGTTTGTTTCATTGGGGCTTGTATTACCTACATTTTTCTGGGTTTTTCATTGTTTTTTAAAATTATTGTTGTGGCGGGTGGCCTGTGCTTTCAATAGGGGCCTAGTTGTTTTTCTCTGCGATTTCAGCCAGTAGGGTACCCATGGGTCCATGTTTCGTGGTGTCTGTAGAATTTTCAACATCATGTAGGGCATGGATGGCATAGGATTATTTGAAATGCTAAATGTGGCTGTGGTGTGTTTCACTGTTGGTGTGTGTGTGTGTGAAATACCTTTGTTGGATGTGTGTGCTTGATGTGTAAATTCTTTCCAATCCTTTCGTAGCCCTGTTGATTTTCATTTTTGTATTAAACCTGTGTTGTTTAGCAGGCCTCCTTTGTCCGGTCATATGTTATAGGCCTGCTTCAGTTCATTCTTTTCCATTGCTGTTGTGACTGTGAGTGCCCATGTGGCTTGTGGCAATTTTGTGGTGGTAGTTTAGTAGTCTGTGCTTCTTTTTCCATAAAGGCCTGCATTTCTTTTCTTTGTTCCCCCTGGCTTATGCTTGTTGTTGTGTCCTCCTGGCCATGTGTGTGGCGGCCATTTTGGGAAGGCAGGCATTGTGCTTTTGCCATAGGCTTACATTGACTGTTCCAAGCTTGTGGCCTAGTCTGCCAGTAGGCCCAGAGGTAGTCAGCCTCAAATCTTTGGTGCGTTATTTAAATTTACATTTTGTGTTGTCTGTTGATTTTTTTTTTTTTACACCATGGATGGCTTGGGATTTTATTGCAAAAGGTGTTTTTTTGGGGTGGAATAGCATTTTTTGGGTGTGTGTTAAATAAATAGGGCTTTTTAGCCAGTAGGTAACCCTAGGGATTCAGCTCGCGTACTTTTGGTAACTCTGCACAGCGCGACAACGCGGACATACAGTTTTCGTCATTTTCGTGCTCTCAATATGCATGTTCGCGCACGCGATAAAGCCTTTTTGTACAGTTCGCGATCCCGAACACGCAGCATTTGCAATCTGGCAAACAATATCTCGCGAGCAACATAAATCCTTCTTGAAAACGCTTTTTTTGTGCATTTTGCTAAAAAAACTCCTCAGGTTGTCATTCAGCTGTAGGTTTGGAGCACGGAGAAGCTTTTATTTTTTTGAAAATATTTTTATGAGAGGAAGTAAGTTCTACAGACACTACAACTTCCTGTTCCTGTCCTTTGTAATCACTTTTTGGTTATTTGTGGTGGGTGGCCTGAGCATGTGTGTGGCGGCCATTTTAGGAAGGCAGGCATTGTGCTTTTGCCATAGGCGTACATTGACTGTCTTCCATTTCTTGTTGTTGTGAGTGTGTGGCAGCCATTTTGTGGAGCCATCCTAGCAGTGTGCTTGCTTTTGCCATTCTTCTGTTCCAAGCTTGTGGCCTAGTCTGCCAGTAGGCCCAGAGGTAGTCAGCCTCAAATCTTTGGTGCGTTATTTAAATTTACAGTTTGTGTTGTCTGTTGATTTTTTTTTTTTACACCATGGATGGCTTTGGATTTTATTGCAAAAGGTGTTTTTTTGGGGTGGAATAGCATTTTTTGTGTGTGTGTTAAATAAATAGGACTTTTTAGCCAGTAGGTAACCCTAGGGATTCAGCTCGCGTACTTTTGGTAACTCTGCACAGCGCGACAACGCGGACATACAGTTTTCGTCATTTTCGCGCTCTCAATATGCATGTTCGCGCACACGATAAAGCCTTTTTGTACAGTTCGCGATCCCGAACACGCAGCATTTGCAATCTGGCAAACAATATCTCGCGAGCAACATAAATCCTTCTTGAAAACGCTTTTTTGGTGCATTTTGCTAAAAAAACTCCTCAGGTTGTCATTCAGCTGTAGGTTTGGAGCACGGAGAAGCTTTTATTTTTTTGAAAATATTTTTATGAGAGGAAGTAAGTTCTACAGACACTACAACTTCCTGTTCCTGTCCTTTGTAATCACTTTTTGGTTATTTGTGGTGGGTGGCCTGAGCATGTGTGTGGCGGCCATTTTAGGAAGGCTGGCATTGTGCTTTTGCCGTAGGTGTACATTGACTGTCTTCCATTTCTTGTTGTTGTGGGTGTGTGGCGGCCATTTTGTGGAGCCATCCTAGCAGTGTGCTTGCTTTTGCCATTCTTCTGTTCCAAGCTTGTGGCCTAGTCTGCCAGTAGGCCCAGAGGTAGTCAGCCTCAAATCTTTGGTGCGTTATTTAAATTTACAGTTTGTGTTGTCTGTTGATTTTTTTTCTTTACACCATGGATGGCTTTGGATTTTATTGCAGAAAGGTGTTTTTTTGGGGTGGAATAGCATTTTTTGGGTGTGTGTTAAATAAATAGGACTTTTTAGCCAGTAGGTAACCCTAGGGATACAGCTCGCGTACTTTTGGTAACTCTGCACAGCGCGACAACGCGGACATACAGTTTTCGTCATTTTCGTGCTCTCAATATGCATGTTCGCGCACGCGATAAAGCCTTTTTGTACAGTTCGCGATCCCGAACACGCAGCATTTGCAATCTGGCAAACAATATCTCGCGAGCAACATAAATCCTTCTTGAAAACGCTTTTTTTGTGCATTTTGCTAAAAAAACTCCTCAGGTTGTCATTCAGCTGTAGGTTTGGAGCACGGAGAAGCTTTTATTTTTTTGAAAATATTTTTATGAGAGGAAGTAAGTTCTACAGACACTACAACTTCCTGTTCCTGTCCTTTGTAATCACTTTTTGGTTATTTGTGGTGGGTGGCCTGAGCATGTGTGTGGCGGCCATTTTAGGAAGGCAGGCATTGTGCTTTTGCCATAGGCGTACATTGACTGTCTTCCATTTCTTGTTGTTGTGAGTGTGTGGCAGCCATTTTGTGGAGCCATCCTAGCAGTGTGCTTGCTTTTGCCATTCTTCTGTTCCAAGCTTGTGGCCTAGTCTGCCAGTAGGCCCAGAGGTAGTCAGCCTCAAATCTTTGGTGCGTTATTTAAATTTACAGTTTGTGTTGTCTGTTGATTTTTTTTTTTTACACCATGGATGGCTTTGGATTTTATTGCAAAAGGTGTTTTTTGGGGTGGAATTGCATTTTTTGGGTGTGTGTTAAATACATAGGGCTTTTTAGCCAGTAGGTAACCCTAGGGACACAGACACTACAACTTCCTGTTCCTGTCCTTTGTAATCACTTTTTGGTTATTTGTGGTGGGTGGCCTGAGCATGTGTGTGGCGGCCATTTTAGGAAGGCAGGCATTGTGCTTTTGCCATAGGCGTACATTGACTGTCTTCCATTTCTTGTTGTTGTGAGTGTGGGGCAGCCATTTTGTGGAGCCATCCTAGCAGTGTGCTTGCTTTTGCCATTCTTCTGTTCCAAGCTTGTGGCCTAGTCTGCCAGTAGGCCCAGAGGTAGTCAGCCTCAAATCTTTGGTGCGTTATTTAAATTTACAGTTTGTGTTGTCTGATGATTTTTTTTTTTTTACACCATGGATGGCTTTGGATTTTATTGCAAAAGGTGTTTTTTTGGGGTGGAATAGCATTTTTTGGGTGTGTGTTAAATAAATAGGACTTTTTAGCCAGTAGGTAACCCTAGGGATTCAGCTCGCGTACTTTTGGTAACTCTGCACAGCGCGACAACGCGGACACACAGTTTTCGTCATTTTCGCGCTCTCAATATGCATGTTCGCGCACGCGATAAAGCCTTTTTGTACAGTTCGCGATCCCGAACACGCAGCATTTGCAATCTGGCAAACAATATCTCGCGAGCAACATAAATCCTTCTTGAAAACGCTTTTTTGGTGCATTTTGCTAAAAAAACTCCTCAGGTTGTCATTCAGCTGTAGGTTTGGAGCACGGAGAAGCTTTTATTTTTTTTTAAATATTTTTATGAGAGGAAGTAAGTTCTACAGACACTACAACTTCCTGTTCCTGTCCTTTGTAATCACTTTTTGGTTATTTGTGGTGGGTGGCCTGAGCATGTGTGTGGCGGCCATTTTAGGAAGGCTGGCATTGTGCTTTTGCCATAGGCGTACATTGACTGTCTTCCATTTCTTGTTGTTGTGGGTGTGTGGCGGCCATTTTGTGGAGCCATCCTAGCAGTGTGCTTGCTTTTGCCATTCTTCTGTTCCAAGCTTGTGGCCTAGTCTGCCAGTAGGCCCAGAGGTAGTCAGCCTCAAATCTTTGGTGCGTTATTTAAATTGACAGTTTGTGTTGTCTGTTGATTTTTTTTCTTTACACCATGGATGGCTTTGGATTTTATTGCAGAAAGGTGTTTTTTTGGAGTGGAATAGCATTTTTTGGGTGTGTGTTAAATAAATAGGACTTTTTAGCCAGTAGGTAACCCTAGGGATTCAGCTCGCGTACTTTTGGTAACTCTGCACAGCGCGACAACGCGGACATACAGTTTTCGTCATTTTCGCACTCTCAATATGCATGGTCGCGCACGCGATAAAGCCTTTTTGTACAGTTCGCGATCCCGAACACGCAGCATTTGCAATCTGGCAAACAATATCTCGCGAGCAACATAAATCCTTCTTGAAAACGCTTTTTTGGTGCATTTTGCTAAAAAAACTCCTCAGGTTGTCATTCAGCTGTAGGTTTGGAGCACGGAGAAGCTTTTATTATTTTGAAAATATTTTTATGAGAGGAAGTAAGTTCTACAGACACTACAACTTCCTGTTCCTGTCCTTTGTAATCACTTTTTGGTTATTTGTGATGGGTGGCCTGAGCATGTGTGTGGCGGCCATTTTAGGAAGGCAGGCATTGTGCTTTTGCCATAGGCGTACATTGACTGTCTTCCATTTCTTGTTGTTGTGGGTGTGTGGCGGCCATTTTGTGGAGCCATCCTAGCAGTGTGCTTGCTTTTGCCATTCTTCTGTTCCAAGCTTGTGGCCTAGTCTGCCAGTAGGCCCAGAGGTAGTCAGCCTCAAATCTTTGGTGCGTTATTTAAATTTACAGTTTGTGTTGTCTGTTGATTTTTTTTTTTTACACCATGGATGGCTTTGGATTTTATTGCAAAAGGTGTTTTTTGGGGTGGAATTGCATTTTTTGGGTGTGTGTTAAATACATAGGGCTTTTTAGCCAGTAGGTAACCCTAGGGACACAGACACTACAACTTCCTGTTCCTGTCCTTTGTAATCACTTTTTGGTTATTTGTGGTGGGTGGCCTGAGCATGTGTGTGGCGGCCATTTTAGGAAGGCAGGCATTGTGCTTTTGCCATAGGCGTACATTGACTGTCTTCCATTTCTTGTTGTTGTGAGTGTGTGGCAGCCATTTTGTGGAGCCATCCTAGCAGTGTGCTTGCTTTTGCCATTCTTCTGTTCCAAGCTTGTGGCCTAGTCTGCCAGTAGGCCCAGAGGTAGTCAGCCTCAAATCTTTGGTGCGTTATTTAAATTTACAGTTTGTGTTGTCTGTTGATTTTTTTTTTTTTACACCATGGATGGCTTTGGATTTTATTGCAAAAGGTGTTTTTTTGGGGTGGAATAGCATTTTTTGGGTGTGTGTTAAATAAATAGGACTTTTTAGCCAGTAGGTAACCCTAGGGATTCAGCTCGCGTACTTTTGGTAACTCTGCACAGCGCGACAACGCGGACATACAGTTTTCGTCATTTTCGCACTCTCAATATGCATGGTCGCGCACGCGATAAAGCCTTTTTGTACAGTTCGCGATCCCGAACACGCAGCATTTGCAATCTGGCAAACAATATCTCGCGAGCAACATAAATCCTTCTTGAAAACGCTTTTTTGGTGCGTTTTGCTAAAAAAACTCCTCAGGTTGTCATTCAGCTGTAGGTTTGGAGCACGGAGAAGCTTTTATTATTTTGAAAATATTTTTATGAGAGGAAGTAAGTTCTACAGACACTACAACTTCCTGTTCCTGTCCTTTGTAATCACTTTTTGGTTATTTGTGGTGGGTGGCCTGAGCATGTGTGTGGCGGCCATTTTAGGAAGGCAGGCATTGTGCTTTTGCCATAGGCGTACATTGACTGTCTTCCATTTCTTGTTGTTGTGGGTGTGTGGCGGCCATTTTGTGGAGCCATCCTAGCAGTGTGCTTGCTTTTGCCATTCTTCTGTTCCAAGCTTGTGGCCTAGTCTGCCAGTAGGCCCAGAGGTAGTCAGCCTCAAATCTTTGGTGCGTTATTTAAATTTACAGTTTGTGTTGTCTGTTGATTTTTTTTTTTTACACCATGGATGGCTTTGGATTTTATTGCAAAAGGTGTTTTTTGGGGTGGAATTGCATTTTTTGGGTGTGTGTTAAATACATAGGGCTTTTTAGCCAGTAGGTAACCCTAGGGACACAGACACTACAACTTCCTGTTCCTGTCCTTTGTAATCACTTTTTGGTTATTTGTGGTGGGTGGCCTGAGCATGTGTGTGCGGCCATTTTAGGAAGGCAGGCATTGTGCTTTTGCCATAGGCGTACATTGACTGTCTTCCATTTCTTGTTGTTGTGGGTGTGTGGCGGCCATTTTGTGGAGCCATCCTAGCAGTGTGCTTGCTCTTGCCATTCTGTTCCAAGCTTGTGGCCTAGTCTGCCAGTAGTCCCAGAGGTAGTCAGCCTCAAATCTTTGGTGCGTTATTTAAATTTACAGTTTGTGTTGACTGTTGATTTTTTTTTTTTACACCATGGATGGCTTTGGATTTTATTGCAAAAGGTGTTTTTTTGGGGTGGAATAGCATTTTTTGGGTGTGTGTTAAATAAATAGGACTTTTTAGCCAGTAGGTAACCCTAGGGATTCAGCTCGCGTACTTTTGGTAACTCTGCACAGCGCGACAACGCGGACATACAGTTTTCGTCATTTTCGCGCTCTCAATATGCATGTTCGCGCACGCGATAAAGCCTTTTTGTACAGTTCGCGATCCCGAACACGCAGCATTTGCAATCTGGCAAACAATATCTCGCAAGCAACATAAATCCTTCTTGAAAACGCTTTTTTGGTGCATTTTGCTAAAAAAACTCCTCAGGTTGTCATTCAGCTGTAGGTTTGGAGCACGGAGAAGCTTTTATTTTTTTAAAAATATTTTTATGAGAGGAAGTAAGTTCTACAGACACTACAACTTCCTCTTCCTGTCCTTTGTAATCACTTTTTGGTTATTTGTGGTGGGTGGCCTGAGCATGTGTGTGGCGGCCATTTTAGGAAGGCTGGCATTGTGCTTTTGCCATAGGCGTACATTGACTGTCTTCCATTTCTTGTTGTTGTGGGTGTGTGGCGGCCATTTTGTGGAGCCATCCTAGCAGTGTGCTTGCTTTTGCCATTCTTCTGTTCCAAGCTTGTGGCCTAGTCTGCCAGTAGGCCCAGAGGTAGTCAGCCTCAAATCTTTGGTGCGTTATTTAAATTTACAGTTTGTGTTGTCTGTTGATTTTTTTTCTTTACACCATGGATGGCTTTGGATTTTATTGCAAAAGGTGTTTTTTTGGGGTGGAATAGCATTTTTTGGGTGTGTGTTAAATAAATAGGACTTTTTAGCCAGTAGGTAACCCTAGGGATTCAGCTCGCGTACTTTTGGTAACTCTGCACAGCGCGACAACGCGGACATACAGTTTCCGTCATTTTCGCACTCTCAATATGCATGTTCGCGCACGCGATAAAGCCTTTTTGTACAGTTCGCGATCCCGAACACGCAGCATTTGCAATCTGGCAAACAATATTTCGCGAGCAACATAAATCCTTCTTGAAAACGCTTTTTTGGTGCATTTTGCTAAAAAAACTCCTCAGGTTGTCATTCAGCTGTAGGTTTGGAGCACGGAGAAGCTTTTATTTTTTTGAAAATATTTTTATGAGAGGAAGTAAGTTCTACAGACACTACAACTTCCTGTTCCTGTCCTTTGTAATCACTTTTTGGTTATTTGTGGTGGGTGGCCTGAGCATGTGTGTGGCGGCCATTTTAGGAAGGCAGGCATTGTGCTTTTGCCATAGGCGTACATTGACTGTCTTCCATTTCTTGTTGTTGTGGGTGTGTGGCGGCCATTTTGTGGAGCCATCCTAGCAGTGTGCTTGCTTTTGCCATTCTTCTGTTCCAAGCTTGTGGCCTAGTCTGCCAGTAGGCCCAGAGGTAGTCAGCCTCAAATCTTTGGTGCATTATTTAAATTTACAGTTTGTGTTGTCTGTTGATTTTTTTTTTTTACACCATGGATGGCTTTGGATTTTATTGCAAAAGGTGTTTTTTTGGGGTGGAATTGCATTTTTTGGGTGTGTGTTAAATACATAGGGCTTTTTAGCCAGTAGGTAACCCTAGGGACACAGACACTACAACTTCCTGTTCCTGTCCTTTGTAATCACTTTTTGGTTATTTGTGGTGGGTGGCCTGAGCATGTGTGTGGCGGCCATTTTAGGAAGGCAGGCATTGTGCTTTTGCCATAGGCGTACATTGACTGTCTTCCATTTCTTGTTGTTGTGGGTGTGTGGCGGCCATTTTGTGGAGCCATCCTAGCAGTGTGCTTGCTCTTGCCATTCTGTTCCAAGCTTGTGGCCTAGTCTGCCAGTAGTCCCAGAGGTAGTCAGCCTCAAATCTTTGGTGCGTTATTTAAATTTACAGTTTGTGTTGACTGTTGATTTTTTTTTTTTACACCATGGATGGCTTTGGATTTTATTGCAAAAGGTGTTTTTTTGGGGTGGAATAGCATTTTTTGGGTGTGTGTTAAATAAATAGGGCTTTTTAGCCAGTAGGTAACCCTAGGGATTCAGCTCGCGTACTTTTGGTAACTCTGCACAGCGCGACAACGCGGACATACAGTTTTCGTCATTTTCGCACTCTCAATATGCATGGTCGCGCACGCGATAAAGCCTTTTTGTACAGTTCGCGATCCCGAACACGCAGCATTTGCAATCTGGCAAACAATATCTCGCGAGCAACATAAATCCTTCTTGAAAACGCTTATTTGGTGCATTTTGCTAAAAAAACTCCTCAGGTTGTCATTCAGCTGTAGGTTTGGAGCACGGAGAAGCTTTTATTATTTTGAAAATATTTTTATGAGAGGAAGTAAGTTCTACAGACACTACAACTTCCTGTTCCTGTCCTTTGTAATCACTTTTTGGTTATTTGTGGTGGGTGGCCTGAGCATGTGTGTGGCGGCCATTTTAGGAAGGCAGGCATTGTGCTTTTGCCATAGGCGTACATTGACTGTCTTCCATTTCTTGTTGTTGTGAGTGTGGGGCAGCCATTTTGTGGAGCCATCCTAGCAGTGTGCTTGCTTTTGCCATTCTTCTGTTCCAAGCTTGTGGCCTAGTCTGCCAGTAGGCCCAGAGGTAGTCAGCCTCAAATCTTTGGTGCGTTATTTAAATTTACAGTTTGTGTTGTCTGATGATTTTTTTTTTTTTACACCATGGATGGCTTTGGATTTTATTGCAAAAGGTGTTTTTTTGGGGTGGAATAGCATTTTTTGGGTGTGTGTTAAATAAATAGGACTTTTTAGCCAGTAGGTAACCCTAGGGATTCAGCTCGCGTACTTTTGGTAACTCTGCACAGCGCGACAACGCAGACACACAGTTTTCGTCATTTTCGCGCTCTCAATATGCATGTTCGCGCACGCGATAAAGCCTTTTTGTACAGTTCGCGATCCCGAACACGCAGCATTTGCAATCTGGCAAACAATATCTCGCGAGCAACATAAATCCTTCTTGAAAACGCTTTTTTGGTGCATTTTGCTAAAAAAACTCCTCAGGTTGTCATTCAGCTGTAGGTTTGGAGCACGGAGAAGCTTTTATTTTTTTTTAAATATTTTTATGAGAGGAAGTAAGTTCTACAGACACTACAACTTCCTGTTCCTGTCCTTTGTAATCACTTTTTGGTTATTTGGGGTGGGTGGCCTGAGCATGTGTGTGGCGGCCATTTTAGGAAGGCTGGCATTGTGCTTTTGCCATAGGCGTACATTGACTGTCTTCCATTTCTTGTTGTTGTGGGTGTGTGGCGGCCATTTTGTGGAGCCATCCTAGCAGTGTGCTTGCTTTTGCCATTCTTCTGTTCCAAGCTTGTGGCCTAGTCTGCCAGTAGGCCCAGAGGTAGTCAGCCTCAAATCTTTGGTGCGTTATTTAAATTTACAGTTTGTGTTGTCTGTTGATTTTTTTTCTTTACACCATGGATGGCTTTGGATTTTATTGCAGAAAGGTGTTTTTTTGGAGTGGAATAGCATTTTTTGGGTGTGTGTTAAATAAATAGGACTTTTTAGCCAGTAGGTAACCCTAGGGATTCAGCTCGCGTACTTTTGGTAACTCTGCACAGCGCGACAACGCGGACATACAGTTTTCGTCATTTTCGCACTCTCAATATGCATGGTCGCGCACGCGATAAAGCCTTTTTGTACAGTTCGCGATCCCGAACACGCAGCATTTGCAATCTGGCAAACAATATCTCGCGAGCAACATAAATCCTTCTTGAAAACGCTTTTTTGGTGCATTTTGCTAAAAAAACTCCTCAGGTTGTCATTCAGCTGTAGGTTTGGAGCACGGAGAAGCTTTTATTATTTTGAAAATATTTTTATGAGAGGAAGTAAGTTCTACAGACACTACAACTTCCTGTTCCTGTCCTTTGTAATCACTTTTTGGTTATTTGTGGTGGGTGGCCTGAGCATGTGTGTGGCGGCCATTTTAGGAAGGCAGGCATTGTGCTTTTGCCATAGGCGTACATTGACTGTCTTCCATTTCTTGTTGTTGTGGGTGTGTGGCGGCCATTTTGTGGAGCCATCCTAGCAGTGTGCTTGCTTTTGCCATTCTTCTGTTCCAAGCTTGTGGCCTAGTCTGCCAGTAGGCCCAGAGGTAGTCAGCCTCAAATCTTTGGTGCGTTATTTAAATTTACAGTTTGTGTTGTCTGTTGATTTTTTTTCTTTACACCATGGATGGCTTTGGATTTTATTGCAAAAGGTGTTTTTTTGGGGTGGAATAGCATTTTTTGGGTGTGTGTTAAATAAATAGGACTTTTTAGCCAGTAGGTAACCCTAGGGATTCAGCTCGCGTACTTTTGGTAACTCTGCACAGCGCGACAACGCGGACATACAGTTTTCGTCATTTTCGCACTCTCAATATGCATGTTCGCGCACGCGATAAAGCCTTTTTGTACAGTTCGCGATCCCGAACACGCAGCATTTGCAATCTGGCAAACAATATCTCGCGAGCAACATAAATCCTTCTTGAAAACGCTTTTTTGGTGCATTTTGCTAAAAAAACTCCTCAGGTTGTCATTCAGCTGTAGGTTTGGAGCACGGAGAAGCTTTTATTTTTTTGAAAATATTTTTATGAGAGGAAGTAAGTTCTACAGACACTACAACTTCCTGTTCCTGTCCTTTGTAATCACTTTTTGGTTATTTGTGGTGGGTGGCCTGAGCATGTGTGTGGCGGCCATTTTAGGAAGGCAGGCATTGTGCTTTTGCCATAGGCGTACATTGACTGTCTTCCATTTCTTGTTGTTGTGAGTGTGTGGCAGCCATTTTGTGGAGCCATCCTAGCAGTGTGCTTGCTTTTGCCATTCTTCTGTTCCAAGCTTGTGGCCTAGTCTGCCAGTAGGCCCAGAGGTAGTCAGCCTCAAATCTTTGGTGCGTTATTTAAATTTACAGTTTGTGTTGTCTGTTGATTTTTTTTTTTTACACCATGGATGGCTTTGGATGTTATTGCAAAAGGTGTTTTTTGGGGTGGAATTGCATTTTTTTGGGTGTGTGTTAAATACATAGGGCTTTTTAGCCAGTAGGTAACCCTAGGGACACAGACACTACAACTTCCTGTTCCTGTCCTTTGTAATCACTTTTTGGTTATTTGTGGTGGGTGGCCTGAGCATGTGTGTGGCGGCCATTTTAGGAAGGCAGGCATTGTGCTTTTGCCATAGGCGTACATTGACTGTCTTCCATTTCTTGTTGTTGTGAGTGTGGGGCAGCCATTTTGTGGAGCCATCCTAGCAGTGTGCTTGCTTTTGCCATTCTTCTGTTCCAAGCTTGTGGCCTAGTCTGCCAGTAGGCCCAGAGGTAGTCAGCCTCAAATCTTTGGTGCGTTATTTAAATTTACAGTTTGTGTTGTCTGATGATTTTTTTTTTTTTACACCATGGATGGCTTTGGATTTTATTGCAAAAGGTGTTTTTTTGGGGTGGAATAGCATTTTTTGGGTGTGTGTTAAATAAATAGGACTTTTTAGCCAGTAGGTAACCCTAGGGATTCAGCTCGCGTACTTTTGGTAACTCTGCACAGCGCGACAACGCGGACACACAGTTTTCGTCATTTTCGCGCTCTCAATATGCATGTTCGCGCACGCGATAAAGCCTTTTTGTACAGTTCGCGATCCCGAACACGCAGCATTTGCAATCTGGCAAACAATATCTCGCGAGCAACATAAATCCTTCTTGAAAACGCTTTTTTGGTGCATTTTGCTAAAAAAACTCCTCAGGTTGTCATTCAGCTGTAGGTTTGGAGCACGGAGAAGCTTTTATTTTTTTTTAAATATTTTTATGAGAGGAAGTAAGTTCTACAGACACTACAACTTCCTGTTCCTGTCCTTTGTAATCACTTTTTGGTTATTTGTGGTGGGTGGCCTGAGCATGTGTGTGGCGGCCATTTTAGGAAGGCTGGCATTGTGCTTTTGCCATAGGCGTACATTGACTGTCTTCCATTTCTTGTTGTTGTGGGTGTGTGGCGGCCATTTTGTGGAGCCATCCTAGCAGTGTGCTTGCTTTTGCCATTCTTCTGTTCCAAGCTTGTGGCCTAGTCTGCCAGTAGGCCCAGAGGTAGTCAGCCTCAAATCTTTGGTGCGTTATTTAAATTTACAGTTTGTGTTGTCTGTTGATTTTTTTTCTTTACACCATGGATGGCTTTGGATTTTATTGCAGAAAGGTGTTTTTTTGGAGTGGAATAGCATTTTTTGGGTGTGTGTTAAATAAATAGGACTTTTTAGCCAGTAGGTAACCCTAGGGATTCAGCTCGCGTACTTTTGGTAACTCTGCACAGCGCGACAACGCGGACATACAGTTTTCGTCATTTTCGCACTCTCAATATGCATGGTCGCGCACGCGATAAAGCCTTTTTGTACAGTTCGCGATCCCGAACACGCAGCATTTGCAATCTGGCAAACAATATCTCGCGAGCAACATAAATCCTTCTTGAAAACGCTTTTTTGGTGCATTTTGCTAAAAAAACTCCTCAGGTTGTCATTCAGCTGTAGGTTTGGAGCACGGAGAAGCTTTTATTATTTTGAAAATATTTTTATGAGAGGAAGTAAGTTCTACAGACACTACAACTTCCTGTTCCTGTCCTTTGTAATCACTTTTTGGTTATTTGTGGTGGGTGGCCTGAGCATGTGTGTGGCGGCCATTTTAGGAAGGCAGGCATTGTGCTTTTGCCATAGGCGTACATTGACTGTCTTCCATTTCTTGTTGTTGTGGGTGTGTGGCGGCCATTTTGTGGAGCCATCCTAGCAGTGTGCTTGCTTTTGCCATTCTTCTGTTCCAAGCTTGTGGCCTAGTCTGCCAGTAGGCCCAGAGGTAGTCAGCCTCAAATCTTTGGTGCGTTATTTAAATTTACAGTTTGTGTTGTCTGTTGATTTTTTTTCTTTACACCATGGATGGCTTTGGATTTTATTGCAAAAGGTGTTTTTTTGGGGTGGAATAGCATTTTTTGGGTGTGTGTTAAATAAATAGGACTTTTTAGCCAGTAGGTAACCCTAGGGATTCAGCTCGCGTACTTTTGGTAACTCTGCACAGCGCGACAACGCGGACATACAGTTTTCGTCATTTTCGCACTCTCAATATGCATGTTCGCGCACGCGATAAAGCCTTTTTGTACAGTTCGCGATCCCGAACACGCAGCATTTGCAATCTGGCAAACAATATCTCGCGAGCAACATAAATCCTTCTTGAAAACGCTTTTTTGGTGCATTTTGCTAAAAAAACTCCTCAGGTTGTCATTCAGCTGTAGGTTTGGAGCACGGAGAAGCTTTTATTTTTTTGAAAATATTTTTATGAGAGGAAGTAAGTTCTACAGACACTACAACTTCCTGTTCCTGTCCTTTGTAATCACTTTTTGGTTATTTGTGGTGGGTGGCCTGAGCATGTGTGTGGCGGCCATTTTAGGAAGGCAGGCATTGTGCTTTTGCCATAGGCGTACATTGACTGTCTTCCATTTCTTGTTGTTGTGGGTGTGTGGCGGCCATTTTGTGGAGCCATCCTAGCAGTGTGCTTGCTTTTGCCATTCTTCTGTTCCAAGCTTGTGGCCTAGTCTGCCAGTAGGCCCAGAGGTAGTCAGCCTCAAATCTTTGGTGCATTATTTAAATTTACAGTTTGTGTTGTCTGTTGATTTTTTTTTTTTACACCATGGATGGCTTTGGATTTTATTGCAAAAGGTGTTTTTTTGGGGTGGAATTGCATTTTTTGGGTGTATGTTAAATACATAGGGCTTTTTAGCCAGTAGGTAACCCTAGGGACACAGACACTATAACTTCCTGTTCCTGTCCTTTGTAATCACTTTTTGGTTATTTGTGGTGGGTGGCCTGAGCATGTGTGTGGCGGCCATTTTAGGAAGGCAGGCATTGTGCTTTTGCCATAGGCGTACATTGACTGTCTTCCATTTCTTGTTGTTGTGGGTGTGTGGCGGCCATTTTGTGGAGCCATCCTAGCAGTGTGCTTGCTCTTGCCATTCTGTTCCAAGCTTGTGGCCTAGTCTGCCAGTAGTCCCAGAGGTAGTCAGCCTCAAATCTTTGGTGCGTTATTTAAATTTACAGTTTGTGTTGACTGTTGATTTTTTTTTTTTACACCATGGATGGCTTTGGATTTTATTGCAAAAGGTGTTTTTTTGGGGTGGAATAGCATTTTTTGGGTGTGTGTTAAATAAATAGGGCTTTTTAGCCAGTAGGTAACCCTAGGGATTCAGCTCGCGTACTTTTGGTAACTCTGCACAGCGCGACAACGCAGACTTACAGTTTGTCATTTTCGCGCTCTCAATATGCGTGTTCGCGCTCGCGATAAAGCCTTTTTGTACAGTTCGCGATCCCAAACACGCAGCATTTGCAATCTGGCAAACAATATCTCGCGAGCAACATAAATCCTTCTCGAAAACGCTTTTTTTGTGCATTTTGCTAAAAAAACTCCTCAGGTTGTCATTCAGCTGTAGGTTTGGAGCACGGAGAAGCTTTTATTTTTTTGAAAATATTTTTATGAGGGGAAGTTCCACAGACACTACAACTTCCTGTTCCTGTCCTTTGTAATCACTTTTTGGTTATTTGTGGTGGGTGGCCTGAGAATGTGTGTGGCGGCCATTTTAGGAAGGCAGGCATTGTGCTTTTGCCATAGGCGTATATTGACTGTCTTCCATTTCTTGTTGTTGTGGTTGTGTGGCCATCCAAGCAGTGTGCTTGCTTTTGCCATTCTTCTGTTCCAAGCTTGTGGCCTAGTCTGCCAGTAGGCCCAGAGGTAGTCAGCCTCAAATCTTTGGTGCGTTATTTAAATTTACAGTTTGTGTTGTCTGTTGATGTTTTTTTTTTACACCATGGATGGCTTTGGATTTTATTGCAAAAGGTGTTTTTTGGGGTGGAATAGCATTTTTTGGGTGTTTGTTAAATAAATAGGGCTTTTTAGCCAGTAGGTAACCCTAGGGATTCAGCCCGCGTACTTTTGGTAACTCTGCACAGCACAACAACGCGGACTTACAGTTTCCGTAATTTTCGCGCTCTCAATATGCGTGTTCGCGCACGCGATAAAGCCTTTTTGTACAGTTTGCGATCCCGAACATGCAGCATTTGCAATCTCGCAAACAATATCTCGCGAGCAACATATATCCTTCTCGAAAACGCTGATTTTGTGCATTTTGCTAAAAAAACTACTCAGGTTGTCATTCAGCTGTAGTTTTGGAGCATGGAGAAGCTTTTATTTTTTTAAAAATAATTTTGAGAGAGGAAGTAAGTCCCACAGAGACTACAACTTCCTGTTCCTGTCATTTGTAATCACTTTGGTATATTTGTGGTGGGTGGCCTGAGCATGTGTGGCGGCCATTTTGCGGAGGCAGGCATTGTGCTTTTTGCATAGGCCTCCAAGCTTGTGGCCTAGTCGTACAGTAGGCCCAGGGGTACTACTCATCACTCATCACGGGTGCATGGAATTTAAACAACAGTTTTTGTGTTGTGCGTTAAATTTCAACATCATGTATGGCTTTGAATTGAATTGCAAAATGTGGCCTTTACTTTTTTACGGGGTAGATTTCACTTTTTGGGTGTTGTAAATAAATGCTTTTAGTTTTTGTGTATATGTTTGTTGTTGTTGCTCCCTGATGCTGCATCCATCCCATAAGATGCACAAATTTTTATTTAGGGCAAACATGCTAGACTACATTTATGTTTTTGTTCTTTGCTATTCTTCTTCCTGATTGTACACTGTACAGATACAACAGGATCCCTGGCCTTGTCAGTCTCTTAATGGCTGGCTATACTGTTGTTGTTCACTGACTTCATAAAATGTAATAATTGTGACCACCCACCAGACACTAATAAGTTATATATTATATTATGGCTTTTTTGCTTTTAGGTGCACAAAAGACAGAGGAGGTGTGTCATCATCATCCACCGTTGTGGTGCCAGACCAACGTCCTGCCGCTGTACACAACGTGACGTGTGAGTGACCTGACCAGGCATCTCTGCAACTTGTGCAACTGAGTGCGGTTTTGACATCTGTTGAAGATGCCCCCAAAGAAAGCAGGTAGCAGGTCCTCCGGTACCAAGAGAGTTGCCATGGAGAAGAAGGAACAGAAGAAGAAGGAAGTGTTACTTAAGTCTGGTGTGCCTCCCAAAACCTTTTTTGGTACACCAAAAATGACGCCTGCAGCAGCGGTGTCGGGGGGCCAAGCTGGGGGCAGCACCTCCACATCAGTGGGCCCAACCCACCAACACAGGCCCAAGCAGATGAGTGTGGAAGAGGTAGCCAGCCTTATGGTGGAAAGCAGTGATGCCGAGCCTGAACTAAACTTATCGCTATCTCAAAGTAGTACACAATCAACGCAGTAGGGAACACAGCAGATAAGTGGTCAACAGCCGCAGCCACCGCCCGCAATAGTAGCTGTTGTTCCTCCTGAAGTAGGGGCAGTTCAGGAAATTGAGCCTCATACAGAGGAAGAAGAGGAAGCCACTCCTTTAGAAGTTCCATTTGCTTCCAAATCCCCAGCAAGGAAAAGGAGGGTTAGTACATCAAGTTCTTCACCAAGCCCCCCTTCTGAGGATCTAGATGCCACTTGGAAGCCACAAACTGAGTCTGAGAGGGAAACACATCACAAGAGCAGGCATGGGAAAAGGAAGGTTCCAGAAAGCCTTACACTTATGGATGTTGATGTAGAAGAGCAGGATGATGATGAGCCAGTCATCACAAACATCACTCCCGGGCCTGAGGAGATGGAGACCAAGATTTTTACACTATCCAAAATGGCTGCGAGGGATGTAGCACGCATACCTCCAACACAGGTAACACCAACACGACCTCCAGCTTCCATATTTAAATTAGCAAAGGGCCGGCAGCGTCCTACATCTAGCACAAGTACCACCTCAGCAGAAGTAGGTAGTGGTACTGCACAGAGTCAAATTAAACACACACCCTCCAGTTCATCCGGCATTGGAAGTGGGAGTGGCACCTCCAGCAGGAGACAAAAGTTAAGCTCCCCAGTGTGGGACTTCTTTACGGTTAGCGGAAAGGAGGAGAACATTGCTATATGCTCCGTTTGTCATACCTCTGTTAGTCGTGGTAAGCTTGGTACAAACTATGGTACCGGAGGCCAAATGACCCATCTGTAAAAACACCACGCAATCCAGTGGGAGGAGCACCTTAGTCTTATCAAAAGTGGAACCATTGCTGTTGGGCATAAACGAGTAGAAAGTCCGCTCACGGTGGAACAGGAAGAAGAGGGAGACATTCTCTGTGGTAGTGGTACACAAAGTAGCCCTGTCCCCAGCACTGCAGTGGTAACGCCCACATCCTCAGCCACATCTCATTGGCACAAGAGTAAGAGTCAGCCTGAGACACCAAGGAGTACTGCTGGCCAAAAAAGTGTGACGTTGACCACAGGAAGGAATACCATGCAGCCTACCATTCTTAGCATGTTTAGTAGGCCGGAGGGGCAGTACGAACGCAACCACCCAATAGCACGTTTGTACAATGCAAAGCTGGATAAAATGTTAGCACTGGACCTTCTCCCTTTTTCTTTTGTTGAAGGGGTGGGTTTTCTTGAATTTGTGACCACGATCTGCCCAAAATGGAAAGTTCCCAGCCGCTACTATTTCGCAAGAGTTGCTGTTCCAGCACTACATCACGACGTGCTGGAATTGCTTGGAAGAGCCTTAAAACAGAGTGCTGTTCAGAGTATACACCTGACAACAGACATGTGGACCAGTTGCCAAGCGACTGATTACATGTGCATCACTGCACACTGGGTCTCTTTTTTGGGTGTTAAAGATAAGATATCTGACGGTGTTGTTGACACCGCTGAGATTTTTAAAGACACTCGCAAACATGCAACTGTAGCCATGTTTGCTATGGAGAAATCTCATACTGCTGCAAACATTTTGGATGAGTTTAACAGCAAGGTGTTTGAGTGGCTGCGACCAAGAGGGCTTACCATTGGTTTTGTTGCCACGGACAATGGCAGTAATGTAGTTAGGGCCATGAAAGATGGTGGCTATTTCAGGGTGCCATGTTTGGCACACTGCATTAACATTGTTGTTCAGAACTTTCTGAAAAATGAAAGCAAAGTCAGCAGCTTACTGACCACCTGCAGAAGAATATGCACACATTTCAACCATTCTTTTAAAGCCCGGAAGCAGCTGAGGGTCATTCAACGTGAGCATAAAATGCCAGTCAAAGCACTCATCCAGGAGGTGCCAACACGTTGGAACTCAACGTATTACATGCTTGAGCGTCTGTTTGAGCAGTACATACCACTTAATGCTTATGTCATGAAAAGGTCAGGGGATCCTACTGTGAAAGGCATGACAGTTTAGATGGCCCAATGGGACCTCGTCAAATGCCTGACAGAGATGCTACTTCCTTTTGAGGTCTTCACACGTTAAGTGAGCAGGGAGGACTGTACTATGGGCCAAGCTATCCCATTGTTGTACATGCTAGAGCAAGAGCTGAAGGAGGTGTTAGAAATGTACGCAGGTGTGGATGACAAAGTAGACGCATATTATTTGGCAGACACCTTAGTCGCTCGCTTATCTGACAATACAAGGATTCAAAATAACATTGTGTCACATCCACATTACATTACTGCCTCAATTTTGGATCCACGTTACAAATTATTGCTGCGCAGTAATGAAGTAATTCCTTTTTCAGAAGTGGATGTTGCCCAGTACAAAACTTTGATAGCTGAGGAAGCCACTGACTTTGAAAATGAAAGGATCTTAATTAGAGGCCCGCCCCCCCAGGGCAGAAAAAGTACTGCAGGGCACCCACAGTCAAGTTCTACTTCAGAGTCCAAGAGCAGTGCGTTTGCCTCCCAGCAGTCAACAACACTGCCAGCAATAACATCAACAGCACCAACAGGATCATCAGGCACATTTAAAAAAACTGCAGGTGATTGGTTTCTATGGAAAGGGTATTGTACGTCCATGACTGATGCAAAGGCAAAAGAGGCCCAGGAAATCGGAGCACCCCTGAACATTGAGCGGATGGTTCAGGCCTATCTAGATGACACAACAGAGGTCTTCATGGAGCAAAGCCCATTGGTGTATTGGTATGGGAAAAGAAGCCAATGGCCAGTGCTCAGCAGGCTGGCGATAAAGTATGTGGCTTGCCCTGTTGCAAGTGTCTCTTCAGAGCGTGTTTTCAGTGCTGCTGGTGCCATTGTTACTGTCAAAAGGACCAGTCTCTCGCCCAAAACCATTGAGAGGTTAACCATGATCAAAATGAATCAACACTTTATACCACCGGAGTACAAAATACGTGAATCACAGCAGGAAGAGGAGAGCGACTTCGATGACATAAGTAGTGGGTTGTTAGACGTACTTCTGTCCGAACCACCAGAGTTTGAGGATGAGCTCCTCTTCCCTGACAACTAGGCTTTCAAATTGTTCTCCCTTCCTTTATTTGTGTGTGATTGTGTATCTGTTTTTCTGGTTCAAAATCTAATCACAACAAATCCATCAACAGTCTCCTCTTTTTATTTCCCTATTGGAGTTGCACATCTGTGCATAACTGTCCACTCCACTCCTCAGGGTCCTGCGCCATCTTCCTTACTCTCCCTAAGTACATTTCAAGCAAGCCAGACATTGGATGGAGATGGAGAATAGTACAATACATGTTGCCTCTAACAGTCCCTCCATAAGAAGTGAAACGTGACTCCAGCTATATTCCATTTTGTTTCCAAGCCGAAAGAAACTCATCACTGACTGCCAGAAGGCTAGGCAGGCATCAGATCAGACAGCCAAAGAGAACACCAAGACAGGTAATGAGTGATTATTGTGAATGATGGTGGCATGCATTGCATTGGATGCTGGCTGACTACGAATAATTGTGCATTAAGTAGAACTATACTAGTTTATCGACAAAGTAAAAGTGACTCAGGTGTGGTGACAGTTAGGGTTTCCTTGTTGTTTAATAATAACCACATTGTACTCCTACCACTGCAGGTGCCGGCCAATATCCGTTGCAATTTTGTAATATGGAATATATTATAAACTTAATCAGTCACTACAGACTGAGTTGGTGTTGGAGAATACGTACCACACGGTCATCATCATGATGCTGCTGAGCATACTATCTTTGCACACAGTCAGTTGGATCGGAGAAAATTGATGGAATAACTGCGTTTCATGGCCTGACTTAAAAGGTAAACAGTTTGAACAAGAACCACAGCAGACCTAGGCTAGATGTCCGTGTAGTGGTGTGGACTGGAGTAGAGTGTAGTGGTATGAGGGACACTGGCGCATTGATTTAGTCACTTCATTTGGAAAATGCTAGGTTGCTGCAGTGCATTTGACATTTCTCTGGCTCGGTCAAAATGTAAGTAAGGGGTAGGGTGCCTGGCCTGTGCCGCGGTTCTCCTGTTCTGTGGTTGTGCTGGCTCCTGAGTCCTGTCCCGTTGTTGTTGTACCTTTATGCTGTAGAGTAAACAATATGTATCCTATCCAAGCTGCCTCAATCTGAAAGTGTTCTCTCCAGAGTGTTGTCTTCTCGTCTTGCACTCCACTGTAATTGAGTTTATTGTTTTAAATGCAGTAATTTTTCAATACCCCGTTTGTTTTTCCATCTACACTTACAGGCCGGCCTTTAACCTGTGCTATAGTGGGAGAAACGACTCACACTTAGCTTACCAATCCGCATCAGGCAGGCAGTGGTACCCAAGATTGATGTGCGGAGTGTCCATGGAAGGGAGGACCAAGAGGAATGACGAGAATGATGCAACTCCACATTTGGACCAGGATAATACAGTAACTTTAGTATCATTCATCATTCGTCTTTAAATGTATTTGATTGTTTTTTTCTCTTCAATCATTACGACTGTGTGTTGTGGTTTGTTTGGTAATTGATCCCTACAACTATTTTTTAATTTCCTTTGCTAGCTTGAAAAATAAAAGTAAGCCCGGTACAGCATCTAATTGGGTTCGGTCTGAGCTCTGAGGGCGGCAGACAGGCAAGGCAAATTTCAATTTCTTCCCTGACTGTACTGTCTCATTGGGTAATAGTAGTTATAGTAAGTACAACTCATTATCATTAACCATCAAGTTCTCTTCCTCAGCATGCATGCATTTGCTTTTTATCACTTTATACTTTGATTTCTTTGATAATGGATCATGGTTGTCTTACAAGATTGTGTTTTACTTTTGTTGTGTCCATGCATACTGTCTGTTTTTCTTTCTCAAACCTTTCCCAAAACCCCACTTCCCATCCATTCATCAATCCCTAACCCCCTTCCCCCGGGCTGTGTGATTTATATTGAGGTGTGATGTGATGCTAAATGTACACCAATTGATCACACGCTTGCTGGGGCAGATGTGGTGAAAGCAACACTAATTGAATTTCAACTAAGGCAGGACAAGGATCTTCTTCTGCTTGCCCACCCATGCTGTAGTTTACTTTGTGTTCTGTTCTACTACTCCTCCCACAGTCTCTCAGTCAAGTGACTTTCTATTTCTTTTTTCAAATGCTATTGCCAGTGTCTACTACTACCACCACAATAATGGCATCTTGTCCGTTAATTTGGGAAACCAACCATGCAGCCCTCAGTGTGCCGAACTTCATCATCAATCACAGGTAAGATAAGTTTGGTGGGAGGTATGGACTAGGAGAAGAGACTGACAGTACTATTATGACAATTAAAAATAAGTCAGTGAGGGGTACTGCATCTATCGGTTTGTGTGTTACAAAATTGGCAGATCTTTTAAATCAAACACTGGCTGTGGGCATGCAGCAGCACGGAAACAAAGTAACAAACCATGTAACTTAGATTGAATTCGGAAATCTGTAACCCGCCACAAAACATTAACTTCGTATAAGTAAAAAGTAAATAGTATATGATTTAATATCCCCTAACAAAAATAAACTATCCCACTCGGACCTAACCCACCCCCCTCCCTAACCCCAACCAATGTCCAAAACGAAACGAAAGTTGAAGAGTCCCAAATGTCCAAAAGAATCTCCAATGCCCAAAAACCCACCCACCAACAAAAGGAATTAAAAAAGGGGCAAATGACGAGGTCCTCTATTGTTGGCGGGTCTTAAGGTGTTTGTCGACCAGGATCTTTACCCGCTCCTCCAGGTTCTCCTCTAAGCGGGCCATCCGGCGGAGCAGCTGGCTGCGAAATGCCCTGCAGTTACATGCAGGGTGGGGGGCAGCAGTGCTTGAAATCGAGGCGCGGCGGCGGGCGGATGCCGGACCACGGCGCAGTGAAAGTGGAGGCAGGGCCTGACAGGGGCCCGGAGCATTGGAGGAGGCTGCAGCCGCCTCCTCCTCCTCCTCCACCTGAGCCACCAGCCGGCGATAATGTTCGCAGATGGCCTCCAGTTTCCGGCGCTGGGCCCTAGCGGCCAACTCCTTCCCTTATGGTTTAGTGGATGTGGAAGGAGTATCTATATCAAGAAAGAAAAAGAACATGTTGTAGCCAATACTCTTAGCAAAACAGAAACACTAAAATCATTCACACATAGTGTCACAGTATCACTAGCAAGCACAGTTCATAACATTTGTGATTTGGTGGTAAGTATCTCTACTCCTACTTCCTTGGACTCTAACATTTGTGGGAGTTTCCGACATTATAAATATAATCGTACTATGTACTCCGGTACACCAGTCGTGTTGTTCTTATCAGTAGTTTAGCCCAATTACATAACCTTGTTGTAGCCGGCATGCCAGCTCAGTCAGCTAAGCTTGCACCCTAGAGAAACAGATATGAGCCACATGATGCAGACTCACGTTAGTTTTATTTACTACTACTGCCTGCAGGTGGGGAAGCTCATATTTTTGTATGCCGCCTTACGGCTGTTGGCACTGGCCATACTCTGTTACATGAGGGCAAATGGCATGCACAATTTCACTTACACCCTGCCATGGGTACTACAAAAAGGCTGATTATTTATCTGATCCAATGATCATTGCTTATATTCAGATTATAGATGCTAATACGATACGACATCAGGTCAGTAGCGGTCGGTAGTGGGAGTGCTGCCGGGCAGTGAGTCGGTGACGTGGGAAGGTGCAGGGTGGGGATAGTAAACTATGGATTAAGGACAATCACAGGTAATTAAACAATACATTAAAAAAAAAATTGTTGCACGCACTGCATCGCATTCGGCGGTGCAGTGCGCACATTGAAAATAATTTTATTTATTTTTATGTTGATTATTACCTGTATTTGGCCGTAATACACAGTTTACTCGCCAGTGCCACCCACCAGTCCCCTCCCCATGTCACCGCCCGCCAACACTCCCACCACCAACCGCTACTGCAGAGGGTACTTTGCTTTCATTGATTGTGTAACCAATAACCATAAACAACAGATAGCCCACCCTTTCCAGGTTGGCTGCCCCAATCGAAAATACATTAATAATATTAGGTAGGGAGTGGTCCCCAGAGTGGGAGGAAGGGGCTTCCGCTTGATAATAGATAGATATATATATATATTATATATATATATATATATATATATATATATATATATATATATATATATATTCACTGAAAAAACCATAGGTTTCACACACGTTATAGTTAGGAATTATCATTTACAAAACCTTGCAAATTCACTTAAAAAACCATAGGTTTCACACATGTTATAGTTAGCTGTACATTTCACTCGTAAAAACCAATGAAATTCCACGTTATAGTTAGATCAGGTAACTATAACTTGCGCGCCCACAATAAACTGCTGATGACGTCACATATTACATCACTCATGATATGGTCAGTGACATCACTCATGACATCAATGATGACATCTGAAATTACACATTGTGGATTGCGGTCGCGCAAGTTATAGTTACCTGATCTAACTATAACGTGGAATTTCATTGGTTTTTTACGAGTGAAATGTACAGCTAACTATAACATGTGTGAAACCTATGGTTTTTTAAGTGAATTTGCAAGGTTTTGTAAATGATAATTCCTAACTATAACGTGTGTGAAACCTATGGTTTTTTCAGTGAATTTGTACGGTTTTTCAAATGCTAAGTTATGTATTTATTATGTTATTTTTTCTGGTTTTTCACTGTGCGCACACAAATATAAATATATATGACGTGCTTGCAAACTACTGCAAGTGTACTGTATTCTGATAAATACTACCTATATTCCCCTAGGCTTTGCTACTGTCGTGCAGTTTCTTTTACATTTTCTTCAAAGTAAGAATCTCCAGTGACACTTTCCACCTATACTGTCTATTGATGATAGTACATCCAGGCATACATCCATTAAAGTAAACATTTATCCTTCTTTTTTATATCTCTCATACTTAGTTGGTTTCACCAACAACCACCCATGCTTCCGCTCCTTCCTTGCTTGCCTTGGCTTTGAGTTTGAACCAAACAACGCTGATTTTTGCTATCTAGCACTATCCACCCATACTGTGTCGCCCACCCAGGCAGGCATTCTTTCACCTTCCACCCATCCTTCAACAACCCATGCATCTGATCTGATTACTATCAGCCACCTATGCATGCTTCCAACAACATATCCTTCTCTGCCAGTTAGTCATATTATTAATCTCTCCCGTCCTTCCACCCTTAGTTCTTTCCCTCTTTGTTCAACACATCCATCAAGGTCATCTGATCTGAGTTTGTCTTCTCCATAAAACCTTCACAGCTGGTTTTGGAGTCAAATAGAAGAGGCCATTGGTTACTCTACTCACGCTGCTAATGCTAAGTAAAGGGTGTCTTCTTCAACCGTCGCACAGTACAGTGAAATAGTGAACACACTTCCATCTAGTAGTAATGTCAAGAAGTAATGAATATAACTTACCGCCGCCGGCCACTGCTGCTGGATCCCTCCCTGTCTCTCCTGCAGGTGCCACCAGTTCGCCGGCCCCCTCCGGAATGGCCGCATCGCTGGCCCCGACGGCACTGGTGGATGGTAGTGTGCCTAGAAAAAAACATCAAAAATTTTTAGATGCCTGGAAACCTCCCCCTATTTTAAGTGTTCACTTGGAACATTAAAGAAAAAGTTAATACAACATACATCAGCACTAGACAGTAAGTACAGTCAGTAGACAGACACTAGTAGTAGTGATATGGTTCCACTTCCTAGGGTCATCTAGTCCTACTCTACTCTTTTGAAAGTTAGCCTGAGCCATGTGTAACCCTTTTAGATTCATCATGTCGACTACTACTCTTTTTGCGCATATTTAATTATACCTCCCAGCTTATTGACATGTGCAGTAGATGCCTTTGAGGCCACTTGACTGTTGCGTACAAGTGAAGAGGTTGGGAAAAAAAACACTTATTGAGTTTGTTTAGTTCATATTGCTTAGCCATCACATACATGTTACACTTTTTGCCATGACTGCAAAATGCTTGCATTCACCAGTATACTATCTAACGGCTAACTCGCAGCATTTTTCTCCTATAATAGGCGGAAGATTCCCTTCTACAAACCAGAGATTTACAGAACATATTATGATGCAAGATGATGTAACCAGTATTTCTACGTTCTACGGTGAGGGGGTCTTCCAGAATTCTAAAGATCTTGGCTCTTGTTCTTGTTGTCATGCACTTGTAAATGTTTACTGTTTTAATCTTTGGCTTTTTGCTGGCTTATTGACTATGGCTGTAGTAAATTAAATTTCATATTAACGATGTACAGAGTTTGATACTTGTTTCAAATAAACCTTTTGAACTTACACATAGACTCTGTGGTATTTGGTGTGGTGGGGTGGACTTACACAAGTGAGTGAGCAAAATGGTGTTATTATGTTCTGGGTTGTCTGTCTCAGTCATCATCAACATTGTGTATCTTCTTCGTGGGGGGGGGGTCGGGAGTGGGACCCTAATGTGAGACACTCACACTATAGCTAGTCGGTCAGGGGATCCTGGGTTCTTCGGACTGAGGTGTGATCAGTAAGGTCTAACCTCCCATCAGCAACATCTTATTTTGTTGTGCATAGTTCTGTATGTGGCTCTGCAGAATCACTAGACAAGAGTAGTATCATGTAGTATCCGATCAAAAATACTAGTCAAATATCTGGTTGGCCATTTTGTTTGTGGTAATTGTCAAAGCCTCAACATTGAGAAGACTTAAAGAGGACATCCCAAAGGACAGGACACAGTGGCTAGAGCTATTGGTCAATCAGAGTTTTATTATTCCAAAGAAAACCTTCTATAAAGAGTGGGCAACTGTGCAAGCTTCGCTACAGACAGAGTAATATAATAGTAGTAGTAGTAGTAGTAGTAGTACAGAGAGTCATAGCAGAGGCAGTTAGAAGCAACTTAGTTAGAGGCAGGTATAAACAGAATTTGGAAACAGATAGTAAAGGTCAAAGAAGTAAGCTTTTGTAAAAAAATAGAATTAGAAAGTGGAACCATAATTTATAGTTCGGAAAAAAAAGATGCAGTAAAAGTTAGGGAAATATAAATGTCAATATAACCACTGGAGGACTTACTGGGGCCAGCAGCAGGAGCCTCGGTAGAGGAGCGGTCCCCTGGTTCCCCCGCCGACTCCGACCCCGTCTTCTTGCCCCTGGGTGGTGCTGATGATCATGTAAAATATAATAAAGAAAGAGACAAACATTAAGGAGTGCTGTGAAAGAAATAATAATAAATCATTTGGAAAAATAAGTCAAACAACATTTTAGGAAACAACAATTGCAACAAAATTGACCTATCTAATCAGATGGATCGACTACTGGCTTCTTCCTGCATTCACAGATCGTCTACTTATTTAGGAACACTCCAGTGTTCCATAATCATTCTGATTACAAATACTAACGAAGCCTAGTAAGTAGCACCTGACCTACACCACCTATTCCAGACGGGCCAATTGTTCACTAAATCTGCATTTCCATTTTTTTTCAGCCATCAAATGCATAGATGAGATGGAGGACACATGAATACATTAGTGCATACATACATACAACAAATTGTGGGTTGGTTGCATGATTCTGATCTAGTTCTGCTACTGACTGACCATGCTACTAAGCCTACCACTCACTAAACAAAGTACAAAAGGTTCGACGGAGGACTGGAGTAAGCAGCACTCAGTGACAGAGGAGGCGTCACGCAGACCGCATTAAACAATTATTAACTAATACTAACAAACTAAACCTAGTATCCAATATCCATCCACCACTATTTGACAGTAGGACAATGGAAGGACTAGAGTCTCTCTAGCAAATCGCATTACCTAACTTCAGTTCTGTAATATAAACTCTTATATAATCAGCATCAGCACAAGCTAGCGCAAACTAAGTTGCAAACAAGTAAGAGTACCACCGAGCACCTGGGTCCTAGTTAAATCAAAGAACATTTTGCTTTTTGGAACTTAATTTACCAGCAATGCTTGGCACGCTGCAGTAATCTTGTTCATCAAATTTAATATACACAATAAGTTACTCACCAAGCCCGACGACCTTGACACCTAGCAGGTCCAACAGGTCCTGCTCCCGGTCCAGGATGTCGGACCACCGGTGGGCTAGTTGATTGTGGGTGCGACGGACCCCAGAGCACCGGAACACGGCCTGGCGCACCTTCGCCCAACGACGGTGCCGCTCATGGGTAGCATACCCGGAGCCGGGCCTGCCGCCTGCTACCAATGTCAAGGGGAGGTGGCGCTGGATGAAAAAAACAAGGGCGGCCACCTCCCCCTCCCAAACAGTTGCCGGGCCTGCACCCCTGCAGGACGCATTCTGCCGCAAGGCAGGCGGCCCTTCTCTGCTCCTGCAGGTCCCTTGCCCTTGGCACTCGGTCTGCCCTTGGCCATGGTTCTGGGGTGGGTGGGAGGCGGAAAAGAAAAGTTAGAAGGGGAAAAAAAAGTTAGGGGGAAGAAGATAGAAAGAACTTTATAAAAGTAACAAAAACACAGTAAAAGTAGAAATAAAATGCAAAATATAAACTTAGGCAAAGAGAGAGATAGATAATAACAAAAAAAAAGTCAGAATAAATGTTTTAAAGACAAAGGATTGAACAGATAAAGGGAGGATAAAAAAGTAGGCCCAGAACCATAGAATAGAGTGAAAAACAAGATGGCCGCGACCGCGTGGGTAAGTTCGCCCGATATTTCTCGCGAACATGTACTATTCATCGCGAACAAGTAAAATGCGCTCCCGAACACGTCAATGCACATCGCGAACACGCTATCCGCGACCCGGAACAGGAAATAAGGCATCGCGAGCGGGCGGGACAATAGAAAAACAAGATGGCCGCGCCCGTTGGCGACCGCATGGGTAAGATCGCGAGATATATCCCCCAAGCATGCAAACAGCTCCCCGAACACGCTCACCGCGCTCCCGAACAAGAAAAAGCCATCGCGAACGGGCGCACCAAGCAACTACGCAAGCTCATGAAGTTACGCAAAGCTACGCGAAGGTCGCGTAGTGCAAGTACATCTTCGCGAAGCTTCGCGAAGCGCGGCTACGCGAACTACGCCCAGGGTTAAATGAGACAAGGGACATCTTTGCGGGACCTCCCCCCCCTTGGACAACCCATTCCTCACCCAGGGCTACACTAGCCATCTGCCGGGGGGCTGCCCTCGGGGGTGCAGGTTTACCAAACTGGCGACACTTTGGATCATTGGCAAAATGACCCAACTCACCACACTTGTAACACTTGAGGGGCCCTCTTTGAACAGGGGTACATGTTGGGTCCCCGGGGGGTTTCTGGGGCGGGGGAGGCTGAGAACCCTTCCCTTGGTTCCCTTGGGTATTACTTTGGGGCCTCTTCTGAAACTCCCTCTGGTTACCCTTGTCCCCCCCACTCCTCTGCTGGGGACCCTGCCCACCCTTGGCGGAGTCTCCCACTTGACCCTTGTGGACCCTGATGCTGACTCAGTGGTCCGCCTCCTCAGCAAGCTTCCTAGGGTTAGTCAGCTTGCTATCTACCAGGTGCTGGCATAGCTCAGGAAAACAATTACTAGACAAGTGCTCCCATGCAATTAAATCAAAGAGACCTTGAAAATCATTCACTTTGCTACCCTTCACCCAACCATCCAGTGCTCTGCAGAAAAAAGTTACATACTCCACATAGGTACTATTAGGAATCTTTGCACAACCCCTGAACCTCTGTCTATACAATTCAGGAGTTAACCCATACCTGGCCATCAAAGCATCCTTCATGTGGGGGTAAGAGTTATAAACGTCAGAAGGCAAATCTAGCAGTGTGTCCCGCCCCTCGCTAAGGAACCGCCCCACAACCCTGCTCCCCAATCTCTCTCAGGGACCCGGTGGGAAGACATGGCTACCTCATAGGCTGAACCACTGCCCTATGTCATCATTTAAAAAAAACTCTTTTACCACCTATTTATGTATGTACATCCTTGACTCTACCTGCACTGGCATTGTGCTGCCACCAAAGGGAGGATTGTCCAAACTTTTAGCTTTCAGCTCCAACTCCCTCAATTTCATCTCATGCTCCATTTGGCTTTTTCTCTCTTCCATAGCCAGCCTTTTGCTTTCCATTGCCAGCTGTCCATTAAGTTTTGCCATCTCCATTTCATGTGCCCGTGTTTTCTTCCTGTCTGCCAACTCCTCTGGCGACAGGACTCTGCTAAAATCATGGAGGCTTTCTGCTAATTCAATTTCCACCGCATTCTCAGGTGCCCTTGACTCCATCCGGGCCCTCAGTGCCTTTTGGTAGTGGGACTTGTTTTTGCATCCAGACTGTGAAACTCTAAACTTGAGACAGAAGCCCTTCAGTTGGGCTACGGTGTAGCTCTCCAGCCTCTCTTCTTCCCATTCTATTCCTTCAATATCAGGGATGATAGATGCTGCCTTTCCTCCATTGAGTGAACCAGGCATGACTTTTCTTTAAAAATGGAGATTTCTCAGCAAAACAAAAATCACAAGTATGTGGCTGCGTTATTGGTCTGAACTCACTACGTGGTGCTCACCAATTACAGTGCATAGATCACAAATGCAAATTCGAAAAATCCCACCGCTGCCACCAATGTTAGAATCGGGGGTCTCTGGTTGGCACAGGTAATTACTTTTGACAAGCAGGGACCCTCTACTCCAGTCAGGGCAAGGGACTTACTCCTTAAAATAACCCCTGCTCACCCTCTAGGTTGCGTGGCGCGAGCAGACAAGGCTAATCTCAGAGCGTTATGGGTTAAGTATTTGTAAATACACACAGCAACTCAGTGACAACATCACACATGGACACCAAAAGAGGGTTGTATAAAAATAAGTATTCTTTATATAAAAAGGCTTAGTACAAGACCCAAATAACATTTCTTAACAAGAGGCCACAATACTATCTTAGGAAGGAGCGTTTCTGGTTAATGATATGCGTATCTTTGTGTATCGTGCATTTCGCGCTGACTGTGTGGTTCATTTTGGAGAAGATCGTATCCCAAAAAGAGTTAGTTATCGTTGCGGACATGCGGGTCCGATGCGCACAGAGTCAAGGCGACTCTTACAGTACCTTTGCAGTTTGTAGGGGTCGACGCGGATGATGCTGCAGGTAAAGGGCTCCAGGAGCGTGCGTTGGCTCTCCTCCGGTGCGGCCCGGCTTGGTTAGATAGCCCGGTTCGGGGCTTCTGGGCGGGGCTGCAGGGCGGAGCGGAAGGTCCGGGTTGTAGCGGCTTCACGGTGTGGTGTGGGATGCGCGTCTTGCCTTGGAGCGGGGATGCCAATTCGGACCCAATGGCGCAGTACGGGGCAGTCGGTACGCTTCGGCGTCCGGGGCAGACTCTCCCAGGGGGGCGCTCCGGTCCTTATCTGCCAGCGGCAAGGGTGGCGAGGCGAGCAGTGCGGCTCATGGGGGGGAGGATGCAGTGGGGTGAGGGCAGCCCGGCAGTGGACAGTGCAGGTACGGTTTGTGCAGAGCAGAGCCACACGGTGCGGGGCGGCCACGCACACGGCTGCAGAACGAACAGGGTTTCGGGTCGCACTTCGATCGCGGCTCCAGCGGCGGGGCAAGTTTCAAGGCAATGTCCAGCAGCTCTTGAGGCAGGAGGAGTCCAATATTCCTGGGACTCCGTTCAGGGGGCAAGCTCACCCACAAGCCCTTGGAGATTTAGGTTGAAGCACAAGTTCTACAAAGTCTCTTTCAGTCTTTTCCTCTCCTTTCTCAGCAAGGCACCCACTGCAGGCCAATCCCCCAGGTCAGGGACAGTACTCCTCCTTCAGCTTTCCCAGATCCTTATAGTCGGGCAGAGGTTCTTCGTGGTTCAAGCAGGATCTGATTTCTTAGGAGCAGGGCTCCTATATTTATACTACATTTCTTTTGTTCTTTGCTTCCAGGGGGCCTTTGCCTAGTTCAGTCCGGTTTCTGAGCACTTTGTTGTGGTGACTCTGGGTTGTCTTTTCAGTGTGCAGGCAGAGACATCAGACACTCCACAGGAGGGGGAGCCATCATTGTGGTGGCAGAGCACAGCCCTATTCAGAGTCCAGGTGTACTCCTCCCACCCATCCTGGTGTAATCTTTCTATTCACCACCTGGCTGCCCAGACTGTCTCCTGGAATCCTCCAGCCCTGTCACTCACACAAACCAGACAGCAGATACACATCAGAGCAGAGGCGGGCTGAAATGGTTAAGCAAGCAAATACCAACTTTCTAAAAGGGGTATTTGCAAACACAGAACATTAAAATAAACTTTGCTACAAGATGTATTTTATTATTCTGAGTTCAGGCATATCAAACTCGAGTTTCTACCATGTTCCCTGAGTCTACTAGGATTATAGAGTGTAAAAATTCCAGCAGCCCATTCTGGCCTATGAGAACAGGTAGCCTTACAATAGTGAAAACGAAAATGGCTGTAATTCACTATTAGGACATGCCACACACATCAGGGCTTGTCCTACCTTACACTTACAATGCACCCTGCCCTTGGGCCTACCATAGGGATGAATAATATGAAGTTAAGGGAAGGTTTAGGGACTGGCAAGGGAGTGCCCTTGCCCAGTCAGCATGACAGTACCAGACTGCACGCAGGTTCTGCAATGGAAGACCTTAGACACATTTTACAAGGCTGCGTCTGTGGGTGGCACAACCGGTGCTGCAGGCCCACTAGCAGTATTTGGATTTACAAGCCCTGGGCACTCCTGGTGCAATTTACTGGGACCTGACAGTAAACCAAATGAGCCAATCATGGAATTCAATCAATGGATACATCTTATCAAGGGAGCACGTGCACTGTGGCACTGATTGGCAGTGGCACAGTGCCCTGAGCGGCTAACACCAGCAAAACACATGAGGCAACAGCAACAAAAAGTGGAAGGGAGACCCACGCCAAGGTGCCAGGTCTAACACGTGTCCCCTCCAGCTGAAATGTGGGGAGAACTACCCTACCCCAGGGAGTTCTCATCACTAAGGCGGAAAAATCTGGACAGACCGTCAGCATTGCCGTGATCTGTGCCAGGGCGATGTTCCACCGTGAAGTCCATACCCTGTAGGGAAATGGACCACCTTAACAGCTTTGGATTCTCACCCCTCATTTGCATCAACCATCTGAGGGGCCTGTGGTCTGTCTGAACCCGGAAGTGAGTCCCAAACAGGTAGGGCCTTTGCTTCTTCAGTGCCCAGACCACAGCAAATGCTTCCCGCTCAATTGCACTCCACCTTTGTTCCCGGGGAAGTAACCTCCTACTGATGAAGGCTACAGGTTGGTCAAAGCCCTCCTCAGTCACTTGTGAAAGAACCGCCCCTACACCATGCTCTGAAGCGTCTGTCTGTACAAGGAACTCTTTGGAGAAGTCGGGTGCCAGGAGCACGGGTGCCATACACATGGCAGTCTTCAGGGTGTCATATGCTTTCTGACAGGTGTCAGTCCAGATCACTTTCTTTGGCTGCTTCTTGGAAGTGAGCTCTGTCAAGGGCGCAACAATGTTGCCATAACCCTTGACAAACCTCCTGTAGTACCCTGTGAGTCCTAAAAAGCTCTCACCTCTGTCTGGGTTTTGGGGGGTTCCCAAGCCAGGATGGTCTCAATCTTGGGCTGCAGGGGCGCCACCTGGCCGCTCCCAACTTGGTGTCCCAAGTACAACACTAAACCCTGCCCGATCTGATACTTGCTTGCCTTGATCGTGAGGCCTGCCTTGCGCAGGGCCATCAACACTTCCCAGAGGTGGCGCAGGTGTTCTTCCCATGTGATGATGAACACTGCGATGTCATCCAGGTAGGCGGCGCTGAACTCATCCAGCCCAACCAACACTTGGTTGACCAACCTCTGAAAGGTGGCAGGGGCATTCTTCATCCAAAATGGCATAACCCGGAACTGGTAATGCCCACCTGGTGTGGAGAATGCCGACCTCTCTTTGGCCCCATCAGGCAAGGAGATCTGCCTGTACCCAGACGTCAAGTCAAACGTACTGAGGTACCGGGCAGCCCCTAACCGATCAATGAGCTCATCAGCTCTGGGGATGGGGTGCGCGTCAGTCTTGGTGACTGAATTGAGTCCTCTGTAGTCCACACAGAACCGGAGTTCGGGTGTGGCTCCCGGCGCTGCAGCCTTCGGGACCAAGACCACTGGACTGGCCCAAGAACTGCTGGAGGACTCAACCACCCCAAGAGCAACCATCTTTGAGACCTCCTCTTTGATGCAGGCCCTGACCCTGTCAGTTACTCTGTAAGCCTTGTGCCTCACAGGTAAGCTGTCTCCTGTATCTACATCATGGACGCACCAATTTGTGACACTAGGAATCAGGGAGAAAAGGTCAGAAAACTGTCCCAGCAGCTGGCGACAGTCATTCTGTTGCTCAGGGGTCAGGGTGGGAGAGAGGTTAACTCCATCCACTGACCCATCTTGCTCTGTGGCTACCAGGAGGTCAGGAAGAGGCTCAGTCTCCTCCTCGCTTCCATCATCTGTTGCCAAGAGCATGCCCACTTCAGACCTCTCTAAGTGGGGCTTCAGGCGGTTGACGTGCAGGACCCTCAAGGGGTTCCTGGGCGACTGCAAGTCCACCAAGTAGGTGACAGGACTCTTGCACTCCACCACCTCAAAGGGGCCGGTCCACTTATCCTGGAGCGCACAAGGCTCCACTGGGGCCAAGACCCACACCTTCTGTCCAGGCTGGAGCTCTACCAGAGTGGCATTCTGGTCGTACCACCGCTTCATCTCCTCCTGGCTGGCTTCCAGATTTGCCTCAGCAAGTTGCCTGAAACGCCTAGTCTGATTCCTGAAGGCCAGCATGTAGCTATATACATTCTGGGGAGGTTTCCTGGGAGATTGCTCCCAGCCTTCTTTGACCAGACTTAGAGGTCCTCTTACTGGGTGGCCATACAGGAGCTCAAAGGGGCTGAACCCTAGAGACTTCTGTGGCACCTCACGGTAAGCAAAGAGAAGGCATGGCAAGAGGACGTCCCACTTACGCCTCATGGGTTCTTCCAGACCCATAATCATGCCCTTGAGGGTACGGTTGAATCTCTCAACCAACCCATTTCCTTGGGGGTGGTAAGGTGTGGTGAATTTGTAGGTTACACCACACTCTTGCCAAAGGGATTTCATATACTTGTATATGAATTTGGTACCCCGGTCAGACACCACCTCTAGAGGGAATCCCACTCTGGAGAAAATTCCCATCAGTGCACGTCCCACCACGGGGGCCATCACTGTCCTCAGAGGGATGGCTTCCGGGTACCGGGTGGCATGGTCCACCAGGACCAGGATGAGCCTGTTGCCCATGGCTGTCCTGGGGTCCAATGGCCCCACGATGTCAATCCCCACTCGCTGGAATGGGGTACTGACCACAGGGAATAGCTGGAGAGGAGCCTTCTGCTTCCTCCCACTCTTTCCACTTGCCTGGCAAGTCTGGCAAGTCCTACAGTGAGCATCTGAGTTCCTGTGCATTTGAGGCCAATGAAAGTGGATGACAAGCCTTTCATAGGTCTTGTCCTGCCCCAAATGCCCTGCCAATGACACATCGTGAGCCAGCCCCAGTAGGAAGGCTCTGAAGCGCTGCGGTACCACCAGCGCACGGGGTGACCCAGGCTCAGCAACCTTAGGCTCTGAATACAGGAGGTCATTCTCCAAATAAATGAAATGTGTTCCGGACTGATCACCGTTGGCCTGGTCTGCAGCCTGCTGCCGCAGACCTATGAGAGAAGGACATTCTTTCTGCGCCCTGCAGAATTCCTCCCTGGAGAGGCCTCCTTCTTGCTGCCAATGGGTCAGCCCAGGCAGGTCCCCCAGTTCAGCTATTTGTTCCCCGGTAGGCTCCAGGTCATTCCCCTCAGGGTCTGCTCCCTCCTGGGCCGTGGGAACTTCAGGGGCCGGTTTCCCGCGCCCCCTGTTCCTTCTCTCTAAAGCCGGTTCCTGGGCCTCTCCCTCAGGCTCCAGGACCTCTTGAGCACCCCTACTGGCTGCCATTGACCGGGTGGTCACGCACGCCCAGTCAGGCAGACCCACCATCCGTAGGTGAGTGCGTTTCTCCACCTTCTCCCAAGGTGAGCTCTCCAAGTCATTCCCAACAAACAGTCTACAGGCATGTCGGTTCTCACAGCTACCTGAAGAGTACCAGAGACCCCCTCCCACTCAAAGGGAACCTGAGCCATGGGACACTGGGTCTCAGTGCTGTTGGCGTTCACGACTCGGCAGAATGCATGTGGGACCACCTGCTCTTGAGACACTAGGTGATGCTTGACTGGCTCCTGTATCTCTAAGAGCCATTTTTTGCCATTGATGGTCACCCACTTGCCCATATTTCTTAGTGTTGTTGGGCAGTTGGTTTTCCTGGACCATATCATTGCCTCCTAATGAGAAAAGGGACATCTCTGCGGGACCTCCCCCCCCTTGGACAACCCATTCCTCACCCAGGGCTACACTAGCCATCTGCCGGGGGGCTGCCCTCGGGGGTGCAGGTTTACCAAACTGGCGACACTTTGGATCATTGGCAAAATGACCCAACTCACCACACTTGTAACACTTGAGGGGCCCTCTTTGAACAGGGGTACCTGTTGGGGCCCCGGGGGGTTTCTGGGGCGGGGGAGGCTGAGAACCCTTCCCTTGGTTCCCTTGGGTATTACTTTGGGGCCTCTTCTGAAACTCCCTCTGGTTACCCTTGTCCCCCCCCACTCCTCTGCTGGGGACCCTGCCCACCCTTGGCGGAGTCTCCCACTTGACCCTTGTGGACCCTGGTGCTGAATCAGCGGTCCGCCTCCTCAGCAAGCTTCCTAGGGTTAGTCAGCTTGCTATCTTCCAGGTGCTGACATAGCTCAGGAAAACAATTGCTAGACAAGTGCTCCCATGCAATTAAATCAAGGAGACCTTGAAAATCATTCACTTTGCCACCATTCACCCAACCATCCAGTGCTCTGCAGAAAAAAGTTACATACTCCACATAGGTACTATTAGGAATCTTTGCACAACCCCTGAACCTCTGTCTATACAATTCAGGAGTTAACCCATACCTGGCCATTAAAGCATCCTTCATGTGGGGGTAAGAGTTATAAACATCAGAAGGCAAATCTAGCAGTGTGTCCCACCCCTCGCTAAGGAACCGCCCCCACAACCCTGCTCCCCAATCTCTCTCAGGGACCCGGTGGGAAGACATGGCTACCTCATAGGCTTTGAACCACTGCCCTATGTCATCATTTAAAAAAAACTCTTTTACCACCTCTTTATGTATGTACACCCTTGACTCTACCTGCACTGGCATTGTGCTGCCACCAGAGGGAGGATTGTCCAAACTTTTAGCTTTCAGCTCCAACTCCCTCAATTTCATCTCATGGTCCATTTGGCTTTTTCTCTCTTCCATAGCCAGCCTTTTGCTTTCCATTGCCAGCTGTCCATTAAGTTTTGCCATCTCCATTTCATGTGCCCGTGTTTCCTTCCTGTCTGCCAACTCCTCTGGCGACAGGACTCTGCTAAAATCATGGAGGCTTTCTGCTAATTCAATTTCTACCGCATTCTCAGGTGCCCTTGACTCCATCCAGGCCCTCAGCGCCTTTTGGTAGTGGGACTTGTTTTTGCATCCAGACTGTGAAACTCTAAACTTGAGACAGAAGCCCTTCAGTTGGGCTACGGTGTAGCTCTCCAGCCTCTCTTCTTCCCATTCTATTCCTTCAATGTCAGGGATGATAGATGCTGCCTTTCCTCCATTGAGTGAACAAGGCATGACTTTTCTTTAAAAATGGAGATTTCTCAGCAAAACAAAAATCACAAGTATGTGGCTGCGTTATTGGTCTGATCTCACTACGTGGTGCTCACCAATTACTGTGCATAGATCACAAATGCAAATTCAAAAAATCCCACCGCTGCCACCAATGTTAGAATCGGGGGTCTCTGGTTGCCACAGGTAATTACTTTTGACAAGCAGGGACCCTCTACTCCAGTCAAGGCAAGGGACTTACTCCTTAAAATAACCCCTGCTCACCCTCTAGGTTGCGTGGCACGAGCAGACAAGGCTAATCTCAGAGCGTTATGGGTTAAGCATTTGTAAATACACACAGCAACTCAGTGACAACATCACACATGGACACCAAACCAGGGTTGTATAAAAATAAGTATTCTTTATATAAAAAGGCTTAGTACAAGACCCAAAGAACATTTCTTAACAGGAGGCCACAATACTATCTTAGGAAGGAGCGTTTCTGGTTAATGATATGCGTATCTTTGTGTATCGTGCGCTTCGCGCTGACTGTGTGGTTCGTTTCGGGGAAGATCGTATCCCAAAAAGAGTTAGTTAACGTTGCGGACACGCAGGTCCAATGCGCACAGAGTCAAGGCGACTCTTACAGTACCTTTGTAGTTCGTAGGGGTTGACGCAGATGATGCTGCAGGTAAAGGGCTCCAGGAGCATGTGTTGGCTCTCCTCCGGTGCGGCCCGGCTTGGTTAGATAGCCCGGTTCGGGGCGTCTGGGCGGGGCTGCAGGGCGGAGTGGACGGTCCGGGTTGTAGCGGCTTCACGGTGTGGCGTGGTATGCGCGTCTTGCCTTGGAGCGGGGATGCCAATTCGAACCCAGCGGCACAGTACGGGGCAGTCGGTACGCTTCGGCATACAGGGCAGGCTCTCCCAGCTGGGCGCTCCGGTCCTTAGCTGCCAGCGGCAGAGCGGCGAGGCGAGCAGTGCGGCTCATGGGGGGAGGGTGCAGTGGGGTGAGGGCAGCCCGGCAGTGGACAGTGCGGGTACGGCTCATGCAGAGCAGAGCCACACGGTGCGGGGCAGCCACGGACACGGCTGCAGAACGAACAGGGTTTCGGGTCGCACTTCGATCGCGGCTCCAGCGGCAGGGCAAGTTTCAAGGCACTGTCCAGCAGCTCTTGAGGCAGGAGGAGTCCAATATTCCTGGGACTTCGTTCAGGGGGCAAGCTCACCCACTAGCCCTTGGAGATTTAGGTTGAAGCACAAGTTCTACAAAGTCTCTTTCAGTCTTTTCCTCTTTTTCAGCAAGGCACCCACTGCAGGCCAATCCCCCAGGTCAGGGACAGTACTCCTCCTTCAGCTTTCCCAGATCCTTCTAGTCGGGCAGAGGTTCTTCGTGGTTCAAGCAGGATCTGATTTCTTAGGAGCAGGGCTCCTATATTTATACTACATTTCTTTGGTTCTTTGCGGCCAGGGGGCCTTTGCCTAGTTCAGTCCGGTTTCTGAGCACTTTGTTGTGTTGACTCTGGGTTGTCTTTTCAGTGTGCAGGCAGAGACATCAGACACTCCACAGGAGGGGGAGCCATCATTGTGGTGGCAGAGCACAGCCCTATTCAGAGTCCAGGTGTACTCCTCCCACCCATCCTGGTGTAATCTTTCTATTCACCACCTGGCTGCCCAGACTGTCTCCTGGAAGCCCCCAGCCCTGTCACTCACACAAACCAGACAGCAGATACACATCAGAGCAGAGGCGGGCTGAAATGGTTAAGCAAGCAAACACCAACTTTCTAAAAGTGGTATTTGCAAACACAGAACATTAAAATAAACTTTGCTACAAGATGTATTTTATTATTCTGAGTTCAGGCATATCAAACTCGAGTTACTATCATGTTCCCTGAGTCTGCTAGGATTATAGGGTGTAATAATTCCAGCAGCCCATTCTGGCCTATGAGAAAAGGTAGCCTTACAATAGTGAAAACGAAAATGGCTGTAATTCACTATTAGGACATGCCACACACATCAGGGCTTGTCCTACATTACACTTACAATGCACCCTGCCCTTGGGCCTACCATAGGGAGGACTAATATGAAGTTAAGGGAAGGTTTAGGGACTGGCAAGGGGGTGCCCCTGCCCAGTCAGCATGACAGTACCAGACTGCACGCAGGCTCTGTAATGGCAGACCTTAGTCACATTTTACAAGGCTGCGTCTGTGGGTGGCACAACCGGTGCTGCAGGCCCACTAGCAGTATTTGGATTTACAAGCCCTGGGCACTCCTGGTGCACTTTACTGGGACCTGACAGTAAACCATATGAGCCAATCATGGAATTCAATCAATGGATACATCTTATCAGGGGAGCACTTGCACTGTGGCACTGATTGGCAGTGGCACAGTGCCCTGAGCGGCTAACACCAGCAAAATACATGAGGCAACAGCAACAAAAAGTGGAAGGGAGACCCACGCCAAGGTACCAGGACTAACAGGAGTCACTCCTTGACCCCAAGGGAGATTTCTTCCATCTTCTAGTCGTGATAGAAAGTCGAAGGTCCAGGATACATGTTGCAGAGGTTCGTCCAGGGTAATTTAAAGTCCTAGGGACTGGATTCCTATACTTTTACTAAGTTTAGGGGATGGACTAACTCTAAGGCCCCACCTATGGGTGGACCTGGGGTGGGGGTGGTTACACCCCTTCCCCTTTGTCCAGTTTCGCGCCAGAGAAGGGGCTGAGTGCCCCTGCAACCGGTTTGAACTGGGCTATGCACAGGCACACCTTGTGTGCCCCAGGCAGTGTCTCAAAAGCATTCTCTGAATGCACCCACCCTGCCCCAATACGCATCTGCCTGTCTGGGGAGATGGTTACACCTCCCTGTGACAGGAAACCTATTGTCCAGGCCTCCCCTGCCGGAGTTTCCCCCAGCAGCAGGAGGCCAGACCCGTGTCTGTGGCAGTGGCATCCATTTTGTGATGCTAGGGCTTTGGAAAGTTTTAACAGGGTTTAGCCAGTGTGAACATGTCTTTCCCTCTAGAAGGGTGGAATGCTACCCCCGCCGCCAGGACTGGCAGGGGGGGTAGTATTCCAAAGCGTTTGAAACCAGACACGACATGTTTTGATGCAGCCATTCCAAAGTTAACATTTACCGCAAGGTTATAATGCAATTAAGAGTATATGGTATGGCTGTATCACAGAACAGCCATAAGGAAGTATTTCCGAATGCTGCAGAGGGGCTCAGCTCATGCTTGGGCACCCTCTCACATAAAACCAAGCACTCTGCCTTCAGGATTGTCAAGGCCTGCTATAGGAGTGGCTTATAGATTTATATGTGGTGTCATTTTGGAATGCTTCCCAGGGCTGGCATAATACATGCTGCAGCCCCTGGTAGGCCTCTGAGGTACCTATGCCCTAGCTACATAGTATACCATATACTAGGGGCTTATAATGCACTCCAGAATCCAACTAGATATGTACCTAATGTACATGGAAACCATTTTAGAGAGGGAGAAGCTAGGCTGTTGTCCTGATTAGCAGGGTCACAGCCAGACTAAGGCTGAAAAACAGTGAAACACCAGCAAAAAGTGGGGGTACCCATGTGAAGCAGATCCTACTCTCCTACACAACCCCCCACCCCAAACGCAGGGACATTAAACTAACCTTGACCAGTTGAGTCTTCATATTCTAAGTGGAAATACCTAGAGAGTCCATCTGCATTGGCATTGTTACTCCCAGGTCTATGTTCCACTGTAAAGTCCATCCCCTGTAGGGAAATGGACCACCTAAGCAGTTTGGGGTTTTCACCCTTTATTTGTTTTAGCCATAAGAGGGGCTTATGGTCTGTCTGAACAAGGAAGTGTGTACCAAACAAATATGGCCTCAACTTCTTCAGAGCCCAAACCACAGCAAAGGCCTCCCTCTCAATGGCTGACCAACGTTTCTCTCTAGGGGTCAGCCTTCTGCTTATGAAAGCTACTGGCTGATCCTGACCTTCTTCATTCAATTGTCACAGTACAGCCCCAACCCCCAATTCAGATGCATCAGTTTGAACAATGAATTTTTTGGAGTAGTCAGGACTCTGCAGAATGGGAGCAGTACACATGGCCTGCTTCAGGTCATCAAATGCCTTTTGACAGCTAGCTGTCCACTGAACCGTTTTGGGCATTTTCTTAGAAGTTAAGTCATTCAAGGGTGTCACTATTGATCCATACCCTTTGACAAATCTCCTATAGTACCCAGTCAGGCATAAGAAGGCTCTCGATATATATCAACAAGGAGTCCGCGGGTCTACTAAAACAGAATTGAGGGCTGACGACAACAACACAAAATGTTTAGAGAAAAAAGTCCTCATAAGGAGGACGAAGTCCCATCACCCACCGAGGTGGCATGCTTCATCATCTGGGGCCTCCTCTTAACCACACCTAGTGTAGTTAAGGAGCTACAACTCCTTTACTAGTGTCAAGAAAGGAGGAGCTTGCGGATGTTTTTAAGAATAACAACAGAGGTATACTACTCCTAACGATAGGCGAAGCTGCCTAAAGTGTGGTGAAACTATGTGTAAAACAAGGTGCAGTGTAGGTAAACAGTGTATTAAAATTGACTACCTAAAGAAAAATGTATTTATTGAGTATCTTAAGGTGTCAAGAAATAAAATCAAGAAACGTGTTCCCAGGAAAACTCCGAACACGCTATTTAGCAGACATGGTCAATAACAGACATGGTCAACATGTTTCAGCCAACAATGATCTGACATTATGATCGTGGCTTTCTTCAGGACCGATAAGTACTACTGCATCAAAAGTGAAAAAATAAAGTGCAAAGAATCACATAGCAAAAAATAAATGGAACGATACAACCTACAGAAATACCTGCTTATTAGAGAATAAGCGGAACTGCAGGGGTACACAAAGGTCACCTGTTTGAAAAAAGGCAGAAACAGGAGAACACATCAATATCACAAATTGTCTTGGACCACAGCACTCAGTCACTAAAACAACTGTAAGAACAGTAGACAATTGTCATGGTGAGGTCACCAAATGACCTTCTTACCCGTAATTAGTCGGGGATAATCTCCTACACTCCTGGTAACGACTCAGGGCGTGAGGCAGCGCTCTACATAAAAAATAAAACGAAGAAAAACTAATAATAGGAAGAAGTCAGGTAAAAGATACTTCATTCCTTAAAGTAGCATTGGCATAGCCACACAACAAATATAAAAACTGAAAATCACTCAGCATGGCTGCCTGAGCCAAGTTGTAGATCCTACGGCCAAACTCAGGAATTACTGTCAATCTAGGCAAGTAAAGTGAATGGCGACCAGAAATGGGCAAGTAAAGAAACATTGTAGCCTTTGTCGCTTGGAAAAAGACATCCGTGTACACGTGGAGAACAGGAAGCTATGGCCGTAATCTCGAGAACGAGACCGACTGTTAGTATGGCCAAATACATGTGCTAAAGATACAAATATACTAGGTCCTGAAATAAATCACCAAAACGGATGAAGAGATTTCTTTGTTATCTCGAAACAGACTACCACTCTAACAGGTTCACCCAGAGTGCCACATACTAGTTACAAAGGGGGAGATAATGGCGCGCAAACTGCTTTACCTGGCCGTCGCTACCCCGGACGGTCTTCCTGATCGTTCCGAGCGGTAACGGGACCAAAGCAGGTGCGTCTATTTGAAAACAACGAATACCCGGAAGCCAGCGTGCGGGGTGTAGCGTCAGACAGGGCCCCGTCACGTGATCATAGTATATCGGCTTCACGCCACGGTTACCCTGTACGCGCATCTCTAGCATCATGGGAACTGTAGTGATAACATGACACGATCTATAAATACAAAATTATTATCAAAAGGAATGCCGTAATTGCCATCAAAACTCGGGCTAAAGCGTATCAGTAGAAAACGCTTGCCCGCCTAAATACATAAACATGTAGATTGACAAACACGCTCAAACATTTCAATGCGCAGGGGGCGTACGTGTAAGAGTGTGACAGTCACTCACAGATAGGGCAAACTCTGATCGCAGCCAAAATGCTCTGAAAGGGGGCTCGTGTAAACTCAAAGGTGGAATGTAGGTGTCAAGAGCCTGTGCCCATAAACTGGACCAGTCTATAAGAGAAGGCCCTCAGCAAGAGAGTAACAGAAAGCTTCAACACCACTAGACAACATTGTAAGTGTGTGTGCAATAGGGTGTAAAACAGTGCAGCTCACTGGTGCACCATCCAAACCCTGAGAACATTGGATCGAAACCAAACATACTAAAACCGAGCTCCAGGTGACCCTGATCATGTCACCTATTGATACCAAGATACCAACAGTAGTTCATGGTTAAAAATCTAGTCGCTATCTTCTGTCCTCTGATAAACCCGCCTTTATGCCACACTGTGTTACATCAGCGCAAGGAAGTCCAAGGGATGGCGTCATTGAGCCCGACTTCATCACTATGTAGTTTGAACACCCAGCGCTGTTCTTTTTTAAACAGAAAGGTTGATATATCAGTGCCATGTGAGGGAATGAAGGGTTGTTCAAGGACAGTCCATGAGACTTCGTCAGGTTTGTGATTGAGTTCGACAAAATGGTTGGTCAAGCGGGTCGATTGTTTTTTACACCTAATGGTGCTCTTATGTTCCATGATTCTAAGCTTGACTTTCCTAGTCGTCATTCCTACGTATGGCATGTGACTAAATAATTCACCTTTTCGCTGTTGCAATTCGTGTGTTTTGTTTGTCGCCACGGTTTGCAGGTGCCTATGTCAATCTCAGTGGTGTGTAGTGTTTGTGGACACACAGCGCAGCTGCCGCATGCACAGTGTCCTTGTACAGGGGGCACTTGCCAAAGAGTATTCACGGCAGCTGTATTTCTAGGAAGTGTATGCACTAATGTGTCACGCAAATTGGCACTTCTCTTAAAAGAGAACAGTGGAGGTGAAAGTTGGACAAGACCAATGTTTAGAATCCGCCAGTGTTTGCGTATAATCTTTTGAATTTGACTAGATTGTGTACTAAAGGTGTTGACACAGGTCAATCTATTCAAAGATGCTTTAGGTACAGCGGGTTCAAGTAAGGCTTCCCGATTATTATTAGAGGCCCGTTTATACGACTGTCGTATCAATCTAGGAGGCTATCGCCTCGCCCGGAGGTTCTGGGACAGCGAGTCGGCATGTTTCCTGAAGTTATCAATCGTGGAGCAGTTACGTCTCAACCTCAGGAATTGCCTAAATGGTAACCCTTCACGAGTAGACTTGGGGTGGAAACTATCGTATGATAAGATGGAATTTCTGGCCATGGGTTTTTATAGATTTCGCTTCCAAGGCCGTTATCACACGGGAAAATCCGGAGATCTAAAAACGGTAAACTCAACTTACTGGCTTCCATGGGAGAGTTGAGAAAATTGTTTTGGGTATTCAGCCAGCCATGAAAGGCATTCAGTGTTTTCAAATCGCCTCTCCAGATAACAAAAATATCATCAATGTAGCGTTTCCACTCAATGATACCATTGCGGTAAGGGTTGTCTGTATTGAGTACACTGTTCTGTTCGAATAAATGAACATATAGATTGGCCAGGCTGGGGGCGAAAACACTCCCCATTGATGTACCGTAGATTTGAAGATAAATCCGGTCTTCATGTTTGAAAAAATGTTCAGTCATAGCCAGCCTGGCGCAATCCATAATGAAAGAAACTGGTGAACTCAACTCCTCTGACTTATCGTCTAGAAGGCCTATGATAGCTGTGAGTGTCTCGGTCTGTGGTATACAAGTGTAGAGGGATACAACGTCAAAACTGACGAGAAAATCCGTCTCAGTGTTGAAACCAATATTAGGAAGCAGCTGGAGGACAGCTTTATTGTCCTGGAGGTACGTAGGCATCATCTTTACTAAGGGCCTCAGAAATAAATCCACGAATGTTGAGAGGGGTTCAAGAGGAGGCCCCAGATGATGCATGCTAACGCTGACACCATGACCACCCTGACACCACGAGATACACATTAAACTTTTTTCTTCTCATGGTAGTTAGCTTTAGCACACTTTTTCATGCTTTTTCTTTGAGCACTGCACCCATCACCTAGTAACGAACTGTAGCTCTTCATCTGGTGGATTTTAGTATATCTTTTGAACATTGAAAACATCCCTGAGCTCCTCCCTCATAGTTAGGGGGTTGTAGCCCTCGGCTGTACTAGAATTTACCGCCGGGAGGAGATCCCAGATGATGAAGCATGTCACCTTTGGTGAGTGATGGGATTCCGTCCTTTAAATAGGGCTTCCCTGTGAGAGGTTCAATATATAGGTTCAATATACTTTACTTGCGTTTAGGACGCCCTAGGTTGCCATGACTGGTTAGACCCACAGATAATTCAGTCTGTTGTACGGTTTTCATAGGGAATACATCAGTGCAGGTCTTTAAACTTTCCCACGGACTCTCCAATCCCCGGTTGTGTATCCCTGCACAAAAAGCCCACAGCTGACCCACCAGCCTCAAGAACTACCGGCCCATCTCGCCCATCTCGCTCCTCTCCTTCACAGCCGAAGTTACAGAGTAAACAGTCAACAGGGAACTGACATGATTCATTGAAGACAACGCCATCCTCGACCCATCCCAATCTGGATTGCGAAGCAACCACAGCAACAAGGTCACCCTACTCGCCGCCACAGACGACATCCGCACCCTCCTGGACCAAGGCCACTCGGCAGCCCTCATCCTACTCGAAACTTCAGCGGCCTTCGACACAGTCTCCCAACGCACACTAGTCGCCAGACTACACGACGCTGGCATACAAGGAACAGCCCTAAACTGGATCCGATCATTCTTCACCGGAAGAAGCGAAAGGATCAGACTGCCACCCTTCCTCTCTAATCCCACGTAAATCACCAGCGGAGTCCCACAGGGGTCATCTCTGAGCCCAACCCTCTTCAACATCTGCATGGCCCACTCGCCACCATCGTCCGGCAACACGGCCTCAACATCGTATCCTACGCTGATGACACCCAGCTCACCCTCTCCCTCACAAAAGACCCCACCACCACCAGACTCAACTTCCAGAAAGGAATGCACGACAGTGCAGTCTAGATGACCAACAGCTGCCTGAAGCTCAACGCCAAGAAGACAAAAGTCCTTGTCCTTGAAACCACCCCTTCAGCATGGGACAACACCTGGTGGCCGCCGGCCTCGGAAGCCCACCTACCCCCTCGGATCACGACAAAAACTTCGGCATCGTACTCGACTCATCCCTCACCATGAAATGACAGGTCTGCGCCGTCACCTCCAGCTGCTTCAACACCCTCTGCATCCTCAGCAAGACCTTCAAATGGATCCCCACAGAGTCAAGGAAGACAGTCACCCATGCACTCATCACCAGCAGACTGGGCTATGGAAACGCACTCTACGCCGGCATTTACAAGTCCCTACTCCCCAAACTCCAGACATTACAGAACACCGCTGCCAGACTCGTCCTCGGCATCCCCCGGCACGAACACATCGGCCAACACCCACGTAGACTGCACTGGCTCCCAATGGAGAAAAGAGTCACCTTCAAAATCCTCACTCATGCCTACAAATGCCTACACAACAACATAACCAAATACCTCAATGACAGAATCAACTTCCACGTACCCAAAAGAAACATCCGAACTTCCAAACTCGCACTGGCCAAAAGCAAGCGCATCCACAGAGCCAGAGCAGCCGGAAGATCCTTCTCCCACATTGCATCCAAGACCTGGAACGTGCTACTGGCAGACATCAGAGGTGCCCCCTCCCTAAACACCTTCAGGAAGACCCTCAAGACCTAGCTCTTAGTTTAACAGTGTTGCGCCCCCCAGCACCTTGCTACCCTCATGGGTGAGTAGCGCGCTTGCAATTCCCCTGATTGATTCATTGATTGAGTTATCATCATGTGATGATTGTTCCTCTTCTACACTGCTTGAGGCGGCGGGGCAACGCTCTTCCGCTATAGCAGGAGAGCCGTCACTGGGGGTGGGTCATCTACGTGGGTTAGGCTTGACCGACTCACCCCCCGGCCCTTCTGCGTTACGCGTCTCAACTTCTCCTTACCTGGACATTGACACTGTGGCGCAATCCACTGCATTCTCTCCAAATCTGTGACTCAGCCAGCAGGAGCCTCAGCCTGGTGTGATTTCACTCCGCTGGGTACAGCAGTCGCCGCCTAGTACGCTGGTGGACCTCCCGATGCAGTTGATACAGCAGGGGCCCCTTAGCTGTGAAGGTGCAGCACTCACACAGCACAAGTTCACTGTAGCAAAGGGGCTTCAGCCTCCACAGCGTACAGCCAACCCAACATCATCCGGCCTGTGATGCAGGGAGACGGCACACACCGTTGGTAATCCCCTGTGTAGTGGTGATTATAGTATGCGATGCAGACCTCACTACGTTAACAGCTCAATGGGTCGCAAAGCGGTCTTCTCACACAGGTCATCAACGTGTCTCCATGCAACCTGCCAGACTTCACCACCAGGTATGGGCGATCGCCGCGCATCAATGTCTCCCTCCACGGCTCATTGACTCCACAGCTCCTCCACATCCCACTCCAGGCTCCAGACGCAGGTCCAGCGAGGCATCCAGGTTCTAGACGCAGGTCCAGTGAGGCATACAGGCTCCAGAGGCACGTCCAGCGAGGCATCCAGGCTCCTGACACAGGTCCAGCAAGGCATCCAGGTTCCAGACGCAGGTCCAGCGGGGCATCCAGGCTCTCATCCTGGTCATGCTGGATGTTGGGTGGTTTGAGGGGGTTGTTGATGTGTGCTGCACTTGGCCCTGGCTGCTACAATCGGCATTAAACTTTTTTTGGGGCATCTTTACTATGGGAGGCTATTTTTCCAAGTCCTCACTTGCTGCCTAGCGTGCATTTTTTATCGCGTATGGGCTTATCACTAGGATTCGCCCACTAACGCAGGAATTTTTCTCACCGTCTAGCTAATTTTATCGCTGGATATTTGAGCCTGTGAGGGAAGCTATCGCCTGTTAGCGGCGTGTTGGTAATACGCCGCTAACATGGCGATAGTTTCCTGCAGTAGACAGCTATAAGGAAAGGCTCGCTAACTGCGATTAGCGATAATTATTGCCTTTTCTTGCTAATATCCCCCAAAGACTTTGGTCACATCGCAGTACTCAATCGTTACCGTCTTTCGACAACCACCAATACCACTAACAACCTTGCATGGCCTGGGTTTAGGATAACAGTTTAGGATCATTCCCTCAACCTCTGGAACCTTACACACTATACTTTCTCAGAGCGAGACAAGACTATGCTTCCAACCTTCTCAGTGCCTTACAAACATGCACTGTGAGCTTATCTCCATGCCATATGTTATGACTAACGAGCTTGGTGCACGTAATTGACACCAATAGGCCATGGCTCGCAGTGGCGCGCGCGCGCACCACTCGTTTAAAGTAGCTACTACGTTTATTTCCGTCATACAAAATGCTCAAATTTGACTTATCTCCTTGAACATGTGCACATGTGCGAGAACATCGTAACATCGTAAGTGCCGTGTGTGTATGTGATCCCTGGTTTGTTCCTTTTTCTATTCCGGTTGTTTTCTGGTGGTCATTTTGTGAAAGGCATTAGATATATTTAAATCCCACAATTACAAAAAAATAAATAACCGAATGGACATCACGTTCTGATAATATAATATAACTTGACAATTGCATATTGAGGGATATTGACACCGCAAGGAGGGTGTTTTTTAATTGAAAAGTAACATGCTATAAAACGAATGCATGGATCGGTAAGGATTTTAAACGCATTTTAACTTTAAAATAGACTGGTACCTTTGGGATACGCATTCAATTGAGAATATCAATGATCCACTCTTCTAAATAGGGTGCTCCCCTCCACCCCACCCCACCACACCCCAGAGATTGCCGTTGTGTCCAGCGGTAACTCTACAAAATAGCTCTACAATAATGAAACTTCTCTAGCGTAGAGACTAAGAGCATGCATGCCTTGTTAATGTTAGTCATGTTCTTGTGCCTCATGTAATGGATACGAATGCGCAATCCTGACAGGCAGTGAGATGAGATTTTAAACTGTAACATAGGTCTCTTTTGCAGAGGCGGCCCCCGCAGGGGGCTCGAGGGCCGGCGCCATAATGGCCGCCAGAGCCCGACAAGGAACGAGACTGGTTTTCACCAGCGGGAAGCGCCGCAGGGCGGAATGCCCTGAGGCCCCCGCCCTCTCCCTTCCAAGGACAATAGGAAGGGGAGATATAAGACGACGCTCCCCCCTCGTGGCAGCCCACTTTCATATCATGGGAGCTGGGGGAGCGGCGCCAACAACTTTCGAATCAGCTGTGGGATCTTAGGAGCAGCTACGGTCTCCACCGTCATGACCCAGGCGATGAAGGATCCAAGCCAGCGGGAGAGAGCAGGGAACCCAGCTACCACAGTCGGAGGACTGCATGCCCGAAGCGTCCCCACCCCCGCCGGGGCACGGAAGGTTGGGACGGAATGGACCGAGGCCGAGACACACAGGCACGACCCCCAGCTCCCCAGGCAGCGCCGGAAGCAGAGGCAGGGTAAGGGCTCAAGGAGCGATGAGTGGCGGCGTCGCTGCCGGTCACCATGGCGATGTTTGTAGTAGTTGTCCCGCCCTGCTTCTCTTAACGCAAGGACGGTGCGCGAGCTATGTATAAGTGGGCAAGTGTTGTAGGCGGGAGGCAGCTAACTTTATGCTATTTTATGGCTTTTAAAATCGTGAGTCATCCACAGAGTCGGTTGGCATGTGTGTGTAACTCTGGTCAGGGGTAAAGATTGGTAGTTTTCTCCGAGCATCACTTAACATACGGGATGCGTAGCAGCCGCGATCCCGGTGGACGCAGGCGAGGGAGTGCGGCAGCAAAGGCCGCTGTGAATTTCCTTCCTATGTTATCCTTCGAGGTTGCTGTAGGGGGGCTTGTGAATACAGGTATACAGAGACCAAAAAAAAAAGTAAAAAGCATGCCTATCTTAAGTGCCTATGAGGTGATAACAAGCTTTGGGCCCCTCACTCACTCAAGGCCGAGCAACAAGTAGACTGAAGTGCCAGCACTCATGGTCGGAAGTGCAGCATTTTGTGCAGACCCGTACCACCTTTTATTGACGGAGCAGTAGTACTGGAGAGAAGTGCTGGCCACATCGCGTAATTGTCCCATGCCTAAAAAACTGGCCCTGTGTAACGTAATGTGGTGCGCATGAAAAGCGCTCCGATACCATTGGCCAGGCTCGCACTTCGCAAAACTGCTCAGAGAGCGCGCATAGTAGGGCGGGAAAAGGCCGGAGAGGCCAGAGCTGCCTAGCATGGAACTGGGAAAGAGAGTTCGAGTCCCGACCTCGGCCAACATCGTGTGATTTCAGCCTTTTGACTATGCAGGAGAAATGTTGGTGCTGAGGCACACAGCACGAGTCTCCATCTACAGGAGACCCCCTGATTGTACAGGAGTCCCCCTCGACGCATAGGACTCCCTAATATCTCCCTGGTGTTGGGGAGTGTCCCTGACCTCACAGGAGTTCCTCGAATGGACAACAATCGTGGCCACCGCGGAACTGAAAACCTTCTAGATGGAGTCGATGGCCCCGAGGGCTTGTAATGCCGCGGGCGGCTGCGTTCCCTGTCTGCCTCTCGGCCCCCGCACTCCGGCCGATACTGTACGGGGCGAGACATTAGGCTGTCTCCTCACCCTCCCTTCGCACCTATCCCGCCCAGGGCCTTTCTTCGTTATCTGCAGCCAGCTAGAATGGCAGGGGCCGCCCCCCGAGGGGGGCTCGAGAACAAGGTTCGCTTTTATGGCTGAGGATTATGCAGGATTAAAGGCCACCGCAGCGCTTGTGACGGCACATCGGAGCGGCGGCGAGGGGCCCAACCGGAGAGTGGAAACTCAGTCGATGCGCTGGTGGCTCAGCGAGATAAAAAAAAAAAAAAAAGCGTTGTTCCCGTGTGCTGTAGATGCATTCCTTGTCCGGAGTGAGGGCAGCGCGCTGAAGTGGGGGGGCGCGAGACCCGGGTTCGAAGAGATGTTGTCCGTCAGCGGCACTGCCGATTTTGGTGCATGAGCCCAGGTTTCGAGCCTCGCGGTTGCTTCCCACCCTGCGAGTCACTTAATCCCCCAGAGACTGAATGGGTAATGTCGGTGCGGCGCCCCAGTACCTTCGGGTCGAGTTCGGGCGATGGAAAAGATGCTAAATAGAGAAAAGAGGGGCAGGCAGCGCGCGGCTACCTCCGTGCTTTAAAAACCGCGCTGCCCGCAAGTGGAGGCTGGAGCATCCATCCCAGAGAGTTGGGGCCCTGGTAGGAACGCGCGTAGTGGGCTAATGGGATGAGGCAGTGTCCACAGCCCAGGTGCGAGTGCGCTGGAAACGGTGTCCGCTAGCAGGATGGTGCGTGTGGGTAGGTGTGCCCGAATTGGTGTCCAGGGTGCCCGACACTTTGCCACGTGACGTGTGTGTTTAAAAAGGTGGCTTTCTGTAATGCAAATGGTCGGGGAGAGTCCACGCTATATAAATCGGAAAATTTTGCAGGGACCGCGTGCTCCTGAGCAGATCTTCGGGAGCAGCGGTCTGTCCTTTAAGCCTTTTAGGGTAGTGGCAGTGTCGATGAGCATCCTCTGGTGATGGGCAAAGCACTTTAGCTACCCGTGCCTAACAAAGATTGCCCTCATCATGCAACACACATGTGACCGGGGCGAAGCTTATGGTTTGATAAAAAGCCCGGCAGCCATTCACGTCCTCGAGCAATTTTCCGGAATTGAATTGTCAATAAAAAAAAAAAAAACTCAGTGCCTTTTGGACTCCGGTGATTTTTGTGCTCCGGAGGTTAGGCACTAGGCGGGCAATAGAATTCACCCATCTAATTGCCTTTGTGGAAGATTGATTCAGCGAGTGCATAAATAGAGCGGGATGTTGCCCGTCAGCTAGTCTGCCGACTCGGGGGCTGGCACCGGGGTAGCACATTCTTAGGTACGAGGGTCACGATCTACCGTTTGCCGCCTGGGGGTAGGGCCATCTGCAAGCTAAGTAGTGCCCAGGGTGGTCTGGCACGTTGCGCAGAGGTCGCCCATTGCACTGCATTGAGGAGCCCATGGCAATACGGAGGTTATGTTCCCTGCGCCCCCTGGCAGGGCCTACTCGGTATTTCATCCTCCCGCAGTTCAGTGGACTGGATGTGAAGAAAAAGGTCCGACGTAATAATACGACAACAAAATACACAGTTATGTTGTAAAGTAGAATCCGGTAAATTAAAGTAACAAATGCACGTCAAGAAGGTGACATGGATAATGTTTGGAAAACATTGCACTTCATTGGGCGCGCATACTAAGTTTAAGCCAAAAAAATATCCAATAAAAAGTTATGAAGAAGGAAGGGTTAGCGGTAAACCAGTTGAGCATGACAAAGGCAACCTTCTGTAATAACCTGGCTCACGGGGACAAAGAAAAAAAAAAAAAAAAAAACAGTGGGATGTCAACTTGTGATTTCACCCCCAAGGAATAAGATCAGTTTGTTTTGAGTCACGGCACGCAGCGCCCCGGGTTAGCATGCCTGCTGCAAAGACCACAAAACAATGAATTACCGGATGGTTGTGTGGACATAAGCAAGCCGCATACACGCTCTTCACATTTGATCCAATCCTGTTGACTGGATATTAGGGAAGACAGCCAGGTGCGAGGTTAAGGGGTAGTGCACAGAATTACCGAATTGTCATTCATATGGGTATTTGTGCTCCACATTTCTGGCAAGTGTCCGGGTTAATTAAAAAAAAAAAAAAAAAATATTCAGAGCGGGAGTAATAGGTCCTGTGTTTACCGAAAGGGATGGTGTCCCCTTGGGAGAGATTGACTAGTCCAAACATAGAAAGCAGTAATACACCGGCGTATTGCGGCACAGCACCGGAAGAGCCTGCCAGGAGCAGAGGTGAAGTAGAGGATGGGATCTGAGCAATGTATATCGTATCATGCCACCACAAACTGTAGCTGACTGTCTCCCAATTTTGTTTTCATGATGGGCCCATGGTGAGAGGAGACAGCGCTGTAAGACTCCGAACAGGACGCAAGCGCCCCGCCTCGAAAATGGCGAGGAAGGAGCAGAGCACCATGGCGTGTGGAGGGAAGATTGCCATCAGGGCCTACCGGACGTCAGCCACGTGAGGTATGACCCATTGCGGGTGGAGACAGCACTGTCAGACATCGAGGTAAGATGCAAGTGTGCCGGGGCACTAATGGCAAAGACGGAGCAGAGCGCATCGTTGCGTTTGTGGGAAGATTGCCGTCGGAGCTGACCAGATTTGGGGGGAGCCGCAGGAAGACGTAAGCCTCCCTGGCGGCGTGGCGGAAACAACAAGTGTATTGGTATTGTATGGGAGCACACCAACAGGGCGGTGTGTAGAAGGAGGGCCACTCACTTTGGGATGCCGCACGGCAGGGTGAGTGCGCCTGACGAAATCGGGGTAGCAAACGGAGACGGCGCTCGCAGCCCAGCCCCCGCCAGAAGGTGGGGCACAAAAGAGACTAACAAGGTAGCGAGTTGGGGGCCTAACTCCAGGGAAAAGGCTACCCCCCACACGCGAAGGGGCGTGGTAAACAACAAAGAACAATCTATGAGCTGTCAGGGTGATTTATGACCCTAGGAGTTGCAAATGAGCAAAAAGACAAACCAGTGATTTATGGCCAGCCGATGATTTATGGCTGATGATTTATAATGCTCATGCAGAATGACTTATGACAGCCGAATGATGACAGATTGTGACAGAATGATTTATGGCATAGCGATGATTTATGACCCATGATTTATGACCCATGATTTATGATGTGCAGGCAAAATGATTTATGACAACGAAATTATGATGGCTTGTGACAGAATGATTTATGACCAATGAGTTACGACCCATGATGCAGGGCTGCTGATTTATGGGGATCAGGCAGAGTGATTTATGGCAACAAAGTAAGGGCCAATTGTGGCCAAAATGATTTATGACGCACAATGATTTATGGCCCATGATTTATGATGTCCAGCTGACAAGGCGTGACATCACATTTGTCATAATGTCTGACAATGATTTATGACCCCGGCCTCCAAGGGGATGTCAGGGGGAGTTGTACAAGTGTGATTATGTAATAAGTAATAAACTGCGGCCAACAATTACCACCACATACAACGATTGTTGGCTGTTTTTAGTAATGCAGATGCACAAATATGGTACGGTTCCTGGAATGGGCGCAGTGCGGCCGTTATTGATGACGTACTTCTCTTCACACAGTCACTCCGTCGCGTCGAGGTATTCCGAGGACTCGGTTGTAACGAGGCTTGCACGTGGGCACAAGGGACCCTGAAAGGTTCCCACACACACAGAACCCGGGGAGCTTTATTTGAACGTTGTTATGGGGCTTTAAATGGACCCCAGAATCAAACCCATTCCTGTGCAAGTCTCTCAACAAGAAAGGAAAACTGTTTATCAGCTTGGTACATCAACTGAAGTCTGACTTCCTGAAAAGGCATCGAATTTTTTTTTAAAGTGCAACCTCTGTTGCAGGTCTGTATTTCCGATCACCTGCGACTGGCAGATTGGACCCTTCCCAAGCCAACCGAATGACTATCAGAGATGGGTAATAAAAAAAAAGCTTGTCCAACGCGCCTAAACGCGATTCCGTGTGCGCTATAAAACGGATGTAATTACAAGGGGCAACACAAAGTCAACAAAAAATGGCTTGGGGGCGGGGGGGTATGTTTATGCTCCCTTACACAGAGGAAGAAGTAAAAACACGAGAACCGTTAAACTGTGGGAGTACAACAAGATCACTAAAGGGGGAGCTGACAGCTGTGCGTAAAGTGCATGTACCCGCATGTGTACTCGAGGCAGCGAGTCTCTGCGTGTAGCTGGAGGCGAGGATCCGGGCGCGCAGTGTTTGGCACGAAATAGGGACGGGGCAGGGGTGGGTCCGGCTCCCACAGGCCACCAACCGCCTGCGCCAAGTTATCTTCTGCAGTCAGTGGTCAGACCACCAGCAGCCGAAGCTGGGATGTGTAAACGTCTGCGGCTAACGTAAAACAGGTGGCCAAGGGCCGCGTTGCGCAGAGACAGCGACCAGCAGCGAGGAGCCGGATGATAAAACAAAAAAAGAAAAAAAACACACACACTTCTCCGCAAGGGCTGCGCTGAATGGGAAAACTTGGAGTACCCTAATGAAGTTTCCTCTGAAAGGGAGGGCAGCGCTGAGACAGCCAGGCATGAATCATTCCGTTTCCGGTGAGCGTCTTTTTAAGTTCAAATAATTTTATTGAAAGAAAAGACAAGGTGTCAAGAAACATTATACAGTGCTAAGCATACATCAATACATTCCAAGTTTACTTCATAAGAAGTATAAAGAATTGGACTATTAACGCATATCTAAGGGTATGCAAGAATGGACTAAAATAACTCAATGAGGCCAATTAAATAACTGTATAGAGAATCATGGAAACATCAGGGAAATCAAGGTGGCTTAAGAACTTCCTGTTGGGGAGGAGTAGGTAAAGAGAAACATTTGGCACTAGCATCAATATATGTTATGACTGGTGACCACAAATCAGCACGCTTTATAGCTAAATGCGGGGGATAGACGAAAGCAGTATCCAATCTGTGGTTATGGCAAACAGTAAACCACCAAGCCTTATAGGAAATTTTTGTAAAGTCTTTCCAGTTAGCAGTGATCTGCTGAAAGGCTATCGCTAATAACAAATCAATAATTTTAACATTAAAAGAAACATTATCCCAGATGGAGGATAGACTTCGCAGAAGAATGTGGGTAAAAGAAAAGGAAAATGTAGTATTAAAAATATAGTTAATCCTGGACCATACCCGCATCCAAAAATTGTGAACATGCGAACATGAAAATAGCATATGGAAAAGATCGGCATTAGGGGAGGAGCAAGTCCAACATAAATCTGGAGTAGTTGGGACTCTCTTACACAATTTGGCCGGTGTGAGTAAAAGTCTATTATAAATGAAGAATAGTGTTTGCGTGGTATTTGCTGCTCTAGAGGACTTGCGTATTTTAATCCATATATCTTTCCACAAAGATACCGGCCAAGAAGTATCAAAGTCTTGTTCCCAAGCCACTTCGATTTTAGTCTTCTGTCTATTAATAACAGAGCTATGCAAAAGATCGTAAATAGTTGAAGCAGTAGGTTTGGTCAACAATACTGTATGAAGACCTGAGTGTGGTTCTAGATTAAGAGATGTATCTTGTGTGGTTAGGCACTGGGAAACAGATTCCAAGACAGCTCTCTTGAGTATATTATACTTATGAAAAAAAGAAGTTGGAAAAGAGAAATTCTGCTTGAGAATATTAAAGGATAAAAATTCTGAGTTCGAAAATAGCTGGTATATCCATACCAAACCCCTATTTCTCCAGCTTTCCCAATAAAAAGATTTGTTATTGATCAGTAAATTGTTATTATGCCAAATGGTAGAGTTCAGAAAAGATTCCTTGCTGATACCAGCAGTATGAGAAGGCCCAACAAGTAGCTTGGAGGTGTATTTTAATATAGGGGTAGAGATGGACTGTGGTTTATGGGAAAAAGAGAGATATTCACGGAAAGAATAAGGGGAGAGAAAGTGGCGCTCAATTGAAGTCCAAAGGGGGCAATCATCTATAGAATCGACCAACCAAAAAGAAGCTTGGCGAAGTAAAAAAAGCTTTGTGATATACCTGAAAGTGCGGAAAATTAACTCCGCCCTCGGACTTAGGGCGAATTAACTTTTGCAAGGACATTCGAGGTATCTTCTTACCCCATAAGAAAGTGGATAAGATGGAATTGATTTTCTTAAAGAATTTTGCTGCAAGTGGAGACGGGATATTGGAGATAGTATAGAGAACAATGGGCGATATCATCATCTTGATGGTGTCTAAACGACCCCACCAAGAAAAGTAGAGAGGATGCCATTTGGTAGTCAAGTCAGAAATCTTCTGAATGCATTTGTTCATGCATAAATCTACAGTTCCGGAAATCGAGGGTGTGAAAAACAGACCTAAGTACCTAATGTGGTTAGGGCTCCATTTAAACTGAGAGGCTTGAAAATCCGAGCTAAACGTATGCGCAGTTAACGGTAACATTTCACATTTATCATTATTTAATTTATATCCAGAAATGAGGGAGTAAGATTTCACTTCTGCTAAAAAAGCTGGGATGGAATCCTCTGGTCTAGAAACGAATAACAAAATGTCATCCGCATAGGCTGCAAGCTTGATATGAACATTTAATGTTTGAAAGCCGTAAATAGCGGGATTCTGACGCAATTTAGACAAAAATGGTTCTAGAGCTAGGTTGAATAAAAACGGGGAAAGGGGACAACCTTGACGCACCCCCCTCTTCAAATTAAAGAAAGGGGAGATTAGGCCGTTAGCGCAGACCGCAGCACGTGGATTAGAATAAAGGAGGGATACTAAAGTTGTAAAATTGGGGCCGAAGCCAAACCATTTAAGAGCGCAGAAAAGATACTTCCATTCGACCCTGTCGAAAGCCTTTTCGGCATCTGGCGCAATTGCTGCCAACGAGTGATTCATACGTGAAGACTTGGATAAAACGTCAAAAAAGAGTCGTGTGTTGTCTGTGATGACACGGCCCTTTACAAAGCCGGAGTGTTCCTTTCCTAACAGGTTTGGTAGATAAGAATCCAAACGTATGGCTAGGGCTTTAGAAAAGATTTTGTAGTCAATATTGACTAATGGAATAGGTCTATAATTTTTGCAATATTTGGGGTCTTTGCCTTCTTTAGGAATGAGACAAATATGGGCCTCTGAAAAAGAACCAGAAGAACTTGCGGAGGAGTAAAAAAAAGTAAGAAGCGAATGTAATTTGGGTATCAGGAATTTAGAGAAGTGAACAAAAAATTCGACTGTAAAGCCGTCAGGACCCGGTGCCTTATCCTTTTTAAGTTTTCGAAGCGCCTCCAACAATTCATTCTGAGTAAGCTCAGACTCTAGGTGAGAAAGATCCGGAAAATCCTGCCGGGGTCTTTGGATGGTTGAGAAAAAGTGCGATAGAGAATGATCCGTAGGTTGAATCTCCGAAGAATATAAAGATTTATAGAAAAGAGAAAACTCATTCAAAATCTCAGCGTCTTTGAATTTTAAGACCGCATGTTCGTCGAAGACAGATTCAATATCTAATTTGTTGTGGCGAGTCTTTAAGTAATTGGCTAATAATTTCCCTGCTTTATTTTTACCCCCATAGAATTTCGCACTAGATTTCAGTAAATAAAGTGAAGCATCATCTGTGGATTTTCTGTTAAATTGCATCTTAGCCTTAATAAGGGAGTTTAAGCAGTCCTCCGATTTGGAGGTATAATACGAATCTTCCAGTTTCTTAATATGTTGGAGAAGATCTGTAAGAGTTTTACGTGCTAATTTACGTTTCTTTGCTACATAATGGATGATAAAATCCCTCGCAGAAGCTTTGAAAGCATCCCAAATGGTGGAAAGAGACAAAGATTCTGTATGGTTCCTCTCGAAGTAGTCAGTGAAGAAGGAAATAAAGGATGTAGAAAATTGTGGATCTAAAAGAAGAGCATTGTTGAAGCGCCATCTTCTGGGAGCATCCTTTCTAGGCATTACATCGAAGCCTATTGATACGGGCGCATGGTCCGATAAAAGAATTGGGCCAATATCTGCGTACGTAAGAGATTGTGAAATATTGTGGGAAACAAAGATATGGTCAATTCTTGATTGAGTATGATGGGCCGGGGAATAAAAAGAATATTCTCTGGTGGTGGGATTACAAAGACGCCAGGCATCTAACAATTTATGTTGGGTGATAGTGTGAGTAAATGACCTGTGTGTTTTGTTGGGAATAAAGGGTACCTTAGAATTCCTGTCTATAAAGTGGTCAAACACTTGATTGCAATCTCCTGCCAATATAAAGTTATCATCAATATAGGTAGATATTTGCTTAGCTAAAATAGACCAGAAGGAAACGTCTCCAATGGTGGGAGCATAAACATTGAGAAGAGAAATCGGAACATCTTTTAGTAGTAATTTAACAAGGAGCCATCTCCCCTTATCATCAGATTCCTGTAATAACATCGTAATAGGAAGGGATTTGCGACACAATATCGCAACACCGTTTCGTTTACCATCCCCAGGAGAAAAATAAAGTTCACCCACCCAGCCCCTTTTCAATTTCAATGACTCAATATAAGTAAGGTGCGTTTCTTGAAGAAAAACAATATCAGCATTCAATTTAGCCAGGTGGGTCAAAACTCTTTGTCTCTTTATAGGAGAATTAAGACCCGTAATATTCCATGTGATTAATTTAAGTGCCATAGATTAATAAGAAGTAGAAAAAAGAACAATAGCATGAAACAATAGTCCAAGTCAATGAATTGAGAGAATATAAATACGAAAACCGACAGAGTAAAGAAAAATAAAGCAGTAAAATCAAAGCGAATAAAAAGGAGAAATTTCAAATGAAAATAGCTAACAATAGATCTCAAGTGAGTTAAAAAAGTATAAAATGCCAAAAAGTGCCAGTATAACAAGGATTGAAAGAAGAAGAAAAGCAAAGATGTGATAGCAGAAAAAGAAGAAGGAAAAGAAGTGAGAAAAAGAGAATCAAAAATATGAATACCTGGAAAAGAAGAGTGAAGAAAAGAGGCAAGAAAGAAAAGAGACAGAAGCAATACTTTCAAAACCCAAAAAAGAAGAGAAGAAGCATTATGAAGCAATTTAAGAAATAAAGGTAAAAAAACACTAAGGTGTATAAAAGAAAAGAGATATAGAGCCAGAAAAAGTAGCAGAGGAGGTATGTGAATAAAGACACCTGGAAATTCATGAACACAAGTCAACAAAACAGAACATAAGACAAAAGACAAAACAGAACACATACCTACATAAGGTAGGTAGAGCCACATGGAGCAGACGAAACGTCAGAGGGAGGCCGAAACTGGACCGGACAGAGGACACGCCAAGACAAGAGCATAGCTGTAAAGATAAAAAAGTATAAGGTTAACACACGCCTAAATGTAGAACAGTGAACAGACGTTTACAAACTGACTAACTAGAGATTAGGAACACATGCCCAATGCTTAATTGTGTAACCATTAACAAAGAGTTCAAAAGAAAACATCATGTGAAATGTGAAGAAGCAGGCCGCGATGAATCCATATGATCAATCTTGTGGGAATTGATGAAACTCTGAAGACGCAATGGATCTTCATATGAAGTTGTATTGTTATTGTAAGTAACTTTGAATAGACATGGGTGGTATAGACCGTATCTAGCTCCCATTGAGCGTAGATCAGATCTCATGTTAAGAAAGGCCTTATGTCTGGCAGCTGTAGCCCTTGAATAGTCCTGCGCAAAAAACAAAGTTGAACCAGACCAGGACATTTTTGGGATGGATTTAGCAGCTGAAAGAACTTTTAGTAAATCCGTATATTCCAAAAAGTAAAGAATGACTCCTCTTGGGCGTTGCGGGGAAGTGCTATTGGTGGAAATTCGCCCCAGCCTGTGAGCGTGTTGAATGTTCAACTCAGGGGTATCTGGCAAGTGAAGTATCTTAGGAAGGAAAGTTTTGAAGAAGCCAATGGGGTCTGAACCTTCCGTGCCCTCCACCAGGCCGTATAAGCGTAGATTATTCCTTCTATTACGATTTTCAAGATCCTCAGTCTGCCTATGGAGCGCGTTGATTTGTGACTGCAGAGATGGAATAGTCTTGGAGACATCGGCAAAAGATGACACAGTTTGCTCCACAGTGTTAAGTCGCGAATCTAATTGGGACCACTTATTGGACAACACCTGTAATTTAGAATTTGTCTCTTCAACGAAGGGTCTAAGGGCCCTTATCTCTTGTAGAAGTAGCTCCATCGAGACTGGTGAAGAAGACTTGGGAGGCGAGGGAGGGTCTTTCTTCAAACGTTTAACATTAGTCTTTCCTGAAACTGCGGGAGCGGGATCCATCGCTGCACTCCGAATTTCAAATGGCAATAAACTGGATTCCTCCAGTTTAGAGAGTTCAGAGAAGAGCTTTGAATTTTTGAGGAAAGTGCGCTTTGGTTTAGTAGAGGCGTAGATAGATCCCTTTGCCCTACCCATCAAAAAGGTGACAATAGTGTATAGGCAAGCAACCAGACAGTAAACGTAGAGTTCAAAGGAAGAGCCGTGAGGCAAAAAGGTTTGCGAGCTGTAAGAAGATCCAATCCGTCCCAGCGCTGCATAAGCGCCCAAACGTAAAATAAAAATAAAAATAAAAATATGGTAGTTCACCACATAGAAAAATATAACTATTGATGCCTGCTAGCAAAGGAGCAATTAGATATCCTGCGCAGGAGGAGTAGCTTATACTGAGAACATGAGGTGAGTATCATTGGGCACCACAAGGTGGCATTGACGATTTCAATGTCTCAGAGAGCTGAAGAAATGAAGCACAGGACGCCAGGAGGACCATGCCACAGGTACCACAGCGTAAAAATATCTCAGAAGTACCTCATTTGGACTCAAGGTGAGGGAATGCGGCTTTTCAGCGTATTGGAGAGGACAGCCATTTCCCAGACAGACAAGAGCAAAATGGCGGCTGTCAATAGTAGAAACAACAACTTCCTCACTGTATAACCTTCAGAGTCTCTATGAAAAAAGGGGCATTGAGATCCAGCAGGTAGTAAACAGCCAAATTATAGGCATAGCGCTGCAAACATTAGGACCGCTTGTGAGGAATGAAGAGACATTCCTAGCGCGTCTCTGCACCCAAAATGGTGGCCGCGAAACGAGCGGCGCTGCCAAACGGCGAAAACAGTCCAAAAAAGCCTCCTTACTGTGAACAACAAAGGCGCCTGGGGTCTTGAAACAGGGGCAAATAGTTCACAGCGACAATACGCTGGCAATATCCGCGCTGGCTGTAGATACGGCGCATTGCATCCGCCCGGTCCTTGGAGCCTCACAGGAACGCCGCCATGCTCGTTGGGCGCTTAGCCACACCCCCCCCCCGGTGAGCGTCTTAACACAGCATTCAAGTTCACTCGGAAAGGTGCGTTTCCAGTATGTGTGTTAATAATACTGTGTTTTAGTACCAACATACATACACACTCGTGGTGTGTAATTCTAATGTGTGCTTTCATACTCACACTCAGGAGTTATTCCAGTTTGCGCTTTACTTTATTCATGCATACATACACCCAGGTGTGCATTAATATATTCATGCACACTGTTGGATAATCCCAGTGCATTCACATGTTCGGTGTGTACTATCCACGGAGTGTATTTACACATGCACACAACTGGAGTGTATTATGCAAGTCTGCACATTCATTCATACGGCCCCTGCACTCTCAGAAGGGTTCTTCGAGTCCATACATACACACGTGCAATTTATTCCATACATACGGGGTTATATACAGAATCGTGCGATGCAATTGCACTGTATATGTTTGTTAACCTATGCATAGCAACATATGGTATACAGTGATATGCTAATTTTAATGCAATATGATCAAGCACTGGCAAAAGCCACAGGTTCAAGATGATGTATGTGGTACCATTTCTTTCAAGCATGTGCAAGACACATTCAATTAATACAATTAATAAAAGCATTTGCAATGCAATAGGTCTCACATTTACACGAGTTTGAGCTATTGACATTGCAAATAACAATGCCTTTTATTTGTTTTTGTTTTTAAAACATAAATAAAAGGCTTTGTCATTTATAATGCCAATAGCTTAAACTCGCGTAAATGCGAGACCTATTGCATTGCAAATGCTTGTTTATGATGATGTTACTGATGTTAAAACAAACATTGCCTGCAGCAAGCACAAACCCATGCCTTGCAAAACGCTTATGCAGCGTGTTTTTACAAGTTTTAATCTGTTCTAGTTGTTAAGCACGGGTCACGTTTTTAGTTCTCCAATATGGGCCACTTTTATTTTAGTGCCTGGGCCTATGTTCGATCTCACTTCGAACCGGAAGCTATCAGCTTGAGGTTGTGTCTGGGAGGTTTAGTAGGTGCAGTACAACGTATTACAACTCATGTCAGACATTGTTATGGGAATGCTTTGACAAATGATGCGCTGTCTCTCATCGCCATACCGTCCACAGGTTTACAAACTCCTTGAAGAAGCTCTGGCTTGTGGCTGTCACCTTAATCACTCAAGTGAACACATGTTCGTTCAAGGCAACATCTCAGTACAGACGTACAGCACAGTATCCAACATTAAATGCAGTTCCAGTCTCAGACAAGTAATGCAAAGACTTGTTCTGCAACTTGCCCCTACCACATGTGCCCCTGTCACTCAACACGCTCCCCATCTCTGTTAAACGGTGTTGTTTTGATACATGTCTCATATTTCTTCTGGGAGAACTGAAATACAATCGTGTTTTACAGCCCTAATATTTTGTCAATATGCCTGTCTTATTTCAGCCTTCCCTCCCCGTCACTGTCAGCTGCATCAGGATGTGGATTCTGTTTGAAGGAAGATGGACTGGTCTTGCAAATTTTTCCTAACATCAGTAAGACGTTCGGGGGGATATTATCAAGAAAAGGCGATAATTATCGCTAACAGCAGTTAGCGCGCCTTTTCTTATCGCCGACCCGCTATTTTTATCGCCAGACTTTTGAGCCGGTATGGGGAGCTATCGCCCGTTAGCGGTGTGTTGGTAATAAGCCACTAACACAGTGATAGTTTCCCACGGTAGACAGCGATAAGAAAAAGGTGCGCTCCTGCGGTTAGCGATAATTATCGCCTTTTCTTGCTAATATCTCCCTTAGCTATGCAGCACATTAGCCTGGGTGCCGAAACATGTACCCTTCTTTAACATAGAGGGAAAGTAAGCACCAAACTGCGTGACACGCCAGGTATGGGAACACATGGAAAGAAATATTGCTTTTCACCAGGAAATGGTATAGTCCAAAGCTCTGTTTTTAATATAAATCAGGGCCTTCAGTGGTCATTCCATTGAAAATACAAGATTTGAAAAAATATTATTCTCTACGGGTGCTCGTGGAAGGCAATGTATATGGACTGGAATCTAGAGAATGCTAAAGTGATTCCGGTATTTTACTGACCTCTGTCTGTTGCGTGAAGTTTGGTATTTCATGATTTGGGTCATAAACATCTTGGAATCTTTAGATGAAAAGTCGTTCACCCCCCATCCCCCCAAGAGGAGTGTTCATACGGGGTCCAAAGCCAAGGGCCACTTTCTCTCTGGCGGTGTTTGAATCCGTAGAGTGGTTTCTGTTCCCTGCTTTTGTCAGGACAAAAGCGTAGCAAACTAACTACAAAGAACCACCTTCTAAGACACACATAAAATGAGATGGTTCGCATTCTGCCGAGATGTTGTGCAGCCGACAAGTCAAAGATTTGGAGTTGGTTAGATAGTCAAGTAGGTTAAAGTGCCTGCTGTAGAGATCGAATTATAACATGCATATTGTAGGAGATCAAATCTGACAAAATAACTTGGTGGGTTAATGCGCATGCTGCAGACATCAGCACATAACCGGTAGGTCAGAGATGTCAAACTTCCCTACTTAGCTCAGTGGGCTACTGTGTCTCCTGCAGACAGCCTGTGTGTAAACTGCACGTAATCGGTGTCAGATATTGACCACGTGCTTCAATGGGTTAAAGTGCCTGTTGCAGAAATAAACGTGCAACCTAAAGATTACATTGTTGAAGGCCCACCGTGGCAACCTCAGTGTCTCGTCCTCCCGATGGTGATAATAATAGTGAGGTAATGGATATTGTCGGTGCTTTGACTGCGCAGGCTGTCACTGTGGCGCTAAGTTATGTAGACAAGTGCTGCATTGTCAGTGTCGAGAAGGGGACGTCCCTTCCCTGCCACAGCTCAACGCTCCAGTGGTTTTACACTCCGCTCTGCTTCAATGCAGCAGCCAGCCAGGCTCTTCCGTCAGAGACATATGCAGGCGCCGCCGTGTTTGTGTGTGTGGTGCGACGACCCCATGAAGCACCGACCTCACTTCAACGGGCAGTCAGGCCGCTAGGTCGGCGTTATGTTATGGTGGGTTGAACACGGCATCGGGTGTGCTTATGTTCGGGTGTGCTTAAGTTCCATCTACTAGTTGGTCATATATGTTGGTTCGAGATATGCTTTATAAATTTTGGAAGCATGTGTGTAATGGAAACATGGGTATGTGGTGTATGCTTCTTAAAAAAGGAAATAATAGAAAGAGTTTATTTCCGGATGTACAGATATGGCATACTGACAGCCGTTCAGGATGTTTCTCTCTACTTTTCTCCACACAAATTGTAGATATTTCACTTGGGTGTAGTTGTGCAACCTTACATGTATTGTAATATGTATTAGTCAAATGTCTCACGTTTATTCTTCTGTTTATGTTGGTTTCTTTGAAGATAATGTTTTATTATTTATTTGTCTGCTGTGTAAGTCCTGTGTCTTATGATTTGAATTTAATATATATGTTGTCTTGTCATGTTGCAGCCCTGATGAAGTTCCCCTTGGGGGAATGAAATGCATTGGCTGGACCTTTTATACCAGATGAACTCGTTAAAAGTTGAAATAAAGAAGTTATTTATTTATAACTACCTGCCTCTTGGACTTTCTGAACTGTGCACCCCCATCTACTCTTAATCTTTGTTGATCTGGAACACAGTGACGCCGTTCAACGGCTGGCGTTTGGGGTTGATTGCACGACTATTGCTATTATTGGAACTGGTGTGAGGTGCGGCAAGAGAGGTCTGCCGTTGTTGCAATTAGAATATTAGCTCTTTTGGGCCAGCAAGCACTCATCACCTTCCTCAATTACAATGCCACGATTTGATGATAAAAGAGAAGAGATGGCACAGGACTTATTTGGAAGAAATACTAGCCTACCACAAACAGGACCTACTGTACAGAACACTTCGGGACTACGTGCCTTGTTTATCAAATTGGAACGTTTAAAGAAACAAGAACTGTTGAGATGGTGGGATGGTGTGACCCTCCAACAATATATTGACAACAAAAAAGTGCCCAGAGGGTTACGCATTCTTATTTTACCCACTTTTTAGGATATGAGTGAAGAGCTTCTGAAGGAGTGGGAGGTCAATTTAGAGGGTGCCTCGCTAACAATGATGCAGATTTTAATAAGACATGCAATAGAAAAAGGAGCTAAATTCTTGTCCGAGATTGAATGTGTAGAAAACGAAATTGAGGCCTGTGAGAATAAGGAGCTAGTTGATAACTATGCTATCCGCCAGAAAGTAATTGAGGGACACCAAAGAGAAAAAACTGCGTAAAATTAATCGTGATGACAGGGACTACAGGGAGGGGAGGATTTACACATTTGCCAAGAAATATGATATTGTTTCTGGTGCTGACGACAAGAAAAGACCTAGGGAGGTCAGTGAAGAAACAAGATCGATAAGTAGCACTTCCTTATCATCTGTTGGCAGTACATCCTCTAATACTAATCCGAATGAATACTCTTTAGGGGCCGGAGTCACAACTTTCCAGAAAGAAGTGGCCAGATTAAGGATAAGTGGGAATCTGGCAAAAAAGATACAACAACAAAAAAAACAAGGAGGGGGGTAGACGGGGACAAGGGAGGCTCAGTAGAGGACCCAATAAGGAGATCAGAGAGGGCAAAGGCCAAACAGAAACTATGAAAACCCTGGGGATGTTGGAAAAAACTGATGGGGGTCAGGATGACTTGAACTTGAGGGTTGTTAATTTATCTTGCAAATCAATGGATGTTGATGAAATAAACTTGTTATGTAAGGGATTGGGCTTTTGCCCAACACAGGAGGGTGATTTCTCTGATGTACACGTAGATCTTTTCAGATTCAGTAGGATGTTAAAATTAAAGGACTTTTTCACGGACAAAACACTTCTGAATAATATCTTTGGAGGGGTCAAACAGACCGATTTGACAATAGCGGAAGTTAAGAATATACAATGCTTACTCTCCCTGAGTAACGGGGAGGAAGTAGGGATGCATACTATTTTGGATGATTTGAACATCAGTGAGAATGTGACGAAAGATAGTGGTTTACGCCCCAAATCCAAATTTACCCCAACTACGAATCATTGTAATATTGACATCTTTACTGAACGTGTGAGCGAGGGCTTGTATCAGCTAGAGAAACAGAGCAGGGGCAAGCATAACCTACAACACAATCTCACGTTTGGGGAAAGACAATCACTTAAGAGGCTCAAAAATGATAATGATATTGTTATAAGGGAATCTGACAAGGGCGGAAACGTTGTTGTTATGAATACCAGAGATTACAAGGGGGAAATTGAACGACAATTGTGGGACACTGATAGTTATGGAAAACTTGACCACAATCCCACACAAGACCTAATTATTGAGATCAATCTGAAATTAAGGGAGTGGAGGGATATGGGTTTGATTAGTGAACAGGAATTTAGATATCTTAAAGTACATAATCCCAAATTTCCTTGTATTTATATCCTCCCCAAAGTTCACAAAAAAGGAGATTTTCCCCCAGGAAGACCTATTATTTCTGGCATTGACTCGGCTACTGAAAGGTTTCTGAATTTATAGATCTTAAGATAAGCAAACATGTCTTGGACCCACCTTCATACATCCAGGATAGTAAAGACATCCTGATTAAATTTCAAAATTTTGATTGGTCTGATGAGCTCCTTTTTGTAACCTTTGATGTTACCAGCTTATACACATGCATTCAGCATGAGCATGGCCTAAAGGCTGCTGAATTTTACCTTGACAGAGACAAGGCCAATCTCATGGACCAAAATCAGATGATTATTGAGATGATGAAACTGGTCCTCAATAGGAACTACTTCCTGTATGATGGTACGTGGTACCATCAGAAGAGAGGTACTGCCATGGGGTCCAGGTTTGCCCCCTCTTATGCTTGTCTCTTTATGGGATGGTATGAGAGGGGGCATGCCTGGAACAGAAGTGCCTCCCCCTGTCCTGAATTCATCATGTTCTGGGGGAGGTATATCGACGATATTATTTGTCTATGGTCTGGTACTGTGTTACAGCTCTTGGACTATTTTGAATACCTCAATACCAACCCCAATAATGTCAAACTAACAATGGAATATAGCAAGAAGAGTATTAACTTTCTGAATCTTCACTTCTATATACATGATGGGCAGATTCATAGCACTTTGTATCGTAAAAAAAACTGCATGTAACGCAGTTCTACATACAGAAATTGCACATGCCAGTTCAACCATCAAAAATATCTCCTATGGGGAAATAGTATGTGTCAGGCGTAATTGTAGTGAAGAAACCAATTTTGACAACAATATCTGATCAGTTAAGGAGAGATTCTTGGCAAGAGGATATAACAATACAATTGTGAATACAGCAGAAACCAGGGCACGTTCTCTCACTAAGGAGATCACATTGAGCAAAGGAAGAAGAGCAAGGACTAGCAAGAATGATAACAATATTAGATTTGTTACCCAATATGTAGAAGTGGACCTCAGCTATGCCTACCAGTGCTAGGGGTTCGCCCTTCTCTGCACAGAGTCCTCAGACCAATAGGAAGAAGTTGGCACAGAAACTGGAATAGAAAATACAAAGTTTAATAAACCTCATGAGGTGGAACTACATTCACATAGCACCCTTCGGTATTGAATGAAGTAGCACACCGAACAGAAGGAGCATGGTCCTTTTATACCCACACAGGGGCTCAAAAAGAAGGCGGTACAAGTACAAAAGAAGGTTTTATGCACATATAAGGTCATATAGAAATACACAGTTGTGAGAAGTTGGCCTGGCATATGCTGGTCACTAGTTATAGTGGCCACCTTGCACCAGTCCAAATCGACTCTTATGGTAGATAGGTTTAAGACAACCTTTTAAAGAAAGCTATCCTGGTGGTAGCTGTGGAGAGCAGCCTTCAGGCTAAGTCTCAGAGGAATGTAAAGCAGCTTGTTTTACCGTATAATCTCTTGAATTACCAAATGAAAGGACACCACACAGGTTTATATATCAAATATATATGTATTTATTACTAGATACACTCTACTAATCTCTTTATGAGATTAGAAGCCAGGTACACATTCAAATGTCAACGTTTCACAATAAATTAAGCACAAATATGGCTGGAGCCGTAGGGGCGTACCAGACCATATACAAAAAAAAAGTTATAAGAATGTCGACTTGCAAAATGACGAGGCCTAGGGCCTGGGGAATCGCTGGGGCTTCACTACTGCAGTGTTAGCAGGTAAGTAACAGGCCCACTGGAGACGCGTGCAGTGTGTGAACACAGCCGCCGGGTTCCCTATTGATTATAATGGTGCAAGTTGCGGTTTGATTTTTAAAGTTCTAGGGTACTTCGAGGAAGTCTACAAGCAAGCCACTTACAAGGTAAGTACTTTGAGAGCCAACACACACTAGGGCACCGGAGTGCACGAGTTACCTCACCCAGGGAAGCTGGGTGCATAGGTGTCTTTTGGTGTCGGGTCGCATCGCTGTTTTCTATGGAGATCAAAGAAGACTTGCTGCTTGCGTCAACTGAAGAAGTGTCCGGTGGAATCCAAGCCTGGATTCAAGATGGAGAAGACCTGAAAATTGAAGGGACAGTGTTCAAAGTCACTTGACAGTGACCGGTGGCCAGGAAGATGGATGACCACGGATGTCGGGTGATTTCAGGTCGTCAATGGTGTTTTGACTCTTCGCTTACGAGGTCCAGGAGAGTTCGACGATGACCAGCAGCTGGATTCGGAGTGTGCCACAACGTCTGCGGCTGATGGCAGTGTCGGCAACCAAATTGGAGCCAACAAACCTTGGCAACTGCAAGTCTTGTGTAGACTGAAGTAAGTCGATGGTGCAGACCAGCAAGGTCTGAGGGACTCACCCAGCAAGGGTAAGTGAGGGCAGGCCTGGAGCAATCAGGAGAGTCCTTTGAGTCAATAGGAAAGTCTTTAGGGGACCCACTAGCCAATGGGCAAGTGATCGCAAAGACGCCTCTTCAGGAAATGCTTCACAGGAGCCCACGGTCACTCGGGACAGGGTAGGCCTCTGATTTTCACAGCAAAATCTGCTGGAGGCTTGGGCCACAAATGGTCCAATGCACAAGTCTGTAGGATGTTGTAAAGGGTTTGCACTCGACAATAGTGCACGGTGCCCGGGTATTGCTGTTCCTCATCACTCGTGGGGTCCACTCGCCACAGCTTTGCTGGGGACTCACAATGGCCATCGAGAAGTCAAGAAATTTACTTCCGGGGCAGCAGGGACTTCGAACTCTGGCGGGAGCGGGAAAGTTTGCAACCGTTGATTAAGGTTTTTGGTGCCTGCCAAGCAGGGGAGTCACTCCTTGACTCCAAGGAGATTCTTCTGTCTTCCAAAGGTAATGGAACATAGAAGGGCCAGGATTCTTCTTTGTAGAGCGTCGTCCAGGGTTATCTGTTTTGCAATGGCAAGGTTTGCTATCTTATAGTGAAGATAGGGGAGGAACTAGCTCTATGACCACTCCTCTAGGAGGGTCAGGGGAGGCGGTGGTTACACCCACTTCCTGTTGTCCAGTTTCACGCCAGAGCAGGGGCAGGTAGCCCCTGAACCGGTTTGAGCTGGCATATGCACAAAGGAGCCTACTGCTCCCCAGTGCAGGACTTCAAAGCACTCTAGGAGTGCACCCACCCAGCCCCAATACACTAAATCCTGTCTGGAAGGTGGTGACACCTCCCTGTGACAGGATGCCTTTTGTTGGGCTTCCTCCACTGCGAGTTTCAGTCAGCAGCAGGAGGGCAGCCCAGTGTCTGTGCTGGTGGCATCCATTTTGTGATGCCAGGGCTCTATAGGATTTCTATTGTTTTACATGTCATCCCCTCTAGAAGGGTGGGATCATGCTCCCACATCAGCATGATGTGGGGGTATGATTCTAAGTTGTTTGACACCAAACACGACATGTTTTGATGCAGTCATTCCAAAGTTAGCATTTTAATGCACTTAAGAGTATATGGTTTAACCGCATCCACAAATAGCCATAGAGAATAGACTCTGGTAGTTGCAGAGGGGCCCTGCTCATGCAGAGGCACCCCCTCACATTGTAAACCAAGCACCCTGCCCTCAGGATTGATAGGGCCTACCATAGGGGTGGCTGACAGGTTTATATGTGTGTGTATGATGAGATATAGAAACCTATATCTCAGTGAGGAGTGCTAACACTACCTCACACAGGCTGCAGTAGCCGGCGTGTGGTGTCAGATTGAGTCTGCTTCCCAGGGATGGCATAATACATGCTTCAGCCCCTGGTAGGCCTGTGAAGTGCCTATGCCCTAGGTAGCTAAGGTACCATATACTAGGGGCTCATAAGGTACCACAGTATCCAATCACTAGTGGACCTAATATGCACACCAAGTCGTTTAGAGAGAACAGAGAGACTAAGGCCCTGATTAGCAGGGACCCAGCCAGACTATAGCCAGAAACCAGTGTATACATCAGAAAAAAAGTGGGGGCAACATAAGTGCAGATCCTACTCTCCTACAACAGTCAATACGTAGGAGGAGTTAACAGTTTGCCAATGCTAGTAAACACATCCTGACAGTTACATACTACTAACAGCTGCAAGGACAGCTGAAAACTCAACCGGACATGTGCGAAGGTGGAAGATGCTAAATATAGTTTGGTTCTAGTCAGATTACAAGAGCAGTCAACACTGAGGGAGGACAGAGCACATGGTGAGCACGTGGCAGCACATGGCAAACAAAATGGCTGCCAGAAATACAAAATGGATTCCACAAAATGGACAAGATAGCGTCTAAATACAAGATGGATTCCGCTAATGCTAATCCAATCGCTGCCAATTTACAACAGACAACCCTTTTAGCATTAGCTGAAGACATTCGTTCCTCTGGGGTAATCTAAATATGCATCCCGTACATCTATTAGCATTATTTCGGCCACCTCTTTATTCAACATTTGTTGGGCCTTTGTTTCTGTAACATTCCTTTTGACAGGTATATAGACAGAGATGCAAATGGAGCAAAGCATTGGACCACCTTGGATACATACACAGCATGTAAAAAGTATCGTAATCATTACACACAGGAATCAGTAGCTTCCAGCCCCAAGCAGAAACAAGAGTCCAAAACCATCCAGCAAAAGTCCAAGTACCAGTCTCTGGATGAATTTCTGCAGCAATTTTATGCAGTTTTGATATTGCGTCAGATACTGAAGGTGAGTGATCCGGTATGAATACGCAACAGCTGCTACCGATGATGCGACATGCACCACCTCGACGAGCCAGAACCACATCTAGAACCATTCGGTTCTGGAGAGCTACAACCCTTGCAATTTGCAGCTCCTCTGTAATGTTCCCAAGTGCCATAGCTGTCTGATTGGTAACAGCTTCCAAAACTCTAGTCAATCGTCTTATTTTCCTACTGTTTAATGCAGCACCCACAAAGAAGAACAAACTTAAATTAAAATCGACATATTGTTGCAGAGTGGTATCAGTTTGGTCAACTTCGTCAGCACTTATTGTCCTTTTGTATCTATTTCTAGAGATATCGTCGAATAATTTAAGGTCCCGGTGGTATGATGCAGTTGCCAGAAACACAGGGGGCAATAGAAAGGACACACAGCACACACCTGATCACCCAGCAGGTAGTTGATAATATCCTTGGCTACCACATATAAAGTAAGTAGTATGTGAGGCTATAAAACTACTGTTGTTTACACCTTCAATAGTCAGAATTACAGCACATTCGCTTTTCCCCACTGGAATTCTCCCAATACTGCTTATACATAGATCTGCTTTAGCTCTAGTAACAGAAATCACAAATTGTTCATTACTGGTAAAAGTTCTCATATTTGTGAAGACATATGGTATTGAAATATTGTCCGGTTGATACTCTTTCCATTCCCATTTGGTCCCTTTGGCTTGAGGATAACCATCTTTATCTTGGTAGCATACTTTATTAAGGCGAAAAAGAAGCCCGCCATCTGTATGTCTTCCAGATACAAACAAAAGCGCATACCAAGCTTGACAAGAACCATTATGAGAAAAGGGAAGAGGAATAAAAGGTGTTCGTCCTTTCTTTTGATGTGCAGGTATCCTCCCACACACCCAACAGTTGGTAGTATTTGTGGCATTATGAGTATGATGCAACATCTGGATAAAGGTATTATTTAAGTAGGATTGTCGATGCTTCTGCTCATGGTAGGGAAGCGTAAAGTAGTGATGTTCAACTGATACTGGAGTAGTGGCGATCAAAAGCTCTCGAGCAGGAGCCACTTTCTCAACGAACCAGGTTATTACTGCTACAGCCACCATAGCAACAACAAACCCTATAGCACAAATGATCTTTCTCTTAGCAACAGTTGATCTCATTGTGGACATGATCAGCTTGTCGTTGAAAACAATCGTTGGAGCTCTTATCCCTGGGCAGCCGTTGGTTTCTTCACCGAGGGTCAAGACGGGTGTCCCTACACTATACAGGACTGATCCCCCCCCTTGCCACATCGGCATTCCGTTTCACTAACCCAGGGCGGTTGCTCAACCAGTCTATTTTGACGATGCAGGCTCTTTCCGTTGTCTCAGTTGGTATCGGGATACTCCAGGATTCGTGTGGTCCGGGAAGACTTCCTCAGGTTCGTCAGGTGATATGTCTTGGCCACCAAGGTAGACGGCACTTTCTTGCAGTGGGTGGAGTGCACCCAGTTCCTCCTGTTCGTCACTCGGACCGCAGTTCTCGTTGAAAGGAGCACCTGCTCCGGGCCGTGCCACCTCGGTTCCAAGCTGCTCGACCTGTGGAATGATCGGATCATCACCTGGTCTCCAGGTCGAAGTCCATGGCCTTCACCTGCAGACCTATCAAGAAGAGCTTCTCGAACCTGTTGATGAATAGAAATCAAAACTGTCAGTCAATTGTGATAGGAAGTCACTCATCAATACACATGGTACATCATGTATGGAACGTGGTTTAGGAATTCCCCAAATGTTCATAGGCCTTCCAAACACCACCTCATATGGTGTAAGACCAGATCGCGAATGTGGCACTGATCTAATGGACTACAGTGCCAAGAGTAATGCGCCTGGCCAATTCAAGGATGTGGAAGCCAGAATTTTAGCCAGTTTCAATTTCAGTGTGGCGTTATACCTTTCCACTAGCCCTGCTGATTGTGGATGGAAAGCAGCATGAAATTTCTGCTTGATCCCTAATCCCTTCAGGATATATTCGACAACTTGCCCAATAAAATGGGGTCCGTTATCACTCCATAAAAGTTTACAAACACCAAATCTAGGGAAGAATTCCTTCAAAGGTACCTTTGCTGTAGTGAGAGCTGTATTGTCCTTCATAGGGTATGCCTCTATACATTTACTGAAGGCACGTACCACTACCAAAACATACTTTAAGTTGTTACAGCGCTCAAGCTGGATTTAATCCATTTGCAAAACTTCGAAAGGTGCGGTTGTCGTAGCAAACCCTCCTGTAGGAGTTTGTGTCCCTTTACCAGGATTATGCTGAAGACAAATCAGACAAGACTGCACCAAGATTTTAGCTGTGCCGCCAATTTCTGGATGCTCCCAAACTTGCGTGAGCAATTCCGTTATCGAGGAGGCTCCAACATGTGCCGGTCTATGTGGCATATGAATCATAGGTTGTAAATAGGCTGTAGGCATCTCCACTTGCTCATCTCTTTATTCCTCCAACAGCCCTCATCGTCCAATGTTCCCTCCTTAGACCATTGCTCAATTTCTTCTGCAGAAGCAGATCTCTGCATATCTAGCACTTCCTGTCTGGTATCATGCCAGCGTTCAGCCTGTGACTTCACTACGTACATAGACGTGGTGCTTCGCTGCATGGCAGTTTCACGGGCTGTTTGGTCTGCAAAAGCATTGCCTTGTCCTATCTTATCAATTACTTTCTTATGTGCGCTACATTTAACAATTGCTATTCTCTTCGGGTATGTTAAAGCAGTCAAGAGGTCATGTACTAATTCTCCATGCAATATTTGCATCCCGTGGGATGGAAGAAAGCCCCTCTCCTTCCAGAGTAGCCCAAAATCATGAGCATAGCGGCTATCTGTATAAATGTTCACAGATAAGTCAGTACTAAGTTCACACGCTCGTGTCAAAGCTATTAGCTCAGCTGCCTGAGCTGACTTCTGTGGAATACAAGCTGTCTCAACTACCGTCTGAAGTGTTGTAATTGCATATGCAGCTGACGTTGTACCATCTGGTAACTTCAAACAGGACCCATCAACCCATAGTTCCCCATCAACACTTGAAAGGGGCGTGTCTTGCAAATCGACACGACCCTTTGTCTGTTCCTCATAAGGAATATACAATCATGAGACTCCTGTGACTGAGTCACCGGGTATGGCAACAAAGTGGCTGGGTTTAGTGTCGCACATCTCTTCAGTGTAATGTGAGGGGCCAACAATGTCAATTCGTATCCTGTCAGACGAGCACTAGTTAAATGCTGCGTCTTCGTCTGATTTAAAAGGGCATCAACCGCATGGGGTACTAGCACCAACAGCTTATGTGACAAAACTATCCCTTCACACTGACGTATTGACACAGCTGTTGCTGCAACTGAACGGAAGCATCCAGGTAACGCACGAGCAACAGGATCAAGTACTGCTGAAAAATATGCACTGGGACGCTGTTTGTCACCGTGTGTCTGCACTAAAACTGACAACGCGCATCCATCTTTCTCATGTACATAGAGTGTAAAAGGCTTCGTATAATCTGGAGTACCTAACACTGGTGCTGAACAAAGAGCTTGTTGTAACTGTCGGAAAGTAGTCTCACATTCATCTGTCCATGGGTGGGGCATTGGAGTATCTTTAGTCAAAAGTGCTAGCAAGGGTTTAACAATGTGTGAAAACCCTAATATCCATTGCCTACAAAAAGAAGTAAGACCAATGAATGCACGGACATCTTTCTGAGTACGGGGCACTGGTGTTTCTAAAATAGCTTGAATGCGATCTGGTGTGAGTGCACGTCCCTCCTTAGACAGAAGGTGACCTAAGTAGGTTACCTTCGGTCTACAATATTGCAATTTCTTTCGTGACACTTTGTGATGATGGGAAGCAAGAAAAGAAATCAAGGACAAAGTACATTTTTCACACTGTTCAGGGGTATCGGCTGCCAACAAGATGTCATCGACATATTGTATGAGAGCCACACCTTCAGGCAAAACTAAAGAATCAAGTTGTCTTTTTAATGCTTGACTGTAAATACTAGGACTCTCAGTATAGCCTTGAGGAACTCTACAAAATCTATACGATCGATTATTCAAAGTGAAACCGAACAAATATCGGCTATCAGGATGAATAGGGATCGAAAAGAAAGCATTTTTCAAGTCTATCACAGAGAATGTAGTTGCTGTCGGAGGAACCAAAGTAAGAAGTGTCGTTATGTCAGAAACCACAGGGTATTGTGGTACTACAATCTTGTTAACTTCTCGCAAATCAATAATGAATCGGTAAATCCTAGTGTCAGTATCTTTTTTCAGAATAGGAAGAATCAGACTGTTACAAACATTGTAAGGAACTTCCTCAACAACCCTCACTTCAATGAGATCATGGACAATACCTATGAGTGCTTCTTTGCCTTCCTGTGAAATTTTGTATTGAGGCAAACGTGGCAGCACAGCGCCCTTCTTGACACTAATATGTACTGGTGGAATAACCATTTGCCCTACATCAGTGTCTGAAGTAGCCCACAAAGTACTAGGGAGTGAAGCTAATGCAATATCCTCTTTAACAAGACAAGCTCTCTCCGTCACAGGATGGTTGTCATTCAAGATAACACGTACAACTTCTGGAGAACATCGTATCGTAGCCCTGAAATACTTGAGCATATCAAGACCCACAATATTGTCTGGTGTATTCGGGGAAAGCAAAAATGGACATGGAGCAGTAACTTTATCCACATGGAATGCAAGTGGTTGTGACAGTGGGCTAAGGGAAGTGGTTCCATCGAAACCTATCGATGTAATGGTTAAGCCAGACAGGGGAGCCCTTGGAACCAATTGTTTAGACAAGGCGCTACGAGTAGCTCCAGTATCAACCCGAAACTGATCAGTAGAACCCAAAACATGTGCTGTAACATAGGAACCCCTCTGATCTACTGGAACTTCAACTGATTCCTTACCCCATCCTAGGCAATCCTATGCATAAGCAGAATCTTGTAAATCAGACGGCACATCTTCGGACATTTGATATTGGTTCCTTCTATCAAAAGTGTTAAACCCATCCTGCCCACGTATATCAGCATCAACCCTAGCACGATCACCTGTACTTCCTCTAGGCCCTGAATATCCTGAACGATTTCTCATTTGTCCCCGACCACTTGGACACTGCTGAGCCTATGTGCTGGACAATCGGAAGCCCAATGCCCAAATTTCTTACAGTACGCGCACTGGTCAAAAGACAAATTCGAATGAGTATAAGAAGGGAAAGACGAACTATAAGATCCACGTCCACCTCTATCACTACCTCTAAGAGGCCATAAGCCTGAGCAAACATAACCTTCGTTTTTAATTCTTTAGTCTTCTTATCCTCATTACCCTTTGCTTCTAATTCCTGGCGTTCATAATACTGAGCCATAGTCAAGAGAGAAACCGGAGAAGAGGTAGTCCATGAACTCTCACTGGCTTTTAGGCGACTAGCTATTCCTGGCAACAGGTTTGCAACATATTTATCGACAAACAGATGTCTGCCCGTGTCATCTGTCAATGACTGGCCACTAAAATCGTGGAATGCTTCTTCAAAGCATGTAAAGAAATCAGAGACCGCTTCATCTGCCTTTTGCTTACAAGACGCTAAAACAGTCCAATCTATCTTTTTAGGGGGAATAATCGTTTTTAACTTAACTAATATAGCTGCGGGAAGATCTAAAATTAACTGACATGGCTTCTGTGCGGGTTCCCTTTCTACATCCATTTGTTCTAAGTCTTTCCATAACGCCCCAAAAGCTGCACGATCATCAATTTTGCGAACAGTTCTCCACATTTCAGGCGGTAATATCAATCCGAAAAATAAATCAATATCAGGCAAAGTCATAGTACAAGAGCTAATAGCACCCTCAACTTCCTCATAAAAAGCGGCTGGATTTTTCCACGGATCAGGCAATGCAGTTTTAAGTGCCATGACATCCGTCCTATTCCAAGGAGTGTAAACCGAATTATAAATAAAATTACCCTTTGCATCGATAGAAGCCTTATCATCACTTGTACCCATTCCTTTAGGAGGAACATACAAAGGCGCGGCCTCCCGCATAGGTTTCGCATGAACTATCATAGTCTTATCTGTTCCGAAGATAGAAGCTTGTGCCATGCCAGTCTGAGATGTCTGTGCAGCTACGTCTGCAGCCTTTTTCTCCTCTCGCAAACGAACTGCATCAACACGCAGTTTAACCAAACGCCTGATTGTATCAGTCACCTGGGAGAAAACAAAAAGTCCATCACGCATTTGCTTACAATTATCTGCTACATCGTCGGGCTCTAACTCCGCAGAATATTTCCTAAAAAGCCCAAGGACCTCTGCGGCAAACACCTCAGTAAAATACAGCTGCTCCCTTTCCTGCCACCCTTTCATACTATCTAGAAGTTTAGAGGCAGGGGCAGTGCTACGAACTGCTTTACGAGCAGCAGATCTAAGCTGGGACGCACGCTCAGTGGTCAACATAGAACGAGTTTCTTGTGCCTTCTGTTGCTCTGAACCGGAGTCCTCACCTGACTCATGAGGGGCAGAAGGAACAGTATACGGAGGTGGAGGACGATCTAATAATAAGAAATCATCTTGTGGTTTATTAAGCATAGGATAAAGGGGCCGCCGAACAGCGTATTGGCCAGTTACCTGTAAATTGCGCTCCCTATCTTCTCTCTCTTTTAACTCTTTTATTTCTTTGTTTTTCAACTCTAATGCTTTCGCATAAATGTTCTTTCGCTGTTCTTTTTCAATCAAGGCTTGCTCACGCTTCATTCGTTCACGCACTTCTTTCTCCCACATTCGTACACAGTCAAACATATCTTAACTAGTCTTTCGCTTAAACATACATTGTTCCACATACTCAATCTTTCGTAAATCAAATGACCCATGCATAGGCCAACGCAACTCAGAATCCTTACGAGTGTATTTATTCCATAATGTGCTGTACATTATAGAAGAAAGACCATAATTAATATACATATCCCTATTAGGCGTCCCCTCCGGGGGGGCCGGTTGTGCTTCATCGAGTCTCAAATTGGTACCACTACAAAAGCAACACATCCTGGGAAGTGTGCTAAAAACAGGCATGCCAAAAATAGTGCAGAATATGCAGTATTATAATCAAAGTAGCACTTAAGGTTCCTTTAGTACGATGTGCCGTTCAAATCAATTCAGATAGAGAAAATTCTCCTCATTACCTGCCTATATAAATTGCAATTTATATATGAATCTCATAGAAATCCAAGTTGGCCAACAAAAATTCCAAAATACAAAAGCCGCAGTAAGTGTTACTAAACTACCTAACCAATCCCAGGCATAAAAACCACAGCAAGCGCCGCAGAACGACTCTTACCAATCACTTGGTGTCCAGGTTCCAACTGCCAAGTTCTAAAATCGACCAAATGGTCACTGCACGACGAATCAACAGAAGAGATCTCAGTCGAGGACCGGCACCACCTGGATGGTCAGATCAGAAAGAAAGGAAAAACGCCGTGGTTGCCAAGACTCGGGTCTCATCGGGCAGCGATCGCTTCCAGAGCGAGATTCCAATCCTTCATCACCACCAATCCTTCGGGCATCCGAGTCGCCGATGAGCCCCACGTGTCGGGCGCGAATTTGTAGAAGTGGACCTCAGTTAGGCCTACCAGTGCAAGGGGTTCGCCCTTCTCTGCACAGAGTCCTCAGACCAATAGGAAGAAGTTGGCACAGAAACTGGAATAGAAAATACAAAGTTTAATAAACCTCATGAGGTGGAACTACATTCACACAGCACCCTTCGGTATTGAATGAAGTAGCACACCGAACAGAAGGAGCATGGTCCTTTTATACCCACACAGGGGCTCAAAAAGAAGGCGGTACAAGTACAGAAGAAGGTTTTATGCACATATAAGGTCATATAGAAATGCACAGTCGACAAGTAGGAGGAGTTAACAGTTTGCCAATGCTAGTAAACACATCCTGACAGTTACATACTACTAACAGCTGCAAGGACAGCTGAAAACTCAACTGGGCATGTGCAAAGGTGGAAGATGCTAAATATAGTTTGTTTCTAAGCAGATTACAAGAGCAGTCAACACTGAGGGAGGACAGAGCACATGGTGAGCACGTGGCAGCACATGGCAAACAAAATGGCTGCCAGAAATACAAAATGGATTCCACAAAATGGACAAGATAGCCTATAAATACAAGATGGATTCCGCTAATGCTAATCCAATCGTTGCCAATTTACAACAAATATACATCACACAGTAGTGCTATTTTCAAATTACTAAAGAAAAACTGGAATCTCCTGTGTGAAATACCCAGTTTGCGAAAAGTGGTTCATACTAATCCGTCTGTTACATACAGACTAGGAAGAACTTTAAGAAATGATCTTTGCCCTAGCTATATCAAAACCTATGTTGACAAGAAAGCTACTTGGCTACCAACAAAACCTAATGGTTTCTTTACCTGTACCACTTGTAACGTTTGTGAATTGGGGGTGAATAAAATCAAGAGTTTTGCCTACAATGGCTCTAGGAACTATAACATCTTTAAGTCAACTCTAATACTTTTGCATAAACGTTCTTTCGCTGTTCTTTTTCAATCAAGGCTTGCTCACGCTCAGGGCCGGACTGGTGATTCCGGGCACCGGGCAATCCCCCGGTAGGCCGGATGGTGTGGTGGCCGTTTTTTTCAGAGGGGGCCGGTTTTGCTGGGCCCTCCCCAGCAAAACCGGCCCCCTCTGAGTGGGGCCGATTTTCGGGCTGTGACTCTGTCAGACTGACCTAAAAGACTGGCAGTGGCATCCGATCCATGTGGCATGACAGTTATGATGATGATCAATCATCATGGCATGCATAATGCATTGATTTATGGCATATTGGCCATCGAGGCAGGCAGGCAGGACTTAGAGGTGATGGTGCCGTTGCGCAGCCTGCGCAGCGCGCAGATCATATCTTCGCGTCTGCGCGGTCTTAGGGTGAGGCTGCAATCGTCATGCCCATTGAGGCAGGGCGAGGCTCGCATGATTAAAAGTTCGCGTTTAGCTTGCCCCCTAAGGCTGTCTTCAGTTCTGCTCTGTCTCCTGTCTGCCGCCCGCAGCCGGTGAGTGTCTGTCTCTATCGTCGTGTCATCAGTGGTCCGCCCACTCGGGGTGGTGGTGGCATCGGGTAATGGGCATTCATCCTTCCTGCGGCCACTGGTCTCCGGATACACTGTTATTAAAAAGAAAATCGGGCTGGGGCCGGCCCGGTACTGCACAGTGTCAGTGGATTGCTCCTCCAGATTGAGAGCGTCCTCGACCTCAGCAGAGTAGCAGCCGGTACTCGTGACTTCACAGGGCAGAAACCTGGGAGAAGGCAGATTTGCAAAAATGTGTGTGTCCTAATGTATTGATAGCAGTTAAGTTGAATTTAAAATTGCATCGAGGGTTTTAACACTCTCGGAACTTAAAATAAACTGTCTACAGCCAAATTTATAAGCAATTAGAAGCAAGACTGTTGGAAGGAATTTAGCGAGTCTGCTGTATGAAGCAGAAAGGCGGGCCATACAGAAAATTAGGTAGAAACAATTTCATATGGAATTATGGTCTGAAAACTCGAATGGAGAGTTATGCGTGGTGTAATCCTGCTGGCTATGTTGTTAAAATTAAATGTACTGGATGTATAACATTCCATTTTCTATGATCTGGTTGTTTCCTAAACTACTCCATTCTGAGAACAACCTTTTCACTTGCCACGGCTCGCCCTCTTCTATTTTATCTTATGTGCAATGGCTAAGCTTTGTAGTTGACTGTTTCTCGCCTACATTACTTGAGTAATACCTTTCTTACTTGGGTCACGCAATCTCACATAGTGCCAATATCGGCATAATCCCCAGCCCTCCCACAGCAAAACATGTAATAACTCAGACACATACATTTTTGGTGGAGAAATTTGCTGCAGGTTTATTAACATAACAATATGTCAACATGGTGGGTTATCTTACGGGCGATCCCAGGGCAGGCGGCCCCTCGCCGCCTGCCCACCTGATGAGCCATAAAAACCCGGTGGCCGCGACCAACCGGTGTTTGTCCATTTGGGGAGGGGTTAGCCCCTCCCTCCATCAGTCCGCCCCTTACTCATGCCCCTCCCAGCTATGAGGGGGCGGAGCGTTGCAGGCAACCCCCGGTTGCTCAGGTGCACAACCACCCGTAGGACTAACGGGGCGCCGTCGCTCCTCCAGGATCCCCCGCGAGGACCTCCCTGGGGATAATTGGCTTTAGCACCCTTACTGTGCTCCCATAGAGGGTACCCATCTGTACCTTACAGCCTTTGGATATCCCTGTAACTCCGCCTGCAACACAAAATAACAAGTTTTTAGTTGAAACACCCCCCCCGCCCGTTCGCCGGGAAAGCGGTGGGGAGGGAAAACAGCGTCTGGGCAGGCCAGCAGGAGGGGGACCGTTGGACAACAAAAGAGGTCGCTTGGACGGTGGGAAAGGTATAAATACCTTTCACCCGCCCCCCCCTCCTGCCGGAAGTGACGCTGCACCGAGGGGACCCCCTGGGTCCCCCGACGACTACAACGCTGGCGACAGTGCCATCCTGTGGCACTAAGACTGGCCGCCCTCTTAGGAGGGCCTCCTGCGTGGGCCCGGGGCAGCCTGACATAGTGCCAATATCGGCACAATCCCCAGCCCTCCCACAGCAAAACATGTAATAACTCAGACACGCACATTTTTGGTGGAGATATTTGCTGCAGGTTTATTAACATAACAATATGTCAACATGGTGGGTTATCTTACGGGCGATCCCATAAAAACCCGGTGGCCGCGACCAACCGGTGTTTGTCCATATGGGGGAGGGGTTAGCCCCTCCCTCCGGCAGACCGCCAGTCCGCCCCTTACTCACGCCCCTCCCAGCTATGAGGGGGCGGAGCGTTGCAGGCAACCCCCGGTTGCTCAGGTGCACAACCGCCCGTAGGATTAACGGGGCGCCGTCGCTCCTCCAGGATCCCCCGCGAGGTCCTACCTGGGGATAATTGGCTTTAGCACCCTTACTGTGCTCCCGTAGAGGGTACCCATCTGCACCTTACAGCCTTTGGATCGCCCTGTAACTCCGCCACAGCCCTGGTGTGGCCCCTTCACCCCAGGGCCCCCCCACCATATAGCGCTACCTACTTACACCCTGCTGTTTCCAAGGCCTCCCCCAGATCCAACAAGAATAAGTCCATGCCCACTTTGGACAGGTGAATCCCATCTGCCTCGAAGCCCCTGTGCATTTAGCATGTAGCATCCCATGGCGTACAAACACAAAACCCCTTTGCTCCGTGAACTTCCGCATAGCGCTGTTCACCCTTCTGCGCGAGGTCTCCATGGCATCCCTGGAACGCGCGCCCCACCAGACCTGCCGTGGTGTGATTTCGGACCACCATAATTCACAGGTCCCCAACTTGTTGCTCAGTTCGCACATGGTGGCCCTCATCTCGTGAAGCAGGTCCCTTCTCGCCAGGCGTACCAGATCATTCCCCCCTAGGTGTATCACTAATAAATCGGGCGGTGGGACACCCTCCCCTAAACTCTGAAGGACTCTCTTCACCAAGCTATTCCAACGCATGTCTGGTGTCCCAATCCATATTATCCTTGTGGCTGTGAGCCCGTGCCGCCATTTTCTGATATCCGTCCACTGAGACACCCTCTGGACTCCTGAATGGCCCATCACCCAGACCGTCTTCCCTAGCAAATAAAGATGAGGGATTTTGAAAATCAATTTATTACACAGAGCACTGCAAACGCCTTTACACATGCAAAAGCACACCAAGAGTATAAACACAGACTGAAGTCGCAACCTCTTTGACACAACTAAACCCTTCCTCGTTCCGTGTGTGCATGTGGCCCCTTATGGGCGAATGTATCTTTTGTACGAATTGGACTCCCAATGTCCCACCAGTTTGATGCTTTCCACCGGCAAACCCGCCTAGAAAGCCGTGGTCGCTGCCCCAATACGGAATGAGTGACTGCAGAAACGAGTGCCCTGGATCTTTTTACCCGACAGCTCTAAACACACCGCCATTACGCGCTGTACCTGGTATTTGGTCAAGGGAGAACTGTCAGCGTGCACTAGCAGGTAACCTTCTGTTGTGGGCCGTAACGCCAGGTAGGCCACGACTAGGCGCACCGGACAATACTTGGCGATCTCCAGTTTGTTGAGCACGATGAGCTTCCCTACCCTTGCCTGGTCCGTTTTGGATCCCCGAAGTCTAATTGTGAGGGAACCGCCTGCTAACGCCGTGTCCTGAACGTTCAACGCCACCCCCGACGTGTCCTGTCTAGATCTCGCTACAAGTTCCCCCATTCTAAAAGCCCCAAAGAAGGCCAGGCTAAAGGTGGCCGCGAAGAGGGCTGCCTCAAAAGCAGAGTGGGTCGCCCTGCCAACCCAATCCAGCATCCCTTGCAGCGTTACAAAATCTATGGCTCCCCTGTTGTCTGGAGCTCTAGGTTCACTCCTGGCCCAGCCTTTGAGTGCCGCCCGGATCAGGTAGGACTTAGTGGGGTCTTCCTGTCCCCTTAATCTCGCTTGGTGGCTTTTTGCTGACAGGTGTCCCCCAATCCACGGTTGGCTCTTCCCTTGGTCTTTTGCCCACAAAATGAAGTCCTGGGTCCTGCTCTCCAGGGATGACCTCCCATCGTCCCATGCGCCAGTTACGGAACAGAAATTGTTCACACACGCCCTGTACCGCTTGACAGTTCGAGGTGCTAAGGACAGCTCACCCATCCCCTTCAAGCGCCTGACAGATTCAGTAGGAACCATAGATGTGCTGGAAAAGGGGTCATCTCCTCCCTCGCTCTCGGCCACACCTCCCGGAACCTGTGCCACTGAAAACGAGAGAGAGCATCAGCCGCTATGTTCTGCACCCCTTGAATATGTCGCGCCCTACACTCAATGTTGTTCACCAGACACACCCTCACCAGTTCCCTCAGTAAACACAATACAAGCGGGCAGGATGCAGACTGTGAGTTGATTGCCTGGACCACCGCCAGATTGTCGGACCAGAAAAGGACCCTGCGTGCAGACAGAACAGAGGGCCATAAGTGGAAGGCCACCACTATTGGGAACAATTCAAGTACTGTAATGTTGGCCGTGATCTTCTTCCTGCGCCAGACATTGGGCCAACTCTGCGCGCACCACTCTGAGTCCAGGATGACCCCAAAGCCCTCTCTGCCAGATGCATCTGTGAATAAGGACAGTTCAGGAGAACCCTGTGTTGAATAAACGGCAGGTCCCAGGTGGCGATCTTCTAAAACCCCCTCTATTGCCCCCTCTCCACCTGTACCCCCCCGAAAGGACTGTTTGTCCCCCCGTGTCTCTGAGTGAGAGGTAGTACCACTGGCTTCCTTGGTAACCTGACTTTTAGTCTGTGCCCCTGCACCTAGCAGCGTGTGTGATCCCATATGGTCCAGCCAAAGCTGTACTTCTTTCTGATCCCACCGCATCTCTGGACACAAGGACATCCGTTTTCTAAACTCCCTGTCATAGGTAACCCAGCCCTGTCCCCCCCACTTCACCACCTCAGTGCGGATTAAAGCCCCGTATTGAATCAGACCCTGCGCCTGATCTGGATGTTTCTCAAGGATGACTGCTGACAAGATGGCAAACGCGTCTAGCCAATTTTCTATGGTCTTTTCTGGCCACTGCTGGTACTTAACCTTCTTGTCGTCCTCTTTGACCCCCGCTTTTCTGGCATCTACCCCATCCTGAGCCAACAAGAGGAGATAAGCTCACGCCTCCAGATAAGCTCCTTAGCCGCTAAGGGGACCTGCCAGGCCAAGGAGCAGTGACCAGACAGTAAAGGAGCTGCTGCGACGAGCTGGACTGGAGCGGGGGGCGCGGTCTGCTGGACAGGTGGGACTACCAGCGGCACCGAGATGGCCGGGAAAGAAGGCGTTCCTAGCGCAGCCTGAGTAGCACTAGCAGGGGAGCTAACAAGCACACTGGCAGCAGGCGGGGAGCTAACTGGCGCAGTGCCCGGATGCACTGCTGCCTCTTGTCCGTTAAGAGGCGCTGGGAGGCTGGCGGGTGTCGTGGAAAGGGAAGCCTCACCCGCCCCCTCAAGAGCCTTGCATGTTGCAAGCGTGGCAGACACTCCAGACGACGCCCCAGAGATGACGGGGGCAGGCGCCCCCACCAGGTTATGCTGCAGATCCGTCTGGCTAGCCCACACCCTTGCAGCTGCCTGAGCCCCTCCCCCCCCGCAGGAGTGCTGTTGTATAAAAGGTGGAGGGCAGGTGCTTAGCTGTCCCCCTCTTAGCTCTGCCATGAAGTTTTTGAGCGTGTCAGTGAGCTTACCAAGGTCCTCTCGTGTAGCGTACATGGATGAGGCCGGATTGTCTTGTTGGGTCGCTGGCCCCAAGGACTGAGAGGTAGCTTGCTGGGGCCCCATCTCCTTCTGTGCGTGCAGGGCCCTGGATTTGGCTGGCAGCGGGTCTGCCGGGAAGTCCTTTGATGTTGGCTTCCGGACCCGCTTCGAAGCTCTTGATGGCCCGGCCTCAACGTTAAGGTCCAGCTCAGGAGGGGGCGGTTCGCAGACGACGCCAGAGTCCTCCGCTTCTACGGTCTTCAGGATTCCCGTGGCCCAAGACAAGCCCTTCCCCTCGGCCATCTGAATAAACGCCGCCCATTGAGCTTCCTGCGTGGCCTCTGGCAACGAATCGTCCACCTGCGACGTCTGTGTGAAAAGGGGTGGTGACCCTTGGCTCTCCATGACCGATTGTCGGATACAGTGTCCCTCAATTCAGAGAACACGTCAGAATGCTTGTGTGTGTTCCAAGACTGAAAACAGCTAAATTCTTGCCTGTACCTGCTACAATGTTCCGCGTCTCCCTTCTAGTATTTCCGACTTGAATGTCTGTTCACTGGACTTCGAGGGCAGCCAGGCTGGAAAAGAAATCGCGTCACGAGGGCGTCCAAGCAGGAAAACAGCATCCGGGCAGGCCAGCAGGAGGGGGACCGTTGGACAACAAAAGAGGTCGCTTGGACGGTGGGAAAGGTATAAATACCTTTCCCCCGCCCCCCCCCCTCCTGCCGGAAGTGACGCTGCACCGAGGGGACCCCCTGGGTCCCCCGACGACTACAACGCTGGCGACAGTGCCATCTTGTGGCACTAAGACTGGCCGCCCTCTTAGGAGGGCCCCCTTCGTGGGCCCGGGGCAGCCTGACATTTTGAGAACACAGTTTCGAGAACAAAGTGTAATGTCTTCAAGTTCAGACCACATGCGTGACTGGAGTCACGGAATTGACTCTAAAGGTTCTGGAAGATTTTAGGGGCATATTATCAAGGACGGCGTTAAAATTATCGCCGGTTTGGCGGCAGAAAACTGCCGCTAAAGCGTCGATAATGGGCTTGATAATATGCCCTGGAGAATTCACACCAGAACATGGAATTCTATTGGAATTCTCTGCGGCATATTATCAAGTCCATTATCGCCGCTGTAGCGGCAGTTTTCTACAGCTAAACCGGCAATAATTTTTAACGCTGTCCTTGATAATATGCCCCTTAGTCTTTCAAATAAAACATGAACTAGGAATCTCTCTCAGCTGGTACAAGGGGGTAGTCTCTTCGAGGTCTCTTTCTGACCCACGTGAGCATGGCACAATGAACAGGTCTGACTGGAACAGAAGCTTTCTTTTTTCTCATGATCAGGGCGCACAAGTCCTATAAAAAAGAAGTGTGGGGACTGCCAACATAGCACATGACGTCACCACGCATGAGATCCCAGATGGTATCACAGGAAGTGACGTCATTGGAAGACTCTGCAGTAGGGTGAGTAGCGCTATAAAAGAAATAAAATAGTGCTATTTATATTGTTTTTTGTGTAAATACTGAGACAGACCATCCCATCTAACATTCTTACAGTGCCTGCAAAAGTAACAAGCATTTGCAATGCAACAGGTCTCGCATTTACGCAAGTTTGAGCTACTGGCATTGTAAATGACAATGCCTTTTAATTATGTTTTGGGTTTTGAAACATAAATAAAACGTATTGTCATTTACAATGGCAATAGCTTAAACTCGGGTAAATGCAAGACCTATTGCATTGCAAATGCTTGTTTTTAGAAGCGCCTAGTAGCAGTATGCACACACATTGGTGTTTTTCTTTAGCTCCACCCTAGTTTGTTGCAAATCTCAACCATCAACATTTGAGCATAAAGACTAGGTCAGAGAGTGGGTGTCCCCTCCACCCCCCATGTAGGGTGGAGAGCTCGGTCGGGACAGTGGGTGGGGCCGAGGCAGAGTGCCCGAATTCTCAGTCAACATGAAGCTAGGGAAGGCTGAAGCCGATGCATAGCTTTCATTAGCGCAGCAGGTGCAGTGGCACCGGGGTCCAGGGCCTCAAGGAGCCCACGGTTGCCTGGTTATTTCTATATTTCACCATTCAAACAGCAGCCAGGACGCCCATTTCCTTCCTTGCACCAGGACTTCACCACCGGGCTGTAGGGTGAATGACTTGATTATGTTCCCTCATTAGATTTACTTCTGCTGGAGCTGTGTCCATGATGCATTTTGGAAAAGTATTTCTATTAGAGCGTCAGTCCCCATCCGTGCTCTATACCCTGCCCTAGTGAATGGAGGTGTTTAAGAGGGGTCAACATTCATGCCTGGTGTGATGTCTCAGTAGACTAAAGCACAAATCAACATCAGTTCCAGTTATGTGTGAACAACTCAAATCTTCCTCAAGGTAATGAAACACTTTTCCCCCAAGCTAGGTTCATGTCTATTTGGAACACATCATAACTTGGAGGATGGACATAATGCTGCAACAGAGAGAAAACTAAAGTCCTAATTTTAAACACACAACGCTCTTCCATTTGGTTGATCGAAAACCTTAAGCCAACCACCAACACATCAGCAATAGGGGAGGGGGCCGGGGGGGGGGGGGGGGGGTGGACAAAAAAAAAAGTGATTATGTTCGACCTGGATGTCTTTTGATCCTTCCGAAAAACGGTGGCTATTAGAGCCATTTACCAACAGTACATTCAGAACAAAACCCAAGCCTTTGCTCTTATCCCACTTAACTTACAGGGGCAATGATCTACCCTAAACAGGATTTTTGCAAGAATAGCTATGAAGATATGAACATATTTCAAATTAAAAAAAGACAAAGAATTCAAAACCAAGCAGCGGGAAGCTACCTTCACCTCAGAAAACTTTAGATCAACCTCACCAGTGCTGACTGGACATTCACTGGCTTCCAGTACCACACAGAGTAAAGTACTAAATACTAAAGATTATGCATAAAGCCCCACAAATCTTGCACCACCCATCTCCAGCTACTGGCTACACTGTAGTAGCGAACAAGGAATATGGGATCTACCATTGCTTATCAACTCATCAATCTATGAAAACAAAAAAGTTATTTTTAAAGTAAATCACTAAAACGTACAGACCCACTTCTTTAGAATACCCTACTACCTGCACTGAGAAACACAAGACATGATACCCGTAGGCACAGAAACCATCCCGATGGCCCTAACACATTTAGATATCTGGGCATTCAGATTCATAGAACACACACTGATCTGCTCATAGGGAATTTACATAAGGCCATCTCAGTGCTAAGAGCCCAGGGGAATTTCTGGGTCGCCCTCCCCTTTTTGGTGACAGGAAGATTAGCCCTCTCCACAAAGGTAATGTTCCCTAAATGTTTATATTATTTTGTGAATTTTCCAATCATTATTCTGCGTTCTGTTTTTAAAACTTTGGACTCTTCTAGTTGATCTAATATGGGGCCTGGGCTGCTGCCACATTGGTCTTCATAAGCTGCAACCGGAAAGTGGCACACTGGGCGCCCCAGATTTTCGGTGCCTTTGCACTGCAGCCAAATTTCAGTGACTTTCATACTGGATGGCGAGTTTTAAAATGCAAGAGTTAGGGTATATGCCGTTCAAACTGCCCCCTGGGAGTTTACATGCATTACTACTACCCAGGTGCACGAGGCCCCGTAACTTGCCTTTACTCTTACACAACATAACAGGTGTATTTGAATAGCGCACTTATCACCCATGGGTCTCAAGGCGCTGAATAACAGACCCCCTTACATACTGGAATATTGCACTCACACGTACCATAATTCCCTATTTCCCAAACATCCCTCTTTGTGGTGAGCCCACCCAGATAGGCACGCTCAATCCACAAAACTGATATACACCATATTTGACAGGAGACAGATCAAGCATACTAATTGCAATAGTGATAAGGTAATTTACCTCATTACTTGTCCCTGCAAGAAGAGATACGTGGGGATGACGACCAGAAAAGTGAAGCTGAGAATCATGGAGCATAAGAGCACTATAAGGTGTAGAAAGCAATCGACCCGTCTGACCAACCACTTTTTGGAATTTAAACACCAACCCGATGAGAGCATTTGGACAATTCTTGAGCAACCCTTTATTCCTCCGCATATCACGGATGTGTCTACATTTCTGTTTAAACAAGAACAGCGGTGGGTTTTCAGAATACACAGTGATACGATGGGTTTGAATGAAACTATCCCTTGGACCTCACTTCGCTGAAATAGTTCATCACCATTTTTCAGACAGTTACGTCATTTAAACTAGAGGGCATATGATATTCTGCCATTCCCTAAGTGGGTTCCGACATCATCTAATGTAAATCGTTGCTGCTATCTATATCAAAGGGTTCTTTGTACTATTTGCATCCTCATAAGCAGGCGTTGGCATCATTCAATGTCTCACCCATTCTTTTGCTTCGTTTTACACGGAATCCCTTAGCAGATGCGGCTTTTTGATGCTTTAGTTACACACTTATTGTCTCAGGTGCTTTGCTTGACTCTTTTGATTTGGGCGGCATTTTACTATTCGTGCACCCATTGACATGTCCTGATTGAGGTGTGGTATGCTCTGGATACCGCTTGACCAGCCCTTAACTTTTTTTATGCACAGTGATTGTTTTCTCCGCCTATGTCAGCGCATCATGTCCATCCGCGCTTATAATTCAGGCGCTTTACTAATCCCGACGTTGAGCGATAGATCAGATTTGCTCTGCGGGAGATATTCCTCCGTTGTGTGTAATATGGGTTTCAAGGTCGCTCAATGAATACTCTCTCATGCTAGTGCTTCTGGTTTAGATCAAAGGTTGCGGGAGTCCTTCGCTTGATGCTGCACTGAGCGCAGCATTCCTTGCCTACATCCCCCAGGAGGCTTGGTTTTGGAATAGAGTCTCGCAAGTTGTTCACGAGACACTGGTTGCTCTGGTCCCGCCCTTTCGGATCACTTCCGGGTGATCGCCGGCTTCATTTAGCGATGTCGGCTGCGGCTCCAGTACCGCCAGGGACAACCAGGTAGACCACCTGGGGTAGCGACGGACAGGTAGGCTTTTACTGACTTAGGCTTTTAAGACACGCCTTGGGGTACAGCGAGCCATTACATGTTGACGGCATTGCAGCGCGTCTTTCCCGATAGTATTGGTCGTGCTTAAGCCTTAGTAAGTTCTTTGCTGACCGTTGCATCTTTGGTGGCAGACATGCTGGCTGGCTAAATTTAAGTACAGTTGGTCACCAAATGTCCTCGTGTTTTTGTTAAACACAAACGCACGCTAAGTTGAGCTCCCCCTGCGAGTCGGTAGAAAGTCACACCATTCTGGTGTTTGACTCGCATGTATTACTCAAGGGGTAAAATCGATTTGCAGCAATAAGCATCTAGCTCGCGTTGGAATAGCATGTCCAGCTCCTAGATCCTTGCTGAGTTAAGATCATTATGCACAGGGCCCTTATGGCCGGCATCATGTGGCGGGTTCCCCCACTTATGGGCTTTAGTTGCACGTCAGGCGCACTAGGTTGACTTTATTATACAGGATAGTACTATTCTTGTACTTCGCTGGGTTATCTTAAGCGAGTTTTATCTCGAGTTTTGGTGTGTGCTCCTTCGCAGGGCTCTGCACTCGAGCTGGAGTTTGTTGTGAAAGGCTGTGTGACACACATGCGCAGTAGCTCCCTCTTGAGCGAGACTGGTGTAAAGATCTTACCAGCGACGATACCTTGTTCTATACCAGGTTGTCTTTTATTTGTGTTTTTACAGAGCGCTGCTTCACGCCCTGAGTTGTCACCAGGAGCGTTGACGTACAATCCCGATCTTTGACGGGTAAGCTGAGCAGTGGGATACCTTCTGGTACCTACTGCTGTAAGTCACTAATTGTTCTACCCCTTATCCCCGTGCTAAATTAACATTTGCTTGTCTTGTGTTTCTCTCTTGTATTTTGTACAGGTACCTCATTTAGAACCCCTGCAGCCCCACTTACCAATAATTGAGTGGTTGTATCTGCCGGAGGTATCGTTTTGATTTTATTCAGGTGTATTTTGTTCTCACTTGGTATTGATTAATGTTGCAGTAGTAGCATATGGTCCTGATGAAAGCCATGATCACAATTTCTTGATTTCTAATGGCTGAAACATGTTGACCGCCCTTTTATTTTTTGACATCTAACGATACTTAATAAACATATTTTTCGTTAGATAGTCAATTTTAACTGTTCTCGCACACACACTGCACGCTTCACGTTAGTTCACCACACTTAGGGCAGCTTTAGTCTCTGTTGTATTTAGCCTCATTAGGTTATTAAGACCCTGAAAACATCCGTGAGCTCCTCCTTCCTTAGTCATCATGGAGTTGTAGCTCGTTAACCACACTAGGTTGTGGTTAATAGGAGGCCCCAGATGATGAAGCATGCCACTTCGGTGGGTGATGGGACTCCGTCCTCTTTATGAGGACTTTTTGGTTTAATATTAGCATCTGGATTTGTGGCTTTGGATAATTAGTTTGACGTTTGTAGACCCACGGATTTCTTGTTGTTTTCATACGCCATATTTGCCCAGGGTGTCTTCACCATTGGTTATGTTTTTTTTAGTTTTTTTAAAGACGGAACACTATTGTCACACTGAGACTTAATCAATTAACACAAACTCCCTGGACCACTTTTTCCTACACATGCCAATATCCTACATTACATACGCCAACACTGGTCATTGATGGGGCAGAACCTGACACCCATGCACTGGAGCAAGCAGTTTACAAGATGGGCACAGGCAGACGCTTAGTTAAGTGGTTATGCAAGGGCCTACGTTCCCATTTGCAAATAACATTAACCGCACAGAGCGATCGGTGGAAGGCGAACCTTTTGCAGACCTTTCCATGACAAAGAATGGCAATTCATTCCAGAGTACTCTAGCGAAATACACGATTCAAATGTATCCATTTCACACTATTACATGGAGCATATCTTACACACTCTAAATTACATAAAGTCTTCAGCGCAGTCACATCCTCCTGTCCTAAATGCCTCAACGAAGAGGCAGATTTACTGCACATGGTGTGGACATGTCCCACTCTGCCTTCTTGCTGGGAGAAGTATGCGGATCACTTAGGGGCCTCACAAGCAGCAATCACTGTAATACCGAGGAACTACATCCCAGACCCAAGACGTCCAAGACTGAATTGCGTTTCATTGACCTGGCACTCCTTGCCAAAAGACAAATAACGTGGAGATGGAAGTCACCCACTCCTCCCCTTGTACAGGGCTGGTGTAAGGACATTAAGAGATTGCAGGAAGGTGGGGGTCAGCTGAGAGCTCAGCACTCTGGAGAGAGGAATACCGAGGGCTATACAAACGACCCATCTCCTTGATGGAACAGTTCAAAATTCAAATGGAAGACACTGACTAAAACAACAAGTGCTTCCCATAACCACACACTAATGTACTCTGTCCTTTGGAGTTCCCCTGCATTAGCAACTGACTTTGGCCACTGCACTCTTCAATAACATGGGACGTCTCACATGTTTACGTCAATAAGCTGATTGCGTGATAGTCGTGGGTTCAATATGGTGTGAATGCTTTTTTTTGGGGGGGGAGGGGATTTAGTAGATTAAGATGCCTTTCTATTGGTGCTATAATGTACTTATTACTGTAGCATAATTTTATATGTTATGCTTGCTTTGTCACTGACCGTTAAACACGTCCTTGAGATCCTGGGCAATTACCTTTGTACCAATGATACAAAAATGACTTGCTGTACACTTTATCCTGCAATGTAGTACGACATTAATGTTTCTGAGAAATGCAATAAAATGTTCACAAAAAAAATAAAAAATACCTGCACTGAGAAATCAAGCAGACAACCACTGCCCTGTTGTCAGCCTTCTGCACATCTGCCTAAAGCATTGTGTAAAGACTTCCGTTGTTTTTTTCATCAAATCCGTCGATACAGCACCAATGACTCATGTAAAACTTGTCTTTCATCTATTAATCCAATTTAGACATTATTGCCTTACATTTTCATCTTCTTTTTTACCATACATGTTACTATCGCAGCGCCGTGAAGTAACCCGTTTGGTGACATGTAAGCAATAAAAAATAATCCTTGTATTATTAACGAGTCCATCCACTTTATGGAGTTATGCAACAGCCAAGTCAATCTGTTAAGAAGCATAGGGTGGTCAACGGTGCCTAAAGAGGATGAAAGACAACAAGCATTTGCAATGCAATAGGTCTCGCATTTATAAGATTTTGAGCTATTGGCACTGTAAAATTACAATGCCTTTTATTTACGTGCAGCAGTGTACAGCAGTGTGGTGTGCAGCGGCGTGCAGCAGTGTGTGGCGTGCAGCAGTGTGTGGCGTGCAGCAGTGTATGGCGTGCAGCAGTGTGTGGCGTGCAGCAGTGTTTCGTGTTGCAGTGTGTGGCATGCAGCAGTGTGAGGCGTGCAGCAGTGTGAGGCGTGCAGCAGTGTGAGGCGTGCAGCAGTGTGAGGCGTGCAGCAGTGTGTGGCGTGCAGCAGTGTGTGGCGTGCAGCAGTGTGTGGCGTGCAGCAGTGTGTGGCGTGCAGCAGTGTGTGGCGTGCAGCAGTGTGAGGCGTGTAGCAGTGTGAGGCGTGCAGCAGTGCGAGGCGTGCAGCAGTGTTTCATGTAGCAGTGTGCGGCGTGCAGCAGTGTGTAATGCAGCAGTGTGCGCAGCATTGTGCGTGCAGCATTGTGCGGCGTGCAGCAGTGTGCTGCATGCAGCAGTGCCGTGCAGCATGCAGCAGTGAGTAATGCAGCAGTGTGCAGCAGTGTGTGGCGTGCAGCAGTGCGCGGCGTGCAGCAGTGTGCGGCGTGCAGCAGTGTGCGGCGTGCAGCAGTGTGTGGCGTGCAGCAGTGTGTGGCGTGCAGCAGCGTGTGGCGTGCAGCGTCATGCAGCAGTGTGCGGCGTACAGCAGTGTGCGGCGTGCAGCAGTGTTTTGTGTAGCAGTGTGAGGCATGCAGCAGTGTGTGGCGTGCAGCAGTGTGCGGCATGCAGCAGTGTACGGCGTGCAGCAGTGTGTGGCGTGCAGCAGTGTGTGGTGTGCAGCAGTGTGCGGCATGCAGCAGTGTGCGGCGTGCAGCAGTGTGCGGCGTGCAGCAGTGTTTTGTGTAGCAGTGTGAGGCATGCAGCAGTGTGTGGCGTGCAGCAGTGTGCGGCGTGCAGCAGTGTGCGGCATGCAGCAGTGTACGGCGTGCAGCAGTGTGTGGCGTGCAGCAGTGTGCGGCATGCAGCAGTGTACGGCGTGCAGCAGTGTGTGGCGTGCAGCAGTGTGTGGCGTGCAGCAGTGTGAGGCGTGTAGCAGTGTGAGGCGTGCAGCAGTGCGAGGCGTGCAGCAGTGTTTCGTGTAGCAGTGTGCGGCGTGCAGCAGTGTGTAATGCAGCAGTGTGCGCAGCATTGTGCGTGCAGCATTGTGCGGCGTGCAGCAGTGTGCGGCGTGCAGCAGTGTGCTGCATGCAGCAGTGCCGTGCAGCATGCAGCAGTGAGTAATGCAGCAGTGTGCAGCAGTGTGTGGCATGCAGCAGTGCGCGGCGTGCAGCAGTGCGCGGCGTGCAGCAGTGCGCGGCGTGCAGCAGTGTGCGGCGTGCAGCAGTGTGCGGCGTGCAGCAGTGTGTGGCGTGCAGCAGTGTGTGGCGTGCAGCAGCGTGTGGCGTGCAGCGGCATGCAGCAGTGTGCGGCGTGCAGCAGTGTGCGGCGTGCAGCAGTGTGCGGCGTGCAGCAGTGTTTTGTGTAGCAGTGTGAGGCATGCAGCAGTGTGTGGCGTGCAGCAGTGTGCGGCATGCAGCAGTGTACGGCGTGCAGCAGTGTGTGGCGTGCAGCAGCGTGTGGCGTGCAGCAGCGTGCGGCGTGCAGCAGTGTGCGGCATGCAGCAGTGTGCAGCAGTGTGGCGTGCAGCAGTGTGTGGCGTGCAGCAGTGTGCGGCGTGCAGCAGTCTCGCATTTGTGAAAGTTAGAGTTTTTAGCATTTAAATCTAATGTCCACGGCCCACTTTCACTTTCGTCCGTTGTTAAAGCTTTGTTGTCTTTATGGGGCCATGTGTTTGAAACACATGGCCCCATAAAGATAAGAAAGCTGACCCTTTGAAGTAGTCTGATGGCGAGGCTGACTGCAAAGTTGAAAACACTCCATTAAAAGCTCAGTTTTTCTTTTCTTCTGCAGTTTTATATAACGTGAACTCTACCCTAAGATATTGGAGTGCGTTCACGCCCTTTATTACATCGGCCACGCCCCTTTGAGAGACCCTCCAGTTTATTCATCCCACTTAAAGCCCTGAGTTTGACCATGTCGTTTGTATATTCTTGTGTGTCTATTAGCTGTTTGCACAGATGCCGTGCTGGGTGTGGAGGAAAAGCGTTGCCGTGTCCTGTCCATCCTTGACTTCCGACAGCGACTACAAGCCAGGCTAGAACTCTGACAAATGTCTTTCACCCCCACTGCCCTTTCCAGCCTGCCCCTCCCAACAGATCAAATTAAGCTGTTTTGTGTACTTCCACGTACAAGAGTGACTGTAAAACTCGGAATGTACTAAAAAGGGCCGAATCACGAGGGTGACAATGCGCTCCTTGCAAGCGCTTCGAGCTCACCCGATGAGGCGCTGTTTACATGAAGTGATGTGTACGCACGAAGAATGTTTTTTCCAGTTTTATATAGCGCAAACTTGACCGAAATGGTTTAGAGTGCTTTACAGAAGCACCAGGTTACGTTACACAAGATCAGATTTGCAGTTTAACATTTTTATAGGCACATGGAGATTAACTGAATTGCCTAGAATCACGGGCTGTTGTGCGGACATCGGGACTTCTAAAGCCAGCATTTCTGACCGTAATGCCATATCCTCTCGTTTTTACAAATAAGGCATAGTTGTTAAACTTCTAGTTTGTCAAACAGTAAATGAAACACACAGTGACTGCAAAGTTAGTTGTCATTTTGATTGTATCTAGCCGCATAGGTAAACAGAGCCAGCTTTGATCCCAGGGAAGTCTGACTGCCAGATTGCCCCGTATGACAGTCCGACCCTTGCCATCACTACTGTCGAGGCTGAACCAGATACGGGTAGAGAAGGCGCGCCAGGCGTGAGTAGTGATTCTCATGCAGTGGTGAGTAGGGGGAGCAGCTGTGGAAGGATGGAATCTGTTCTGCTCAGAGTTCATTAAAATTCTATCCTGGTGCCTCTTCCTTTTCCCAGCATCCCTCGGGCCTGGTTAAGATAATTTTTATCAATTCATAAAACTCTGTGAAAGCATTGAAGATGCTGACAGCAGCAACCTGCACGGGTAGGGAAGAGGAGCTGAAACGGTGGTCTGTATCCGTAAAAAGTCTAGCTAGACTGGGAATGTGTGAGCCTGTGGCTAGCCCCTCAGATAGAGGGTGGAAGTGTATGGGGACTTTGGGACCCTGCTCCTCCACGACAAGTTGAAGAAAGCCTCGGCAGGAGCCATAAATGACAAATCACTGCTATGATCGAAGCGGCAGAAGTGACTTTACGCCCCTTTGACACACACAAAATGCTTTGATTTTGAGGTCTCCAGTCACATGGAGGGTTGTTAATCCACCACCCCGTTAGTTTGTGTAAGAGGTCTGGGTCAACAAGCAGGAAGGGGGTGGCAAATGGTCACGGCCGCTTTGATGTCCTCAGTGGCCGCGCGGCTCACTGAGGATATCAAAGCGGCCGCGAAAGTGAAAGTGATCAGGCAGTGCTTTTCAGGCTGCCAAATGGTGCGCGCGCCTGGCGCACATGCACTGTATTTGGAGGCCTGAAAAGCACTGTTTGCACTTCCAGATCCCCCTTTTACAAAAGCTCTCGCGAGAGCAGCGCTAAAGCGCTGTCTCAGGCGAGACCTAAAAATGACTAAGGATGGGTTGCTAGCGTCTAAGACTAGGCTGGTGGACTGGACATCGAGAGTAGTCTTTGTAGTTCTGCACGGGAAGAACCCGAACTGTTTATTGCTAAAAACGTTAGCGCACTCGACATGATCTACAAATAAATAGTAACTGTTTAATCAAGAATTGAAGAATATAGCAATATTAGAAATAGAGCAATAACTCTTGGTTCCAAACCATCATTGTCAACGTTTGTTCGTGTGGCGATACCCAGGATTCCATACGAATAGCAAGGACCACTCACTCTTCATGGAAATAACGAGTCTTTCAATTAAAAAGTAAGTTGATCCCTTGTATACTTACTTAACGTTAGTGGGCATGTATTTCTCTGAGAAAATGCAGTGGGTGTGAGAACGTAATAATACAAATGATCTCTTCATATGAAATCTCTTGAAGGTGAGAACAGATGGGCACTGTACAGTAGAAGACAAACTAACCTTCTCGCTGGCACCCTAGTCAGCCATTGGCGAAGCAGCTCCTAGTGTAAAATTTTTTAAATAGAAATACTTCCACACATTCTCCCCAAAAATTGAGAGTTCGAGTAACTTTAGCGAAACGAGGCTAACTAAAATCCACAAAAAAGGTGTTTGGGTGCCTCGAAAATAAAAATAATGAGTGTAAATCTGCTCTTCTGAAGTACAGCGAATTAGTATTTCTGATTAGATAACATATGGACAGACTAGCAGTAATGAATCACGCTTGTAGTATCCGGCTGGATACATTCTAGTGTTTCTGAGGCTGTAACCCACACTAAACACCCACCCACCACAGGCGTCACCAGTCAGGTGACCCTGATAATAAAAAGGGTCCGAGCGCACGTGCTCCTGGCCAGTTATCTACCCTTATACTGAGTGTCTGTGTGCTCATTATTAAAGTATGCGGGCCTAGCGCCCCTCCACTTTACAACGCTGAATAATAAAAATAAGAGTAAACTGTACATTCATAAACAAACGTTTTATTTGGAGACGTCTTACATGATTCATATTGTCAGAATACACTTAAAATAGTACGAGAGAAACAAAATTGTTAAAACATCGTCCACAAACAAATACTGTACAATATTAAAGTCAAACTTGTCGCGCAACCAATGAGTCACACTGAACAATTTAAAATGCCGGTAGTAATGAGTTAATACGCAAGAAGCACTCGAAGTTGGTGTTTACTTGTTTCTACTCCAAAGTACGTCCTGGGGTTCCACGCCAAAATGACAAATAAAACTACTCAATCAAAACAGCACTTTAGCGTCAGTGTTTTCGTTTTTATTAACTGTAGAACATTCTGTGTGCCAGCCAAGAAATATTCTAGAATCACAAGTTTTTTAAAGGTCAGCAGATCAAGTCCTTCGCACACCACGTGTCTTATACATAAACTTCCGGGTCAGCTCGAATTTGCAGAGTTGTTTTTCTTTCTAAGATAAAATGTCTATAGTGGCTACTCTAGTGTAGGCTATAAATACGATTTACGTGTCAACTGGAAAACATCAGAGCTAACCTGTGACAGGAAGGGAAACTGAGAACACGCACGTCTGCCACTTACAATGATACGACCACGGGCAAAGGCATAATTTAACATATGGTGAGGGAAAAAAATCACCCCCAAGGGGAGACTAACCCCATACATTATCACGTGTTGCTAATCGGGACTTTTTGGAGGTACAGTAATTGGTGAATTAAATTGCTTTGTGAGATAGTGGACTCTGGGCACACCACGTTCATGTTCTATATGTTACAGTCAGAGGGCGCCCTCTACTGCCGACTTCGTGCAACTGCAGTGAGCTCGCGCGATAACTCCTGTCTTGACTCGTGAGCAACAGATGACGGGTGGGCGGGGCCTAATGGCGACAGGGCGGACAGCAACCCCGCTTCCACAGAACCCGGACACAAAAGCAACAACTATAGATCTTGCCGAGGCGAAGCAGCGTATGCGCTGCATTCGCAAGCGAGACCTAAAAAGCATGCATCTCTTAAATATCCAGGCCACCTCCCGTCCGATACTCTATCAAAAGGAGGCCTTATGGCCCCTTAACTTCTGCCTTTATCGTTGGCAAAGCTGGAGGTGTGAAAAAAGCTCCCTAGCTGCCTGCAGGTTGCTGCTGAGAATGAAAAGCAGACAACGCACAGGCGCTGCTGAACGTGTCCCGGTGCCTGAAAATGACACTTGGACAAGTTCAACATATTTCTGTAGGGCCCAACTTTTAGGCAGGGGGGACGGCGTCCACCCTGTGCAAAAAGTGGGTGGACGCTGTGTACCCCTGTGTAACCCCGACTCGTGCCCTGCTCATGATTTATTTTAGTTTATTTTATTTTATGCGTTTTTATATAGCGCGGACTTTACCCAAAGGTGTCAGAGCGCTTCACAATAGGAAAAGTAATGATACATGAGGAGAAAATTACAAGTGAGCATGCTACAAAAGCAAACATTACGTTACATGAGGCAATAGTGACAATTGTGCATGTATCAAGAGCAAACAAAATACAAGAGGTAGCAAACGATATGTTACAAGAGGAAAAAGTGACGTGTGCATGTTACAAAAGCATATAAAGTACAAGTAGAGGTATAATACTGCAATAAATGGCAGACACTCAAAACACAAGTACAAACATTACATTACATGAGGCAATGGTGGCAATTGTGCATGTATCAAAAGCAAACAAAATACAAGAAGTAGCAAACGATACGTTATAAGAGGAAAAGTGACGTGTGCATGTTACAAAACAGTACAAAATAAAAGTAGAAGTATAATACTGCAATACATGGCAGACACTCAAACCACAAGAACACACTGGGAAGGCACTTCTATAGTCATGGAAAACAGAACTTCCCATAATGGAAGGACTTCCTTCAGATAGTAGAGAGGGCGTGAATTAAATTTGGAAGTGTCTTTGAAGGAGGAGAACTTTGAGGTCAGTTTTGAAGGCCTGGGAAGAGGTGGTGGTCCGGAGCTGAGGCGGAAGTGAGTTCCAGATTCTCACCGCGTTGCCTGAAAAGGATTGGGCCATCGATCTTTCCTTCTTGAAAGTGGGAGGTTCAAGCAATACATTTTCCGCATTACGTGATGGTCTAGAGCCTCCAGAGAGTTTCAGTTTATTCGCCAGGTAGCGAGGAGAGGAGGAGTGCAAGGCTTTGTGGGTGATACAGGCAGTCTTGTAGATAGATCTTGCCTCGATGGGAAGCCAACGGAGGGTGGATAAAATGGGTGTGATGTGGTTGCTTCTTTTAGCCCCATATATGAATCGAGCTGCTGAATGGAGAACAGATTTAAGGGGGACAGGTGGGATTTGGGAGGCCAGTAAGAAGAGAATTGTAGTAGTCCAATCTGGAGAGAACCAGCGATTGGACCAGGGTTTTAAGGTCTTGCTCCGTGAAGAAGCGACGAATCCCCCACAGAAGGCGCAGTTGGTATCGAGCAGACTTTGCAATGGAATTGATGTGGGAGAGTAGATTGAGTTTTTTGTCGAGTATGACACCAAGGGATTTAGCGCTGTCAGCAATGATGGGTTTATTGTTAAGTAGATTCATCTGATCCATCCATGATTGAACCGGGGGAGGAGAAAGTGAGGAGGAGAGGAGGAGGAATTCAGTTTTGGAGGGATTTAGAATCAGTTGATGAGTTAACATCCAGTTTTGAATGAAGTCGAGAGTAGAGCTTAGGATGGAGAGATCGTGAGTGGAGGCCACCTTAAGGTAGATTTGGGTGTCGTCCGCATAGAGATGATAGTGGATCCCGGATTTACTGAGAAGATTTCCCAATGGTTCTAAATAGAGATTGAACAATGTGGGTGCAAGTATAGAGCCTTGAAGAACACCTTGACCTACCGCCAGAGGAGATGAAAGACTGTTCGCTATTTTGATCATTTGGGATCTATCGGAGAGGAAGGAAGCAAACCATATAAGCACAGTGCCCTCCATGCCCATTCTCTGTTGAAGAGTGTTAAGGAGAGTGTTGTGATTGACAGTGTCAAAGGCTGCAGAGATTAAGGCTCCCGGTTTTCAGTTTAAACAGATTTTTACATATAAATACAGACGGGAAACTATTTTCCCTTTGTCTGTATTTAAGAATAGAAACGGTAAAATACTGCCAAAACTGATTCAGAAACCTGTGCTGCGCAGCCATGATCCAGCCCAGGGTTACCACGCCCCTCTGCCTGATGTAGATCTTTGGATGCACTCTGCCTGCCCCCAAACCCCTGCTGACATTTCCCAATTAGTTTCTTTCACCTAATCATGGTCGGATCCATGCGTCACAGAGTGGGCATAACAGCCCCCCTCAGCCACTTCAAAGCCAATGTAAGTGAAAGGGAGGGTTTTATTATTTGAATAGCGCGGAGCGAGGGAGGAGGAATGGCCTTTTGTAGTGTAAACCTCGCTTTAAGTGGAGAGGTGAGCGATCCTTCAAGCCTGAATCACACTTCTCTTCACAAACTCAGGTTTTCCCAGGGCTCTATATCTGGTGCAGGTTTCTTGGTTTAATTTCTGACTGGTATTAAGGAAGAAATTGCAGTTGGATGGGGCTAGTGCAGATCCCCTCTACGTGCTGCTTGCTACGTTTCTCTGTTTATTGATGTTTAAACTTCTGACCTTTCAGAAGCATGAGCGTGCATTCATTCAAACGACCAGGGTATCAGAGTGCACTATTTAGAGATTGAAGTTTTTAGCTGCAGAGGGTGGAAGGCGTAGCAAGGTGTGTAGAGGGAAGTCCACAAAATAATAAATAGCTGGACAGAATGGGGTGCGAGATCGGCATGTGTTCCTGGCGTGCAGTGGGTGGCGAACAATTACTGCTGGTTGCTTTTCTCTGACCGGGATAGGGAACGTATAACTTTTTACAGACACTGGTGGTCTATTTTGTCTTTATTGTCTTGGAACATTGTTCGTTGTAGCTATTACATGACATCCTTCTCAGTGTTTTACTGAAGATCGTTTTAAAACCGAAGTATAGGAGCTCCTAGGAAGCACATGTAACAGTGGATCACAACTTGTCCTATGCCATCGATCCGGCTTTGTATACCAATAATTACACACCTCATGAAAAGTGCTACACGACTGGCGGAGGGTTGCAAAGGGAAACAGCTGATATGGTCCTCACAGGCACTCTGACTCTAGTAGCTTAAACATGGGTTTGTACTACAAAAGCAAAGCTTCCAGATGAATGTAATAAGTAAACTTAATTTGGCATTTATATATATACATTTATAACTCTATTTAAGCTGAGTCTAAGCATGCATTGGCTGTTTAAATAAATGTGAAAAAATACTAGCTGCAGCCTCTTCTTTTGCTTACTATAAAAATAAATGTGGATAAATACACATAAAATGAACAAAAAATAAATATGGATAGTTACAGACGGAAATGTACAAAAAAAAATACCATAAAACAGGGAGCCCTTCTCATGATTAATGACTGACTGTGTGCGAGGCGACATTTCATTTTTTAGTGTTCTCTGTAGGAATGTCTGTGCTCCATAAGGTAATCATTTACAATGCTTTAAAAGTTAATATAATCTAATATGTAATGAAAAATGTGTTGAAAATGCATTGTTTTGGCCTTTCAGTTTCCAAAATTTTCTTGGGGGAGAACCCCCCCAAACTACCCCTAGTAGTGGTTGCTCACTGCACTTGCTCGCTACACACCATATGGGGTCTGGTCTCAATTTTACTTTGTTCTCTCTGATTCACTACTCGTGTCTACTGTTGGTGCTCTCTGTAAGAATGTCTATGGGTACACATATGACTGGGTGGGTAACCTGGTGCTCTTTAAGGTCATCATCTACTATTTACTGTGCTTTGAAAGTTGATACCATTAAATATGTAATGAAAAATGTGCTGTAAAATGCACCATTTTGGTCTGTCCTTTTCCAAAATTTTTGTGGGGGGAGAACCCCCCAAACCCCCTTGTAGTGGTCAGCCACGTGCACTGCGCTCACTTGCAACGCGCCAGATGGGGGCTGGTGTGGCTAAATTTGCCAGGGCTGCTTTCAGTTCCCAGTCCGGCCCTGGTCCTGTGACATCTTAGAAGCTGCCTTAGCAGACTTCATGCCCTTTCTCTTGTTTGAGGTCACTTGGTCCCACTGTTTCCAGATCCAAGTCCCCATGACTTTCCTGGTGTGCTGCCTGTGCTCTGGTAGTAACACACACCCACTCAGGGAGATAGAGCATTTCTGAATAAGCCTTCCTCTCCACCTCTGCCCATGCAGAAGTCTCAAGATCATTTCCCAACAGACACTCTATTGGGATGGCAGGGGACACAACCACCTTCTTTGGGACAGTAACCCCTCCCCATTTTAAGCTTGCCAGGGCCATTGGATGGAGCTTAGTCTCTTTTCCAGCACTGGTAACCTGGTGACTGACACCAGACAACATTTGGTTTGGAGAAACCAATCTGGCTGCCACCATTGTGACACTGGCACCTGTATCCCTCAGAGCCTCTACCTCAGTCCCATTGATCTATGGCCTTTGTCTATACTTCTGTAAGCTTGGAGGAAAGACAGCCAGAATTTCAATATTCACCCCACCCAGGGAAACTAAAGTAGTCTCTGTGTAACCTCTGGCTTCTGCAGACTACACCTCTACCCCCACTCCTATGCTAGCCAGTCTCTTGGACTGTCAAACATTAGGAGCATTTTTGGAGCACGCTGCATCTCCTGCCGTATGACCTGCCTGATGACAGTCATGAAATAATCCAGAAGTCTTTACTGTATCCCAGTTTCTACCCTGGCACCCCTTGCCTTTGACTGGGAGAAGTGTCTGAGCCCACACTCTTGAGAAATATTTTGGGGGCTTTCAGAGAACTCCTTTTTATCTTGTTTGTTGCTCACCTCCTTCCCCTGCTGGACTCCCACCATGAGTCTTTCTGCACACCCTGGTTCTGACCCATTTGTCACCTATCTTCCAGGCTCTCTGGGGGAAGACAATTTATAATCTACCAAATAATGATGCAATTTCTCTGTGGTACAATTAGCTAAAATGTGCTCCTTCATAATCAAATTATACAGCCCACCATAGTATCCACACCATTGCCTTTTATCCATCCATCTAGTGCTTTGACTGAAGAGTCCACAAAGTCCACCTATGTGTAGTTTTGTCATTTATGGGTATCTCTGAACCTTACACAGTAGTCTTCTATAGTGAGTCCAAATCATTCCTTCAAGGCCTCGTTCATATACTGATAGGACTCAGCTACCTCCTCACCAAAGGTCAAAAGTCTATGTCTGCCCTTCACTGAGAATAACTCCCAAAGTAGAGAGCCCCAGTGCTGGTGTGCCATCCTCCTCATTCTGCAGGCCTTTTCAGAGGCAGAAAGCCATTTGTAAGTATCATCACCATTACTAAACTTAGGGACAATCCCTTTGGGGATTTTAGGGTCAAAGGATTCCTCCCTCTCCCTGGTACTATTATTGCTGCCACAATCTTTGGCACTGAGGCCAATCTTAACCTTCTCTCTTCAAGGGATATTTTTCTCTCCTCCAGTTCAAGCTTGTTCTGTCTCCGCCATGGAGAGTTTGTCAAGCTCATCCTCAAGGGTTCCTACCACCTTACCACTGGGGGGTCTGCACGAGTGACTCCTGTCACTTCCCACTGGTGAATGGTATCTAGGGTAAAATATAGGACTTTGGCTCTCAGCCTCCTCCCCATAATTTTCAGTTTGGGCTAGGACATCATCCTCATTCTTTTCGGGATCATCTTCTGAGGCATGGCCCTCCCTCTCTAATCTCTCTTTCTCATAGAAGCTGAGGAGCTTCTTCAGTTCCTTCTTTTTAGCTGTCACCTTGAAGCTAATTCCCCTTGCTTTGCACAATACCCTCAGATCCATGATACTCAAGACGGGGATGACTCCCAGGTCGAGATCCTGACCAGCATCCATTGTGCCTAACTTTTACTTAATAGTAGGGACCACATTAAAAATTTACAAAAACTTTTAGAACTTTTCCTACAATACTATAGATCTGATTTACATCTCCATGGATGGGTTACTCCATCACAATGGTAACCGATATCCCATCCGCCAAAATATAAATCCCATTATATCCTATGAGATTTATATTTTGGGGGACGAGATATCTGTCACCGTTGTGATGGAGTAACCCCACCGCTGAGATGTAAATCAGGTCCTAAGTCTTTACAAATGCACTAATGGAATGGCCAGTCTGCACATGGCCCTAACATGTTAATTAGAAAAACAGAATAAAAAAAAATATGTATATATTTTTGATGCTAAAGTCACTTAAGTGGATATCTCATGCAAAATCACTTATGACCAAGTGGTACTGTGAAACACAGGTTCAGGATCCCCACCGCTGTAACACCAATGTAAGAAAGTGGAGCAGAGGGACTGGAAATGGCCGCGTAGCATGTGAGCTCCGTCGCCCGACTTAGCCCTTAACTATCCTGTTCATCGATCCGCAGCGCCCAGACGCGATCCCGAGTGTTGGATCCTTGGCGGAGCCCGTCCGCCCCGGCCCGGCGTGTGAAAATTCGACAACGAGGGAGTGAGTGCCTCTCCAGGATCGCGGCCTGCTCACGTCTCGGCAGCCGGGACCTGTGGTAGCGGCTGCGGCCGTCGTGAAGATCCAGGCCGCTCCTCCCCTCTCAACGCTGACGCCGCGGCCTGTGCGGCGGCTGTGACCCCCCTTCCTCCCTGCTGCTGATGTTACCTTGAGGACTTTGCCCGCTCCGGAGTGGCTGGCAATATTTGCGGTCCCGCGGGAGGTTGGGGGGAGCTGTGGGTGACCCTCGCTATGATCTAAATTGAGCGCGCCGGCCGCGGGTCTCAAAATGGCGGCGGCACGGCTCTAACTGTGGGAACTCCCGTTCAATGCCTGAATTAGTAGCAGTGTTTGGCGGCGGACCACGGAGGAACCCACCTCTTTGATAGACAGCTGATGTGCCCAGATCCGAGTGACCGGTGGAGCTGTCGGGACCCTGCCTGAGCGGGGACCGCGCTGCAATGCATATGGAGAGTATCCTGGACCTGCAGTGACGTAGCGGGTGGAACAACAGGTGCAACACCCTTGATGCTGGCGGTCTAATCTGAGGACTTTCTCGCTCCCATAGCGTTGTGTGTCGTTGGGACTGTCAGGCGTCGGGGCGCACTGTACTGTATAGAGGGGGGCGACGCCAAGTGCCCTGGTCTGCCGCCGTGGATTGCAGCTGAACGTGGTGGCACCGTGGGCCCTGGTGTGGAACTGCCGGTGACTGCTCATCAGGAGGAGACAGTGGTTTCGCTGGGCCGCTTTCTCGAGCGCAGCCCCTCCATCGACCTCAACACGAGCCGCTGTCTAGCGCCTGGGGAGCAGAGCTTCGACTGTGTGGGCCGCGGGTGTGACGGCACAGGTGCTGATCCTGACACCCCGATCGGTGAGCTGTGTGTATCGCTTCGCCTGCCCGCCCCCCCCTCTGTTTCTTACCTTGAATCGGCTAACATCTTGCGCTATGACGGACCGTGTCAATGGATCCGGGGTCTGGGCAGCAAAGTCGGTCCAAACAAATAAACTGGACAGGTATACGATCTCTAAGGACCCGCAGCGGGGACACCAGCAGGAGGGGGGCGAGCGGGGAGGACCTGGACCTGAGGAGCAGGAACTCTCCCTTAAAGATGTCATGGAGGCATTAACGGGGGTTAAGACCTCTGTGGACTCAGTGGCTATTGACGTAAATCAGGACCAACCTGGGGAAACTTAATGAAAAGGTGAAGCAGGTGGAAATCATGACTGCCGGCCTGGTGAGTGATGTAGCGCAGCTGCAGAGGGAGGTCCACGACCTGCAAGACTCCCGGAACCTCACAGACCTCAAGTTGGATGATTATGAGGGGCGTCTTCGCCGCAACAATCTCCGCATCATAGGAGTCCCGGAGAAATCAGAGGGACAGACTCCTGACCTATTTGTCGAGGACCTTATTCTCAAGCACCTGCGGCCCAAGGGACTCAGTACTCAGTAAATTCTTTGTGATCGAGCAGGCCCACAGGGTCCCAGGCAGCCGACCCATGCCGGGCGCTCCCCCGCGGCCTATGTTGGCCCGTGTCCTAAACTATCGAGACCGAGATGTGATCCTTCAAAATTCCAGGGCCGGCACTCCCCTCCGATATGAAAATGCTGAAATCTCCTTCTTCCCAGACTTCACGCAAAGGGTGCAGAAACAACGAAGACTATTTTTGTCTATCAAGCGCGTCCTGAGAGAGAAAGGCCTAAAGTACTCGATGCTGTTCCCGGCCCACCTCCGGGTTGAGGCGGAGGGGAGAGCTTGGTTTTTTGATCGGCCTGAAGAAGTAGCTGATTGGCTTGAGTATCGAGACACTAAAAGCCCTGCGACAGGAAGAGCCGGTGGCCCTGACGACAACGAACCGACCTGAAGGGGAGCCTCGACGAGGACAGGTTTCTGTGTGGCTTGGGGGGGGATGGGCGGTGGGATCCATGGCTCCACACCTAAACGGGACTACTGATTTATTGTTGGACATATTTCAATTATATAATCAAGGTGTGACATTGATGTAGCTTAGGGCATGGACACGGAGCTCCCTGCTTTACCCCTTTGGATCGTTTTTTCCTTCTTTCTTTGAATTTTCTAGGGCGACAGGCACTCTGCAAGTTGTTAATGGGCAGTTTCGATCCCAGAGGGTGGGGGAGCAGGGCGGGGGGTTGTTGGATAAGGGTCTTTTTGTTTGCCTGTTTTTTGTTTGTTGAACTCAATGTTATGACGATGGTACAGTTTCTATTTTTAAAGGGTATCAATACCACACTCCTCGCACGTATCAATGGGGGTGCGGCGTAGCAAGGAAGTTAGAATTTTAAGTTGGAATGTGAACGGGCTGGGGGACAAAATCAAACGTAGTATAGTATTGCAACAGGTTCGGAGGGTTTCACCGGATATTGTGTTACTTCAGGAAACTCACCTCATTGGCCACACATGTAAAGCTATGCACAGATGGGGCTATTCCATGATCACCCATTCAGGGTTTACGTCTAATTCCAGAGGGGTGAGCCTCATGCAAAAGAAATCATTTCCTTTCTCACCTGCTTCCACTCACGTAGATGACCGAGGTAGAAATGTGGGTATCACTGGCACATGGGAGGGGATAACCTTCATGTCCGTTTACGCACACCGGGGTTGCAGGCCACCACATTCTCCAATCTCAGCGCTGTGCTGCTGGCATTGCCGGAGGGGCATCTTGTGATTGGGGGAGACTTCAACTCAGTTGTATCAGGTACACTGGACAGATACCCCCCACGCACGCTACCTCCCACCGCTCACTCTTTCTCTAGTTTCTTGGAGGCGATGGGACTAGTGGATGGTTGGAGGGCGTATCACCCTGACAAGGTCCAACACACTTTCCACTTGGGCGCCCATAACAGCCTTTCAAGGCCAGACTACATCGTTGTCCCCGCCCCGCAGGTGACGGACATACACGAGATACGGCACTTAGCTAGAGGCATCTCCGACCACTCTCCCTTCTGGGTCCACATTGTCCTTGACGACTCCCCGGTGGGGCGTGTCGCCCCAATTAACCCCTGGTACCTTAAAAGCTCTAAAATACAGACGGTCTGATTAAATCCATAGATAAATATTTTCGGGAGAATGAACATTCGGTCGACTCCCCACAGACACTATGGGAAGCCTTCAAAGCAGTGGTACGGGGCGAAGCCCTCTCCTTAATAGCGGGGTCCAAAAAAGACAAGCTGGCGGCGGTCTCTGACATAGAACAAGAACTCTATCGTCTCGAGAACGACCTTGACCCTGACCCCTCGCCAGAGACTCTCCATGCCCTGCGACTCCGACAGGAGGAATACCGAGCCCTGGTCACCGACCGTGCTAAGCTACTAGGACAGTGCAGACTGGGACGAATTTACGACTGGGGAGATAAAGCCGGGAAATTAATCGCCTGGCTAGACAAAAAGGAGCGCGCTAGCCGACTAGTTCCCGAATTAAGGAGCTCTGGAGGATACGCTATAGTGGATCCTCAAGGTATAGTTGAACACTTCGCAGCTCACTTCCGTACAGTTTACTGCTCCGTCGCGCCATACACTGAAGAGGACTCCTCTGAACTTTTGTGTGACATTTCTCTGCCGGTATTATCCGACAGTGACCGCGCTTTCATGGATAGCTCCCTTATTGCTGACGAGATTGCAACCGCAATCAGAACACTCCGCCCTGGCAAGGCGCTGGGTCCCAATGGCATCCCGATCGAACTCTACAAGCTCCGCCTGGACAGAATAGCACCACATCTGAAATCTATGTTCGAGACTAGCCTAGAGCAGGGATCGCTTCCCCCTGACCAACGAATCGTGGCCATTGTCACGATCCATAAGGAAGGGAAACCTAAAACTGACTGTGCCTCCTATAGGCCTATCTCATTGTTGAATGCTGAGCCCAAAATATTAGCCAAGGTGCTCGCCAACAGACTGATCAAGCTTATAGGTGGCCTGGTGCACCCTGACCAATCGGGGTTTATGCCTCGGCGAAACACCGTCCTTAACCTGCGCAGACTGCACGGGGTCTTGGGCAGGGCGTCGACCTTGCGGGAGGATGCCATTGTGGTCTCCCTAGATGCCACTATGGCCTTCGATACACTTGAATGGCCTTATCTCTTCGCCGTACTCACGAAGTTGGGATTTGGGCCGGGCTTTAGTCAATGGGTACGACTACTATACAGTTTTCCAATGGCTCAGGTAACTGTAAATAACTCCTTTCTACTTAGCCGACGGACCCGTCAGGGGTGCCCCCTCTCCCCTCTACTGTTCGCCTTAGCTCTTGAGCCCCTTGCGGCCTGGGTCCGCAGGGACGCAATGATCCGTGGGTTGCGGTGGTCGACTGACTGGGAAGACCGTATATCCCTGTACGCGGACGATATACTGCTATACCTTGCATCCCCCAAAAGATCCCTTATCATGGTATTTGACATCCTGTCCGTCTTTGGTAGATACTCCGGGTTTGGCATCAACTGGCAGAAATCTCTCCTCTATGTCCTGAGTGGAAAGGCCCCCCCCCAATACCCTGAAACTGTCCCATACCAATAGTCTCAGACGGCTTTAAATACCTGGGTATTTTTATTTCGCTGGACAAAACTCTCCGTTTTACCCGAAACCTCGCTCTCCCGATACAACGATTAAAGCAAGATATTGGAAATCACTCCCCCTCGCCTTGCTGGGCAAGGCGGCCCTTTTCAAAATGATGTCCCTACCCCGCTTTCTCTATGTCCTCCAGAATTCGGCAGACCCAGTACCAAACTCTTACTTTAAACAAATAGAGGGGCTCCAACGAGACCTTCTCTGGGATGGGAGGCCCCGTATTGCTTTCCCCAAACTCACCCTCAACTGGTTCGACGGGGAAATTGGATTGCCTGACATCAAGAAATACTACTGGGCCTCACACCTAACGGCAATAAACCACAACAACTACGGACAGCCCGACGACCCCGGGTTTAGTATGGACAGACTGCTCCTTCCAAATGGTTCCTTTACCCGGGCCCTTTACTCTAAGCCCAACAGATACCCCCTAACTGGTCCCACTAAGCATACTGTCCATATCTGGCACACGGCGACTGCATCGCTGGGGTGGACCAACAAACTGACCCTGTCCACGTCCCTGTGGGACACCCAGAGGCTCGGGGACCTGGGCAACTCGCAGGGCTTCGATAAATGGGACCTAATTGGCATCTACCACATCAGAGACTTGTGGGATAAAACTGGTGTTAAGTCTTTTGACTCCCTTCAACGTCAATATACCATGGCGGAATCAGAGCGTTTTTGCTTCGTGTTGCAAGCCTTGAGAGACCACCACCTGTTTTGTAAGCTCACGAAGTGCGAATTCCAGGTTACCACCGTGGAATTCCTCAGAGTCCACCTAACCCCCACCGGACAGGTGATGTCCACCTGAAAGGTGCAAGCAGTGAGGCAATGGCCCCAACCAAGGTCGGTCAAAGACATCCAGAGCTTCCTGGGCTTTTCGAACTTTTACCGCCGGTTCATTCATCACTTCTCTCATCTGGTTTCCCCTCTCACCAAACTGACGCGGAAGAACGTACCATTCCACTGGTCTTCCGATGCCCAAAACTCCTTTGATCAACTTAAGGAAACCTTCACGTCCGCACCTATCCTACGACACGCCAAACCCGACCTCCCCTTCATAGTGGAGACGGATGCGTCAGACATAGCTGTGGGAGCGATTCTCTCCCAACGACATCCGGATACCGGGCACCTTCACCCGGTTGCATACATGTCTCGAAAGCTGAACACCGCCGAACAAAACTACTCTGTTTCCGAAAAGGAACTCCTCGCCATTCGGGAGGCCTTCCGGGAGTGGCGACACTGGCTGATGGGGGCCCAACATCAAGTCACTGTCTTCACAGACCACAGAAACCTCCAGTTCCTGCGGGCGGCTCGCCACCTCTCTCCCAGGCAGAAAAGATGGATGCTTTTCTTCGCCGAATACCACTTCGTCGTCACCTACCTACCTGGCATGCTGAACAAGAAGGCCGATGCCTTGTCCCGACAAGACACGAACCGCACCCCCGCGGTGGAGCCAAAGCAGGCTATCCTGTCCCCTGGACAAGTGATCGGAAGAACGGAATCAGAAACCTTCCTCATCGAGGTAAAGCGAGGGGTCGCCTCGTTTTCATGGATCTCGTGGCTGAAAAGACACAAGGACTGGCGCCTTCGGAACGGCATCCCCATGCGAGGCTCGCAAGTGCTGGTCCCCACGCTCAAACTACGGAAGCTCGTCTTCCATTGGTGTCATGAACTGCCATGTGCCGGGCATCTGGGAGGTACAAAAACCCTCGAAAAAATCCTTCGACAATTCTGGTGGCCCTCGGTCAGACCGGACGTTCTGCTATGGGTCGCTCACTGTACCATCTGCTCCCAAATGAAAGCCGACCATCGCAAACCGCAAGGCCTCTTGCGTCCACTGCCAACCCCCCGTACTCCCTGGGAGAGAATCTCGGTGGACTTCATCGTTGGATTGCCTAAAGACCAGAACTGTACAGCCATCGTAGTGGTGGTCGACTACCTCATGAAAATGGGACACTTCCTGGCATGTAAACAACTACCTACGGCCAGTGCCCTTGCAAAACTTCTGTTGATCAACGTCGTCCGTCTCCACGGCCTTCCTCTTGGCATCGTCTCGGACCGGGGTTCTCAATTCACGGCACGGTTCTGGAAGGTATGGTGTGCCGAACTAGGGATTCAATCCTCCTTATCCACCAGCTTCCACCCGCAGACCGATGGACAAACCGAGAGACTCAATCAAACCCTGAAGCAGTATCTCCGGTGCTACGTGGACCAGGCCTCCAACGCTTGGGTAGACTGGTTGTGGGTCGCAGAAGTGGCCTATAACGATTCCATACACACTTCCACACAACACACCCCGTTTTTTCTCTCATCAGGGTTCCATCCACGGTTCACACCTTTTCTGCTCCCTCACACTGATCTCACCGTACCTGACGTCCAAGACAGGCTAACCTCCATACGTTCAACCCTCACGAAGGCGCGCGCGAACCTTAGGTCCGCAAAGGCCCGATACAAACACCAGGCCGACAAGCGGCGCAGGCCCGATCCGGTGTACCATAAGGGGGATAAGGTTTGGCTGTCCACAAAGCACATCAAGTTTAAACATCCCAGCCTATTCAACCCTAAGTACATAGGCCCCTATCCAGTCGTGAAACACGTCAATCCTGTGGCTGTGCAATTGAAACTTCCAGCTCGGTTACGTATCCACCCTGTGTTCCACGTTTCCTTGCTTAAACCCTCGCTCGGCCCAGTCCGGAGGCTCCCTGCTCCCGTATGGGTCCGCCATGAACGCGAATACGTGGTACAACGGGTGTTGGACTCCAAAAAGTTGCGTGGAAGGATCTGGTATCTCCTGGCGTGGAAAGGGTATGGACCAGAGGAGAACTCATGGGAACCGGCGTCGTCGCTCCACGCTGACCGTCTGGTGGCTGCTTTCCATCGTCGATGTCCGGACAAACCCGGTCCGGAGCCTCGCACCCGCTGAGGGGTGAGAGGGGATATACTGTCATGATCGCACTCAGTAAAGGCGCTGAGTGCCTCGCGCTCCTCACCCTGGGACGAAACGTTACGAAACGACCCGAGCGTCCACGGACTACATATCCCAGAAACCCTCCAGACATTCCCGAGTTTATGTAATCTGGTCACATGGCCAAAACGCATAAAAGCTCGACCCGCTGACAAGCTGGCGCCGAATATTCCCGGATGTATCCAGTGACCTTCGGTACGCGTAGACGTACACTCGGCGAAGATACCTCTACGACCCTTGACGACCTGAAACTCTCCGCCTCGGCTCTCCCGGAAACCTCACCCGCCCGGGGAACCGTGGACACCAAAGGCTGTTCATGTTTTGCAGGTGTGCTCCTCCCATCCCGACTCCTCCGTGAGTGAAGAGGGGGCACTGCCAGATCCTACTCCTCCCCGGCGGCTAGCCGTTGAGCTCCTCCAGAGACCGCGCTCCCCGGCTCCCGGCTCCTCCGAGAGTTGCGAGTAGTAGCGCCTTGTCTCCACCCCAGCCCACGGATCACCGGGCTGCGCCTAGGCGGGTTACGCTCCTCTGCTTCGGGCTTCATCGAGAAGCATCGAGTGGTAGCGTTCCCGCTCTGCCCACGGATTTCCGGGCCACAGCGAACACCGGGTGTCGCGCTCCTCGGCTCGCAAAACTTAAAGGAGCCTTGCAGTAGCAGCGCCGTCAAAGACACCCTCACCGGACCGCCTCAGAATAGAGGCGCGAACACCCAGCTGGGGGTCGGAACCTGAGGCCGTGCATCCCGCACTGCCTGATTCCCACCTCATTCCTTTGCCACAGAGAGGGAGCTACTTCCCTTCGCATACCCCAACAACAAGGCGGGAGGAGACATCAGGTAAGAGAGTCCCCCACAAAAGAAGATCAGGGGAGACGGCTAGCGTAGGCAATTACTTATTGTACGCTTATCTCATTTCAGATCTCCCTCCCAGCCGTCCCTATCCTTCCTTCCCTCGCTCACCTGCCTCCTCCGTCCGAGTGTGTAATACATCCTCCGGACTAGGGGCAGATGGGAGGTGGACCCCTATTGGCATCAGCGTCATCCTGAGGAGAAGAAACCAGCGGGTACACGACAAGCGCTTACTGTCTTACTTATGACAAAAGTATGGCACACCTGAAGCCATCTTGATTGGAATAAACTGGTAACACTTAAAACATTTAATTTAAGAAGGAACACAATGAGGGGGCTCATTTTGCCATAGAAATTATGATTAGTGCTGAAGAAAGAAAAATTAGGGCACATTTTGAGTGACTTCTGAAATCCTCTTCTATTTCATTAAAAAATTCTGATATGCAGACTGAAACATGCACTTTTAATACCAGCAGCAGACTTCTGTGGTGAGCAGTAGCTTTACTACAGTGATCTAATGAGCAACTAGAGTGCTAACATTCATAATTTATGGCAAATGTGTGACATATCTGAATACCTTCTTGATGGAATCAAAGTAAAAAACTGAAAGCATTTCCCACTGAGGAGACTGCAGTAAATGAGGAAATTACGAAACTTCATAACAAATAAATCTCCCAAGATGGCCACCAGACACAAAAGAGCCTAAATGCAGCACAAATATCACCCAGATGTAGCCCACATGTAGCCCAATGACAGAAGTGTGCGAAACAATTATTTTTTGTGTCTTTGCAGTTTTATATAGTGCCGACTTGTCAGGTATTGGAATGCTTTACATGAGCATTGGTTACATCACACAAGATCAAATTCATTTTGGTTGTAGACATGGGGAGATTAAGTGATTTGACCACAATCACAGAATGTTGAGCTGAAGCAGAAACTCCAACCTGGTTCCCCAGTTGCAAAGTCTGCAGCTCTGGAAGTAACACCACATCCTCTCGCCAAGGTGCAACATTTAATCCAGTGTTCAACTGGATAAAAAAACATAAAGATTACAAATAATTTAAAAGTTCTTTGTCGCTATTTGAAAACTCAGAAAATATGTCCTCATTTTAAGTTTTTTAGAGCACTAACCATAATTTGGATGCAAACAAGACCCTATCATATATGTAATTTCTAAAGGAAATACTCTAGGTATTACAGTTTTGATTACATCAAGATGACGTCAGGCGTTCCACACTTTTGTAATAAATATAGAATGTTAGCAATCTAGTTGTTCATTGGGATACTGTTGAGAGGCAGAGGCCAGGGGCACGGACTCTGAAAATTTAAGGCAGGTAGGAGAGTGCAGAGGCAACAATTTGACCACACTGGGCAGGCAGGAAGGGCAGTGGCAGCACAACAGACTATGGAGGGCAGTGGAAAGGGGGGCAGGGGCAACAAACCAACAATACAGGACTGGCAAGAGAGGCTGTGGCAATATAATAGACCATTGTGGGCAGAAGGAAGAGGCAGTGGTAGTACAACCATACATGCCAACAGACCCGTTTCAGCCAGGAAACGTCCAATGTTTTTAAGCTCAAATGGGCTTTATTTGATCTGTCTACTGTCTATAATCTCCTCTTTTTCAATGTAATTCAAAGGGGAAAATCAATACCCCAGTTTTTTTTCAAAATCTCCCTCTTACCAAGTTCAAAATGTTCGCAAGTATATTACATTGAATCATGGTAGGCAGGAGGAATTGTGGTAGGGACATGGACTTGGATAACAGAGGACAGGAGGGACATGGATAGGTGCACCAAACTGACCCTACAGGGCAGGCATCAGGGTTTGCAGCAGCACAATACACCACACAGCGCATGCGGGACGGGAGTGCAGCACAACAATCCATAGAAAGCAATAGGGAGGGGACAGGACCATGCACATGGACAACAGAGAACAGATGGGAAAGAGGAAATGGTAGCTAGCTGACCATAATGGACAGACAGGAGAGAAAGCTGCAGCATAACAGACCATAAAGGGCAGGAGGGACGGATCAGGGGTATTACAATGGAACAGACAAGCCAGGAGGGAGGAAATAGGGGGTCTGCACATGGAAACAGAGGGCTGGGGGCAAGGTGGCAGGGCAGGAGCAGCAAGATGACCATGGAGGTCAGGCAGGATGGGCACTAGAAACAAGACACACCATGGAGAGCAACAATGAGACTATGGTGGCATGCACACAGACCATGGAGGGAAGGTGGGAGGGGGTCAGGGGCAGCTAGCTGACCACACAGGGAAGGTGGGAGGGGCCATGGAAGCACAGAAGACCATGCATGGCAAGCGGGAGGGTTAGAGGCAGCACAATGGCTATGATGGGCAAGAAGGAGGGTGCAGGGGCATGCACAAGGGACCATGGAGGATAGAAGGGAGGGTCAGGACCTGGGCACAGACAAGAGAGTTCAGAGGAAGGGGCCTCACAACAGACCGCGCGGGGCAGGCAGGAGGAGCAGTTGCAGCACAACAGATCAGGGAGGGCAGAAGGGTGTGGCAGTAAAATGGACCATGGAGGACAGGAGGAAGGGGATAGGGGCATGGCATGTGGACAGGCAGGGTGGAGGTGGCAGGGACAGGTTACAGTCATCTGACAATGCTAGGCAGGTGGGAGGGGAGTGGCAGCTCAACAGAACACTCAGAGTAGATAGGAGTGGCAGGTCCATGGAACATAGTGGGCAAAAAGGATGGAGCAGGGGCATGCACAAAGACATCGGAGGGCAGGGGGAAGGAGAATAGGGGCAGCAAGCTAAGCACAGAGGCTAAGCAGGAGGTCAATGATGGGCCATAGAATTGGGCAATGGAGGGCAGGAGGAGTGGACTGGTACATCATGCTAAATGGAGGGCAGTGGCAGCACATCAGACCATGCATGGCAGGAGGCTAGTCCATGGATTCAGACAACAGAGGATAGGGAGGAGGTGGATGGGGCAGCAAGCTAACTGTTCAGAGAAGGTGGGTATTAGGAACTTTATTGTTTTTAAAATGTGTGTCTGTGCGAACTACTTAAAATATGAACAAGTATGCAGCATAATCTCACTTTTATTCAGGAAGAAGAGGACGTTTGTGACTGTGACTCCGGGCTCACTTGGCAGAAACACCCCTTGACCCTCCACCCCCATCGCAAAATGTAATGCCCGTGAAAAGGGTAGGTGGACGCAGTGTTATATAGAACATAGTCCTGAGAACACGATTGAAAATGAAAACTAGATGTAGTATATGGTATAAACTATGCACCAAAAAGTGTGATATAAGATGAACCGGGGCATGAAATATAATATGCAATACATTGTGCGCAATGACAGATTCATTGGAGAGCGCGAGATAGCACAGGCACTAGCGCGTGCTATGCGATATGCGCCTTGGAGTGTAATATGCACAGGGCAGTGTTGTGTAACATAACTAGTCTCTAAAGTTGTAATATAAAATATGTGCTGGGGAGTGTAACGTTGCATATGCACTGTGACAAAGATATGGATCCCAGATTGTAATATGTATGGCATAGCACTGTGCGTTATAACATACACATCGAGGAAGGCACGTTAGATGGGGCAATATAACCCGTGCGAAGGCAAGTGTGGCATGACATATTCACGGGGTGGTGTTACAGTGCACATGGGCTAGAGAGTGTTATAGTATACGCACTAGCTGGTGGAATACAACACAGAGGTGTGAGGCAATCGGCAGGCACTGGTGGGTGTAACACAGCATTGGGCTCAGCCAGGAGCACGCTGTGACTCTTAAGTGAGGTTCGTCTCCTTTCCAGAGAGTAAAATAAAAAGTATTACACATCCGGCGGTGGATGTGTTTTTTATTAACCGTGAGGGGGGGTTTCTTGCATAGTTTGGTCGAATTTTTGTTGAATCCCCTTTGAATAGCTTGGTGTGCGTGTATATTAAATGTGCCCGTCAATAGCTACCCACGTTTGTATAAATAAACGACAAGGGTGTCTACTTGGAGAGTACCCACTGGCGGGGGCGCCGGGATTAGGCACGGTAGGGCGTCAGACACGTCAGAGCTTCACTAGCGGTGTAAATACATTCCATGTGGATTCATTCTATGCATAGTCGCCTTTTAATGAATATCACGCAAATCGTCATGGTGATAGGTACATACGGTTTGTCCAGCATGTCCTAGGTGTTTCTATAAATATATATATTTTTAAAATAATAAAAAACAAAGGCCGGCCCCGGGGGATGGGGTCCCCGGAGCCATAAGTGGCCTGAGGAGGGGGGCAACGCAGCCCCCTCCTAAAGAATGTAAATTAATAAAAGGCCATGACCCCGGGGCTGATTAAGGCCTTGGGAGGGCCAAATTAATTTTTTTCAACAAAAAAAATTAGGGTGCAGGCCCTGGGGGATGGGGTCCCCAGGGCCAGTAAATTAGAAAAAGAAGGGGGGCCACACAGCCCTCCTTCTTAAAAAAATCAAATAAAGAAAAGACCGGCATCGCGCTGGAGGCCACGCCCCCTCCTTGCAGCACTCTGCAAACACGCCCCCTGGCCAGTTGTAAGTTGGGGAATTAATTCCCCTTCAATACTGAGGGTCCCTGAGGGCCAACTAGCCCAACAGGTATCTCCAGTGTGCGCCAGGGAGCTGCGTTGCAGACAGGTGTTCTGAGGCCACGCCCCTTTTTACACCTCTATGCAACGCAGCTCTGTGGCGCTTACTGGAGGTACCTAGTGGGCTAGTTTGACCCTAGGGACCCTCAGGATTCAAGGGGACTTAATCTCTCAACTTAGAACGGCCACAGGGCGCGTTTACACAGTGGTGAAGGGAGGGGACGGGGCCTGAGGTGACGTGTGCAAACAAGCCCTGTCGCGCGTTTTAAGTAGGGGAAATAATTCCCCTTCAATCCTGAGGGCCCCTGGGGGCTAACTAGCCCACTAGGTGCTTCCAGTAAGCGCCAATGAGCTGCGTTGCAGAGAGGTGGTCCAGGCCGTGCCACTTTTTACACCTCTCTGCAACGCAGCTCTGTGGCGCATACTGGAGGTACCTAGTGGGCTAGTTGGACCCTAGGGACCCTCAGGATTCAAATGAACTTAATCTCCCAACTAAAAACGGCCAAAGGGCGTGTTTACACAGTGGTGAAGGGAGGGGACGGGGCCTGAGTTAACGTGTGCAAACAAGCCCTGTGGCGCGTTTTAAGTTGGGGAAATAATTCCCCTTCAATCCTGAGGGACCCTGGAGGCCAACTAGCCCACCAGGTGCTTCCAGTAAGCACCACTCCGCTGCGTTGCAGAGAGGTGGTCTGGGCCGTGCCCCTTTTTACATCTCTCTGCAAAACAGCTCTGTGGCGCTTACTGGAGGTACCTAGTGGTCTAGTTGGACCCTAGGGACCCTCAGGATTCAAGGGGACTTAATCTCCCAACTTAAAACGGCCACAGGGTGTGTTTACACAGTGGGGAAGTGAGGGGACGGGGCCTGAGGTGACATGTGCAAACACGCCCTGTGGCGCGTTTTAAGAGGTAGTTTTAATCCCCTGCCCTATTATATACTAGGGGCTTATAGAGGAGGTCAGGCTGATCACAGGGGGACCCCAACGCATAGTGTTCCCTAGTGTATGTAGGTGTTTTCACTGTATTCTGAGTGTCTTTTAACATAGCACTGGCTCTAGGACTGGTTAGTCAGACTCAGTTACCTCCAGTATTCGTCTGAAAAAGTTGAGGGTCCAGGATGATTTTGCAACAAGGCTTCTTTCTGCTCTTCTGTTTGTTCTTTCTGCACGTTATCCTTCTTCCTGCACTTTTCTTCGTCTTTGAGGACTTCTGTTGCTTCTTTCTGCATTTCTTTTTTTTCTTTCTGTGCGTTTTTTCTTCTTTCTTCACATGTCCTATCTCTGTAGGCATAGTTAGAAATTAGCATTTAAAAAACCTTTGAAATTCACTGAAAAAACCATAGGTTTCAGGCACATTATAGTTAGGAATTAGCATTTAAAAAACCTTAGAAATTCACTGAAAAAAACATAGGTTTCAGGGGCGTTATAGTTAGCTGGACTTTTCACTCGTACAAAACCATTGAAATTCCCCCATTATAGTTAGTTCAGCTAACTATAACTCGCGCGCCCGCAATGCACTGCTGATGACGTCACATATTACATCACTCATGACATGGTCAGTGATATCACTCATGATATCACTGATGACATCTCAAATGACATCACTAATGACATCATCCTTGTGATAGAGTGGCAGACCTCCTCTTCCCCTAATATAACCTTTGATACACACATTCAAAAATAGAAACTACAATGTTCAAAACAATGGACATACCAATACCAGTTACAACAACCTATTCAGTAATTCTAAGATCCACATACACATCCACTCATTCACCAACAGTCCTATACAGTCACTCATACATGTACTCACTCATCATATGTACTCACACACCTATACATCCTGTTACACAACGCCACTCATCCATAGAGTTACTCACACACATAGTCACTCATGCTAATAAAGAATCAAACATCCATTTACTTGCATATACAGTTATACACACACCACCACACTTACTTCTACAGAAACTTACACATACTTAGTCTTTTAAACAATCACTTATAGAAACACATACTTATTCATACAGGAACTCTTTCAATCTCTCACTCTCACATATACTCACTTATATACACCAATAGTCACATATACTAGTTTAAAACATATGTAGTTGCTCATAAATACACTATTGAGACAGTCTATCACTCACTAACACACCCATGCACATACTCATCCACCCATACAGTCCTGCACACATGCTGTCTTCAACACATACAAACAGTGAGTCACTCATTCATGCACCTATGCACTACGTAATACCCCCCACCGACCCATACAGACACTCAGACACTCATACTGATACTCAAAAAACCAACTAATAACCTATATAGACACTCATGTAGCTACTCACCAACCCATGCAGCCACTTATACACAAAGTGAGAGACTGATACAGATATTTACACATTTAAACATTACTCACTAAGCCATGTATTCACTAAGATACACTTAATCTGTCAGTTATACAATCAATTTTTCAAAAACAAATCATCCATTTAGACACTTATATACCCATTTATTCTTCCATCGACCTTGAGATATCCATATATAAAACATATGTAATTTTCAGAAAAACACACATTCACTGGATGATGTCATCAGTGATGTCATTTGAGATGTCATCAGTGATGTCATGAGTGATGTCACTGACCATGTCATGAGTGATGTAATATGTGACGTCATCAGCAGTGCATTGCGGGCGCACGAGTTATAGTTAGCTGAACTAACTATAACGGGGGAATTTCAATGGTTTTGTACGAGTGAAAAGTCCAGCTAACTATAATGCCCCTGAAACCTATGGTTTTTTCAGTGAATTTCTAAGGTTTTTTAAATGCTAATTCCTAACTATAACGTGCCTGAAACCTATGGTTTTTTCAGTGAATATATATATATATATATATATATATATATATATATATATATATATATATATATATATATATATATATATATATATATATATATATATATATATATATATGTATATATATATATATATATATATATATGTATATATATATATATATATATATATATATATATATATATATATATACCTATGTGCTCCGAGATCACATTGTTTGTTGGCACTAGTTCACTCAATCAATATAAATCCCCCGAGGGGGAAGAAAGGGTCTAAGGGAAAGTTTAACGACCAACACAACAGTTCACTATTTGTATTTTGTACTAGTTCACTCAAGCCTCACTTTCCAGATGTGCAGTTTCCTAAAAGTACAGTATTCCCATTTTAACAGACGGACTACATTTATAATGGTTGAGTTTCCTAGGGGACAATATTTCACAAGGTTTGTGAGTCCTCCTCTCATGTCAGATTTGCACCGAAAAGTGCGAGAAATCCTGCAATTGGTCAAGATGCAAAACAATGTTAAATAAATAAATAAATTAAGCCTTACGTAACATGGTTCCAAGGATTACGAAGCTGTATTAGGTCCAGTCTACCCTGTTGTAGGACCATAAGGGCCAGGCCTGCTGCTAGATTTTTAGAATACATGTACAGTTAATGTGGTCAGATTTAGACTCTGGCCCAGACAAGTTATGACCTTTCTCATCCGGGTCAGGGCCCAGGAAGGCAGCGCTGGCTTAGAATGCTTGCTGTCATAACAGCAAGCAGCCCTTCAAGGAAGAGTTTGCCAAGAGCCTTTTTACCGTGCAGGGACCATGAGCAGTCATTCCCTTTTCCGAGCACTCGGACCCTGCCCCTCCCTCCCTCTGCTGCAGGGTGTGGGAGCAGCTCCCTCCCTGTCTTCCGAGGAACTCGGCCAGACTGCAGAAGTAAACGCAACTGGGTCGAGTCGGGAGACCGAGTGCCACTGTCTGCCCGGGCACAGCCAGACAGTGACAACCTGCCCCTGCCAGCTCCAGTGTGGGCTGACCCCGGCCGCCCGTCGGCATGCCCCCTCAGTTACCCCATTCATAGCCCAAGTGAGCATTCTTCGGAGCACCCTGGCACTAGTGGGGCAGCGAGGGGGCACCCTCCCAGGAAGGCAGGAAGCAGGCCTGCTTTGTGGTAATTGGGATAAGCACCAAATGTGGCGCCCTGCTCATTAGGAGGTTAATTCCCCGTGTCATGACCCCCTCCCCTTTTCGAGTGCTTGAAGTACAGTTCCTGCCACAGACTTTCTTTCACATCGTATCGCAAACTTTGCTAAAGTTCACAAAGGTGCAGCGATATGCGGTTTCTTATTTACGTGACTGTCGTGACTTTTTTTTGTTTTATAAAAGGTACATTTGTATATGCCGCATAATTTTACAGTATTGGATTGGATTCATTAAAGTGCGGGAAAACATATTTCGCATTGGTATAATGTCACACGGGGCTTAAACTGAGAAACTTCGCTAGGTGCGAAAGTCGGAAGTCTGGGTTGCGTACCCCAGACATTCCGGTTCAGTGTTCCCGTGTCTAGGGATAATTCAGTCTACAGTGTGCCACCCACAGAAAAACTCGTTCATTCTTTGTGGATGAGAAATAAGAAAGCCCAACATATAATTTAAATTAAAACATGAGGTATTAGACTATAATGATTAAATGATGCTCCTTGGAGACTTGTGTGGATGTCATTGTAGCTCATTGAGATCATGCATTCTTAAAGTAGCACTGCCTTTTTGCCTGGCTGTGCATCAAGCAGTTTAGAGTCATATTTCTATAAATTGCAGTTGATTCGTGTCAGGGATGTGTCTTACACTTGTCTTTACTTACTGTCTTAAATTCTCTTTGTTCTAAATTGACGTGAGCCCCATTGCCGGTCTGACAAGTGGCATCAATAAATGAGTTAACAGATATGTTAGGGTTTATAAAGCAAGTTAATATTAAAATATTAATCGAGCAGTTAATTACATATGAGACCAGAACAAAACATTGCTAAATGATTTATGAGAAACCCTTAGTGGGTGTCTGCTGCACTTCAGATGAAGCTGGGCCAGATGTACAGCTATGTAACAAGAGTGGGAGCGAAAAAAGAGAGGTGGGGGCGCTTAAAGACAGAAAGAGGGGAAAGGAGAGAGTGGAATGGAAGGAGGAGAGGGGGGAGACAACAGGAAAGAGAGTAGAGGGAAGGGAGGAAGAAAGGAAAAGGGAGTGGTAGAGAGAAGACAGGAGGGTGGAAGGTAAGTATGGAAGAAAAGCTAGAAGAAATAGAGATGTGGTAAAGCAGAAATGAAGGAAGGAGAGAAGGAAGGAAGCTTGCAAGGAGATGGGGAGAGAGTGATGGGGTAAAGGAAGAAGACTGCAAGGGAGGAAGAGAAGGAACAAAGAAGACAAAGAAGAATGGAGCTACGGAAAGGGTTGAGGGAGAAGGAAGAGAGGGGAAGAAATGGAAAGAGTGGAGAGTGAGAAGGGAAGTAAGGGAAGTAGGAAAAAAGAGAATAAGAAAGGAAATAATAAAAGAAAGGTTGGACAGAATGAACAAAGGTTGGAGGGAGTGAATGTCGCCCATTTTCGTTGCCCATTTTGTAGCCTTAGTGCGGTCAGGGGTGATCCAAGGGCTCAGCGAGCGTACTTGCATTTTCTAATGCTGATAAAGGCAGATTGAGGGTCCAATCGCCACAATATATGGTGGTCAGCAGGAAGCCCCCCACCCCCCCAGGAGTCAGCAAGGATAGCCTCAGACATTGTAGCCACCCTTAATGTGGTGGAGGTAGTTAGTTTTTTCCTGGCTGGCAGGGCTCAACATGGTTTCATCTCCTAAGGCTGATAAAGGCAGATAGCAGGTTCTGTCGCCACATTGCCAGGGGTCAGCAGGATGGGGCCCACCCAGGAGTCAGCAAGGATAGCCTCAGACATTGTAGCCACCCTTAATGTGGTGGAGGTAGTTAGATTTTTCCTGGCTGGCAGGCATCAGAATGTTTTCATCTTCTAATGCTGATAAAGGCGGATACAATAGACTCCATCAACACACTCAGCTGGTGAAGCTGGCATTCAGAGGGCTGAACAAACTGAGAACTACCAATTATGTGCCATGCTGTCCTACCAAATGTGTGCCATGCTGCTGTCCTACAAAATCTGTGCCGTGCTGTCCTACGAAATCTGTGCCATGCTGCTGCCCTGCCAGGTCTGTGCCATGCTGCTGCCCTAACAAAGCTGTGCCAGGCTGCTGTCCTACCAAATCTGTGCCAGGCTGCTGTCCCACCAAGTCTGTGCCATGCTGCTGCCGTATCAAATCTATGCTGTGCTGCCCTACCAAATCTGTGCCATGCTGCTGTCCCACCAAGTCTGTGCCATGCTGCTGCCGTATCAAATCTATGCTGTGCTGCCCTACCAAATCTGTGCCATACTGCTGCCCTACCAAATCCAAATCTGTTCCATGCTGCTGCCCCACCAAATCTGTGCCATGCTGCCCTACTAAATCTGTGCCATGCTGCTGTCCTACCAGATCTGTGCCATTCTGCTGCCCTACCAAATCCGTGCCATGCTGCTGTCCTAGCCGAAACAGTCAATGCCGGGTAAGCCTCTTTCTTACCCTGAAATGTCATTTGTTACTAATAATGAAAGTGGGAGTTGTTCTAAGAGGACATTCCAGAAGGCCAGGAGGATGCTAGAAAGAGCAGGGGTCTCTAAGATCTATGAAACGTTTTTGGTGGCATGGAGGGGTGAGGATGGAAGGGTGAGAGAAGGCAAGCCGATTCGCTCTTGCGTTGTCAGGGCAGGAACCTACTAAGGCTTTGTCTCTCCCGCTGTCATGTGCAGGGTACCAGTCTGGGTCGGATCTGAGCAAGGAGCTGGCCAGGGCTCAGTCAACTGATGCTTGTCCTCGTTTGAGAGCCGCGGAGGTGGGCTTGCGGCATGAGCTGCTGCTCAAATTTAGGATTACTTTGGCCTACCAAGAGTAGGTGAAATCTAGACCTTTTAAAGTTTGTGCAGCTTCTGCCAAGCTCGCCTGCCTTGACTGCTTCCCACTTCTCTTCCTCCTTCATGGGGCATACTTGTTCAGCAGTAATCAGTGTCCCCATGCAAGACGCTCTGGCTTGCTGAAGAAGTGACTGTTTAAATTTTTTTTTTGTTTCAACTGTTAGTCTGACTAAATAGGTTTGATTTATGTATGCTGCTGGCTGCTGTACTTGTTACTGTTTTGCTAGTCCCTTTGAAATATTTGAGCCTTCAAATAGGGAATTGTTAGTTTAAACTGGTTTGATTATTGTGTGGTGCTGTAGTTGTTGTTTATCAGTTGCTTTGAAATATGTGTGCCGCGCCACCGGGGGAGGGGGGGCCCCCTCCATGTGCTTTGCAGGGGGCCCCCTCAAGTTTCGTTACGCCACTGTGTCCCCGCACTAGACCGCATGAGTTTCTTTTGAGGTTTACAGCTCGGGGGAGAACATACCAGGAATGCGCCTGCTACGCTTCTCTCTGGGCCTCACCATCCCCACCCATGCCTTGGCACAGTACTCATGGCTTAGTCAAATCAGCCCTCCCAACCTCCCACGGCTCACAGTGCCTCACACACTGCACCAGAAACCATTCTAGCAAAGTACCCCAAGTAACCCATGCACAAAACGCCACAACCCGGACACCAGGCAATGACAGGGTGCCTGACAGCACCACAGTGACGACTCAGGGAGGTCACAATGACCTCCAAGTCTCCAACTGTCACCATGTCACCACCACCGGGAACAAACTGACCAATCAGTGACCTCCAGGTACCTGAGGTGCACCACTCACCGGAAGACCCCACAGGAGAAGCTTTAAGCATCTCTCCCCCTGGATCCCCCATTACGGTTGAGCCTATTTGCAGGGGAGAAAACTTTCAGTAGGAGGTATTGAATGATCCAGATTTTCAGCTTTGAGGCATGAATCATTGAAAAGCTTACTTTGAGTGGGAAATAAAGAAAGGATTATGTCAAGGAAGTACATTCTATTTGTGGACTCGTTTGAGATTAAGGATGGAGTATTAGTGGAATGAGCAGCATGGTTGGTGGTTGACGGCATTCTGGTGTGGTTGGATGTGGACGAGCTTCTTTTTCATGCCCCCTCGACACACCAGCTGTGCTACATATAGCCAGTGAGAGTAAATAGTGCCCAACCAGCTTGCACATTGCAAGACAACCTAGACTGCACCACCTACCAAGATGGTGGTAGTGGTACCCAAGTGGCACACCTTGAACTACTAATGTTAAATGAAGACCTTTTGCTGATGTCACAGGGTGTGAGATTACAGAAAATTGAACGGTATAAAAGGCGAAGAGCTAAGATTTGACCCACAATGATCGTCCAAATAGTAAACAATGGCATCTGATAAAATTCTACAACAGTACAAACTGATCTGAACCAATATTAACAAAGAATGTAATAGCAACAATATTAAAATTAGCAAGGAATGCAACAGCAGAAAGGAACATAGAGCATAAAACGCAGGGTAAGGACTAACCAGAAAGATGTGTTAGTCACCAGTGCACATACATTATATTCCATCACTCAGTAATCTTCAATGACTGCTCAGATCAGGCATCCATCAGATAATCTTAGAGTGTGCCCACACTTAGACTCCATCATTGGAATTCTCAGTTTTGCCACCTATAATTTAGTAAGCCCTCAGGTCATTAAAAGAGAGTATTGTCAAAGAACAAATAGGGGTGTGACTTTGTGTGTGTGTTCTCTGGGTGTTTCTGTGAGCTTTTGCAAATTGGTCCCTGCATGTCTGTTAGTGTCGAGGACTGGATGCAGTGAAGGTCTCTCTAGCTTCCTTCTTCGAAGAGCAGTTCCTCCCATTAACTCCTGTGCTGAACTGAAGTGTAATAAACACGTGAAAGGTGTCAGGTGTCTCCTTAAGAGAAGTGAGGAGGAAAAAGCCACAAAGGGCAGAAAAAATCTCTATTGAAATATTGGTGATTCTAGATTGAAGATGATGAATGATATAGAACTCAAGGAACCAAAGTCATACTAAGTCAGTATTGATATACAGCCTAGCATAAACCTTCCCAGAAATAAAGACATCCAGAATTAATCCTATCACAGAGAAAATAGTATAATTATCAGGGACAAAAAGGATACAGAGTGAGCAATGAGCATAATGAAGAATAAGGGAACAAATGTGTTTCAACGCTTTCATCTCAAAGCAATGCTTCGTTATATATGATCCAAGCAGATACTGGCATCGTAGGAAACAAGGATAGCTCATCTTAAATTAGGACCATAAGGCAACAACAAGTGGAAAAGCAACCATAATGCATAGGCTTATATTGCATTGACTAGGCATGCCTATGCCTTCATGGGTATAGCATCTGTGAGGCACAAGAAGAGCTCCATGCTTGATATTCTTCCAGTTTCCATGCCTCCTATACCTGGTTAATGCTTTGTGTGAGCTTTGCAACACTCCTATGGATGACCAAAGCTGGATAAATGCCAACATAGTCGAGTGGAACAGGAGGAGTAAAATGTTGAACATGAAGACCAGAGACACACTACTGTATAGCGCTCTCAGTCCAAAGAGCAGAGGCGTGCTACTTTCCTCTCACAGGACGAAAAGTCCAATGTGGGTGCCTGGGAATCCCTAAATTGTACTACCTAATTTGCTACCTTAAGAACTCTCCCATGGGTTGAAGAATAAGAGACGGTGTTAAACCTCAATTTCATGAGGCAATGTCTACCCAGATACCCTACAACATCAAAATACAGTCCGGTAATTAAGGACTGACTCAAATAATACAAACTAATGTGCAAACGAGAAAAATGTATGTGCCAAGTGAGCAGCAAAATCAGTAAGACAAAGGACATCATCCCTAGTTCCATCCGAAAGTTCTGAGGCTTACCCCCAAAATTAAGGGTTTATATACAATTCTTGTGCATATAAAATCGTTATCTTTGCTAAATTATGTTGTGAGCAAAATAATTTCATTCTCAGAAAAACAGGGCACAATTATATGAAACATCATACTGCCTCAGCATCTAAGCACTATGCCACTTCATTTATTTGTCTTTATTTTCTAAAATCTTTTATCGAGTATATAATATACAACAAACCGTCAGAAACAGGCACTGTGCCCCCACCCCCTCCCCAGTTCTACTCACTGAAAATAGCTCATCATTGACTGTTAAATCAGCTTTGCTTTCACCTTCTAACCCCGCCATCTGGCCCCGACCGCAGCTTGTTCCCTGTCTCAGTTGTAGCTACCCTTGTAGACCCCCTTATCTTCTCCAAGGATTCCAAACTTTCTTCATTTTTTGGGGCACTCCCGCCCAGCACATACCTGTTTCTTGGCCATCTTGGACCAACCCATATCCTCTGCCAACTATTGCACATCACAGAGTTCCTTAGCCCCTCATTTTCTGGCGATATTCCTCTCACATGTATTTTAGTTCTGCCAACTCTATGCTAATGTCACCCAGAGATGGACGAACAAAATAGTTACATTACCAGCAGCACAGTATTATGAATGAATAGGATGCAATGAGCAACTGGAAAGTCCTTGGGAAAAGAAACATATTTGTAACTATGCTGGCATTATTTTTTCAAAAACAGCAAGAACACGTCAATTGAAATGAATATGGCTCTCAGGAGGAGACGTCCATTTATAAAACAATGGCGCTAGGCCTCAATTGAGGCCTGGTTAACGAGAGCCAGGAATACACACTAAACATTCAAGACAGAACATTTGTTTCAAATGCAATATCACCATGTCGATGTACACATGTAAATCCATAATCTGCATTTTCTTAGTAATTCACAAAAATATAAGATGCACAAAGTATTCACACCTACAAATGCTTGGGTCTGTTAGTGGATGTGCATGAGAAGTCTGTAGAGGTATTGCTCTATGCGTTCATAGGTGTTTGTAATGAGTGTTGTACTCTTCATGTTTCTTTGTGCATGCTATACAATCTCTACGACTACTGACTTTGCCAATAGCTTATTTTTTTATAAAGCGTTTCCTAATTAAACTATACTTTTTACAAGTGTATTGTAAATAACAGCTGTTGCTATTTCCCAAACTATTAGTACTCAGTTTACTGACACTGGGAGCATGGAAGGTAGAGAGCCTCATTATGAGTGTCCCATTATTCCTCCTGGTGTTGTTTGCATGCCTAACTTAAAACACACATGCGGGTTTACCAATACTGGATGAGGTGCAAAAATTGAGAATTGGGAGTGGGACCCGCGTGAAATTATCCCAGGAATTAAGAGTACCACACCCAGGGCTCATGGTAATCCCTCAACTGAAATCTCTGGGTGAAACACACAGAAGGTGGTCTTCTTGCAGAGCTGGTTATTCTGGTAACTTTCATTACTGCCCCAAGGGAACTGCAGAGGGACTCTTGCTGGACTGAGTTAGCTTTACTGTGATTCAACACATGACCAGCAAACCAGGACAGCTTTCAGCAGCAAGTATTTCACTCACTCAACCATCCCTCTGGCCTGTTGGCCGATCAATGCTTGTTTACATTACGCTCAGGACCTCTGTCACTGCCCACCTGCTAGCTTCCCCCCACAGCTTAGCTAAATGACCGTATTACATACATTATTGGTCCTTTTCACATATTAGTTGCACCTGTCAAGTTCACCTAATGTGGTAAACTGTACTTAACCAAACACACCTTCTCACTAAGCGCAGCTTTTTAACTTTCTGGGAAGAAGAAATCATTCTTTATTTCCAGCAAAAACTGTTTGGAAATTTGCACCATCTACCACCTAGCCCTTCATAGAGACCATTTCCCAGTAACACACGTGGCCACAAAGCTCATATACAGAAATTGTTAAATAGTCACCGCTGGTCCAGCCTCTCTGTCTTAGCCCTCCTACTGCCCTCTCCAGCCATAGCATTAGTATCACTTTAACATCTTCAACAGTACCCACTGGACCATGCCTGCCTTTGTTTAACTTTCCCATGTACCCTTTTGCACATATATTTTGTTTTGAGTAGCAGACAGAAGCAGCCAGCCATACGTTTTACCGAAGGCAGTTTATGAGGAATCACGGTAGAATCAAATAAACATACACACCATATGTCAGATGATAAACAGAGGTTTTTATTGAAAGTATCCTGAGCCTCAGACATCAGCTCCAAGACAATGTAGTCACATTCTGGCAAGTTTATGTAAAAATATCCTCCATATAAATATTTAGCTGGTCTAGGTTACAAATCCTGCAGCCCAGCACACCTGCACTGCTCCTGGTTTGCATGGCACTTTCGCCATCGGCTACTTTAGAGCATTACGTAATATCAGACTTGGAACTGTTTATAACATCTCATCCTAACACTTAGTATTCCTATTTGTTTCCATTTGAACAAAGCGGCCTATTCATAAAGGATATATCTACATGAAAAGATCTCCAGGTAAAGAGATTTGCCTGGATACAAAGCTGAGCCTAGACGCAATTTATTCGCAAATAGTGGATGCGGATTTACACCAGGTAGTAGGCATTTATGTCCCCACCCCAGAGAAATCCCTTTGTCGAAGTACAAATTGGAAAGAACATGAAACGGGTATCAGCTAAAGAAAAAAACACACGTGACAGTCATCTCAAGTGGAAGCACATAAATTCGGCCACACTCTGGCCCATTTCCTCCTCCCCTTGTGCTGCGAGGTGGTGACAAACATTAGCTGCACCCACAGACTCAAACGTTTGTGGGTGTTCCCACACTCCAATCCTTTCCCTTTCCACCTTGGAAAGGGTCAAAAACAATGTGTATTTGTATAGAGGATACTGTTGAATGGAGATCTGAGCAAGCAGGAATACGATCCTGCAACTGCAACTTTTCATGTGTAACCCTGGAAATATTTCTGAATTCCAAAAAGTAGGAAAAATATGTTCAGGCGAAGACTTAGATCTTCACATATAGTTTTCCTACTTTTTGGGTTATCGGACTGTATGTGTGTTTGTTATGATATTGCTGAGTGTGTGTATAATGTAGTGTTAGACTTGAGAAGAGCCATAATGTTAACAACCTACATATCAGTAATTTTCTAAGTATGATCATGTTGGAATGTCTATATTTTTTACTATGTGTTTGTATGAGTGTTTGTAATGGCGATAGTTATCTGACCTTTTTAGATTAATTGTATTTGTTTTATTTTTTAACAATAAGAAAAATCACAATGTGATTTGTGTGGATATCTGTAATATCTAAAGGTATTTGACCATATTGAAATTAAGTTGATTTCTCTTATTCTTTATTTTCAGATATATTTACAATGCTGTTTGTATGGGTGTCTTCAATCTGTAAAGTTACTTTACGTTGTGTTTTTTTAATTCTTTAATTTTTCTAGGAGTTGGTGTTTGTACTGGGACTATATGGCCCTGCCTCAACTGGTTCCTGTGTGATTCCCTTGCTGCACCATGAAATGCCATGGGTGATGTGTGACATACTCTGCGGCTTTGCTGGAGTAGGGCATCTTTGGGCTACAGTACCACTGGAGTAGATGAGGGTATTACTTTAGCGAATTAAAACTGACATACCCTCTTGTAAAGTGTTTGTCCCTTCCTGGGCCCCTGCTTGATTTTCCTTTTCTGCTTTCCACTTTGTGGTACATATTCCCCGTTTCCAACCATTCTCCCTTTGCTTTTCTCACATTTACACCTAAAACATGAAACCGCGTGTGTGTAGTTCCTCACATTCTTGGCAGAGGATTCTCCACACAAGTGAGAGGAAAGGCTTAGATGTAGATCTACGCCCATACCTTTGTGAATTTCATCCACAAATATATGAAGTAGTACTGCAGAAGTACACACACTCATAAATGTCTTTCTGAAGTGCCCCCTAAATGTTGAAAAAAGCTCAGTTGATGCATCTTAAACATTCCAATGACTTTGACAATCCAGCTATTATAAAAAGCAGAAAATATTCTGCATGATATCCACAAAGTTCTTATTAAAAATTGTTAAACCTCTTTTTATTAAGTGTTTTTTTTCATCACCATTAAAATAAGCTTGAATAACAATCGCAACCCCCTGCCCGTCTTATTCAAACTTTTAACATATAAATGCATACTGGAAATGGTCCTCAGGGTTAGATGCCACAGAGAGGCCTAGCCCCGCATCTGTGTGTGAAGATAACTGCTATCCTTAGGTCTTGATATAATCAGTGGAGTAGGCTCCTGGCTGGATCTTTGTCCTTTACAGTCTCTTTGACAGATACAGATGGACATGTCTGCAAATCTTCTCCTTCTCCCAAGGTCTTACAAATTGCTCCCAAGGTCTCACAAATATGGTGCAATTTCTTCTGGAGTGTTTCCCTTGCCCATGGTCTCTAAGAGATGCTGGATAGGGCCCCTGAAGGGTGTCCCTTCCTTCCTCCAAGTCTTGTGCATTAGTATAGGTGGAGTGAGTCTGTGGAGGGCTCTCCGTCCCCAAGGGTATAACAGAGTGGTACTTGTGGAATAAAAGTAATTGATTTCCTTCCGTAGGGGTCTCATTATTTGTTATGTTAAGAGTGGCCTCTGGAGGGTTTCCAGACTTCCAGCTTTCACAGAGAAGGTCCCTTCAGAAACCCTGTGGAGGGTTCCTCTTTGCCTGGGATCTTGGAGAGTGGAGACAACATTGGTTTTCATTTGGGTCTGGTGGACTAGTACAAGTGCTGTGACCTCCTGCAGAGTTCTTCTCCTCAGGGAAGTTTGCGCTCATCATGGGTAAAGCAATGTTGCTTCCATCCTTGGCAGAGAGAAGTGTCTGGATATATGCCTCTTGAAGAGGTCCCTCAGTCATTGCTTGGAGTTGTGGGTGGCTGACTTGTGAGTGGGAGGTGGAATTTATTAGAAATTGGATTGGGTTGGGTGTGGTGAATGTGGTGGTCAAGGCGGGAGACAGCACTAGGCAGATGTAGCAAATCCAATTCTGTTATTTCGACGATCGAACTCTGTATAGTACTGTCCAATGAAGCTGGCACCCAGCACCCATAGCGGCCCGGTAGGGGGTGGGATGTCCAGACCAGAGAAGGCCACAGCGCAGACCTCCTCACCAAACTGGGATTGCTGTGAAGAGAGGAGAATACAAACATTTTCAAAACAATGGTAGCGCTCTAGGGATACAGGGTTCAGGATAAAGAATATACAGAACTTAGTTAGCATCCACAAATGATGCCTGGCTCAGGAAACGAGCAGAGGGAGGGATATCATGCAAAAGATGGAGAATCTATGGTATGAGTACAGAAGTGCAAATTTTGTCGCCTCTAGGTCTGGATCACTTGGGTGATAGCTTCAGTGGTAGAGTGTCTGCCAATGCTAGGACTAGGTGAGCCCTATGGACCGACACAGGGATAAAATACTTCCATGCCTAGTGCTGGTAAATTCTTAGGAGATTCACACAGATACAGACCCTTCATCCTTTATGGCTCGATATACTCAGTAGAATGGCATATCAACATAGGACAAGCCACCTTGTGGCCGGCTGGAGATACTTGTGAGATAAGGAAAGGGATACCTACATCACCTCTATATTTTGTGACTCATGCTGGTCAAGCCCCACCAGATGTAACATCCTACTTGAAGATTTCCAGGAATCCCCAAAACCCCATCCTGAAAGTGCCAGACACCCTAAAACATGTCCTGGAAAAACTCTCTATTACTTTGCTGCCATGTCATTGCACCAGATTTTAACTAACATACCCGAAGGATGTAGGCAGGCCCTTTGAGTGTGTAGGCATTCCCGCCCATATGGAATGAGATGTCCGGAAGCTGATGAATCTTGTCGCAGTCAACAATGTACTGTGGAAAGAGATGTTCAACTGTTATACAAAGATCGTCTAGAGGCAGCTAAAGTAGCTTGAAAAAGCTTTTTTCTTCAAAAGGCTTCAATAAGCACTAATTGGAATTTGAATGTTTAGATTTTATTGACCTTTTATGAATACATTGTTCATAAAGCAAGGAACAATGGTAAGGACCACAGGATTTATGTGATCGTCTGTTGGCAGCCTTTACCTCGTAATTATGGATGTACTACATTTGCCACATAAATTGCAAATTTCACAAAGATGTTGAATTTAACTTAAATGGATGAAAATAGTACTGGCAGAGAATTTGGCACATAATGTGGCCCTTTTGACAAAATGTAGGTAACCTTTCCGCACAATTTTCTTCTCCATGTTTTAAATCCTAGTATAAAAATCAAAATGGGGGGAGAATAGACCACTTGTCCTGTGTAACTAAGGTCTTAGTTAACGTGGGGGACCATCATTGTAAAAAAACCCTCATATACGTACACATGCGATAGGCGATATATGTTGATTCTCCGCCTCCGTGTACCGTAACAACATGATCATTGGGTCTTTTCCTTTGTCAGTATGCTGACCTCCGCATGGAGGAAGACCAACTGGTTTGACAGTAGTGGCCAGGAATAAAAAGAGGGCGCGCTCGTGCTCAGATGTGAAAAATAAATACAATTCCCTACATCAAATCTCGTGTATTTTATTCTTGAGATTTATGATGTGGGAAACTAAAAACAACGTTGTGTGTGTATAGACCCAGTTACTGTTCCATCGCACATTTCTATTTTGAAGTATCCTTTCTGCCAGAAACTTAGGTTGTGGGAAAAAACAGGCAGTTCAATGGTCTGATTCATATGAAAGGGTGGAACAACCTTAGGCAGAAATTTGGGTTTGGTTTGAAGAACTGTTGTGCTCTTATAGACCTAAATAAATGGTTCCTGTACTGTAAGCGCCTGAAGCTCATTAATATGTCTAAGGGAGGTGACTGCTACAAAGAAAGCAAACTTCAACGAGAGGAATTGTACTTGACATGAGAGCAGGGGCTCACAGGGATAACCCGTGAGTCATGTGGAACCACATTAAGGTTCCAAACAGGTATCTTTGGAGGCTATAACCTCTTTAGGCCTTCCATCAAGGTGCAGGCATAAAGAAGTGTAGACAAGGCCTACCTTGTATAAAGATCTATTCCACCATGTAGGGAATGTGGAGGTGAGGCAAAAATTCATACACAAATATCCCTGACCAGTTCATACATAGAGTCATAGGTAAGAGTATATGGAAGTGACGTTTTGGTATTTTGCATTTTCGAGAGTGCAAACATGTCTGTTGGAAGTACTCATAGAGGACTTGTGGGTTGAGTTCAAACTCTTGGGCTTGTTGATGCATCCTGCTAATCAGATATGCAAAGTTGTTCTCTACTCCTGCAAAATTATCTGCCAGCAGGTGAATGTTGTTGCGGCTTGCCCAACGGTGAATGTGTTGCGTTAGTGCAGAGAGTGGGAAGAGCATGTGCCATCTTGCTTTGGAATGTAGAATATGGCTGTCAGATTTTTTGTCTTCAGGAGCACTCCCTTCTCTGTATGAGAGGGAGGAATGGTATGAGGGCCCCAAGTAGTTTATGTGGCACCCTTGGTGCTGAGTGGTCCAAAGGTCTTGAACCGTGAACTTCCGAAGGTGAGTGCCACACCCCATGAGAGAGGCATCGATAGTGATGGTCACTTGCAGAAGCAGGTCTAGAAAGGGCCTGCCAGACAACAGGCTGTTGTTGTTCTACCAAAGCACAGAATGCAGAGCCCTAGACATCAACAACACTAGATCCTCCCAGTGCTCTACTGTTTGCACCCACTGATTTGCAAGGCATTCCTGTAGAAGGTGCATGTGCAATCTGGCGTAAGGTACAATCGTTATGCAAAAGGTCATAATGCCCAACAGTTTCATGGCAGTTTGAACAGTAATTGGATGGTGTACCTGAAAAAGATTAAAGTAAACACAAAGAGATGGTGGACGGAGCACTGAAACTTTTTAGACACTTGCTTTAGCTCACTTTGTCAACCCAGTTCAGAGAATGATGATGAATTCAATCCAGATCTGTGACTGCGGGTGAGTATCTGAAAAGTTTCAGCGCTTCGTCCGCCATCTCCTTGTGTTTGATGTGCCTGGAAAAAGTGGCAGCAGCTGTTGGAATGCCATCATCATATGGTAATTGGGATACGCCTTACCTGTCACTACACTGAGGACTGACCCAATGAAACGCTGAATCTGCTGTGGGTGCAGATGTATTTCCTTGGCATTCATGGTTGAAACCTAAGATGTGAAGAAGAGATGCTACTTCTTGAGTCTGTGATAGGCATCGTTGCTTGCTGCTGCTCTTGATCACCCTTTCATCTAACTATGGTAAGACATGAATGGCATTTCTGTGAGGGTGTGCTGCTGCGGCTGCTAGGCCCTTGGTAAACACTCTTGGAGATGTAGTGACCCCGAAATTGTCACACCTTGAACTGGTAATGTTGGCCACTTACCATGAAGCGAAGGTCCATTCGAGGGCGCTGTAAGAATTGCTGGTACAGGATCTGGTTTCACATCGCAGGACCCTTTGATTTGGAAAATGGGGTAACACCAACTGTAGTGATATGCCCAAAGTCTAAAGACCAAATAAAAGACTGGTTTCTGCAAGAACACTTCAAACATTTGACGTACTGGTTCGGGAACAGACCTAACTTACAAGGTGATAACTACACCTTTGTACTAAAAAACTGAAATACCAGTACAGACAGTAGTCGTGAAAGGAGGCTAACATCCTATGCCCTGAAGAAGTACGAGAGGAAGAAACGTGTTGGCTACGTTTTAATCTATTGTGAAGAAGAAGAATCACGAATAAAGAAACATAAACATACCTGCTGAATTGATGTCGTATTTAACTGTGTGATGCAATACCATTTGAATGAAGTATTATTGATTTCAACCAAATAGCAATATCGAGATTTGTTACAATAATGAGTGCTGGACTAAATGAATGAATGAAACTAGAACCTTGATTACTGTAGTGTATTTTGGTTAGGTGTAAATCTGTTCAGTAGTACCTTGGATATTTGTACAGAGAAAAAAGGTGTTGGATGAGCTTAGCAGAGTTAATAATTGTATATTGAGACAGTTAATTAGCAGAATATTTACAGATCTGAATCTTTGAATCATCAGTGGGTAATACAATTGAAAAATAAACAAATCTCATTGGAAAATGGAGCAACTTTGCCTTCGTCCATTGTGGGATTTGTGGATCCCCAGAGATGTTGAGGATTCACCGATCTGAGTAACTGGCAGCAACTGAAAATGTTTGATGCATTGGCCTTCACAGCATGCCATGCAGTGAACCTGCATCCTGAAAAAGTTAGAGCTGGGATCTGAAGAGGGCTGATGTAGTATAACCTGACGCTATGGATCATGTGGGAGTCTAGATGGCCAGTAATATCCTCCCAAAATAAAAAAAACTATTTTTTCTCACAGGATTCAAGTATTTGAATTTGAGTCGATTGATTGTGGGTTTTTTTTCTTTTTAATCAATATTATTTTCAAGGAAAGAGATGTCTTGCACCGAATCGCTATTGGTGGAGTTCAAAATAAAATATATACAGTGAAAATCCTTTTGGAAACATAAAGAAAACAATGTTATAAGTGGAGCTTCCGCTACAGGGATCTAGACAAAGAAACATTTTAAAGAAGTAGCTTCAAAGAGCAATGGGAGGAGCCTTTAAAATTGGAGCTCATAGAATAAAACTCCCATTTTAGGAGCTAAACAAGGAGCTGTTAATTATGACCCTCCGCCTAAGGGAGATTTAAAAAAAAAATAAACGTTTATTTATCCTTTTGTGCATTACAACAATAGAAACATATCAGTTCACTGTAAATATCACAGTTAAGTAAAGTGTCTCTAAACATTGACCGGGGGACAGACCTATTCGGGCGTGTAAAGAAGAATACAACGTTGTCAGCGTATAGCGCTATACGATCAGACATCTCTCTCGACCACTCGAAGCCATACACCTGGGCATCTACACGCACCCAGGCCACAAGTGGCTCGATGGCCAGGGCGAACAAGATGGGAGACAGGGGGCAGCCCTGCCTGGTACCTCGCCCAATATGGAATGGCTGCGAGATGGAATCGATGACACTCACCGAGGCCGCGATGTCAGTGTATAGGAGTCGAATGTACTGTAGAAGTCTATGTTTAAGGGTCCTATGTTTAAGCGGGTAAGGAGTGCGAATACATAGGTCCAGCTGAGGGAATCGAAGGCCTTATCCATAACGGCTAGAAGGAGCGTGGCCTGGTAATTTAACCGGTCTATGGAGGCAATCGCATTGTGCGCACGACGAATGTTGTGCCGAGTCGCCCGATTGGGCATAAAGCCCGCCTGGTCGGGATGGACAATCGTAAAGATATGCGGGAGAATGCGATTAGCAATGATTTTGGCGAGGAGTTTGGCCTCAACGTTCAGGAGAGAAATTGGTCGGCCGGGCTTCAAGAAGACCACTATCTCGGCGTGGCACCAGTCAGCCGGGAGACAGCCTTCATCAACCGCGGCCTGAAGAGCCGGTAGGTAGTGCGGTGGTATGTGGGACGAGCATTTCTGGAAGAACTCGCACGGGAACCCGTTCGGTCCCGGTGATTTACCAGACCGCATGTCTGTAAGGGCAGATTGGACCTCTTCCACGGTGATCAGGCATCTAGGTCATCCTGCACGTCATCAGATAGAGATCGCAGGGGCAGGTCGGCCAGAATTCTGTCAATGGTGTCCCCAGGAAGAGTTTCCTGTGAGGCGTATACGTTTGCATAATAGTTGGCGAAACTAGTGGCAATACCCGCTGGATCAGTAAGGACCTGGCCCGTTGGTGACAGTATACTGGGAAGGGTCACAGGGCGAAGCGTCTTCTGACACAGACGGTGCAGGAGGGCGCTGGATTTGTCCCCCCATTGATAAATGCGACTACGCATGGCCAGCCAGTACAGCCTGGTCTCATCCAATAGGTCACTGGCGTATAGCTGTTGGGCGATGGGAATCTGGCGCACATCAACTAGTCTATGTATGACACAAAGCTTTCTGATGAGATAGTATAATACGTTGTGATATAAGTATTACGTTTGTGATTTGTTATACGAGCAGGTGGAAAACGCGCAGGGGACTACATGCTTTCTATTCTCAGGGTCTTGGATGCTCCGCTTGAACTGAATTTTATGCTTATTCGTTCTGTTCTTTCTTACCAGCAGACCTGCAACTCAATGCCGTTTAGTTGCTCAATGTTTAGAGACACTTTACTTAAATGTGATATTGACAGTGAACTGATATGTTTCTATTGTTGTAATGCACAAAAGGATAAATAAACTTTAAAAAAAAAACAAAATCTCCCTTGTGCGGAGGCTCATAATTAACAGCTCCTTGTTTAGCTCCTAAAGTGGGAGTTTTATTCTATGAGCTCCAATTTTAAAGGCTCCTCACATTGCTCTTTGAAGCTTCTTCTTTAAAATGTTTCTTCGTCTAGATCCCTGTAGCGGAAGCTCCACTTATAACATTGTTTTCTTTATGTTTCCTAAAGGATTTTCACTGTATATATTTTATTTTGAACTCCTCCAATAGCGATTCCGTGCAAGACATCTCTTCCCTTGAAAATAATATTGATTAAAAAAAAAAAAAGCACAATCAATCGACTCAAATTCAAATTCTTGAATCCTGTGAGAAAAATTTGGTATTTTTATTTTGGGAGGATATTACTGGCCATCTAGACTCCCACATGATCCATAGTGTCAGGTGATACTACATGAGCCCTCTTCAGATCCCAGCTCTAACTTTTTCAGGATGCAGGTTCAGTGCATGGCATGCTGTGAAGGCCAATGCATCAAACATTTTCAGTTGCTGCCAGTTACTCAGATCGGTGAATCCTCAACATCTCTGGGGATCCACAAATCCCACAATGGACGAAGGCAAAGTTGCTCCATTTTCCAATGAGATTTGTTTATTTTTCAATTGTATTACCCACTGATGATTCAAAGATTCAGATCTGTAAATATTCCGCTAATTAACTGTCTAAATATACAATTATTAACTCTGCTAAGCTCATCCAACACCTTTTTCCCTGTACAAATATCCAAGGTACTACTGAACAGATTTACACCTAACCAAAAGACACTACAGTAATCAAGGTTCTAGTTTCATTCATCCATTTAGTCCAGCACTGTTAGACTTGGCCCTTTTTGCAGGGTCATCCCTGAACTTTTTGCCTTCCTCCTATATTTTTTCTGACCTGTTGTTTGCTGTTTTATGACTCTGGGCTCTTTACCACTGCTGATCAGTGCTAAAGTGCAGATGCTCTCCCTATTGTAAATTATTGTACAAATTAGTGATTCCATGATTGGTTGGTTTGGTTTACCTGTCAGACCCTAGTACAGTGCACCAGGAGTGCCCAGGGCTTGTAAATCCAAATGCTGCTGGTGGGCTTGCAGCACTGGTTGTGCCACCCACAGAAGCAGCCTGTAAAAGAGTGTCTAAGGCCTGCCATTGCAGAGCCTGCGTGCAGTCTGGTACTGTCATGCTGACTGGGCAAGTGCACCCACTTGCCAGTCGCTAAACCTTCCCTTTTCTTCATATCAGACACCCCTATGGTAGGCCCAAGGGCAGGGTGCATTGTAAGGATAAGGTAGGACATGCCCCGGTGAGTGTGGCATGTTCTAATAGTGAATAACAGCCATTTTTGTTTTTCACTATTGCAAGGCTACCTGTTCTCCATAGGCCAGAATGGGCAGTTTGGTTATTAAATTTCATAATCCTAACTGACTCAGGGAACATGGTAGAAATTCGAATTTAGTATGCCTGAACTCAGGATGATAAAATACATATTTTAGTAAAGTTGGTTTTAACATTCTGTGTTTGAAAATGCCACTTTTAGAAAGTAGGCATTTTCTTGTCTAACCATTCAAACCTGCCTCTGCTAGGCTGTGTGTATTCCTTTGTCTGGAGTTTGTGTGACAGGGCTGGGGAATTCCAGGAGACAAGTGTGAGAAGTTGGCCTGGCATATGCTGGTCACTAGTTATAGTGGCCACCTTGCACCAGTCCAATTCGACTCTTATGGTAGATTGGTGTAAGACACCTTTAAAAGAAAGCTATCCTAGTGGTAGCTGTGGAGAGCAGCCTTCAGGCTAAGTCTCTGAGGAATGTAAAGCAGCTTGTTTTACCTTATAATCTCTTGAATTACCAAATGAAAAGGACACCACACAGGTATATATATCAAATATATATGTATTTATTCTTAGATACACTCTACTAATCTCTTTATGAGATTAGAACCCAGATACACATTCAAATGTCAACACTTCTCAATAAATTAAGCACAAATATGGCTGTAGCCCTAGGGGCGTACCAGACCATATACTAAGAAAATGGTTTAACAAACTCGACTTGCAAAATGAAAAGGCCTTGGGCCTTGGGAATCACTGGGGCTTCACTTCTGCAGTGTTAGCAGGTAAGTAATCAGCCCACGGGAGACGCGTGCAGTGTCTAAACACAGCCGCGGGTTTCCTATTGGTTTCAAAGGCACAAGTCGCGGTTTGTAATTTAAAGTTTTAGGGCACTTCGAAGAAGTCAACAAGCAAGCCACTTACAGGGTAAGTATTTCGAGGGCCAACACACACTTGGGCACCAGAGTGTACGAGTTACCTCACCCACGGAAGCCGGGTGCATAGGTGTCTTTTGGTGTCGGGTCGCGATGCTGTTTTCAATGGAGATCACTGAAGACTTGCTGCTTGTGACGACTGGAGAGGTGTCCGCTGGAATCCGAAGATGGATTGGAGTTGAAGAGGACCTGAAAATTGAGGGGACAGTGTTCAAAGTCACTTGTCAGTGACCGGTGGCCAGCAGGATGGATGACCACTGATGTCACGTCGTTTCAGGTCGTCGATGAAGATTTGTCTCTTCGCTCACGAGGTCCAGGAGAGGTCGAAGATGACCAGCAGCTGGATTCAGAGGGTCCCACGACGTCTGCAGCTGATGATGGTGTCGGCAACCGGATTGGAGCCAACAAGCCTTGGCAACTGCAAGTCTTGTGTGGAATGAAGATTGACAGTGATGCAAACCAGCAAGGTCTGATGGACTTACCCAGCGAGGGTAAGTGAGGGCTGGCCCGGAGCAACCAGGAGAGTCCTTGAAGTCGATGAGAAAGTCTTTGGGTGAGTCACTAGCCAATGGGCAAGCAACCGTGAAGACGCCTGTGCAGGAAAAGTTCCACAGGAGCCCACGGTCACTCGGGACGGGGTATGCCACTGATTTTCGGTACCAGACCTGCTAGTGACTTGGACTACAGATGGTCCAAAGCACAAGTTTGTAGAACGTTGTTTAGGATTTGCACTCGAAATCAGTGCACGGTTCCCTGGTATTGCTGTTCCTCATCACTCGTAGGGTCCAGATGCCACATGGGGACTCAAAATGGCCGTCGAGAGGTCAGGAAATCCGCTTCAGGGGACACAGAGAATTCGAACTCCGGCGGGAGCGGTGAAGTTTGCAACCGTTGATCAAAGTTACTGGTGCCTGCCAAGCAGGGGAGTCACTCCTTGACTCCAAGGGAGATTCTTCAGTCTTCCAGAGATAGTGGAACGTCGAAGGGCCAGGATTCTTCTTTGTAGAGCGTCGTCCAGGGTTAATCTGAATTGCATTGGCAATGCTTGGTATCTTATAGTGAAGATAGGGGAGGGACTAGCTCTATGACCACTCCTCTAGGAGGGTCGGGGTAGTGGGTGGTTACACCCACTTCCCTTTGTCCAGTTTCGCGCCAGAGCAGGGGCAGGTAGCCCCTGAACCGGTTTGAGCTGGCATATGCACAGAGGAGCCTACTGCTCCCCCAGTGCAGGACTTCAAAGCACTCTAAGAGTGCACCCACCCAGCTCCAATACACTAAATCCTGTCTGGGAGGTGGTGACACCTCCCTGTGACAGGATACCCTTTGTTGGGCTTCCTCCACTGTGAGTTTCGGTCAGCAGCAGGAGGGCAGCCCAGTGTCTGTGCTGGGGGCATCCATTTTGTGATGCCAGGGCTCTAGAAGATTTCTACAGTTTAGTACAGTGGGTACATGTCGTCCCCTCTAGAAGGGTGGGATCATACTCCCACACCAGTTACTGGTGTGGGGGTATGATTCCAAGTTGTTTGACACCAAACACGACATGTTTTGATGCAGTCATTCCAAAGTTAGCATTTACCGCGAGGTTATAATGCACTTAAGAGTATATGGTTTAACCGCATCCACAAACAGCAGCAGAGAATTGACTCTGCCAGCTGCAGAGGGGTCCTGCTCATGCAGAAGCACCCCCTCACATAGTAAACCAAGCACCCTGCCCTCAGGATTGATAGGGCCTGCAAGAGGGGTGACTGATAGGTTTATATGTGTGTGTATGGTGAGATATAGGAACCTATACCTCACTGAGGAGTGCTAACAGTACCTCACATAGGCTGCAGTAGCAGGCCTGTGGTGTCAGATTGTGAATGCTTCCCAGGGGTGGCATAATACATGCTGCAGCCCCTGGTAGGCCTGTGAAGTACCAATGTCCTAGGTACCTAAGGTACCATATACTAGGGGCTCATAAAGTACCACAGTATCCAATCACTAGTGCATATAATATGCACACCAAGTTGTTTAGAGAGATCAGTGAGACTGGGGCCCTGATTAGCAGGGACCCAGCCAGACTATAGTCAGAAACCAGTGTATACATCAGAAAAAAAGTGGGGGCAACATAAGTGCAGATCCTACTCTCCTACACAGCCCCCCCCCAAACGCAGGGACATTAAACTAACCTTGACCAGTTGAGTCTTCATGTTCTAAGTGGAAATACCTCGAGAGTCCATCTGCATTGGCATGTTGGGTCCCAGGTCTATGTTCCACTGTATAGTCCATCCCCTGTAGGGAAATGGACCACCTGAGCAGTTTAGGATTTTCACCTTTCATCTGTTTGAGCCATGAAGTGAGTGCCAAACAAGTATGGCCTCAGCTTCTTCAGGGCCCACACCACAGCAAAGGCCTCCCTCTCAATAGCTGACCAACGTTTCTCTCTAGGGGTCAGCCTTCTGCTTATGAAAGCTACTGGCTGGTCTTGACCTTCATCATTGAGTTGAGACAGAACAGCTCCCACACCCAGCTCGGAAGCATCTGTTTGAACAATGAACTTCTTTTTGTAATCTGGACTCTGTAAGATGGGGGCAGTGCACATTGCCTGCTTGAGGTCATCAAATGCCTTTTGACAGCTAGCTGTCCACTGAACCTTTTTGGCATTTTCTTGGAGGTCAGATCATTTAAGGGGGTCACTATAGATCCATATCCCTTAACAAACCTCCTGTAATACCCAGTCAGGCCCAAGAAAGCTCTCACCTGTGTCTGGGTGGTTGGAGCTACCCATTCCATTATGGTCTGGATCTTGCTCTGCAATGGTTGAACCTGGCCTCCACCTACAAGGTGGCCCAGGTACACAACCTGACTCTGCCCTATCTGGCACTTAGTGGCCTTGATAGTGAGGCCTGCTTTCTGCAGGGCCTCCAGTACATTCCCGAGGTGGACCAGGTGATCCTGCCAGGTGGAACTAAAGACAGCAATATCATCAAGATAAGCTGAGCAATAGGTTTCCATACCAGTCAGAACTTTATTCACCAACCTCTGAAATGTGGCAGGTGCATTTTTCAAACCAAAGGGCAGTACCACAAAGTGATAGTGCCCACCAGGGGTCGAAAATGCTGTTTTAGCCTTGGCATCATCAGCTAACTTGATTTGCCAATAGCCTGCTGTAAGGTCAAATGTACTGAGATACTTGGCTGAGGCCAAAGTGTCTATTAGTTCATCTGCCCTTGGTATTGGGTAGGCATCAGTCCTGGTGACTGCATTGAGGCCCTTGTAGTCAACACAAAACCTCATCTCTTTCTTACCACCCTGGGTGTGAGGTTTTGGGACAAGGACTACTGGGCTAGCCCAAGGGCTATCTGAGGGCTCAATAACACCTAGCTCCAACATTTTCTGGACTTCAGTCCTGATACAGTCCCTGACATGGTCAGGTTGCCTGTAGATTTTACTCTTTACAGGCAGACTGTCTCCAGTGTCCACCTCATGGGTGTACCAGGAAGTCTGACTTGGGGTCAGGCTAAACATATGTCTAAACTGATGTAGCACTTGTCTACATTCAGTTTGTTGATGTTCAGTGAGGCTGCTTGCCAAAGCAACACCATCAACTGATCCCTCATCAGGGTTCTGTGAGAGCAGGTCAGGGAGAGGGTCACTCTCCTCCTCCTGGTCCTCATCAGTTGCCATGAGCAAGCTCATGTCAGCCCTGTCCACATATGCCTTAAGTCTGTTGACATGGAGCACCCTAAGGGGGCTCCTCGGAGTGCCAAGATCTACCAAGTAGGTGACCTCTCCCTTCTTTTCAACAATTGTATGGGGCCACTCCATTTGTCCTGGAGCGCTGCTGGGGCCACAGGCTCCAACACCCACACTTTCTGGCCTGGCTGGTAAACAGTCAGGACAGCCTTTTGGTCATGCCAATCTTTTTGGAGTTCTTGGCTTGCCTCAAGGTTTTTATTGGCCTTCTTCATATATTCTGCCATTCTTGAGCGGAGACCAAGTACATAGTCCATTACATCCTGTTTGGGAGGTTTGAGAGGTAACTCCCATCCCTCCTTCACCAGACATAATGGTCCTCTAACAGGGTGTCCAAACAGAAGTTCAAAAGGGCTGTAGCCAACCCCCTTTTGTGGAACCTCCCTGTATGCAAACAGAAGGCAGGGAAGTAAAAGGTCCCATTTTCGCCTAAGCTTTTCTGGGAGTCCTTTAATCATTCCCTTTAGGGTCTTGTTGAATCTCTCAACTAACCCATTGCATTGTGGGTGATAGGGAGTAGTGAATTTGTAGTTTACACCACACTCCTTCCACATTGCAGTTAGATATCCTGACATAAAGTTAGAACCTCTGTCAGAGATGACCTCCTTAGGGAAACCCACTCTGGAGAAAACTCCAATGAGGGCTCTTGTTACCACAGGAGCTGTGGTAGTCCTTAGGGGTATAGCTTCTGGATACCTGGTGGCATGATCCACTACCACCAGTATAAATCTGTGCCCAGATGCAGTTGGTGGGTCAAGGGGACCAACAATGTCAATCCCTACCCTTTCAAAGGGAACCCCCACCACAGGTAGTGGTATCAGGGGGGCCTTTGTGGTGCCACCTGTCTTGCCACTGGCTTGACAAGTGACACAGGAGTGACAAAACTCATTGGTGTCCTCAGACATGTGTGGCCAATGAAAATGTGGTACAAGCCTGTCCCAGGTCTTGTTTTGGCCCAAGTGTCCTGCCAATGGGATGTCATGTGCTAGGGTCAAGACGAACCCCCTAAACTTCTGAGGAATTACCAACCTCCTGGTGGCTCCAGGGGTAGGATCTCTAGCCTCAGATATAGGAGCCCCTCATCCCAATAATCCTTATGGGACCCACTAGCACTCCCAGCAGCCTCAGCAGCAGCCAGCTGTCTGAGGGGTTCAAGAGTGGGGCAGCACTGTTGCTCTTTGCTCAGATCTTCCCTGGAAGGTCCCCCTGCCCCCAAGAACTCAACCTGACCAGGCTCAAATTCATTTGGGGCAGTTCCTTCTTCAGGCTCTGCTTCTCCTCCCTCGGGAGGGGAATCTGAGATCTGAGACAGAGGGGAAGGCCCAGCCTTAACCCTACGGCTCCTCCTCTTGGGTAGCATCTGGTCCATAGTTTCAGGATCCAGAGCTGGTTCAGCTTTATGCATTTTGGCTTGTGACCTGGTCACAGCAAATACCTCTGCAGGTATGCCCAACATTTCAGCATGAGTCCATAATTCTACTTCAGACCAGGCTGAAGTCTCCAGATTGTGAGATGGATTAAGCTACGCCCTATTTACAACACTAAGTTGGCATAACCGAAATCATAGTTAACAAGCAAGCTTGTCGTTTCTGCTGCGCTGCACACGACACTGTTGTTATGTGTTATTCATTTTAGAAATGCTGACTCGACTTTGCCTTACAGGATAACAAACTGTTGTTTCACATTCTTAACCGTGAAATGTGCCCTTGGTCTGTACATCATGCAAAGAACGCGTCTGGGTCACTAGAAGGTAAAGATTGTTGTATTTAGATTGATCGTACCACTTGTTAGACATATCATGCATACAGCTGCCAATATTTGAAGGACGAGCGTCTTTAATATTGCAGAACAGTTTGGTTTTACATTCATTCGAACAAGAAGAGCTGATGCATGCTGTGAGAGCTGATCCTTTGATGTGATTCTACTAAGCTGATCTATACGGTATGGGGTCCCCCCTGTTAGCCTAAGAGACCTTCTAATAGTCTAATAATAATAATGTATTAGATTATAGTGAAAGGAGTGTGGCCGTATACCACTGTCATTAATAGTATGATTGCTCCTTTCATTCTATATGGTATTATAATAATGCTAATGATTCTGATCTGTATTGTTAGTCTGCTAGTGTTAGCCAAAGTACTGCATCTTAGGACGCGAGGTTTATAAAATAAACTCTTTAAACTTTACCGTGTCTGTATTATTATGTTGTGGACTAATAAATAAGTACGAACAGGTATTTCGGATTCCCACCACTCCTGAGAAATATCTAAGTCGCTTGTTCTGGTTTGTCTATACATTGGGACCACCTAGCTATATCTAGGTTAACGAATGAGATACTAAGCTAGTCGGATAAGGGGTTCTGGGTTCTGAGGGGAGTTTTCTGGTACACCACAATTCTCTGAGGTCCTGGTCTCCTGCGCATAGTTCTGTGCAAAAGCAGAATCCCTGCAACAAGATCATTGCCCAACAAACATTCGACAGGGAGGTCTGCACTGACTACTACCTTTTTTAGGCCAGTTACCCCTCCCCAGGAGAAATTCACAACTGCCAGGCTATGGTTGGTCCTGGTGTTGCTTGCATTGGTTACCTGGTACATTTCACCCAGGATGATCTGTGTAGGGTCCACTAGGTCCTCTGCCACCATGGTAACATTAGCACCTGTGTCCCTAAATGCCAAAGCCTGTTTGCCATTTATAATAGGCTGCTGTTTGTATTTGCCCAGATTACTGGGGCTCACTAGGAAGGACATATCAAGGTCTCCCTCACAAACTAGCAATGCCAGTGTTGGTACTCTGACTAAGCCAGAGTCCACATCAGAACCCAGGGTCAACTCTACTACACACTTATTCTGAGTATTACCTCCACCAATGACTGCACTAGGGGGAACAGTTGCCTTAGGGGCTGGAGTGGTGGTGGTTTGGTCTTTGGACTTTGTACAGTCAGAAGTCCAGTGCCCTTTCTGTTTACAGCATTTGCACCAGGGCTTCTTTTAGCCTTTTCCCTTTGCAGATTGTGACTCCCCACCAGTTGCAGATTTTTGGGGCCCTTGTGAAGACTTCTGATCTTTAGATTTATCCCCACCCTTATCTGAGCCTTTAGGATCTTGCTTCTGTCACCACCTTGGTTCTGTTTTTTCTGCCTCACCCTGGGTCTGACCCATTTGTCTGCCTTCTTTCCCAATTCTTGGGGAGAGGTCAGATCAGAGTCCACCAGGTACTGATGCAACAACTGGTTCTGGCAATTATTAAGGATCTGTTCTCTCATTATAAGATTATACAATCCCTTAAAGTCAGTTACTCTACCACCAACCAGCCAACCTTCTAGAGCCTTGGTTGCACAATCAACAAAGTCAGTCCAATCCTGAGTCTGTGCTTTTTGGGTGTCTCTGAACTTCAACCTGCACTGTTCAGTGGTTAAGCCAAACCCATCTATCAAAGCACTCTTCAGGGCTTCATAATCATTAGCATCCTCTTCTCTAACAGTGAGGAGCTTGTCTCTACCTTTATCTGAAAAGGAGAGCCACAAGATTGCTGCCCACTGTGTCTGGGGGACCTGTTGAACTTTACAGGCCCTCTCCATAGCAGTTATCCATTTGTGGATATCATCCCCACTCTGGTAGGGAGGAACAACCTTGGACAGGTTCCTATGGTCTGGAATGTAATCTCTGTCTCTAGGGACACTGTTGCTGCCACCAGGGGTATCTAACCCCTCCTTCTTAGAAGCTCTTTGGAGCTCGAAGGCTTCCCTATCTAAGGCCAATTGCTTGGTTCTGAGGGCAAGCCTAGCTTCCTCATACTGGAGCATCTTGAACCTTCTGTCAGAGGAGGACTCCCTGGGATAGGTGGAGTTCCTCTGGTGAACAGATTCTCTTCCAGAGTGGTATGAATGGTCAGAGTCCCTTGAGAGGGACCTAGGCCTTTCTCCCACTTTGTCAGTTCTCTTAAGGAGAATTCATCTGTTCTTTTCAGACCCTTCTGGGTCTGGCCCTTCAATCACAGACTCCAGGTCATCTTGATTTTCATCATCAGACCCAGAGCCTATGGCTGACCCACTCCCTGATGCAGACCCACTAGCTCCTAGAGCTTGTTTCAGGTCATCTGCTACTAACAGATCTATCAGGTGTTGTGATGAGGGACTCCTGCCCACCCTCAGTTGTCTTTCAAAGCATAAGGCCTTCAGTTCAGTGTAGGCTATATCTTTGTACTGGGATGGGGTGGACCCACTGGCTCCACCTTGGTAAGACATACTAGTGTTGTGCAGTGTTGTACTACCTACACTAGTTGAGGCCTACTGGACCTAGCTTGAGCTGTAGCAAGGGTGTGCTTATCCCTTCACAAACAGCTCTAAGTTCAGTAGAACTTATTGATACTAGCTTGACTTTATATGTACCTTGAGTACCTTTAGTGGTTTTCAGTTAGTAATTCAAATAGAGATTTTCTGGTAAAACAATGGTAAGCTGGAATCCCACACACTGCCCACCAATGTGAGAAGTTGGCCTGGCATATGCTGGTCACTAGTTATAGTGGCCACCTTGCACCAGTCCAATTCGACTCTTATGGTAGATAGGTTTAAGACAACCTTTTAAAGAAAGCTATCCTAGTGGTAGCTGTGGAGAGCAGCCTTCAGGCTAAGTCTCTGAGGAATGTAAAGCAGCTTGTTTTACCTTATAATCTCTTGAATTACCAAATGAAAAGGACACCACACAGGTATATATATCAAATATATATGTATTTATTCTTAGATACACTCTACTAATCTCTTTATGAGATTAGAACCCAGATACACATTCAAATGTCAACACTTCTCAATAAATTAAGCACAAATATGGCTGTAGCCCTAGGGGCGTACCAGACCATATACTAAGAAAATGGATTAACAAACTCGACTTGCAAAATGAAAAGGCCTAGGGCCTTGGGAATTGCTGGGGCTTCACTTCTGCAGTGTTAGCAGGTAAGTAATCAGCCCACGGGAGACGCGTGCAGTGTCTAAACACAGCCACGGGTTTCCTATTGGTTTCAATGGCACAAGTCGCGGTTTGTAATTTAAAGTTTTAGGGCACTTCGAAGAAGTCAACAAGCAAGCCACTTACAGGGTAAGTATTTCGAGGGCCAACACACACTTGGGTCACTCGGGATGGGTAGGCTACTGATTTTCGGTACCAGACCTGCTAGGGACTTGGACTACAGATGGTCCAAAGCACAAGTTTGTAGAATGTTGTTTAGGGTTTGCACTCGAAATCAGTGCATGGTTCCCTGGTATTGCTGTTCCTCGTCACTCGTAGGGTCCAGATGCCACAGCTTCACTGGGGGCTCAAAATGGCCGTCGAGAGGTCAGGAAATCCACTTCAGGGGATGCAGGGAATTCGGACTCCGGCGGGAGCGGTGAAGTTTGCAACCATTGATCAAAGTTACTGGTGCCTGCCAAGCAGGGAAGTCACTCCTTGACTCCAAGGGAGATTCTTCAGTCTTCCAGAGATAGTGGAACGTCGAAGGGCCAGGATTCTTCTTTGTAGAGTGTCGTCCAGGGTTAATCTGAATTGCATTGGCAATGCTTGGTATCTTATAGTGAAGATAGGGGAGGGACTAGCTCTATGATCACTCCTCTAGGAGGGTCATGGTAGTGGGTGGTTACACCCACTTCCCTTTGTCCAGTTTCGCGCCAGAGCAGGGGCAGGTAGCCCCTGAACCGGTTTGAGCTGGCATATGCACAGAGGAGCCTACTGCTCCCCCAGTGCAGGACTTCAAAGCACTCTAAGAGTGCACCCACCCAGCTCCAATACACTAAATCCTGTCTGGGAGGTGGTGACACCTCCCTGTGACAGGATACCCTTTGTTGGGCTTCCTCCACTGCGAGTTTCGGTCAGCAGCAGGAGGGCAGCCCAGTGTCTGTGCTGGGGGCATCCATTTTGTGATGCCAGGGCTCTAGAAGATTTCTACCGTTTAGTACAGTGGGTACATGTCGTCCCCTCTAGAAGGGTGGGATCATACTCCCACACCAGTTACTGGTGTGGGGGTATGATTCCAAGTTGTTTGACACCAAACACGACATGTTTTGATGCAGTCATTCTAAAGTTAGCATTTACCGCGAGGTTATAATGCACTTAAGAGTATATGGTTTAACCGCATCCACAAACAGCAGCAGAGAATTGACTCTGCCAGCTGCAGAGGGGTCCTGCTCATGCAGAAGCCCCCCCTTACATAGTAAACCAAGCACCCTGCCCTCAGGATTGTTAGGGCCTGCAAGAGGGGTGACTGATAGGTTTATATGTGTGTGCATGGTGAGATATAGGAACCTATATGTAATATTTCATGTCAGGTTCCAACACGTAGGTAAGTTGAAGAAAGTAACTTTTATTCTTCACAAGAAGATCCTACACAGCAACATGTCATTAGATCCAACAGCTATCTCCAACTGTCCAAAACACTCAACTCCCCCCAACATTCTCAGAACCTCAGTATGTCATTCTTGACAACGCAACCACTATGTCATACATAGCAACCAATATAGAAATGGAAATGTAAGATGCCACACATCTCCCCTCCTTATAAACAAAATACACAAAAAACTACACACAAATAAACAAAATACATATCTATACATAATCCTTTAAATACTTTGGCTGTGAAGAATGCCTCACAGAACGTCGTAAGCCCACCACCGGATTCCTCAAACTCTTCGTCAAAGCATCCTTATTCAAGGTTCTGTGAACCTCACTCCCAACCATTTTGCCATGTCCATCTTTTAGAACAACCACCCTGTTCAAATTCCAAACCCGATGATCTTGAGTCTTGATTGCATTCCTAAAAACTTTGATAACAGTCATGGGGTTAAAATATTTAAGATTTGCATTCCCACCTTGTCCAGGTTTCTTAACCGCCACTAAGTCACCAACTTTTACCTTTACACACTTGACCCGTTTCCTACTGTCAAAGTTTTCCTTCCTTTTACAGACTTCACCATCTTCCTTTGCCTTCAATTCATCCTCATCACACACATCCACTCTACCCTTACTCACACTGTACTTATTAACCCAACTCGGCTCCAAGTAAGTGTTAGGAATTCTCCTTCGAAACAAAAAAAATTGAGTTTTCCCTGTGGTTGAATGAGGAGTTCTCCTATATTCTTCAATTTTCTTAAGAACCTCACTCTTCCAATCCAAAGTTAAAGCTTTAGCAAGTGTGATGGTTTCCTTCAACACTCTGTTAAACCTCTCCACCATCCCATTAGCCTCTGGATGATACAGAGCACATTTCTTATGCAAAATTCCACAAGAACTTAAAAACTCTTCCATTTCTTTTGATACAAACTGTACACCATTGTCCGATAAAATCGATTTAGGCAAACCCTCTCTAGCAAACAAGGTTTTCAAACACTTTATGACATTTGTGGAGTCAATATTAGTTTAAAAAAAAACCTCAGGCCAACGAGAGTACATATCAATAATGACTAAGAGATACACCTGAGACCCCGACATGTTAATGGGTCCTAATATATCTACAGAAATATCATCCCATGGGGACTTGGGTCGAGATCTAATAACCATGGGCTGCACCCTAGGTACCTTTGATTTCTCACTTACATTGCACAACATACAGTCACGTATTTGCCTCTCAATGAACTTGTCCATGCCTGGCCACCAATACGATGAACGCAGCCTTTCCTTTGTCTTCGTAATACCAGGATGGCTAACATGACCCAAAATTACCAACTCCTTTCTAAGTTTCTCCGGAGGGACCAATCTCATGCCCCTGAACATTAGCCCATCCTCCACAGCTAGTTCATCCCTCACGTACCAAAAGGGTTTAGACTCATCTGAACCACATTTCGCACTCACCCAGTTGGTCTGAATCAAATTCATCACCTCTTTGAGAGTATCATCTCTTGCAACCTCATCAGCCCACTTCTCTTGAGAAATATGACTAAATTCGACCACACAGACCAAATCATCACAATCATCACCATCACAACCATCACTACACTCCTCAGACACAAATCTCGAAAACACATCCGCAACAACATTATCCACACCAGGAATATACTTAATTGAAAAAGAGTATTCCTGAAGACCAATGATCCATTTTGTTATCCTGTTCGAAATTAAATCCAAACCTTTGTTCTCAAAAATTTCCACTAAAGGCTTATGGTCTGTTCTAACTTCAAAACTTACACCCCACAGAAATTTCTTCAGTCTCTTTATAGCCCAAGAAATCGCCAAAGCCTCACGCTCAACTACAGAATACCTGGTTTCAGGATCCTTCAAGCCACGTGACAGAAACATGATTATCTTCATACCATCAGGACTCATTTGTTGTAACACAGCACCAAGCCCTTTTTCACTTGCATCAGTTGTCAAAATAGACTTCAACTTAGTGTCAAAACTCTGCAAGAACGGCGCGACCGCTAACTTCTCCTTAATCCTCACAAATTCTTCCTGACAGTCACTAGACCACACAAAATTAGTTCCTTTCTTAAGAAGCAGTCTCATGTTAGAAGTCAATTCAGAATATCCTTTAATGAACTTTGCATAATACTCTATCATGCCAAGAAAACTTGAACTAACCAAATCCTCCTTGAGTCTGACACCACTGCCAGAAATGTTATGTCCAAGATAATTCAATGAGTCCGTTCTAAACTTACACTTTTCAATCTTTATCGTCAAATTCCCATCACTCAACCTTAAAAGAATATCCCTTAACCGTGAATCATGTTGCTCCAAATCATTACCAAATACGAGAATATCATCTTGATAGATGCACACTCCCTCAATGCCTTTGAGCAAACCTTCCATAACCCTTTGAAAAACTGAGGCTGCAGAGACCAATCCAAAAGGCATCCTTATGAAACGAAACGTTCCAAAAGGCGTTATAAAGGCTGTAAGATCTCTGCAAGAAGGTTCAAGTTCAACTTGGTGGTATGCTGACGTTAGGTCGATCGTACTTAAAACCTTAGCCTTCCCCAATAACGAGAGTAACTCACTGATGTTGGGTAAAGGATACCTGTCAACAACCACATTCTTATTCAGTTGGCGCAAATCTATACATAAACGCAAATCTCCATTGGCCTTCCTTGCTGCGACCACCGGAGAGAGCCATTCAGTTCCTTCCACCTCCTCAATGATACAATTTTTTTTTAACTTCTCCAATTCCTTCATCATCTCATACTTGACAGACAAAGGTACACCCCTGACTTTACAGGACAGGGGTATCGAATTATTTTTTAGCTTAATCCTATGTTGATAACCTTTCAAACACCCTAAACCATCACTAAACACCTTTGGAAACTCCATCTTCAACATCCTGGTGAAATTACTATTGCAAGATTTACTGACAACACACACTTGTTCTTTTAACAAAATTTGTGGTACAGCATTAGGATCTAAGTAAACACCCAGTTCACCCTGATGAAACCAACTTATCAAACTGTCACCCTTTTTCGACACATACACCTTCCCTGAAGTCATCCTGCCTCTAAACTCAATCATTCCCCAGAAATAACCATGCAACGTTATAGTCTCGCCTCCATAAGCCACTGGAGATATGTCAGGCTTCAACAACTTCACCTTTTGTTTCAACTTATTCCAATAAAACTCATTTGACACAATCGTAATCTTAGCACCAGAGTCAAACAAAACTCGAGTGGGGATGCCATTAACTAGAATTTCATCATACGGACAAGACCTCTTATTAATAGAGCAACTTATTTGTGAAATGATTTGTCCACATTCAAATTCCTCATAACCTTTTTGTGAACACTCACCCTCACAGACATCAATTCTTTTTACCCAAGGGGCAGGTTTAGTTTTACAGACCGACGGGTAATGTCCTTTTTTTTTGCATTTGCTGCAGATATTATTTAAAGCAGGGCATTTACGATCATTCGCTAGATGACCTGATTTATCACACCTATAACATTTCAATGAAGAAGTATAGCTAAGACATTGTACCTTTGTTATTAACAAGTTTCTCCCTATCATCTTTTTTGTATGAATCTTTCTTTTCATTCACACTTTGTACTTTGGGATCAGTTGTCTTGTCCTTGTTAATAATAGCCACACACTTCAGTTAGTGTTCAATTCTTTTTGCCACAGCTATGACCTCATCCAAATTAGGCTCATCTCTAAGCCAAAGTTCTTCTCTAACTTTGTCCATGTTACAGCCCAACATAACCCTCAAATCTGCAAGAAGAAGCTAGTTTCCTCAAATCAGTCAAATAACTTTCCACAGTTTCTTCATCACGTTGCATTCTTTTCCCAAAATGGTACCTCTCTAAAATAGTACTTACTTTGGGTAGATAATGTTTATCTAATTTACATATGCAAATTTCATACTCATTAAGCCCTCGTGCCTCTATAGTAGACAGTTCGGGTAGGTGATCAAAAACGTCTTGCCCTTCAGACCCCAAACAATGAAGCAACAATGAGGTCTTCCTTTCTGCACCTAAAGATGCACCACACACCCGCGCATATCTCTCAAAAACTTTTTTCCATTTCTTCCATTTTATAGGAGGTTCACCAGGAGATGCTAAAAAAAATGGGGCAGCAGTGACGTTCTGCATTGTTTCAGGTCTCTAAATCTAAACCTGAAATTACAAGCTCTTATTTTGCTACACTTATTATAACATATATTACTTTTTTTTTTTTTTTAATCAAGCTGCACACACTTATAATTTACAGGTGCTCTTGGAAACCTTATCTCTGTATGCCCTTAATCCTTGCTGTGTAGATGCTACTAATGTGTCAAACAAAGAACCACACACTGTAAAACAACAGTGCCCAAACCCCAGCAACCAAGAGCAAAATACTGTTGAAGCCAACCTGCTGGAAAACAAACGAATTAATCCAATTAACCTTTCACATACAAATAAGCGTGTGCATCGCTGAAGAAACACACAAAAACAAATAGTACTTGAAAGATGGGTGAGCAGCGTTATGACCTGTATCCTGACACAAATATTGTGCGGAGTTACAGGATCATTTCCACATGACCACCGCTAAACAGGAGATTCCGGGGTAGATATTCTCTGCAGTCGCCACTCTTCTTGAATCAATCCCACAAAGAGACAAACCATAAACAAAGTCACGCCAGCCGCGGCTAAAACGCGCTCTCTGAATAAACTTTACGAGAGACTGTACGTCGTAGCTAGGCAACGACAAACAACAATCTGCTTCTCTTGAGTCCAATCAGAAGAGTGTCAGCGTCGTAGCTAGGCAACGATCTGACCTCAACCCCAGTAGTCACGCACAACGACGTAGTGATGAGGCATGCGCAGCGCGTTTCTAAGAACCTTGTTGTCAGGCATCAACGTAACTGGGCACTGGAACGTCGCGTGAACAGTGAGTTCTTTGCTTGTTTGATTTTAAAATGTAATTTCCGATTGTAACTTGATCCTTGAACCGCTATCCTGTGAAACGTCAAACTTCAAAGGTTTCACACACGATAAAGAAAGAGTAAAAAATATTTGAGTAGCGAGATGTAAACCCCTCTCTTTTCTCCCAAATGAGAAAACTCCAGCAGTACACTTAAGTTAGCAGCACACACCGAAGGCCAAATGTCACATCAGCGCTGTGTGTCGAAAACTGCTAGATCATAACTCCTTAAGTAGCACACACCAAAGTCACGGAGTAGCGAGATGGGAAGTTAGCAGCACACACCCAACTCACACATCAGCGCTGTGTGTCGAAAGCTGCTATATCCAACTGCTAGATTGTAAAACTCCTTAAGAAGCAAACACCAAAGTCACCAAGCAACCGTTGCCGCTTTACTCACACTACTTCCTTTGGTGAAACAGCTGGCGCTTTCCTTCAATGATGACGCACACAACTTCCTTTGATGAAACAGCTGCCGCTTCCCTTTAATGATGACGCGTGTTAGGATCTTCCTCTTGCCAAAAGCTGCCGACTACGCCAGTGTAATATTTCATGTCAGGTTCCAACACGTAGGTAAGTTGAAGAAAGTAACTTTTATTCTTCACAAGAAGATCCTACCCAGCAACATGTCATTAGATCCAACAGCTATCTCCAACTGTCCAAAACACTCAACTCCCCCCAACATTCTCAGAACCTCAGTATGTCATTCTTGACAACGCAACCAATATGTCATACATAGCAACCAATATAGAAATGGAAATGTAAGATGCCACACTATACCTCAGTGAGGAGTGCTAACACTACCTCACACAGGCTGCAGTAGCAGGCCTGTGGTGTCAGATTGTGAATGCTTCCCAGGGGTGGCATAATACATGCTGCAGCCCCTGGTAGGCCTGTGAAGTACCAATGCCCTAGGTACCTAAGGTACCATATACTAGGGGCTCATAAGGTACCACAGTATCCAATCACTAGTGCATCTAATATGCACACCAAGTTGTTTAGAGAGATCAGTGAGACTGGGGCCCTGATTAGCAGGGACCCAACCAGACTATAGTCAGAAACCAGTGTATACATCAGAAAAAAAGTGGGGGCAACATAAGTGCAGATCCTACTCTCCTACAACAGGGTGAGGTGTCCCAGTGGTGAATAGAGAGATCTGCATCTCGATGGGTGGGAGGAGTTGCACCTGTACTTGCCTTTGACAATGCTGGCTCCACCTCCTGTGGGGCGTCTAATGTTTCTGCCCTGCACTGTGAAAGGAAAGGAGAAGTCTGGTAAACAGAGTGCTCAGGAACTGGTTTGGACTGGGCAAAGGCCCCTCTGCCTTCAGAGGACAAAGGATTTATGGGTATAAATATTGGGACCCTGATCCCAAGAATTTAGATCACTTTGGGAAAACAAGAGGAACCTGCACCCATCATGGCCGCCCGGAGCTGATGCTCCGTTGCGAACCCTCATCCCTGCCTCCTGTACAGCGTTCCCACTGCAGTGTTTTCCCACCGGTACCAAGATTCCGAAACCGGAATTCAGGCAGCTTACATCAAGCCTAAGTTCGATCGAGCATTGTCGAGTTATTCCTCCGTGACGTCCCTCCCTGGGAATGTGCTAAGAGAGCGAAGCACTCACGCCCGAAGCAAATGGTAGATCTCCGTGTTCCCCCAGAACTCCGTCCTATCCAACATGTTGGAAAAAGCCTAATAACAACAGCAGTAAGTCACTTACTAGGGGACAATGAGACGATGAGTCCGAGAGGAAGGGATAGCGTACAATTGATGAACGGAGCTCTGAGCGGGTGAAGCCTTGGGGAGCATTGCACAACGGAGAAGAGCCTCGATGCCGCTAGCATTAACGGGTGAGCTGAGACGCCTCAGGGAGCCTGGATACTGGGAGGCCAGGGGATTGCAGTATTGAGGTCCCCCCGCAGACATTGGTTAAATTATGAAGCCCCCTTGCGGTCTGCCTGACTTTAAAATGGCGGCCGCCAGGTCAAAGGCATGGCTTCCATGAACCAACAAGCTCTAGAGGCAGCGATGCGAAGCAGACGGGATGATAGAGGGAAGGAGCAATGAAAGGATCTTCCAAGCAGTTAAAGGCAGTTTGAACCCCTCACTGAGGGTAAAATAGTAGCGGTTCACCACATCAGCGAGGGTAAACAAGGGAAGGCGATGTAAGCCTCAGTGATCATAACCCATGTTCCCAGCCAACTATAACGCAGAGGAGGAGAACCTGGACAGCCAATATTCAGTCCCTTCTTGAGAGATATAAGTAAAAGCGAACAGACGTACCTGGTACAAGGGGAGCCCTCATTAAGATTTCAGCGACCCTGGAGGAACAAGAAGCAGCCTCAAAAACGTCACCCGGCGGTTGCTCTATGAATAACTAAGAAGGCATGGGCGTGGCCTCGGGCCGACATGGCACCAGTGATGTTCCTGGTTACTCTATGACCCCGTGGAATTACCAAACCAAGGGCACTCAAGGTGTTTTAAAAGGGTCCTCACTCACCAACCTGGTTGGTGACATGCTTCATCATTGGACCCCCACCAGGGAGGTCTAATACCTCCCCGGTGTGCTTCAACGCCTGTTTACAGCGGAGCTGGTAGTTGAGAGTGATGTGTGTAGTGCAAAGTGATGTGCAAAGTGAATATAAAAAATGTCTAGGTTTTAACCAAAATCTTTTATTGTGGTAAACCCGGCATTCGAATTAAAATGGGTTATAATAACTAAATACCAGATCTGGCTTAGTCAACCCTCATAGTGACAAAAAAAGAAATGTTAAAATTTGGTCGACATGTTTCTGCCTTGTTGGATTGTTCACCAGGCATTCATCAGGACCCAACTGCCCCGGTGGTATACACACACTAAGGTGCACCCTACCGTTGGCAGCACTATTAATATAAAAACTCACGGTTCCTTTTACCGGAGAGGAAATTCAGAATTTCTGAAGAAACGTATCTGTAAGAATAAACAGAAATACAAACAAGCTGTAAGAGAGCACGGAATCAACCAAGGGAGGCTCTGTTGGAGGAAACAGTGAAAACTGATATGAGTATTCCTTTGACATGTGTCACTACTTATAATACGGCCTCTAATGCTGTCACCAATTCAATACGCAAGAACTGGCGTATTTTGGTGAGTAACAATAGACAATGGGAAAAACCTTTATTCTCCTTCAAGGAGGCTAGAAGCATAAAAGATGCCCTAGTACACACACGCCCCAAGAAGATGATTACACAAGGCGAACACACACTTTACAATGCCTGGGGCCTCCCTAAAGTAATGGGACATTTCCCATGTGGGTCATGCAGCGTTTGTCATCTAACGAAAGCTAGTAAGACCTTAAATCTAGAGACCGACAAAGTGTGGACACAGAGACAACACACGAATTGCAACACTCAGAACGTGATCTACCTGGTTACCTGCCCATGTGGGTTACGGTATATAGGGATGACCACCAGAAAAGTTAAGCAACGAGTGTGTGAACATCGGAGCAATATAAGGTGTAAGCGCAACACCACCAAGCTTACAGAACATTTTCTCCTTTTGAACCATACAATTGAAGAGTTATCGTGGACAATTATAGAACACCTTCAAGGAGGGAATAATCTAGCCCAGAGACTCTTTGAAAAGGAGCAACGATGGGTATACCGTCTGACCACTCATGTATCCGGTCTTAATGATAATATTCCTTGGAATAGTGTGCTGTAAATCGCTTCTACTGACTCTCTACCTGGTCCCCCCTCATAACGGGTAGCCAGTTTTCTGTTTGTGGGTCTTTATTTGCCATCGATTAAGCCCCTTTTATGCCATTAGCGGCGTTACTATGGCAGTCTGTTCTCAATGGTATAAATAATAATTTCAAGCAGTTTTAAACATGGATGTTATGAAAAATAATCTCCATTTTTATGGAACTTAATAAGCCCCATTGCTGACAGGGAGATCAATCATGCGGGATCTAGTCCCTACTTGTGGTCTTCGCGATGCTATTTCTGCACGTTTTTTTCAACTGTGAGGTTGTGGTAACACTATGTTTAGTTTTGCCCCTCATCATTTGCAACATACAAAGCAACGGTCTAGTTTCCAAATGAGTTTCCCGTTGCCTCCCTCATGATTGGCTGTAAGGACGTTGCGTGACGTGTCACGTCATTCCGGGTTTCCCGTCCTTAGCAGCAATCAACATCCGATTTGTGTGGCTACCCATTGGTTTTCCCAGGTATTTATACCATTGTTTTGACCAATAGTGGCACCGACGGAATCCAAGTTGAAGGGAACGTTAGGTTGTACGGCGGGAGCAGCGCTTTGACGAAGTAAGTGGCCTTTCTGCCTGTTTTCCTTCTTTTTGGCATTATCGTTTCAGTTATTGGCTGACAACGAACAAACTAATTCTCTATTTTGAATTCCAGTGTGTGACTACAAGCGCGCTCCCTACTCCCTCCTGGATTCATGATGTGAGGCTGTTCGTAGCCATTAGTAAGCCTTCCTCTATTAACAAATACGACTGTCTAAACACTCTTTCCCCCAATGATATCGTTTGGGTGTTTCTGAAATGACGTGATTTCTATAGCGAGTTCCTATTCTTTCTCTGGTCTTTTTAGGCCATTGAGTAAAAAAATGTTTCTAATATGAAATTAATGGGACAGTAACCACTTTTTGATAGTGATACGAAAGCTATGTTTTCTGTCCTAAAAACATAAAAAACATACAGAATTTTGGGTATAATGGTGCCTGATTTAGAATAATAATTACCTGACAGATTGATCTTTTCACTTATCATGGCCATATGGGCCAGGATATATCCCACAGTGGTCTTCTAACCAACTAGTGGTATCATTGGGTGAAGGGATATAATTGTTATCTTTTTCATATACGCAAATTTTGTTTGTATTTCTGTTTATTCTTACAGATACGTTTCTTCAGAAATTCTGAATTTCCTCTCCGGTAAAAGGAACCGTGAGTTTTTATATTAATAGTGCTGCCAACGGTAGGGTGCACCTTAGTGTGTGTATACCACCGGGGCAGTTGGGTCCTGATGAATGCCTGGTGAACAATCCAACAAGGCAGAAACATGTCGACCAAATTTTAACATTTCTTTTTTTGTCACTATGAGGGTTGACTAAGCCAGATCTGGTATTTAGTTATTATAACCCATTTTAATTCGAATGCCGGGTTTACCACAATAAAAGATTTTGGTTAAAACCTAGACATTTTTTATATTCACTTTGCACATCACTTTGCACTACACACATCACTCTCAACTACCAGCTCCGCTGTAAACAGGCGTTGAAGCACACCGGGGAGGTATTAGACCTCCCTGGTGGGGGTCCAATGATGAAGCATGTCACCAACCAGGTTGGTGAGTGAGGACCCTTTTAAAACACCTTGAGTGCCCTTGGTTTGGTAATTTCCCTTCCCCTTTGTAAAATTATTTGTTCATACTCTTTTGTTGTTTAGTATCATTACTTTAGGGGGACGAAGAGTGTGTCTTTTGACCCTCTCTCTCTTGTTGTTTGATTATACTCTATGACCCCACCACTAATCTTCTGCGTTCATCTCCTTCAGTTCACTTGTCACTCGATGTCCTTATCTTCATTGCTGCCTCAACCGACCTGCATCCTCCACACCCTTTCAGGACATTTCCCCTGTGACCTTTCCCTCGACCGCTGAGACCTTGCTACCCGACCGATGCCCGGTGGAGCTACCCTGATAGCTATAGGGGTGATGGACTGTGGATTCCCTCCTCGCCCGTCACCTACCTAGCCGGACATTTGACAGACCTTTCCTTCGTCTCTCCTGCCGTTATCTTCCCCCTTCTCCCTACACCCTTCCCTCTTACCCCTATCCTACCTGGATCCTGCGCACCCTTCAGGACATTTACCCTGTGAACTTTCCCTCGACAGCTGAGACCTTGCTACCTGACCGTTGCCCGGTGGAGCTACCCTGATAGCTATAGGGGAGATGGGCTGTGAATTCCCTCCACGGCCGTCTCCTACCCAGCCGGACATTGGGCAGACTTTCCTTCGTCTCTCCTGCCGTTATCTCCCTCCTTCCATCTACACCCTTCCCCCTATCCGCCCTATTTATCCTTCCTCCATACTATTTAAATTTGTTTTGTATAACCAATGTAACCTGTAATTGTTTTTAACTGTGTAATAATGTGATTCCTAATGTAAAGCGCTCTGATACCCACGGGTCTAGCCAGCGCTATATAAAACTCTCAAAATAAATAAAATAAATAAACCTCTGCTGAGGGAGGAACCAGAAGAAGCTGAGGAGGAAACTATCCCTGAACCTGGGGGATTGGCCTGCAGTGGTTGCCTTACTGCCAAAGAGAGGAGAAAGGAACTTTGTGTGTACTTTAGCTCAACTTGTGAAGGATCTCCAAGGGCATGGAAAAGAGCTTGCCTCCTGCTGAAGTCTCAGGAACAACAGACTTCACCCCCCAGCTCCCCAGAGTTCTTTGGAAGTGCCTGCTGCTGTTGTTGGGCCTTCTGAGGGACTGCGTGTCGCAAGGAGCTGGAAGCGCGACTCAAGAAGGAGAAGCGTGCCGCCGTCGGAGCTCTTGTCGTAGCATCTCGTAAAGTGCGTCACCGCTGCAGCATCGCATCGAGCGGAAGCGTCTTGCATCATCCAGGAAGTGTCTCGCAACGCTGAAGAAGCGTGTCGCCATCGCAGCCATCGTAGCTGACGCATTGCACCGCACCAAGAGAAGAGTCTCGCATCGAGGAAGAAGCGTGTCGCCATCGCAGCCATCGTAGTTGTCGCATTGCACCGCATCAAGAAAAGCGCCTCGCATCCACGGAGAAGCGTGCCGCCGTCGGAGCTGTTGTCGTTGCATCTCGTAAAGTGTGTCGCCGCTGCAGCATCGCATCGAGCGGAAGCGTATCGCAAACGTCGGAGAAGAGTGTCGCTGCCAAGGCTGCTGTAGTCGCATCGCGTAAAGTGTGTCGTCGCAGCAGCTGAAGCATCGAGTCGAGTCTTCTCACAACATCGGAGAAGCGTAATGCATCTGGAAGATCTTCACATCTTTATTTCTTGGTACCAAAAACTTCATCGCATCAACATCGTTGCAACACTTTCGTTGCCCTGCGTGTCGCATCTAAAAGGTACATTGACTTAAAGTGTCGCATCTAAGAACTTAAGAGAACTAAGCAAAATTCTACCATCTAAAGTAACAGTATTGTGTGTTTTTGTCGTTTAATGGTCTTGTGGTAAATCTATATAAAGAATACTTATTTTTAATATAAAACCTGTGTGGGGTCCATCTGTAGTGTTGTCACTTGGTTACTGTATGTGTTCACAAATGCTTTACACACTGCCACTGAGATTAGCCTGTCTGCTCGTGCCAAGCTACCAAGGGGGTGAGCAGGGGTTATTTTAGGAGTGTACCCCCCTACCCTGACTAGAGGAGAGGGTCCCTATGTGTCACAAGTGCATACCTGTGCCAACTAGAGACCACCAAGTCTCGATATTGCTATTTGGTTGAAATCAATAATACTTCATTCAAATGGTATTGCATCACACAGTTAAATACGACATCAATTCAGCAGGTATGTTTATGTTTCTTTATTCGTGATTCTTCTTCTTCACAATAGATTAAAACGTAGCCAACACGTTTCTTCCTCTCGTACTTCTTCAGGGCATAGGATGTTAGCCTCCTTTCACGACTACTGTCTGTACTGGTATTTCAGTTTTTTAGTACATAGGTGTAGTTATCACCTTGTAAGTTAGGTCTGTTCACGAACCAGTACGTCAAATGTTTGAAGGGTTCTTGCAGAAACCAGTCTTTTATTCGGTCTTTAGACTTTGGGCATATCACTACAGTTGGTGTTACCCCATTTTCCAATTCAAAGGGTCCTGCGATGTGAAACCCGATCCTGTACCAGCAATTCTTACAGCGCCCTCGAATGGCCAAAGTCTTTCCTTAACGCGCCTATTAAGCTAATGACAGGGCAAGGGCACCTCTGCTCCAAAGCGGTGACAATCCTTCCCCCGGCTATCCAACATCTACTGGGGGAAGACTGAGACACTTCCTTCCTCAATGGGCAACCTCAGATCAGAGAATATTCTCCATTGTTTGGGAAGGTTACTGCCTTGAAATTGACCCCCCTCTAACATCACAATCCACCGCCACATACAGAGTTCAGACCACTTTCATATTTTGGAGCAAGAGGCTCAGGCACTCTTACAAAAGAGCGCAACAGAACCAGTACCTGCACATCAACAGGGCGCAGGCGTATATATGCCCTACCTTTTTAATTCCCGAAAAGGACAGCTCACTCCAGCCAATTCTTGACCTCTGGCCATTGAACAGGTCGCCCTCTCCGAACACTTTCATATGGCCCCTCTATAGGATGTCATACCCCTACTGCACCAAGGCAATTTCATGTTAGCACTGGATCAAAAAGACGCATACTTTCATATCCCGATCCACCCAGCAGATCAACTGGACCTTCGCTTCATGGTAAGTGGCCAACATTACCAGTTCAAGGTGTTACAATTTCAGAGTCACTACAGCTCCAAGAGTGTTTACCAAGGGCCTAGCAGCCGTAGCAGCACACCCTCACAGAAATGCCATTCATGTCTTACCATAGTTAGATGAAAGGGTGATCAAGAGCAGCAGCAAGCAACGATGCCTTTCACAGACTCAAGAAATAGCATCTCTTCTTCACATCTTAGGTTTCAACCATGAATGCCAAGGAAATACATCTGCACCCACAGCAGATTCAGCGTTTCATTGGGTCAGTCCTCAGTGTAGTGACAGGTAAGGCGTATCCCAATTACCATATGATGATGGCATTCCAACAGCTGCTGCCACTTTTGCCAGGCACATCAAACACAAGGAGATGGCGGACGAAGCGCTGAAACTTTTCAGATACTCACCCGCAGTCACAGATCTGGATTGAATTCAACATCATTCTCTGAACTGGGTTGACGAAGTGAGCTAAAGCAAGTGTCTAAAAAGTTTCAGTGCTCCGTCCACTATCTCTTTGTGTTTACTTTAATCTTTTTCAGGTACACCATCCAATTACTGTTCAAACTGCCATGAAACTGTTAGGCATTATGACCTTTTGCATAACGATTGTACCTTACGCCAGATTGCACATGCACCTTCTACAGGAATGCCTTGCAAATCAGTGGGTGCAAACAGTAGAGCACTGGGAGGATCTAGTGTTGTTGATGTCTAGGGCTCTGCATTCTGTGCTTTGGTAGAACAACAACAGCCTGTTGTCTGGCAGGCCCTTTCTAGACCTGCTTCTGCAAGTGACCATCACTATCGATGCCTCTCTCATGGGGTGTGGCACTCACCTTCGGAAGTTCACGGTTCAAGACCTTTGGACCACTCAGCACCAAGGGTGCCACATAAACTACTTGGGGCCCTCATACCATTCCTCCCTCTCATACAGAGAAGGGAGTGCTCCTGAAGACAAAAAATCTGACAGCCATATTCTACATTCCAAAGCAAGATGGCACATGCTCTTCCCACTCTCTGCACTAACGCAACACATTCACCGTTGGGCAAGCCGCAACAACATTCACCTGCTGGCAGATAATTTTGCAGGAGTAGAGAACATCTTGGCATATCTGATTAGCAGGATGCATCAACAAGCCCAAGAGTGGGAACTCAACCCACAAGTCCTCTATGAGTACTTCCAACAGACATGTTTGCACTCTCGAAAATGCAAAATACCAAAACGTCACCTCCATATACTCTTACCTATGACTCTATGCATGGACTGGTCAGGGATATTTGTGTATGAATTTTTGCCTCACCTCCACATTCCCTACATGGTGGAATAGATCTTTATACAAGGCAGGCCTTGTCTACACTTTTATATGCCTGCACCTGGCAGCAGTTTCAGCATTCCTCCAAAACAAACAACAATCTTTCCGGTTTAGAATACCAGGCATTAAAGCCTTTATGGAAGGCCTAAAGAGGTTATAGCCTATAAAGATACCTGTTTGGAACCTTAATGTGGTTCCACATGACTCACGGGTTATCCCTTTGAGACCCTGCTCTCATGTCAAGTACAGTTCCTGTCGTGGAAGTTTGCATTCTTTGTAGCAGTCACCTCCCTTAGACATATTAATGAGCTTCAGGCGCTTACAGTACAGGAACCATTTATTTAGGTCTATAAGAGCACAACAGTTCTTCAAACCAAACCCAAATTTCTGCCTAAGGTTGTTCCACCCTTTCATATGAATCAGACCATTGAACTGCCTGTTTTTTCCCACAACCTAAGTTTCTGGCAGAAAGGATACTTCAAAATAGAAATGTTATGGTTGAGCTTGTGTACTACATTGATAGGATTAAGCCCTTTTGGAAATGTACTTACCTTTTTATGGCCTTTGCTAAACCCCACAGCGGTTCAGCTATTTCAAAGCTGGCATTGCCATGTGGATAATTAAGTTATTCAAACTAGTTATGCCAAGTCTAAGCTCACACTTCCTGTGCCCTTTAGAGCCCACTCAATATATAAAAGGGTACAACATTGCAACTTTAGCATTTTTGGGTCAAATCCATTAAACAAATATCTGCAAGGCTGCTACCTGGTCAATACCATATACTTTCACTAAGTATTACTGTTAAAAAGCTTGGTTGGCCAAGCTGTCTTGTAACACTTTTTCAAACGTCTGCATTATCTGCTCACCAGCCACCATTTTGGAGAGAAGTTGCTTTATAGTCTACATACAGCATATGTATCTACAGCCACACATATTGCGAACAGAAAATTTTTCTTACCCTGTAACCTTCTACTCATAGCATGTAATGTTGTAGTTTCACAGAAACACAACCTCCCCCCGGATGCGAGTGCTGTTTGCAGATGTTCTCTTAATATTGTAACTTTCTTCACTATGTGCAACACACTTTGCAGTCAATACTGCACTGCACGAATATTGCTCACACTTTCAGTGGGAAAACAATCTGAGGTGGAGCCAGTATTCTGTTGCGATGTGGACAAAGGATGGAGTCCCAATAGGTCCTGTGACTCAAACGTCTTAGAAGGAAAGGAAGTTGTAAATGTCCAGGCATAACACAAGATGGCAGGAGTATGCAGAGCCTGTAAATCTACAGCACTACTAGCTACAAACAGATGGTTACAGAGTGAGTAGCACATACATATGCCATGACATAGATATATATATATATATATAGAGAGAGAGACAGACAGACAGACAGAGAGATAGATATTACATGTTTGGATGCTAATGCAATGGTACAAAAATATATTTCACTGAGAACCATATTTCACAGTTACTGGTCCATCGCACTCGTGGTGGTCAACATGTTTCAGCCTTATGGGACCTCTAGAGGCTTTCGTCAGCACCAAAAAAAGTCTTAAGAGCACATTCTGGCTCTTAATGTAGAAGGGGGAGGGGTGTACTCACCACCCTTGTTTTCTAAGGTCAGATCTGTGGTATCTGTACCTGTAAGGAAAAGTATGAACAAAATCATATACTAGTAACTTCACTGTTAGAAATTGAGTTATTCTTCGCTTTAACGGTAGCTCATTATGGTAGTCCCCGTGAATCCATAGTAGGGTGGGGACAGACAGGCGTATTATTGGCGCAGGCATTGGCTGGTGCAGGACTAGAGAGGAAGTGAAAAAGGGGGAAGGAAAGGCAGGTTTCCAAAGTCTAATCTATCAGAATTGCGAGTGGTGTATGTTCAAATAGTAATGTACAGTGGCATCAAGGTTAGGATATTCTTAGAAACTATCGTTTGAGAGGAGTAGGCAGTGTAGGTCTGTGGTATCGTGCACTGCTCTCTATGTCGATGTCAACCGTTCAATGATTAGAGACCATGATGGCTTGGCAAACATTGTGTGTGTAATTAACTCAATATAGGAGTGCGCTGTTGTTGGTTAGGCTAGGTACAGAGGTAACTGTTTGTTTAGTTAGGCCGTGCACAACTCCCTTGTAGGAAGTCAGCCTTTCTATCAGAACGCCACAGACGTTGTTGCTATTTGTGGCGGGTGTAATTCTATTTATTACTAAAGTGCTACAAAACTTCAGCTAGGCCAGGGAACGGGGTAGCGGTCCTCCGTAGTGGCGGTCATTGACTGATGTGTTATGCAGCGTGTGTCTCTCGCTGATGAAATCAAAGCAATTAATTAGTGTATTGCGGTGCTAGCGTATGGTGAAAATAGCTATTAATCATCAGTGCGGTAACTCGAAGAGATGCGCCCGGTGACATTTAATCAATAGTGCGGTACAAGTTCTTTACCTCCGATGTTGTCAGATACTGCTCCCTTGGGGCACCAGCAAGCTAGGAAAACCTATTGCTGTTGGGGAGAGGAGCGGGTTAGTGCGATGGACCAGTAACTGGGTCTATACACGCACAACGTTGTTTTTAGTTTCCCACATCACAAATCTCAAGAATAAAATACACAAGATTTGATGTAGGGAATTTTATTCATTTTTCACATCTGAGCATGAGCACGCCCTCTTTTTATTCCTGGCCACTACTGTCAAACCAGTTGGTCTTCCTCCATGCGGAGGTCAGCATACTGACAGAGGAAAAGACCCAATGATCATGCTGTTACGGTACACGGAGGCGGAGAATCAACATATACCGCCCATCCCTGCGGAAGGAGAGCGCTATATTCAAGTTGCCTGCGGAAGGAGAGCGCTATATTCGGAGGGCACTATATTTTAATTGACTGTGCTCTGCTGGTGAGTGCTGCAATCCCAGCTACCTGCTCCCTAGCGCTTGGAGGGCGCTGCATTTCGATTCCCCCGTGCTGTGGCGGTATTTTTCGCATATTGAAACCGCGGGAGGCCACCCCGTGTCTCTGCTGCCGGTGTACTCAATCTTTACAGCGGGAGCCCACCCCACGTCATGGCGGCGCTGTGCGTATTTTTAAATTAAGCGGGTGTCCACCCCGCGTATCGCTGTCAAGAAATAAATCAGCGCCGCAGCCCGGGGCAAGGAGAAGAGGAGAGCCGGAAGACCTGCAAACTGCCTGGCGTGGGCGGAGCCAAGGCAGGAAGTGGCGGTGAGGCCGAACGGGGCTCCCGTGAATGGTGGGAACACCGCGCGGGTAGGGAAGACGTCGGCGCCGTAAGTAGTCAGGCGGGAGCCTACCCTGCGCGGACCCAGCACCCACGTTGACGGAGACTGCGCTCCATGGAGGGGGGGCTCTCCGGAGGCAGAGGAGAGCCCCGAGTGCTGCCGGAGTCTGGGCGGGGCTCTCGTGTGTGAGGAGAGCCCCGCGAGCCTCGCGTAGAAGTCCCGTGTCCCAGGAGGGGGCCCGGGTGAAGTGCAGGGAGCCGCCAGGAAGGTGCTGCTGCTGGCAGGGCTCCCATGTCAGGAGAGAGCCCTGCCTGCCGAGAGAAGAGCCTGGAGCAGCCCGAGGAGAGCCCGGTGAGTGAGGGGCTCCGTGTGGGACTGGTGGTGGAGAAGGGGGCAACGGGGCACATTGTCGGTGCCCACCCCCGGCAGTCCATTTAAGAGGGCCAGCTTAGTGGGGCTGCTGGTCTTCCCAGCTGCCCCCTTGGCAGGGGCAGCTGCCGTGAGCGGCCGCATTGGTTTTGGAGTCCATGTGGGGCTCCCCCTGCACGGACCGGACCACAGTGCCCCGGGGGCTACACAGCGGCGCCGCAGTTGCGGGCTATTGCGCCTATTTCGCTTTTGGGGATAACTTTCCTGCAGATCCCTCGGGGGGGGAGGAGGACCCCAACTTCCCCATGGACCGGGACTGATTCCCGTTACTCTACTCAACTGCGCCGCCGGAGAGTGGGCAGTTGTGACATTTTTGGGGCACACTGTTTAGAGTCCCCGAGGGGGCTCCCCAGACGCGGTGGCGCCAAAGACTAATCGGCCACAGTGAGCATGTTGTTGGGGATGCCAGGTGGTGCCATGCTCACTGTTAAGGAGGCTCATAGCGAACGTCACGCCTTAGGTGTTGTTTATGCTGGAGTTGCCTCTATGTTTATGATGTATGCCTAAGGACCCGACACTTACGCCAAGGAGGCTTGATGCCCACTTCATGCTGTGGTGTCTTTCTGCCTTAATGCTAATGTTCAGGCCTAATGTCATACTAGGATGACCTCAGGTAGTTCATGCCTGACCTACGGTGTTTAGGCCCCATACTAAAGTGAGTTATGCAAATGGGTTTATACCCCAGTGTCGATGCCAGAAGGTATACATAATGTATTGATGCCTGGTTCCACTTTTATGCCTCACGCTAATGTGACTTTGCCTATGCCTAACCTGATGTCTCAGTTTATGCCTAATGTTGCCTTTATGCTTATGTGTAATCTAATGGGACTTAGGTCTATGGCAGATGTTGCTGCCTAATGCGTCCAGTTAATGTGATTTATGCCCCTGGTTAGGCCTTATGATAATGCTGTGGTGCTAATGATGCTGCAGTCATGCTGATAATGTTTCTCCCCTAAGGCTACAGCATTGGTGTTCTGCATGACGTGCTCCTCATTCGAAGTTAGCCAAATGTTTACATGTTTATGCCCACTGGTGGATGCCTGATGTTTTCCCCTTACCGCGTTCCTGCCCCAGGGGTTATTCATATCGTTTATGCCTATGGTGATGCCATGATGTTTCATTGCAGGTGTTCCGGCCTAATGTCTAATGTCACGCCCTGATGTTTTTATCCCAGGTTAATGCTCATGGACTTTACCTTTATTCTTCACACGTACATTTATCCTAACTGTGCTTCGCAATGGTTCTGGCAGCGGTCCGATTGGCCCTGCCATGTATATAATTCCCCCCCTGTAGATATTGCCTTGGCGCCGGTTGGCGCAGTATAGAGATTACTGAAAATACCTTGTGTTCCTACAATACAAAAGTTATTCTTACACAATCTTGTGTATCGTCTCTTTTTGGAGTGTGCCTTGTGTGTCGCCTGTGTGTACTGCGTGGATGCTTTGCACATTTCCTCTGGAGTTTGGCCCACCCGCTCTGCACCACGCTACCCGTTTACAACAGCTTGGTAGTTTCAGGATTTGGGGTTGGGCCGGCCCGCCTCTTATAGTGGTCATGGAGTGTATGGGTCGGCCATATTGGGAAGGGATGGGAGGCATGGGAGGCTAACTTTTGCTTTGGAGGGGTCTGGTGTGGAGCTGAAGCTCACTTCGTTAGTCATGTGGCGAGGAAGACTAACTCGGAGTAATGAAGATTACCGGTAAGTAACCGGGGCATTCCTGTCCTTTAACTGTCACATAGGGCAGCGCAGTAAGGTGACTTGCTGCTTTGCCCTGCGCCCAAACCCTTTACATGAGGTCCGGTGTGCCTACCCTGTCTTCACTGTGTGATCTCTATTCTTTCCTCACCGAGTGCTGGCTGTTGGATTGTGTCTCTGCAAGAAAGACCTGTGCTCAACGTCATCACATCTTCCTCACACACAAATCCTCACGTCATATTCATGGTCTACGCTGAAACTGTCTTTGATGTGTGTGTGTGTTGTGGCTACAGTAGAGCTTTACCTTATGCAGTCAGTTTGTCACAAAATGAAAATACGAAAGAAAACGATTCTGCGATTTGCTTTCACTTTCACTTGGTGGAAGCCTGTAAATAAGTTGTTAGATACTGATTTTTTTTCCACTGGTGATGTTTGACTTCCACCAAGCGACTACAGAACTTTCAAGATGCCACCTACATTAATTGGAAGGAGTTGAGCACCACTGACATCTCTTTGGTCCTAATGAAAGATTTTTCCCGGAATGGTTTAATGACGAATTGATCCAATTATATCAGAGCATCTCCATTGTTAGGAAGAAGCTGCCTGCTGTTTTACTAATGATATGAATGTGTATGATGATTCAAACATATGTGTGTTAGCATGTATTCTTTGTACTATAGCACGATTTAATGTCCAATATTGTCTTTCAGATGGACTTTCATTAGAAACATACTATGATGTTAAAGGACATTTTAATTTATTTTTCTTATTATTGACATTCAAGCATTTCCTATTTGTTCATATGGCAAGAGTTTACTATGTTCTCGAGTTTTTTTATACACTGCTTCTAATTTTGTGCAGTTGGTTGGCGTACGCAGTAGCTTTTGTCCCCAGCATTGTCTTCTATTGAATTCTCTACAGAGTTACACTTCATGCAGGTTTTTGCGGTATTTTAACTTCCCTGTTTATTGTCCAGTTTTTGATTAGATGTTACTTTCTTGTGATATCATTATGGTTGAGAATACTGTTACGTGATTAGAAGGGCCAGTTCTAGACTCGTTTGTACCCTATTTCCTGGTGAGACGTTTGTGTTCGGCAACATGTTTAATTTAATTCTCCCTCAGTGGGGAAGAAGGTGCTTGGGTTGTGTTGAACCCTGTTCCGTGTGATTCCCGAAAATAGCTTTCCCGTTCCAGGATTGGAGATTTTTCAACCACCAGTGAAGATCCTCTCTCGCGTCTTCCGAAAGAGGTAGGGAGTCTTCGTACCAAAGGCCCTTTCTCAGGCCCAGTGCTTTTAGTCTTTGTAGACCCCGGTAGTGAAGAGGACCTGGTGAGATAGCTTGAATAGAGGAGGAAAGGAGTCCTAAAACTCTGGCCAGATCTTTTAATCGGATATAATCTTTGGAAACGATAAGGGAAACCTGTTTTTTTATTTTGGTAACCTTCTTGTGGGGAAGGATTAGGTTTGAATGAATAGTGTTTACATTGAAACCAAGGAATTCTATTTCCTGTGAAGGGGTCAGAGCTTACGCCTTTCCCCCCTTCTCAATGATTCAGAGAATATTGTGGAAGGTCAGACTCGAGCCTTGCTCAATCATTCTGATAACTCCTTTTTGGAAATCCCAGGTGTGGTTTCCCGGGGTAATAGAGTTAGCGGTGGACTTTCCTCGGCTGATTCCGTCATCCTTAGGCTTACTCCTGGGTCCAGACAGAAAAGAACATCCTTTAGTCTTAGAGGGGAAGATGAACCTTCTTGCTTGGAGGATATCAGGGATTCAGGAAGATATCCTGATCATTCGGGAGAAGCTAAAAGCTTATTGGAAGACTCATGGGCACCTGGAACCTGAAATAGTCCAATGGTCTGGTTGGTGCCTGGAAAGTTATCTGGATCCCGTTCAGTGTCCTCTACAACACGTAGCTAATTATCTTGCTTATCTTTTCGATCTAGGTCTCTCCTTTAGAACCATCAATTGTTACAGATCAGCAATTTCTTCCGGTCATTCTCTTATTAACAATCTTGCAATTGGTAGCAACTCACTTATCAAAAGAGTTATGAAAGGTATCCGTCTAAGGAGACCTCCCAAGGCCCGCTATCAATCCCTTTGGGATGTTAACCTTATTTTTAATCTCTTCATTTCTTGGCCTATCAACAGCTCACTATCCCTTAAGAAATTATCAATGAAACTGGCTACTCTCCTGTGTGTGAATTTCTTTAGAAGGGTATCCGATATTAGAGCACTAGAACTTTCTAACAGATTTTACTCCTGCGAAGGAGTTCATTTCGATATCTTGAAAACACCGAAAACAATGTCAGAATCCATCTTCTATCCTACCTTTCACGAATGTGAAAAACTACGTGTTGTGAATTGTATGAAATGCTATGAAAATAAGATTTCTACTTTTAGACCTATTGGTTGCGACCAACTTCTTTCATCATATGTCAAACCTTTCAAACCTGTTTCATCAGCTACCCTATTAAGATGGATCCGCTCGATCATGCATGAGGCTGGAGTGGACCTATCTAGATTCGGAGCTCATTCTTCCAGAGATGCAATGGCTAGCAAAGTGTTTTGGGGAGGAGGATCTCTCCCCGAGATACTTAAAGCAGCAGATTGGTCTAACGCAAGTACTTTCTCTAAGTTTTACTTGAGACCAATAGAGCATGTTAGCAGTGTAGCTCTACATGGCTTTAAACATGCATAATGATAGCCTCCGGTCTTGTAATGAAATGACAAGTCTCCAATTATTATGCAGAGAGAATCTTGATTTCATTAAAGACAAACGGAGGCTAGCATTATCCCACCCTCCTCTCCCCGAGAGGTTTGGGTTGATTAATGTTTATGCCTTTAATGTGTTATTATTATTATACATTAATGTACAATAATTATCTGGGTATTTATTCTTTTCACTACTCAATTTTTTTATTTCCTCTCAGATAAAAATGTTAAAGACTAACTGGATTTACTGGAATTTCAAGTTCGTTAGCTGTGTCATCGCAGCCCAAGAGGATGATTGGAGCCAGCACAGTCTACTTGTCATGTTGCCTATGTTCTATTTATTGTGATGTAATAACATTCTTTAAAGGGCTGCATGTTTGGGCAGCAAATAAAAGTATTTGCATAATGCTAGCCTCCGTATGTCTTTAATGAAATCAAGATTCTCTCTGCATAATAATTGGAGAATCGTCATTCTCCCTCAGAGGTTGAGAAGTTACTTGGGTTGTGTGGTACCCTGTTCCATGGGTTGTATTGAACCCTGTTCTGTGTGATCCTCCTTCAGGGCTTCATACGTGCTTGGCGGTGAGAAGGGCTTGGGTTCTGTTGTACCTTGTACTGTGTGATTCCCCCTCAGTGGCGGAGAAGAATGAGGGTCAGGTTGCACCCTGTGTTTCTGAGTGTAGCTGAATGATATGTATTTTCTTTCCTCCTTCCGTGGCTGCGGAAAATACCTCTGAAGCTGTTTTGTAGCTTCTGGCTCACAGTTTTATCAGGGGAAGGGGTCTGATCCCTCATTTCTTTGTGCTTAGTTTCTTTAAATGTGTTGGTATGCATACTTGTAGTGTTTGTACTCGTGGTTCTATTTGGAGACATTTTCATTCTCAGTCGTTCATCAGGTTGATCTGGCCAACTGATATGGTGTGTGCTGAGTGTGTTAAGTGTTTTCTCTTGCACGGTCTTAGTGTGGCGTGTGATATATGTGTGGTCTTTGGAATGTGGTTTGTTTGATTTATGTGTCCCTTTGTATTGGTTTTTCATAACTGATTGTTGTGATTCTCTTTGGAACTTTTACCAGTGTGTGTGTTATTCTTTGTTTGTTTGTTTTGAGAAAAGTGGAAATGTGTGGTAACCTGTCTTTCTCCTATAAGATGACATCATGGAATGTTACGGAGGTGCCATGTTGACTGCCCCTGGCAGCTACCTTTAATTTTCGTCTGGGCTGAGCTACCTTCAGCATCTGCTCTTAGTGGGGACTGCTATACATACTTGTACCTGTGCCTGCCCACTGAATAACGACTCCAGATAAACGAATAAGGTGTCTGTGAGTTCCTGCGCTACTTACCTGCCAACTTAAATCACTATGGTTTGTAATACAAGGAACCTCCGGTAGCAGTAAATACACAGTGAGCTAGCTATGTTATGTTATGTTATTGGCATTTATAGAGCGCAACTGTTACCAAAAAGGTGTCCTGGCGCTTAGAGAAGACCTGCGGGGAGACGGGTGAGTAAAAGATGAAAAATAAGAAAGACCAATATTTGAAAAGAAATGTTTTTAATGACTTTCAAAATGGGAGGAGATCAGTCATACTTCTTAAAGATAGAGGAAGAGCATTCCAGGCTTTAGCTGCATTGGCCGTAAAGCCTCTACCACCCCAATTGGCCTTTTTTACCCTAGGAAATATAGCCAAGATCGTAGGGTTCTGGTAGGAAAATACCAATGGAGTTGTTGTATTAAGAATTTAGGTCCTATTCCATGAAGGGCCCTGAAGACCAGTGTCAGAGCTTTAAATTGAATACGTTGCCTCACTGGCAGCCAGTGAAGGGCCTTGATTTGGATAGAAATAGATCCAGTCCTAGGTGTGCCTGTGAACAGTCTGGCGGCCTCATTCTGCAGAATCTGTAATTTATTTAGGGATCCTTCATGTATCCTCAAATATAGACTATTACAGTAGTCCAATCTTGGCAGAATGAGAGCAGTGATAACAGTTTGCTGTACTGCTTTTGGGAGTAGTGGCATAATTTTTTTACAAGATTTGAAGATATAGGTAGTGGTGGAGACAACTTTATTCACTTGATCCCTGCCACTCAGTTTGTCATCCAGCCATACTCCGAGATTTTTTACTTTCCCTACCGGAGTAGCGAGTTGGCCAAGATCTGTCGGCCAGCAGCCTGGAGACCATAAGTTAGGGTTATTGCCAAAAAGAATAACCTCCGTTTTGTTGGAGTTAAGCTTTAGGCAGTTTTTTGCCACCAGTCTCCCACCGTGGACATACAGTTTTGTAGTTTTGGCGGTGTATGCACGGAGTTTCCTGGGAGCAGGTTGACCACTATTTGGGTATCATCAGCATAGGAGGTTAGAGTGAACCCAAATAATTCCACAAGTGGTGCCAAAGAGGAAACATATACGTTAAAAAGAGTCGGGCTCAGTGAAGATCCCTGGGGAACTCCACAAGGCAGGGAAAATGATTCTGCCTGGAACTCCTCCAATGTTACAGTTTGTACTCTATCCGTAAGAAAGGATTGGAGGAGATTCCAAGCCGAACCCTTAACTCCTATCTCCATGAGGCGTTTCATCAATATACCGTGATGAACGGTATTGAATGCCGCTGAAAGATCCAACATGATCAGGGCGGCATTCCCTCCCTGGTCCAAGATGTTCCTGATCTCGCCAGTGGATTTTAGCAACGCAGTTTCAGTACTGTGACCCCCTCTAAATTCAAACTGTGTAGGGTCTAGGACTTGATGGTCTTGAAGGAATTTGTTTAGTTGGGCATTAATATTCCTCTCTATGACCTTTGCTGGAAATGGAATTCTTGATATGGGTCTAAAATTGTTTGGATCATTGACATCTAAACTGGGTTTTTTTAAAAGTGGCAAGATAGACGCATGTTTCCAGCCTTTTGGCAAGTATCCATCTAAATACATGTTGTTAAAAATGGGGGTCAATATTTTTTAGATAGGTTCTACTGCTAATAAGAAATCCCTACTTGGACATGGGTCATAGGGGGAACCTGATTTTATCTTCAGCATTAGCTTAGATGTATCGGATTCTGTTAGAGGGACAACATTCTGTAAGAGAGGACTATTAGCCATGGAATCAAATTGGGAAGAGGCTAAGCTCTGAGTATTTTCCTTAACGGAGTTAGAAAATGAGACAAAAATATTATTTAGCATTTCAAAGAGATTTTTGGCTATTTTGTTACAAAGTTCTTGACTGGCCTGAATTGATGGGGCACGCGGGTGGGCTAGGGTTTTTACTATTTTAAAAATCTCTTTGGAGGAGTTTTTAGCTGTGTTAATTTTGTCTGTAAAATAGTTTTGTTATGTTTTTTGCAGTAAGTGTTTATATGTTGACAGGCTAGCTTTATAAATTGATTTGTCCTTTTCCTTATAGCCCGCCCTCCATTTCCTTTCCAAGTGCTTACACACCAGTTTCTGGTCTCTAAGTTCAGAAGAATACCAGGGGGCCGAAGGTTGTTGTCTATTTAGGCGAAGAGGTTTCAAAGGTGCCAATTTATTTCCTGCAGCTGTCAACCAATTTATATAAATATTGGTAGCCTCATCTAAATTTCTTGGCACCGATGGTAGTGTTGAGGTAAGGTGTTGTTGTATGTCTTTTGACTTTCTCTTATTCCAGGCTCTGGTTACTGAACTTGTTTTTTTCCATGATTTTGGGGCCCCATGGGCGGGCAGGTTAAATTCACTAATAACTGCCGAGTGGTCTGACCATGCCAGAGGTAGAGTGTTTAGCACAGTTAGGTTCGGATTGTTCAAAAAAATACCATCTAATGTGTGGCCTGCTTTGTGAGTTGCCTCACTCACCAATTGTTCTAATTTGGCACTTTTCATTAGCTCTATTAGCTGAATTGATTCAGTCGAAGAGGATTCTAGATGGTAATTGAAGTCTCCTAGGATGGTATAGGAGTCAAGGCTAATACATCTTTCAATTATATTACCAACTTGGGTAAGGAAGCATCCTCTGGGACCCGGGGGCCTATAGATGAGAGCCTCTGAACAAGCAGTGATGTGATAGATTGAGACAAAACTCTAGGACTTCACATTCTTCTATCAATATAGGGGTGAAAGAAGCCGAAATTGAGTTATGATAAATCATGGCCAGACCTCCTCCTTTTTTGTGGCATCTATTTAATGTATAGCATTGGTAGTTGTGAGGTGTTGCTTTGACCAGGTCAGGTCCAGAAGCAACATCCGTCAAGGATTCTGTTATGAATGCGACCAAAATCCCTTCATCTTCGATAAGGGAAGCGCATTCCTGACTGTGTTTGACCAATGATCTAGCATTTAATAGGGCAAGTTTCCGAGCGGAATGAGAACCATCAGCTAGGGTTATTAAATTCTGTGCCTGTGTGGTCTTTATATGTTTTATCAGAAGTTCTGGCAACCAAGAGTTACAGCCTAGACAGAGCTCTTTCTCCTGAGGATGTATAACATCCATACAGAATTTATGACATTTTCCCTCTGAAAAAACAGGATTAAGGCATTTTAGGGATTCACTAGAGTAATAGCTAGTGTCCCTATCTCTCATGGTTCGACCAGGGGGGCTGGCGCTGCGCGCGTAACCAGCGCGGACGGGCGCAGACGGCTTGCCTTTGGCGCGCCAACGGCGCGCCCTCTGCACGCGCACGCACCTGCGCTCCCTTTAGTGATGTCTGGGGCATGAGGCCTAGTCCGCTAACCTTACCCTCCCAAGATGTATGCCCCCTGCCTGGAAGCCCTGCGACGCAAATGCGTCAACCTCCCAAGAGCGAGGAGCGGGTAAGGGTACTGTGGTGCAGAGTATTTTTAAAACCCAAAATAATGCCACAGTTTTTATAAAAACAATGTGCACCTTGAGCTCCCACTTTAAAACAGTAAAATTGATTCTTAAAAAAAAGCCCCCCTCACAATTTGTGCAAATATACGCAATGTACGTGCAAAATAGGCAAATGTAGAACGAAAATATATTCAGATATGGACAGTGATAGCAGCAGTTCTAACCGTTATATTGCGAGAAGATCCAATCTGTCGGACCCCACCTACGTCACTCCCAGCTCAAGCCTCAGGAGGACTCCTGCACAAGTATCCTCAACTAAGGGGAATATACCAAAGAGAGTTACACAAGGAGGCAGCAGTAGAGGGAGCCAAACAAAGATGTTCAACACGAACACTCCAGTAGACAATCACACAAACAGACAATGCACAAGGACCATCCAGCAAAGGGGGCTAAACAATGGACTGCCACTAACCAGATTGAAACAGAGACGCTATACAAAAAAACACCACAAGCGGAAGCCAAAGAAAGAGGTGTTGTACAAAGAGCCTTCGGTAGGCTCAGATAGCTGTTACACAATGAGCAGGAAGATAAATAAAGGGAGTTATAAAAAAACAGTTGTAGAGGGAAAGTATTATGCAAGGAATCCTCATTTAAAGGAGCAACACAAAGAGACATACAGGGAACTTCCACAAGCAGGAGCTCCACACACGAAAGCACATACAGAACTGACCCTTGAACGAGACACTTCCAAGACCATGAACAACTGTCCCCCTCTCCTTCAAGATGCTGTGTGGATTTACGGATACCTTTCGTCGTGCCCGCTTCAGAGATGTTTTAAGGAATGAGCATGGGCCAGGGCCCCCACCTTCAAAAGTGAGTGGGCAAGATAAAATTGTTGCCATAATAATAATTTTGCTCATAAAAGCCAGCTTCTTTTTCTAATTGTGTAGGCTTAATAGACCACCAGGGCCATATTTAATAAGGGATTGCACCGGGGCGAAGTAAAGCAAGGTGGGGCAAAGCAGCACTAAAACTTGCAAGGGCATTTACTTTTCAGTACAAAGGACAGTTTGCACTGGAAAGGTCCCCCTTTCTCATTGCATATAGTTTTGTGTGCCACTTTGCATCAAGGGGTCTTTACTTGAGTGTTACAAGGGGGAATAATGCAAGCACTCATATATTTCGACAGAAAGCCTAATCCATTAAGAAAACCTGACCGGGCTTTGCACCAAAAAATAAAACCTTGACTCAGGCGCTAAAAAGAGAAAATGTTTTCAAAACTTCAGACTGTACAGAGCACACAATGTGTGGAATGTTTAAGAATGTGTCTAGAAATGAGACTTGGTACTGGCAGGGCATGCTTCCAGTGCAAATCCTATGCTACCCAGCACAGACACACCTTTGCAAAGGTTGTGTGTGACATTAGGCAGCTTGTTTGAGCTCCATCGCTGCTTTCTATTCCTTGTGCAATGCAGTAAAGCAACCTTGCTTGCTGTGCGGCTGTGCAGTAAAAAGTTATAAATATGTTCTGTAGAGTGCATGCCTGCTCTGCCCAGCCCTAACCCGCACACATTGTCTCTTAGCCTATCCATATGTACTTCTCTGTGTATCTACATCCTCGATATCTCTTACTATCTACCTCACCTTTCTCAATAAACCTCACTCAACTTAATCTTTCTCTACCTCTCTCTCATGACCTCACCCTTTTCTGTAGCACTCCCTGTGCCTACATCTATATGCATCACTCTCATTTCCTTTCTCTATTTCAACTCTTTCTATCTCATCCATCTCTCTGTACTTCCTTGATCTTTTTCCATCTGACCTCTCTGTAGCTCTCATCCATTTACTTAACCTATCACACAACCTGATCACCATCTTTACCACGCCTTTCTCCATGACTGTTTTACCTTTCTACCTCTTCCTCAGCCCTTCCTCTACCTCACCACTCCTCTTCACCTCTCTACTACCACACCTCTCTTTTTTTCAGCACCCAACCTCTCAATTTCCCTCGCAATTAGTTTGCTACTTCACTTTTCAACCTCCTCTTACTCTTGCTCTGCCCCTAGTCCATTTCCTTCACCTAAGTAAATATCTTACTCCTTTCTGGCTACCTCCACTTCTCTACCTGTACCCAGTCATTAATTCCTTTATCTCGGTCTCTTTCTCACACAAACATGTATTTATCACTAGACCTCCTTCTTCATTTCAATTCACCCCTTCAATTCAACTATTTATTTCTGGATAAATCTCTCTAACTCACTATCTCTCCCTCTCACAACTCTCTACCTCTGTAAAAAACATCATCTCTCTTTCTCTTCTTCATGTATGTCTCGCAACTTCCTCTTTTTGCAGTACACCACATTTCTCTTTCTGCCCTTCGCCCCTTTCTCTCTTCCCCAGTACTCTCTTTACCTGACACATTTTTCTATACGAGCTATTTTTATCTCTCTACCTTTCATCTCTTCGATTTTCCTCAATTGTGTCTGTCTAACTTTTGTTGCATCTACCTCTGTCTAATTCACATCTTTTCCTACATTAGTTTCCTCACTAGTTCACCTCTTGCAGTACTCTACTCCTTTGCCTCTCTCAACATTTCCTTTTACCTATCTCCATACATAGGCTAGACATAATTTTCTCTGATAATATTTGGCAGTCTTTTACAGAGACATTACCGCTTACATGGTCTGATCATTTTGCAGTTATGTTTAAAATAAAAACTGCAGTCAAACTCTCTAAGACTCCAACCTTTCTTTTCATGAGGAAGAGTCGCCCATGGCATAAAATCAGCTCCCCCCCCTTTGGAAGAAATTCTTGTGGTCTCCTTGCCTATATTCATTAATAATCTTGACCAAGCCACAACTGATTATCATTCCTGGCTAGGTCTGGCTATCAGTCAGTAAGCCCCCGAAAAAAAGTTGCATCTAATAGGAGAGCCACGCCATTGCAACCTTGGTTTTCGGATAAACTAACAGATTCTAAACAGCTCTGTCATAGACAGGAGCGCAGATGGAGGCAGAACTACGATCCAACGGAAAAAGAGTTTTATAAACAGAAAATTAATGAATACAAAGCCTTGATTTGTAAAAAAAAAAAAAACTGCCTATTTTACGCAAAAAATAAAAACATCAAAACATTCCACCAAAGAGTTATTCACAATTGTAAAAAAACGTGCAAATATGGAGGATACCAACAAGGTCAATAGAAACCAATCCCTGTGTAACACCATAGCATCCATCTGTCAGTCGAAGGTTGCAGATATTTATAATATCTTCACAGCAAAGACTCAACAGGCCCCTCCATCTCCTGAGGTGTTTTGTCCGGGGGCTGAACCAGAGAGATCATCTTGGAGCCAAGATGGAAACGGCAGCTCTCATACAGATCTAGAACTTTTTTCTTAATTTCTGGCTTTGATGGCTGATCAAGTTCTGGACGTTCTCCAATCGATAAAATCTGGCTCCCCCCTGGACCCCTGTCAGATTATGCAGTTAGCCCCTAAAATAATATCTAGCCAGTTGGAAACATTTTTTATGAAATGTTTAGCTACTGCTATTTCCTGTAGGTGTGAAAAATATCCTCAATTCTGCCATTACTTAAGAAATCCAATCTGAGTCCTTTAGACCCCAACAATTATTGGTCAATATCACGCCTCCCTTTCCAACCAAGATTGTCGAGAAGGCACTAAATAAAAAACTGACATTATTTCTCGAATCTAATCACCTCCTGGACCCATTACAATTTAGTTTCAGGGGTGAACATAGTGCTGAATCAGCCTTGATTGTTGCCTCAGAAGAGCTGAGAGCCACCTTAAATAAAGGAAGTATTGCACCCTTGATCCTGCTGGATCTCTCGGCTGCATTTGATATGGTCGATCCTGTCATATTGATTGACCGTCTCCACTCCTGAGGCATCAGGGGAACTGCAATTTCTCTTCTGAAATCATTTTCATCAGAGAAAGAATAATTTGTGACTATGGGTGGCTTTTCTCCCAGTTCATCATCTGTGCCATGTGGGGTAAATCAGGGCTCGGCCATAAGCTCTACTCTTTTCAATCTTTATGTTACCCCTTTGGCTAGACTCATCAAAACGTTTGGGTTCTTGGTGGTGAGTTATGCAGATAATACCCAGATCGTAGTCTCAGTATCCAGGAAACCATAGGACTCGGCAAGCAGATTCCATAGTTGCATGTTGCAGATCAGCAATTGGATGTCCAATAATTGTTTAAAACTGAGCTCTGGGAAAACTGAAGAACTCCTGCTGGGCAACAATACTTCTTTTTGGTCTCCAGCTTGGTGGCCACAGGAATTATGAACCTTTCCAACACTGGTCTCTAGAGTAAAAAAGGTAGGGATCGATTTTGATGACAAACTGTCATTTGAAAAGCATATCAATGCTGTTACCTTTTCATCTTTCTTTGTCTTAAAGATCTCGAGGAAGGAGGAAGGTCTTTCCGTATATTCCTCAAGATTTTCAGAAATTGGTTGTCACCACCCTTGTGCCCTCGAAACTGGACTATTGTAATGCCTTATACATCAACATGCAGCAGACTCTTTTAAACAAACAACAAGTCCTAGGGAATGCTGCTGCGCATATGTTACTTTGGATTCCCAAGCATAAATCAGCATTGAAGGCCTTGGTCCAGCTTCATTGGCTACCTATCCGGAAGTGCAGTGACTTCAAAGCGTTATGTATTGCTTTTAAAGCTTTGAATGGCTCAGGTCAAAACTATCTAAAACAGAAGTTCACTTGGTACCGTCCCTCTAGAACTCTGCGATCCTCTTCAGCCTACAATGTGCTCATCCCTAAATTCAATAGAGCCCATTAGGGCGGCAGAGGTTATGCGGTGGGATTCCATCCCACCCATTACAGCTGTAGAAAAGCACAAGCCTTTTTTCATTTAGGAAAGCTTTGAACACATGGCATTTTAATCAATAGGCTTCTCTCAATCTGCTTGGTCTTGAATTTTTTCCTGTTTTTCTCCTTTTGCTTTTCCTTCCGTTGCTAGCAGCACCAAGAAGCCTTCGGTATTAGCGTGCTATACAAAATAATTTTTCATTTTGTTTTTTTCATTTCATTTTATCTCTCTTGACCTCTCTAGCACACATTAAAACTTTACATTTTTTTCCAATTCTCTTTCTCTACCTACATCTTCCTGTCTACCTCTCTTTATCTTTCATTCAGACTACCTTACATTTCTCTATTTACTTTACTTATCTCCCTACCTCACAAATCTTTCTAAATCATTTCGATTCCAACTTCCTGCTCTTTCTACTTCATGTCTCTAGCTAAAATGTTGTCTTTATGTATCTGTCCTTCTCTTTATCCTGACCATGCCATTTCTCTTACACAGCAGGGCCACAGGTACATGTCTAGCCAGAGGAGTGCACACAAATATTAAATGTTAACCAATGGAATGGGTAAAATCCTCAAAGCAGCACTTTGATTTTCACTGCTGCACCAGTGCCAGGGAATATATTTGTGATTACAAATAATTAGCAACTAAAGCTACAAATTCAAGCGCTATGTGCATATGTTTTATTTTAATATTTTGGACTAGTCCTCTAAATATCAAATAAGTTCCCCAAAGCATGTTTTTACTACAATTGGAGTAACAAGCTGCTTTTAAGCATAATTCCACATAAAAGGTTGTTGTTGCAAGTAAAAAAGAAATCTAGATCCAAACCCAAAAAGTAATGGCATTATCAATGCTTGCTGAAGCTTTCTTTTAGTATTATTTAGCTGGCTAACATCAGCAGGTTGATTTTTCAGTTGTTTTTGCGTGCCCCTGTTTTTGACGTTTGATCAAATAATTCAAAATTATTTGGCATCAAGCGGGCTTCAATGAGGTGAAAGGTGTAATAAATTCTAAATTGTTCCAAACAGGGTACCCAAAATATATCTGGCCCGGGGCCCCACAAATCCTTAGGATGTCTGTGGTCAGCTTTTAATCTTACCATCATAGGGAGGTGTGCCTGTGAATACAACCTAAGATAAAAGTCAGTTGATGATTTTTCCGTTTTTTCTCTTTTTTGAAAAAAACAAAAGACGTGATCTAATTCTTTGCCAAAATATTAATTTTCTGTCTTTCCCTCTTAGAATACCACTATAAATAGACATCTGTTATAGCAATAAAATACAATAGGCCAAAATATGGCAACTCTGATCCATAGTCGCATCTAATAAAATGGTTTGCCGTTTCTGTGAGATTACTGGTAGGTAATTTAGCATCACTTCCCTTGAAGGTTGTAAAGAAATTAGGTCCAGATGTAAAAGTATTTTTATGGTCACAAACACTCCAATTTGGACTTTGCAATGACAAAAATATTCTTCTAATTTACCAATTCCATTTTAGGAATCAATAAACTTTTACTGACTCCTAAAATGAGGTTGTGACCACATCCCAATTCAGTATTTAGAAGGGGTGTGTTGTAAGTGTCCTTTTCAAATACCAAATAGGTATGAAATGTATCAATGTTTTGCAACCAATATCTGGTAGTAAAACACTGAAAACGTACAGACTCCTGAGATAGGGTCATAACTCATTCGCAAAAGAGAATGGGTACCATTGGGACCCATTCCCCTTTGTGAATTTTAAGAGAAAGTTTGTTGGGCAGAATGTAGTGGTCTGGGAAACCACTGCCAACTCTCAAACATACGTTTCCGAAAAACAAAGCTCTTTTTTTTATCTCACAAAACTGCATTTCCTTTGCAGGAAATGGGCTGCATTTAAATAACGTTTACTTTATTTAAAGACGTTCCTAAACATGGTGTCTGCTGATCTCTATATCCCACTATCCTTGGCTACCAATTGGAATGAGTTGCAATTTGTGACCGATCATAAACTATTTATGATCAGGATATCATCTTTCTTGCAGAGACCTGGCTGAAGCCCGCCTCCGCACCGGACATCACCATCAAATTTCATGACTACGTGCTGGTCATTAGTAAGTAGATGAGTAATAACTGCTTAAAACTAAATTACGATAAAAAAGAAGTCCTTCTTTTTGGCAATAATACTTCCTTCTGGTCCCCTTCCTGGTGGCCCGATTAATTAGGATTCATGCCTACTCCTGTTAGGAAAGCTAAAAACCTGGGTGTCCAAATGGACAGCAAACTCACCTTTGCTGACTACTTAAACTCAGTGATGGCCTCCACCTTCTTTACATGGAGGATGATTACAAAGATTTTGAATTTCATCCCCTACGAGTCTCAAAAAACAGTTATGACCTCCCTTGTCCTGTTAGAAATGGAATATTGTAATGGACTGTACCTTAATTTACAGCAGAAAGTTCTTAACAAGCCACAACTGTTACAAAACGATGCAGCCAGACTTTTGTCGGGCACTCCCAAATTCAGATCAGTTAAATCTGAAATTCAAAAACTTCACCGGATCAAATTCAAAGCTCTGTGTACAGCCTTTAAGGCATTACACAACATTGATCCCTCCCACCTTAGGCAGACGTTTACTTGGTATGTTCCCAACAAAACGGTTGGTTCCCTGGGGGCCAAAACACTGGACTTTCCAAAATTTAAAAGAGCTAACTGGGGTGGGTTAAGTTTTACTATCTGCACAGCCAGGCAATGGAGTGAGCTTCTTCACTCCATTTGTTCTGCCTCCCACCTGCTCACCTTAGAATAAAGAGCTGAAAGCTTGGCTGTTAACATCTAGTTCCACTCTCATTTCAGGCGTTTCTGTCCATTACTTTGACCTAGCGCCAGGACACCTTTGGATAACCGTGTGCTTTGCAAGTTCACTTAACATCAACATCGCATCCCGAAAGGATACAAGATAACACACCAGGACTGAAACAACAAAAAATGAGGGGGAATTGCCATAATCCACAAGGACACCATCCACTGCACAACCTTCTCAGATGACTCAACCCCAATAATGGAGCATTTCAAATTCCAACTTCAAACAGACGGAAAGCACCATCAGAGGCACTCTCGCCTACAGACCACCAGGACACACCCAAGCTTCTACAATGCCATCCCTGACCTTATAGCCGCGATCGCCATCGACTCCGAGAACTACATCTTACTTGGGTTTCTTAACTTCCACCTCAACGACCCCAGTGACACCAACACAACCGGCCTCAAGCAACTTGTCGCTGATCCAACCCACATAGTAGGACACATGCTCAACCACATTTTATGTCCAGCAACAGAGTCAAGTACAACCATGGCTCCTAGCTCACCTGGACCAACCACTACTGCATCAACATCACCACTGCAGGACCTACCAGCACAGGCACTATGGCCTTCAGCTCCACACACAAAAACTGGAAAAAGATATCAGAAGACCAGTGGAACAACGCGCTTAACTCTCACCTCCCAACAACAGACAACCCAGAACAGGCTGCAAAGAACTTTACAGAATGGGCAGACACAATCGTCCCTGCTAAGCCCGCCAAATCTAAAGGACCTGCCAGAAGAGCCAGCTGGTTTACTGCAGAGCTGAGATCCACTAAATGCAACTGTCGGCAACTAGAAAGGAAGTGGCGCACCAGCAAAGAGACAGGAGACCACACCACCTTCATGACAGCACTCAACCAGTACCACCGCCTCCTGAAAGAAACAAAGAACGCCCTAGCAGACCACATAGAAGCCAGCACAAATCACAGCAAAAGATTCTTCACCATCGCGAAGGAGTTCTCCAACCCCGCTGCTTCCAAAAACATCACCCTCTCCCAAGGACTATGTGACACCCTGCGGACGTCTTCCATGACAGCATCTCAGCCATCTATGAAAACTTCAAACCCTAACCCCCCTGGCGCTGACAGCATCAGCCTGCTTATACCCATGAACACAAACCCTGTACACCTGTTCACCAATTGGGACCCTCTCACAACTCAAGCCACAATCTCCATCATGTACTCCTTGCACTCTGGAGCACCCATGGGCCCCTGCCCCCACGACATCCTCAAGCTCGGGAGCAAGATGATTGGCAAAGAGCTCAAGAAAGTCCTGAGCACCTTTATCACCTCCTTCCCTGAGGATTGGAAACACGCTGAAGTGAGGCATGGAAGAAACCATCTGCCAAACCAGAGGAACCAAATAACTACTGGCCCATCTCACTGCCCTCCTCTCCAGCGAAGGTTCTTGAGAAGGTAATCAACCAGCAACTCACCCAACACCTGAAACACATCAACCTCCTGGGCCCCTCTCAACCTGGATTCCGAGCCAACCACAGCGCAGAGACAGCCCTGAGCGTAATCAACAATGACATTGGGGCCCCTTGGACCATGGCGAAAAGGCAGCCCTCTTCATCCTTGACCTATCAGCCACCTTCAACCCTGTCTTTCATCACATCTTTATCAACACACTCCACCACATCGGAATTCAAGGAGACGTCCCCAAATGGGTTGCCTTATATCTCACAGGAAGAACCCAGAGGATCCTTCTCCCACCATTCACCTCGGGACCCAAGAAGATCGTCTCTAGCATCCCCTAAAGATCGTCCGTTAGCCCCACCCTCTTCAACACATACATGAACCACCTGGCCAACTCTGTCAGATTGCACGGACTCTTGCTGTCAGAACACCCCTCCACCACCAGAGCCAACTTACACAGATGTATGATGAACGCTATTGATTGGCTGAATGACAACTGTCTAAAGCTCAACGTGGAAAAGACGGAAGTCCTCATGTTTGGGAACAACTCCTCACCATGGACCGACACATGGTGGCCTGCTGAACATGGCCCATTCCCCACACCGACAGACCACACCCGCAGACCTTGGCATCATCTTGGACAGCAAGCTTTCTATGAAGAAACAGGTAAATGCAGTCTCATCCGTCTGCTTCCACATCCTACGCATGCTCCACAAGATCCTCAGGTGGTCCCAGTCAACACCATTAGAGCCGTCACACAGGCCTTCGTCATCAGCTGGCAGGACTACCGAAACACGCGCTATGTAGAAATCACCAAACACCTCCTGGAGAGATGACAAACTATACAAAACTCAGCAGAAAGACTCATCCTTGACCTCCCCAGACGGATCCACATCACACCACACCTCAAGAAGCTACTCTGGCTCCTGATCCAGAAGAGATGCCAGTTCAAGATTTTGACCCACGCATACAAAGCTCTGTGCAACGAGGGATCAGCATATACCAACAAACAAGTGACATTCCACCAACCAACCAGACACCTACGATCCTAAGCAGACACCCCCCCAGATCCGCCTAAGCAACAGTGGAGGATGCTCCTTCTCACACCTGGCAGCCAAAGCTTGGAACGACCTTCCCCTGCACATCAGGACAGCCTCATCACTCAGGAAAGAACTTAAGACTTGGCTGTTTGAATGAACAGACCACGACAGACCAGCTAGCAACTACAGCACCTTGAGACCCTAACGGGTGATTTACAGCTTTTTATAAATCTATGATTGATTGATTCAAAATCAGAATTTAACGAATCAACCTATTAGTACATAGGTCAGTTCGTATAATGTTTTACTGATCGCAAAAATACTAATCACAGTTTTTTGCAATTGGCATTTAGTACATTGGGTCCTTAGTTGTTTCCACATTGGTGCATGAGCATACCTCACTGCAATTAAAAGCTCTGTGACAAGACTTTCTAAATATTGGCGGTGGTATGGAATTTACCAATTCCTCACGGGGAAAGGGAAGGCCACCCCAACAATGTAAAGTGAAATAAGGAACGAAAGAGAACTCTCTCCCTCTCTTTCACTGTTGAGAAAAGATGTCAAAAGCAAAACAAATATTCTACTTGCCATAATCCTAAACAAAAAAGACATGCTGGAGAATCGTCCCACCGCACCCACCACAGTTACTCATGTCTATATGACAAAAAGGAACACCATAGCACTCAACGCGTAATCACAAAAAACAAGTTAAGATTCAAACAGTAAGGACCTGTGTTCAATATAGAGCACGCATCTTTTGTCTTGACTTGACTAATATTTGCTGCTTACATCCTTTTGCATCTCGATCATCTCGAGCATCACATGGCCAACCTGTGGAAGTGCTTCTCTGAAACAGAATATACACCTGCTGTGACTTGTTTACCATATTCTCCCAGCGTCAGGAATCCTAATACCATTTAAGCCTTGAAAACGTCACAGCGTGACGAAACGTGTGTCAGCTGTCATTAATATATTTGGAAACTGAAGCACATGAATTTGTGAAACAAGAATGTACTGAAGAATAACTAAACTAGCTTTTCTGCATTAAAGTAAACTTTCTACTCAACGCAGGTCCTTACTGTTTGGATCTTAACTTGTTTCGTGTGATTACGCACTGAGTGTTATGGTTTTTCATTTTGGTTTATTGACTCGTTGGGTCTTTGGTCCAATGTGAACTCACACCTTTGGTAGTAAGGTGTGGGTTTACCTCAAAAGCATCATCCTCCAAAAACATTTTTGTGCATTTATGGATTACTGTATGCCGGCTACAATTTGTACTTTAGGATGAGGTGCGATTTTAGCCCCCTAACTACCCTTTTTGTTATATATGTTACTCCTGTGTATATCTAACCTTGTTTAGCTTTGTCAAATATTGGTTCCCACCTACCTCTTCTGGGAGGTCACCATGTACATCCCATATGTGCCTTGCATTGCTCTCCTACTCCCAGGAGTTCAGAAGCTTCATTAGAATTTACCACGATGAAAAGTTTGAATGCTGTTGTCCCTGACCCACCAATATCAAATATTCTGAAAAGGCTGATGTTTGCCAGCTTACCTCGCCCTCTGCCAATTCGGTAGCGCCGACGGCCTTCATCAGCACTGACACTGAGCCGGCTGGCCCGGTGATGTAAGACGCTCCGGTGTCGATGGCTACAGAACAGCCTTCTCTGCAGAAGAGAAGCTCTGCACCAATGGAGATCCTGTAGGGAGTGTTATTAAGGGACACAAATTACCATAGGGACTCTAGGGCATGAGAGAGAACTATTAAAGTAGAAACAGCCTGTTGGCAAGGGAGAAGATAGAATTATGAGAGTCATCCAGTATGCGATGGATATACAAATCTAACTACAGAAATTCGAAGGAAGAGTCTCCTTCCAGTGCTGGGAACTACAAGATGCAATTCGACTATTAGCCACAAATGTCGCCACTGCTGTTTGGCTGTCCAAAATAGAGATTGGGTGCCTCTTGCTTCTACGGCAGTTCAGAGATAGAGGTAAGAAGCCCCTTCTGTTACCAGTAGATCAAAAACAGAGATAAGGAGTACCCTGCTAATTCCAATTTACTAAGTCTCCATGTAGTAATGCTAGTCCAATGACAAGAATAAGAAGCACCTGGTTACTATGAGTAGTTCACGGACTAAGAGAGGTAAGCAGTCTCCTACTACTGTGAGCCCAAGAATGGAGATCAGAAGTCCCCTGCTACTTTTGGTAGCCCAAAGTAAGACAAAAGGATTTCCGGCTCCTACTGACAGTCCAGGGCCAAAGATATGAAATCACCTGATACTTTGGCAGCACAAGAACAGAGGTAATGAGTCCCTTGCTACTATTGGCAGCACACGTACAAAGATAAGGAGTCCACTGTAACTTCTGGCATCCAGAGGGCAGAGATATGGTCCCCCTGCTAGTATGGTAATACTGGCAGCTGAAAGACTTGCTGTTACTACTGTATGGAGATTAGAAGTCCCCTGATACTACTGATATTAGCAGAGGCGATGACAAGCCTCTGCTAATACAGACTGTCAAGGAAGACTACTACAGACAACTGAGGGCCATATTTATAAAAAGTTAATGCAATACAATGCAGCAAGCAACCTTGCTGCGCTGCATGACACAGAAAAGGCAGGAATACGCCATATTTATGATTATAGGGTGCACTCCTGTCCTTTCCTAGAGCTGACGCACTTTTGGCTGCCTAGCTCCAACTCAGACACCCTTGGATCATGTTACAAGGGTGCCTGTGTAGCAGGCAGGACCGTTATTTTGTGCAGGAAAGAATACCTTCCTGCACAAAAACAATCCTCCATGGAATTTTCCTCTTTCATAGTGTGCAGCACACTTAGAAAGAGCACACACCAAGTAGAAATAAAAATATTTCTGCTTGTTGTGCTTCTGGTGGGGATGGATATAATTCTAACACATTCCCAGGTCGACCAATGTTGTAAAATCTAAGGATGTGTCAGAATCCATGTGTGGATGTGTGGGAGCACCCAAGCTCCACCCATGGTATGCCTCCCTGCTGCAGAGTAATGCAAGGCAGCACAATTCGCTGGTGGCCTTGCGTGCCTTGATAAATCTCATTTAGGTTTTATGTCACTCTTGCGTACCCTTGCGTGGAACAAGGGTGACGCAAAGCCTTGATAAATATGTCCCGGAGTTGGGAAGGGAGCAAATCCCCAGCTTCTGAGGAAGGGAGACGCATGGAGGACCCCTTTCCTAGATGCAATCAAAGTGAGGGAAGGGAAGGCTCACATGGAAAGAGGGAGAGAGAAATGAATGCACAGACTAGGCGTGTGAACCAGTGGGCACTTAAGCTCATCCTCACTCACCCTTTCATGCTGATTTGCCAATAGTCACTCTTGATGAGGTCCATGTACTGGAAGCTTCCAGTGTAGTAGTGGGGGTCGGATCCTCCCAGCACAATTTCTCCACCGGTGCTTAGATGCGTGTCCCTGGAGGAGGCAAGTGACAAACCCAGAGTAAGTTAAACCTTCTTATACATGCATAGAAGCACAAGAGAGACCATAAGACACAGCTCGGACAAGCCCAGAGCCGCTAGTACAGCTTCTATTGGTGACACAGGTCTAGACTGCCACAAGAGTGTGGGAGGAGTGACAGGAGGAACAGTGAGGCAGGGGAGAAATTAAGAGTGAAGCAATAAAATTGCCAGGTTCATGCCATTCTACCAATAGGTATCACTTCCTGTGAATCTGAAGAGTACAGGCATCTGGGGGCTGACCCAATTATAATTTTCTTAAGAGCTGCATTAAGTATCTCGTTCATCAGCTTTTTCTTCTCTCCTTCCCTCCATCCAGCAGGCCAAGCACCCACCCCTCCATCTTTCTTCTATTGATCCATTCATTGATTTTTCCATCTGCCATTCTGTCTCTCCGCTTTTATCTTCATCCATCATTTGCCAAGATTCTTCCATTTATTTATTCGTCCATCTATCCTTCCATTTGTGTTTTTTTTCCACTAGCCATTCATCCATAAATCTTCATATAACTGTCTACACTAACATTCCAAAACCTTATCCTACATATTCCTAAAGCCTGCCTCTTCAGATTACGGTTCCTACATTCCAGAAGAAGGGGATTGAATACACCTAGGGCCAGTTCTGTATAAGTCCCTTTTCAACCACACCAGGAGGTGCACTTCAGGAATCCATATACTTAAGTTCTGAGGAGTCACCATTTTTATGGTTCGTCGCTTGTGACTGCCCTCACTCATGGGAACTCTTTGCATAGTACTATCTGTTGCTACCTCTCCCCCCTTGGGACAGTAGAGGAACCGCCCTGGAAAAGATGAACCCCACAGAGGGGATTAACAGTGGGTCCGACTGCTCGTGCTGCGAAGACCACTACTGGGTCTCTGCACATGCGGGTCAATGGCCCCAACCTTCCCTGGGGGTATACACAACAGGAAACAGTTTGGAGCCCTTACCTGGAATCCATGTGGAGACGAGCTATCTGCTTAGGCATGGAGGGCAGGAGAAACGTTGAACGATTACCGGCAGAGATGGTCTCCTAACCCCACCCAACCCCTTTGTGGACGAATGCAATACTGTGCCCCTAAAGACTATTACCCCACACAGACTGCCTGCATCCATTGGGGACGTAGATGCTGAAGGCCCCTTGAACCCCGTTTGTCCTGTTGTGCCCGCTGCACAAGTTCCGGGTGACTCGTGCTGCCAGGAACTCGGGCAGGTCCTTGTGCAAGCATGTCAGTGGCAATCCCAGCATGGAGCAGCTGACTACGCATATCCCTATGCTGCCTCCCGCTGCAGCTTGGTGGCGCTTCGGAACCCACTCCTGATAATCTATCGCGCCACCCTATGAAGCACAATGGGACAAGGGACCCCCAAATAATGCCCAAACAAAAATACATATGTTTACAGCCACCCCACCCACTGCCACCAAATCCGACGGTGGTGATGATATCTCCACACCGAAGTCCTACCCTCCAGATGCTTCAGAAACACTAAGAGTCATTCAAGCCTCTCGATCGGCACTGGGAATCAATATTGGTGAATCGGAGTAGATGTTCTCCTCTTGCGACAGGGCCTACACAACGTTGCAGACTGGATAACAGATGCAGAAGGGAGGATCTCTCACTTGGAAGCCTCCATCATGACCCTCAAGATGGAGGTGGCCGGCCTGATGACAGAATCCCACATCTTGGAGAACCACACAGATTATACAAAAAACCAGGCCAGGTGGAACAACTTGAGATTCATTGGGTTTTCTAAAGAGGTAAAAGGGGCATCTATGGAGTACTTCCTGGAACAATGGATTTCGTCCTGGAAGAATGGCTAACATCCTGCTTTGTTATCGAGAGTTGAGAAGGCCCACAGATCACTGATGGTGAAACCACCCCTGGGTGCTACTCCTCGTCCTCTGATCACCAAAATACTACAGAGACAGGGACAACATTCTTCATGCTGCCAGGGAGAAGGAGGTGGTGCGCTTCCAATCCACTAAGACCCTTGTCTTCCCTGACCACACTTGACTTGTTAAACGACAACAGAAATTGTTTAAGCAAAAACTGAGAGCATTGCATATTACATAAATGCTCCTTTTCCGAGCAAGGTTTAGAGTCATTTATGCCTCCAAATATCGCTTCTTTGATACTCCCATGGCGGCTTGGGATTGGATGACGGACCCTGCGTGATAACCCTCCGCCACCTTGGGGCACGACGCCATGTCCTAGAGACTGCAACAAACATAAGGGGTCAGTAGAAGGAGAACCCATGCAGATGTCTCTTCGGCATCCTCTGCCATGGGGACAGATAACCGTGAACATAGGTGCTCGTGTGGGGCCGCCGATGCCACGTGCCTCCCACGGTAGGATGGCCCTCCACACGACGGCCCTTCTACTTCGTGGACCACGACTGAGCGTCCAACCGATTGAACCACATAGGAGACCCTTTTAATGATAAAACTTGTTTCGCCAGCAGCCCCTTATCCTACCTAAGGACCCAATCACCGGAGGGCTGACCTGGATAGATGACCCCCAGTAATGTCACACACTTGTAGGTTCTGGTCTTGTTTGGGCGAAAGATGTTTCTTGGGTGGAAGCGTAGGGTGGGGGAATTTGAGGGGACTGTTACAGGAGGATTTGGCCCTGTTTTAAAAAATATATTTTTTTATTAAACATTTGTCATATGTTATACAATACAGAGGAATCAGGTACAATACATTCTTTGAAGGTAACAATAGATAATCGTTAATTTCGGAGCGCTGTGGGTTTGGATTATGGGGTGGATGGATCGTCTGGGTCAATGCTAATCGGAGGGTTGCAAATGTGTGCTTGATAGAAGTTCCATGGGTTCCAAAGTTTTGACCACTTCTTGGGGCAGCCGCGGGCTGTGTAAACTGTCTTTTCTCTAAACATACATCAGTCTAGGTCCTCTTTCCAAGCATCTACTTTAGGTGGCTGTGCTGCTCCCCACATTCGTGCTATGTTCATTTTCGCCAGCATGAGCCCCAGTGTGACCCATTGCATGTGGTGACAATTCAAATCTGTAGGCTACCAGACGTTTAAGAGGCATCTACGTGCATCAGGGTGTATGACATTCGTGAGTACCTCACTCAAAATGTTGTGGATCTTGCGCAAGTAGGATTGTATGTATTCGCACTCCCGTAATATGTGTAGAAATGTTCCTTCCTGGCCAAATTGCCCCCTACAGTCTCCGCTGTCGGTCCTACCCATGCGTACCAGACTAGACCCTGTGACATAAATTCTATGGAGGATTTTGAGTTGAACTAGCCGAAATCTGGCCGAGATCGCTACTACTCTTGGTGAGGACACTGCTTCCTGCCAGTCCTCGTCATCTAATTTGATGCCATCTCTCACCCATTTCTCGCATAGTGGTTTAAGGAGGTCCGTCATATTGTTGATCAGTTTTCTATAGGTCAGTGAGATAGCTGTCTCAGGTAAGTGGCCGTCTAACAATCTGTCTTCCAAGTGAGAGGGTTCCGGAGGGGAGGAGCCTTTTGGGAAGTAGGATTTTAGTGCATGACGGATTTGAGTATATCTTAAGCATTCTGAGTCAGCCAACTCATGTTGCTGCTGCAAGGACGCAAATGATTTTACGTCGCCCTTCTCCCACATGTCTTTGATCTGTGAGATCCCAATGAGGTCTCATTTATTGAATCCCTTCATTTTCCATAAGTCGCCCAGTAGTGCGGAGTCCCATAAAAGGGCAGCCAGAGTGAGATTTTGCTCCCAACCCATATTCTTTTTAACGACGTGCCAAATTCGGACCGAGTAGTCGATTAGTCCAGTCAAAGGGTATCGTTTGGGTTTGGAATAAAGTGCCCTATTGTAATTTCCTCCCAGTAGAGTCTATTTGTCCATGGCATAGCCGGGATCATCTGGTCGACCATAGGTGCCCTGATTAATGGCTGCCAGGTGTTCTGCCCAGTAATATCTATGGTATCTGGGAGGCTAATCCCCCCATCGTACCAATTGAGTGTGAGCTTGGTAAACGCTATGCGAGGTTTCATGTCCCATAACAGGTCTCTTTGAAGTTTTCTGGTGGGACTGGGTCAAGGGTGTTCTGTAGTGCGTACAGAAATCGGGGCAGCGACATTATCTTAAAGAGGGTCGCTTTGCCCAGTAATGAGAGCGGGAGGGGTTTCCAGCTGGTTATGTCACGCTTGAGTCTCTGTAGCGATGGGATAAGGTTTTGAGTAAAGCGAAGCTTGGGGTGGATTTGGCCCTGTTGGCCGCAGTGCATTAATAGTGCAAGCCAAAGGTTCCAACACATTTGTATCATATTCTGAAATGCGCAATTGCAGAGGGTTGCTTACCACCCGAGGCCCACCCTGGTGCTTCCCTGGGAGACCCTGGTTCCTGGGATTCACCCTCCACACGTTTAATAACCCACACCATGGCGCTGCCTAAAATTATGACATGAAATGTTAATGGCCTCAATTACAGCATTACATGTGGCACAGGACTGAGATTCGCAAAACACCAGTAACTGGATATCCTCCTATTACAGGAAACACATATTTTGGGCACTCAATGCCCTTTCCTGTCTTAATATGGCTTTGAAAGAATATACCACACTGGTGACACTAAGGGCTTTCAGGAGGGTGGTCATCCTAATCCATAAACGTGTGCCTATGGTGGTCTGCCGTACTGCGTCGGACATACAGGGTGTTGTAGTGGTGGAGGGAAGAAATGCAGGCTGGGTTTACAATCTGGTTTGTGTGTATGTCCCTACCCAGTTGCATGGAAACACCCTTGATGTAGTTAAAGCTGCATTACTGGAGCTCTCACACAGCATTACAGTGGTATACCTCAACACACGACTTAATCTACAACAATGTCAAGTGGAGGAACTAGAAGCACATATTACACATGTGGAAGAGGGATCAGGTGAGGAAGAAACTGAATTTCGACAGGTGGAATTGACAGGGCATTTTGATGAGGCAAGATCTTGCTGGATCGCATCCCAAAGCAGGGTCTATGGGTGGGGAGATAAATTGACTAAACTCCTCTATTGGTTAGCCACACATAGAACATTGTTGAGAGTAATACCATATGTTGTGGATCTGGCCTGTGGGAAGGTTCCAAAAGTCTGAGCAAGAGCATCCGTGTTTGGGGAATACCATCACTTCCCCTATACGAAGTGGGTGAGGACCCCACAAGAGTTCACAGCTCTATTGATAGCGGACCTACCACTACCTACTATAGTGCTCCCTAAAAGAGCTGACCTAGAACAACTGATTACTCTGAAAGAGATAAATGAGGCTTTCTCCGCTATGAAATCCGGCAAAACTCAGGGCCCTGTTGGGTACTCAATCGAATACTACTAGAAACTCTTAAGGTACCTCCTCACCCTACTGCTAGGCTCTACACAATGAGGCTATAGTCAAGGTCCACTTTTCCAGATGAGCTAAACGTAGCAACCACAGTGGTCCTACACAAACACGGGTGCCCCCCTGAGGAATGGGCGTCCTATTGCCCAATCCCACTTCTCAACTGGGAACTCAAATTAGATGCCAAGGTTCTAGCTAACAGACTTCTCAAAGTCATACACAAACTGATTCACTTGGACCAATGTCCTTTATGCCTCAACATAGTACACAGCACTTTATCCGCAGGGTACAGGCAGTAATGGCGTATCGACAGCAGCTCCAGCATCCCAACACCTTTCTCCACATTGATTTTGAAATGGGTTTTGACTCCCTTGACTGGGAATTTCTTTGGGACATCCTGATATGATTTGGTTTTGGGTCTCGCTTTGTGTCGTAGGTGCAGACACTATATGTTTACCTGACTGCACAAGTAGTGGTTAATGGGGTACTATCACAGGTGGTTCTGATACAGCGTGGCACCAGATAAGGATGTCCCGCCTCCACTTCTTTTCGCCTTGCGACCCCTGATTACTCCCAAATGACGTCCATGCCCACATCCCTGATTTGCAGGGGCTTGCGTTACACCCCTGAATTAATTCTGTTTGGTTAACAACAGGCATCGGTTACCAGCAGGGCGATAGCAAGGGGAACCAAAAACAGCCCTGGCACAGATTCTTAAACAAGCCTTGATCCCTTTATCTCCTCGTGTAATCTTTCAATCGCTCTCTTTCCATCCATCCATTCCCTCTCTCTCCTCCCTTCTTCCTCTCTGATCAGTTTCTCTCTCTTACACCTCCCCCTCGCTTTCAGCCTCCCTCGTGGCACTACTGAAAGCAACAAAGGTAATAGGAGTGGTCTTCTGTGCTGAAACTGGCCTCCAGCCCACATGAGAGATGCCCGCTGGAATAAAAGGTCTGTCCAGTCCTAGTTACAGCATCAGGAACAAGTAACTAACAAAAAAAGACAGAATAATCATCGACAGTTGCCTTGTTGACACCAGAATCAATGTCTTGGCATACTGTCTGCAACATGTTTCACAAAGTGATGACTTGGGTGGTAGAACGACCTGCAAGTGTGCCCAGGAATATTCATGCGTTGCACCAGTACCATGAAGGGAAGCTGTGGCAGTTAGAAGGGAAAATGTTAGAGCCAGTACCAGCTCTAAGCACAAAGGCAGCAGGGAGTCGAAGCAGAACAAGTTACCGCACGGAGCCCAGGGACACAGGGTGGTGTGTTAGTGAGGTGACAGCTGGGCTTAGTTTGTTAGATCTTCTTACTTCGAGCTTCTGAAAAGAGAGAAAAATCAAATACAAGAATCACCACCTCCATCCTGCCTGAAGCTCTTCTGTTATTCCAGTCCCGGGGTTCACGCACAGAGCTGCCAAAACACACACACCCTGTCTGGAGCACCCCTTGTTGTTTCAGTACTACCTTACATTCTCCCTCATCCCCATACACCACACTCCAGACTCCAGACCTGCAGCACCTCCTGCTTTTGCAGTGCTGCCTTACAAACGAGCTCTTAAAAGCTTGAGTCGGGCTCGAGCCAGGTTGCCCTGCTCTGGCTCGAGGTCCTCATACACCCTGGAGCCCCACACGATCCGATACCATTTGAGTGATTAGAAAAAATGAATGCGTCCTTGTGTAATGCTAGTGGTGCTCATGTAAAGTGCTTCAATACCTTCCAGTCGAGTTTGCGGTATATAAAACTGCAAAAAAGGAAGAAAAAAGAAACACAGCATTGGGCTAAAACTATAAAACACGAATTCAATGTCGTTTAGCATGTCTGTCTAAAAGATAGTGCAGCCATGTTGGTGTTTTTAGGTCGAGCCTGGGCAGCTCTGTGAGGCATGCTGTAATCTAGACTGTGCCTTGAAGCACCTCCCATCTTTTCCATTTGTTCCTGTTCCTGCCTTTCATAAAGGCATGCTTTTGTTTGGTCAGCATGCTTAATTAGTACCGCCTTTTGGTGTACCGGACCCTCTCAGCAGACATCCCCTGCTACATGTGGTCTTACACTTTTTATTAATTTAGCTTCCTTCCTGACAATGGTGACCATGCACCTTTCTTTTCTTTTGCACAGCTCGCCATTTTCAACTTGTGAAACATCTGTTTATTTTTGCAGCGCGCCATGCTGCACTTTAAATTTAACAATGGGTGTTTACTACTTTATATCATTGGAATCAGTTTTTTTGTGGGCACCTCTGCTGGAGCAGGGTTTTCTATTTAAACTCAAACTTCAGTTTATATTTTTATTTGTCATAATTAAAATTACTAATGATTAATTAGTAAGTACTAAGTTTGTCGAGTTTTTTATTAATCAACCTTACTAATGAAAGAACTATATGTGGGAATGCAATTGCATGGCTAAATTAATAAGTGAACTAAGTTGGTGAGCAAATTAATTAAATAAGTGTGGCTTATGTAATATTTGTTATGTGTTTGCGCTCTAAATTAATATGCATTAATGTTTTTTTTTATGTCGCAAATGGCTAGATAAAAACATACACATAAGGGTATTAGTGGGAATTAACACTGTATAATCAATACAATGTAGTAATGATGTTTTGTGTTTCATTAAATTAAGTTGTCCATTGTGGCCTGTTAAAAAAATGGCCGACATCTACAGCCTGCATTTGAGTAGATGAAATATGAAGAGAGGCCTCGCTGAATGTGACCTCGGCCTCTGTCTGAACTAAAAGTTATGAAAAAGATGACAACTCTGGGATGGTCGCCAATTATCCTTGGTAGAGAACATTTGTCACAAATGAACATTTTTGATAAACTTGCGGTGGCTTCACTGCGAGTGATACAATTTCGGAGAAGAGCATCCATGGATGTTGCAAACTAGATTTTGACTTCCTATTTCCGTGTTTTTATTTTTGAGATATCCGAGAGCGGAGATTTTTCTAATGTTGCAAGCTAACATCCTTTCCTGCTCAACGGACGTTTAAAGCTTTGTTTGTAACTTTTAGTATGTTAATTTTTAGTATAAATATTACTAGACTAGAGAGGGTCTGCGCGCCACTTCTTCCTGAACTTATGCTCAAGAGGATCGATGCTGACTGACGGCAACTCGAGAGACTTTAATTCTTTGCCGAGAGACCTGATCTGATTTAAGGAACAACATTTAGCCAGAATAGGTAAATATGAGAATAATGATTTTGCAATTGAATGGATTTCATATGAACTAATTTAGAAAAAACATTCTTGTTTGAATTTCAGTGTCGGGTGGTTATTTCTTTGTCATTTTATTGAGATCTCAAATGTGTTTAAAATCGTTTAAATCATGACTCAAGACAATTCAATTTGGTTGCATTGACCTCCAATTAGGTGCAGATTGATTTCGGAGTTCTCTCTTATATTCAGTGTGGTTAGAGTAATAGAATGAATGTTGGTGTAATGGGCCCCACCAGCGTATGATGAGTGTATGTGCGTATGACTGTGGAATTACTCTGTCTGTGGAAGTAGGGAGAATTTATAAGCTCTGATCTGCAGCAGTTTCCTGGTAGCAGTATGATGGTTTTGATTATTGTCTTGATCTGATAAATTGCTTGTACATAGGCTTTTTGGATTTATTGATTGATGTTGATATATGTACTAACACTAAATGTTGAAGTCGTCGTATTGAGTTATATGTAGTGTGTATGGCTTCTGGGAAGTAGGGAGTCGGTGACGGTTCCGTAGTAGGGCAGAGGGAAGTGAGTGCTGCTCTCGGGAAAGACGGGATTGTTGGCCCTGTACGAATGCAGGGAAAAGCGTGTGACAATTGAAGTTGCGCGTCGCATTGTCTGGGTTCGATTCAGTGACATCGTCGTGTGTTACTACTAGAGACATATTTTCGGTATAAGAGAAGTGTGTATGGTTGCGAAGGTTATCTGTGAAGTTCTGGTCTTAGGTATCAGGGATCCTTTTGGGATTGCCGTTAACACTTATCACTGGGAAGGTAATAGGTATTCGCTGAGCTTGTTTGGAGGATTGAGCAGAGGTAAGCGCTGCTTGGTTAACGTGTGTTATAATTCTGTAGCAGGACAGATTGTTCGCTGTTCTCGGGAAAGACAGGATTCTGTGTGAGTGTGCTACAATTTCTGGTGTGAAAGTGCGTGAATGTATGAGCATTTAGTTGATTGTAAAACTCTTAGGAGCATTCCGGGAGGAAACAGTTAATGGATGCATGTTAGAAGGGCAGAGTAGAGGGATGTGCTACTGTGTCAACGAAAGTAACAATTCCGTGGTAGAGCAGAGGTAAGCGCTGTTCTAGGGAGAAGCGGGATTCTCGTGGGAAAGGTCTTTACTATTCTGTGGTTAGCGGAGCAGACAATGGAGATGTTTATATGTTGTAACTAATAGATTTGTAGAATCTGAAACAAAGTCTACCGAGAAGATTTTGTAAAGGAGGGGTAGACGAGTGACAGGAGACAGGAGTAGAAGCAACTGCAGCGACTACTGACGTCAGAAAAGATCGCGCTGTGATTGGACAGTGTGTTAGAACAGTGCTCGCGCTGTGATTGGTGCGTTGGTGTGAGCCGCGCAGGGATAGGAAGAAGTACAGGGTGACGTAGACGCTCCGGGATTGGTGCGTTAGTGTGAGTCGCGCTATTATTGGACAAAAGATCATACAGTTGTAGAAAGGACTAGAGGGTTGTGGTAAACGCAAAAATGTATTACCAAACAGAGGAAAAGAAAAAGAAATCCTTGTTTAGTAAAATTAAAAAATGGTTTGACAAGGATAAGGATATAATAACTAGAGAAGGTGAGTTACTACCTCCGACAAGAACCCCTGCATCCTTCATGGTTGCGAAATATGGGTATCATACTTGTATTTGGTTAGACAATTGGACTAAATATACTAGAGAAGATGGTGTTCTAGCATTCCCGGAACATGGTTCATTTAATCTGGCCGTGTTGAGAAATTTACGGGAGAGAATGATGAGACTAGAGCCCAGACCAAGGCCGACACAGTTCGAGGCATTGGTAGAATGGGAAGATGAGGTGCATGAGCGAGAAAAGCAGAGGAGTGGAGGTAATTATAGGTACATTTTTGGAAGGAAATATGATCGTGAAACTCATCATGATCGAATGAGGAGATGGCGAGATGATAGTATGTCAGAGGGACTATATCCTATGAGAACTGTTGAGGAAACAGAAGGGAGGAAAGGTGCGGAAAAGGTACATGATGCAGAATTGAGAAGGTATGGGGCTAATGAATATGAGGATGAAGTCTTGGATGACATGATCTACAAGAGACCACCTCCATATAGACAGGAACCAGAAGTGAGAACACCAGTTGCTACCCCAATGAGAGATACTTTGCAAATCATTAAAACAGAAGTTGTGACACCTGATCTGAAAAGTAGTAGCTCTTTCGCGGGAAGGGAAAGAGAGAAAGAGCGAGAGAGAGAAAGAGAGAATGGAATTGAGGATGAAAAACAAGAGAATTAGCAAGAACCACATCTGAGTTGACAGAGAAAATAAGGGAATTAACAAAGAATCTAGAAGCTGTTACAGTGCCTGTAACCATAGGTCCGGTTATGCCTATTTTTGGTAAGCAAAGAATGGGTGAAAGTGGTTTAACAGTTCCATATGTAGGAAATGGATTAGTTAATTCTCCGGGAGAGTCAGGATTGAGGACGGGAGAGAATCAGTTGAGACATACTATATGTGGTGGAGAGTTAAATGTACAGCCTGATTCAGGATTGAATACTGGTTGTGTGGAAAGAAATGTTATGATGGGAGGATCAATTTTGGAACCACAGAGGATGGCAGAACAAGTGAGTACAGGGAAAAAATCTACAGAAATAACGGCTGAGGATTTGAATGATTGGTTGAAAGTTCTCCAAAAGAAGGACAAAGATTCTCAGGCAATTGATGTAGCTAGGTTGCGTATAGAACTGGAAGAGCTTATAGCGGGAACAATTCCTACAGAAATGTTAAATCATCATGATGGAGAGTTGTTATTCATGTGCAAGAGTATCACATAGAGGGCTAAGAATACACATGACAGGTTAAAAGGAATAGCGAGTGAAATGGGAATTAACATGGACAAGGTGAAAGCTTTACAGAAGCCTTACAGAGTGGATTTTTCGGATAAAGACATTGAGAATCTAAATGATGTTGGCCGAACAGGGCAGATTAAGGAAATGATTTCCTTATTGCGAAAATGGGGAGATGTGGAAAAGTGGAAGGATAGATGGTATAAGAAAAGAGAATATACAGTGGACAGGACTTACTCAGCATTCCCTATGAGAGAAAAAGAAAAAACAGTGGGTGCTTATCCTATGAGAGAGATTCCTGGAGGAGGATATGTACATGTCCCATGGACTAGGCAGGATATTTTGTCATTTACAAATGATTTCCCTCGATTGAGAGAAAAGCCCGTCGAGTGGTATAGGCAGGTAGACAGGTTTGTGAAATTGTCAAAAGTGCTGTGGATTGACCTGAATAGTCTGTTTGATATAATTGTTCCAGCAGACTTGTGGGCAGAGTGTAAAATAGTCATAGATTGGCCCACTAAAGAATACCCGAGAGATCAAAGAACAGGAGCTCCAGACCCGGAGGTTATGAAAAAATATGAGCAGGTTATTGTGTTCCTGAAGAATAAGGTACCCCCTAAAGAGACAGATTGGGTTAAGATAGATCGAACACATCAGGAAGCAAAAGAATCAGTTCATGCTTTTTATGAAAGGTTAATACTGGCTTTTAAACAGTTCAGTGGAGATGAACATCTGGGTGATAAGGATTTGAGTCATTTTGTATACAGATTTGTATATGGCTTGAGACCCGAAATCAGTGAAATGATACGTGAGCACACAGTTGATTGGCAGAGTAAGAAGATTGATGAGATCTTGAGACATGCGAAGTACTTCAGTGACGAGATTGAGGCGAAACAAAGAAAGCTGAAGGAAAAAGCGATGTGGGCACAGGTGAAGGTTGCAGAAAGACAAGAAGCACAGCTGGTTGAACAAGCAAATAATCCAGGAAATAGGCCTAGATATGGTACAGGAAAAGGAAAGGGGAACATCGAAGAGGCGAAAAAGAAGTTTCCGTGCCACAACTGCGGAAAATTAGGGCACTGGAGATCCGAGTGTACGAATCCACCGTTAGTGAATAATGACAATCAATCCTTGAATCAACAGGTGCAGAACGAGGGGTGTAATCATCAGCAGCAACAGCAGAAGGTTGTCAAGCAGCAGAATCAAGAGCCAAAACCGCCCTTGCCGCAGAACAGAGGATCCCAGAAATACAATCAAGACTCGGGATTCTACAATGATGAACAGGTAAACAAACAGAGACGTACAAATCCAGTACAACAATACTGGCTAAAGAATGAGGGGAGTGAGTCTGAAGGGGACTACTGACGGTGCCGAAGAGAGGAGGAAGAGTGCATACTTGGAGCAACTCTAGAAATAGACCAGGCAGGACCATTTGTAGATGGGAAAATAAATGGGGAAAGTGTTACTTTTTTAGTAGACACAGGAGCGACGAGATCAACTGTCAGGTCAGCAGATATAAGAAATCTTCCTCTCTCGGACGAAGCAATCCAAGTGGTTGGTGTGTCTAATACACAGATTAGGACTCGTCTTACTGAACCAGTAAGGGTAAGGATAGGGAAATTTTCAGATATGCACAGGTTCGTAGTGTGTGACACTAGTCCAGTGAACTTGTTAGGTAGGGATTTGTTGTGTAAAATGAATTGCACAATTTTATGTACTCCAGATGGAATAGCCTTTGAGACACCGGATGAGGATGTCTTATACAGAGTAACTCTAGATAATAGAGAAAATGAGATTGTTGGAACATATGCTGTATTTAATCCAGATGACCTGCCTCAAGAATTGAGAAACACAGTAAAAGCAGCAGTTTGGGATTTTACTGGAGAAGATGTGGGATTGATGAATAATGTAGATCCAGTAAAAATTACAGTAAAAGAGGGAATCTCTTATCCCAATATCCCACAATACAGACTGACACCAGAGATAATTGAAGGAATAACACCTATAATTGATACAATGATTCAGCAGGGTGTTTTGAGAGAGTTACTGAGTAGCCCATGTAATTCACCTATAATGGGACTGAAGAAACCTAATGGGAAGTTCAGAATAGTACAAGATTTGAGAAAAGTTAACAAAATTGTGGTATCATGCTGTCCCATTGTGCCAAATCCATCAGTGATTTTGTATCAGATTCCTCATGATGCTGAATGGTACACAGTAATTGATTTGTGCCATGCTTTCTTTTCAATTCCATTGCATCATGATAGCCAGCCGATTTTTGCATTTCGGTTTGGACAGCGTATTTTGGCATGGTGCCGAATCCCACAGGGGTATACAGAGAGCCCTTCAATATTCAATCAGTTGCTGAAGAAATCTTTGGAGAGTCTGACTATGTACTAGTACAATATATCGATGACCTACTTGTGGCATCGAAGACACGTGAAGCATGTGAAGTAGATACCATAGCTTTATTGAATCATCTGGCTGATGGAGCAATTTTGCAAGAAAGAAGTACATTATCTTGGTCACAATATTGAAAAAGGTCTAAGAAAAGTGACCATGGACAGGATCAAATGTATCAGAGGAATGAGAGCCCCAATGACCCAGAGAGAAGTGAGAATGTTTCTGGGAATGGTAGGTTATTGTCGTCAGTGGATAAGTAACTTTTCCCTGATAGCAAAGCCACTGATTAAATTGACTAAAAGTGAAGTGAAAGACCCATTGGAATTGAATGCAGAACAAATGGCAGCATTCGAAGAATTAAAGAACAGATTATGTGAAGCTCCTGCTCTAGGAATGCCAGACTATGAGAAGGAGTTTGAGCTGTACTGTAGTGAGAGGAATGGATGTGCACTTTCAGTGTTAATCCAGAAACATGGACGTCTGAGGAGGCCAATTGCATACTTCTCATCAACACTTGACCCAGTAGCTGTGGGTTTACCAGGTTGCCTGAAAGCAGAAGCTGCTACATGCAGAAGCTTGGAACAGAGTGAGGGTATAATAATGGGATATCCTGTACGGGTATTCGTACCTCATGATGTGGCAATTCTTTTGACAAGAAGCAGAACTCAATATATGTCACATAGTCGGTTGACTAAATATGAGAAAATCATTCTGGGAGCATCAAATGTGACTCTTGAGAGATGTGTGAATGTGAATCCAGCAACACTTTTGCCAGACGCTGAAAATGTGAGTGTGAGTGTGAGAGATGATGTTGATCATGATTGCTTGGATGTGCTTGATTACTGTACAAAACCAAGCCCAGACATAAGAGATCTGCCACTGCCTGAGAGTGATCATGTGCTGTTTGTGGATGGATCATGTCTGAGAACAGAAGAAGGTGTGCTGAGTGCTGCGTATGCGGTGTGTAAAGTTTCAGAAGTTATGGAAGCTTCACCTTTGAAAGGAGTTAAATCTGCTCAAGTAGCGGAATTGGTGGCACTGACAAAAGCTTGCAAGATTGGAAGAAATGTGAGAGTGACTGTAATGACTGATAGTCAGTACGGATTTGGGGTTGTTCATGACTTTGGCCAGCTTTGGCTACAGAGAAGTTTCCTGACCTCAAGTGGAACTCCTATAAAGAATGCTGAAGTGATTGGAGGCGATACAGCTGCCTAAAGAACTAGCAGTTGTAAAATGTGCTGCTCATGGACAGGGTAATGATTTTGTTACTCTCGGTAACCGGTTTGCAAATGACATAGCACAGTATTGTGCAAAGAACAATCATTCTATTAACAGGGGAAAGGAGAAAGAAATGTCTTTTTGTTCTGTGATGTTTACTAATGTACTGGAAACATGGGATGAGGTGAGGCAGTTGCAGGATGAAGCAGGAGATGAGGAAATGAGAGATTGGATCAAAGCAGGTTGTGCACCACGAGAAAAAGATCATGTTTGGATCTATAGGGATGGAAGACCAGTCATGCCAAATGCTATGTTGTCAACAATGGCAAGAATGTATCATGGCCAGGGACACCTGGGGAGGGATGCTATGATTAGATCCTTTAAACAGACCTGGTACAATGCAAAGTTCAGGCTGATAGCAGAGAGCATCTGTCAAAGATGTTTGATTTGTCAGCAATTCAATACTGGAAAGAAAACAGTGGTGAGCCTAGGAACAATAGGCAGAGAAGGAGGTCCTTTTACCAGAATGCAAATAGATTTCATTGAAATGCCCCAAGTCAATAGATTGAGGTATGTTCTAGTGGTAGTCTGTTTATTCTCAAGGTGGGTGGAAGCATATCCAACTAGGAGAAATGATGGAATAACAGTGGCCAAGTTGCTGTTAAGAGAGTTGATTCCTAGGTACGGGTTCCCAGTGACAATTGAGTCAGACAGAGGAGGACACTTCTACAATGAGCTCATGAGTTTAATTTGTGAAGCATTGAGTATACAGCAGAAGCTACATTGTGCATACAGGCCAGAGGCTTCTGGCGTTGTTGAGCAGATGAACGGTACAATCAAAAACAGAATTGGCAGGATGTGCTTAGCCACTGGAATGAAATGGCCTGATGTCTTGCCTCTAGTGCTGATGACTATTAGATCTACTCCAGACAGAACTACGGGGTTGAGTCCACATGAAATATTAATGGGACGTGCAATGAGACATGCATTCGTGCCTGTCAACAAGCTGATGACTATAACTGATGACATGATTTTGGATTACTGTAAAGGCCTGGCTGACGCATGTTCATTCTGTGTTTCACCAGGTTGGAGAAGACGCCACCACACTTGAAAAGAAGGCAGCCCATGATCTGAGCCCAGGGGACTGGGTGAGAATAAAAGTGCACAGAAGAAGAAATTGCTTGGTTCCAAGGTGGGGAAGGCCAAGACAAGTCATTCTGACTACGACGACTGCTGTGAAGTGTGCTGGAGTGAAGAACTGGATTCATGCAAGTCATACTCTGAGAGTTCCAAACCCAAAGGATGGGACTGGAAAAGAGTACTTTGAAGAGTCAGATTCCAGTGATGATGCAGACACTGAAACAGTGAGAAGAAAAAAGAATCCTGAAAGGGGGGAAAAAGAGTCAGAAAGAGAGTCGGGTGATTCTTTTTTCTTAACAGAAGAAGTTTCAAGAGTTTCAAGAGGAACATTGCGAACCTCAGAAGAGAGTTCAGATTCTGGAAAAGTGCCTGAAGTTTTAACAAGCAGTGGAGAAAATAAAGAGAAAGAAAGAAAAGAAAAGAGCGATTCCACAGAGACTCTACTTGAGTCAAATGAAGAGATTGAAATGAATCCATCTGAGATAACTTCTGAAGAAGTAGGGTCAGAAGAAGATAGAGAGGGACAGATTGCGGAAGACCCCCGAGGAGGTGTAGGGAACATTCATGATAAGCTAGGTGAAGGGACAAGTAGACATCAAGAAGATTGCGTGTCGGAGACCCGAGGAGGGACAGTAGTAGGGAAATCTCAATCGGTGGAGAAAAAGACTGTGGAAAAAGAGAGAATTGTTGATGAACAAGAGGCAAATGAGACAGAATCGGATGAGAGTGAGAATGAGATACCAGAGGGTCGAGTTCTGAGAAAGAGAACTTGGATTGGAGAAAGAAACAATAGAGAAGTGAAACAGAAAAGAAGTGTAAAGGGAGATCTTTGGCCTAACAAGATAAAGAGGCTGAGATATCGATTGACACAAGTGAATTCATCGAAAGCTGAACAGGTGAACGAGGTGTCAAGCCAAAATCAAGCAAAAGAAGAAGAACCAAAAGAACCAAAGGAACCAGAAGCGATCAAAAGAATTAGAAAGCCTAACCAGAAGTATAGGTCACCAGAATGGACTATTGTTGCACTGTCTGAAGAAGAAGAAGAGACAGAGAGTCAAGGAAATCCAGAGGGGACCTTACGGAGAGTGGTTGAGGAAGAGAAAACTGTTGGAATCCTGAAAGTTATCTTGTCTGACATTGGAGAAGAGACAGATGTTCAGGATCTGATACAATTTGATGTTGCTGAAGAAGAAGTAAAAAGTGATGAAAATCCAAATTGAGTGAATTGAAGGAGTCACTTGAAGAAGAGTGAAGAAGAAGAAATCTAAAAACAATTAACAGATTTTAACGATCTAGTGTTCCAGAGATTCAGTAGTGGAATAGTAGAGGCTAAGTCAAAAGACACAGTCAAAGTAATAAAATGGCTAACACAGAAAATAATCAAAGTAGATGTACCTTCCTGAAAAGATGGTGCAAAATGTGCTGCTGCTGTACAGGACTATTAATGCTACTATGGAGTGTGCTTGCTTTATTAGTTACTTTTAGAGTTACAATAGACACTTTGGGAAATCATACTGAGAATATGACTAACATAGGGAAGAGTTCACATTGATTAATTAGTAAGTACTAAGTTTGTCGAGTTTTTTATTAATCAACCTTACTAATGAAAGAACTATACGTGGGAATGCAATTGCATGGCTAAATTAATAAGTGAACTAAGTTGGTGAGCAAATTAATTAAATAAGTGTGGCTTATGTAATATTTGTTATGTGTTTGCGCTCTAAATTAATATGCATTAATGTTTTTTTTTATGTCGCAAATGGCTAGATAAATACATACACATAAGGGTATTAGTGGGAATTAACACTGTATAATCAATATAATGTAGTAATGATGTTTTGTTTTTCTTTTAATTAAGTTGTCCATTGTGGCCTGTTAAGAAAATGGCCGACATCTACAGCCTGCATTTGAGTAGATGAAATATGAGGAGAGGCCTCGCTTAATGTGACCTCGGCCTCTGTCTGAACTAAAAGTTATGAAAAAGATGACAACTCTGGGATGGTCGCCAATTATCCTTGGTAGAGAACATTTGTCACAAATGAACATTTTTGATAAACTTGCGGTGGCTTCACTGCGAGTGATACAATTTCGGAGAAGAGCATCCATGGATGTTGCAAACTAGATTTTGACTTCCTATTTCCGTGTTTTTATTTTTGAGATATCCGAGAGCGGAGATTTTTCTAATGTTGCAAGCTAACATCCTTTCCTGCTCAACGGACGTTTAAAGCTTTGTTTGTAACTTTTAGTATGTTAATTTTTAGTATAAATATTACTAGACTAGAGAGGGTCTGCACGCCACTTCTTCCTGAACTTATGCTCAAGAGGATCGATGCTGACTGACCGCAACTCGAGAGACTTTAATTCTTTGCCGAGAGACCTGATCTGATTTAAGGAACAACATTTAGCCAGAATAGGTAAATATGAGAATAATGATTTTGCAATTGAATGGATTTCATATGAACTAATTTAGATAAATCATTCTTGTTTGAATTTCAGTGTTGGGTGGTTATTTCTTTGTCATTTTATTGAGATCTCAAATGTGTTTAAAATGGTTGAAATCATGACTCAAGACAATTCAATTTGGTTGCATTGACCTCCAATTAGGTGCAGATTGATTTAGGAGTTCTCTCTTATATTCAGTGTGGTTAGAGTAATAGAATGAATGTTGGTGTAATGGGCCCCACCAGCGTATGATGAGTGTATCTGCGTATGACTGTGGAATTACTCTGTCTGTGGAAGTAGGGAGAATTTATAAGCTCTGATCTGCAGCACCTCAAGGATAAGGGAGTCATGTCATGACTACACTTCCCAGCTATGTCACAAGGCAAGAAGGAGTTTAGCCAATGAATTTTGCCCATCCCAGAACCAAGCCTCATATCCAATAAATAAACCAGCAAGGGCCAGATAGTATTTAGCAATCTCTCTGCGTCCATTCCCATTTTCAAATATCCACAGATGGACTCATGAATGGCCCGCAGTAGGACTCGCAGGTGTAGGGTACGTTGAATGTTCCTGCAAGAGCACCCTACCATACACCTGATCTTTATCGTTCCGGCACTCACAAGTTCACCGTAGTTGGTAGCATGTTTTCACTGTGATACTCGGGAACACTCAACCAACGAAGCTCATTTATATTCATTGCACAAGCTTTTCTACTGGCATGTTTTTAGAATCCGAGGTCAAGCTCATCCATCTTTTAAACCACTACAGTGACTCATCATCTCGGGCGCCTTTTCAGACAAGGCATATGTTTTCCAAATTAAGAAGTCTTTAAATATAATTAGGACAGGAACGCATACAGACACACTGGGTTAAAAGCACTTAAAAAACTAGTGAGTCAGTTCCATTAATACTATAGCAGCTATGTAACTACTTCCATCACAGTGTGTTACCTTCCAGTGGTGGCTGGCAGGGAACGGGGGTGAAAAAAAATAATTATTAAAAAAAACACTTACCTCTTTAGCTTTCCTTCCGACGAGTCCTGGAACGGAAGGAGGAAGCACACAGGCTCCCCTAAGCCAATCACAACGCTGCAAAGCAGCATTGTGATTGGCCTGAGCGCCGTGGTTCGATGCTCAGACGGGGACTATGAGCCTGTGCATTGCCCCCCACCAGCTTTACAGCCTGGTGGGGAGCATGCAAAGTGCGCGTGCTAAAAGGCAGTACATTTGTGTTGATGTTTTTAGAGTTTTAGCTTAATGCTGCTTTTCACAGCCTGTGAAAACCAACAGTTCTTTTTTGCAGTTTTATATAGTGCGAACTCGACCCAAAGGTATTGGATCCCTTTACAAGAGCACCAGTTACGTGAGAAACGGCGACACATTCATTTTTGGTAGGCACGGGGAGATTAAGGGGCATATAATCAAGGACTGGCGATAACTAACACTAACCTAGCTTAGCGCTAGTTTTTCTATCGCCGTCTATCGCCTGTTTCTTCTGCCCTGTTATCGCTCTATAATCAACACGGTGCTAACAGGCGATAGCTTCCACAAAAAACTGCCGCTAACCACTGTGAGATGGCGATAGGAAAACCGGCAATAGTGGACAGAAACAAGCAATAAGCTCTTACCGATAAAAAAACGCACGCTAAGCCGCAAGTGTGGACTTTGAAAAAATTGCCAATCAGAAAAGATGTACAATAACAGTTAAATGCAGATTTGAGCACCCAGGGCCAAGTGCAGCACACATCAACAACCCCCCTTAAGCCCCCCAACATCCAGGATTACCATGATGAGATCCTGGATGCCCTGCTGGACTTGCACCTGTGACGTCTGTGCAGTACCCGCTGTCTTCTTCGTCGCTGCCTCGGGGGTGGTCCTGGGGGGGGGGTGGCATTGCCAGTGGTTGTTGTTGCCTTCATGGGACCCATAAATTGCATGATCACCACCTCCATGGTGTCTTTGGCTCTTCTGATGGAGCTCTGACCTAGTCTTACCTATGTAGTTCTATTCATCACCAGTTTAAGTCATGTTTTTACCTGGTGTTAAACACCTGGTGCTAACGGGGCTTAGCACGACTTTTCTTGTCGCTTCGCAGGTCCGGGGCATCATTGATAATAGTGTGATGTTGTGTTAGCGACTTTTTCCGTGAAGTTTTGGGAAGGAACGCCTACTTTGCATGTCATTAGTGATAAATATCGCTGGCATGCAAGGCGATAAAAAATCTGGCTGCTATCGCCGAAAAGCTGTCACTAAAGCCTGTTAGCGCCAGCTTGATAATTGCATGATAAAAAAAACGAAAGCGCGATAACTTGCTTGATAATATGCCACTAAGGGATTTGCCCAGAATCTCCGGATGTTGAGCGATATGTAGAATTGAACCTGGTGCCTCTGGCCATAACGCCACATCCTGCTGTCGAATTCTGTTAAAACTTTTTAAAAACTCCAACACGGAGCACTGCCTTTTAGACAGAGGTGCTAAAAGACAGTGCGGTTGTGTTTTTAGAGTTATAACACAATGCTGCTTTTTACTGCTTGAGAAAACAAACAGTTACAATTTTTAAAAAAAACATTTCAGGCGCATTGAAATATGCCTAGACAATGCGTCAGTGCTTGTGCTTCTTGATTCAGGGGGAGGGGCTGGGCTCGGATCATGTTGGGCTCGAGGGTCTGAGGACCCCGGCCAGAGCAGAAGTCAGGCATGTGGCTCGAGCCAGGTTGGAGCTTTTACGGCCTCACCCCCCTCTATTACACACTCGACCTCCTTGATGCACTTGAATAAGATCTGCAGCACCCAGTACGTACCTCTGCTCTTCCAATGAAGAAGGATGTCACAGTTGTATCTTATTAGAGCCCAAGATCTCAGACAGATTTAGGGTGAGACACCGGAGAGCAGGGGTCAGTGTTGGAGAGGAGGCGGATGGGATCCCAGGAAGATTCTCACTCACTCATGTAGTCAAAAAGTCCTCGATTTACTTTGGTTGATGCCAAGTTGGATGCGAGCTTAGCAGTAGCGTAGCCAGTGTCACAGTCCTTAGTGCAAGAAAATGAGACCCTGGCTGCAGTTTGAACTGGAAAATACAACAATAATTAGGGTTTAGGCTGCCCCTCAGGCCTCTGTGCCCCAGTACCACTGTGCCTGCTGCACCCGTGGAAGCTACGCCCCTAATCTCAGACACAAATTCACACAAGGGAAGGTGACTGTGACAAAGTGCCATCTTTCTTGCATGGTATGCCCCCACTTTTTGCTGAATTGCTGAATGTACATTGACTGAGTGTGCCCTGGACTCCTGCCAATCAGGTGCCCAGGGCCTATGTTCCTTCCCTAAAACCCTAAAACCCTAAAACCCAAATTGGCAAACCCTGGCCACATGTCAGCCCCTGGTAAATGGTACCCTAGGTACCAAGGGCCTTGTGACCAGGGAAGGTATCTAAGGGCTGCAGCACTCATTGTGCCACCCTTAGAGGCCCTGTACCCTAACACACACACACTGCCCTTGCAGGCTGAGTGTCTGGGTACAAGACAAAACAAAGAGTCGACATGGCACACATCCCTGTGTGCCATGCCCACCATCTACACTGCCCTGGCATACATCCGCCACCCCTCTAGCTGGGTGCACTATGCCAGTGGTGTGGGCACAGGAGCATGAGCCCTGTGCCCCTACAGTACACAGGTCCATTCCTGGGCACTGTAAGTGCAGTGCTGCCATTTAAGAGTACATGGTGCTGAGAGTTCGTCAAACACGATCTCCCCAGCACCATAATGGCAACACTGAAGACTGAGAAGTTTGGTATCAAACTTCTCAGCACTTTAAACCCGCACTGATGCAATTGTGGGATTTAATGTACAAAACACCACAGAGGGCAGATGCCCCCTGAAACCTAACCTACAATCCACGTCTGGTCTGGGAGGCTGCCTAGGCTGCCACACAGCAGACAGGTTGCTGGACCCTTCGGTAGGAGAGCCCCCATTCTCCTGGGCCTGCAACAATGCACATCCTGGGCGAGGTGCTAGGTCTCCTCCCCCAGGATGGACAGGGGGAAGATTCAAACGCACGCCACCTCTGTGAGCTTCCCCAGGCCACTTGCTGTACCCAGCAAACTGGCCCCAACTGGTTTTCACCCCCACTCTGGCGGGAAGACTGGCCGGAAACCCCAAATAAGGACAGGGGATGTGCCAGCCTGCCAACCCCACCCCTCAGGTGGGGGAGGCAAGGTGAAGCACATCTCCGGGCACTCACCATCTTGAAGATGGGAGGCCCTGACCAATCAGGACTAGGCGACTGCCCCCCTCCCACAGGAGAGTGGCAGGATAGGGGGTGTACCCACCCCAGGGCAGGGACCCATTGGTCCCTGCCCTTTACCTACCTGTAACGCCCCATAATCTAGTTTTGGGCTGGCCTGTGCCGGAGTGAACATAGAACCCGAGGACGTCCCCCCGGCGACTTTGACCCCGAATGCGGCACCCAAGGACTCACTTCAACGCTCCTGACGACGCCTGCAGCCTCAGAACCAGGTACCCCCCCAACTGCGATCAACAGAGGGTAAGATATCCCAACACCAAAAGGCACCCCTACACCCGGCACCCTGCAGCCCCCTGTGCCCAACTCCTGGGTACCTACCTATCCTCCAGCTACCCAACTTACCTCTCGAAGTGGTGGTGGCACCTGAAGAATCTTCGTCCCCAAGCTTGCAGCCTTTGTTCAACCAGGAGCTTTCCCATTAAAATCCATTGAGCGCCCGAAGACTCAAAAGCACCCTGCACCCAGCCGCCCGAGTGGCCCTGGCAGTGTAACCTCTACACCTATCTACTTCCCCATTTGCCCTGAGCAAGTGACCAGGAGCCCTGCTCCCACAGCCGCGTGGCCTGCTAGTCAGCAGCCACCAACCAAGGCCCCCCTGCTTCCCATAGGATAACATTGGGCCTAACTCACTCTGCACCCGGCTTCCCCTGTGCTGCTGAGGGTGTGCCCAGAACCCTAACTCTGCCAGTCGAGTACTTTCCCAAAAGCCGATAACCCAATTTTCCTCCATAGGGTAAAATTGACTGGTTTCTTCTGAAATTTCTTCCAAGTGTGGAGTTTCTAAAACGTAAAATATTCACCTAAAATCAACCGAGTAACGAAAACGAAAATACTCACCTGCTATTAGGAGAGATCCCAGTGCTGGATCTTGGTGCCCAGCACTGACCCTGAAAAATATTCATAACCTTACTTACCATGAACCCAATTTTCTCCCATAGGACATCATTGACTGTTTTTCTGTGAAATTTCTTCGAAGTGTCGATTTTTGCAAACTGCAAATATTCTTTAAAAATCATACCAACTGTGTAAACGTAATTACTTATCTGTTTTAGATAGAGGTCCCAGTACTGAGTCTAGGAGCCCAGAACTGGATTACAAAAGTAACGAGAACATACTTTACCTGCAACTTGAATTTTCTCCCATGGGTTATCATTGACTGTTTTTCTATGAAATTTCTTCTGTCAACTTTTAAAATAGCAAAATATTGCCTAAAAATCACAACAGTAACTAAGTCGACTTTTATCACTTCTTTCTAAGAACTGACCCAGGACTGAATCTAGGATCCAGTCCTGGAGTTACAAAAGTAATCCTGAAAGTAATCTATTGCAAACAACTAAAAACTTCCATTGAGCTCAATGCATTATTGTGTTTGAAACTGTGTTGCCTATTGCAAAAACCTGTAACCAGTATTTACAAAAGTCAATTGCATATTGCAAAAGAATTTACCTAAAGCATCTCATTCTGAGAAAGTATATTTTAATACCTATTGTTGGTTCTAAAATAAAAACAAACATATATTTTTTATATAAACCATTGGCCTAGAGTTCAGTTATTGAGTGTGTGAGACCATTTGCTGACTGAGTGTGTACAACAAATGCTTTACACTGTGGTCTGATACTGCCTTACTGCTCGAACAAGCTACCACTTTAGAGAGTAAGATTATATCTAACTTTAGCCTCTGCCAAACCTCTGGGGACTGTGGACTCTGTACACAGTGTACCTATTTGGGAACAGTATATACAGAGCCACTTTCGCACATTGGTGGATCAGCGGTGGGATACAAACTTGCATTTGTTGCACTACTTAGTTACCATCTGATCACACGACAGAACTCTTAAAATTGCCTTTAGAATTCTGATTGGTCTTTTCCAAAATACTAAAAGTCTTGTCAGGCCCTTGCTTAAGTCCCATTAGAATTTTAGAAAAATAAAAGTCACTATAGTCAGGGTAGAGGGTTAGAATGACTCAAACAAACCCAGCTATTAGTGAAAATAATAACATGGACCTGGTGGAGGAGCTCGAACTCACACCTTACTTACACTTGTCTTTCAAGGAATTGAGGTCCCTATGCAAACTTAAAAGTATACCAATGGGCCTGCATCCAACCAAATTAGGGCTCCAGGAGCTCTTGGCTGAGTATGCTAAGGACCACCTAACTGAACATGGTGATGGCCAGTCAGATGAGGAAAGGGAAGAAGAGGAGGAGGAGAATGACCCCCCCCCCACACACTATTCCCTAGGGAAGAGAGGGCCCCCATACCCTTGAATCCAAGAATTAGCATCTGGGAACCTAGAGTTCACACAGGTGAACCTGGTACCAGAGAGATCACTGGGGAACCCACCAGTGAAGAGGATAGCCTTTTAGCAAGGCTGGCCAAAAGATTGGAGCTAGAGTCCAGGCACCTGGCTCTAGAAAAAGAAAGGAGATAGATGGGTTTAGCACCCATCAATGGTGGCAGCAATAATAAAAACAAGGATAGGGAGGAAACTTCTGATCCTAAAATCCCAAAAGGGATTGTCCCTAAATTTGAGGAAGGTGATGACATCACCAAATGGTTCACAGCCTTTGAGAGGGCTTGTGAAATAAGAAGAGTACAGAAACCTCTCTGGGGGACACTCCTGTGGGAACTGTTCTCTGGTAACTGCAGAGACAGGCTTCTGACCCTCTCTGGGCCAGAGGCAGGATCCTATGACCTCATGAGGAAGACTCTGATTGAGGGATTTGGATTCACTACTGAGTAGTATAGAATTAGATTCAGGGGGGCTCACAAACCCAGACCCAGTCCTGGATTGACTTTGTAGACTTCTCAGTAAAGACAGTGGATGGTTGGTTAGCTGGACATGGTGTGCAGGATTTTACTGGATTGTACACTTTGTTCATGAAGGAACATATATTAAGTAATTGCATCAGCATTTGGTAGACCTATGTCTAATTTCTCCCCAAGAATTGGGAAAGAAGGCAGACCACTGGGTCAAGACTAGGGTGACAAGGACAGCCACTGGGGGTGACCAGAAGAAGGTGGTCACAAAACCTCCCCAGGGGAAAGGTGGTGAGATTCCCCAAGATAAAAAGTCAGAGTCTTTCAAAGGGCCCCAAAAACCTGTTCAGGGGGGTGGGACCCAAACTACTCCATATGTGCCTCAACCCTCTAGGGGGAAGAACTTTGATCCCTTAAAGCCTGGTGTAATAACTGTAAGAGGTCAGGACACCTAACTGTAGATAAATCTTGCCCCCACAACAAAGCCCCTTAGGCACTCAGTACAGCTACTCCTGGGGCAGCAAGTATACAGGTGGGATCAGAAGTGTACCCTGCGCAAATCTGGGAACACACTGAAGCAAGTCTAGTCTCACAGGGGGAAGTGGAGTTTGCCACTGTAGCTGTGTGGCCACCCAACTTAAAGAAATATTTGCAGTACCCCTGGGTGAATGGAACTAGGGTAGAAGCTCTGAGGGATACAGGTGCCAGTGTCACTATGGTGAAAGACACACTGGTTTCCCCTGAGCAATATTTGATTGGGAAGTCTTACCCAGTCACCAATGCTGACAGTATCACCACTAGTCATCCCATGGCCATGGTGACATTAGGCTGGAGGGGGGGGGGGGTTTACTGGCCTGAAACAGGTAGTGGTCTCTCCAAAGTTGCCCGCTGCATGTCTGCTGGGAAATGGTCTGGAAACCTCAGCCTCGGCTGAGGTTGAGCTAAAGGCCCATGCAGCCATGCTGGGCATTCTTGAATTGGAGTGTGTGCAGTGCAAACCAGAGCACAGAGCAAGAGGAAGGGTGAAAGTAGGTCTGGAGCCTTAAATAATGGCCCAACCAACCAAGAGAAAAGGTAAGAAGACTGGGGAACCAGCTTCTGTACAGCAAAACATTCAGGACCCCTCTTCACAGGGAGTGGATTTGGATACCCCTGAGGGAACTGAGCCCATGGAGCTTGACCCTTACCAGGTTGAACTCTTGGGCCCAGGGGGACCCTCTAGGGAAGAGCTGTGCCAGGGTCAGCGAGACTGTCCCACTCTTGAAAGCCTGAGGCAGCAAGCTGTTTCAGAAGCAATGGGAGATGTCAGTGGTACCCACAGAGCTTATTGGGAAGAGGGATTACTGTATGCTGAGGCAAGAAACCCCACTCCTGGAACCACCAGGAGGGTGGTAGTGCCACAGAAGTACAGGGAGTTCCTCCTAACTTTGGCTCATGACATCCCCCTAGCTGGACATCTGGGGCAATCCAAAACTTGGGAAAGGCTAGTTAGTCACTTTTACTGGCCCCAAATGCACCAAAAGGTGAAGGAGTTTGTCAGCTCCTGTGTTACCTGTCAAGCCAGTGGCAAGACAGGTGGCTACCCAAAGGCCCCCCTCATCCCACTACCAGTGGTGGGGGTGCCCTTTGAAAGGGTAGGAGTGGACATTGTGGGTCCACTTGAACCTCCCACAGCCTCAGGGAACATATTTATTCTAGTAGTAGTGGATCATGCTACTAGGTACCCTGAAGCAATTCCACTTAGGACTACTACAGCCCCTGCAGTAGCCAAGGCCCTCCTGGGTGTCTTCACCAGGGTAGGGTTTCCTAAGGAGGTGGTTTCAGACAGAGGTCCCAACTTCATGTCTGCTTACCTGACACACATGTGGAAGGAGTGTAAAGTGCAGAACAAGTTTACTACACCCTACCATCCACAAACCAATGGCCTTGTTGAGAGATTCAATAAGACATTGAAAGGCATGATCATGGGTCTCCCTGAGAAACTCAAAAGGAGATGGGATGTCCTGTTACCATGCCTGCTTTTCGCTTACAGATAAGTACCACAGAAGGGAGTAGGTCTCACCCTTTGAACTTCTTTTTGGTCATCCTATGAGGGGACCACTTTGTCTTGTAAAAGAGGGCTGGGAGAGGCCTCTTCAAGAGCCCAAACAAGACATAGTGGACTATGTGCTTGGCCTAAAGTCCAGAATGGCTGAGTACATGGAGAAAGCATCCAAGAACCTTGAGGCCAGCCAGGAGCTTCAGAAGCACTGGAATGACTAAAAAGCTGCACTGGTTGAATTTCAACCTGGGCAACAGGTGTGGGTTTTGCAGCCAGTGGCACCAAGGGCCCTCCAAGATAGATGGAGTGGCCTTTACCCTATCCTAGAGAGAAAGAGTGAGGTCACCTATTTAGTTGACCTGGGCACTAGCAGGACACCCAAAAGGGTTATCCATGTGAATCGCCTTCAGCTATACAATGACAGGGCTGACATCACCATGCTGATGGTGACTGATGAGGAACAGGAAGCAGAGAGTGAACCTCTCCCTGACCTCTCTCCTACAGCCCACAAGATGGGTCAGTAGATGGTGTGGTCTTTTCAGACACCCTCTCTGCCCAACAGCAGACTGACTGCAAGAAAGTCTTGTAACAGTATGCTAGCCTCTTTTCCCTGACCCTTGGTCTGACAAACTGGCGTACCCATGATGTGAACACTGGTGACAGTGCACCTGTCAAGAACAAAATCTATCGCCAGTCAGACCAAGTCAAGGAAAGCATCAAAGCTGAGGTCAGCAAGATGCTGGAGTTAGGGGTCATTGAACCCTCTTAGAGGCCCTGGGCTAGCCCAGTGGTTATGGTCCCCAAACCTCATCAACAGGGTGGAAAGAGAGAGATGAGGTTCTGTGTGGACTATAGAGGGCTCAACTCTGTCATCAAGACAGAAGCTCACCCTATTCCAAGAGCAGATGAGCTGATAGATAAATTAGAGGCAGCCCAATTCCTCAGTACCTTTGACTTAGCTGCAGGGTACTGGCAGATTGGCATGGCCCCAGGAGCAAAAGAAAAGACAGCATTCTCCACACCTGATGGGCATTATCAGTTTACTGTGATGCCTTTTGGGTTAAAGAATGCCCCTGCCACCTTCCAGAGGTTGGTGAACCATGTCCTGGCTGGGCTGGAGTCCATTAGTGCAGCTTATCTTGATGATATTGCGCTCTTTAGCTCCACCTGGCAGGATCACCTGATCCACCTTGGGAAGGCTTTAGAGGCTCTGCAAAATGCAGGTCTCACTATCAAGGCATCCAAATGCCAGATAGGGCAGGGCACTGTGGTGTACTTGGGCCACCTTGTAGGTGGAGGCCAGGTACAACCCTTACAACCCAAGATCCAGACCATCCTGGACTGGGTAGCTCAAACAACCCAGACCCAAGTCAGGGCATTCCTTGGCTTGACTGGGTACTACAGGAGGTTTGTGAAGGGATATGGGTCCATTGTGACTCCCCTCACAGAACTCACCTCCAAGAAGATGCCCAAGAAGGTTAACTGGACAGTTAGTTGCCAAAAGGCTTTTGACACCCTGAAAGAAGCAATGTGCTCAGCACCATTTCTAAAAGCTCCTGATTATGCCAAGCAGTTCATAGTGCAGACTGATGCCTCTGAGCTAGGGATAGGAGCGGTCCTATCCCAGACCAATGATGAAGGCCAAGACCAACCTGTTGCTTTTATAAGCAGGAGGCTACTCCCCAGAGAGCAGCGTTGGAGTGCCATTGAGAGGGAGGCCCTTGCTGTGGTTTGGTCCCTGAAGAAGCTGAGGCCATACTTGTTTGGTACTCACTTCCTGGTTCAAACTGACCACAGACCTCTCAGATGGCTAATGCAGATGAAAGGGGAAAATCCCAAACTACTTAGATGGTCCATCTCCCTACAGGGAATGGACTTTGAAGTGGAACACAGACCAGGGACTGCCCATGCCAATGCAGATGGACTTTCCAGTTTCTTCCACTTAGAAAATGAAGACTCCATAGGGCAAGGTTAGTCTCATCACCTTTCGTTTGCGGGGGCGGGGGTTGTGTGAGAAAGTGCCATCTTTCTTGCATGGTATGCCCCCACTTTTTGCTGAATTGCTGAATGTACTTTAACTGAGTGTGCCCTGGACTCCTGCCAATCAGGTGCCCAGGGCCTATGTTCCTTCCCTAAACACCTCAAACCCAAAATGACAAACCCTGGCCACATGTCAGCCCCTGGTAAATGGTACCCTAGGTACCAAGGGCCTTGTGACCAGGGAAGGCCTCTAAGGGCTGCAGCACTCATTGTGCCACCCTTAGAGGCCCTGCACCCTAACACACACACACTTCAATCAATCAATCAATCAATCAATCAGTCAATCATTTATATAGCGCACTACTCACCCAGAGGGTCTCAAGGAGCTGGGGGAGGGGGGTCCGCTACTGCTCGAACAGCCAGGTCTTGAGTTGCTTCCTGAAGGCGAGGTGGTCCTGGGTCAGGCGGAGGTGGGTCGGGAGGGAGTTCCATGTCTTGGCGGCGAGGTAGGAGAAGGACCGTCCCCCTGTGGTGGCTCTTCGGATGCGGGGGACGACGGCGAGGGCGTGGCCGGTCGATCGAAGCTGGCGTTTGGGAGCGTAGAAGTTGAGGCGGCTGTTGAGGTATCCTGGGCCTTGGTTTTGTAGGGCTTTGTGTGCGTGGGTGAGGAGTCGGAAGGTGATTCTCTTGTTGACCGGGAGCCAGTGCAGGTCTCTCAGGTGTCCGGAGATGTGGCTGCGACGAGGGATGTCCAGGATGAGTCGTGCTGAGGCGTTCTGGATCCGCTGGAGTCTCTTCTGGAGTTTGGCGGTGGTTCCGGCGTAGAGGGAGTTGCCGTAGTCCAGACAGCTGGTGACGAGGGCCTGGGTGACCGTCTTCCTGGTCTCGGTGGGGATCCACCGGAAGATCTTACGTAGCATGCGCAGGATGTTGAAGCACGACGAGGAGACAGCGTTGACTTGTCTGGTCATGGAGAGGGAGGAGTCCAGGATGAAGCACAGGTTGCGTGCGTGGTCTGTTGGTTTGGGTGCGCTGCCTAAGGCGGGGGGCCACCAGGAGTCGTCCCAGGCGGAGGGTGAGGATCCCAGGATGAGGACGTCCGTCTTGTCCGAGTTCAGTTTCAGGCGGCTGTTCTTCATCCATTCGGCTACCTCTTTCATCCCTTCGTGAAGGTTGGCTCTGGCGGTGGCGGGGTCGTTGGTGAGGGAGAGAATCAGCTGGGTGTCGTCGGCGTAGGAGATGATGTTGAGGTTGTGCTGGCGTGCGATGTCTGCGAGGGGGCTCATGTAGACGTTGAAGAGGGTAGGGCTGAGCGAGGAGCCTTGAGGAACGCCGCAGATGACTTCGGTGGCTTCAGATCTGAACGGGGGGAGGCGGACTCTCTGTGTCCTTCCGGCGAGGAAGGAGGTGATCCACTCCATTGCCTTTTCCTGGATTCCGACGTTGCTGAGTCGCTGCACTAGTGTACGGTGGCAGACAGTGTCGAAGGCCGCGGAGAGGTCTAGGAGGATGAGGGCTGCTGTTTCTCCGTTGTCAAGCAGTGTTCGGATGTCATCGGTGGCTGCGATCAGGGCGGTCTCGGTGCTGTGGTTGGCCCAGAAGCCAGACTACGAGAGGTCGAGGGAACCGTTCGTCTCGAGGAAGGCGGCCAGCTGCTTGTTGACGGTCTTCTCGATGACTTTTGCAGGAAACGGGAGCAGCGAGATGGGGTGGTAGTTCTTGAGGTCGGTGGGGTCGGCTGATGGCTTCTTTAGTAGAGCGGTGTGTACGGCGTGCTTCCAGCTCTCCGGGAAGGTAGCGGTGTCGAAGGAGGTGTTGATGATGTCCCGCAGGTGGGGTGCGATGACAGCATCGGCCTTGTTGAAGACGTGGTGAGGGCAGGGGTCGGTAGGAGATCCGGAGTGGATGGAGTTCATCGTGCGGACGGTGTCTTCGGTGCTGATCGGGGTCCAGGCGCGGAGGGTGGTGGTAGGGGGCGGTGGTTTGGTCGTGGCGTGCGTCGGTTGAGTGCTGAAGCTGTTGTGTATGTCCGCGATCTTGTTGTGGAAGTAGGATGCGAGGGAGTTGCAGAGGTCTTGCGAAGGGGTGATTTCCCTTGCAGGCTGAGTGTCTGGGTACAAGACAAAACAAAGAGTCGACATGGCACACATCCCTGTGTGCCATGCTCACCACCTACACTGCCCTGGCATACAGCCGCCACTCCTCTAGCTTGGTGCCCTATGCGAGTGGTGTGGGCACAGGAGCATGAGCCCTGTGCCCCTACAGTACCCAGGTCCATTCCTGGGTACTGTAAGTGCAGTGCTATCATTTAAGAGTACATGGTGCTGAGAGCTCGTCAAACACGATCTCCCCAGCACCATAATAGCAACACTGAAGACTCAGAAGTTTGGTATCAAACTTCTCAGCAGATTAAACACGCACTGATGCCAGTGTGGGATTTAATGTACAAAACACCACAGAGGGCATCTTAGAGATGCCCCCTGAAACCTAACCTACAATCCACGTCTGGTTTGGGAGGCTGCCACACAGCAGACAGGTTGCTGGACCCCTGGGTAGGAGAGCCCCCGTTCTCCTGGGCCTGCAACAATGCACATCCTGGGAGAGGTGCTAGGTCTCCTCCCCCAGGATGGACAGGGGGAAGCTTCAAAGGCATGCCACCTCTGTGAGCTTCCCCAGGCCACTTGCTGGCCCCCACCGGTTTTCACCCCTACTCTGGTGGGAAGACTGGCCGGAAACCCCAAATAAGGACAGGGGATGTGCCAGCCTGCCAAACCCACCCCTCAGGTGGGGGAGGCGAGGTGAAGCACATCTCCGGGCACTCGCCATCTTGAAGATGGGAGGCCCTGCCCAATCAGGAATAGGCTACTGCCCCCCTCCCACAGGATAGTGGCAGGATAGGGGGTGTACCCACCCCAGGGCAGGGACCCATCGGTCCCTGCCATTTACCTACCTGTAACGCCCCATAATCTAGTATTTAGGGGCACCCTGAGCATTCCTTCCTCAGATTCCAGATTCTGAAAAACTAAGAAGAGCAAGAAGAAAGAAGACCTGCTGTGCAGCTGCTAAGAAGAGGAAGACACCAACTGATTTGGCCCCAGCCCTACTGGCCTGTCGACCCTCGAACATGCTCCTGCTACCTCCCGGCACCTCTTGTGTCCAGCAAACTCACAAACCCCGGAGGACCTGGCTACCTTTTGGCTCTAAGCACCTGGTACTCCCATGAGCAGAGGCTCTGCTCAAAACCAGCTTCTAACCCCTGGCATCAGCCCGGAACCGCGAACCCTGCACACTCTGCACCCGCCAAGCCTGGCCTGTGCTGGAGTGAACAAAGACCCTGAGGACGTCCCCCCGGCGACTGTGACCCCGAATCTGGCACCCAAGGACTCACCTTGACGCTCCTGGCGACGCCTGCAGCCTCTGAACCAGGTACCCCCCCAACCGCGATCAACAGAGGGTAAGATTTAAAAACACCAAAAGGCACCCCTGCACCCGGCGCCCTGCGGCCCCCTGTGCCCAACTCCTGGGTACCTACCTATCCTCCAACTACCCAACTTACCTCTCGAAGTGGTGGTGGCACCTGAAGAATCTTCGTCCACGCGCTTGCAGCCTTTGTTCAACCAGGAGCTTTCCCATTGAAATCCATTGAGCGCCCGAAGGCTCAAAAGCACCCTGCACCCAGCCGCCCGAGTGGCCCCAGCAGTGTAACCTCTACACCTATCTACTTCCCACTTTGCCCTGAGCAACTGACCAGGAGCCCAGCTCCCACAGCCGTGTGGCCTGCTAGTCAGCAGCCACCAACCAAGGCCCCCCTGCCTCCCATAGGATAACATTGGGCCAACTCACTCTGCACCCGGCTGCCCCTGTGCCGCTGAGGGTGTAACAACTGTACTTACCTGACAATGGGAGACCCCTGAGTCTGTGCCCAGAACCTTAATTCTACCAGTCGAGTACTTACCCAAAAGCCGATATCCCAATTTTCCTCCATAGTGTAACATTGACTGGTTTCTTCTGAAATTTCTTCTAAGTGTGGAGTTTCTAAAACGTAAAATATTCACCTAAAATCATCCGAGTAACGAACACGAAAATACGTACCTGCTATTAGGAGAGATCCCAGTGCTGGATATTGGTGCCCAGCACTGACCCTGAAAAATATTCACAACCGTACTTACCATTAACCCAATTTTCTCCCATAGGGAATCATTGACTGTTTTCCTATGAAATTTCTTCTAAGTGTCAACTTTTGAAATAGCTAAATATTGCCTAAAAATCACAACAGTAACTAAGTCGACTTTTATCACTTCATTCTAAGCACTGTCCCAGGACTGAATCTAGGATCCAGTCCTGGAGTTACAAAAGTAATCTTGAAAGTAATCTATTGCAAATAACTTAAAACTTCCATTGAGCTCAATGCATTATTGTGTTTGCAATTGTGTTGCCTATTGCAACAACCTGTAACCAGTATTTACAAAAGTAAATTGCATATTGCAAAAGTATTTACCTAAAGCATTTCATTCTGAGAAAGTATATTTTAATACCTATTGTTGGTTCTAAAATAAAACAAACATATATTTTTTATATAAACCATTGGCCTAGAGTTCAGTTATTGAGTGTGTGAGACCATTTGCTGACTGTGTGTGTACAACAAATGCTTTACACTGTCCTCTGATACTGCCTTACTGCTCGACCAAGCTACCACTTTAGAGAGTAAGGGTATATCTAACTTTAGCCTCTGCCAAACCTCTGGGGACTGTGGACTCTGTACACACTGTACCTATTTGGGAACAGTATATACAGAGCCACTTTCTCACAGTGACCCACAAGAGGACCCGTTTAGATTTATGATCACTGCTGACAGCTCCTGGGATATGAATGTTGCAAATTTTAATCCAGGCAAAGCCAAGTCAACCTTCCAAGGCTAGCTGAGCATCATTAAACTAAGAAATAGTATTATCCCAAGTTATGAGGGTGGTAAGGCGGCTTTCTCAAGCACACGAGTCTCCTGTAAGGCTTGTACTCTCATGAACTAATTTGTGGAATGATCTGATCCGTGTTCTTCTGTTAAACTCTGAAACTGAGTACGGGGTGTGTGTGTGCGTGTGTGTGTGTGTACTCTAGAAGACACTTGTCTGTCAAAGGTATCACCAGAAACCCTTATGCAGAAAGATCCTCTCTGAAGTAACACTGGCATATGGACTTTGCCAATTTTCACAAAAAGGGATTTTTCTATAATGGAACCTTGTACAGAATGGCTGTCTGCTGTGATGTTCTCTTCACCAGCCTGGAATGATGAGAGACTGTAGCTTCTGCACAGCAGGGCCTTTGTAACTCAAACACGAGTGGAGAACGACATCTAAGATAACCTTGCCCCATACAATTATTGGTGCTGCAGAACCTCACGCCCCTAGGAAGGGAGAAAGCACGAAATGTCTGAAGGCTAGTCCTCTGGTGGACAGCACCAGGCAGATGAGGTCCCTAGGAAGAGACACTTTCACTTCCCTAAGGCAGCGCTTTGGACCAGCAGGGCTAGCTTTTAAACAACCCTTGTTCTACCAGAAGCAGGAAGGCGAATTGCCTGCCTGGAGATATCCCTTCTAAAGGGCAGCACACCAGGCTCCAGGTTATGGCATTCAAGAAGGGCTGCAACCATACTGTGAAACACCCTTACTCCCAGGATGAGTTCACAACAGTGATTCACAATCATAGTTTAAGAGGCTAAGAAAATGAAGGGGCTTGAAGTGGGGCAGGATCTGCCCTCCTTTAACATGCCTCTGGGTGGTTATGTCATCGTCCCATATCTAGCGCCACCAGTGCACCCCCACTTCTGACCTATAGCACTCATGGTAGCTCAGGACTGAGAGCCAGGCACAAGTTTGCCAGTGACCATCAAACTTGACTGACCGTACCATTGATTTTCTAGTACTGAACCGATCAGACAGATCTCCCATTACAGCTCACTCCTGAACTGAGTACTCTGGCTATTCCAATGCTTTCTTTCACAAACAGTTCTGCCCATGCTCCTCTCTTACAACAACCCTCTGGAATTGGGGTCCACCCAGAAATTTGACGTGGATTAGTGCATATCAGTATTAGCATGTCATATACACTTTATGGAATCAAGACTGACTCACATGATTGGCTGAAGTTAGTGGGAGGATTTATGGAGAGGACTAGGTGCATACAAATACCTACTCCACCACCTTACACCTATACTGCCGCATTAATTGCACTCCACTTCTTACAGCACTCTGTACATCAACACTTTCCCCCATAGCCTGTCAACTGCACTACTACCACTGTATGCCTACATTGCTGACAAGCATCACCACTGATACCTGCTTCCACACCACCGCCTATGCATCCTCACTGTCAATATGTTACACCTATAACATCACCAGCAATTTACACCTTACTACATATTTACACCACCCACCTCAGAAAACACCCAGGCTTTAATCATACACGTAATCTACACATTACACCAGGCAACCCCATACTTAACCCTACATGTACACCACCACCATAAGCCTACACCAGAAGAAAGCGCATTACATCTACCCCATCCCTTGTTTACATACCACCACACACATATACACCACCACAGTTACCACAGATAACCACATTCAACACCCTATATCACCTATATCCTACACAACCACTTGCACCACTACTTGGATTCTACACCTTACCCTACACTCACATCAACTCTACCTAAATCATCTAAATCATGTACACTACATATATACCAGCTCCATTAATTAACCACAATCTACACCCTACACTAATCAAGACTACCTACTATGAATACAATAGCCTATACTCTACACTGCAAGCAACCCTTCCACCACTCTACAACCCTACACTACTGTCATGACATCCCCTCAGCTGGCACTCACAGACCCTCAGTGCAGCCTACGAGGCCTCATCTACTGGCTCCCAAAGTCCCACCACTGACCTTCAAAAGCCTTCAATCAGCCCTCAAAAAGCCTTGCTGGTCCTCAGTGTCCTTTTGATAGTCATCTTCCACTCATTCCTGAAGTCAAAGAACTGATATACTGGTGCTCAGAGCCCCTCTACCAGGTCTTAGAGACCCTAGCTGGTTATCAGATGTGACCTACCAGCCCTCAGAGCCCCTCCACTGAAATCTTCAGAACTCTTCAACGCGCCTTTACTGACCCTCAGTTCAACACATTGACCCCTAAGAGTTACTCATCCCACTCTGCAGACGTGGGTCCTTTAGGGAACCTCTATTGACTTCGAGCCCATTCCTAACTTCAGGAGGCGTCCTGCAGCCTACCCGGTGCTGCCTAGCACTCGGTATCCCCGAGCATCAGCATTCGCAGGCAGGTGATTAACTGAACTTTGGCTCCTCTTCTGAGCAGAAAGTCTCTTTTCACTATCTGCACACTGGATGTACACAACTACCTTCACACCATGTACAGTTTACAAAATCTACATTGTAATATCATCAACACATTCAACCACCACCAATAACACTACCTATAGCTGAGGCTTCTTCACCACCTATGCTCCTACACCATATACACCTCGGTCTCAGGTCACAGCCTGCAACCTAAATCCTACGCAAACAACTGCTCCCTACACCTCCTACATCCCGCATCATCACTGTGCCTACTGCTAGTGGTATTCTTGTTTTGGGAGAGAGTGACACTTAGGCTGATGCTCCTGCTGTGTTGTACCAGTTGGGTGTATGAGATAAAGTTGAACTATTACTGTCTGTGTTATTACTTTTTTCTGTGTGGGCGACTCGCACTGCTGTAGTCAGTGTTGCCTTTTTCTTTGTATGCGTGTAAGTTGCACTGCTGCTGCCAGTGTTATGCTTCATCTGTGTGTGAGGAAATCATGCACTCCAGCAGCCCTTGCTGTACCCCTTGTGTGTGAAGACAGAATGCATTGCTGCTGCTGAGCTGTAACTATTCTTCATATGAAGGCAGATGCAGTGCTACAGCCCATGTTGTAATCTGTGTGTGAAGGGAGGCTGCAATGATGTTGCTTTGTTGTACATATTCTTTTGTGTGGGTCTTATACTCTGCCACTATACATGTTCTACCTGTTGTTGTGTGAGGGAAAGCTGTATAGCTGGTTCCCTCAAGGGAAAGGTTCACTGCTGCTGCCCTGCCGTAGTTTCTGTAGGTGTGAGAGAGAGAAGCCTGCTCAGCTGCAGCTGTAGCACTAATGCAAATCTCTGTGGGAGGTTTACATGCTCTGCTGATGCACACACTGTATCTGTTGTGTGTGTGCGAGAGAAATCTGCACTGCTGCTGCAGTGCTACTGCAAATCTCTGTGTGAGGTTTACATGCTCTGCTGATGCACACACTGTATCTGTTGTGTGTGTGCGAGAGAAATCTGCACTGCTGCTGCTGCAGTGCTCATTCTAATCTCTGTGTGAGGTTTACATGCACTGCACACGCTGTACCTGTTGTGTGTAATGTAATGTAATGTAATGGGGTTTTTATAAAGCGCAGGTTACACTCCAGGGAGCATCTTTGCGCTGTAGAGAAGAATCAGCTCCTGATGATGATCCATGCGGAGGGTAATTAAACTAGATTCCTGCACTCCCATTCAGGGAGAGCAAAAATCCAAGTCTTGAGGGCCTTTCTGAAGGTCGCTTCTGTAGAGATTTGACGGAGGGAGGAGGGAAGAAGGTTCCAGGCCTTGGACCCAAGTACTGCCAGAGATTTTCCTCCTTTAGTCTTGAGTCTGAACTTAGGGATGATAAGAAGATTGGCCGTTTGGGACCTAAGGCATCGCGTGGGGTTGTAATGTTTGAACAGTTTTAGTATGTAGTTGGGTCCCTTTCCATTGAAAGCCCTAAAGGTGATCAATAGAATTTTAAAGAGCACCCTTTTGTTAATGGGCAGCCAGTGTAGGAGGTTCATTGCTGCCGTAGCTGAGGTCCTCTTTTTCCACCCTAGTACTAGTCTGGCAGCCGCATGCTGTACCATTACAGTGAGAGTGTGTGTGAGAGAGAAGCCTGCTTGGCTGCAGCTGCAGTGGTCATTCTAATCTCTATGTGAGGTTTACATGCACTGCGGCTGCACACGCTGTACCTGTTGTGTGTGTGAGAAAGATGCCTGCACAGCTGTTGCTGCAGTACTAATGTAAATCTCTGGGTGATGTTTACATGCACTGTTGCTGCACATGCTGTACCTGTTGTGTGTGTGAGACAGAGAAGCCTGCTCTGCTGCAGCTGCAGTGGTAATGCAAATCTGTCTGTGTATGTGAGAAGTTGGCCTGGCATATGCTGTCTCCTAGTTATAGGGACACCTTGCACCAGTCCAATTTGACTCTTATTGATGATAGGTTTAAGACAACCTTTAAAGAAAGCTATCCTAGTGGTAGCTGTGGAGAGCAGCTTTCAGGCTAAGTCTTGAAGGAGTGTTAAGCTTATTGTTTTACCATAATAACCTCTTGAATGACCAAATGAAAGAGTAGCCCACACAGGTATATATATAAAATATATGTATTTATTCTAAACAGAATCCCACAAGTCTCTTTATGAGGCTGAGGCAAAGTTACAATTCAAACAAGCATTGATAGATACAATAAAATAGCACTGGAATCAGAGGGCCCCAGGGGGGGACCAAACCATATATTAAAAAAGTGGTATAAGAACCACAACAATTCTACAGACAATGCCTAGGGCATTTAGGATCGCTGGCCCCTTAAGAATCCACCCCAGGTTATGAGGAAGGGGACCCACGGGAGGCGCGTGCAGTGGAAATAGCTGCTATCGGGATCTCTATTGAAGCCTATGGAGAATGTCACGGTTTGATTTAAACAGATTAAAGTCACTTCTAGCAGGAGTACAAAGTTAAAACTTTAGAGTTAAGCTTTTGAGGAGCCCACTACCACAAGAGTACCGAGGTACCACTGTTACCTGCCCCAGGCAAGCCGGGTGCATAGGTCGTTTTCGATGTCGGGTCGCGGGCTGATTTTCAATGGGAAAATGTTCAAAAGTGCTGCTAGCCAAAAGCGTCGATGGTGCCGTGAAGATTGAAGTTGTAGATCTTGTAGAGAAGAACCTGAAAGCAGAGGGGACAGAGTCTGGGTCACGGCACAGTGACCAGGGAGCTCAAAGAAAAGAGCCCTTCAATGTCGGGTGCTTCAAGTGGAAAGAGGTGTAGCTTGGATCTGCAACCATGGGCTCCGGGAGGCTTCAAGGAAGGCCAGCTTCAGGAGGGCGACTATGCCACATTGGATGAGGGTCGCTGCGGTGTTAGTGTCCGGATTGGATCCACTAAGCCTTGGCAACCGCAACCCACGCAAGATGAACAAATCAGCTACTGAAGCAGACCCACGAGGTCTGTGAGAGGTCTCCTTTGGAGAGACTGTAGAGCAGGCCTGGAGCAACCAGGGGAACTCTTAGTTGTTGAGATTGTCCTTCGCTCGGGCCCAAAAGTCGAGAGACAAGGGACCGCGGAAGGCAGCAAAATGGAGTGCGTTAAAGGGAGCCCACGGGCCACCGGAGGGGGCTAGGGCGCTGATCTTTGGCACAAATGCTGCTTGGTGGTTGGCTCAAAAATGGGCCAAAGCACAACTTCCCCACTGGTCAGGGTCGTGTGCTCACACATACCTCAGCACCCTGCCTTGTAGGATTAGCAAGGCCTGCTATAGGGGTGACCTATGAGAGTATATGTGTTGTAATGGGGTGGGATATAGGGTACCTATATCCCTGTAAGGGGCGCTAGCACCACCTTACCCAGACTACAGTAGTGGTCTGGTGGTGTCAGTTTGTATGGCTGTCCCAGGGTGGCACAATAAGTGCTGCAGCCCTGGTAGGCCTACTGAGGGACCCATGCCCTGGGTACCTAGGGTACCATCTACAAGGGACTGTCAGAGCATCCTCAGCATCCAATTGGTTTGTACCTAGGGTACTCACATAAGTTTTAAGGAGAAAGCAGATCGGCTGGGGTCCTGGATAGCAGGATCCCAGCCAGACTAGTCAAAAACCACTCAAATACCAGGCAAAAAGTTGGGGGCAACCATTAGTCAGATTCTACCTTCCTACAGTGTGAGGTGTACATGCACTGCACACGCTGTAACTGTTGCATGTGTGAAAGAAAGGTTTGCACTCCTGCTGCTACCAGTGGCGTAACGAAACTACAAACTTGAGGGGGATTCCATGCAAGGTACGTGGAGGGGCACCCTCTGGACTCAATCAGGAGCTCTCTTGCCACGGTGCTGTGCTGAGGGGCCCCTCTGGAGCTTGACCCCGGTCCCCCGCACTGCAGGGGCCTATGTTATGCCACTGGCTGCTGCAGTGCTAATGCAAATCTGTGTGTGTGAGCAGGGGCGTAACACAGGCCCCCGCAGCCCCCATTGTGCGGGGGGGCCCTGAGCTGCAGGGGGCCCCCTCGACATAGTACTCAGGCCCAATAGCTCCGGATTAATCTGGAGTGGGGGCCCCTCCTTGTGCGTGGCAGGGGGGCCCCCTCAACTTTCGTTACGCCACTGTGTGTGAGGTGTACATGCACTGCACACACTGTACCTGTTGTATGTGTGAGACTGACTGACTGACTGAATGTATTTGTAGAGCGCACTTATGCCAAGGCATCTTGGCGCTAGGTAGTGTTATCTGAGAGTCGCACTATGATTAGCATTGCATAAAGAGCCTGGTTTTTATGCCCTTCCTAAAAATGGTGCATGAGGGCTGAAGTCGCAGCGAGACTGGGAGGGAGTTCCATAGTTTGGCTGCTAGGAAAGAAAAACGTTTCCCTCCCCAACTCACCCTTTTCATCCTAGGAGGAAGAATCAGCCCGGTGTCCACAGACCTTAGACAGTGCAATGGGATGTTCCGGGGGAATAGTGGTTGTATGTCTGCTGCCCCACCTCCATAGAGAGCTTTATGCACTAGGCATAGAGCTTTAAGGTCCACCCGACGTCTCATCGGAAGCCAGTGGAGTTGTTTTATTGTGGCCGAGGTGGAGTGGTGCTTGGGTATACCATACAAGACTTGCGCTGCTGCATTCTGAAGTGACTGAAGCTTGTTGAGTTGTTTCACTCCAGCGCCTAGATAAAGGGCATTACAATAGTCTATCCTTGATAGAATTTGGGCACCAACCACCGTTTTCCTCAGGGAGAACGGGATAAATGGAAGATTCTTACGCAATACCTTTAATGTGAAAAAGCAGGCTGAGGCCACTTGGTTTATTTGGGGCGCACAAGTGAGATCCTTGTCCATGAGAAAACAGAGATTTCTGGCCTTAGACACCGGCAACGGACAAGTTCTGGCTTCAGGGGGCCACCAAAGTTGGCTCCAGATTGAAGATTTATTGCTGAATTCCAGAATCTAATTTTTTTCGGTATTGAGTTTCAGAAAATTCACAATCATCCATGACATCAGCGAGGAGAGACAGTTACAGAACCGCTCAGCTGAACTGTTGTCATTTTGGGTGACCAACACCACTAGCTGTGTGTCATCAGCATAGGACACGAGCGCCAGACCATAACTTTTAATAAGTCTTGCCAGCGGGGCTACATAAATGTTGAACAGGGTGGGGGACAAGGCAGAGCCCTGAGGGACTCCACCCGGGAGGGTAAACCGCTCCGACCTCAAACCGTCCCAGTATATTATTTGTTCCCTGTAGTCAAGGAAAGATGTAAGAAGGGTCAGGGCCTTGCCGCTGACTCCCACAGACTGCAGCCTATTTATTAACAATGTATGATTCACAGTATCAAAGGCTGCCGTGAGATCTATTAAGTATTAAGGCCGCCCTACCGCCCTCATCCATCACCCTGCAAATCTCCTCTGTAGACATGATCAGAGCTGATTCTGTAGAATGCCGAGCTCTGAAACCATGCTGGGTGGAGTCAAGAATGTTATTATCCTCAAGGTAAGCCGTCAGCTCCAGGTTTATGGCTTTCTCCAAGATTTTAGAGGGTAGAGGTAGACAGGAGATCGGGCGGTAGTTTTTAGCCTCCAAGGGCTCCAGCGATGTTTTTTTTAGAATAGGTCTAATACAGACCATTTTCCAACCCAAAGGGAATGTCCCTGCCCCTATAACTTGATTTAATAGAGGGGTCAGAGAGGTGCCAACCTCGTCCAGAGCTAGATGTATGATATACGGGGGACAGGGGTCAAGTGGTGACCCAGACTTGGTTAGTGAGAGAATGTCTACCACTTGCTCTTCTTTCAGAGCGGTGAATTGAGTTAGACTACAGTGGAGAGAGAGTTCTTCCCGCGTCTCTAAATGGTTTGTTCTATTAACCTCCGATGAGTTCAGAGGTTCCTCATAAACCATTTGGACCTTGGTCTGGAAGAAAACCGCGAGTTTATCCACAAAATCTTAATCAAGGGCAAAGACAGTGTCTCTCGGGCGGCGCGATAGGGCTGTTATTGTTTTAAACAGTTCTTTAGAGGAGTTTGTGGGAGAGACGTTTGCACTGCTGCAGTGCTAATGCAAATCTCTGTGATGTTTACATGCACTACTATAGCCCAGGCAGTACTTGTTAAGTGTGTAAGGGGAGCTTGCACTGCTGCGGCTGTGTAATACCTATTCTTTGAGAGAGGGATATTTGCACATGTACTGCCCATGCTGTACCTGTACTCTTTGTGAGGGAAGCATACACTGCTGCTGTGCACAGCTTCTACCCATGATCCATATGTTCTGTGTTTCTTTGTGAAACAAGGCACAATGCTTTCACTATACAAAGATCAAAAAATGTGTGTTAATAATTTGGTCAAGAGTCTGGTTTGGAGCACACAGGAACCCTAAACAAAGCTTAACTGGCGAGAAGCATTTCCTTTTTGAATGGTAACCCTTATTGATTTAGTCACTATTTTTGCCTCCTTAGCTTAACAATTGTAACGTTTCAAGGCGGTTATGTCCTAATTAGAGTGAAACAACCGCTTCGAGTGAGAATACAACAGCAACACATAGCAGAATGGAACCACTATCTCTGAGCTCAGATATTGGTTCCTGAGTGTGTGAGACAGGAGTCCTCTGTCCCAGCAGGTCCAGTAGTCTATATGGATCGTCCCTCTCAAGTTTCCGATCAGAGTCAGACACAGAGAAAGGGAGTCCGTTCATCCACAGAGCAACCTCGCCGCACTCACCTGCTGTAGTAGACCGAGAAAACCTCCTCCTTCAGGACGTGCTCGGACAGGATGCGATCGAAGACTGGAGTGATGCCGTCAATGGCCTGTCCGGGGTACCCCATGCCCAGCACCCCGTCGAAGCGGGCAAAGATGAAGGGGAACGCAGGCAGGGCCGTCGCTTCTGCGAAGACCTGTATGACGGGAATCCCAGACACCTGAGAACAGGGAAGAGGAATCCACGTGGAGTTATACTGTCTGTTCTGCAGAAGGCTAGGTAATTCGCAGTGCTTTAAATGAGGAAAAATAGTGCAGGTACTCATTTAAATGTGATGAGTGGGTGGGGCTAGGGGTGGGGCTAAAGGCAAGACATGCCGATGCTTTTTGACTTCTATACTAGTTGAAAGATATACCATGAGAAATTCGTTTCTATACCCAAAACAGGTTAATTCGTTATATAAACCGAAAGCCAAACACAGTGATATTTTAACATTTCCTTGTGTTACAGCATTTCTCTCACAAAAAACACGCACAGACAAGCAGGTATACAGACAGACATAAGCAGACACTCACAAAAAAGAATCAGATGGGATTAAAGCCATTTTAGCCTCCTAACATCCCATGGCTTTCATCATGGCCTCTCTCTGGGTTGCCTCGATTCCTTGCAACATAGCGTGATGGTGAACACCCGGATAATCATGCAAATGAGCCCATGCCGAATAGTTCAGCTGGGGCTCCGCACTGCAGAAGTGCCAGAGAATCAGGCTACCACCCCTAGCAGCCAAGGCTCCTACCCTTTCATGAGTACTGATACTCTCCTCAGCAGAGTGATAAAAATAAGAAGGGCTGGGACTCAGTACCTGTGAGTACTGGCCCATTTAAAGCACTGCTTATCCGTTATGTTAGTGACATGCAAGGAACCTGAGAGGTGGCTGACCTAACCCTGCCCGAGCCCTCGTAGTTATACAGAGGCTCTGGATTGTCTTTCTCACTAGCTGGTTAATGATAAGACTATTACATCTCCAAGTCTCCACCAACCAATCAAGAGGGGTCTCTGCTAGTATGTTGAGCAGGACCGAGGGGTCAATCTAATAAAAGTCAAGGTCAAGAATGGTGAAGGAGGACAGACCAAATGGGCAAAGTAGGCATTGGCCTATGGGCCCCAATGCTTTCAGGGGTCCTGCAATAACAGATCAAAATAATATTGATTTGATCTTGAAAGAAAATTACAAACAAACTTTCTTAAATTGTTTCCAAAAGATAGGAAAACAATTAATAAACTCAAAGAAACAGAAATTGTATTTTTGTTTAATAACATTAATAATTGTTAATGTTTAGTTTTGTGTAATCAAATTGGTTTATTAAAATTGTTGGTTGGTAAAATTAAAAACGTATTAGGAGATAATTTGCAAGGGGCCCTGAAATTTCGACTGCCTAGGGGTCCCCACAGCACTGAGGACAGAAGAGCATTGGTGCTGGGGGGGTGTGGTGCAGAGTTAGTAAAGTTGGAAACATGAGCGAGGGCTGCGTCAGGTGATTGGACAGCCTGACAGCCAACTGGAGTGAGTCTGTGAGGGGATCTGAGGATAGGCAGCCAGAGATCCTGTTAAACACAAGGCACTCAAGGATCTCTGACAAGAAAAGGATCAGGTAGACAGGGCGGTATTTCGAGCAGTCATTTCTTTCAGAAGAGGTAGGACCTTGGACATGACGTAAGGGTAGCACTCTATTTAGAAGTGAGCGGGGGCATAAATGGCATAGTGAGATGAGTGTGCCGGAGAAGATATTTTACATTTTAGGGGGAAAAGGGGTGGGAGACGGATTGGCTGACTTCAGTATGGGAAAGAGCGCAGTACAGAGGCTGGAAGAGGGCTTCAAAGGAGGCAACACTGGTGATTGCGGATGAAGAGGGTGGCAGGGGTGCTGAGAGAAGTGCAGTAAGACTGAATCTGATATTTGGAATTTTGAGTGTAAGTAATGTGAAGTTGTTGGTTGAAAGAGCAGACAAGGAGATTGTGATAGATGGTGGGGATCGAAAAGACTAGGGGATAGAAAAGACTATGAAGTTTGAGGTGGTGTTTGGCATGAGGTTCAGGCAGTAACTACATTTTACTTTATCTAGAACCATTTTGAGGGTAAGGAGTGACATTTTATAGGCCTCTTGGTGCCTTGGGGACCATTTGAATAGATGAGCTTGTTTAAAGATTTTCAGGAATAGGATGTCAGGAGAATCCATCTACCTTCCATTTATGAAGTGTAACAGCAAAACAGACAGCATCACCGCCACCTGGACTTGGCAGAGTCCCAATCTGTCTGAAGCTGGTGGAGTCAGTACTCAGTGACGTTCAAGCGGAAACAGCTGATCATCAGCAAGCTTGAGAATACTTCTAAGGCTCCACAGCTGGAAGTGATATTTACTGAAGTCTGTTTTGGGAGTATTTGGGGCTTTCTTTGGTTTTATAAATGGCCACAAATGTAATAATGTGAGCAATTAGCAGCGTTATGAGGAGTGGCACACAGACAGACTCCATAAACATTTTTTAAATCGAGTGAACATGCTGGAGGTAATGCTTCTAAAGAAGTGAGGGCCTGCATCTCATAACTCTTGGAAAGTATTCAATTATTTTTTAGCTTATACATTGCCAAATCAGGGCTTGAAAGAGCTCCTCCCTGCCAAAGCAACCAATCATTGACAAAGCCAATAGGTCTGGCTTTAATGTGCTGACTCATGCAAACACAGATATGAAAAGACAACCATGCATAATTGATGTTTGCATGAGTAAGTGTATGCATTAAAGCCAGACCTGTTGACTTTAGCAATGCTTTCTGTTTAGAAAGAATGCGCAAGCCTGATATGACAAAGCGTGGGACGATTCATTGAATTTTCAAATGTAAAGTCGTCCTTCGTACTTTCCAATGGAATAAGTCCCAGACAAGCAATCACATGAGGTGAAAGATGTTTACCCTACTCCACATTGTAGGAGAGTAGGATCTGCTTCACATGGATACCCCCGCTTTTTGCTGGTGTTTCACTGTTTTTCGACCTTAGTCTGGCTGTGGCCCTGCTAATCAGGACCACAGCCTAGCTGCTTCCTCTCTAAAATGGTTTCCATGTACATTAGGTACATATCTAATTGGATTCTGGAGTGCTTTATAAGCCCCTAGAATATGGTATACTATGTACCTAGGGCATAGGTACCTCAGAGGCCTACCAGGGGCTGCAGCATATATTATGCCACCCCTGGGAAGCACTTCAAAATGGCACCACCGGTCTGCTACTGCAGCCTGGGTAAGGGTGTGCTTGCACCCCTTACTGTGGTATAGGCTACCTAAATCACTACCCTATACAGACACATAAAAACCTATAAGCCACTCCTATGGCAGGCCTAGACAATTCTGAAGGCAGAGTGCTTGGTTTTATGTGAGAGGGTGCCCAAGCATGAGCTGAGCCCCTCTGCAGCTTTCGGAAATACTTCCTTATGACTGTTCTGTGATACAGCCATAAAATATACTCTTAAGTGCATTATAACCTTGCGGTAAATGCTAACTTTGGGATCGCTGCATCAAAACATGTCGTGTCTGGTGTCAAACGCTTTGGAATACTACAACCTCCCCCCTCCCCCCCTCCGGTTCTGGCGGCGGGGGTAGCATTCCACCCTTCTAGAGGGAGAGACATGTTCACACTGGCTAAACCCGGTAGGACTTTCCTGAGCCCTGGCATCACAAAATGGATGCCTCTGCCACAGACACGGGTCTGGCCTCCTGCTGCTGACCGAAACTCCGGCAGGGGAGGCCTGGACAATAGGTTTCCTGTCGAGGGTAGGTGTCCCCACCTCCCCAGACAGGCTGATGTGTATTGGGGCTGGGCAGGAGCACTCTCTGGTGCTTTAAAGTCCTGCACTGGGGGCACACTTGGTGTCCCTGTGCATACTTCAGTTCAAACCAGTTGCAGGGGCTACCTGCCCCTGCTCTGGTGCGAAACTGGACAAAGGAAATGGGTGTAACCACCCCTCTTTCCTGGCCCACCCATAGGTGGGGCCTTAGAGTTAGTCCATCCCCTAAACTTACTATAAGTATAGGAATCCAGTCCCTAGGACTTTAGATTACCCTGGATGAAACTCTGCAACGTACATCCTGGACCTTCGACATTCTATCCTGACTAGAAGACTGAAGAGATCTCCCTTGGGGTCAAGGAGTGACTCCCCTGCTTGGCAGGCACCAAAGAAGCAACTGACCGGTATGCAATTCTGAAGCTCCTGCCGGACGCCGAAGTTGCTACCCTGAGTCCACAGCAAAGCTGAGGCTTGTGGCTATCGTGGGTGACGTGGAACTGTGACCCCTGGACACCATGAACTTTTGCAGCAACACTACCTTCCTGGTCCTCCTCGAAGTTGTACTTTGGGCTCCAAGTAGCCCCAGCCTTGAGTACCGCCTGCACCGAAGATTGTTGGCCTCCACTCCACGAGTGACCCGTGGGCCAGCTTCAAGTGCGACCGCTCAAAGCTCCTTCGCGATCACTAGCCCATTGGCTAGCAGGTCCCCATGAAGGCGACTCCTTTTCTGATTGGGCTTACCTGGTTGCTCCAGATGTGCCCCAACTTACCCTCGCTGGGTGAGTCCCCCAGACCTTGCTGGTCTGCACCACAGTCCTTTCTCTGAATTCCAATGACTTGCCGTTGCCAAGGCTTGTTGGGTGCTTTCTGGTCGCCGACACCGCAGCACTCGACAAACTTCGTGGGACAGCTCGAATCCGGCTCGTGGACTTCGTCGACGCCTCCTGGACCTCGTGGTGGAAGAGTCAAGACACCCATCAACTCACCTGAAGCACCCGACATCTGTGGGCATTGGTCCATCCTGCCCTCGGTCACTGGCTAGTGACCCAGACTCTGTCCCCTCTGCTTTCAGGTTCCTTACATCCTAGATCCAGGCTTGGATCTCTTCGGACACTTCTCCTCTTCACGGCAGCAGCAGTTCTTTGCAGGCTTCCATTGAAATCGATGACGCGACCCGACACCAAAAGACACCTATGCACCCAGCTTCCCTGGGTGAGGTAACTCGAGTACTCCGGTGCTCACGTGGGTGCAAACCCTAGAACTTCTTATGTCCAAAAGGGTTTGGTCCAGACTCGATTAGAAGTGTCCCTAATCTTTAAATTTCCAACCACGACATTGCCCATAAAAGATAATAGGAACCCGCGGTTGTGTTTACACACTGCATACAGTCCCCGTGGGTCCCCTGTGTCACTACCTTGGGTGGTTCCTTGGGGTCCCAGTGATTCTAGAGGCAATAGGCCTAGTGCCTGTTCAAGTTGTGGTTCTTATACCACTTTTTTGGTATATGGTTTGGTACGGCCCTAGGGCCCAAACGTGTATTTGTGCTTTTACTGATTATTGCTATCTTGTAACTAAAGTACTTCGAACTCCAGTCTCATAAAGAAACTAGAGGGGTGTGTGTTAACCTAAATACATATATTTTAAATATATACCTGGTGTGGTTGTCCTTTCATTTGATCACTCAAGAGATTATAGACTGGTAAAACAAGCTGCTTTACATTCCTTCAAGACTTAGCCTGAAGGCTGCTCTCCATAGCTACCAATAGGATAGCTTTCAATAAAGGTTGTCTTTAACCTATCACCATAAGGGGTTGTTTGGTCTGATACAAGGTGCCCACTAGAACTAGTGGACAGCATATATCAGGTCACCTTCTCACACATATACCTGCATTCTGTTTGTGTTTGCTTCATTCTTCATTCATAGTCTCGCGTGATGTGTTTTTACATCATCTATCATGTTTATGAAAAAAAGAATTAATTCTTGAATTATTTAAACTCTTTTTTATTAAGAAATCAACATAAAAACATACAACAAAGACAAGTGCAGTGCGTTGCGATAATCAACATTTCCGGGTAGTCATAATAAGGAAGTACAATAAAGACAAAGCATAGTACAGGGTCCACAGTGCAATCGCATGTTTCATAGTTTCCACAATTCTTGAATTCTTGTTACTTTAGTATAGACTTGAAACTAGGCATGAACAAGAGACCAGGGTTGTCTTCTGTTTCTGTACTTCACTGGCTGAGGACAAATGAAAACTTGGCCATGCCCGCCTATCACATACTTGCACTACACAATTCAACATCGGCACCAGTCCCCTTTGTGACAAGGGGATTAAGCAGATCAAAGGATACTGTCATTTACCATTGGTGTCTGTGGGCCTAAGGCAGTATGGAATATTTAGAGTTTGGCAGATGGGATACACCATCACAAATGCGGTCGATGTACTGTCCACCCTGTTGCAAGAGCATTATAGCCTATGGTACTTATAGTAAGGCAGATGGGATATCCTCCATGTTTGCCAGAGCATTCTGTCCGCCAAAATTTAAATAAATTCCCGGTCATTACAATGAAATACCAGAATTATTCTGTTAGTATGTTTGACTCTCCAGTCTGCAGAAGTCAATGATAACCTGCTGTTTGTTAGTTTGCGTCTTTATGACCCAGGGGGCATCTTCTGCTTGTACCACATACCATTATCACATCCTGACTCAGGAATCCCTTCACGGTGCCGGATCCATAGTGGATGGCAAAGCCAGTTCCATTCTCCACATACGTGTCAGACTTGGAAGAGTCGTAGCGGCTGTGAGAAACTGAACAAAAACAGTAGTTGGTAAAGAATCATGTCTGCCATCAACATCTGTTAAGAGATGGAGTAGAAACAAGGCTGTTATTAACACCTGTCTAGACATAGGGTAGAAACACAGATGCTGTCAACATCTCTCTGAAATGGGGGTAGACTATGACTGTCATTAACATCTGTCTAGAAAAGAGGTAGAAAAATATGTGCTATCATAATCTGGAGATGGTATATGCTAATGAGGAGGGGAGATGCCGGGAAAAGAGACCCCCAGATGTGGCGGTTGATGTAATTTCAAAATACTGAAGAGGGGGGACAGGGAACTCTAAGAAAGGATAGGTCCAGTACCCGTGCTCCCAAGGTTAACGTAGTAATCACTAAGGGGTAACTGTTCCTAAATAGGAGAAGAAGCGGACCTATTTGGTAGCTTAAAGAGGCTTGAGAGTGAAAAGCACTCACAGTAAAGGTTGGATTTTGATGAAGGTGGAAGAATTCATCCTTTTGGAAAGAGTGCCCTCACACACCCATGCGGGTGTCATGCTTCATCATCGGGCATATGCTCCTCGTGGGGGTGGCACTGATGTCCCCCACAGACCCGCGAGAGGGCTCTTTGTCGGAGATCTTTTCAGGAATGAAGCCGCAGTTGTGAATGCCGGTGGGAAAACTAAGTGAGTGAATTAAAATTACCCCCTCAGTACCGAGAAACAGAGCTTTATTCAAGGGTCTGAGTGGTAAAATTAAAAACGGTAGACAAGGAAGGCCTCTAAAAATATTGCAGAGGATTGAGTATTTTTCCTGCTGTTCTCTTGTCAGTGAGTGTAAGTGCTAGTGATGGTGAGTACATTAGGTCGAAGACGAAATATCAAGAGGGAATGGATCACTTGACCTGAGTAGCCAGGGTTTGCAACGTGTTGGTTGTCTTATTTTAAAAAAAACTCATTCACGTACACAAGCCGTGTGGCGGCATATCTTGGTTCTCCGCCAAGTTAAAAACGTGACAGCATCCTCATTGAGCTTCTTTTTCGTATGCTTTCCTCCACCAGGAGGAGAACCACTGGTTATTGCAGAAGTGATCAGAGAGAAGTGAGTGTCAAGTGCTCTGGTGAAGTGAATTAAAATGTGGAAAAATAAGATCCTCGTATTTCCTGGACTGTACTTTTAATAAGTCTGGAATCGAGGTGAATAAAAACAGTGTTGTGTGTGGAAAGACGAGTTATTAGTCTAACGCACTAAAGGTGTCCAAAAATAGGTTGACATGTTTCAGCCCTTTGGAATCGCCCTGTCGGGTTGGTGGGGCTTTCTTCAGGACCTCAGAAAAATAGCGGTGGCTGTGTGTAATGACGACAGACCCGGTGAACCACACTCTAGTTCACTTATTTCAAAGAAGGTCATTAAGTACCTGTTCATTGTAAGGAAAGAAAAAGAAGAAAAATAGAATGTCACATTTAGCATTCTTGGTGTACTCCCAATAATATGTGTACTTCCAGTAGTATGTGCTGTCCTAGAAATACACATTTGTATTAATGGTGCACTGAAGAGAAACGTAAGAAACTAAAAAATGGCAATTCTTTATCCCATCTCAAAATATAATAGGGCTTCGGGATCAACAACCCTATTTTATACACTGTGCAGAGTGTACAGGACTCCGCACAGCAATGGTTTAGTTTTAGCTAATTTGAGCTGCAGTACACATAGCAATGTAGCATGAGTTTAATAGTTTCGCATATGTATACAATCAATAAGCGTTTAAAAACGCACTTCTGCAAGTGGTTGCGCGTCAAGTTGAAACCTAGGTTGTGCGTGATGATCGAGCAACGCGCTGGGATATTGATCTTAGTGCTCTTTGGGGTATTGGGCGTTGTGTTGGGCAAACCCGTAACTTCATGCTGTGGGACATATGCAGAGTAGCGGGAATCCCCATGATTCAATACAGTTGCGGTGGAGTATGTAAGATAGTGACTTGTCGCGTTATAGAGCGCAGTGAGGCATTAATACATGGCTGCGTACCTTTAAGTCCAAAACTACGGACTTCAACGGGCTTCCGGCGGGCATAATAACCTGCTGAAAAGAAGTAAGCATTTAAAATGAAGAAGTTGGAAGAATACGATACTTGTTTTGTTGATCGGTCGTCTCCTCCCGCAGTACGTGCTTCCGTCGTGCAGAGCGACTTGTGCTCGCTCTTCCTACAGCGCCCCGGGTGAGGCGAGGCAAAGGATTTCAGCGTGTTATGGCAGTTGGTGGAATGGCCATGGAAAAAAGACTGTGCTGTATGTGTACAGCGTAAAAACTTAATTCCTAACTATTTTGAGAATGGTGAAACAATTTATCGGACATATCTCAAAAAACTATTTGGGAATTTTAAGAGGTCAATTAACGTGTAAAGGTGTTTTTGGCAGTAGGTAAAATGGCCATGGTAAAAAGACTCTGCTGTATATGTACCGCGAAAACAAGGCACAGTTTAGGTACATATTATGGAAAATTGGGATAATTTATAGGACGTGTCCCAAAAGTGTCCCCGGAATCCTAAAGATGGGGGGAGGGGGGTGGGGATGACGTGCCGCAAAGCGAAACAACGAATCTGCGAACACAGAAGCAACGTCAAATGCAAGAGGGCCACAACCAAGATGAGTAACCACTACATTGAGTTACGACACACTGTTGATGATCTCAAATAGGTGATTCTAGAAACCCTACTGATTAAAATCGAGAATGCAGAACGAATGCTCTTTGAAAAAGAGCAGAGATGGGTTCATCGCCTCAAGACAAATACCAGGGGCCTCAATGATAACATCCCATGGCTCAGTCTGGGCCAAAAGGAATAATGTGAATGCAGAACCACAAATAAAACCTCCACACAGAACCTACCATCGATATAGGGGCATAAAGAGTACCATCGAACATGTCAGTCTGAAAAACTAATGAAAACTATAGGCGAACACCTATGAATATGAATTGACTGTATACACTAGATCACCTACCCATAAGACACTCCCAGTCAAGAGCCAACATGCTGAAAAGAAAACCCTTTCCCCCCCTCCCCCCAACTTTATAATTCCGAGGACGTCCTATAAATTATCCCAATTTTCCATAATATGTACCTAAATATTGCCTAGTTATCGCGGTACATATACAGCAGAGTCTTTTTACCATGGTCATTTGACCTACTGCCAAAAACACCTTTACACGTTAATTGGCCTCTCAAAATGTTTTTTGAGATATGTCCGATTAATTGTTTCACCATTCCCAAAATAGTTAGTGTTGGAAAACCCACTCCCACACTAGAAGGGGTGGTGGTGGTCTTCCGGACACACTGTGGTAGCTTGGCTCGAGTGGTCAGGAATCAGGCTCCGTGCTAAGCATACAACATACCCAAACAATAACCATGCGTGCATCCGTTCCAAAAACGACTCTACACCGTAAAAATTATGAAAATAACTTTCTTTATCTGCTTTTTCTCTTAGTTGCTGATTGGAGAAAATACATAAGTCAATCACAATATACAAATTTTAAATAGTGCAGATCAAATAAATACTGTCTGGAGATTCAATAAATAGGGGTGATCATAAATATAAAGGACATAAATAACAGTGCAGGTTATACAGGCAATTAAATATTCTGAGGCAATAAATACTGTCACCAATAAATATTGTACACCAACAAGTCCTGTGGACCAATAAATATAGTGAAGCAATAAATAGGTTAACCACAATAAATACAGGGCCCCCCAATAAATAATTAAGAGTATACAGCAACACTCATATAATCAGATCACTTTTCAATTCCTAAGGGCTGATTTGGCCCAGGCACAGCTTGTAGGGTTGTGGAAGGCTTGAGGGGTTCTACTCCCTGGCTGGGACAAGGCTGAGGCCTAAACTGAGGTAGATCAAGGGGGGAATACCAGTGCCCTGGCTTTCTCTCTCCACACAACCTCTCTAGGTTAGTCCCAATTCACCCCTGGCACAGTCAGGTTGGTTCCAGCACCTCCCTAGCCCCTTAGAGCAGTCTCTCAGGTCTCCACAGGGCCTTAGGCGCCCTCTACTCCACTTACTGCCCTTTTTCTGATGCTCCGACGCCGCTGGAGTCGTGTCGATGCCGTGAGGCGGTTCCGGTGCGGTCTCGGCGGCCTCGGCACAATGTCAGTTCTAGACGACGCCGGTAGGCGGGTCCGGTCCGATGTCGGCGGCCTCGGTTCGATCTCGACCTCCGATTCGACGGCGTCGGGCAGTCTCTACTCGATGTCGACTTCGGGCGGCTCCGGTCCGATGGCGCTCTCGGCTTCGATGACGTCGGCCGGCCTGGCCTCGATGTCGACTTCCGGCGACTCCGGGGTGCGATCCTCACCCCCGACCTCCGGTGCTCCTCCTCTCAGGTTCCGGGCGACTCCGGAGTGCGATCCTCACTCCCGACCTCCGGTACACTTCACCTCGGTCTCCGACGACTCCGGAGGGTGGACTTCACTCCTCCGATGACGCCGCTCACTCGACCTCGGTTAACTTCCTCCTCGACCTTTGGTATTCCTCACGACCTCCGTCGGCGCCCTCTCACGACCTCAGGCGGCTCCGGGTACGACGTCTGCTTCTTCAGTCAGCGCCGCTTCTCCACCTCAGGCTCCAGGTCTTAGGCTACTCGACGCCGGACTCCAGGGAAACCAGTTTCCAGGTCAGGATCTTGCTGCTTTCTGCTTCTAAGGCCTGTTCCTGCTGTCCAGGTCCTTAGGATGAGTTTTTCTGGCTTCTTCCCACACAGGGCTACAGGCTGGGATCCATCAGTAGGGACTAGTATCAAGGGTGGGTTTATGGACCCCACTCCAGGCACAAGTTTCCACCCCTGCTGCTTCACTCCTTCCTCCTTCACTGTTGTGCTGCTCTCTCTTCACCAGTCAGGTGCCAACTGCCAGCTCCAACTGCCAACCCTCTGTCTTAGCTTCCCAACATTCTAAACCGCCTCCAACTGTCACAGGGTTCTGGAATGTTCTGGAAGGTGCTAGCAGGTTCCAGTGGATGCTGGTGATGTCACAGGTGGCCACCATTTTGTGCTCCAGGCCCTCAGACAGAAGTTTCAGGGGTAGGTAAAATGGCTCCCTGAATCTGCAGCAACACTAAAAAGTCTGGTGGTTCCCAAAAAGGAAAAATTCAAACAGGGTTTGAGGCAAAAGTGGGACAAAATAAATAATGATGAGGAGGGACCACCCAAAGGGCTGACAGGTCTAACACGCGTCCCCCCCAGCTGAAAGTGGGGAGAGCTACCCAACCCCTTGGGAGTTCTCATCACTAAGGCGGAAATACCTTGAGAGACCGTCTGCATTGGCGTGGTCCACTCCTGGCCGATGTTCCACCTGAAAGTCCATTCCCTGTAGGGAAATAGACCACCTCAACAACTTGGGATTCTCCCCCTTCATTTGCATCAGCCAACGAAGGGGTCTGTGGTCGGTCTGAACTAGGAAGTGCGAGCCAAACAGGTATGGCCGCAACTTCTTCAGAGCCCATACCACTGCAAAGGCTTCACGCTCTATTGCACTCCACTTCTGTTCCCTGGGAAGTAGTCTCCGGGATAGGAAGACCACGGGTTGATCCAGACCCTCTTCGTTGAGCTGCGATAACACTGCCCCAATGCCATGTTCTGATGCATCTGTCTGGACAATGAACTCCTTGGAAAAGTCTGGGGCCCTTAAGACCGGGGCCTCGCACATGGCTTTCTTCAATCTCTCAAAGGCTTGCTGACAAGCCTCCGTCCAGACTACCCGTCGAGGTTGTTTCTTGGACGTGAGCTCCGTGAGGGGGGTTACGATGGTACCGTACCCCTTCACGAAGCGGCGGTAATATCCCGTGAGGCCCAAAAATGCTCGGACCTCAGTCTGTGTCTTGGGGGGTTCCCAGGCCATGATGGCCTCGATCTTCGCCTGGAGGGGCTGCACCGCTCCCCTACCCACCAAGTGTCCAAGGTACACTACCGACCCCTGCCCGATCTGGCACTTGCTGGCCTTGATCGTCAATCCAGCTTGTCTCAGGGCCTGGAGAACAGCTTGCAGGTGACGCAAGTGATCCTCCCAGCTGTTACTGAAGACGGCTATGTCATCCAGATAAGCAGCAGAGAAACTCTCCATTCCGGTGAGGATCTGGTTTACCAGGCGCTGAAACGTGGCAGGTGCGTTCTTGAGCCCAAAGGGCATCACACAGAACTGGTAGTGGCCATTGGGCGTGGAGAAGGCTGACCTTTCCCTTGCTCCATCAGTCAAAGAGATCTGCCAGTACCCTGAAGTAAGGTCAAAGGTACTTAGATATTGGGCAGCTCCCAGCCGGTCAATCAATTCATCCGCCCTAGGGATCGGATGAGCATCAGTTTTGGTCACTGAATTCAGTCCCCGATAGTCCACACAGAACCTCAGTTCTGGTTGGGCACCCGGTGGTGCAGCTTTTGGTACTAACACCACCGGACTGGACCAGGGGCTGCTAGAAGGTTCGATCACTCCTAGCTCCAGCATCTTAGTGACTTCACTATGAATGCTGGCCTTCACCTTGTCTGACATCCGGTAGATCTTGGACTTCACAGGTGGGCTGTCTCCTGTGTCCACGTCATGGACGCACAGGTGAGTCCTACCCGGGACAAGGGAGAACAACGAGGAGTACTGCCCCAGGACCTGGCGACAGTCCTCCTGCTGTTCAGGAGTTAGAGATGGGGAGAGAATCACTCCCTCCACCGACCCATCCTTCTCTTGAGACGCAAACAGATCAGGGAGAGGCTCGCTTTCCACGTCCTCTCCTCCGTCAGTCACCATCATCAAGATGACTTCGGGCCTCTCGTGGTGGGGTTTGAGGCGGTTGGCATGCAGCACCCGCAGGGGCTGACGAGGGGTCTTCAGGTCCACCAAGTAGGTAGCCTTACCCTTCTTCTCCAACACCTCAAAGGGTCCTGACCAGCGATCCTGGAGGGCACTAAGCTCTCCTGGTTCGATCACCCACACCTTCTGGCCAGGCTCCAACTCCACCGGGTGAGCATTGTGGTCATACCACGCCTTCATCACTGCTTGGCTGGCTTCCAAGTTGTCAGAAGCTTGCTTCCACAACTTAGCCATTTGGCTCCGGAAGGCCAGCATGTAGCTCACCACATCCTGGGGGAGCTTTCTGGGAGTTCTTTCCCATCCGTCTCTCACCAGGTTAAGAGGTCCACGTACAGGGTGCCCATACAGAAGCTCGAAGGGGCTGAAGCCCACTCCCTTCTGTGGCACTTCCCTGTAGGAAAAAAGTAAACAGGGTAGGAGGACGTCCCATTTCCTCCGCAGGCTTTCAGGCAGACTTCTGATCATGCCCTTCAAGGTTTTGTTAAACCTCTCCACCAGACCATTGGTCTGGGGGTGGTAAGGAGTGGTGAACCGGTATGTCACTCCACACTCCTTCCACATGGCCCGCATATACGCTGACATGAAGTTGGTCCCCCTGTCGGACACAACTTCCTTGGGAAAACCCACTCGGGTAAAGATTCCCATCAGGGCCCTAGCCACAACAGGTGCTGTTATGGTCCTCAGAGGTATTGCCTCTGGGTACCGTGTGGCATGATCCACCAGAACCAGGATAAACCGGTGACCAGCTGTAGTTGGCGGATCTAATGGACCCACAATGTCGATGCCCACCCTTTCAAAGGGGGTGCTAACGACAGGAAGTGGTTCCAGGGGAGCTTTCAGCTTCACCCCTGTTTTCCCACTGGCTTGGCAAGACACACATGTCCGGCAGTAGGTATCGGACGACACTTTCATCTGAGGCCAATAAAAGTGTGGGACAAGACGGGCGAAGGTCTTGTCTTGCCCCAGGTGTCCTGCCAATGGTATCTCGTGAGCCAACTCCAGAAGGAAGGCTCGATAACGTTGAGGGACTACCAAGGCTCGTGACGATCCATGTAGGGGTGCCTTGGGTTCACTGTAGAGGAGGCCATCCTCCCAGTAAACACTGTAGTTCCCTTCAACGTTCCCTGCTGCCTGGGCTTCGGCCTGTCGCCTCAGCCCCTCAAGGGTAGGGCACTCCCTCTGGCCCTGGCAGAATTCCTCCCTGGACGGGCCTCCCTCCACGTGCCACTCGGCCGGGATGGGTAGGTCCTCCAGTTTGGTAACGTCCCCCACCGCAGACTCCTGGTCCACCACCTCCGGTGGCCTATCCGTCCTACGGGGTGGGGACGCCGAGGCAGGCTCCTCCTGTCCTCGGTTCTTCCCTTGACTGGCAGCTGGCTGGGCCTTTGTTCCAGGCTCCAGCCGAAATGAACTCCCTCTTCGGGTAGTCGTGGACCTTGTGCTAACACAGGCCCAGTCAGGTGTACCCAGCATCTCGGTGTGAGTCCGGTATTCCACCTCCTTCCAAGCGTTGTGCTCCATGTCATTCCCCAGCAGACAATCGACTGGCACGGCAGGGCTTACGGCAACTCGAAGTGAGCCTGCAACCCCCCCCATTCAAAGGGAACCTCGGCCACTGGATAGTGGCCTGTTCTGCCGTCAGCCATCGCGGCTGGGTGGAGTACATCGGGAATTACCTGCTCTGGAGACACCAGTTGGCTACGCACCATAGTCATACTGGCTCCTGTGTCTCTCAGAGCCTCCCCTCTTTGGCCGTTGATGGTGACCCATTGCCCATACTTTGCGGTATTTGCGGGCACCTGGATCTTAGGAACCATCTCCCGTTCTCCCAGGGACACTAAAGTGACACCCGCCCACTCCCTTCCCTTAGTTAAGGGCATCTCCTCCCCGAGCACTACACTAGCTACTCCGGGGGTCTTTCCTCCAGTGGGAGGGGGTGGTCGTTTCAAGCACTTCGGATCTCCTTTATAGTGTCCAACGCCACCGCACTCATAGCAATGGACAACCCTTGGCTGCTGACTCTGGCCAGGATTAGGGTTTCTGGGTGGGTTAGCCTTAGGGGTGAATCCTGTTCCCTTCCCTTGGAAGTTATTTTGGGGGCCTTTGGAGAACTCCTTTTTCTTTTCCCCTCCCTCTTTCTTCTGGGGGGCGCCCTGTCCGGCCTTTTGAGTATCCCCTCCAGTCCCCCTTGTGGACACCCGGGTACTAGCCCAAATGTCCGCCTCCTCAGTAAGCTTCCGGGGATTGGTCAGCTTGCTATCCACCAGGTGTTGCCGCAGTTCAGGGAAACATTTCTCGAGCAGGTGTTCCTTCAGTACCAGGTCAAACAGCCCCTCGTAGTTCCTCACTTCACTGCCCTGAATCCAACCTTCCATTGCCTTCTTTGCATAGTCCAGGAAGTCCACCCAATTCTGCGTGCCCAGTTTGTGACTACCCCTGAACTTCTGTCTGTACTTTTCAGGTGTTAGTCCAAACTTTCTGATGAGCGCCAGTTTCATGGTGGGGTAGTGGGTCTGCTCATCCTCTTCGAGGGCCAATAAAGCATCCCTACCAGCTGGAGGCATGTACTTGTACAATCCCCCTCCCCAGTACTTCTCTGGAACCCCATGGGCCCTCAACGAGACCTCATAGGCCGCTAGCCACTTGGCGATATCGTCGCCCACTCCATAGCTAGCTACTATGTCCTTTGGCAGGTATGGTTTAGGTTCCCTGGTGATCTCTTGGGTTTGGCTGCCACCATTAGGAACAGGTTGTGCCCCGATTCTCAAGATCTGAAGATCTATTTCTTTCAGTCGTAATTCATGGGCCATCCTCTGCTCCTCCTTCTCCTTCTCCAGCCTTGCTAAGTCCCATGTGAGCTGTCTTTTCTCCCTCCGGTCTGTTAGCTCCACTTCAGACAAGCCACCGCTAGAGGCACTGCTGCCCTTCCTAGAAATGGTTCTGGGCCCTGCTGACAGGTTCCCCACCTCAGGTTGGTACATCTCAGCCCCCTCGGGGTCAGGCTCTCCATCCCTGTCTTCCTCCTCAGCCTTGCTTTCTCGGCGTGCCTCCCCCCAAGCCCTTAAGCTGGTTTGGAGTGCACCCTTCTTTGCTCCTGGGGGACAGTACACCCCCTCCCGCTGGCAAAACTCCCTGAGTTGGGCCACAGTGTACGTTTCTAGATTTTCTAGTACAAACTCCATCTCGCCCACTCAGGTTAGAGGACAGGTTTTGTGCAGTAACTATGCAGGGGGGTACCTTTAATAATACCTCCTCCCACCACCAGAGTAAATTTGGAAAAAACAAAAACCCACAATTAGGAAGGCCGCTCTTGAGAAAACTCCCGGTGTAGGCCTATGGACTACCCACAGTTATTGTTGAGTATGCGTAGGCACAGCTCTATCCCACCACTGAACACCAATTTATGTTGGAAAACCCACTCCCACACTAGAAGGGGTGGTGGTGGTCTTCCGGACACACTGTGGTAGCTTGGCTCGAGTGGTCAGGAATCAGGCTCCGTGCTAAGCATACAACATACCCAAACAATAACCATGCGTGCATCCGTTCCAAAAACGACTCTACACCGTAAAAATTATGAAAATAACTTTCTTTATCTGCTTTTTCTCTTAGTTGCTGATTGGAGAAAATAAATAAGTCAATCACAATATACAAATTTTAAATAGTGCAGATCAAATAAATACTGTCTGGAGATTCAATAAATAGGGGTGATCATAAATATAAAGGACATAAATAACAGTGCAGGTTATACAGGCAATTAAATATTCTGAGGCAATAAATACTGTCACCAATAAATATTGTACACCAACAAGTCCTGTGGACCAATAAATATAGTGAAGCAATAAATAGGTTAACCACAATAAATACAGGGCCCCCCAATAAATAATTAAGAGTATACAGCAACACTCATGTAATCAGATCACTTTTCAATTCCTAAGGGCTGATTTGGCCCAGGCACAGCTTGTAGGGTTGTGGAAGGCTTGAGGGGTTCTACTCCCTGGCTGGGACAAGGCTGAGGCCTAAACTGAGGTAGATCAAGGGGGGAATACCAGTGCCCTGGCTTTCTCTCTCCACACAACCTCTCTAGGTTAGTCCCAATTCACCCCTGGCACAGTCAGGTTGGTTCCAGCACCTCCCTAGCCCCTTAGAGCAGTCTCTCAGGTCTCCACAGGGCCTTAGGCGCCCTCTACTCCACTTACTGCCCTTTTTCTGATGCTCCGACGCCGCTGGAGTCGTGTCGATGCCGTGAGGCGGTTCCGGTGCGGTCTCGGCGGCCTCGGCACAATGTCAGTTCTAGACGACGCCGGTAGGCGGGTCCGGTCCGATGTCGGCGGCCTCAGTTCGATCTCGACCTCCGATTCGACGGCGTCGGGCAGTCTCTACTCGATGTCGACTTCGGGCGGCTCCGGTCCGATGGCGCTCTCGGCTTCGATGACGTCGGCCGGCCTGGCCTCGATGTCGACTTCCGGCGACTCCGGGGTGCGATCCTCACCCCCGACCTCCGGTGCTCCTCCTCTCAGGTTCCGGGCGACTCCGGAGTGCGATCCTCACTCCCGACCTCCGGTACACTTCACCTCGGTCTCCGACGACTCCGGAGGGTGGACTTCACTCCTCCGATGACGCCGCTCACTCGACCTCGGTTAACTTCCTCCTCGACCTTTGGTATTCCTCACGACCTCCGTCGGCGCCCTCTCACGACCTCAGGCGGCTCCGGGTACGACGTCTGCTTCTTCAGTCAGCGCCGCTTCTCCACCTCGGGCTCCAGGTCTTAGGCTACTCGACGCCGGACTCCAGAGAAACCAGTTTCCAGGTCAGGATCTTGCTGCTTTCTGCTTCTAAGGCCTGTTCCTGCTGTCCAGGTCCTTAGGATGAGTTTTTCTGGCTTCTTCCCACACAGGGCTACAGGCTGGGATCCATCAGTAGGGACTAGTATCAAGGGTGGGTTTATGGACCCCACTCCAGGCACAAGTTTCCACCCCTGCTGCTTCACTCCTTCCTCCTTCACTGTTGTGCTGCTCTCTCTTCACCAGTCAGGTGCCAACTGCCAGCTCCAACTGCCAACCCTCTGTCTTAGCTTCCCAACATTCTAAACCGCCTCCAACTGTCACAGGGTTCTGGAATGTTCTGGAAGGTGCTAGCAGGTTCCAGTGGATGCTGGTGATGTCACAGGTGGCCACCATTTTGTGCTCCAGGCCCTCAGACAGAAGTTTCAGGGGTAGGTAAAATGGCTCCCTGAATCTGCAGCAACACTAAAAAGTCTGGTGGTTCCCAAAAAGGAAAAATTCAAACAGGGTTTGAGGCAAAAGTGGGACAAAATAAATAATGATGAGGAGGGACCACCCAAAGGGCTGACAGGTCTAACAGTTAGGAATTACGTTTTTACGCTGTACACATACAGCACAGTCTTTTTTCCATGGCCATTCCACCAACTGCCATAACACGCTGAAACCCTTTGCCTCGCCTCACCCGGAGCACCGTAGGAAGAGCGAGCACAAGTCGCTCTGCAAGACGGAAGCAGGTACTGCGGGAGGAGACAACCGATCAACAAGACACGTATCGTATTCTTCCAACTTCTTCATTTTAAATGCTTACTTCTTTTCAGCAGGTTATTATGCCCCTGGAACCCCGTTGAAGTCCGTAGTTTTGGACTTAAAGGTACGCAGCCATGTATTAATTCCTAACTGCGCTCTATAACACGATATGTCACTATATTACATACTCCACCGCAACTGTTTTGAATCGTGGGTATTCCCGCTACTCTGCATATGACCCACGGCATGAAGTCACAGGTTTGCCCAACACAACGCCCAATACCCCAGAGAGCACTAAGGTCAATATCCCAGCGCATTGCTCGATAATCACGCACAACCTAGGTATCAACTTGACGCGCAACCACTTGCAGAAGTGCATTTTTAAACGCTTATTGATTGTATACATATGCGCAACTATTAAACTCATGCTACATCGCTATGTGTACTGCAGCTCAGACCAGCTAAAACTAAACCATTGCTGTACGGAGTCCTGTACACTCTGCACAGTGTATAAAATAGGGCTGTTGACCCCGAAGCCCTATTATATTTTGAGATGGGGATAAAGAATTGCCATTTTTTAGTTTCTTACGTTTCTCTTCAGTGCACCATTCATACAAATGTGTATTTCTAGGACAGCACATACTACTGGAAGTACACATATTATTGGGAGTACACCAAGAATGCTAAATGTGACATTCTATTTTTCTTCTTCTTTTTCTTTCCTTACAATGAACAGGTACTTAATGACCTTCTTTGAAATAAGTGAACTAGAGTATGGTTCACCGGGTCTGTCGTCATTACACACAGCCACCACTATTTTTCTGAGGTCCTGAAGAAAGCCCCACTAAACCAGACAGGGTGATTCCAAAGGGCTGAAACATGTCGACCTATTTTTGGACACCTTTAGTGCGTTAGACTAATAATCCGTCTTTCCACGCACAACACTGTTTTTATTCACCTTGATTCCAGACTTATTAGAAGTACAGTCTAGGAAATACGAGGATCTTATTTTTCCACATTTTAATTCACTTCACCAGAGCACTTGACACTCACTTCTCTCTGATCACTACTGCAATAACCAGTGGTTCTCCTCCTAGTGGAGGAAAGCATACAAAAAAGAAGCCCAATGATAATGCTTTCACGGTTTTAACTTGGCGGAGAACCAAGATATACCGCCACACGGCTTGTGTACGTGAATGAGGGTTTTTTAAAATAAGACAACCAACACGTTGTAAACCCTGGTTACTCAGGTCAAGTGATCCATTCCATCTTGATATTTCGTATTACTGCAAGAAAGCTGAATGGATTACAATCCCTTCTTTCTCCTCCCAGTTGATTAAAGGGAGTACATTAGGTCGACATGTTTCACGCTTCGGATGGGTCCCTAGTGGATCCCGTTGCACTTCATCAGGACCGTGATAGAGGTGTGAAAAAATAAAAATAGGAATCAGAGACAGCGACACTCTATATTCCTATGGTTCCTAGATTCAGGTTATAAGGCGTCAATGTGCCTACCTGAACGTCCAGTGGGCGTTCCTGGATCCAACCCCTCAAATAATAAAGGCTGGCCTCATCGGCATGTCAGCGCGGTGATGAAGAGGTGAACAATGCCTCTCCTCAATTGCAGCCTATTACCTGCCCCTCTGCAGCTTTATTGCCATCGGCAATTGCCACGAGGAGCAAATGCCCGATGATGAAGCATGACACCCGCATGGGTGTGTGAGGGCACTCTTTCCACCTTCATCAAAATCCAAACTTTACTGTGAGTACTTTTCACTCATGAGCCTCTTTAAGCTACCAAATAGGTCTGCTTCTTTTCCTATTTAGGAACGGTTGAGGTAATTTGCCAACGGTGTACTGGAGTTTGTCCTGCTATGGCTCTGCATTTAAGGCCTAGTAAAACCCCTTCTGCACAGGACTCTCAGGGTAGCAAGGATGAGAAGTCACAGACTTCTCAGGAAGGTTGCATTCGGGCAAGAGCTCACAACTCAACAATCAACCAACAGACACAATAAAGTAATATGCAGCTCACTGCCTGCCTTACATGGAAAAAGTAAACACACCAAAACGAAATACTACACAACACGATGAGTGTGAAATACAGGGTTTTATTCCGTTGCATCTAACAGTGAAGAGCTACATCCCCTTCTCCCTAATGTCCATCCCTCTCCTTCCTGCTATGGTTAAGTTCCATTTCCTACTGCTCCCAAAGCTATACAGAGTAGGCAAACACTAGGCACAGGTGCAGATAACTCGAAGCAATCTCATTCATTGGTGGAGCAACTCAGATCAGTATTTTTTCAACACTCGATTAATAAGTCTTAGGCGGTGCAGCAGACTTGCCCACGCACATCAGTTTCTGTCCTTGTATACAGACTAAGCACTTCACTTACCTGCTCTTGGTTGCATTGTATTTTAGGGTGAATGGTGGACACAGAATGCGCTCGCACCCTTACGGTTTGGGCCTTCCTGTCACAATTCAAAATGGTGTACCTTAATTCTACCACAGAGGTGCCATGGTCAACAAACCTAATTCTCTCTCCATCCTCCCAAGTTCTTCCATAGAAGGCTCAAGAGGCCTTAAAGGGAAAAGGGGAATGGGATTAAGAGATAATTAGCCGGTAAGAGAAATAGAGCCTGTTCTACTGCACCTCCAGGGAGAAGAGGAGGACAATATATAAGCATCAACCATATTATATAGGAAAGCTAGTATCTTTTCTCTATCACATTGACACATCTATAATTATTAAACTAACTTCTTGGTTATTTTTCTCTTGAATATTTCAGAAGACAAGTCAGTGTTAATATAATCAGTGTCAGTGTTAATATAAGCAGAAATGACTTCTTCATAAAGTCTAATGTAAATTTATTTTGCTCGTTTTTAGAATTTCAAAATCAATGAAGCCCTTTTGACTAATTCCTCATGCATAGTACTACACACGTATACTGGAAAAAATGTTTTTAAACCAGTAAAGGATAAATGCCCTTGGAATCTCCAAGAAATGTAAACAGACTTTAGTTTCTGATAATTTAACAGATCGAAAACTGATCGCGTTCACCCCGGGAACTAAAAAGGTCACTGTGAGTGTAAATCTCCAATCCCCTACCAAAACAGGTTCGAGTTACAAGGGATTCTCAGGAAGAGAAGAGATGGCCTTTTGGCCATCCGCAAACCACTCATCCAGTTGGGAAGCAAGGATAAGAAAGTCACATCATCTTTTCCGTCATGACACCATGTCAACAACAAAAGTGCTTTACGGGCATTCACTCAGTTTCATTTGAACTGTTCTTTCCCTGTACTTGGCACTTCACTTCCTGTCAGATTCAGAGGGAGCATACATGTCTATGAATTACTCAATGTGTTCACCAGATCCGATACAGCATGTTTCTTCAATTCCAGGGTTTGTAGTTAGCATCTGTAGGAACGAACAGTACATATTGCAGCTACCTTTTTACCTAGTCTGAAGGTAAGGAGAGGGGCACTATCTTTGTGGGGGCTGCAGTAGCAGCCTTGTTCGGGTCAGGGTTTGAAGAACAGACTCGATGGCAGGTCTGCGCTGTCACATTAATCTTCGGCAGCGGTAGTTGTCGGCGGTGGTTCAGACTGGTAAACAGATGTAGCTGTTGCAGACTATTGGCTGAGTTTCTTCAAGATGATGTTAGAATCCAGGCCAATCTTGAGTTCCTGCTTCGACGGCGTACAGCTTTTTTTTCTCTACCTGATGTGGCAGAACCAATATATTAAGCCTGTGATGGGCTGCCAGGCACGACAGGAATTGTTATGATACCGTTCACTCAGGAAATGTGCATAAAAGCCAGGGGGAACTCTTTTCAGCATGAGCCCCTCCTGGCTTGCTCTCATTCTCAGCTTCCTCTGGGTGCTCCACAGGCTTAGAACATGCCTCACCTCTCCCCTTGGAGTCTGTGATCCTGCAGGGCCAGGCACAGTGCTTCCCTATCTCAGCAGGCAGACTTCAAGGCTCTTTAGGCAGGTCCTCAGCTCTTTCAATACAAAGTGCACACTTCGGGTGATGTCCCCTCACCTATGGGAGACTGGCTGTCTGGCAGAACCCAGCCCTGAGTACACAGCAGCTCTTCGAGTACTCTGCAGAACACTTCCTACCTTGATCAAGATGAACATGGAACTAGAAAAAAGTGGGGTGGCTTGGATGTGATTTTTATACACATTTTCCATGCAGGCCATGTGAATCTGTCTAAGGTTTCAGAACTGGTTTAGGTTGGATCTCTTCCAAATGTCATTTCCTGGCTGCTTTGCACACAAAGCCTTTGTAGAAAGTGATGGTTTTCAGAACAGCTGGCAATGGGGCTGCCTCCAAACACGAGCACAAGTGAGTTCACTGCACTCAGCATTCCTGAAGCAGTAACTAGACAGAGACAAAAGTGCAGGTCATGACTAGAAACTGCCCCACCTTGAACAAGAGAAACTATAGCTCTGTCCCATACTCTACCATTTACCAAATGCCAGTGCTCAGGAAGATTTAATCAGCAGTCCTTTGCTAACAAGAACTTCATGGAATTTTCTAGGGTAGTCCTGTCTCGGCCCTTTTCATTTCAGTGTCTGGCTCTCCAACTTAAAGCAACAACAATGTAGGCAACACACTTCCACTTTTTGAGGAAGCTATCCTCGTCCACCATCGAGTGCCACGCCAAAGCCAGGGCATCCAAAATGGCTCCCACTAGGTCCTGTTCTAAGACTCACACATCGCAAAGAGTCCTATTACCATGCATGTAAGACACATGTGCAACACATACACATGGACTCAAAATACCACCAGGTTCTTGGTTTCATAGAACAGTAGAACTCTACATGTTAGACCGAAGTATCACAGACACAGAAAAAAAATACCTGTTCATATTACAAATTCACAAAACTCAGTACGCTGCCACCACCGCTTTAAGTGATATACCCAAGTCAGAGATAGTAGTCTACTGAATTGTATGAGGCCTTTCTTGCTGTGCTCCTCTAGGTCACAGAGGAGGTTCTGGATCTCGCATTGTGAGGGACAAGTCTGGGCCTCTGCACGGGGTTAGCCTAATGCCAGGGTCAAAGTAAAAGTCTGGATTCCAATTGAACATGCAGTCAGGCACTCGGGCCGGAGTACATGTCCGTTTAGCATGCAGATGACATCCTTCTCCCAACAGGGCAGAAACATGGCTGCTATTAAAATCTATCTAGAGATGGGATAGGAACACAGGTGACAACATTTGTCTAGAGATGGCGGAAGAATCATGGCTGCCATCCACATCCATCTAAAGATGTTGGTTAACCCCCCCAGGCTCAGTTATCTCAAAGAGTAGTCAACCCCCAAGCAGAGGCATAGATGAAGGAAGCTGTGGGATGCAATACTTCCCACTTTCAGTATGCGTATGTGTTCAGCTTTGGTTCACCACCATGTTCCCCAGAATCAAGCCCATCAACATTTTATTACATTTGAACATTTTTCATGTTCAACTTTCTTTCCTTTCTTATTTATCAATGAATTTGAAGGCCGGCTTAAAAATTGATTGTAAAAAATGTTTTTTTGTTTTTTCACAATGGTTCTATAGGACAGAGAGACGCCCAGTCTGCTCAAGTCCTACTTCATTAATAGAGAGCTGACTTAAATTCTTGTTTCACACACACCTTATAACACTCATGGAAAGCAGGACATAGTGCATGACTCTATCCGGCATTTTTACACTTGTGAGAAGTATAGTCCCTGACTCTATTAGGCCTTATTACATTTCTCGGCAGTAGGCCATGGTACATGATTCCATCAGGCAGTATTACACTGTTGGTCAGTTGACTATAGTCCTTCACTCTAACAGGGTTTAATACACTTGTAAGGAACAAAGTGCAGTTTTACTCTGACCAGTCTTTATACATTCAGAGCGGACAGTCTGGGGTGCCTCTCTAGCCTCTAACGGACCTTAATACACTGATGCCAGACAGACTGCACTGTCACTGGTTTCTAGAAGAGTTTGTTACCAGATCTGGGGGGCAGACTGCAGTGACTCTCTAGCCTCTATCACTGATTGGTGAAAAACTGAAGTGATCTCCATCAAGCATTATTAGATAGAGAGGGTTCCAACTGAACTCTCAATCTTTTCTAGCAGACTTTATTAGACAGATGCTAGAGAGAGTGCAGTGTCTCTAGTCTCTATGAGACCTTGAAAGGAGAGGGGCTGCAGTGCCTACCTCCACCAGGCCTCAGTACACTGATAATACCTCCTTGGCCTCTGGCAGGCTTTAATGCTGTGATAGACGACAACAGCATTGATCTTTCCAAAGGCTTTGGGGACGTCCTTGGCATGATGTTGATATGAGCCTTGACTTTGCCCCAGTGCCCTCTCCCGCTGCAGGATAACTCACCACAGGCACTGTACAGGGGGGAGCAGCTGTGGGAAGGCACCCAGAGGTTTGCGGAGCCGGTGTCGAACACCACTTTGAAGGTCTGTGGTGGGGAACCAATGGTGATCTCACCAAAGTATTGGGTCTGCAAGACAGAAACACGAGGTCAGGTGTAAGAAAGGCATGATATGCTTCGAAGCGAGCAAGCAGCAGGCCGAGCTGTAATGTGAGGGAACGGATGGCCGGCAGAAATAGCAATTGGGCAAGTAATGGGGTGGGAAATAGGCAGGTAGCAGAGGTGGCATCAGCAAACTGAAGGGAAAGGCAAGGGCAGAGAAATTAACATTGTGTTAGCAGTAGTATGAATAATGGTGTGAACAATAGTGCAAATCACAAAGACAACAATGGACTGAGCTTCTGATTGGGCAATACAGCTATTATCAGGGCAAGTATATAGAAAGAGAAGGATTAATGGGGTAGGTAGAAGTCAAGCAATGGGACGGAATGGACTAGCCAAAGGAATGTCCAGCTCTTGGCAATGGCTTGGTTTTTAAGTGTGCATTGGGAGAAGCATCTGGGTGGCCACTGGGGCAAGCAATATAGGGAATAACACATATTTCAACAGGGTGAACAGTGATGTGAGAGAAAGGGCAGCAACTAATAGGATGACTAATGAGTCGGGGTACATGACAAACAAAAGAGCAAACAACTTTGGGTCCGATTTAGAGTTTGACTGATAGGTTATTAGATCATTAACGCTATGGGATACCCAATCTGCCAAACCCTCGGTCCGCCCGCCTCATTCAGAGATGAGTGGACCGTAGGCTTCTTGTAGATGGGGCCCCCGTTGGCTCTCTTGATGGAAAACTTCCTTCAATGGCCCAACGGAGTAGGGTCATCGGAGGAAGGACATTATACCACTCACTCTACTTAGATGGTGTAATAGCTTTCTACGCCTGTCCTTCACTGCCAGGAAAATCCTCACAGGAAAGGACAGAAAAAAATAATGACCTCCACACTCTAAGAGAACATTTCCAGAGTGTGGAAGTCATTATTTTTTGTTTTTCAGAAAAAAACTCCCATGTTGGAGTTTTCCTCTAAAAAAACTAAAAAATTGTAAAAGTTTGATTGATGGCCAACAAAACCAGTGGCAGCCAGACACCAACCTTTTTGTACATTGAAAGGAACCATTGTGACAGCAATTCCTTTTGGCTCGGCAGTCATCTCTAAATTGAAGTATGTTAGTCCATCAAGATGGTGGAGGTAACGCTTTCTCTTATCCTGACGGACGGTACTCTGTCGATCAAAGTCACAATCATGCCCTCTGTGAGCATGTTGGCAAATGAAAGGGCGAGGAACGAATCGAGCAATTAAGCTAGAGACCAGAGAAACAATAGGGCAATCCATGAGAGGAGAAACATGGTAACCAATGCTGAGAGAAAGGGGCTACGAAAGGGAGAGTAAGAAAATTTCCCCAGGCAAGTCTTTGACTCATGCAATACCAACCATGCTTACTCATGCTTACTCACATCCAGGTAGTTGGTGAGATTGGTGGGTGCTGTGTCTCTGCGCCTCAGTTTCGTTTCAGGGAAGACGTCGGAGACCTTGACCCCCATCTCCCGCAGAGTCTGACGGATGGAAGGCATTACCTTCAGGGGGATCCTGGGGAGCAGGAGAAGCAAGAAAAATAGTAATAAAGTGGATTCTTACATGTAAGTGGTGCAAGACAGTTTAATGGCGTTTCCTCTCTCTGTGCCAAATATACTATAATTATAATTATCAACAAATTAATTAGTATAGCATCCATCAATGAACGAGCCCAATTTCCAAAAATGCTTCCAATAGTAGGTGTGTCTTACTCCAGGCGTAGGTATAACTTACTTGTGGATTTCCAGGAGTACGATTGGCTTATGAAGGGTTTCTTTAAGCAAGTCTAACACCTGAAAATGGCTCTAAGAAAGCACTTTGAGAAATAGTCTTGAATATTCTGGTATAACGAGGCGTATGAGCAGAGGTCGAAGTGGCAGGGGATCTGAGAGGCAAGACGTGTCCATACTTTTATAATTTTATAAAAAACAGTTCCCCTACTTTTTGTCAAAAGACTACAGTTCCGGAGCGGTTAATTCAGACCCATGAAATGCTTCAGCTGAAGTGTATGGCAGGGAGTCTCCTGTGCTGTGAAACCGAGAGAGGTGCAGACCGCTAACCAAGCCTTCTTGCCAGGGTGTCTGCTTACCTGAAAGAGATGTAAATGTGCGCAACTGGTCAATCTGCAAATGGAAAGGGTGTTTGGAAGCAGGTATTGGCTTTAATTAACAGAATCACTGGAGTCTTCCTGATGATACAGATGTATTCTTTTTGAGTTGTATTGTAAGGGAGCTACCAGCTAAGCTGTGAAGTGTGTGCTTTTAAAAGATAGTTATAAAAACAATTGCACTATATACAGTCTGGGTATTACTAAAATCTATATTTTGGAAGCACTTTGTATCTTAAACCTTGTTGCAGCCTACGCTGTACTGTGTATAATGCAAGTTTAAAATAACGACTTACATGTTCACAGTGCTTTCTGTCACAGACTGGGCACTAAACAGACACAACTCACTATTCTCCACTGCACCAATGAGGATTCATTTCTGTGGTTCTCTGGTGCAGTTCATTAACTAATAGAGGTTTCATAGTGTCTGATAGTGCATTTCCTACTAATTTACATAACGTGCGTTTAGTTGTCACTTAAACTGTGCGTTATTTTATATGTACTTAACTGAAGGTGAAAGACCAAAAAAAGTTACAGAATATTTTGTTTTTTAGCTACACCTTTGACCCCACCCCAATGCCCACTCACCCTGCCTCCATTGACTCCAGCATCACAGTTCTCATACTTTTCTTTAATGCACTTCGACCACTGTGTGTGAGCCACAACAGGTTCAAACCAGGTTCGACTAGATACCTGGCTCTAGCTCAGCTCCAGGTCCTTCTGGACTTTGTCGAAACGAGCTGAGACAGGTGCGGCTTCTGCCTGCCATCCTCATCCTGCAGCAGAGGTGCTGCCGATCACTGGGCAGTGGAGATAAGCAAGAATTGGAGTACTCTGGAAGTGTTCAGAGAGGGACCTTATGATAATGATTTTATAAAGAGTTCCTCTCTAAGCCCTTTAACAGCACTCTACAGAGTAGTGACAATCAGCCATCTGTCTTTCTGCCCTCACTTCCTGGAGATTAAAAAAAATGCAAAAAGTTTGATATACTCTTTGGTGAAATCCTGTCTGCCGAAGAGCACTGCACTTGACATTCCTGACGTTCTGTTTTGTTAAGGCTCTTAAGTGCCTTCACTGAGACAATGAGATTCTCCTAACATACATCTTTATTGAGTCAGAAGAAGCCAGTGTTAATAACAGTACAATAGAGTACTTTGCTTTCCCTTAAATTAACTTGGTGTTTTCTTTCCCAGAAACTTCTCTAGGATCAACTTGATTTATCATGTCATACCTACATTTATTTAACAGAGTGTATTGATTTAGTACCTCAAATAATTAAACACCAAGCATTAATATTTTATGTATAACAGGAGAGAGAAAGACATACCCATCACATGGTTGAATTGCACAATGTTAATTCAGTAAACCTGGCATCAGTTTCGACTTCCCCACTTGAATATTGCGTGATCCTAGGCAATTTCTTTATTTTACTATGCCTCCTTTTCTTGGATGGAATGCTGAATATTGTCAAACATTCACCCGCAGTCACAGATCTGGGTTAAATCCATTCTTTTTTTTGCTCACCATGCCACCCCAGTTTGGACCTAGCCATTTGCGAATCCTTCTTGACCCTGCGCCCCATTGCAACAGTCCAGCCCAAACCGCCAGGCCAGGTCCTCCCTGCATCGGAAAAAAGGCATCCTGGGACCGGTGTTGAGATATCACCCCTCATCATCCAGGCTAGCTTGAATCCAGTGGCATGAAAAGCACAGGACCCACATGTAGGAAGCTGGGTTTCTGTTGCAGTAACCCCCCCCCCACTTTTTGCCAGACTACTCATGCACTTTGACTTGATGTGGCCTGGGTCCCTGCCAATCAGGTACCCAGGGCCTGTGTTCTTTCTGAACACTGTAACTTCTACCCCCAATCGGCACCTCTCTGGCCACATGTCAGTCCCTTGCAAAAGGTACAGTGAGTACCAAAGGCACTGTGGACAGGGAAGTCCTCTAAGGGTTGCAGCACTTATTGTGCCACCCTTAGAGGCCCTGTACCTTTACACACACACACTGCCATTGCAGGCTGTATGTTTTGGTGCACAACAAAGTGAAGAGTCGATATGGCACACATCCCTGTGTGCCATGCCTACAACCCAGTACCCTGACATAGGTCACCCATCCCTTTAGCTGGGTGCACTATACCAGTGGTGAGGGTAGAGGTGCATGAGCCCTGTACCCCCTACAGTGTCTAGAACAATTTGTAGACATTGTAAGTGCAGTAATGCCATTAAGAGTACTTGTGCTGGGAGTTTGTCATTACGAACTCCACAGCACCATAATGGCGTTACTAAAAAACTGGGAAGTTTGGTATCAAACTTCTCAGCACATTAAACCCACACTGATGCCAGTGTGGGATTTAATGACAAATGCACTCAGAGGGCATCTTAGATATGCCCCCTGAAAAACGACCAGCCTCTGGTGGGTTGCCTGACTGGTACACACCAGCCTGCCACCCCGAGAAATGTTTCTGGACCCCTGAAGTGGGAGCATTTGCTCCCTGAGCCCAGAAAAAAAGTTTTTCTTGGGCGGGGTGGTCACATCCCTTCCAAGCCAGGAAGAGCTAACTGTGGCACGGGAGCTTCAAAGGCTTGCCGCCTTTGTAACGCGATCCTCAGCCTCTCCTGCTATCAAGAGCAGGCCCCTTCCTGTCTCCCCTCTTTTTTGGCAGGAAGACCGGTGGGAAAAATTAGCACACCCAAGAAAGTGTACCCACCTCTGCCAACCACACCCCTCAGGTGGGGGAGGCGAGGTGAAGCCCACTTTTCAGTGCCCACCATCTTGCAGATGGCAGGCACTCTCCAATCAGGATTAGGGATTGGGCCCACTCCCCCACATGGGGTGAGCACACAGAGGGTGTAGTTACACTAAGGTCAGTAGCCCATTGGCCTACCCCAGAAATGCCCACTAAATACAGTATTTAGGGGGCAGCCCAGAACCAAGAAGACAGATTCCCGCAACCTAAGAAGAAGAAGGACAAAAGAGGATGCTCAGCAGAGGAGACTGCAGAGAGGTACTGACTAGGCCCCAGCCCTACCGGCCCGTCTGCAATTTCCAGAGATCTTGCGCAAAAAGTAATCTTGTCCTACAGCCAGCGACCTACAGAATCCCTGGGAGAACTGACTGCCTTCAACAAAGACTGGATCTCCTGTGAACAGCAGTTTTGTTCAAAAGAAACTCCAAAGACAAACTCTGAGCCTGCTGAGGACAAAGAAAACCGATGCCCTCAACCACTACTGCACCCGACACCTACAGCCTGAATCCAGGTGGCTCACCGGTCCCAGTGAGGTTCCCCAGCGCTCCAGAGTCAGAGACCACCATAGTTTGACCGCTTCAGGACTCCCCGACGTCCCCTGCAGCCTATGCATGGGGACCCCCCAACCGCGAGTGGCCCGGTAAGGTGAAATCCGACCTCAAAAGACACCTCTGCATCCAGCCGCCCTGCACCCTGAACAAGAGAACCCGAGGTGCACCTGCGTTCCTGAGCCCTCCAACTTACCTGCCCCCCTGTTGGTTCCTCCCGGAAGTCTTCCTGGAACGAGCCTGTGGTGCAAATCGGAGCTTCCGAATCCCCTCTACTTCCACGGACGGAGTGATTTCACAGTCACACACACACATACACATCACACGCTGGTGGGGCCCATAACACCAACATTCATTCTACCACTCTATCCGTGCCATGTATAAGGGGAAACACTTTTCTATACCTAACCAATCTGCATGTACCCTGAGGTCAATGAGATCAACTAGTTGCTATAGATTTGGTGATACAACTTAACACTCTAAATATTCAATAAACATGAAAAATAAAATAACCACCCGACACAGTAATTCAAAGAGAATATTGTTTATCTAAATCAAATTGTAAGAAAAGTCAATTAAATGCAAGATCATTTTTCCCATATTTACCTATTCTGGCTAAAAGTCGTTTTCTAAGTCAGAAATGGTCCTCAGCAGATAGTTAGAGATTTCTAGCCGTCATGTAGAGTCACCGTCCTCTCCGTCAGCGTCGGGACCTCTGATCATTGGTTCGAGAAGAAGTGGCGCTAGACCTCTCTAGTCTACTAATATTTATACCAAAATTTACATTCCAAATGTTGCAAATATAACTTTCAAAACATTCGATTGGCGGAAAATATGTCATCTTGGTACATTAAGCTACACCATTAGATTTTCTCATGTATTGATAGTTTCAAATTCTAAATAGAAATTAGAAGTCCATAGCTAATTCGTTACTTCTACGGATGTCTCTTCAGGATAAAATGTATCTCATCCATGGGACCATTATAAGTTCATCAGGTCGGATTTTAAGTTGCAACAATTCTTCACGTTCAGGGGCATCTGGCAACACTCCCAGATTTGTCGTCATGTACATGGCTTTTCAGTTCAATCAGAGGACAGGGTCGCAGTCAGCGCAAAGCCTCTTTTCATATTTTCATCTACTCGAATGCAGGCTGCGGGTGGTGGCCATTTTACAGCAGGCCACAATGGTCAACTTAAGCGAAGAAAACACAAAATCATAATTACTACATGGAAATGATTATACAGTGTTATTCCCCTGCTAATACCCTTATGTGTATGTATTTATCTAGCCATTTGCGACATCAAAAGCCATTAATACATATTTGTTATAAGCGCAAAACACAATAACATCACATAAGCAACATCTATACTGTCAATTTGCTCATCAACTTAGTTCACTTATTATTTTAGCCATGCAATTGCATTCCCACGTGTAATTCTTCTGTTAATAAGGTTGGTTAGACAAGACTCGACAAATCTTTAGTAATTACTAATTAATCAGTAGTACTTTTAATAATGACATACAAAAATGAAACAGGTATTTGGTTTTAAATTAAAAACCCTGCTCCAGCACCTGCAGCCAAAATCCATTGAAAAACAGCGCACCCGACGCCAAAACAGCACTCTGCACCCAGCCATCACTGTGCCGCTGTGGGTGCACCTTGTGTGCTAACTCGGATCCCCTTTGCCCTGAGCTTAAAACCAGGAGCTTTGCACCCACATTCTTGTGGCCTGCTCGTGAGTAGCCACCAACCAGTGGCCCCCTTTGGATAACATTGGGCCTCAGCACTCTGCACCCGTCCTATTGCTGGCACTTTGAGAGTGCATCCTTGACCCTGGGGGAACCCTTGTTCTAACCCCAGAAAAACAACTCCCAAAACAAAGTACTTACCATTAAACCGATAATTTATTTTTCCCCATAGGATTGCATTGACTGTTTTTCTTTGAAAATTCTTTTAAGTGTGGAGTTGGTATGTATGAAAGCTTGAAAACTGCAAATGTACTAAAAGTAAATTACTTACCTTTTGTCTAGGAAATGTCTCAGTGTGATATCTAGGCATATTACATTGATTAGCAAAAGTAATCTAAAAACGTGCACAGTAATCTGTAAAGTACCTGAAAAGTAATTTTGAACTGCTGACACCTGTAATTCTACCAACTGCATTTGAACCTGCATTCAACTGTAAATCCCTGCATAAGATTTTGCAAAGTATTATTTCACTTACATGCACCAGGCTTGACTTGGTTCTAGAAATAAAATAACTGAATAATATTTTTTATACAAACAAATTGGTTTGAGTTCAGCCTTTGAGTGTGTGACATAATTTCTTACCTGAGGGTGCACAACAAATGCTTACCACTACTCTCTAATAAAGCCTTATTGCTCGCCCACACTACCACAAATAGAGAGTAAGGTACAATCTACTTTTACCTCTGTCTACCTGTGCGCACTGTACCTCACTTTGGTATAGTATATACAGAGCCAGCTTCATACACCATATCTGGGCATACCCTTCTCACTAAGGCCGGCTATAGCAAGACCAAAAGATGACGGACGGAATGCTGAACATGGTCAAACATCAACCCCCAGTCACAGATCTGGGTTAAATCCATCATTTTTGTGTTGCTCCTTTTCTTTCATCACATAAGAGAACATTTTGAAATACTTTAGTTCAGAATGGACGCAGTACAGAAACCCTCTTGTGTTTGGTTCAATGTTGCTCCAGCTGTAATAACCTCGGTGTCATTTGGGGGCTCATTACAACTGCATCACTGGTTCACTGCATCATCGCCAATGTTTTTAAGTTGGTTTTTAGACACTATCACTTTCAATTAATGCAGGAATAGAATCTAATGTACCAACCTGAAACGCTTCTGCATGTTAAAGAAGTGGACTTTTTAAAACTTGGAAGTCTTCATCATATTTTTACGGATGTATGACGTTACAACGCACACTATTACAACGCATGCACTTACAACGCATTTTTTACAACGCATAATACATTACAACGCATGACATTACAACGCATGACACTACAACGCATTTTTAAAAAATACCTTTACAACGCACTACCATTACAACGCATACTACCTTTACAACGCATACCATTACAACGCATAATATTAAATTACATTTAAGGTAAGTATTAGATAGTATAAGGGTAAAAATTACTATTCTAACTCCAGGGGGTGCAACAGTAGGGTAAGTGTTGGATAGTGTAGGGGTAAAAATTACTATTCTAACTCCAGGGGGTGCAACAGTAGGGTAAGTGTTGGATAGTGTAGGGGTAAAAATTACTATTCTAACTCCAGGGGATGCAACAGTAGGGTAAGTGTTGGATAGTGTAGGGGTAAAAATTACTATTCTAACTCCAGGGGGTGCAACAGTAGGGAAAGTGTTGGATAGTATAGGGGTAAAAATTACTATTCTAACTCCAGGGGGTGCAACAGTAGGGTAAGTGTTGGATAGTATAGGGGTAAAAATTACTATTCTAACTCCAGGGGGTGCATCAGTAGGGTAAGTGTTGGATAGTATAGGGGTAAAAATTACTATTCTAACTCCAGGGGGTGCATCAGTAGGGTAAGTGTTGGATAGTATAGGGGTAAAAATTACTATTCTAACTCCAGGGGGTGCATCAGTAGGGTAAGTGTTGGATAGTATAGGGGTAAAAATTACTATTCTAACTCCAGGGGGTGCATCAGTAGGGTAAGTGTTGGATAGTATAGGGGTAAAAATTACTATTCTAACTCCAGGGGGTGCATCAGTAGGGTAAGTGTTGGATAGTATAGTGTAATATTATGCGTTGTAATGGTATGCGTTGTAATGGTAGTATGCGTTGTAATGGAATGCGTTGTAAAGGTAGTTTTTAAAAATGCGTTGTAGTGTCATGCGTTGTAATATCATGCGTTGTAATGGATTATGCGTTGTAAAAAATGCGTTGTAATGGTAGTGCATTGTAAAAGTTGCGTTGTAAAGGTTGTTCCCCTATTTTTACATGACATTTGTTGCACGACTTATTTACATGGCAAACATATTAAAGGCTCTATTCGTGTTATGTCAAGCCAGACCCCTGGCTCGGCTCTGGTTTCCTTGCTTGTCCACCTCTAGGTGCAACTCACAACTAAGACAGGAGTACGGCCCAGGCCCAGCTACTCAAGACAAAACTTTGATTATTGGGCCGTTCATGTAGTGAAATATTCCCAGCACTCGCCCGATCTGTAACTCTGTAGCATGTCTTACTACTTATTCCCAGAAGGTGGCCCCATTCACCCGCTCACAAACACTAATGTATGCATGAACCATGTAATCAGGGACTAACAGGTACATGACGAGATTGTGGGTAGCACTCAATAAATGAAAAGGTTAATGGCACAAGCATGGTACCAGATCGGTCTACGCGAGTCCAACAACATTGAGGAAACAACAACCCTTAAATCTGCTCTTGCGCTCTTGGGAGCAGTTCCAGGATAAAACTCCTCTTTGAAGATGCAGACATGAGCTTCTGACAGAGCTGCACACTGTGCTGAACGCTTTGCCCATGTTGAAGTCTTCGGTTGGGGTCTTTCATATCACTGAATACAAAATCAGAAACATATCATCATAATTTGACAACACGAAAAACCAAACACTAAAACCTGAATCATTAAAAATGTGCCCAAGTACTGTTGCTGCAAGTTAAAAAGTCTAATAAAAGAAAGGGAGAGGGCTGTGCTGTAGTTTATCAAGGAACCACATGTCAATATGACGTAAGATATAATAAAGGCAAGGACCATTGTGTACTACAAGTACATGGCCGTTAGGGGGCACACTCAACTACAGTATAAAAGTCATCTTCCGAAATTAGCTTTCCGTATGGGTGTCTTCTGGTGCCATCAATCCGTGCTGCTCTACACCCACATAAGTGAGGTACCATTGGTCACTCTGGAGAAAGCATTGTTTATGCCTTTATAATGCCCAAGTTTAACTTTTCGTGCTTTCCATTACACGAAAGGATTTGGCCGACAATACCTAAATAAGATTGTCATTAAAAAATGTACAGAAACAGCTGTATGTGTCAGACTCTCTTATAGATTAACTTTTAGCTGACATAAACAGGGGGGTGTAGCTTAGTCAGTGAGATAACGAGGGTGTGAATCGCACATTTCTCAATTAAACAAGCATTTACAATGCAATGGTCTCGGCATTGTTAAAGTTAGAGCTATTGGCATTGCTCATGACATTATTTTTGGTTTAAAAACATCTCTCTCTCTCACAAAAAAAAGACTTATTTTGGTGACAGAGACAGATGTTTTAAAAACAAAAATAATGTCATGAGCAATGCCAATAGCTCAAACTTTAACAATGCCGAGACCATTGCATTGTAAATGCTTGTTATGTCTCGCGAGCGAGACTGCGCAAGCGCAGCCATCGCTAGCCGAGTCCTAAAAAGGGGCGGGGGGGGGGGCTTGGAGAGAAGCATTATTAATAGTGGGTCCACTCTACTGATAAATCATATGAGCCTGGACAGTGTAGGCGACAATCTTTAATACTACTCACTCCCTTATTTTGATACAGGAACCTGCGATCAGACATGGTTAACAAGTGTGAAAAAAATGAAGTTATACTATCACAGTAGTCTTTTCTTGCCGAATAATTTAGTCAACCATGCCGCATAATTTAGTTGTCTCCAACCACAAAATACTAGTGGCCCTACTCAAACAAACCGCCAAAACAGAATATTTAGGAGGAGGGGGACTTGAAATGCAGTACACTAAACAAAACGAGCAGTTATCTGGCCAAAGCCAACAGAGTAAAACATGACAATTTCAAATTAAGACGAACCCAAACGTGTTGTTCCATGAAGTGTTGACTCTGTACATAACAGATGTTTGTCTGAACTGCAGCCTCATTAGTATCCACATATTACCTGTACGCAAGTTATCCTACCACTCCTTACATGCTGATAAATTAAAGTTCTCCTCAGCCAAAACAGAGAACATAAGTGCCATCGCCACTATCAGACCTTCTCCTCCTAGACCATGTGCCCGCCAAGTCGCATCCATTCTCTCACGGTCTTAGGCCCCGCGATTATCTTTCACAGGTTGTAATTGCCTGCAAACTCTGCTGCCCACTCGTTTGATATGGGATATGACGCCAGTTAAGGGGCTCCCAACACCTGCTCGCATAATAGGGTGTCACTAGCCAATTTAATAGCCCTTCTATGAATGTTTAAACTGTTTCCATCCTCTCGCTTTCAAATGGTTAACACCACCGCCCTTGCCCCACCAGCGCCTCCATTCTGCCACCTCACAAACTCCCAGCGCGCCCCAATCCTCTCGCTCCACAGTAAGGCCCACTCTCCTTTGACCGATTCTGTCCTGCGAGGTTCCCTCCACCCAAAGGCCTCCGGAGGTACCGGTACCAAGCTCCCATCCTCTACAAAGCCTGTGACTCTTTCTGGGGTTCTTACTTGTCCTTCTCGGTACCGAAGATTGATGCAAGATACTCCGCCATGTTCTGTTGCTGCTCCGCACCGCCGAAAACGAAACGACTTCCGGCCTCTGGTAGCCGTCACAAAAGCGACCAAACGTCACTTCCGCTAGATAGTTTTACTCTGCGCATTGAATTGTGGGTAACACAGTTAACGCCATTCGGGTAGAGAGGTTTTATTATACCAACGTTATAAGGAACTACAAGTACCAGAATGCATATTCCCGAATATAATAATTTGCAAACTATTTTATTCCTGACACTACGCCGCAACGCAAAAGAGATGCCATTTTGTTTGTATTTCAAAATTTTCTATTAAATGTGCAAAACAGAAAAATCACACATCACTGCTGCCGTAATGAAAACGCGCATCGTGTGAGAAAGGAACTGTACTACTGAGAAAGCCTTTTGTGTTGCCAGTTTACGATAAAACTTCAGTCAGCTCGGCCTAGCTCCCTTCGTGCACCGTCCCGATTCGCGTTTCCGTCTACCCGGAAGTGGCTTTCCGTGCTGGTGCGCACTAAGAAGAGGCCGAGGAAGGAAGGAAGGGATCGTCTGATGGTGAGTGAGTCCTGAAAGAGGTTCTGTCTGTCCCGGCGTATTCCGCTCTCTCGCTTTCCGATAACGTCCTGTCCCCTGAGGGGGAGGAGGCAGGGAGAGAAACAGTGAAGAGGGCCAGGAAGGGAGCAACGGAGGGGGCAGAATTAGATTGGACGGCGATGGGGGGGGGGGTTCGGGGGACGGTAGAACGGGAAAGGCAGAAGGGAACATTTTATGGGTCATTAGATTCAAAGGGGAGACTGGAAAAGCTCCGAAAGTAAAAGCGATAGCGTGTGTGCGCGGGAGCAACGCCGGGGCACCACCGCCTTTCTCCGAGGCACAGCAGAAAATGCCTCGGAGAAAGGGAGTGTCCTTTTCGGATTGGGGGGCGTGTTTTGCTGTTGTCTCCTCCCTGAGACTTCTCGCAAAAAACACGCCCCCCGATCCGAAAAGGACGGGGCTTCAACGGAGTGACTGGACCTCTTCTCCAGTGGCTGGCCAGCATTTAAGAGGCCAGCCAATGGAGAACAGGAGAGAAGAGGGGCGGGTGCAAGCCCCTCTTCTCAAAGTCACTCAAACTCATTAAATCTCGGAGCGAGACTGCGCAAGCGCAGCCTTTCGCAGCCGAGACCTAAAAACAGTATGCATGGGTGGAGGGATGACCAAGGTTTGGGATACACTGTTCACATGAGAAGCAGGTTCAACCCATATTTGCTTTAGGTGGGTCTCTCTCTAAGAGGCATATTTACAAGCCCCTATCACCACCAGAACGTCACTTTTTTGACATTATAAACTTGGTCTGCAACTTTTATCAGACGTGTCGTCGCTTTCCCACTAAATGCGGAATGTAGACTAGGTGAAAAGGTCAGTTTCTCAGGCCAAGCGCTCATCGTAAATTGCATAGGGCAAGCAGAAAATATGTAATGCAAAGGAATAATATATATATATATATTATCTACTGGCGGTCGCCAGTAGATAGTTATAGTTAGGACCACGTTTCCATAGGAAATCCGCAACATTCTATTTGGAATAACTTTGGCGCCGGTCGACGAATCCTCGCGAAATTTTCAAAATAGGTGGGGCGCTATGCTCCGCTCCTACCCTGAAAGTCTCGGGGGGATTCGTCAAGCAGGGGCTGAGAAAAAAGGGGGGTCCCAAAACGCGTTTTTCCCATGCATTTTTCCATAGGACCTTTAGACACAGCTGAACAGAGTTACTTGAAATTTGGCAGAGAGGTAGTCTACAGGTCAAGGAAGTGCCTTTTGTAGGTTTGGTGTAAATCTGTTCAGTAGATCCTGAGAAAATAGCCTTCAAATCAATATATATATCTGTGGCAGCTTACGGTGCGCTTACCGTGCGCTTACGGTAAGCTTACCGTACGCGTACGGTGCCGTGCGCGAGCGCGATTCTGATTGGCTGTTAGATCTTAGTAAACATTCGAATCGGTCGAAACCAGGAAGCGGCGGCCGCCATTTTCTATCTCGCACTCTGAGGGGGAGGAGGAAAAACAAAGGGAAAAAACATGTAAAGGGGCTGTTTAGACTGCTCCCAACCACCTAGCCATGATGAAGGTGTCCCCTAAGAACCACCAAGGCAAAAAATTCAAATTTTTTTTTTTTTTTAAAATCGCCGATTACGCTTACCGTACGCGTACGGTAAAAAAACGTAAAAAAAAAAAAAATTAGCCACAATCTCCACACCCCGTGTGCAAATGGTGCGCGAAGGGCACAATTTGTGCATGGGATATCAGATCAATCAAAAAAGCAAACATTACCTTTCACAACGAAGCGCATAATATGTCCTCCATGTGCGCACAGTGCGCGAAGCGCATCGTGCGTACATGGCCCATCCAGCGTAACGTGGGCACGCGGTGCGCGAAGCGCACCGCGTGCTCACTGTGCGCGCACGGTGCGCGAAGCGCACCGTGCGCGCACGGAACAAACTGCGTTAAGTGGGCGCGCACGCCACGAATGGCGTAAAGTAACTTAGCATTTAAAAAAACGTACAAATTCACTGAAAAAACCATAGGTTTCACACACGTTATAGTTAGGAATTAGCATTTAAAAAACCTTGCAAATTCACTGAAAAAACCATAGGTTTCACACATGTTATAGTTAGCTGGACATTTTACTGATAAAAAACCAATGAAATTCCCCCGTTATAGTTAGTGCAGGCAACTATAACTCACGCGACCGCAATCCTCTGCTGATGCTAATACTGTATTTAGACACTTATTTGCCCATGTCTCCTTCCATTAAATTTTAGCTATATATATATTACAAATATTTTTTTTTCATAAAGACACATATGTCATCAGCAGAGGATTGCGGTCGCGTGAGTTATAGTTGCCTGCACTAACTATAACGGGGGAATTTCATTGGTTTTTTATCAGTAAAATGTCCAGCTAACTATAACATGTGTGAAACCTATGGTTTTTTCAGTGAATATATATATATATATATATATATATATATATATATATATATGCGTCTGGATTGCCACATTCATTACGCCGGTCTGACGGGGGCCGACAGTTGCTGCGGTGGGAACTTCCTTAAAAGTATGTACCAGCCCAGGATGCAGCCTACTGTATGTTGAAAGATCAGGGGGATGTTGAACTTTTGAGACAGTGAACTTAGCACACGGATAGGGTGGGGACTCCAGAAAGAGGAGCTGGATATGATTTGGGTCAGACCTGCCTTCAGCCTGTTATACAGGAAAATGGCAGAACTACGGTCAACTTAACAAAAAGGCCTACATATTGAACAGAAGGGCCTACACAGGGGTTTTATGCTGGCTGAGTGGTAAGGATGTCCCAGGGTATTTGTTATATAGTAACACAGGACCCTCTGGTCAATTTAACACGGCCTACAAATTAGGCTGGCAGGGCAAGGACAAGGGTCTCATACCTCAGGTGTGGACAGAACGGGCCTGGGGCAAAATCTACCCTCTCTCGTTCCCTCCTCTTGTTCATTTTATGAACAAAATCCTCACAGCATACCTTTCAGGTCTTCAAGGTATTTGGTAATGGTTGCAGGCTGCATTTAGTGTAGTCCTATTATTACTTCTACAACTTCTATAAGTGCTAAGTTATTCACATTCCCTGTTCTATCCTTGTTCTCCCTTGCTAATTATGCATTTCTCAGGAGGTGCAACTGCTACGTACTCAGTGTGCTGACTGAAGAGCATATTGTACATTAGGACACAGCCCACGTATTTAGAGACAGGTATGACATTGTAACACATGCTGTTTTCTGTGTTGGTATGCCGGTGTGTGCGAACTTAACATCCTGCTCTGTAAACTGTCCCCCATCCCGTCTTTATCAATGACAATTTATTCAATGTGGTACAAAAGTCTTTATAATAGCAGTAACGGGGGGTCAATGCTGCTAGTAGCACCCATGATCATTTTCTCTAATTGTTCTGAAAGTCTTGAGCAAGTCTTGAGGCATTGTTCCAATCGTTGGTACGTGTGGCTAGTGTGACTAGTTGGAAGAATGTCTTATCTTCTGCTGCGTCTGTTCTATGTTCAAAAAGTCTGCTGAATAATAATGTAGAGCCTCAGAGATGATACCTTTAAACAGAAAAAGTAACCATTGGTGCCTGTCTTCAAGTAATTTGAGAGGTTTGCAAGCACTTCTATTACTTAGGCACATTCGATATGAAGAAAACAAAGTGAAGTAAAGGCAAAGATGTCTCGTTGTCACAACTTGTAGACTGAGGGGTTGGGGCGTCGATGTTTCCAGACGTTCTTTAAGTGAAGTATCCTTGGGGCCCGCTTACACACTCGTCCTTTGTCCTCTGTGTAGCACGTGCAACCCTTCAGGATGAGCTTGGGATACCATTCCCACCTGGTAGGTTCCGTGGAACACATGTAGTTTCTGTGTGGCTCCTTGCCCCTTGCACAACCCCTCAATCACCTGTGAGATGAACGCTGGTCCATTTTCAGAACTCAAAAGCATAGGTACTCAAAAGCGCGGTAAGAACTCTTTCAGGAGGCATTTAGGAACAGTTTGTACATTGCTGTTCTTGAATTAGCATGCCTTAGTCCATTTGCTGATCATGCACACAATAACCAACACGTACTTGTAGTTTTAGTAGGGGATATGTTGATGAAGTCCATTTCATGTGGGGAAATGAAGTGGCCTGAGGCAGTGGAAATACAGCTTTAGGAAAGCAGTCTGATCTTCCTATCACATCATACAAGTGTTGAACCATGAAAAAAGACGGACCATGGGGGCAAGCATTATGGTTGGTAAACATTTCTTTCTATTTGGGCCTATTCATATCCCTTTTCTGTTTGTATACATCCTCCCCTGTTCCCTTCTTCCTTTTCTTCCACCCAGCCCTTTTAATAATATATTTAGTATCATATGCTATTCTTTCTTGTACATCTGCATCAATAAATTCTTTAACAATTGATACACAGTCCTTGGGGGAGGTATGTGCAGCACAGTCTACAATTGAAACTTTGGTAGTAACAGGTCTTGCAATAGTTGAGCTATTAATGGTGCACGCTGCATGTGTTGTCCAGCTGAGGCAAGGAGGGAACTCCAAATGAAGAAAATAACCCAAAAATTATATTGGCATCCCTATACAAGACTTTAAAACGAAATTCATTATCTCCAAAAGCAAAAGAGGAATTAAAACATTGTACCATAGCTTGAACCAACAGAAAACACAGATGAAAATCTCTGTCACAGTAACACATTTAGTAATCAAAACACTCATAGTTGTCAAACTGTGCTCAGGGATGTGTAATTCCCGTAGCCCTACTCCCAGGACATATTTTCTTTTGATTTCAAGGGCAACAAGTTTTCATGCATATTTCGTCCTTGGGACAAGTAGGCCCAACCCCTACAGCACAAACCCCATGGCTGTTAGTTTACAGTACCACATTATGGATCAGGGAAAGGCATTGTCTGCAATAAAGGTAATATTTGTGTCCATACGTTAATGCTGTTCAAACTTGCATTTATCGTTCATTAATGCAAAGGCTTTATTATCAGGGTGAGCGCTCTAAGTAAATGTTGTAAGCTCACACTGCACTACTGACAGTGGTTGGAGTATAAACATGTGTATACACCTTTTCAATTTTTAGCAATGTGAGGCTATATATACTGCTCTCAAAATGCTCTTCAATTAGATGCAAATATTTGCAGAAGCTTGAAAGCAAGACTGATAATTCTTTGCTTTTAAAATAAAATGTTCACAAAAAGAATGCAAAACATTTCGCTAAACTACTAGAATAAGGTAGGTACCATTTTTATTTTTTGCAACATAAAAATAAACCAGCATTGGCAAAGCCAATGAAATTGTTGTTCAGCCTTTTGGCTTTGTCAATGCACAACTTGTCTTGGCAACATCTTTGTGAAACCTCATTGGTGTGGTAGTTGCTGGGCCCTCACCATTATAGCAAACATTGGCAAAAGCAGAAATTGTTGTGGTCTCAAGAATCACACATTGCACAGTAGTTCCTGTCACTGGATAAAACAACTGTGTGTCAATATGCTCCTTGTGAAAGAACAGAATGAAGTCACTCACATTGAAGCTAGCCAAGAGAGGAAGGGAGAGACAACATTTTACTAGTCATAAAAGGTCATTGTTAATGCCAAACCTAATTAGGGGCCAAATCATGAAATAAAGTGCACCCATGTCCTTGTATTAAGTGCAGATATACAACTGTTGTAAATTCACAATACTACAGAAGTAGGCCAAGAAATAGTACTCCTAGAAAATATTTGTGAACTGTATTTAAGCATGAGCAAATATGCAGGTGTAAAAGTTCACTTTTCCTTCAGCCACCTTTTTTTGTGAGCCAGAACTGTTGCTTACCATTACCTTCAGCCCCAGTATGTAGATCTGCGGAAACGTGGCAACATAAGGGAATTGTTAGTATTCAAAGCGTACTATGGAAGGAGCCTTAACGTGATCAGAGAGGCTATTTCAGAGCTCTTATATAATGGCATTGCTGCCATAATTTGTCGCTGCATTACATGGCACAAAAGGGACAAGTGAATTTTGTTACAGGACAAGTAGATATTTCATTAAATTCCACACCCCTTTGTGCCAATCCCTACACCTTGTAACCTATTTTCAAACACCCTGAAATAGTGCACCTATATATTAAAACACATATTAAATCTGTACACATTGTATCCTTGATACATTATAATACGAAGCACAGTTATTCAATGCACACTATCCTTCTGTATTGGCATATACTCATTACAAATGATCAATACCTAAACATAATATAAACACAACTTTACTACTTTTCCTATTACTCCTATCTCTGTCGAATGCACTGCATTTAGAAGGCATTTTAGCACATTCCACCTTACACTGTAATTTATTACTCCAATATTCTCTCCAACTCTGAAGAACATCTGCTTGTGAAGATGGCAGTGTTCCTGTTGTGGCTGATCACCTGTCCTCTTCTTCTTTGGACTCAGGGATGATGGGGCCCTTCCCCTTCTGCCTGAATACCTGAGTAGAAAGAAACTTCGCAGCGGGTGTTAATTTATACAAATATATGCCTTCTTACATAATTTCAATGCCACTGTGATGTCTAGTTGATGTGACCTATACATATATTAATTGATCAGGGAGAAGTATATGGGGTGTTAAGTTGCTGTCAGAACATTGTAATATTTGTGAGTGAAAACAGTGACCCATGGGCAATAAACTATTTTTGCTTTCTCTCAATGTATTACCTTTAAACAGTCCATTCAGGCAGTGCTGAAAGTTGTTGCTGCTTTTTTACCGTAATGGACACATGGTCTAGCTGTCATCCAAACATGTGGGAAAATGTGGTAGGCCTGAGCCTGTGGTATGATAAATTTTCCTATTTGTACATTATTTCTAACCAGACACGAGGTGATGAAAACAATAACATTGAGCCTATGTAAGCAAACATCCTGAAGACAGGAAATCCAATACTCTTCTTGGAGACGCAGGGAAGAATCTAACAATAATAACCTCTAATCATTCATTAACTAAGAAATCGAAAGAAGAACCCAAACAGAAGATAGAAACTTTTAAGAGAGATAAAAACTTGTAGTGGTCGAACTGCAAAATATATGCAGCCACCTCTAAAGTCTGCAACTCTAATTTTAGAAGGCCTCTTTAAATTCACACCTATTATCCTGATAACACTGTGATACTGAGCATTGCTTACTCCATGCTAACCTCCTTTAACATTGAGATCTACTTTATATCTGCACGTATTATTTATTCTTTTGTATTCTCCTAGTACTGGGGCATGTGGTGGCTACCTGTGGTAATCTTATTCCTACGAATCTCCGGTTGTCTCATATTTTGAAGGCTGCACACAGCTGTGCATATCCGAAAACGTATTCCTTACTTCCTCTCACCCATCTGCACATAAACACATACATATTCCTTCACTGAACTGCACCACGTGAAACCTGAAACACCGTATTCAATCTCGGCTTCCCCCGTTACCAAATTGTGTGATTCTAGGCAACTATTTCCCTTCACTTCCACAGACACAAATATATTTCTACACATACATTTACTTTCTTCTAAATCCTATGTTCGCTGCCAACCACAGGAAGCCTCTTTCCTGCCTGGCTCAACGCTCAGAATCTGTGGTCGGCCAGGAATGCTCCTTCTGAAGGCAGCCTCAAAAATCTGTTAACCCTCCAACACCATGTAATATCCAGACGCGTGTTATCTTTAATTGTACGTAAAATATAGCTTATTTTAAAATAATTTGGTTTGTTTTGTAAAGCGCACGTGGTACTCATTTTAACCAACTTGGAAAGATGAAAGGCTGAGGAGACCTAGCAGCATTTGACGTGTGCCCATGAAGTCAAACCATGGGTATATCTAGCGTGCATTCCACTCCATCATTTTATCTCCCCTCTACTATGCACTTCTGTGCACAAGAAATTGGAAGGGAACAGTCTTCAGTCTTAACTTGCTTATTCCAATCTTCTGTCTAATGTTCACCATCGGCTCCGACATTTACGTTGCTCTAAGTCTAGTGTCACTAACTTTCTTGGCCGTGAGACACAATTTCAAAATTTTCCCTATTAACTAACCCTAACTGTGTGCTCTTTGTGGCAGCACTTACTGGATCTGCCCTAGTATTCGGGCTACTGCTTGTGCCTGCTTCAATCGCTGCTGAATTTGGACGCAGGTAGGAGTAAATTATTCTGTACTTGGTTGCTCAGTACTACAGCATTTGGCGTAATCTTCAGTGTGAATTATAATTGGCCATTCAAATAGAGAGATATTCATATGCATTTGAAACTGAAAGTATCTCCTTTTCTGCCAGGAAGCTATATTACTTATATTAATGGCACTTTTCAATATTGTGGGCCATGATCCAAAAATATCAAAAGGAACAGCTCCATTTTACCTGGTATTACATCTTCTATCATTGTGCTCTGGGCGGTAAGGGACGGCAGTCCTTAACCTCACCTTATCATGTCACTCTTTTTTTTGTGCGGCTGGTCTATCATTTGACGCTAGGCCAAGTCTAGGGTGTAATAGCAACCAGAAAACGCAAAAAGGTGCTGTGTGTTGTGGCGAGAAATGCATGCACAAGCCTTCCTTCCCCTCTTACTACCACTTTACTGAATATTCAAGTGGGAGGATCCTTTACTATGGGTGCAAGCACGCCAGAAAGGTGAGATGAGAAGCGTGAGGTGTTACTGTCAAGGAACAGAATGTATTTAATTCAGTGTGTAATGAGTTAAAATAGGGGAGCCTATTTATAACCGTGCACAAAAAGACGTAATTGTAGACCAATTAACGTGGCTTAACACTGCCTTGTAAATAAGCACCCCTTTCATGCTATACTATAGCGTGAAAGTGGTGGGCAATGGGTGTTGCGTTGGGCATTCCGTCGCAACACTCATTGATTCTGACATTGCCCCATATTTACAAGAGTGGCGTAAATATGGGGCAGTGCCAAAATTAAAGACTGAGGAAAACCTGGTCTTAAAAGGGCGCAACAACGAGAAATGCTTAATTTCTCCTCTTTTTTGCTTTTTTATGTGTCCTGCATTGTGCAGCACACATAAAAACAGCAAACAGCCCTGCATGGTTGTTCATGTGCAGGAAGGTGTCCCTTCCTACACATAAACAATCATAAAAAAAATTATGAGTTGCAACTTCTATGTGCACTGCACAAAGCAGCACACATAGAAGTTACAAATCACCATTTAAGATTGTTTATGTGCAGGAAGGGACACATACTAGGACAATACAGCATGGCTGTACATTTCTATTAAACAAGCATTGGTTTAGTCAATAGGTCTAGCTTGCATTTGGAGTTCTGACTAAAACATCATAAAAATCCAACTACAGAGGAAACAAAATAACGCACAAAGGTAAATATTAATGTATATATTTACTCGTGTATATGTAATGCTACATCTGGGGGCAACTGTATACTTTTTTGGTATTCACAATTTCTAAGTGTAGATTTTCACCTTAAAATGAGGGGGTGGAGCCTCCTACAACTGGATTTATGGATGTAAAGTTACTACTAGTCACTTTGCACACATAGATGTCCACCTATGGGAAAGTATAGGGAAAATTATTAAAGCTTTCCATTCTTTTGAAAAAAAGATACATTTTTCAATGTGTAATAATGCAAATTAATTTAAAATATTTGCCAACTCAGAACAAATAAAATAAAATGTTACAGCAAATTCACTCATCAAATTAGATGTTTATTTAATAATTTAAATATAATAATTTAATGTATCAATAATAATGTTTAAACAGTAATTTAAACAAATCTACCTTCACAAACATGTTTCTATTTATTTCATATTCAGTACGTTCTTAAAACATTGTGTTCAACTTAATTACATTAAATACATTTTAGTTTTTTATTAAAAGTTAAAAAGTTTAGTTTAATGTTTTTAAATGTAAGTTTATTGTTAACTGTTAAAATAATTATTTAATACTTTTATATATTTTCTAGCATTAAAATACACACATATAAAAAAAATAACATAGGGCCACATGTACTAATCGTTTTTATGGTCACAAACAGTGATTTAGTATTAGATACTGTGAAAATGTTTTTTCAGATGCACTCATCCTATCCTATGTGTCAGAAACGCTTTTCTGACTCATAAAATAGGATTGAGAGTGCGTACCGATTTGGTGTCTCAAAGGGACGTGTTGTGAAGGACCCTTCCAAATACCGGATAGGTATGCTATGTTGTCAATGTTTCGCAACTGAAATCTGGTCACTAAACATTGAAAAGTTACGAGACTTCAAAAGAGGTGGTAATCTGATCACACAAGGGAGGGATCCGCTAGTGAATTACCAAAAAAGGTTTTGTAGGGAATTGACAGTCCTTGGGACCACTGCCAACTCTCAAACAAAAAAGCTTTTTTTTTAATACAACCTAGTTTGCTTAAGAAAATGGGCTGCATTAAAAAAAAAAGTTTTATTTAAACGCAAACACAGACATGGTGATCTGCTGTTCCCCCGCGGGCCAACATCCCCCCCTCTATTGGTCTCCAACTGTGGTAAATTGCAATGTGCGACCTACCTCATTAATAGCTATGAGGTAGGTTAGATTGCAACCCACTACGATTTGAATTTTTACAAACCGACCTATGAGTATACAGGTCTGTTCATAAATTTATTTATTGGGTGCAAAAATACTGTTTGCAATTTGGGATCAGTATTTTGTGACCAGTTATTTGCCCTTAACTATTTTAACATTAGTTCCATTCCCACAGGGTGATATTTTAAAGTCCTGCCCCAAAGTTTTTATGAACGTGTGTTCTATTCCCTGTGAGTTGCCATGTATAGTGCTTACATTCTCCTAGGCTGGCTGGAGTATATTTACACCTGTTTTGACACCATTAGGGTAGTATTATCTTTATAAATGTAGTTTGTGAATTGAAATGGTCACATTAATTTATGGGTCTATGTTTGTATTGGCATGCCTTCCTTAACCTCCTCTTTAGATTTCCTTAAACCCCTTCCATTTAGGAGTAAGTATTCCTAATTTTCTATCCATGTCTGCTAGCCCCTCCCACATATACTACTGAAACAGATACATACATGAGCTGATATTTCTGGCACTTGGCGGAGATTTCTGCATTGAAAACATAGGAGAGGGAGAGACGGTGTCTACAGCCGTAGGTTTGTGAATAGCGTTTTTGTAACACATGAGTAGTACAACTGTAGTACTGATTTAGTACTACAAAAGGCAGTTTGTTACTAAGCCCTAATGGCTTTTCCAGTGTGTCTCACTCCTCCCTACAGGAAAATATGTGGCTGGTCTTATGTTTGCATCTCTTCCTTTGAGAGAGCAGTGCTACTGCAAGCCTTGCAGGAGTATCAGTGTGCGTGTGTGTGTGCGTACCTTGTACCCCTGTGTTAGAAATGGGCGTATCTAGTTGGCAGAGATAGGTACTATTGTCCAAATAGGGACCCTTGCTTCTAGTCAGGGTAAGGGGGATACACTCCTAAAATAATCCCTGCTCACCCCCTTGATAGCTTGGCATAGCAGACAGGCTTATCTCAGAGGCAGTGTGTAAAGCATTTGTGAACAAATACAGTAATACAGTGAAACACTACAAATGGACACCACACCAGTTTAGAAAAATAGTAAATCATTTTCTAAACCAAAACAAGATCAAACGACAGAAATCCAACATACACTACTCTTGAAAAATTGTATTTGCGCAACATAACCTTCAAATTGCAGGAAAATTAATAAAACACAGTTCTTCCGACTCAGTAGCTCCTCCTGGGGCTACCGCGATACTGGATATGACAGAGTCTAACAATTCCAGCTGACCGCGTCGATACGGGCTAGCTAAAGCATCGACAGACTCGAACACAGTACCTTTCTTGTTGCGACCAACGGGGCAAACGTCGAGTTCGCGTTGTGAAGCAGAGTGGTGCAGCGGGCGGTGTCCTCACGATGCGGTGCAGGCAGTGGCTTGTTGACGGAGTCAGTGAGACCGGGGCTTGTGTTGAAGGGTGAGACGTGCTCGCTGCGGTGCTGGCAAGTCAGGGTGCGGCAACAGAGCCGGTTGATGTTCCGGTCGGGCAGCGATGGAGTCTGTGACATCCTTGCAACGTGTAGTGAAGCATTGCAGAATGCAGTGCCCACAGGACGCGGTGCAAGCAGCGGCTTTTTGACGGAGTCAGTGAGACCAGGGTTACGTTGCGAAGCGAGGCGTTGCTCTCGGCGGTGCTTTCAGGACACGGAATCCTGCGATGGACTCGATGACAGAGTCGGTTGCCCTTTTCTTCTGTGACGACGATCAGATACGGTGCACACAGTCACGGTGAGGTCTTTGCTGTTCCTTAGACCTCTAGAACAGGGGGAAAGCTCTGTTCAAGCCGTTGGAGATCTTCTTCTTCAAGCAGGGGACAAAGCAAGCAACAAAGTCCTTTTCTCTTTTCCTTGGCAGCAAGCAGCCACTGCAGGCCAACCCCAGACAGCAAACAGCACAGGGGCAGTATTCCTCCTCGGCATATCCGGCTCTTCTCCTTGGTAAAGGTTCCTCTTGATTTCCCAGAAGTGATCTAAAATTCTGGGGTCTGGGCCCCTCTTTTTATACCCAAAAATCCTTTGTTCTCTGAAAGCAGAGAGGGTCTGTATCCAGCCAAAACCAGTTCTGTGGGGCACCTTGCAAGTGCACAACAACCTCCATTCTCAGTGTGAGCCTGGCTCCAGACACACCACAGGGGGACGGAGCCATCCATGTGGAAGGCAGGCACAGCCCTATTCAGGTGCAGGTGCTATTCCTCCCACCACTCCAAAAGCAGACCAAGCCTATTCAGACCAGCCCTGACTCATCAGACTTCTGGAGCCACTGCCCCTCTCCAGCCCCTGTCATCCAAAAGCCAGACATGCAATACACAAACCTAGCAGTCACACTGGATGGTTAGGCAAGAAAATACCTAATTTCTCAGAATGTAAAAATCACCCTCACTAAAAGATGTATTTTAACATTCTGAGTTCAGGCAGACTGAACTTTATTTTTCTACCTTGTTCCTAGGGCCAGTTATGTTCATAAGATATTATAAACAAACTCCTCATTCTGTCCTATGGGAACAGATAGCCTTGCAATAGTGAAAAACCAGATTGGCAGTATTTCACTAGGTCATGCCACACACATCAGGGCATGCCATACCTTTCACCTACAATGCCCCCTGTCCACAGGGGTACCTTGGGCCTACCTTAGGGGTGGCTGATATGTACAAAAGGGAAGGGTTAGGGACTGGCAAGTGTGTGCACTTGCCAAGTCGACATGGCAGTCCCAGACTGCACACAGGCTCTGCAATGGCAGGCCTGAGTCACATTTTACAGGCTGTTTTGGTGGGGGTGGCACAACCAGGGCTGCATGCCTACCAGCACCATTTGATTTACAGGCCCTGGGCATACACAGTGCACTATACTAGGGTCTGACAAGTAAATAAAATAGCCAATCATGGAAACACTAGTCCATAACACAATTTACAAAGAGACCATATGCACGTTAGCACTGATCAGCATAGGTAAAGTGCCCAGAGTCATAAAACCAACAAAAACGGTCCGAAAAAAATATAGGAGGAAGGCAAAATGTCCTGGCATGACCCTGCAAAAAGGGATAAGTCCAACACCCTGCAAGGCTTACAGGAGCATCACTCTCTCACAGGTAGACACACACACACACACACAGGGCAAGCATGTGTGAGTGACAGCTTTTGCTAGTAACTAATTCGCTTTGTGCTGCTCGGGAATGCTTAGTGTTGGGCATGCCTTTAGTGAGAATGTTCGAGTTGATCACTTGGTTGTGATGATCTGCTAAGTGACTTGTACCATGGGTGCTCAGATTTCACCCTGCTGCCTTAGGTATGGTTAGACAAGGGTGGCAGGGTGAAAATTCTTTTGAGGCCTTTAGCCTCTTGGGCCACTACACAGGATAGGAAGGGTACACGTGGACCCAAGGGCCGGATGAGACACCGCTAGACTGGTTCGAGTCACTGATGGGCTTATTACCCGGGCCTTTGCTCATTCCTTGACGTCAACCAGAAAGCCACCTACCTGGGTGAATGAAGGCAGGTTAGGTGAGACTCTGCTCCTATATTGAGATTGGGGGGGAGGATTGTCTTTAACTTTGAACAATATATGTAGGCTGTCCGGAAATCGGTTAAAACCTATTGTGGCCGACAGTACCCTGCCGACTGAAAATCAGCTGACCCGGTTTAAACCGAGTGTCACTGATTTTCATATTTGTTGCACCTCTTTGCCACTTGGTGGAGCCAAAGCAGTACAATGGGCCCCCCGCTCGAAGTTCATATGGCAGCAGGAGTGGAGCAATGTGCGGGAGAGGAGGATTACAATGTGTGATATTGGTAGGGCGGAACTGTTGTTCTGGGGCTGGATTTATGGTGGTTATAAATGGGCAGAGTAGTGGGAAGGGCACAGCGTGGATTCAAGTGCCATTCATTAGCGAAGGATGGGTACGGGGGCTTAAGCCACTAACAAGCTGCAACAAGTAAGGTATCAGGTGCGGGAAGAGGATAAGGATAATAAAGAACAGTGAAATGCCCATGGATAGCAGGGGGGGAGGTTAGGGACATCCCCGCACTCATATGGATATAGGAGGTGGGTAATGGTCGGTACTTAATACGGCAGGGGGGGCGAGAAAGACTTGGGGTAGGGGTAACGTTTGCAAGTAGTCAATGGAGCCCGATTGACCACAGTAGGCAACAGCGGAGACCAAAGGAGGAAGCGATGTGGCCCTATGCGCAGAGCGGCCGACTTGAGAGCGGCTCAACATACGGTGATCCTGGTTAATGTCCTCAGGCTACCACAAACGAGGTCTTTGGCCTGGGGTGACGCACTCAGTATCAGGAAGAAGGCTTCAATGTGGAGTCGGGTTAGAATTTCGGAGTCAGGTTGAAAGGAAGACAGAGCGGGCACGAGTGGGAGCAGTGAGAGGGGATGCAGGAGGCCCATTTTAAGAGTTGTGCAAATTGTAATTGGGCACAGGAGCGCAAGGTTGTTACGCAAGACAATAGTAGTAAATGGCGGGGTATAAGGTGGAGGCGAGGGGGACCGCTCGGACCTGCTGACTCTAGAGCAGGGGTGTGAAGTTTTAATCTCGTGTGGCTCAACATCCTGTGAGCCTGGGCGGATGATATATCTCCCAGAATACGCAAAGAAGGTATTTGTCCTGGGGTGACGCAACAGGGGCAGCATAAAAAACACTTCAATGTCGGAGGCCAAATGGAGGGAGACAAAGCGTGTGAGTGGGGCTAGCGAGAAGGGAGGGGCATGGGGGCCCTCTTTTCGCCAGCTTAAGACAGGGCAGTTAGGGGTCTAATTACAAGATTAAGGTGGGGAACCAGGCTGCCCAGGAGGAGGTTTTTGCAAGATAAGAAGAATGGGGTCTGGCCGGTTAGGATCCATTGGGCGTTCCCCCACATCTGGGGGAGGAGGGGGGAGTTGCTGCAGCAGGCACTATAGGAGAGCATGAGTTGGCACCATTTCTTACAAGGGCGGGATTCATTTGCACACGGGGGTGCCATGGAGGCGGATAGAGGCACCAGTCCAGCAGTGTGGGGGAAACACTGGATGGCACGCATGTGGGCAATTTAATGCTCAACAAACCGGGGCCGATCTATGGGAAGATCGGCCATCCGTCATGCAGAGCAGAACAGAGCCCCACCTGCCTGCAATTGTGGTAGCACGTTGATGTCGGGGGGGGTGCAGATAAAGCGCTTTCGGCTTACAATGTAGCATTTCCGAACAAATCAAGTGCCGCCGTAATTCAATTGGTGCTGGTTATAATGTTTTATTACCCCAGCGTGTTTTGCTGTGTCTGTAACACCAAGGGACCAGTGGCCAGGGCTTTAAGTGGAATGCAAAAACTGGTGGGTCTCTCAAATGGGCGTGGTAGATGTTGTAATTAGGGTTGTGGCTATAAACCTGTGCTCAGCATAGTGAACCGCCCCACTTGTAATTTGCGTTTTCTGTTATTGCATCCCGCTATATGATACAACAAGTAACATTACATCTACAATGAACCAGGGCTATTGACTTTGTTAATGGCTGTTAGTTGCATAAGATAAATAAGCAGCAACTACGGCTTTGTTTGTAATATTGAAAATGCTTCAGTGCTGAATTGATGAGACACTGAAAGAACTATAACGAGTCTTGTTGAAGTTACATTAAATGCTTTGAGCAGTGGCACTGCTGCAGAGTTAAGAATTTGGATGGAGAGCCTAATAGAGACGCGTCTGAGCACCTGCTTTTAAGAATTGCCTGTGCCCAGCACCGGCAGGAGCCGGCCCACTTTAAGCCCTGGACATAGCCCTCTGGCATTGTTAGCTACTTGCCAGGCATCGGGAGGTCATGACACTCCCATGTTGAAAGCACTGAAGTGCAAGCTTTCCACACTGCTCTTCACTGTGCGTTAAAACAGGTAGGGCAGATTGAGTGCTTGGGTGTTTTTTTTCAGATTTCCAAAAAATGCTGTGACTGAGAAGAGAAGATACGCTCCCGTTTTTAAATAAAAAGGGCATGTCGTGCTGAGAAATGCGAGCATGGTCCCATTCAGAATATATCTCGGAGGAGCGACGCAAGCCTCTCGCGCTGCCCACAGCTGTGCTTGTATAGGAAGGAAGGAAGGTAAAGGGGAGTATGGACCCATAGCCTTTTCATTTGTTACTCCAGATCAGTGGCGTCACTAGGGTTGGTGTCACCCGGTGCGGGTAACTCATGGTGTCACCCCCTCACGACTTATCCCATGAATCCATGATGGACCTCCTCGAGAAGATTTATTCATCTGTGCGGCACCCACGGAGGGGGTCCTTCTTCATCTGAGGCCTTTCCAAGCCCACTCCTCTACACTGGAGTCTAAAGCACTGCAGAGGTGTTACCCATCCTTTCATAACTCCTCCCCTTGCTCCTGGCCAACATAGAAAAGTCTTAACCACGCGCGGGAAAATGTGGAGTGTGGCTTTGACGCATTCCTTCGAGGCAGAGACGCCTGCCCCATTCCAATGTGTGGCGCTTCGCATCATGCTCACTGGACCTGACTGGAGTTTACTTAAATAACAGTAGCTCTGCACCCGTCAACGGTTACAACAATGCCAATTGTCTTACCAGGCACAGTGTCATTGCTATTCATTCTGCTTAAGACATCACTCATCAACTTTCTTTAACACGGAAGACGAGAGGGCAAAAATGTTGCCAAATAAATAATACAGGGCACAAGTAAATTGTTTGAGAGCTTGTAACTCTATTAATCAATTGGTTTCCATCGCCAAAGAAAGTTACATGATAAAAACAAATGCTACTTTTTTATTTATATTCAGAAGTGCAGAGCCAGTGTTCACCTTTCCGACTCTTCCTTTTCAGTGCATTATTTCTCACGCACTGAGCAGCAGTGCCACTCATTTTGACACAGGGGTGCAGGTGTATGTGAGGCCACTGCAAATGGCTACTTTTGTTGACTACGCACCTATTAGGCTTTTAGCGCGGACAAACATTTTATATGCTGCACTTCACGCCATGAGGCGCGCAGGAAGAAAATATTAAACCAGCTGGTGCCTAATGAGTCCTATTGACAACCGCCTTGATACTGTTCCGAAAAGCACTAGGGACATCAAGAAGGACACCGGATGGTGACCGTCAGCAAGTTAAAGCAACATGTTCACCTCAGGCTGGAAAGTAGCTCATAGAGTCTTCTTGCAGAGAAGAGCAGCAGCCATGGTAAAAGGGGGAAGTAGAAAGCAGCAGATTACAGCTTGTGCGAAGAGGAGCACAAAGAAGGGTGCAAAGGGGCCAAAACCCATGGACGATTATTATAGGAGAGTTCCAGCTGGAATCTCAGAGGGCTCAACATTTGACTCCAGTGCTTTTATGATAGCGGATAATGACAGTGACAGGACGTCAAAGAGAGGTGGTCGAGAGCCCTCCCCGATAAAGAGGGGCTTAGCATCAGTAATGAAATGGACTTTGATACCCCCAAAGTAATGAAAAGGCTCCAACGTATCAAACAGTCACCAAGAATAGCGTCAGAAGTTGTGATACCTACGCCACTCACATACAGGCATGATAGAACTTTCCTCAGGTTCATTAGTAGTGCCCTGTCAAGGGGGCGACAAACCCATTTAGTCGTCTACAAGGATGTCAGGCTCCAGGTCCCCACAATAGGCTCGACACGGTGAAATCACTGTAGAAATACACACCAGGGATGCAGTGAGTGTTCTAATGGACCTAATTGAAACTATCCCAACCAGCCCCTTGACATCAAGAGACAGCTGTATTGAGCTGAGTGGAAACAGACCTATGCTGTGGTTGGAGGTACAATAGCAAGGGGCTAGTCTGCTCAGTATAACACACACACATCTGACGTCCCATGACAATTTCCAGGAGACCAGGCATGAAAAAAGCCAAGACTTGCACAAAAACCAAGATATCCTGCTACCATCAATTAATGCCACACTTTTAGAAGCCACTAATGCCCTCACTTGGCAGTCACATAAGCTGGAGGTCCAAATGGACATTATGCAAACTATAGCACTGGCCATCGCTAGAACACTTGGAAAAAAAGAGCTACTCCAAAAGACTGCCACTGCAGAATCATAGTGGAGAAACTAGCAACGTTGCCTGAAGTTTTTACATCTATGATTAAGGACCTGAAAAATCTCCTTTAACCAGCTGTGCCAAAACAAGCATAGAAACAAGTATAGAAACAGAGGCAATATTGCAAATGATAAGGAGCTCGAAATCCAAATAAGGACAGGGAGCCAGAGAGAGGAGGGGTCCCTGACGGAAGCCCAAACATCAGATACCCATCACCAAAATGACTCAAAGGTGCAGACATCCTTTCCAAACAGAGCAGCAGCAGTAACAACAATTTAATGTTGGCTGGCCTGAATTCAGAAGGCAATATTATTAGCATTACAAATATATAATTAGTATTAAAAATAGCACAAGCAACATAAGCAAAAAAAAGCAAAGATAGAAGAATCATCCAGTTAAAAATCTTTCCGATATTTGACACAAGAAAGGCACCCCGAGGGTCACAAGAGATCCTGAATCCACGGCCGTAGAGGGGGAGGGTCCAGCCCCAAGCCAAATGTCAGCACAAAAGGATTCTATGCCATCTCAAGAAGCAGATGGTCTGGGCCCAGGGCAACTAAGAGGAGGGGGGAATAGATTGAGCCTGCCATGCTATGCAGGAAGATCTAAACGATTCAAAAAGACAGACCTCTGGGCTAGTAGTAATACATGGTGAGTTGCCACATAGTGGACAGGAAAGTGTCAGATTGATTGATATCCAGACGGAAAGCACGGCCCAAGAACTTCCAATAAACAAAGGGTATACTTTCAAACACAGCGAAGGGAAGAATGGGGGTGCCACCAGAGGCGTAGCTAGAGCTTGTGGCACCCGGGGCTATCCCTCAGATTGCCGCCCCTGGTGAGGGGGGGGTTGCTGGGGAAAAAGGACGGCGAACACTTGAAAGAGGTCAGAGAGACACATAGTATCGCCGCTAATAGTTACCTCGATCATGCAAATTACATGAACATACGTGACACGGTCCAAGGCTACACAGTTGAATACACCGGTGACTGGCAGTGACTGGCAGTACAAAAGAGAACACACAGACTGCATGATCTATCTGGGTGCTCAGAAAAACCGCATGTGACATCCATCAGAGAGCTGCGTGAATAATTACCTGGTAATCCCCTCAGCACAATGCAAACATGCACATACATGACACTGTTTAGGGATCCATCATCTACAGCTGACATTAAATGACCATTCATCATGGTCCCCCCATTAAAGAAGTGCACTTTGTGATCTGCATGGTACATGTTCTTTGCAGCAGGCACATTAACCCTCTGTGCTACCTTTCCAGGAGTCAACCCTTCCACTAGACAAAACTCAGATCTCTCTCTAGGAAGAACATTAATCACCAAAGTTATCATGAAATTTTTATTGTTTCTGAAAATTGCTGGAGGCCAACAAGGACGCAGCAAGTTTTTTTTAAACCTTAATATACTTGCAAACACTACGCACCCACCCGAAATAGGTACCCAGTGCGGTCACACCGTTCGCATCTCCCTAACCTGCTCAAGGTTCATGTGACCTCAGTGACAGAGTCACAGCGACTGGATCACTGTTGGTCTAGGGTGTGCTGCTTCGTAGGCCTGCCCGCAAGACTGGAGATGAACTTCAGTATTGGATTGTGGTGGACAGGCCATCAAGGTTAACCCACAATTGACACCACTAGGGTACACCTGCTTGTGCTAAGACATCAAGCCTTCTAAGGTCTAGTGGGACCTTCTAAGGTCTAGCATGGGAATGTGCTCCCTCGTAGAGTGGTCTGGTGGACTGGTCATGAAGGCTGAACCCGGTTCCCCAGTTCCAAATTCGACAGCTCTGGCCATAGGGCCACATCCTCTCCCCCACTGAACACCATACTTCCCCACTGGAAGAAACTCACACTGCCTTCAGCTATAACCTGATTGTGCCCGCTATAAACACTTGGATGTGGCTCAATTCAAATTATCCACTTGATAAGAGTAATATGCTGCCTAAAAAAAAAAGTCAAACTAAACACTCATAGGGAATGCAAGATTAAGTAAAGCATGTGAAATGTAAGCAGAAACAACACGGTTACCTTAACGATCTCTCACTCACTATTCAGAAATCAGTGTGTGGTTTTACCTGAAAAGTTAAGGACATTACTAGAGGGCCCTGAAGGGAACCGTTTCAATGTCCATTGCTTATTTCCTTACGAAACGTAAGCAGTATGGTTTAAAAAGACCACATCCATAAACACAGAGCCATGGTACACATTTTGTTTTCCAATCCACCCATCAACCAGGTATTGCAGTACCTCCAGAAATGGTACACTTTCCCACCTGGAGACAACAGTGCTGTTCAAAGAAAGACGAGAAAACAAAAGTAGCGCTTCACTGGCAAACTCTGTAAAGTGATGCTGATTTTTTTGGATGTAAATAAAACCAATCTGGCCACTTTGCAACCACTCTGTCTTGCTTTATTTAGTTATGTATTTATTTTTCATATTTAAAACCTATTTCTCTCCATCCCGCTGCACTTTGGAATAGAAAAATGTCAGAAAAAGGGCATTTCTCGCAAGAGTGTTTTTATTTTTTGTATCCATTTCACAGGGAAGCAACTAAATGAAAGAAGGAAAGATAGGTTGTGAACCGTTTCTTCAAGTCACGGTTTTCAGTAAGTGAGGAGCAAGACAGAAAGAGAGGGAATAATAGGAAGAGAGGTGGGGACAGCTGCCAGCACAAAAAAGAAGAGGACATTGCCCGAGTCTTATTCCTTCTCTGCCCGTCCACGAAAGCAAGCCGAGTCTTATCTAAATGCCTTTGTCCTCCCCCACAATAGTGCTGCCTGGGGAGGACCGCCCCCACCCCACCGCCCCACCCTAGCTACACCACTGGGTGCCACTTACCAGCTGCAGGCTGCAGAGGAAGACAAGCGTGCACCTGGCGCTGCAAAACCCCATGGGCAGTGATGAAAATGGCGGGGCCGGGAGCCACGTCACGTAAGTGACGTTTCGAACGTCGTCTGGACGCCCACGTCGTAGCTTAATTGGACAATAATCTTGGCCGGCGGCGGGTAAGGTTCGACAGACAGTAATATTATTTAGCATTTTGGTGTCACGGACTCTGTGACACCAAAATGCAAAATAATATTACTGTCTGTCGAACCTTACCCGGCCGCCGGCCAAGATTATGGTCGACACGGACCACGGTGTCACCCCATGCGATGGTGTCACCCGGTGCGGTCCGCACCCCCCGCACCCCCTAGTGACGCTACTGCTGCAGATTTTACGGGAATTCTCTTTACACAAATATCACCCATCGGTTTCAAACTTTGAAAGGTTAAAAATACTTTGGAGACTGCATTTATATTTATTCCAAAAGAACTAGATTTTAACCACACTCCTGACAGGAGCGGGTCTCTCAATTAATCGCCAAAGGCCACCTCCATTAAAAAAGCGGTTAGGTTGGAAGGCCATGGCAGAACACGGTAAGATGCAGGGAGGGAGGGGAACAAAGATACAGTGCCATCAGATTGGGGGGTGGGGGTCGCAGTGGTCGAAGTGGGGGATAAAAAGTAGGAGAACTGTGGGTCAGAGGTGTGTCTAGAAGGAGCAAAACATACCAATTTTTTGTATGTTTGGTATTTCACTAACCAGTTACAGCTTTGAATGTTATTTAATGCAACCAATAGATGCACGTTTATTTGAGGTTTAATATATGAGTTATTGACATTAAAATACATTTACAATGTGGGATATTTTTTCAGTCGCGGAATGTCCTATATACGCTTATAAGTGTAATCATAAGCCATTTGTTTCCGAGCCATGCAGTTTCTTTCATCAGCACTTCTCCATTTTTCAAACCATTTCTGAACATAAAAGTTGGGTTTAAATTCTATGACAGGAGACCACACGTTTTGGGGAGCACTATTGATTATATCATTCTGTGCCCCACAGTCAATGCAAAATTGTGGTCCTACGCTTCACGCAACATGTCACGAGGCCAGCATTAGAGGCCTCATTGTTTCCTGTTGTATCTAGACATAGCACTCAAAAGTGAATACATACACCTAAAACAACCCAGACATGTTGGTTGTGAAGATGCTTTAATATCAGATGAATGAGATACAACTATTATATTAGTAGTTTGTGTAATTACTACACAAGGTAGTTAGCACTGAGAATTGCAAATGTATCAACTCTATTATTATGAGTGTAGGAAGCTGGCTCTGTGTTCACTATACCTTACTTTGATATAGTATATAAAGAGTCCAGTGGATCCCCAAAGGCTTACAAAGGTAAAAGTAGATAATACCTTACTCTCTATGTGTGGTAGTGTGGGCGAGCAGTAATGCTTTATCAGAGGGTAGTGGTGAGCATTTATGGTACACACTCAGGCAATAAATGATAGCACACACTCAAAGAATGAACGTAGACCAATTGTTTGTATAAAAACACTTTTTATTGCATTTTATTTTTAGAACCAAGCAGGACTTGGTAATGGTAAGTAAATTTGTAATTTCACAGACACGTTGATAAGAATATGCAAGCTGAATGAATTTGACTTTGTTACAGGTTGGTACAATGCTTAAAAACAGTTGTACTTACTTTTGGATTACTTTGTGATTACTTTTTAGGTTACTTTTTCTACTCAGTATGATATGCCTAGATATTACATTGGGACATTTCCTAGACAAAGGTAAGTAAACCACTTTTAAATTAAAAAAACAGTCTATGCAATCCTACGGAGGAAAATGTGGTTATCGGTTTGCAGGTAAGTAATCGGTCTTGAGGATTGAGTTTCAGGGGTTAAAACAAGGAATACCACAGGGTCAAGGATGAACTCAAAAATCACCCTCAGCGGCACTAGGGCAGCTGGATGCAGAGTGCTGATGCCCAATGTTAGCCTATGGGGCTAGGGGGGCCTTTGGTTGGTGGCTGCTCACGGGCAGGCTACTCAGTCTTGGGATCCAAGCTCCTAGGGTTAAGGTCAGGGCAAAGGGGGTCCCAGGTCAGCACTAAGTCCACAACACAAGCGGTGCTGGGGCGGCCGAGTGCAGAGTGCTTAGGAGGGGTCGGGAGCCCAATGCAATCCTATGGAGATTGCCTGTTTTGTTTTTTAGCTGCAGGCTCAGCCCAAGAAGACTTCCAGGAGGAACCAACTGCTGGTCAGGTAAGTTTGAGGGCTCAGAGACGTAGGTGCACCTCAGGTCCTCTTCTCCAGGGTGCAGGGCGGCCGGATGCAGGGGTGCCTTTTGAGGTCGGATTTCACCTTACCGGGCCACTCAAGGTTGGGGGGGGGTCTCCTTACAGAGGCTGCAGGCAATGTCAGGGAGTCCTGGAGGGGTCAACCCATGGAGGACTTGGACTCTGGAGTGCTGGGGGACCTCGCTGGGACTGGTGGGCCACTTGGACTTCGACCGTAGGCGATGGGTGGAGTGGTGGTTCCAGGCAACGGGTTTCTTGGTCTTCAGCAGGCTCCGAGTCTTTCTTTGGGGATTCTTTTGAACAGAGTTGCTGTTCACAGGATATCCTTTGTTGAAGGCAGTCAGTCCTCCCAGGGGTTCTGGAGGTTGCTGGCTGCAGGACAAGACGACTTCTGGCGCAGGACCTCTGGGAACTGCAGACGGGGCTGGGGCCAAGTCAGTTCTCCTCTGCTGTGCATCTTCTTTCGTCCTTCTTCGTAGGTTGGGAGAATCTCCCTTCTGGGTCCAGTCCAGCCCCCAAATCACAGTATTTAGGGGGTGTTTTAGGGGTCTCGGATTAGTAACCAATAGGCTACTGAACTTAGGGTGACTGCACCCTTGGTGTGCTCACCGCACGTGGGGGAGTGGGCACAATCCCTAACCCGGATTGGAGAGTGCCTACCATCTGCAAGATGGCAGGCACTGAAGAGTGGGCTTCACCTCGCCTCCCCCACCTGAGGGGTGGAGTTGGCAGAGGTGGGCACATCTTCTATGGTTTCCTAATTTTGCCCGCCTGTCTTCCCGCCGAATAGGAGGCGAGGCAGGAAGGGGACCTGCTCCTGATAGCAGGAGAGGCTGGGGGTGGCTTTGCAAAGGCGGCAAGGCCTTTGAAGCTCCCCTGCCACAGATGGCTCTTCCTGAGCTGGGGGAGGTGTGAACACCTCCACCCAGAAATGGCTTTGTTTCTGGCCTCAGAGAGCGAAGGCTCCCACCCCAGGGGTCCAGAAACTTGTCTCGTGGTAGAAAGCTGGTGTCTACCAGTCAGGGAACCCACCAGAGGCTGATTGTTTTTCAGGTGGCATCTCTAAGATGCCCTCTGAGTGTAATCTAGAATAAATCCCACACTGGCATCAGTGTACCTTTCTGCACAAAAACAATCCTGAGAGGCTTTTTTCTCTTTTTATGTGTGCTGCACATATAGAAAGAGGAAAAACAGGGAGAAATTAAGATATTTCTCCTTGTTGTGCCTCCCTTGGGGGAGGCATAAGATTTTGATGCATTCCCAGGTTTACAAGTCCTTGTAAATATGGGAATGCGTCAAAAACCATGGAAGCTGAGTGGGAATACCCACTGCAATGCCTTCCTTGTGCAGAGTAAGGCAGAGCAGTGATTTGCGCTGTGTTGCATTACTCCATATTTATGAAACCATTCAATGCCATGCAAAGTGGCTTTGCGTGGCTTCATAAATATGACTTGGAGATTTGTGTCATGCATTTACCACATTCTGTGGTGCAAGCATGAAGCAAGGCCCTCGTAAATATGCCCATTAGTTTGGTGTGCGTGCAAATCATGCATTGCCGATCCCTGGTGAGTTGCACTACTACTGCTGGAACAAAGCCAATGGAGGCACCAATGGGTGAGGCGGACTGGCCTCAAGGGTCCTGTAACCTCAATGATGTCTCTGTTGATCTAGGGTGTGCTGCTTTGTAGGCCTGCCTGCAAGACTGGAGGTGAACCTCAGTATGGATTGTGGTGGACAGGGCATAAAGGTTAGCCCACACTGGCCACTGGTAGGGTCCACCTGCTGGTGCTAAGAGACCAAGGCTTCTATGGTCTAGCGGGGGCCTTCTACGGTCCAGTAGGGAAATGTGCTCCTTCAGGATAGTTGTCTGGGTGACTGATCATGATGCCTGATCCTGGTTCCCCAGTTCCAAATTTGGTAGCTCTGGCCACAGTGCCACATCCTCTTCCCCCTGAACACCTGTCTGCCCGACTGAGAGAAGCATGCACTGCCTTCCGCTACAACCCAATTGTGCCCTGTTATAAATGCCTGGATGTGACTCAATTCAAATTATGCACTGCCCGCATAACATCATGGAAAAAGCAAACACTCATAGGGAATGCAAGATTTTGTAAAGCATGCGAAATATAAGCAGGAACAACATGGTTACCTTAACTCTTTAACACTCACTGTCCAGAAATCAATGAGTGTCTTTTGCCTCAAACGTTGAGGACACAAATACAGGGCACCTCCTGTGCACAGGTGTGCCTTTGTTGCACTCATTGACAGCAAGGAAGGGGTTAAATAGGACTCAGAAGATAAAGGGAAATCTGATCAGCCTCACGAAAACCCACAAGGGCTTCTCCACGTTCATGTCAGCCAGCTAGCTGCTCAAACATCGATATTATGTATTCAAGTGTCATTCAAAGGATACTTTTTGAACTGTCCAGCTTGGCTAACTCTCCTTCCCACAAAAAACTTGAGTTCTTGAGAGTAAAAGGCAAAAATTATATTTTCATTTGGGAAGTGAAGGATACATCCAACTTTATTTTTTTGGGTGACACTATAGTATGTTAGTGATGCTGAAAAGCGTCACTAAAACAATTCACAAACCTAAGAGGTCTCAAAGGCAAGACCCATTGGCTTTGCTAATGCTTGTTTTATCTAAATTGCTAAATGGGGCACTTTTAATTTGGTGCCAGACAGGGCTGAACTGGGATCCCAAAGCAGTCCTAGCAAAGAGGTTCCAAAGACAAGACCTATTGGAATTGCCACTGCTTGTTCAGATATCTCATTTGCTAAATGGGGCACTTTTAATTTGGTGCCACAGAAGGCTGAACTGGGATCCAGAAGCAGCCCTGGCACTTTGTCCATACCCTGTACGGTGTGTTGCGAGCGAACGCAGTAAGCGAGCCTGACCACTACAAAGGGGACATGGGAAGAGGGTGTTCTCTCCCCAAGCAAATTTAGAAAAAATTACAAAAAGTGTGCATTCTACAACACATTTTATTATATTTTTCATTGTATTGGCATTTAGGGCACAGTAAATGATGACCTTACAGTGCACCAGAAAACAACAATCTTGTTGGGGCTCTTCAATGTTTCCCCCACTATCATCCTCCAACGCTGCCCCTCATCTCTTCATAGCCCCTCTCACATGTATTTAATTTGTTTTATAGAGCCTCTCATACCAGTGCAGCGTTGAGCGACAGGGAGGGAGCAAGAGAGGGCCATACTTTCAGAGATATGGCTAACTCCTCCCCTTTCCCTGTCGCCAGCGCTCATTACAGCTGCTGTGCGCCACACACACACACACACACACACACATACCTTAGCGCCATAGCGCTAGGGTGTGTGAGTGAGTCCAGCATAGCTTTTGTATAGGAAGGATACCCTTCCTGTACAAAATACGAAGCCCAGACACATGCAACGTTTTTCCCACTTTGTATGCGTGCTGCACAGTGCAGCACGCATACAAAGTCGGAAAAGGAAGGAGAAATTAAAGCATTTCTCCTTCCGTATGCCTACTTGAAAAAGGCGCAGTTTTGTCACGCTAAACCCAATCTACTTCATTTAGTAAATTGGATCTAGTGTGCGAAACCCTGGGTGGGTGCTTGGGAACACCCATGCTCCATCCTTGATACACCCCCATGGCGCTAAGTAATGCGAAGAAGCGCAATGCGCTGCTTTGCATTACCTTTCCGTTCTTTCCAGCACTAAACAAGTTTAGCGCTAGAAAGTAAATTGGGAAAAAAAGATTTTGCGACGATTAGCGTCACTTTTGTGAAGCAAAAATGGTGCAAAATCTTAGTAAATCTCACCCTTAGTGTGCTGGACAGCCCTGCTGGTTGTGTTACTGGGGGGCGGTTTTGCAGCCCCGAGTAACAAAAACAGCCTCCCACTCCTCCAGCCTGCCTCCCAATGCCCATTACGCCAGTCCGGCCTTGGTGCCTGGGCCTATTTGTTTTCACATTCCGACCCTGGTTGGGGTCCACAAGGGGCTCTGGTGTCACAAAACTGGGCACCTTGGGCTGTTTTTATGTTATATCCTTAAAAAAGGTAAACAGTATTTTTAAAAATACCACATGCCTGAACACAGACAGAGCAGCAGTACACAATCTATAAAATGAAATAAGGAAGACATTAAACGTTTTCTACCGCTTTTTTTTTTTTTTTTAAAGCGCCACGGTTAGGGCATAGTCTGCCACAAATTCCACACTGGAGTCCTCTTCCTTTTCTTGTGGCGTCGTCAGTCTGGGTGAGGGCGGGTCCGCCAATGCATCCTAATGTGACAAATTGTATTAGTCACAGTGGGGGGCAGACCGGTAGCATTGTGTAAATGAGATGTAAATCATTGCAGCAGCAGGGCCATCATTGGAAGCCACTTTCTCATGCTGCTGGATTGCTCCTACGGTGCAAAACGACTCCGAGTCCTACAGTGTTCCTAGGCAGGTTCCTTCCCACAGATATAGAGGGGAAGGGGGAGGAGGTCCCGCAACTGCAGAGGTCGTCTTCAATGTGCACCAAACAGGCCTCGTAATATTTTTTCAAGTTCGGACCATTCCTGCCGTCCTGAGACGCATTTTAAAAATAAAGAAGTAGGGGAACGGACTTTGTTACAATAAAAAAGTAGGGGCATGCCGCGCCCTTCAAATCCCGCCCACTTCGACCACTGGGGGGGTCGGCGCCTCATAGCAGGCACAATGATGGGACAGGCAGGTGGGACCATAGGTCAAGGTTGTCTGTTCTCCGCCCTCGAATCGACTGCCGGGCTGGCTCCAACTCGCATGCGGAGTGGATTCAAGGAGCCCAGTCTTTATTCCCCAGCCTTTCATCCTTCCGAGACTAATTAAATAAGTTACAACTCGTTGCCAATAACCACGGTGCCTATGGTGGCGCACAAGGGGACTTGTCTGTGGAGGGATGAAGGGGCGCAATACAGGGAGAAATGCAATGGAGGCTGGAGGTAGTTTGCACAGGTGGTTGGGGAGCGGACGGTCACCTTCATGAAAGGGGGGGGCTCTCGGGGCACGAGGCAGTAAGGACACACGGGAATTATGCTGGAGATGGAAGGAACAGTGGGTGGCGCGAATGGCGGCAGCGAAAAGATTACAGAAAGCTAATTGCGCCCCTCCCCTGTTGACGGACAGGGAGCAAGGAAGATTGTCTGGGTGGTGCCAGTGCTACACCGGGAGGGTGGGGGCGTAATGTTGGGAGCATGTCTGGCATGGCGGCAGCGAAAAGCTCACAGAAGGCTAATTGCGCCCCCTCTCCTTGACAGACAGGGAGCAAGGAAGATTGTCTGGGTGGTGCCAGTGCTACACTGGGAGGGTGGGGGCGTAATGTTGGGCCGCAGGAGAGGCTAATTTGGCCTATTGGCTGCACCGTTCGTTAGGGGTACTCGTACGAGGAGACCAGCAGTTAGGTCAGGGTCCGCGATAACGTAGTCAGTTCTCCTCCCTCAGTAAATCCAAGGTTGCACACACCCAAAAAAAAAAGATGCAGCAAAGAGCAACTGTTAAACCTTACTCTGGTTATGTATTGGCTCTACTATGAAATTGCCTTAATGAAGCGCCAAAGTGTTAGACATTCCAGATTATATTTGATATTTGATAAAATATTTTAACTCTAAACATATTTGCTCTCCTGTCAACCTCCCAATCGCCCTGCGTTTTCAAATGCAGCAGGCTGCTAATGCATGTATGACTAATGTGCTGGTTTTGTTCGACTTGCATTTGTTTGGTAAAAGGCACCTCATCGCTATTGTTGATGGGAAAAGAAGCGGCTTCTGGACTCATTCTCTTGGGAGAAATTGAATGACCAAATTTTTCAATTCTGTTTGCTCTTCTCTTTCGTTATCGTGAATCGTCTGTTTTCCAAAGATTCACTGAAGAAATATTGTATGGTGTACTACAATAAGTTTGACTTGTAAAAAAAAAATTGGACCTCATATACACTGCACGTACACAGTCTATATACCATGCATCAGTAAAGAAAGCAAGCAATAATAAAAGCAAAGCGTTCCATAAACACCGATAAAAGACTGTTTCTGCTGTTTTTTTATGGCGCAAAAATGAGTAACCACTCAAAAGCACTGTTTTTTCAGATATTGAAATCACTGGAAAACACTGAAAAAACACCACCAGAATTTACCAAAAATAGAAACAGAAAACAGGAAAGCCTAAATATATGTTACGAAACTCGGCTATCCAGATGTCTATTGTCCGGTCCATGTGACTGTGTTAAATTCTCAATAGCCAACAAGACCGCCTGCACAGGGCCTCTCTATCACAAATCCCAATTCTAATAAAATATTTGAAAATGGCACATAGCTAACTGTGTGGAGGTCTTTAACCTGTAGCTACAATGAAACCTCCAATAGAATGAAATTTTGGGAGGTGCTGTTATGATAAATTTTGGGACACAGCTTCCTTCTTGCACACTAAATTGGCACGTGTGAGCTGTGTCCTGCATTGGGATATTAATATATATGCATAAGTCAGCACAACAGTACACACTACTCACTCAAGTCGGGAAACGCAGAACAAAGGGGCTACACTCTATTTACATTTTCTTCTTTACGGTCTAGTTTTACAGTACATCTGCTGACCTAATGTTACCAATTGTTTAAGATATACACAAAGTGGGTTTTGGCTCCACTCAGAGTAGTTTTTCGCGCTTATTATTGGCTCTTCATTGTGTCATTCTGTCTCTTACAGAGGGCATGTATTGCAATGCATAAGGGGCTATTATACATCTCACGTACACTGAATCATCATAGATTGCATTTTTTATTTCATAGATGTATTGCATAGAGAGAATGATAAACTTTAATAATTTTCCCTATACTTTCCCATAGGTGGAGATCAAGTGGTGTAACGAAAGTTGAGTGGGCCCCCCTGCAAGGTACAAGGAGGGGCCCCAGCTCCGGATTTAATCCGGAGCTCTCAAAGCTGAGTATTGAGCTGAGGGGGCCCCCTGCAGCTCGAGGGTCCCCCGCACTGCGGTGGATGCAGGGGCCTGTGTTACGCTCCTGCGGTGATCTACATCTATATAAAGCTACTGTGTGCAAAGCTACTAATAGTAACTTTACATCCATAAATCAAGTTGTAGGAGGCTCCACCCCCTCATTTGAAGGAGCAGAGACATGTAATTCTACACCTAGGTGTATATCTACACTCAGAAATTGCGAATAGCAAAAAAGTGTATAGTTACACCTAGATATAGTAGTACACATACACATTAATATTTACATTTGTGAATAGGACCAACAATTGATAATTCAAATAGAAAATCATTGAAGGACCAGGTAATCCTTCCTAACCCTCTAATCAATTGGACGACACATTTAGCAGTCCTGCAAGTGGCAAAGGATATAGCTATGGATGGATCACTTTCAAGAGAACAAATATAGAAAGGAGACTGGATTAAGTGTGAGAGGGAGATTTAGAAAGAAAATGGTGGAACTGAATCTTCCCTTTAATGTGTATTGTAGTGTAGGTCATTTTAAGTGACTTTACAAATTGGAAGTGTTGGTGCTGGAGTGAGGATTTCCCTAAGAGTCGTATACCTCCTCCATTTTATCATTTTGAATTAAAACGAAGAACTGATTAATATTAATAGTATTAATGGTTTGCTGTGTTTGAATAATCAACATTACTAATTAGAAAATACACGTGGGAATCGCATTTGCATGGCCTGATTGATACGTAAACTAATTTTCGTACGCATACTAATGTCAGATATTTAGAATTTGCATGTTATATGTTGCTTTTGTGATGTGATTTGTGAATCGTGCTTTAAATTGTGTGTATAAACCGCAATGCGTGTTGCTTTTGCTAGATAAATACACACACATAGAGGGTTTAGTGAGGAAATAACATTTTAATAGTCATTTCCATGTATTAATTACGTTTTGTGTTTCTTTGCTTAAGTTGACCTTTCTGGAGTGGCCACAAAATGGCTGCCACCCCTATTTTGACGGACAGACGAGATACAGAAGTCACTGAGTGAAGTGCGCCTGCGCTAAAAGATGAGCAACAATAACCTCGTCCTGACCCCAGGCAGACTGTACTCATGAAGGTCGCACCGGGAGGAGTGCCAATCCTCAGACAATGGACTTCCTTAAACTAAGAACTGTTATAATTGATGACACCATGGACACAAACCCGTATGGGAATCAACATGCCCTGAATGGACTAGAAACTGTTGCAAATTATTAATAAATTGAGAACTACATCTAATGAAACATTGAACGCATGAGAATCAGGAAGAATGATCCTGGTTCCACCAATCGGATTTGTTCTAAAACATGTATTGTAACATTTTGTTGTTGATTTTACTATAAAAGAAGTAGACTAGAGAGGGTAGGTACCTCTTGTCGTGCTTTACCAGATTTCCTGACGTTATGCTGACGGAGAGGACGGTGACACTGCTGGACAGCTGCTTGCCAGCGACTCTGACGGACTGATCAGATGCCCAATTAATTACGAACTGATTGATCGATTTATGGGCATAGAGATGAAAAATCTGAATTTGACATAGAGGACGCCATTTAGCCAGATTAGGTAAATATGCGAATCAAAATATTAAATGCTTTATGATTTCCTTATGCTTTATTTAGATAAACATTTTAATTCATTTAAGAACTGTGTCGGGTTATTATTTGAAGTGTATTGATGTATATTGTTTAGAAGAATTAAGTGTCGCTCTACCCAGCAACTAAGCTGATCCATGGCCTATAGTATGGAAGGAATTGCTAGGTTAGAAAGTATTGGGACCCTGGTGAGGTAGGGATGAATAGGTGAACTTGTTGTCACTCATCAGGTGATTGGTGCAATTTTCCTCCCATTTCCAGCGCATGGACGAGAGAAAGGAATTCCCCTCTCTCGAGGACCATTGATCTAAAAGTCGAATGAATGATTGGTGTTATGGGCCCCACCAGTGAATGAGTGAATGAATGTTGGTTGAAGAGATCTGTGGTCTGTGATGTAGAAAGGGGATTTTGGTATTCAGCGCTGGAGCAGTTTTTCTGGTAGCAGAACGATGGTTAGCTATTGTTTTGGGTTTAGCGACGATTGCTTGTAAATAGCTTATTGATTGGTATTGGTTCATGTACTAACACTCTATGTTGAGTTGCGTCGAGTTATATGTTGTTTGCACGGCTTCTGGGATGTAGGAAGTCGGAAGTTTGTAACAGTTCCGTAGTAGAGCAGAGGTAGGTGCTGCTCTCGGGAAAGACGGAATTGTTGTAGCCCTGTAGGTACACAGGGGAAACGTGTGACAAGTGAAGTTGCACGGCGCATTGTCTGGGTTCGATTCGGCGGCATCGTCATGTGTTGCCATTAGAAATATTCTCGGTGTGAGAGAAGTGTGTATGATAGCGAAGGTTACCTGTGAAATTTTGGTCTTTAAGTACCAGGAAACCAATTGGCATACCGATAACGCTTATCACTGAAAAGGTAGCAGGTGTTCTCTGAGCTTGTTAGAAGGACAAAGTAGAGGGAAGCGCTGCTTTGTTAACGAATGTCATAATTCTGTAGTAGGACAGACTGTTCGTTGTTCTCGGGAAAGACAGGATTCTGTGCGTATGTACTACATTTTCTTGTATGAACGAGTGTGAATGTAAAGGCATTCGGGTTGATTGCGAAAATCTAGGTCTATTTCTAAATTACCAGAGAAACAATTAGCTAATGCTTGCTAGAAGGGTGAAGTAGAGGGACGTGCTACTTTATCAAGGAAAGTACTAATTCCATAGTAGGACAGAGGTAAGGGCTGTTCTTGAGAAAGACGGAATTCTCGTGAGAAAGGTCTTTTGCTGTTCTTTGGTTAGCGAATCAGACAATGGAGATGTTTTAGTGTTGTTACTAACAGAATTGTAAAAGTTACAGTAAGAGTTCACGGAGCGGTTTTATAAAGGAGGGATAGATGAGAGGAGAGCAGAGCTGCCGCGGCGGCTGCTGACGTCAGAACGACCGTGCTGGGATTGGACAGTAGATTGGAGGCGTAAAACGCTCCGGATTGGTGCGTTAGTGTAAAGCCGCGCTAGGAGTGGAGGAATACAGAGTGACATAAACGCTCCCTGATTGGAGTGTTAGTGTGAGTCGCGCTGAGATTGGAGGATTGTGATAGTGACGTAGACGCTCCTGATTGGTGCGCTGTGAGTGGACAGAATAGCGGTACCATTATAAGAAGACTAAACGGTTAACGGAAATCGGGAGAATGTATTACCAACCACAAGAAAAGAAGAAATCGTGGTTTGGGAAGATTAAAAGGTGGTTCAAGAAAGATAAAGTAGTTGAGACTAGGGAAGGACAGTTACTTCCTCCACCGAAAACACCCGCATCTACAATGATTGCGAAATATGGGTATCACACTTGTATTTGGTTGGATAATTGGGTAAAATACACCAAGGACGATGGAGTCCTGGCGTTTCCAGAACATGGTTCCTTTAATTTGGCTGTTTTGAGAAATCTCCGAGACAAAATGATGGACTTAGAATCAAGACCTAGACCGACGCAGTTTGAGGCATTGACGGAATGGGAAGACGAAATGCATGAACGAGAAAAGCAGAGAAGTGGTAGGGGTTACCGATAAATGTTCGGTAGATCATACGGACATGAGACACATGATGACCGGATGAAAAGGTGGAGGCATGCAAGTGTGACTGAGGGTATGTATCCTGTGAGAATGGTAGGAGAGAATGAAGGGAGAAAATGCACTGAGAAAAGGCGTAATGTGGGTTTGAGTGGGTATGAAGTGAATGAATCAGAAGATGATGTTCTCGATGAGGTGTTTTACAAAAACCCACCACCGTATCGACCAGAACCAGAAGCATTGTCACCAAGTGCCCAATGAGAGAACCATTACGAATAATTAAAACAGAGACTATGTCACCAGAATTAGGGAAAAGTAACTCCGCAAGAGAGATAGAAAAACAGGCAGAAAGTAGGGTAAATGATGAGAATTCAGTAGAACTGGCCAAAACTACCCTAGAATTAACTGAGAAAATAAGAGAATTGACCAAAAATTTAGAAGCTGTAACAGTTCCAGTAATGATAGGTCCAGTAATGCCCATATTTGAGAAACAAAAAGATACTGAACATTGTCTGACAGTGCCGTACAGAAGCCAAAATCTAATTGAAAATGCTGAACGGAGTCAAATTGACAATCCGTGGGGACCGACAATAAATATGTTTGAACCGAGCATTTCAAATAATCCATTTGTAAATCAAATTTATGCTGAGAAGAGCAGGATGACAATGGAAACATTATTAGAACCACAAAAGGCCCCAGAACAAAATAATGTAGACAACCCAGTAGGACCTTCCGTAGAAGAATTAAGCGAATGGCTCAGAGAGTTACAGAAAAAGGATCAAGAATCCAGTTCAATAGATGTAGCAAAATTACGAATGGTATTAGAAAAATTAATAGTAGGAACTATCCCTACTGAAAAATTGAAAAACTATCAGGATGAGGAATTGTTATTTCTCTGCAAGAGTGCAACGTGGAGAGCGAAAAACTTGCATGAAAGATTAGAGGAAATTGCAAGCGAAATGGGAATAGATTTTGACAAAGTAAAAGCACTGCAAAAATCTTATCGAGTTGATTTCACTGAGAAGGATATAAGGATATAGAGAATATGAATACTACAGGAAGGATAGGTCAAATTAAGGACATAATCGGTTTGTTGAGAAAATGGGGAGATGTGGACAGATGGAGAAGTAAGTGGTGTAGAAGACGCGATAATATCACAGAAAAGACAGTTTCAGCATTTCCCGTTAGAGAGAAAGAAAAGGTAACGACAAAATACCCCATGAGAGAGATTCCAGGAGGAGGGTATGTACATGTTCCATGGACAAGACAGGACATTTTGTCTTTCACAAATGATTTCCCTCGACTACGCGAAAAGCCCGTCGAGTGGTACCGGCAGGTAGACAGATTTGTAAAATTGGCAAAGGTATTATGGATAGATTTGAATAGTCTATTCGATATAATAGTACCAGCAGATTTGTGGACAGAATGCAAGCTGATGATAAATTGGCCCACTCAGGAGTATCCTAGGGACCCTAAAACGGGAGCTCCCGACCCAGAAGTAATGAAGAAATATGAGCAGGTTATGGCATTTCTGAAAAATAAGGTACCCCCTAAAGAGACCGATTGGGTAAAAATTGACAGAACCCAACAGGAAAGCAAGGAGTCAGTACATGCATATTATGAGAGGCTAATTCAGGCTTTTAAACAGTTCAGTGGAGATGAGAACCTGAGTGATAAAGATTTGAGTCATTTCGTATACAGGTTTGTATATGGTTTACGCCCAGAAATTGGTGATATGATAAAGAAGCATACAGTTTGGCAAAATAAGAAAATAGATGAAGTTTTGAGACATGCAAAATATTTCAGCGATGAGATTGAGGCAAAACAGCGAAAACTGAAAGAAAAGGCAATGTGGGCACAGGTAAAGGTAGCCGAACGACAGGAAGCTCAGTTGGTAGAACAAGCGAACAATCCAGGAGTGAGACCAAGATTTGGTACACGGAAAGGGAAAGGTAATATAGAAGAAGCTAAAAAGAAATTCCCATGTCACAATTGCGGTGAGTTAGGGCATTGGAAATCCGAGTGTAAGAACCCTCCAAATACTAATAATGAAAATCGATCGTTGAATCCACAGGTGCAGAAAGAGGTGGGTGGTCAACTGCAGCAACAGCAGCAGGTGGTTACTTCCCAGAATCAGGTGCCAAAACCACCTTTTCCACAGAACAGAAACTCACAGAAGTATAGTAAGGAATCGGGATTCTACAATGAAGAACAGGTAAATAAACCATCACGCGCTCGCACTGTTTCGCAGTATTGGCTGCAATATGATGAGAGTGATTCAGAAATGGATTATTGACGGTGCCGAAGGGAGGAAGAAGAGTGCGTACTTGGCGCAACTCTAGAAGTAGACCAGACAGGACCATTTGTAGATGGGAAGATTAATGATGATAACATTATTTTCCTAGTGGACACTGGCGCTACTCGATCTACTGTTAGATCAGCTGATGTTAAGAATCTTCCTCTTTCGGATGAAACAATCCAAGTAGTTGGTGTATCTAACCAACAGTTAAAAACATACCTTACAGAACCCGTAGAGGTTAGTATAGGGAAATTTTCTGAAATGCACCGATTTGTGGTGTGTGACACTAGTCCTGTGAACTTGCTAGGTAGGGACCTGTTGTGCAAGATGAATTGCACTATATTTTGTACTCCAGATGGAATAGTTTTTGAAACACCAGATGAGGATGTATTGTATAAAATGACCATAGCTAACAGAGAATGTGAGAATATTGGAACATATGCAGTATTTAATACAGATGAACTGCCTAAAGAACTGAAACTGTCTGTAAAAGCAGAGGTTTGGGATTTCACCGGAGAAGATGTAGGGCTAATGAGAAACGTAGACCCCGTAAAAATTACTGTCAAAGATCGAGTAAGTTATCCAAACATTCCTCAGTATAGATTGACACCTGAAATAATTGAAGGAGTAACTCCAATAATTGAGAAAATGATCAAGCAAGGAATTCTGAGAGAAATAATGAGCAGTCCATGTAACTCACCCATAATGGGCCTGAAAAAGCCAAATGGGAAATTCAGAATAGTGCCAGACCTGAGAAAGGTAAACAAAATCGTTGTACCATGCTGTCCCATTGTACCAAATCCATCAGTGATTTTGTATCAGATTCCCCATGATGCAGAATGGTATACAGTAATTGATTTATGCCATGCGTTCTTTTCCATTCCATTGCATCACGACAGTCAGCAAATTTTTTGCATTTCGGTTTGGAGACCGTATTTTGGCATGGTGCCGAATCCCACAGGGGTGTACAGAAAGCCCCTCAATATTTAATCAATTGTTGAAAAAGTCATTGGAAAGTCTGCAAATGCCCGAGAGTTCAGTATTAGTACAGTATATCGACGACCTCCTTGTGGCGTTGAAAACTCGTGAAGCTTGTGAAGTAGACACTATAGCCTTACTAAATCACCTGGCAGATGGAGGATTAAAAGTGTCCCCAGCCAAACTGCAGTATTGTAAGAAGGAAGTACAGTATTTGGGACATAACATTGAAAAAGGATTGAGGAAAATAACAATAGACAGAATCAGAATCATAAAAGAAATGAGAGCCCCCATGACTCAAAGAGAAGTGAGAATGATTCTGGGAATGGTAGGGTACTGCCGCCAGTGGATCAGCAACTTTTCGCTGATTGCAAAACCTCTGGTACGGCTAACAAGGAGTGATGTAAAAGATCCCCTTGAATTGAATAAAGGAGAATTAGCAGCATTCAAACGATTGAAAGATGGATTGTGTGAAGCCCCAGCATTAGGCATGCCTGATTATGAAAAAGAATTTGAGTTATATTGCAGTGAAAGAAATGGATGTGCACTTTCTGTGTTAATCCAGAAGCATGGAAGATTGAGGAGACCAATTGCATATTATTCATCGATGCTTGACCCAGTAGCCATAGGCTTACCTGGTTGTCTGAAAGCAGTAGCTGCAACATGTCGAAGTTTGGAGCAGAGTGAAGGAATCGTGATGGGATATCCTTTGAAAGTGTTTGTACCTCATGATATGGCGATTCTTTTAACAAGGAGTCGTACTCAGTATATGACACATAGTCGGCTGACTAAGTATGAGAAAGTCCTATTAGGTGCAACGAATGTGAGCCTTGCGAGATGTGTGAATGTGAATCCAGCAACGTTGTTACCAGATGGTGAGAATGTGGAAGTGAGAGATGAAGCAGATCATGATTGTTTGGATGTGCTTGAGTATTGTACGAAACCGCGACCAGACATAAAAGATGTACCTTTGGCAGAAAATGATTATGTAATGTTTGTTGATGGGTCATGTTTGAGAACAGAAGAAGGGGTGTTGAGTGCAGTATATGCAGTGTGCACAGTTTCAGCAGTGATGGAAGCATCCTATTTAAAAGGAGTAAAATCTGCCCAAGTAGCAGAATTAGTGGCTCTGACTCGAGCATGCAAAATTGGGAAAGGTGTGAGAGTGACTGTGATAACTGACAGCCAGTATGGCTTCGGAGTTGTCCACGATTTTGGCCAGTTGTGGCTACAAAGAGGTTTCCTAACCTCAAGTGGAACTCCTATAAAGAATGCTGAAGTGGTTGGAAAGTTGATTGAGGCGATACAGCTGCCTAAACAATTGGCTGTGGTGAAATGTTCTGCCCATAACCAAGGGGAGTATTACGTTAGTCGGCAACAGATATGCCAACGACATGGCACAGTACTGTGCCAGAAATCAGTATTCAGTCAATCGGGCAAAGGAGAAAGAAATGACTTCCTATTCCTTAATGTTTACTAACGTTGTAGGGACATGGGAAGAAGTGAGACAATTGCAGGAGGAAGCAGGAGATAAGGAAACAAGGCAGTGGGTAAAAGCAGGATGTGCACCAAGGGAAAAGGATCATGTGTGGGTCTATCGAGATTAGGGGTGAGCAGAATTTGCGAAAGTGACTTTCGCAAATTATCGCGAAAATGTTAAAAATCTCCGCAAACACGCGGAAATATCGCAAAGATGCAGAAGTTTTTTTCCCGCCCGTTCGCGGTATTTTCTGCGTGGTCGCGGCTCGCCAACTTACCCATGCGGTTGCTCGCGGGCGCGGCCATCTTGTTTTCACTCTTCTCGCGGTGCATGATCGCGAGATGAAAGACGTGATCGCGCAACCAATGACATTACTGCGGGCGCGAACTGTCACGAGACAGCGCAAATGGCTACCAACAATCCAACATCTCGTGGAGAACGCGACCGGATCGGGAAAACTTGTCGGCGAACGCGGGGATTCAAGTAAGGCGATCGCGCGCGCGCAAGAATGTATTATTTTACAGCGCGAGCAAGAAACAAATTATCGCTAAGCTGCGGAATGCGGAAATGTTGACATTTTCGCGCTCTCCGCAGAATGTGAAAATGTCAAATTATCGCAATTTCCGCGAGCGGAATGGAAATTTAGCCCAGGCCTAATCGAGATGGAAGACCAGTCATGCCTGATAGCATGTTGTCTACCATGGCACGGATGTATCATGGCCAGGGACACATAGGGAGAGATGCTATGATCAGGTTATTTAAACAGACCTGGTACAACCCAAAATTCAGAATTATATCAGAGAGTCTATGTCAGAGATGTCTAATTTGTCAGCAATACAATCCTGGGAGAAAGACAGTGGTGAGCCTAGGAACTATAGGCCGAGAAGGAGGGCCTTTTACCAGAATGCAGATAGATTTCATTGAGATGCCAACATGTAACAGATTGAGGTACGTTCTGGTCATAGTCTGCCTATTCTCCAGGTGGGTAGAAGCATACCCGACAAGGAGAAATGATGGATTGACAGTAGCAAAGCTGCTTTTGAGAGAATTCATCCCCAGGTTCGGGTTCCCAGTGACCCTTGAATCAGACAGAGGAGGGCATTTCTATAATGAGATTGTAAAATTGGTCAGTGAAGCATTGAATGTACAACAGAAACTGCACTGTGCCTACCGACCAGAAGCTTCTGGTGTAGTTGAGCAAATGAATGGTACAATCAAGAACAGAATTGGAAAAATTTGTTTAGCCACAGGAATGCAATGGCCTGATGTCTTGCCTCTAGTTTTGATGACCATAAGTGCAACCCCAGATAGAACTACAGGGTTAAGTCCTCATGAAATAATCATGGGACGTGCAATGAGGCATGCTTACATACCAGTCAACAAACTGATGACGATTTCTGATGACATGGTGTTGGAGTACTGTAAAGGCCTGGCTGACGCAGTTCACTCTGTGTTTCATCAGGTTGGAGCGGATGCCACCACCCTTGAAAAGAAGCCAGCCCATGATCTAAGCCCAGGAGATTGGGTGAGGATAAAGGTCCACAGAAGAAGAAACTGTTTGGTTCCCAGGTGGGGAAAACCAAGACAAGTCATTCTGACCACGACAACAGCTGTGAAGTGTGCTGGACTGAAAAACTGGATCCATGCCAGCCATACCCTGAGAATACCAAATCCAGTGGATTGCAAGGAGAAAGAGTACTATGACGAATCAGAGTCAAGTACTGAATCAGACAACGAAGAACCAAAAACACGAGAAAATCCTGAAAGGGGGGAAAACGAACGAAAACAGATTCTAGTCCCCAGAAGTGTCTCTCTGAGAAGAAGATTGCAGATTTCTGACAGCTCAGACTCTGAAGACGAGCAAAGAAAGAAAGGTCCTAGAAAAGAACCTAAAAAGAAGGAAGGAAAAGACAAAGAAGAAGCAGTAAAAGAAAGTCAAAGAAAACAAATCCCAGATGAAAAATTGAGAGAAATTCCACCTGAATTAATAGATTTGAATGAAGAAGGGACAGATACAGAGAGAGAGGGACAGATTGCGGAAGACCCCAGAGGAGGTGTAGGGAACTGCAACATCCAGCTAGGTGAAGGGACAAGTAGTCAGCAGGAAGATTGCGTGTCGGAGATCCGAGGAGGGAAAGAAGTAGGGAAACCAGAACAAGTGGTGGATAAAGAGACTGGTGAAAAGGAAAAGCAAGTTGGAACAGAATCAGAAGAGAGTGAGAACAAAATACCTGAAGGTCGAGTTCTGAGAAAGAGAGCTTGGAGAGAAGAAAAGAATGAAAAGAATGTCAAAGAAAGTTAATTGAAACAAACTGTAAAACCAGAAGTTTGGCCGAACAATATAAAGAGACTAAGATATCGATTGTCTCGAGTGAAATCACCAAGAGCTGAACAGGTGAATGAAGTTACAAGTCAGGAAAAATCAAAAAAGGAAGAAACAGTTGTAACAAAAGGGTCCGGAAGAACAAGAAAACCTAACCAGAAGTATAAGTTGCCGGAATGGACGTATGTGGCCCTGCCTGAAGAATACCAAGAGGCAGATAGTCAAGGAAATCCAGAGTAGGCTTTACTGAAACTGGTTAAAGAAGAAGAAGAATCAGAAATCCTGAGAGTTCTCTTGTCCGATATTGGAGAAGAAGAAGCAGAGATTCAGGAAATTCTGTATCCTGATTGGGAGAAGGAGGCAAAGGACGATGAGATGCCAAACTGAATAAACAAAGAAGCTGTTGATGTGGAAAACGATAATAAAAGAGAAGAAGTAGAAAACTAGTGGAACCAAGTAGAAGCTTAGAAGCTTTGGGGTAGAAACTGGTCACAAAGTAGAAGAGGCTAAGTCAAAAGACACGGTCTATTTAGTAAAAATGGCTAACACAGATGGTAGTAAAAGTAGATGTACATTCATGAAAAGATGGTGTAAAAGATGTTGCTGTTGTACAGGATTATTAATGCTTTTATGGAGCATTCTAGCTCTTGTAATATCATTTAAAGTCACAATAGATACAATAGAAGGACATGGTCAAAACAAACTAACATAGGTAAAAAAAAAAATTTTTATTTATTTTTTTTTTAACTTTATTGAACAGGCTGGTGAGTGAAACATACATTAATACATGTATTTACAAGAGAGGAAAGAAAAAAAAAAAAAACAAAAGCCCCACAAAAAGGAGGAGCAGCACTATTCCATAAATGATCCCCAATTCTTTTCATGTTTCATCAAAGATCGAGTCCCCCTAAGATTAGCTAGTGCAAACTCCATTGAGTAAATCTCAGTTACCAATGTCCACCAATCCCACACCGATGGTGAGTCGGAACGAATCCAAGCTCTGGCCAAAGTTAGTTTAGCACAAGACATAAGAATTGAAGCCAGAGCAGCCTGAGGAAAAGGAGTGGGATGGATATCTAGTAGAACAAAGGAGGCAGAGAATAGAGGAAGCTGGATTGACCTAATTTCAAGAACCTTGCGGATGTCTAACCAGTAATCCTTAAGGGTGGGGCAAGAAAACCGCATGTGTACCAAATCAGCTGCATGGGTAAAGCATTTGGGGCATTTAGTGTGGTCATTAGCAGAGTTGTTAAGAGACCATCTTGAGATGATTTCCGGTGTGTAATATAGCATGCAAGTCGTTCTGAATTGCTGTAACCTCAGACTAGAAGAATGGACGCAGTTGTTAATATTTAATAGGGAACGTTCTATATCTTTCGATGTGACGTTTGTGCCTAATAACCTACCCCACTTGTCAGCTAGTTTAGAGCAATCGTTTGGTTTAAAATTGATTAGAAGACTATAAGTGTTACTTATTGCCGATTTAGTTGTTGAAGAGTAAAAATGAGTCCAGATATCGCAGTCAGTAATCTCAGATAGTTGTTTTTTGTTCACCAGATAGTCATATATCTGTCGATGTTTAAACCTCATAGATTCGGGGAGGTCATAAAGCAGTTTGAGTGTGTTAAAGTCTAAAGGGCCTTGCGTACCGTATAAGTCCCCTAGATGCCTAATACCCCATCTTGCCCAGCTATAGGAATTATGTTCGTTAAAGATTCCCGGAAGACCCGGATTGCCCCATAACGGTAGTTTAGCGTGAAAAAGGGTGGTTTTGCAAAAAGTTAGTATGTTATCCCAGATCTTTACTATGTCTCTTGCGGTCTTGAATTTTACTCTTTTAAAATAGTTGGGGTCATTGACTCGTAGTAGGAACATATTAGAATCATGTTTTAACATAAAAAAATGAAAAAAAAATGCTCCGCCCTGATTTAATAAAGAGCGAATACGCAAAACAAAAGCAGACCAAAAATATAATTTAAAATCGGGAAAGTTAAGCCCTCCCAGGTTTGTACTGTTTTTCAAAGAATTCAGTGACCTCCTCGCTTTTTTATAGCCCCATATAAAGCTACTAAATGCACCGTCTAACTGTTTGAAAAATGAGTTATTTAAAGCCAACGGAATGGAACGGAATAGATACACGAATTTAGGTAGTACCTTCATTTTGATTAAGTTAATTCTACCAATAATGTTCAGTGGTAATCTGTGCCATTTTTTTAATAGTGAGATAGTAGATTTGATTAGTTCATTGTAATTTATGTTATTGATTTCTTGGATTTTAGCCGTTAGCTTAACTCCTAGATAAGTGGCACTTTTGCATATCTCAGGAACTGTGACGGCGGGAGTATAATTGGCTATGATTTGGGTCTTCTGTAGGTTAAGTTTATACCCGGAAACAATCCCGAATTTCTCAGCCTCAAGAGCTATGCCTTGAAGTGCCACCACAATATCTTGTGAGTAAACCGCGATATCGTCGGCATATGCGGTTATTTTTAATATTTGAGTGCCTGACCTAAAGGGAGCGATTTGGGTTTGTAACTGGAGAGCATGCAAGAAAGGTTCCAGTGAGAGGGCGAATAAAAGAGGCGAGAGAGGGCAACCCTGACGGGTGCCCCGTAAAATTGGGAACTCTTGAGAGGACAGGCCCCCATAGGATGTGTAAGCTGTTGGGTTATCATACAGAGCCTGTATGCCTCGTAAGAATTGCCCCCCGAAACCCAGCTTAGAGAGGACACTCCAAAGGTAGTCCCAGCCCACTCGGTCAAAAGCCTTCTCGGCATCTAATAAGATCATACCGAGTGGGGTGGATTCTGTCTCTGCTACATCAAATGCCGTAATAGCCATGTTTACGTGTGCTGTTGTGTCTCTCCCTATTATAAACCCGTGTTGTTGGGGGTTAACAATCAGAGGCAGGAAGGGGGACAATCTTGTAGCTAATATTTTAGCAAATATTTTGGCATCACTAATAATCAACGATATGGGTCGGTATGATCCTCTCTCCTCCTTTGGTTTATTCTTTTTCAGAAAGAATATTATTTTTGCCCTGTTCCATGATTTTGGGGCCTTTCCATTAAGACCAACAGCTTGTATTACCTCCAGTAACAAAGGTCCCAATTCGGCTATGCAGATTTTGTAAATCTCCAAAGGAATTGTGTCCTCCCCTGCGGCTTTCCCTGCTGGTAGTAGATCTATTGCCTGGTGTAATTCGGCTCCTGTGATAATATCTGACAGCGATTCCTGCATTGTATTAGACTGTAGGTTAGTTAAGAACTTATCCACGTAGTCTTGGATTGCTTCTGGGTTGGACATGCTTTCTGGAGTGTATAATGTTCTATAGTAATCCACAAATTGTTCTACTATTTCTGTCTGTTGGTTAAATATTTTGCCATCATTTCCCCGGATACTTGTAATCAGTGTATGGGCTCTGTCCTCGGCAACCTTATAGGCGAGGATTTTGCCAATTTTATCTCCACTATCATATTGTGAAATCTTAAATTTGTGAATATTTGCGCTACTCTTTTGGATAAATTTATTTTTAGCCTCGTTCTTGAGTGAGCAGAGTTTAAGGCCAATCTCTGTAATCCCAGATGAGTTTGATCGGAGTGCAGAAGCCAAAATTTCTTCTTGGGTTGCAATTTTGGAGATGATCTGTGCCTTGTGCTTTCTGTGTTCGATATTTTTTCTGATCACATATGCTTGGGTAAAACCCCTAATACCCGCCTTGCAGGCATCCCAAACCGTAGAACAAGAAGCAGAATCAGTATTAATATTCAGGAATTCGATCAAGTGTGATTTAAGCTGTGTCACATATTGTAAATCTGAAAGTAAGTATCTGGGGAAGGAAAATGGTCTGGGAGGGGTCCTGATATGTGGTGTGGTGATTGCTGGGATTATCGCGTTATGATCCGATGAGATTCGAGGGCATAGGATCATCGTGATATGTTTTAACAGGTTGTCGCTGATTAATGCTATATCCAGCCTAGAGCAAGATCTGTGTGGTGCCGAATAATACGTATATCCTGGTGTGTTCGGGTGTAAATATCGCCAAGCATCCTTAATATTGTGGATACGACAGATGTCGGATATGGATGACCTAGTTTTGCGCATCCTTTGGAAACTTCCTGGATTAGTTGAGTCTATTTTGTAGTCCATTATACAATTGAAGTCACCCATAATAATGGGTTCTCCGTCCCAATCCAAGAGTTTGATATTCAGTTGGTCAAAGATGCTTGGATCGTCTACATTAGAGCCGTATACTACACACAGGATATATGTATGGTTTTCGAAGCGAAGTTGGACCACCGCCCATCTTCCGTCTTGACTATGAAAAGTCTGCAGTATTTCAGATTCGAATCTTTTGTCTGTAAGGATAGCCACCCCTCTTATAGAAAGCCCAAGAGTAGAGCAAACCAAAATGTGGTAGCCCAGTTGTTTAAGTAGTTTTTTGTCCTTGCCAGCAATGTGCGTTTCTAAAAGAAGGATGAAGTGTGGATTATGTAGTTTGAGTTTTTCTGAGATCAACATTCTCTTATTCTTGCTATTAAGCCCTGCTACGTTCCAAGCCAAGAGCTTTATTTCATGCATTTGTAAGTAATTAACATTTTTAGCCTAAAGACGGGTATCTTAAAGTATTCGTTATTGCTCGTATATAAGGGCCAAAGGGTCAAAACTAGTTTGTCCTCAATACATTCTTCCTCAACAGCCTGAAACAAATTTTTACTGATTTTAACCCACCCAGAACCCCCCACTCCCTCCCCCCACCCTGATTCTCGCCCCAAATGGGGAAGAACCACCCTTGAGTGACAGCTGCCGCTGGAAGGACAGCGCACAAGACAGGACACCTTAGAGCACCCCCCCCCCCCCCGAACCACTCTCCAAAAAAAAAAAAAGGGGTAACAGTGTCAGTGTTTCCCAGTACTTTGCCGTGTAGCCTGTGGCATGACTATACAAAGCGAGGCACACCAGGTGTCGACAGATTTACTAAGGCAATGCAGAGTCTAACCCGTGCCAAATCTAGAAATATATGCTTCAGCTTCTTTGGCATCGTTAAAAAAATGAGTATGGCCGTTTTTGATAACCTTAAGGCGAGCCGGCTCCTGTAGGAATGCCTGGCCCCCGCAAGATTTAATGGGGTCTATCAATTTGCGTAGCATCCAGCGCCTGTACATCGTTTCTTTGCATAGATCTGATCGGGCAAAGAATGAAAGCTCCCCTAAGGTTACAGGGGCATTAGGGCGGGCTCTCTGCCAGACAGCTTGACGCAATAGGAAGTTGCCAAAAAAGATTATAAGGAGCCGTGAAAACTGGTTTTCTCTGTTTCTGTTTCTCATAGCCAAAGGGAGACGATGAGCACGTTGGATTTGTGTATCCCAGTCCCAGTCTGCAAGATCTGGAAAAGCCTTTTGAAACAGCCCCACTAAATAAGACCTCGGGTCAGACTCCTCAGAGCCCTCCGGGATCCCAAAAAGTCTCAGATTGGACTGTCTTTGTCGATTCTCCAAATCTTCAACTTTTGATTGTAGTGCCAGCAGCTGGGTGTCATGTTTCTCTGTTACGGCGGTTGTGTTTGAGTTGGCCTCCTCGATCTCAACCACACGTTGCTGAAGTCCCGCGATGTCTTGAGTGATCCCACCTAGTTTGGAAGCAAGTTCTTGTAGTGAAGTATGCATTTTGCTGTTGTCCTCCCTCAATTGAATATAATGTTCTTTAGCTTCGGCACGTTGATCTCTCAATATCTGTAATATAGTGTCTACTGAGGCGGGATCCGCTGGCATTTGCCCTAGCCCGGGTCTATTTTTGGAAGAGACACCTGAGTGTTCCATTAGGTAAGATAGAGGAGGGGCAGAAGTGGTGGTAGCAGAGGGACTCTCAGTGGAAGGAGGCAAAGTATGAAGTATTAACGTAGGATTCGCAGTTGGGTTAAATGTTGTGTCTATACTCGCTGGAGAGTCGACCCCAGGTGCTTGAATCAAAGTTGATTCTTGACATGCTAGCCCAACTGGTGACTGTTTAGGTGCATTGTTCTCTGCTGAAACAAGAGTATCCGAAGAGGGAGGCGTTACTAATACGGGAGAAGAGTCTGAGGGCTCTGAAGCTTCGATTAAGCTGGCCCCTGATAGTCTCTGTGACAAATTCTTGACTAAACCTTTTGCTACAATCCATTTTCTTAAGGGACTTTTGTCCACATAAGTCTTTTTTGAATCCGAGATATTGCTTATAAGGGGCCGGTTTAATAAGACTGTTTTGCGGCCTCTTTTGGCTCTAGCCTTACTTTTGAATTTGTGACCTTTCCCTGCTCGAAGTTTTGTCTTGGAATCACAGGGCCCATTTGATGGTTTTTCCCCTAGGTCGTCTTCAGACCTAGCCTCGTCCTCTGTATTAACCTCAGCATCAGAGTCCTCGAGAGGATCTTGTTCGGTGATTTCGATGTATTCTGTGTGTACTGTTATTTCTGGAGAGGCCATGTGTTTATTAGGATTGACACATTTGGTAGGACATGTCTTTGCTACAAGTGGTTGTGAACCTCCAGGCGGAGTGATAGTGGTTGCAGTAGCAGGCAATGAGCCCGGATCTGAATCTGGACTACATATGGCTACTGCAGTTTCTGATGTAGCCCCAGTCTTGGTTTCAGGCACAGACAACATAAACAACTCAGTCAGGGAATCAGTGAGTATCATGCTGTGATCCGTAGGAGTGTCACGGGTTAGAGACTTTCGATGTTTCGGTTGTTCACCCCCCGGCATGTTGCCAATTTGCTTGCTGCTGGAGAGTATCTCTTTAGAAGCGGTGGGGGCGTTCTGGGCGATGTGTTCTAAAGTTAAAGGAGATAAGTGACTAGTTTTGCCTGTAACAGCCGCCTCGCTTTTGTCCGGAGGTTTAGCCAAATTTGAAGCTGGGTTTCTACTAGACCCCTTAGAGTGAGAGTCAACAAGTAAAATCGGCGGTCTCAATACCTGTTTGCTCGCGCTCTCCCTTTCAGTCATTACGTGCTCCGTGGCGGGACAGCCGTTGCTTGTTATCACAAGAGATCCATCAATGTCAGCATTGGTCGCGGCAGTCTGAGGAAGCCCAGATATCGTCGCTCCTATCTCCCGCACAGCTCCGACTCCGGCTCCAATTCCGGCTGGAAGGGCTCCGGTCGGGTGCTTGCTATGTCGAGTTGTGCGAGGTTGGTTTCTCGAGGGCATCTTGCTCATCTGGGAGGCCGAGGAGAAAGGACGAGAAGCAATCCGAAAATGCAGACTTAACCAGTTGAGCCCCGAGCTCCGTAGCAGTCCTTGTATGATCTGCCGAAAGAGTTGTGTCGTCCTTGGGAGCTCTAGCATCGGAGAAAGCCTCTGTGTAGCAGTGTTGCAGCGTCCACGGATACGAAATATGAAGGTTTGAAAGCGCTCTGCGTTTAGTTTTAGGGGTTTTTATGCGTTAGACCGAGTAGGAGCATACTCGATTAAAGGTTACAGGCATTTCGATGAAAGGGGAGAGAAGAGGGGGGAGAGCCTCTTAGTGTGCTGCTTGGCACAGATCCTCACTCCGCCATCTTGGATCACCCTCCAATAGCTAATTTCAAAGGTAGTACCGACTGTAAAAACAAACATTCATTTGCATAAAGATAGGTCTATTAACGATTTTTCTAATAATGTATTTTCAAAATTGTTGTATGAATATGTAAAGACTATGGATGTAAGGGACTGCTACGTCTGCATGCAGTTACCTGCTTCTGTGGCAGAGGGAGTGACTTATTATCACCTTCCAGCTACTTACGGAATAACATGTAGTGTAATAGCTAGCTTATTTTATGAGATAGGGAAATTAGAGTATTATTTTTCAGATGTAGATAACATTTTTGCATTAGTGCCTGCTAATAATAATCTAAATAAGGTAAGACCTGCTAAAGTTTTAGGTGACTTTTTTCTAGAGACTAGTGAACTAACATTAGAAGTTGTGTTTAAATATAATTTGACATGCAGTTTGCAGAAAGAAGAAAAGACATTTTTGAATATGGTTGAGGAAAGAAGGCATAAGATGCACAAAAAGGCATCAGAAGGAAAGGTTAAGAAAACGGCTTGGGACATAGAAATGGAGAAACATCTGACAAAAGGAGAGTCAACACCAACAATAGCTTTAGATAGGCCTCAGAAAGGAAAATTTTGTATAAGAAGGAATCAAACTGCATATGATAATCTTTTTGTAGGTAATAGTGAGTGCCATGATACATACCGAATCATGGGTGGATGGGGATTCAAAGGTGGAAGAGATCCAGTATTTCCTGGAATATATTTTATTTGAGGGAACAGGGCATATTATCGTTTGCCAGACCATTGGTATGGCACATGTTATGTAGGCCTGGTATTTCCAAAAATCTTTCACACGGACATAGAAGAGGGTGTAAATAGTTTAAATAGTCATTTAGTGCGTAGAAAGAGAGAATCTTGGGCAGAAATTGAGGGTGAAATTTTTTTGTGCATTGATACCAGCAGTGGGAATAACTCTGAATGCAAATAAAATTAGAAGATTGTCTACAGTAGTGGATCGCTTGTCAACAAGCACTGATCATGGATTCTTATTGGTTAATACTGAAATGGTTGCCATGCGTGCTATGGTAATGCAAAATCGACTTGCCCTTGACATTCTATTGGCAAAAGAGGGTGGAGTCTGTGGAATGCTGAAAGTTCAACATTGTTGCACTTACATTCCAGACGAAAGTAAAGATCTAAAGGTTTACATTAAAAATATTACTGAATTGCATGATGGACTTGTACCACTGGAGGTTGAAGATGTATGGACAAGAATGGGAAAGAAAATAGCTGCTATTAAAAATTTCTTAGCTAAAATTGGTAGTACTGTTATGGGTAAAATTTTGTTTCTATTAACATGCGTGATAGTTGCATTATTGGTGATAAGATTAGGGTGTATGTGTTGCAGGAAAAAGAAAACAAATAATAAAATAAAAAGAGATAAACTTAAGAGAAAAGGAAAAGATCCAGAAAAGGATTTAGAAGAAATAGCCTTAGATGAGTGGAAAGACAGTATGTATAAGAAAGTAAAAAGTGATGAATATGAATAAACTGAATTTTGAGCTATGAGTAAGAAGTCATTTCAAATTTCCGTAAAAGGGTACTAAATTTGGGTGTTTTGTGGTGATAAAATCACCAAAGGGGGGATTGCTGGAGTGAGGTTTTCCCTAAGAGTCGTATACCTCCTCCATTTTATCATTGTGAATTAAAACGAATAACTGATTAATATTAATAGTATTAATGGTTTGCTGTGTTTGAATAATCAACATTACTAATTAGAAAATACACGTGGGAATCGCATTTGCATGGCCTGATTGATACGTAAACTAATTTTCGTACGCATACTAATGTCAGATATTTAGAATTTGCATGTTATATGTTGCTTTTGTGATGTGATTTGTGAATCGTGCTTTAAATTGTGAGTATAAACCGCAATGTGTGTTGCTACTGCTAGATAAATACACACACATAGAGGGTTTAGTGAGGGAATAACATTTTAATAGTCATTTCCATGTATTAATTACGTTTTGTGTTTCTTTGCTTAAGTTGACCTTTCTGGAGTGGCCACAAAATGGCTGCCATCCCTATTTTGACGGACAGACGAGATACAGAAGTCACTGAATGAAGTGCGCCTGCGCTAAAAGATGAGCAACAATAACCTCGTCCTGACCCCAGGCAGACTGTACTCGTGAAGGTCGCACCGGGAGGAGTGCCAATGCTCAGACAATGGACTTCCTTAAACTAAGAACTGTTATAATTGATGACACCATGGACACAAACCCGTATGGGAATCAACATGCCCTGAATGGACTAGAAACTGTTGCAAATTATTAATAAATTGAGAACTACATCTAATGAAACTTTGAACGCATGAGAATCAGGAAGAATGATCCTGGTTCCACCAATCAGATTTGTTCTAAAACATGTATTGTAACATTTTGTTGTTGATTTTACTATAAAAGAAGTAGACTAGAGAGGGTAGGTACCTCTTGTCGTGCTTTACCAGATTTCCTGACGTTATGCTGACGGAGAGGACGGTGACACTGCTGGACAGCTGCTTGCCAGAGACTCTGACGGACTGATCAGATGCCCAATTAATTACGAACTGATTGATCGATTTATGGGCATAGAGACGAAAGATCTGAATTTGACATAGAGGACGCCATTTAGCCAGATTAGGTAAATATGCAAATCAAAATATTAAATGCTTTATGATTTCCTTATGCTTTATTTAGATAAACATTTTAATTCATTTAAGAACTGTGTCGGGTTATTATTTGAAGTGTATTGATGTATATTGTTTAGAAGAATTAAGTGTCGCTTTTCCCGGCAACTCAGCTGATCTATGGCCTATAGTATGGGAGGAATTGCTAGGTTAGAAAGTATTGGGACCCTGGTGAGGTAGGGATGAATAGGTAAACTTGTTGTTACTCATCAGGTGATTGGTGCAATTTTCCTCCCATTTCCAGCGCATGGAAGAGAGAATGGAATTCCCCTCTCTCGAGGACCATTGATCTAAAAGTAGAATGAATGATTGGTGTTATGGGCCCCACCAGTGAATGAGTGAATGAATGTTGGTTGAAGAGATCTGTGGTCTGTGATGTAGAAAGGGGATTTGGGTATTCAGCACTGGAGCATTGGCATATATAGAACACAGAGCCAATCAGTTAAGCATGTGCCACTAGTGCGTAATTCTACATTCAGATTAAGGAGCTGGTGGGAGCAGGATTCTGGTAGACAGGTGGATCTTGCAATGCATGGCCGTGTTTCTGATCACCAGATTCCACCAGACCAGCAGTGGCTCAACTGTGGCTGGGCCCATATGTCCTACATCTTCAGTAGTTACAATATCTTTTCTCTACAGAACACAATTTTATGGCGGAATGTAGAAATGTTTATGCCACTTAACTTCTCTCCTTTTGAAATGGTTCCTATGACAGAAGCCCTTGTAGGGAGTATTTCAACATGTACCTTTCTTTCTTTGGCGGGTCTTTCAGAAACCTGAGTAGTCCAGCACCAAAGGTGATGTTGGAAGTTGTCTCTCTATGATATATATGGACAGAGACCTAACCTCAGGGGGCACAGCACCTTAGTTCACCTAAGACCACATCTGCGCATGACTGAGATAAGCAGAACTAAGGCTCTTGAGGGACCTAGGAGCATCCCTGGAAAGTGTTTTACTGCTATCCCATACTTCATTTGACAAGTGGCCATAGTGAGCAACTGTACTCTGCCTACTTTCATAACACTGATAACCATGACCTTTTGGGTTGCTTAGCTTACTTAGGAGCCAATGTAAAGCTTTCCAATATCACTCTGCCATAGAGGTCATCAGAGACCTAATTTAAAATGACGTATGGAACTTGTTCCTTCCTTCTTACAGGTTAAAAGAAAATGCGAGATCCAGCTACTTCGGAGATGTCCAAAGATTGCTCCCTGAGACAGCTGCCCACATGATGTTTGCCTGCCCTGTGTACCAAGGTGGCCCTCCCGGGCTGAGGCAAGGGAAACGTTAAACCCTCTCTCAACTTAATGGAGTACCCAGAACACCTCCACTCACCGCTGCCTCAAGCCCTATCTACATTGGTATATGAAGTGTTACGCTGACCTTGAATCGTTCCGCATCATGGCCCTCTTCCTGATTGGGGCCTATATTCTCAATACCTAATCTTGCGAGATATGCTGCGCTTCCAACACTTGGGAGATGTCCGCGGCCTTAGGTATCAAGTCATATAGTGACTGATTCGCTCTCTCTTCCCTCTTGTTCGAATAATCAAGAAAGGCCTGGTTGCCAGGTGCAAAATGGACACCCACGATGCCAAACCATATCCAAGGGTTAATGCATTAAGTTTAAATCAAATGATCATTGTGCTGCTTTCAATGTTACTTCCACAGGCCCCTGGTTGACCTTCTGAACCAGTTACTACAGCCTACACCCTCTAACGCTGCACCATCATGTTCCAGAGCTTTCAGGCATGTTAGATTGGATACATATGAGTTCGGGGCATAGGAAGCACAGGGTATTCCGGTTAACCAGGGCCTGCCTGCAAGTTGGAGGAAAGGTAATAGAATGCACTGCCTGATAGAACCAGAAAAGAGCCTTAGGGGGAGTGGGGAAGAAGAGGCACACTGTGTGTTCTTGACCCTGTCCTATTTGCACACCACATGATACCACCCCTTAGCCACACCACCACATAAGACAACCCAACACGGCACATCATTATGGCACGTGATATAATAGTGCCATATGACCTCTAATAATGTAGCATAGCCTCCCTCGCTCCTGAGCATCGCATCCGTCACTTCCCTCCCTCCATCCCTTTTCTTGTAGTAGTCTTTCCTTGCTTTCCTCTGCACCATTGCAAACATCTCTCCCTCTCCTGTGTGGCTCTGCTCCTCATGTCTCTTTAACTACCTCGTGAACCACGACGCAGGTGCAGCAGATATTGGCTACTGGAGTGCAGCCTGGACAGGTAAGGCCATGTGCATGTATGACAGAAAGCATGAGTGTGCTCTGTGACTCACGCATTTTTTAGAGCTGATCCTGATCTGATAAAATGCGTGTTTGATATTTTGAACAATATGAACAGTAGTGCACTAAAAAGACAACACTGTGCTCTCCAGAACTATATTTTCTTCTGTCTGATTCAACCAGGCCTGAACTAGGCCTGGCTCTATTCTCTTTTTAAGCGCAGCCATAATGAAGTGTGTCTTTTAATTTTTCTGTTCACCGTACATAACCAAAAAGAGCAGGAATGCTAAGTATTGGCATGATATTTCGAAGAGCCGTGACGCAAGCTTTCACCCCACTCAAGGCTTATCCTGCCACTAGCCATTTGTCTGTATGTCTTCCATTGTTGCGCCACTAGTCACATCTGAAGACATTAGGCTAGAATATGGCGTATAACTATTCAAGTTAGGGGCTGGCGTTGGAATAGTGGCAGTAGATGACGTATAATTCTGTATCATGATTTGTCAAATCATTCTTACATTTGATCACCTTATCCTGACCTTGTGATTTGCACTGACTTCCATTGTGAAATAGGTTATAAAATGATGGTCTCTGGAGGACAGCCAGTCTTCTGACTTCCTGACTTTAGAGGCAGAGCCCTCCTCAGTTCCTCTAATGACTTAGAATATTTTTGCCATGGCTTTAAGTCATTTACTGCTGCATTTGATTGAGCCTTATACTGATTGCCTATACTGATCATTATGCATCTTTGATTGAATTCTACCTTTTTGACTTCTGTATTGCACCTTGAATTGTTTTAATAAACTTTCATGATTTTCATTTTACTTCTGACTCCAGAGGATTTATTTTCTTGAAATGCTATTTATTGAATTTGTGAATAGATGCTCGTAAGGACACATTGCCTCATATGTGCTTGAGGATTAACACCATCCCGATCCTCCATAGGTGCTTTATCTGTCAATATCGTATCAACAAATTCGAGAACTGTGGCCAGATGCTGCTGGCCTCTCTTTTCCCCCAGAAATCCTGGAATGAAAAGTCATCTGTGCCTTCTACCGCGTCTTGACATGGTCCAATATGTGCACACACTGTTTGGGCCCAGAGAAGTGTAAATAACAAGGACCCCCTGCAATGACTTGAAATTCCTAGGGCAGGGCAAATATGCAATTGAAGAAAACCCCTAGGCAACTAAAGGTCTATAACAGTTAACAGACCATATGGGCTAGCAACATGATGTAGTCAACTCAGTGTAAACGGAAGTGATATTTATAAGTTCATTTCTTTAATTCAAATTAGTTAAAAACGTTTCAAAGCATAAATCATAGAGACAAATACATTTAAACATATTCTGAGCACTCCACGACCCTTCACTCCATGGCACTCCACTCAACAACCCTCCACTACACCACACCACTCCACCACACTTTACTCTATGACACGCTACTCTACGCCACGCAACGCCACTTGACTACAATACATCGCTCCACTCTATGCCACTCCACTCTATGACACTCAATGCCACTACACTCTATGACACGCAACTCCACTCTGTGCCACAACACTAAATGTCCCTCTAATCCAATCTGTGACCCTCCACTCTATGCCCCTCCACTCTACGCCACTCTAAAACACTCCACTCCAATCCACTCTATGACACTCTTCTTTACGACACTTCACTCTATGACACTCCATGCCCCTCTACGACACTCCATGACACACCACACCACATCACCTCAATCTACGCCATGATACTCCATGGCACTCTCCTCTATACCGAAACCTTTTAGCCATGCTGAACAGCAGCCCTGCTGGTGTACAACATGACTGAAAAATATTGGTAAAGCAATAGTTCTTGCATAAGCGAGACCGATTGGCTTTGCCAATGCTCGTTAGTCCACTGCATCTTTACTGGGGAGAGATTGTCTCCACTGGAAACACTGTTGATGTATGTGGTCCCTCATATTGCACAAAAACACAGTTCACAAATGTGGGCATGTTTTATCCTATCCTGGGGCCGTTTTGATCCCAATCCGACCAGGGCAGTGGGCACACTGGAAGCTCGAGCGAAAAGGTTTTATTAGGAAATTGGGGAACATGAGCAACGTGGTTACGTGGGCATTACGGAAACTATCATCTGAGAACTGGTATGTGCTGATGAGTGCAATAAGCACACCTGGGGGTTGTGTACATTGATATGGGACTCTGAGGGACCGATTCACAAAGGGACTTAAGACTCGTAAAGTTATGAGTTCGGAGTCTCCGAACTGAGCACTGTAGTGTGGAGTTAATGAGTTGTAAGTCCGTTTGTGAATCGGTCCCTCAGCTTTCACCCTCATCAGGAGTTATTTACATCCTATCCAGCTTCTGCCATGCTATGGTCCCAATGCGCTTGGAAATGCACCCTTTTGCCACTTTTTCCTCAAATATCGTTAAAGTGAGAACCAAGGCAGGGGGTCTAATTATAACTGTTGAGGCGAGCACAACTGCAGCCTCCGGCAGGACTGCCCGCATCATTCCCTGTTCCTGCCCCTCTCAACCTTCCCTGCATAGCCGCCATCTTTCCCTCAGTCGATATCTCCCCATTCCCTATCACTCCCTCCTTCATTCACACCTTGCCACTGTCTCCTTTACAATCTTCTAGGATTCTTCAAGCCTCTCACTTGCACTGCACTCTCGGCTTTTCTTACTGCTCCATCCAGCTCACTCAGCCCATTTTTCTCCATCTCTTTCACTTTCTTCCCTAAATCCTCGTCCATCTCTCGCAGCATTCAGAGACTCCCCCCGAGTGCCAGGCCCTCCCCTGTCACCAGTCTCTCGCCCTCGACGCTCAGATCTCTCCGCCATCTCTCTCTCCCTCTCTGTAGCCTGCACCCTGCCTCCTTCCCATGCCATACTTGCCCCCCTGCCCCCTTCCCATGCCATCCATGCATACTCCCCTGCCTCCTTCCCATGCCATGCCTGCTTCCCTGCCTCCTTCCTATGCCATCCATGCCTACTCCCCTGCCTCCTTCCCTTCCCATGCCATGCTTGCTTCCGTGCCTCGCTTCCCAGTGCTTTGCCTGCAGGTTGCCTCCTTCCCATGCCATGCCTGCTCCGGTTACCTCTTTCCCATGCTATGCCTGCTCCCCTGCCTCGTTCCCCATGCCATGACTGCCCGGATTACCTCCTCCCCATGCCATGCCTGCTCCCCTGCCTGGCTTCCCATGCCATGCCTGCTCGGGTTACCTCCTTCCCATGCCTCCTCGGGGCAGCACTTGACAGTTCAGCTATTTTCTGAGAATTTTCCAGCGTTCACCCATTCCTTGGCAGCGACACCAGACCAGATGGCTGACCGGGGGGCGTGTTAGGTACAGCGTTGAAGCTGAGGGGCATTAGGGGCTTGCAACCTGCCCAAGAGTACGCAAGGCATCACGAGAACTGATCTGAAACGTCTTCTGTTAATAGCTCAATTCAATCCCAGTCTCTTATGGGTTAGGTCTGATGGAAATACAGCTATTGAACACAAACACCCATATCAAACACTGCGTGCGGATGACACAGGGAAACCAGGGTCGGACTGGCCTATAGAGCAATCAGCCAGTGCCCGGCGGACTGGTCTGACAGATCCATGTGTGGGACAGTATTGCCTGTTTGTGGACCTGTTTTATTGGTCCGAAGGCGTTTTTTTAGGTCTCGCCTAGCGACGCAGCGCATGAGCTGCTCGTCTTGGTGAGATCTATTGTTGCCGCTTTCTGTGCCGAAGGGGGACAGGAGATGTGCACGCGTAGGGCTGACGGCATTAGCATAAGAGACAGCAGATGTGCGCGTACAGAGGACAGGAGATGTGCACGCGTACGGCTCGGCTCCCTCAACGCACGCATGGCGTTCTTTCGTTTTCCCTCCCTCCGGCGTTTTAACACAGCGCACTTATGGCGCGCTTTCACTTTCCCTCCCTCCGTCCCCCCCACACACACAATGAGGTGCGCGCACCCTCGCTCTGACCTGCGGTGTCACTTCACAGGTGCGCGCTAATAAATGGAGCAGTTGACGGCTCGCTGGCAGTAATTGGATGCTGTGTAGAGATCCCCCTCTCTCTGGAGGGCTTCTAGCAGCTGTTTTTCCATGCCTCAGATAGGCAATGTTTCGGCACCCCTGATTGGTTGAGGGCCCTCGGTTGCACTAGGCTGTCCCTGCTCAGTCCCATCAGTGGGAGTTGCCGGGACAGTGAGCAGAGTTCGGCGGGTGGAGTGGGGCCGGTACTCGGGAAAGTGAGCGCGGGACCCCGTCGCAGCAGGTAAGAGCGAAGCCAGTCCAGGGACTCCTGTCACGGGGTCCATCCCTGCCCCCCAGGTGCCTGACGGGCTTCAGGGCGACCAGGGGGGTCGCTACACTAGAGCTGCCACACCTGCCTTCACAAAGTCAGCCATTAACTGGGCTAACTGTTGAATTCCAAAAACACTGCTCTCGGATATCCATTCCAAATGTACTGTCTCTGGTATCCGTTCCAATCTGTAAAATACTTTTAAATGAATATACAAATCTGAGTGCACATTGGTCCTAACCATTTTCGTCTTTGGTAGCTTTCATACTTCTATCAAAACTTCCATATTTGGATTTATTGATGGCACATATATTATTGATGAGGATATGTTGCAATTAATGAATGAACTTTATTGTTAAGCAATAGCAATAAGTACTAGCAGTTGCTGGAAAGGTATTGAGGAACGTAGTTCTAACCCTAGGCAAGGTGGATTCCTTTCACCTTTCAGCACCATCAAACATGATGTTGTGCTTCACTGGGTTCAGTTATTTTTTAATTTATTGCATTTGAACAATTGTAACATTATGCACAATCATACATTATTGTTTGCCATGTATGTATGTGTGTATGTATGTATGGCATATATGGACCCTTGCTCTGTCCCCGCAACCTACCCCATGTGGCCCATAAGTTCGGAAAGAATGACAAATGACTTCTGCTTTTTTGTAGGCTTTATTCCATTAATGACAGGTTATCAGAGGAAGGGCACTCTTCCCTTGTACCACGCGGATGCCTTGTAAATGTGCAGAAAAACTAAGAAACTCCTGATGGATCATATCTTTCACTCATCCAAGTATGGCACCTAGTCCCACAGTCAATTAGTTGCCCCTATTGGCTCTTCATTGCTGTGAGGGGCACCGGGTTTGCACTCATTTAGTTTTGTGTGTGTGTTCGTGCTATTCTGTGTTATTTGTCTTCCACCAAACTGGTTCTGTTCAGGTTTCAGTCACAGGGTGTCTGACGTGTGATTTTGATGGTGTGATGTGATCACGTGTGCAGGGTGGTGTGGCGTCGTTACGCACGGAATCCTACACTCCATTTACACACTCGTGTTCAATTAGGGCCACTAAAATCATACAGCAGGGGACGACCAAATTATGTGGCAGGGATGACTAATTTGTGTGACAAGTAAAGGTAAATAATGTGGCTTATATCTTATTTAGTCTGTAAGAACTATTTTCTTTAATTAGTTTCTTCAACTGCAAGCACGACATGCTTTCCTGCAAGATTCAGCCCGCCATTTGCGCTTTCACTTTCTGAGCACCCCGGGACAATGGCGGCCGCTTCTTTAAAATGAAATAGGTCTCGCATTTACAAGAGTTTGAGCTATTGGTATTCTAAATGACAATACCTTTTATTTATGTGTTAACAATCAAAACAGATAAATAAAAGACATTGTCATTTACAATGCCAATAGCTTAAACTCTTGCAAATGCGAGACCTATTGCATTGCAAATGCTTGTACTGCTGATTGTCCTGATATTACCACACACGTTGCCTGCAGTAAGCACAAACGCCTGCAGTCAGGGCCGGTCCTAGGATATGTGGGGCCTCGGGCAGAATAGGAACATGCGAGGCCCCTATAACTTGCATAAGATTTAACCTCACAGGAAGTGACATTATAGGAAGTAATATCAATTGCCTATTAAGTATATGGCATTGCTGAAGTGGCTTTGCAAGAAGCTACTTACCTAGTTTGGATATCAGTAACATGGTTAAAATAACATTACTAATACTAAAAAAAATACGTACATAGATATTAAATTGCTATTAAGTAGAGTAACTGAAGTTTAAATGTAGTTTAAATGAATTAAACTTAGTTATTTTTCTATTAAATGGGATAAATGAAAATGATATTCTAACCGGTCATGCTGATTCTGGCACTAAGAGATGTCCAAAAGAGAGGTGCAAACTTTACTAATGTGGAGAAAAGTCAGTTTTGAGTGTATTTCCAAAAGACTGGAGTTACACCATAGCTCAAGGGGGTGATAGTTCCAGTCCTGCACAACTAGAAAGGAGAAGGATCTGCCTCCAATCAGGGCCATCTAAATTTTAGGATGGCACAGGAGTTTGGTTGGCACAGAGTATGGGGTTCTGGACTGAACGTAAGGAGTGCTTTAGAAAGATAGATCCTTTTTAATGCAGTGCACAACGAAAAATGGATAGTGCCTTGCAGATAGAGGGTTTCAGACCAAAAACCCAGCAGAGAGCATAAAGGTGAGAAGATATAGCATAGTGATGCAGCCATCTCAGATGAGGAGCCTAGCATGGTTCTGAATGATTTGAAGGGTACTGCATGCAAGAAGGCAGGAAGCATTTGCTTAATCTAGTGAGAAGATAATTGACTGTACAACAGCCTCATGGTAGTGCGGGGACAGACAAGGAATGCTCGTCTGTTGCTTATGGATGTAGTAAAGGCAAGTGGATGAAAAATGATTATTATATTCTGAAACCAAGAGAAGATGCTGGAAAAAGAATCCAATTTTTTTTTTGCTGTCTCTGCCCATGTGGGCGATTGACTTTCTTCCACCAACCACCAAAGAGAACACCATATGGTATGAGATCCTTTAAAAATGAGAACCCTTGATTTGTCACTCTAAGGTTTTAATGGATTTGTCTTCATTCAGAAATCAACTGCTAGCATGCACGTACAAACATATTCTTCGGCAGAGACCTAATTGCCACTGAGTGAAATCATGTTTGGGTATCAATATGTGCAAGATATCAGCCACAAACCAGAAATATAAAACAACTAACATACACCTAAAAACCCAGCCAGGAGTATTGGTTTAGTCAATGGTTTTTAGCTGTTTAAGCTAAATGAGTGACAACAATAAATCATTTTACATTCACATTGTTGTTTTGTCCAATAAGTAGCTCCTTCACACACAGTTGCATAGAATCACAACTGGAATGCAGGACCATTGCTCTTTGTGCTCTGCAGAGAGGCCATATTTTTTGAATGATCATGTAATCTGAACACCTTTTTGAACCACAGTCAGGCACAGTGTGAAATTTGTACTGCCTGCAGCCTCAACTCCAAAGTGCTCAACTGTAGCCTGTTATAAACACCTGGAGGCGACTCAGTACCAAGGGTGCATCATCCAAGAGTAATATGCTGTGAAATGAAATACAGAAACACACATGCTGGAAATAGCTAGCACTCTTGGGGAATGCAGGATTAAGTGAAGCATGGGCAATATAAACAGGAACAAAATCACTGCCATGGATTACTCAAATCCAAGCCTGGAAGTCCAAGCTGAAGCCTATGAAGGCGGAATTTGTGCTCCGTGCCAGGGTCTGCAAGCAACAAGAAGAAAAAAATGCTACAAAGGGAGATCACCCACCAAAAGCAGCAACTTGGTCGTCAGGCTCATGTGTTGTAGAGGACCCAACAATCACAATTAAAGACATTTGCCTCGGACTTCTAGGTCTATCTGACTATATCAAAAAAGTGTCATTGATCGACCCGATGATCACAAGAACGTGGCATAGATCTATCTGAAGAGATCAAGGACATGGCAAGGTTCTCTCTGACTTCATCAAGAACGTGGCATGGATCTATCTGATGATGTCAAGAATTTCACATGGATCGACCCGACGATCAAGAACATGATATGGATCTGTTTGAGGATATCAAGATCATGGATCTATGTGAATATGGCAGTGAGTTATCCCAGCACTCCTGCTTCTAGCCTACAGTGTGAAGAGCGCGCTTTGGACATGACAAAGATCACAAGAACATACCATGAACATGCCATGAATGTTTCTGACAATGGCACAAATGGCTCCTGCATCTGTGCACCAGCACCATGTGATACACCGTCCAGTAGTCTGTCCATGAAAGAGATTAAACGGTTCTATGGGTGCGGGTGGGCCTCCTATACCATTCTTAAAGAGCCGAAGATCATAAGAGGTGACATAATAATACTGGATTTTATACAGCGCGAACAGCTACCTCGCGAGGAGGTGTCCCGGCGCTAGAAGATCACTGATAACCTTAGGCCTAAAAATAGGAGAGCTAGCGTGGCTGGGAGAAGAGCCAGGTCTTTAGCAATTTCCTAAAGCAGGGTTCGGAGGGGGCCTGTTGGATAACTTGTGGCAGGGAGTTCCACAAAGCGGAGACGTTGGCTGAAAAGGTCCGACCGCCTAGCCGGGCCTTTTTTGCCCGCGGGATGACCAGTTGGACACGGTCATTGGATCGTAGTGCACGGCTTTGAAAGTATCTAGGAAGGCGGTTTTTCAGGTATTGTGGGCAGGAGCCATACAGAGATCTGAACGCAAGCGTCAAAGCTTTGAATTTTATCCTGTTGGCTACTGGTAGCCAATGCAGGGTTCGAAGATGCGGAGAGACTGACTGCTTGAAAGGAATTCGCAGTAACAGTCTTGCAGCCGCATTTTGAACTACCTGAAGCCTGTGAGTCAAGTATTTTGGGAGGCCCAGGTATAAACCATTGGCATAGTCCAGCCGTGAGGTGACAGTCGCATGGACAACCGTTTTTCTACAACTCTCCGGTAAGAGCCTTAGGATTTTTCAGAGGTTTCTCAGCTTGCTAAGACAGCACCCGGCCACTTGTTGGACATGGGATGAAAAGGACATGTTATCATCCCATCTCACTCCAAGATTTTTTGCCGAGTGACTTGGTGAAGGGGGCGGGCCCATCTCCGTGGGCCACCAGAGTTCTGGGGCGGGGGGGGGGACCCTTGCTGAAGAAGATGACTTCAGTTTTATTGGCATTCAGTTTTAATTTATTGGTGTTCATCCAGAGTGCTATATCCTGGAGTCAGCCTTTGAAATTTGAAAAAGAATCATGCGTCATCTCCGAGTATGGAAATACCAACTGGGTGTCGTCGGCATATGAAATTGCCTTGACACCCCAGTTGGCAATTAACGTGAAAAGAGGAGCCAGGTAGATGTTGAACAGAAGGGGGCTGAGGGCCGATCCCTGCGGGACTCCACATCCAAGAATTTTGGGTGTGGAAGAGAACGTCCCAAGCGCTACCTTCTGCGTTCTAAGTGATAGGTAGGAGTTTATCCACCCTAGTGCTCTGTCCTGAATGCCTATCTCTGCGAGCCGGCTGAGTAGGCTGGCGTGGTCCACCGTGTCGAAGGCGGCCGACAGATCCAGGAGTACCAGCATTGCTGAGTCTCCTGCATCCATCGACCACCTCACTGACTCGGCTACCTCTATGAGCGCTGTTTCTGTGCTGAAACCGGGACGGAAACCCGATTGAGTTTCATGTAGGATGTTATTGGTTTCCACAAATTTACTCAATTGTCGCTGTATAATTTTTTCCAGCATTTTTCCCGGGGCAGCAAGTAGGGATATTGGGCAGAGATTCGTAAGGTCGTCTGGGTCCCCATTGGGTTTCTTCTTTAGGGGTAGAAGAGTAGCATGCTTCCAGACGTCCGGGAAAATGCCCAAAGCAATGGAAGAATTCCAAATACATTGAAGTATCGGGGCTACCGAGTCTGCAATGGCACTCCATAGTTTAGCTGGGCAAGGGTCGTCAGGGGAGCCGGATTTGCATCGGCTAAGTTCTTGCCTTACCTCATTCAGTGGAATATGCATGAACTGGGTAAAAGTCTCTTCTAGCTCGCCTTTATTCGTTATGTCCTGCTTCACTGTTTTTGTTATTGGACCAAAAGAGTCGTAGACTTTTTTAATTTTATGATCAAAATACTCAGAAATTTGCTCACATAGCGTAGCTGTGGGTACAACCTCTCTTTCAATGCATTTTGGCTTAAAAAACGACTGTACCACTTTAAAAACTTGTTTGCTGGACTGATCTGCCTGAGAAATTGAGTCCGCATAAAAGCACTTTTTGCTTTTCCTAATAGCTTTCCGGAAATGTTTAGAAGCTTCCTTATACCTAGCTTTTTCTTCCGGACCGTAGTTTACTCTCCAGAGTCTCTCCAATTTTTTACAGACCGCTTTCTCATTCCTAAGTTCCTGCGAGAACCAGGGAGCTGAGGGAGAGTCTCTTTTAGATAGGGCACGGGAGGCTGGAGCAATGGAGGAAACCATCTTTCCAATCCATTCATTGAGAAGTGTAGCATCCGTATTGGTATTATTTGTCAGGGAAGGGATGGTTTGCGCAAGGACCGGGCACATAGTATCAGGGGTCAGTTTTTTCCATTGCCTCTTCAGGAAGTACCGTTTACTCGAGACAGGGGTATCATTCGCAATATTCAGTGTGAATGGGACGAGTGCGTGATCTGACCATGTCAGAGGCAGAGGTGTCTCAGACTGCACATTTTTGATGTTAGAAAAAATGAGATCAATAGTGTGGCCCCCTGTGTGAGTAGGGCCCTCATTGATCAGTCTGAGACTGGCCGTATTTAACGTGGATCTGAGCAGCTCTGCCATGGCACAGTCGGGTTTATCCATGTGGATATTGAAGTCGCCTACCACAATAAAAAGGGGGTGGAGGAGCGAACTCTGGACAATCGTGTCCAGTAGAGTAGTAAGGTAGGGGTCTGTACCAACCGGGGGGCGATAGAACACTAGTCCTGCTAGTGACAACTGAGGGCTCACTTGAAAGCAAAAGTGGAGGCCATCAATACCTGTACCTGTTCCCCATAATCATTAAATCTCCCTAGAGGGATCTCCAGTTTTACCATTCAGTTGTGAGGGTGAGGCCAGGGCAACGAATGACCAAAGGCCATTTGGGCAAAAGGCTGAACGCACCTCCAGAAACCGGCCTCAAACGTCTTCCCAACGCAGCCCAAATACGAATAAAATTCAATAAGTTCAGCATTGAGAGATACAATGACAACAGGATATTCGTGGAGGAAGAGTGCTTGTCCAAGGTACGTGAACTGTGTCCTGCACCCTCAGTTGGACCTCCGTGAATACAGTGCGTGCAGACTCTTTCATCAGTCCTTGGATTCACCACATGCACCAAAACAAATGAACATATCAATAAAGCTGTTTTGTTTGACATTTCGACAGTAGGATGTGTGGTAACCCCTTCATTCTTTTCACTCACTAAAACAAATGAACTGCTTCCGGTGCGCTCCCAGTAACAGCACTTTTGGTGACAGCCCTGCATTAAAGCCATCCGTCGCCCCCTTACCTCTGGAAGGCCTGCGAGCAGGTGCACATGAAGCAGAAGGCCACGACGCCCCTGAGGTCCATTTCTCTCTCACTCCCGTGCTGGGTCGGTGCCTCGGTGCCCGACTCTTGTGCCCACTCTCGTGTCGGAAAACTGGGCTGCTATCGCGCCAGCCAGTAGAGGGTGCTAGTCTCGTGTGCACCGCTGTTCGGCTGCGCCCTTTGCTGTGAGTTCGGCGCAGAGTTCCTGGTTTTGTTGGCCCCAGGCTTGATCGAGTAAAGTAGCGGGATACACTGTCAGCCCGAGGGTTGGTTTAGGATCCGTTGTAGAGTTGCTGGGACGATCGGCCTTGCACGCTGTTGTTGAGACTCGGACCAGCTACAGGTTTTATACACAACCATTGGCTCTCATGATAGGCTGGGAGCCGGGCTGCCAAGCAAATACATGAATCTACTGGGTCAACCGTGCTATGGCCTCACTTCCTGCCAGCGGCCAGCGGGGTTAAACAACATTACACAGGCCCCGCACTATGGACGTCACTGGTTCTGTGAGGGGCCTGGACCTCAACTTCACTCGTGCTGCACGAACAGTGAAGCCAAGCAGGCAGCCTCAGCGGGGCATGAGACAGGGTCCGGGGTCAAATATTTTATGGCTTTTGGCAATCATACAAATCAGGGATTATTTACATAATAATCTGGAGCCAAGCATTCCCTCGGTGGCATCACAGTGAGAAGTTTACCTCATTTTATCCTATCCAGCCGCAGCTCTGCCAATGCACCTCTGTATTGACCTGACTCTCCTCCTGCTGTTCCCGCATAAGCACCCACAAGCCGCTACTAGTTTGCATCAGCTCAGCTCTGAGCTGCACCTCCCCTGCTTTTCCACTAAGACAACCAACACATTGTTCTGTTCCACTACACCTCAATACGGCAACCCCCTTGCTATTTGCAGACATAAGACTCACACAGCTCTGCCAACTCACCTCAGTTGTGTTCCGCTAGTGGCGAAAATCTTTTTGACAACCCCCCATGACCTTCTCCTCGGATTCCCTCACTTCCACCCAGCAAAAATGCCCCTCACTGTGCCACTGGATTCAACCTATCCTGGCTGAAGTGGGGTGAAACCCCGAAACCAGTCCTAGGATGCTTATTCCAGTCCAGGGACAACCTGTCTTGGCAGTTCGGGCTGGACTGTTCCCATGAGGCACAGGGTCAGGACTGATTTGCATATGGCTGGGTTCAAACTGGAATCGCATGGTGAGCAAAAAATGGATGGATTTAACCCAGATCTCTTCATTGGGGTCAATGTTTTGATTTGTTATGCATTTCGTCCATCAATTGTGTGTCTTATGCGCTGTAAGGATGGCTTTCCTAATCCACTCAGCTATCCGCATAAACTACAGATTTGTTCTTCACAGCAGTCATATTAACCCTCTGTGCTACTTTATGATGAGTCAAAACTGCCACTAGTCAAAACTTCTATCTCTCTCTAGCAGGAACATTAATCACAAGAGTTATCTAGACATTTGTATTCTGTTGGAAAGCTGGAAGCACAAGGAACTCTGCAGCAGGTGTTTTTAAATCTTAAATTCTTGCTAAACACAGCGCCCCCTCTAAGGTCAGTGCCTCCCTCTCCAGGTCAGCGCCCTGTGTGGCTGCACCAGTCGCACTGCTCAAAAGCCGGCCCTGGTTCTCTCCAGCAGGCAGGCGCCCCACGGAACCCTCTTCTATTGCAACACTTTGGCTCACATATGGTTCTGCTAGTACACCTCAGTTTGAAACAATGTTTCCACTACTTCTAGCCACAGCTTCAGCACACTTTGCTACTGCAGTACTACTTGGGCCCTGCCAGTGCATCTCCAGTGGCGTAGCAAGGAGGGTCTGGGGACAGTCCACCTCAGGCGGCACAAGTTTTGGGGGTGGCAGCCTCCCCCGCTCTTACCTGCAGCCATCACTAGGCGGCAAACGCAGGGACTGCCACAGACGGGCAAACGTCTAGCTACGCCACTGCGCATCTCACCATGCTTTACAGAATGCCCAGGAATGGGTCTAAAATGCATAGCTCTGTCAGTACACCGCAATATAAACCTCAGACCCACCGATATTCCAGCGTGGTGCCCGTGCACACACCTCTACTACTGTAGCTTAAAGCTGACCTGCTATATTTCAGGCCACACCTTTGCTACCTTCAGTGCGCCCATGCATAGGTCTGCGGGGCTACCACTTTCGCACACCAGAAATCTGCCAATTACAAGGACACCAGGGACAGAAGTGCATGCTAGTGTTTTCATAGTTACAGGGGGCACACTGGTTCTTTCACAAGTATAGGCACACACATCGTTGGATAGGATGGAGCACATTTTCCGCAAAATAGTGCTACACGTCAGGGGTGTAGCTTGGTCTGTTAGATTGGGGGGGGGGGGCTTCAGATTTTCCAACGATCAGGCTGCCATTTAATGTTAAAACACATTATACAATAAGCAGGCTGCATGAGAGGGGCCAAAAGGGGAGTAGAAAGGGAGAGGAATGCAGATTGGTAGGAGTTCTAAGAGAAAAAAACACAATATTTGGAAAATAATCAACATTTTTGAGGACTTTCAAAACAGAGAGTGAGTGAGTGTGTGCGTGTTTTTTTTGTTGTGTATGTAAACATTCCTGGTGAAATCCAACCGGCATCTCACCATATCTGAGTAAAAGTACCTGTACCCAACTATTTATCAGAAAATTAATTTATTAGGGTGAGGGGTGTAACACACCAAACACCCTCTCTGAAGCTACGTCCCTGCTGCAAGTGCAAAATACCGCTTCATTAGAACATGTGTGTATTTTCCAAAGTTTGTAAAGGCCATTACAATTTTCCCACCTTACTAATACATTTGCTTTTCTAATAAACAGGCCACCATTAAACCTCCCCTTTGACCCAACAGACCCAATAAACCACACATACCGAATCCTAGTGGCTTACGTCCTCTAAATCATTCTACAATCCTCTTAGTTTCTATTCTTATTTTGAACAGCTGGAGCACGGAGCCTGGGATGGCACAGAGCCACCTGTGTGGCTCTCTAGAGCATAGTTGCTTAGGCTGTGGGTGGGCTGCTCCAAATGCCAATGGCCTACAGTGTAACAGATACTTCTCAGTATATGGAAAACTTGGAACTTTCACAATGTTGCCGTGAAATATCACATGAGAATAGTGTCAGAACTTGCATATCAACTCATTCATCCACCTTTAGAATCCCCTCAGTGTGTTAAGCATCCGCTCCAGAGATCTGTCTCTAACCTGCATGTCACTAATGCCTTAAGTGTGCACAGTGTGTGAATGATGAAAGCTTGTGCTAGTCTGCCCTGCTGAGTCTGTTCTGTTTGGAATGGAGGATTGCATTGCTACCTTCTGTGAGAGTGGGAAGCGTGCTTTGCTCCTGCCATCCATTAGCAGTTCTGCGAGGAAGGAAAAGTTGCACTGCTGATGCCCGATTACTATGTGTCCTGTGATTGGGAAAGGTTGCCCTGCTGCTGCCCTACATATATTTGCTCTCTGTAGGAGGAGAACATCACTATTTATGCCCAAGGTGTATTTGTTCTATGAAGACGGGGTGTTTCCATTGATGAATGAAGGTGCCTCCACAGTTTATGAAGAAAAACAAGCATATATCAAATGCACTCACACAGCATGCCTTACGAATAGGGAATTTTCCACAGTGTTTGATGTTAGTTGACTGTAGTCCAGTGGAAGCTGCTATCTCCAAAGGGACACTATTCGAGGGCAAAATCATGTTGATGGAAAGGAGAAGAACATTCTGTTGCCCCACTCTCTGTTTTGATTCTTGTGGCATGTAGACACAAGTAACACACTTTTGATACACATCTGACAGTTTATCAAAGGGGGAACATAAATGTTGACATAAAGGATATAACCTTACGAAAACGAAGGAACCCATAACTAGGAGACTGTACAACTCGTGACCAGTACTACTCGTTTGTTTACAGTGCGTTTTTGGAACCCATCGATAAAACATACCTCACTAGGTAGGTGGGTTTCATCATTCTATGTAAGTGCATGAATGTATGGCAATTGTATTAGAGGTTTTGCTCTTTCTTCCAAGAGTGTTGTGTAACCCTGGGCGTAGTTTGCATAGTAGCGCTATGCGTAGCTATGCGAAGGGTACTTCGTACTACGCACGCTACGCGTATCTACATGAACTGCATAGTGCAGTAGGGAAATGCTGTTCGCACTGATTGCACAGTGCCGGATGCTTGTCCGCACTGTGCAATCATTGCAAACGGCATCTTGCACAGTGCAAGCAGTCGTTTTATGCTGCTCGAGTAGATTTGTACTCGAGCTGCAGCTTTCTCAACGCGAATTGGTAGTTTCTCATCGCGAGTGGTCGCAAGCAAACGCGACCACTCGCAATGAGAAACCTGACCTACCCGCGTTGAGAATCTCGCCGGGAGGTTTATTTTCCACGCTCGCGATCGGCAACTTGATGTTGCTGAGCGCGAACGAGGAAAAAGTCTCGCTGGGATGTTTATTTGCTCGCTCGCGGTCGCCAACTTTACGTTGAGGACCGGGAGCAAGCAAAAAATGCCCTCTACACGTTTTTGCACTGTGCTACGTGCAATTCGCGTACTAGCGCAAACTACGCACGCTCCGCGAGCGTAGCGTGGTACTACCCCCATGGTTAGTGTTGTGCTTCTTGTATGCTTATGTGTGTTTACAGAGAATGTACAACAGTCCTTTAACTCTTCTCACTAACTCATAAATGTGTTCGCTACTTGTGTTGTATCTGTTCTGTATAAGTGAAAGAATTGTGTGATGTTCCTCCTTCTACAAACACCTGCACTTTATTGTTTGCGTTAGGGAAAGCTGTGCTGCTACTGTCCATTTTGTAACTCTGTTGTGTTGTGAAGTTCATTATAAAACTTTCCACTACACAATAGATAAAACAATTCAAACAGCTAAAGCTCATTTTAACACATTATGTGAATGAAAGAGTGAACCCTCCCAAATTATGTGTGCAGAGTTTACTTGTGTTTTATGTGTGAAACATGTAGCTTTTGAAATGGACCTGATGACTATGTGAAGTTCTTAAACATACCTGACAAGACCCTTAATGGTACCTACTTATTTCACAATATTTGTTTTGGATGGGGCCTTATGTTCTGACTTGTGAGAAAGGATTGTGACAGAACGCATCAGGACATACAGCAAGTTATTGGAATATATATATATATATATATTCACTGAAAAAACCATAGGTTTCAGGGGCGTTATAGTTAGTTGGACATATCACTCATACAGAACCATTGAAATTCCCCCGTTATAGTTAGTTCAGCTAACTATAACTCGCGCGCCCGCAATGCACTGCTGATGACGTCACATATTACATCACTCATGACATGGTCAGTGACATCACTCATGACATCACTGTCCTCGGGAGCCGGCATTGCTTTTCCACATGGGGAGCTGCTAAGATGGAGCTCCCCGTGTGGAAAAGCAATCGTCTTTGGTTTTTGGAAGAGAGAGCAGGTTTCCTGCTCCCTCTTCCAAAAACCAAAGCAGTTTGCTATGGCAGGGCGGGAGCCGCGAGGCTCCCGCCCTGCCATAACAAACTACATTGTCCCGGGGGTGGGCACCCCGGGACACTGCAGGAGCTGACCCTGAGGGGTGTTGGTCCCCAGGGCCATCAAGGTCTCCAGGAGGGGGGCCGCACATAATTTTATAAAGCCCCACGGGGTGGCGGTCCTCGGGGCTGGGGGGCCCTCTGGCCCCCCATTACAATTAACATACTGCCCCAGGACTTGGCCCACCCGGGGGCTAAATAGCAACGAAGCGCGGGAGCCCTGGGGGTGGCGGTCCCCGGCCCCCCGCTACACAAGTATTTAACTAAAGCCCCGGGGGGGTGGCAGTCCCCAGGGCTTGGGGGGGCTTGGATGCCCCCCCATGTTAAAATTTAAAGCCCGGGGGGTGGCAGTACCCGGGGCTGTGGGGGGGCCGTGAGCCCCCCGCAAATATTTTCTTAAAGCCCCGTGGGGTGGCGGTCCCCGGGGCTGGAAGCCCCCCGCACATAATTTTATAAAGCCCCACAGGGTGGCGGTTCTCGGGCTGGGGGGGGCCTACAATTAACATACTGCCCCATGACTTGGCCCGCGCTTCGTTTTTTTTTCTCGGCAGGATCCGTGCGCGGATTTTGCCAATTTCAAAAAATATTTTTTTTTGGGGACCTCGGGGTCCTTGTGGGACCCCCTAAGGAGGCCTAGGGGGTCAGGGTGTTTCTACCCCGTCCCCTTTTTGCATTTTGCGCACTTGTATGACTGATTTCTTGTGCCTCGGTTCTACCGAGTCACAAGATGGCTGCCAACACTTCCTGGTTTGGAGTGTTGACAGCCAATTAGCATAAAGCTCGGGATCGGTAGGGTGCGCGGATCCTGCGCGGCCATAGATGTATATGTGTTTTTACTTTTGATTTTCACAGCACAGTGCACAGTGCAAGCGGTCGTTTTATGCTGCTCGAGTAGATTTGTACTCGGGCTGCAGCTTTCTCAACGCGGACTGGTAGTTTCTCATCGCGAGCGGTCGCAAGCAAACGCGACCACTCGCAATGAGAAACCTGACCTCCCCGCGTTGAGAATCTCGCCGGGAGGTTTATTTTCCACGCTCGCGATTGGCAACTTGATGTTGCTGATCGCGAACGAGGAAAAAGTCTCGCTGGGATGTTTATTTGCTCGCTCGCGGTCGCCAACTTTACGTTGAGGACCGGGAGCAAGCAAAAAAGGCCCTCTACACGTTTTTGCACTGTGCTACGTGCAATTTGCGTAGTAGCGCAAACTACGCACACTCCGCGAGCGTAGCGTGGTACTACCCCATGGTTACTGTTGTGCTTCTTGTATGCTTATGTGTGTTTACAGAGAATGTACAACAGTCCTTTAACTCTTCTCACTAACTCATAAATGTGTTCGCTACTTGTGTTGTATCTGTTCTGTATAAGTGAAAGAATTGTGTGATGTTCCTCCTTCTACAAACACCTGCACTTTATTGTTTGCGGTAGGGAAAGCTGTGCTGCTACTGTCCATTTTGTAACTCTGTTGTGTTGTGAAGTTCATTATAAAACTTTCCACTACACAATAGATAAAACAATTCAAACAGCTAAAGCTCATTTTAACACATTATGTGAATGAAAGAGTGAACCCTCCCAAATTATGTGTGCAGGGTTTACTTGTGTTTTATGTGTGAAACATGTAGATTTTGAAATGGACCTGATGACTATGTGAAACTGCTGCAGATCAGAGCATATAAATTCTCCCTACTTCCACGGACAGAGTAATTCCACAGTCATACGCGCATACACTCACCATACACTAGGGCCCATCACACCAACATTCATTCTATTACTCTATCCACACTGAATATACGAGAGAACTCCTGAATCAATCTGCATCTAAACTGAGGTCAATGCAACCTAATTGATTTGTCTCGAGTCATGATTTAAAACAGTTCAAACACATTTGAGATCTCAATAAATGACAAGAAATAACCACCCGACACTGAAATTCAAACAAGAAATTACTTTATCTAAATTAGTTCAAATGAAAAGTTATCCAATTGCAAAATCATTATTCTCATAATTACCTATTCTAGCTAAATGTCGTATTTAGGTCAGGACAGGTCTCTCAAAGAGTCTCCCGAGTCGCCGTCCTCTCAATCAGCATCGATCCTCTCGAGCATAAGTTCGGGAAGAAGTGGCCTTAGACCCTCACTAGTCTAACAATATTTATACTAAAACTTACACATTAAAAGTTACAAACAAGCTCTAAACGTCCGTTGAGCAGAGCGAGCAGGAAAGGATGTTGGCTCGCAACATTTAGAAAAAAACCTCCGCTCTCGAATATCTCAAAAATAAAAACACGGAAAAAGGAAGCACAAACGAAATCCGCAACATTCATGGATGCTCTTCTACGGAATTATAGTGAAGCCACCGCAAGTTTATCAAAATGTTCATTGTGACAATTGTTCTCTTCCAAGGATATCTGGCGATGAGCCCAGAGCTGCTGTCCTTTCATAACTTTTAGCTTCAGACAGAGGCCGAGGTCATGTTTCCAACCATATTCAGCGAGGCCTCTCTTCGTATTTCATCTACTCAAATGCAGGCTGTAAATATCGGCCATCTTTCAATAGGCCAGAATGGACAATCTTAATTAAAAGAAACACAAAACAATATTACTACATCGTATTAAGTATACAGTGTTAATTCCCACTAATACCCTTATGTGTATGTAATTATCTAGCCATTTGCGACATGAAGAAGCATTAAAGCATATTATTTTAAAGCGCAAACACATAACAAATAGCACTTTAGCCACACATATTTAATTAATTTGCTCACCAACTTAGTTCACGTATTAATTAAGCCACACAATTGCATTCCCACGTGTAATTCTTTCATTAGTAAGGTTGATTAGTCAAAACACTCGACAACAATTAATATTTAATAATTAGTTCTTAGTAATTTTAATTATGACAAATAAAACATAAACTGAAGTTTGAGTTTAAATAGAAAACCCTGCTCCAGCAATGCCCCCTTTGGTGATATATCATCACCACAAAAATCCATCCCAAAAATGTTGTCCCCTTTTCTTAGGAGAAGTTCAAATGTCTTTTTGCATTTATACTACACACCAGTTTCTTTCTCATCATCCCTTTTAGTCTCCAAATACATGCTCTCTCTAAATTCTTCTAATTCAATTTCTTGTGGGTCTCTTTTTGACCTCTTTTGTCTCCTTTCAGTATTTTCTCTCATTATTTTCTTTTTACTCTTCTTGTATTTACAACATAAACACCCCAATCTAAGAATCAATAAAGCAACAATCACACATGTCAAAGGAAAAAGTTCCTTACCAAAAATGGTACTACCTATCTTAGCAATAAAATTCTTAACAGCAATCATCTTATTAGCCATTTTAGTCCAGATACTTTCAGCTTCCAGTGGTACTAATTCTTCATGCAAATCAGTAATATTTTTGATATAGACCTTCAGATCTTTACTTTCATCAGGAATATAAGTGCAACAATGTTGAACTTTCAGCATTCCACAGACTCCACCCTCCTTTGCCAATAGAATATCAAGGGCAAGTCGATTTTGCATAGACATGGCGCGTAAGGCAACCATCTCCGTATTTACCAACAGAAACCCTCCAGCGGTGCTTGTCGATAAGCGATCCACCACTGTTGACAGCTTCCGAATTCCATATGCATTTAATGAAATTCCCACTGCTGGAATCAAAGCTCCAAAAATATCTCCTACAATTTCTGACCAAGTTTCTCTTTTAAAGCGTGTTAGTAGATCAATTTGTTCTGCATCTTCTATTCTATCCATATGAAAAATCTTTGGAAAGACCAGGCCAACATAACATGTGCCATACCAATGGTCAGGCAACCTGTACTAAGCCTTATTCCCACAAATATAATACACTCCCGGGAAAACTGGATCTTCTCCTCCTTTAAATCCCCATCCTGTTGCAATAAAGTATGTATCATGGCACTCACTAGTCCCAACGAAATGATAATCATATTGGGATTTCCTTCTAGTAATGCATAATTTGCCCTTCTGTGGTGCATCTAAAGCCAAAGTTTGACTGGCCCCATTTCTCAACTCCTTTCCCATCTCAAGGTCCCACACTGTCTCACTCATTTTATATCCTCCTGCCTTTTCATGCATGCTCACTCTCCTTTTCTCTACCATGTCTAGAAAAGCTTTTTCTTCTTCTTTCAAACTACAGGTTAAATTGTTTCTAAAAATATAATCTAATGTTAATTCTTCTGTTTCAATAAAAATCTCACCAAAAATGTTAGCTTCTTTAGCAGGATTCAGTTTTTTTTCATAGGCAATTGTCCAAAAATGTTATCCTTATTAGACATCTCATGATCTATTTTCCCTAACAGATAAAAAATACTACTTAGCACACTACATGAAATCCCATATGTAGCTGGAAGATGATGATAAGTAACTCCCTCTGAAACGGATGCAGGCAATTGCATACAGATGTAGCAATCCCTTACTTCCATTGTCTTTATGTATTCATACAACAATTTTGAAAAAACATTGCTAGAAAAATCATTAATTGATCTATCCTTATGTATGTATATGTTATTAATTCTAGTTGGCACTACTTTCTGTGAACTCTTCTCTATGTTAGTCATATTTTCAGTATGTATTCCAAAAGTGTCTATTGTAACTCTAAAAGTAACTAATAAAGCAAGCACACTCCATAGTAGCATTAATAGTCCTGTACAGCAGCAGCACATTCTACACCATCTTTTCAAGAAGGTACATCTACTTTGATTATTTTCTGTGTTAGCCATCTTATTACTTTGGCAGTGTCTTTTGACTCAGCCTCTACTACTCCACTACTGAATCTCTAGAACACTAGATTATTTCAATCCGTTAATTTTAGATTTCTTCTTTTTTTTTTTTTCACTCTTTTCCAAGTGACTCCTTTAGTTCACTCAATTTGGGGTTCGTCCTTTGGATGTGTTGGGAGTGCTGTCCCGGTTGCCTGTTCTTTTCCAGCTGCTAACTCACCGCCTCGCGGCCCCCGCTCCGCGGGCGCCGCTCGCAGGCTCAAGACTGTGTCAGGGTCCTGGTTTTTTTTGGTCCCCTGTTGTGCATAGGAGCACCAACGCGTCTACTGCAACCACCTCGCAACACACAAGCTCAGAGGCGGGACTGCGAGGCCCAGCCTGCTGAGCGGTGCTGATCGGCCGCAGCTGGTCCTCTTCCCGCCCCCTCCACCTGTTTAAAACCTCACGGGGACTGTGCTGCTTGGGTTCGTCCTTTGGCTGTGTTGGGAGTGCTGTCCCGGTTGCCTGTTCTTTTCCAGCTGCTAACTCACCGCCTCGCGGCCCCCGCTCCGCGGGCGCCGCTCGCAGGCTCAAGACTGTGTCAGGGTCCTGGTTTTTTTTGGTCCCCTGTTGTGCATAGGAGCACCAACGCGTCTACTGCAACCACCTCGCAACACACAAGCTCAGAGGCGGGACTGCGAGGACCAGCCTGCTGAGCGGCGCTGATCGGCCGCAGCTGGTCCTCTTCCCGCCCCCTCCACCTGTTTAAAACCTCACGGAGACTGTGCTGCTTGGGTTCGTCCTTTGGCTGTGTTGGGAGTGCTGTCCCGGTTGCCTGTTCTTTTCCAGCTGCTAACTCACCGCCTCGCGGCCCCCGCTCCGCGGGAGCCGCTCGCAGGCTCAAGACTGTGTCAGGGTCCTGGTTTTTTTTGGTCCCCTGTTGTGCATAGGAGCACCAACGCGTCTACTGCAACCACCTCGCAACACACAAGCTCAGAGGCGGGACTGCGAGGACCAGCCTGCTGAGCGGCGCTGATCGGCCGCAGCTGGTCCTCTTCCCGCCCCCTCCTGTCACTCCCCTTGATAATCTGCCAAAGCCACGTGCACGCGGGACGCGCGCGGGGCAAGGGCCGGGGCGAAGACCGGGCAAAGAGCGGGCCGTTTGAGGCCGTTCGAGGACATAGAGGACTGGCCTGGCCCACCCCCCTTGGTTCTTGTTATCTGACTCGTCCCTTTTCCACCAGTAAGTACATTGTGGGTACTGCAATTCAAATATATCATGAGTACACGGGGCAGTCGCAGTAAAACTGCAATGGGGCTGAGTAAGCCCAGCGGGACATTGGATGATTTCCTTGTTAAGACTAATCTAGCAATTGATGCTGAAATCACTAAAATGCAGAAGAGGGTGTCAGTTGAGCTTGACGTGGCACGTAGGCTTTCCCAGACCTTTGCTAACTCTAAAAAATCTTCCCTAGGGAAAATTGCGACTGCTGCATCTCCACAACACGCTTCTTGCCCTCCCCCACTGATAATCCATGCCGATGTTCACCATGCTCCCCCACCTCTTTCCCTTCCATTAGAGTCTATACCCACCTTAACTACTGTGCCCCCCAAAACATTCGAGGGAATCGCGCCCACTGGACCTGGAACTGCCATTGTCTTGTCGGATAGCCCTGACCCCCCTGACCTTTCTCCCCCAGTAGCAAAAAATAAAAACAAAGATGGCCCAACTCTAAAAAAGAAAAACAATGCAAGATCCGCTTATGCCCGCAAAAAAGAAAAAATTGCAAGGTTGCAGTTCTTTAATAATAGGCGAACTCTACCCACCACTGGGGAGACCATACAAGCGCCAAATTTGGTTAACCATCTAATAGGGGGGGACAGGGAACACAGCAATCTTAACGTAGTCCTTGACCCTATTCAAGGGCCTCTCCCCACATATGGTGAGAAACCCAAAGAGGGAGGGCAAAGTGAGCCAGGGAGGGATAGAGACAAGGGGGGTGATGACGAAGATTTTCTTAAGATAGTCTGGGGTACATTAAAACAATTACTGTCACCTCTGAAACTCAGACTCTCTTGTATCGAGAATAATCTCCTCGAGATGGATAAGATCTTAGTCTCCCTGGCCACCCTTAGCCTAAAACAACTGGAAGCAACTTATCCTCATATTGCTGAGAGTACTCCTCAGGAGAATGACGATGGTATTCACCCGGCTCCAGAAACTAACGTTAGTTCCCTTGCCCCTGAAATGCTACCTCCGGTCTTGTCCCTACCCCCACCAAAGCCAACCCCAATACCCAAACCCCGCTCTAAGCCAATCGTTCCCTTTCCCCTAATACCAAAAAGCCCAATACCAGTGGCAAAAGGCCCCGAGAACCAGACCTTACCCAACCCTATCCCTAAGGCCGCCCACAAGCCCAATAAGACTAATATCCCCCCTACTGCGTGCATAACCAACCAGTACCATGGCCGCCAGAACTTTCGTGGGGGCTACATTGATCTTCCTCCTGACGCCGGGCCCTACGTCGTCATACTGGCTGGTGTACCACCACTTGACCCGCTTTCTATGGAGACCCAGTGGTCCCTAAAGAATAAGGTGATTCACTGGCTCAACATCAATAGACAGCTCCCCAATACTGTTAGGACTAGGGTTCTAATGGTTAGGAGAGTGCCATGGGTGGGTCGTACCCATAAATCCATCCCTGGAGACTGCATAGTGGTCTCATTTGCAGACCCTCACACAGCCCAGCATATCACTATATGGGATTCACAGGATACTGACCAATCTATTGTCACCAGACCCCTCACCTTTTTCTATCCTCCAAAACAGACTGTTGAGCCACCTGGGGCTTGGTCAATAGCCCACAATCGTAGATGGAAAGGACATGGGGATGGTTGGCAACCCTTTAACAACTGGTGGGAAGGAGCACCCACTATGAACAGGTTTGAATGTCTGGATCAGGTGGATTGACTGGGAATTAGTGTCGCTCCAATCCTTACCAATGCCCAAAATCCCCTAACGGAAACTGTCCCGAGTGAAAAATTAATGCCCATACCCCAAGTTCCAAGCCACATTGGGATAGACCTAAACCCCCCTGAACAGCACCCTCTTACTGCACAGGTCAAACTACAGGCAGACCTTGCACACCTGCAAGTTCGGATAGGCACAACGGGGAATGCAGGGCATCATCCACAGGAAATTAGAAACCCAATGCACTCTCTCCTTTCTTGGAATGTTGCAGGCCTCGGTAGTAAGATCACCCACAAACCTTGGCTTGAGATTGTGCAGAAGTATGGCATCCTATGCCTACAAGAAACCTGGCTTATAGAGGAAGTGCACATGTTGGGCTACCGAACCTTCCATTCCCCAGCTGTGCCATCAGCCCAGGGTCGCAACAAGGGGGGCTTGTGCACATACATATCTAACGCAGGGGATGTAAAAGTTTGCGATTTCCAATCCAATCAGTACTTCCAAATCATACTACTTAAGTGGGGCACTTCGCAAAAGGTGATTCTTGTGAATTTTTATAATAATTTGCCAATTAGTGAGGTGGAATCAAATTTGAATATTATGATCCATCATATTCACAAACTGAGAGATCAAGGTTCGGGGGATCACATAATGTTGTGGGTGGGTGACTTCAATTGTTCCGTCTGTCCGTCTTCTGAGCTAGGTTTGTGCGGCCTGTCAGATCTCGGGGAGGACGGTCCTCTGCACTTCTCCCACACCAACATGGGGTCTCTTCTTAACAATGTCATATTTACCTTTGACCTCACCTTTATTAACCAGGCATGCTCCCCCCCGGTTCCCTTTGCCCCAACGTACAATGGAAGAGGTTGTAAATCCACAATCGATTTTGCCTTGATATCACCCACCTATCCTGACTTTATAACTTTCTGGGAAACGGGGGATGACCCCATGAGCGATCATTATCCCATCACCTTCGGGGTAAATCTCATGGAGGGCAAAGTAAAGGAACCTAGTAGGGTTCTATATCCATTTGAGGTTACCCTATCTAAGACCAATGGGTATGTAATTAAATGGGAGAAAATGAACCCAACATCCTTCTTTCAAAACTTCCGATCCTCTTGCTCCACGGACATACTTGCCTGCTTAGAGGAAGATACTGACCCAAAGAGCATCATGGTTGCTTTTTCTAACATTCAGCGCCATATAAAAAATGCACTGACTAGGAACTGCAAAGACAAGGGGAGGCATACTCGTGGGTGGTTTGACTCTAGATGTACATCTATACTGAAAATCTTAAAGAAAGCTTTGTCTGCCGACCCAAAAGATAGAGTTCAAATTCGTCAAGCGAGATACGATTATAAGCTGGCAATTAAACAGCGGAGGGCGAAATTGAAGCAGGAGGCCTGGGAAGCTTTGGGGGAAGCCGCCAGGAATAAGGACAGCAATGCCTTCTGGAAAGTCATAAGATCTGTTTATAACTCAAAAGACAGAGATAATTCTGTAGAAGTGGCTATAACGGCTGAGCTCTGGGTAGAACATTATGGTAATCTTTATTCCAACAACACACAGGGTAATGCCCCGAACCCATGCAAGGTGAATTCACCCCCAGATAGCATAATTCAGGATAACCACCTAACTGTCTCCCCAGCACCTCCTTACCCTATTGAACTGGTATTTACCACACTAGAAGTGGAAGATGCCCTTAGAGAAAGTCCTTTAGGTAAAGCCCCCGGCCCTGACCACACCCCAGTGGATCTCTATAAATCAGAACCGGACTTCTGGGTTCCCTTGTTAACCAATGTATTAAATATGGGAAATAAATGCGGTTTTATTACCACCTGGTCGGACGCAATCGTAGTCCCCATATTTAAAAAAGGGAATAGGGACGACCCGGCTTGTTACCGTCCAATATCGCTATTGGACGGACTCATGAAAGTTGCTGGCAGGATTGTCCTTAAGAGGATACAACACTGGGAAGAAGAGAAGAAGGTTATCTCGGAGTTCCAATATGGGTTCCGAAAGGGACTAGGGACATTGGAGCAATCCCTAAACTTGTCCCTATTAGTCTCTAAATATACGCAGGCCAAAAAAGGGGACCTATTTGTTACCTTTGTCGACCTCAGCTCCGCATTCGATTGCGTGGACCATGCGATGCTCTGGTCGACACTGGAAGACATCGGGGTGGACTCAGCTATCCTCACATTTATCAAAGAACTATATAGAGAAGCGGGGGCCAGAGTAAGATTTGGGACCCAGGGGCAATGTTCACAAAAATTTGCCATAAACAGAGGGGTGAGGCAAGGCTGCATACTTGCGCCCTTGCTTTTCACATTTTACATAAACTCTATCGCTGAAAGCTTAATAACTCTGTCAAGCGATTATCCGGCTGTTAATGGTAGGCCTGTACCCATTCTTTTATATGCCGATGACGCGGCAATTATGTCTAGGACAAAAGTAGGTTTGCAGAGAGCAGTAAATGAATTTTCATCCTACATGGGTAAAAGAAATTTAAAGGTGAACATTTCCAAAACTTTCTCCATGCCCTGCTCCCAAAAGAACAACAGACCATCATGCTCAATATATTTAGATCAGCAAAAGATTGCCATCACAGACACTTTTTGCTATTTGGGCATTGTGTTTGACAGGTGGGGAAGGTGGAAACACGCAGTGTCAGCTAGGAAACTCGCCTTTAGCCGTGCCATAGGTGCTTTAAGAACCTTTGCAGCCAAAATTGGGGGTAAACCCATTCAAGAAATGTTACAGATCTACCGGGCAAAGTGTATAGCTACGGCCACATATGGCGCAGGTCTCTGGGGTTTCGAGAATGTGTCCTCATTACAAACTTGCGAGAATATTTTCATCTGTTACTTACTAGGTGTGTCCAAAACCACGTCGACTTTTATGACTCACATTGAGACCGGCGTCAAATACCTTAGCGACATCATAAAAATATCACCTTGTTTGCTCTGGCATAAGATTTGGACCACAGAGGAGTGCAAATTGAATAGAAATCTCATAAAAGACTGTATGGCTTTGGACGGTGTAGCAAAAGTCAAGTGGCTGCGATACGTACAAACGATGTTTTCTAACATTGGACACTCTGAATTTTACGACGAACCAGAGACCCTACAAACCTTGACTAGACCGGCCCTTAAAAAACTATTATCTATACACTTAGAGAGTGCTAGATGGGACACTGAGAAACTTAAAGGCACAACCCTGAGCTATCAGCAAATCACCCCTACTGAAGGCCTACAATCTTACCTTGGGATTGAAAAAGCACCCTATGCTCGCATGCTTTTAACTAGGCTGCGCCTAGGGATTTTCTTCCGCTTGGTCACTTTGCCGAAACAGAATGACTGGGCCTCATTGAAATTAATATGTCCATGCGACGACCATTCAACACAAAGTAACATTCACATCATGTTCTTTTGTAATCTGTATACCAGCCCGAGGAAATTATTTCTTCTACCCTTACTTAAACGCTGGGGGATAAGAACATGTAAACCTGCATATTTAAAATTTTTGCTTTTAGAAGATGTGGATGTCATCTTTGCTGTTTCTCGCTTCTTAATGTCAGTGATGAAATTTAGAAACTCAATGAGTTAACTAACACATGTTAATATTGACTGATTAGTGTAATACGTGGCCCCTCATCCAAATGACTGCTGTAGATTTTAACTTTTGGAGAAATGTTTTATCCATTTTTGTAACTTTGTTCATATGAAAACTGTTCTTAAATTGTCTGCACAAATTGTATTTGTATGCTTTTATGATTTATTAATAAATCGAATAAAGCTACACAAAGAAAGTCCTTCACTCAATTTGGATTTTCATCACTTTTCACTTCTTCTTCAGCAACATCAAATTGTATCAGATCCTGAACATCCTGAGCATCTGACTCTTCTCCAATGTCAGTCAAGATAACTTTCAGGATTCCAACAGTCTTCTCCTCCTCAACCACTCCCCGTAAGGTCCCCTCTGGATTTCTTTGACTTTCTGCCTCTTCTTCTCCTTCAGACAGCGCCAAATACGTCCATTCCGGTGACCTATACTTCTGGTTGGGCTTTCTGATTCTCTTGATCTCCTCTGGTTCCTTTGATTTCTTTTGTTCTTCCCCATTTGCTTGATTTTGACTTGACACCTCGTTCACCTGTTCAGCTTTTGATGAATTTACTCGCGTCAGTCGATACCTCAGCCTCTTTATCCTGTTAGGCCAAAGATCTCCTTTTACACTTCTTTTCTGTTTCACTTCTCTATTGTTTCTTTCTCCAATCCAAGTTCTCTTTCTCAGAACTCGACCCTCTGGTTTCTCATTCTCACTCTCATCAGATTCCGTCTCATTTGCCTCTTGTTCATCAACGATTCTCTCTTTTTCCGCAGTCTTCTTCTCCACCGATTGAGATTTCCCTGCTACTGTCCCTCCTCGGGTCTCCGACACGCAATCTTCTTGCTGTCTACTTGTCCCTTCACCTAGCTTATCAGGAATGTTCCCTACACCTCCTCGGGGGTCTTCCGCAATCTGTCCCTCTCTATCTTCTTCTGACCCTACTTCTCTAGAAGTAATCTCAGGTGGATCCTCAATCTCTTCATCTGACTCAGGTGTAGTTTCTGCGGAATTACTCTTTTCTCTTCTTTCTTTCTCTTTTTCTCTTTCACTGCTCGTTGAAACTTCAGGCACCTTTCCAGAATCTGAACTCTCCTCCGAGGTTCTCAATGTTCCTCTTGAAGCCTCTCTTGGCAAGAAAAAAGAATCACCTGACTCTCTTTCTGACTCTCTTTCCCCCCTTTCAGGATTCTTTTTTCTTCTCACTGTTTCAGTGTCTGCATCATCACTGGAATCTGACTCTTCAAAGTACTCCTTCCCAGTCCCATCCTTTGGATTTGGAACTTTCAGAGTATGACTCGCATGAACCCAGTTCTTCACTCCTGCACACTTCACAGCAGTCGTCGTAGTCAGAATGACTTGTCTTGGCCTTCCCCACCTTGGAACCAAGCAATTTCTTCTTCTGTGTACTTTTATTCTCACCCAGTCCCCTGGACTCAGATCATGGGCTTGCTTCTTTTCAAGTGTGGTGGCGTCTTCTCCAACCTGGTGAAACACAGAATGAACTGCGTCAGCCAGGCCTTTACAGTAATCCAAAATCATGTCATCAGTTATAGTCATCAGCTTGTTGACAGGCACGAATGCATGTCTCATAGCACGTCTCATCAATATTTCATGTGGACTCAACCCTGTAGTTCTATCTGGAGTAGATCTAATAGTCATTAGCACTAGAGGCAAGACATCAGGCCATTTCATTCCAGTGGCTAAGCCCATCTTGCCAATTCTGTTTTTTATTGTGCCATTCATCTGTTCAACAACGCCAGAAGCCTCTGGTCTGTATGCACAATGTAGCTTCTGCTGTATGCTCAATGCTTCACAAATTAAACTCATGAGCTCATTGTAGAAATGTCCCCCTCTGTCTGACTCAATTGTCACTGGGAACCCGTACCTAGGAATCAGCTCTCTTAATAGTAACTTTGCCACTGTTATTCCATCATTTCTCCTAGTCGGATAAGCTTCCACCCACCTTGAAAACAAACAGACTACCACTAGAACATACCTCAATCTATTGACTTGGGGCATTTCAATGAAATCTATTTGCATTCTGGTAAAAGGACCTCCTTCTCTGCCTATTGTTCCTAGGCTCACCACTCTTTTCTTTCCAGTATTGAATTGCTGACAAATCAAACATCTTTGACAGATGCTTTCTGCAATCAGCCTGAACTTTGCATTGTACCATGTTTGTTTAAAGGACCTAATCATAGCATCCCTCCCCAGGTGTCCCTGGCCATGATACATTCTTGCCATTGTTGACAACATGGAATTTGGCATGACTGGTCTTCCATCCCTATAGATCCAAACATGATCTTTTTCTCTTGGAGCACAACCTGCTTTGATCCAATCTCTCATTTCCTCATCTCCTGCTTCATCCTGCAACTGCTTCACCTCATCCCATGTTTCCAGGACATTAGTAAACATCACAGAACAAAAAGACATTTCCTTCTCTCTTCCCTTGTTAATCGAATTATCGTTCTTTGCACAATACTGTGCTATGTCATTTGCGAACCGATTACCAAGAGTAACAAAATCATTTCCCTGTCCATGAGCAGCACATTTTACAACTGCTAGTTCTTTAGGCAGCTGTATCGCCTCAAGCAATTTCCCAATCACTTCAGCATTCTTTATAGGAGTTCCACTCGAGGTCAGGAAACCTCTCTGTAGCCAAAGCTGGCCAAAATAGTGAACAACTCCAAATCCGTATTGACTATCAGTCATCACAGTCACTCTCATATTCTTCCCAATCTTGCAAGCTTTTGTCAATGCTATCAATTCAGCCACTTGAGCAGATTTAACTCCTTTCAAAGATGAAGCCTCCATAACTTCTGAGGCTTTACACACCGCATATGCAGCACTCAGCACACCTTCTTCTGTTCTCAAACATGATCCATACACAAACAGGACATGATCACTCTCAGGCAGTGGCAGATCTCTTATGTCTGGTCTCGGTTTTGTGCAGTAATCAAGCACATCCAAACAATCATGATCAACATCATCTCTCACACTCACATTTTCAGCATCTGGCAACAGTGTCGCTGGATTCACATTCACACATCTCTCAAGAGTCACATTTGATGCTCCCAGAATGATTTTCTCATATTTAGTCAGCCGACTATGTGACATATATTGAGTTCTGCTTCTTGTCAAAAGAATTGCCACATCATGAGGTGCGAATACCCTTACAGGATATCCCATTATTATACCCTCACTCTGTTCCAAGCTTCTGCATGTAGCAGCTACTGCTTTCAGGCAACCTGGTAAACCCACAGCTACTGGGTCAAGTGTTGATGAGAAGTACGCAATTGGCCTTCTCAGACGTCCATGTTTCTGGATTAACACTGAAAGTGCACATCCATTTCTCTCACTACAGTACAGTTCAAACTCCTTCTCATAGTCTGGCATTCCCAGAGCAGGAGCTTCACATAATCTGCTCTTTAATTCTTCGAATGCTGCCATTTGTTCTGCATTCAGTTCCAAAGGGTCTTTTACCTCACTTTTGGTCAATTTAATCAGTGGCTTTGCTATCAGGGAAAAATTACTTATCCACTGACGACAGTGACCCACCATTCCCAGAAACATTCTTACTTCTCTCTGGGTCATTGGGGCTCTCATTCCTCTGATAATGTTGATCCTGTCATTGGTCACTTTCCTCAGACTTTTTTCAATATTGTGTCCAAGATAATGTACTTCTTTCTTGCAAAATTGCAATTTGGCTGGAGATACCTTTAACCCTCCATCTGCCAGATGATTCAGTAAAGCTATGGTATCTACTTCACAGGCTTCACGTGTCTTTGATGCCACAAGTAGGTCATCAATATACAGACTTGGCTTGACCCCAACTCTGAACCGGATATAGTCGCCTCTCTCCCTACTGGCTACGCTATAGCACGATTGGACAGAACTGTGGGTAGAGGTGGTGGAATAGCTATAGTTTACAAACAGCCACTATACTGCCAACTCGAACCACTCGCCATCGCTGATAGTGAGACGGGAGCCTTTTCCATCAAGGTCAACGATGGCAATACACTGAAGGGCCTCTTGATTTATCGTGCTCCGGGTCCTTTTACCCATTTCTCTAACAGCCTTATCGATGGCATAACTGATGCCGCTCTACGCAGGAAACAATTTATGCTCCTAGGTGATCTTAACATCCACTTTGATGACCTACTGGACAAAGGAGCAATAGATTTTTCTCAGCAATTACATTCCCTCCAATTAGATATCAAATCTAAGGCCCCGACCCATCAAAAGGGCCACTTATTGGATCCTATCTTTGTCAATTGGGAAGATATTGTAATTAAGGCCCCTGTTCCTGTTTCTTGGTCTGACCACTTTCTTGTGCCTTTTACAATAAATATCCCTCTTGACAATATTCATAAGATTACCAACTCTAAATATATGAGCCGCAAATGGACTGCCTTCTCTAAATCTAAGTTCGATATTGCTCTTACTAAAGGCGGCAAACCAGGAGGTGAGGATGCTACATCTGCATCTGAGAGATTAGAAGCTCGCATTAACAAGGCTTTAGATGATACTGCACCTCTTTGCCACAAAAATCCGTATAGTAGGCTACAGAAATCCACCCCTTGGTACAGCAAAGAATTACGCTCAGCGAAAGCAGAGTGTAAACAACTTGAAAGGCAGTGGAGAACGGCCTATCTTGATCAAGCAAAACAAAGATATATAGATAAACGTAGAGAATACCATACCCAGATTAGGCGTGCCAAAACTATTTATTTTTCAGGTAGGATAGGAGAAGCTAATAATTCTACCAAGGAGCTTTTTAAAATCTATAAGGAAATTGCCCTTTGTGGCTCTTCGGTTGACCCGTCCCTGGTCTCAGAAGAATCCTGCAACCGCATCGCTGCCTTCTTTTCTGATAAAGTAGCTACCATCTATTCCACTTTCTCGGGAGGGAAGGAAAAGGGAATAGCATTTAATGAGAGCCTATTAGTCGATGTGGGTATGAACAGCCTGACTAATTTCCTTGTTCCTTCTTCGGACGAGCTCCAGCGGATCTGCCGTTCGATCAAGTCAGGATCCCCACGAGACCCTGCATCCCCCAAGCTTCTGGCAGAGAGTATTGAGATCCTTGAACCTTATATTAGGGATGTTCTGGATCTCTCCTTCAGTTCCGGTATCGTACATCAAAGCTGGAAACAGGCTGTAGTACTCCCGCTCCAAAAAAAACCTAACCTCAGCTGGGATAGGATGGACAATCTCCGACCCATCTCACTCCTCCCCTACATGGCTAAAGTGGCAGAAAAGGTGGCTAACCTTCAACTTATGGCCTTTGTGGAGAAAGCCAACCTGCTTCACACTACTCAGTTTGGCTTTCGTGCCCGCCATTCTACGGTTTCTGCACTACTCTTGGCCACTGAGACCATTAGGAAAGGGGTCGATGAGGGGCACACTATGGCCCTTATTCTACTGGACCTTAGTGCAGCCTTCGACACTGTAGCACATTTCACCTTGCTACAGTGTCTTAATAAAGGAGGAGTCACGGGCTCAGCGCTCAGGTGGATCCAATCCTTCCTCACTGACAGGGGTTTTCAGGTTAGACAAGGAGAACATTACTCTCGTATGGTCACTCTTGATCAAGGGGTTCCTCAGGGCTCTGCCCTGAGCCCCACCCTGTTCAACCTTTATGTCTCCCCTGTCGCCACTATTGTGGAAAGTCACGATCTTCAACTAGTGTCATACGCCGATGATACACAGCTGGTCATCTCGCTGTCACGAGCACCTGATGTTGCGGCATCCAGCTTCAGTGCCTGCATGCAGGAGCTTGCATCCTGGATGTCTAATAACTGCCTGAAGCTGAATGGGTCCAAAACTGAAGTGCTCGTGGTGGGAGGTGCACCGAATGCGTGGTCATCGGCTTGGTGGCCAACATGCCTGGGATCCACTCCAGTGCCTTGTCAGCAGGCAAAAAATCTGGGAGTGTTGTTTGATATCGACCTTTCATTCACTGCCCAGATTAATCGGGTGGTTGGAATTTGCTTTGGCATGCTTAAGAGCTTAAGGAAGATTCTTGACCTACTTCCAGTTAGTGCCAGGCAGACCCTTGTTCATGCCTTGGTCACATCCAGACTCGATTATTCTAATCTTCTGTATCTGGGCGTTACAGCAAAAAGCCTTAATCGTCTCCAGGCACTTCAAAATGCTACAGCCCGGTTGGTACTGAGGCTTCCTAGAAGATCGCCCTCTAAAGCTGCCTTGAAGTCCCTTCACTGGCTGCCGGTCAGGGAGAGGATTATCTTCAAGGCACTCTGCATGTGTCATCGCATCATAATGAGCAGGGCGCCTTCACCCCTTCACAATCTCATTACCCCTTATAGACCGGAGCGGATGCTCAGATCTTCGGGCACTGGACTAGTAGCTGTCCCCAAAATTCGTAAAGCTCGAATGGGGGGGAGATCTTTCAGATTTCTTGCGGCCAAGAATTGGAACTTGCTCCCGATGGAGCTGCGCCTCGAACCCTCAGAGACCAAATTTCGTAAAACACTAAAAACTCACCTCTTCCGCTCTGCACTGATGTGACCTCCTTGCTCTAGCCGCCTCTCTTTTCTTCTCAGCGCGGGGACACGCCGGGGTGCGTAACCATGCGCTTTACAAACTGCCATAATAATAATACTAGTACTGAGCTTTCAGGCATAATCAGACTCTCTAAAGACTTTTTCAGCAACTGATTGAATATTGAAGGACTCTCTGTATACCCCTGCGGGATTCGGCACCATGCCAAAATACGCTGTCCAAACCTAAATGCAAAAATCGTCTGGCTGTCATGATGCAATGGAATTGAAAAGAAAGCATGGCACAAATCAATTACCGTGTACCATTCAGCATCATGAGGAATCTGATACAAAATCACTGATGGATTTGGCACAATGGGACAGCATGATACCACAATTTTGTTAACTTTTCTCAAATCCTGTATAATCCTGAACTTCCCATTAGGTTTCTTTAACCCCATTATCGGTGAATTACATGGGCTACTCAGTAACTCTCTCAAAACACCCTGCTGAATCATCTTGTCAATTATAGGTGTTATTCCTTCAATTATCTCTGGTGTCAATCTGTATTGTGGGATATTCGGATAAGTGATTCCCTCTTTCACTGTAATCTTTACTGGATCTACATTATTCATCAATCCCACATCTTCTCCAGTAAAATCCCAAACTGCTGCTTTTACTGTATTTCTCAACTCTTGAGGCAAATCATCTGGATTAAACACAGCATATGTTCCAACAATCTCACTTTCTCTATTATCTAGAGTCATCCTGTACAAAACATCCTCATCTGGTGTCTCAAAAGCTATTCCATCCGGAGTACAAAAAATTGTGCAATTCATTTTACACAATAAGTCCCTACCTAACAAGTTCACTGGACTAGTGTCGCACACCACAAACCTGTGCATATCTGAAAATTTCCCTATTCTTATCCTTACTGGTTCAGTAAGACGAGTCTTAATATGTGTATTAGCTACACCAACCACTTGGATTGCTTCGTCCTAGAGAGGAAGATTTCTTATATCTGCTGACCTGACAGTTGATCTCGTCGCTTCGGTGTCTACTATAAAATTAACACTTCCCCCATTAATTTTCCCATCTACAAATGGTCCTGCCTGGTCTATTTCTAGAGTTGCTCCAGGTAAGCACTCGTCCTCCTCTCTTCGGCACCGTCAGTAGTCCCCTTCAGACTCACTCCCCTCATTCTTTAACCAGTATTGCTGTACTGGATTAGTACGTCTCGGTTTGTTTACCTGCTCATCATTGTAGAATCCTGAGTCCTGGTTATATTTCTGGGACCCTCTATTCTGTGGCAAGGGCGGTTTTGGCTCTTGATTCTGCTGCTTGACAACCTTCTGCTGTTGCTGCTGATGATTACACCCCTCGTTCTGCACCTGCTGATTCAAAGATTTATTCTCATTACTCACTAATGGTGGATTCGTACACTCGGATCTCCAATGCCCCAATTGTCCACAGTTGTGACATGGGAATTTCTTCTTGGCCTCTTCTAAGTTTCCTTTTCCTTTTCCTGTACCATATCTAGGCCTATTTCCTGGATTATTTGCTTGTTCCACCAGCTGTGCTTCTTGTCTTTCTGCAACTTTCACCTGTGCCCACATTGCTTTCTCCTTCAGCTTCCTTTGCTTTGCCTCAATTTCATCACTAAAGTACTTCGCATGTCTCAAGATCTCATCAATCTTCTTACTCTGCCAATCAACTGTGTGCTCACGAATCATTTCACTGATTTCGGGTCTCAAGCCATATACAAATCTGTATACAAAACGACTCAAATCCTTATCACCCAGGTGTTCATCTCCACTGAACTGTTTAAAAGCCAGTATCAACCTTTCATAAAAAGCATGAACTGATTCTTTTGCTTCCTGATGTGTTCGATCTATCTTAACCCAGTCTGTCTCCTTAGGGGGTACCTTATTTTTCAGGAACACAATAACCTGCTCGTATTTCTTCATTACCTCCGGGTCTGGAGCTCCTGTTCTCTGATCTCTCGGGTATTCTTTAGCAAGCCAATCTACAACTATTTTACACTCTGCCCACAAGTCTGCTGGAACAATTATATCAAACAGACTATTCAGATCAATCTACAAAACAACGAAGTCAATGTAATATAGACAAGGCACTTTTCATTAGAAAAGGGGCACGGGTCTACGGGCTCGGAACCAACCAATATGTTGTAGAGAGGAACGCAGACCTATGAAGATGATACAAGTTATGTATAAAGCCCTCACTCACCAACCTGGTTGGTGACATGCTTCATCATCGGGCTCCACTGGGTATGGCCGAGTGCCATCCCAGTGTGCTGCAACGCCAGGTTACTGCGGAGCGGGGTTCATGTGAAGTGATAGTGAATTTAAAATTTACAATTAAGTCAAAAAGGTCAATTTAATAATTTTGCTAATTGGAAGAATTAAAAAGGAGTGAAGGTCAAAAAATAAAAGACCTGGTTCACTCCATGGCGGTCAACATGTTTCTGCCTTAATGTGTGTTCAACAGGCTTTCATCAGGACCAGAGTGGGAGTGCAAAAGCCCCGGTGGTATGAACACGCTAAGGTTCACCCTACCGTGGGCTACTGTGTGAAAAATATATACAGTGCAAAATCCGCCAAGTAATACCGTGGTGGAGAGGAACGAGTTTATTCTTTAATTGGAAAGACACACAAACAAAAGACAAAACATAAAATAATTGTAAATGTAAATGGTCAACTCGTAATGAAGCGCCACTAAGTCAGGCTCAAACATAGTGCTCAGATGGGAAAGTGCCAATAACAAGTACCTCAGGTGCAGTAATTGTGAAGACAGTGCACCTAAGATTAACCGGATACCGGTGTCAGGCAAGTAACATAGGACTTCACCTGAATAGCGTGACTAATACTGTATATCGGAACATACGTGGAACGTAGACGCTATGTGAGAATCTAAAGCAAATATGGGCCGGGACACGACAATGCGTGTCCCTGTGTAATTCATAATAGACCAGAATTGCAGGGAGAATGGAGAATGATTCTTACTACGAGGCATGACCGTTCGTAGCCTCAGGGATCCCGGGGTGGGGGTGAGAGCAATATGGCACACTCTACAAAGAAGATAGAAAAAAGAGAAGACAAAACGGCCTCGAGCGGCTGAGTATAAAGCACGCTTACCGTAAAAGGCAGAAAAAACGAAGGGAAGGGGGAAGTATGTTCACTCACGCCCTCGCTGCTCGGCACCCGTTTGGAACCTGCAACGCCTTAAGCCACCGGGTCCAGGAAGTGAAGAGCCCTGGCGCGGGGCACGTATAAAGGAAGTTGAGTTAACCCGATAGGCAGGCAGTGAAAAGTAAGCAGTTAGGTGATAGGGCAGACCGTCCCATGCTGTAATGTGATTAGCTGGAAAAGCCAAACACCAGCCAATGATGTAAAGGGAGAGTGAAAGTCGTCCAGGGATACTCGGCGACTCGTTTTTGGAAAAAATAGTTGCAAGAAACTTTATTAAGCGTGGGAAAAACAGACGCGGGGCTCACAAAAGTCACTAGGACCGTGGACCTTAATAAAGGGGACACACAAAAGGAAAACACAGACGGGAAGGATATGGAACATACGCTGTGTTCTCCATTGAAACTGAGGTGCCAGTAGAAAAGGGGAGACAGAAAGTGCAAGTCTCTTGTCAGGAAAAACTGATGTATTGAAACTGCAGACATCAGCACCTGGAAAAAAGCAATCCAACTCAATCAGGTATACAGGTGTATGGGATGTATGCTCAGTGGATATAAAGTGGAACCAAACCATATGACCGAATATAGTCAAACTCAATTCCGGAAGTAGTCGGGGAGAGCCTGGATGTAGATAGCTCGCTATGACAGACACACTAGCCAGTAGATACTTAAAGTATGGTGACCCAGGGTATATTGTCATTAAGGCCCACGAGGTTAGTTCCCAAACGGTACACCCATCTTTGTTCCTTTTCAAATAGGATTTTTTGAATGTTTTTGCGTGCTGTGATCTCCTCAATGACAGTCCAGTTTAAGTCATTTGTGGTGTGGTTGACAGACAAGACGTGTTCACTCAGTTTGGTAGTGATACGCTTACACCTAATGTTACTCCGATGTTCACAAATTCGGAGTTTAACTTTCCTAGTGGTCATCCCTACATATCGTAGACCACACGGGCAAGTAATTAGGTAGATGACATTCGGCGTATTGCAGTTGGTATGTCCTCTTTGAGTCCAGACCCTGCCTGGTTCCAGATTCAAACTGTTTGTATGAGAGGTCAGGTGACATATGCTGCAATCCGAGCAAGGGAAATGTCCAGTAATCTTGGGTAGACCCCAAGCTTCTGTAATAGATCTTTGAATGGTGTTAGGTTGTGTAATGGGGCGTGTCTGTACCAGGCTACTGCGCAAGCTCTGTGCTCGTTTAAAGGAGAACAACGGTTTCTCCCATCTACGATTATTGCTGTTGATAATGCGCCAATGTTTATTGATGGCTTTTTTCATAACATTGGATAGGGTACTGTAAGTGGTGACGCATGTAAGTGGTATGGGCGTAGCGTCTTTGACAAAGTCCTCCAGAAGAACTTCTCTGGGTTGGTTTCTTGCCCGTTTATAGCTTCTGGAGAGGAGAGGGAGGGGATACCCTCTGGCTGTCAGTTTGGAAGTCAAATCACTGGATTGGTTTTTGAAGTCAACCAGGGAGGTGCAATTCCGCCGGAGACGGAGAAATTGCCCATAAGGTAGATTCTCCCTCAGTGTACGAGGATGAAAGCTCGTAAAATCAATCCACAGCACTTTTGACAATTTCACAAACCTATCTACCTGCCTATACCACTCGACGGGCTTTTCTCTCAGTCGAGGGAAATCATTTGTAAATGACAAAATATCCTGTCTAGTCCATGGGACATGTACATATCCTCCTCCAGGAATCTCTCTCATAGGATAAGCATCCACTGTTTTTTCCTTTTCTCTCATGGGAAATGCTGAGTAAGTCCTGTCCACTGAATCTTCTCTTTTCTTATACCACCTATCCTTCCACTTTTCCACATCACCCCATTTTTGCAATAAGGAAATCATTTCCTTAATCTGCCCTGTTCTGCCAACACCATTTAGATTCTCGATATCTTTATCAGAAAAATCCACTCGGTAAGGCTTCTGCAAAGCTTTCACCTTATCCATGTCAACTCCCATTTCACTCGCTATACCCTTTAACCTATCATGTGTACTCTTAGCCCTCCAGGTGATACTCTTGCACATGAATAACAACTCTCCATCATGATGATTTTTCAACATTTCTGTAGGAATTGTTCCTGCTATAAGCTCCTCCAATTCTATGCGCTACCTGGCTACATCAATTGCCTGAGAATCTTTATCCTTCTTTTGGAGAACTTTCAACCAATCATTCAAATCCTCAGCCGTTATTTCTGTAGACTTCTTCACTGTACCCACTTGTTCTGCCATCCTCTGTGGTTCCAAAATTGATCCTCCTAAACAACCAGTATTCAATCCTGAATTAGGCTGTACATTTGACCCTCCACTACATGTGTCATGTCTCAGCTGTCTCAAATGATTCTCTCCCGTCCTCATTCCTGACTCTCCCGAAGAACCAACCAAACCATTTCCTACATAGGGAACCGTCAAACCACTTTCACCCATTCTTTGCTTATCAAAAATAGGCATAACCGGACCTATGGTTACAGGCACTGTAACTGCTTCTAGATTCTTTGTCAATTCTCTAATTTTCTCAGTCAATTCGGATGTGGTTTTTGCTAATTCTCTTGTTTTCTCGTCCCCGATTGCATTCTCTCTCTCTCGCTCTCTCTCTCTCTCCCTTTCCGTGAAAGAGCTACCACTTTTCAGATCAGGTGTCGCAACCTCTGTTTTAACGATTCGCAAAGTATCTCTTATGGGAGTAGCAACTGGTGTTCTCTCTTCTGATTCTGGTCTATATGGAGGTGGTCTCCTATAGATCATGTCATCCAAGACTTCATCCTCATAGTCATTAGCCCCATACCTCCTCGATTCTGCATCAGGTACCTTTTCTGTACCTTTCCTCCCTTCCGTCTCTTCAACAGTTCTCATAGGATACAGTCCCTCTGACATACTAGCATCTCGCCATCTCCTCATTCGATCATGATGAGTTTCACGATCATAATTCCTCCCAAAAATGTACCTATAATTACCTCCACTCCTCTGCTTTTCTCGCTCATGCACCTCATCTTCCCATTCTACCAATGCCTCGAACTGTGTCGGCCTTGGTCTAGGCTCTAGACACATCATCTTTTCCCGTAAATTTCTCAACACGGCCAGATTAAATGAACCATGTTCCGGAAATGCTAAAACACCATCTTCTGTAGTGTACTTAGCCCAATTGTCTAACCAAATACAGGTATGATACCCATATTTCGCAACCATGAAGGATGCAGGGGTTCTTGTCGGAGGTAGTAATTCACCTTCTCTAGTTATTATGTCCTTATCCTTGTCGAACCACTTTTTAATTTTACCGAACAAGGATTTCTTCTTCTTTTCCTCCATTTGGTAATACATTTTTGCGTTTACCACAACTCTCTAGTCCTTTCCGCAACTGTTCGATCTTTTGTCCAATAACAGCGCGACTCACACCAACGCACCAATCCTGGAGCGTCTACGTCACCCTGTACTTCTTCCAATCCCTGCGCGGCTCACACCAACGCACCAATCACAGCGCTTTCGCTGTTCTAACCCACTGTCCAATCACAGCGCGGTCTTTCTGACGTCAGTAGTCGCTGCAGTCACTTCTACTCCTGTCTCTTGTCACTCGTCTACCCCTCCTTCACAAAGCCTTCTTGGTAGACTCTGTTTCAGATTCTACAAAATCTATTAGTTACAACATATAAACATCTCCATTGTCTGCTTCGCTAACCACAGAATAGTAAAGACCTTTCTCACAAGAATCCCGCTTCTCTCCAGAACAGCGCTTACCTCTGCTCCACTACGGAATTATTACTTTCGTTGACACAGTAGCATATCCCTCTACTCTGCCCTTCTAACATGCATTCATTAACTGTTTCCTCCCAGAATGCTCCAAGGAGTCTCACAATCAACTTAAATGCTCATACATTCACGCACTTTCACACCAGAAAATGTAGCACATTTACACAAACTCCTGCTTTTCCCGAGAACAGCGAACAGTCTGTCCTGCTACAGAATTATAACACACGTTAACCAAGCAGCGCTTACCTCTGCTCAATCCTTCAAACAAGCTCAGAGAATACCTATTACTTCTCCAGCAGTAAGCTTTAACGGCAAACCTTACGGATCCCTAGGACTTAAGACCAGAGTTTCATAGATAATCTTTGCTACCATACACACTCCTTTTATACAAAAGAATATATCTCTAGTAGTAACACACGGCGATGTCACTGATTCCGAACCCAGACAATGCGACGCGCAACTTCAATTGTCACACGCTTTTCCCTGCATACGTACAGGGCCAACAATCCCGTCTTTCCCGAGAGCAGCACCCACTTCCCTCTGCCCTACTACGGAACCGTCACCAGCTCCCTACGTTCCAGATGCCGTACACACTACATATAACTCAATACGACGACTTCAACATTTAGTATTAGTACATGTATCAACATCAATCAATAAATCAATAAATCCGAAAGCCTATGTACAAGCAATCTATCAGATCAAGACAATAATCAAAACCATCATACTGCTACCAGGAAACTGCTGCAGATCAGAGCATATAAATTCTCCCTACTTCCACGGACAGAGTAATTCCACAGTCATACATGCATACACTCACCATACGCTAGGGCCCATCACACCAACATTCATTCTATTACTCTATCCACACTGAATATACGAGAGAACTCCTGAATCAATCTGCATCTAAACTGAGGTCAATGCAACCTAATTGATTTGTCTCGAGTCATGATTTAAAACAGTTCAAACACATTTGAGATCTCAATAAATGACAAGAAATAACCACCCGACACTGAAATTCAAACAAGAAATTACTTTATCTAAATTAGTTCAAATGAAAAGTTATCCAATTGCAAAATCATTATTCTCATAATTACCTATTCTAGCTAAATGTCGTATTTAGGTCAGGACAGGTCTCTCAAAGAGTCTCCCGAGTCGCCGTCCTCTCAATCAGCATCGATCCTCTCGAGCATAAGTTCGGGAAGAAGTGGCCTTAGACCCTCACTAGTCTAACAATATTTATACTAAAACTTACACATTAAAAGTTACAAACAAGCTCTAAACGTCCGTTGAGCAGAGCGAGCAGGAAAGGATGTTGGCTCGCAACATTTAGAAAAAACCCTCAGCTCTCGAATATCTCAAAAATAAAAACACGGAAAAAGGAAGCACAAACTAAATCCGCAACATTCATGGATGCTCTTCTCCGGAATTATAGTGAAGCCACCGCAAGTTTATCAAAATGTTCATTGTGGCAATTGTTCTCTTCCAAGGATATCTGGCGATGAGCCCAGAGCTGCTGTCCTTTCATAACTTTTAGCTTCAGACAGAGGCCGAGGTCATGTTTCCAACCATATTCAGCGAGGCCTCTCTTCGTATTTCATCTACTCAAATGCAGGCTGTAAATATCGGCCATCTTTCAATAGGCCAGAATGGACAATCTTAATTAAAAGAAACACAAAACAATATTACTACATCGTATTAATTATACAGTGTTAATTCCCACTAATTCCATTATGTGTATGTAATTATCTAGCCATTTGCGACATAAAGAAGCATTAAAGCATATTATTTTAAAGCGCAAACACATAACAAATAGCACTTTAGCCACACATATTTAATTAATTTGCTCACCAACTTAGTTCACGTATAAATTAAGCCACACAATTGCATTCCCACGTGTAATTCTTTCATTAGTAAGGTTGATTAGTCAAAACACTCGACAACAATTAATATTTAATAATTAGTTCTTAGTAATTTTAATTATGACAAATAAAACATAAACTGAAGTTTGAGTTTAAATAGAAAACCCTGCTCCAGCAAAGCTTTTAAACATACCTGACAAGACCCTTATTGGTACCTACTTATTTCACAATATTTGTTTTGGATGGGGCCTTATGTTCTGACTTGTGAGAAAGGATTGTGACATAACGCATCAGGACATACAGCAAGTTATTGGAATATATATATATATATATATATATATCTTATCTACTGGCGGTCGCCAGTAGATAGTTATAGTTAGGACCGTTTTACCATAGGAAATCCGCAACATTCTATTTGGAATAACTTTGGCGCCGGTTGACGAATCCTCGCGAAATTTTCAAAATAGGTGGGGCGCTCCGCTCAGCTCCTACTCTGAAAGTCTCGGGGGGATTTGTCAAGCGGGGGCTGAGAAAAAAGGGGGGTCCCAAAACGCGTTTTCCCCATGCAATTTTCCATAGGGACCTTTAGTCAAGGTACAACCCGAACGGCTGAACAGAATTACTTGAAATTTGGCAGAGAGGTAGTCCTCAGCTCAGGGAAGTGCCTTTTGCAGGTCTGGTGTCAATCTGTTCAGTAGTTCCTGAGAAAATCAAAAGTAAAATCATATATATATGTGGGCGGAGCCTAACCACACATCTCATCCTGAGATCTGATTGGCTGTCAGCACTTCATCCAAGAAGTGTTGGCAGCCATCTTGGGACCAATATACATGATAGCACCTCATTAAAAAGCATTGCAGTTAATAGAAGGTTTTAAGACTTTAGTTACATTATAAATCATTTGTTGATAGTACCATACTCATTTTAGGAATTGTGGTATGTTCTAAGGTGATTTCACCATGTGAAAAAGCCTTCTGCTGGGATATCATGATTGAGAGAAAAATATTTTCTCATGCTTTTCCCACAGAGGTTTGGAAGGTGATCTATAAGCTAAACTGAGAGCTTATTTTCTGTAAATTCACATTATCTTTCTCAGTCATGTGAGAATGAAGTCTGACATTCTCAGTAAAACATGTACATCCAACAAGGGCAGAGACTGTCAGTTGATTCCTTTGTGTTCTACTGCAGCTTCCCAGAGTGTTCCAAAGAACAACTAGAGCGCTAACAGTCCTACTTATGATAAACGTATGGCACACCTGAAGCCATCTTGCTTGGATTAAAGTGGTAACTCTTAAAACATTTAATTTAAAAAGGAACAAAATGAGGGGGTTCATTTTTCCATAACAAGTATGATTAGTGCTGCAGAAAGAAAAACTAGGGCACATTTTGACTTCTGAAATCCTCTTTTATTTCATTAAAAAATTCTGACATGCAGACTGAAACATGCACTTTCAATACCAGCAGCAGTTTTCCCTGGTGAGCAGTAGCTTTACTACAGTGATTAATGAGCAAAAAGAGTGCTAACATTGAGAATTTATGGCAAATGTGTGACACATCTGAATGCCTTCTTGATGAAATCAAAGTAAAAAGCTGAAAGTATTTCCTACTGAGGAGACTGCAGTAAATGAGGAAATTAGGAAACTTCATAACAAATAAGTCTCCCAAGATGGCCACCAGAGACAAAAGAGCCCAAATGTAGCCCAAATATCACCCAGATGTAGCCCAAGTATAGCCCAATGACAGAATGTCCCAGAGTGTTCTTAAAAACAACTAGAGCGCTTACTGTCTTCATTATGACAAAAGTATGGCACACCTGAAGCCATCTTGATTGGAATAAACTGGTAACACTTAAAACATTTAATTTAAAAAGGAACACAATGAGTGGGTTCATTTTGCCATAGAAATTATGATTAATGCTGAAGAAAGAAAATGAGGGCACATTTTGAGTGACTTCTCAAATCCTCTTCTATTTCATTAAAAAATTCTGACATGCAGACTGAAACATGCACTTTTAATACCAGGAGCAGACTTCCATGGTGAACAGTAGTTTTACTACAGTGATCTAATGAGCAACTAGAGTGCTAACTTTCAGAATTTATGGTAAATGTGTGACATATCTGAATACCTTCATGATGGAATCGAAGTAAAAAACTGAAAGCATTTCCTACTGAGGAGACTGCAGTACATGAGGAAATTAGGAAACTTCATAACAAATAAATCTCCCAAGATGGCCACCGGAGACAAAAGAGCCCAAATGTAGCCCAAAATCACCCAGATGTAGCCCAAATATAGCCCAATGACAGAAGTGTGCAAAACACTTATTATTTTGTGTTTTTGCAGTGTTATATAGTGCAGACTTGTCAGGTATTGGAGTGCTTTACATGAGCATTGGTTACATCACACAAGAACAAATTCACTTTGGTTGTAGACATGGGGAGACTAAGTGATTTGACCAGAATCACAGAATGTCGAGCTGAAGCAGAAACTCCAACCTGGTTCCCCAGTTGCAAAGTCTGCAGCTCTGGAAGTAACACCACATCCTCTCCCCTAGGTGCAACATTTAATCAAGTGGTCAACTGGATAAAAAAACATAAAGATAACAAATAATTTAAAAGTGCTTTGTCGCTATTTGAAAACTCAGAAAAGATGTCCTTATTTTAGTCTTTTAGAGCACTAACCATAATTTTGATGCCAATAAGACCCTCTCATATATGTAATTTCTAAAGGAAATGCTCTAGGTATTACAGTTTTGATTACATCAAGATGACGTCAGGCGTTCCACACTTTTGTAATAAATATAGAATGTTAGCAATCTAGTTGTTCATTAGGATACTGTTGAGAGGCAGAGGCCAGGGGCACGGACTCTGAAAATTGAAGGCAGGTAGGAGGGTGCAAAGGCAACAATTTAACCACACTGAGCAGGCACGAAGGGCCGTGGCAGCACAACAGACTATGGAGGGCAGTGGAAAGGGGGGCAGGGGCAACAAACCAACAATACAGGACTTGCAAGAGAGGCTGTGGCAATGTTATAGACCATTGTGGGCAGAAGGAAGAGGTAATGGTAGTACAACCATACATGCCAACAGACCTGATTCAGCCAGGAAACGTCCAATGTTTTTAAGCTCAAATGGGCTTTATTTGATCTGTCTCCTGTCTACAATCTCCTCTTTTTCAATGTAACTCAAAGGGGAAAATCAATACCCCAGTTTTTTTTCAAAATCTCCCTCTTACCAAGTTCAAAATGTTCGCAAATATGGTAAATTGGATCATGGAAGGAAATGGGGTAGGGACGTGGACTTGGATAACAGAGGACAGGAGGGACATGGAGAGGTGCACCAAACTGACCCTGCAGGGCAGGCATCAGGGTTTGCAGCAGCACAATACACCACACAGGGCATGCGGGACGGGAGTGCAGCACAACAATCCATAGAAAGCAAGAGGGAGGGGACAGGACCATGCACATGGACAACAGAGAACAGAGGGGCAAGAGGCAATGGTAGCTAGCTGACCATAATGGACAGACAGGAGAGAAAGCTGCAGCATAACAGACCATAAAGGGCAGGAGGGACGGATCAGGGGCATTACAATGGAACAGACAAGCCAGGAGGGAGAGAGTAGGGGTCTGCACATGTAAACAGAGGGCTGGGGGCAAGGGGGCAGGGCAGGAGCAGCAAGATAGCCATGGAGGTCAGGCAGTATGGGCACTAGAAGCAAGACACACCATGAAGAGCAACAGTGAGACTGTGATGGCATACACACAGACCATGGAGGGAAGGTGGGAGGGGGTCAGGGGCAGCTAACTGACCACACAGGGAAGGTGGTAGGGGCCATGGCAGCACAGAAGACCATGCATGGCAAGTGGGAGGGTTAGTGGCAGCACAATGGCTATGATGGGCAAGAAGGAGGGTGCAGGGGCATGCACAAAGGATGATGGAGGATAGAAGGGAGGGTTAGGACCTGTGCACAGACAAGAAAGTTCAGGGGAAGGGGCCTCACAACAGACTGCACGGGGCAGGCAGGAGGAGCAGTTGCAGCACAACAGACCAGGGAGGGCAGAAGGGTGTGGCAGTACAATGGACCATGTAGGACAGGAGGAAGAGGATAGGGGCATGGCATGTGGACAGGCAGGGTGGAGGTGGCAGGGACAGGTTACAGTCATCTGACAATGCTAGGCAGGTGGGAGGGGAGTGGCAGCTCAACAGAACACTCAGAGTAGATAGGAGTGGCAGGTCCATGGAACATGGTGGGCAAAAAGGATGGAGCAGGGGCATGCACAAAGACATCAGAGGGCAGGGGGGAGGAGAATAGGGGCAGCAAGCTAAGCACAGAGTTTAAGCAGGAGGTCAATGATGGGGCATAGAATTGGGCAATGGAGGGCAGGAGGAGGGGACTGGTACATCATACTAAATTGAGGGCAGTGGCAGCACATCAGACCATGCATGGCAGGAGGGAGGAGGCTAGTCCATGGATTCACACAACAGAGGATAGGGAGGAGGGGGATGGGGCAGCAAGCTAACTGTTCAGAGAAGGCGGGTATTAGGAACTTTATTGTTTTTAAAACGTGGGTCTGTGCGAACTACTTAAAATATGAACAAGTATGCAGCATAATCTCACTTTTATTCAGGAAGAAGAGGACGTTTGTGACGGTGACTCCGGGCTCACTTGGCAGAAACACCCCCTGACCCTCCACCCCCTATCGCAAAATGTAATGCCCGTGAAAAGGGTAGGTGAACACAGTGTTATATAGAACATAGTCCTGAGAGCACGATTGAAAATGAAAACTAGATATAGTGTATGGTATAAACTATGCACCAAAAAGTGTGATATAAGATGAACCAGGCATGAAATATAATATGCAATACATTGTGCGCAATGACAGATTCATTGGAGAGCGCGAAATAGCACAGGCACTAGCGCGTGCTATGCGATGTGCGCCTTGGAGTGTAATATGCACAGGGCAGTGTTGTGTAATCTAACTAGTCTCTAAAGTTGTAATATAAAATATGTGCTGGGGAGTGTAACGTTGCATATGCACTGTGACAAAGATATGGATCCCAGATTGTAATATGTATGGCATAGCACTGTGCGTTATAACATAGGCATCGAGGAATGCACGTTAGATGGGGCAATATAACCCGTGTGAAGACAAGTGTGGCATGACATATTCACGGGGTGGTGTTACAGTGCACTTGGGCTAGAGAGTGTCATAGCATATGCACTAGCTGGTGGAATACAACACAGAGGTGTGTGGCACTCGGCAGGCAATGGTGGGTGTAACACAGCATTGGGCTCTGCCAGGAGCGCGCTGTGACTCTCAAGTGATGTTCGTCCCCTTTCCAGAGAGTAAAATAAAAAGTATTACACATCCGACAGTGGATGTGTGTTTTATTAACCGTGAGGGGGGTTTCTTACATAGTTTTGGTCGAATTTTTGTCGAATCCCCTTTGAATGGCTTGGTGTGCATGTGTATTAAATGTGCCGGTCAATAGCTACCCATGTTTGTATAAATAAACGACAAGGGTGTCTACCGGGATTAGGCACGGTAGGGCATCAGACATGTCAGAGCTTCACTAGTGGTGTAAATACATTCCACGTGGATTCATTGTATGCATAGTCGCCTTTTAATGAATATCACTCAAATCGTCATGGTGATAGGTACGTACGGTTTGTCCAGCATGTCCTAGGTGTGTCTATAAATATATAAACAGTGGCCGGCCCTGGGGATTGGGGTAAAAAAATATAATTAGGAGACAGGCCCTGGGGGATGGGGTCATCAGGGCCAATACATTAGAATAAGAAGGGGAACCACACAGCCCCCCTTCTTAAAAAATTAAAATAAATAAAAGACTGGCATCGTGCCGGAGGCCACGCCCCCTCCTTGCAGCACTCTGCAAACGCGCCCCCTGGCGAGTTGTAAGTTGGGGAATTAATTCCTCTTCAATACTGAGGGTCCCTGAGGGCCAACTAGCCCAACAGGCATCTCCAGTATGCGCCAGGGAGCTGCGCTGCAGACAGGTGTTCTGAGGCCAAGCCCCTTTTTACACCTCTCTGCAACGCAGCTCTGTGGCGCTTACTGGAGGTACCTAGTGGTCTAGTTTGACCCTAGGGACCCTTAGGATTCAAGGGGACGTAATCTCTCAACTTAGAACAGCCACAGGGCGCGTTTACACAGTGGTGAAGGGACGGGACGGGGCCTGAGGTGACGTGTGCAAACACGCACTATGGCACATTTTAAATTGGGGATATAATTTCCCTTCAATACTGAGGGCCCCTGGGGGCTAACTAGCCCACCAAGTGCTTCCAGTAAGCGCCACTGAGCTGCATTGCAGAGAGGGGGCATGTTTACACAGTGGTGAAGGGAGGGGACGGGGCCTGAGTTAACGTGTGCAAAAACACCCTGTGGCCTGTTTTAAGAGGTAGTTTTAATCCCCCTGCCCTATTATATAGTAGGGGCTTACAGAGTAGGTCATGCTAATCACAGGGGGACCCCAACGCATAATGTTCCCTAGTGTATGTAGGTGTTTTCACTGTATTCTAAGTGTCTTTTAACATAGCACTGGCTCTAGGACTGGTTAGTCAGACTCAGTTACCACCAGTATCCGTCTGAAAAAGTTGAGGGTACAGGATGATTTTGCATCAAGGATTCTTTCTGCTCTTCTTTTTGTTCTTTCTGCACGTTATCCTTCTTCCTGCACTTTTCTTCGTCTTTGAGGACTTCTGTTGCTTCTTTCTGCACTTCTTTTTTTTCTTTCTGTGCATTTTTTCTTCTTTCTTCACATGTCCTATCTCTGTAGGCATAGTTAGAAATTAGCATTTAAAAAACCTTTGAAATTCACAGAAAAAACCATAGGTTTCAGGCACGTTATAGTTAGGAATTAGCATTTAAAAAACCTCAGAAATTCACTGAAAAAACCATAGGTTTCAGGGATGTTATAGTTAGCTGGACTTTTCACTTGTACAAAACCATTGAAATTCCCCCGTTATAGTTAGTTCAGCTAACTATAACTCGCGCGCCCGCAATGCACTGCTGATGACGTCACATATTACATCACTCATGACATGGTCAGTGACATCACTCATGACATCACTGATGACATCTCAAATGACATCACCACGTTAAAATTTAAAGCCCCGGGGGAGGCAGTCCCCGGGGCTGTGGGGGGGCCTTCGAGCCCCCCGCCCATTTATTTTCAAAGCCCCGGCGGGTGGCGGTCCCCGGGGCTGGGAGCCCCCCGACATAATTTTATAAAGCCCCACGGGGTGGCGGTCCTCGGGGCTGGGGGGCCCTCTGGCCCCCCATTACAATTAACATACTGCCCCAGGACTTGGCCCACCCGGGGGCTAAATAGCAACGAAGCGCGGGAGCCCTGGGGATGGCAGTCCCTGGCCCCCCGCTACACAAGTATTTAACTAAAGCCCTGGGCAGGGGTGGCAGTCCCCAGGGCTTGGGGGGGCTTGGATGCCCCCCACGTTAAAATTTAAAGCCCCGGGGGTGGCAGTACCCGGGGCTGTGGGGGGGCCATGAGCCCCCCGCAAATATTTTCTTAAAGCCCCGCACATAATTTTATAAAGCCCCACAGGGTGGCAGTCCTCGGGGCTGGGGGGGGCCTACAATTAACATACTGCCCCAGGACTTGGCCTGCGCTTTGTTTTTTTTTCTCGGCAGGATCCGTGCATCCTGCGCGGAGTTTGCCAATTTCAAAACATTTTTTTTTTTTTGGGACCTCGGGGTCCTTGTGGGACCCCCTAAGGAGGCCTAGGGGGTCAGGGTGTTTCTACCCTGCCCCCTTTTTGCATTTTGCGCACTTGTATGACTGATTTCTTGTTCCTCGGTTCTACAGAGGCACAAGATGGCTGCCAACATTTCCTGGTTTGGAGTGTTGACAGCCAATTAGCATACAGCTCGTGATCGGTAGGGTGCGCGGATCCTGCGCGGCCATAGATATATATGTGTTTTTACTTTTGATTTTCTCAGCAACTACTGAACGGATTTACACCATTTAACAAAAAGGGTTCTTTCTGAACCAAGAACTACCTCTTTGCCAAATTTGGTGTAATTCCATTCAGCAGTTCGGGCTGTAGCCGTGTCTAAAGTTTCTTATGGAAAATTGCATGGGGAAAACACGTTTTGGGACCCCCCCTTTTTTCTCGGCCCCCGCTTGACGAATCACCCCGAAACTTTCAAGATAGGAGCGGACCGGAGCGCCCCACGAGTTTTGAAAATTTCGCAAAGATTCGTCACTCGGCGCCAAAGTTATTGGGAATAGATTGTTGCGAATTTCCTATGGAAAATAGGTCCTAACTATAAATATCTACTGGCGACTGCCAGTAGATAATATATATATATTTCCATCTTAGCCTCCATGCATACCGCCCTCCGATATCCAGCGCGTCTCGAGGCCAAACAAGAGGAACAGCACCACCAAATCCTTTGTAATGAGGTAACTTGGTTTTTTTTCTTCAAAATTTCAAATAGCCTCCATTACACACGGGACCATCACAAGAAAAGTGCAACAGTGTATATAACCGGAAAAAATGACCTATGCGTTTCAGCTTGCGCCTTCTACTGTGTCATAGAGTGTTGTGCTGAGTGTCAATTTAAAGGGAAAACACTCCCTTTCACCACCACCAATTAAAAACAGGTATCACTTTTAAAGGGGACACAACCACAAATTAGATTAGTAGATTCATCATATTGCTCTTCCAGGCAAGTTTCATGAAATGTATATTAAGCAGCATAAAGAAATATATAAATGAAATCCATTTTGCCTTGTAAAGTACATTTAGTCAGGGACCTGTTGGCAATTAACCTGGTTTGGATTAAAGGCTAGTCTGTGTTTTTTCATCTAAGACATGTAGTGTGCTACGGTCAGGACAATTTATATGTGGGAAAAAAAAAAATATATATATATATATTTTTTTTTTCTTCTCCTGTGCTTAAGTAGCAGCCACCGCACACCAAACCAGAGGGCGCGTCGTCATCACCGGTCACTCAAGCTCGATCCGGTCAATTATCGCACATCAACCTCGGTATTCTCAAGGAAGGACGACGCCATGTGGTGATTTAATCCGCTTTATTTGTCACTTACTCTACGCGTTTCGCCTGTACCAGCAGGCTTGTTCACGAATAAAGTTTTCAACACAATCCACCATTTTAAAGGTTGTGCATGTGATGTTAATCACGTGAGAACTACAACTACATGGGAATGAAAAACAGACTTGTAGTTTTTAGTCTATCTATAGCTACGCGGTGACTTTGAAAATAATTTTGAATGAATCTACAAATTTTGAAGTATTTTCTAACCCACTACCTATCGCAGATATAATCGGTCGACCCGGAGGGTTTTCAATATCCTTATGCACTTTTGGCAAAATATAGAAGACTGGTGTCACTGGGTTACTGATTTTTAAAAACTTGAATTCATCTTGTGAAAGCATACCCTGACTTTGCCAGTCACATAATTTCTCGTATGGGGAACGTCTGAGAGTAGTACAAAACTGTAGTGAACCAGAAGTAAAAGAGAAGGAGTTGAGGAAATTGAAAAATCGATTCAAAGAGAGAGGGTATACCGAGAAATGTCTTCAAGCTTCGCTAGTGAAGGTACAGAAACAAACAAGAGAGAATGTACTCTTTAAAGTGAAAGATACACAGAAAAATATCAATGAGTGTACATTAATTACAAACTACAATAAACTGCATGGCCACATTAGGAACATCGTATCGAAACACTGGCATGTGATTAAAAATGATTCAGTACTTGGGACGCTAGTACCCAACAGACCTTTGATAACTTTTCGCAGAGCTAGATCTTTTAAACAAATGCTAGTGAGCAATATGATTTCAAGCAAAAGTAGTTCCACGAGTGGATCTTGGTTAAAGCGCAAAGATGGTTTTGTAAAATGCATAAAGTGTAAAGCATGCACGCATGGGATAAACACGATGACCTATAAACCAGGTTTATCAAAGAGTGAAAAATATCAAAGGACAGTATAACTGTAAAACTGAGTATGCTGAATATGTTTTAAGGTGTGCATGCAATCTTCAATATGTTGGAAGTACAATTTTACCTTTACATAAACGCATTTTGCAACATCTAAGAGCGATTAAGAATGGGGATAGATCTTACCCAGTGGCACGTCACTTTGAACTATTCCATAATAAGGGCGCTCAAAGTTTGGTTTATTTTGTCATTGATGCGATTCCTCCAAGTAAGAGAGGAGGTGACAGACAAAAAAACTTGCGGAAATTGGAATCTTGCTATATAGTAGAATTGATTACAAGAAGCCCTGCTGGTCTGAAAATAGAAGAGGACTTATATACTCATTTATGAGGCGTTTCTTGTGCCACGTAAGGAGTGTTATGATTAGAGTACAAACAATATTTTCCAATATATTTTTTCGATGTTCCCTTTCTCTAAATTTTTAAGTTTTTAAGCACTATTTAAGAGCACTTCTTTATATCTATATACTACATACTATATGAGGGGATTGTTTACTCCCCAGTTGGGTTATTTATAACATATGTGACTTATAATATGAATTGTGAAATTTCAGCGCACTGGGGCATGATTTTTTAATCGAGTCTGTCGAGGAAATGGCATTGATACACAATTTGAACTGTGATTTAAAATTATAATAGTAATGGATTTTAAAATGAAATAATTTATTTCTATTTGTCTGTGCCAGACGATGTATGTATTAAAAATACATCACTCGAGAAAATTATTTTCAAAGTCACCGCATAGCTATAGATAGACTAAAAACAACAAGTCTGTTTTTCATTCCCATGTAGTTGTAGTTCTCACGTGATTAACATCACATGCACAACATTTAAAATGGTGGATTGTGTTGAAAACTTTATTCGTGAACATGCCTGCTGGTACAGGCGAAACGCGTAGAGTAAACGACAAATAAAGCGGATTAAATCACCACATGGCGTCGTCCTTCCTTGAGAATACCGAGGTTGATGTGCAATATATATATATATATATATTACCTACTGGCGGTCGCCAGTAGGTAGTTATAGTTAGGACCTATTTTCCATAGGAAATCCGCAACATTCTATTCCCAATAAGTTTGGCGCCGGTTGACGAATCTTTGCAAAATTTTCCAAACTTTTGGCAAGCTCTGATCCGCTCCTATCCTGAAAGTTTCGTAGTGATTCGTCAAGCGGGGGCTGAGAAAAAAGGGGGGTCCCAAAACGCTTTTTCCCCATGCAATTTCCCATAGGACCTGTTGACGCAGCTACAGCCCGAACTGCTGAACGGAATTACACCAAATTTGGCAGAAAGGTAGACCTTGGTTCAGAGTCGTGCCTTTTGCTTAAATGGTGTAAATCCGTTCAGTAGTTCCTGATAAAATCAAGAGTAAAATCACATATATATCTGGGCAGGGCCTAACCACACATCTCATTGTGAGATCTGATTGGCTGTCAGCACTTCATCCAAGAAGTGTTGGCAGCCATCTTGGGACCAATATACATGATAGCACCTCATTAAAAAGCATTGCAGTTAATATAAGGTTTTAAGACTTTAGTTACATAATAAATCATTTGTTGATGGTACCATACTCATTTTAGGAATTGTGGTATGTTCTATGGTGATTTTACCATGTGAAAAAGCCTTCTCCTGGGATATCATGAATCCTGTTTGAGAGAAAACTATTTTCACATGTTTTTCCCACAGAGGTTTGGAAGGTGATCTATAAGCTAAACTGAGAGCATATTTTCTGTAAATTCACATTATCTTTCTTAGTCATGTGAGAATGAAGTCTGACATTCTCAGTAAAACATGTACATCCAACAAGGGCAGAGACTGTCAGTTGATTCCTTTGTGTTCTACTACAGCTTCCCAGAGTGTTCCAAAGAACAACTAGAGCGCTAACACTCCTATTTATGATAAACGTATTGCACACCTGAAGCCATCTTGATTGGAATAAAGTGGTAACTCTTAAAACATTTAATTTAAAAAGGAACAAAATGAGGGGGTTCATTTTGCCATAGAATGTATGATTAGTGCTGCAGAAAGAAAAATTAGGGCACATTTTGAGAGACTTCTCAAATCCTCTTCTATTTCATTAAAGAATTCTGACATGCAGACTGAAACATGCACTTTCAATACCAGTAGCAGACTTCCCTGCTGAGCAGTAACTTTACTACAGTGATCTAATGAGCAACTAGAGTGCTAACATTCTGAATTTATGGCAAATGTGTGACACATCTGAATGCCTTCTTCATTGAATCAAAGTAAAAAAACTGACAGTATGCCTACTGAGGAGATTGTAGTAAATGAGGAAATTAGGAAACTTCATAACAAGTCTCCCAAGATGGCCACCAGAGACAAAAGAGCCCAAATGTAGCACAAATATCACCGAGATGTAGCCCAAGAATAGCCCAATGACAGAAATCCCAGAGTGTTTTCAAGAACAACTAGAGCGCTAACAGTCTTACTTATGACAAAAGTATGGCACACCTGAAGCCATCTTGATTGGAATAAAGTGGTAACACTTAAAACATTTAATTTGCAAAAGAACAAAATGAGGGGGTTCATTTTGCCATAGAAATTATGATTAGTGCTGCAGAAAGAAAAATTAGGGCACATTTTGACTTCTCAAATCCTCTTCCATTTCATTAAAAAATTCTGACATGCAGACTGAAGCATGCACTTTGAATACCAGCAGCAGACTTCTCTGGTGAGCAGTAGCTTTACTACAGTGATCTAATGAGGAACTAGAGTGCTACCATTCAGAATTTATGGCAAATGTGTCACATCTGAATGCCTTCTTGATAGAACCAAAGTAAACAAGCATTGAAAATGCAATAGGTCTCGCCCTCGTTTAAGTTAAAGCAATTCTGTTTGTAATTAGGTGGCTTTTAAGCTAACTCACTCTCTACTACTCTCTACTACTCACTCTCTAATACTCACTCTCTACTACTCCCTCTACTACTCACTCTCTACTACTCTCTACTACACCCTCTACTACTCACTCTCTACTACTCTCTACTACTCTCTACTTCTCACTCGCTACTACTCTCTACTACTCACTCTCTACTACTTACTACTACTCTCTCCTACTCACTCTCTGCTACTCTCTCTACTACTCTCTACTACTCTCTCTACTACTCTCTCTCTACTCTCTACTCTCTATTACTCATCCTCTACTCTCTACCTCTCTACCTTTCTCTACCTCTCTCTCTACTACTCTCTACCTCTCTACCTCTCTACCTCTACCTCTCTACCTCTACCTCTCTACCTCTACCTCTCTACCTCTACATCTCTACCTCTCTACCTCTCTCTACCTCTCTCTACACACACACATATATATGCATTTATATATATGTATGTGTATATATATGTATATACATACATATATAAACATATATATAATCTGCATATCTATATAAATACAAATATAAATGCATGCATACATATACAGATATGCATGTTATTTACATGAAATTTTGAAAAACACTAATAAAAGCAAAGCTAAAAAGCCACCTAATTACAAACAGAATTGCTTTAACTTAAACGAGGGCGAGACCTATTGCATTTTCAATGCTTGTTTACTTTGGTTCCATCAAGAAGGCATTCAGATGTGACACATTTGCCATAAATTCTGAATGGTAGCACTCTAGTTCCTCATTAGATCACTGTAGTAAAGCTACTGCTCACCAGGGAAGTCTGCTGCTGGTATTCAAAGTGCATGTTTCAGTCTGCATGTCAGAACTTTTTAATGAAATAGAAGAGGATTTGAGAAGTCAAAATGTGCCCTAAGTTTTCTTTCTGCAGCACTAGTCATAATTTCTATGGCAAAATGAACCCCCTCATTTTGTTCCTTTGCAAATTAAATGTTTTAAATGTTACCACTTTATTCCAATCAAGATGTCTGCAGGTGTGCCATACCTTTGTCATAAGTAAGACTGTTAGCGCTCTAGTTGTTCTTTAAAACACTCTGGGATTTCTGTCATTGGGCTATACTTGGGCTACATCTCGGTGATATTTGTGCTACATTTGGGCTCTTTTGTCTCTGGTGGCAATCTTGGGAGACTTGTTATGAAGTTTCCTAATTTCCTCATTTACTGCAGTCTCCTCAGTAGGCATACTGTCAGTTTTTTTACTTTGATTCAATGAAGAAGGCATTCAGATGTGTCACACATTTGCCATAAATTCAGAATGTTAGCACTCTAGTTGCTCATTAGATCACTGTAGTAAAGCTACTGCTCACCAGGGAAGTCTGCTGCTGGTATTGAAAGTGCATGTTTCAGTCTGCATGTCAGAATTCTTTAATGAAATAGAAGAGGATTTGAGAAGTCACTCAAAATGTGCCCTAATTTTTCTTTCTGCAGCACTAATCATACATTCTATGGCAAAATGAACCCTCTCATTTTGTTCCTTTTTAAATTAAATGTTTTAAGAGTTACCACTTTAATCCAAGCAAGATGGCTTCAGGTGTGCCATACGTTTATCATAAGTAGGACTGTTAGCGCTCTAGTTGTTCTTTGGAACACTCTGGGAAGCTGCAGTAGAACACAAAGGAATCAACTGACAGTCTCTGCCCTTGTTGGATGTACATGTTTTACTGAGAATGTCAGACTTCATTCTCACATGACTGAGAAAGATAATGTGAATTTACAAAAAATATGCTCTCAGTTTAGCTTATAGATCACCTTCCAAACCTCTGTGGGAAAAGCATGTGAAAATAGTTTTCTCTCAAACATGATTCATGATATCCCAGCAGAAGGCTTTTTCACATGGTAAAATCACCTTAGAACATACTACAATTCCTAAAATGAGTATGGTACCATCAACAAATGATCTATAATGTAACTAAAGTCTTAAAACCTTCTATTAACTGCAATGCTTTTTAATTAGGTGCTATCATGTGTAGTGGTCCCAAGATGGCTGCCAACACTTCTTGGATGAAGTGCTGACAGCCAATCAGATCTCACAATGAGATGTGTAGTTAGGCTCCGCCCAGATATGTATATGATTTTACTTTTGATTTTCTCAGGAACTACTGAACGGATTTACACCATATATGCAAAAGGCACATGCCTGACCTGAGGACTACCTCTTTGCCAAATTTCAAGTAATTCTGTTCAGCCGTTCTGGCTGTAGCTGTGTCTAAAGGTCCTATGGAAAAATGCATGGGGAAAATGTGTTTTGGGACCCCCCTTTTTTCTCAGCCCCCGCTTGACGAATCACCCCGAGACTTTCAGGGTAGGAGCTGAACAGAGCGCCCCATTAGTTTTGAAAATTTCGCGAGGATTCGTCAACCGGCGCCAAAGTTATTCAAAATAGAATTTTGAGATTTCCTATGGAAACTAGGTTGTAACTATAACTATCTACTGGCGACCGCCAGTAGATAATATATATATATATATATATATATATATTCACTGAAAAAACCATAGGTTTCAGGGGTGTTATAGTTAGCTGGACTTTTCACTTGTACAAAACCATTGAAATTCCCCCGTTATAGTTAGTTCAGCTAACTATAACTCGCGCGCCCGCAATGCACTGCTGATGACGTCACATATTACATCACTCATGACATGGTCAGTAACATCACTCATGACATCACTGATGACATCTCAAATGACATCACTTTTGACATCACTGATGACATCATCCAGTGAATGTCTGGTTTTCTGAAAATTAAATCAATCAATCAATCAAGGCTTTATTTCGATAAAAGATATATCATAAAAGCATTACAATAAAAGAATTATTCGTCACAACTTTAAGAGTCATCATTATGTTTACATTAAAAAGTGAGAAATATCATAAATAAGTTGTAAAAACGTATTAAACAGTTATTTTAAGCCTGTTAGTTCTAATACGCCATGCCCAAGATAAATATTTAGAAAGAGCACAGGCGTAAAGTGGCCGGGAATCAGACCTTAAGATACGAAGTGCCTCAATATGCTGCCTAGTACCTAATGAACGGCACAAGTTTTTGAGCCATCTACTTCTAGGGCATGCGTACATCTGACACTCGAATAGAAAGTGTGCTACAGTCTCAGGTCTGTTTATACAGAAGGGACAGAATTCTGTAGTCTGTGCAGGGAAATTCCAACCAGATGTGAAGGCACAGAGTGGAAGACTCCCGGTTCTAAATTTAAAATAAAGGGTCCTATCGAACGGTCTCTCTATAATATCTAGGTATAGTTCCCGGAAAGGCAGGTTTTTAAAGCTCAGGAAATCCTCCGTGAGTCTACCCAGCGTGCAGTTAGAATTCTGCTGGGATGCAATCCAGTTCCAATATAGAGTTTTTATTATGGCTTTCGGTGGGGAAGACCTGCTTTCCCATGCAGTGCTTAGACCAAGATTGCAAAGGAGGGTTTTCATATCTTTCAACCATTTGATCTTATGCCACCCGGGAAGTGACATAACTTCAGAGAGGCCATTAGCATATTTTGCTAATTCCGGGACACGCCATAGTCGGGCCCATAGCAATAGAGGGCGAAATTTCGCCAACTCATCAATTGGGCGGCAACCCAGGTCAAGCAACAATGGGGTCGTAGGAGTACCCTGAGGGAGTGACATGATGGCCCTACAAAACTTTCTCTCAGATCTTGCCAACTCACTAGAGTTACATGAGCCCCACAGATCGGCACCATAAAGAGCAGAGCTGACACCCCTTGCTGTGTAGATTTCCATAACAGGGGCTATGGGTCTAATTGCGCAAGAGCGCTGCTCCTTTAGGAGCGCCCCTGTCACCCTTTTGTGTGCTAACAGCATTTTACATAGATGGGGGGCCCAGAGCATGTTATGTGTAAGGCGAATGCCCAGATAATCAAACACATTCACCCTTTCTATAGGTACAGTATTCAGCCTTGGGGGGCGTACAGGTTTCTTGGGTGGATTCATCACAAGGAATTTTGTCTTGTCCGTATTAATTACTAAACCCCTTTCTCCACAAAAGGACTGGAAGTTATTTAATAGTTTTTGGAGGCCCATTGGGGATTTAGAGAGTAGGAGTGTGTCATCCGCGAAGAGGAGGGTCGGAATGCGGTCCCCAGCCAGGGAGGGTTCATCTGCTGGATCTTTCAGCAGGTGCTCTACCACACCATTCACATAGAGAGAGAACAGAGTGGGAGCCAACACACAGCCCTGGCGAACCCCTCTCTCCACCGGGATTCTGTCAGTTTTTTCTCCCTCTCTACCCCATCTGATCTGTGCATAGGTGTTTTCATGCATCCTGATGATTAGGGATAAAAGGTAGTGCGGGACCCCTAGATCAGTGAGCACGCTCCACAGGGTTGCTCTCGGTACTAGGTCGAAGGCAGTCTTTAGGTCGATGAATGCGAGATAAAGACTGCCCTTGGCCAGGACCACGACCTTCCAGTAGACTAGCAACAATCTGAAGGCTTGTTCGATTGTGCCAGTGCCTACTCTAAAGCCTGCCTGGAGGTCGGAAAGGATGCCGTTTTCGTCAATCCATTGGAGTAATCTAACCAACAGCACCTCACCAACGACCTTTTGAGTTACATCGAGCAGGCTTATGGGTCTGTAGTTAGATGGATCGTCCCTAGCCCCTTTCTTGAAAATGGGCACAACCTCTGCGCCTTTCCATGAGGCGGGTATGGGTGCACCTCTGTTGATAGCATTAAGGAAAGTGTAAATCAATTTCCCCCATTTCTTGACATCAGAGCGCAACAAATCACCAGGAATGCCGTCAGGACCAGCGGCTTTTTGAGGCCTGATAGTGCTGATTGCGTATTCAATTTCTTTAATAGAGAAGGCATGGTCTACTTGCTCTGGCCCTCGGGCAATAGAAGGTATAATTGGGCATAATTCTCCAGCGGGATGATCGAATCTCCTAAAAGGGACAACAAAATTAATGCACTCCAGCAGCTGGGCTTGTTCTTCATAAGATGAAGTTGGGGCAATATCACTATCTTGATTGGAATATAGTTTGGAGAAATGAGTAGCCCAAGCCTGGCTAGTGATATTGCACGTTATGAGCTCGTTGTCTGGTCTGCTTCTGGTTCTAATTATTTCCCAGAAGCGTCTAGAATCCTTCCCAGAACTGGCCTCTTTTAGCGAAGACCAATACTCTAAGTCCCATTCTTTTCTGGCGTTTGCCAGGGATTCCTTGTAATTTTTCCTGGCTACCTGGACCTCTGCTTGGATTTTGCTTTTGACAGCCTGGATCAGGGTAGTTTTGGCCTGTCTGCAAGCGGGTGTAAACCATTCCTGCTTACCCCTAGGGTTTCGCGCTACAGTTTTTTCCCCATGCGGTTATTTTTGATAAAAACGTTTCCGATAGTCTCGAGGGTTCCCTCAAAGATAGATGTTATCCTTTCTATAAGGGAAGGGGTTAGGTCAATGTTGTCCAGTTCAATTAGGGAAGCCATAAGGATTGTGTTAATAGTATTAAGCTTGGCTTCATCCCCTGCGACCATTTTCCACTTCAGGCGCCTCCCGCACGAGGAGACAGAGATAGAGTCTGATGACCTAGTGGATGATTTGATCGCTTCATTTGGCCAGGGATTCTTAAGAGAAAGGGAAAGCGAATTGTGGTCGCTTTCGATAGTAGGCAAAACTATCATATCCTGGACCAAACCCCAGAGAGAGAAGTCAAGCATAATATAGTCGATCCTTGAGGTATGCTTGTCTCTATTATATGTGGCCGCACCCATAGAATCAGAATTTGTGCGGCCATTGGCAGCTCTTAAGCCAAACTCCAAAGTAAAAGCATTCAACTGGATCGCTGCTTGTGACCATTTTTTAATCGGGGGGATAGTTAAAGTTGGGATGCCCCATCAAGCATCATCTTCGCCAGAGTCAGAAATATCATCCGTTGTGAGAGGCTCATAGGTGCAATTAAAGTCTCCCGCAATCAGGATTTGGGTTACAGCTGTGTTATTCCTGAGTTCCCATTCATGGGAAGACACTGTCGAGGACAATGCGCCATATTTAGTGCCTCTGGCATAGACATTATACAGGTCGAGGATGGAACCCAAATGGGGGCCTCTTAAGGAGATGCCTAAAATATCAGGTGAATTGATCTTTTTCCTGTCTATTCGGCAATTCAGGGCGATATTTACCCATATAAGCAAGCCTCCAGATGGCCGGCCTTTGCCATTTCTGGGGAGGTTGGCTGGGACGAAATATGTAACATACCCAACCCGATGGGTTGGTTCTAGAGAACATGTCTCCTGAAACAGACAGATCATATGAGCCTCCACTAAGGCGCTCCAGTCAGGTAAACACAATTTCCTTTGGAGGCCCGCTAAGTTCCAACTTAAGACCTTTATCGTATCCAAGGATTGGCAGGAGTAAGTTTTGGGGGAACTAACACAATCGTTGGGGGGTATAAGGGCAACTGATGTTGGAGTTGGGCATGGACTTAGAAGTGGAACCTGCGGAAATTCGTGAACGGCGGGCTTCTGGATTAGAGGAGTGGGATTAATATCAATGAAGGTTTTTTGAGAGCTATCAGTGGGTTGAGGTTGGATGGAAGGGATATGGTCGGAAACCACCCTACCTTGACTTATAAATGATGATGGTCAATCCACCGAATCCAGGCAGCTATATCTGTTAATCAGAGGTAAGTCGCTCCAGTCTAAGGTAAGAGGTGCCACCCTACCCCTATAGTCCTGCCAGCCGCCCCGCACCCTTCTGCCAACCCAGTTGAAATCCTCGAATCCACCCCTTCCTGGATCAAGACAGCGGTTAGGGGAGGGATAAAAGAAGGAAAGCTTTCTTGTCTCAATTCCATCCTGCTTGGCTCTTGTACCACGGCGGCAAATATAATCCGCCGTGTATGGATTGTCAAAATTTACAATAACACAATCCCCCCGGGTCCGTTTTTTTCCACTACCTACCCAGGATACCCTACGTACCATTACAATTTTACTTGCACAAGAGGGGGGGAGCGGTCTGTTGATGGTAAGCCAGTGTTGTACCTTATTTTTTAGGGAGCCTAAAGGTTCCTCTGTATTGGGCCTTAGGCCTGGGACACCTGTCATAATGACAACGTAAGGGCCAGCTTCGGGTGGTAAATGTATGTGCTGGCCATTCACAACCCTGTCATTCTTAAGATTATTCATTTCCCCGGAAAGTTTAGGTGGTAAGGAGTTCAAAATTACAGCTGGGGATTGGGATTTGGCAGGTTCCGCAGCCTTCTTGCGGTCACCCACGAGTGGTTCAGATTTTTATTCAAATTGTTAGATGGTAATGGTTCCGTCCTTATAGGTGCGTTGTTGGGTTCCCTAGGTGTAGTCAACTCGCCACCTAACCCTACTTTGGGAGGAGCAATCAAGGGAGATATATTGCTAGATGACAACAGTTTTTCAATGTTTAGAAGTGATAATTCTAAGGGTTGTAAATAGGATTTGATAAGTTCATCTACTCTGGACAAAAGAAGGTTGTTGGCCTCACAGGTCTTACAACCCTCTCCCAATCTTATAGGTACCCCAGGCATGATTGAATTCAATGGAGAAGCTGGGGTATCCATCGACCCTCCCTGTATAGGAATACTTTTTCTATGTGGGCGAGTAGTTGGGGCTTTTTTAGCGGGTTTACGTTTACGTTTATTTGCCTCCCTAGCCTTCTTAGTTTTGGGGATAGCACCTTCCCTCTTACCCCTTAATGCGTCAGTAGTAGGGGACACCTGTCTTGGGCTCCTAAGGAGGACTGGCGTTCTTGCAAGAGTCACGCTAGATTGTGTATCTAAGGATGTCGAGGATGCCGAGAGATCGACAATATTAGGAACTCCATGTGTCTCGGCCTGCACTATAGTTAAGCGCCTAGGCTCCCTTGGATTTGGAGGTGATTTAGATAGTGCTAATGCGCCTAAAGAGGAGCGTCGCGCCAAGGCCAAATCTTGAGACACCCTACGTTCTAAGAGTGATATGCCTTGGTTAATAGCCTCGTTCGCTCTGGTAATATATTGATCAATTGGGCCTGACACATGTATTAAACCATTTTTGCTACCCCTCGTCATCATTGTGTTACTTTACTTGTATGGGCTAACGCAAGTCTAACTGGGAGAAGGGAAAGCTAATCACCGAATGAGAGATGGCAATCAGTAGGACAACAATTACAAGAGATAATACTTCCAAGGCAAAGAGTTCAGAAAGGAGTGTCCAAAGCAGTCTTACCCGAGCTTCTGACGGGTTTGAGCAAGTCCACTAAGAGGAGGTGATGGATGGTTTGTACGCCTACAGGGCGCTCTCGCGCATCAAGGGTCGTTGGCGCTTTTAGAGGACAAACTCCTTTGAAGTACCTGGCTCAGCCTCTGTAGCCACAGGGATGGCGTAGCTCAAACCCCCACTTGTGCGCCGAAATCGTTGGACCGACGTTAGGGGAGTGGCCCAGCCCAGTCTGGTCCGGTCAGGGACGGGCAAGGACGAGCCCGCCCTTGGCCCGGGCTTCGCCCGGGCGCCGCCCACGCGCGTCCCGCGCTGCAGTGACACCTGGCGGCCTAAGTAGTGGGCCGGCGCTGCCAGGTGTCGTCACCGCAAGCGCCGCTCGCAAAGGATGCTGGGAAGTTGGGTCCCGGTATGCCGTTCCCCTCACGGCGTCTGTGGAAGCGTCCGCAAACAAGACGGAGGAGAGAGGCAAAGGAACACCCCGCTGGAGTAGCCGTTCCCCTCACGGCAGGTGAGTAATTGTGGCAGCAGACAGGTCTCAGGAAAAGCGTCCCGCGCTGCGGTGACACCTGGCGGCCTAAGTAGTGGACCGGCGCTGCCAGGTGTCGTCACCGCAAGCGCCGCTCGCAAAGGATGCTGGGAAGTTGGGTCCCGGTATGCCGTTCCCCTCACGGCGTCTGTGGAAGCGTCCGCAAACAAGACGGAGGAGAGAGGCAAAGGAACACCCCGCTGGAGTAGCCGTTCCCCTCACGGCAGGTGAGTAATTGTGGCAGCAGACAGGTCTCAGGAAAAGCGTCCCGCGCTGCGGTGACACCTGGCGGCCTAAGTAGTGGACCGGCGCTGCCAGGTGTCGTCACCGCAAGCGCCGCTCGCAAAGGATGCTGGGAAGTTGGGTCCCGGTATGCCGTTCCCCTCACGGCGTCTGTGGAAGCGTCCGCAAACAAGACGGAGGAGAGAGGCAAAGGAACACCCCGCTGGAGTAGCCGTTCCCCTCACGGCAGGTGAGTAATTGTGGCAGCAGACAGGTCTCAGGAAAAGCGTCCCGCGCTGCGGTGACACCTGGCGGCCTAAGTAGTGGACCGGCGCTGCCAGGTGTCGTCACCGCAAGCGCCGCTCGCAAAGGATGCTGGGAAGTTGGGTCCCGGTATGCCGTTCCCCTCACGGCGTCTGTGGAAGCGTCCGCAAACAAGACGGAGGAGAGAGGCAAAGGAACACCCCGCTGGAGTAGCCGTTCCCCTCACGGCAGGTGAGTAATTGTGGCAGCAGACAGGTCTCAGGAAAAGCGTCCCACGCTGCGGTGACACCTGGCGGCCTAAGTAGTGGACCGGCGCTGCCAGGTGTCGTCACCGCAAGCGCCGCTCGCAAAGGATGCTGGGAAGTTGGGTCCCGGTATGCCGTTCCCCTCACGGCGACTGTGGAAGAGTCCGCAAACAAGACGGAGGAGAGAGGCAAAGGAACACCCCGCTGGAGTAGCCGTTCCCCTCACGGCAGGTGAGTAATTGTGGCAGCAGACAGGTCTCAGGAAAAGCGTCCCGCGCTGCGGTGACACCTGGCGGCCTAAGTAGTGGACCGGCGCTGGCAGGTGTCGTCACCGCAAGCGCCGCTCGCAAAGGATGCTGGGAAGTTGGGTCCCGGTATGCCGTTCCCCTCACGGCGTCTGTGGAAGCGTCCGCAAACAAGACGGAGGAGAGAGGCAAAGGAACACCCCGCTGGAGTAGCCGTTCCCCTCACGGCAGGTGAGTAATTGTGGCAGCAGACAGGTCTCAGGAAAACCGTCCTATGTTTATATATGTATGTATATATGTATATCTCAAGGTCGATGGAAGAATAAATGGGTATATAAGTGTCTAAATGGATGATTTGTTTTTGAAAAAATTGATTGTGTAACTGACTGATTAAGTGTATCATAGTGAATACATGGCTTAGTGAGTAATGTTTAAATATGTAAATATCTGTATCAGTCTCTCACTTTGTGTATAAGTGGCTGCATGGGTTGGTGAGTAGCTACATGGGTGTCTATATAGGTTATTAGTTGGTTTTTTGAGTATCAGTCTGAGTGTCGGTATGGTTCGGTGGGGGGTATTACGTAGTGCATAGGTGCATCAATGAGTGGCTCACTGTATGTGTTGAAGACAGCATGTGTGCAGGACTGTATGGGTGGATGAGTGTTTGTATGGGTGTGTTAGTGAGTGAATGACTGTCTCAATAGTGTCTTTATGAGTAACTACATATGTTTTAAACTAGTATATGTAACTATTGGTGTATATAAGTGAGTATATGTGAGAGTGAGAGATTGAAAGAGTTCTTGTATGAATAAGTATGTGTTTCTATAAGTGATTGTTTAAAAGACTAAGTATGTGTAAGTTTCCGTAGAAGTAAGTGTGGTGGTGTGTGTATAGCTGTATATGCAAGTAAATGTATGTTTGATTCTTTATTAGCATGAGTGACTGTGTGTGAGTAACTCTATGGATGAGTGGCATTGTGTAACAGGATGTATAGGTGTATGAGTACATATGATGAGTGAGTACATGTATGAGTGACTGTATAGGACTGTTGGTGAATGAGTGGATGTGTATGTGGATCTTAGAATTACTGAAGAGGTTGTTGTAACTGGTATTGGTATGTCCATTGTTTTGAAAATTTTAGTCTCTATTTTTGAATGTGTGTATCAAAGGTTATATTAGGGTGAGAGGAGGTCTGCCACTCTATCACAAGGATGATGTCATCAGTGATGTCATGAGTGATGTCACTGACCATGTCATGAGTGATGTAATATGTGACGTCATCAGCAGTGCATTGCGGGCGCGCGAGTTATAGTTAGCTGAACTAACTATAACGGGGGAATTTCAATGGTTTTGTACAAGTGAAAAGTCCAGCTAACTATAACACCCCTGAAACCTATGGTTTTTTCAGTGAATTTCTGAGGTTTTTTAAATGCTAATTCCTAACTATAAGGTGCCTGAAACCTATGTTTTTTTCTGTGAATTTCAAAGGTTTTCTAAATGCTAATTTCTAACTATGCCTACAGAGATAGGACATGTGAAGAAAGAAGAAAAAATGCACAGAAAGAAAAAAAAGAAGTGCAGAAAGAAGAAACAGAAGTCCTCAAAGACGAAGAAAAGTGCAGGAAGAAGGATACCGTGCAGAAAGAACAAAAAGAAGAGCAGAAAGAATCCTTGTTGCAAAATCATCCTTTACCCTCAACTTTTTCAGACGGATACTGGTGGTAACTGAGTCTGACTAACCAGTCCTAGAGCCAGTGCTATGTTAAAAGACACTTAGAATACAGTGAAAACACCTACATACACTAGGGAACATTATGCGTTGGGGTCCCCCTGTGATTAGCATGACCTCCTCTGTAAGCCCCTAGTATATAATAGGGCAGGGGGATTAAAACTACCTCTTAAAACAGGCCACAGGGCGTTTTTACACACGTTAACTCAGGCCCCGTCCCCTCCCTTCATCACTGTGTAAACACGCCCTGTGTCCGTTTTTAGTTGGGAGATTAAGTTCATTTGAATCCTGAGGGTCCCTAGGGTCCAACTAGCCCACAAGGTACCTCCAGTAAGTGCCACAGATCTGCGTTGCAGAGAGGTGTAAAAAGTGGCACGGCCTGGACCACCTCTCTGCAATGCAGCTCAGTGGCGCTTACTGGAAGCACTTGGTGGGCTAGTTAGCCCCCAGGGGCCCTCAGTATTGAAGGGAAATTATATCCCCAATTTAAAACGTGCCATAGTGCGTGTTTGCACACGTCACCTCAGGCCCCGTCCCCTCCCTTCACCACTGTGTAAACGCGCCCTTTGGCTGTTCTAAGTTGAGAGATTAAGTCCCCTTGAATCCTAAGGGTCCCTAGGGTCAAACTAGACCACTAGGTACCTCCAGTAAGCGCCACAGAGCTGTGTTGCAGAGAGGTGTAAAAAGGGGCTTGGCCTCAGAACACCTGTCTGCAGCGCAGCTCCCTGGCGCATACTGGAGATGCCTGTTGGGCTAGTTGGCCCTCAGGGACCCTCAGTATTGAAGAGGGATTAATTCCCCAACTTACAACTCGCCAGGGGGCGCGTTTGCAGAGTGCTGCAAGGAGGGGGCGTGGCCTCCGGCACGATGCCAGTCTTTTATTTATTTACATTTTTTAAGAAGGGGGGCTGTGTGGTTCCCCTTCTTATTCTAATTTATTGGCCCTGATGACCCCATCCCCCAGGGACTGTCTCCTAATTATATTTTTTTGACCCCAATCCCCAGGGCCGGCCACTGTTTTTTATTATTTTAAAAAAATATATATTTATAGACACACCTAGGACATGCTGGACAAACCGTACGTACCTATCACCATGACGATTTGCGTGATATTCATTAAAAGGCGACTATGCATACAATGAATCCACGTGGAATGTATTTACACCACTAGTGAAGCTCTGACATGTCTGATGCCCTACCGTGCCTAATCCCGGTAGACACCCTTGTCGTTTATTTGAACAAACATGGGTAGCTATTGACGGGCACATTTAATACACATGCACACCAAGCCATTCAAAGGGGATTCGACAAAAATTCGACCAAAACTATGCAAGAAACCCCCCTCACGGTAAATAAAACACACATCCACTGCCGGATGTGTAATACTTTTTATTTTACTCTCTGGAAAGGGGACGAACATCACTTGAGAGTCACAGCGCGCTCCTGGCAGAGCCCAATGCTGTGTTACACCCACCATTGCCTTTCGAGTGCCACACACCTCTGTGTTGTATTCCACCAGCTAGTGCATATGCTATGACACTCTCTAGCCCATGTGCACTGTAACACCACCCCGTGAATATGTCATGCCACACTTGTCTTCGCACGGGTTATATTGCCCCATCTAACGTGCCTTCCTCGATGCCTATGTTATAACGCACAGTGCTATGCCATACATATTACAATCTGGGATCCATATCTTTGTCACAGTGCATATGCAACGTTACACTCCCCAGCACATATTTTATATTACAACTTTAGAGACTAGTTAGGTTACACAACACTACCCTGTGCATATTACACTCCAAGGCGCATATCGCATAGCACGCGCTAGTGCCTGTGCTATCTCGCGCTCTCCAATGAATCTGTCATTGCACTCAATGTATTGCATATTATATTTCACGCCCGGTTCATCTTATATCACACTTTTTGGTGCATAGTTTATACTATACACTATATCTAGTTTTCATTTTCAATCGTGCTCTCAGGACTATGTTCTATATAACACTGTGTTCACCTACCCTTTTCACGGGCATTACATTTTGCGATACGGGGTGGAGGGTCAGGGGGTGTTTCTGCCAAGTGAGCCCGGAGTCACAGTCACAAACGTCCTCTTCTTCCTGAATAAAAGTGAGATTATGCTGCATACTTGTTCATATTTTAAGTAGTTCGCACAGACACACATTTTAAAAAACAATAAAGTTCCTAATACCCGCCTTCTCTGAACAGTTAGCTTGCTGCCCCATCCCCCTCCTCCCTATCCTCTGTTGTGTGATTCCATGGACTAGCCTCCTCCCTCCTGCCATGCATGGTCTGATGTGCTGCCACTGCCCTCAATTTAGTATGATGTACCAGTCCACTCCTCCTGCCCTCCATTGCCCAATTCTATGGCCCATCATTGACCTCCTGCTTAAAATCTGTGCTTAGCTTGCTGCCCCTATTCTCCTTCCCCCTGCCCTCCGATGTCTTTGTGCATGCCCCTGCTCCATCCTTTTTGCCCACCATGTTCCATGGACCTGCCACTCCTATCTACTCCGAGTGTTCTGTTGAGCTGCCACTCCCCTCCCACCTGCCTAGCATTGTCAGATGACTGTAACCTGTCCCTGCCACCTCCACCCTGCCTGTCCACATGCCATGCCCCTATCCTCTTCCTCCTGCCCTACATGGTCCATTGTACTGCCACACCCTTCTGCCCTCCCTGGTCTGTTGTGCTGCAACTGCTCCTCCTGCCTGCCCCGTGCGGTCTGTTGTGAGGCCCCTTCCCCTGAACTTTCTTGTCTGTGCACAGGTCCTGACCCTCCCTTCTATCCTCCATCGTCCTTTGTGCATGCCCCTGCACCCTCCTTCTTGCCTATCATAGCCATTGTGCTGCCACTAACCCTCCCACTTGCCATGCATGGTCTTCTGTGCTGCCATGGCCCCTCCCACCTTCCCTGTGTGGTCAGTTAGCTGCCCCTGACCCCCTCCCACCTTCCCTCCATGGTCTGTGTGTATGCCATCACAGTCTCACTGTTGCTCTTCATGGTGTGTCTTGCTTCTAGTGCCCATCCTGCCTGACCTCCATGGCTATCTTGCTGCTCCTGCCCTGCCCCCTTGCCCCCAGCCCTCTGTTTACATGTGCAGACCCCTACTCCCTCCCTCCTGGCTTGTCTGTTCCATTGTAATGCCCCTGATCCGTCCCTCCTGCCCTTTATGGTCTGTTATGCTGCAGCTTTCTCTCCTGTCTTTCCATTATGGTCAGCTAGCTACCATTGCCTCTTGCCCCTCTGTTCTCTGTTGTCCATGTGAATGGTCCTGTCCCCTCCCTCTTGCTTTCTATGGGATTGTTGTGCTGCACTCCCGTCCCGCATGCCCTGTGTGGTGTATTGTGCTGCTGCAAACCCTGATGCCTGCCCTGCAGGGTCAGTTTGGTGCACCTCTCCATGTCCCTCCTGTCCTCTGTTATCCAAGTCCATGTCCCTACCCCATTTCCTTCCATGATCCAATGTGCCATACTTGCGAACATTTTGAACTTGGTAAGAGGGAGATTTTGAAAAAAAACTGGGGTATTGATTTTCCCCTTTGCGTTACATTGAAAAAGAGGAGATTGTAGACAGGAGACAGATCAAATAAAGCCCATTTGAGCTTAAAAACATTGGACGTTTCCTGGCTGAATCGGGTCTGTTGGCATGTATCGTTGTACTACCATTGCCTCTTCCTTCTGCCCACAATGGTCTATTACATTGCCACAGCCTCTCTTGCAAGTCCTGTATTGTTGGTTTGTTGCCCCTGCCCCCCTTTCCACTGCCCTCCATAGTCTGTTGTGCTGCCACGGCCCTTCCTGCCTGCTCAGTGTGGTTAAATTGTTGCCTTTGCACCCTCCTACCTGCCTTCAATTTTTAGAGTCCGTGCCCCTGGCCTCTGCCTCTCAACAGTATCCTAATGAACAACTAGATTGCTAACATTCTATATTTATTACAAAAGTGTGGAACGCCTGACGTCATCTTGATGTAATAAAGACTGTAATACCTAGAGCATTTCCTTTAGAAATTACATATATGAGAGGGTCTTATTGGCATCAAAATTATGGTTAGTGCTCTAAAAGACTAAAATAAAGACATATTGTCTGAGTTTTCAAATAGCGACAAAGCGCTTTTAAATTATTTGTTATCTTTATGTTTTTTTATCCAGTTGACCACTTGATTAAATGTTGCACTTAGGGGAGAGGATGTGGTGTTACTTCCAGAACTGCAGACTTTGCAAATGGGGAACCAGGTTGGAGTTTCTGCTTCAGCTCGACATTCTGTGATTCTGGTCAAATCACTTAGTCTCCCCATGTCTACAACCAAAATGAATTTGTTCTTGTGTGATGTAACCAATGCTCATGTAAAGCACTCCAATACCTGACAAGTCTGCACTATATAACACTGCAAATACACAAAATAATAAGTGTTTTGCACACTTCTGTCATTGGGCTATATTTGGGCTACATCTGGGTGATTTTGGGCTACATTTGGGCTCTTTTGTCTCCGGTGGCCATCTTGGGAGATTTATTTGTTATGAAGTTTCCTAATTTCCTCATGTTCTGCAGTCTCCTCAGTAGGAAATGCTTTCAGTTTTTTACTTTGATTCCATCATGAAGGTATTCAGATATGTCACACATTTGCCATAAATTCTGAAAGTTAGCACTCTAGTTGCTCATTAGATCACTGTAGTAAAACTACTGTTCACCATGGAAGTCTGCTCCTGGTATTAAAAGTGCATGTTTCAGTCTGCATGTCAGAATTTTTTAATGAAATAGAAGAGGATTTGAGAAGTCACTCAAAATGTGCCCTCATTTTCTTTCTTCAGCATTAATCATAATTTCTATGGCAAAATGAACCCCCTCATTGTGTTCCTTTTTAAATTAAATGTTTTAAGTGTTACCAATTTATTCCAATCAAGATGGCTTCAGGTGTGCCATACTTTTGTCATAATGAAGACAGTAAGTGCTCTAGTTGTTTTTAAGAACACTCTGGGACATTCTGTCATTGGGCTATACTTGGGCTACATCTGGGTGATATTTGGGCTACATTTGGGCTCTTTTGTCTCTGGTGGCCATCTTGGGAGACTTATTTGTTATGAAGTTTCCTAATTTCCTCATTTACTGCAGTCTCCTCAGTAGGAAATACTTTCAGTTTTTTACTTTGATTCCATCAAGAAGGCATTCAGATGTGTCACACATTTGCCATAAATTCAGAATGTTAGCACTCTTTTTGCTCATTAGATCACTGTAGTAAAGCTACTGCTCACCAGGGAAAACTGCTGCTGGTATTGAAAGTGCATGTTTCAGTCTGCATGTCAGAATTTTTTAATGAAATAGAAGAGGATTTGAGAAGTCACTCAAAATGTGCCCTAATTTTTCTTTCTCTAGCACTAATCATACTTTTTATGGAAAAATGAACCCCCTCATTTTGTTCCTTTTTAAATTAAATGTTTTAAGAGTTACCACTTTAATCCAAGCAAGATGGCTTCAGGTGTGCCATACGTTTATCATAAGTAGGACTGTCAGCGCTCTAGTTGTTCTTTGGAACACTCTGGGAAGCTGCAGTAGAACACAAAGGAATCAACTGACAGTCTCTGCCCTTGTTGGATGTACATGTTTTACTGAGAATGTCAGACTTCATTCTCACATGACTGAGAAAGATAATGTGAATTTACAGAAAATAAGCTCTCAGTTTAGCTTATAGATCACCTTCCAAACCTCTGTGGGAAAAGCATGAGAAAATATTTTTCTCTCAATCATGATATCCCAGCAGAAGGCTTTTTCACATGGTGAAATCACCTTAGAACATACCACAATTCCTAAAATGAGTATGGTACCATCAACAAATGATTTATAATGTAACTAAAGTCTTAAAACCTTCTATTAACTGCAATGCTTTTTAATGAGGTGCTATCATGTATATTGGTCCCAAGATGGCTGCCAACACTTCTTGGATGAAGTGCTGACAGCCAATCAGATCTCAGGATGAGATGTGTGGTTAGGCTCCGCCCACATATATATATGATTTTACTTTTGATTTTCTCAGGAACTACTGAACAGATTGACACCAGACCTGCAAAAGGCACTTCCCTGAGCTGAGGACTACCTCTCTGCCAAATTTCAAGTAATTCTGTTCAGCCGTTCGGGCTGTACCTTGGACTAAAGGTCCCTATGGAAAATTGCATGGGGAAAACGCGTTTTGGGACCCCCCTTTTTTCTCAGCCCCCGCTTGACGAATCCCCCCGAGACTTTCAGGGTAGGAGCGGAGCGCCCCACCTATTTTGAAAATTTCGCGAGGATTCGTCAACCGGCGCCAAAGTTATTCCAAATAGAATGTTGCGGATTTCCTATGGAAACACGGTCCTAACTATAACTATCTACTGGCGACCGCCAGTAGATAATATATATATACCCGAGACTTTCAGGGTAGGAGCGGAGCGGAGCGCCCCACCTATTTTGAGAATTTCGCGAGGATTCGTCAATCGGCGCCAAAGTTATTCCAAATAGAATGTTGCGGATTTCCTATGGAAACACGGTCCTAACTATAACTATCTACTGGCGACCGCCAGTAGATAATATATATATATATATATATATATATATATATATATATATATATATATATATATATATATATATTTATATGTTCCAAAAAAGCCCCGAGCTTTAAAGCAGCACTCCACAAGGGTAAAGTTGACACAACCTCTTTATTCATGAAGGCGGCGTGAAGTGACCCAATTAATCCTTTTCCCTGACGCGTTTCAGTGCTGCAAGCACCTTAATCATAGGGCGGCAGCTGGCAAAACATGAGATGGACCTCCACATCTTTTACCCTTTTTGGCACTCACTTTCAGGTAGGCGATATGCCGGGAGTAGAAGTCCCAATTCTTCTATTCCAGTATAGTCATTTATTTACCAGCGATATTTTTCTGCCGATTTCGAGTCATTTTCATTTTTGATAGCCCTCCGGTGGGCCTCAGGACTTTTAATCCGCTTCCCATTCTGTGAACCCCTGTGCTGCGTAGAGGCTGCAGTTAGATAACCAGCCCTGCAGACCTTGTCCAGTTAAAGTGGCGGTGCTTACTTTCACGGCCGGAGGCGCCGTGTAATTAATGTTCCAAAAAAGCCCGGAGCTTTAAAGCAGCACTCCACAAGGGTAAAGTTGACACAACCTCTTTATTCATGAAGGCGGCATGAAGTGACCCAATTAATCCTTTTCCCTGACGCGTTTCAGTGCTGCAAGCACCTTAATCATAGGGCGGCAACTGGCAAAACATGAAATGGACTTCCACATCTGTGAAGAGACTAAATTCGAACATTGGCAGATAACATTGATGTTTTAACAACGGACCCCTCCAAAGGGGATGAATTGGGAATACCGCTCCCAGTATGCTGTTCACTGGAGAACACATGCAAAGGAATGGGGAAATAAAACGTGGTACTCCAGTCCTGTTGTTACAACGTGCCTATCCTATGATTAAGTTGAAGGTGTGCACTGAAACGCGTTAGGAATTTCAATTGCAGGTCTGTTTGATTGCTTCCTGTTTAAATAAAAGTTTGGATGAACATTTTCCTGTGGAGTGCTATTTCAAAGCTCGGAGGCTTTTTTGGGAACATATATATTTATATATATATATATATATATATATATATATATTATCTACTAGCGGTCGCCAGTAGATAGTTATAGTTAGGATCGTGTTTCCATAGGAAATCTGACGTCATCAGCAGAGGATTGCGGTCGCGTGAGTTATAGTTGCCTGCACTAACTATAACGGGGGAATTTCAATGGTTTTTCACGAGTGAAATGTCCAGCTAACTATAACATGTGTGAAACCTATGGTTTTTTAAGTGAATATATATATATATATATATAATATATATATATATATATTTTTTTTGTTTTGTTTTTTAAAAACTTTTCTTTCAACAAGACGCCCTCCCGACTCCTCTGAGCAAAATAAAGAGCACAAACTCCTCTTAGTTTGAAGTACGAATTATTCCTCACATTCCATCGTCATAATATATATATATCTCCACTGAAAAAGCAAAGGTTACAGGGACGTTATAGTTAGGGTCATATTTCACTCATACTAAACCAGTGAAATTCAGCAGTTATAGTTATCTGAGCTAACTATAACTCGTGCGCCTGCAATGAACTGCTTATGACTTCACATTTTACATCACTCATGACATGGTCAGTGACATCACTGATGACATCTCTGATGACATCTCAAATGTCCTCCAACCAGCTCTCAGGAATCCCACTGTGTAGGACTTACAGGAGGTACCAGGAGGGCTTCTTGGCCGCCAAGGTCCCTCAAGAATAAAGTGGACTTCATTCCCCAATTAGAAGTGCACCACCAGCCTAATTTGCAGAGCGGTGGAGAAAGGGGGCATGGACTCCAAACACCACTTAGCAATCCCGCTGTGTGGGACTTACTGGAGGTAACAGAAGGGGCAGTTGGCTTGGCCCCCAAGAACGTCCTTGGGGCCCAACTACCCCTGCTGGTATTTTCAGTAAGTCACACAGAGCGGGATTACTGAGACATCATAGGAGGCCATGCCTCCTTTCTTCACCGCTCTGCAAACGCACCTCCTGGCACACTACTAGTAAGGGGATGAAGTCCCCTTGGGTATTGAGGGTCTTTTGCCATTTCTACAGCAAAGTCTTTGAGCATAGGTCCTATGCTTAAAGACTTTGCTGTAGAAATGGCAAAAGACTTTGTCCCTTTCTATCTTGGCATGGATGGCACTGTGCTAATCCTACGCTTAAATACTTTGATAGAAAAGCCAACATTTGAGGTGAGCAGATCTAGAGTGTCACTGGTGTTGAGGGTGCTCTATACAGGAGCTGCTCTCCACCTAAACTTGAGAACTACCCAGTTCTCGGCTTCTTTTTTGCATAATCTATGTGTCACTCTATGCCTGAAAGGGTATTGTTTTGAGAGATATATATATGGTAAGGCTCCGGCGCTTGCTTTTAAATAACCCCTGGGTGTTCCAGGTCCCGGGGGCATAACCTAAAAATAGGAGGGAGACGCACGGGGGCACATCTCCTCTGACTTATAGAAGCCACTGAGGACTGCCTTCTCAACAGGCAGTGCTTTGAATTTATGCGGAGGGTGTTAGAGGGGGCGCGCAAACCTCCCACCCACTGGGGACCACCACCTCCCTGGGGCTTTCTGTATTTTGAAAAGGAGGGGGCTGCAGGGCCCCTCTCCCAGGCTGTTCTTGGCCATGGAGACCACCACCTCCCTGGGCATGCCCATTCTGAAGAAACAAGGAGGGTCACTCAGCACCCCTCCTGGAGGCATAGATGGCCCTGGGGATCACCACCCCCAGGGCTGGCTCCTGCTATGTCCCGGGGTGCCCACCCCCAGGACATAGCTGTTTTCTGTGACTTGGCAGGAGCTTTAACCTCTCCCGCCAAGCCATAGCAAACACTCCCCTTTCAGCAAGCGAGAGTGGAGAAATGCTCTCACTTGCTGGAAGCAGAGTACTCATCTATTTCCCTGCTTGTTGTCAAGCAAGCAGGGAAACAAATGAATTGCTTTCACACACAGGGAGCTGTATGTTTAGCAGCTCCCTGTGTGTGAAAGCAGTGTTGGCTCCCGCAGGGACTGCTGGGGACTTGAGGCCCCCAATGCAGATGCACCTAGAGAACCATGGCTGAGCCCCGGGGGATGGGGTCCCCGGGGCCAAAATCAGCCAAGGGAGGGACCTGTGCGGCCCTGCTCCCCCATTAGAATAAGGTCTGGCCCTAGAAGATGGGGTCCCCGGGGCCAAAATTGACCAAGGAAGGAGGGCGGTGCAGCCACCCTCCCCCATTAGAATAAGGCCAGGCCCTGGGGATGGGGTACCCAGGGCCAAAATCAGCCCGGCAAGCGGGGTGTGCGGCCCCTCCATTTGGCAATTGCCTGGCCCCAGGGATGGTGTCCCTGGGCTAAAATTCGCCCTAGAGGAGGCCATGCAGCCCCCTCCTCTATTAAAAAAAATAATAATAATTAAAGGACAGGCCCCGGGAGATGGTGTGCCAGTGTCCAAAATCAGCCTGGGGAGGGAGGCTGCGTGTACCCCTCCCCATTTCTAAATGGCTGGGCCCCAGGGGATGGGCTACCCAGTGCTAAATTCGGCACAGGGGTGCCTTGTGGCACCCTTCCCTATTAAAAAAAATGGGCTCACATTTCCAGCAAATAAAGAAACATTTATTTCTGCAAAGTACAAATCATCCAAGTGTGTTTTCTCTGCAGTTCCACCTTGTAAAGTTATCTGTTGAATACACTTGAGGAACAATCACATTGGATAAGTTGCAGACAGATAAGGTCACTGGAGACATTTCCTTGATGTCCTTTACACAGCTGTAGTGTAGGAGATGCACTATACATTTACCCAATGAGGTAGCAATTACTAATTAAACAATAGAAAGTACTCCAGTAGGGTAGAGGTGTTCACAAAACGGTTGCATATTCTTGAATAAATAAGCAGGGCAGGATTCATTCTGGCACGATGCTCATTTCATACAAATGAAATCTCAACAGGAAGCATTTACCGATATAAACAAAGCCGGTGCCCACGTTGAAGCTCCACTTCTGTACTAATCATCCTAACTTCGTAAACATCATCCAAGTGTGTTTTCTCTGCAGTTCCGCCATGTAAAGTTATCTGGTGAAGATGCTCAAAGAACAATCACATTGTAAAAGTTAGACAAACAAGGTTACTGAATATATTTCCTCTGTGTCCTTTACACAGCTGTAGTGTAGGAGATGCACTATACATTTAACCAATGAGGTAGCAATTACTAATTAGCCAGTAGAAAGTACTCCAGTTGTGTAGAGGTTTTACACAAAACGGTGGCTTCTTTTTGAATAAATACGCAGGACAGGATTCATTCTGGCACGATGCTCATTTCACGTAAATTAAACCTCAACAGGTTACAGTTAGGAAATAAAAAAATTAAAAATGTGAAAATTCACTGAAAAAACAAAGGTTACAGGGACTTTATAGTTAGGAAATAGATTTAAAAAAACCTTAGAAATTCACTGGAAAAAACAAAGGTTACAGAGACATTCTAGTTAGGAAATAGAATTTTAAAAAAACCTTTGAAATTCACTGAAAAAACAAAGGTTACAAGAACATTATAGTTAGGCTCACATTTACCGCATACAAAGCCAGAGAAATTCAGCAGTTATAGTTAGCTGAGCTAACTATAATGTACGCCCCAGCAATGCACTGCTTATGACCTCACATATTACATCACTCAAGACATGGCCAGTGACATCACTCATGACATCACTGATGACAGCCACACACACCAACTCACTCACTCACCTATATACCCACTTACACACCCATTCATGCACCCATACAGCTACTCATGTACCCAGTTACCACCCATACAGACACGTTTGTACCTGCTCAGTCATCTATTCAGCCACTCATGCACCCTCTCATTCACAATTTACAGCCAGTGACACACCCGCACACTCACCCATACAGCCACTCATTCACTATTACAGCCACTTACACACCCACTCATTCACCCATACAGATACTCACATAGCCACCCAGTTACTCATACACCCATTGAGACGCAATCACTTGCTCACACATATGAAAACTCACACACCCATCTCACTCATGTATACAGTCTATCCTACACATAACACAAAATATTTGTGAAGTTGCAACTGTTACAGAATGATAAGCAGTGTATTCAATATTCCAAGATTTTTGACTAGTACACGTATATAGAACACCACAAGCTTCAACTGTAGATTATTATCTGTGGTAAGTAATCCTTAGTGGAAGAGGAAACTTCACACACTTCTTAGTGTCATGCTTCATCATAGGAGTCCTCTCCCCACCCTGGTAGGACAGTGTCACCAGGGCTGACTCAACTTCCTCAAAGACTGGCTAGACAGGAGGGAGTTCTTACATTAATCTTACTGGACAACACCAACAGAAATGGGAATCCATATGTAAACGTAAAAATGCCTTAGTGAACCTTGGATAATACCTTTATTCTTTGGAGTACTAGGAATGGTTAAAAATCTAAATTGGGTAGGTATCTAGAGTACAATGACTCACACCCATCCGCTACCAGTCTCTGATATACTTACTCACTCTTCTATTCAGCACTTACATACCCACTCACTCAACCATACAGGCACTCCCACAGCCACTTACCTTAGTATACATGTTTAACATTCAAGAACTTTTAGAAAACACTCACAATCACTGGATGATATCATCAGTGACGTCATTTGAGATGTCATCAATGATGTCACTGACTATGTCATGAGTGATGTAGTATGTGAAGTCACAAGCAGTGCATTGCAGGTGCGGAAGTTATAGTTAGCGCAGCTAACTTCTCTGATTTTGTACGAGTGAAATGTGAGCCTAACTATAATGTCTCTGTAACCTTTTTTTCAGTGAACTTCTAAGTTTTTTTTACTGGAGTGGTAAAAGGCTTTTGCCATTTTCAGTTCCGCATAGATGGCACTCTGCTAATCCTATGCTTAAAGACTTTGCTGTGAAAATGAAAAACAACGTTGTCCCGTTCTAGCAAGAGGGCCAGCTGGTTCACCCCAGAACTCCTAGTCTCCAAGCAAGTTTGCCGGAAACTAGAGAAGAAATGGCACAGTGAACAGACTCCGGACAGCCACGCGGCACATAAGGACGCCATCCGCAAACACCACCACCTCATCAGGGCTGCCAAGAGGACCTCCTTCAAAGACCGCCTCAACAACAACGCACACGATAGCAAGGAGCTCTTCAACATCGTGAAGGAACTCTCCAACCCCAGCTCTAACACCAATGACATCCCGCCGTCGCAAGCCTTGTGCGACTGCCTCGTCACTTTCTTCCACCGCAAGATAGCAGACATCCACGACAGCTTCGACACCCAGACAGCCCCAACAGACAGCAACACATCAGACTCTCCGCACACTATTGACCACGGCCCCCTGCTAGCCTGGGCCAGCGTGAGCATCGATGACACCATCAAGACCATGAGCACAATCCACTCCATCAGACCCATTCCCGCACCACGTCTTCAACAAAGCAAGCAGCTCCATCGCACCCCACCTGTGCAACGTCATCAACCTCTCCCTCGAGACCGCGACCTTCCCAGAGATCTGGAAACACGCCGAGATCAACACCCTACTCAAAAAACCCAAGGCAGACCCAAGAGACCTCAAGAACTTCCGGCCCATCTCTCTGCTCCCGTTCCCGGCAAAGGTCATCGAGAAGATTGTCAACAGACAGCTAACCCGATACCTCGAAGAAAACAGAATCCTGGACCCTTCCCAGTCAGGGTTCTGCAGCAACCACAGCACCGAGACCGCCCTCATCGCCGCCACCGACGACATCAGGACCCTGCTGGACAACGGTGAGACCGCAGCACTCATCCTCCTAGACATTTCCGCCGCCTTCGACACCGTCTGCCACTGCTCACTACCCGCACGCCTCCACGCCGCAGGGATCCGTGACAAAGCTCTGGAATGGACCACCTCCTTCCTCTCCGGCAGAACCCAGAGCGTCCGCCTCCCCCCATTCAGATCCGAAGCCTCTGAGATCATCTGCGGCGTACCCCAGGGATCCTCCCTCAGCCCGACACTGTTCAACATTTACATGGCCCGCTCGCACACGTCGCCCAACAGCACGACCTCAACATAATCTCCTACGCCGACGACACTCAACTGATCCTCTCCCTCACCAAGGACCCCATCACCACCAAAGCCAGCCTCCACGAAGGAATGAAGGCCGTCGCCAACTGGATGAAGATCAGCCGTCTGAAGCTGAACTCGGACAAGATGGAGGTCCTCATCCTCGGCTCCAACCCTTTAGCCTGGGACGACTCCTGGTGGCCGACGGCACTGGGGGCAGCCCCGACACCCACCCACCACGCACGCAACCTGGGAATCATCCTCGACTCAACACTCTCAATGACCAAGCAAGTCAACGCCGTCTCCTCCTCCTGCTTCAACACCCTCCGCATGCTCCGCAAGATCTACAGATGGATCCTGACAGATACAAGAAAGACCCAGGCCCTCGTCAGCAGCAGACACCAACGCATCCAAAACGCCTCGGCACGACTGATCCTCGACGTACCACGCCACGGCCACATTACCCCTCACCTGCGAAACCTGCACTGGCTCCCCGTCAACAAGAGGATATCCTTCAAGCTCCTCATCCACGCACACAAGGCACTCCACAAGACCGGCCCAGCCTACCTCCACAGACGACTCTCCTTCTACATCCCCAACTGCCAGCTACGCTCCGCCGACCTCTCACTAGCCACCGTCCCGCGCATCCGAAGAACAACCACTGGCGGGAGATCCTCCTCCCACCTCGCCGCCAAGACATGGAACACCCTCCCACTGAGCCTACGACAGACCCAAGACCTGCTGACCTTCAAGAGGACACTCTTGGCTGTCCGATCAGTAGCGCCCCCCCCAGCGCCTTGAGACCCTCGCGGGTATGTAGTGCGCTTTACAAATGACTGATTTATTGATTGATTGGTTTGAGGTAAGCAGCTATGGAGTGTCGCTGGTGCTGTAGGGTGCTCCATTTGTAGGAGGTGCTTTCAGCCTAAACTTGGTAACTACACAGAGTTTCTTGCTTTGTGTTTCCCTTCATTTATTTGGCACGCTAAGCCTAAAAGGGTATTGTTTTGACTTATACTGGTTGCTCCCTTGTGTATGGACAAAGCTGTCCCTCCCTGATGAGCTTTACCTAGAACAAAACATGTGTCAGGGGTTACTTTTATTCATTAGATGTTGGCTTGGATGGTATTTTACCAATCCAAAGCTGTAATACTGTGCCTGGAGTGCTAAAAGGATTTTGTCGCTTTTAAGCTCCGCATGGATGGCACTGTGCTAATCCTTTGCTTAATGACTTTGCTGTGGAAATGGCAAACGGTTTTATTCCTTTCTAGATCAAGTGGATGGCACTGTGCTAATCCTGTGTTTAAAACTCTGCTAGATTTGACGTGAACAGATTACGAATGTTGCTTGTGCTGTTCTGTAGGGTGCTCCATATAAAGAAGCTATTTTCTGCAAAAACTTGGGAACTACCCAGAATTTGTTGTTTCCTCTTTTAAAAGGCTGTACCTCTCTGATGAGCTTTAACTACAGCAAAACACGTGTCAATGGTTTATCACCACAACCAACTGAGGCTTCCTGCACTGAGTATAAGCTTTCCCACGAGGCAACTATCAAGCATTCGTTCATGAAATTACATGGTATACAAAATTAAAGTTGACAAAGCAAAATCCTAGGCAGGCCTAACAAGGATTGTGACAGTACAAAGCTTCTAAACACAGGGTTTGGCAGAGGAGCTAACCAGCACCAAAATGCTTGCATACTATGGTAATCTGTGAGATTCCAAGTAATAAAAGTCCTATCTGTAGACAAAAGTAAAGAGTAATAACAATCTACCTTAAATGTGTATAGACTAAAAAATATCCTTTTCAGAATTAATATGTCAGGCCTTCTGCTTTTATTGTAACTTTTCATTATAAACATTCAATCTAACAACCTTTATCATTGGCATCCGAGCAAGTTAGACCTGTTATGCTGTTTTATAAGCCTTCCCACAAGGCAGTCATCAGATATACCATAATACCATTTCAAATACGTACAAAATACAATTGTCAAAACAAAACCAAATCCCTGCTAAGAAAATAATAAGGATTACCATAGTCTAAATTGCCTATATCCATTGTTGTTGTTCAGATAGGTCACCAGCACCAAACCTCTTGCCTACTACAGTAAGCTGTGAAATTCAATGCAACAAAATGCCTACCTACATGCTTTAACACAGTGTAAAAAGAATCCACCCTTAACACCTGTTTGCCTTTAACACACACAATAAGTAGGTTAGGCCGACTTGCTTTGCTATAACTTCTCATTATAAACAGATCACACCTATGAAATCTAAAATAACTTTTCCCAGTGAAATTATAAGGCCTCTCTACCCTTTACCAAAGGCTTGACTCCATATACAAGCCAGGCCCACAGAGGTGAGCAGAATCAGGCAACCACTAAGCATACATTTATAAAATTACAACTATGTACAAAATTACAGTTGGCTAAACAAATATACAGCTTCTCTCAATAGGTTAAACAGGAATTATGACGGCACAATAGAATCTCTCCTAACGGAGCTCAACAAGAATCCCATAATCTTCTATACTCATGGTTTGTCAGTGAGGGTAACCATCACCAAAACACTCCTTGCCTCTTAAGGTAATCTATGATAGTCTATGTAACCTGTGTAACAAAAAACTATGTGTAGGCTTTAATTCAGTATAACAATCCACCCTTGAGTGCTAAAATATCCATATAGCCTAAGGCCAAGGGCTATACCAGTTGTTAAAGGCCCTGAACTCGAGTTATAGGCCCGAGTCACAGGCAAAGCCCTATTACGAGGGAGAGGGCCATTAACAATCAATATAGCACGAGGCACAAGGGCTATAAGGCTATTAAAACATTCCTTCCACTAAAGATAGAATGTCTTAAATTAAAAAGGGAGAAACTCAAAGACAAACATTGAAATGTTGGAGCTCCAGGCTTATACCAACCATTATAATCCTGGAGCCACTCCATTGTCTCAACAGTGATTTTTTTTTTTGATAAACACATTTTTTGTTTATTGATTGACAAAATGAAGAACATACACCAGTCTTACAGTCCAACATCGTAAAATTCCAGGACCTAGAAAAGGAAAGCAGCACCACAAAATTTGCAGACAATAGCAAAAAACACATAGGAGTATAAAGTTGGGCATTCCCTTCATGACCTCTCCACCTCCCCCAACCATTTCCCCCAAACCCTACGGTATTTCCTAGGACACCCACAAGCCTCGTACATGACCTTCTCCTGAGTGGCACACCAATCCACCCCAGTCCTCCAGCGTCCAACGCACGGAGGTTCGGAGAGCTTCCAGGAGGCCGCAATGTCTCTTTTTGCAACCACCATTGCCGTTGTGCAATTTTTTTTTCGTTCCGTGACCCATCCAGCCCATCAGTGATACCCAGGAGCGCGTGCTTTGGGTCATGGGGGACCTCCCACCCCAAGACCTCGGTGAGTTCCCCCTCAATCTCCCCCCAGAACTGCTCCAAGCGGGGATATACCCATACCATATGGAAAAAATCAGCAGGGTCGTGACCGCACCTGGCACAAGCAGAGGTTGGGCTAAGTCCAGCCCGGTGAAGGCGCATCGCGGTGAGATATGCAGCATGTAAATAGTATAATTGCACTAAGCGCAGTCTAGCGGAGGCCGTGACCGTCCTAGAAGCTATAAGGGCGTCGCGCCAGTCCTCTTCCTCTAAGGTGCCTACCCAACCCTCCCATTGAGCCCGTAGTCGGTCCAAGCAAGTGGGGGCATAGTTGATCAATGTACGGAAGATGCGGAGATGCCACCCCTCCCCAGGTCACCGAACATTATCTGGGCTTCAGGCAGACTGTGATCGGGAAGGCGCGTGCCAGTCGCAAGGTGGGTGTGAAGAGCATGGCGTAACTGCAAATACCTATAGACCTATAGAATTGTGACCGGTGTAAGGAGAACCTGCCTTGAAGATCCTCAAAGGTCCGCATGTGATCCCCCACCCATACATCGCCTACTGCGAAATGCCTATCAAATCACAGGTTCTAAACCCCTGTAGTGCGTTGACGTCTCTGAGCCAGGTCCCCTGCCACAAGGGTGTGCATTGGGTTAACGTGTGTGTCCATTTGGTATGGCGCAGTGCAGCCCGCCAGGCCAGCAGCACAGAGCGTGTAACCTCTGGCAAGCGGGAGGGAATAGGGGCCCCATATAGCATAGCCTGGATCTTGGCGAAGCCCAACTCTCCGACCTCGAGCCTGTATGCTAGGTCTGACCAACCCCCATTGAACCAATCATGTATGGAGAGAAGCCACGAGGCCAAATAATATAAGTAGAGGTGGGTCATCCCCAGTCCCCCGTCGAATAAGGGGATCTTACACATGTTGAGTGCCAACCGGGCCCTACCTTTTCCCCACAAAAACTTGCAGGCTATGCTGTCAAGTTCACGGAACCAGACACTGGGAAAGCCGATGGGGGTATTTTGTAGTACATAGAGGAAACGGGGGAGCACCATCATTTTAAATAGGGCGACCCTCCCCATAGGGTTCAGGGGCAGTGTCTGCCACTTCTGGAGGTCTGCCTTAACCCGCTTCACCAGTGGGGCCACGTTGAGGGCCCAGCTGAGCTCCGGAAGCAAGGTCATCCATATCCCCAAGTATTTGAAGAATTGACGGCGAAGAGGAATGTTGGATTGTCGAAACATTCACGGGACAGGTGTAGGGGTACCAAGGCTGATTTATCCAGGTTACGCCTGAGGCCCGAAGCCCATTCAAAGAGGTGTAGAATACGGAGGCAATGGGGGCCTGACCTGGCGGGATCTGCCAAATAGATGAGGACGTCATCTGCATAGAGTGCAATTTTATCCGGTTCGGTGTTGGGCCACTCCCATCCCCGCATTCTCTCGCATGACCGCATCATGGATGCCAGGGGCTCCATCACCTATGTGAAAAGCAGGGGGGATAGGGGACAACCCTGTCTCGTTCCTCTACGAACCGGGAAGGGCTCCGAAAGAACCCCGTTCACCAAGACGCGGGCGCGGGGGGGGAGGCGTAAAGAACTTTAACCATGGCACGATAACGGGGACCGAGTCCCATCAAAGCAAGGAAGGCCTCTAAGAACCCCCAGTCCACCGAATCAAAGGCCTTTTCACCAGAAGAATCGCAAGTTAGGGAGTGAGGAGACGACGGTGTGCCAGGGCGACTTGCAGTCTGCGAAGACAATGCCTAGTGCCACGTGAGGGCATAAATCCGCATTGGTCGGGATGAACCAGCGTGGACAAGTGGGGTTTGAGTCGTTGGGCAAGGATCCTGGTGAACAGTTTAATCTCAGTGTTGATGAGGGAGATGGGACGGTAGTCCACTCACCGTGGCGAGGGTGGTTGAGACTTGGGGAGAACCACAATGGTGGCCAGATCAGTCTCTTGCGGAAAGGAGCCCTTTTCAACAGCCTCCCAAAACAGCTCCGCCAAATGCGGAGTGAGACTGTCCCAATAATACATGTAGTACTCTTGAGGGAAGCCGTCTGGGCCAGGTGTCTTACCGGAGGAAACAAGGGCAATCGCTCCCTCTATCTCCTCACGTGTGATGGGGCGCTCAAGGTCTTTCTGGCTAATAGTGTCTAAGCTGGGGAGGGAGCCGCCCTCGACCTCTAACATATTAGTGAGTGAAAGGGACGGGGATCTGGCCGTGTATAGTTGCTGGTAATAGGAAGCGAAGGCACGGGCCATCCCGTCTGGGGAACGGCACAGCGAGCCATCCTGCGCCATGACCTCGGGAATTATGCGGTTTGCCCTGGGGTATGTGGCAAGGAGATGGAGGAGCGAACCGTTCTTGTGGCCCCAGCCATACACCCTGGCCACGGATGAACGCAAGAAGGGTTTGGCCGCCTCCAACGACAACTGCTTGATTTCTGACCAGAGCAGGGCAAGGAGTTGCGCCTCACGACTGGTAATTTGTTCTACTTGGGCCTGACGGTGATGTTTCAGCTGGCCCTTGGTGAACCCCCTAATCGTGGCTTTGCCCGCCTCCCACAGAACGCCCGGGGAGGAGACGGATCCGTCGTTGGAGAGGAAATATTGTTTTAGTTCCTGACCCACTGCCTTCCGGAACTCCTTGTCTTGAAGAAACCAGGCATTAAGTCTCCATGTCTGCCTCATGAAGGCGGGGGGAGGGCCCGTGCGGATCACCACTGGGGAGTGGTCTGAGATACCACGTGGGAGGATGGCAACGTCCTGGACCGTGAGGCAATCTGTTGATGGGACGAAAATGGCATCAATACGTGCTTGCGTGTGGCATGCTGCTGAAGTGTGTGTGAACTGCTCAGAATGCGGGTGCCATGTACGCCAAGCATCGCATAGGCCCAGGGACTCAGACCAGGTCCTCAATTTCTTTGCCTGTGTAATTCTACCGGAGGAAGGGGGACCGGTCGTGTCAAGGTCCGGGGAGGAGACTGCATTGAAATCCTCCCGAGGTAAGTGGGGCCCAGTGGTAAGGACGCCAAGAGATCTGTAGATTTAGCTAAAGTCGTCGCCAACTTGGAAGGAGGAGACTAGAGCGATACAAGGTTGATGGGGCTCCCGTGTATTTTACCGCTGATGGCCACAAATGTACCCTGGGCATCGAGGGTTGTCTGCACAATGACAAGGAGAAGAGAGCGCTTCACTAGGATCGCCACCCCTCGGGATCCCCGAGTGCCACGCCCTATTGTATCCATAGCACGCTAGGAAGGGGCAATGATTACCCAGCAAATGCGTCTCTTGCAGTAGTAATATGTCTACCCCACGGCGGTGCACGTATCACAGGGCAGCCATCCACTTGAAACGGTCCAGGAGGCCATTAACGTTCCAAGACAAGATGCTTAGAGAAGTACTCGATAGAGGTGTATCTGGCATGGTGACATGGTGGAATGGCATGGCAATTGGGTCCCAGAAGGGGGGGCCACATCAAAAAGGATCGCGTGATGGCATAGAGTAGCGTCCAAAGGGAAGTCTATGTACTCCGCCGGATGTGAGTCCGGACACAATATGAGTGTTGGTGGAATGCAGAGAAGTGCCATGCAGGGGTGCGTCAGGCAAAGTGGTGAATATAACAGTGAAATTGTGAGTCCCGCGGGGGACATGGCTGCCCATCTAGATATCAGCAGGTCCATCGAGGTGTCTGAAAGGAGGTCTGCCTGTCTCTCGGGATGTAAAGCAGGGTGTCGTGTGAAAGCTCGTGCAGCGAAATTAAAAATTAAAACAACCAAAAATAAAACCAAAACACGGGACAACGGTCCCACCCCCCAAACCCCTCTCCCACCCCCCACCCTACAGTTTGAGAATGGAAGCATCTGTCGCCCTAACAATAACCAATGAGTAAACAACCAAACTAAAATGCTTGGGAATGGGGAAGCGTGGAGGACCCCTCCTCATGTCCGGATGTGTGTTCATCGGGAAGGAAGGAAATATTCTGAGCTAAAGCACCGTCCCCGGCCGCGGAGCCAGGCCCGGCAAGCAGAGACCAGTTCAAACAGGGTCTTTCAGGAGCATCGGGCTACGGGAGAGGTCTGATTCTGGGAGGTCAATAGCTGGGGACCCGGGCGAAGCACCACCATCATCCAGACGGCCGGAGGAGCCAGAGCGCTTCCCGGTCGAGGGTCCCTCGGAAAGCGATATTGGCTGCTGCGAGTGGCCTGGTGGGGAGTCCGAGCGGGCCCTCCTCTGTCCACGGCGCCTGCGGGAGCAGTTACGCTGAGGTCAAGGAGTGAAGTTCGCCCTCCGCTCCGCCCATGCCCAGGGCCCGGTCTTCGGCCCGCAGAGGGCACTCCTCCTTTGCCCAGGTCCAGGCCTCTGTTGGGTTGTCAAAGAACAGCGTTTTGTTCGCGAACACCACTCGCAGGCGGGCCGGGAAGAGTAGCCAATACTGAATGTTAAGTGCCCTCAGCTTTTGCTTGACCTCCCCAAAGGAGCGGCGCTGGCCCTGGACCTCGCGGGTATAGTCCGGGAAGATCATGATTGCACCATTCTCATAGCGTAGCCGCTGTTGTTAGTGAGCTTCAGACAGGATGGCATCACGGTCCTTGAAGTTGAGAACCCGCATTATGAATGGGCGGGGAGGCACACCTGGCACCAGCCTGGGGGCCAAAGACCTGTGGGCCCGCTCAATCGCGAACCAGGGAGAGAGAGATCACTCCGGGATCCAAGATCGCAGCCATCTCTCCAGGAATTTCACCGCATGGTCGTGCTCCGCCCCCTCCGGAAAGCCCACCAGGCAGAGGTTGTTGCGTCGGGATCTGTTTTCGGCATACTCTGCCCGACGGTGTAACTCCTGAGTGTGAGACTGGAGATGGGCCACCTGCCCCTTAAGTTGCTGGACGTCACCCTCCATGGTGGAGATACTGGTCTCAGTCTCTTTAATCTGAGCAGTAGCGTTTCGGAGGTCCTGTCGAATGAGAGTCATGTCTACTCGCACTTCTGCGATCTTGCCCTCCACCGAGGTCTGTGAGGCATGGATAGCCTGGAGGATGGTGGCCAAATCTGTGGATGGAAGAGCCTCTTGTTCAATTGCACCTCCCTTTGCCCTCGCCTCCAAGGTGGTGAAGCGGTCCATTTTCATCTGGGTGGCAGGGGCTTTTGCCGACCTGTCCGCTCTGCCCACGGCGACCCTCAGGAACACACGGGCAGAAAGTCCCCACTAATAGACCTCGCAGTGGGAAGTTGACAAGCCAGCACAGGCGGGCCGGGGGTCAGCAGGGGCAAACAGCAGACGGTAAGACTCGGAATGAATCAAACTGCCGCCGTCCGAAAGGTGTGGCCGAAGTAGAGGGAGAAGAAAGGAGCAGGGCAGCAATCCAGGGCCACGCGCAGGTCCCCCCCCCCTCCAGGGCCACCAGGCACTCTGCCGGGGCAGCAACACAGAGTATCTGTAGAGGTCCGAGGTCACAGCGGGTCCAGGGCTGAAGGGCCTGTGCGGGCAGATGATCCCTGGAATGCAGCAATGACCAATGACCAATGAAAAGCCCAAGAAAGGGTTAGGAGGCAATACAAGCACCCCCACACGAAGCTATGGTCGGGGCCCCCGAGAGCCATCAGACCACCATGCCTGGTTCGGGGATACCCCCTAGGGGGTCACCGCCGCCCGAAGCGGCGGCCGAGCAATTCCGTTCACACCCCAGGCTCAGAGAGGGGAGGCCCAGCAGGCCTCGCCGCTGCAACCACTTCACAGGATGGGTACACCTCCGCCACAGGTCACAGGAGGGATGTCGGGAGCGAAGAGAGAAGGGGGAGGAAGAAGGGGAAGGGAAGAGGAGCCATGTTTACCTAGGACACCCCACACCCCGCCTGCCGCCCGATCGACGGCCGAATCCTACCCCAACCCAGATGCCTCAGCACCCCCACTCCTTACCTCCAGGCCAGTTCGCAGGAGCACTTCTTCCACCGGCAGCCAACAACACGCGCAGCAGTGGCTCGGGCCTCGGGCTCAGCAGGGACGATCATATCGTGTGCAGGCCTCCTCTACGCAGATATCACGAGCTCCTCACTCCCAGTTGGCCTCAAAGCTGATGAAGGCCCATGAGTTCAGTAATGGCAGTTGGCAGTTGGGGCCCAGGGGGCGACCGGGGATGCCGCCCTCGGCAGGCCGCCCAGCAGGTGGCAGCCCGCAACACAGGTGATGTCTGCCCGGGCCTCAGGGGCAACTCAGGGCCACAGCCCCAGCAACTCGTGCAGCAGGCGGAGGCCCACGGCGCTGATGGTGTCCGTCTGGGTAACGATGGATTGCCGCTCCCCACAGTCCTCACAGCTAGCGGAAGCCCACGGCACCGGCACCGCCAAACCAAGCCCAGGGCCAAACAGGAACCCTCGCCTCAGAGGGCCGTGCCAGCGATGAGGCCCGCGACTTCAGCGCCTTCAGTCCGGGCCTCGGGGGGCAGCAGGGGGGGGCCTCACCTCCAGCCGCACACACCGCCAATGGGAGGAACGACAAATCCTCTCTCGCAGTGAGCCGCACAGAAACACAAGTCCACAGCGCCGGCAAAGCCAGGCCAGGCCTCGGGGGCAGCAAAGAGAGCTCCATCGCCCACTGTCCCTCTCGCACAGGTCTGACAGGTTCACAGCGAGCGGCGGGCGGGCACAGGAGCACCCCACGGAGCCGTGTCGCACCTCGGAAGGGCAGGCCAACCCAGGACAAAGGCACCACCGGCCGTCAGTCACCACCAATCTTCCACCGCACACTCGGCGGCCGGTGTTGCTTCTGTCGCTCCCGGCCAATCCAGCGTGCGGGAACTCAGGGCGGCCTGCTCCCTCAGGAGGGGAGACCGGCCAAGCAAGCGATACGGAGGGAGCCAAGTCAGCAGCCCCCTCGCTCAGCTAAGCGGCGCCGGTGATGGACAGCGGGCCGATGACAGGCCTGGGATCACTGCGGCGGCAGCCGCCATTTTGAGGGGTGTCGCGCGGCAGATCCAAGAGACCAGGGCATCCCACACAGTCCCAAATCGGCGCCCAGCATGGAGCTCCTGAGGTCACCAGGCAGCAAGGTATGTGCCGCAAGGTGACAGGTGATCCCAATGGCAGTGGATGGCAGAGCGGATGACGGAGGGGTCCAGAGCACACCTAAGGTGCGACTGCCATCTTGACACTTGTAGCCACCCCTCTCTCAACAGTGACTTTAACCCGTTTTCCAATATCAATATGTTTGGCCTGCTGCCATTATCATAACTTTTCAACCAATCAAGTATATTGTCTTTATCCAGTGGCGGCTCTTCCACTAAGGCGGAAAGGCGTCGGCCCACTGCCAGAAAGCAGCAAAAGAAAGGAAAAAATAAAATGATAATAATGGAATGTTATTATCATTTCATTTTGTCCTCCTGCTGTGGTAGTGTGTGAGGGGGCGGGGCGGAGCTGCAGGGGAGGAGTGGTACAACACTCCTGAGCGCAATGACTGTTTGGTCTGCCCTCCCAGGCCACACAAAATGGTCATGCGCATATTCCCCCTTCCCCATGCAGGCTGCTCTACAGCCTGCATGGAGAACATGCCCACCCCTACATCCAACAAGGCGCTCAGACCAATCACAACGCTGCATTGCTGCATTGTGATTAGCATAGGAGTGGGAGCCTGGCTGCCTGCTTCCTGTTCCGACCTGGAGTCGGACACAGGCGAGCCGGAGAGAAGATGCTGGACCTAGCGGTGACGGCGGCAGGGTAAGTGTTAATTATTTTTTATTTATTACAATGCACCCCGCGCTTTCCCCCCGCGTGCGAGGCCTCCCACCCACGAGCCGTGCAGGCCACCCCTGTCTTTATAATTGGCTTGTCACCATAACCAACTTAAGCCTATTGTATTGAGCCATCTGGCATACAGTCGCACAAGTACAAATGCATAAATAAATTACAGTGGGTAAAGAAAAATACTATCGCTCCTAAGACATACTAATAAGGATTATTGTAGAGCATATCTTCTATACTCACAGTTTGTTTGGGTATGTATTCCCAACACCAAACTCTTGCATAGTACAGTAATCTGTGAAATTCCATATAACAAAGTGCCTCCCTACAGGCTTTAGAACAGTATAATAACAATCCATCCTTAGAAGTGTATTGTATTCAATGCATGCTTTTCACAATAACTAGGCAAGGCCTACTGGCTTTGTCATAATGTATCTTAATAAATAGATCACATTTATGAAACCTAGCATGCTTCTTGCCAAAGAACTGATGAAGTGTTTACCCTATAACAGTGGCTTTATGCTTTACCCAACACTGACCTAGTCAAGAGCACATAAACCGGCAACCATCATGCATACAGTTATAAAATTACAAATATATAGAAAAATACAGTTTACAAAACAATAAACAACCCCTCTCAACAGGGCATTACAAACATCATCAACGTGAAACCACCCATGGTTTGTCAGAGTGGGTGGCCAACGTCAAAAACCTGACTATTACGGTAATCAGTGAAATTCCATGCAACAAAAGACCTATCTGTAGCCTTTAATATAGAGTAATGACTACCCTCCTCCAATCTGTGCTGCTGCCAGAGAAAAACATTATTAATCATCTAGTTATCTAAGAAGCTGGTGGAAGGGCAAGCACCTTTTTTATGGAAGCACACAATTTCTGTCCAGTCAAATCATGCAATCCCGGTTCCCAACATGTGGGTGGAGCCAAGGCCCCTCTCCTGGTGATTCTCACATAATTGTCTGGCAACAGCAGTGCTGCCAAGCCAGACCATAAAAAGTGTCAAAAAGGGGGGGTCTCACAGGCTAATAACACGGCAGGCACAGGCTGAGTTACTTGGTAATTTTAATAGAAAATTTGTTGAGCTGCATGCTGGGTTGAAAATTGGGAACATGCTTAGTATTTGCTGGGGCTTAAGATGTCGTACCTCAAGACACATAGGCCTTCATTACAAATGGCCCCTTGTTTGCTGTAATTTTCAGCACCCTAAATAAAATCCATGTCCAGGGTAATCAGAATTGATCAACTCTTACAACTTTCTGTAAAATAACATGCACTAAAATCCGCATATTATGGTAATAACGAAGCATTTTTCCTCAGATACATTCTGCAGATTGAACGTATCAGAATTTTCCAGTGGAACATTGGGAGTGTGCAGTGTTAGCCGTAAACACCTAATTCCGGTATGTGTGATACCAATGGGGTAGGTAAAATATACAGGCAGTTCAAACAATTGAGCCAACTACAGGCCTGTGTGGAAGCTGATAGCGTACTATGTGTAACCCGGGTGGCTTTAGTACAGTTGACCAAGAATTGAGGCTCTAACTAATTTTGATAAAGTATGCTCAACTCATGAGAGTCCCTTTGTGTCTGACTTTTATCAACTGTAAAACTACCTTTTACTTGGTTAACCGTAATATTTTATGAATTACACACAAAAAAGCAGGACATCCCTTACCGACTCCTAGAAACACTGATAGAATTGCACCAACAGAGGTTCACATAAATAAATACGGAAGGGTCAGGGAATGTACCTATGAAGTTTCAATAAATGGTGGGGTCCGACGGATGTGTTCAGGCCGCACTTTTATTCATTTGGTGTATAAATGATGCCAGGAGACATTTTCTAGAAATTAATCTGGACATTTTGAAATAGAGAGAAGAAAAACTTGTGATATTACTATTTGCTGATCGTGCTGTGCTCCTATCCCGAGCGGTCAATGCATCATGCACTAAAGGCAGGGCTTTTAAGTGGGATGGAAAAACTGGGGGTCTCTCAAAGGGGCGTGGCAGATGTAATTAAGGGCGTGGCTTAAACACACCTAAGCTAAAAATCTGTGCTTAGCATGTAGTGTGCTGCCCGACTGGTATTTTGCTGTTTCTGTCATTGCATCCAGATATATGATACAACAAGTAACATACCTACAACAAGTCAGGACTATTAGCTTTGGCAATGGTTGTTAATTGCATAAGAAAAATATGCAGCAACTATGGCTTCTTTGTATATAATACTGAAAATGCTTCAGCTCTGAAATGAGATTGTGAAAGAATAAAACAAGTCTCTTTGAAGTCATATCAAAGGCTTAGCAGTGGTACTGCTGCAAAATTGAGATATTTTTCCACCCTGAGGCTGAGGGTAAAAGTGGAGAGCCGGATAGGGGCCCACCTCAGCATCTGCATTTAAGACCTGCTAGCACCGCCAGCACCCGGCCAACTTAAAGCCCTGGCAACTATATTGCTGCTCCTGCATTTCAAAAATAGAAGTTAAATCCAGAGAGAAAATGACTCTCTAAAGCATTTCCCTTCCCCTACAAGCTCACCTAGCATGACGTCATGCCATAACTTCTCCACTAGTGAGCAGTGAGCAGTGTGAGCACGCGCCCATCGATGCGCCTGCTGTCACTGCAGTCCGGAAAAAAACGGACCGCCTGTGCCAGGGCACAAAACAGAGCCCGATAGGGACCCGCTTCGAGGCCCCCTTTAAAAAATTGCCGGTGCTCAGCACCAGTGAGACCCGGCCCACTTAAGGCCCTGACTAAAGGGTTTTGACAGGGCCGGTCCTAGGATATGCGGGGCCCTGGGCAGAATAGGAAGATGCGAGGCCCCTATAACTTGCATAAGATTTAACCTCACAGGAAGTGACATTATAGGAAGTAATATCAATTGCCTATTATGTATATGGCATTGCTGAAGTGGCTTTGCAAGAAGCTACTTACCTAGTTTGGATATCAGTAACATGGTTAAAATAGCATTACTAATCCTAAAAAAAATACGTACATAGATATTAAATTGCTATTAAGTAGAGTAACTGAAGTTTAAATGTAGTTTAAATGAATTAAACTTGGTTATTGTTCTATTAAATGGGATGAATGAAAACAATATTCTAACCGGTCATGCTGATTCTGGCACTAAGAGATGTCCAAAAGAGAGGTGCAAACTTTACTAATGTGGAGAAAAGTTAGTTTTGAGTGTATTTCCAAAAGACTGGAGTTACACCATAGCTCAAGGGGGTGATAGTTCCAGTCCTGCACAACTAGAAAGGAGAAGGATCTGCCTCCAATCAGGGCCATCTAAATTTTAGGATGGCACAGGATTTTGGTTGGCACAGAGTATGGGGTTCTGGACTGAACGTAAGGAGTGCTTTAGAAAGATAGATCCTTTTTAATGCGGTGCACAACGAAAAATGGATAGTGCCTTGCAGATAGAGGGTTTCAGACCAAAAACCCAGCAGAGAGCATAACAGTGAGAAGAAATAGCATAGTGATGCAGCCATCTCAGATGAGGAGCCTAGCATGGTTCTGAATGATTTGAAGGGTACTGCATGCAAGAAGGCAGGAAGCATTTGCTTAATCTAGTGAGAAGATAATTGACTGTACAACAGCCTCATGGTAGTGAGAGAGCAGAAAAGGAATGCTCGTCTGTTGCTTATGGATGTAGTAAAGGCAAGTGGATGAAAAATGATTATTATATTATGAAACCAAGAGAAGATGCTGGAAAATGAATCCAAGATTTTTTTGCTGACTCTGCCCATGTGGGCGATTGACTTTCTTCCACCAACCACCAAAGAGAACACCATATGGTATGAGATCCTTTAAAAATGAGAACCCTTGATTTGTCACTCTAAGGTTTTAATGGATTTGTCTTCATTCAGAAATCAACTGCTAGCATGCACGTACAAACATATTCTTCGGCAGAGACCTAATTGCCATTGAGTGAAATCATGTTTGGGTATCAATATGTGCAAGATATCAGCCACAAACCAGAAATATAAAACAACTAACATACACCTAAAAACCCAGCCAGGAGTATTGGTTTAGTCAATTGTTTTTAGCTGTTTAAGCTAAATGAGTGACAACAATAAATCATTTTACATTCACATTGTTGTTTTGACCAATAAGTAGCTCCTTCACACACAGTTGCATAGAATCACAACTGGAATGCAGGACCATTGCTCTTTGTGCTCTGCAGAGAGGCCATATTTTTTGAATGATCATGTAATCTGAACACCTTTTTGAACCACAGTCAGGCACAGTGTGAAATTTGTACTGCCTGCAGCCTCAACTCCAAAGTGCTCAACTGTAGCCTGTTATAAACACCTGGAGGCGACTCAGTACCAAGGGTGCATCATCCAAGAGTAATATGCTGTGAAATGAAATACAGAAACACACATGCTGGAAATAGCTAGCACTCTTGGGGAATGCAGGATTAAGTGAAGCATGGGCAATATAAACAGGAACAAAATCACTGCCATGGATTACTCTAACATCAGGACCGGTGGAATTATGTGGCAGAAGAGCGCTAAATTATGTGGCAGGGTGAGTAAATTATGTGACAAGAGAAGGCAAATTATGAGGCATAATGTGGCACATTTTGAAATAGTGTTACTTCATTTTGTTGCCATTTTTAAACTTGGTAACACTGCTTGGGCATTGGTTGCACACACTAGTACCAATTTAACACCCACATATAGCAGTGGGAAAAGAAAGTTGACTATTCAAGCTTTTCAAAGGGCTTTCCCACATGCGCAAGACGTGTCGCTGCCTTTTTAGTAACTTTTGAACCGTTTGAGATAGAAAGCAATTTTGTTGTTAAAATCTGTAGATTATGCAGCAGATGATGAATTATGTTGCAAATGCATATTTATGCAGAAATCGGCGCCACCGCACAATCGCATAATTCCAGTGACCCTGCCTAACATGCAGCATCAGACTGGGACAGAAAATAGGCCCCCCAGCACCAAAATAAAAAGGGCCCCCATTAGTGAGTTAGTTAGCTAGAAAAGTGTCCCATGTTTGCAAACTAGGGCTGTTTTCAACTTGTAAAGACATGCAGTATAAGTTTTTTGTAAGGTATGGAAGACTGCATTGATTTGAGTTTGCTGCAGGCAATGTTTGCTTTAATATCATAAAAATCAACAGTAAAAACCGGCTCACCTGACAAGCAGGTTAATAACTAGCCAAAAAAACGGCCTTCATACTGACCTGACAGCGGGGCTTTAAGTGGGATGAAAAAACTGGGTAAGGGGTCTTTCAAAGGGGCATGACTGATGTAATTAAGGTGTTACTTAAAAACATGTAAGCTATGAAACTGTGCATAGCATAGCGTGCCGCCCGCCTGGTGTTTTGCTGCTTCATTCATTGCCTCCAGATAAATAATACAAGTAACATTACACCTATAACAAACCAGAACTATTGGCTGTGTCAGTGGTTATAAGTTGCATAAGATGAATAAGCAACATCTACGGCCTCCTTGTATATAATATTGAAAATGCTTTGGTTCTGAAATGATGAGACTGAAAGAACTATAAAGAGTCTCGTTGAAGTTACATTAAAGGCGGCGAAGGGTGGCACTGCTGCAGAGTTAAGATTTACTTTCTTGCACTCTGAGGGTGAGGGTAAGAATGTTGGGTGGGCCCGTCTCATCGCCTGCTTTTTAGAACTTTCATTCATTGTGCAGACACTGGATCAATGTTTTTGCAGGCAAAGTTAAGGACATGAATACAGAGCACATTTTCAATGTCCATTTTAATGTACTTCCGGGTCTAAGACTTGAGTGACCCAGCAAACTTTAAACCCTGCTCCATCCACTTTTACATGCTTGATTCTGCTCCTCAGCATGCAGCTCTTGTCTCACTGCCGTACTGCCTTACTCACACCTATCTGCTCCCCCACACTTTATTCCGTTTGTCTTACCCATTTTATTCCCCTCTCTGCTCCCTTCCCACTAGTCCTAGGTGAGCAGTTTCCATTGTAATGGGCGTCATTCTATCTTTTGCTCTGAGACCTGCAAGATATTTCTGCTTTTCATTCATACAGGGGCAGAGCCACTTCACAGGCAAGGGCACTTAAATTACCTGTCTGATTGCTGTCATTAACATGCAGATGCAGCCATTAGGCCCACAGAGAGGGGCCAGCAGAGGAGATTGATAAATAAAAGAAAAAATGTAAACTCTTAGGGGGCCCCCTGGGCCTCGAAACTCTGGAGTCCTTAAAGGTGTGAGGCCCCATGGCTGCGAGCAGGCGCGGGGCCCTGGGCAGCTGCCCTCGCTGCCCATGCCTAGCGCCGGCCCTGGTTTTTGAAACTCACGAAAAGGTTCATTGAAATGACCACTCATTGTTACTGGGGTGCTATTAGAAAGAGTTTCAACCTTTGACAATCTAGGCATCCTAGTTTGACAACAAACTGTCATGGGCCCACCAAAGAACCGAAAAGGCATGCACAATAACCCAGAATGTGGGAACAGTCCTCTTCCTCAAACGTAACATCAGGGGTACTCAATGAAAGCAATCACAAAAGTATATAAGATGAAAATAGTTGTGGCAGAACATAAGAGGTAGACCTCTGTGGCTACTGTAAAGTGCATGAAATACAGTTGACAGAAAATCTTTTTTTTTTTTTAGAGAGCTCGTACTTTCTAACCCGATAAAAGAGTGATCCAACTGCGCCTAGTCTTACTGTGAACGGTATGCTAAGCTGTATCTAAAACCCTTTCTTGATCTTTTGAACATGGACAGATTTGCAAAAGCATGTGGGAAACATTTTGAAAATTATAGTCGGTAGTGAGCTTTGGGAGAACCCCAGTAAGCTGAACGCCACAAGTGCTAAAAGCATCAAGACAAACTACTGGCCGACAGGAGAATGCACTCAGTGGGCAGCGTCAGAGAAGGACTTAATTGCCCGTCCACTTAACAGCGAAGACCCAAATTGGCATAGAATCTTATCTTGAAATGATCCCGCCTGAGGTCCAATGAAGCACGGCACGGAAACGTCACTAAAAGTGACGTTCCCGTGGCGCTAGGGGCTTGTACATATGCCCCTGAGTATCTTTTCAGGAACTGGTGAGATGATTAATGGCTGAGTACATGGGTACCTTTGTTCGATTTAAGCTATACACAAACTGTTGCAGGGATTCTGATCATGCACAGAACTATGCGCAGGAAACCAGGACCTCAGTGAATTGTGGTGTACCAAAAACTCACCTCAGTACCCAGAACCCCTATCCGACTAGCATCAGTGTCTCATTCGTTCTCCGTATCATCTCGAAGCTAATAATGATTAGACAACCCAGAATAAGCAACTTAGAGTACTCTCAGGAATGGTGGGAATCGGAAACACCTTTTCGTTATTATTCTCATATCAGTCCACAACAAGAGTAATCAGAGACACGGTAAAGTTTAAAATGTTTATTTTTAACTACGTGCCCTAAGGTGCAGTACTTTGGCTAACATAAGCAGACAAATGATTAAAAACAGATCCATCAGCATTGTTACAATACCATAGAAAATGAAGGGAGAAATCATATTTACAAATGATAGTGGAATATAGCCACCCTCCCTTCGCTAGTAAGCTAGTTTTATAAAACTTATAGAAGGTCTCTAGGCTTGAATGGGGAACCCCATACCGTAAATATCAGCTTAGGTGAATCACATCACAGGATCAGCTCTGCTCTGTGTCTGGAAAAGGTTGTCTCCAAAAGTGTCTGAATCATACATGCAAATGCAATATTAAATGCACCCGAGTTTCAGATCTTTGCAGCTGTGTGCGTGTTATGGCTAGAGCGTGGGCCGATCAGCATGAATTCAAAAGCATACATTGTTATTTGACCTTGACGGGTTCTGCACACAGTGTTCAGACTAAGGTCGCGGTGCACGTCTAGGGATGTGAACAACAGACCGTTCTCATGTGAAGAAAGAGCAAGCAAGCAGTTTTTCTTATAATAACAGCTACCTGCAGTGTCGTGTGCAAAAGCAGCAAAAGTGGCAAGATGGCGTTTTACATCTAAGGCGCTTATGCTAACATAGCAATGTGTGTACATGGAACTCCGTCTCCACTACACCCTCCCTTGATCGGACCACAAACAAAATAGGGAAGCAAAGTAGGAACGCAGAGTTCGAACGCAGAGTTCAAGTTCGATAGAGACAGAACCAAGTTCATGTATTGCCAATCCATATAATTGGTAGTGACAGTTCGAAAACGTGTTCGAAAAAGCAAAATAAATAAAACATCTTGCAGAGGCTTGACAGAGCCTAAATGTGGAGTAAAAGAGAAAAAAAAAAAAATTGGGTTTGGACTTGCGGAAGAAGGACTACTAACAATTTAATCCATCAACGTGTAGGCACAATAAGTAGCAACTGCCTCCAAGAGGAAGTCTGTAAAAGATTCCGCCATCCAGTCTAGCAAAGTAAATGAACATACATGTTCTTCGATAACTGGACGCCTCTAGCACAATCAGAGGACAACTTGCATGTTCTTCAAGATAACTTCTCGCCAAGAAGACATAAGCTGCCGCATATATATCCCAATTCCCTAGGACTCCATGTGCCGCTCCACAGGCCTCAATCCCGATGCCAGAACAGTCCAACTCATGAGCCACTAAGGGACTCATTAGCCGATCATAATCCGGGGCAGGAGACGCCGAGTTCGACAGGCACAAATCCAGAGCCCATTCGAATGGACAATCTAGGCAATGGAAAACAGGTTGCACGCAAGTAAAGTAGGAGAACCGGAAGGACAACCCATAGGCTACGCTTAAAGTGGCCAGTGGTAATGTTCCATAGTATTCTCGCATCCGGTTACGCAGTTGAAGCAGCCGGGGCAGGCTGTCGTGTGATACATATCGTGCAGCCATTGCGTAGCAAGCAGACCAACAGGAGCACACCAGCAGTGAGGGCGAGAATCAACGGAAGCCCGCCGAAGACGCTGGAAAAAATAGAATGAAACAATGCCGGTATCACACCAAATATTGTTTGGAAGGAGGTCACGAGGCCGGAGCCCACAACTTTGAAAAAATGCACTAAGCCAGTTGTTGACGAGGCATTGAATATAGTATGAATCAGAGCACCGAAATGAAGAGGGAGACCAGTATTCAAAAGCGCATGCACCTCGGTGCGGGTGTTTGCCACGTGAAGGACGAACGTTTCACGGAAGGAAGTCAGTGCGACTTCTTTTTGAGACAATAGAGCCCTTATTCTGCTCATCTTGTTGAACTCTGCTTTCAAGGTTGAGATGGAAGGCCAGATGGATTCATCTAGTCTCCCATGAGGGGTCGGGAAAAGGACATTTTTACAGCAGACTGCTCGTTGTGAGACAGTTACAATGTACGGAATACCCACTAGCATCCCGCAGCACGCCTCGTTATTTAAAAGCAAATAACTACTGTTAGCTAATAATGTAAAAGTGGGCGTAATTGCTGGCACAGGATTTCCCTTCGGAATGCAAGCTAAATTCAGTGCCTGAACATTGCAGGCACCATGCAATTGGATGTGCCTACAGACTACTGAGTGATCAGGTGTGGAAGTGCATTTCTCTCCTTTCAAATAAACCTCTTTCCCCTCTCTCATGCATCTGTATGTAAATGGGAGTGACCAAACTTCATGCAGGAAAGCAGTACCCAATGGTTCATATCTGCCTAGGGCATAATGTTTCATACATGAACTGAACTTAAACAATGGAAACGGCAAGGTGATTCAACCGTGGATAAGCCACACAGCTGAGTTCGATTCTGCCACAGAGAAAGGTAAAGGTTCTAACTTTTTAATATGCAGTAATAAGTATGCTGCATCTTTCATGGACATGAATTGTTGTTTTGCAGTCAGATTAAACGGCAGGAATATAGATGGTGTATTCATGTAGTCCCAGGGAACTTTCCCAGCCTTCAATGTTTGTAAAGTCCATGCAAACTGCATAATAGAACGCAATTGATTTTGACCATGGTATAAAACAGACATATCATCCTGTACAATATGCACAACAGATGAAACAATATTATCTAATGTATAAATTCTGGAAGAAAGGGTGTGAATGCTATTATCGATGACAGCTAGCACTTTTTCCAAATTTGCTTGATCAATAGCTCTTAACCTGGAAGCAGCTTCAATTTGAGATAATTTCCAAACTTCGTTATATATAGCATACACCCATCTTTTGGACCTGCCACCCACACGACCTTTAACAAAATCATTCAAATCTACTTTGTCATTTAATTTTGATAAATTAAGTTTAACAGATGCCAAGGTGGAATGTTGCAGCCAGTTCTGACATAAATTCCCCACAGAATAGGTAGTAACAGAATGGGAAGATTCAAATCGGGGGTCCACTCTAACCTGTGTATAGCCAGGGTATAGACCCAAAAAACGATGTTGACAGGAATCCGAGCTCTTCTGCCATATCAACCATCCTTCAGGATCTAAGTTGGAAATGTTGAAGGATGTATTAGTAATAAATGACTGCAATGCATCAAGGGACAGATCTGTGTGATTATCCCATCTTGGCTAAGCACCCAGATCAGGAACAGAGGGGGAATTCATCTTTTTAAAAGTAGCCAATCCAAAGCAGGTGGTTTGAAAAATGGTGGAATTCAAAAACAAAATGTGGTTTGGGATAAGGCAAGCACGATGCAGAGCTTCTGTACCTTGTACCTGCCATGCTTTAGAACCCCAAACAGATTTAAGATCAATGGAATCTTTCCACAGCTCATAGCCCCCAATAGCCAAGCCATCCATAAAGGACTTGGAATACAATAATTTAGTGTGGGTCAGTCTAACTTTGGAAGCTGACTCAGCCGCCACTTTAAAATAAAAAGCTTCAGGTTCAGATACACGGAAAGCAGTAAAATATGTAAATTTGTTCACCATTTCGAAATGTATTCGCTTTATGCAGGAAATGATTGCCATAGTGTTGGTAGCAAAACAACTCCCCATAATTAGCTGTGTCTAAATATAAATCATCAGCATCAAAAGCAGCATAATATTTCAAATCAGAAAAAAGAGCCTCTACGGCTTGGACATCTCAATCATAAGAGCGGATGTTTTGTTTATCAACATCCCCCATAGAAACACGAAGTACATTGGGGACATTAATCACCTCTGTGGAACCATGAATTTGAAATTTAACAGCATCCAACACAGGCGATGAGGAGCCAAAGTTCCATCAATTAATCTAATTGCAGATCTTTCGGTGAGATAGTGTCCATTTACTAGACGAAAAAATACCACCACAAATCCAATGGACATAAACAAAAAAATAGATATGAGTACCAGCCAAATGTAAGTCCAAGGGGGTAATAAAAAATGTTCTTTAAACCAGGCAGCAAAAATAGAAATTTTTGATGGGGCATTGGAAGTCATAGAGTTAGTGTCAAATGAAAAACGAGACTGGCCAACTGTACTTGACTGTAAACCAGGCAACGACACATCTGTGGGATAAGTATACTCATTATCTTCAACTGGACCACCAGCTGGTGGAAGCAACAAAGGATTAGTAACTGTATGCATCTCGATGGCAATGTCAGGCCTGGTGGTAGTTGCCGGAGCCAAAACAGAATTTCTCAGCATCGCTGGACAAGAGACTGCTGGAGTCATACTAAGAAGAATTGGCCACTCGCTGTAGTTTGACATTGTCAATGGAGATGTACCTGTTATCCTTGCGACCAGGAAGTGGAGGTAAAATGACTGTTCTTGTACCCTCCACGCCAAACACTGGAACCGGAGCACGATAAGAGGGGCCGAACTCCTTCTTGTTCTCCACCTTCTCACGGACCAGGTCACCAGCTCGAGGTAGCCAGCTGACTACCGGAATCTGAAGCGCAGTATCAGTTGTGGAGGGCAAGTGTTCCTTTGCAAGACTGTCTCTGGTCTCTTATAGATTCTGTAATACAGCACAGTGGTCATCTACGTCAAAGGGTGCGGCAGACGCCGCCATGTCTAGACCATCAAGGTCCGGGACAAACATCTTTATGCCAAAGAGCATTTCGTAAGGGGTCCGCCCACCCAGAGACCTTCTAGGGAGATTATTAAGTGCACGTTGAACACTATACAGATGGGCCAACCAGTTTCTGCCAATACCTAAAACCCTAGCTGTCATGGACTGCTTTAAGTCACGGTTCATTCGCTCCACAACACTATTGCCCTCAGGCCAGTATGGAGACGAAAATTTGACTTGGACCCCCAAAGATCTCATGGCTTCTTTGTACGCCTTAGAGGCGAACGCAGGACCTTGGTGTAGGAGAGTAGGATCTGCTTCACATGGGTACCCCCACTTTTTGCTGATGTTTCACTGTTTTTCGACCTTAGTCTGGCTGTGGCCCTGCTAATCAGGACCACAGCCTAGCTGCTTCCTCTCTAAAATGGTTTCCATGTACATTAGGTACATATCTAATTGGATTCTGGAGTGCCTTATAAGCCCCTAGTATATGGTATACTATGTACCTAGGGCATAGGTACCTCAGAGGCCTACCAGGGGCTGCAGCATGTATTATTCCACCCCTGGGAAGCTCTCCAAAATGGCACCACAGGTCTGCTACTGCAGCCTGGGTAAGGGTGTGCTAGCACCCCTTATTGTGGTATAGGCTACCTATATCACAACCTTATATAGACACATATAAACATATAAGCTACTCCTATGGCAGGCCTTGACAATCCTGAAGGCAGAGTGCTTGGTTTTGTGTGAGAGGGTGCCCAAGCATAAGCTGAGCCCCTCTGCAGCTTTCGGAAATACTTCCTTATTGCTGTTCTGTGATACAGCCATACCATATACTCTTAAGTGCATTATAACCTCGCGGTAAATGCTAACTTTGGGATGGCTGCATCAAAACATGTCGTGTTTGGTGTCAAACGCTTTGGAATACTACCCCCCGCCAATTCTGGCGGCGGGGGTAGCATTCCACCCTTCTAGAGGGAGAGACATGTTTACACTAGCTAAACCCGGTAGGACTTTCCTGAGCCCTGGCATCACAAAATGGATGCCTCTGCCACAGACACGGGTCTGGCCTCCTGCTGCTGACCGAAACTCCGGCAGGGGAGTTCTGGACAATAGGTTTCCTGAGGAGGGGAGTTGTCCCCACCTTCCCAGACAGGCTGAAGTGTATTGGGGCTGGGCGGGAGCACTCTCTGGTGCTTTGAAGTCCTGCAATGGGGGCACACTTGGTGTCCCTGTGCATACTCAAGTTCAAACCGGTTGCAGGGGCTGCCTGCCCCTGCTCTGGCGCGAAACTCGAAAAAGGAAATGGGTGTAACCACCCCTCTTTCCAAGCCCACCCATAGGTGGGGCCTTAGAGTTAGTCCATCCCCTAAACTTACTATAACTATAGGAATTCAGTCCCTAGGACTTTAGATTTCCCTGGACAAAACTCTGCAACATACATCCTGGACCTTCGACGTTCTATCCTGACTAGAAGACTGAAGAAATCTCCCTTGGGGTCAAGGCGTGACTCCCCTGCTTGGCAGGCAGCAAAGAAGCAACTGACCCATCTGCATCGCTGAAGCTCCCACCGGACGCCGAAGTCTTTGCATCACCAGAGGTGGATTTCCAGACTTCCCCAAGGCTACCCTGAGTCCACAGCAAAGCTGAGGCCCGTGGCTATCGTGGGTGACGTGGAACCGTGACTCCTGCACCGAAGATTGTTGGCCTCCACTCCACGAGTGACCCGTGGGCCAGCTTCAAGTGCGACCGCTCGAGGCTCCTTCGCGATCACTAGCCCATTGGCTAGCAGGTCCCCACGAAGGCAACTCCTTTTCTAATTGGGCTTACCTGGTTGCTCCAGACATGCCCTGACTTACCCTTGCTGGGTGAGTCCCTCAGACCTTGCTGCTCTGCACCGCAGTCCTTTCTCTGAATTCCAGTAACTTGCCGTCGCCAAGGCTTGTTGTGTCCATTATGGTCGCCGACACCGCAGCACTCGATAGACTTTGTGGGACATCTCGAATCCGGCTCGTGGACTTCGTCGACGCCTCCTGGACCTCGTGGCTGAAGAGTCAAGACACCCATCAACTCACCTGAAGCACCCGACATCTGTGGGCATTGGTCCATCCTGCCCCTGGTCACTGGCTAGTTACCCAGACTCTGTCCCCTCTGCTTGCAGGTTCCTTCCATCCTAGATCCAGGCTTGGATCTCTTCGGACACTTCTCTTCTTCACGGCAGTAGCAGTTCTTTGCAGGCTTCCATTGAAATTGACGACGCGACCCGACACCAAAAGACACCTATGCACCCGGCTTCCCTGGGTGAGGTAACTCGAGTACTCCGGTGCTCCCGTGGGTGCTAGCCCTGGAACTTCTTAAGTCCAATAGGGTTTGGTCCTGACTCGATTAGAAGTGTCCCTAATCTTTATATTTCCAACTGCGACATTGCCCATAGAAGATAACGGGAACCCGCGGTTGTGTTTACACACTGCTTACAGTCCCCGTGGGTCCCCTGTGTCACTACCTTGGGTGGTTCCTTGGGGTTCCAGCGATTCTACAGGCTTTAGGCATAGTGTCAATTCAAGGTTTGGTTCTTATACCACTTTTTTGGTATATGGTTTGGTACGCCCCTAGGGCCCAAACGTGTATTTGTGCTATTACTGATAATTGTGGACTTGTAAACAAAGTACTTCGAACTCCAGTCTCATAAAGAGACTAGAGGGGTGTGTGTTAACCTAAATACATATATTTTAAATATATACCTGGTGTGGTTGTCTTTTCATTTGATCATTCAAGAGAAAAACAAGCTGCTTTACATTCCTTCAAGACATAGCCTGACGGCTGCTCTCCATAGCTACCACTAGGATAGCTTTCATATAAGGTTGTCTTTAACCATTCAACATAAGGGGTTGTTTGGACTGATACAAGGTGCCCACTAGAACTAGTGGACCGCATATATCAGGCCACCTTCTCACACTTGGTCGAATGAAGGGTACCACATGCGAAAATTCCCACAAAGACACGCAAATCCCTGATGACAGTTCGAGCATCAGCACTCCGTTGTGGTCATACCCAAAGAAAACGTGTGCATGAATCCACTGCAACTAAGATGTACTTATACGCAGTATCAGAGGAGAATGGACCGCAGTGATCTAAATAAACACACCCAAGTGGTTTATTAGATATGTACAACTGTGTCTGTGGTGGGCGCGCAGCAGTTGAAGGGTTAATACGCTGGCAGATGTCACAATTAAGTACATAAGCACAAGTGTGTTTGTACAATCCGCGCCACCAGTACCGTTGTTGTAAGAGAGTAACAGTCGACGAAACTCCGGCATGGGCAGAAGCCATACCCTCGTGGGCTGCTGTTATCAATGAAAGTCTGCAGTCCGCGTTGGGAATCAATCTGCCACCAACGTCGTTAATTCTCACATAGGGAACTTTATCAGGACTTAAATGATAAGAGTATTTAAAAGGGAAACCTCTAGGGTAATCACTTCCCTTCTCTGTTGCAGCAATAGCTGCCAAGATGTCATCATCAATCTTACTTTTGGATCTTGTTACTGCTGCTACTAGACATGTTGCCACTGCTGTTTTCGCTGCTTCGTCAGCTAAGCTGTTTCCGACAGCTTGGACACCAACGCGCTGGTGTCCAAGAGTATGAATTACATTCACGAGAGGCAGATGCTGTTTAAGTTCTGCGACTCAAACCCAAAGCATTTTATGCTTGATTGTGCTACCTTTGGAATCACGATACTCATTTTGAGACCAAAATAATAAATTGTCGTTAAAAGACTGAACACAGTAAAAAGAGTCACTCACTATAAGAGTAGTAACTTGAGGATCAGCAAACTCCAGTGCAAGCACCAGAGCACATAGCTCTGCCAACTGGGCGGTACAATCACCTAATGACTGCGTGTGCACGACATCAGAGTTGAATTCACCATTCACGAAAGTCCCAGCCACCATTGCGCAGGCCGCTGAGTAAGCATGCTTAGATTCCGTCGCCGGTTTCGCCGAACAGTCAGTATACATGACACAATGGTAATCCTCAAGCGGGCGCAAGGACAGAGGAGCTGGATGAACAAATTCATACTGCAAATACTCCTGAGTCTGCAATGAGGCATCAAAGATGTAAGTAAGATCCGGCGATGTCAAGGAAGTGGCCCATTGTATCCAACGTGGATGCAAATCTTTAGAATTATGTACACTGGCTTTCGTTACTGCCTCTAGGGCAGGATACGGTGTGACAACCAACATGCGTTTCCCTTGTGACAGCGCTCTTTCCTTTAGAATGACCATCTGCACTGCAGTCAAAACTTTCTCGACAGTGGAAAAGCGCATTTCAGCCGATGTGTACAAGTGTGATTTGTAAGCAATGGGGACTGTGTCGCAATCATTGAACATTAAGTACGTGAAACCCACTGCGCCAGGAACAATTCTTATGACCAGGTTAGTGTGGTTATCACGCGTCAGTAATTATTGTGAAGCCAGAAGATCAGCCTGCAAAGATTGCAAGATAGCCGAATGTTCTGGCAGCCAGCTCGATTTGGAAAAAGTAGGTTGTACCAAGGCATATAGCGGCTTGATACGCTGGGCATAATCGGGAATATCAGTTCGCCCGAAATTTAAAAAAAACAGCAAAGATTGTAGTTTCTTCAGTGTTGTTGGAGCACGCAAACATGCGCACTTCTGCAGGAAGTGAGGTGCTAATCCTCGGCCTTTGTTGTCGAGTTCATAGCCCAAAAACAACACTGTGAACTCTGCAATGTGTGATTTTGAAAGTTGAATTTGTAACCGAAGTCCGCAAACATGACGATGATGCGGTCAACGCGACACAGATGCGGCCATAATTCGTCGTCTGTGAGATAGATATCATCCACATATGAGTACGCATCAGGGTCAATGCTCTCTAACAGAGAGACTCCACGAGAGGCAAAGACACCTGGACTGTTCTCATAGCCCATGGCTAATCTTTTAAACTGTTTTTGTTTGCCGCCAGAAGTAAAGGCTGTCCATTGACTACTAATCGAGGACAGATTATGGCTATAAAAGCCATTGGAGATGTCAAGTGTGGTCTTAAACCTTTTTCGCACAAGACTATCAACTAGGGCAGAACTGTGGGTATTCTGTATAGCACAGGTCCGACAATGAGAGTTCAAATGCTGGTAATCCAAAACTAGGCGGTACGACCCATCAGGTTTAGTTACAATGAATAGAGGATTATACATGGGTGACACACACGTTTCAATAACACCTTGATATTCCAATTGTTCAAGGATTTCCGCGATGTGAGCTCGAGCTTCGCGGCGCATGGGATATTGGGGTTGCGGCTGGGGCATAGACCGTAATGGAATCTCATGGCTAGGCGACAACTTATCCCACCCAACCTGAGTCATATACAACGCCGGAGCAAGTACCTGAGCCCACTCTTCTGCAAAGTTCTGAGCCTGATCCTTCGGCACAGTGTGCACGAAGGATGTGAGGATTACCTCCTCCCCTCTAGGAGCGGCCAAAACGAAAGCCGGGGGCCAGTCTGCCTCTGCTAACAGAATGTCATATGTAGAGGTCAGATTTTCCCCAAAAATCCCTTTTATTGTACGTTGTATGTCACCTTCAATTAAAAGGACTATGTCATATAGTCTGTCAGGGGGAGCCACTCTAGTATCAGCAGTTTCTACAGTAATAAATGTGTCAGTTGCTGTTGCCTTCAGAAATTAACCGCAGTGCTTGCCGCACTACTTTAACCTCCGCTGAGCTGTCGAGCAGCATTAGTGCCCATGTTAGGTTCTGAAGCTGCGTTCTCACTATCTGTGGCATACCTCGCTGTTAGTGCAGCAACTTTCTTTTTTTGAAAAGGGGGATGTCGTCGTGCAAATTCGTCCTGCTTGCCTTTACCCTCAGTCTGACGGGGCTGCTCACGTCATTGTTGGGCACCCCGACCTTTGCCACATTCACCTCCACCGGAATGTGAGACCGATGTTTCCTGTGAAGAACGAGGAGAACGTTGCTCAGGAACCTGAAATCTATCAGGAGACCTAATCCTAGTGCGATTGCTCAAAGCTCAGTAGTCGCTTGGTCTGGCGACACAGGACGAGACCCCTGTTTCTGTTGTTGCTTCCCCTGTTTCTTAGCTTTCCAATTTTGTTTAGGAAAAGCTGGACGTTCGTCTTTAGAAAACGTCCCTGTCTTAGGTTGCGGTTGAGCCGTTGTCTGAACAAAAGGCTTAACCCCCAAACTATTGCGGCCAATGGTCTTATAAGCCTCCGCAATCATTTTTGGTAACTGCCGGGGTTTATCGACATCGGCGACGAGGCGCAGCTCATTCGACACTTGAAAGTTAACCCCATCTCCCTTGACGTTAGCAAGGATGAGCGTGGCAACTACGTCGAACACGCTGACAAGCCTCATACCTAACTCGACCGCCACCTCAGGACCGTGTTGATCCTGAACACGTTTGATCACGGAGGGCAGTACAGCCCTAGACGGGGTGCCGAAGCACTTCGAGTAGACTGCTGCAAATACTTTACCCCAGTTATCACAATCAGCTACTTCTGGGACCAAGTCTTTCTGCAAACTAATGGTGAGAATCCTGTGTTTATCCACGGGGGTAGAATTTTGAAAAACTGCTTCCAGCTGGTCAAATTTCTCAGCAAGCCAATAAGGCATATCGTCCTTATTTTGGGGGCGCTTGCCCATTACCGAATTAACCATGACGGGACTGATAGTAATCCCAGCCAGCTGGTTGCTCCGCAACTACAGGTGCCCCTACCTGGACATTGCGTGAAACGTATTGCACAAAAGCCCGATGTACCGTAATCAGGGCGGTATGGAGTAGACGTAACTCATCCATCGTGGCCTGCAAATAACGTGGATGTGGTGTAAACCCGGCCAATACTGGCCAAGTGGCCCCTGGAATGGACAAGGGACCCAAAACGAACCGATGTAACCATGTGGGGGAGGGCGCCATTGAACCAAATACGATGCTGCCAAGCGGAAATTGGAATTTCCTGCGTCCTATATGGCGTGTAATTTGCCGGGACTGCCGTAGGAGTGTATGAGTGAAACGTACCATCGTCTGCATTCACCGCCAGCAAGGTAACCCAAGAGTAAAATAGCTCATAGGGATGCGATGCATTGGCACTCACTACAAAGATAATAGACATCCCATCGTCAGGCACCCCGAACTGCGTCAAATGACGCTGGAGAGGCGCGCGACTATGCGCTGCAATAGCGACTTTAGCCATAAGGACACAGAGAAGAAAAACAATCTATATGAATTGTAGCACAAAAAGGGTATAAGAGAAAATGAAACCTTTTTAATTGTCAAGCTTGATAGAACCTATATATCAACTATTTAGGTAGGCTAAAACCGTCACTCCCGTCAACCGGAAACAAGAGTGAGGGTATTGTGGACTAATATAAGCACTATTAAGGCATCTCAATCATAAGACCAAACACGGGTGCACCATGTTGCAGGTATTCTGCTCATGCACAGAACTATGCGCAGGAAACCAGGACCTCAGTGAATTGTGGTGTACCAAAAACTCACCTCAGTACCCAGAACCCCTATCCGACTAGCATCAGTGTCTCATTCATTCTCCGTATCATCTCGAAGCTACCAATGATTAGACAACCCAGAACAAGCGACTTAGAGTACTCTCAGGAATAGTGGGAATCAGAAACACGTTTTCGTTATTATTCTCATATCAGTCCACAACAAGAGTAATCAGAGACACAGTAAAGTTTAAAATGTTTATTTTTAACTACGTGCCCTAAGGTGCAGTACTTTGGCTAACATAAGCAGACAAATGATTAAAAACAGAACCATCAGCATTGTTACAATACCATAGAAAATGAAGGGAGAAATCATATTTACAAATGATATTGGAATATAGCCACCCTCCCTTCGCTAGTAAGCTAGTTTTCTGAAATTAATAGAAGGTCTCTAGGCTTGAATGGGGAACCCCATACCGTAACTATCAGCTTAGGTGAATCACATCACAGGATCAGCTCTGCTCTGTGTCTGGAAAAGGTTGTCTCCAAAAGTGTCTGAATCATGCATGCAAATGCAATGTTAAAGGCACCTGAGTTTCAGATCTTTGCAGCTGTGTGCGTGTTATGGCTAGAGCGTGGGCCGATCAACATGTATTCAAAAGCATACATTGTTATTTGACCTTGACGGGTTCTGCACACAGTGTTCAGACTAAGGTCGCGGTGCGCGTCTAGGGATGTGAACAACAGACCGTTCTCATGTGAAGAAAGAGCAAGCAAGCAGTTTTTCTTATAATAACAGCTACCTGCAGTGTCGTGTGCAAAAGCAGCAAAAGTGGCAAGATGGCGCTTTACGTCTAAGGCGCTTATGCTAACATAGCAATGTGCGTACATGGAACTCCGTCTCCACTACAAAACAAATTACACCAGCACTTTCACGGATGTAGAGGGGCACATCTTGGCACTCATTTTCTGTAATTGTTGATTTCCCCTGGTGAAGAGAGAAATTGACAATAACTCCTTTACCTTACAGCTTGTATGGTGCCAGGGCACACGTGTGCAGGGGCCTGGCTTCCCCTGGGTGTGGCCCATGTATTGCTGGCCCTGTGCAGACCTGCCAACTCACACAGTGCCACCGTATGACCCACGATATCGGCTCCCATCACACGGTCACACGGTGAGGAGCGGATATCGCACGGCAGCAAGGAAAACGAGCTGAAAACCACTATAAACAGTGGTTTTCAGCTCGTTCTCTGAGGCTTTTCAGTGTCGACAACCATTAATAACCACCCCAGGACAGCGAAAAAAGTCCAGCAAGCTTTTAGTTTTGTTTTTCAAGAGGATGGTCTTGGGGCTGGGGGCAAAAGTGCCTCTTAGGTACTTCTCACCCCCTTCGCTGGCGAGTCGTTCAAATATGTGTTGTTCGTAAAAGCTTGCTTTCCTTTGGTTTATGGCTTTTATTTGTGCCACATTTTCAGGTATTGCTCCCCTCTGAAGAATTGGCCAATCACGTGTATCCTTTCTTTAAAGGCTTTTTACCTTTATGCTTGCACACTATTTTATTTTTGTGCAGTCTGCAGCATTTTGTAAAGATTGTTCCCTTTTGGTCTCTTTAGTTACATAACCCTATGCAGGATGTGTGCGATGTATTGTATGCTAATGCCACTGTTCTAACTAACATATAGAATAGCGTGCACTTTTTGTAGATAAAATCTTTTTTCTGTTTTATTTAAACAACTTTCACACACTAATTTAAAGCCTACTAGCCGATGGCAAACATTATTTGTTAAGTGCACTTTATTGTAGATAAAATCCTTTTTTCTGTTTTATTTATAACAACATTTATGCTCTAATTCAACGCCTATTAGCCAATGACAAACATTGTTTGTTAACTCTTCACATTTTGTAAACATGACCACTGTTTGCGTCATGTTTATTTTCATTGCAGACTAAATTTTTGTTCTTATAATGTTCCTTTATTTTGGGTTTGTTTAACATGTATGTTCTACCCTTATTCCATACGCAAGATTTTACTTGGCTTAATTAGGAGTGGGTAGATTTTATATTGTTTTCTTTCTGTTTGTGAACTCTTACTTATGTTCAGGTTTCACAAGTTCAGTTCAAATAACTTTATTCGATTCATTAGAATCATAAAAGTTTACACAATAAAACATCTAAAAACAATTACAAAATTCACACATATTCCCTTCGATAGATCTTAATAAACCAGCAAAATTAATCAATTTAAAAATCATCTTAGCTATCCCCACCTCAGTTTGTACAGTTGAGTAAAAAGAACATTTTTAGTAAAATAAATAAAAGTAGATTCATTTTCATACTTCATAACGTTTCCTGATTATAAATGCAGTTCTAATGAAACTAAGTACTGCACTAGAGATTACAGCCGTAGATAGTGCCCTTAAATAGGCATAGCCCTCTTGATAAGAGCAGGGCCTAATAGCGTTCAATATAGGTTTAATAAAACGTGCTCTAGGGTATTTATACAGGGAGCAGAAGAACAGAAAATGCATTGTACTCTGTTTGGCCAGATTATTACAAGGACAGGGGGCTAGTCTCTCACACCAGCTGGCCTGTTTATGATAGGCCACTAAAAAATGCAGTGTTCCCAATCGAAATCTGGTCAACAGAAAACGCGATTGTACATGCGAAGTAAAAGACAAATAAAATTGCTAGGGACCTAATGCCCCATCATCTAACGTTCCCCTGCCCTGGTCAGACATCCTTAATTCAGTGCGGTATGCATTTTTTATAATCATTTTCATATTAGACTCAATAGTATCTGGGTTATTATAACATTCCTCTAGGCCAATCTTATAAAAAGTATCCCTAACATAACGCAGCCAAGGGAGTGACATTGCATTATCCAGATTTATACAATCTTTAAGGATACTCCTAGTGAATGTCAAAGTCTCCGAAGACCAGATTTTTGCCCATAGGATAAGGGGTGTAATGTTTATCCTATCTTTTTATTTTTTTTAAATTTTTTTTTATTGATCATTTCTCAACAAAAGAAAAACAAACAAACATTGCAATGAATGTTTATCCCATCTTTCACGTATTTCAGGCCCACCTCTGAATGACAAAATGAGGTTGAAGTACTACTCTGAATCATTAAAAGCCTTTTTAAAAATGTATTCTCTAAAACCTGAATCTGATAACTCTTATGATAACCCCAAAAGTAGCTACAGATAAACATTTGGATTTATATATAATTATCATTTCTGTAACCGGTTTATGTCCCAATTTACAGGCAAAACGAAACAGCCCCTCTGTTATTCTACTGGTCTGTTGGGCCCTTGTCATAATTAGTTTATCCCAACTCAATTTGTTGTTAAAAACATTACCTAAATAGGTAAAATTGGGCACCTTCTCAATGATTTTTCCATTCACAATGAACTTCCTAGTTTTAGTTTTTCCTGGACCACAAGCTTTGCACAGGACTCTGAAAGAGCTCCATTCTATATTCCTTCTGTATAACAACTTCACAAAAACACTGGTATTTGCCTCTATCGGGGTAGGGAATGTTCCACTACATCTATCAGGACATTCTAAGTCCTCTAGAAAGTGCTGCTAGCTTCTTCTCTACTCCCATTGGTAATTTCTCATTCTAAGTCCTTTAGGCATTGTTACTAGTTGCTTCACTGGTCCCAGTGAAAATTCCTCATTCTAAGTCCTCTAGGCAGTGCTGCAGCAGTGTCTCTGGTCCCAGTGGTAATTCCTCATTGTAAGTCATTTTGACTGCTGCTAGCTGCATCTTTGGTCCTGTCAGTAATTGCTTATTCTAAGTCTTCTAGGCAGTGCTGCTAGCTACTTCTCTGGTCCTGGCTGTAATTCCTCATCCTAAGTCCTCTAGGCAGTGCTGCAGCAGTGTCTCTGGTCCCAGTGGTAATTCCTTATTCTTAGTCCTCTAGACAGTGCTGGTAGCTGCTTCTCTGGTCCCAGTGTTAATTCCCCCTTCTTAGTCCTCTAGGCAGTGGAACAGCTGTGTCTCTGTTCCCAGTTGTAATCCCTCATTCTAAGTCCTCTAGGCAGTGCTGCAGCAGTGTCTCTGGTCCCAGTGGTAATTCCTTATTCTTAGTCCTCTAGACAGTGCTGGCAGCTGCTTCTCTGGTCCCAGTGTTAATTCCCCATTCTTAGTCCTCTAGGCAGTGAAGCAGCTGCTTCTCTGGTCACAGTGGTAATTCCTCATTCTTAGTCCTCTAGGCAGTGCTGCAGGTATGTCTCTGTTCCCAGTTGTAATTCCTTATCCATAGTCCTCGAGACAGATCTGCTAGCTGGTTTTCTGGTCCCAGTGGTAATTTCCCATTCCAAGTCCTCTAGAAAGTGCTGCCAGCTGCGTCTCTGTTCCCAGTTGTAATTCCTCATTCATAGTCCTCTAGACAGTTCTGCTAGCTGGTTTTCTAGTCCCAATGGTAACTCCTGATTCCCAGTCCTCTAGACAGTGCTGTAGCTGCTTCTCTGGTCCCAGTAGTAATTCCTCATTCTAAGTCCTCCAGACTGCTGCTAGCTGGTTCTCTGGTCCCAGCGGTAATTCCTCATTTTTAGTCCTCTAGACAGTACTGCAAGCTGCTTCTCTGGTCCCAGTGGTAATTCCTCATTCTAAGTCTTTTAGGCAGTGCTGCTAGCTGCTTCTCTGGTCGCAGTGATAATTCCTCATTCTTAGTCCTCTAGGCAGTGCTGCTTCTCTGGTCGCAGTGGTAATTCCTCATTCTTAGTCCTCTAGGCAGTGCTGCAGGTATGACTCTGTTCCCAGTTGTAACTCCTTACCCATAGTCCTCTAGACAGTTCTGCTAGCTGGTTGTCTGGTCCCAGTGGTCATTACTTATTCCAAGTCCTCTAGACAGTGCTGCAGCTGCTTCTCTGGTCCCAGCGATAATTCCACATTCTTAGTCCTCTAGGCAGTGCTGCAGTAGTGTCTCTGGTCCCAGTGGTAATTCCTCATTCTCAGTCCTCTAGGCAGTGCTGCTAGCTGATCCTCTGGTCCCAGTGGTAATTCTTCATTCTAAGTACGCTAGACAGTGCTGGTAGCTGCTTCACTGGTCCCAGTGTTAATTCTCCCTTCTTAGTCCTCTAGGCAGTGAAGCAACTGTGTCTCTGTTTCCAGTTGTAATTCCTCATTCACAGTCCTCTAGACAGTTCTGCTAGCTAGTTTTCTAGTCGCAGTGATAACTCCTGATTCCTAGTCCTCTAGGCAGTGTTGCAGCTGCTTCTCTGGTCCCAGTGGTAATTCCTCATTCTAAGCCCTCTAGACTGCTGCTAGCTGCTTCTCTGGTCCCAGTGGTAATTCCTCATTCTAAGCCCTCTAGACTGCTGCTAGCTGCTTCTCTGGTCCCAGTGGTAATTCCTCATTCTAAGTCCTTTAGGCAGTGCTGCTAGCTGCTTCTCTGGTCACAGTGGTAATTCCTCATTCTTAGTCCTCTAGACAGTGCTGCTAGATGTTTCTCTGGTCACGTCGGTTATTCCCAATTCTTAGTCCTCTTGGCAGTGCCGCAGGTGCATCTCTGCTCCCAGTTGTAATTCCTTATCCATAGTCCTTTAGACAGTACTGCTAGATGGTTTTCTGGTCCCAGAGGTAATTCCTCATTCTAAGTCCTCTAGACAGTGTTGCAGCTGCTTCTGTGGTCTCAGTGGTAATTCCCGAGTCTTAGTCCTCTAGGCAGCGCTGCTAGCTGCTTCTCTGGGCCATTCGGAATTTTGTCATTCTATGTCCTCTAGGTAGTGCTGCTAGTTGCTTCTCTGGTCCAAGCAATAATTCCTCATTCTAAGTCCACTAGGCAGTGCTGCTAGGTGCTTACCTGGTCCTGTTGGTAGTTCCTCATTTTAAGTCCTCTAGGCAGTGCTGCAGCTGTGTCTCTGGTCCCAGCGGTAATTCCTCATTCTTAGTCCTCTAGGCAGTGCTGCAGCAGTGTCTCTAATCCCACTGATAATTCCTCATTCTTAGTCCTCTAGGCAGTGCTGCTAGCTGAACCTCTGGTCCCAGTGGTAATTCCTCATTCTAAGTTCTCTAGACAGTGCTGGTAGCTGCTTCTCTGGTCCCAGTGTTAATTCCCTATTCTTAGTCCTCTAGGCAGTGAAGCAGCTGTGTCTCTGTTCTCAGTTGTAATTCCTCATTCATGGTCCTCTAGACAGTTCTGTTAGCTAGTTTTCTAATCCCAGTGGTAACTCCTGATTCCTAGTCCTCTAGACAGTGCTGGTAGCTCCTTCTCTGGTCCCAGTGTTAATTCCTCGTTCTTAGTCCTCTAGGCAGTGAAACAGCTGCATCTCTGTTTCCAGTTGTAATTCCTCATTCTAAGTCCTCTAGGCAGTGCTGCAGTAGTGTCTCTGGTCCCAGTGGTAAATCCTTATTCTTAGTCCTCTAGACAGCGCTGGCAGCTGCTTCTCTGGTCCCAGTGTTAATTCCTTGTTCTTAGTCCTCTAGGCAGTGAAACAGCTGCGTCTCTGTTCCCAGTTGTAATTCCTCATTCTAAGTCCTCTAGGCAGTGCTGCAGCAGTGTCTCTGGTCACAGTGGTAATTCCTCATTCTTAGCCCTCTAGGCAGTGGTGCAGGTACGTCTCTGTTCCCAGTTGTAATTCCTCATCCATAGTCCTCTAGACAGATCTGCTAGCTGGTTTTCTGGCCCCAGTGGTAATTTCCCATTCCAAGTCCTCTAGAAAGTGCTGCCAGCTGCGTCTCTGTTCCCAGTTGTAATTCCTCATTCATAGTCCTCTAGACAGTTCTGCTAGCTGGTTTTCTAGTCCCAATGGTAACTCCTGATTCCCAGTCCTCTAGACAGTGCTGCAGCTGCTTCTCTGGTCCCAGTAGTAATTCCTCATTCTAAGTCCGCCAGACTACTGCTAGCTGGTTCTCTTGTCCCAGCGGTAATTCCTCATTTTTAGTCCTCTGGACAGTACTCCTAGCTGCTTCTCTGGTCCCAGTGGTAATTCCTCATTCTAAGTCCTTTAGGCAGTGCTGCTAGCTATTTCTCTGGTCGCAGTGGTAATTCCTCATTCTTAGTCCTCTAGGCAGTGCTGCTTCTCTGGTCGCAGTGGTAATTCCTCATTCTTAGTCTTCTAGGCAGTGCTGCAGGTATGACTCTGTTCCCAGTTGTAATTCCTTACCCATAGTCCTCTAGACAGTTCTGCTAGCTGGTTGTCTGGTCCCAGTGGTAATTCCTTATTCCAAGTCCTCTAGACAGTGCTGCAGCTGATTCTCTGGTCCCAGTGGTAATTCCTCATCCTTAGTCCTCTAGGCAGTGCTTCTAGCTGATCGTCTGGTCCCAGCGGTAATTCCACATTCTTAGTCCTCTACGCAGTGCTGCAGTAGTGTCTCTGGTCCCAGTGGTAATTCCTCATTCTCAGTCCTCTAGGCAGTGCTGCTAGCTGATCCTGTGGTCCCAGTGGTAATTCCTCATTCGAAGTACTCTAGACAGTGCTGGTAGCTGCTTCTCTGGTCCCAGTGTTAATTGTCCATTATTAGTTCTCTAGGCAGTGAAGCAACTGTGTCTCTGTTTCCAGTTGTAATTCCTCATTCACAGTCCTCTAGACAGTTCTGCTAGCTAGTTTTCTAGTCGCAGTGATAACTCCTGATTCCTAGTCCTCTAGGCAGTGTTGGAGCTGCTTCTCTGGTCCCAGTGGTAATTCCTCATTCTAAGCCCTCTAGACTGCTGCTAGCTGCTTCTCTGGTCCCAGTGGTAATTCCTCATTCTAAGTCCTTTAGGCAGTGCTGCTAGCTGCTTCTCTGGTCACAGTGGTAATTCCTCATTCTTAGTCCTCTAGACAGTGCTGCTAGATGTTTCTCTGGTCACGTCGGTAATTCCCAATTCGTAGTCCTCTCGGCAGTGCCGCAGGTGCATCTCTGCTCCCAGTTGTAATTCCTTATCCATAGTCCTTTAGACAGTGCTGCTAGCTGGTTGTCTGGTCCCAGTGGTAATTCCTTATTCCAAGTCCTCTAGACAGTGTTGCAGCTGCTTCTCTGGTCCCAGTGGTAATTCCTCATCCTTATTCCTCTAGGCAGTGCTTCTAGCTGATCCTCTGGTCCCAGCGGTAATTCCTCATTCTTAGTCCTCTAGGCAGTGCTACAGCAGTGTCTCTAATCCCAGTGATAATTCCTCATTCTTAGTCCTCTAGGCAGTGCTGCTAGCTGCACCTCTGGTCCCAGTGGTAATTCCCTATTCTTAGGCCTCTAAGCAGTGAAGCAGCTGTGTCTCTGTTCCCAGTTGTAATTCCTCATTCATGGTCCTCTAGACAGTTCTGCTAGCTAGTTTTCTAATCCCAGTGGTAACTCCTGATTCCTAGTCCTCTAGACAGTGCTGCAGCTGCTTCTCTGGTCCCAGTAGTAATTCCTCATTGTAAGTCCTTTTGACTGCTGCTAGCTGCTTCTTTGGTCCTGTCAGTAATTGCTTATTCTAAGTCTTCTAGGCAGTGCTGCTAGCTGCTTCTGTGGTCCTGGCTGTAATTCCTCAGTCTAAGTATTCTAGACAGTGCTGCAGCTGTGTCTCTGGTCCCGTGGGTAATTCCTCATTCTAAATCCCCTAGACAGAGCTGCAGCTGCTTCTCTGGTCACAGTGGCAATTCCTCATTCTTAGTCCTCTAGGCAGTGCTGCTAGCTGCTTTACTGGTCCCATCAATAACTCATCATTCTAATTCCTCTAGGCAGTGCTGCAGCTGTAGCTCTGGTCACAGTGGTGATTCCCCATTCTAAGTCCTCTAGCCAGTGCTGCTCGCTGTTTCTCTGGTCCCAGTAGTAGTTCCTCATCCTAAATCCTCCAGTGCTGCTAGTTGCTATTCTGGTCCTGTCTGTAATTCCTCATTCTAATTCCTATAGACACTGCTGCTAGCTGTTACTCTAGTCCCATTCTAATTCCTCATTCTAAATCCTCCAGGCAGTGCTGCTGCTGTGTCTCTCTTCCTAGTGGTAATTCCTCATTCTTAGTCCTATAGACCCCTCTACTAAAAAACAATATAATTCACAACGCCACTATCTGAATTTCACAAATGCGAGACCAATTGCCTTACAAATGCTTGTTGTTGAAGTTGGTAGGCCTGTCTGCGCCACGTAATGTCATTCTTTTACGCATTTCCTACGTGGAGTCTCAGTCACTACAGAGGGTTGGCATGTGAACGTGGGGCCTTCCCTGGCAAGGACCTGCAGAGGGCTTCCAGTCTGCCCTCTTAGGGCACTCACGGGGAAAATGCCAGATTTATTGCTGTTATTATTATTATTTATGACCTCACAATAGGTCGTTCGCAGTACACGGCCTCTACTGCGCGCTCATTTGAATTCCCACAGTCTTTTCAAGACGGAGCTTCTGGAGGGCACAGAGGAGGCCATTCCCAGGGTGCCCTGAACTTCATGAAATAACAGGGTTGTGAGGGTACCCAATGAAGTCTGCAGGAGGAGAAGCAGGGGAGGTGGATACTTTAACGAGTCCCAGAGTACCAGAGAGACTGGACATGCAGGGGCTCTCCCTTCGGTGAGTGACCTGAGGGCTTTTGCGATGCCACGGCATGGGTGCTCTTGTGACGTCATCAATGAAGATGCATGGGGCACTCAGCGCCTCACCAGCAAAAGGATGGGAGCTCTTTTGACGCGACCAGTGAAGGGCACGGGCGTGCTGTAGATGTTGAAACCGGAGGCGCCCTGGGATCCGTGTGATTTCCGAGGGGGCGGCAAGTGACCTGTCCTGCAATCAATAAGGAATAAGTGGTGCTAGAAATATGAATATCGAAGCGCGGCTGTCCACCGAGTACATATTTGCTACAGAAAAGTGCTCTCTCTTTAAAAGTATTGCACCTCAGCAGAGAACTACTGACACACTGCTTTTCAAAGATACTCGGTACCTGACAGCACCTGCTCATTTTAAGCACCGGGTACGAGGTTTTCATGAAAAACCAGTAAGGGCTACCATGTAGGTTCTTGCGATGTTACCACTTAGAGGGTGTGGGAGACCTCGAGATGCCACTAGTGTGGGGATTGTCACTATAGACGTCTTTAGCCAGGGGCACATGAATTCATGTGCCCTAACCAGACTAGAAGCATGTGGCCTTTCATGATGTTATCAGTGTAGAATACAGGGGCTCTCGTAACCTCACCTGCCACAGAAATGGGGGCAGGGCATAAACCGTAAAAAAAAAAAAGAAGTGGGGGGGAGTAACTAAGTTATGCAGTATGCAAGTGTCACCAGCAGGGCTTTAAGTGGGATGAAAAAACTGGGGGGTCTCTCAAAGGGGTGTGGCCAATGTAAGTAAGGGTGTGGCTTAAACATACGTAAGTTAAAATTCTGTGCTTAGCATAGTGTGCCGCCCGACTTGTATTTTGCTGTTTCGGTTATTGCATCCTGATATATGATACAACAAGTAACTTCATACCTACAACAAGTCAGGACTATTGGCTTTGTCAATGGTTGTTAGTTGCATAAAATAAATAAGCAGCAATTATGGCTTTTAAATAAAATTGAAAAAACTTCCACTTAAGGCCCTGGTGACACCAACCCAATGTTGCTGCCCCTGACTTCAAAAAGAGAAGGAAAATCCAGAGAGAAAATGACTCTCTTTAAAGGATTTCCCTTCCCCTACTACGCTCACTTGGCATGACGTCATGCCGTAACTTCTCCACTAGTGAGAAGTGAGTAGTGTGAGCACGTGCACATTGATGTGCTTGCTGTCACTGCAGTCCGGAAAAAACGGACCGCCTGTGCCAGGGCACAAAATAGAGCCCGATAGAGACCCGTTTTGAGGCTCCGTTTAAAAAACTGAGCACCGGTGAGTCCCGGCCCACTTAAAGCCCTGGTCACCACAGTCTGTGATATCACAGAGCGTGACATTGCATTACAGTAAGTGACATCACTACCCATGACCTCAGAGCAAGTGACATCACATAAAGGGACATCAGAACTTGAGACCTCACAGGTATGTTTAGCAGGTCTATCATGAGTACGTTTAAGCGCATTAGAATATTTAACAAATGAGATTTTACATCAGGGTTGTGCCTAAAAAGTGACACAAACTTGAAGCAAAATCTGGGCCTCAACATATACATTTATTTTGAAAACTGTGCTACAAAGAAATTGGCAACAAGAAGAAACATGGCAGTAAATATGTTCTGCTTAATTAGTTGAAAAGTCTGCATTCTAAAATATTTAGTGGGGTTAAGGCACCTGCTGCAGAGATCTTTGTGTGCCCGGTAAATCTCAGGGAATAATAATTATGGTAAAATAATTCTGGAGGTTAATTCACTTGCTGGAGAGATCTGTGTTTTGTCAAGTCCCAGTTTTAAATCAAAGTAGCATTGTAGTGAGGGCTGCAATTTATATACGTACATTGCTAAGTTAGCATAACCGCGTTAGATGTTAGAAAGCCATCTTGTCACTTTTGATGCTTTTGCACACGACACTGCAGTTACATGTTATTATTTGAGAAATGCTTGCTCGCCTTTTCTTCACATGAGAACTGTCTGTTGTTCACATCCCTAGCCGTGAGCTGCGACCTTGGTCTGAACATTGTGTAAAGAAACAGTCTGGGTCGCTAGACGGTGCATGTTTTTGGGTTCAGGTTGATCGGCCCACTATTTAGCCATAACACACACACAGCTGCAAATACCTGAGAGTCGAGCGCTTTTAACATTGCAGGCTGCTTGCTTGATTCATGCATTCGGAAGAAGAGCTTTCCCAGGAGCAGAGTACACCTGATCCTGTGATGTGATTCCACTAAGCTGATCTTTACGGTATGGGGTTCCCCATTCAAGCCTACAGACCTTCTATTAGTCTAATAATATTATTTTAATAGCGAAAGGAAGGTGGCTGTATTACACTGTCATTATATTATGATTTCTCCTTTCATTTTCTATGGTATTGTAAGTATGCTGATGGTTTTGATTTTAATCATTTGTCTGCTTATGTTAGCCAAAGTACTGCATCTTAGGACACAAGGTTTATAAATAAACTCTTTAAACTTTACCGTGTCTCTGTTTACTCTTGTTGTGGACTGATATGAGAATAATAACGAACAGGTATTTCTAATTCCCACCATTCCTGAGAATACACTAAGTCGCTTGTTCTGGGTTGTCTATACATTGGGACCGCCGAGATAAATACGGATAACAAATGGGACACTGATGCTGGTCGGATAGGGGTTCTGGGTTCTGAGGTGAGTTTTTGGTACACCACAATTCACTGAGGTCCTGGTTTCCTGCGCATAGTTCTGTGCATGAGCAGAATCCCTGCAACATGGCGCACCTAACGTTTGGTCTATTGATTTGAAACGCCTTAGTAGTGCTTATATTAGTCCACGACTCCCTCACTCTTGTTTCCGGATAACGGGGGTGACGGATTCTTAACCTACCTGTTACTCACCTGATAGGTTCTTTCAAGCTTGATCATTAAAAAGGTTTCCTCTATTTTCTGAACCCTTGTGCTACTGATTAAACTCGTTGTTGATCTTTTGTAAGTCCTTATGGCGGTTGAAATTGCTGCACATAGCCGTACACCTCTGCGTCGTCATTTGACGACGTACGGGGTGCCGGACGATGGGATGGCCGTTATTTTTGTGGTGAGTGCTGATGGAACCCATCCTTATGAGTTGTTCTACTCTTGGGTGACACTGCCAGCAGTGGATGCGGATGATAAAACGTTTCACTCGTATACTCACACGCAGGTCCCAGCCAGTTATACGCCATATCAGACTCTAGAGATCCCCCTTTCAGCCTGGCAGCACAGCATTTGGTTTAATGGCGCCCTTCCCCATACGGTTGCACCGGCTAGAATGGGCCCTTTGTCAATTCCTGGGGCCACATGGCCGGTGCTTGCCGGATTTACGCCTCACCCCTGCTATTTGATTATTGCGGTGGATGAGCTGCGTACGCTCCATACAACCCTTATTTCAGTATATAGGGCTTTGGTGCAATACATTTCACGTAATGTGCAGGTGGGTCCTGCTGTTGCGGGACTACCGGCTGGTCACCCGGCGGTTGTTATTAGTCCCGTCATAGTTAATTCGGTGATGGGCAAGCGCCCCCAGAATAATGATGATTTTCCTTATTGGCTTGCTGAGAAATTTGACCAGCTGGAAGCAGTGTTTCCACACTCTACGGAGGTGGAGAAACACAGAATTCTCACCATTAGTTTGCCGAAAGATATTATCCCTGATGTGTCAGATTGTGACAACTGGGGAAAGATCTTCGCCGTGGTCTACTCGAAGTGCTTCGGCACTCCGTCTATGGCCGTGCTGCCCTCCGTCATTAAACGTGTTCAAGATCAGCACAGACCGGAGGCGGCTGTAGAGTTGGGAATGAGGCTTGTCGGTGTATTCAACGTTGTTGCCTCCCTCGTCCTGGGTAATCTCAAGGGAGATGCGGTGCAATTCCAAGTGGCAAATGGCTTAGCCCGCGTCGCTGAACTCAATAAGCCCAAAGAGTTACCTAAACTTATTGCGGAAGCTTATAAAACTATTGGCCGCAGTAGTTTTGGAGTTAACCCAACTGTAATCATTCCTGACTTGATACAACAAACTAAGGTGAATTCGTCTAGTAAAGACGATCGTCCAGCTTTTCCAAAACAGAGTTGGAGAGCAAAGAAACAAGGAAAGCAGCAACAGAAACAGGGGTCTCGTCCTGCGTCTCCCGTACAGCAGACTAGCGAACGCACTTATGATTTGCGCGATCGTTCTAGTATTAAGTCGCCTGATAGATTTCAGGTTACTGAACAACGCTCTCCTCGTTCTTCACAGGAAACATCGGCCTCACAGTCCGGTGGTGGAGACCGTGGCAAAGGTCGGGGTGCACAACAAGGTCGTGAACAACCCCGTCAGGCTGACAGTAAAGGCAAGCAAGACGAGTTTGCACGTCAACGTCCCCCGTTTCAGAAGAAAGTTGCTGCACTGACAGCGAGGTATGCCACAGATAGTGAGAACGCAGCATCGGAACCTGACATGGGCCCTAACGCTTCTCGACAGCGCGGCGGAGGTTACAGTAGTACGGCAAGCACTGTGTCCATATCTGGAGGCGACAGCAACTGATACGTTTATCACAGTAGAAACTGCAGACACTAGAGTGGCTCCCCCTGACAGACTATATAACATAGTCCTCCTAATTGAAGGTGACATACGACGTACGATTCAAGGGATTTTTTGGGATAATCTGACCTCTTCTTATGACATCCTCCTAGCGGAGGCAGACTGGCCCCCGGCTTTCATTTTAGATGCTCCTAGAGGGGAGGAGGTAATCCTCCCGTCCTTTGCGCACACAGTGCCAAAGGACCAAGCTAAAAGGTTCGCTGAGGAGTGGGCTCTGGTGCTAGCACCGGCTTTGTATCGTACTCCGGTGGGCTGGAATAAATTGTCCCCCAGCCAAGAGATTCCATTGCGGTCTATGCTCCAGCCTCAACCCCAATATCCCATGCATCGGGAAGCTAGACCACACGTCGCGGCAATCCTTGAACAATTGGAATATCAAGGTGTTATTGAAACATGCGTGTCACCAATGAATAATCCTTTATTCACTGTGACGAAGCCTGATGGATCGTACCGCCTGGTTTTGGATTACCGGCATTTAAATTCTCATTGCCGGACATGCGCGGTACAAAATACTCACAGTTCGGCTCTCGTCGATAGTCTCGTGCGAAAAAGGTTTAAAACCACACTTGACATTTCCAATGGCTTTTACAGCCATAACCTGTCCTCTATTAGTAGTCAGTGGACAGCGTTTACTTCGGGCGGCAAACAAAAACAGTTTACAAGACTAGCCATGGGCTATAAAAACAGCCCTGGCGTCTTTGCCACACGTGTAGTCTCTCTTTTAGAGAGCATAGATCCAGATGCATACTCGTATGTTGACGATATCTCACAGACGACGAGTTGTGGCCGCATCTGTGTCGCGTTGATCGCATTATAGTCATGCATTATAGTCATGTTCGCAGACTTCGGGTACAAATTCAATTTTGCGAAGTCTCACATTGCAGAGTATACAGTGTTGTTCTTGGGCTACGAATTCAACAATGAAGGTCGAGGATCGGCTCCGCACTTCCTGGAGAAGTGCGCATGCCTGCGTGCTCCTACAACACTGAAGAAATTACAGTCTTTGCTGGGCTTTCTGAATTTCGGTCGTACGTACATTCCTGACTATGCCCAGCGTATCAAGCCGCTTTATGCCTTGGTACAACCTACTTTTTCCAAATCATGCTGGCTGCCGGAGCATTCAGCTATTTTGCAATTACTGCAAGCTGATCTTCTTGCTTCAAAATACTTACTGACATGTGATAACCACACTAACCTGGTAATAAGAATTGTGCCAGGCGCAGTGGGTTTCACATACTTAACGTTCAATGAGGGCGACACCGTCCCCATTGCCTACAAATCACACCTGTACACTTCAGCTGAAATGCGTTTTTCCTCTGTCGAGAAAGTTCTTACGGCAGTACAGATGGCGATTCTCAAAGAACGAGCGCTGTCGCAAGGAAAACGCATGTTGGTTGTCACACCATATCCTACCCTCGAGGCAGTGACCAAAGCGAGTGTACCAAATTCTAAAGCTCTGCATCCTCGGTGGATGCAATGGGCCACTTCCTTGACATCGCCCGACGTCACCTATATCTTTGACGCCTCATTACAGACTCAGGAGTACTTACAGTATGAATTCGTTCATCCAGCTCCTCTGTCTTTGCGCCCGCACGAAGATTACCATTGTGTCATTTACACTGACGGTTCTGCGCAACCGGCGACTGGATCGAAGCATGCCTATTCAGCGGCCTGCGCAATTGTGGTGGGTACTTTCACGAATGGTGAATTCCAATCTGATGTTGTGCATACACAGACATTGGGTGATTGTACCGCACAGTTGGCAGAGCTCCGTGCTCTGGTGCTTGCACTGGAGTTTGCTGATCCTTGGGTCACTACTCTTATAGTAAGTGACTCATTTTATTGTGTTCAATCTTACAACGACAATCTACATTTTTGGTCTCAAAATGAATACCGTGTTTCCAAAGGTAGCACAATTAAGCATAAAGTGCTTTGGGTTCGAATGGCAGAACTTAAAGAACATCTGTCTCTCGTGAATGTTATTCACACTCTCGGACACCAACGAGTTGGTGTCCACACTGTCGGCAACAGCTTAGCTGACGAAGCAGCAAAAACAGCAGTGGCGACATATCTAGTAGCAGCAGTTACAAGATACAAAAGTAAGATTGATGATGACATTTTGGCAGCTATTGCTGCGACAGAAACGGGAAGTAATTACCCGAGAGGTTTTCCTTCTTGTTACCATTATCACTTAAGTCCTGATAAAGTCCCATTGGTGAGGATTAACGATGTTGGTGACAGATTGATTCCCAACGCGGACTGCAGACCATCGTTGATGACAGCAGCTCACGAAGGCCTGGCCTCTGCCCACGCCGGCGTGGCAGCTACTGTTTCTCTGTTACAACAACGTTACTGGTGGTGCGGTTTATATAAACAAGCTTGCGCTTATGTTCTTGATTGTGACATTTGCCAGCAGATTAAACCTTCAACTGCTGCGCGCCCACCACAAACTCAGTTGTACATATCTAATAAACCACTAGGGTGTGTTTATTTAGACCACTGCGGTCCATTCACCTCTGATACTGCGTACAAGTACATCTTGGTTGCAGTGGATTCGTGCACACGTTTGCTGTGGGTATGGCCACAAAGGAGTGCCGATGCCCGTACTGTCATCAGGGATTTGCGTGTCTTTGTGGGAAGTTTTGCGTGTGGTACCTTTCATTCTGATCAGGGCCCTGCGTTCGCTTCTAAGGCATACAAAGAAGCCATGAGAAATTTGGGGGTCCAAGTCAAATTTTCGTCTCCCTACTGACCTGAGGGTAATAGTGTGGTGGAGCGAATGAACCGTGACTTAAAGCAATCTTTGACAGCTAGGGTTTTAGGCACTGGCCGGAACTGGCTAGCCCATCTGTATAACATCCAACGTGCACTTAAAATAATCTCTCTAGAAGGTCTCTGGGTGGGCGGACCCCATACATGATGCTCTTTGGCATACAAATGTTTGTCCCGAACCTTGATGGTCTAGACATGGCGTCGTCAGCCGCACCCTTTGACGTAGATGATCACTGTGCTGTATTGCAGACTCTACAAGAAGCCAGAGACAGTCTAGCGAAGGAACACGTGCCCTCCACATCTGATGCTGCGCTTCAGATTCCGGTAGTCGGCTGGCTACCTCGAGGTGGTGATCTGGTCCGTGAGAAGGTGGAGAACAAGAAGGAGTTCGGCCCCTCTTATCGTGCACCGGTTCCAGTGCTTGGCGTGCAGGGTACACGAACAGTCATTTTACCTCCACTTCCTGGTCGCAAGAATAACAGGTACATCTCTATTGACAATGTCAAGCTACAGCGAGTGTCCGATTCTTCTTAGTATGACTCCAGCGGTTTCTTGCCCTGCGATGCTGAGAAACTCTGTTTTGGCTCCAGCTTCTACCACCTTGTCTGATGTTGCCATTGAGATGCATAAAGTTACTGGTCCTTTGTTGCTACCACCGGCTGGTGGTCTACCTGAAGATACTGAGTATGCTTATCCTGCAGATGTACCATTGCCTGTTTTACAATCGACCGCAATTAATCAGTCACGCTTCTCCTTTGACACTAACTCAATAACTTCCAATACCCCATCAAAAGTTTCTATTTTTGCTGTCTGGTTTAAAAGACATTTTTTAATTCCCCCTTGGACTTACATTTGGCTGGTGCTCATATCTATTTTTTTGTTCATGTCCATTGGATTTGTGGTGGTATTTTTTCGTCTTGTGAATGGACACTATCTAAAAGAAAGATCTACAATTGGACTAATTGATGGAACTTTGGCACCCCACTCCTCATCACACATCATGAAAAGGGACCAGACTTTTGTGAATATTACTGCCTGGCCTGTGTTGGATGGGATTGCGTGGGATGCTGTTAAATTTCAAATTCATGGTCCCACTGAAGTAATCAATGTGCCAATTGTATTTCGTGTTTCTATGGGTGATGTAGTTAAGCAAAACATCCGCTCAGATGATTGGGATGTTCAAGCCATAGAAGCACTGTTTTCTGATTTGAAATATTATGCTGCGTTTGATGCTGAGGATTTGTATTTAGATACTGCTAATTATGATTAGCAGTTTTGCTATCAACATTATGGCAATCATTTCCTACATAAAGCCAATACGTTTAGAAATTTTGTAAATTACACGCAATGGGAACACTGTCCAGCGCCTAGGCCGGGCAGCTCCACCACGTTAGTGAACAAATTCACATATTTTTCTGATTTCAGTGTTTCAAATCCTGCCTCCATTTACTTTAAAGGGGCAGCTGAGTCTGCCTCGAAAGTTAGGCTGACACACACAAAATTGTTATATTCCAAGTCCTTTATGGATGATTTAGCGGTCAGGGGTTATGATCTGTGGAAAGCAACTATTGATCTTAAATCGGTTTGGGGTTCTAAACTGTGGCAGGTACAAGGAACAGAAGCTTTGCATCGTGCCTGCCTCATCCCGAACCACATCTTGTTTTTGAATTCGTCAATTTTTCAGACCACCTGTTTTGGATTGGCTACTTCTAAAAAATGTAATTCTCCCTCTACTCCGGATCTGGGTGCTTATCCTAATTGGGATAATCATACAGATCTGTCCCTTGATACGTTGCAGTCATACGTTTCTAACACATCCTTCAATATTTCCAAATTAAACCCGGAAGGATGGTTAATATGGCAAACGAGCTCAGATTCCTGTCAACATCGTTTTCTGGATCTAGATCCGGGGTATACGCAGGTTCGTGTAGACCCCCGTTTTGAATCATCTCATACTGTAACTACCTACTCAGTAGGGAAGTTATGCCAATCTTGGCTGCAACATTCCACCTTAGCATCTGTTAAACTTCATTTATCACAATTACATGACAAAATAGATTTGAATGATTTTGTTAAGGGTCCTGCGGGTGGCAGGTCCAAAAGATGGGTATATGCTGTTTATAACGAAGTTTGGAAGCTATCACAAATTGAAGCTGCATCCAGATTACCGGCTATTGATCAAGCCAATATGGAGAAAGTATTGGCTGTTATAGATAATAGCATTAACACCCTTTCATCCAGAATTTACACGTTAGATAATATCGTTTCATCTGTTGTTGACATTGTGCAGGATGATGTGTCTGTTTTATATCATGGTCAAAATCAATTGCGTTCTATAATGCAATTTGCATGGACATTGCAAACGTTAAAGGCTGGGAAAGTCCCTTGGGACTACATGAATACTTCATCTTTGCTCCTTACTTTTAATTTAACTGCAAAACAACAGTTAATGTCCATGAAAGATGCAACATACTCATTGCTGCACATTGAAAAATTATAACTTTGTCTTTCTCTGTTGCCGAGTTAAACTCCGCTGTGTGGCTTATCCACGGGTTGATCACATTACCATTTCCCCTGTTTAAGTTCAGTTCCTGCATGAAACATTATGCGCTAGGCAGATATGAACAACTAGATACTGCCTTCCTGCATGAAGTTTGGTCACTCCCATTCACGTACAGGTGCGTGAGGGACGGTAAAGAGGTTTACTTAAAAGGTGAAGAATGCACTTCCACTCCGGATCACTCTGTGGTGTGTCGGCACATTCAATTGCATGGTGCATGTAATGTGCACGCTCCTAATTTAGCTTGCGTCCTGAAAGGGATTCCAGTGCCAGTCATAACACCGTCATTTACGCTGCTGGCTAACGGTAGTTATTTGCTATTAAATAATGAAGCTTGCCGTGGGATGTTAGTGGGAATTCCCTACATAGTGACTGTATCACAGAGAGTAGTCTGCTGTAACAACGTCCTTTTCCCACCCCCGCATGGACGGCTCGATGTATCCATCTGGCCTTCCATTCCAACCTTGAAAGCAGAGTTCAACAAGATGAGCAGAATAAGGGCTCTATTGTCTCAAAAAGAAGTCGCGTTGACTTCGTCCCAGGAAACATTTGTCCTTCACGTAGCAAACACGCACACCGAGGTAAAAGCGCTTTTGAATACTGATCTCCCACTTCATTTTGGTGCCCTGATTCAGACTATCTTTAATGCCTCGTCAACAAGTGGCCTGGCACATTTTTTCAAAATTGTGGGCTCCGGCATCGTGACCTCCTTCCAAACTATTTTTGGTGTGATCCCGGCATTTTTTCATTCTATTTTTTCCAGCGTCTTAGGAGGTCTACCGTTGATTCTCGCCCTCGTGGCTGGGGTGCTGTTGTTGGTCTGCTTACTACGCAACGGCTGCACAATTTGTGTCACACGACAGCCTGTCCCGGATGCTCCATCTCCGTAACCGGATGCTTGAATACTATGGAACACTTCCACTGGCAACCTTGAGCTTAGCCTATGGATTGTCCTTCCGGTTTCCCTACTTTACATGCGTACAACCTGTCTTTCATTGCCTAGAATGTCTGTTCCAATGGGCTCTGGATTTGTGCTTGTCAAACTCGGTGTCTCCCGCCCCGGGTTATGATCGACTAATGAGCCCCTTAGTGGCTCATGAGTTGGACTGTTCTGGTGTCAGGATTATGGCCTGTGGAGCGGCACATGGAGTCCTAGGGAATTGGGACATCGGTACGGCTGCAGATGACTTCCTGGCAAGAAGTTATCTTGAAGAACACGCCAGTTGTTCTCTGATGGTACTAGAGGCTCCAGTTGTCGAAGAACATGTGTGTTCATTCCCCTTGCTGAACTGGATGGCAGACAATTTTGCAGGACGTTCTAATGATTTCCTCTTGGAAGCCGTTGCTACTTACTGTGCTTATACGTTGATGGATTAACTTGGATGTCGTCCAACATTCCTTTGCACGAACTTTTACCTTTTTATTCGACATCCATCGATAATTTGTTTTCCCCCTTTTTATGTTTTTTTGTTCACTCTCTTCGAACCTTCACTGCCTTTATATGGATTTCCAATTTGTGCTCTTAGTTCCATTCTATCGAACTTGAACTATGCGTTCCTTAATTGTACCCCTATTAGTTAGTGGTCCGATCAAGGGGGGGTGTAGTGAGGGCTGCATATACGTACATTGCTAAGTTAGCATAACCGCGTTGGATGTTAGAAAGCCATCTTGTCACTTTTTTTTTAATAAAATAATTTTGATTGTTTTCATGACAGTTAAAACAGTAAGACACTTAAATAGACCTTGCGCACATATCGTTTGACATACCAGCACCCCAATGAACAGTCCTATAGCAAACCCCATTTCTTCATTGCCGATACAGCCAATTGCAACCCACCTCCCTACGGCCCTGCAGGCCACCTCAACAATCCGAATCAGAGGAGTCCTCATGTGAGAGCGGTGGTGGGACACATATTCCTCCCCTAAATTTGTTCCCTGCCCCCCATACCTTGTCCCACTTGCGAGGGCATCCCCGTCTGATAAATGCTGATCGCTCAGCAAACATGGCTACATCCACATCTCTCCCCCATGCGGTCAGCAACGGCACCCCCACCGCTCCCCATTTTTGGGCTATGTTCCTTTTGGCCGTCATTATCCCCAGCGTTACCCAGCTCTGCGCCTGGCGACTGAGATCATTGGGTTCCCACACATTTAACAGACAACGCCGAGGCTGCGGCACCAACGATATCCCGCACGCCTGCGACATTGTCCGCATCACTCGCTTCCAGAAGTCTTGGATGGCAGGGCACTCCCAAATAGTGTGATAAAAGGTTCCTTCCTCCCCACAACCTCGCAAGCAGAAGGGGTGTAGTGCTCTGCCCATCTTATGTAGTAAGCACCTGGTGTAGTATGAGCGATGCAAAATGCGAAGCTGCACCAGCCGCAGCCTCGAAGGCATACCCGCCTCGCGCGGCGAGGCCAACGCCTCGCGCCATTCCGGGTCGTCAAAGTCACCGACCTCATCGGCCCACCTCTCTCGCAAGGGCCCCATAGGGTCCGGCAGGTTGTTGATAAGTTTGCGGTACGTGAAGGACGTGGCCTTCTTTGGCATGTATTCCGTCAACAACCTGTCCTCCAACGGGGACGCCTCCGGAACCTCTGCACCAGGAGCCAGCTGTGCAACTAGGGCATGTTTAATCTGGAGGTATCTGAACCACTCCGAAGGAGCCAGCTCATGTTGCTGTTGCAAGCGTGCAAACTGGACGACCGCCCCCTTTCGCCACATATCGGCTATCACCGAAATTCCGATGTTGTCCCAAGCATCGAAGCCCTTGCTATCCCTCAACCGTCCCAACTGCTTGGCATCCCAGAGAGGTGTAAGTTGAGTCAAAACCCCCCGCCACCCCAGCCTGGCCTGCGCCGCATGCCAGATAGACACAGTCTGTCTCAGAGGGCCGATCAACTTCGAGGCCAGTCTAGCATCATATAAAGGTGACAGCATACCCCTCTCGCCCAGTACATCTCTGTCCGCCTTAAATGCAGGATCAGACTGTGGCGTATGGAGCCATTGGTTAACCACCTTCAGCTGTGCCGCCCAATAGTAGAGCTGGATATCCGGGAGCGCAATTCCCCCATCGTACCACCCGCAAACTAATTTAGATTGCGCAATTCACGCCGGTTTGTTGCCCCAGAGTAGGCTGGAGACTTGCGCTGCTATCACGCGGAAGTAGGCCGGAGGCACCAGATACGGGGTGTTCTCCAGCACGTATAAGAATCGCGGCAGAGCCATCATTTTGAAGAGCGCCGCTCTCCCCACCAGGGTCAGAGGCAGCGCTCCCCAGTGCTGCACATCACGCTTGAGGCGGTCAATTTGAGGGCACAGATTGCGCCTGAAAAACTCCATCTGATCCATCGGAATGTGCACCCCTAGATACTTGAACGACCCCTCCGCCACATGAAGCGGACATCCCGCCTGCTGCCTCGGAGGAGGGCCACGCAGTACGAAGAGGACCGACTTTGACCAATTAATCGTACAACCAGATGCTCTGCCAAAGATCTCGCAGATGTTAAGTAACATCAATATGGAACGCCTAGGGGAGGACAAATACAGCAACACGTCATCCGCGTACAGGGAGACGCGGTCCTCCCAGTCGGCAGACCACCGGAGGCCCCGCATCATGGGCTCCCATCGTATCCAAGCCGCGAGCGGCTAAAGCACTAGGGCGAAGAGCAGCGGCGACAAAGGACAGCCCTGACGCGTGCCACGCGTCAGGGGGAAGTCCTCCGACATATGTCCGTTGGCCGCGACATGGGCCAGTGGTTTAGTGTACAGGAGTCGGACCCAGGCACAGAATTTGGGCCCGAAGCCCAGATGCAACAATACCGCAAAGAGAAAGGGCCATTTGACCATGTCGAACGCCATTCGTGCGTCAAGAGAAAGAAGCACTGCTGGTTCCTGTAAACACTCCACCCGGGCCAGCAAACCGTGCAGTCGCCTCAAGTTGTGAGAAGTACCTCTGCCGGGCATAAAGCCTGACTGATCCGGGTGCACAATGTCAGATAAATGCGGCGTTAGCCTGATGGCCAGCAACTTCGCGAGGATCTTGGCCTCCGCGTTGATCAGCGATATGGGACAGTAAGAGGTACATTGATCTGCCGGTTTACCCGGCTTTGGAATTACCACGATGGTGGCCGTTCGTTGATCCACGGGGAGCTCTCCCGTCTGCAGGCTATGCGTAAACATATTTAGTAAGTGTGGGGCAAGCGTCTCAGATAGCCTCTGATAGAGCTCAATCAGAACGCCGTTTGGTCCCAGAGCTTTACCGGGCTGTAACGCGCCGATAGCTGCCTGGAGCTCCTCCACCGTGAGCTCAGCCTCAAGGGTCTCCCGAGCCTCAGGGGAAAGTTTGGGCATCTGAAGGTCTCTGATGTACGTCAGTGCCATCTCCACCGTCGTGGAGGAAGCGGATGAGTAGACCCCCCGAAAGTGCTCTGCCAGGGTGTGCATCTTGTCACTTTTGATGCTTTTGCACACGACACTGCAGTTACATGTTATTATTTGAGAAATGCTTGCTCGCCTTTTCTTCACATGAGAACTGTCTGTTGTTCACATCCCTAGCCGTGAGCTGCGACCTTGGTCTGAACATTTTGTAAAGAAACAGTCTGGGTCGCTAGACGGTGCATGTTTTTGGGTTCAGGTTGATCGGCCCACTATTAAGCCATAACACGCACACAGCTACAAATACCTGAGAGTCAAGCGCTTTTAATATTGCAGGCTGCGTGCTTAATTCATTCATTCGGAAGAAGAGCTTTCCCAGGAGCATAGTATACCTGATCCTGTGATGTGATTCCACTAAGCTGATCTTTACGGTATGGGGTTCCCCATTCAAGCCTAGAGACCTCCTATTAGTCTAATAATAATATTAGTTTACTAGCGAAAGGAAAGTGGCTGTATTCCACTGTCATTATATTATGATTTCTCCTTTCATTTTCTATGGTATTGTAACTATGCTGATGATTTTGATTTTAATCATTTGTCTGCTTATGTTAGCCAAAGTACTGCATCTTAGGACACGAGGTTTATAAATAAACTCTTTAAACTTTACCGTGTCTCTGTTTACTCTTGTTGTGGACTGATATGAGAATAATAACGAACAGGTATTTCTGATTCCCACCATTCCTGAGAATACACTAAGTCGCTTGTTCTGGGTTGTCTATACATTGGGACCGCCGAGATAAATACGGATAACAAATGGGACACTGATGCTGGTCGGATAGGGGTTCTGGGTTCTGAGGTGAGTTTTTGGTACACCACAATTCACTGAGGTCCTGGTTTCCTGCGCATAGTTCTGTGCATGAGCCGAATCCCTGCAACAGCATAGAGGGTTAATATGTCTCCTGTAAAGCATATCATGTAACACGCAGATGACAGATTTTTATTTTATGTAGATGGGTAAATGGGTTACTGTTAACATAGAGATCCTTTTGTTACTTGCAGTTCTTAAATTGTAATCTAATATAGCACAGTGAGGCATGAAGGACATGTGATTTCTACACCTTGTAACCTTCACTGTCTTATGTAACCCATCCTGTACATTGATTAGACACAGATAATTTATTGCCAATGTAAAATGTGTATTGTGAGGTAAAGAGCTGGATTGGGGTGAGTAGCGCTATAAAAGAAATAAAACAAATGAGTGGTATATAAAATGCTATTTGAGTAAATACTGGGACAGACCAACACATCTGACATCTTTACAGTGCATGCATATCTATTTTATACAGGGGCTAGAAAAAGTCAAAAGCATGCTTTTCTTAAGTACCTGTGAAGTAATAACAAGCTGTGTGCCTTTGTTTCTCATCCACTGCATTTGCATCTATGTCTGAGGCTCCATATAATTCCCAGCCAGGATACCCCAACAAAAGGAGGCCAGCTGGCCTCTTAAATTCGGCCTTTGTTTTGGGCCTAGCTGGACTTTAAAACAACAAAAACCTCTCGCCTGCATGTTGTTGCTTTGAACCAGTGCTTAATTTGTAATAAAAAATATATTTGCCGGGGCCCTCGTCAAATACCCACTGCAACTTGCACTACTCATTGCCACTGTACGTGCCGCCAGTGACAGAATCAACACAACTACTAATCAACACACCCTACAAGTATGACATTTCAGACTATTCCAGACCCCAAAGCTACAATAATGGTTTGGGGCGCAGATATTAGTAATTTTTAATGTTCACTGAAACAATAAACAACTGTTGTTGTGTTAATCTCTAATTTAGATAAACAGTGCAGACTGTCAGAAGTGCCGGTGTTGACAATTAAGTTCAGATGCCGAGCACCGGAAACCACCAGTTTGAATTAAGCACTGCTCGGAAAGAAAGCAAACAACGTGCAGGCGCTGAAAGTTACACCAGGAGAAGATCAGCATATTTCTGTGGGGCCCAACTTCTTGGCAGAGTGGACGGAGTCCACCCTGTGAAAAGAGTGGGTAGACACCGCCTACTCATGTGTACCCTCAACTTGTGCCCTGCATGGGGGCTCTCCTAATGCCAATATTGAAAGGCGAGTGGCAGATCTTGTGATGTCAGTTTCAAGGGACCTTGTACTGCTGGTATCATGCACCTTCAGCAAAGTACTAATAAATTCTCATGATACCCCCAGCTAGGGGAAAACAAGGTTCTCATAATGTAAGCAGCAAAGAGCACTGGGCTCTCATAGTGTTTCTACGGAAGGGCACCTAAACTCCTGTGATGTCACCAGTGTGGGATATAGGGACACTTTCGATGTTTCCAGTGGTGGGAATGCATGAACTCTAATTAAATCACCAGTAAGATGCACGAGGGACTCTTATAATGGATATGATTGGGTACTCTTGTGATATCACTATTAAGGGATAATGGGATTCTAAAGATTGGACTTTAAGTGGGCCTGGTCCCTCTGGGTCTAAGACCCGGTGATAATTAAAAAAACTGCTGTGCACTGGGGCGTGGCCTGCAGCCGATCAAGAGGAGCTCTGAAGGAGGCGTCGGTTCCCCGCATAAATCCGTTACAAATCCGTGCATTTATCCTGCCTCAATCATCATTTTAGGAAAGCCGAAGGTGTGAGGCATCCATAGCGCTCCTCGTTGGCAGGAAGGGGTCCCACGCACGCTTGAGGAAGCGTGACAAAAGAAGCGGCCTAGACACGCGAATGAAGCCGGGGACTGAAGTGCAACTGCGGCCGTCCGAAATAGGTTGGAGCGACCGGGCAGCGCGCAGCAACGTTAGAGCTTCGGTGGCCGGCGGCTGCCGGGAGCGACAACCGCCTGAAACAAGCGGCCGTGTCCGGGATTTCTTCTCCCTCCCCCACACTCGGAGGGGGCCTGCGCGGCCGCTTCGGATCCCGTGGTAAAACGTAGCGCCCTGAGGCGGAGAGCAGCGGAGGGATGCGCCCTGCTGCGGAGGCCGTGTGCGGAGGCGAAGACCTCGTGGAGCGCACACTGAGGCAGGTGCTGCCTGAGCCGCTATGCAGAGCTTGGCTGGGCGGCCGCAGCACGGGACAGACGTGCAACTAAGGCCTTCAATAGGTAACGGACTGCAATACCCCTGCTAAGGTATGAGGCTGAAGACACAGAGTGGCACTCGGGCCGGCCCTTGCTGAAGTCGGGGGGGGTGCCTGCACGAAATCCGAACTTCGCCCAGGGGACCCGGCTGGGTCTGTTGAGGTGGTCAGTGGCAACAGTGCATGGGACGGAGGTCAGGACGGAACGTGGGAGCATTACCAGGTGATCTGAAGGGGCTGAGAGAAGTCGTGAGGCGTGCCCAGGTGTCGCTGGTGCGTAGATTCACAGGTACTGGCGGCGCTTCAACGGTCCACTGCCCCACTAAATTCCAGCTACCATCGCAGCGGGAAACCCGGCAGGCCGCGCGCGAAGGGCGCTCCCGCGGCAGGTGGCGGCAATTACCGTGCGGCGCAATACAGAATTAGGCGAAAATGGGGGGCAGGGGCCCACGAACGAACTCGCAGGGCAAATTGGATAAGTATGCCTACCAAAAAGACCTTCCCAACCTGCCTGCGCGCAAAGACGGGCCTGACAAAGACTCGGGTCAGGTGGGAGCGGTGAAGGTGACACTGGAAGATATCATGGCGGGTCTTGATAAAGTACAATCGACAGTAGGATCCATTTCGACTGATGTCTCCTTCCTGAGGGCAGATTTTCCGAAGATGTCGGCCTGGGTCACAGAGGTTGAGCAAGTGACAAAATCCTTGACAAAGGACGCCACTGCGCTGCTTCAGAGGGTCAGTCATTTAGAAGCAGAAAACAGACTTTTGGCAGAGAAGCTGGACGACCAAGAAGAGCGCTCACGGCGCAATAACGTCCGAATTACGGGTATTCCCGAAAGTGAAGGGAATCCAGCCATGGATCTATTCGTTGAGGATCTCATAAAACACAGACTTCAACCCGAGAACTTTCAAACTTCTTTTCTGTGGAGAGGGCACACAGAGTGCCGGGGGGTAGGCCCAAACCAGGGGCTCTCCCTAGACCAGTCCTGGCCCGTATTTTCAATTTCCGGGACAGAGATGCTATACTACAAACGGCAAGGGTGGCTCCACCGCTGCGCATCCAAAACTCAGTGGTGTCCTTTTTCCCGGACTACACGGCGGCAGTGACTAAACGTCGCAGGAGTTTTGTTGAGATAAAGAAAGAACTCAGACGCAGGGAATTACCATACTCCATGTTGTTTCCGGCGAAGCTGCGTGTAGTGGCGGATGGAAAAACCTGTTTTTTTGAGAGCACGGAGGAAGCCCACGACTGGCTCGAGGGATGGAGGCGAGTGGAAGGATTCCAGACGGATGGAGAGACGAAAACAGCAGCACATAGCTGATGAGGACTCCAGTGACCGTGGAAAGGAACATGAGGATGACCGTGCGAGGTAACTGACGACCAAGGATTGAAACGCATAGAAGTTACGTAATTGGAACACACCAGTGTAGAGAGAGGATATACGGCTTTGCCATGTATGAAGAGGGCAGATGCTGCATGTCCAAGATGCGAATAACATGGTCCTCCCACCTGACGGTGGTAGGCAAAAAGACTAGAGTACCAGAACTGAAGGATGGGCTGTAGCGTATGCTTGTTGATAACCTGTAATTGAGGAGGGGATGGACGGCGACACTCCACGGACTTCTCCCCCCCCACACGCAAGTACTGTTATTGGGAATGAAGCACTCTGCTAAGTTGGGGAGGCAGATAGTTGGGGGTCCGTCATGCAGGGAAGCAGGGAGAGGGGTGGTGGAGGGGGGTTGTACTTCATTTTGGTTTTGTTATGGTTTTTATTGTTTTTTGTGGTCCAGCCAAATTGTGATGAATATGCAAGTTCGGATATGCTGTATGTGGTCCTTCCCAAAGCGAATACTGAATCTGATGGGTGTCCTACAAGAGGGACCATGGCATACTGTCGGCACTCATGCACGCCCACCTAGATATCAGGATAACCAAACGTTTGTTAACTGCAGTTTGGTTTGGGCAGGGGGGGGAGGTGAAGAGGTGGGTGGGAGAGTGGGAAATACTGAGTTGGTATTTTTTGTTAGTAGGTATGGTTGTTATACGGGCACACAAGACACACTTCCAGTCTGTGACTAAAAAAAGTTTCTGGATGCATGAAGTAAATAATCCTGAGAGAAGGCAGATTGTGCATGGGAGAAAGGGATGACGCAGATACGAATTGAGTCCAATTCACGGAGACCTCCAGTGTCTCCGGTTAGCCCCCTAACGCTGCTTACATGGAATGTACGGGGACTGGGGGATAAAATAAAGAGAGGGCTGGTGCTACAGTACTTAAAGAAATGCGCACCTGCGGTGGCCCTGCTGCAGGAAACGCATTTGGTGGGCTCTGCCTGCAGGGCTATGGATCGCTGGGGGTTTCGAATGTTGGTGCACTCTGAGTTCTCCTCTAGTTCAAGGGGCGTGGGTATTTTAGTACGTAAACAGTTCCCACTAATAATACAACATACTCATAAGGATGACCAGGGTCGATTTGCGGCAATTACCTGTCAATGGGAAGGGAAACTGTTCAATATTGTGTCAGTATACATCCCCCCGGCCCTTCACACAATAGCTCTCCAAGCGCTTAGCGCATTTTTATTAGGCCTTCCAGCAGGTATGATACTGATTGGTGGGGAATTTAATGCTGTCATTGATGGGACCAGAGATAGGTATCCGCCCAGGCAAAACACGGCAGGCGCGGCACGTATGGGGGGCTTCGTGGATGCCCTTGGGCTGACGGATGCGGATACAGCCATCCAGAAGTGCAGCAATACACTTTTCAGTCGGGGGTACATAATAGCCTCTCACGCATCGATTACTTTTTTACAGCCGCAGACCATCTTGTGAATGTGGTGTGAGAAAGTGCCATCTTTCTAGCATGGTATGCCCCCACTTTTTGCTGAATTGCTGAATGTACTTTGACTGAGTGTGCCCTGGACTCCTGCCAATCAGGTGCCCAGGTCCTATGTTCCTTCCCTAAAACAAACCAACCCCAAATTGGCAAGCCCTGGCCACATGTCAGCCCCTGGTAAATGGTACCCTAGGTACCCAGGGCCTTGAGACCAGGGAAGGCCTCTAAGGGCTGCAGCACTCCTTGTGCCACCCTTAGAGGCCCTGTACCCTTACACACACACACTGCCTTTGCAGGCTGAGTGTCTGGGTGCAAGACGAAAACAAAGTCGACATGACACACATCCCTGTGTGCCATGCCCATCACCTACACTGCCATGGCATACATCAGCAACCCCTCTAGCTGGGTGCCTTATGCCAATGGTGAGGGAACAGGAGCAGGAGCCCTGTGCCCCTACAGTGCCCAGGTCCATTCCTGAGCACTGTAAGTGCAGTGCTGCCATTTAAGAGTACATGGTGCTGAGAGCTCGTCAAACACGAGCTCCACAGCACCATAATGGTAACACTAAAGACTGAGAAGTTTGGTATCAAACTTCTCAGCACATTAAACCCACACTGATACCAGTGTGGGATTTAATGTACCCAGCACCCCAGAGGGCATCTTAGAGGTGCCCCCTTAAACCTAACCTACAATCCACGTCTGCTCTGAGGCGGCCTAGGCTGCCACCCAGCAGACATTTTGCTGGACCCCTGGGTAGGAGAGCCCCTGCTCTCCTGGGCCTGCAACAATGCACATCCTGGGCGAGGTGCTAAATCTCCTCCCCCAGGATGGGCAGGGGGAAGCTTCAAAGGCATGCCGCCTCTGTGAGCTTCCCCAGGCCACTGCAATCCCCCACTCTGGCGGGAAGCTTTGTCCGGAAACCCCAAATAAGGACAGGGGATGTGCCAGCCTGCCAACCCCACCCCTCAGGTGGGGGAGGCGAGGTGAAGCACATCTCCGGGCTCTCGCCATCTTGAAGATGGGGAGCCCTACCCCATCAGGACTAGGCTACTGCCCCCCTCCCACAGGAGAGAGGCAGGATAGGGGGTGTACCCACCCCAGGACAGGGACCCATTGGTCCCTGCCCTTCACCTACCTGTAACGCCCCTAAATCTAGTATTTGGGGGCACCCTGAACCATCCTTCCCCAGATTCCAGATTCAAAACTACAAAGAAGAGCAAGAAGAAAGAAGACCTGCCCTGCAGCTGCTAAAAAGAGGAAGACACCAACTGCTTTGGCCCCAGCCCTACCGGCCTGTTGACCCTCGAACCTGCTCCTGCTCCAACCCGGCATCTCTTGTGGCCAGCAACCTCACCAACCCCGGAGGACCTGACTACCTTTTGGCTCTAATCCCCTGGGACTCCCATGAGTAGAGGCTCTACTCAAAACCTACCTCTAATCCCTGGCAGCAGCCCGGAACCGCGAACCCAGCACACTCTGCACCAGCCAAGCCTGGCCAGTGCCGGAGTGAACCAAGACCCCAGGGACGACCCCACGGCGACTGTGACCCCGAGTCCGGCACTCAAGGACCTCCCTCGACACTCCTGAAGAAGCCTGCAGCCTCAGAACAAGGTGCCCCCCCTACCGCGATCACCAGAGGGTAAGATTTCCTGACACCAAAAGGCACCCCTGCACGCGGCGCCCCGCGGCCCCCTGTGCCTAGTCCCGGGGTACCTACCTATCCTCCAACTACCCAACTTACCTCTCGAAGTGGTGGTGGCACCTGAAGAGTCCTCGTCCCCGAGCTTGCAGTCTTTTTCTAAACCGGAGATTTCCTATTGAAATCAATTGAGCGCCCGAAGGCTCAAAAGCACCCTGCACCCAGCCACCTGAGTGGCCCTGGCAGTGAAAACTCTACACCTACCTACTTCCCCACTTGCCCTGAGTAAGTGACCAGGAGCCCAGCTCCCACAGCCGCGTGGCTTGCCAGTCAGCAGCCACCAACCAAGGCCCCCCTATCCCTCATAGGATAACATTGGGCCTAACTCTCTCTGCACCCGGCCGCCCTAGAGTCGCTGAGGGTGAACCAACTGTACCTACCTGACCCTGGGGGACCCCTGAGTCTATGCCCAGAACCTCAACTCTGCCAGTCGATTACTTACCCTTAAACCGATAACTCTATTTTCCTCATAGGGTAACAATGACTGGCTTTTTCCTGAAATTTCTTCTAAGTGTGGACTTTTCAAATCTTAAAATATTCACCAAAAATCAGCCGAGTAATGAAAACGAAATTACTCACCTGCTCTTAGGTGAGCTCCCAGTGCTGGATCTTGGTGCCCAGCACAGACTCTGAAAAATACTTTCAACTGTACTTACCCGTAACCCAATTTTCTACCATAGGAAATCATTGACTGTTTTTCTGTGAAATTTCTTCGAAGTGTCGATTTCTGCAATCTTTAAATATTCTTCAAAAATCGTATAGTATCTGAAAACGTAATTACTTACCTGTTTTGGATAAAGGTCCCAGTACTGAGTCTAGGCACCCAGTACTGGATTACAAAAGTAACGAGAACATACTATACCTGCAACGTGAATTTACTGCCATAGGGAATCATTGACTGTTTTCTTTGAAATATTTTCTAAGTGTCAACTTTTAAAATAGCTAAATATTGTTTAAAAATCATTACAGTAATTAAGTCGACTTTCATCACTTGATTCTGAGTACTGACCCAGGACTGAATCTAGGATCCAGTCCTGGAATTCCAAAAGTAATCTAAAAAGTAATCTGTTGCAAATAACTTGAATTTTCCATTGAGCTCAATGCATTGTTGTGTTTAAAATAGAGTTGCCTATTGCAACCACTTGTAACTGTTTACAAAAGTCAATTGCATATTGCAAAAGTATTTATATGAAACATCTCATTCTGAGAATGTATATTTTAAATCCAAGTGTTGGTTCTAAAATAAAACAAGCATATATTTTTTTATATATAAACCATTGGCCTAGAGTTCAGTTATTGAGTGTGTGAGACCATTTGCTGACTGAGTGTGTACAACAAATGCTTTACACTGTCCTCTGATACTGCCTTACTGCTCGACCAAGCTACCACTTTAGAGAGTAAGGTTATATCAAACTTTAACCTATGTCAAACCCTGGGGGACTTGTGGACTCTGTACACCCTGTACCTATTAAGGAACAGAATATACAGAGCCACTTTCTCACATTGGTGGATCAGCGGTGGGATACAAACTTGCATTTGTTGGACTACTTGGTTACCATCTGATCACAAGACAGAACTCTTAAAAATTGCATTTAGAATTCTGATTGGTCTTTTCCAAAATTACTAAAAGTCTTGCTAGGGCTTGCTTAAGTCCCATTAGAATTTTAGAAAAATAAAAGTCACTATAGTCAGGGTAGAGGATTAGAACTGTCAGGTTAGAATGACTCAAACAAACCCAGCTGTTAGTGACAATAATAACATGGACCTGGTGGAGGAGCTCGACCTCACACCTTACTTACACTTGTCTTTCAAGGAATTGAGGTCCTTATGCAAACTTAAAAATTTACCAATGGGCCTGCATCCAACCAAACTAGGGCTCCAGGAGCTCTTGGCTGAGTATGCTAAGGACCACCCATCTGAACATGGTGATGGCCAGTCAGATGAGGAAGGGGAAGCAGAGGAGGTTGACAATGACCCCCCCATACTATCCCCTAGGGAGGAGAGGGCACCCATACCCTTCAATCCAAGGATTAGCATCGGGGCACCTAGAGATTACACAGGTGTCTCTGGTACCAGAGAGAACACTGGGGGACCCACCAGTGAAGAGGACAGCCTTATGAGGCTGGCCAGAAGACTAGAGCTACAGTCCAGGCTCCTGGCTCTAGAAAAAGAAAGGAGAGAGATGGGTTTAGCACCCGTCAATGGTGGCAGCAATAATAAAAATAAGGATAGGGAGGAAACTTCTGACCTTAAAATCCCCAAAAGGATTGTCCCTAAGTTTGAGGAAGGTGATGATATCACCAAATGGTTCACAGCCTTTGAGAGGGCTTGTGATATCAGAAAAGTAAGGAAACCTCTCTGGGGGGCCCTCCTGTGGGAACTGTTCTCTGGTAACTGCAGAGACAGGCTTCTGACCCTTTCTGAGCCAGAAGCAGGATCCTATGACCTCATGAAGAAAGCTCTGATTGAGGGATTTGGATTCACCACTGAGGAGTATGGAAGTAGATTCAGGGGGGCTCACAAAACCCAGACCCAGTCCTGGATTGATTTTGTAGACTTCTCAGTGAAGACACTGGATGGTTGGTTAGCTGGACATGGTGTGCAGGATTTTACTGGATTGTATAATGTATTCATGAAGGAACATATATTGAGTAACTGCACAAATGAAAAGTTGCATCAGCATTTGGTAGACCTAGGTCTAATTTCTCCCCAAGAATTGGGAATGAAGGCAGACCACTGGGTCAAGACTAGGGTGACAAGGACAGCCACTCGGGGTGACCAAAAGAAAGTGGTCACAAAACCTCCCCAGGGGAAAGGTGGTGAGAATCCCCAAGATAAAAAGTCTGAGTCTTCCAAATGGCCCCAAAAACCTGTTCAGGCGGGTGGGACCCAAACTACGCCCTATGTGCCCCAACCATATACGGGGAAGAACTTTGATCCCTTAAAGGCCTGGTGTAATAACTGTAAGAAGTCAGGACACCTAACTGTAGCTTGCCCCCAAAACAAAGCCCTTAAGGCACCCAGTACAGCTACTCCTGGGGCAGCAAGCATACAAATGGGATCAGAGGTGTACCCTGAGCAAATCTGGGAACACACTGAAGCAAGTCTAGTCTCCTTGGGAGAAGTGGAGTTTGCCACTGTAGCTGTGTGCCCCCCCAACTTAAAGAAATACTTACAGTACCCCTGGGTGAATGGAACTAGGGTAGAAGCTCTGAGGGATACAGGTGCCAGTGTCACTATGGTGAAAGACACACTGGTTTCCCCTGAGCAATACTTGATTGGGAAGTCTTACCCAGTCACCAACGCTGACAGTGTCACCACTAGTCATCCCATGGCCATGGTCACATTAGGCTGGGCAGGGGTTACTGGCCTGAAACAGGTAGTGGTCTCTCCAAAGTTGCCAGCTGCCTGTCTGCTTGGAAATGATCTGGAAACCTCAGCCTGGGCTGAGGTTGAGCTAAAGGCCCATGCAGCCATGCTGGGAATCCCTGAATTGGTGTGTGTGCAAACCAGAGCACAGAGCAGGAGGAAGGGTGCAAAAGTAGGTCTGGAGTCTGGAGTCTGAAATAATGGCCCAGCCAACCAAGAGAAAAGGAAAGAAGACTGGGGAACCAGCTTCTACACAGCAAAACATTCAGGACCCCTCTCCCCAGGGAGAGGATTTGGATACCCCTGCGGGAACTGAGTCCATGGAGCTTGACCCTTACCAGGTTGAACACTTGGGCCCAGGGGGACCCTCTAGGGAAGAGCTGTGCCAGGGTCAACGAGACTGTCCCACTCTTGAAAGCCTGAGGCAGCAAGCATTTCAGAAGCAAGGGGAGATGTCAGTGGTACCCACAGAGCTTATTGGGAAGAGGGATTACTGTATGCTGAGGCAAGAAACCCCACTCCTGGAGCCACCAGGAGGGTGGTGGTGCCACAGCAGTACAGGAAGTTCCTCCTAACTTTGACTCATGACATCCCCCTAGCTGGACATCTGGGGCAATCCAAAACTTGGGAAAGGCTAATGAGTCACTTTTACTGGCCCCAGATGCACCAAAAGGTGAAGGAGTTTGTCAGCTCCTGTGTTACCTGTCAAGCCAGTGGCAAGACAGGTGGCCACCCAAAGGCCCCCCTCATCCCACTACCGGTGGTAGGGGTCGCCTTTGAAAGGGTAGGAGTGGACATTGTGGGTCCACTTGAACCTCCCACAGCCTCAGGGAACACATTTATTCTAGTGGTAGTGGATCATGCCACTAGGTACCCTGAAGCAATTCCACTTAGGACTACTACAGCTCCTGCAGTAGCCAAGGCCCTCCTGGGTGTCTTCACCAGAGTGGGGTTTCCTAAGGAGGTGGTTTCAGACAGAGGTTCCAACTTCATGTCGGCTTACCTAACACATATGTGGAAGGAGTGTGGAGTGCAGTATAAGTTTACTACACCCTACCACCCACAAACCAATGGCCTTGTTGAGAGATTCAACAGGACATTGAAAGGTATGATCATGGGTCTCCCTGAAAAACTCAAAAGGAGGTGGGATGTCCTGTTACCATGCCTGCTTTTTGCTTACAGGGAGGTGCCACAAAAGGGAGTAGGTTTCTCACCCTTTGAAATTCTGTTTGGTCATCCTGTAAGGGGACCACTTTGTCTTGTAAAAGAGGGCTGGGAGAGGCCTCTTCAAGAGCCCAAACAAGACATAGTGGACTATGTGCTTGGCCTAAGGTCCAGAATGGCTGAGTACATGGAAAAAGCATCCAAGAACCTTGAGGCCTGCCAGGAGCTCCAGAAGCACTGGTATGACCAAAAAGCTGCACTGGTTGAATTTCAACCTGGGCAACAGGTGTGGGTTTTGGAGCCAGTGGCACCAAGGGCTCTCCAAGATAAATGGAGAGGCCCTTACCTATCCTAGAAAGAAAGAGTGAGGTCACCTATCTAGTTGACCTGGGCACTAGCAGGACACCCAAGAGGGTCATCCATGTGAACCGCCTCAAGCTCTACAATGACAGGGCAGACATCACCATGCTGATGGTGACTGATGAGGAGCAGGAAGCAGAGAGTGAACCTCTCCCTGACCTCCTCTCCTACAGCCCAAAAGATGGATCAGTAGATGGTGTGATCTTCTCAGACACCCTCTCTGCCCAACAGCAGACTGACTGCAAGCAGGTCTTGCAGCAGTATGCTAGCCTCTTTTCCCTGACCCCTGGTCTGACAAACTGGTGTACCCATGATGTGGACACTGGTGACAGTGCACCTGTCAAAAACAAAATCTATCGACAGTCAGACCAAGTCAAGGAGAGCATCAAAGCTGAGGTCAGCAAGATGCTGAAGTTAGGGGTCATTGAACCCTCTGAGAGCCCCTGGGCCAGCCCAGTGGTTCTGGTCCCCAAACCTCATCAACAAGGTGAAAAGAGAGAGATGAGGTTCTGTGTGGAATATAGAGGGCTCAACTCTGTCACCAAGACAGATGCTCACCCTATCCCAAGAGCAGATGAGCTGATAGATAAATTAGGGGCTGCCCAATTCCTCAGTACCTTTGACTTAACTGCAGGGTACTGGCAGATTGGCATGGCCCCAGGAGCAAAAGAAAAGACAGCATTCTCCACCCCTGATGGGCATTATCAGTTTACTGTGATGCCCTTTGGGTTAAAGAATGCCCCTGCCACTTTCCAGAGGCTGGTGAACCATGTCCTGGCTGGGCAGGAGTCCTTTAGTGCAGCTTATCTTGATGATATTGCTGTCTTTCGCTCCACCTGGCAGGATCACCTGATCCACCTTGGAAAAGTTTTAGAGGCTTTGCACAATGCAGGTCTCACTATCAATGCATCCAAATGCCAGATAGGGCAGGGCACTGTGGTGTACTTGGGCCACCTTGTAGGTGGAGGACAGGTACAGCCCTTGCAACCCAAGATCCAGGCCATCATGGACTGGATAGCTCCAACAACCCAGACCCAAGTCAGGGCATTCCTTGGCTTGACTGGATACTGCAGGAGGTTTGTGAAGGGGTATGGGTCCATTGTGACCCCCCCTCACAGAACTCACCTCCAAGAAGATGCCCAAGAAGGTGAACTGGACAGTTAGTTGCCAAAAGGCTTTTGACACCCTAAAAGAAGCAATGTGCTGAGCACCAATTCTAAAAGTTCCAGATTATGCCAAGCAGTTCATAGTGCAGACTGATGCCTCTGAGCTAGGGATAGGAGCGGTCCTATCCCAGACCAATGATGAAGGCCAAGACCAACCTGTTGCTTTTATAAGCAGGAGGCTACTCCCCAGAGAGCAGCGTTGGAGTGCCATTGAGAGGGAGGCCTTTGCTGTGGTTTGGTCCCTGAAGAAGTTGAGGCCATACCTGTTTGGTACTCACTTCCTGGTTCACACTGACCACAGACCTCTCAGATGGCTAATGCAGACGAAAGGGGAAAATCCCAAACTACTAAGGTGGTCCATCTCCCAACAGGGAATGGACTTTGAGGTGGAACACAGACCAGGGACTGCCCATGCCAATGCAGATGGGCTTTCCAGGTTCTTCCACTTAGACAATGAAGACTCCATAGGGCAAGGTTAGTCTTATCACCTTTCGTTTGGGGGGGGGGGGGGTTGTGTGAGAAAGTGCCTTCTTTCTTGCATGGTATGCCCCCACTTTTTGCTGAATTGCTGAATGTACTTTGACTGAGTGTGCCCTGGACTCCTGCCAATCAGGTGCCCAGGGCCTATGTTCCTTCCCTAAAACAAACCAAACCCAGATTGGCAAGCCCTGGCCATATGTCAGCCCCTGGTAAATGGTACCCTAGGTACCCAGGGCCTTGTGACCAGGGAAGGCCCCTAAGGGCTGCAGCACTCCTTGTGCCACCCTTAGAGGCCCTGTACCCTTACACACACACACTGCCTTTGCAGGCTGAGTGTTTGGGTGCAAGACAAAAACAAAGTCGACATGACACACATCCCTGTGTGCCATGCCCATCACCTACACTGCCATGGCATACATCAGCCACCCCTCTAGCTGGGTGCCTTATGCCAATGGTGTGGGCACAGGAGCAGGAGCCCTGTGCCACTACAGTGCCCAGGTCCATTCCTCAGCACTGTAAGTGCAGTGCTGCCATTTAAGAGTACATGGTGCTGAGAGCTCGTCAAACACGAGCTCCACAGCACCATAATGGTAACACTAAAGACTGAGAAGTTTGGTATCAAACTTCTCAGCACATTAAACCCACATTGATGCCAGTGTGGGATTTAATCTACCCAGCACCCCAGAGGGCATCTTAGCGGTGCCCCCTTAAACCTAACCTACAATCCACGTCTGCTCTGAGGCGGCCTAGGCTGCCACCCAGCAGACATGTTGCTGGACCCCTGGGTAGGAGAGCCCCTGCTCTCCTGGGCCTGCAACAATGCACATCCTGGGCGAGGTGCTAAATCTCCTCCCCCAGGATGGGCAGGGGGAAGCTTCAAAGGCATGCCGCCTCTGTGAGCTTCCCCAGGCCACTGCAATCCCCCACTCTGGCGGGAAGCTTTGGCCGGAAACCCCAAATAAGGACAGGGGATGTGCCAGCCTGCCAACCCCACCCCTCAGGTGGGGGAGGCGAGGTGAAGCACATCTCCGGGCTCTCGCCATCTTGAAGATGGGGAGCCCTACCCCATCAGGACTAGGCTACTGCCCCCCTCCCACAGGAGAGAGGCAGGATAGGGGGTGTACCCACCCCAGGACAGGGACCCATTGGTCCCTGCCCTTCACCTACCTGTAACGCCCCTAAATCTAGTATTTGGGGGCACCCTGAACCTTCCTTCCCCAGATTCCAGATTCAAAACTACAAAGAAGAGCAAGAAGAAAGAAGACCTGCCCTGCAGCTGCTAAAAAGAGGAAGATACCAACTGCTTTGGCCCCAGCCCTACCGGCCTGTTGACCCTCGAACCTGCTCCTGCTCCAACCCGGCATCTCTTGTGGCCAGCAACCTCACCAACCCCGGAGGACCTGACTACCTTTTGGCTCTAAGCCCCTGGGACTCCCATGAGTAGAGGCTCTACTCAAAACCTACCTCTAATCCCTGGCAGCAGCCCGGAACCGCAAACCCAGCACACTCTGCACCAGCCAAGCCTGGCCAGTGCCGGAGTGAACAAAGACCCCAGGGACGACCCCACGGCGACTGTGACCCCGAGTCCGGCACCCAAGGACCTCCCTCGACACTCCTGAAGAAGCCTGCAGCCTCAGAACAAGGTGCCCCCCTACCGCGATCACCAGAGGGTAAGATTTCCTGACACCAAAAGGCACCCCTGCACGCGGCGCCCCGCGCCCCCCTGTGCCTAGTCCCGGGGCACCTACCTATCCTCCAACTACCCAACTTACCTCTCGAAGTGGTGGTGGCACCTGAAGAGTCCTCGTCCCCGAGCTTGCAGTCTTTTTCTAAACCGGAGATTTCCCATTGAAATCAATTGAGCGCCCGAAGGCTCAAAAGCACCCTGCACCCAGCCGCCTGAGTGGCCCTGGCAGTGAAAACTCTACACCTACCTACTTCCCCACTTGCCCTGAGTAAGTGACCAGGAGCCCAGCTCCCACAGCCGCGTGGCTTGCCAGTCAGCAGCCACCAACCAAGGCCCCCCTATCCCTCATAGGATAACATTGGGCCTAACTCTCTCTGCACCCGGCCGCCCTAGAGTCGCTGAGGGTGAACCAACTGTACCTACCTGACCCTGGGGGACCCCCGAGTCTATGCCCAGAACCTCAACTCTGCCAGTCGAGTACTTACCCTTAAACCGATAACTCTATTTTCCTCATAGCGTAACAATGACTGGCTTTTTCCTGAAATTTCTTCGAAGTGTGGACTTTTCAAATCTTAAAATATTCACCAAAAATCAGCCGAGTAATGAAAACGAAATTACTCACTTGCTCTTAGGTGAGCTCCCAGTGCTGGATCTTGGTGCCCAGCACTGACTCTGAAAAATACTTTCAACTGTACTTACCCGTAACCCAATTTACTTCCATAGGAAATCATTGACTGTTTTTCTGTGAAATTTCTTCGAAGTGTCGATTTCTGCAATCTTTAAATATTCTTCAAAAATCGTATAGTATCTGAAAAGTAATTACTTACCTGTTTTGGATAAAGGTCCCAGTACTGAGTCTAGGCACCCAGTACTGGATTACAAAAGTAACGAGAACATGCTGTACCTGCAACTTGAATTTTCTTCCATAGGGAATCATTGACTGTTTTCTTTGAAATATTTTCTAAGTGTCAACTTTTAAAATAGCTAAATATTGTTTAAAAATAATTACAGTAATTAAGTCGACTTTCATCACTTGATTCTGAGTACTGACCCAGGACTGAATCTAGGATCTAGTCCTGGAATTCCAAAAGTAATCTAAAAAGTAATCTGTTGCAAATAACTTGAATTTTCCATTGAGCTCAATGCATTGTTGTGTTTAAAATAGAGTTGCCTATTGCAACCACTTGTAACTGTTTACAAAAGTCAATTGCATATTGCAAAAGTATTTATATGAAACATCTCATTCTGAGAAAGTATATTTTAAATCCAAGTGTTGGTTCTAAAATAAAACAAGCATATATATTTTTATATATAAACCATTGGCCTAGAGTTCAGTTATTGAGTGTGTGAGACCATTTGCTGACTGAATGTGTACAACAAAGGCTTTACACTGTCCTCTGATACTGCCTTACTGCTCGACCAAGCTACCACTTTAGAGAGTAACGTTATATCTAACTTTAACCTCTGTCAAACCCTGGGGGACTTGTGGACTCTGTACACCCTGTACCTATTAAGGAACAGTATATACAGAGCCACTTTCTCACATTGGTGGATCAGCGGTGGGATACAAACTTGCATTTGTTGGACTACTTGGTTACCATCTGATCACACGACAGAACTCTTAAAAATTGCATTTAGAATTCTGATTGGTCTTTTCCAAAATTACTAAAAGTCTTGCTAGGGCCTTGCTTAAGTCCTATTAGAATTTTAGAAAAATAAAAGTCACTATAGTCAGGGTAGAGAATTAGAACTGTCAGGTTAGAATGACTCAAACAAACCCAGCTGTCAGTGACAATAATAACATGGACCTGGTGGAGGAGCTCGACCTCACACCTTACTTACACTTGTCTTTCAAGGAATTGAGGTCCTTATGCAAACGTAAAAATTTACCAATGGGCCTGCATCCAACCAAACTAGGGCTCCAGGAGCTCTTGGCTGAGTATGCTAAGGACCACCCATCTGAACATGGTGATGGCCAGTCAGATGAGGAAGGGGAAGCAGAGGAGGTTGACAATGACCCCCCATACTATCCCCTAGGGAGGAGAGGGCACCCATACCCTTCAATCCAAGGATTAGCATCGGGGCACCTAGAGATTACACAGGTGTCTCTGGTACCAGAGAGAACACTGGGGGACCCACCAGTGAAGAGGACAGCCTTATGAGGCTGGCCAGAAGACTAGAGCTAGAGTCCAGGCTCCTGGCTATAGAAAAAGAAAGGAGAGAGATGGGTTTAGCACCCGTCAATGGTGGCAGCAATAATAAAAATAAGGATAGGGAGGAAACTTCTGACCTTAAAATCCCCAAAGGGATTGTCCCTAAGTTTGAGGAAGGTGATGATATCACCAAATGGTTCACAGCCTTTGAGAGGGCTTGTGATATCAGAAAAGTAAGGAAACCTCTCTGGGGGGCCCTCCTGTGGGAACTGTTCTCTGGTAACTGCAGAGACAGGCTTCTGACCCTTTCTGGGCCAGAAGCAGGATCCTATGACCTCATGAAGAAAGCTCTGATTGAGGGATTTGGATTCACCACTGAGGAGTATGGAAGTAGATTCAGGGGAGCTCACAAAACCCAGACCCAGTCCTGGATTGATTTTGTAGACTTCTCAGTGAAGACACTGGATGGTTGGTTAGCTGGACATGGTGTGCAGGATTTTACTGGATTGTATAATGTATTCATGAAGGAACATTTATTGAGTAACTGCACAAATGAAAAGTTGCATCAGCATTTGGTAGACCTAGGTCTAATTTCTCCCCAAGAATTGGGAATGAAGGCAGACCACTGGGTCAAGACTAGGGTGACAAGGACAGCCACTCGGGGTGACCAAAAGAAAGTGGTCACAAAACCTCCCCAGGGGAAAGGTGGTGAGAATCCCCAAGATAAAAAGTCTGAGTCTTCCAAATGGCCCCAAAAACCTGTTCAGGTGGGTGGGACCCAAACTACTCCCTATGTGCCCCAACCATATACGGGGAAGAACTTTGATCCCTTAAAGGCCTGGTGTAATAACTGTAAGAAGTCAGGACACCTAACTGTAGCTTGCCCCCAAAACAAAGCCCTTAAGGCACCCAGTACAGCTACTCCTGGGGCAGCAAGCATACAAATGGGATCAGAGGTGTACCCTGAGCAAATCTGGGAACACACTGAAGCAAGTCTAGTCTCCTTGGGAGAAGTGGAGTTTGACACTGTAGCTGTGTGGCCCCCCAACTTAAAGAAATACTTACAGTACCCCTGGGTGAATGGAACTAGGGTAGAAGCTCTGAGGGATACAGGTGCCAGTGTCACTATGATGAAAGACACACTGGTTTCCCCTGAGCAATACTTGATTGGGAAGTCTTACCCAGTCACCAACGCTGACAGTGTGACCACTCGTCATCCCATGGCCATGGTCACATTAGGCTGGGGAGGGGTTACTGGCCTGAAACAGGTAGTGGTCTCTCCAAAGTTGCCAGCTGCCTGTCTGCTTGGAAATGATCTGGAAACCTCAGCCTGGGCTGAGGTTCAGCTAAAGGCCCATGCAGCCATGCTGGGAATCCCTGAATTGGTGTGTGTGCAAATCAGAGCACAGAGCAGGAGGAAGGGTGCAAAAGTAGGTCTGGAGCCTGAAATAATGGCCCAGCCAACCAAGAGAAAAGGAAAGAAGACTGGGGAACCAGCTTCTACACCGCAAAACATTCAGGACCCCTCTCCCCAGGGAGAGGATTTGGATACCCCTGCGGGAACTGAGTCCATGGAGCTTGACCCTTACCAGGTTGAACTCTTGGGCCCAATGGGACCCTCTAGGGAAGAGCTGTGCCAGGGTCAGCGAGACTGTCCCACTCTTGAAAGTCTGAGGCAGCAAGCATTTCAGAAGCAAGGGGAGATGTCAGTGGTACCCACAGAGCTTATTGGGAAGAGGGATTACTGTATGCTGAGGCAAGAAACCCCACTCCTGGAGCCACCAGGAGGGTGGTGGTGCCAGAGCAGTACAGGGAGTTCCTCCTAACTTTGGCTCATGACATCCCCCTAGCTGGACATCTGGGGCAATCCAAAACTTGGGAAAGGCTAATGAGTCACTTTTACTGGCCCCAGATGCACCAAAAGGTGAAGGAGTTTGTCAGCTCCTGTGTTACCTGTCAAGCCAGTGGCAAGACAGGTGGCCACCCAAAGGCCCCCTCATCCCACTACCGGTGGTAGGGGTCGCCTTTGAAAGGGTAGGAGTGGACATTGTGGGTCCACTTGAACCTCCCACAGCCTCAGGGAACACATTTATTCTAGTGGTAGTGGATCATGCCACTAGGTACCCTGAAGCAATTCCACTTGGGACTACTACAGCTCCTGCAGTAGCCAAGGCCCTCCTGGGTGTCTTCACCAGAGTGGGGTTTCCTAAGGAGGTGGTTTCAGACAGAGGTTCCAACTTCATGTCGGCTTACCTAACACATGTGTGGAAGGAGTGTGGAGTGCAGTATAAGTTTACTACACCCTACCACCCACAAACCAATGGCCTTGTTGAGAGATTTAACGGGACATTGAAAGGTATGATCATGGGTCTCCCTGAAAAACTCAAAAGGAGGTGGGATGTCCTGTTACCATGCCTGCTTTTCGCTTACAGGGAGGTGCCACAGAAGGGAGTAGGTTTCTCACCCTTTGAACTTCTGTTTGGTCATCCTGTAAGGGGACCACTTTGTCTTGTAAAAGAGGGCTGGGAGAGGCCTCTTCAAGAGCCCAAACAAGACATAGTGGACTATGGGCTTGGCCTAAGGTCCAGAATGGCTGAGTACATGGAAAAAGCATCCAAGAACCTTGAGGCCTGCCAGGAGCTCCAGAAGCACTGGTATGACCAAAAAGCTGCACTGGTTGAATTTCAACCTGGGCAACAGGTGTGGGTTTTGGAGCCAGTGGCACCAAGGGCTCTCCAAGATAAATGGAGTGGCCCTTACCCTATCCTAGAAAGAAAGAGTGAGGTCACCTATCTAGTTGACCTGGGCACTAGCAGGACACCCAAGAGGGTCATCCATGTGAACCGCCTCAAGCTCTACAATGACAGGGCTGACATCACCATGCTGATGGTGACTGATGAGGAGCAGGAAGCAGAGAGTGAACCTCTCCCTGACCTCTTCTCCTACAGCCCAAAAGATGGATCAGTAGATGGTGTGATCTTCTCAGACACCCTCTCTGCCCAACAGCAGACTGACTGCAAGCAGGTCTTGCAGCAGTATGCTAGCCTCTTTTCCCTGACCCCTGGTCTGACAAACTGGTGTACCCATGATGTGGACACTGGTGACAGTGCACCTGTCAAAAACAAAATCTATCGACAGTCAGACCAAGTCAAGGAGAGCATCAAAGCTGAGGTCAGCAAGATGCTGAAGTTAGGGGTCATTGAACCCTCTGAGAGCCCCTGGGCCAGCCCATTGGTTCTGGTCCCCAAACCTCATCAACAAGGAGAAAAGAGAGAGATGAGGTTCTGTGTGGAATATAGAGGGCTCAACTCTGTCACCAAGACAGATGCTCACCCTATCCCAAGAGCAGATGAGCTGATAGATAAATTAGGGGCTGCCCAATTCCTCAGTACCTTTGACTTAACTGCAGGGTACTGGCAGATTGGCATGGCCCCAGGAGCAAAAGAAAAGACAGCATTCTCCACCCCTGATGGGCATTATCAGTTTACTGTGATGCCCTTTGGGTTAAAGAATGCCCCTGCCACTTTCCAGAGGCTGGTGAACCATGTCCTGGCTGGGCTGGAGTCCTTTAGTGCAGCTTATCTTGATGATATTGCTGTCTTTAGCTCCACCTGGCAGGATCACCTGATCCACCTTGGAAAGGTTTTAGAGGCTTTGCACAATGCAGGTCTCACTATCAAGGCATCCAAATGCCAGATAGGGCAGGGCATTGTGGTGCACTTGGGCCACCTTGTAGGTGGACAGGTACAGCCCTTACAACCCAAGATCCAGGCCATCATGGACTGGATAGCTCCAACAACCCAGACCCAAGTCAGGGCATTCCTTGGCTTGACTGGATACTACAGGAGGTTTGTGAATGGGTATGGGTCCATTGTGACCCCCCCTCACAGAACTCACCTCCAAGAAGATGCCCAAGAAGGTGAACTGGACAGTTAGTTGCCAAAAGGCTTTTGACACCCTAAAAGAAGCAATGTGCTGAGCACCAATTCTAAAAGTTCCAGATTATGCCAAGCAGTTCATAGTGCAGACTGATGCCTCTGAGCTAGGGATAGGAGCGGTCCTATCCCAGACCAATGATGAAGGCCAAGACCAACCTGTTGCTTTTATAAGCAGGAGGCTACTCCCCAGAGAGCAGCGTTGGAGTGCCATTGAGAGGGAGGCCTTTGCTGTGGTTTGGTCCCTGAAGAAGTTGAGGCCATACCTGTTTGGTACTCACTTCCTGGTTCACACTGACCACAGACCTCTCAGATGGCTAATGCAGATGAAAGGGGAAAATCCCAAACTACTAAGGTGGTCCATCTCCCTACAGGGAATGGACTTTGAGGTGGAACACAGACCAGTGACTGCCCATGCCAATGCAGATGGGCTTTCCAGGTTCTTCCACTTAGACAATGAAGACTCCATAGGGCAAGGTTAGTCTCATCACCTTTCGTTGGGGGGGGGGGGGTTGTGTGAGAAAGTGCCTTCTTTCTTGCATGGTATGCCCCCACTTTTTGCTGAATTGCTGAATGTACTTTGACTGAGTGTGCCCTGAACTCCTGCCAATCAGGTGCCCAGGGCCTATGTTCCTTCCCTAAAACAAACCAAACCCAGATTGGCAAGCCCTGGCCACATGTCAGCCCCTGGTAAATGGTACCCTAGGTACCCAGGGCCTTGTGACCAGGGAAGGCCTCTAAGGGCTGCAGCACTCCTTGTGCCACCCTTAGAGGCCCTGTTCCCTTACACACACACACTACCTTTGCAGGCTGAGTGTTTGGGTGCAAGACAAAAACAAAGTCGACATGACACACATCCCTGTGTGCCATGCCCATCACCTACACTGCCATAGCATACATCAGCCACCCCTCTAGCTGGGTGCCTTATGCCAATGGTGAGGGCACAGGAGCAGGAGCCCTGTGCCCCTACAGTGCCCAGGTCCATTCCTCAGCACTGTAAGTGCAGTGCTGCCATTTAAGAGTACATGGTGCTGAGAGCTCGTCAAACACGAGCTCCACAGCACCATAATGGTAACACTAAAGACTGAGAAGTTTGGTATCAAACTTCTCAGCACATTAAACCCACACTGATGCCAGTGTGGGATTTAATGTACCCAGCACCCCAGAGGGCATCTTAGAGGTGCCCCCTTAAACCTAACCTACAATCCACGTCTGCTCTGAGGCGGCCTAGGCTGCCACCCAGCAGACATGTTGCTGGACCCCTGGGTAGGAGAGCCCCTGCTCTCCTGGGCCTGCAACAATGCACATCCTGGGCGAGGTGCTAAATCTCCTCCCCCAGGATGGGCAGGGGGAAGCTTCAAAGGCATGCCGCCTCTGTGAGCTTCCCCAGGCCACTGCAATCCCCCACTCTGGCAGGAAGCTTTGGCCGGAAACCCCAAATAAGGACAGGGGATGTGCCAGCCTGCCAACCCCACCCCTCAGGTGGGGGAGGCGAGGTGAAGCACATCTCCGGGCTCTCGCCATCTTGAAGATGGGGAGCCCTACCCCATCAGGACTAGGCTACTGCCCCCCTCCCACAGGAGAGAGGCAGGATAGGGGGTGTACCCACCCCAGGACAGGGACCCATTGGTCCCTGCCCTTCACCTACCTGTAACGCCCCTAAATCTAGTATTTGGGGGCACCCTGAACCTTCCTTCCCCAGATTCCAGATTCAAAACTACAAAGAAGAGCAAGAACAAAGAAGACCTGCCCTGCAGCTGCTAAAAAGAGGAAGACACCAACTGCTTTGGCCCCAGCCCTACCAGCCTGTTGACCCTCGAACCTGCTCCTGCTCCAACACGGCATCTCTTGTGGCCAGCAACCTCACCAACCCCAGAGGACCTGACTACCTTTTGGCTCTAAGCCCCTGGGACTTCCATGAGTAGAGGCTCTACTCAAAACCTACCTCTAATCCCTGGCAGCAGCCCGGAACCGCGAACCCAGCACACTCTGCACCAGCCAAGCCTGGCCAGTGCCGGAGTGAACAAAGACCCCAGGGACGACCCCACGGCGACTGTGACCCCGAATCCGGCACCCAAGGACCTCCCTCGACACTCCTGAAGAAGCCTGCAGCCTCAGAACAAGGTGCCCCCCCTACGGCGATCACCAGAGGGTAAGATTTCCCGACACCAAAAGGCACCCCTGCACCCGGCGCCCCGCGGCCCCCTGTGCCTAGTCCCGGGGTACCTACCTATCCTCCAACTACCCAACTTACCTCTCGAAGTGGTGGTGGCACCTGAAGAGTCCTCGTCCCCGAGCTTGCAGTCTTTTTCTAAACCGGAGATTTCCCATTGAAATCAATTGAGCGCCCGAAGGCTCAAAAGCACCCTGCACCAAGCCGCCTGAGTGGCCCTGGCAGTGCAAACTCTACACCTACCTACTTCCCCACTTGCCCTGAGTAAGTGACCAGGAGCCCAGCTCCCACAGCCGCGTGTCTTGCCAGTCAGCAGCCACCAACCAAGGTCCCCCTATCCCTCATAGGATAACATTGGGCCTAACTCTCTCTGCACCCGGCCGCCCTAGAGTCGCTGAGGGTGAACCAACTGTACCTACCTGACCCTGGGGGACCCCTGAGTCTATGCCCAGAACCTCAACTCTGCCAGTCGAGTACTTATCCTTAAACCGATAACTCTATTTTCCTCATAGGGTAACAATGACTGGCTTTTTCCTGAAATTTCTTCGAAGTGTGGACTTTTCAAATCTTAAAATATTCACCAAAAATCAGCCGAGTAATGAAAACAAAATTACTCACCTGCTCTTAGGTGAGCTCCCAGTGCTGGATCTTGGTGCCCAGCACTGACTCTGAAAAATACTTTCAACTGTACTTACCCGTAACCCAATTTTCTTCCTCAGGAAATCATTGACTGTTTTTCTGTGAAATTTCTTCAAAGTGTCGATTTCTGCAATCTTTAAATATTCTTCAAAAATCGTATAGTATCTGAAAACGTAATTACTTACCTGTTTTGGATAAAGGTCCCAGTACTGAGTCGAGGTACCCAGTACTGGATTACAAAAGTAACGAGAACATGCTGTACCTGCAACTTGAATTTTCTTCCATAGGGAATCATTGACTGTTTTCTTTGAAATATTTTTTAAGTGTCAACTTTTAAAATAGCTAAATATTGTTTAAAAATAATTACAGTAATTAAGTCGACTTTCATCACTTGATTCTGAGTACTGACCCAGGACTGAATCTAGGATCTAGTCCTGGAATTCCAAAAGTAATCTAAAAAGTAATCTGTTGCAAATAACTTGAATTTTCCATTGAGCTCAATGCATTGTTGTGTTTAAAATAGAGTTGCCTATTGCAACCACTTGTAACTGTTTACAAAAGTCAATTGCATATTGCAAAAGTATTTATATGAAACATCTCATTCTGAGAAAGTATATTTTAAATCCAAGTGTTGGTTCTAAAATAAAACAAGCATATATATTTTTATATATAAACCATTGGCCTAGAGTTCAGTTATTGAGTGTGTGAGACCATTTGCTGACTGAATGTGTACAACAAAGGCTTTACACTGTCCTCTGATACTGCCTTACTGCTCGACCAAGCTACCACTTTAGAGAGTAACGTTATATCTAACTTTAACCTCTGTCAAACCCTGGGGGACTTGTGGACTCTGTACACCCTGTACCTATTAAGGAACAGTATATACAGAGCCACTTTCTCACATTGGTGGATCAGCGGTGGGATACAAACTTGCATTTGTTGGACTACTTGGTTACCATCTGATCACACGACAGAACTCTTAAAAATTGCATTTAGAATTCTGATTGGTCTTTTCCAAAATTACTAAAAGTCTTGCTAGGGCCTTGCTTAAGTCCTATTAGAATTTTAGAAAAATAAAAGTCACTATAGTCAGGGTAGAGCATTAGAACTGTCAGGTTAGAATGACTCAAACAAACCCAGCTGTCAGTGACAATAATAACATGGACCTGGTGGAGGAGCTCGACCTCACACCTTACTTACACTTGTCTTTCAAGGAATTGAGGTCCTTATGCAAACGTAAAAATTTACCAATGGGCCTGCATCCAACCAAACTAGGGCTCCAGGAGCTCTTGGCTGAGTATGCTAAGGACCACCCATCTGAACATGGTGATGGCCAGTCAGATGAGGAAGGGGAAGCAGAGGAGGTTGACAATGACCCCCCATACTATCCCCTAGGGAGGAGAGGGCACCCATACCCTTCAATCCAAGGATTAGCATCGGGGCACCTAGAGATTACACAGGTGTCTCTGGTACCAGAGAGAACACTGGGGGACCCACCAGTGAAGAGGACAGCCTTATGAGGCTGGCCAGAAGACTAGAGCTAGAGTCCAAGCTCCTGGCTATAGAAAAAGAAAGGAGAGAGATGGGTTTAGCACCCGTCAATGGTGGCAGCAATAATAAAAATAAGGATAGGGAGGAAACTTCTGACCTTAAAATCCCCAAAGGGATTGTCCCTAAGTTTGAGGAAGGTGATGATATCACCAAATGGTTCACAGCCTTTGAGAGGGCTTGTGATATCAGAAAAGTAAGGAAACCTCTCTGGGGGGCCCTCCTGTGGGAACTGTTCTCTGGTAACTGCAGAGACAGGCTTCTGACCCTTTCTGGGCCAGAAGCAGGATCCTATGACCTCATGAAGAAAGCTCTGATTGAGGGATTTGGATTCACCACTGAGGAGTATGGAAGTAGATTCAGGGGAGCTCACAAAACCCAGACCCAGTCCTGGATTGATTTTGTAGACTTCTCAGTGAAGACACTGGATGGTTGGTTAGCTGGACATGGTGTGCAGGATTTTACTGGATTGTATAATGTATTCATGAAGGAACATTTATTGAGTAACTGCACAAATGAAAAGTTGCATCAGCATTTGGTAGACCTAGGTCTAATTTCTCCCCAAGAATTGGGAATGAAGGCAGACCACTGGGTCAAGACTAGGGTGACAAGGACAGCCACTCGGGGTGACCAAAAGAAAGTGGTCACAAAACCTCCCCAGGGGAAAGGTGGTGAGAATCCCCAAGATAAAAAGTCTGAGTCTTCCAAATGGCCCCAAAAACCTGTTCAGGTGGGTGGGACCCAAACTACTCCCTATGTGCCCCAACCATATACGGGGAAGAACTTTGATCCCTTAAAGGCCTGGTGTAATAACTGTAAGAAGTCAGGACACCTAACTGTAGCTTGCCCCCAAAACAAAGCCCTTAAGGCACCCAGTACAGCTACTCCTGGGGCAGCAAGCATACAAATGGGATCAGAGGTGTACCCTGAGCAAATCTGGGAACACACTGAAGCAAGTCTAGTCTCCTTGGGAGAAGTGGAGTTTGACACTGTAGCTGTGTGGCCCCCCAACTTAAAGAAATACTTACAGTACCCCTGGGTGAATGGAACTAGGGTAGAAGCTCTGAGGGATACAGGTGCCAGTGTCACTATGATGAAAGACACACTGGTTTCCCCTGAGCAATACTTGATTGGGAAGTCTTACCCAGTCACCAACGCTGACAGTGTGACCACTCGTCATCCCATGGCCATGGTCACATTAGGCTGGGGAGGGGTTACTGGCCTGAAACAGGTAGTGGTCTCTCCAAAGTTGCCAGCTGCCTGTCTGCTTGGAAATGATCTGGAAACCTCAGCCTGGGCTGAGGTTCAGCTAAAGGCCCATGCAGCCATGCTGGGAATCCCTGAATTGGTGTGTGTGCAAATCAGAGCACAGAGCAGGAGGAAGGGTGCAAAAGTAGGTCTGGAGCCTGAAATAATGGCCCAGCCAACCAAGAGAAAAGGAAAGAAGACTGGGGAACCAGCTTCTACACCGCAAAACATTCAGGACCCCTCTCCCCAGGGAGAGGATTTGGATACCCCTGCGGGAACTGAGTCCATGGAGCTTGACCCTTACCAGGTTGAACTCTTGGGCCCAATGGGACCCTCTAGGGAAGAGCTGTGCCAGGGTCAGCGAGACTGTCCCACTCTTGAAAGTCTGAGGCAGCAAGCATTTCAGAAGCAAGGGGAGATGTCAGTGGTACCCACAGAGCTTATTGGGAAGAGGGATTACTGTATGCTGAGGCAAGAAACCCCACTCCTGGAGCCACCAGGAGGGTGGTGGTGCCAGAGCAGTACAGGGAGTTCCTCCTAACTTTGGCTCATGACATCCCCCTAGCTGGACATCTGGGGCAATCCAAAACTTGGGAAAGGCTAATGAGTCACTTTTACTGGCCCCAGATGCACCAAAAGGTGAAGGAGTTTGTCAGCTCCTGTGTTACCTGTCAAGCCAGTGGCAAGACAGGTGGCCACCCAAAGGCCCCCCTCATCCCACTACCGGTGGTAGGGGTCGCCTTTGAAAGGGTAGGAGTGGACATTGTGGGTCCACTTGAACCTCCCACAGCCTCAGGGAACACATTTATTCTAGTGGTAGTGGATCATGCCACTAGGTACCCTGAAGCAATTCCACTTGGGACTACTACAGCTCCTGCAGTAGCCAAGGCCCTCCTGGGTGTCTTCACCAGAGTGGGGTTTCCTAAGGAGGTGGTTTCAGACAGAGGTTCCAACTTCATGTCGGCTTACCTAACACATGTGTGGAAGGAGTGTGGAGTGCAGTATAAGTTTACTACACCCTACCACCCACAAACCAATGGCCTTGTTGAGAGATTTAACAGGACATTGAAAGGTATGATCATGGGTCTCCCTGAAAAACTCAAAAGGAGGTGGGATGTCCTGTTACCATGCCTGCTTTTCGCTTACAGGGAGGTGCCACAGAAGGGAGTAGGTTTCTCACCCTTTGAACTTCTGTTTGGTCATCCTGTAAGGGGACCACTTTGTCTTGTAAAAGAGGGCTGGGAGAGGCCTCTTCAAGAGCCCAAACAAGACATAGTGGACTATGTGCTTGGCCTAAGGTCCAGAATGGCTGAGTACATGGAAAAAGCATCCAAGAACCTTGAGGCCTGCCAGGAGCTCCAGAAGCACTGGTATGACCAAAAAGCTGCACTGGTTGAATTTCAACCTGGGCAACAGGTGTGGGTTTTGGAGCCAGTGGCACCAAGGGCTCTCCAAGATAAATGGAGTGGCCCTTACCCTATCCTAGAAAGAAAGAGTGAGGTCACCTATCTAGTTGACCTGGGCACTAGCAGGACACCCAAGAGGGTCATCCATGTGAACCGCCTCAAGCTCTACAATGACAGGGCTGACATCACCATGCTGATGGTGACTGATGAGGAGCAGGAAGCAGAGAGTGAACCTCTCCCTGACCTCCTCTCCTACAGCCCAAAAGATGGATCAGTAGATGGTGTGATCTTCTCAGACACCCTCTCTGCCCAACAGCAGACTGACTGCAAGCAGGTCTTGCAGCAGTATGCTAGCCTCTTTTCCCTGACCCCTGGTCTGACAAACTGGTGTACCCATGATGTGGACACTGGTGACAGTGCACCTGTCAAAAACAAAATCTATCGACAGTCAGACCAAGTCAAGGAGAGCATCAAAGCTAAGGTCAGCAAGATGCTGAAGTTAGGGGTCATTGAACCCTCTGAGAGCCCCTGGGCCAGCCCATTGGTTCTGGTCCCCAAACCTCATCAACAAGGAGAAAAGAGAGAGATGAGGTTCTGTGTGGAATATAGAGGGCTCAACTCTGTCACCAAGACAGATGCTCACCCTATCCCAAGAGCAGATGAGCTGATAGATAAATTAGGGGCTGCCCAATTCCTCAGTACCTTTGACTTAACTGCAGGGTACTGGCAGATTGGCATGGCCCCAGGAGCAAAAGAAAAGACAGCATTCTCCACCCCTGATGGGCATTATCAGTTTACTGTGATGCCCTTTGGGTTAAAGAATGCCCCTGCCACTTTCCAGAGGCTGGTGAACCATGTCCTGGCTGGGCTGGAGTCCTTTAGTGCAGCTTATCTTGATGATATTGCTGTCTTTAGCTCCACCTGGCAGGATCACCTGATCCACCTTGGAAAGGTTTTAGAGGCTTTGCACAATGCAGGTCTCACTATCAAGGCATCCAAATGCCAGATAGGGCAGGGCATTGTGGTGCACTTGGGCCACCTTGTAGGTGGACAGGTACAGCCCTTACAACCCAAGATCCAGGCCATCATGGACTGGATAGCTCCAACAACCCAGACCCAAGTCAGGGCATTCCTTGGCTTGACTGGATACTACAGGAGGTTTGTGAATGGGTATGGGTCCATTGTGACCCCCCCTCACAGAACTCACCTCCAAGAAGATGCCCAAGAAGGTGAACTGGACAGTTAATTGCCAAAAGGCTTTTGACACCCTAAAAGAAGCAATGTGCTGAGCACCAATTCTAAAAGTTCCAGATTATGCCAAGCAGTTCATAGTGCAGACTGATGCCTCTGAGCTAGGGATAGGAGCGGTCCTATCCCAGACCAATGATGAAGGCCAAGACCAACCTGTTGCTTTTATAAGCAGGAGGCTACTCCCCAGAGAGCAGCGTTGGAGTGCCATTGAGAGGGAGGCCTTTGCTGTGGTTTGGTCCCTGAAGAAGTTGAGGCCATACCTGTTTGGTACTCACTTCCTGGTTCACACTGACCACAGACCTCTCAGATGGCTAATGCAGATGAAAGGGGAAAATCCCAAACTACTAAGGTGGTCCATCTCCCTACAGGGAATGGACTTTGAGGTGGAACACAGACCAGTGACTGCCCATGCCAATGCAGATGGGCTTTCCAGGTTCTTCCACTTAGACAATGAAGACTCCATAGGGCAAGGTTAGTCTCATCACCTTTCGTTGGGGGGGGGGGGGGTTGTGTGAGAAAGTGCCTTCTTTCTTGCATGGTATGCCCCCACTTTTTGCTGAATTGCTGAATGTACTTTGACTGAGTGTGCCCTGAACTCCTGCCAATCAGGTGCCCAGGGCCTATGTTCCTTCCCTAAAACAAACCAAACCCAGATTGGCAAGCCCTGGCCACATGTCAGCCCCTGGTAAATGGTACCCTAGGTACCCAGGGCCTTGTGACCAGGGAAGGCCTCTAAGGGCTGCAGCACTCCTTGTGCCACCCTTAGAGGCCCTGTTCCCTTACACACACACACTACCTTTGCAGGCTGAGTGTTTGGGTGCAAGACAAAAACAAAGTCGACATGACACACATCCCTGTGTGCCATGCCCATCACCTACACTGCCATGGCATACATCAGCCACCCCTCTAGCTGGGTGCCTTATGCCAATGGTGAGGGCACAGGAGCAGGAGCCCTGTGCCCCTACAGTGCCCAGGTCCATTCCTCAGCACTGTAAGTGCAGTGCTGCCATTTAAGAGTACATGGTGCTGAGAGCTCGTCAAACACGAGCTCCACAGCACCATAATGGTAACACTAAAGACTGAGAAGTTTGGTATCAAACTTCTCAGCACATTAAATCCACACTGATGCCAGTGTGGGATTTAATGTACCCAGCACCCCAGAGGGCATCTTAGAGGTGCCCCCTTAAACCTAACCTACAATCCACGTCTGCTCTGAGGCGGCCTAGGCTGCCACCCAGCAGACATGTTGCTGGACCCCTGGGTAGGAGAGCCCCTGCTCTCCTGGGCCTGCAACAATGCACATCCTGGGCGAGGTGCTAAATCTCCTCCCCCAGGATGGGCAGGGGGAAGCTTCAAAGGCATGCCGCCTCTGTGAGCTTCCCCAGGCCACTGCAATCCCCCACTCTGGCAGGAAGCTTTGGCCGGAAACCCCAAATAAGGACAGGGGATGTGCCAGCCTGCCAACCCCACCCCTCAGGTGGGGGAGGCGAGGTGAAGCACATCTCCGGGCTCTCACCATCTTGAAGATGGGGAGCCCTACCCCATCAGGACTAGGCTACTGCCCCCCTCCCACAGGAGAGAGGCAGGATAGGGGGTGTACCCACCCCAGGACAGGGACCCATTGGTCCCTGCCCTTCACCTACCTGTAACGCCCCTAAATCTAGTATTTGGGGGCACCCTGAACCTTCCTTCCCCAGATTCCAGATTCAAAACTACAAAGAAGAGCAAGAACAAAGAAGACCTGCCCTGCAGCTGCTAAAAAGAGGAAGACACCAACTGCTTTGGCCCCAGCCCTACCAGCCTGTTGACCCTCGAACCTGCTCCTGCTCCAACCCGGCATCTCTTGTAGCCAGCAACCTCACCAACCCCAGAGGACCTGACTACCTTTTGGCTCTAAGCCCCTGGGACTTCCATGAGTAGAGGCTCTACTCAAAACCTACCTCTAATCCCTGGCAGCAGCCCGGAACCGCGAACCCAGCACACTCTGCACCAGCCAAGCCTGGCCAGTGCCGGAGTGAACAAAGACCCCAGGGACGACCCCACGGCGACTGTGACCCCGAATCCGGCACCCAAGGACCTCCCTCGACACTCCTGAAGAAGCCTGCAGCCTCAGAACAAGGTGCCCCCCCTACCGCGATCACCAGAGGGTAAGATTTCCCGACACCAAAAGGCACCCCTGCACCCGGCGCCCCGCGGCCCCCTGTGCCTAGTCCCGGGGTACCTACCTATCCTCCAACTACCCAACTTACCTCTCGAAGTGGTGGTGGCACCTGAAGAGTCCTCGTCCCCGAGCTTGCAGTCTTTTTCTAAACCGGAGTTTTCCCATTGAAATCAATTGAGCGCCCGAAGGCTCAAAAGCACCCTGCACCAAGCCGCCTGAGTGGCCCTGGCAGTGCAAACTCTACACCTACCTACTTCCCCACTTGCCCTGAGTAAGTGACCAGGAGCCCAGCTCCCACAGCCGCGTGTCTTGCCAGTCAGCAGCCACCAACCAAGGTCCCCCTATCCCTCATAGGATAACATTGGGCCTAACTCTCTCTGCACCCGGCCGCCCTAGAGTCGCTGAGGGTGAACCAACTGTACCTACCTGACCCTGGGGGACCCCTGAGTCTATGCCCAGAACCTCAACTCTGCCAGTCGAGTACTTATCCTTAAACCGATAACTCTATTTTCCTCATAGGGTAACAATGACTGGCTTTTTCCTGAAATTTCTTCGAAGTGTGGACTTTTCAAATCTTAAAATATTCACCAAAAATCAGCCGAGTAATGAAAACAAAATTACTCACCTGCTCTTAGGTGAGCTCCCAGTGCTGGATCTTGGTGCCCAGCACTGACTCTGAAAAATACTTTCAACTGTACTTACCCGTAACCCAATTTTCTTCCTCAGGAAATCATTGACTGTTTTTCTGTGAAATTTCTTCAAAGTGTCGATTTCTGCAATCTTTAAATATTCTTCAAAAATCGTATAGTATCTGAAAACGTAATTACTTACCTGTTTTGGATAAAGGTCCCAGTACTGAGTCGAGGTACCCAGTACTGGATTACAAAAGTAACGAGAACATGCTGTACCTGCAACTTGAATTTTCTTCCATAGGGAATCATTGACTGTTTTCTTTGAAATATTTTTTAAGTGTCAACTTTTAAAATAGCTAAATATTGTTTAAAAATCATTACAGTAATTAAGTCGACTTTCATCACTTGATTCTGAGTACTGACCCAGGACTGAATCTAGGATCCAGTCCTGGAATTCCAAAAGTAATCTAAAAAGTAATCTGTTGCAAATAACTTGAATTTTCCATTGAGCTCAATGCATTGTTGTGTTTAAAATAGAGTTGCCTATTGCACCCACTTGTAACTGAAAAGTCAATTGCATATTGCAAAAGTATTTATATGAAACATCTCATTCTGAGAAAGTATATTTTAAATCCAAATGTTGGTTCTAAAATAAAACAAGCATATATTTTTTTATATATAAACCATTGGCCTAGAGTTCAGTTATTGAGTATGTGAGACCATTTGCTGACTGAATGTGTACAACAAAGGCTTTACACTGTCCTCTGATACTGCCTTACTGCTCGACCAAGCTACCACTTTAGAGAGTAACGTTATATCTAACTTTAACCTCTGTCAAACCCTGGGGGACTTGTGGACTCTGTACACCCTGTACCTATTAAGGAACAGTATATACAGAGCCACTTTCTCACATTGGTGGATCAGCGGTGGGATACAAACTTGCATTTGTTGGACTACTTGGTTACCATCTGATCACACGACAGAACTCTTAAAAATTGCATTTAGAATTCTGATTGGTCTTTTCCAAAATTACTAAAAGTCTTGCTAGGGCCTTGCTTAAGTCCTATTAGAATTTTAGAAAAATAAAAGTCACTATAGTCAGGGTAGAGCATTAGGACTGTCAGGTTAGAATGACTCAAACAAACCCAGCTGTTAGTGACAATAATAACATGGACCTGGTGGAGGAGCTCGAACTCACACCTTACTTACACTTGTCTTTCAAGGAATTGAGGTCCTTATGCAAACGTAAAAATGTACCAATGGGCCTGCATCTAACCAAACTAGGGCTCCAGGAGCTCTTGGCTGAGTATGCTAAGGACCACCCATCTGAACATGGTGATGGCCAGTCAGATGAGGAAGGGGAAGCAGAGGAGGTTGACAATGACCCCCCCATACTATCCCCTAGGGAGGAGAGGGCACCCATACCCTTCAATCCAAGGATTAGCATCGGGGCACCTAGAGATTACACAGGTGTCTCTGGTACCAGAGAGAACACTGGGGGACCCACCAGTGAAGAGGACAGCCTTATGAGGCTGGCCAGAAGACTAGAGCTACAGTCCAGGCTCCTGGCTCTAGAAAAAGAAAGGAGAGAGATGCGTTTAGCACCCGTCAATGGTGGCAGCAATAATAAAAACAAGCATTTACAATTCAACGGTCTCGGCATTGTTAAAGTTAGAGCTATTGGAATTGCTCATGACATTATTTTTGTTTATGTTTTTAAAACATGTAAAGAAACGGCATTGTTATTTACAATGTCAATAGCTTAATCTGTGTGTGGGTGCAAATGCACTAGGTCTCGCATTGGAGAGTGATTAAGCTATTGACATTGTAAATAACAATGCCGTTTCTTGAAATGTTTTAAAAACAAAAACATAAACAAAAATAATGTCATGAGCAATGCCAATAGCTCTAACTTTACCAATGCCGAGACCATTGCATTGTAAATGCTTGTTAAATAATTGTAGCTGGGCATTGGAGGTATAACTAGGCCTGGGCAGTGAATTCTCCTTCGTTAGTGAAGTTTTCCTCGCTCCGCGGAGCACGCAGCGTTCCGTTTGCGGCGTGGAGTTTTTTCCACGATCGCCAATGTTAAGTTGGTGAGCGAGGAAAATCCAACACTAGGCCACCACCCAGCAAGATTTCTCAAAGCAGGTGGTCGCGGATGGTCGCGACTGCTCGCGTTGAAAAACCATCCGTTCGTGTTGACGAAGTTGCCGCAAGAGTAGAAAATCTACTGTAGTGGCAGAAAAAACAGTGCCCTCTTCCGCTGTGCATGGTGACATTCGCACTGATTTTCCTGCACTGGGCAAACACCTGACGCTAAAAATCAGCATAAACGGCACGATCTAATGCACTCTGCCACTAGCGGAATTTCACTTAGCGCAGCTGCGTTTTTTGGTCACTTCGCGGAACTCCGCAAACTCCTACGTAAGGTGTTATTTTATTCTGTTATGTGGACATTTTTCAATTGCATGTGTTTGAACGACTGTTTGGGAACGAAAAGCTGCTATTTCATGGCTTATGTTTTTTTAATAAACTATAAGGTCTGGATTTTAATACAATAGCAAAATGTCGGTACTTCCATAAAATATGAAGATGGTGCTAGTGGATATAGATTGCATTTCCAAATATATATTTGTAATGCTGATATTTGAGTGATAATTATGGCCGCAGTCTGAGTGTCTAACATGTACCATTGGTGTAATGTACCTGCCGTTCTGAACCTAAGGTGCTCGTAATTCTTGTAGAAGCCTACAAAATATTCCTGGCTCTGTAGTGATACTGCCTGAGACTGAAGTTGTGTGGACTCTTGCCACCCTCTCTCATCCTAAGGAGACTCGCCATGACGTATGGCGGTTTACTTACCACGAGCAGGATGCAATGATGAAATTAAGCAAAAGGTATAAAGGAAAATGGATGCTATGAAAAGTGATGCACCATGCAAAATTGCATTTTATTAATTGCCTTCATCATCTGTTGCTTTTCAGATGTTTTATAGGTTGATAGTGATGACAAAATACTTTTTTTCGATCATTTCTTTGGGACTGTTGAACTCTCCACACTTTAGCAGGTAGCCAAACCATGGCAGCATTGGATTTTCTTTGAGTCTCCCTTTATAAGTTTGTTGGGTGTGGCCAGGATTATGGTGTAGGTGCTTACGTGCTAACTTGGTTGTTTGGCTTGTGCGTTGCCCATTAGATTTCTTGTAAGTTAATTAATTTGAGGCATTTGCTGATGCAGTTCTAGCCTGATCTACACCTGCTGATGTAACTGCACTGTTTGGTGGGTGGAAGTGTCCTGTATGATGTACTGTTGCATGATGGGGTTTAGTGGGTGGAAATTGTTCTGTTTGATGCACTGCTGTATGAGGGTTTGGTGTGTGGAAAGTGTCCTGTATGATGCACTGTTATATGATGGGGTCTGGTGGGTGGTAAGTGTCCTGTTTAATGTACTGTTGTATGATGGGGATTGGTGGGTGGTAAGTGTCCTGTATGACGCGCTGTTGTATGATGGTGTTCGTGGGTGGTTAGTGTCCTGTATGATACGCTGTTGTAGGATGATGTTTGGTGTGTGGTAAGTGTCCTGTATGATATACTGTGTATGATGGTGTTTGGTGGGTGGTAAGTGTTCTGTTTGATGTACTGTTGTATGATGGGGATTGGTGGGTGGTAAGTGTCCTGTATGATGTACTGTTGTATGATGGGGATTGGTGGGTGGTAAGTGTCCTGTATGATGTACAGTTGTATGATGGTTCGAGTTGGGCGAGTCCCTGTAAGCTCGAGTCAGATGCCGGGCTTTAGCTCAGCTCAAGGTCCTCTTTGACCCTCAGACCAAAAACGTGCCAGCCTTTCACATGGTGCCACCAGGGGCGTAGCGTAGGGGGTGATTGGGGTGCCAATAATTCTATTCTCTAGTAAAATAGTTGGGTACAGGTATTTTCAGTTGGGTATGGTGAGTAGTCTGTCGGATTCCACCTGGAAGTTTTACATAACCACACAGACAAATCACACCCACACAAACACTGTCTCTCGTCTGTTTTACAAAAGTGTTGGTTATTTTACAAAATATTGTGTTTTAAGCGCTCCTTACAGTCTGCACTCCGCTTCCTTTCCACCGTCACTTAAACTCCTCTTTTGCACCTTTTCTATTATAATGTGTTTTAACATGGTATGCCCGCATGGTTGTCAGAAAACCTGAAGCTCACCCCCCCCCCTAATCTTGCTGACCAAGCTACGCCCCTGGGTGCCACTCGTGCTCTAACCCCATCTGCCAAGAATTACAAGAAAGACAAAGCACTAACCTTTAATGTAACAATGGGTGAAAGAAAGAGATTCATTTGGAGGCTGAACTGCACAACATGGAAGAGTAAAACCTAGGATGAGTCCCGGCTTCCCTGCGTAACCAAATAGTGATCTGTAGCAAATTGCGTATTCCACGAAGCCTCCTTCTTTCTTAATTAGCACATATGAAAGCAGATTCAAATATATGCGTTCAGGATGTGCGCTGTACAAAAGCCCTCGTGTTTGATTTAATGTACTCTATTCTTTCTCCATGTATATAATAAGATTCTAGGCCACATATTGGGCGCACATGAAGATGCGCTTGCCTCTTAGTTCACTGGTGGCGCTGTCCTCAGGGCGGAGAGAGTGAATGTTACCAAATTCAGGTTTATAAACTTTGAATAAATGCTTCTCAATGCAGTGATCTAATCTGATGTAGTAAAGTGAAACGGTTCCGAAGGCTAAAGAAGTATATTTGTTTGAACTTTGAAGAGACTTTATGTCAGTTTTTGATGTTTGTGGCACGGTTCACTTGCCAAATATTTTCATGGCTCTACTCATACCAGGGCTCTCAGAGCCGAGCCAGACTCTCGGCTCTGCCCGTGTACTTCTTGGCCACCTCTGATGATGGATGGTACAGGGTAATGGGTGAATGCTGCTGTGGGCACGTCGATATCCACCTAAGTTCTACACCCGTTCACATTTACATTTTTTGGATGTGTGTGAGGTGTTGTATCTAACACGGTGTTTTGAAGGCTTGGGTAGTCATTGGTGGTGGTAAGCGCTTTTGGAAACCATATGGCATGTTTGGACGGTTTCGTTTGTCTGCACTGAGCTCTGTCTAATGTGTCCTGTAGAAGGTAATTTTAGTTTTGAGTATAGTTGATGAACCATTACAACTGTTTAAGATCTATCTGAGGTGCATGTGCACGTGGTTTGTTCTTTTAAAAGCGTACTGTGGGGCTGACTTGTAGAGCATCGCAAGGAAAGACATACAATGAACTTAAAAATAATATGGAGTGTAGACCGCCATGTACATTTAGAGATGACTTTGATGATAAGAAATGCCCGCTAATTCGACATGTGGTATCAAGCTGCTAGGCATGGACGCCCAAGGCCCCTCGAAGTGCAGCCACTCTAGAGCCCTTTGTCCTTCTATGTTCACTGTCTGTTGGACTGGTGCACGAAGTGAGCCCCACTCAGGTGCCATATACCTGGAGATAACAACCCTCCTCCCAGGTGTCGTGTGTGGGAGAATAGTGCACCCTCATCTCTATTCTCGCCTCACAGGGCACTTTGTGCTTCAAAAGTGTAAAGTGTGCTGTAGAATGTCCTCAGTTGAAGAACCTCCAATCCAAAGTCACGTGGAGGGAGTTTGATTGTCTCGATCACTATCGTTCCTGGCAGATCACCAACGTCCAGTGCTGTATTCAGTGCGCATGCGCAGCACGTTTCCGGCACAAATTGGGGCGGGGACAGTGAGAGCTGACCGGTCCTTGTGAAGAATCCTACAGTTTTACATTGAAACTAATAATTTTGAGTTCACCTGAGGCATTTAGCATAGGACTAAGAAAAGGCGCGCTCGTACTTCTTACTGTCATTTATTTTATGTCCATGGGAAAGGATCTGTGGGGTCTATTAGTGATTAGCACCTTAAGACTGGTTATATAGAAATTTTCTATAAATATATAATTTTACTAAAATTCTATTAAAGTGCCTCTGCTTAGCCTCAGGTCGGTGCCTTTCCTTTTGCCGTTTCGGTACTCTAAAACAGGCGGGTTTTAAATGTACTTGTGAAATGGGTGCATTTTACTAACTTGCTTTTAAATGTAGGAGATAAAATAGATTTCTAGGAGTGTAAATAATTTATAGAAAGCACTTAACTTTTAACATTTTTGTAAAGGGTTATTTCCTTGAATCAAAATGGATGCTCGTTATATCGACCTTCGGATAGATGAAAGGCCCAATCCTCTTTTCTCGAACTGAAAACTTTGCGCTAGCATTCTACATAGATCTCGGCATAAACTATTTAATTCACTATGCTAGTTTACAATGATATCTTCATTCAAAGTCTGCACTTTATGAAGCGTGCTATATATCATCTGGGTCATTGAAATGCTGGGATTTTGCGGCTGCAGCGTTTTCCACGTAATTATGGTTTTGCCACATAATTCATCACCTGCTGCATAATCTGCTGATTTAAAAAAAAAAAAACCTGTTTCTAGGCCAAACGGATCAGGTTACTAAAACGCCGCAACCCGTGTTGCTGCTCAGTGGAAGGCCCTTGCAAAGTATGACTGGTCGTCATTCGTTGCTTGTTGCTGTATTTGGGTGTCCGACTGGTTCTAATGATGTGAATGAAACCGTAAGTGTTAACATATATAAACAATGTAAAATATGTGAGGCAATACTTTTACAAAATGTGCCACAATATATTTTGCCTTTTATTGGCGCATAATTAAGTAATTCCCGACACATAGTTTGGTTGCCCCCTGTCGCATAATTTCCGTGGCCCTGGCACTTAACTGTTATCCTAATGCACATAAGTGTATGTTTAGCTTTGTAGCTCTTAGGATCAAACAACAAAGGAACAGCGCCCTCTAGAGGAGTGAAGTCGCAGGAGCGGTCTGATCTGAAACATCGGATAGGTGCGTTTCGAGGTGCACGCGCCCGTCAGATTTGAGGTATGTAGAGGCGCTGTGGACACCATTCTATATTTTGGAGGCCTAGACCCACTCCAAGGATCGGCAACTAGTGTCCACCTCGTGTTTTAGGGTGCTAAACTCATACCACTGCCTCTCCCGCCTATTCTATCTATATACAAGCCCGGGAGCACCGCTAACCATTGGGAAGGAAAGGCAGGGACATCGGTGACGGACAAACCGAGACCGTGCTGAGTGAGGAGCCTGCTTTGGTGAAAGTGGAAATGGAGGGAGGAAAGCTGTGTGAGGGGCTCGACGAAAGGTCCGATCTGTGACGAGAGAGGGGGTCTGTGTCTGGAAGAGTGTTAAGGGTGCTTCACTCTACTGAGTAATCCCGAAGAGAACTCACCATATTGTCCTGTTGAGGCACAAGTTACAAAAAATACCATAACCCGTAGCTACGCCATATCACTTAGGAGTAGCTTTCTCGTCCCCACCATTAAACCGAAAGGTTTGCGGTTTTTTTTCTTGCTGGATGGAAAGTGGTTGTTTCTTGTTTTGTGTCAGGTAAATTTTGAAACAGAAAATTGTGAACTTGGTGTTACATGCGAACCGAGTCCTGATAACGCCTGCTTGTTTAATTGAGAGAGATCGCCATGTTGGCTAAATGTTTTGCTGCCGAGTCAAAAACGGCGATATAAATTAAAGTGCAAACTTTGCCCATTCAGCAGGGCTCTTTGTGCTTGGGGTCAGGTGTGGGGGGCAGCGCCTTTGTGTGGATACCTTGGATGTGCCCCGCCCCTCCGCTCTTCTAGGCGCTGTCCATGGGCACGGAGAGATTAAGTGATTTGCGCAGAATCACAGGATGTTGAGCCGACGCCGAGACTCAACCCGGATTACTTTATTTTTTGAAAGCACAGCTTGAACTGGTAGACTGTACGGTTGGTTCATCACGTCTTACAGCAGTGCTAATACTTAATAGTGCTACACTTGCACTTCTCAACAGCTCTGCTATCTAAGTCCATGAAATACCTCGGAATGAGAGATGCGCCGGAGGTATGTCGGAATGCTTTTCTGCGAATGTCTTTGTGCTGCGGGTATATCGGGAACGGAGCGCGCCTGCTTTAATTCCCTGTTAACGCCCTGCTGTTTTAGAGCGGAGCGGAGACTCCGGGTTACGGAATGAGCACGGACGCTGCCCATGACGCGGGTCCATCACCTCAGCGGCCAAGCACAGAGCTCCTGCCATACAGTAGGAGATCAGGTGAGGGAGCAACGCCGGGACACCACCGCCTTTCTCCGAGGCACAGCAGAAAATGCCTCGGAGAAAGGGAGTGTCCTTTTCGGATTGGGGGGCGTGTTTTGCTGTTGTCTCCTCCCTGAGACTTCTCGCAAAAAACACGCCCCCCGATCCGAAAAGGACGGGGCAGGATTAGAGTGACGGGACCTCTTCTCCAATGGCTGGCCAGCATTTACTAGGCCAGCCAATGGAGAACAGGGAAGAAGCCCCTCTTCTCCCAAGTCATTATGTCTCGCGAGCGAGACTGCGCAAGCGCAGCCATCGCTAGCCGAGACCTAATAAGGATAGGGAGGAAACTTCTGACCTTAAAATCCCCAAAGGGATTGTCCCTAAGTTTGAGGAAGGTGATGATATCACCAAATGGTTCACAGCCTTTGAGAGGGCTTGTGATATCAGAAAAGTAAGGAAACCTCTCTGGGGGGCCCTCCTGTGGGAACTGTTCTCTGGTAACTGCAGAGACAGGCTTCTGACCCTTTCTGGGCCAGAAGCAGGATCCTATGACCTCATGAAGAAAGCTCTGATTGAGGGATTTGGATTCACCACTGAGGAGTATGGAAGTAGATTCAGGGGGGCTCACAAAACCCAGACCCAGTCCTGGATTGATTTTGTAGACTTCTCAGTGAAGACACTGGATGGTTGGTTAGCTGGACATGGTGTGCAGGATTTTACTGGATTGTATAATGTATTCATGAAGGAACATTTATTGAGTAACTGCACAAATGAAAAGTTGCATCAGCATTTGGTAGACCTAGGTCTAATTTCTCCCCAAGAATTGGGAATGAAGGCAGACCACTGGTTCAAGACTAGGGTGACAAGGACAGCCACTCGGGGTGACCAAAAGAAAGTGGTCACAAAACCTCCCCAGGGGAAAGGTGGTGAGAATCCCCAAGATAAAAAGTCTGAGTCTTCCAAATGGCCCCAAAAACCTGTTCAGGTGGGTGGGACCCAAACTACTCCCTATGTGCCCAAACCATATACGGGGAAGAACTTTGATCCCTTAAAGGCCTGGTGTAATAACTGTAAGAAGTCAGGACACCTAACTGTAGCTTGCCCCCAAAACAAAGCCCTTAAGGCACCCAGTACAGCTACTCCTGGGGCAGCAAGCATACAAATGGGATCAGAGGTGTACCCTGAGCAAATCTGGGAACACACTGAAGCAAGTCTAGTCTCCTTGGGAGAAGTGGAGTTTGCCACTGTAGCTGTGTGGCCCCCCAACTTAAAGAAATACTTACAGTACCCCTGGGTGAATGGAACTAGGGTAGAAGCTCTGAGGGATACAGGTGCCAGTGTCACTATGGTGAAAGACACACTGGTTTCCCCTGAGCAATACTTGATTGGGAAGTCTTACCCAGTCACCAACGCTGACAGTGTCACCACTAGTCATCCCATGGCCATGGTCACATTAGGCCGGGGAGGGGTTACTGGCCTGAAACAGGTAGTGGTCTCTCCAAAGTTGCCAGCTGCCTGTCTGCTTGGAAATGATCTGGAAACCTCAGCCTGGGCTGAGGTTGAGCTAAAGGCCCATGCAGCCATGCTGGGAATCCCTGAATTGGTGTGTGTGCAAATCAGAGCACAGAGCAGGAGGAATGGTGCAAAAGTAGGTCTGGAGCCTGAAATAATGGCCCAGCCAACCAAGAGAAAAGGAAAGAAGACTGGGGAACCAGCTTCTACACATCAAAACATTCAGGACCCCTCTCCCCAGGGAGAGGATTTGGATACCCCTGCGGGAACTGAGTCCATGGAGCTTGACCCTTACCAGGTTGAACTCTTGGGCCCAGGGGGACCCTCTAGGGAAGAGCTGTGCCAGGGTCAGCGAGACTGTCCCACTCTTGAAGGCCTGAGGCAGCAAGCATTTCAGAAGCAAGGGGAGATGTCAGTGGTACCCACAGAGCTTATTGGGAAGAGGGATTACTGTATGCTGAGGCAAGAAACCCCACTCCTGGAGCCACCAGGAGGGTGGTGGTGCCAGAGCAGTACAGGGAGTTCCTCCTAACTTTGGCTCATGACATCCCCCTAGCTGGACATCTGGGGCAATCCAAAACTTGGGAAAGGCTAATGAGTCACTTTTACTGCCCCCAGATGCACCAAAAGGTGAAGGAGTTTGTCAGCTCCTGTGTTACCTGTCAAGCCAGTGGCAAGACAGGTGGCCACCCAAAGGCCCCCCTCATCCCACTACCGGTGGTAGGGGTCGCCTTTGAAAGGGTAGGAGTGGACATTGTGGGTCCACTTGAACCTCCCACAGCCTCAGGGAACACATTTATTCTAGTGGTAGTGGATCATGCCACTAGGTACCATGAAGCAATTCCACTTAGGACTCCTACAGCTCCTGCAGTAGCCAAGGCCCTCCTGGGTGTCTTCACCAGAGTGGGGTTTCCTAAGGAGGTGGTTTCAGACAGAGGTTCCAACTTCATGTCGGCTTACCTAACACATATGTGGAAGGAGTGTGGAGTGCAGTATAAGTTTACTACACCCTACCACCCACAAACCAATGGCCTTGTTGAGAGATTCAACAGGACATTGAAAGGTATGATCATGGGTCTCCCTGAAAAACTCAAAAGGAGGTGGGATGTCCTGTTACCATGCCTGCTTTTCGCTTACAGGGAGGTACCACAGAAGGGAGTAGGTTTCTCACCCTTTGAACTTCTGTTTGGTCATCCTGTAAGGGGACCACTTTGTCTTGTAAAAGAGGGCTGGGAGTGGCCTCTTCAAGAGCCCAAACAAGACATAGTGGACTATGTGCTTGGCCTAAGGTCCAGAATGGCTGAGTACATGGAAAAAGCATCCAAGAACCTTAAGGCCTGCCAGGAGCTCCAGAAGCACTGGTATGACCAAAAAGCTGCAGTGGTTGAATTTCAACCTGGGTAACAGGTGTGGGTTTTGGAGCCAGTGGCACCAAGTGCTCCCCAAGATAAATGGAGTGGCCCTTACCCTATCCTAGAAAGAAAGAGTGAGGTCACCTATCTAGTTGACCTGGGCACTAGCAGGACACCCAAGAGGGTCATCCATGTGAACCGCCTCAAGCTCTACAATGACAGGGCTGACAGCACCATGCTGATGGTGACTGATGAGGAGCAGGAAGCAGAGAGTGAACCTCTCCCTGACCTTCTCTCCTACAGCCCAAAAGATGGATCAGTAGATGGTGTGATCTTCTCAGACACCCTCTCTGCCCAACAGCAGACTGACTGCAAGCAGGTCTTGCAGCAGTATGCTAGCCTCTTTTCCCTGACCCCTGGTCTGACAAACTGGTGTACCCATGATGTGGACACTGGTGACAGTGCACCTGTAAAAAACAAAATCTATCGACAGTCAGACCAAGTCAAGGAGAGCATCAAAGCTGAGGTCAGCAAGATGCTGAAGTTAGGGGTCATTGAACCCTCTGAGAGCCCCTGGGCCAGCCCAGTGGTTCTGGTCCCCAAACCTCATCAACAAGGTGAAAAGAGAGAGATGAGGTTCTGTGTGGAATATAGAGGGCTCAACTCTGTCACCAAGACAGATGCTCACCCTATCCCAAGAGCAAATGAGCTGATAGATAAATTAGGGGCTGCCCAATTCCTCAGTACCTTTGACTTAACTGCAGGGTACTGGCAGATTGGCATGGCCCCAGGAGCAAAAGAAAAGACAGCATTCTCCACCCCTGATGGGCATTATCAGTTTACTGTGATGCCCTTTGGGTTAAAGAATGCCCCTGCCACTTTCCAGAGGCTGGTGAACCATGTCCTGGCTGGGCTGGAGTCCTTTAGTGCAGCTTATCTTGATGATATTGCTGTCTTTAGCTCCACCTGGCAGGATCACCTGATCCACCTTGGAAAAGTTTTAGAGGCTTTGCACAATGCAGGTCTCACTATCAAGGCATCCAAATGCTAGATAGGGCAGGGCACTGTGGTGTACTTGGGCCACCTTGTAGGTGGAGGACAGGTACAGCCCTTACAACCCAAGATCCAGGCCATCATGGACTGGATAGCTCCAACAACCCAGACCCAAGTCAGGGCATTCCTTGGCTTGACTGGATACTACAGGAGGTTTGTGAAGGGGTATGGGTCCATTGCGACCCCCCCTCACAGAACTCACCTCCAAGAAGATGCCCAAGAAGGTGAACTGGACAGTTAGTTGCCAAAAGGCTTTTGACACCCTAAAAGAAGCAATGTGCTGAGCACCAATTCTAAAAGTTCCAGATTATGCCAAGCAGTTCATAGTGCAGACTGATGCCTCTGATCTAGGGATAGGAGCGGTCCTATCCCAGACCAATGATGAAGGCCAAGACCAACCTGTTGCTTTTATAAGCAGGAGGCTACTCCCCAGAGAGCAGCGTTGGAGTGCCATTGAGAGGGAGGCCTTTGCTGTGGTTTGGTCCCTAAAGAAGTTGAGGCCATACCTGTTTGGTACTCACTTCCTGGTTCACACTGACCACAGACCTCTCAGATGGCTAATGCAGACGAAAGGGGAAAATCCCAAACTACTAAGGTGGTCCATCACCCAACAGGGAATGGACTTTGAGGTGGAACACAGACCAGGGACTGCCCATGCCAATGCAGATGGGCTTTCCAGGTTCTTCCACTTAGACAATGAAGACTCCATAGGGCAAGGTTAGTCTCTTCACCTTTCGTTTGGGGGGGGGGGGGGGGGTTGTGTGAGAAAGGGCCTTCTTTCTTGCATGGTATGCCCCCACTTTTTGCTGAATTGCTGAATGTACTTTGACTGAGTGTGCCCTGGACTCCTGCCAATCAGGTGCCCAGGGCCTATGTTCCTTCCCTAAAACAAACCAAACCCAGATTGGCAAGCCCTGGCCACATGTCAGCCCCTGGTAAATGGTACCCTAGGTACCCAGGGCCTTGTGACCAGGGAAGGCCTCTAAGGGCTGCAGCACTCCTTGTGCCACCCTTAGAGGCCCTGTACCCTTACACACACACACTGCCTTTGCAGGCTGAGTGTTTGGGTGCAAGACAAAAACAAAGTCGACATGACACACATCCCTGTGTGCCATGCCCATCACCTACACTGCCATGGCATACATCAGCCACCCCTCTAGCTGGGTGCCTTATGCCAATGGTGAGGGCACAGGAGCAGGAGCCCTGTGCCCCTACAGTGCCCGGGTCCATTCCTCAGCACTGTAAGTGCAGTGCTGCCATTTAAGAGTACAAGGTGCTGAGAGCTCGTCAAACACGAGCTCCACAGCACCTTAATGGTAACACTAAAGACTGAGAAGTTTGGTATCAAACTTCTCAGCACATTAAACCCACACTGATGCCAGTGTGGGATTTAATGTACCCAGCACCCCAGAGGGCATCTTAGAGGTGCCCCCTTAAACCTAACCTACAATCCACGTCTGCTCTGAGGCGGCCTAGGCTGCCACCCAGCAGACATGTTGCTGGACCCCTGGGTAGGAGAGCCCCTGCTCTCCTGGGCCTGCAACAATGCACATCCTGGGCGAGGTGCTAAATCTCCTCCCCCAGGATGGGCAGGGGGAAGCTTCAAAGGCATGCCGCCTCTGTGAGCTTCCCCAGGCCACTGCAATCCCCCACTCTGGCGGGAAGCTTTGGCCGGAAACCCCAAATAAGGACAGGGGATGTGCCAGCCTGCCAACCCCACCCCTCAGGTGGGGGAGGCGAGGTGAAGCACATCTCCGGGCTCTCGCCATCTTGAAGATGGGGAGCCCTACCCCATCAGGACTAGGCTACTGCCCCCCTCCCACAGGAGAGAGGCAGGATAGGGGGTGTACCCACCCCAGGACAGGGACCCATTGGTCCCTGCCCTTCACCTACCTGTAACGCCCCTAAATCTAGTATTTGGGGGCACCCTGAAGCTTCCTTCCCCAGATTCCAGATTCAAAACTACAAAGAAGAGCAAGAAGAAAGAAGACCTGCCCTGCAGCTGCTAAAATGAGGAAGACACCAACTGCTTTGGCCCCAGCCCTACCGGCCTGTTGACCCTCGAACCTGCTCCTGCTCCAACCCGGCATCTCTTGTGGCCAGCAACCTCACCAACCCCGGATGACCTGACTACCTTTTGGCTCTAAGCCCCTGGGACTCCTATGAGTAGAGGCTCTACTCAAAACCTACCTCTAATCCCTGGCAGCAGCCCAGAACCCCGAACCCAGCACACTGCACCAGCCAAGCCTGGCCAGTGCCGGAGTGAACAAAGATCCCAGGGACGACCCCACGGCGACTGTGACCCCGAGTCCGGCACCCAAGGACCTCCCTCGACACTCCTGAAGAAGCCTGCAGCCTCAGAACAAGGTGCCCCCCCTACCGCGATCACCAGAGGGTAAGATTTCCTGACACCAAAAGGCACCCCTGCACGCGGCGCTCCGCGGCCCACTGTGCCTAGTCCCGGGGTACCTACCTATCCTCCAACTACCCAACTTACCTCTCGAAGTGGTGGTGGCACCTGAAGAGTCCTCGTCCCGAGCTTGCAGTCTTTTTCTAAACCGGAGATTTCCCATTGAAATCAATTGAGCACCCGAAGGCTCAAAAGCACCCTGCACCAAGCCGCCTGAGTGGCCCTGGCAGTGAAAACTCTACACCTACCTACTTCCCCACTTGCCCTGAGTAAGTGACCAGGAGCCCAGCTCCCACAGCCGCGTGGCTTGCCAGTCAGCAGCCACCAACCAAGGCCCCCCTATCCCTCATAGGATAACATTGGGCCTAACTCTCTCTGCACCCGGCCGCCCTAGAGTCGCTGAGGGTGAACCAACTGTACCTACCTGACCCTGGGGGACCCCTGAGTCTATGCCCAGAACCTCAACTCTGCCAGTCGAGTACTTATCCTTAAACCGATAACTCTATTTTCCTCATAGGGTAACAATGACTGGCTTTTTCCTGAAATTTCTTCTAAGTGTGGACTTTTCAAATCTTAAAATATTCACCAAAAATCAGCCGAGTAATGAAAACGAAATTACTCACCTGCTCTTAGGTGAGCTCCCAGTACTGGATCTTGGTGCCCAGCACTGACTCTGAAAAATACTTTCAACTGTACTTACCCGTAACCCAATTTTCTTCCTCAGGAAATCATTGACTGTTTTTCTGTGAAATTTCTTCAAAGTGTCGATTTCTGCAATCTTTAAATATTCTTCAAAAATCGTATAGTATCTGAAAACGTAATTACTTACCTGTTTTGGATAAAGGTCCCAGTACTGAGTCTAGGCACCCAGTACTGGATTACAAAAGTAACGAGAACATGCTGTACCTGCAACTTGAATTTTCTTCCATAGGGAATCATTGACTGTTTTCTTTGAAATATTTTCTGTCAACTTTTAAAATAGCTAAATATTGTTTAAAAATCATTACAGTAATTAAGTCGACTTTCATCACTTGATTCTGAGTAATGACCCAGGACTGAATCTAGGATCCAGTCCTGGAATTCCAAAAGTAATCTAAAAAGTAATCTGTTGCAAATAACTTGAATTTTCCATTGAGCTCAATGCATTGTTGTGTTTAAAATAGAGTTGCCTATTGCAACCACTTGTAACTGTTTACAAAAGTCAATTGCATATTGCAAAAGTATTTATATGAAACATCTCATTCTGAGAAAGTATATTTTAAATCCAAATGTTGGTTCTAAAATAAAACAAGCATATATTTTTTTTATATATAAACCATTGGCCTAGAGTTCAGTTATTGAGTGTGTGAGACTATTTGCTGACTGAATGTGTACAACAAAGGCTTTACACTGTCCTCTGATACTGCCTTACTGCTCGACCAAGCTACCACTTTAGAGAGTAATGTTATATCTAACTTTAACCTCTGTCAAACCCTGGGGGACTTGTGGACTCTGTACACCCTGTACCTATTAAGGAACAGTATATACAGTGCCACTTTCTCACATTGGTGGATCAGCGGTGGGATACAAACTTGCATTTGTTGGACTACTTGGTTACCATCTGATCACACGACAGAACTCTTAAAAATTGCATTTAGAATTCTGATTGGTCTTTTCCAAAATTACTAAAAGTCTTGCTAGGGCCTTGCTTAAGTCCCATTAGAATTTTAGAAAAATAAAAGTCACTATAGTCAGGGTAGAGGATTAGAACTGTCAGGTTAGAATGACTCAAACAAACCCAGCTGTTAGTGACAATAATAACATGGACCTGGTGGAGGAGCTCGACCTCACACCTTACTTACACTTGTCTTTCAAGGAATTGAGGTCCTTATGCAAACGTAAAAATTTACCAATGGGCCTGCATCCAACCAAACTAGGGCTCCAGGAGCTCTTGGCTGAGTATGCTAAGGACCACCCATCTGAACATGGTGATGGCCAGTCAGATGAGGAAGGGGAAGCAGAGGAGGTTGACAATGACCCCCCATACTATCCCCTAGGGAGGAGAGGGCACCCATACCCTTCAATCCAAGGATTAGCATCGGGGCACCTAGAGATTACACAGGTGTCTCTGGTACCAGAGAGAACACTGGGGGACCCACCAGTGAAGAGGACAGCCTTATGAGGCTGGCCAGAAGACTAGAGCTACAGTCCAGGCTCCTGGCTCTAGAAAAAGAAAGGAGAGAGATGGGTTTAGCACCCGTCAATGGTGGCAGCAATAATAAAAATAAGGATAGGGAGCAAACTTCTGACCTTAAACTCCCCAAAGGGATTGTCCCTAAGTTTGAGGAAGGTGATGATATCACCAAATGGTTCACAGCCTTTGAGAGGGCTTGTGATATCAGAAAAGTAAGGAAACCTCTCTGGGGGGCCCTCCTGTGGGAACTGTTCTCTGGTAACTGCAGAGACAGGCTTCTGACCCTTTCTGGGACAGAAGCAGGATCCTATGACCTCATGAAGAAATCTCTGATTGAGGGATTTGGATTCACCACTGAGGATTATGGAAGTAGATTCAGGGGGGCTCACAAAACCCAGACCCAGTCCTGGATTGATTTTGTAGACTTCTCAGTGAAGACACTGGATGGTTGGTTAGCTGGACATGGTGTGCAGGATTTTACTGGATTGTATAATGTATCCATGAAGGAACATTTATTGAGTAACTGCACAAATGAAAAGTTGCATCAGCATTTGGTAGACCTAGGTCTAATTTCTCCCCAAGAATTGGGAATGAAGGCAGACCACTGGGTCAAGACTAGGGTGACAAGGACAGCCACTCGGGGTGACCAAAAGAAAGTGGTCACAAAACCTCCCCAGGGGAAAGGTGGTGAGAATCCCCAAGATAAAAAGTCTGAGTCTTCCAAATGGCCCCAAAAACCTGTTCAGGTGGGTGGGACCCAAACTACTCCCTATGTGCCCCAACCATATACAGGGAAGAACTTTGATCCCTTAAAGGCCTGGTGTAATAACTGTAAGAAGTCAGGACACCTAACTGTAGCTTGCCCCCAAAACAAAGCCCTTAAGGCACCCAGTACAGCTACTCCTGGGGCAGCAAGCATACAAATGGGATCAGAGGTGTACCCTGAGCAAATCTGGGAACACACTGAAGCAAGTCTAGTCTCCTTGGGAGAAGTGGAGTTTGCCACTGTAGCTGTGTGGCCCCCCAACTTAAAGAAATACTTACATTACCCCTGGTGAATGGAACTAGGGTAGAAGCTCTGAGGGATACAGGTGCCAGTGTCACTATGGTGAAAGACACACTGGTTTCCCCTGAGCAATACTTGATTGGGAAGTCTTACCCAGTCACCAACGCTGACAGTGTGACCACTCGTCATCCCATGGCCACGGTCACATTAGGCTGGGGAGGGGTTACTGGCCTGAAACAGGTAGTGGTCTCTCCAAAGTTGCCAGCTGCCTGTCTGCTTGGAAATGATCTGGAAACCTCAGCCTGGGCTGAGGTTGAGCTAAAGGCCCATGCAGCCATGCTGGGAATCCCTGAATTGGTGTGTGTGCAAACCAGAGCACAGAGCAGGAGGAAGGGTGCAAAAGTAGGTCTGGAGCCTGAAATAATGGCCCAGCCAACCAAGAGAAAAGGAAAGAAGACTGGGGAACCAGCTTCTACACAGCAAAACATTCAGGACCCCTCTCCCCAGGGAGAGGATTTGGATACCCCTGCGGGAACTGAGTCCATGGAGCTTGACCCTTACCAGGTTGAACTCTTGGGCCCAGGGGGACCCTCTAGGGAAGTGCTGTGCCAGGGTCAGCGAGACTGTCCCACTCTTGAAGGCCTGAGGCAGCAAGCATTTCAGAAGCAAGGGGAGATGTCAGTGGTACGCACAGAGCTGATTGGGAAGAGGGATTACTGTATGCTGAGGCAAGAAACCCCACTCCTGGAGCCACCAGGAGGGTGGTGGTGCCAGAGCAGTACAGGGAGTTCCTCCTAACTTTGGCTCATGACATCCCCCTAGCTGGACATCTGGGGCAATCCAAAACTTGAGAAAGGCTAATGAGTCACTTTTACTGGCCCCAGATGCACCAAAAGGTGAAGGAGTTTGTCAGCTCCTGTGTTACCTGTCAAGCCAGTGGCAAGACAGGTGGCCACCCAAAGGCCCCCCTCATCCCACTACCGGTGGTAGGGGTCGCCTTTGAAAGGGTAGGAGTGGACATTGTGGGTCCACTTGAACCTCCCACAGCCTCAGGGAACACATTTATTCTAGTGGTAGTGGATCATGCCACTAGGTACCCTGAAGCAATTCCACTTAGGACTCCTACAGCTCCTGCAGTAGCCAAGGCCCTCCTGGGTGTCTTCATCAGAGTGGGGTTTCCTAAGGAGGTGGTTTCAGACAGAGGTTCCAACTTCATGTCGGCTTACCTAACACATATGTGGAAGGAGTGTGGCGTGCAGTATAAGTTTACTACACCCTACCACCCACAAACCAATGGCCTTGTTGAGAGATTCAACAGCACATTGAAAGGTATGATCATGGGTCTCCCTGAAAAACTCAAAAGGAGGTGGGATGTCCTGTTACCATGCCTGCTTTTCGCTTACAGGGAGGTACCACAGAAGGGAGTAGGTTTCTCACCCTTTGAACTTCTGTTTGGTCATCCTGTAAGGGGACCACTTTGTCTTGTAAAAGAGGGCTGGGAGAGGCCTCTTCAAGAGCCCAAACAAGACATAGTGGACTATGTGCTTGGCCTAAGGTCCAGAATGGCTGAGTACATGGAAAAAGCATCCAAGAACCTTAAGGCCTGCCAGGAGCTCCAGAAGCACTGGTATGACCAAAAAGCTGCACTGGTTGAATTTCAACCTGGGCAACAGGTGTGGGTTTTGGAGCCAGTGGCACCAAGGGCTCTCCAAGATAAATGGAGTGGCCCTTACCCTATCCTAGAAAGAAAGAGTGAGGTCACCTATCTAGTTGACCTGGGCACTAGCAGGACACGCAAGAGGGTCATCCATGTGAACCGCCTCAAGCTCTACAATGACAGGGCTGACATCACCATGCTGATGGTGACTGATGAGGAGCAGGAAGCAGAGAGTGAACCTCTCCCTGACCTCCTCTCCTACAGCCCAAAAGATGGATCAGTAGATGGTGTGATCTTCTCAGACACCCTCTCTGCCCAACAGCAGACTGACTGCAAGCAGGTCTTGCAGCAGTATGCTAGCCTCTTTTCCCTGACCCCTGGTCTGACAAACTGGTGTACCCATGATGTGGACACTGGTGACAGTGCACCTGTCAAAAACAAAATCTATCGACAGTCAGACCAAGTCAAGGAGAGCATCAAAGCTGAGGTCAGCAAGATGCTGAAGTTAGGGGTCATTGAACCCTCTGAGAGCCCCTGGGCCAGCCCAGTGGTTCTGGTCCCCAAACCTCATCAACAAGGTGAAAAGAGAGAGATGAGGTTCTGTGTGGAATATAGAGGGCTCAACTCTGTCACCAAGACAGATGCTCACCCTATCCCAAGAGCAAATGAGCTGATAGATAAATTAGGGGCTGCCCAATTCCTCAGTACCTTTGACTTAACTGCAGGGTACTGGCAGATTGGCATGGCCCCAGGAGCAAAAGAAAAGACAGCATTCTCCACCCCTGATGGGCATTATCAGTTTACTGTGATGCCCTTTGGGTTAAAGAATGCCCCTGCCACTTTCCAGAGGCTGGTGAACCATGTCCTGGCTGGGCTGGAGTCCTTTAGTGCAGCTTATCTTGATGATATTGCTGTCTTTAGCTCCACCTGGCAGGATCACCTGATCCACCTTGGAAAAGTTTTAGAGGCTTTGCACAATGCAGGTCTCACTATCAAGGCATCCAAATGCCAGATAGGGCAGGGCACTGTGGTGTACTTGGGCCACCTTGTAGGTGGAGGACAGGTACAGCCCTTACAACCCAAGATCCAGGCCATCATGGACTAGATAGCTCCAACAACCCAGACCCAAGTCAGGGCATTCCTTGGCTTGACTGGATACTACAGGAGGTTTGTGAAGGGGTATGGGTCCATTGTGACCCCCCCTCACAGAACTCACCTCCAAGAAGATGCCCAAGAAGGTGAACTGGACAGTTAGTTGCCAAAAGGCTTTTGACACCCTAAAAGAAGCAATGTGCTGAGCACCAATTCTAAAAGTTCCAGATTATGCCAAGCAGTTCATAGTGCAGACTGATGCCTCTGAGCTAGGGATAGGAGCGGTCCTATCCCAGACCAATGATGAAGGCCAAGACCAACCTGTTGCTTTTATAAGCAGGAGGCTACTCCCCAGAGAGCAGCGTTGGAGTGCCATTGAGAGGGAGGCCTTTGCTGTGGGTTGGTCCCTGAAGAAGTTGAGGCCATACCTGTTTGGCACTCACTTCCTGGTTCACACTGACCACAGACCTCTCAGATGGCTAATGCAGACGAAAGGGGAAAATCCCAAACTACTAAGGTGGTCCATCTCCCAACAGGGAATGGACTTTGAGGTGGAACACAGACCAGGGACTGCCCATGCCAATGCAGATGGGCTTTCCAGGTTCTTCCACTTAGACAATGAAGACTCCATAGGGCAAGGTTAGTCTCATCACCTTTCGTTTGGGGGGGGGGGGGGTTGCGTGAGAAAGGGCCTTCTTTCTTGCATGGTATGCCCCCACTTTTTGCTGAATTGCTGAATGTACTTTGACTGAGTGTGCCCTGGACTCCTGCCAATCAGGTGCCCAGGGCCTATGTTCCTTCCCTAAAACAAACCAAACCCAGATTGGCAAGCCCTGGCCACATGTCAGCCCCTGGTAAATGGTACCCTAGGTACCCAGGGCCTTGTGACCAGGGAAGGCCTCTAAGGGCTGCAGCACTCCTTGTGCCACCCTTAGAGGCCCTTTACCCTTACACACACACACTGCCTTTGCAGGCTGAGTGTTTGGGTGCAAGACAAAAACAAAGTCGACATGACACACATCCCTGTGTGCCATGCCCATCACCTACACTGCCATGGCATACATCAGCCACCCCTCTAGCTGGGTGCCTTATGCCAATGGTGAGGGCACAGGAGCAGGAGCCCTGTGCCCCTACAGTGCCCAGGTCCATTCCTCAGCACTGTAAGTGCAGTGCTGCCATTTAAGAGTACATGGTGCTGAGAGCTCGTCAAACACGAGCTCCACAGCACCATAATGGTAACACTAAAAACTGAGAAGTTTGGTATCAAACTTCTCAGCACATTAAACCCACACTGATGCCAGTGTGGGATTTAATGTACCCAGCACCCCAGAGGGCATCTTAGAGGTGCCCCCTTAAACCTAACCTACAATCCACGTCTGCTCTGAGGCGGCCTAGGCTGCCACCCAGCAGACATGTTGCTGGACCCCTGGGTAGGAGAGCCCCTGCTCTCCTGGGCCTGCAACAATGCACATCCTGGGCGAGGTGCTAAATCTCCTCCCCCAGGATGGGCAGGGGGAAGCTTCAAAGGCATGCCGCCTCTGTGAGCTTCCCCAGGCCACTGCAATCCCCCACTCTGGCGGGAAGCTTTGGCCGGAAACCCCAAATAAGGACAGGGGATGTGCCAGCCTGCCAACCCCACCCCTCAGGTGGGGGAGGCGAGGTGAAGCACATCTCCGGGCTCTCGCCATCTTGAAGATGGGGAGCCCTACCCCATCAGGACTAGGCTACTGCCCCCCTCCCACAGGAGAGAGGCAGGATAGGGGGTGTACCCACCCCAGGACAGGGACCCATTGGTCCCTGCCCTTCACCTACCTGTAACACCCCTAAATCTAGTATTTGGGGGCACCCTGAACCTTCCTTCCCCAGATTCCAGATTCAAAACTACAAAGAAGAGCAAGAAGAAAGAAGACCTGCCCTGCAGCTGCTAAAAAGAGGAAGACACCAACTGCTTTGGCCCCAGCCCTACCGGCCTGTTGACCCTCGAACCTGCTCCTGCTCCAACCCGGCATCTCTTGTGGCCAGCAACCTCACCAACTCCGGATGACCTGACTACCTTTTGGCTCTAAGCCCCTGGGACTCCTATGAGTAGAGGCTCTACTCAAAACCTACCTCTAATCCCTGGCAGCAGCCCAGAACCGCGAACCCAGCATACTCTGCACCAGCCAAGCCTGGCCAGTGCCGGAGTGAACAAAGACCCCAGGGACGACCCCACGGCGACTGTGACCCCGAATCCGGCACCCAAGGACCTCCCTCGACACTCCTGAAGAAGCCTGCAGCCTCAGAACAAGGTGCCCCCCCTACCGCGATCACCAGAGGGTAAGATTTCCTGACACCAAAAGGCACCCCTGCACGCGGCGCTCCGCGGCCCACTGTGCCTAGTCCCGGGGTACCTACCTATCCTCCAACTACCCAACTTACCTCTCGAAGTGGTGGTGGCACCTGAAGAGTCCTCGTCCCGAGCTTGCAGTCTTTTTCTAAACCGGAGATTTCCCATTGAAATCAATTGAGCGCCCGAAGGCTCAAAAGCACCCTGCACCCAGCCGCCTGAGTGGCCCTGGCAGTGAAACCTCTACACCTACCTACTTCCCCACTTGCCCTGAGTAAGTGACCAGGAGCCCAGCTCCCACAGCCGCGTGGCTTGCCAGTCAGCAGCCACCAACCAAGGCCCCCCTATCCCTCATAGGATAACATTGGGCCTAACTCTCTCTGCACCCAGCCGCCCTAGAGTCGCTGAGGGTGAACCAACTGTACCTACCTGACCCTGGGGGACCCCTGAGTCTATGCCCAGAACCTCAACTCTGCCAGTCGAGTACTTACCCTTAAACCGATAACTCTATTTTCCTCATAGGGTAACAATGATTGGCTTTTTCCTGAAATTACTTCTAAGTGTGGACTTTTCAAATCTTAAAATATTCACCAAAAATCAGCCGAGTAATGAAAACGAAATTACTCACCTGCTCTTAGGTGAGCTCCCAGTGCTGGATCTTGGTGCCCAGCACTGACTCTGAAAAATACTTTCAACTGTACTTATCCGTAACCAAATTTTCTTCCACAGGAAATCATTGACTGTTTTTCTGTGAAATTTCTTCAAAGTGTCGATTTCTGCAATCTTTAAATATTCTTCAAAAATCGTATAGTATCTGAAAACGTAATTACTTACCTGTTTTGGATAAAGGTCCCAGTACTGAGTCTAGGCACCCAGTACTGGATTACAAAAGTAACGAGAACATGCTGTACCTGCAACTTGAATTTTCTTCCATAGGGAATCATTGACTGTTTTCTTTGAAATATTTTCTAAGTGTCAACTTTTAAAATAGCTAAATATTGTTTAAAAATCATTACAGTAATTAAGTCGACTTTCATCACTTGATTCCGAGTACTGACCCAGGACTGAATCTAGGATCCAGTCCTGAAATTCCAAAAGTAATCTAAAAAGTAATCTGTTGCAAATAACTTGAATTTTCCATTGAGCTCAATGCATTGTTGTGTTTAAAATAGAGTTGCCTATTGCAACCACTTGTAACTGTTTACAAAAGTCAATTGCATATTGCAAAAGTATTTATATGAAACATCTCATTCTGAGAATGTATATTTTAAATCCAAGTGTTTGATCTAAAATAAAATAAGCATATATTTTTTTATATATAAACCATTGGCCTAGAGTTCAGTTATTGAGTGTGTGAGACCATTTGCTGACTGAGTGTGTACAACAAATGCTTTACACTGTCCTCTGATACTGCCTTACTGCTCGACCAAGCTACTACTTTAGCGAGTAATGTTATATCTAACTTTAACCTCTGTCAAACCCTGGGGGACTTGTGGACTCTGTACACCCTGTACCTATTAAGGAACAGAATATACAGAGCCACTTTCTCACATTGGTGGATCAGCGGTGGGATACAAACTTGCATTTGTTGGACTACTTGGTTACCATCTGATCACACGACAGAACTCTTAAAAATTGCATTTAGAATTCTGATTGGTCTTTTCCAAAATTACTAAAAGTCTTGCTAGGGCCTTGCTTAAGTCCCATTAGAATTTTAGAAAAATAAAAGTCACTATAGTCAGGGTAGAGGATTAGGACTGTCAGGTTAGAATGACTCAAACAAACCCAGCTGTTAGTGACAATAATAACATGGACCTAGTGGAGGAGCTCGACCTCACACCTTACTTACACTTGTCTTTCAAGGAATTGAGGTCCTTATGCAAACGTAAAAATTTACCAATGGGCCTGCATCCAACCAAACTAGGGCTCCAGGATCTCTTGGCTGAGTATGCTAAGGACCACCCATCTGAACATGGTGATGGCCAGTCATATGAGGAAGGGGAAGCAGAGGAGGTTGACAATGACCCCCCCATACTATCCCCTAGGGAGGAGAGGGCACCCATACCCTTCAATCCAAGGATTAGCATCGGGGCACCTAGAGATTACACAGGTGTCTTAGGTACCAGAGAGAACACTGGGGGACCCACCAGTGAAGATGACAGCCTTATGAGGCTGGCCAGAAGACTAGAGCTACAGTCCAGGCTCCTGGTTCTAGAAAAAGAAAGGAGAGAGATGGGTTTAGCACCCGTCAATGGTGGCAGCAATAATAAAAATAAGGATAGGGAGGAAACTTCTGACCTTAAAAACCCCAAAGGGATTGTCCCTAAGTTTGAGGAAGGTGATGATATCACCAAATGGTTCACAGCCTTTGAGAGGGCTTGTGATATCAGAAAAGTAAGGAAACCTCTCTGGGGGGCCCTCCTGTGGGAACTGTTCTCTGGTAACTGCAGTGACAGGCTTCTGACCCTTTCTGGGCCAGAAGCAGGATCCTATGACCTCATGAAGAAAGCTCTGATTGAGGGATTTGGATTCACCACTGAGGAGTATGGAAGTAGATTCAGGGGGGCTCACAAAACCCAGACCCAGTCCTGGATTGATTTTGTAGACTTCTCAGTGAAGACACTGGATGGTTGGTTAGCTGGACATGGTGTGCAGGATTTTACTGGATTGTATAATGTATTCATGAAGGAACATTTATTGAGTAACTGCACAAATGAAAAGTTGCATCAGCATTTGGTAGACCTAGGTCTAATTTCTCCCCAAGAATTGGGAATGAAGGCAGACCACTGGTTCAAGACTAGGGTGACAAGGACAGCCACTCGGGGTGACCAAAAGAAAGTGGTCACAAAACCTCCCCAGGGGAAAGGTGGTGAGAATCCCCAAGATAAAAAGTCTGAGTCTTCCAAATGGCCCCAAAAACCTGTTCAGGTGGGTGGGACCCAAACTACTCCCTATGTGCCCCAACCATATACGGGGAAGAACTTTGATCCCTTAAAGGCCTGGTATAATAACTGTAAGAAGTCAGGACACCTAACTGTAGCTTGCCCCCAAAACAAAGCCCTTAAGGCACCCAGTACAGCTACTCCTGGGGCAGCAAGCATACAAATGGGATCAGAGGTGTACCCTGAGCAAATCTGGGAACACACTGAAGCAAGTCTAGTCTCCTTGGGAGAAGTGGAGTTTGCCACTGTAGCTGTGTGGCCCCCCAACTTAAAGAAATACTTACAGTACCCCTGGGTGAATGGAACTAGGGTAGAAGCTCTGAGGGATACAGGTGCCAGTCACTATGGTGAAAGACACACTGGTTTCCCCTGAGCAATACTTGATTGGGAAGTCTTACCCAGTCACCAACGCTGACAGTGTCACCACTAGTCATCCCATGGCCATGGTCACATTAGGCTGGGGAGGGGTTACTGGCCTGAAACAGGTAGTGGTCTCTCCAAAGTTGCCAGCTGCCTGTCTGCTTGGAAATGATCTGGAAACCTCAGCCTGGGCTGAGGTTGAGCTAAAGGCCCATGCAGCCATGCTGGGAATCCCTGAATTGGTGTGTGTGCAAACCAGAGCACAGAGCAGGAGGAAGGGTGCAAAGTAGGTCTGGAGCCTGAAATAATGGCCCAGCCAACCAAGAGAAAAGGAAAGAAGACTGGGGAACCAGCTTCTACACAGCAAAACATTCAGGACCCCTCTCCCCAGGGAGAGGATTTGGATACCCCTGCGGGAACTGAGTCCATGGAGCTTGACCCTTACCAGGTTGAACTCTTGGGCCCAGGGGGACCCTCTAGGGAAGAGCTGTGCCAGGGTCAGCGAGACTGTCCCACTCTTGAAGGCCTGAGGCAGCAAGCATTTCAGAAGCAAGGGGAGATGTCAGTGGTACCCACAGAGCTTATTGGGAAGAGGGATTACAGGGAGTTCCTCCTAACTTTGGCTCATGACATCCCCCTAGCTGGACATCTGGGGCAATCCAAAACTTGGGAAAGGCTAATGAGTCACTTTTACTGGCCCCAGATGCACCAAAAGGTGAAGGAGTTTGTCAGCTCCTGTGTTACCTGTCAAGCCAGTGGCAAGACATGTGGCTACCCAAAGGCCCCCCTCATCCCACTACCGGTGGTAGGGGTCGCCTTTGAAAGGGTAGGAGTGGACATTGTGGGTCCACTTGAACCTCCCACAGCCTCAGGGAACACATTTATTCTAGTGGTAGTGGATCATGCCACTAGGTACCCTGAAGCAATTCCACTTAGGACTCCTACAGCTCCTGCAGTAGCCAAGGCCCTCCTGGGTGTCTTCACCAGAGTGGGGTTTCCTAAGGAGGTGGTTTCAGACAGAGGTTACAACTTCATGTCGGCTTACCTAACACATATGTGGGAGGAGTGTGGAGTGCAGTATAAGTTTACTACACCCTACCACCCACAAACCAATGGCCTTGTTGAGAGATTCAACAGGACATTGAAAGGTATGATCATGGGTCTCCCTGAAAAACTCAAAAGGAGGTGGGATGTCCTGTTACCATGCCTGCTTTTCGCTTACAGGGAGGTACCACAGAAGGGAGTAGGTTTCTCACCCTTTGAACTTCTGTTTGGTCATCCTGTAAGGGGACCACTTTGTCTTGTAAAAGAGGGCTGGGAGAGGCCTCTTCAAGAGCCCAAACAAGACATAGTGGACTATGTGCTTGGCCTAAGGTCCAGAATGGCTGAGTACATGGAAAAAGCATCCAAGAACCTTAAGGCCTGCCAGGAGCTTCAGAAGCACTGTGTTACCCGCAAAACCTCCCAGACCTAATATCACCACCCATTCAGCACTACTAGTACCATAATGCATTGGGAGGGTTAGGGTAATTGTGTGTGGTCTCTGAGTACCTGGCAACGAATCAAAATGCTCCTGTCTTTTGGTCTTGTGATGTAGAGCAACCAATTGGATTACATGCGGCCTTTGAATAGAGAAACGCCCCCTTCACTCATTGCTCGGCTTCTCCAATCCGTTTGGACATCCCTGCCTGTTCTGAATTCCACTGCGGCTTCGTTGGAACAATCGAGTCTTGGATTTTGCCCGCTGTTGCTCTGTCTCCTGTATTTCAGCTTTGGCGTTGTGTCTGCACGCCGATCCCGGCGTCCTCCTGCCTACCTTACTCGGCGCTCGTCTGTGCGCCTTTCACGGCGTTGTGTCTACACGCAGATCCCGGCGTCCTCCTGCCTACCTGACCCGGCGCTTGTCTGTGCACCTTTCACGGTGTTGTGTCTGCACGCCGATCCCGGCTTCCTCCTGCCTACCTGACACGGCGCCTGTCTGTGCGCCTTTCATGGCGTTTTGTCTGCACGCCATCCCCGGAGTTAAACCTCGGTTCGAGAGACTTTTCCAATTCAAATTCAACAATTACAAGTAAGGCAACTTTGTTTCTGTCAAATCAAGGAGTGATACAATTTTTTGTTTCAACAAACTTACAAGCGAGGCAACTTTGTTGCAGTAGAATCAAGGAGCGATACAATCCTTGTTTTCAACATTGCCTTGCGGAAACGTTACTACAGATAACCTTTTCATTTATTTTTTGGAACTTCCACGTCCGGACATTGCTCTAAAAACTTTGTTTCACGGATCTAGTGAATTGCTCCAACCTTGCAAAGATTGTTCTGGAGAATGATGTCGTTCTTTTAAGTTGAGCAACATACTAGATCGCATTAAGACTTTGAGCGTCCATTGGTTCATGTTGCGTATATTTTTGGTAAGTGAGACCTCACACAATTCAGTGTTAGAATCACATTTAAAATCCCTTTGGTTCCCTTATGTTTAGATCTCTAACATTGACTGTCCTTTTTGTTCACAGTACCTTCTTGTTGTTTCATCGATCCCTCCTGCACTACACCTACTTCGTGGAAGTTTCCGAGTCTGCTCATCGCTCCCTGGGAATACTTGCAAGGTTCCTGTTATAACTATCTTGGAGACTTGCAGTGTTCTCGGGGAAGGTGAGACCTAGCTTCGCTCCTGAGGATCAGAGGTGTACAACGCCTCCTGCCGTGATACACTGGTATGACCAAAAAGCTGCACTGGTTGAATTTCAACCTGGGCAACAGGTGTGGGTTTTGGAGCCAGTGGCACCAAGGGCTCTCCAAGATAAATGGAGTGGCCCTTACCCTATCCTAGAAAGAAAGAGTGAGGTCACCTATCTAGTTGACCTGGGCACTAGCAGGACACCCAAGAGGGTCATCCATGTGAACCGCCTCAAGCTCTACAATGACAGGGCTGACATCACCATGCTGATGGTGACTGATGAGGAGCAGGAAGCAGAGAGTGAACCTCTCCCTGACCTCCTCTCCTACAGCCCAAAAGATGGATCAGTAGATGGTGTGATCTTCTCAGACACCCTCTCTGCCCAACAGCAGACTGACTGCAAGCAGATCTTGCAGCAGTATGCTAGCCTCTTTTCCCTGACCCCTGGTCTGACAAACTGGTGTACCCATGATGTGGACACTGGTGACAGTGCACCTGTCAAAAACAAAATCTATCGAGAGTCAGACCAAGTCAAGGAGAGCATCAAAGCTGAGGTCAGCAAGATGCTGAAGTTAGGGGTCATTGAACCCTCTGAGAGCCCCTGGGCCAGCCCAGTGGTTCTGGTCCCCAAACCTCATCAACAAGGTGAAAAGAGAGAGATGAGGTTCTGTGTGGAATATAGAGGGCTCAACTCTGTCACCAAGACAGATGCTCACCCTATCCCAAGAGCAAATGAGCTGATAGATAAATTAGGGGCTGCCCAATTCCTCAGTACCTTTGACTTAACTGCAGGGTACTGGCAGATTGGCATGGCCCCAGGAGCAAAAGAAAAGACAGCATTCTCCACCCCTGATGGGCATTATCAGTTTACTGTGATGCCCTTTGGGTTAAAGAATGCCCCTGCCACTTTCCAGAGGCTGGTGAACCATGTCCTGGCTAGGCTGGAGTCCTTTAGTGCAGCTTATCTTGATGATATTGCTGTCTTTAGCTCCACCTGGCAGGATCACCTGATCCACCTTGGAAAAGTTTTAGAGGCTTTGCACAATGCAGGTCTCACTATCAAGGCATCCAAATGCCAGATAGGGCATGGCACTGTGGTGTACTTGGGCCACCTTGTAGGTGGAGGACAGGTACAGCCCTTACAACCCAAGATCCAGGCCATCATGGACTGGATAGCTCCAACAACCCAGACCCAAGTCAGGGCATTCCTTGGCTTGACTGGATACTACAGGAGGTTTGTGAAGGGGTATGGGTCCATTGTGACCCCCCCTCACAGAACTCACCTCCAAGAAGATGCCCAAGAAGGTGAACTGGACAGTTAGTTGCCAAAAGGCTTTTGACACCCTAAAAGAAGCAATGTGCTGAGCACCAATTCTAAAAGTTCCAGATTATGCCAAGCAGTTCATAGTGCAGACTGATGCCTCTGAGCTAGGGATAGGAGCGGTCCTATCCCAGACCAATGATGAAGGCCAAGACCAACCTGTTGCTTTTATAAGCAGGAGGCTACTCCCCAGAGAGCAGCGTTGGAGTGCCATTGAGAGGGAGGCCTTTGCTGTGGTTTGGTCCCTGAAGAAGTTGAGGCCATACCTGTTTGGTACTCACTTCCTGGTTCACACTGACCACAGACCTCTCAGATGGCTAATGCAGACGAAAGGGGAAAATCCCAAACTACTAAGGTGGTCCATCTCCCTACAGGGAATGGACTTTGAGGTGGAACACAGACCAGGGACTGCCCATGCCAATGCAGATGGGCTTTCCAGGTTCTTCCACTTAGACAATGAAGACTCCATAGGGCAAGGTTAGTCTCATCACCTTTCGTTTGGGGGGGGGGGGTTGCGTGAGAAAGGGCCTTCTTTCTTGCATGGTATGCCCCCACTTTTTGCTGAATTGCTGAATGTACTTTGACTGAGTGTGCCCTGGACTCCTGCCAATCAGGTGCCCAGGGCCTATGTTCCTTCCCTAAAACAAACCAAACCCAGATTGGCAAGCCCTGGCCACATGTCAGCCCCTGGTAAATGGTACCCTAGGTACCCAGGGCCTTGTGACCAGGGAAGGCCTCTAAGGGCTGCAGAACTCCTTGTGCCACCCTTAGAGGCCCTGTACCCTTACACACACACACTGCCTTTTCAGGCTGAGTGTTTGGGTGCAAGACAAAAACAAAGTCGACATGATACACATCCCTGTGTGCCATGCCCATCACCTACACTGCCATGGCATACATCAGCCACCCCTCTAGCTGGGTGCCTTATGCCAATGGTGAGGGCACAGGAGCAGGAGCCCTGTGCCCCTACAGTGCCCAGGTCCATTCCTCAGCACTATAAGTGCAGTGCTGCCATTTAAGAGTACATGGTGCTGAGAGCTCGTCAAACACGAGCTCCACAGCACCATAATGGTAACACTAAAGACTGAGAAGTTTGGTATCAAACTTCTCAGCACATTAAACCCACACTGATGCCAGTGTGGGATTTAATGTACCCAGCACCCCAGAGGGCATCTTAGAGGTGCCCCCTTAAACCTAACCTACAATCCACGTCTGCTCTGAGGCGGCCTAGGCTGCCACCCAGCAGACATGTTGCTGGACCCCTGGGTAGGAGAGCCCCTGCTCTCCTGGGCCTGCAACAATGCACATCTTGGGCGAGGTGCTAAATCTCCTCCCCCAGGATGGGCAGGGGGAAGCTTCAAAGGCATGCCGCCTCTGTGAGCTTCCCCAGGCCACTGCAATCCCCCACTCTGGCGGGAAGCTTTGGCCGGAAACCACAAATAAGGACAGGGGATGTGCCAGCCTGCCAACCCCACCCCTCAGGTGGGGGAGGCGAGGTGAAGCACATCTCCGGGCTCTCGCCATCTTGAAGATGGGGAGCCCTACCCCATCAGGACTAGGCTACTGCCCCCCTCCCACAGGAGAGAGGCAGGATAGGGGGTGTACCCACCCCAGGACAGGGACCCATTGGTCCCTGCCCTTCACCTACCTGTAACGCCCCTAAATCTAGTATTTGGGGGCACCCTGAACCTTCCTTCCCCAGATTCCAGATTCAAAACTACAAAGAAGAGCAAGAAGAAAGAAGACCTGCCCTGCAGCTGCTAAAAAGAGGAAGACACCAACTGCTTTGGCCCCAGCCCTACCGGCCTGTTGACCCTCGAACCTGCTCCTGCTCCAACCCGGCATCTCTTGTGGCCAGCAACCTCACCAACTCCGGATGACCTGACTACCTTTTGGCTCTAATCCCCTGGGACTCCTATGAGTAGAGGCTCTACTCAAAAGCTACCTCTAATCCCTGGCAGCAGCCCAGAACCGCGAACCCAGCATACTCTGCACCAGCCAAGCCTGGCCAGTGCCGGAGTGAACAAAGACCCCAGGGACGACCCCACGGCGACTGTGACCCCGAGTCCGGCACCCAAGGACCTCCCTCGACACTCCTGAAGAAGCCTGCAGCCTCAGAACAAGGTGCCCCCCCTACCGCGATCACCAGAGGGTAAGATTTCCTGACACCAAAAGGCACCCCTGCACGCGGCGCTCCGCGGCCCACTGTACCTAGTCCCGGGGTACCTACCTATCCTCCAACTACCCAACTTACCTCTCGAAGTGGTGGTGGCACCTGAAGAGTCCTCGTCCCGAGCTTGCAGTCTTTTTCTAAACCGGAGATTTCCCATTGAAATCAATTGAGCGCCCGAAGGCTCAAAAGCACCCTGCACCCAGCCGCCTGAGTGGCCCTGGCAGTGAAACCTCTACACCTACCTACTTCCCCACTTGCCCTGAGTAAGTGACCAGGAGCCCAGCTCCCACAGCCGCGTGGCTTGCCAGTCAGCAGCCACCAACCAAGGCCCCCCTATCCCTCATAGGATAACATTGGGCCTAACTCTCTCTGCACCCAGCCGCCCTAGAGTCGCTGAGGGTGAACCAACTGTACCTACCTGACCCTGGGGGACCCCTGAGTCTATGCCCAGAACCTCAACTCTGCCAGTCGAGTACTTACCCTTAAACCGATAACTCTATTTTCCTCATAGGGTAACAATGATTGGCTTTTTCCTGAAATTACTTCTAAGTGTGGACTTTTCAAATCTTAAAATATTCACCAAAAATCAGCCGAGTAATGAAAACGAAATTACTCACCTGCTCTTAGGTGAGCTCCCAGTGCTGGATCTTGGTGCCCAGCACTGACTCTGAAAAATACTTTCAACTGTACTTATCCTTAACCAAATTTTCTTCCACAGGAAATCATTGACTGTTTTTCTGTGAAATTTCTTCAAAGTGTCGATTTCTGCAATCTTTAAATATTCTTCAAAAATCGTATAGTATCTGAAAACGTAATTACTTACCTGTTTTGGATAAAGGTCCCAGTACTGAGTCTAGGCACCCAGTACTGGATTACAAAAGTAACGAGAACATGCTGTACCTGCAACTTGAATTTTCTTCCATAGGGAATCATTGACTGTTTTCTTTGAAATATTTTCTAAGTGTCAACTTTTAAAATAGCTAAATAGTGTTTAAAAATCATTACAGTAATTAAGTCGACTTTCATCACTTGATTCTGAGTACTGACCCAGGACTGAATCTAGGATCCAGTCCTGGAATTCCAAAAGTAATCTAAAAAGTAATCTGTTGCAAATAACTTGAATTTTCCATTGAGCTCAATGCATTGTTGTCTTTAAAATAGAGTTGCCTATTGCAACCACTTGTAACTGTTTACAAAAGTCAATTGCATATTGCAAAAGTATTTATATGAAACATCTCATTCTGAGAAAGTATATTTTAAATCCAAATGTTGGTTCTAAAATAAAACAAGCATATATTTTTTTATATATAAACCATTGGCCTAGAGTTCAGTTATTGAGTGTGTGAGACCATTTGCTGACTGAATGTGTACAACAAAGGCTTTACACTGTCCTCTGATACTGCCTTACTGCTCGACCAAGCTACCACTTTAGAGAGTAACGTTATATCTAACTTTAACCTCTGTCAAACCCTGGGGGACTTGTGGACTCTGTACACCCTGTACCTATTAAGGAACAGTATATACAGAGCCACTTTCTCACATTGGTGGATCAGCCGTGGGATACAAACTTGCATTTGTTGGACTACTTGGTTACCATCTGATCACACGACAGAACTCTTAAAAATTGCATTTAGAATTCTGATTGGTCTTTTCCAAAATTACTAAAAGTCTTGCTAGGGCCTTGCTTAAGTCCCATTAGAATTTTAGAAAAATAAAAGTCACTATAGTCAGGGTAGAGGATTAGAACTGTCAGGTTAGAATGACTCAAACAAACCCAGCTGTTAGTGACAATAATAACATGGACCTGGTGGAGGAGCTCGACCTCACACCTTACTTACACTTGTCTTTCAAGGAAATGAGGTCCTTATGCAAACTTAAAAATTTACCAATGGGCCTGCATCCAACCAAACTAGGGCTCCAGGAGCTCTTGGCTGAGTATGCTAAGGACCACCCATCTGAACATGGTGATGGCCAGTCAGATGAGGAAGGGGAAGCAGAGGAGGTTGACAATGACCCCCCCCCCCCATACTATCCCCTAGGGAGGAGAGGGCACCCATACCCTTCAATCCAAGGATTAGCATCTGGGCACCTAGAGATTACACAGGTGTCTCTGGTACCAGAGAGAACACTGGGGGACCCACCAGTGAAGAGGACAGCCTTATGAGGCTGGCCAGAAGACTAGAACTAGAGTCCAGGCTCCTGGCTATAGAAAAAGAAAGAGAGAGGTGGGTTTAGCACCCATCAATGGTGGCAGCAATAATAAAAATAAGGATAGGGAGGAAACTTCTGACCTTAAAATCCCCAAAGGGATTGTCCCTAAGTTTGAGGAAGGTGATGATATCACCAAATGGTTCACAGCCTTTGAGAGGGCTTGTGATATCAGAAAAGTAAGGAAACCTCTCTGGGGGGCCCTCCTGTGGGAACTGTTCTCTGGTAACTGCAGAGACAGGCTTCTGACCCTTTCTGGGCCAGCAGCAGGATCCTATGATCTCATGAAGAAAGCTCTGATTGAGGGATTTGGATTCACCACTGAGGAGTATAGAAGTAGATTCAGGGGGGCTCACAAAACCCAGACCCAGTCCTGGATTGATTTTGTAGACTTCTCAGTGAAGACACCTGATGGTTGGTTAGCTGGACATGGTGTGCAGGATTTTACTGGATTGTATAATTTATTCATGAAGGAACATATATTGAGTAACTGCACAAATGAAAAGTTGCATCAGCATTTGGTAGACCTAGGTCTAATTTCTCCCCAAGACTTGGGAAAGAAGGCAGACCACTGGGTCAAGACTAGGATGACAAGGACAGCCACTGGGGGTGACCAAAAGAAAGTGTTCACAAAACCTCCCCAGGGGAAAGGTGGTGAGAATCCCCAAGATAAAAAGTCTGAGTCTTCCAAAGGGCCCCAAAAACCTGTTCAGGTGGGTGGGACCCAAACTACTCCCTATGTGCCCCAACCATATAGGGGGGAGAACTTTGATCCTTTAAAGGCCTGGTGTAATAACTGTAAGAAGTCAGGACACCTAACTGTAGCTTGCCCCCAAAACAAAGCCCCTAAGGCACCCATTCCACTACTCCTGGGGCAGCAAGCATACAAATGGGATCAGAGGTGTACCCTGAGCAAATCTGGGAACACACTGAAGCAAGTCTAGTCTCCTTGGGAGAAGCGGAGTTTGCCACTGTAGCTGTGTGGCCCCCCAACTTAAAGAAATACTTACAGTACCCCTGGGTGAATGGAACTAGGGTAGAATCTCTGAGGGATACAGGTGCCAGTGTCACTATGGTGAAAGACACACTGGTTTCCCCTGAGCAATACTTGATTGGGAAGTCTTACCCAGTCACCAACGCTGACAGTGTCACCACTAGTCATCCCATGGCCATGGTCACATTAGGCTGGGGGGGGGGGGGTGACTGGCCTGAAACAGGTAGTGGTCTCTCCAAAGTTGCCAGCTGCCTGTCTGCTTGGAAATGATCTGGAAACATCAGCCTGGGCTGAGGTTTAGCTAAAGGCCCATGCAGCCATGCTGGGAATCCTTGAATTGGTGTGTGTGCAAACCAGAGCACAGAGCAGGAGGAAGGGTGAAAAAGTAGGTCTGGAGCCTGAAATAATGGCCCAGCCAACCAAGAGAAAAGGAAAGAAGACTGGGGAACCAGCTTCTACACAGCAAAACATTCAGGACCCCTCTCCCCAGGGAGAGGATTTGGATACCCCTGAGGGAACTGAGACCATGGAGCTTGACCCTTACCACGTTGAACTCTTGGGCCCAGGGGGACCCTCTAGGGAAGAGCTGTGCCAGGGTCAGCGAGACTGTCCCACTCTTGAAAGCCTGAGGCAGCAAGCTGTTTCAGAAGCAAGGGGAGATGTCAGTGGTACCTACAGAGCTTATTGGGAAGAGGGATTACTGTATGCTGAGGCAAGAAACCCCACTCCTGGAGCCACCAGGAAGGTGGTGGTGCCACAGAAGTACAGGGAGTTCCTCCTAACTTTGGCTCATGACATCCCCCTAGCTGGACATCTGGGGCAATCCAAAACTTGGGAAAGGCTAATGAGTCACTTTTACTGGCCCCAGATGCACCAAAAGGTGAAGGAGTTTGTCAGCTCCTGTGTTACCTGTCAAGCCAGTGGCAAGACATGTGGCCACCCAAAGGCCCCCCTCATCCCACTACCGGTGGTAGGGGTCGCCTTTGAAAGGGTAGGAGTGGACATTGTGGGCCCACTTGAACCTCCCACAGCCTCAGGGAACACATTTATTCTAGTGGTAGTGGATCATGCCACTAGGTACCCTGAAGCAATTCCACTTAGGACTCCTACAGCTCCTGCAGTAGCCAAGGCCCTCCTGGGTGTCTTCACCAGAGTGGGGTTTCCTAAGGAGGTGGTTTCAGACAGAGGTTCCAACTTCATGTCGGCTTACCTAACACATATGTGGAAGGAGAGGAGTGTGGAGTGGAGTATAAGTTTACTACACCCTACCACCCACAAACCAATGGCCTTGTTGAGAGATTCAACAGGACATTGAAAGGTATGATCATGGGTCTCCCTGAAAAACTCAAAAGGAGGTGGGATGTCCTGTTACCATGCCTGCTTTTCGCTTACAGGGAGGTACCACAGAAGGGAGTAGGTTTCTCACCCTTTGAACTTCTGTTTGGTCATCCTGTAAGGGGACCACTTTGTCTTGTAAAAGAGGGCTGGGAGAGGCCTCTTTATGAGCCCAAACAAGACATAGTGGACTATGTGCTTGGCCTAAGGTCCAGAATGGCTGAGTACATGGAAAAAGCATCCAAGAACCTTGAGGCCAGCCAGGAGCTCCAGAAGCACTGGTATGACCAAAAAGCTGCACTGGTTGAATTTCAAACTGGGCAACAGGTGTGGGTTTTGGAGCCAGTGGCACCAATGGCTCTCCAAGATACATGGAGTGGCCCTTACCCTATCCTAGAAAGAAAGAGTGAGGTCACCTATCTAGTTGACCTGGGCACTAGCAGGACACCCAAGAGGGTCATCCATGTGAACCGCCTCAAGCTCTACAATGACAGGGCTGACATCACCATGCTGATGGTGACTGATGAGGAGCAGGAAGCAGAGAGTGAACCTCTCCCTGACCTCCTCTCCTACAGCCCAAAAGATGGATCAGTAGATGGTGTGATCTTCTCAGACACCCTCTCTGCCCAACAGCAGACTGACTGCAAGCAGGTCTTGCAGCAGTATGCTAGCCTCTTTTCCCTGACCCCTGGTCTGACAAACTGGTGTACCCATGATGTGGACACTGGTGACAGTGCACCTGTCAAAAACAAAATCTATCGACAGTCAGACCAAGTCAAGGAGAGCATCAAAGCTGAGGTCAGCAAGATGCTGAAGTTAGGGGTCATTGAACCCTCTGAGAGCCCCTGGGCCAGCCCAGTGGTTCTGGTCCCCAAACCTCATCAACAAGGTGAAAAGAGAGAGATGAGGTTCTGTGTGGAATATAGAGGGCTCAACTCTGTCACCAAGACAGATGCTCACCCTATCCCAAGAGCAAATGAGCTGATAGATAAATTAGGGGCTGCCCAATTCCTCAGTACCTTTGACTTAACTGCAGGGTACTGGCAGATTGGCATGGCCCCAGGAGCAAAAGAAAAGACAGCATTCTCCACCCCTGATGGGCATTATCAGTTTACTGTGATGCCCTTTGGGTTAAAGAATGCCCCTGCCACTTTCCAGAGGCTGGTGAACCATGTCCTGGCTGGGCTGGAGTCCTTTAGTGCAGCTTATCTTGATGATATTTCTGTCTTTAGCTCCACCTGGCAGCATCACCTGATCCACCTTGGAAAAGTTTTAGAGGCTCTGCACAATGCAGGTCTCACTATCAAGGCATCCAAATGCCAGAGAGGGCAGGGCACTGTGGTGTACTTGGGCCACCTATTAGGTGGAGGACAGGTACAGCCCTTACAACCCAAGATCCAGGCCATCATGGACTGGATAGCTCCAACAACCCAGACCCAAGTCAGGGCATTCCTTGGCTTGACTGGATACTACAGGAGGTTTGTGAAGGGGTATGGGTCTATTGTGAACCCCCTCACAGAACTCACCTCCAAGAAGATGCCCAAGAAGGTGAACTGGACAGTTAGTTGCCAAAAGGCTTTTGACACCCTAAAAGAAGCAATGTGCTCAGCACCAATTCTAAAAGCTCCAGATTATGCCAAGCAGTTCATAGTGCAGACTGATGCCTCTGAACTAGGGATAGGAGCGGTCCTATCCCAGACCAATGATGAAGGCCAAGACCAACCTGTTGCTTTTATAAGCAGGAGGCTACTCCCCAGAGAGCAGCGTTGGAGTGCCATTGAGAGGGAGGCCCTTGCTGTGGTTTGGTCCCTGAAGAAGTTGAGGCCATACCTGTTTGGTACTCACTTCCTGGTTCACACTGACCACAGACCTCTCAGATGGCTAATGCAGATGAAAGGGGAAAATCCCAAACTACTAAGGTGGTCCATCTCCCAACAGGGAATGGACTTTGAGGTGGAACACAGACCAGGGACTGCCCATGCCAATGCAGATGGGCTTTCCAGGTTCTTCCACTTAGACAATGAAGACTCCATAGGGCAAGGTTAGTCTCATCACCTTTCGTTTGGGGGGTGGGGGGGTTGTGTGAGAAAGTGCCTTCTTTCTTGCATGGTATGCCCCCACTTTTTGCTGAATTGCTGAATGTACTTTGACTGAGTGTGCCCTGGACTCCTGCCAATCAGGTGCCCAGGGCCTATGTTCCTTCCCTAAAACAAACCAAACCCAGATTGGCAAGCCCTGGCCACATGTCAGCCCCTGGTAAATGGTACCCTAGGTACCCAGGGCCTTGTGACCAGGGAAGGCCTCTAAGGGCTGCAGCACTCCTTGTGCCTCCCTTAGAGGCCCTGTACCCTTACACACACACACTGCCTTTGCAGGCTGAGTGTTTGGGTGCAAGACAAAAACAAAGTCGACATGACACACATCCCTGTGTGCCATGCCCATCACCTACACTGCCATGGCATACATCAGCCACCCCTCTAGATGGGTGCCTTATGCCAATGGTGTGGGCACAGGAGCAGGAGCCCTGTGCCCCTACAGTGCCCAGGTCCATTCCTCAGCACTGTAAGTGCAGTGCTGCCATTTAAGAGTACATAGTGCTCAGAGCTCGTCAAACACGAGCTCCACAGCACCATAATGGTAACACTAAAGACTGAGAAGTTTGGTATCAAACTTCTCAGCACATTAAACCCACACTGATGCCAGTGTGGGATTTAATGTACCCAGCACCCCAGAGGGCATCTTAGAGGTGCCCCCTTAAACCTAACCTACAATCCACGTCTGCTCTGAGGCGGCCTAGGCTGCCACCCAGCAGGCATGTTGCTGGACCCCTGGGTAGGAGAGCCCCTGCTCTCCTGGGCCTGCAACAATGCACATCCTGGGCGAGGTGCTAAATCTCCTCTTTCAGGATGGGCAGGGGGAAGCTTCAAAGGCATGCCGCCTCTGTGAGCTTCCCCAGGCCACTGCAACCCCCCCACTCTGGCGGGAAGCTTTGGTCGGAAACCCCAAATAAGGACAGGGGATGTGCCAGCCTGCCAACCCCACCCCTCAGGTGGGGGAGGCGAGGTGAAGCACATCTCCGGGCTCTCGCCATCTTGAAGATGGGGAGCCCTACCCCATCAGGACTAGGCTACTGCCCCCCTACCACAGGAGAGAGGCAGGATAGGGGGTGTACCCACCCCAGGACAGGGACCCATTGGTCCCTGCCCTTCACCTACCCGTAACACCCCTAAATCTAGTATTTGGGGGAACCCTGAACCTTCCTTCCCCAGATTCCAGATTCAAAACTACAAAGAAGAGCAAGAAGAAAGAAGACCTGCCCTGCAGCTGCTAAAAAGAGGCAGACACCAACTGCTTTGGCCCCAGACCTACCGGCCTGTTGTGGAAATATGGATTTTTCTGGTCAGTTATGTCCCCTATCTTGGACCCCAACGGTTCTATGTGCATGTTACAAGTACATGTATGTTCCCTCCAGTTCCAGTTATGAAGACGCAAATACATGTGCGTCCACCGTTAACATGTCCTCTTTCAGATCCGCCATGAATGAGCCGGATATTCCATTCCTAAGTACAAAAGGCCACCGCCTTTATATGGTTCACTTATGCCATTTTACAGTTCAGACGAGTAGGCCCTGATTCTGTCATCAAGTTTTTCTTGCTTTCTGCCTCTGAAGCTCCAGTCTGAGCCTGCATCTGTGACCATGAACTTTGTCTCATTCCCTGCGCGGCTCACGAAGCCTGACATCAGCTTGCTGCCTGCCAAGAACTGTATTTCACCTTCGAAATTATCTGCTCCGTTCCCTGCCCAATGCATTCCTGTCTAGTAGTTTCAGTAAACATTCTTCCAGCTACCGAGCAAAGGCCCGGTTTCTCTGTCTTTATGCAAGTAATTCATAGCCCTGTTACTATGGAAGATTCCTGCCCTCGCATCTAGTGTAGACACTTAGACGCTTGTACACGCACTAACAGTCAGTATAGTCAGTATAGAATAAGATTCTACTCTAAGAGACCTCTCTTCTGGATAACATAGTTCTTTAAACATAGGATGTTAGATATGATTTGGGATTAGGTTGACTTGACCCTCCAGACTTCTGTCGCCACATGTAGAGCTAAATGTCAAGTCCCCTTCACCCCCTAGTTGCACGTCAATCACACGTCATACTGCTGCGCACGCATCTCTGCCAAGTATTTCTGCTGACATTGCGAAATTATTTCATAGGTCCACCCATATGTGACATCATAACCAATGACGTTTTCCTTGTTACCCCCAATTACGCCTCTTTATGCTACGCATGTGAAATGTTATCTTTGCTATCAATTGTTACGCCTCTTGCATTGGCCTCACTGTAATGCCTATTGTATAAAAGTAAATAATTATCAATAATGTATGTACTTCACTTCCTGAACCTTCGTGGTGATGGAACTTGGAGCAACCGATTATAATCGACCATTGGAATAAAGCCCATTCCGAACCTCTAATACCACGGATTCTGCCTCTTATTTACTGAGCTATTTTATTATGTTTCTGTATCAAATTAAGTCCCGGTAATTAAATTATTTACCACATGAATGGCGCCCGAACAGGGACACTTTCTCATCTCACGCGCCGGCGGTGCGTTGCAGGCCCGGTCTCCTGCCACAGCTGGACGGACAACAACGCGTACCAGCAGGATTTCCTGTATCTCCCTCCGGTCAAGCGGGGGCGACTGAGGCTGCGATCAACACCCAGACGAGGCGGTGAGAAGTGCGAAGTATCCCGACCAGAGCCTAGCTGAGAGAGCAAGATCCGAGGTATACAGAGGCCCACCAGTTTCCGAAGTCCCGAGTCGAGTCCAGTTTCCGAAGTGTTCGAGTCGAGTCCAGTCCGGTTCAAGTTCAGTTCAGTTTCCGAGGCCTTCCGTTCCGAGCTACCCGGTGAGTACCATTACTGGGGAGGCGTTCTGGCGTGCACATAAGTTGTGCCGGTCCAGACGGGTTTGGGTACACAAATCCGGTCTGCACTGTTTCAGCAGTGTATCTGTACTGTTTAGCAGTACATCTAGTATATCTAGTATATAAATTCAGAATAATTCAGTTAATGTCGAGTATTATGTTCAGTGATTAAGTTTCCTTAGATCGTATCATCATTGTTGCTCAGTTAAATGTTAAATGTTAAATGTTTTTAGTACGTTCTGCATATTGTGGTATGAATGACTGTTCATTATTGTGATTACTGTATTAAGTTTGTTCAAGATCAAGTATCAGATCAGTTCTCAATATGCCGCTCTTTTCGAAATTAAGACAGATCACAACTAGAAAAGGGGTACTCGAAGAAGCTGTTCCTATTCCTCCTAGGGACACTCCAGGGTACTTCATGTATCATAAACATGGCCTAGACGCTATATTATTTCTTGATTTATGGGTAGACTACACTAAGGAATTACCAGAAAGTCAGAGGTGGCCCGCAGCTGGGACCTGGGATGCAGAATGCATCGTGAAAGTAGAGGAAGAATTATGGAAAAAGAAAGCTAGACAATCACAGAAAGACGCCATTGAATTATGGCGTAAAGAATCATACAGACGTACAGAAAAAGCACGTAGACAGGAAGAGAAGAGTAAAGAGAATTCAAATGAAGTCCGAGAAAATCTATTAATTGAAGAAGGTACACGAGTGAAATCAGAACAAGTAGACAGACAAAGACATGCCCTTATGAAAGGTATGTATCCCCTTCTGGCCGAAGGATTACCTAAGGCTACTGCGGGGATACCAAAAGATTTGCCACCCCCATTGTTTCCAATAAAAGTACATCCTAAAGGGCATCCTAGAACCGCAGAAGATGTTTTTCTTTCCTCATATTTAGACGACGCAGCTCCCGAGTATGCTAACCCCGCCCCACACAGACTGTCGGCCGGGGAGGTTCAACACCAAGATCCTGTATCTGTATCTCTACAGCACCGAATCCTGACACAAGTTCCGGCAAGCACATCTGTTTCCACATCTGTTCCTACAGCTACTTCTATAGCTGTGTCCACACCTATAGTTGCTGTATCGCGTTCAACGAATCCTTTCACGCCCGATACCCCAGACGGGGCTACGGGAGGTGCTACCAATATTTTTTCTACGCCACCCAGAATAAATAAACTTACCTTTCAAGAGTCAGCACATCCACGCACCCCCAAACTCATAAATGCCTGCACGCTTAAGGAACTCCTTATAGATTGTAGATATGACCCTGTGCCCGGCAAAGAGGACGAAATGATCCTGGCATCACTACGTATCAGACGAGCCGCGGTGTATTTAGGGAAGTTACCAGGAATGACTATGCATCTAGATAATATATATCATTTTGTCCAAACAGGGCGAGATTCTGAATGTATTAACAGAGCTATGGAACACCAGAAAGTGGAGATACAAGGGGAACTGTTACGTTTCCTCATAAATTGTGTGATCAGAAATCAAGACCGACCGGGGGTAGACCCGGAAGCAATGCAAATTCTTACCAGATGGAGCCAGAATATATCAGAAGGGAGACATGATAAGCAAAACTGTATAATAGCCATGTGCCGAAAGATCCGTAAAGAAATAGAACGCCTACACGAAGAAAGATTAGCGGTAGACCAGTTCGAACAAAGCGAGGAGGAAGGATCAGGACTGCCCACGGGACAGTCAGAAACCATAGCCTATGTAGGTAGAGGAAGATCTTGTAAAAGTACTAGATGTCTTACTGACCCGATACGTCCGATATGTCTAGAAAATAACAGGAATTTTCAAACACCTATAATAAATATAAGGTCCCCCGAGCATTCGTTCCAAGCCGCTGACAAATTACTGCGAGAACGAAGGGGTTATCATTTTCTCGATTCTATGGATGAACAAGAATTAGCCAGGTCAGCCGTTCATTGGGTTGACAGTCCCGGAAAGTATGATGATGATACAATAGCACACACATTTTTGAATCTCACCCCAGATGAACAGCGTTTAGCTGGGATTTATATGATTCAACAACTTCTTATACTATATAAAAGCCAACATTCAGATCCTGGTCCCTTACCTAATATATTGACTGAATTACTCACGAATAGATGGAGAGGTTCAGGTACTAAGCTAATTAAAGAAATACTAGAATCAAGAAAGCAGTACATTCTTTTTGTATGTCCAGACCATGTCTCACTGCCCATCAAGGAAAGACCGATGTATTACATGGACAGACAGAATCCTTTACGAGAAGTACACCCAATAAAGGGCGAGGACAATCAGTTTAAACGTGTATTTGTATATACGCCCATATCGAAAATAGAATTGTTAGAAATGAAGAAAGTGGTACCCAGTCATGACAAAGACCCAGCGGGTTTCCACCGAGAAATTAAAGACATGTTACTCATGGGAGAGTATACCTATCCCGACATTATGACCATATTAAAGGTATTGATGCCTGCTGGCATTTATGAAAAACTCAAGGAAAAAGAGTGGGAGGTGGGAGACCAAAAGATAGACTGGACAGCATTAGAAAATGAAGAAAAGGCCCGAGGTCCAGGTTCGGGGCTTGGGGACAAAACTAAAGCACTACCAGGTTTACTAGTACAGGTACTGCCACGTTTATTAACCACGAAAAAGGAAGACTGGGGTGCAATTTCAGCCTGTAAACAAAAGCAAGATGAAGACACTAGTGATTTCTATGCACGATTTGAAAAATGTTTTGGTATAAATAGTGGCATAAAAGCAAGTAGCGAATCATACCCACATCTGTTTGTGACAAAATTAGTTGAAAATTCCTTGCCCCAAGTGAAGAATAGAGTATTAAAATTCGAGAGTACCTGGCAAGGTAACACCCCATCACAAATGTTACAAATGTTACAGTATCATCACAATAGAATTAGAGAGGAACAAGATCATGAACAAAGACGCATGAAAGACACGAAAATGAAAATGCTAGTCTCCCAGACAGTTCCAGCTGAAGGACATAAAAAGGGTACGACACATTCCGGTGATTCAGCAGGACCTGTAAAAGGGACATGCAACTATTGTAAACAACCAGGTCATTATGTACACGATTGTCCAGTCCTGAAGCGTAATATCGCCACAGGTATTACAAAAGAAAGACCACGGCCACTTAGACAGGATCAGAATGAACAAGGAGCCTTGCAGCATGCACAGTCCATGCCAGCTCCGCAACAGTCTATACAGTTTGTGCCAGCTGCACCTGCGCTGCCTGTTGCTGCCACACAAACCACGACACGACAGCTGTACCAGACCGCACAGTATGACTATCCTGATTATCAACGATATGCATGAAACAGCCTAGAGAGGGAAGTTGACTTACCCCTTATCGAGATCCCTGTAGACCAAGAAGGACCTTATGTACATAGTGAATTATTAGGTCAAGACAGAAAATTTTTACTCGATACAGGGGCAAGTCGAACAACTATAAAACGTAGTGAAGTTCCAGGGGCACCCCTCTCAGGCTCACAGAATATTTCCCTTGGTTTTTCAGGAAAACCTATTGTTAATGAAGTATCACAGCCTCTTCCACTTACGATAGGACCTTTGACCCGAACTACAGATTTATTGCTCACTAAATCCTGTCCAGAAAACTTGTTAGGTATAAAAACACTGAAAGCTCTAGGAGCTATAATATGTTGTTCTCCGGAAGGAGTAAGATTGTTTTTACGTGATTTTAAAGGTCACTATGTGTCTAGAGACATGGATCCCCGACTACAGACTTTACCTACACATCTATGGGCACAAGGCCCTACTGATGTTGGGTGCATGAATATTACACCATATCGAGTTACACTAAAGGCAGGAGTGGTACTACCACGAATGCGACAATACAAGTTACCACCAGATGCTGTAGTGGCTTTACTACAAATCATTGACGAGCTCATTGCCCAAGGAGTGGTTGTAGAAACAGACTCCAATGTATGTAATTCACCGATAATTCCGATTCTTAAACGAACAGATCCGAAGGCCCCGCCAGTATATCGATTGGTTATTGATTCGCGCGAATTGAACAAATGCATTGTGCCACAATTCCCTGTGGTCCCAGATATCTCGTCATTACTGACAGCTATTGATTCCGAAGCAACATTCTTTACTGTAATTGATCTCAAAAATGCCTTTTTCAGCGTCCCAATAGATCCGGAAAGCCAATATTTGTTCGGATTTAGTTTAAATGGACGTAGCTTCAAATTCTCACGCGCACCTCAAGGATTTACAGAAAGCCCCAGCATCTATAGCCAAGCACTGAAACGAGAACTCGACAGTATCCACATGCCAGTTAACACTGCCTTGCTTCAATATGTCGATGATCTGCTGATCACCGCTAGAAGCGAACCCGAATGTGAGAAAGCATCACTGACAGTTTTACGATTTCTAGCCGAAAAGGGGCACAAGGTGTCCCCTTCTAAGCTGCAATTCTGTGTCCAGCGAGTTGTTTATCTTGGACACTCGCTGTCCAAGGAGGGAAGGCAGCTTACACCCGACCGCATTCAGTTAATAGCTAACATGCCAATACCCAAGACACAAAAGGAGGTGCGGGCTTTTATAGGCCTCACTTCATATTGTAGGCAGTGGATCCCTCAGTATGCATTTCTAGCAAAACCACTCATTCAGTTGACAACACAGGAGGCAGCCACATCGACTGTTCTCCCTTGGACTCAGGAACATACACAAGCTTTTGAAAGCTTAAAGAAAGCTCTATGCCAAGCACCTGTTTTAGCAACACCATGTTACAGAAAACATTTTACACTCTTTGTTACAGAACGAGAAGGTACTGCTTTGTCAGTACTCACACAGGAACAAGCAGGATCACACAAACCGTGTGCTTATTTTTCTAGTACATTAGATCCCGTAGCTCAGGCTCTGCCTGCGTGCCTGAAATCAGTGGCAGCGACAGCTTTAGCAATCAGACAAAGCGATGCCATAGTGTTAGGACATCCATTGACAGTACAAGTACCACATGCAGTGGAGGTTCTTGTGAATCGAACGCAAACACAACATTTGACTATAGCAAGACTTACAGGGTACGAACTAACACTGTTTCAGCCACATATAGAAATCAGACGTTGTAACACATTGAATCCTGCCACACTTTTACCTGTAAATGGAACAGACCCACTAGCTCATGACTGTATTGATGTTATTACAATCACGACGAAACCCAGACAAGACTTGACAGATGTCCCATTGTCAGACCCAGACCTGACGTTGTATGTAGATGGTTCATGTATGAGAAAAGGTACAGGAGAACTAGTGGCCGCTTACGCAGTCACAACAGACACTGAAATCATTTAAACAAATTGCATAAATACCTTGTCCGCTCAAGCAGCAGAGCTTGTCGCTCTGACACAAGCCTGTATTCAAGCCACAAATAAAAAAGTCAACATATACACTGATTCACGTTATGCATTCGGAGTTGTACATGACTTCGGCGTGCTGTGGCGAGAGAGAGGTTATTTAACTTCTCACGGTGCCCACATTCAGCACGGACCCCTCATTCATGCTTTATTAGATGCAATACATCTACCCACTGCAATATCAATTATGAAATGTAAAGCTCATACGAAAGTTACTGATATCATTTCCCAAGGCAATGACCTAGCTGACAGAACAGCTAAACAGACTGCTCAAACTCAGACATCTGACATGACAAAGACAATAGTCCCGACACCAGCACATTGCATGACGGTTAAGGATCCCGCTCTTGACGTAATTGATATACAGACACATGCTACACCAGACGAAATAAAGAAATGGACTGAATTAGGAGGGATCCAAACGGATCAAGGATGGTTGATGAAGGAAAAGTCTGTGTGGTTCCTTCCTGATTCAATGGTCCAGGTTATAATTAACACTGTACATAGTCCAGCACATCTAGGAGAAAAAGCTATGCTAGACAGCATTCAACACATTTGGTTCAATAAACATTTACGAGCTGCAGCCAAACAAAAAGTTCGTACCTGTATGATCTGTTGTCAGTTCAACCCAGGAAAAAGCGTTCCCGTAGAACAGGGTGGATTTCAGCCTCCTGATCACCCTTTTGAAGTCCTCCAGATGGATTATATCCAGATGGAACGATGTCGAGGATTCAAATATGTTCTCGTAGTTGTCTGTGCTCTTTCCCGTTGGACGGAGGCATACCCGGTTTCAGATTACACGGCCCCGACTACTGCCAAACAGTTAGTTCGAGAATTCTTCCCACGATACGGTTTACTACGTGTTGTTCACTCAGATAACGGCCAGCCGTTCTCATCCGAATTAATGAAACACGTTTCACTTTTGTTAGGCTATCAGTGGAAATTCCACTGTGTCCGACACCCCGAAGCAGCAGGTCTCGTAGAAAGACATAATCAGACCCTGAAAATTAGATTGTCCAAAATATGCAGAGAGAAAGGTGTCGACTGGGTAGTAGCGTTACCAGTTGCACTCTTTTACACAAGAATGGTAGCACACTCTCGAACAGGGCTATCCCCGTATGAGGTGATCTTTGGCCGACCACCAAATATGTGGGGGACGCCTATACCACGCAAAATAACTGATATTGACTGTAATATGCTGACAGATTATTTGGCTTCCTTGATGTCTGCACTACAATCTTGTCGTTCACAGGTAGCTGCAGCTTTTCCTGACAACACTGAGGTGAAACCCCATGACGTAATTCCGGGGGATTTCGTTTTAGTGAGGAACTTTGATCGAAAGACTCAGCTGGATCCTAGGTGGAAGTCACCGAAATTGGTCTTGCTCACCACAAGGACAGCCGTGAAGATCGAGGGCAGAAAAGGCTGGATTCATTCAAGTCATATCAAGAAATTTCATGGACTACCAGCGGATGTGAATACCACACCTTGTGTGTCTTCACCCATTGACTCAAAACTTCCTTTTGTTGAAAAGAGTAATTCCGAACTTTATAAACTAAACCTCAGGTCCAATCAGTCAAGCAATTTGATTGTTTAAGTCCTCTCCGAGGTGAAGCGGTTGAATTGTCTCTGACATGTATCCCTTGGACCTGAATAGAGAATGCACCCGAAAAATGTTGAAACGACAGGCATACTGTAAATCACTGCGTAGTCATTGTACAGTGACGTTATTAATTTTGTTTTTCCTAAGTTTCTTAATAATTACTGCAAGTATATTGTTGCACATATATTACCCTATTTCTAGACATGTTTATAACGTTACTGCTGAACATTCTTTTAGTGACCTATCCCCGCATGAATTATCGTATAGATTTGCGCTGCGCAATAACACTTTTATTAGTATGTTACATCATTCCCATCAGGTTAGCAATGCTACAAATTGTTGGATATGTGGCCGACTCCCTCCCTATCAGAATTATAAAGGAATTCTACCTCTTTTTCCATACTCATTCACACACAACGGCTCCTGTGGAGCATGGTTTAGCTTAATTAATTCCTTAGATTCAAATTCTGCAGTTTATCAAGACAACTGGGTATGGGGAAATTTGAACTTAGTTTTACTTAAAGTCTGCTACCCTAACAAGGAGGGACTTCCCAAGAGAACAGGAACTGATCTAGAAAATGAAGTATATGGATTAGGTAATTTTACGCTTAATCTTATGATCCTAAATGTCGAATCCGAAGCTACTCCAATTTTGCCCGCTATGTCAATATTTCCAGTAAAAGGTGAATTATGTGTAAGAAAGAATGGTTCCATACATATGGGCCATAGTAGATGCACCACTGTAGTAGAATTTAGTGATCAAGGCAAGTCTACATTTAGAGCTTTCCGCCATTCCTATTTCATATGTGGTCAGACGGCCTATGTACGTTTGCCTCTAGATTGGGATGGTACCTGCTACATTGGATTCCTTTTGCCACCTGTTTTTCTAGCTCCTCCTGATTATCACAGAAATACTCATTTAGTACACAATAGAGAAAGGAGAGATCTCCCAATTGTCGATTACACTGAAACAGCATGGGAAAAATACACAGATTTCAATAAAGGTCTCTTTCCCTATATAGGTACCGTTACCAATAGGAAGCTGATACGTAGATTAACTAGAACCCTTGAAGCAGTAGTGAACAAAACTATTTCCGCCTTAGGCAATTTAACAGAAGAGCAGTCTGCTATGCGGATTGTTGTGCTTCAAAATCGTCTTGTCCTTGACGTCATCCTGGCCGATAGGGGCGGAGCTTGTAGGGTCATCGGATCAAGCTGTTGCATTTTCATACCAGAAAATTCGCCATCTGTATATAAAGCTATAACCCGCCTTCATAAGATTGTAAGCCAGATACACCAGAATCCAGGCACCTGGACTTGGTCCGGTTGGTTTTGGAGCGTGTTATCAGCCTGGGGATGGAGAGTTCTATCCTTCCTAGGTATTGGCCTTCTCATACTATTCAGTTGCTGTCTATGCCTGCAATGTGGACCAGCGATTTGTGGTCTGTGTGCCACATCGTGTATTCCACATCAAGATTTTCGTTCAAAATCCCGGAAGAAGAAAGAAGAACAAATGATGCTATATTAACAGATCAATGGATTAATGAAGATTGATATCTCTTGACGGGCAAGTAGGGGACAAGGAGGGAATGTGGAAATATGGATTTTTCTGGTCAGTTATGTCCCCTATCTTGGACCCCAACGGTTCTATGTGCATGTTACAAGTACATGTATGTTCCCTCCAGTTCCAGTTATGAAGACGCAAATACATGTGCGTCCACCGTTAACATGTCCTCTTTCAGATCCGCCATGAATGAGCCGGATATTCCATTCCTAAGTACAAAAGGCCACCGCCTTTATATGGTTCACTTATGCCATTTTACAGTTCAGACGAGTAGGCCCTGATTCTGTCATCAAGTTTTTCTTGCTTTCTGCCTCTGAAGCTCCAGTCTGAGCCTGCATCTGTGACCATGAACTTTGTCTCATTCCCTGCGCGGCTCACGAAGCCTGACATCAGCTTGCTGCCTGCCAAGAACTGTATTTCACCTTCGAAATTATCTGCTCCGTTCCCTGCCCAATGCATTCCTGTCTAGTAGTTTCAGTAAACATTCTTCCAGCTACCGAGCAAAGGCCCGGTTTCTCTGTCTTTATGCAAGTAATTCATAGCCCTGTTACTATGGAAGATTCCTGCCCTCGCATCTAGTGTAGACACTTAGACGCTTGTACACGCACTAACAGTCAGAATAGTCAGTATAGAATAAGATTCTACTCTAAGAGACCTCTCTTCTGGATAACATAGTTCTTTAAACATAGGATGTTAGATATGATTTGGGATTAGGTTGACTTGACCCTCCAGACTTCTGTCGCCACATGTAGAGCTAAATGTCAAGTCCCCTTCACCCCCTAGTTGCACGTCAATCACACGTCATACTGCTGCGCACGCATCTCTGCCAAGTATTTCTGCTGACATTGCGAAATTATTTCATAGGTCCACCCATATGTGACATCATAACCAATGACGTTTTCCTTGTTACACCCAATTACGCCTCTTTATGCTACGCATGTGAAATGTTATCTTTGCTATCAATTGTTACGCCTCTTGCATTGGCCTCACTGTAATGCCTATTGTATAAAAGTAAATAATTATCAATAATGTATGTACTTCACTTCCTGAACCTTCGTGGTGATGGAACTTGGAGCAACCGATTATAATCGACCATTGGAATAAAGCCCATTCCGAACCTCTAATACCACGGATTCTGCCTCTTATTTACTGAGCTATTTTATTATGTTTCTGTATCAAATTAAGTCCCGGTAATTAAATTATTTACCACACTGTCGACCCTCGAACCTGCTCCTGCTCCAACCCGGCATCTCTTGTGGCCAGCAACCTCACCAACCGCGGAGGGCCTGACTACCTTTTGGCTATAAGCCCCTGGGACTCCCATGAGTAGAGGCTCTACTCAAAACCTACCTCTAATCCCTGGCAGCAGCCCAGAACCGCGAACCCAGCACACTCTGCACCAGCCAAGCCTGGCCAGTGCCGGGGTGAACAAAGACCCCAGGGATGACCCCACGGCGACTGTGACCCCGAGTCCGGCACCCAAGGACCTCCCTCGACACTCCTGAAAAAGCCTGCAGCCTCAGAACAAGGTGCCCCCCCCTACCGCGATCACCAGAGGATAAGATTTCCCGACACCAAAAGGCACCCCTGCACGCGGCGCCCCGCGGCCCCCTGTGCCCAGTCCCGGGGTACCTACCTATCCTCCAACTACCCACCTTACCTCTCGAAGTGGTGGTGGTACCTGAAGAGTCCTCGTCCCCGAGCTTGCAGTCTTTTTCTAAACCGGAGATTTCCCATTGAAATCAATGGAGCGCCCGAAGGCTCAAAAGCACCCTGCACCCAGCCGCCCGAGTGGCCCTGGCAGTGAAAACTCTACACCTACCTACTTCCCCACTTGCCCTGAGTAAGTGACCAGGAGCCCAGCTCCCACAGCCGCGTGGCTTGCCAGTCAGCAGCCACCAACCAAGGCCCCCCTATCCCTCATAGGATAACATTGGGCCTAACTCTCTCTGCACCCGGCCGCCCTAGAGTCGCTGAGGGTGAACCAACTGTACCTACCAACCCTGGGGGACCCCTGAGTCTATGCCCAGAACCTCAACTCTGCCAGTCGAGTACTTACCCTTAAACCGATAACTCTATTTTCCTCGTAGGGTAACATTGACTGGCTTTTTCCTGAAACTTCTTTTAAGTGTGGACTTTTCAAATCTTAAAATATTCACCAAAAATCAGCCGAGTAACGAAAACGAAATTACTCACCTGCTCTTAGGTGAGCTCCCAGTGCTTGATCTTGGTGCCCAGCACTGACTCTGAAAAATACTTACAACTGTACTTACCCGTAACCCAATTTTCTTTCATAGGAAATCATTGACTGTTTTTCTGTGAAATTTCTTCTAAGTGTCGATTTCTGCAATCTTTAAATATTCTTCAAAAATCGTATAATATCTGAAAACGTAATTACTTACCTGTTTTGGATAAAGGTCCCAGTACTGAGTCTAGGCACCCAGTACTGGATTACAAAAGTAACAAGAACATACTGTACCTGCAACTTGAATTTTCTTCCATAGGGAATCATTGACTGTTTTCTTTGAAATATTTTCTGTCAGCTTTTAAAATAGCTAAATATTGTTTAAAATTCATTACAGTAATTAAGTAGACTTTCATCACTTGATTCTGAGTACTGACCCAGGACTGAATCTAGGATCCAGTCCTGGAATTTCAAAAGTAATCTAAAAAGTAATCTGTTGCAAATAACTTGAATTTTCCATTGAGTTCAATGCATTGTTGTGTTTAAAATAGAGTTGCCTATTGCAACCACTTGTAACTGTTTACAAAAGTCAATTGCATATTGCAAAAGTATTTATATGAAACATCTCATTCTGAGAAAGTATATTTTAAATCCAATTGTTGGTTCTAAAATAAAACAAGCATATATTTTTTTATATATAAACCATTGGCCTAGAGTTCAGTTATTGAGTGTGTGAGACCATTTGCTGACTGAGTGTGTACAACAAAGGCTTTACACTGTGCTCTGATACTGCCTTACTGCTCGACCAAGCTACCACTTTAGAGAGTAAGGTTATATCTAACTTTAACCTCTGTCAAACCCTGGGGACTGTGTACTCTGTACACCCTGTAACTATTAAGGAACAGTATATACAGAGCCACTTTCTCACATGTGGTGAACGTTGAGATCCGCCCTTGGGGTATTTAAGATCACTCGCCATTATTACTAACCTACACAAACCATTGCAGGGCGCGGAAACGGGTGTATCCCGTATATCCAGGGTATTTCCAACTCTCTAAGATTTCGGGAGACATAGTCGCGGCGACACAGCATTACTTCCAAGAGAACGCTTCCTCAGTCCAATCCGCAAGTACTCTTCGGGAAGCATACAAAACGGTGATCCGTGGGCAGGCCATTTCTTCGGTGACGGGTCACAAGAGGGAAAAACAAGCCGAATTAGATATCATGGAATCTGAACTGATTCATGCTACAGATCAACACGCACAGAATCCAATGTTAGAGACATCTCGAACCTTGCGTACTAAGCAATGTGAATACAGGGAATACCAGTCGGAGGCAACTAAGGCTCGGCTCCAAGCAACGCGGCATACGATATATGAGATAGATGACAAGGATAGTAAACTCTTAGCCTGGCTCGATAAAAAGGAGCGAGCGCAAAGAACGATAGCGCAATTACAGACGCCAGATGGCTCATTGGTGGCTGCGCCAGAAGATATTGTAAATACCTTAGCTGGGTATTTCGAACAGGTATATGAGTCACGAACAACTATAGACACGATAGAGGCTCAAACGTATATTAGGGATATTAATTTGCCGAAACTATCCCCGGAGGACGCCCTCACCCTAGAAGCTGACCTAACGGTCGAAGAGCTACAAGTGGCTATAGGCTCCCTACAATCGGGGAAAGCGGTGGGACCTAATGGTCTACCCATAGAACTGTATAAAAAGACAGCCGCTACGACTGCCCCCTATCTTTTAAATATGTTTCTTGAAAGCCTCGAGACAGGGGAGCTCCCACAAGATCAACGTATGGCTACCATTGTGACGATCCCGAAGCCCGGTAAACCCCCTGAGGAATGCGCTTCTTACCGCCCGATATCGTTGCTTAATGCCGAAGCCAAAATATTAGCCAAGCTGTTGTCGACGCGGTTGACCCCACATCTTATGACCCTAATACACCCGGATCAATCTGGGTTCATGCCAGGTAGAAGCACGGCTCTCAACCTCAGGCGGCTGCAGGGGGTAATGGCCCGGATGTCCCATATTCAAGAGCCGGCGGTTATCCTTTCCCTTGATGCGCGGATGACGTTTGACATGGTGGAGTGGCCATATCTGTTTGCAGTCCTTAGACACTTAGGCTTTGGCCCGAAATTCTGTGCGTGGATTCAGCTGCTCTACACCAAATCGTTGGCACATGTAATGGCCAATGGTCATATATCTAGAGACTTCCCACTGACGCGGGGAACGCGCCAGGGGTGTCCACTGTCCCCATTGCTCTTCGCACTGGTACTGGAGCCGCTGGCGGCATGGATCAGGTGGGAGCCAATGATTCGTGGACTCCAATGGACGCCAAACTGGGAGGACCGCATTTCCCTCTATGCAGATGACGTGCTGCTGTATCTGACGTCCCCTGGCCGCTCCATCTCAGTGCTCTTAAATATTTGTGAGATTTTCGGCCGGGTCTCCGGATACACCATCAATTAGTCCAAATCGGTTCTGTTTGTGCTGCGTGGTCCGATGCCGTCACTTCCGAGGGATTGTCTGTTGCAGGTCGTGGATGCCACCTTTAAATATCTCGGTATTCATATTACACCCAAGCCTGAGGAATTTATTCGGAGAAATCTGGGGCCACCCTTGGAGCGGTTTCAGCGCGATGCGAAGGTCTGGCGAAGTCTGCCGTGGTCAATGCTGAGAAGGGCGGCGCTTTTTGAGATGATGGCGCTCCCACGCTTTTTGTATGTCTTGGAGAATACCAGTTTTCAGGTTCCACTGAGATACTTCAAAACAATCGCATCTGAAGTTTCCGGTATGATTTGGGGGAACAAACCAGCGCGCATTGGGCAGGATAAGTTGGTCAGGAGCTGGTACGACGGGGGTATAGCCCTCCCTAATATACAATTATACTATTGGGTGGCCCAGCTAAAAGTAATTAATAGTTGGTTACATGCCCCTCAAGCCGACCCAGCGTTTCAGGCAGACAGGCAAGGCCTAGGAGAAGATGGGGTCATGTCAGTGTTGTATAATAGAGCCATATCCAGACTATTGATCGGGCCAACAGCGCACACAGTTCGCATATGGCAAGAAGCACATGCCAGGTTGGGATGGAAGGGGGTTATTACGCAGATGACACCACTCTGGACCTCTCAGCGGCTTGGGCGACTAAAGAATAGTAAAGGCTTTGATAGATGGGATGCGATAGGCATATCAACGGTGGGTGATCTCTGGAGGAAGGGTGAGGTAATCTCATTTGAACGCCTGCAGACTCAATACGAGCTTGCCTCCTCCGAACTTTACAGATACACGCAGGTCAAGCATGCACTGCAGGCGGTTCTGCCGGTGTGGACTATATTGGCAGAGGCTACTCCTCTGGAGGATAGGTTACTGACTGAATTTATGCACAAAAGGGCCACTTCCTTCACCTATCGTAAGTTAGTAAACAACTTGCCTGACCCCACGTTGGCGCTTAAGACGGAAATGGGTTGCACATTTGGCAGAACTGGACGATGCAGAGTGGCAGGAGGTGCTGTCGTCTCCTCGGGAGGTGGCAATACCGGCGCGCTTGCGGTTGATACAACTCAAAATACTTCACCGCAAGTGCTACACCAAAGTGACCCTCTGTGGTAAATATTTCGTTACCGGTACTATTTTTTATGCGGTAAAGTCTATCAAGAATAACTCAGTAAATATAAGAGGCAGAATCCGTGGTATTAGAGGTTTTAAAAATGCTTTATTCCTATAAAAAGGAAGACAATTCGAATTGTGGGCCTTCTATTCCATCACCACGAAAGTTCAGGAAGGAAGGGAGCATATATTATTGACAGGTAGGCAGTTTTATAGAAAATACATTACAGTGAAACAGATGCAAGAGGCGTAACAGCTGATAAAGGGTGCATACGTAGCTAATAGAGGCGTAAACATGGGTGTAACTAAAATACGTCATTAAACATGATGTCACAAGTGGGTGGATCCATAAAAGAATCCTGCAATGTCAGCAGAAATGTTTGGCAAAGATGCGCACGCAGCCGCATGACGTGTGATTGACGTGTAACTAGAGGGTGAAGGGGACTTGACATTTAGCTCTACATGTGGAGACAGAAGTCTGGGGTTATGTCAACCTAATCCCAAATCATATCTAATATCCTATGTTTAAAGAACTGTGTTATCCAAAAGGAAAGGTCTCTTAGGATGGAATCTTATTCTATACTGACTATACTGACTGCTAGTGCGTGTACAAGCGTCTAAGTGTCTACACTAGATGCGAGGGGGTAGGAATATTCCATGGTAACGGGGCTATGAATTACTTGCATGAGGACAGCGAGGCCTGGCCCCTTTGCACGGTAGCTGGAGGAATGTTTACCTAAACTACTAGACAGGAATGCATCGGATGAGGAGCGAAGGAGATAATCTCGAAGGTGAAATACAGTTTTTGGCAGGCGACAGGCTGGATCAGGCACCGTTAGCCGCGCAAGGAGTAAGACAAAGTTCATGGTCACAGATGCAGGCTCAGACTGGAGCTTTCAGAGGCAGAAGGCAGGAAAAGGCTTGATGACAGAATTCGGGCCTACTCGCCTGAATCTGTGAAATGTGGAAAGTGAACCACATAAAGTCGGTGGCCTTTCATACTTAGGAATGGAATATCTGACCCATTCATGGCGGATCTGAAAGAGGACATGTTGACGGTGGACGCACATATATTTGCGTCTTCAAAACTGGAGCAGGAGGGAACATACATGTACTTATAGCATGCACATGGAGCCGTTGGGGTCTACGATAGGGGACATAACTGATCACAAAAATTCATATTTCCTCATTCCCTCCTTGTCCCCTTCGGACCCTCAGGAGATATCGATCTTCATCAATCCATCGATCTGTTCATATAGCATCATTTGTTCTTCTTTCTTCTTCCGGGATCTCGAACGAAAACTTGGAGGTGGGATACACGAGGTGGCACACAGACCACAAATCGCTGGCCCACATTGTAGACATAAGCAGCAACTGAATAGTATGAGAAAGCCAATACCTAGGAAGGATAGGATTCTCCATCCCCAGGCTGACAACACGCCCCAGAACCAACCGGACCAAGTCCAGGTGCCTGAACTCTGGTGTATCTGGCTTATAATCTTATGAAGGCGGGTTATGGCTTTATATACTGACGGCGAATTTTCTGGTATGAAAATGCAACAACTTGATCCGATGACCTTACAAGCTCCGCCCCTATCGGCCAGGATGACGTCAAGGACAAGACGGTTTTGAAGCACAACAATCCGCATAGCAGACTGCTCTTCTGTTAAATTGCCTAAGGCGGAAATAGTTTCGTTCACTACTGCTTCAAGGGTTCTGGTTAATCTACGTATCAGCTTACTATTAGTGACTGTACCTATATAGGGAAAGAAACCTTTATTGAAATCTGTGTATTTTTCCCATGCTGTTTCAGTGTAATCGACAATTGGGAGATCTCTCTGCTGTCTATTGTGTACTAAATGGGTATTTCTATGATAATCAGGAGGAGCTAGGAAAACAGGTGGCAGAAGGAATGCTATGTAACAGGTACCATCCCAATCTAAAGGTAGACATATATATGCGGTCTGGCCACATATGAAGTAGGAATGATGGGAAGCTCTAAATGTAGACTTGCCTTGATCACTGAATTTTATTACAGTGGTGCATTTACTGTGGCCCATGTGTATGGAACCATTCTTTCTTATACATAATTCCCCTTTTACTGGGAATACTGACATGGCGGGCAAGATTGGTGTAGCTTCAGATTCAACGTTCAGGATCATGAGGTTAAGTGTAAAATTACCTAATCCATATACTTCATTTTCTAGATCAGTTCCTGTTCTTTTGGGGAGTCCCTCCTTGTTAGGGTAGCAGACTTTAAGTAAAACTAGGTTCAGGTTTCCCCATACCCAGTTGTCTTGATAAACTGCGGAATTTGAATCTAGGGTATTAATCAAACTAAACCATGCTCCACAGGAGCCATTGTGTGTGAACGGATATGGAAAGAGGGGCAAAACTCCCTTATAGCTTTGATAGGGAGGGAGTCGGCCACATATCCAACAATTTGTGGCATTGCTGGTTTGATGGGAATGATGTAACATACTAATGAATGTGTTGTTGCGCAGCGCAAATCTATATGACAACTCATGCGGAGGGAATTCGCTAAAAGAATGTTCTGCAGTTATATTGTAAGCATGTTTAAGAATGGGGTAATACATATGCAATAGTATGCTAAAAATAATGATCAGAAGACTTAGAAAAAACAAAATTAATAATGTTACTGTACAGTGACTACGAAGTGATTTACAATACGCATGCTTTTTGAGCTGCATCTGATGATTTCTTTCTCTATTCCGGTCTAGAGGATACATGTCAGGGACAAATTCAACCGATTCACCTTGGAGAGGACTTAAACAATCAAATTGTCTGACTTACTAGACCTCAATTTTAGTTTATAAATTTCTGAGTTCGATTGCTCAACCAAGGGGAGCTTTGAGTCTGTTTGTGAGGGAATACAGGGTTGAGTATCTACATTGGATGGTAGTCCATAAAATTTCTTGATATGACTCGAGTGCAACCACCCTTTCCTTCCCTCGATTTTCACGGCTGTCCTTGTGGTGAGTAAAACCAACTTCGGTGACTTCCACCTAGGATCCAGTTGGGTCTTCCGGTCAAAGTTCCTGACCAGCACCAGGTCACCAGGAACCACGTCATGGGGCTTCACCTCAGTATTATCGGGAAAAGCTGCGGATACCTGTGAACGACAAGATTGTAGTGCAGACATCAAGGAAGCCAGGTAATCTGTCAGCATATTACAGTCAACGTCAGTGATTTTGCGTGGTATAGGCGTCCCCCACATATTTGGTGGTCTACCGAAGATCACCTCATACGGGGATAGCCCTGTTCGAGAATGTGCTACCATTCTCATGTAAAAGAGCGCAACTGGTAAGGCTACTATCCAATCGACTCCTTTTTCTCTACATATTTTGGACAATCTAATTTTCAAAGTTTGATTATGGCGTTCTACGAGAACTGCTGCCTCGGGATGTCGGACACAGTGAAATTTCCATTGATAGCCTAATAAAAGGGAAACGTGTTTCATTAGTTCGGATGAGAACGGCTGGCCGTTATCTGAGTAGACAACACGTGGTAAACCGTACCGTGGGAAGAATTCTCGAACTAACTGTTTGGCAGTAGTCGGGGCAGTGTAATCTGAAACCGGGTATGCTTCTGTCCAACGGGAAAGAGCACAGACAACTACGAGAACATATTTGAATCCTCGACATCGTTCCATCTGGATATAATCCATCTGGAGGACTTCAAAAGCATGATCGGGAGGTTGAAATCCACCTTGCTCTACGGGGATGCTTTTACCTGGATTAAACTGACAACATATCATACAGGTACGAACCTTTTGTTTAGCTGCGGCTCGCAAGTGTTTGTTGAACCAAATGTGTTGAATGCTGTCTAGCATAGCTTTCTCTCCTAGGTGTGCTGGACTATGTATTGTGTTAATAATAACTTGGACCATTGAGTCGGGAAGAAACCATATAGATTTTTCCTTCGTCATCCATCCCTGATCTGTTTGGATCCCTCCTAATTCAGTCCATTTCTTTATTTCTTCTGGTGTAGCATGTGTCTGTATGTCAATTACATCAAGGGCGGGATCCTTAACTGTCATGCAATGTGTTAGTGTCGGGACTATTGTCTTTGTCGCGTCAATTGTGAGAGTCTGATTCTGAGCAGTCTGTTTAGCTGTTCTGTCAGCTAGGTCATTACCCTGAGAAATGATATCGGTACCTTTTGTATGGGCTTTGCATTTCATAATCGATATTGCAGTAGGTAGATGAATCGCGTCTAATAGGGTTTGAATGAGGGGTCCGTGTTGGATGTGGGCACCGTGAGAAGTTAAGTAACCTCTCTCTCGCCACAGTACGCCGAAGTCATGGACGACTCCAAATGCATAACGTGAATCTGTGTATATATTGACTTTCTTATTTGTGGCTTGAATACAGGCTTGTGTCAGAGCGATGAGCTCTGCTGCTTGAGCTGACAAAGTGTTAATACGATTTGTTTCAATGACTTCAGTGTCGGTTGTGACTGCGTAAGCAGCCACTAACTCTCCTGTACTTGTTCTCATACATGACCCATCTACATACAATGTCAAGTCTGGATCTGACAAAGGGATATCTGTCAGGTCTTGTCTGGGTTTCGTCGTGATAGTAATGACTTCGACACAATCATGTGCCAATGGATCTGTTCCGCCTACTGGTAACAGTGTGGCAGGATTTAACGTATTACAACGTCTGATTTCTATATGTGGCTGAAACAATGTTAATTCGTAACCGGTGAGTCTCGCTATAGTCAAGTGTTGTGTTTGTGTGCGGTTCAAAAGAACCTCTACTGCGTGTGGTACTTGTACTGTCAATTGATGTCCTAACACTATGGCATCGCTTTGTCTGATTGCTAAAGCTGTTGCTGCCACCGATTTCAGGCACGCAGGAAGAGCCTGAGCTACTGGATCTAATGTACTAGAGAAATAAGCACATGGTTTGTGTGATCCTGCTTGTTCCTGAGTGAGTACTGACAAGGCAGTACCTTCGCGTTCTGTAACAAAGAGTGTAAACTGTTTGCTGTAACATGGTGTTGCTAGGACAGGTGCTTGGCATAAAGCTTTCTTTAAACTTTCAAAGGCGTGTGTATGTTCTTGAGTCCAAGGAAGGACAGTCGATGTGGCTGCCTCCTGTGTTGTCAACTGGATGAGTGGTTTTGCTAGAAATGCATATTGAGGGATCCACTGCCTACAGTATGAAGTGAGGCCTATAAAAGCCCGTACCTCCTTTTGTGTCTTGGGTGGTGGCATGTTAGCGATTAACTGGATGCAGTCGGATGTAAGCTGCCTTCCCTCCTTGGACAGCGAGTGCCCAAGGTAAACAACTCGCTGGACACAGAATTGCAGCTTAGAAGGGGACAACTTGTGCCCCTTGTCAGCCAAAAATTTTAAAACCGTCAGTGACGCTTTTTCACATTCGGGTTCGCTTCGGGCGGTGATCAGCAGATCATCGACATATTGAAGCAAGGCAGTGTTAACTGGCATGTGGATACTGTCAAGTTCTCGTTTCAGTGCTTGGCTATAGATGCTGGGGCTTTCTGTAAATCCTTGAGGTGTGCGTGTGAATTTAAAACTTCGTCCATTTAAACTAAATCCGAATAAATATTGACTTTCCGGATCGATTGGGACACTAAAGAAAGCATTCTTGTGATCAATTACAGTGAAGAACGTTGCTTCTGAGTCAATAGTTGTTAGCAATGAAGAGATATCTGGGACCACGGGGTATTGTGGTACAATACATTTATTTAATTCGCGCAGATCAATAACTAATCGATATACTGGTGGAGCTTTGGATCCGTTCTTTTAAGAATCGGAATTATCGGAGAATTACATACATTGGAGTCAGTTTCGACAACCACTCCTTGTGCAATGAGCTCGTCAATTATTTGCAGCAAAGCCACAACAGCATCGGGTGGTAGCTTGTATTGTCGCATTCGTGGTAGTACTATTCCTGTTTTCAGTGTAACACGATATGGTGTAATGTTCATGCAACCAACATCAGTGGGTCCTTGTGCCCATAAATGTGTAGGTAAATTCTGCAGTCGGTGATCCATGTCTCTGGATACGTAGTGACCTTTAAAGTCACGTAAAAATAGTCGTACTCCTTCCGGAGAACAACATATTATAGCTCCTAGAGCTTTCAATGTTTTTATGCCTAACAAGTTTTCTGGACATGATTTAGTAAGCAATAAATCTGTAGTACATGTCAATGGACCGACTGTCAGTGGAAGAGGTTGTGTTACATCATTAATTATAGGTTTTCCTGAGAATCCAAGGGAAATATTCTGTGAGCCTGAGAGGGGTGCCCCTGGAACTTCACTGCGTCTTATAGTTGTTCTGCTTGCCCCTGTATCAAGTAAAAACTTTCTGTCTTCCCCTAATAGTTCACTATGTACATAAGGTCCCTCTTGGTCTACAGGAACCTCAATAAGGGGTAAGCCAACTTCCCTCTCTAGGCTATCTCATGAGTATCGCTGATAATCGGGATAATCTGCTTGTGCATACTGATACATCTGTTGTGTTGTCGCTTGTGTTGCAGCAATAGGCTGCGCTTGTGGTGGTGCTACTACGATCTGTTGTGGAGCTGCCTGTTGCGGAGCTAGTTGTTGCAGAGCTAACCTAGGCTGTGCATGCTGAGGGATTTGTTGTTGATTCTGATCCTGTCTAGGTGGACGTGGTCTCTCCTGAGTTCTACCTGTAGCAATATTATGTTTCAGGACTGGACAATCGTGTATATAATGACCTGGTTGTTTACAATAGTTGCATGTCCCTTTCGCAGGGCCTGCGGAATCACCCTTTTGATGACTATCGGCTGGAACTGACTGTGCAACAAGCATTTTCATTTTTGTATCTTTCATACGTCTTTGTTCGTGTTCTTGTTCTTCTCTAATTCTATTGTGATGATATTGTAACATCTGTAACATCTGTGATGGGGTATTACCTTGCCAGGTACTTTCGAATTTCAATACTCTATTCTTAACTTGTAGCAAAGAATTTTCAACTAATTTTGTCACAAACAGATGTGGGTATGACTCACTACTGGCTTTTATGCCACTATTTATACCAAAACATTTTTCAAATCGGGAATAGAAATCACTAGTATCTTCGTCTGGCTTTTGTTTACAGGCTGAGATTGCACCCCAGTCTTCCTTTTTCGTAGTTAATAAACGTGGCAGTACCTGTATTAGTAATCCTGCTAGTGCTGTAGTCTTTTCCCCAAGCCCTGCTCCTGCAGCTCGGGCCTTTTCTTCGTTCTCTAATGCTGTCCAATCTATCTTTTGGTCTCCCACCTCCCATTCTTTTTCTTTGAGTTTCTCATAAACACCGGCGGGTAATAGGACTTTTAATATTTTCATAATGTCGGGATAGGTATACTCTCCCATGAGTAGCATGTCTTTTATCTCACGGTGGAAACCTGCTGGGTCCTTGTCATGGCTGGGTACTACTTTCTTCATTTCTAATAATTCTAATTTAGTTATAGGTGTGTACACAAATACGCGTGTAAAATTATCACCGGCACCTCTAATTGGGTGTACTTCGCGTAACGGGTTCTGTCTATCTATGTGATACATTTTTCTTCCCATTATGGGAACTGGAACGTGTTCCGGGCATACGAAATTTAAATATTGGTTTCGGGATTCTAGTATTTCTTTAATCAAATCAGTACCTGACCCTCTCCATATGTTCGTGAGTAGTTCTGTCAATATGTCAGGTAAGGGTCCTGGATCGGAGTGTTGGCTTTTATATAATATAAGGAGGTGTTGAATCATGTATATACTAGCTAAACGCTGTTCGTACGGGTCAAGATTCAGAAACGTGTGTGTAAGTACATCATCATTGTATTCGCCGGGACTGTCAGCCCATTGTACTGCTGACCTGGCTAATTCTTGTTCGTCCATGGAATCGAGCATATGGTACCCTCTTCGATCTCGGAGTAATTTATCAGCGGCTTGGAATAGGTGTTCGGGGGATTTTGTATTTAACATAGGGTTTGGAAAATGTCTATTATATTCTGGACGTATCGGACGTATCGGATCATTAAAACCTCTGGTATTATTATGGGGTCTTCCTCTACCTACATAAGCTATCATTTCTACTTGCTCTGACTCTTGCTCCTCCTCTTCTCTGTTTAGGTCAGCGGCGTCTACCTCTAATCTTTCTTCGTGTATTCGTTCTACTTCTTTGCGGATCTTTCGGTACATAGCTACTATACATAACTGTTTATCATGTCTCCCTTCTGATATATTCTGACCCCAAGTGACAAGTTTTTGCATTTCTTCCGGATTTACCCCAGGCCGGTCTTGATTTCTGATTACACAGTTTATGAGGAAACGTAACAGTTGTCCCTGTACCTCCGCTTTCTGGTACTCCATGGCTCTGCTAATACTTTCAGGACCTCGTCCTGACTGGACAAAGTGATACATATTTTCTAAATGTGTAGTCATTCCTGGTAGCTTCGTTAAATATATTGCAGCTCGTCGAATACGTAATGATGACAGCAGCATTTCGTCCCGTTTACCGGGCACAGGATCATATCTACAATCTACTAGAAGTTCCTTAAGCATGTCGGGAGTTGCTAGTTTGGGCGTACGTTGGAGTGCTAATTCTCTAAGGGAAAATTTATTTCCTCTGGGTGGCGTAGAAAAAATGTCTGTCGTACCTCCTGTAGCACCGTCTGAGGTGCTAGGCACGAAATGATTCGTTGGGCGTAGGATAGAGATTGTAGATGCGGGAAAAACTGTAGAAACGGACGGACCTGTGGGAACTTGTGTAGGAGTTTGTAATTGCGGGGATACAGACGAATGCTCTTGGTGTTGAACACCATTGGCAAGCGGTATGTGTGGTATGGCATTAGCATACTCGGGAGCTACGTCATCTAAATAGGAGGAAAGAAAAACGTCCTTTGCTGTTTTGGGATGTGATTTGGGATGTGCTTTTATCGGAAACAATGGAGGTGGCAAGCCTTTTGGTATTTCCGGAGTAGCCTTAGGTAACCCTTCGGCCAGAAGTGGATACATACCATTCATAAGGGCGTTTCTTTGCCTATCTAATTGTTCTGATTTTACTCGGGTACCTTCCTCAATTAACAGATTCTCTCGGACTTTATTTGAATTCTCCTTACCCTTATCTTCCTGTCTGAGTGCTTTTTCTGTCCGTCTATACGATTCTTTACGCCATAATTCAATGGCATCTTTCTGTGACTGTCTGGCTTTCTTTTTCCATAATTCTTCTTCTACTCTCATGATGCAATCTGCATCCCAGGTCCCCGTTGCGGGCCATCTCTGACTCTCTGGTAATTCTTTGGTGTAATCCACCCATAAATCAAGAAATAATACGGCATCTAGACCATGCTTATGATACATAAAGTATCCTGGAGTATCCCTAGGTGGAATGGGAACAGCTTCTTCGAGTACACCTTTTCTAGTTTTGATCTGTCTTAGTTTCGAAAAGAGCGGCATTTTTAGATCTTGTTTCTAGAACACACTTTATACGATGAACACAATAATGAACAGTCATTCACACCACAATATATAGAACGCCTTAAAACATTTTAACATTTAACAGTTTTAACGAACAATGATAACTAATAGAAAACTAGTTACTGACATAATACTGACACTAGATAATACTTATTTATATGTAAGACATACTATATTACTATATATACTGCTAAACAGTACAGATACACTGCTAAAACAGTGCAGACCGGATTTGTGTACCCAAACCCGTCTTGACCGGCACAGACTATGTGCACGTAAAATGCCTCCCCGGTAATGGTACTCACCGGGTAGCTCGGAACGGAAGGCCTCGGAACGGAACTGAAACTGGACCGGACTGGACTCGACTCGACTGGACTCGGAACTTCGGAACTCGGTGGGACTCTGTATACCTCGGATCTTGCTCTCTCAGCTAGGCTCTGGTCGGGATACTTCGCACTTCTCACCGCCTCGTCTGGGTGTTGATCGCAGCCTCAGTCGTCCCCGCTTGGCCGGAGGGAGATACAGGAAATCCTGCAGATACGCGTTTTTGTCCGTTCAGCTATGGCAGGAGACCGGGCTTGCAACGCACCGCCGGCGCGTGAGATGAGAAAGTGTCCCTGTTCGGGCGCCAATTTATGTGGTAAATATTTCGTTACCGGTACTATTTTTTATGCGGTAAAGTCTATCAAGAATAACTCAGTAAATATAAGAGGCAGAATCCGTGGTATTAGAGGTTTTAAAAATGCTTTATTCCTATAAAAAGGAAGACAATTCGAATTGTGGGCCTTCTATTCCATCACCACGAAAGTTCAGGAAGGAAGGGAGCATATATTATTGACAGGTAGGCAGTTTTATAGAAAATACATTACAGTGAAACAGATGCAAGAGGCGTAACAGCTGATAAAGGGTGCATACGTAGCTAATAGAGGCGTAAACATGGGTGTAACTAAAATACGTCATTAAACATGATGTCACAAGTGGGTGGATCCATAAAAGAATCCTGCAATGTCAGCAGAAATGTTTGGCAAAGATGCGCACGCAGCCGCATGACGTGTGATTGACGTGTAACTAGAGGGTGAAGGGGACTTGACATTTAGCTCTACATGTGGAGACAGAAGTCTGGGGTTATGTCAACCTAATCCCAAATCATATCTAATATCCTATGTTTAAAGAACTGTGTTATCCAAAAGGAAAGGTCTCTTAGGATGGAATCTTATTCTATACTGACTATACTGACTGCTAGTGCGTGTACAAGCGTCTAAGTGTCTACACTAGATGCGAGGGGGTAGGAATATTCCATGGTAACGGGGCTATGAATTACTTGCATGAGGACAGCGAGGCCTGGCCCCTTTGCACGGTAGCTGGAGGAATGTTTACCTAAACTACTAGACAGGAATGCATCGGATGAGGAGCGAAGGAGATAATCTCGAAGGTGAAATACAGTTTTTGGCAGGCGACAGGCTGGATCAGGCACCGTTAGCCGCGCAAGGAGTAAGACAAAGTTCATGGTCACAGATGCAGGCTCAGACTGGAGCTTTCAGAGGCAGAAGGCAGGAAAAGGCTTGATGACAGAATTCGGGCCTACTCGCCTGAATCTGTGAAATGTGGAAAGTGAACCACATAAAGTCGGTGGCCTTTCATACTTAGGAATGGAATATCTGACCCATTCATGGCGGATCTGAAAGAGGACATGTTGACGGTGGACGCACATATATTTGCGTCTTCAAAACTGGAGCAGGAGGGAACATACATGTACTTATAGCATGCACATGGAGCCGTTGGGGTCTACGATAGGGGACATAACTGATCACAAAAATTCATATTTCCTCACCTCTTCAAAATAGGGCTGGCTGTACATCAATTCTGTCTGCGGGGCTGTGGTGAGGAGGGTACCTTCTACCATACTATATGGGAATGTCTGAAGATCAGGGCGTACTGGGTCAAGATAATGAGAACTGTGTCACAAACTGTAGGAGAATCGTTGATTCCGGAGCCGAAACGGTGCTTATTGAATATTTGGGAACCAAATGACCTAACACACCCAACACAGGACTGGGTAACACTGGGAATCATGTTTGCTAAAAGGGATATTGCTAGGAGATGGGGGTCGGATGAGTCTCCTACGCTGCAGGAATGGTGTAGGGACCTGGATGAAGCAATGTTGGCGGAAAGGGCGGTATATGTGCATCGGGGATGTCCTCAAAAATGGGAAAGAATCTGGGGAAGTTGGAATAAATTCAGAGGGTATATATGTGAACTGCCGAGAGTGGAGGCGATTCAAATGTCTGATTGAAGGTTTGGGGTGGAGGGTGTCGGGTTGTTGTGAGGAAATGTCGCAGGGAATCCCCCTAAGGTCATGTATAACTACTTCATTCCAAATGTCAAAGAAGTATTAGTGCGGATGGAAGCTAACTGTGTACAGGTCATGTATTTGTGTAATGCCTATTGTTCGAAATAAAACTTAAAAAGAAAGAAAAAAAAAACTGCAGTGCCGGCTACTCCACTAAGGCAGAGGAGTGTCGCCCCACTGCTCAAAAGGAAAAATAAAATGATAATAACGTATTCTTATCATTTTAGTTTTCCAATTGCAGTCAGTGGCTCTGTGGCGTGTTGGGCTGGCCAGAGCAGGGGGAAGAGTGGTTTGCACTCCCTAAGTGCGAAAAACTGCTTGGCTGGCCGCTTGGGCCGGCCAAACAGCCAGGCACACTTTGCATCTTCCTCACCCGGCTGTAATGCACGGCCTAGTGAGGAACATGCCCAGCCTCCCATTCCCTGTCTGAGTGCCTAACCACTGCCTCAGACCAATCACAACGTTGCATTGCTGCTTCCTGCTCTATGTGTCACTCATGTGGCCCGTATTCCATCTCTATGTCACTCTCCAGTGCTTTATTCAAAATTATCCTTATATTATTGTTTGGACTTTCCTCGCTGTGGGTCTCCTTTCTTATGAATTTCTCACTCTGTGCTTTTTCCTGTTTCTTGTCTGTCCTTTTCTTGTATAACTGTTTGACCTCTCCACTATGTCTAGCCCACATTATTCTCTCCACTCTACTGTATCTCACTGTCAGGTGACCACACCCCTGGGGAAGGTCAAACTTGCTTGCCAAAACCATAAATAGGGTCTTTTCATACAGAAAATATGCTGTTTGCCTATTATTTAAAAAAAGTTAAAGTTTCCATGACAAAGATGGGTGGGGTGTAAGGTGGCCGTATTTTCTCACAACTCTCGCTTTCTGCTTGCAATTTGGAGTATGGATGTGTGCCTCACCACTTTCAGAGGAAACAAGGGCTAGGTGAGGCCTGAAGCGGTCCTCGGATTTAGCTAAGGTTACTGATACTAGGTTAAGTGTAACTCACTCAAAACTAGTATAAACTGAATCCGAATTGGACTCAGTAAGCAATGTATGTGTGGGCACAAGCTGTTTGAATGACATCACATTTTAATAACATCATAAAAAGGAGTATCATTCAGTTATTTACAAATAGTTCCGGTGCTCACACATAGACAAGTGGAAGTGCGTGAAGTGATAGTGACAAATAAAAACTTTACAGCGCATTGAAAACACGGTTCAAAACTTCTGATTAAACTAATGTAGTAAAGGATTTTTGATTGTGAGGTCGACAGCTTTCGATCCTATGACATTAAGATCATCATCAGGACAATTCGTGTGAGAAAGTAGAATCTAAGACAAGAGAAAACATCAAGTAAACCTGTGTCCAAGGGAAACATTCTTGTAAGTACATAGTCAGCTATTAGTGGATAGAACGATTAATGTGCGTGATTCGCGAAGATAAGGTTAGGCTGGGTATGTCAGTGTGCCTCATTAGGAAGGAACAATACAAAGTAACTATAGAAAAGTTAGTATGCCAGGAACCGCGAGAATGCCGCTGCCCGCGTCCCAAGCAATGGGACATCAGCAGGGCAGCATTCTAGTGGCCGCCCGTCGGAGCCTTCCCCCCCCTTGCTGCCTCGCGCGCGAGGCCTACGCCCACTCGGGTAAAACCCCCTATCGCGTGGAGCTGGAGGCGGGCCGGGGGGACGGGGGGCGCGGCTTACCCCCCTACTTAGTTGGCTCTCTCGCCCAGTTCCTCCTCTGTCTCCTGCGCGCCGCACCAGCCTGGACACGCGTTATTGCCCCTCGACGTGTTTTCGGTCGCGGTTTGGACTCGTCGTTTCCGATCTTGCCACGCGCCGGGCCCTTAGTGGAGGTTTTTGGAGGCTACGAGCAACGGTGAGTCTTGCACAACCCTCCCACCCCGGCCCCGTCCCTGGGCAGTACCAGGTTGACGGGGCCCTGTGGCTCGATGGTCACGGGTGGGGGGGGGCGCGAGTGGGGCTCCTGCACGTCGGTAGGACGCTGCGGTCGGGTTTTTGGTGGCGCGCAAATAGAACGGGGCAGTCTTTAAGAGAGGCGCTATTTACAGGCTGGGAGGAAGCGGGGTCGTTCGCGGGGCCCGGACGGTGTCGATCGTCGATTTGCGAGTCGGTGCATTGCAGTAAAGGCTGTTTAAAACACTGATCCGCTTGCAAAGCCCCAAATACTGGTTACGAAGGCTCCCACATGCATATTGGTAAAGCTCCGGAAATTCGCCCCTGCCAGTGCGATGCGATCTCTTGAATAACAGTCCTACTTATCATGCTGGGAGATGAATTCCTTTAAGGGGACACTGGACTAAACATTTGTAACGCCACATTGGGAGCCCAAACCGCTGCCTGTGCAATCGTGCGCGTGCTCCTCGCCTTTGACCAGTCACCCTGCGTTGCCTGTGACAAGTGCACCACACACCTCTTACCTTCTGTGTAGCGTACGTTCCCCATTGAGCCCGGACACCCTCCTATCGTCCTTGGTGCCAGAAGCCAGCCCCCTTCCTTACCGTGCTGTGTGCCCCAGTTCCTTTGGATCGATTTCCGCGGAGCTGTAGCTCAATGGTAGAGTGCATGCGGTGCATGCCTGAGGCTCCGGGTTCGATTCCCGGTATCTCCGCTTCGTGCACAGTGCTGTCGACCTCGGAGCGGGGGGCCGGGGTGCGAGAGTCGGCATTGATCGCCGGGTAGAGCTTGTGGGCATGGTGGGCAGGTCATGTGCGGGGACCGGGGCTGGGGTCCTCAATCGCATCTGGTCGGCGTGTTTGTTGTCTCGGGGCCGCGTCCGCTTTGGGGCTTCGGGCCAAATCACTTAGTCTCCCCGTGCCTGCATGTGTTGTGTTTGTAAATCGGTGCTGCGCGCGCCAATATCTTCGGGTCGAGTTCCCGCTAGATAAGCATATAGGCATAGATAGGAGATCGTATGCCGGGACCGACATTTGGTTTCTGGGGTGGGGCGGGTCGGTGGTCATCTGCTGCCCCGGGGCCGCGACCGCTGGTGATGTCGTCAGTTTGCGCTCTGGGGCTCCAGGATGGTGCTGTAGGCCCTGGGGGGTAACATCCGGCACCGGGTAGAGGGCGCTCAGGAGTTCGCTGTGTGAGTGCGCTGCCCCCCCCCCCCCTCACAGTCTATATATACACTACTGCCGTAAGAGGTTTTGCATGGCGCATTTGCCTCCATTCGGCCAGCTGATCCGTGCTAATTATAAAGACAATGGAGCATGTTGTAGTTGTCGCGTGTTAATGGTACACGCCAACCTGTGCAATGGTTTCTTTGGTATTCAGGAGATGCCGCTTGTTCCCGCGTTTTTTGGTTCACCTCACAAATGTGGAATTTGGTGCACCTCTTTAAGGGTGGTCTTTGGCCTTCGTGCTAAGATGTTTAGTAACATCTCACATGGTTGAAAATGGTGTCTCCTTTCACCGGTGCATTTATAAAGCACTATTATTGGCTCGGGAGCAGGAGGCAGGGGCAGGATAGTGGGCACACCTTGCGCGTTGGAGGGGGAGTTGCGCATTAACGTCTGTCTTTGTGTCCCCAGCTCAGTTGTCCCCCAGTAGGTACGGGGTGATTTGTGCACACCCGCGATGCTAGCGGCGGCTCAGGAAGGGGTGTCAAGGGTTGGGAGAAGGGACTCGAGGGAAGGTAGCGACAACGTGCACTATTACAGGAGCAGCACGTAGCTAAGAGGAGCGTTCCGTGTCTATAAATATGCAACATGTGATGGCTGGCGGCTCATGTTGGCAGATCCATGATGCCAGTGCGTGCATGGTTCACACGATTTTAGCTCCAATACCTCTCGTGGGCGCGTTCGCGTCGCGGTGGGCCTACATTTTGAGAGGCTTGCTGGACTTGGGTGCCTTGGCGGTATCGTGAACGCTGCAGCGCTCCATAATACCGCAGGGGTGCCCCCGGCGTGAGATTGCCGCTGGGCACTGGCCCCGGAGCTGCGCGTTTCACCCACGCTATCATGTGCCTGAGCCCTGCCTTTTCACTTTTCGGTTTGTCTTCGAAGAATAGGTGGGTAGTCCCAGTCTACAGCGCATGTAGTTATTTCCCAAGATATTGCGCAGTATAGTTCCTTTGGCCATGTCGGAGCGGGTATACGGTTCGGATGGCGGTGCAGTGATTGTGTTTTTGCTTATGTGGCTGCTGCATTTGCTAAACGTGAACGGCATCCATATACTAGCACTCATTTACTAGTATAGACCGATGGAACGTGTCAGGTTGCTTATAATTCCTCATATGCCACAAGCTTCTATTTATAATACCCTCCTTGTCTCAGCGCTTTCTCAATATGCAGTGATTCTGGGCAAATCACTTGATCTCCCCGTGCCAGAAAAGAAATGGGTGCGTCCTTGTTGTAGCGTCATTGGCGCGCAGGGTGTTGAGACCAATGCAATAATCCTGCATAAGTTGTAATTGAACTTCAGCCCGCCTGAATGAGATTGTTTAATTTTGTGGCAATGCAGGATATGGTTTAACTTGGCGACGACTGTCTAGATAGCACCATCTTATGGTAGAGGAGCACAGTTGAGTTGACTGCCTCAAGTCTGTAGTTTGACTAGGCACTAGTTAAGAACTCTGCTTCATGTGTGTGAGAGGAGTCATCTCGCAAGGGTATATATGGAAAGGGCTCTTAGGGGACAACATCGTCAGTTTGGCACAATTAGAAATAACTTTAAGGGGGAAGGCAGGAGTCATGTTTTTTCATTGCCTTGTTTTTGTGAAATGTTATATATGGCTTAATGACACAAGGGCTGCATCACGCAATTTGGTACTGAAGTAGTCGCAGCGCGAATTGTGAACCACGGCTATATGCAGGGGCTTGAGGCGGAAGGCGTTCGTGGAAATAGCTCATTGTTAAGAGGAAACCTTGTACAAACTTCCATAAATTCCTTACTACTGGGAGAGTAAAGAGAGGAGTAGGGGAAGAACTTTGACTATAGGTAACAGGATTTGCCCGGGCAAAAAACTTTCGGAGAGCACGGGGTGAGTCGGCCACCTTGGGGGCTATGTCCTGTAGGGGTAATGTGTTAACGGCATCCATCAGGGGGTAGGCGTCCTCCAACAGAGTAGATTACCTCGTGGGCCCGAGCCGGTCAATGGCACAGGGTGGGGGGCCCGTTTTGTTGTGTCCATCAACGTCCCTTGTCCGGGAGGGTGTGATTCCCGGTTATTGCCTGGTTGGGCCAGGCAGGTGGACCGATTGTGCGTTCTTAGTGTCCAAGTGCAACATCTCTCAGTGTCCACTGCTTTGCCAATGGTAGTTTTGTTAGCAAGTTTCGGAATAGCTGTTATTGCGGGACACTAGAAGCGGTTGTGTGTATGTCCACATTGGGGAAGGTTTTTTCCTGTGATACAGGCAAGCTTGCATTAGGGTGCCCAGTGCCTTGGCCCTCGGTATCGGCCCGGCGTCATCGTGCATAGGCACGCATTTAATAGGGATATAACCCACATTGCCTATGCCCCTGATGCAGTGTCTTGTGCAGACTCCTGCGCCGCTGCCAATACAGCAGCTTTTTTCCGTAGGTCCACATGTAGGGCTCCATCTTGTGGTATCAGTTAAAAATAATTTTCAGGGCCAGCCGTACCGGCGCCACACGGTCACAAAGGTCGTGAAGCCGCTATACTCAACCATGTCCCTGGAACCTTTCAACGCCGTGGCTCATTTTGTATATCCCTGGCCCGGCCACATACTCCATCTCCAGCATGCTTTGCTGGTTAATTGATTAAATGAATAAAGTCGCATGTTCTAGCTCGAACAGAGCAACAGTTACTAAGCGCAATGACATGGGTTCACACGCACTGGAGAGCCCCCCCTTTGCATTCATTCCCTGGTATCTTTGGCCCAAAATGCAGCATTTATTAGGTTTATCTGGTACTAGGGGGGCATCGCTTTGGCATTAGTTCCATGCCGGTAGGTACGGAGGGACGAAGTTGTGTCCCAAGTGGTGCAACAGGATAAGGGAAGGTGTATATATATGATATATGTTCCCTGGCAGCAGGAGTAAAAAGTTGTCAAGGTTCAGCCCAAACCCAGTCACAACCATGATGCAATGGTCAGCTTGTGGAAAGGTGTAACACAGAAATTGAGCTACCAATGTTATTATTGTAAGTTCAACGATGGAGTCAGGAGATGTGGTAGTCTTCCATCTTTGCCTTGCTTTTAGAAAACAGCTGGGAGTAAGGTTTCTCTCAAATCAGTCACAGTGGCAGCTTCTTGGGTATAGAAAAGTCAGCAGCCTGAGCTGTGTTGAGGCAAATTGTGGGCCTGGGTTTGTGTATCATACATAACATCTCGAAGGTATTTTGTGAGTTCCACGATTGAGTTAAGAAATGCGGCTGCCTTTTATCTTTAGCCTTGCTATCCGGAAACAGCTGGTGTGATAATTTTCTGAACTCAGTCATGATGGTAGCTTAGTCTATACGGGAAAGGCAGCAGCCTGATCTGTCTTTTGACATGCGGAAGGCCTGGGTTTGTCTATCATACTTTACATCTTTGAGGTTATTCTCCCCGTTTTGTGCTGGTAACTATGGAGCGGGTCCATTTAGTAAGCACAAGGAGCACGGGGGGCGTTTCTAGCGCTAAAAGGAAAGTTGAGACTTCCCAGTTGAGTTTCAGTGCAATGCCACATTTGGTGGGGTCATTTCCAGGCGCGTACGATTACCTAAGAGTTTGTTCAAACTGAGAGAGAGCATATCGACCATAATGAATTGTGGAACCAGGTAAAGCTTTACAAAGCAATGCTGTAGATTTCCGGTAGAATGCTGTATGGATAGGCTGCAGGGATAAGGCCATGACCTCTCTGGAAGGGGCATTCTTCTTCGACCTGTGTCGAACCGGGAAAGGAAGTAAGGCGGGCTGGATAACTCTTTATTCTACCTGCGTTGGCACACCTTGCCAGGAGGGATTGTCAAAGGTTTTGCCTTCAGCCAGTCTAGGTTAACACCCATCAACTCCAAGCTAATTGTTCATGGTGAGATTGGGCTGCATTTGCACAGCCCAGTATTTGGCCCCTGGGGTTGTCAGTGTCGCGAATTACTAAACTTCACTGAACCGGAGGTGAGGCCGGGAGTTACACTAGCAGAAGTTTGGGGGGTGCAAGCCTCCACCTAGGGGGTGGCTGGCTGAATTTGATGCCCTCATCTACATGGTAATAATTGAGAGAGCAGAGAGCGACCATACCTCTTGATTTTTGCACTTAAACTTTCTGGTAATGGGAAGGGCTTAACACCTTCTGAAATAAGCAGAACCGGAGTTGTGCTGCTCTCCACTGACATAAGATAGAGACCTGCCAACTATGAGGATATGAACGGAATCATAACTGGGGTTCACAACAAATTATTTGATAACATGAAGTTATCCTTAATTAATAGTACCTTAATTTGCAAGTCGAAAGGCTAAAACGAGGAGATGTTGCTAAGATAGGGGTCAGTTTGTAGTAAACAATAGGATAATACGATGTGAAAGGAAGCAAAGTTGGACACCCGTGGTGTCAGCTTGTGTTTAGATACGTAGGTAGGGTGGTTACCTTCACCCTGCTTATTGTGCTGTAGCCGCAGGGAACACTATTCCAAGCCAGGTGGGCACTTAATTTGGCCAATGGAAAGAAGCTTAACAGGATGCAGGTCCACAAGCGCCTATTTCACCACTGCCTTGTGACCTATGCCATATTTTTCAGCCTGAGAATCAGATTTAGGTGTTGCTCTTCCCGGCCAGCCTTTCCCTGGTTCCAGGGAGGTGGGTAACGGGCACAGCTTTGGGTCCCGAGCTGAGCGATGTATTCTGCGGCACCTCAGTCAGTCATATTGGCTTTATCCGGAGTCATGATAAAAGAATACGTCCATTTAGCAGTTACGTTAAAATGTTTTTCTCCTGCTAGAAATCGAGCAATCCCCGCAGCAGCAGCAGCAATTCAGGAACCATGACGCTATCTATACATCACCTTTGTAGACAAAGTGGAAATGATAACCTTCGTGCTAGGATATGAAGGGGATTTATGGCTTGACGAATCCAGCTATGGTTCAGCTCTGGCTCCATATGTAGGTGCTTGAGCTTCCCATAATTACGTTAGGAAGATCTCCAGTGGCATCGCTAAGAAAGCTAGGAACACCAGTCACGTCTAAGCTGAACGGCAGTGGGGCCAGAAGACATTCTTTGTTAGTCTGCCCTGGGCTCCTGAGTAATGTGCAAATTAATACCGTATATTTACGGGTTACAGAACAGGACCCATAATTCAGCCCACTAGAAGCTGGCTCGCAGGGGCAGGGCACCTAGATCAGCGAAGGTCGGAAGGAGGGGCTCTGGCAGCGACATGCTTTGATCCAGGAGAAGGTTGAGGGGTATTATGAGGCTGACGGGGTGCACCTGTCCAAGGTAGGGATGGACATGTTCCTGCTTGACGTACAAGAGGCACTGGCTAGCAAGGGACATCAGTAACACCTATTGGGAGAGGGGGGCTCTGGCAGCGACGGTAGCCTCCCCAGAGCTGTGGCGGAGTTACAGGGCGATCTGGATGCAGACTGGTACAGTAAGGGTACCTCTGCGACAGGCGGTACAGTAAGGGTACCCCTGTCCGGCACAGTAAGGGTGCCCGAGCCAAGGTCCAGGAGCCGAAGGGGGTTCTGGGAAGACCGCGACGGCGCCCCGTTAGTCCTTCGGGCGGTTGGGGGGCCTGACCAACCGGGGGTGGCCACAACACGCTCCGCCCCTGTCGGAAGGGGCGGGAGTAGGAGGCAGATCACGTGACCCAGTGGATGATCTGCAAATATTTATGTGCCACACTGCCGGGCATCGACCCACCGTGTGTGCTGGCTCACCAGGCGGGCGGGCAGCAAGGGGCTGCCTGCCCTGGATCGCCCGTAAGATAACCCAATTTTATTATCATACTGTGTTGTATGAAATAAACCTGCAGCAGTTCTTCACCCACAAATAAAGTGTCAGTGTAATCTTTGGGTGATGACTGTGTATGCGTGTTGACTGAAGCGGATGACGGTGTGGTCACTAGTGGTGGGAGAAAGGAAGAATCAGTGGAGAAAAACGCGTTATAGAGTAAGCAGGAAGGACACGCAGAGCACGGCATGAGAAGAAAAATTAGAGCTCATTATTGTGCCTTAATTATTGGTAGAGCGCGAAGGCGCGGTGGGATGTTGAACCCAGATATGGGGAAAACAGCGGTGAGTCAGATAGACGCAAGGTGCTTACTGATAGAAGGGCCTGCGAGCGCTATGAGAATTCCTGCTCTGGGGTCAAGGGAGTGTATGATGGCCTGCAATAAAGGGGGCTCGGGGAGGCCAACCAAACTTCACAAGTTGACCTGGTACAGAGCGTGAGTACGTAGAAGGCGCTATGGGTCGCAGAGCAGGGTGGGCAGCGGCGCAAAGTAGCATAAACTTACTTCCAGATGCTGGGGGGCACTTGAATTAGCCGGCGTGAGCCACGGGGGGCTGTATTGGAGCAAAAGCGCAGAGTGTTTCAAAGTGATGCCTGCGAGCCGGGGAAGGAAATACAATGTTAACCGGAGCCCGATGGGACCCTGTCGTGAGAGCAGATACGGGTGAATTGTGGAGTGACTTTCTGGAAGGATTTTAGGATGAAGATTGCTGATTACTTGAGGAGGATCACGGAAGGAAAGCAGGGCTGTGGAGGGAAAGGCAGTATGCTTAATTCATGCCCAGGGACGCAATGAAGGCACTGCAAGGGGAAGGTCAGGGGATGGCAGACTTACTTAAATTACAACCGCGAAGGCGGCCTGTGTAGGGCACCGTTCCGCGGATTAGACCGGGCTGTTCTAATTAGGGTGGTGAGTTTAGGAGGTCCATAGAATCCTGAAAGCACATGGTGACCAGTGGTCGAAGTGGGGGAAAAAAAGTAGGGGAACTGTGGGCTGAGAATGAGAGGGCGGGAATAAACCGAAGATTGGATCAGTGGGCGGAGTCGGAGGTGTGGCTAGAAATAGCAAAACATATCAATTTTTAGTACGTTTGGCATTTCACTGACCAGTTACAGCTTATAATGTTATTTAATTCAAACAATGGATAAACATGTTTATTTGAGGTTTAATATATAAGTTGTTTACATTTAATACATTTACAATCTGGGACATGTTTCCAATCACAGAATGTTCCAAATACGCTTATAAGTGGAATCATAAGACATGTGTGTCCGAGCCATGCAGTTTCTTTCATCGGCACTTCTCCTCCCTTTTTCTAACCATTTCTGAACATAAAATTCAGGTTTAAATTCTATGACAGGAGACCCCACAATTTTTCTGAACATTATAGGAGACAGACGATTGATTGATATTCTGTTCCGCAGTGGTGTGAGCACCTCATTCATTACACTAAAGCCCCGTTCACATTCAGCAGCGGAGGTGCAAAAGGTGTCTATAATGTGCACTAATGGTTTCAGGCTTCCAGGGATGCAATTTTTATTTTGTTTGTACTCTCTGAAACCAAGGATGTACTGCCTAGTATCAAAAACCTGCAACCTGCTACAATGGTTTAGTAATTCTGCCTCACCATATAAGATGTCTACTGGATCTGGCCAATAAACTGGTTGTAATTCTATGTACCAACTCTTTGTATTCCATTTCGTCATTGTTTGTGGTTGTGCATCTAGAAACATTTGATGCATTAGACATTGTCATCCTTTTTCGCAGGTTATTTGCTAAGCTCCTAAAGAACTGTGCCCTTTTGATGCTAACACAGCCTTTGTTCTGTTGCAGTCCTACACCAGCAAACTGCATCCGTTCAGCAGCATTTAATGCGGTTGTCGCAAAGGGCCCAGGTGAACCAGCCATTGATTCAAGCACTAAAATCTGCATCGGTATTGAACGATCCACCTCATATATGGTCATATCACGCCGCAGCAGCCTTCTGGATAGGTCACCCAGCTGGAACTTTGCATTGTGCATGTACCATGTTGCAAAGTGCAAGCATGAGGCAAGGCCCTTGTAAACATTCCCCTTAGTCTGGTGTGCATGCAAATCCTGCATTGCCAATCCCTGGTGAGTTGCATTAGTACTGCTGGAACAAGGCAAATGGAAGCACCAATGGGTGAGGCGGACTGGCCTCAAGGGTCCTGTGAGCTCAGTGGCAAAGTCACTGCTGCTCTAGGGTGTGCTGCTTTGTAGGCCTGCCCGCAAGACTGGAGGTGACCTTCAGTATAGATTGTGGTGGACAGGGCTTCAAGGTTAACCAACACTGGCCACCGGTAAGGTCCACCTGCTGGTGCTAAGAGACCAGGGCTTCTAAGTTCTAGTAGGGCCTTCTAAGGTCTAGTAGGGGAATGTGCACCCTCAGGAGAGTGGTCTGATGAACTAGTCATGAAGGCTGAATCAGGTTTCCCAGTTCCAAATTCTGTAGCTCTGGCCATAGTGCCACATCCTATCCCCCGAACACCCTTCTGCCCCACTGAGTGAAACTTGCACTGTCTTCAGCTGCAACCCAATTCTGCCCCATTATAAACACCTGGGATGTGACTCAGATGTGAAAATTCAAACACTCATAGGAAATGCAGGATTATGTAAAGCATGCGAAATATAATCAGGAACGACATGTTACCTTAACACTTTTACTCTCATTGTTCAGAAATCACTGAGTATTTTTTTGTCTCAAACATTGAGGACATGAATACAGGGCTCCTCCTGTACACATGTGTTAAGCAGGGCTCAGAAGAGAAAGGGCCTCTTCAAGAGAATCTGATCTGACTCACGGAAATCCACAAGGGCTCCTTTATATTCATGTCAGCTAGCTAGCTGCTCAAACATAGTATAGTACATATGTATTCAAGTGTCCTGCAAAGGATACCTTTTGAATTGTCCTGCTTGGCCAACTCTTCTACTCACAAAAAACAAGAGCGATATTGGCATTGCAGCGCAAAGCGCTGTCGATGGGCGTGAGATTTTGTAGGAGAGTAGATTTGAGAAGGGGACTTGAAGCCCCGCCCCTCATTTTTATTGGCTGGCGTCACCGTTTATACTAAACGGTGGCCTGCCATTGGAAATTAGGGATTTTTGTTGACGCCCTTTGGCCTCCGATTCGGACTGGGTCGCCTGCTTTGCTGCTGTCGCAAAGCACTTTCTTATCTTTATGGGGCAATATGTTTCTAGATAGAAGCACATGGCCCTATAAAGACAAGAGATCAATGCTTGTTTTCTTAACCATGGTGGTTTGGAGTAATCAGCCGGAAGGTGATGATAGGTCGTTACTTGGGAAGATGAGAGGCTGTGCGTTGTAACTAACTTGTAACACTGAACAAAACTGTTGAATATTAGAGAAACCACGAAGCAGGTTGTTGTTTTACAGCGCGTTCATTCCCACAGTGATGCAGGATGACGACGTTGCTTTAGATGACTCGTATGCAGGGCCGGCTTTAGCGCAGTGCGACTGGTGCGGCTGCACTGGACGCTGACCTGTGGAGGGGGCGCCGACCTCTATGTTTAGCAATAGTTTAGGTGTCCCCTCACATTTAGCAACACCCCCCTTATGACCTACGTAGACTAACAGGAAACCCTAATGTATTTCTGCACAGAAACCTTCATGCACCCTGCATGCAGAACGCCAACATTTGTCACCTATGTACACAGCTGAACAGAGGCGCAGGCGCGTACAGTCCAACCCGGAGTGTCTCATATGAGGAGAATTCAATTATACGTGCAGTACCAGATAAAGCTCAAGGGGTATTCGAGAGATGATTTTAAGATAGACAGAAGGCTGTATGGATGAATAGATGTAGGTTTCATGTACACTTTATGCACAGGAAATAGAATTCGAAGTAGAGAACAGAGCAGAATGCTGGCACCCATACAGTCATTGGCCTCTCCTTGGTACGTCCATTCACATCTAGTAGTCAAAGGCCATAAAGTGGAGGAAATTGTTTTTAGAACTGGGGGAAAAAACAGTCACCATGAACAGCAGGTGCTAGCCTTGGGCTATCTTGTAGTTTGTGTTTCTATCACCTGGTCCTGTTTGATTCTCACTCGATACTCTCTCTCATTCTTGAGGGCTTCCCACGTGATTACTGGCAAATCTGAACTTCCGTTTAAGATTACTTTGTTAGGTGTGGCGAATCGGAGTGTCCAAAGGATTACTGAGTGATGTGAACTTTAGAAAAAGAAAATAACTCAGTTGTTTTTTAAAATGTTGCCCGTGTCATCCTGTTTCAGTAATGACTCACTACCAAGCAATATGTATTCTGGTAAAGGTTGAAACTGGTCCTTGAGCAAGAGGGATGGAATCCAAAGATTGGGACAAGGAAGACTTGGAGTAATGCAGATTTTCATTCCTGCATTGGGGAGCTGGTACATTTAATACTCAACTGAGCCCATTTGCTGAGGAACTCGCATTCAAAGCGGAGAATGAGTAGAATATCAATGTCCATTCCATCCATGGCCTCTTATAGTAGAAATACCTTGCACAGCGTGATAGAAGGCTTTGCTGCAAGCTGAAATTTCAGGGACCCTAATAGATTTCCCTTGGCTCCAGGCTGCAAAGAAAATAGACTGGTGCCTCATAACTCCTCCATCAAATCTTACATAAAGTACACATCATTTGCGTTGGACAGTCCTGTCAGATAATGGAATGGTTGTTGGTGAGTTCCCCTCGGCCTACCCTCCTGGTTAACACACAACTGAAAACATATAGCTTGGAATACTAATGGCTTCCCCACCTTATATTGAAAGGTCTAGCTATAGTCACTATCACCTATCTATCACTCTTTTCACAGAACTATTGATGACTCAAAAAACGAACTACTGATGGCAGTAACACAGTACAGCATCTATTTGTACCCAGAAAGACTCATTCGAATGAATCATAAATATATTGCACAATAATATTTTATTAAAAACAAGAAATTGTATACTTAAAAATGAATCAATAGTAGTCTGCCTCCCAATATAGGTTGCAATCTAAACATTTCAAAATTCTAAAGGCATATACACATCCAAGGTTATTAAAAACATTAGAAATCAAGTCTGAAAAACATTAGAAATCAAGTCGATGCCGCGTTTCGGTGTTTGTAGAGTATATTCACCTTCTTCAGGAAAGTAAAAAACTTTCAATCTAAACACAAAAATACAGAGAATAAAATTTGGGCAAACTAGCTAGTACTGTGTACTGATTAAGAGCATGTATCACAACCATTTGATAGGTACTTGGTGATCATCATATAATTTAACATGCGGCATAAATATTTGGAAAATATCAATTCACTCCTGAAATTCATTCCGACTATATGTAACATTTACCGACAATACTGTTATTTAAACGTTACAAGTTTTAGGAACCTTATTAAAAATAGCATAACTTGCAATTGCAATGCTAATATTAGAGAACATGAACTCAATGATTAATCATACAATATCTTATACCTTAATGCAGCAAAAGATCATGTCTGGTCATACGCATAATCTTTTCGGGGTAACAAGGAATTATCTCCTCCGTTTGTATCACACAAAGGGAGCTTCTAGAATAAACGTAAAGCAAGTGATTTGTTTTATTGCTAATCATCCCTTGTTAAAATTGCTAATTTACAATGAACAAAAAACAATGTCTAAAAAACGATGTACCTATGGATGTATGGATCCTTTTGTTATGACCGTCCGAGCCACCGTATCAGATAGGATGGAGTATATTTGAACAATAGACTTCTTACGATAGGAAAATCTATAAGGTAAAAAGATTATACCAATCTGTAGCCCAATCATGAAATAGGCCATATCACTACATTTTGTGAATATATAATGTGTGTATACAAAAAGCTTACCTATATTATAATAAAGCCAATAACGTAGGAATTTGTCATCTCAAACTCGGTTATTTGATATACCTGGTCCTGATTCCTCTTAATATGGATGGATACATCAGGTTTAGAGTCTAAAACAATGATAAACGTAATATTGAGTATTCATCTCTCGTTAGCTGTGCGTATAGTTTAGACAATGATACACTTGATATTGAGTATTCATCTCTCGTTAGCTGTGCGTCTAGTATGGACAACTCGATGAATATACTATCAGAAATCTATTAGCGCTCCAATTTATTACATTTATATATTATAGGGAAAATTCGTATTTAATAGTTTTAGCACACATTAGTATAAAAGGCAAAGTTATTTTTTTAGAAAAAAACATGGTATTCAGAATTTTAGGCACGAAGTATTATGATGGCCACAAATATTAATTACTCAATGATACTACCCTGAAATGGTAATGTACTAAAAAAACCCTAAGGGGTCTAGTTTGTATTACTGTAGTAGAGAGTAACAGCCGATTATTTAAAAGAGGATAAATCTTAAGATTAAAATGTAAGTAAAGGTATACGCCGACAAAAATTTCGACTATGTGAAAAGACGGTATCGTATTAATAGCGATACGGAATCAGCAATAACTAAAATTGAGTATACAGGGGCATCTCGTCGGTTTAGAAACATACCTGTTTGTTAAGTGTCGGCCTCCCTGCTCTGACGGCAAATCCGGATGTGGTTGTGTAAAGGACTTCCGGATCGTGGTCTTTTATACCAATTCGAACGCTTATGATTGACGATCACGTGTTGGATTAATTGGATTATCTGATGATCTTTTAATCATCTTTCCATACTTTTATTAAAAAGAAGGGTCTGTAACGGTATTTTTGCTTATTCGGCAAGAGTCGGAAATAAGTAACTAATATTCTGAATACCATGTTTTTATCTAAAAAATAACTTTGCCTTATATACTAATGTGTGCTAAAACTATTAAATACGAATTTTCCCTATAATATATAAATTTAATAAATTGGAGTGCTAATAGATTTCTGATAGTATATTCATCGAGTTGTCCATACTAGACGCACAGCTAACGAGAGATGAATACTCAATATCAAGTGTATCATTGTCTAAACTATACGCACAGCTAACGAGAGATGAATACTCAATATTACGTTTATCATTGTTTTAGACTCTAAACCTGATGTATCCATCCATATTAAGAGGAATCAGGACCAGGTATATCAAATAACCGAGTTTGAGATGACAAATTCCTACGTTATTGGCTTTATTATAATATAGGTAAGCTTTTTGTATACACACATTATATATTCACAAAATGTAGTGATATGGCCTATTTCATGATTGGGCTACAGATTGGTATAATCTTTTTACCTTATAGATTTTCCTATCGTAAGAAGTCTATTGTTCAAATATACTCCATCCTATCTGATACGGTGGCTCTGACGGTCATAACAAAAGGATCCATACATCCATAGGTACATCGTTTTTTAGACATTGTTTTTTGTTCATTGTAAATTAGCAATTTTAACAAGGGATGATTAGCAATAAAACAAATCACTTGCTTTACGTTTATTCTAGAAGCTCCCTTTGTGTGATACAAACGGAGGAGATAATTCCTTGTTACCCCGAAAAGATTATGCGTATGACCAGACATGATCTTTTGCTGCATTAAGGTATAAGATATTGTATGATTAATCATTGAGTTCATGTTCTCTAATATTAGCATTGCAATTGCAAGTTATGCTATTTTTAATAAGGTTCCTAAACCTTGTAACGTTTAAATAACAGTATTGTCGGTAAATGTTACATATAGTCGGAATGAATTTCAGGAGTGAATTGATATTTTCCAAATATTTATGCCGCATGTTAAATTATATGATGATCACCAAGTACCTATCAAATGGTTGTGATACATGCTCTTAATCAGTACACAGTACTAGCTAGTTTGCCCAAATTTTATTCTCTGTATTTTTGTGTTTAGATTGAAAGTTTTTTACTGTCCTGAAGAAGGTGAATATACTCTACAAACACCGAAACGCCGCGTCGACTTGATTTCTAATGTTTTTAAGACTTGATTTCTAATGTTTTTAATAACCTTGGATGTGTATATGCCTTTAGAATTTTGAAATGTTTAGATTGTAACCTATATTGGGAGGCAGACTACTATTGATTCATTTTTAAGTATACAATTTCTTGTTTTTAATAAAATATTATTGTGCAATATATTTATGATCCATTCGAATGAGTCTTTCTGGGTACAAATAGATGCTGTACTGTGTTACTGCCATCAGTAGTTTGTTTTTTGAGTCATCAAAAGTTCTGTGAAAAGAGTGATAGATAGGTGATAGTGACTATAGCTAGACCTTTCAGTATCGAAAACATTTGGGCTAGATAGAGATAATTCTTCCTCTTTCCATTTCAACATTGGGACTTTTTGTTTGGCTATTTCATTAGTATACCTCGTCCCTAATTAGCATATAGGGGTACTTCCCGTTCTTATTTACTTTGTATTGCACAGCTTGTTAGCTGGGGATTTTGTTTGTAACGCCCATATTAATATAGGGCTTTCATCCTACATTAAAATGGATGCACTTAAAACTTACGGTTTTTCGGAAGAACAATTTAACAAAATTATTAATGGCACATCAAAGAATTTCTCTTCCGTTACGACAAATAACAGTGATGAAGAAAAGTGGAGAGATTTGTGGAATAACAAGAAAAAAACTATTAGGACTGAACTGCACTCTGATTTCTTGATTGAGTATTGCAAGAAAAGAATTATACCTAGAGGCTTGCAAGTTAAGAATGAGCCGGGTATATTCATTAGAAATCCCAAGTTCATTGAAAACTGGACATTTATCGCCAACCGATGTAGTAGGGATTGGATGTTGCTAATAATTGAAACAGCTAATGAAATATTAATTATAGAGAGAAGTGAGATTGAGGAAATGGAAGCTAAATTAAAAGAAAGCACTTCCTTGGAAGATGCCAAAAAAAAGTTGGACGAAATTCTAAACGACATATAAAGTTATAGAGAATACCTTCTTAACAAAAAATCCAACAAACTAAGAAAAGATGTAACCAAATATAACTTAGAGTTAGTATATCCATATCTACAAAAAAAATTTTTTGATAGACCAAGGGAAGACATTTATAATCATCTCAACTGGCAACAACCAAGAAGAAACTTTCAGAGAAAAAGAGTAACTTTTCTGGACACCTCTTACACATGCTCAGAATCTGAAAATGAAAATATACAAGATATTAGAAAAGGAGCAGAAATAACCCCAGGGACTAGTAGAGACTCTCTTTCTTTTTTAGAACAACGTCAATCTAACCAAGGGACTAGCAGGGATTCTTTTTCTTTTTTAGAACAACGCCAATCCAATCCTGGTCACATCAGGGGCAGGGGCCGAGGGAGAGGGAATTTCTACTCCCAGAATCCACCACAAAAACGACCCTATATGAAAACCAGAAGTCAGACCTCATGGGATTAGAAGGGAAGGCTCCCATTATAAATCTTTCGAGTACTACTTTGAATAAAGATGAGATATCTGTTTTAGAAAAAGGACTTGGCTATGCTATATGTACCCCTCCTGACAAATTTAATCTGGAAAGAGACTTACAAAGTTTTTTTAGAAAAATCAGGCTAAAAGACTATTTTAATAATAAAGAATGCCCGAGCACACCAACTATTAATAAATCAGGACTTAAACCAAAATCAAAATGGACCCCGTCTCTTAATCTTGTCAATAAAAATATTGATCTATTTGAGAAAGTAGTTGAGAAAAACATAGATGACCTCTTGCATAAAAAACTTTATTGGCAAAATAATCTAAGCTCCGCTGAAAAAACAGCTCTGGGCAATTTGGAAATGCGTAGGGATCTTACAATCAAACCTGCCGATTAAGGTGGTAGTATCATTGTAATAGAGACAGATGACTACAACACAAGGATGCTGTCCCTCCTAAATAACACCTCCCATTATAAAAAATCCAACAAAGGAGAGTGGAATATGCTCATCGATAAAGTTATGAGATTTCTAGACTTTGCGAAAGAAGATGGTATTCTTTGCCAAGATGAGTATAATTTCCTTAAAAACACTCATCTGAAAATACCAGCAATATACGGCCTACCTAAGGTACTCAAAGATCTTTTAAATCCATCAATGAGACCTATTGTTTCCAGTATTGATTCTTTAACAGAACCATTAAGCATTTATGTTGATAAATTCCTTCAACCGTTGGTGACATGCCAAACAGCATATATTAAAGACACTACGGCCATGATAAACAAAATTGAGAACTTAGCATACAATGCAGAAAGTCAATGGCTGGTGACTCTTGACATAGAGGCCCTCTACACCAACATACCCCAGGATGATACTATCAGTATGTTGGAGGGCCTCTTAAAAAATGATACCGGTGATTTATGTACACATTCTTCATTTCTTGTGGAATGTGTTGAGATCATTCTGAAGAATAATATTTTCTTATTCAGAAATGACTACTATAAACAGATCAAAGGGACCAGCATGGGAGCCACGTGTGCTCCCAGTCTGGCTTGCCTTTATGTAGCTGCCTTTGAGGACAAACATATTTTTAACACCACAGCACCTTTTTTTGAGAACATTACATGCTGGTCCCGTTACATCGATGATGTTTTTTTCATGTGGGAAGGAACAATGGAGCTTCTCACAGAATTCATTGATTGGCTTAACCTAGGAGATACCAACTTGAAGTTTACCTCAAATATCAATAAGGAGAGCTGTGATTTTCTGGATATTAAGATCAAACACAATACTGGCAGATTGTCCGTGGAACTTTACACGAAAACCACGGACCGCAATACCATGCTCCATTATCAGAGTAATCATCCTTCCTGCCAAAAGAATAATATACCGTTTGGCCAATATCTTAGGATCAGACGAAATTGCACTAACATAAGTGACTATAATCGACATGCTGATGTCCTTACTAGGAAGCTTCAGAATAGAGGATATCCCAAGAAGCTTATCAGGCAAGCTTACAAAAGAGCAAAATATTATAACAGAGAATCTTTCTTTCTACCTAAATCACAAGGAACAGGAGAACAGAATCTTCCCCTCATTTTTGTCACTAATTTTAGCAGTGTGAGCAACAAGGTTAAAAACATCATAAATAGAAATTGGCAACTACTGACTGATAAAAATAGTGGAAGTCTACCCAAACCCATGTTCAGCTTTAGACGAAATCGCACAATCCGTAACCGATTAGTGCATACTTACAGAGAAGAGGAGAGACGCACACAATCCAGCATAAACAATGCACCCCTCCCAGTGGGCAACTTTGCATGTAATTCATGTAAAAACTGTGCCCATATCATTAAGGACAATGTAATCCAGTACAATGGTTTGATCCATCACATAAAGAGTTTCATTAATTGTAGAGCCAAGAATCTGATTTACTTGATTATTTGCCCCTGCAAGAAGGGGTATATCGGAGAAACTTCCAGAGAAATACGAACTAGAATAACCGAACATAAATCAGAAATCAGGACAGGAAAAAGAACAGCTCCACTAGTGGAACACTGGATCGCCCATAATCACAAAAAAGAGGATCTCAAATGGTGTGGTGTGGAGATTGTTCTCCCCAGCACCCGTGGAGGCGACCTTGTCAGTAAAAGGAAGAAACGTGAACAATTTTATATGTCGCGTTTTAACACATATAAGAATGGTCTTAATAATAAAGAGGAATGGGAGAGATTGATATAATAAATTGTGAGAAATTATACTTTAATATCTTATAATACATCTGCAATTCTTAATGAGGGAAGAAAGACTAGAACTATCTCTAATGACAAATAACCAACTCCCATAATGAATTAACATACCCCTTCCTTTATTCGTGTTCATGCCAACATTTTAGGTCGCCAATCGTTTTTTTGGCGATTTTAGGCACCAGATAGCTGAAACACAGAAAAAGTCTAGACATTCTAAGATGGCTGTCACATACAGAGTTAATAAATACGTTTTTATCTGTTAAGCATTTCTAGCAATTCGTCCTGTAGCTAGCGCGCTTTAATCTTGCGCATATTTATAATAAGGTTCCAATGAATTCTCAATTGAAGTGTGCATTGGCCCTATGCCAATAATATCTATTTCAGATATCGGCATGGATTTCACAACCGACCTAAGATGGACGCCATAGCTATACAAGAGCGATTTATTGTCAACAAGTTATATTTACTTGTGTTGATAATAAATCTAAACATCTTTTAACATTACTATAAACTCTTCTGTTTAACCAAAGTATCTCGAGACGAACATATGGTTATGGGTAATTCTAAATCTAATTTAATTAACATGCATTTCGCGACCCTCTATGATGGCCGCCATAGTGACATAAGCTTTATTTATTATTAGTTGCTTATTTCCGACTCTGGCCGAATAAGCAAAAATACCGTTACAGACCCTTCTTTTTAATAAAAGTATGGAAAGATGATTAAAAGATCATCAGATAATCCAATTAATCCAACACGTGATCGTCAATCATAAGCGTTCGAATTGGTATAAAAGACCGCGATCCGGAAGTCCTTTACACAACCACATCCGGATTTGCCGTCAGAGCAGGGAGGCCGACACTTAACAAAGAGGTATGTTTCTAATCCGACGAGATGCCCCTGTATACTCAATTTTAGTTATTGCTGATTCCGTATCGCTATTAACACAATACCGTCTTTTCACATAGTCGAAATGTTTGTCGGCGTATACCTTTGCTTACATTTTAATCTTAAGATTTATCTCCTTTTAAATAATCGGCCGTTACTCTCTACTACAGTAATACAAACTAGACCCCTTAGGGTTTTTTTAGTAGATTACCATTTCAGGGTAGTATCATTGAGTAATTAATATTTGTGGCCATCATAATACTTCGTGCCTAAAATTCTGAATACCATGTTTTTATCTAAAAAATAACTTTGCCTTTTATACTAATGTGTGCTAAAACTATTAAATACGAATTTTCCCTATAATATATAAATGTAATAAATTGGAGCGCTAATAGTTTTCTGATAGTATATTCATCGAGTTGTCCATACTAGACGCACAGCTAACGAGAGATGAATACTCAATATCACGTGTATCATTGTCTAAACTATACGCACAGCTAACGAGAGATGAATACTCAATATTACGTTTATCATTGTTTTAGACTCTAAACCTGATGTATCCATCCATATTAAGAGGAATCAGGACCAGGTATATCAAATAACCGAGTTTGAGATGACAAATTCCTACGTTATTGGCTTTATTATAATATAGGTAAGCTTTTTGTATACACACATTATATATTCACAAAATGTAGTGATATGGCCTATTTCATGATTGGGCTACAGATTGGTATAATCTTTTTACCTTATAGATTTTCCTATCGTAAGAAGTCTATTGTTCAAATATACTCCATCCTATCTGATACGGTGGCTCTGACGGTCATAACAAAAGGATCCATACATCCATAGGTACATCGTTTTTTAGACATTGTTTTTTGTTCATTGTAAATTAGCAATTTTAACAAGGGATGATTAGCAATAAAACAAATCACTTGCTTTTCGTTTATTCTAGAAGCTCCCTTTGTGTGATACAAACGGAGGAGATAATTCCTTGTTACCCCGAAAAGATTATGCGTATGACCAGACATGATCTTTCGCTGCATTAAGGTATAAGATATTGTATGATTAATCATTGAGTTCATGTTCTCTAATATTAGCATTGCAATTGCAAGTTATGCTATTTTTAATAAGGTTCCTAAAACTTGTAACGTTTAAATAACAGTATTGTCGGTAAATGTTACATATAGTCGGAATGAATTTCAGGAGTGAATTGATATTTTCCAAATATTTATGCTGCATGTTAAATTATATGATGATCACCAAGTACCTATCAAATGGTTGTGATACATGCTCTTAATCAGTACACAGTACTAGCTAGTTTGCCCAAATTTTATTCTCTGTATTTTTGTGTTTAGATTGAAAGTTGTTTACTGTCCTGAAGAAGGTGAATATACTCTACAAACAACGAAACGTCGCGTCGACTTGATTTCTAATGTTTTTAAGACTTGATTTCTAATGTTTTTAATAACCTTGGATGTGTATATGCCTTTAGAATTTTGAAATGTTTAGATTGTAACCTATATTGGGAGGCAGACTACTATTGATTCATTTTTAAGTATACAATTTCTTGTTTTTAATAAAATATTATTGTGCAATATATTTATGATCCATTCGAATGAGTCTTTCTGGGTACAAATAGATGCTGTACTGTGTTACTGCCATCAGTAGTTTGTTTTTTGAGTCATCAATAGTTCTGTGAAAAGAGTGATAGATAGGTGATAGTGACTATAGCTAGACCTTTCAGTATCGAAAGCATTTGGGCTAGATAGAGATAATTCTTCCTCTTTCCATTTCAACATTGGGCCTTTTTGTTTGGCTATTTCATTAGTATACCTCGTCCCTAATTAGCATATAGGGGTACTTCCCGTTCTTGTTTACTTTACTTTCCCCACCATATAAACATATATACCAAAATAGAAAAATTACAAGTAAATTACCCACAGCAATCTTAAACAAGCATTTGCAACGCAATAGGTCTTGCATTTACGCGAGTGTAAGCTATTGGCATTGTAAATGACAATGCTTTTTATTTATGTTTCAAAAACAAACATAAATAAAAGGCATTTTCATTTACAATACCAATAGCTAAAATTCGTATAAATGCGAGACCTGTTGCATTGCAAATGCTTGTTTTTTCCTGGTGGCGACCGTCAGTCTGCGTGAGCCCGAAAATGAAGGTCAGAGGAGGTCAAGGGCGGGGACACCAAAGTATCCTGACGTGACCATTGTATTGGTCACAGTGGGTGCAGGCAAGTAGCGGCCCCACCAAATGAGGTGTGAATCACGGCAGCAGCAGGGCCATCAGAGGTAGCAGTTTTCGTGCTAACCTAAGACTGATGGCCCTTTCGGTGATGTTTTGCAGGCCCCTAGACACAGAGGGGAAGGGGAGGAGGTTGTGGGCACTGCAGAGGCCTTCCTCGAAGTGCACCACACAGGCTGAAAGCTAAAGTTGCAATTTTAAAAGTAGGGCTATTCCTGCAGTCCTGGGACGCTTTTTTAAAACAAAGAAGTAGGGGAACGGACTGAAATAATTTTTAAAAGTAGGGGCACGCCGTTCCCGCCCACTTCTAACACTGATGGTGACAAGCTGCAGTTAGTGCTGACAAGCGCCCCTGTTGTGAGAAAAGAGCGGGCGTGGGAACGTGAAGCACATTTACTTGAAAAGAGAATCAATCGAGGTTGTAGGTCAATTAATGACGGCGCTGCTCGCATAGATCCAAGAGTGCGAGAGTGAGAATGAGAAATTTCCTAGTTAGCATGAAGGAAAGTTTCAATTCTAATAAGGAGGCAGAGGCGAGGATTATGCATAACTTTCCTCACTTTTTTTTATACAGCAAGTTAGAAGACACAAGAAAAAACATACGACCACAACTCCCATGATGCTCGGGAGTAACCATGGCCACCAATAGTCCAATCATAATAAACAATGCAGTCCATAACAGTTGCAGCCCCCGTAGTCCTTCCTCTTTCTCTGCTGCAGGAGGTTAAGCCCTGTGGGTCCTATTCCGTCTTGGCGTCGGAACCTAGGATGATATATACAAGATATTGAAGGTCGCTCACGAAACCATAACGCATACCAAGGCCAACATACTAAGCATGATAACAATGCAATTGCACATCTTGCCAAAACAATCAGAGATAAGTACTGTTCTGGAATGCCACAGCATGATTTAGCACAAAACTTGAAAACCATAAACACACCAAGTATTGAACATCATCGAAAATCAGAGACAATAGAAGACTCAAAAGGTTACTTCCCTGATACGCAGCTCTGAACTCACCACCAAAATCTACCATGGGTGGGAAGGCATAAGAGAAAAACATGCCCGGGGGGGATAATCCTCGCCTCCGCCTCCTTATTAGAATTGAAACTTTCCTTCGTGCTAACTAGGAAATTTCTCATTCTACATCAGGAGCGGAGGCGAGGATTATGCATGTTCAAAGCCTACTTACCACCAATGCGGCCGCTTCATGGATTGGTTTAAAGTAGAACTTTTTAAAAGTTGAATCTGAAGACCAATCCGCCGCATTCATAATGTCCTCCAATCTACCTCCTACCTGAATGGCCTTGGAAGCCATTGCTCCCCTGGTGGAGTGTGCACCAAATTCACTAGTGTCAATACCAGCCTCAGTCATAATCCACCTGACCCATCTTGCAATGGTCGGGGAAGAAACCGCCTTGAACGGTTTCTTAATGGCAATTAGAAGTTGCCGTTCACCCGGAGGCCGTACCTCCAATGTCATATCCTCATAGGCCTTCAGGCACCTGACAACACACAACTTCGGAGCGTCTGGGAAAGCAGGATAAGTTACTGACCTTGTACTCATCTTGGTCCTTCTCGATATGTTGAAAGTGACCCCTTCTGGGGTAAAGATCCGTGCTGAGAGATCCAGAGCTCGGACGTCTGACGCCCTTTTGTACGAAATAAGGCATAGCAACATTGCCAGTTTCGCTGAGATTTCCTTTCTAGAAAGATACTGATTGTCTTGCCAGGACATCAGCAAACGCAGGACCAGATTGACATCCCAGAGGCCTGAATAACGAGGCTCCGGGGGACGAGAAATTCTAATGCCCTTCAGGAGCTTACACACCCAGGGGTGTTCCCCCACAGGATTGTTATCAATGGGAACATGGCCTGCTGAAATGGCGGATCTGAAGTAGTTAATGGTGCAATAAGCGAGCCCTTCCTGAAAAAGTTCCGTTAAGAAGTTGATGACGTCCGAAACGCTGGAGCCCACGGGATCCAGGTGCTTCTCCCTACACCAACGTACCCATCGCCTCCAGGCTGATCTGTACCTCTTGATGGTCCCCGGGGCCCATGCCTGCTGGATGAGGAATTCAGCCTCTCGCGAAAGAGCTCTGTCCGACCATCGTCGCCTGAAATCCTCCACGCCATAAGATGAAGATGGCCCTGAAGAACCAGGGGATGAGGATTGCCCAGGGGGTCCAACAAGATATCGTCGAAGAACGGTAGACGTATCGGAAGGTCCCAGCTCAGTTCTAGTAGAGAAGGGAACCACGCTTGAGAGCGCCAAATTGGGGTTATCAGGATCAAGGAGGCCCTCTGCCGCCGAACCTGAGCCGCCACTCTCTGAATGAACAAAAATGGTGGAAAGGCATAAGCCTGTATCGCTGACCAGTCCTGGAGAAAAGCGTCCACCGCCTCCGCCCCGGGGTCCGGTTTCCAGCTGAAGTATCTGGGAAGCTGGGCGTTCCATCTGGAAGCGAAGAGATCCACCTGGCAGGGACCCCAGGAGTCCATCAGTGATTTGAAGACTGCCGCATCCAGTCTCCAATCGCTGGCATCCCGGAAATGTCTGGAGTTCCAGTCTGCCACCGAGTTCTGAGTCCCCGGGAGGTACTCGGCCGTCACTGAAATCTGGCGCTGAAGGCAGTAATGCCAGAAGTCCTTGGCTAGCTCCACCAGAACCCTGGACCGCATGCCACCCAAGCGGTTGATGTATTGCACCGCCGTCGTGTTGTCCATCCGGAGGAGCACACAACAAGACACCTTGTCCTTCGTGAAGGACCGAATAGCAAAGGACCCCGCCAGGAGTTCCAGACAGTTGATATGAAGGGAAAGCTCCTCTTCCGTCCACCTGCCCCCTATGGAGGTCAGGCCGCAACGGGCTCCCCATCCGAGGCGACTGGCGTCCGACTCTATCACCAGATCCGGCTGTGATCCAAAGATCGCCCTGCCATTCCACGCCTCCATGTGGTCTATCCACCACTGGAGTTCCTCCCTGGATTCCTGGTTCAGAAAGATCAACTGGGAGTAGGTAAGGCCCCTCCGTAGATGAAACGCCTTCAGTCTCTGTAGTGCACGGTAGTGCAGGGGACCCGGAAAGATGGCCTGAATCGAGGAAGATAACAGGCCCACAATCCTGGCCAGCTGCCGCAAGGAGATCCTGTCCCTCCGGAGGACCTTCTTCAACTCTTTTTTGATCTTCCCAATCTTCTGCTCTGGGGGATGTAGGGTCGCCGTCCTGGAATCTATTCTGAACCCTAGAAAGGTCATGCTCTGACGCGGAACCAAGTCCGAATTTTCCCGGTTGATGGTAAACCCCAAGCTCTGAAGGAGAGAGATTACAATCTGTAAGTGGGATATTAGATGCGACCTGGACTGATCCATTATCAGGATATCGTCCAAATAAATGATCAACCGAATGCCCAGAGTCCGGAGATGCTCCATCACCGGCTTGAGGAGCTTCGTGAAGCACCACGGAGCCGAAGACAGGCCAAAGGGAAGAGTCAGAAACTCGAAAACCCGTGCCCTCCACCGAAACTGGAGGAACCTGCGGTGAGGGGGAAAAATGGGGACCGAGAGGTAGGCGTCCTTGAGGTCCAGACGCACCAGCCAATCGTCCTGCAACAACAGGTCTCTGAGAAGATGTATCCCCTCCATTTTGAAGTGGCGATATACTAGCCACTCGTTGAAGTCCCTGAGATTGATGACGGGTCGGAAACCCTTGTCCTTTTTCTCTACCAGGAAGATGTTGCTCAAGAAACCCGTGGGATGGAGATCTGAAGGGCCTATCGCCCCTTTGGACAAAAGTTCTTGAACCTCTTGGTCTATGAGAGACTCGTCCCGAGAAGAAAACACCAAAGGACGGGGCCTGACACCTTGAACCGGCGTTCCGTAGAACTCTATGTAAAAACCTCTGACCGTTTTCAGTACCCAAGAATCAGGAGTAATCTCTGCCCACTTGTGATAGAACAGGGCGAATCGCCCCCCCAACCGAACCGGGGTTAACAAAGTCACGCTTACCGTTGTATCCACCGGCGGTGTTGTGAGCGCCTCCCCAGCCTCGGCTGTTCTTTCCTCTGCCGCCCCGGGAGGGGTAGAAGGTCCCTTGGCGACCGTCCTGCCATCCATTGTTGCGCTAGGCTTGGGCTCTATTAGGGCCTTGATTCGATTGTCGGCCGGAGGAGCGGCCCCTGCCTCTTCCGGCCCCACCGAAAACCTTCCCCGGAAAAATCTTCTTCATAGAAGCCTGTGCTTTGTCAAGGGCCGAAAAAGTCGCCACAAACCTCCCTAACTCCTTGACGAACGGATCGCCAAACAGGGAACCTTGGGCTATCGGGCCTGCTTCCGAGGAAGAGAGCTCACCCAGCTTGGGGTCAATCTTCAGCAACAGAGAACGGCGGCGCTCGGCCGAGAGGGCGCAATTCGCGTTGCCCAGGAGGCACATAGCGCGCTGCACCCAACCCGCCACCTCTTCAGCAGGCAGGGATACCCCAGAATCACGGACCTCTCCGCTAACTCAATAACCTTAGTCAGCGGTCCCACCACATCTAAGAGCTTGACTTGGCAAGCCCGCCATGATCTATGTATCCCCTTCTTAGGGTCCTTCATATATTTAGAAAAAAATGTACATAATCTGTGGTCAATCTCGGGGGTCAGAGTGACTCCGTTGGGGAGAGACGGCCTTGGACATTCGGACCGGAGACGGGCCCTAACCTCCTTATTGAGTGGTTTCCGAATCTTGTCCACTACGTAATCAGCCACCTTTTTGTCCGGTACCCATTCTGTGGACCGGGGTCTGTAGATACATAGGGGATTAAAAATATCAGTCGAGGGGGCCTCCCCTTCTCCTACGGATGAGGCAGACGACTGAGGGCGCCAAGACCTGTCGTGCTCCTGGTACCCATCAGATGAATCCCCATCATCCTCGCATTCCACCTCCCCCAATTCGGGAAACCCTTCCTCAGGGTCATAATCCGTGGCGCCATCGTCGCCGGTTTCCCCGGGTAAGACCTCCTCCCGGTAGGGTGCATCACGAAGCGTGCGCGCACTCTTCTGAAAGACTTCCGCCAGACGACTGAAGCCCTCAAGGTGCCCCGCGTCACGCTTGTGGGCCTTGCGCAGGTGAGAAGGAGTCACACCGCTAGGCCCGGCTCCCTCGTCCCCCAGTATTCCCGTGCCCTTGAACACATGGGCGGACAAGCGGTCCACACTTTCCTGCAAAGGGGCAAGCGCCTAGGCAATGGCCGAAGAGAGGAGCCTGTCCATCTCTGCAGGTCTGCGTGCCTGGGAGAGCCTGTCCTCCTCAGAAGACAAAGATGGGGTATAATCATGCTCTCTCTGAGCATTCATCTCAAAAGGAGGTGAGGACACCAATAAAAAACGCCCCAACTAGGTTAATGGGGGCTCTCCCCCTCGCCGGTGTCCAGAGGCTGACACCCCCCTGTGGAGAAACCAATGCGGAGGAGACAGCCCTTAAATGCGTAGAAAACAAAGGCTAAGCCCGTAAGTCTTACCGCTAAGGCGGTGTCAGGCGAGGGGGGCAGGATCCGGCACGAGCGATCGCTCCAAAATACCCCGAGGCCGATGCCTCACACACGGCGCTACCACAGGCGCCGAGAACGAAGCGTTTCGCTAAAGGCGCGAAACAGCGCCACCTAGTGGACCCGCTCCGTATCGTAGAGAAACGCGCTCGGGCTGAAGCCTACCGCACGAGTGACAGCGGGCGATTAGCCGGCTGTAAATAGACCTACCAACAAGTCAAAAAACAAATACTACAGTGCTGCAAAACTACAATAAGCCCATCAAGCCAAGACCCCAATAGCCACAGTAAGGAGAGAAGGGACTTAACTGACGGGCCAGCAGTGAAGAAAGGGGAAGGACTACGGGGACTGCAACTGTTATGGACTGCATTGTTTATTATGATTGGACTATTGGTGGGCATGGTTACTCCCGAGCATCATGGGAGTTGTGGTCGTATGTTTTTTCTTGTGTCTTCTAACTTGCTGTATAATAAAAAGTGAGGAAAGTTATGCATAATCCTCGCCTCCGCTCCTGATGTAGAATTGAAATGTTCAAATAAATGGAGGCGCAAGGAGGTTCTGCGCATGCGTCAGAAAACTAGAGGGGGACATGTATTCCCTGTGGAAGCCACTAGAGCAGATAGCGGCGGCCATGTTGAGTGAGTGAAAATAAACCAGTATATGTGGCGAACAACCGGTTAGACGCAAGGAGATGAGGACAGTTCCGGAGAAAGTAAAGAGGGAGCCCAGATTTAAGGGGGAGCCACAACATAAATAAAAATTACAGCTCATGAAAATTACACATTAAAATAAGAAATTACATATTCATGAGCACATGACATTTAAAAAGGCATGTAGAACGGGATGGCACATGCAGGGAATATGGACAACGTGAGGTAATGAGTAATCCCAGAATCATGTTCCATTCGTCAAGCATGTTTAGGCCATTTTCTATGGAACGACAGTTAAACATCCATTTACATTCCAGTCTGTTTAGGAAGGGCAGAGGGTCTCCACCTCTGTTGTTCGGGCGAACCAAGTCAATCACTTGCCAGCGAAGGGCATGATCTGAGTGTCCTTTTTCCATGTAGTGTTCAACGAGCGGAGCAGAAGTGACTTGACAGCGAATTCTGCTTCTGTGCTTGGCATATTCTCGCTTTAACTTTTTGTGTGGTCTGGCCAATATAAGTGAGGTTACACGGACATTGGATGCAGTAAATTACATTGTGGAATTGCAATTCGAGAAAAAGTTCAAGTTTTTCGTGACAGTGCCATACTGAAACATTTTGGTGTTACTATTGAAAGGACATGCAGCACAATTACCACATTTGAAATGGCCTGTTACAGGAGGCAGACCTAGGAATGACTGTAGAGTGTTGTCTCTATGTGATGGTTTCTGAGCTCTAACCAAATGGTCTTTAATGTTGCGTCCTCTTTTGAAGGAAAATAGTGCAGCTTCACTGGTGATATTGATAGAAGTTAATAAGGGCCACTGTTTTTTTATTAGTTTGGATATGTTATTACTCACCGGGCAAAATGTGGTAACCCAGGTAATACGTGATAATGTTTTTTTAGGCTTAAGTTCAAGCAGTATTTCCCAATGAGAGTGCCATGCTCTTTTCATGGATCTCTTCACCAGGCGTCAGGGGTAGCCTCTGTGGATGTGGTTTTCACATAGTGTGTCTGCCTCTTTCAGGTAATCTTCTTTAAGTTTACAGTTCCTCCGTATTCTTAAGAATTGGTCAAAGGGTAGGCCATCTCTAAGTGCCCTGGGGTGGGCACTTTTTGAGTGCAATAAGGTATTGCATTCTGTGGGCTTTCTGTATAAGGTGGTATATAGGCCACCCTCAGCTGGTTTAACATTAACATCCAGATAGTTAATTTGTGTGTTGCTGGAGGTATAAGTGAATCTGAGGTCAGGTTGACAATTATTGAGCCACACACAGAATTTATCTAACTCGGTTGTGGTGCCTTGCCAGATCATTAAAACGTCATCAATGTATCAGTGCCAGCTTTTGATTTTGCTATGGTGTGGGTCAGTTTGGTTTAGAATGAATGTCTTCTCTATTTCATCCACGTAGAGTATCGCAACGTTTGGTGCAAAAACCGCCCCCATAGAAGTACCCTTGCGTTGTTTGTAGTACTTCCCATTAAACAAAAAATAGTTTTTTGTCAGGGCTATTTCTAAAAGGGCAACGATGAACTCTGTGGGTACTTTGTGTGGTCTGGGTCTTGCGTTGAGATGGGCTTCAATGACTTTAATGCCCTTGTCTTGGGGAATGTTTGTATACAGAGATTCTATGTCTAGTGTGACTAAGAGTTTGCTTGAAGGATTGAATTTCTCATTTTCAACAATATTAATGAAGTGTGTCGTGTCTATGACATAGGCAATTGTGTCGACTACAAGGTTGTGTATAAAGAAGTCAACATATCTCCCTAAAGGCTCAAGAATAGAGCCACATCCAGAGAGTATGGGTCTGCCTGGAGGGTTTTCTGGGTCTTTATGTACCTTGGGCAATGTGTAAAGTACTGGTGTTCTGCGGTTTTGGTTGTTCAAAAAGAGGAACTCGTTACGGCTAATGTAGCCTTGTTCCTCTGCACTTTTTCTAGATGTTTGTATCAGACTCTTTATCTCATTGAGAGGGTTATGTCCCAATAGTTCATAACGGGTAACATTATTCAACTGACGCATGATCTCTTGATCATATGCTGTATTGTCTTGGATAGCAATTCCTCCCCCTTTGTCGCAAGGCTTTATGACAATGGTGTCTGTATTTTTTAGTTTGAGAAGGCTTTCTCTTTCTTCCAGACTAATGTTGTAGGGGACATATTTGTGTTGTTTTTTACGTTTTTCCAGGTCGTTGAGTACTAGAATTTTAAAACAAATGACTTCTGGGAGTAGTGACTCTGTAGGGGGATTGAAGGTAGATTTGGGACGCAGGCCAGTAGTATCATAGTTGGGAGTGGATTCCCTATTGATGAAAAAGGCTTTAAGTCTAATTTTTCTGAAGAATTGGAAGATTTCGATCTGTATATTAAACCAGTCAGGTCTTTCAGTGGGAACATAGGACAGTCCCTTGCTAAGAAGGGACATTTCCGTAGAAGCTAACTGATGGCTCGAAAGGTTAATGATGGGGATCTGCTCATTAGTTGGTGATGAAAAAGTGTCTTCTGTCCCAACCCCACTTAGTATTGGTAGCCCCATTGGTAAAATTTCCGCCGAGTCTGACGTTCTCCTGGTTGGAAATTGTATCTCAGTTTGTTCCTCCCTCTCTCTGTTTGGAAGGGTTGGCCTCTCCCTAAAAAAGTAGGTGTATGGGTGGCTGAGCTGGGTCCTGCGTCTGGGTCTGAGGTGTCAGAGTCTGCTGAAGAGTCAGAAAAAGTTACTGGCTGTTTGTTTTTTAATCTACCCCAAGTACCTGCCTGTTGTCTTTGTGACAATTGGGGGATTGTGAAGTAGCCGTCTCTTAGGTATGGGTAAGCTTTCTCCTTATTGTAGCTCTTTATGTCCTTAGTAACTTTGGTTGCCTTTTTGTGGTGGTCAAACTTCTGAAAATCGGAGATGGTTTTTTCAAGTTTGCCAAGGACTTCACTCACTCAACATGGCCGCCGCTATCTGCTCTAGTGGCTTCCACAGGGAATTAATGCACAGAACCTCCTTGCACCTCCATTTATTTGAACATTTCAATTCTCACTCTCGGATCTATGCGAGCAGCGCCGTCATTAATTGACCTACAACCTCGATCGATTCTCTTTTCAAGTAAGTGTGCTTCACGTTCCCGCACCCGCCCTTTTCTCACAACAGGGGCGCTTGTCAGCACTAACCGCGGCTTGTCACCATGTGCTTTCAGGATTCTTTGGACCTCCTAAACTCACCACCCTAATTAGAATGGCCCGCTGATCCGTGGAACGCCGCCCTACACAGGCCGCCTTCGCGGTTGTAATTTAAGTAAGTCTGCCATCCCCTGACCTTCCCCTTGCACTGCCTTCATTGCGTCCCCGGTCATGAATTAAGCATACTGCCTTTTCCTCAACAGCCCGTTCGTGGAAGGAGTTTGATACTGACACTGATTTTAAATACGTGCTTTTAACGGAGGGGTCTACCCAAGCCAGAGCAGCGGAGGAGTTGCCTGAAATTCTTAGCGGAGGCTGTCACCCGAGGAAGCGAGTGCAACGCGGGACTGCGAGGACCAGCAGCCCCGTGCCTGAACACAGCTGTGTCCTCTTCCCGTACTCCCGCCCTCCCGCCCTGACGCTATAACACTCCTCACGGCCCCCGCTTCGCGGGAGCCGTTCGTGGAAGGAGTTTGATACTGACACTGATTTTAAATACGTGCTTTTAACGGAGGGGTCTACCCAAGCCAGAGCAGCGGAGGAGTTGCCTGAAATTCTTAGCGGAGGCTGTCACCCGAGGAAGCGAGTGCAACGCGGGACTGCGAGGACCAGCAGCCCCGTGCCTGAACACAGCTGTGTCCTCTTCCCGTACTCCCGCCCTCCCGCCCTGACGCTATAACACTCCTCACGGCCCCCGCTTCGCGGGAGCCGTTCGTGGAAGGAGTTTGATACTGACACTGATTTTAAATACGTGCTTTTAACGGAGGGGTCTACCCAAGCCAGAGCAGCGGAGGAGTTGCCTGAAATTCTTAGCGGAGGCTGTCACCCGAGGAAGCGAGTGCAACGCGGGACTGCGAGGACCAGCAGCCCCGTGCCTGAACACAGCTGTGTCCTCTTCCCGTACTCCCGCCCTCCCGCCCTGACGCTATAACACTCCTCACGGCCCCCGCTTCGCGGGACGCGCGCGGACGCGCGCCGGGCGAAGCCCGGGCCAAGGGCGGGCCCGTCTGAGCCCGTCCGAGAACGACAGAGAACGGAACGGGACCCCTCTCTAACACCTGCTGCTTGCAATCCTGGGAGCCTGGTAAGTGCAAGCTCACTACAGCACCTTTGTACCTCAGAGGGACTTTGTTGTAAAACGCGGTGACCAGATGACAAAAATGGACAAAATGCAGAAAAGGGATGGTCCTACCTTGCAATCGACTGGGGGTGCTCTAATGGGAACATTGGAAAATTTCTTGGTGAGAGTGCAGACAGTCCTTGCTAAGGACATTGAATTAACTGAGAAAAGACTTTCATTAGACATTCTCTGTGACAAGAGGTCTTCTTTGGGGAGTATGGTCAACTCAAAATCACCTCCCTGTGGTCAGCCTGTAAGGTTGGATTCTTCGAGCCTAGTATCGCCCGTGTTGGAAGAACAAGCTAACGAGTCAATGATTTGCCCCACGTCTTTGATCGAAATAACGGACGATAATGATGATAATGTTAATATGGGTAATGGGGACTCCACTTTTGAACCCTTGTTAGGGGTTAAGACTCGCTCAACCAGCAACCTAAATGCGGCTTCCGGCAAGCAACAACCAGTCACTACCCTGAAAAAAAACTGTAGGGGTAACCAAAAGAAAGCCGCTGGGAAGACCGTTAATATTAAGGCTGGTCAATCCCTAGCCCCAGCTCCACCGAAGGCTGTTGCCTCACACCTCAAACCCCGAACAACGGAATCTAGGTCACATCCATTACCATCGTTGGGGACGGCTGATGCGGAAATAACTGATACAGTATCTTTTTGGGTCAAAATGGAAAGCATTGTTAAGAAATTATGTGATCCCATCTACGAAAGATTAGGCTCTATTGAGAGTAGACTCGTATGCATGGAACTCTCACTTGCATCGGGTAATTCTCGGGGTGGTAAACAACACCTGAGCTCGTCTAAAGAGCATTCTAGTATAACAGGCCAACGGATTGTGACCAAACCTGCTGCTAGTAATTTGGTTAACTCTACACTAGATAATCGACCTATCCCCCATGAGCCTGACCTGACCCCAGTAGTAGACACTAGGATAGTAGATGAGCATCCTCCCCCACACCCGATACCAACTAGCCATAGGGAAAGCAGAGAAGGAATTGGCAGGCAGTTTCCAATCATTCAGTCTAGTGCACAGGCCTCTTCAGGCCTAATTGATCTACATCTACCCCCTGAAGCTGCCCCCTATGTGGTGATTTTAACTGGGGTTCCCAACCTGGCGAAGGGGACAAGGGAATCCTATTGGGATTTAAAAAACAAATGCACGCATTGGCTTAATACCAAACGACCACTACCGGCCCAGATGAGTGCCGAGATCTTATTTGTAAGGCGTGTAAACTGGGTGGGCAGAAATACCAAATCATCTAAGGGGGATTGTGTTGTTATTAACTTCAGGGATAGGCGGTGTGTGGAATATATTTGTTCCTGGCCCCAAAATGCTTCTGCTCCTTTGTCTATGATAAGTACAGTGCCACTGTCTTACTTTTATGTATCCAAGCCTCAGTTTACAGGTGGGAATACATGTAGGGGCCCCCTGACTAACGGAACCTTTTTCGAGGATATAAGATCGATTAACAGATTCGATGTACTCTCCGGGTTAGCGGACTGTGACTGACTGTTTAATGGCAGTATACACTCTAACGATGTTATACCATGTGTATCCTTATTATCATTAGGTAAATGTGGTAAAACAAATGTGCTCTTAACGGCAGATGAGGGTGTGTGTGATAGCGATTCGCATAATGGTAGTGATGTTAACACATCCCTTGTACAAGTAAATATGATAAAGAACAGTGTACAAGGCATTCCTGTTGAATGTCAGAATGAAATCTTAGGCATTAACCCCAGGCCTTGTCTTGGTCAAGATACAGTCCCTTCCCCTATACCAATTACAGGGAGTATGGAAGGGGGATCCAACTCTGCAAGCCACGTTCTGTTTTTATCTTGGAACGTGGCGGGTATAAACTCTAAGCTGTCATCTCCCCTTTGGGTGGATTTCACCAGTAAGCATGACATCTGTCTTTTTCAAGAGACATGGTCAGTGGACCCGGTGTTCATGCTGGGATATTTGAACTTTTTTGCTCCGGCAGTGAAAATGCCCAGGGGACGGGCATCAGGAGGCCTGATCATCTGGGTTAAACAGAACCTGGAATGCAAAATTCAAATTATCCAAACACAGAACCCCGATATATTGGGAATTAGGCTGACTAGTCCGCAAAATCTTAAAATTGATATTTTCAATGTATATGCAAGGGGTTTACCAGGTGGGAAAAAATCTGAGGTGATATCTGCATTAGACACCATAGTAGAATCTAGTCCCCTTGACGTGCTCCCACTTATCGCTGGAGACTTTAATACTACCTTTGAGCCACTCGGGTCTCAAGATATGCTCCTGACAGAGGAAGAGGATGCAAAATGGGGTGTCCCACAGCTTGAGGTAAAGACTGTCGGCAAATGGACAGAGGCGGCCCTTTACCTGAAAGGGTTCTGTCTGGGTAACCAGTTGAGGGCAGCCAATGGCAGAACCAAGTCAGATAGGATGTGTAACAAAACGTATAGCAATGGCACAAGGGCAAGTAATATTGATTACCTCTTAGTCCATTTGAGGATGTGGCATATGTTAGTGGATATGGTGGTTGAGACACGGATTGAAAGCGATCACAATCCCCTAGTAGCTGCGTTTGATTTGAATATGGGAGCTAGCAAAGATCAAATTCCCGATAAGAATGGTCCAGCGGTAGTTCTATCAAATAACGAACGCCACCTTAAATGGCGTTACGTTGTAGAACACCCAGATTTGTTGGATAGTATAGAGTCCCACGTTGAAGAGGCACTGTCGTTAATTACGGCAGTAGGTAACTTAGGTCAACCCCCAGTAGCATTTGAGGAAATCCATGGGAAACTAGTTGGAAAACTAAAATCTTGTTTTTGCAAACCCCCCATAGTGCTGAAAGCCCAAAGAAGTAAACAGGAGGGTTGGTATAACGCCTCCTGTAAACATGCTCGCACTGAGCTGGGACTTGCCCTAATATCAAAAGATCCGAGCAAGATTAAATCTGCTCGCAATATGCATAAAAAAGCCCTATGGAAAGCAAAAAAGGATTGGAACGAATGTGAGTGGCAAGACTTAAAAGCAGCATGTGCTTATAAAGACCAGAAAAAATTCTGGAACATTTTTAAATGGAAAAAGGGCGAAATAGTTGACAGCCCTCACAATCATGTACCACAGAGTTCTTGGGTAGATTTTTTTAAGTCTCAATACTCGATAGGCCCTGAGGAAGCTAGTAAGCCTTCTCAGGCAAGGCCGTTTTATGATACCCCTGTGTTCAGTGTCGGGGATGTTGACATTGCGCTCGATAAGGTCACCCAGGGTCGTGCGCCCGGTATGGACTGTATCACGGCCGACGTTTTTTTGTATAAAAGAGAGAGGTGGTCACTGTATATCATGCACCTAGCAAATGCTATTGCACAGGGAATGCCGATCCCGTACTCTTGGAAAGGTGGAGGAGTTGCCTGAAATTCTTAGCGGAGGCTGTCACCCGAGGAAGCGAGTGCAACGCGGGACTGCGAGGACCAGCAGCCCCGTGCCTGAACACAGCTGTGTCCTCTTCCCGTACTCCCGCCCTCCCGCCCTGACGCTATAACACTCCTCACGGCCCCCGCTTCGCGGGAGCCGTTCGTGGAAGGAGTTTGATACTGACACTGATTTTAAATACGTGCTTTTAACGGAGGGGTCTACCCAAGCCAGAGCAGCGGAGGAGTTGCCTGAAATTCTTAGCGGAGGCTGTCACCCGAGGAAGCGAGTGCAACGCGGGACTGCGAGGACCAGCAGCCCCGTGCCTGAACACAGCTGTGTCCTCTTCCCGTACTCCCGCCCTCCCGCCCTGACGCTATAACACTCCTCACGGCCCCCGCTTCGCGGGAGCCGTTCGTGGAAGGAGTTTGATACTGACACTGATTTTAAATACGTGCTTTTAACGGAGGGGTCTACCCAAGCCAGAGCAGCGGAGGAGTTGCCTGAAATTCTTAGCGGAGGCTGTCACCCGAGGAAGCGAGTGCAACGCGGGACTGCGAGGACCAGCAGCCCCGTGCCTGAACACAGCTGTGTCCTCTTCCCGTACTCCCGCCCTCCCGCCCTGACGCTATAACACTCCTCACGGCCCCCGCTTCGCGGGACGCGCGCGGACGCGCGCCGGGCGAAGCCCGGGCCAAGGGCGGGCCCGTCTGAGCCCGTCCGAGAACGACAGAGAACGGAACGGGACCCCTCTCTAACACCTGCTGCTTGCAATCCTGGGAGCCTGGTAAGTGCAAGCTCACTACAGCACCTTTGTACCTCAGAGGGACTTTGTTGTAAAACGCGGTGACCAGATGACAAAAATGGACAAAATGCAGAAAAGGGATGGTCCTACCTTGCAATCGACTGGGGGTGCTCTAATGGGAACATTGGAAAATTTCTTGGTGAGAGTGCAGACAGTCCTTGCTAAGGACATTGAATTAACTGAGAAAAGACTTTCATTAGACATTCTCTGTGACAAGAGGTCTTCTTTGGGGAGTATGGTCAACTCAAAATCACCTCCCTGTGGTCAGCCTGTAAGGTTGGATTCTTCGAGCCTAGTATCGCCCGTGTTGGAAGAACAAGCTAACGAGTCAATGATTTGCCCCACGTCTTTGATCGAAATAACGGACGATAATGATGATAATGTTAATATGGGTAATGGGGACTCCACTTTTGAACCCTTGTTAGGGGTTAAGACTCGCTCAACCAGCAACCTAAATGCGGCTTCCGGCAAGCAACAACCAGTCACTACCCTGAAAAAAAACTGTAGGGGTAACCAAAAGAAAGCCGCTGGGAAGACCGTTAATATTAAGGCTGGTCAATCCCTAGCCCCAGCTCCACCGAAGGCTGTTGCCTCACACCTCAAACCCCGAACAACGGAATCTAGGTCACATCCATTACCATCGTTGGGGACGGCTGATGCGGAAATAACTGATACAGTATCTTTTTGGGTCAAAATGGAAAGCATTGTTAAGAAATTATGTGATCCCATCTACGAAAGATTAGGCTCTATTGAGAGTAGACTCGTATGCATGGAACTCTCACTTGCATCGGGTAATTCTCGGGGTGGTAAACAACACCTGAGCTCGTCTAAAGAGCATTCTAGTATAACAGGCCAACGGATTGTGACCAAACCTGCTGCTAGTAATTTGGTTAACTCTACACTAGATAATCGACCTATCCCCCATGAGCCTGACCTGACCCCAGTAGTAGACACTAGGATAGTAGATGAGCATCCTCCCCCACACCCGATACCAACTAGCCATAGGGAAAGCAGAGAAGGAATTGGCAGGCAGTTTCCAATCATTCAGTCTAGTGCACAGGCCTCTTCAGGCCTAATTGATCTACATCTACCCCCTGAAGCTGCCCCCTATGTGGTGATTTTAACTGGGGTTCCCAACCTGGCGAAGGGGACAAGGGAATCCTATTGGGATTTAAAAAACAAATGCACGCATTGGCTTAATACCAAACGACCACTACCGGCCCAGATGAGTGCCGAGATCTTATTTGTAAGGCGTGTAAACTGGGTGGGCAGAAATACCAAATCATCTAAGGGGGATTGTGTTGTTATTAACTTCAGGGATAGGCGGTGTGTGGAATATATTTGTTCCTGGCCCCAAAATGCTTCTGCTCCTTTGTCTATGATAAGTACAGTGCCACTGTCTTACTTTTATGTATCCAAGCCTCAGTTTACAGGTGGGAATACATGTAGGGGCCCCCTGACTAACGGAACCTTTTTCGAGGATATAAGATCGATTAACAGATTCGATGTACTCTCCGGGTTAGCGGACTGTGACTGACTGTTTAATGGCAGTATACACTCTAACGATGTTATACCATGTGTATCCTTATTATCATTAGGTAAATGTGGTAAAACAAATGTGCTCTTAACGGCAGATGAGGGTGTGTGTGATAGCGATTCGCATAATGGTAGTGATGTTAACACATCCCTTGTACAAGTAAATATGATAAAGAACAGTGTACAAGGCATTCCTGTTGAATGTCAGAATGAAATCTTAGGCATTAACCCCAGGCCTTGTCTTGGTCAAGATACAGTCCCTTCCCCTATACCAATTACAGGGAGTATGGAAGGGGGATCCAACTCTGCAAGCCACGTTCTGTTTTTATCTTGGAACGTGGCGGGTATAAACTCTAAGCTGTCATCTCCCCTTTGGGTGGATTTCACCAGTAAGCATGACATCTGTCTTTTTCAAGAGACATGGTCAGTGGACCCGGTGTTCATGCTGGGATATTTGAACTTTTTTGCTCCGGCAGTGAAAATGCCCAGGGGACGGGCATCAGGAGGCCTGATCATCTGGGTTAAACAGAACCTGGAATGCAAAATTCAAATTATCCAAACACAGAACCCCGATATATTGGGAATTAGGCTGACTAGTCCGCAAAATCTTAAAATTGATATTTTCAATGTATATGCAAGGGGTTTACCAGGTGGGAAAAAATCTGAGGTGATATCTGCATTAGACACCATAGTAGAATCTAGTCCCCTTGACGTGCTCCCACTTATCGCTGGAGACTTTAATACTACCTTTGAGCCACTCGGGTCTCAAGATATGCTCCTGACAGAGGAAGAGGATGCAAAATGGGGTGTCCCACAGCTTGAGGTAAAGACTGTCGGCAAATGGACAGAGGCGGCCCTTTACCTGAAAGGGTTCTGTCTGGGTAACCAGTTGAGGGCAGCCAATGGCAGAACCAAGTCAGATAGGATGTGTAACAAAACGTATAGCAATGGCACAAGGGCAAGTAATATTGATTACCTCTTAGTCCATTTGAGGATGTGGCATATGTTAGTGGATATGGTGGTTGAGACACGGATTGAAAGCGATCACAATCCCCTAGTAGCTGCGTTTGATTTGAATATGGGAGCTAGCAAAGATCAAATTCCCGATAAGAATGGTCCAGCGGTAGTTCTATCAAATAACGAACGCCACCTTAAATGGCGTTACGTTGTAGAACACCCAGATTTGTTGGATAGTATAGAGTCCCACGTTGAAGAGGCACTGTCGTTAATTACGGCAGTAGGTAACTTAGGTCAACCCCCAGTAGCATTTGAGGAAATCCATGGGAAACTAGTTGGAAAACTAAAATCTTGTTTTTGCAAACCCCCCATAGTGCTGAAAGCCCAAAGAAGTAAACAGGAGGGTTGGTATAACGCCTCCTGTAAACATGCTCGCACTGAGCTGGGACTTGCCCTAATATCAAAAGATCCGAGCAAGATTAAATCTGCTCGCAATATGCATAAAAAAGCCCTATGGAAAGCAAAAAAGGATTGGAACGAATGTGAGTGGCAAGACTTAAAAGCAGCATGTGCTTATAAAGACCAGAAAAAATTCTGGAACATTTTTAAATGGAAAAAGGGCGAAATAGTTGACAGCCCTCACAATCATGTACCACAGAGTTCTTGGGTAGATTTTTTTAAGTCTCAATACTCGATAGGCCCTGAGGAAGCTAGTAAGCCTTCTCAGGCAAGGCCGTTTTATGATACCCCTGTGTTCAGTGTCGGGGATGTTGACATTGCGCTCGATAAGGTCACCCAGGGTCGTGCGCCCGGTATGGACTGTATCACGGCCGACGTTTTTTTGTATAAAAGAGAGAGGTGGTCACTGTATATCATGCACCTAGCAAATGCTATTGCACAGGGAATGCCGATCCCGTACTCTTGGAAAGGTGCGGAAATCGTCCCAATATATAAAAAAGGGGATAAATCGTTGGCTTGTAATTATAGACCCATTAGCCTGATAGATGCTTTACAAAAGATTTTGGGCAGGCTGGTCTTGGGCAAAATCCAGACCTGGATGGAATCCAGTAATGTGCTAAGCCCATTGCAGGCGGGGTTTCGCCCTAAAACCAGCACTATAGACCAGGTTTTCAGGTTTATTGTCCTCTATTGGAGGACAGTGGTCCTGGAAAAAGGGGTTTTGTATGCTGTGTTCGTCGACCTGCGGGCGGCCTTCGACTTGGTCCCACGTGACAAGCTGTGGAAAGTATTGGAGGGTTTGGGGATGGCTCCGGAGTTGTTGGCATTGGTCGTCCGCCTACATGAGGGCAATTTTGCTCGGGTCCGGTGGGGAAGGCAGGGCGAGGTTACGGAGTCTTTCCCCGTGGAGCGAGGAGTGCGGCAAGGCTGTGTCTTGGCACCGACCTTGTTCTCGCTCTTCGTGAACGGGGTGGCCGAGTTCCTCTCCCGGGCCCCCTCAGATGCTCCAGCAATGGCCGGTACCCGCATTCCTGTCCTCATGTTCGCGGACGACACTCTGCTGATTTCGAAAACCCCGAGTGGCCTACAGCTGACCCTCCGGCGCTTTGAAGAATTCTGCTTGCTACGTGGTTTGGAGATCAACGTCTCCAAGACCAAGTTTATGGTTTTAAATGGCCCGAACCCGTGTAGATCGTATAAACCCTTCAGTAGCGTAATTGTAATGAATGGCTCCCCCCTGGAACAGGTGGATGCCTTCACCTATCTGGGAGTAACATTACAGAAGAAAATGTACTGGAAAAGCCAAATAGACTCTTCTATTTTGAAGTTTAAACAGCAGACAGGTTTTCTTCTAAAAAGATTCAAAACCTCGCAGACCCAGCCAATAGTTCCACTCCTTGAGGTCTATACGATGAAGGTACGTAGCTCATCCTTATATGGTTCTGAGCTATGGGGATATGGAAGTAACCCAAAGCGATTGAACGCCATAGAGAGCGAGTTTATAAGGAAAGTCGTTGGCGTACCGCAAAGTACTCCTTTGTTACCCCTTTTCTGGGACCTAGGTCTGAAAACCATACAAGACACTGCCAATTTGCGACCATTGCTTTATTGGCGTAGGATCTGGTCAACTGAGGAGTTAAAGCATTATGCGTTGGGCCTAAAAGAAATAATGGAGAAAGATCACTTCCATAGAATAGATTGGTTGAGGTCCATCAAGGTGTTACTCTACAGATTGGGTTGGAACAACCTTTGGGATGATCCCCTAAATGCTGTTTTCCCCTCAAAGGAAATTGTCAAAACCAAGTACTGGGAATTTATCGCCATTGAATCTGCGGCAAGGGGTTGTACTGGCCAGCTAACAGCTAGATACCTAGAGATCAAGGCCCATCCCAGTCAGGAACGTTATTGGGATTTGATAGAAGCACCAAGTGATCGCAAACTTTATTTTCAGTTTAGGATAGGCACTCTCCCTATTACCTCATTTACATCAAAATGGGCAAAAGGGTCCTCGGACAAATGTCCAAAATGTAGGGACAAGATTGAGTCCTTGAGCCATTTTGTCTTCTTTTGTCCCCTTTATGAGCTCCCACGGAAAAAATGGGTACTACCTGTCTGTCGCCTCTTAGGCACCCGTAGACATGTAGAGGCATTAAGAATTTTGTGTTCTGATCCTAGCCCACTAATTGCAATTGCAATGGCAAAGTACATAAAGTGGGCCTGGATAATACGTTTTAGACAGACAAATATTAAAAGTGCCAATCTAGTAGCGTTGGTTTGAATTCATGTATAATGTATCTTTTAATTTCGGATTTATCTGTTTAATTTAAATTAAGCTAGGAAGTTTTTTCTTTACTATCTGTTTCACTAGATATAATTGTTGTCTATCTAAACTGATGTTTAGTACAGGTGTAAGCTTGAAAAATTTTGTGTCTATGGATATATGTTATGTATTGTTCTAACGTATGTTTTAGCATGTGTATGTAGCTGGCAAATGTATGATACTTTCATGACTTAACTGTCGAATAAAGTTTATTTAAATCGACTCTGTAGGGGGATTGAAGGTAGATTTGGGACGCAGGCCAGTAGTATCATAGTTGGGAGTGGATTCCCTATTGATGAAAAAGGCTTTAAGTCTAATTTTTCTGAAGAATTGGAAGATTTCGATCTGTATATTAAACCAGTCAGGTCTTTCAGTGGGAACATAGGACAGTCCCTTGCTAAGAAGGGACATTTCCGTAGAAGCTAACTGATGGCTCGAAAGGTTAATGATGGGGATCTGCTCATTAGTTGGTGATGAAAAAGTGTCTTCTGTCCCAACCCCACTTAGTATTGGTAGCCCCATTGGTAAAATTTCCGCCGAGTCTGACGTTCTCCTGGTTGGAAATTGTATCTCAGTTTGTTCCTCCCTCTCTCTGTTTGGAAGGGTTGGCCTCTCCCTAAAAAAGTAGGTGTATGGGTGGCTGAGCTGGGTCCTGCGTCTGGGTCTGAGGTGTCAGAGTCTGCTGAAGAGTCAGAAAAAGTTACTGGCTGTTTGTTTTTTAATCTACCCCAAGTACCTGCCTGTTGTCTTTGTGACAATTGGGGGATTGTGAAGTAGCCGTCTCTTAGGTATGGGTAAGCTTTCTCCTTATTGTAGCTCTTTATGTCCTTAGTAACTTTGGTTGCCTTTTTGTGGTGGTCAAACTTCTGAAAATCGGAGATGGTTTTTTCAAGTTTGCCAAGGACTTCACTCACTCAACATGGCCGCCGCTATCTGCTCTAGTGGCTTCCACAGGGAATTAATGCACAGAACCTCCTTGCACCTCCATTTATTTGAACATTTCAATTCTCACTCTCGGATCTATGCGAGCAGCGCCGTCATTAATTGACCTACAACCTCGATCGATTCTCTTTTCAAGTAAGTGTGCTTCACGTTCCCGCACCCGCCCTTTTCTCACAACAGGGGCGCTTGTCAGCACTAACCGCGGCTTGTCACCATGTGCTTTCAGGATTCTTTGGACCTCCTAAACTCACCACCCTAATTAGAATGGCCCGCTGATCCGTGGAACGCCGCCCTACACAGGCCGCCTTCGCGGTTGTAATTTAAGTAAGTCTGCCATCCCCTGACCTTCCCCTTGCACTGCCTTCATTGCGTCCCCGGTCATGAATTAAGCATACTGCCTTTTCCTCAACAGCCCCGCTTTCCTTCCGTGATCCTCCTCAAGTAATCAGCAATCCGGTCGCCAGTAGGTAGTTATAGTTCGGACCTAGTTACTATAGGAAAATGGCAACAATCTATTTGCATAACTTTGGCACCGATTGATGAATCTTCGTGAAATTTTCAAAACTAATTCTTTGTTGAGATCAGCTCCTATGTTGAAAGTTTAGGGGTGATTTGTCAAGGCGGAGGCCGAGAAAAAAGGGGGGTCCCAAAACGTCAATGTTAATTTCCATAGGAAACTTTAGACAAGGCTACAGGTCGAACGGGTGAACGGAATTACCCCAAATTTGGCAGGGAGAAGGGTCTTGGTCTAGAAAGCACGCTTTTGTTTATTTAGTGTAAATTTGTTCAGTAGTTGTTGGGAAGTATCGAAATTTACAGATATCGATATTTGGGAATTCTGCCATCTGATTGGCTGAGGCGTTATGAGTACGAGCTTGCTGCTGATTGGCTGCGAGCGCTGCAAGCGTTTGCAACTAGGAAGTGTTTGCCGCCATTTTGTGATTCCGTTGAAGCGAGTATCGGGGAAAAGGGCAAAAAATGTGGGAAAGAGGAGGGTAGGAGCACTGTAACCTCTGTGGGGTGTTTAGGGTGTGCTATAGAGGGTGTGCGAAGCGAACTACTCATACCTACCGGTCTAAAAGTGCTGGGTACGGAAATTAAGTGAGGTATTGCATAGTCTGATGCTGCTAAGGTGAGCTGCTAGGGGAGTCGGGATGAAAGCGTGAGCCTAAACTGTGTGTCTTATGGTGTGAAGTCATGTGCCCTGGCCGCTGCAGTACAGTTGTGGAAGTAGTTTCAGCATGTGTTTATATCTACTAGGATGAACTACTGACCCGTAGTGGTGTCCTGGGTACGGAAAATATGTGAGGTGTTGTCTAGAGTCTCATGGAAGGAGGAAGTGTTGGCCGCCATTTTGTGATTCCGTTGTAGCGAGTAAGGCGGAAAAAGGGTGAAAAATGTGGGAAGAGGAGGGTAGGAGCACTGTAACCTCTGTGGGGTGTTTAGGGTGTGCTATAGAGGGGGTGCGAAGCGAACTACTCATACCTACCGGTCTGAAAGTGCTGGGTACGGAAATTAAGTGAGGTATTGCGTAGTCTGATGCTGCTAAGGTGAGCTGCTGAGGGAGTCGGGGATGAAAGCGTGAGCCTAAACTGTGTGTCTTATGGTGTGAAGTCATGTGCCCTGGCCGCTGCAGCACACCTGTGGAAGTAGTGTCAGCATGTGTTTATACCTACTAGGACAACCTACTGACTCCTACTGGTTTGAAAGTCCTGGGGTACGGAAAATATGTGAGGTATTGTCTAGAGTCTCATGGTGCTAAGCTGAGGTGCTGCCGGAGTCGGGGATGAAAGCTCGAGTCCAAACTGTGTGGCATATGCTGTGAAGTCATGTGCTCTGGTCGCTGTGCCACATCTGTCAAGTAGTGTCAGCATGTAGTTATACCTACTCGGAGGAACTTTTGTTTTGAACATTGTAACTTGTGTATGGTGCTTAGGGGGTGTTATAAAGGGAGTGTGAAGGTAAATTTGCGGGTATCAAATCAATTCGGTATTTGTAAAGCGCAAACTACTCACCCCTATGGGTCTGAAGGCCCTCGAGGCCGGCGTGGAAATTATGTGAGCTATTAAGTGAGCTATTGCCCAGAGTCACATGGTGCTAAGCTGAGGTGTGCAAAGGTGTCCTTCATAAGCATTTCCAAACCTACCCCATTCTATGTGCCTAGGTAATTTCCACCACAGTGCACAATCATGAGGTCAGGGTGTGGAAGATGCAAAGAGGTTTTAACCAAAGGTAGCAATTGGTGCAACTTCAATCTTCTCTGTGTTAACCATTTATTGTCCACATTTTGTAAACCTAGGTCTAAGTCAATACGTCTGTGTTCTGCATACCTCTTGCACCTGAAAATATAGCTATGTCCTACGATTCACACTAGCATTTTGAAGGTATGGAAAGATGTCTGTAGCTCATGCAGTTCCTTGGTAGAATAAGAGATATGTTTAAAGATGGGGAAGTACTTTTTTTTCCATACAAAACGATACGTGATTGGGAGTTGAAAAGCATTCTTTTTTAAAAGTAGGGTGCACATTCGTTTTGTGGAAAAGCATCTTTGTGATTGGTTAAGAAAAAGCAGTTTCAACGTGGAGTACATATCATAGGATAACATTTGCTCAACTGAAACACAGCTGCTACTTGCATTTGGAAGGCACTGTTCAAACTTAAAACAATCGTGAACTTTTAACCTGCACGTGCCGTTAAATGTTCGAGAAAATGTTGCAAAAAAATATCGTTAAGTTTAAAAAAATTGATGAACTTTTAACCTGCACGTGTTGTAGAATGTTCTAGAAAGTGTGTTGATAGAATACGTTGCACTTCTGACTTCTATGTGTTGTTGAATATTAAAAAGAAACCAATGGAGAGAAGTTTTGAAACCTAAAAGAATCAAGGAACTATTCGAATGTGTTCTTTACATGTGTTTATGTGTGGAGCAACAAAATTATAGACACAACAGCACCAGGAAGAGGAAGAAGCAGGGAGTGGGGGGACGGGGGGAGATGGGCAGAATGGCACACATGCACAATTAAGTACAGTACAAGTATAGACAAACAATGGCCAAAATGAACACACCAACAAGGAGTACAAGTCGCACAACCCGCCAACATCACACAACTGAACGAGAATAGAAGTGAAAACCACGTTGCATTCATACAGGATGTGTACAAAGGCCGGTCGTTGGTGTTGTGGGATGTCTGCGACCGTGGTTATCATGGATGAGATGCGCAGCACGTGGCACATGGGCGAGTTCACTGTGTGTTACATTGCCAAACAGCTGCTTCTCCCTCCCACGAGCCCCCACACTTTTCTACCATGCGCTAACATAAATAAAAATTACAGCTCATGAAAATTACACATTAAAATAAGAAATTACATATTCATGAGCACATGACATTTAAAAAGGCATGTAGAACGGGATGGCACATGCAGGGAATATGGACAACGTGAGGTAATGAGTAATCCCAGAATCATGTTCCATTCATCAAGCATGTTTAGGCCATTTTCTATGGAACGACAGTTAAACATCCATTTACATTCCAGTCTGTTTAGGAAGGGCAGAGGGTCTCCACCTCTGTTGTTCGGGCGAACCAAGTCAATCACTTGCCAGCGAAGGGCATGATCTGAGTGTCCTTTTTCCATGTAGTGTTCAACGAGCGGAGCAGAAGTGACTTGACAGCGAATTCTGCTTCTGTGCTTGGCATATTCTCGCTTTAACTTTTTGTGTGGTCTGGCCAATATAAGTGAGGTTACACGGACATTGGATGCAGTAAATTACATTGTGGAATTGCAATTCGAGAAAAAGTTCAAGTTTTTCGTGACAGTGCCATACTGAAACATTTTGGTGTTACTATTGAAAGGACATGCAGCACAATTACCACATTTGAAATGGCCTGTTACAGGAGGCAGACCTAGGAATGACTGTAGAGTGTTGTCTCTATGTGATGGTTTCTGAGCTCTAACCAAATGGTCTTTAATGTTGCGTCCTCTTTTGAAGGAAAATAGTGCAGCTTCACTGGTGATATTGATAGAAGTTAATAAGGGCCACTGTTTTTTTATTAGTTTGGATATGTTATTACTCACCGGGCAAAATGTGGTAACCCAGGTAATACGTGATAATGTTTTTTTAGGCTTAAGTTCAAGCAGTATTTCCCAATGAGAGTGCCATGCTCTTTTCATGGATCTCTTCACCAGGCGTCAGGGGTAGCCTCTGTGGATGTGGTTTTCACATAGTGTGTCTGCCTCTTTCAGGTAATCTTCTTTAAGTTTACAGTTCCTCCGTATTCTTAAGAATTGGTCAAAGGGTAGGCCATCTCTAAGTGCCCTGGGGTGGGCACTTTTTGAGTGCAATAAGGTATTGCATTCTGTGGGCTTTCTGTATAAGGTGGTATATAGGCCACCCTCAGCTGGTTTAACATTAACATCCAGATAGTTAATTTGTGTGTTGCTGGAGGTATAAGTGAATCTGAGGTCAGGTTGACAATTATTGAGCCACACACAGAATTTATCTAACTCGGTTGTGGTGCCTTGCCAGATCATTAAAACGTCATCAATGTATCAGTGCCAGCTTTTGATTTTGCTATGGTGTGGGTCAGTTTGGTTTAGAATGAATGTCTTCTCTATTTCATCCACGTAGAGTATCGCAACGTTTGGTGCAAAAACCGCCCCCATAGAAGTACCCTTGCGTTGTTTGTAGTACTTCCCATTAAACAAAAAATAGTTTTTTGTCAGGGCTATTTCTAAAAGGGCAACGATGAACTCTGTGGGTACTTTGTGTGGTCTGGGTCTTGCGTTGAGATGGGCTTCAATGACTTTAATGCCCTTGTCTTGGGGAATGTTTGTATACAGAGATTCTATGTCTAGTGTGACTAAGAGTTTGCTTGAAGGATTGAATTTCTCATTTTCAACAATATTAATGAAGTGTGTCGTGTCTATGACATAGGCAATTGTGTCGACTACAAGGTTGTGTATAAAGAAGTCAACATATCTCCCTAAAGGCTCAAGAATAGAGCCACATCCAGAGAGTATGGGTCTGCCTGGAGGGTTTTCTGGGTCTTTATGTACCTTGGGCAATGTGTAAAGTACTGGTGTTCTGCGGTTTTGGTTGTTCAAAAAGAGGAACTCGTTACGGCTAATGTAGCCTTGTTCCTCTGCACTTTTTCTAGATGTTTGTATCAGACTCTTTATCTCATTGAGAGGGTTATGTCCCAATAGTTCATAACGGGTAACATTATTCAACTGACGCAAGATCTCTTGATCATATGCTGTATTGTCTTGGATAGCAATTCCTCCCCCTTTGTCGCAAGGCTTTATGACAATGGTGTCTGTATTTTTTAGTTTGAGAAGGCTTTCTCTTTCTTCCAGACTAATGTTGTAGGGGACATATTTGTGTTGGTTTTTACGTTTTTCCAGGTCGTTGAGTACTAGAATTTTAAAACAAATGACTTCTGGGAGTAGTGACTCTGTAGGGGGATTGAAGGTAGATTTGGGACGCAGGCCAGTAGTATCATAGTTGGGAGTGGATTCCCTATTGATGAAAAAGGCTTTAAGTCTAATTTTTCTGAAGAATTGGAAGATTTCGATCTGTATATTAAACCAGTCAGGTCTTTCAGTGGGAACATAGGACAGTCCCTTGCTAAGAAGGGACATTTCCGTAGAAGCTAACTGATGGCTCGAAAGGTTAATGATGGGGATCTGCTCATTAGTTGGTGATGAAAAAGTGTCTTCTGTCCCAACCCCACTTAGTATTGGTAGCCCCATTGGTAAAATTTCCGCCGAGTCTGACGTTCTCCTGGTTGGAAATTGTATCTCAGTTTGTTCCTCCCTCTCTCTGTTTGGAAGGGTTGGCCTCTCCCTAAAAAAGTAGGTGTATGGGTGGCTGAGCTGGGTCCTGCGTCTGGGTCTGAGGTGTCAGAGTCTGCTGAAGAGTCAGAAAAAGTTACTGGCTGTTTGTTTTTTAATCTACCCCAAGTACCTGCCTGTTGTCTTTGTGACAATTGGGGGATTGTGAAGTAGCCGTCTCTTAGGTATGGGTAAGCTTTCTCCTTATTGTAGCTCTTTATGTCCTTAGTAACTTTGGTTGCCTTTTTGTGGTGGTCAAACTTCTGAAAATCGGAGATGGTTTTTTCAAGTTTGCCAAGGACTTCACTCACTCAACATGGCCGCCGCTATCTGCTCTAGTGGCTTCCACAGGGAATTAATGCACAGAACCTCCTTGCACCTCCATTTATTTGAACATTTCAATTCTCACTCTCGGATCTATGCGAGCAGCGCTGTCATTAATTGACCTACAACCTCGATCGATTCTCTTTTCAAGTAAGTGTGCTTCACGTTCCCGCACCCGCCCTTTTCTCACAACAGGGGCGCTTGTCAGCACTAACCGCGGCTTGTCACCATGTGCTTTCAGGATTCTTTGGACCTCCTAAACTCACCACCCTAATTAGAATGGCCCGCTGATCCGTGGAACGCCGCCCTACACAGGCCGCCTTCGCGGTTGTAATTTAAGTAAGTCTGCCATCCCCTGACCTTCCCCTTGCACTGCCTTCATTGCGTCCCCGGTCATGAATTAAGCATACTGCCTTTTCCTCAACAGCCCCGCTTTCCTTCCGTGATCCTCCTCAAGTAATCAGCAATCCGGTCGCCAGTAGGTAGTTATAGTTCGGACCTAGTTACTATAGGAAAATGGCAACAATCTATTTGCATAACTTTGGCACCGATTGATGAATCTTCGTGAAATTTTCAAAACTAATTCTTTGTTGAGATCAGCTCCTATGTTGAAAGTTTAGGGGTGATTTGTCAAGGCGGAGGCCGAGAAAAAAGGGGGGTCCCAAAACGTCAATGTTAATTTCCATAGGAAACTTTAGACAAGGCTACAGGTCGAACGGGTGAACGGAATTACCCCAAATTTGGCAGGGAGAAGGGTCTTGGTCTAGAAAGCACGCTTTTGTTTATTTAGTGTAAATTTGTTCAGTAGTTGTTGGGAAGTATCGAAATTTACAGATATCGATATTTGGGAATTCTGCCATCTGATTGGCTGAGGCGTTATGAGTACGAGCTTGCTGCTGATTGGCTGCGAGCGCTGCAAGCGTTTGCAACTAGGAAGTGTTTGCCGCCATTTTGTGATTCCGTTGAAGCGAGTATCGGGGAAAAGGGCAAAAAATGTGGGAAAGAGGAGGGTAGGAGCACTGTAACCTCTGTGGGGTGTTTAGGGTGTGCTATAGAGGGTGTGCGAAGCGAACTACTCATACCTACCGGTCTAAAAGTGCTGGGTACGGAAATTAAGTGAGGTATTGCATAGTCTGATGCTGCTAAGGTGAGCTGCTAGGGGAGTCGGGATGAAAGCGTGAGCCTAAACTGTGTGTCTTATGGTGTGAAGTCATGTGCCCTGGCCGCTGCAGTACAGTTGTGGAAGTAGTGTCAGCATGTGTTTATATCTACTAGGATGAACTACTGACCCGTAGTGGTGTCCTGGGTACGGAAAATATGTGAGGTGTTGTCTAGAGTCTCATGGAAGGAGGAAGTGTTGGCCGCCATTTTGTGATTCCGTTGTAGCGAGTAAGGCGGAAAAAGGGTGAAAAATGTGGGAAGAGGAGGGTAGGAGCACTGTAACCTCTGTGGGGTGTTTAGGGTGTGCTATAGAGGGGGTGCGAAGCGAACTACTCATACCTACCGGTCTGAAAGTGCTGGGTACGGAAATTAAGTGAGGTATTGCGTAGTCTGATGCTGCTAAGGTGAGCTGCTGAGGGAGTCGGGGATGAAAGCGTGAGCCTAAACTGTGTGTCTTATGGTGTGAAGTCATGTGCCCTGGCCGCTGCAGCACACCTGTGGAAGTAGTGTCAGCATGTGTTTATACCTACTAGGACAACCTACTGACTCCTACTGGTTTGAAAGTCCTGGGGTACGGAAAATATGTGAGGTATTGTCTAGAGTCTCATGGTGCTAAGCTGAGGTGCTGCCGGAGTCGGGGATGAAAGCTCGAGTCCAAACTGTGTGGCATATGCTGTGAAGTCATGTGCTCTGGTCGCTGTGCCACATCTGTCAAGTAGTGTCAGCATGTAGTTATACCTACTCGGAGGAACTTTTGTTTTGAACATTGTAACTTGTGTATGGTGCTTAGGGGGTGTTATAAAGGGAGTGTGAAGGTAAATTTGCGGGTATCAAATCAATTCGGTATTTGTAAAGCGCAAACTACTCACCCCTATGGGTCTGAAGGCCCTCGAGGCCGGCGTGGAAATTATGTGAGCTATTAAGTGAGCTATTGCCCAGAGTCACATGGTGCTAAGCTGAGGTGTGCAAAGGTGTCCTTCATAAGCATTTCCAAACCTACCCCATTCTATGTGCCTAGGTAATTTCCACCACAGTGCACAATCATGAGGTCAGGGTGTGGAAGATGCAAAGAGGTTTTAACCAAAGGTAGCAATTGGTGCAACTTCAATCTTCTCTGTGTTAACCATTTATTGTCCACATTTTGTAAACCTAGGTCTAAGTCAATACGTCTGTGTTCTGCATACCTCTTGCACCTGAAAATATAGCTATGTCCTACGATTCACACTAGCATTTTGAAGGTATGGAAAGATGTCTGTAGCTCATGCAGTTCCTTGGTAGAATAAGAGATATGTTTAAAGATGGGGAAGTACTTTTTTTTCCATACAAAACGATACGTGATTGGGAGTTGAAAAGCATTCTTTTTTAAAAGTAGGGTGCACATTCGTTTTGTGGAAAAGCATCTTTGTGATTGGTTAAGAAAAAGCAGTTTCAACGTGGAGTACATATCATAGGATAACATTTGCTCAACTGAAACACAGCTGCTACTTGCATTTGGAAGGCACTGTTCAAACTTAAAACAATCGTGAACTTTTAACCTGCACGTGCCGTTAAATGTTCGAGAAAATGTTGCAAAAAAATATCGTTAAGTTTAAAAAAATTGATGAACTTTTAACCTGCACGTGTTGTAGAATGTTCTAGAAAGTGTGTTGATAGAATACGTTGCACTTCTGACTTCTATGTGTTGTTGAATATTAAAAAGAAACCAATGGAGAGAAGTTTTGAAACCTAAAAGAATCAAGGAACTATTCGAATGTGTTCTTTACATGTGTTTATGTGTGGAGCAACAAAATTATAGACACAACAGCACCAGGAAGAGGAAGAAGCAGGGAGTGGGGGGACGGGGGGAGATGGGCAGAATGGCACACATGCACAATTAAGTACAGTACAAGTATAGACAAACAATGGCCAAAATGAACACACCAACAAGGAGTACAAGTCGCACAACCCGCCAACATCACACAACTGAACGAGAATAGAAGTGAAAACCACGTTGCATTCATACAGGATGTGTACAAAGGCCGGTCGTTGGTGTTGTGGGATGTCTGCGACCGTGGTTATCATGGATGAGATGCGCAGCACGTGGCACATGGGCGAGTTCACTGTGTGTTACATTGCCAAACAGCTGCTTCTCCCTCCCACGAGCCCCCACACTTTTCTACCATGCGCTGTTGTATCTCGTGCACTCGTACGGCACACCATTGTAATGCCTATTCGCGCATGTCCTGCTACATTCAAACTACACCATCATAGTGCTGTTTGGAGGTGGTGCATGGCTCTTTAAAACATCGGGTGCTGCGGCCTTTGTGGCAGGCCACACCACACCACAAGATAGACACACTTACCGCACTTCCTGTACAAGGACATGTTCGAGACACCCTGTTCCCCTTGCCGGATAGGCATACCCCTGCGCTGACCTGTGTACTCTGGACGAGCACATGCCGGTTGTACATGCAGGAGGATGCGTGCGTAGCTACATGTCCAGGCTCACTGCCAACGCTGAGGTGACAGCACACTCTGATGTTGCAGGGCTTGTGCCTAACATGCTAAGACAATGACCACAGGGACACACTTGCTCAGATGCGGGTTTGTGGGGTGTTGGCGGTCCTGGAGTTGTTGTGATGAGTCTTGTGGCTCTCATGGGTATCCCTGCATCATGCTCATTGATTCTATGGCACCTGTGGGTGTTCTGGTGTGGCTCTTGGCTATGTTCCGTTTCATGGTGCAGGTAGTCGTCCTGTTTAACACCAGCAGAAAGCAGGTGTAAAATACCTGGTGCTAACGTGGCTTATCGCCGGAATTTGTTTCGCATTGCAGTTGGTGTGAAAGTTGTGATGTGATTTTTTTCGTGTGCAGAACAATATACGAACTGAGCAGTGTATCTCGTCAAGATCCAGCACTTGATGCACTAGTCCCAATCAATATTAATACAATGAGAGTTCTTAATTGATTTTGTGTGTACACTGTAAGTGCAGCCACTACCTCAGTGCAATTCAATACAGGATTTTAGTATTTAGAATAAATCGCAAAGGTGCACCTCGTGTCTTTTTGTACGGGAACGGCTAGTCTGCATTTCATTAGCAGGACTTTAATGGAAGTAAAGTTGAGATAAATCTAACACACTATCCAGAAGTTGGTGTAAACTGCAGACATCACCAGTATTCCCACGATAAGTGCCCCAAAATTTAACACCATGGTGGACTCCATCAAATAACAGTAATAAGAACAAGAAAGAGTCACACAGCAGTGAAGAGAACAACCAAAAACGTTATACATTTTTTTGTGAAACTTTTTTTAAAAATAGATATATATAGCGATAAACGAAAAACTATTTGCAAAATTAATTTTTTTATTAACATCTATATAAATGATAAACTAATAAACAAAATGTAACAAAAATAATAGAGAACAAGAGGGCGGAACACTCCTGTGGGGACCATGGATGTCGACGACAGAGCCTGGAAAATAAAGCACAAAATAAGGACGTGTGTAATGGGCATATCAAAGGAGAGAGGCACAGAGAAACAGAGAAGGAAAAAAAAGCCAGAGAGAAAAAGAGAGGGAGTGAGAAAGGGAGAAGGAAGAGAGAGAGTTAGAGAGATAGAAGGAAAAGAAGGGAGAGAGAGAGAGACAGACAGACACTGCCTCCTCTGCGTATTCATAAGCAAATAATTACCTGGTGCCACCAGAGTGTGCAGCAGTGGGCACTCCACGTGCCTGTCAAAAGTCATCCCAGATATGTCTCTGAGTCCTGAGTAATGAATGGCGGAGACCACATCAGGTGCTTGGCGGATCGCACAGATGTCGCTGAGTCCTGAATGGCGGAGACCACATCATCTTCTCCACGGCCCGGCAGATCTCACAATTGTCGCTGAGTCCTGAGCCATCAATGGCGGGGACCACATCAGCTTTTGGGGCCGCTAAGCCTTTGGAAGTTAAGTTTGTGCCACGTGGTGGTAGGCCCCTGATGGCCATATGAGCTTCGGGTGGCACTAACCCTGTGCATCTGAAGTCCGAGCCAAGGGGGTGGTGGGTCCCTGATGGCTATACAGATCAGGGTGCGACTTACCTTCTGCGCAACTTTTCAAAGACTCTTTATGGTTCGCCATCTAGTCAGCACCGGCAATAAAGGATGTGATGTTGTCGATCTATTATATTTGCGTGGTCACATGGCCTGTGACGCATGTGCCGGATGGGTGTGGTGTGTGTGCAAACCTGCCCTGAGGGAGTGGCCATGAGATGTTGAGAACTAGACCACTGACCTGCACACCAACAGCGAGTACGCCTGCGACAGGTAGCTATGTGGGGCCAACGTGGGAACGTAATCGCAGTGGCGTGGTGTGGCGTACGACGGACAGGGCAGGGATAGCTACAGTAACACGGACGGCTCGTAGTACTGCGTCTGTGAGTCGAGCGGACGGGCCGCAGCTGGCCCTCTGCGAGCCTGGGTGCGAACTGTTTATAACTCACACTACATAAGCATTGAAAAACCATTTTGTGATTCAGTCCGTCAGCTGGCATTTGTCCGAGGCATTTGTGAAAACATATCGGAGTTCTTTCTGTGATAAATACCCCTTTGATGCTGCCTCTCCCCACTTCAGCAGGTAACGCACCCTCTTCCCACATTACCATCATACCCCCAACAACCTTCTTGGTCCTGGAAGTGTCCCTGTGCGGTTGGACAAAGAAGAATCGTAGTCATGTATAGATTTACATATTAAAAAATGTACTTAAAGAAAAGAACAACAAATAATACTGAAAGGAATCTGGTGCTGTGGTCGCTGCCACGAAGTTGGGGTCACTGCCATTCAGGACTCAGGACACAGTTACACATGTGGGATCGGCTTGTGTTAAAGAGGGTTAGTGGGACTACGTGTCGCCAGCCTTGCGTATGGAAATATGTCTCACTGATCAAAGAGTATGCTGCTGTGGTCGCTGCCACGGACTTGGGGTCACTGCCATTCAGGACTCAGGACACAGTTACACATGTGGGATCGGCTTGTGTTGGACAGTGTTAGTTGGCACCATGTGTCCAAAATTCAAATTGTGTGGTCTGCTGCCCGCAGTGTAGACTGCTGAGAGTTCATTTGTACTTGAAAATGAATTTGGTCATTGTACTAAAGCTATAACTGATATAAAAAATGTTCAAGAAGAAAGGATACTAAAAGGATATTATGTCGATTTGAGGCCTGTAATAGTTACTTGCCTAGTGGACTCTGTAGTTAATGAATGAAAAAATAATAATTTTCATTGTGAGCTATACTGAGTGCAGTGTAGGCGTATGATGAAAAGATGAAATAAGTATAGAATACATTGACGAAGTGTTGTATTTTCTGAGTACAATCTTGTTAGAAATTAGCATTTAAAATTGGAATTGCGAGCTGTACTGCCTGTAGTGTAGACTGCTATTCCATGTTAGTTTGCATTTGGAGATTAATTTGGTCATTGTAGTAAAGCTATAACTGATATAAAAAAAATAATCTTGAAGCGAGGATACTAAAAGGATAATATGTAGGGTGTAGGACTGTGATAGTTAGTTGCCTACTGGAGTCTGTAGTTGCATATGGAAATACCCCTCATTGATCAAAGGGAGTGTGGTGCTGTGGTCGCTGCCACAGACTTGGGGTGACTGCTATTCAGGACTCAGGACACAGTTACACATGTGGGATCGGCTTGTGTTAAAGAGGGTTAGTGGGACTACGTGTTGCCGGCCTTGCATATTGAAATATGCCTCACTGATCGAAGGTAGTGTGGTGCTGTGGTCGCTGCCACAGACTTGGGGTGACTGCCATTCAAGACTCAGGACACAGTTACACATGTGGGATCGGCTTCTGTTGAACAGAGTTATTGGCACCACGTGTCACTGCCGTTGCATATGGAAATATGCCTAACTAATCAGAGGGAGTATGCTGCTGTGGTCGCTGCCATGGACTTGGGGTCACTGCCATTCAGGCCTCAGGACACAGTTCCACATGTGGGATTGTTCGGCTTGTGTTGAACAGAGTTATTGGCACCACGTGTCGCTGCCGTTGCATATGGAAATATGCCTCACTGATCGAAGGGAGTCTGGTGCTGTGGTTGTCTCACGGAGTTAGGGTCACTACCATTCAGGACTTAGGACACAGTTCTAAGTCGGCTTGTGTTGAAGACGGTTAGTGGCACCATTTGTCGCTGGTCTTCCACAGTGTAGGCCAGAGGTAGCGGTGAGCAAGGGCCCACAGCCACGTGCACACGTTGGTGGCCCCACCGGCCTGCGTAGTGCAGGTTCAGTGGCACCACGTGTCGACGGCCTTCCATATGGAAATACCTCTCACTGATCGAAGGGAGTCTGGTGCTGTGGTCGCTGCAATTCAGGACTCAGGACACACTTACACATGTGGGATCGGCTTGTGTTGAAGACGGTTAGTGGTACCATTTGTCGCCGGTCGCCCACAGTGTAGGGCAGAGGTAGCGGTGAGCTAGGGTCCACAGCCACGTGTGTACATTGGTGACCCAAACAAACCTTGCGTAGTACAGGTTCAGTGGTACCACGTGTCGCCGGTCTTCCATGTGGAAATACCCCTCGGTGATCAAGGGAGTGTGGTGCTGTGGTCGCTGCCATTGAGGACTCAGAACACAGTTACACATGTGGGATCGGCTTGTGTTGAACAGGGTTAGTTGGCACCACGTGTCGCCGGTCTTCCACAGTGTAGGCCGGAGCAGCGGTCAGCAAATGCCCACAGGCAGGTGACGTTGACTTGAGCTGCACAGATTGGGAGCATGTGCTCTTCTTAACCCATTATACTGTCTTACACAATTTGCGTTGCTACTAATCTTGAATTGTGAACCGTGTAACCCCAGTGTAGGGAGGAGGCAGCGGTCAGGATGGGCACACAGCTACGTAGCGATGATTTATGGTGCAGTGAGTTAGTAGCACCTGAAGCACACAGCGTGTGCACACCATGCAATGATGCGTGGTCTGGGCAGGCCGCACTGTAAGCAAAGTGTCTTGCGAACTGGACTGAGACATCTGCAATCGCCACTGCATCTGAATTGTGAGCGCTGCTGTCCGCAGTGTAGATCGAAGGCAGTAGTCGGTACAGACATAAGTCTGCGGTGCTGTGCTGCTGGGTTCACAGGGGGCCTGTGTCGAGGAGGCTCGCAGTTATGGCGGCAGCCACGTGCCAGGGTGCGGGCTGCTGCTGTGACAGACTTGTTGGTTTTCCCTCAAGTGAACCACGCCTAGGGCCTGGCCTATTTATTTATACTGCTATGCTGGAGTGGCGTACGTTGGAGCAGCCCACTCTGCTTCCACTTCCAGGGTGGACAACACAGCTACATGACCGAGATCTTCCCCACTGCCTGAGGTAACATGGTTGCGTCCACTGTGCACTACACTACAAGTATCAACAGTATATCTCCACATGGAGAGGTTTGTGCTTTGCATAGTGAGGTCTGTGCAGCACATCAGCGTTACACTTGGCATTGTGTGCTTTATTGTTGAAAGGTGACTTGCCTCCTTCATATATAGTTGGTTGCCACATCTCCCAACATTCAGCTATTGTGTGGCTGAGGGGCATGGTGTTTTGGGAAGGTCCGCTGTCCTGTTTTGCGCTGCCTTGGTGGTAGTAGGGGGGGGTTGTGCGGGGGGGAGGTTCTGGTGGTGGTGGCGCTGGGTGTTGTGGTCTTGTTGCGTGTCAGACCTGCATGATCAGTAGCTCTATCACGTGTTGGTCTTTAGATGTGGCTGTGAGTTGGGTCCAATTCACGGAGTAGATAGTCGACCTCCTTACACTAGTTAAAGGTTGATGTTAATTTGTTACTGCTAACTCGGCTTATCGCCTGCTTTTTGGATCACATTGCAGATTTGGCTGGTCGTTGAAAATATGGGGAAGTGGTGTTTTCGTGGTTTTTTTTGCACGGGAAAGCCTATATTGCATTTCATTAGCGTTAGTTGTGGCTCTCATTTGTGGCGATTTTGTTGGCGTAAGGTATCGATGGAAGAGTGGTGAGATTTGCAGTTTTCACCAAGTTGAGAATGGGTTGATAATTAAAAAACACAGAAAAAAAGATAGGTTAAATGAACATTATAATTAGAAATTAGCATTTAAAAAACCTTTGAAATTCACAGAAAAAAACATAGGTTTCAGGCGCATTATAGTTAGTTGGACATTTCACTCATAGAAAACCATAGAAATTCCCCTGATATAGTTAGTTGAGCTAACTATAACTCGCGCCCCCGCAATGCACAGCTGATGACGTCACATATTACATAATTCATGACATGGTCAGTGACATCACTGATGACATCTCAAATTACATCACTGATGTTATCATCCAAGTCATAATCTGATGCATCTTATCAGACCCTATTATAACACTTGATACACCCACTCTAAAATGCAGACTATAATTTTTGAAACCATGAACACACCAATAGCAGTTAGTGCATATCCACTCTCTAATGTGTAGGTCTACACACATCCATTCATTCACCCATACAGTCACTCATACATACAGTCAGCCATCAATACAGCATTATCATATCCAATCACATATCTATACAGACACTCACACACCGCCTCTCATTCATAGAGTTATTCACACACCTAGTCATTAAAGGAAATAATCAATCACACTTTCATTTACTCACCTGTACAGTTATACACATACCACATCACTTATTTAAACATATACTAACACATACTTACACTCTAATACAATAACTAATACAAGCACACACTGATCCATACAGGCACTCTCACAATCACTCACTCTCACATATAGTCATTTATACAGTCCAACATTCATATATACTGCCTTTCACATATGGAGTTACTCACACATGTACCACTGAGGCATCCATTTATTCACCAAGACACTCATACACACACTCACCAAGCCATACAGCCCTTCACAGATACAGACTTGAACACATATACCCAGTGAATTATCCACTCACACATCTATGCACACAGTCACACCCCCTACCCACCTACACAGACACTCAGGCACCCATATAGGTACTCAGACAAGCAATCAATAGCTCATATAGATCCTCATTTAGTTGCTAACCAAACCATGGAACTGCTTACACACCAACTGACAACCTAAACTGTGTGAATGTCTGTATCAGTCGCTAACACATGAATCAAGCAAGACACAATTAATCACTCACTTATACAGTCAGCCACACACCTACTTAATCATCCATCCTGACTCTTATACACCCATTCATTCTTCAATACACCTTGGCATATATATATGTAAAACATATTTACATTTTATAGAAACACATATTCACTGGATGATGTCATCAGTGATGTCATTTGAGATGTCATCAGTGATGTCATCAGGGATGTCACTGACCATGTCATGAATGATGTAATATGTGACGTCATCAGCAGTGCATTACGGGGACTCAACTAACTATAACAGGGAAATCTCTATGGTTTTCTATGAGTGAAATGTCCAACTAACTATAACATCGCTGAAACCTATGGTTTTTTCAGTGTATTTCAAAGGTTTTTTAAATGCTAATTCCTAACTATAACGTCCCTGAAACCTATGTTTTTTTCTGTGATATATACACACATATATATATATATATAAAACACCCTCCATATCCATTTTGTAAGAGGCATTGGCACACTTGCGCTCAGTGCTGTAAGTGTTTATTGATCCTTCACCACTGCAAGCTCAGTGCTTTTCGGATACCTTGGTAGTCTTGGTCACCACGGCCAGACTGGGAATGCACACCAGCCCTGGCAATCAACTCGAACCAGCCCCCAGGGGGGAGGGGGCAGAGGTGCTGGTAGAATCACGTCTCCTGCTACACTGCTACTGCTTTTGTCACAGGAGGATGATATTGCACCGCTGCTGCAAAACTTGCCCCTGTAACAAAAACGGCCCCCACTGGTCCAAAACCGACCCTCACCCTTCTGGCCCACTGGGAAAATGCCCAGTGCCCACTTCGGCCAGTCCGACCCTGTTGGTCATGGTACCTAGCTCCATTTTGAGATAACTCTCTGTTTACATTTCCCTTTTGCTATTTTGCACATTTTAAATGGTTTGTTTAAAAAAAAATATATACACATATAGTTATTTGACATTTTGATACTAGTGCAATGTTTATAACTGAATAATAATTAATGATTGCATGATGTCTACAAACTTATTTAAGCAAATTGCATATCGAAATTGATTATGGGAAGGTCCCTCCTGCAACTTTGGAAAAATCTTCTTTTTTGATATCAATCTTTTGAGTTTTGGTTTTAAAATGTTTGAAACATATAATAAGTTTTTAAAATGTTTTTACCATATGTGCTGCTTTTAATGCTATAAAGTGGCTGACAATATTTATTTGTCGCTGTTTTATTAGCATCATTTAAGGGACTGTAAAGTTGTTTTTTAACGACTAGATTGCAGATTTGTTCTATGTCTATGCCTTGTGATGTAAGAAACCACGTACATGCACTGTCACTTTGAATATGGGGAAGCACTCCACATGCGCGTCATGTGATCAAGGGCATTGTTTTGCCCGAAACGCGTCATGGCGGTGGTGCAGGGCGTTCACTAAATAAACCAGAATTTGCACCAAATCCGGGTCTGCGTTCATCATTCCGTTGGTATGGCAGCGTTACCAGGCGAAGAAAGCGACATATTGTACTGAGCCTGCTTCTGCGGTATCCGCAGACCCCTCCTTCACTCTGGGCCAGTCGGCAAGAAGCAACTTCCTAGTTCTGTTCCGGGTTTATGCACAGTCCTCCTGCAAGGAGAATCCGTGGCAGCCCCCAGATGAGGCAACAATCCTGCCGGTGGATTAAAGGACGAAGCCCGCGTCGGAGTATACGTGGTACGCCGGAACTTTTAACCAGGTAAGGAAACGCCAAATGTTTGGAGAAGGAGAGTGCATGAACTATGCATTGTTATTGAACAAACAGCTTAGCAACAAAATTTAAAGATCCGCCCACATGTTAGCACCATGTCAGCCGACGCGCTGAGGAGTCGCGAGGCGGCAGCCACCGACATGTTTAGTGATCTTCCCAGTGGGGAAGCAATGATGACACTACACTCGAATTCAGCTCCCACAGCCAACCAAAGTGTTAAGGATATGTTAAAAAAATTAGAGAAGCTCATGAGATCGGAGCAATCCAAGTGGTGGGAGCATAAGTCACTTACCCAGTATCTGGAAGTTGGAAGAGTCCCGAGGGGGTTACGAATAATGATAGCCCCGAGCTACGAAAATCCGGACCCCCGAATGCTAGCGGAGTGGGCTGAGTCCAGCCTTGATTCTTCACGGCGCCTGGTAGAAATCCTGGTAAAATATGAGGAAAGTGACCCAATAACCTTACAAACTAACATTGATGAGATCAATGATGAAATTGCCAAGCTGGAACAAACGAAAACAATAGCAAAATATTGGAATGATATGCTTGTCAAATTGCAAAAGGAAGAAGATATAATAAAAAAGCGTAAGACCTTCAAATTTTACCGGGACAAATGTGACTATGAGCAGGGGCGTGTGTTCACATTTGCCCAAAAATTTGACAATGTGAAAGCAACCAACATCGCAGTCCCGGTAAGAAATCAGCAACCCAGAACCAGTGGTAATCCTCCTTTGCAATCTTCTACATCTGATCTTAGCTCCGCCATTGATAGTGAATGTAGGAGAGTAGGGTCTGCTATCCTATGGTCACCCCAAATTTTTGCTTTTTGCTTCACTGGTTTTTGACATATTGAGGCTGTGGGCCTGCCAATCAGACCCCCAGCCTGCTGTTCTCTCTACTAAATTTACACTATGCACCCTAGGTGCATAACCAATTGGAAGTGGATCACCCTGTGAGCCCCTGTACCAGTGTACACTAGGTACCCAGGGCATTGGTGTATCTAAGGCCTGCCAGGGGCTGAAGCATGTATTATGCCACCCCAGGCTTGGCCTAACAAATTTGACACAACTGGCTGATCATTCAGCTGGGGTAAGTTGGTGTAACCACCTCTTACTTAGGTGTAGTATACCTATACCTAACCTTAAATGGGACACTTGTTAACATATAAGTCACTCCTATGGCAGGCCTTAACAATCCTGAAGGCAGAGTGCTGGGTTCCATGTGAGAGGGTGCTCTGGCATGAGCTGAGCCTGTCTGCAGTGGTCGGAACAACTTCCTTCTACTGTTTCCAGATATCGTCATACCATATACTCTTAAGTGCATTATGAACCTCGCGGTTAAATGCTATCTTTGGTTTGGCTTTATCAAAACATGTCGAGTAAGGTGTCATACGAATTGGAATACTAACCCCTCGCCAATTCTGGTGACGGGGTTAGCATTCCACCCTTCCAGAGGGACACGACATGTACAGTACCTGAAACCCGGGTAAAATCAGACATAGCCTCAGCTCCACAAAATGGATGCTGCCACCACAGACACAAGTCTGCCCTCCTGCTGCTGGGAGTCCTTCCAGCTTGGGAGGTGTGGACAAAGGGTTTCCTGCCAGGGGAGGTGCGTGCACCACCCCAGACAGGATTTTGTGTATTGGTCAGGTAGGGCTTGAAAGAAACCAGACATGCCTGAGGCTCACAAGGAGCCTCGGTGCATATGCCAGTTCAAACCGGTCCTGGGGCACACCAGCCCTGGACCTGGGGCGAGCTGGACGAAGGATTGGGGGTGTAACCACCCCCCTTCCTGGTCCCACCCTTAGGGAGGGACCTAGCAGGTAGTCCGGCCCCTAGAATCCGAATAAAGGTAGGAGCTGTGTCCTAAGACTTTAGACATCCTGGAATCAACTTAACAACAAGAAGAAGACGGGAACTTCGACGCTCTGCCGCACAGAGGACTGAAGCCAATCTCCCCTGTGGTCAGGGAGTGACCACCTTGCTAACGCAAGCACCATCCAGCGAATCAACGTCTGCTTTGCCGCCGCCTCCCGCCGGAGCCCGAGCCCAGAGACTGACAAGACCTGGACCTGCAGACCTCTCACCGCCCGATCCACAGTCCCTGAAAAGAAGAGACCCGTGGAGGCACCGAGACACGTGGAGCCAGCCATCTTGAAACGACCACGACAAGCTGCAAGCGCAACAACCGAGGCTCCCTCCAAGTTGTGCTTTGGGATCTGAGAAGTCCAACCCTCGAGCAGCATCTGCACCAAAGGTGAGCCCTCCAGCATCTCCACGATCTGCGTGGGGCCCTTCTGCATTTTGCCACTCGACGCGCCTAACCGGTTGCTGGCCCCTGGCTAGTGGCCATCTTGGCGACGAACTTCAAGAACTACACCGCTGGTCTGGTTGCTCCAGACTGGCCCTTGCTCCCCTCCAAAGGAGCAGTCCCTCTGACCTTGCTGGTCAGAACCATCAGCTTATTTCGTTTTCCACAACAATTGCTTTTGCCAAGGCTTGTTTGCTTCAATCAGGTCGCCGACACCGCCGACAGCGAGAGCCTGCGTGGGACAGCTCGTGAACCGACTCCTGGACGTCGCCGACCTTCAGGGACCACGTGGCTGCAGAGACAAGCTACACCTTCCTTCCTGTTTGCACCCGACATCGCCTGGTACCCACCTGGTGCCACGCTGGTCACTGGCTAGTGACTGTGAACACTGTCCCCTCTGCTTACAGGTCTTCTACAACTCCGATCCACCCTTGGATCCACCGCATCTCTTCCGGACCGATCGCCTGCAGCCTCTTTGTCCAAAGGCTCCATTGAACAGATAGAAGAAACCCGACGCACTTCGAGACCTATGCACCCGCTTCCTGTGGGTGAGGTAAAGCTGGCACTCCGGTGCCCAAGTGTAGAGTATCATCTCTAGTGTCTGTGTTTCGAATCTTAAGTTCATAGTCCATCCGGAAGGTCCTTTTTGCAGTAACTTTGTAACTTTTACGCACCCATTGAAAACCTATGGGAGCTCGCGTGTGACTATTTGCTCTGCACACGCAACCCGTGGACCTCCTGGTCACTAACTGAAGTTAGCTCCTTGTAGGCCCAGCGATTCTAGAGGCCCTAGGCCTTTTCCCTTTTCTGTTCGTGGTACTTATACCACTATTTTAGTATATGGTTTGAGCGGCCACCAGGGCCTATCCATATAAAGTGCAACTTCTGTGTATTCTAACGTATTCTTGTTTAACGATTTGTGCTCCTGTGCTCATAAAGAGTCTAGGGGTTACTTTGAGAAATAAATACATATATATTTTCAATATATATCTGTGTGGTGTCCTTTCATTGGTATAAAAGGGGGTTACATTTGGTAAAACAGCTGGCTTAACACGCTTCACGCGTTTAGCCTCAAAGACTGCTTAGCCTACGCTACCACTAGGGCAGCTAGTCCGAAAAGGTTGACTTACAACCACACCATAAGGGTTGCTTGGCATGGTACAAGGTGGTCACTTTAACTAGTGAACATCATATACCAGGCCAACTTCTCACAGTGAATCTGAGACTGACCAGGCAAGATCGTCCAAGAGCAATGAGGTTTCCAGAACCATCCCTAGTGCAGGAAGTCGATTACCTGCGCCGCCAGGACAGATGACAGACCCTCAGATCAAATGTGCAAAGTGCAAACACATCAAGAACAGGAATAAAAAGCGGAGAGAAAGACGCCGATGCGGCATCAAGCGCAAAGCCGAGCAACAAGAAAGAGACCAACATAAAATGGCAACACAGATAGCGGCTAACGGTGTCAAATCCAACACAATAGTTAATTTGACGGACACTAAGTTGAGCAATGAGGAAATGAAAACTCTGTCACTGGGAGTGTCTTACAGTCCACAGGCAAATTTTGACTATGCGAACACAAGGATTGACGTATACAAGCTTGTGCGTAAACTAAAGCTGCGCAAATACCACACAATGCCAATACAGAAACACAAGCTGATGTACAATTACCAACTACAGATGACTCCAATGAATTATCATCACAAGATGGAAGGTTACTCAGGGATTTGGAGGAATTGCATGCTGAAAGTAACATGTTTGCGCAATTACCCCACTATGATGAACCAGAAACAAAAACAACTATGCGTACCCCTTTTAAGCCCAAATCGACATTTAGCCCCATCATGCTGAGAGACAATTTGGATCTATTTAATGAAAAGGTCACAATGGAATTAAAATCTCTTTATTATAAAACAACACACTCAGCAAGGAGATTTAACAAACAGAATAATGAATATCACAAACTGGTAAAAAAACTTCAAGCACAAAAAAAGGTCATCATTCGCCAGTCTAATAAAGGGGGCAATATTGTACTATGGCCACATGAAATGTATATGGAGGAAGCGCTTAACCAGCTAAATGATAGGGATTGCTATAAACAAAGCAATATGCAATCAGTAACTGCAGCATGCAATGAATTCTATAAAAAACTGGTGGCATGATGAATTCAAATATTTGAAAAATGAATACCCAAAAATTCTAGCAATCTACTTTATCCCTAAAGTTCACAAGTGCATCACCAAGCCTCCAGGCAGGCCCATTATATCGGCCTTAGGAGGCTTACTGGAGAATACATAACGTTACGTAGACTTCTTCCTACAAAACCACGTTAAAAGTCTCCCCTCTTACATACAGGACACAGGAGACTTTTTGACAAAACTGAGTGGATTTGAGAGGGAAGATAACTATTTATTGATAACTTTGGATGTTACAACACTTTATACCAGTATCAATCATCGTGACGGTATTAGGGCAGTAGAATACTACCTGAATACAAGATCTGAGGTTATGCACTTGCACAACAAAATGTTATCCACCATTATTTTAACCTGTCTTGAGAATAATTTCTTTTTATTCAACAACTAGATTTTTAATCAAATCAGAGTTGTAGCCATGGGGGCCTGTTTTTCTCCCAGGTATGCCTGTCTCCACATGGGGTTCTGGGAGGAACAGGTCCTGAGGATTGAATATATGGAGAATTTAGCAAGTCAGGTTTTATGTTGGTATAGATTTATTGATGACATTTTTATGATCTGGAAGGGGACGGAAGAAAGTGCTCAGGAATTTGTGAAGAGTATCAACTGTAACAATTTTAATCTAAAGTTTTACAGCACAAATGAGCAGAGAAACTATGTGTTTTTTAGATGTGGAAGTATACACCGTTGAAAATAAGGTGGAAACCAGATTACATAGGAAAAGTAAATGCTGGCAACACAATTTTACATGCTACGAGTCATCACCCTGTACATCGCAGAGTATGCAGCAATGACAATGAGTGCAGGATAGCACAATTGGAGAGCAAGAATAGATTCCTGGACAGGGGCTATTCAGAAAAGAAACTAGAGATTGCTATGAACAAGATTGCTAACCTTGGTCAATCACAAGCACTCATAACACGCAACAAAAAATCCAACACACATGATGAGCCAGCTACAAGATTGATCCTAACTTACAGCTTGCAACACAAGGCCATACGTAAGATCGTTAATAAAAACTGGGCCTTAGTAAGGAGTGACTCAGTTTTGAGCAACCAGATTACCTGGTTACCATGTATAACCTTTAGGAAGGCTCATTCGATGAGTAATTCCCTAGTAAAAAGTAGTCCGGAAATAGTGGTTGCCAGTACTTGGTTGACTCCCAGAAATGTCTTTACACACTGTAATACATGCAAAGCGTGTAAATATGGGGTCAATAGAACAAGCTATACCACACCTTTTAAACCTAATTCGGTACCAATTAGCAAAAGTCTCAATTGCAAAACTGAATATGCACTTTATGTGCTGGAGTGCTCGTATAACCTGCAATATGTAGGGAGTACAAAATTGCAGGTGCATAAACGAGTACTCCAGCACTTAAGAGCAATTACAAACATTCATGTTACTTACCCGGTTGCCCGACATTTTAAGGTGTATCATGACAGTAAGTTAGACAAATTGAAATACTTTGTCATATATACGATCCTTTGTCAAAAGCGAGGTGGCAACCGGGAAGCGTTGCTCCGAAAACTTGAGACACGGTACATCTTAAAGTTTGATACCAAGATACCCCAGGGCCTGAATTCGAGTGAAGATTTTTATACATGTCTGTGATTGATTATAATTCCTTTTAAATTAGATTTTAAATAAGATCTTAGATCCATTTAGCTGCTGCCTCCTTGATAACTATTTTATAGCTTTCCACTTATTGCACATTTGCACTTTAGTAAGTCACGGCTGTGACTACTACGGGGGATTATTAGCACTATCTTGCACATGCACTTTAGGCAAATGTAATCATGGAAATATTGGCAATCATGGCCCACTTGGGCAGTATTATTTTGAGATAATTCTCTGCTTACATTTCCCTTTTGCTATTTTGCACATGTTAAATGGTTTGTTTAAAAATATATATATACACATATAGTTATTTGACATTTTGATACTAGTGCAATGTTTATAACTGAATAATAATTAATGATTGCATGATGTCTACAAACTTATTTAATCAAATTGCATATCGAAATTGCTTATGGGAAGGTTCCTCCTGCAACTTTGGAAAAATCCTCTTTTTTTATATCAATCTTTTGAGTTTTGGTTTTAAAATGTTTGAAACATATAATAATTGTTTTAAATGTTCTTGCCATATGTGCTGCTTTTAATGCTATAAAGTGGCTGACAATATTTAATTGTCGCTGTTCTTATTAGGCCGTTCACTGAATAAACCAGAAATTGCACCAAATCCGGGTCTGCGTTCGTCATTCCGTTGGTACGTCAGCGTTACCAGGCGAAGAAAGCGACATATATATCTATATATCTATATCTATATCTATCTATCTATCTATCTATCTATCTATCTATCTATCTATCTATCTATCTATCTATCTATCTATCTATCTATCTATCTATCTATATATATTTATATATATATATATATATATGTATATATATAGATACTGGGGCATCACCTGATGTTTGGAGTTTCTCATTACTGAATGAGGCACCACGATGGACTACAGTAACCACCATGCAGTTCACCCAACTCTCACAAGCAGAAGCAACACACCTGCATCAAGGAGGAGGAGTCGAGAGACCACTAAATAGGAAGCGGTCTCCGAGTCACACCCAAGACATTCTTTTGTGATCGGCACTGATGACGGCCAATGAGGCCAGAAACGCGTCTGCCTGAATGCTCATGCCATGCAAGGACTGTGCTGTGATTTCTGTGAATGCGCTCAATTAAAGTCTTTGTTTGTGCCCGGAGCTGTGTCCCGCTTGCTTGAAATCCTAAAGGTGAGCATTGGAGTGGATTTATAGTCGAGTATGCTGAAACCGACGGGGACACGCCCTCTCGGTCTGGAGCTCCGCGTTTATCAGCAACTGTTTGGTGTGGTACGAGAAGTACAAACGCGGCGCCCCCCCGAGCGAAGTCATCACCATATGGTGTTCATTTGTAGCGAGGGGAGAGAGGAGGCAGCACAAGCTGCCTGACAAGGACACAAACAAAGCATTTAGTTTGGAGTTAGAACAACACACTTGGGAGTTTGGAGGTGGAACAGTCGTACGCCAGCATACTGGGGCATCACCTGATGTTTGGAGTTTCTCATTACTGAATGAGGCACCACGATGGACTACAGTAACCACCATGCAGTTCACCCAACTCTCACAAGCAGAAGCAACACACCTGCATCAAGGAGGAGGAGTCGAGAGACCACTAAATAGGAAGCGGTCTCCGAGTCACACCCAAGACATTCTTTTGTGATCGGCACTGATGACGGCCAATGAGGCCAGAAACGCGTCTGCCTGAATGCTCATGCCATGCAAGGACTGTGCTGTGATTTCTGTGAATGCGCTCAATTAAAGTCTTTGTTTGTGCCCGGAGCTGTGTCCCGCTTGCTTGAAATCCTAAAGGTGAGCATTGGAGTGGATATATATATATATATATATATATATATATATATATATATATATATATATATATATATATATACATATATATATATATATATATATATATATATATATATATATATATATATATATATATATATATATATATATATATATATATATATTACCTACTGCCAGTCGCCAATAGGTAGTTATAGTTAGGACCTATTTTCCATAGGAAATCCGCAACATTCTATTTGTAATAACGTTGGCGCCTATTGACGAATCTTCGCTGAATTTTCCAAACTTTTGGCCAGATCTGGTCCGCTCCTATCCTGAAAATCTCACAGTGATTCGTCAAGCGGGGGCTGACGAATTTTCCCATAGGACCTGTTGGCGCAGCTACAGCCCGAACTGCTGAACGGAATTACACCAAATTTTGCAAAGAGGTAGTACTCAGCTCAGACTCGTGCTTTTGCTTAAATGGTGTAAATATGTTCAGTAGTTCCTGAGAAAATTAGAGTTAAAAAGATAGATATCTCTGGGTGGAGCCTAACCACACATCTCATCGTGAGATCTGATTACCTGTCAGTACTTCATCCAAGTGTTGGCAGCCATCTTGGGACCAATATACATGATAGCACCTCATTAAAAAGCATTGCAGTTAATAGAAGGTTTTAAGACTTTAGTTACATTATAAATCATTTGTTGATGGTACCATACTCATTTTAGGAATTGTGGTGTGCTCTAAGGTGATTTTACCATGTGAAAAAGCCTTCTGCTGTGATATCATGAATCATGTTTGAGAGAAAACTATTTTCTCATGCTTTTCCCACAGAGGTTTGGAAGGTGATCTATAAGCTAAACTGGGAGCATATTTTCTGTAAATTCACATTATCTTTCTCAGTCATGTGAGAATAAAGTCTGAAATTCTCAGTAAAACATGTACATCCAACAAGGTCAGAGACTGTCAGTTGATTCCTTTGTGTTCTACTGCAGCTTCCCAGAGTATTCTAAAGAACAACTAGAGCGCTAACAGTCCTACTTATGACAAACGTATTGAACACCTCAAGCCATCTTGATTGGAATAAAGTGGTAACTCTTAAAACATTTAATTTACAAAGGAACAAAATGAGGGGGTTCATTTTGCCATAGAAATTATGATTAGTGCTGCAGAAAGAAAAATTAGGGCACATTTTGACTTCTCAAATCCTCTTCTATTTCATAAAAAAATTCTGACATGCAGACTGAAACATGCACTTTGAATACCAGCAGCAAACTTCCCTGGTGAGCAGTAGCTTTACCACAGTGATCTAATGAGCAACTAGAGTGCTAACATTCAGAATTTATGGCAAATGTGTGACACATCTGAATGTCTTCTTGATGGAGCCAAAGTAAAAAACTGAAAATATTTCCTCCTGAGGAGACTGAAGTAAATGAGGAAATTAGGAAACTTCATTACAAATAATTGTCCCAAGATGGTGGCCACCAGAGACAAAAGAGCCCAAATATAGCCCAAATATCACCCAGATGTAGCCCAAGTATAGCCCAATGACAGAATGTCCCAGAGTGTTCTAACAAACAACTAGAACGCTAACAGTCTTACTTATGACAAAAGTATGGCACACCTGAAGCCATCTTGATTGGAATAAAGTGGTAACACTTAAAACATGTAATTTACAAAGGAAAACATTGAGGGGGTTTATTTTGCCATAGAAATGATGATTAGTGCTGCAGAAAGAAAAATCAGGGCACATTTTGACTTCTCAAATCCTCTTCTGTTTCATAAAAAAATTCTGACATGCAGACTGAAACATGCACTTTGAATACCAGCAGCAGACTTCCCTGGTGAGCAGTAGCTTTACTACAGTGATCTAAAGAGCAAGTAGAGTGCTAACATTCAGAATTTATGGCAAATGTGTGACACATCTGAATGCCTTCTTGATGGAACCAAAGTAAAAAACTGAAAGTATTTCCTACTAAGGAGACTGCAGTAAATTAGGAAACTTCATAACAAATAAATCTCCCAAGATGGCCACCAGAGACAAAAGAGCCCAAATGTAGCCCAAATATCACCCAGATGTAGCCCAAGTATAGCCCAATGACAGAATGTCCCAGAGTGTTCTTAAGAACAACTAGAGCGCTTACTGTCTTACTTATGACAAAAGTATGGTACACCTGAAGTCATCTTGATTGGAATAAACTGGTAACACTTAAAACATTTAATTTAAAAAGGAACACGAGTGGGTTCATTTTGCCATAGAAATTATGATTAGTGCTGAAGAAAGAAAAATTAGGGCACATTTTGAGTGACTTCTCAAATCCTCTTCTATTTCATTAAAACATTCTGATATGCAGACTGAAACATGCACTTTTAATACCAGCAGCAGACTTCCGTGGTGAGCAGTAGCTTTACTACAGTGATCTAATGAGCAACTACAGTGCTAACATTCAGAATTTATGGCAAATGTGAGACATATCTGAATACCTTCTTGGTGGAATCAAAGTAAAAAACTGAAAGCATTTCCTACTGAGGAGACTGCAGTAAGTGAGGAAATTAGGAAACTTCATAACAAATAAATCTCCCAAGATGGCCACCAGAGACAAAAGAGCCCAAATGCAGCACAAATATCACCCAGATGTAGCCCACATGTAGCCCAATGACAGAAGTGTGCAAAACACTTATTTGTTGTGTATTTGCAGTTTTATATAGTGCAGACTTGTCAGGTATTGGAGTGCTTTACATGAGCATTGGTTACATCACACAAGATCAAATTCATTTTGGTTGTAGACATGGGGAGATTAAGTGATTTGACCAGAATCACAGAATGTTGAGCTAAAGCAGAAATTCCAACCTGGTTCCCCAGTTGCAAAGTCTGCAGCTCCGGAAGTAACACCACATCCTCTCCCCTAAGTGCAACATTGAATCAAGTGGTCAACTGGATAAAAAAACATAAAGATTACAAATAATTTAAAAGTTCTTTGTCGCTATTTGAAAACTCAGAAAATATGTCCTCAGTTTAGTTTTTTAGAGCACTAACCATAATTCTGATGCAAATAAGACCCTCTCATACATGTAATTTCTAAAGGAAATGCGCTAGGCATTACAGTTTTGATTACATCAAGATGACGTCAGGCGTTCCACACTTTTGTAATAAATATAGAATGTTAGCAATCTAGTTGTTCATTGGGATACTGTTGAGAGGCAGAGGCCAGGGGCACGGACTCTGAAAATTGAAGGCAGGTAGGAGAGTGCAGAGGCAACAATTTGACCACACTGGGCAGGCAGGAAGGGCAGTGGCAGCACAACAGACTATGGAGGGCAGTGGAAAGGGGGGTAGGGGCAACAAACCAACAATACAGGACTGGCAAGAGAGGCTGTGGCAATATAATAGACCATTGTGGGCAGAAGGAAGAGGCAGTGGTAGTACAACCATACATGCCAACAGACCCGTTTCAGCCAGGAAACGTCCAATGTTTTTAAGCTCAAATGGGCTTTATTTGATCTGTCTCCTGTCTACAATCTCCTCTTTTTCAATGTATCTCAAAAGGGAAAATCAATACCCCAGTTTGTTTTCAAAATCTCCCTCTTACCAAGTTCAAAATGTTCGCAAGTATGGTACATTGGATCATGGAAGGAAATGGGGTAGGGACATGGACTTGGATAACAGAGGACAGGAGGGGCATGGAGAGGTGCACCAAACTGACCCTACAGGGCAGGCATCAGGGTTTGCAGCAGCACAATACACCACACAGGGCATGCGGGACGGGAGAGCAGCACACCAATCCATAGAAAGCAATAGGGAGGGGACAGGACCATGCACATGGACAACAGAGAACCTTGGGGAAAGAGGCAATGGTAGCTAGCTGACCATAATGGACATACAGGAGAGAAAGCTGCAGCATAACAGACCATAAAGGGCAGGAGGGACGGATCAGGGGCATTACAATGGAACAGGCAAGCCGGGAGGGAATAGGGGTCTGCACATGGAAACAGAGGGCTGGGGGTAAGGGGGCAGGGCAGGATCAGCAAGATGACCATGGAGGCAGGATGGGCACTAGAAACAAGACACACCATGGAGAGCAACAGTGAGACTATGATGGCATACACACAGACCATGGAGGGAAGGTGGGAGGGGGTCAGGGGCAGCTAGCTGACCACACAGGTAAGGTGGGAGGGGCCATGGCAGCACAGAATGTAAATGTAAATGTGCTAGTACTTATATAGCGCACAGCTACCCCGGACCGGGGTCTCCCAGCGCTGTATTCATACTGCTAGGGAACCCTTCCTGGCTTTCCCTGTGAAATGTCCACTCCTGGGCATCCCCAGGGTGAAGCCAGGCATCCCCAGCGCTGTGGGGCCGTTGTGGAGATTAAGCAAGCTATTGCCCAGAGTTGCAGCGTGGGACCCATGATTAGAATAGGCACTGAGGCGAGAATATCCGGTCCGCGGAATTTATAGCCCAAGACCCTGCCGCGACGGGAATCGAACCCTGGTCCCGGACCAGTGCTCTGCATCGAGGTTTGCCGCTCTAACCATTGAGCCACACTTCTCCACAGAAGACCATGCATGGCAAGCGGGAGGGTTAGTGGCAGCACAATGGCTATAATGGGCAAGAAGGAGGGTGCAGGGGCATGCACAAAGGACCATGGAGGTTAGAAGGGAGGGTCAGGACCTGGGCACAGTCAAGAGAGTTCAGGGGAAGGGGCCTCACAACAGACCACACGGGGCAGGCAGATGGAGCTGTTGCAGCACAACAGACCAGGGAGGGCAGAAGGGTGTGGCAGTAAAATGGACCATGGAGGACAGGAGGAAGGGGATAGGGGCATGGCATGTGGACAGGCAGGGTGGAGGTGGCAGGGACAGGTTACAGTCATCTGACAATGCTAGGCAGGTGGGAGGGGAGTGGCAGCTCAATAGAACACTCAGAGTAGATAGGAGTGGCAGGTCCCTGGAACATGGTGGGCAAAAAGGATGGAGCAGGGGCATGCACAAAGACATCGGAGAGCAGGGGGAAGGAGAATAGGGGCAGCAAGCTAAGCACAGAGGCTAAGCAGGAGGTCAATGATGGGCCATAGAATTGGGCAATGGAGGGCAGGAGGAGTTGACTGGTACATCATGCTAAATGGAGGGCAGTGACAGCACATCAGACCATGCATGGCAGGAGGGAGGAGGCTAGTCCATGGATTCAGACAACAGAGGATAGGGAGGAGGTGGATGGGGCAGCAAGCTAACTGTTCAGAGAAGGTGGGTATTAGGAACTTTATTGTTTTTAAAATGTGTGTCTGTGCGAACTACTTAAAATATGAACAAGTATGCAGCATAATCTCACTTTTATTCAGGAAGAAGAGGACGTTTGTGACTGTGACTCCGGGCTCACTTGGCAGAAACACCCCCTGACCCTCCATCCCCCATCGCAAAATGTAATGCCCGTGAAAAGGGTAGGTGGACGCAGTGTTATATAGAACATAGTCCTGAGAGCATGATTGAAAATGAAAACTAGATATAGTATATGGTATAAACTATGCACCAAAAAGTGTGATATAAGATGAACCGGGGAGTGAAATATAATATGCAATACATTGTGCGCAATGACAGATTCATTGGAGAGCGCGAGATAGCACAGGCACTAGTGCTTGCTATGCGATATGCGCCTTGGAGTGTAATATGCACAGGGCAGTGTTGTGTAACCTAACTAGTCTCTAAAGTTGTAATATAAAATATGTGCTGGGGAGTGTAACGTTGCATATGCACTCTGACAAAGATATGGATCCTAGATTGTAATATGTATGGCATAGAGCTGTGCGTTATAACATTGGCATCGAGGAAGGCACGTTAGATGGGGCAATATAACCCGTGCGAAGGCAAGTGTGGCATTACATATTCACGGGGTGGTGTTACAGTGCACATGGGCTAGAGAGTGTCATAGCATACGCACTAGCTGGTGGAATACAACACAGAGGTGTGTGGCATTCGGAGGGCACTGGTGGGTGTAACACAGCATTGGGCTCAGCCAGGAGCACGCTGTGACTCTCAAGTGAGGTTTGTCACCTTTCCAGAGAGTAAAATAAAAAGTATTACACATCCGGCGGTGGATGTGTGTTTTATTAACCGTGAGGGGGGTTTCTTGCATAGTTTGGTCGAATTTTTGTCGAATCCCCTTTGAATGGCTTGGTGTGCGTGTGTATTAAATGTGCCCGTCAATAGCTGCCCATGTTTGAATAAATAAACGACAAGGGTGTCTACTTGGAGAGTAACCACCGGCGGGGGTGCCGGGATTAGGCACGGTAGGGCGTCAGACACGTCAGAGCTTCACTAGCGGTGTAAATACATTCCACGTGGATTCATTGTATGCATAGTCGCCTTTTAATGAATATCACGCAAATCGTCATGGTGATAGGTACATACGGTTTGTCCAGCATGTCCTAGGTGTTTCTATAAATATATATTTTTTTTAAATAATAAAAAACAAAGGCCGGCCCCGGGGGAAGGGGTCCCTGGGGCCATAAGTGGCCTGAGGAGGGGAGCAACGCAGCCCCCCTCCTAAAGAATTAAAAAGAAAAAAGGCCATGACCCAGGGGGTTGGGGTCCCCGGGGCCGATTAAGGCCTTGGGAGGGGGGCCACGCGGCCCCCTTCCAAATTAATTTTTTTCAACAAAAAAAATTAGGGTGCAGGCCCTGGGGGATGGGGTCCCCAGGGCCAATAAATTAGAAAAAGAAGGTAAGTGTTTATTGATCCTTCACCACTGCAAGCTCAGTGCTTTTCGGATACCTTGGTAGTCTTGGTCACCACAGCCAGACTGGGAATGCACACCAGCCCCGGCAATCAACTCAGACCAGCACCCAGGGGGGGAGGGGGAAGAGGTGCTGGTAGAATCACTGCTACTGCTTTGGCCACAGGAGGATGATATTGCACCGCTGCTGCAAAACTTGCCCCTGTAACAAAAACGACCCCCACTGGTCCAAAACCGACCCCCACCCTTCTGGCCCACCGGAAAAATGCCCGGTGTCCGCTTCGGCCAGTCCGACCCTGTTGGTCATGGAACCTAGCTCCATTTTGAAAGTGCTTTTAAACCCATATGTGAAATAAAGAGAGAAAAATTACTTTCAATTTCAAACGTTTGCAATCGTTTCAGTCTCTAATAATAAAAGTCAAAGTCAATTAACGACATCCATGTTACATGTTATTTACATCTTCACCAGTATTCAGTATGTACAATGAATTGAATTATTAATTTCAAATGACCGTTAGTAATAAAAATACACCATTACACTCCTATTGACTGCAATATATGTTTTTCACAACATGCAAGTGAGGCCTACTGCCTCTAAGATAACTGTTCAAAATTAAAAGCAGGGGTGGCTCCTCCATTTGAGCGGAGGAGTGTTGCCCCACAAGCCCCAGACCTGAAATATAAAATGGTGATAAAGTTTATTTATTAACATTTTATTCTTCAGCAACCCGTCCCGAACTAAGTGTCAGTACGGGGTGGGGCCAGCACTGCTGAGTGGCAGCAGCAGGGAGCTGGGCGCTTTAAAATGCGCATGTCTCTTTGGCCGGCTGTCTTGGGCCGACCAGCCGGCCAGAGATACACATTTTAAAGTTCTCTAACTTAGCTGTCTTAGACAGGTGGGTTAGAGAAAGCGCAGACCTCCAGTGCTCTTAAGAGCACTGGGAGAGCCTGCTCTATCCAATCCTGGTGCTGCTTTCATGCTGAGAGAGCAGCGCCAGGATTGGGTAGTGTAGTTTCATGCAACGGGAGCTTCCTGGAAGACACCCGACGGAGGACGTCGTGCTGAGAAGGTAAGGGAATTTTTTTTTGTGCCTTACCACCTTTGGTACAAGCCAGCCGCCACTGATTAATAGATCACACATATGGCTGCATCAGGCATAATTTATTCCCCATACCAGTCACATCTGTAGCTTTCATCTTGCCTGTTCAGGCCAGTACTGTATTAAGTATAAGCAGTTGCATGACGAAACTTGGTTGCGCCCCCCTGCAAAGTACATGGAGCCCCCCCACGCTCCGGACCCAGTCAGTAGGTCTGAGGCCAGAGGCCTGCTGCCTGTGCACAGTGCTGGAGGGGGCCCCCTGGAGTTCAGGGGCCGCCCCTCACCAAGGGGGCTGCTGGGGCTATTGTTACGCCACTGAGCATAAGCTTTCCCAGGAGGCAACAACCATGTGTACAGTCTTAAAATGGCAAATATATACTAAATTACAGTTGACAAAACAACATATAACTCCTCCATAGATGGCTTCAAAAGGATTCTCACAGTGCAAATCTTCTACCCCAAAATTTGACGGAGGGCTAAGAAACACAAAACCCCTAGCCTACAATGGTAATCTATGAGAATTCATGTAATAAATTATCCGTCTTCTGATAAAGTGTAATAATAATACACCCTTTAGCCTATATGCTTCCTTATATACTTTTCATTCAAATAAGTCAGGGCTACTGGCCTTATTTACGTTTTCAAAGTTAACAGAACAGACCTACGGCTTTTCACGTAACCTTTATCAATGACCCAGTTGGGCCTTTAGCCCTTACAACAGGCTTTTCATCATAGCCATTTCAGGCCTACTATATTGAGTGTACATTTTTCAACAAGGAACCCATCAGACATATGGTCATAAAATTATAAATATATTCAAGATCACAGTTGTCAAAACAATATACAACTCCTTGTAAGAGAGGGATTGCCACAGTCAAAATATTCCACGCCCGCGGTTTGACAGAGCAAGTGATCAACATCCATATCCTGGCCTACAGTGGAAATAATTAAGATTCCATGTAACAAAACACCTGTCTACAGCCTGTAACACAGTGTAATAACAATTCACCCTTAAGGGCCTACTGGCTTTAACAAATGTTTTTTATAATAAATAAGGCAAAACTATTGGCTTTGTCCTACCTTTTGCTAATAAATAGCTCACACTTATGACATTAGATATAACGGGGCATATCAGCAACGAGGCGATATAAAATTATCGCCGCTTTTGCGTCCGTTTTCGGGCGACAGATAATTTTATCGCCTAATTAGCAAGGTCACGCTATCGCGTGAAACCTTGCATTAGCGCCCGGATTCTTAACGCCCAGCTTTGCATCTCTAAGGAGATGCAAAGTGGGCATTCCTGACCTGACATGACTGGAGAAATGACGCTAAGCGACATTTCTCCTATCATCAAGCCCCACGCTATGAAGCATAGCGGCAAGAAAAGTAGCGATAACCCCTGTTATCGCTACTTTCCTTACGCCTGCTTCAGGACTGACTTAGCCATGATATCCTATGGAAGGTGGATATCATGGCTAAGTATGTGAGGCCCTATCATCAAGCTGACGCCAAACTTCGTGAGATTATCGCTGGGTTTCCAGCGATAATCTCACGTTTGGCAGTTAGCGCTAGGATTTTTATCGCTTTTGAGATAAGCGTTGCTAATAGCATGCTATCTCAGCGATAAAAATCCACGTTAGCCAGCGATAATTATCCTAGCGCTAAGTGCGCTTAGCGATAATTATCGCCGGTTGTTGCTGATATGCCCCAACGTTTCCCAGAGAACACATGAGACTGGTAGTCTTTATCATTGGCTTATCACCATAAACAACTCAGGACTACTGTTTTGACCATACGCTTTCCCACAAGGTAACCATCAGGGATATAGTCATAAAAGCACAAATCTATACAAAAAACAGTTGTCAAAACAAAATACAGTCCCTCCTAGAGGTGCTTAATCAGGATTATCACAATGCAACTCTTTTACCACCAAGGTGAGCCCGGGGAGAGGGGCAGGCGTACCCAGCACCAAAACCCGTGTCTACTACAGTAATCCCTGAGGTTCCACATAACAAAATACTTATCTGCGGGGGGCGTGGCCAAGCCACAAAGCGTATTGGCCGCAAGTCTGTAGAGCTCCGGCGCCCGTGAACCCTACCCGGCAATTCGCCAAACAAATCTGGCTCTAATCGCGTTTGGAACGCGCCAACAACCTTGCTGCCACAGCCCCGGTCCGCGACGAAGGCTCGGGCCGAGCGAAGGCTGAGATACACCCGGCAGAATACTGAGGCCTGGCCGGCTTCCCCCCCACCCGTCCATAGACAGAGGCGCAGAGCGCTGGGCGTGGTGACGTGCACCGATGGGTTGCCATCAACGCAAGCCCGTGGTTGCAGCCTGCGGCCTGGTGTCTGGTGAGGCCCACAACCGGCGGAGGGCACAACGGACTGCCTGGTGGCGAACCTGGGGGGGCAGAGGGTCCCGTGGCCATCCGATTGATATAAGAGAGCCAGGTGAGCGCTCCCGGTTGCATTGTGGCTGTGATTCTGGGACCTCAGGCCCGGTGAGGCTGGAGTCGACAGACTGCTGGGCGGGCCTGCCCGAGTGGTGCCCCAATCCTTTCCTCCCACCCTTGCCCTCAGTGGATGCGGCCCAGGTGCCTCCTCCCTTGGTGTGTGCCTTGCCCCATCGTATCGGCCTTGAGGAGCTCCGGGGGTGTCTGAGGCCAAGAGTTGCTCCTCATGGTTGTCTGTGGTGGCTGCTTGGTAGCTGGAACACATGATTGACAGTGCCTGCCTCCTTGGAACTCTGCACCGGCGGGAGCTTGGACTAGACCTCTACCAACTATATTGGTGAATGCGCTGGGGGTGCTGCCAAGATAGCGGATATTGCTTCTGGGCGCCCAACACTTGCTCCTAGAGGTGTTCACTTTATCAGTGCCCCGGAGCTGCCTGCAATCTACCTGGATTACCTCCGGTGCCTTACGTTCGGCCCCATCTGGGGTAGGGCCCCCGTGGCCTGAACTGCTGCTGTATGGCTCCTTCCTCAGTCACCACAGCTGTTCGCAGCCCCTTGTGGTCGTGTGATACCTGCGCCAGGGGCACATCGCGACCATAGTGGTTTTGGAGTTGTGGGGGACTAATGTGTCGCAGCGACGATGTCGGACACCAGAGGCCAGAAAGTAGTGCAAGCCAACAAACTCGATAAATACACTTTCTCGAAGGCGACACTTACAGATCCGCAGCACGTGGTCACCACATCAAAGAGCCCGGAAGGGACTGCCGCAGATCCGACGCTCCAAGATGTCTTGGATGCCATCTCTTGAGTACACTATTTCAACGGAGGTAACACTTCTCAGCGCAGACCTCATGAAAATCGGGGAAAGGGTAAAACAACTGGAACTTACTGTGAGAAGTTGGCCTGGTATATGCTGTCCACTAGCTATAGTGGCCACCTTGCACCAGTCCAAATGACCCTTATTGATGATTAGGTTAAAGACAACCTTTATTGAAAGCTATCCTAGTGGTAGTCATGGAGAGCAGCTTTCAGGCTAAGTCTCGAAGGAGTGTAAAGCAGCTTGGTTTACTAGATTATAACCTCCTGAAAGACCAAATGAAAGGAGAAGCACACAAGGTAGATATAAAATATATGTATTTATTTCTAAACACTCTCTACTAACTCTTTATGAGATTAGAGAACAAGGTACACAATATTACAGTACTAGAACAACAGTAAATAGCACAACACACAGTGGGCCCCAGGGGGAGACCAAATCATATATTAAGAAAGTGGTATAACAACTACGACTTGACTAGACACAGTGCATAGAGCATGTACAATCGCTGGGACCCCAAGGAACCACCCAAGGTATTGACACAGGGGACCCACGGGGGACGCGTGCAGTGTGAGAACACAGCCGCGAGCTCCGTAGAACTCTATGGGAAAGTTGCGGTTGGAATTTTAAAGATTAAGGACACTTAGGAGAGGACTTTGAGCAAACACTTTCAGACTTAGAAGGTTCTAAGGCCAGTACCCATGTGAGCACCAGAGTACTCGTGCTACCGCACCCAGGGAAGCCGGGTGCATAGGGGTCAAATGGTGTCGGAAATCGTCGCTGTTTTCAATGGCGAGATGCTGTAAAGTGCTGCTTGCTGCCGTGAAGATGAAAAGTGTCCAGTGTGATCCAAGCCTGGATTGGAGCTGAGAAGAACCTGAAAGCAGAGGGGACAGAGTCTGGGTCACTTACCAGTGACCAGGGGCACGATAGACGAATGCTCACCGATGTCGGGTGTTTCAGGTGCGAAGAGGTGAAGATTGACTCTGCAGCCACGGGGACAAGAGGACGTCGAGGATGACCAAAGTCCGGAGGTGAGCTGTCCCACAAAGGATGTCGAGTGCTAGGGGGTCAGTGTCCGGATCGAACACTAACAAGCCTTGGCAACTGCAACCCATGTGGTCAGAGAAAATATGCTTTGGTGAGGACCAGCAAGTTCCTGGGGACTCCCCAAGTGATGGAGAGTCAGGGCACATCTGGAGCAACCAGGTAAGCCCATTGAAAGTTAAAGTTGCCTTCTCAGGGACCCACAGGTTGACAGACCAGGGATCGCGAAGGGACCTCGAGAGGAATCGCACAATACCAGCCCACGGAACACTCGTGGAGTGTAGGCCAGTAATCTTTGGTGGAAACACTGCTCGGAGCTTGGACTACAAGTAGCCCAAAGCGCAGCCTCAGGGATTGCCAAAAAGCATATGCTGCTGCAAATGTGCATGGTGTCCAGGGGTTCTGGTTCCATGGTCCCCACGAAGGCTACGGGTCTCAGGTTTGCTGAGAGTACAGGTCGACCTTGGGGAAGCTTGGGAACCCACCTCCTGTGTTGCAAAATCTTCGGAGTCCTTCAGGAGCTGCATAGATGCAAACCGGTCAGATGCATTTCAGGTGCCTGCCTTGAAGGGGAGTAACTCCTTTACTCCAAGGGAGATTCTTCAGTCATCCAGCGTCGAAGTACTTGGTTTCTGTAGCAGAGTTTCATCCAGGTGTAATCTAACGTCCTGTAGTCAGGGGTTCCTAGTTTAAACCCAAGGAAGGGGTGGGACAAACTCTGGGGACCCACCTATGGGAGGGTCAGGACAGAGGGGTGGCTACACCTATGTCCTTTGTCCAGTTTTGCGCCAGAGCAGGAGCAAATGGCTCCTGCAACCGGTGTGAGCTGGACTATGCACAGGGACACCAAATGTGCCCCCAGTGCAGACATCAAAGCACTCTCAGAGTGCACCCACCCAGCCCCAATACACTAAAGCCTGTCTAGGAGGTGGTCACACCTCCCTGTGACAGGAAACCTATTGTCAAGCTTTCCCCTGCTCAAGCTTGGCTCAGCTGCAGGAGGGCAGACCCGTGTCTGTGGCTGGCAGTATCCATTTTGTGATGCCCAGGTCGAGAAAGCTGGAACCGGGTAGCCCGGTAGGTCGCATTTGTCCCTCTAGGAGGGTGGAATCATACCTCCCCGCCAGTTACTGGTGGGGAGGTATGATTCCAAAGTGTTTGACACCAAATACGATATGTTTCCATGTAGTCATTTTAAAGTTAGCATTTACTGCGAGGTTATAATGCACTTCAGTATATATGGTTGGCTGCATCACAAACAACCCCGGAAACTAGGTTCCGAAGGCTGCAGAGGGGTTCTGCTCATGCAGGTGCACCCTCTCACATAAAACCCAGCACTCCTCCTTCAGGGTTGATAAGGCCTGCCATAGGGGTGACTGATAGGTTTATATGTGCAGTGATATAGGATAGATATAGTGAACCTATATATAAGTAAGGGGTGCATGCACCACCTTACACAGGCTGCTGTAGCAGACCTGTGGTGTCATTTTGAATGGTCTCTCAGGGGTGGCACAATACATGCTGCAGCCCCTGCGAGGCCTCCGGGGTACCTATGCCCTGGGTACATAGTATACCATATACTAGGGACTGATAAGGGTACCCCAGAATCCAATCTGGAGTGTACTTAAAGTACATGCAATACCAATTTAGGGAGAAAGCAGATAGACTGGGGTCCTGATTAGCAGGATCCCAGTCAGACTAAGTCGTAAACCAGCAAAACACCAAGAAAAAAGAGGGGGGGGTAACCATGCAGTCAGATTACACCTTCCTACACTTACCACCTCTAGTCTAGTCGATGACACGTCCCAGCTGCTGCGCGAGGTTGAGGACATCCAGACCTTTCGGAAACATGCGGAGGAGAAGCTGGACGATTATGAAGGGCACACCCGCGGCAACAACATGCACATTATTGGGGTCCCTGAAAAAGCGGAAGGACAGGCGACGGACCTTTTTGTGGAAGACGTTATCCTTGCTCACCTCCAGCCTAAGGTACTATCCAAATTCCTTGTGGTCGAAAGGGCACATAGGGTCCCCGGTGGGAGACCGAAACCTAGATGCGCCACCCAGGCGGATCCTGGCCAGACTACTAAACTACAGAGATCGGGATGTCATCCTCCAGTCCACCAGGAATGCCCTGTCACTTTGCTACCTTAAGCGCCAAGATCTCCTTCTTCCCGGATTCTACCCTTGCTGTGCAGAAACAGAGACGATCATTTTTGCCAGTTAAAAAGAAGCTCTGGGAGAGGGGGGTGAAATTTGCAATGCTGTTCCCAGCCCGCCTGCCCGGGTGGAGGCGGATGGTAGAGCCTGCTTTTGTTGTTGTTCAGTGTAATTTGTATGCTTGTACCCATGTATGCTCCAGACTCGAAGCATGTACGCATTTCCAGTGCCCAGTAATGTCGACGTTTTGATGGTTAATAAAAAGAGAAAAAAATAAACACTTATCTGCAGTCTTAAGACAGTGAAAAAATCCATTAAAAACCCATTGAGTTAAACATTCTTTTCACAATATGTCTGGCCTACTGCCTTTGTAGTAACTTTAAATAACGAGCTGTTCAGGCCTTTAGTCTTGGTCATTGGTTTGTCTCCATAACCAGCTCAGTCCTGCTGTAATAAGCATAAGCTTCCTCACAAGGTGGAAGGTGCAATACAAGCACTCTTTCTCAGAGGAAGGTCACATCTTCTGTCCAATCAAATCCCGTAGTCAAGGTTATCAACATTTGGGAGGAGCCACAGCCCTTCTGTATATAGGGCTATGACAGTTCTTTTTTTGTTGATCACATAAGGTCTTGATACAGTTGCGGTTGGAGGTTTCCAAAATGTGGTTGGTGGTTTTGAATCCAAACACAAAGGTCGGGGAGGTGTTTCAAGATAGAAAGAAATGTGAACGACTTGAAAGCTCATCCTTAAAGGAAGACTGTTGTGAGAACGGTAGCTATGACATGGCAGTCAGAGGCGTGTCTGCTTTTGGGGATCCTGGTGGTCCTGCTAAGGACTTCAACGCCTTTGGGCATTTGTTTGCACTTTATAAGTTGGTCATTCATTCATCAAGGACTGCAGCTAAGGATCTCATATCAAAGGTAGGAGGGAAAGGGATGCATGTTGGACAGTGCTTAATTTGAGCCGGTCAGCAAACTGACTGGAGTCAGCTAGATCCATCAGTTCTAAGAAAAGACTATGCAACTCCCTTGAATGTCTGTGTGTAGATAAGATCAAGAACATGTGAACCAAAGGAGTGTTGTTGCTGATGCGGATTGATTGCATTCTTCTTTCAAGGTGTGTTTCTCAGTGTTCCTGTTTCTCTCTGTTATTACCCATTGGTTTAGCATCTAGCACAAGTTCCAGAAGAGCATCTCCAAGGCCCAGCAAGCCAGATCACAGAAACGTCATGAATTGTTCAAAGTGCAGCTTTATAAACTTTGCAAAGCATGCATACTCTGAGCTTTATGGAAAAGAGCCCAATACGGTATCTGGATTGCCATGGAATTTGGAAATGTGTCAATTCAGCATTTTGAAAATTGCGAAGGTGTGTGTGTGTTGACCTGAGAATTAGGGAAAATTTCAAATTGCTAGACGAGCATTATAGAAAGCTACAAAGTGTCAAAACTGGAAAATTATGGAAACCTACAGTGTATGCTAGCAAAGTGAATTATGGAAAATTGTAAAGAACTATACGGGGCACTAGGTTATTTAAATGTGCCCGTCCTGGGAGCATTATGAAAACATTAGCAGGTATCATTACGGCTAACTGCTGCTTTGTGAAAAAGTGAACCAGGCCCTCAGACTTGAATACTCTGGTTGGGACGGTCCAGACGCATGCTCAGGGTCTCAGAGGGTTTATATCTACATCCTTGGCTGAATTAGGGCTGCGCTCTGTCAAGAAAATTGTGTTTAGTGCCAAGTTAGTATGAATTTACCAGCTATGAAGGCCCTCTATTGGCCCCAATCTTTTTGAATCTGTGTTGGGTTTAGTACCACCAGGCAAGGAAGCCTATAGCATTATATGTTGAGATGTTCTAACTAAGGTTAAAAGGCTGGCCTTCTCTAAAAATTGTGAACATATTAGAAACTACACTCCATGTGTAGCTCATACAAAAATATTAAATAGCTCAAAACTAGATTTTTGGGGGGATGGGGCTTGCTGGGTTCTGAGATCGCTGCTTCATCTAGAGCTCCATCCTAGAGGCTGTGCCAGTCTCGCAAGCGGTTGTGACAATGCGGCAATCTGGCCCTGAGCAGTACTTCTTTCTTATTGGCCGGTTGCACCCAGAATCCAGACAGAGCACTGATTTCTACAGCAAGAAAGACAAGATGAGTCCAGGACGAGTACCATGGTTGGTTAGGTGCTGGTGATCCAGAAAGCAACGCAGTGCCTTGGGAGGACAAACGAGCTCCACCTGGTGGAACCGCATCCTTGAGGTACTCTTGGAGGTGGCAGTGGAGTGGCACCTGCAGGGTATGGAGAAGGGGTGAGCCAGGCTCCGGCTGGCAGAGTACACCCCTGCCGCATGAAGGACGGGCCCATGATTCATCTGGGGGCTGGCTGTGGGCATCTAAGCGCTCAAAGATAACAAGCATTGGCATAGCCAATAGGTCTTGCTTTTGGGACCTTATAAGTATTTAGTTATGCAGCACAATATCCTTGGTGCAACAACATCAACTGTTGCATGGCTAAACACTTATAAGGTTCCAAAGGCGAGACCTATTGGCTATGCCAATGCTTGTTTTTGCTTTTGATAAGAATACGGTTTGCTTCGGTGAAGTGTCGGCGAAGGGCGCCCCCACCCCACAGATCTGAATTTTGTGCCTCTGTGGGGCCGCCCCTTCGCACACACTAAAAGCCCAGCTCAGTAACTCTTTCAAAAAATAACACGCATGATATTAAACATTATCATGGCACGATGTCTCTGAGGCGGAGGGGACAAGGTGACATTATGCCTGTGTTTTCCTGACCTCCTTACGTGTCTTCGAAGAAACACAACAGCTCAGCTACAAGTTACTGGATAAAAACACATGCAGACACACAGCTCTGGGGTTCAAAGACAGGTAGGTAAAAATCGGATCAGTCTCCTGACAGGTGACACGATACAACAACATCCGACAAATGAATCCAGAAACCCAAATTATCCCTGTGTGCACATGTAATCAGAACACAGAAAACATCTAAGCCGGACATTTTTACCCAAAAATATGTACAATCGCACTGTAAAGCTGCAAAAACGATGGCTGGCTCACACAACCACGCAAACGTACGTACACATGCTCCTGCACACTTACATACAATTACAAACGCGAACATATATACATAGGTACATACACGCATACATATAAATGTGCGTGTGTATGCTCACTAACCTCCTTAGGGACTTCATTTGGGGTAACGCGCGCCATAGTGTAGCGTTAGCGGACCTGTACCTGCCCGCCGATCAGGGGGGCCATGCTGCACCATTTTTTTAGCACTACTATTTGGCTGTCCAATTGCAGTGGATAGCCCACAGGCTCACAAACAAAGGCCGAGAAGACACGGCGACCACTCTTCCTCCCCTTTCTCTGGACTATATCACCAAACTTTTCCACCCAGCCACAAGGGCGTCAGGGCCTCCGCGCCGACGCCCCTTCTCATGACAGTGGCGTATAAGTGCTACCGTCGCAGTCTGTACCTCACTAGAATGCTAGTCCCCTACGCACCGGCCATTCCACTGGAGGGTTCCCCTAGCGGGTCTGGGGTGCTTACACCTCTTGAACTTACGGAATGGCACGAAGCGGACATACGGACCCTGGGAGATTTGTACAGGGATGGCATGCTTATACCCTTTGAGTCCCTGGTCGAGGAGGTGGGACTGCCACCGGGGCAATTCCTACGACACCGCTCACTGATCGCGACGCTAGCCTCTAGATGGGGGGACATGAATGTGGAGGTCGAGTCAGCACCTCACCATACAGTACCTTTGCGTTATGGAGAGAGGCAGGCACCTGATTTGATGGTTCGCGGCATCCCTCCGCACACACGCAGTGATACGTCTAGACCCACTCTGCCGCAAGTGGGAAAGAGATTTGGAGCACCCACTAGAAGACCGGGAATGGGAAAGGATAATCAAGAGCCCAATATACATACCCAGAAACATGAGATTCAGACAAATACAGCTATTTATAGTTCACAGATCAGACCTTATGCCTGAGAAAATTAATAGATACTTCCACCGCTCAGACATGGGGTGTCCTCGCTGTACCGAGTCAGGGGCTGGGCTGATACACATGCTGTGGAGCTGTCCCAAACTACACACTCACTGGCGGGCAATTGGGGAGATACTACACACATGCACAGGCCGCGACATACTCTTTGAATGGCCCGTTTACCTGCTACACCACTTCCGTAGAACCCCGGTCACAAAAGTTTCATCTTGTTTCCTCGACTTGGGATTAATAGTAGCGAAGCGGCTTCTAACTAAGAAATGGAAGGCGCAAGACCCGCGCACATACAGGCTTGGAGGTGGTCGCTCCTGGTCTGGGCCAAAGCAGAGGGAATCGCCATCCGGCGGAAGGAAACGCTGGGGCTAAGGAAGGTACCTATAGAGACGCAATGGGAGGGGCTGCTCCAGGCCTTACTGCAGACAGAGAGTGACAGTCCCGCGGGGCAAACTGAGAATGAGGGAGGCGTGCCTGCAGTGAACGACGGATAGCCCACCAGTCAACCTCTGTAATACCATGTACGCGTACATACATCATCTGACACCTTAGATGAACATCACTGCGGTCAGTGAGTGGAGTTGGCGGTCCCGGTCGTGCCGCGGGACGGTACGGTGGGGATGGAGGAGGGTACGGGGGAGGGACAAGGTGAGGGACGATTGCGCAGAAGTCGGTCTATGCTGCTGTTACTGGTTTTGAGTTTTGTTTGTTCTTACCTATGACATCTGTTCAATTACCCATACTGAATAATCCGAATAGGCTCTGTACAATACAATACTGGAACCACATCGCTGATGCACGGTGTCTTTTACCCGTGTTGGAACGGACTAACTGTTGAAGTTCAACTTGTAACTGAGTCAATGATGTCATTGATATGCATATTAGTTTTAACACCCGCCCAACTGTAATGCCTACTTGTGATCAATCGATGGTTCAATATATGGTCGGCTTTATATACTGTTATTTGTCTGGCATGAAGCTGTAAACCATTAGATTTAAACAAAAAACAAAATGTGCATGTGTATGTGTTTATGAGTGTGTAGTGATTTACGTGTATATGGCCAAATATATATGAAGTTATTTATATACGCGTGTATATGTGCGATGGTATATATATATATATATATTCCCCCGTTATAGTTAGTTGAGATAACTATAACTCGCGCGCCCGCAATCCTCTGCTCATGACGTCACATATTACATCACTCATGACATGGTCAGTGGCATCACTCATGACATCACTGATGACATCATCCTTGTGATAGAGTGGCGGTCGCGCGAGTTATAGTTATCTCAACTAACTATAACGGGGGAATTTCATTGGTTTTTTACGAGTGAAATATCCACCTAACTATAACATGTGTGAAACCTATGGTTTTTTCAGTGAATTTGTATGGTTTTTTAAATGCTAAGTTATGTATGTCTTATTATTTTTTTTATATATTTATTTTTCAATAAACTACGTATTAAAATGTTTTTTTTTTTTTTAATGGTTTTTCACCGTGCGCGCACGGTGCACGCATCCCCGCGATTTAAAAAAAAAAAAATTAAATGTTTTTTTCTGCCTTCGGGGTCCTTCAGGGACCCCCTGACCAAGGCTAGGGGGTCAGGAACTCTCTACCCTGCCCCCTTTTCACGTTCACCACCTTCCTTTTCCACTCTCGCACTGAAAACAAACAAAATGGCGGCTGACACTTCCTGATTTCGACCGATTCGAACGTTGACTGACATGTAACAACCAATCAGAATTACGCTCGCGCACGTTAGGGTGCGCGCACGGTGCGCGCACGGTGCGCGGCTATAGATATGTATGTGCTTTTAAATGCTATTTTCTCAGGAACTACTGAACAGATTGACTCCATATATGCAAAAGGCACTTCCATGACCTGAGGACTACCTCTGTGCCAAATTTCAAGTAATTCTGTTCAGCCGTTCGGGCTGTACCTTCGACTAAAGCTCCTATGGAAAAATGCATGGGGAAAACGCATTTTGGGACTCCCCTTTTTTCTCGGCCCCCGCTTGACGAATCACCCCGAGACTTTCAGGGTAGGAGCTGAGCGGAGCGCCCCATTAGTTTTGAAAATTTCGCGAAGATTCGTCAACCGGCGCCAAAGTTATTCAAAATAGAATTTTGAGATTTCCTATGGAAACACGGTCCTAACTATAACTATCTACTGGCGACCGCCAGTAGATAATATATATATATATATATATATATATATATATATATATTCACTGAAAAAACCATAGGTTTCAGGGGTGTTATAGTTAGCTGGACTTTTCACTTGTACAAAACGATTGAAATTCCCCCGTTATAGTTAGTTCAGCTAACTATAACTCGCGCGCCCGCAATGCACTGCTGATGACGTCACATATTACATCACTCATGACATGGTCAGTGACATCACTCATGACATCACTGATGACATCTCAAATGACATCACTGATGACATCACTGATGACATCATCCAGTGAATGTCTGTTTTTCTGAAAATTAAATATGTTTTATATATGTATATCTCAAGGTCGATGGAAGAATAAATGGGTATATAAGTGTCTAAATGGATGATTTGTTTTTGAAAAATTGATTGTGTAACTGACTGATTAAGTGTATCATAGTGAATACATGGCTTAGTGAGTAATGTTTAAATATGTAAATATCTGTATCAGTCTCTCACTTTGTGTATAAGTGGCTGCATGGGTTGGTGAGTAGCTACATGGGTGTCTATATAGGTTATTAGTTGGTTTTTTGAGTATCAGTCTGAGTGTCTGCATGGTTCGGTGGGGGGTATTAGGTAGTGCATAGGTGCATGAATGAGTGACTCACTGTTTGCATGTGTTGAAGACAGCATGTGTGCAGGACTGTATGGGTGGATGAGTGTGTGTATGGGTGTGTTAGTGAGTGAATGACTGTCTCAATAGTGTCTTTATGAGTAACTACATATGTTTTAAACTAGTATATGTGACTATTGGTGTATATAAGTGAGTATATGTGAGAGTGAGAGATTGGAAGAGTTCCTGTATGAATAAGTATGTGTTTCTATAAGTGATTGTTTAAAAGACTAAGTATGTGTAAGTTTCTGTAGAAGTAAGTGTGGTGGTGGTTTGTGTATAACTATATATGCAAGTAAATGTATGTTTGATTCTTTATTAGCATGAGTGACTATGTGTGTGAGTAACTCTATGGATGAGTGGCATTGTGTAACAGGATGATGTATAGGTGTATGAGTACATATGATGAGTGAGTACATGTATGAGTGACTGTATAGGACTGTTGGTGAATGAGTGGATGTGTATGTGGATCTTAGAATTACTTAAGAGGTTGTTGTTACTGGTATTGGTATGTCCATTGTTTTGAAAATGTTAGTCTCTATTTTTGAATGTGTGTATCAAAGTTTATATTAGGGTGAGAGGAGGTCTGCCACTCTATCACAAGGATGATGTCATCAGTGACGTCATTTGAGATATCATCAGTGATGTCATGAGTGATGTCACTGACCTTGTCATGAGTGATGTAATATGTGACGTCATCAGCAGTGCATTGCGGGCGCGCGAGTTATAGTTAGCTGAACTAACTATAACGGGGGAATTTCAATGGTTTTGTACAAGTGAAAAGTCCAGCTAACTATAACACCCCTGAAACCTATGGTTTTTTCAGTGAATTTCTGAGGTTTTTTAAATGCTAATTCCTAACTATAACGTGCCTGAAACCTATGATTTTTTCTGTGAATTTCAAAGGTTTTTTAAATGCTAATTTCTAACTATGCCTACAGAGATAGGACATGTGAAGAAAGAAGAAAAAATGCACAGAAAGAAAAAGAAGAAGTGCAGAAAGAAGCAACAGAAGTCCTCAAAGACGAAGAAAAGTGCAGGAAGAAGGATAACGTGCAGAAAGAACAAAAAGAAGAGCAGAAAGAATCCTTGTTGCAAAATCATCCTGTACCCTCAACTTTTTCAGACGGATACTGGTGGTAACTGAGTCTGACTAACCAGTCCTAGAGCCAGTGCTATGTTAAAAGACACTTAGAATACAGTGAAAACACCTACATACACTAGGGAACATTATGCGTTGGGGTCCCCCTGTGATTAGCATGACCTCCTCTGTAAGCCCCTAGTATATAATAGGGCAGGGAGATTAAAACTACCTCTTAAAACAGGCCACAGGGCGTTTTTGCACACGTTAACTCAGGCCCCGTCCCCTCCCTTCACCACTGTGTAAACACGCCCTGTGTCCGTTTTTAGTTGAGAGATTAAGTTCATTTGAATCCTGAGGGTCCAACTAGCCCACTAGGTACCTCCAGTAAGTGCCACAGAGCTGCGTTGCAGAGAGGTGTAAAAAGGGGTTTGGCCTCAGAACATCTGTCTGCAGCGCAGCTCCCTGGCGCATACTGGAGATGCCTGTTGGGCTAGTTGGCCCTCAGGGACCCTCAGTATTGAAGAGGAATTAATTCCCAAACTTACAACTCGCCAGGGGGCGCGTTTGCAGAGTGCTGCAAGGAGGGGGCGTGGCCTCCGGCACAATGCCAGTCTTTAATTTATTTTAATTTTTTAAGAAGGGGGGCTGTGTGGTTCCCCTTCTTATTCTAATTTATTGGCCCTGATGACCCCATCCCCCAGGGCCTGTCTCCTAATTATATTTTTTTGACCCCAATCCCCAGGGCCGGCCACTGTTTTTTATTATTTAAAAAAAAAATATATTTATAGACACACATGCTGGTCAAACCGTACGTACCTATCACCATTTGAGCGACTATGCATACAATGAATCCACGTGGAATGTATTTACACCACTAGTAAAGCTCTGACATGTCTGATGCCCTACCGTGCCTAATCCCGGTAGACACCCTTGTCGTTTATTTATACAAACATGGGTAGCTATTGACGGGCACATTTAATACACATGCACACCAAGCCATTCAAAGGGGATTCGACAAAAATTCGACCAAAACTATGTAAGAAACCCCCCTCACGGTTAATAAAACACACATCCACTGCCGGATGTGTAATACTTTTTATTTTACTCTCTGGAAAGGGGACGAACATCACTTGAGAGTCACAGCGCGCTCCTGGCAGAGCCCAATGCTGTGTTACACCCACCATTGCCTGCCGAGTGCCACACACCTCTGTGTTGTATTCCACCAGCTAGTGCATATGCTATGACACTCTCTAGCCCATGTGCACTGTAACACCACCCCGTGAATATGTCATGCCACACTTGTCTTCGCACGGGTTATATTGCCCCATCTAACGTGCCTTCCTCGATGCCTATGTTATAACGCACAGTGCTATGCCATACATATTACAATCTGGGATCCATATCTTTGTCACAGTGCATATGCAACGTTACACTCCCCAGCACATATTTTATATTACAACTTTAGAGACTAGTTAGGTTACACAACACTGCCCTGTGCATATTACACTCCAAGGCGCACATCGCATAGCACGCGCTAGTGTCTGTGCTATCTCGCGCTCTCCAATGAATCTGTCATTGCGCACAATGTATTGCATATTATATTTCACGCCCGGTTCATCTTATATCACACTTTTTGGTGCATAGTTTATACCATACACTATATCTAGTTTTCATTTTCAATCGTGCTCTCAGGACTATGTTCTATATAACACTGTGTTCACCTACCCTTTTCACGGGCATTACATTTTGCGATAGGGGGTGGAGGGTCAGGGGGTGTTTCTGCCAAGTGAGCCCAGAGTCACAGTCACAAACGTCCTCTTCTTCCTGAATAAAAGTGAGATTATGCTGCATATTTGTTCATATTTTAAGTAGTTCGCACAGACACACGTTTTAAAAACAATAAAGTTCCTAATACCCGCCTTCTCTGAACAGTTAGCTTGCTGCCCCATCCCCCTCCTCCCTATCCTCTGTTGTGTGAATCCATGGACTAGCCTCCTCCCTCCTGCCATGCATGGTCTGATGTGCTGCCACTGCCCTCAATTTAGTATGATGTACCAGTCCCCTCCTCCTGCCCTCCATTGCCCAATTCTATGCCCCAGGGACCCTCAGGATTCAAGGGGACTTAATCTCTCAACTTAAAACGGCCACAGGGCGTGTTTACACAGTGGGGAAGGGAGGGGACGGGGCCTGAGGTGACGTGAGATGTAGTTTTAATCCCCTGCCCTATTATATACTAGGGGCTTACAGAGGAGGTCATGCTAATCACAGTGGGACCCCAACACATAGTGTTCCCTAGTGTATGTAGGTGTTTTCACTGTATTCTGAGTGTCTTTTAACATAGCACTGGCTCTAGGACTGGTTAGTCAGACTCAGTTACCACCAGTATCCGTCTGAAAAAGTTGAGGGTACAGGATGATTTTGCAACAAGGCTTCTTTCTGCTCTTCTGTTTGTTCTTTCTGCACGTTATCCTTCTTCCTGCACTTTTCTTCGTCTTTGAGGACTTCTGTTGCTTCTTTCTGCATTTCTTTTTTTTCTTTCTGTGTGTTTTTTCTTCTTTCTTCACATGTCCTATCTCTGTAGGCATAGAAATTAGCATTTAAAAAACCTTTGAAATTCACTGAAAAAACCATAGGTTTCAGGCACGTTATAGTTAGGAATTAGCATTTAAAAAACCTTAGAAATTCACTGAAAAAACCACAGGTTTCAGGGGCGTTATAGTTAGCTGGACTTTTCACTCGTACAAAACCATTGAAATTCCCTTGTTATAGTTAGTTCAGCTAACTATAACTCGTGCGCCCGCAATGCACTGCTGATGACGTCACATATTACATCACTCATGACATGGTCAGTGACATCACTCATGACATCACTGATGACATCTCAAATGACATCACTGATGACATCATCCTTGTGATAGAGAGGCAGACCTCCTCTCCCCCTAATATAACCTTTGATACACACATTCAAAAATAGAAACTAAAATTTTCAAAACAATGGACATACCAATACCAGTTACAACAACCTATTCAGTAATTCTAAGATCCACATACACATCCACTCATTCATCAACAGTCCTATACAGTCACTCATACATGTACTCACTCATCATATGTACTCATACACCTATACATCCTGTTACACAACGCCACTCATCCATAGAGTTACTCACACACATAGTCATTCATGCTAATAAAGAATCAAACATCCATTCACTTGCATATACAGTTATACACACACCACCACACTTACTTCTACAGTAACTTACACATACTTAGTATTTTAAACAATCACTTATAGAAACACATACTTATTCATACAGGAACTCTTCCAATCTCTCACTCTCACATATACTCACTTATATACACCAATAGTCACATATACTAGTTTAAAACATATGTAGTTACTCATAAAGACACTATTGAGACAGTCATTCACTCACTAACACACCCATGCACACACTCATCCACCCATACAGTCCTGCACACATGCTGTCTTCAACACATACAAACAGTGAGTCACTCATTCATGCACCTATGCACTACGTAATACCCCCACCGAACCATACAGACACTCAGACACTCATACTGATACTCAAAAAACCAACTAATAACATATATATAGACACACATGTAGCTGCTCACCAACCCATGCAGCCGCTTACACACAAAGTGAGAGACTGATACAGATATTTACATATTTAAACATTACTCACTAAGTCATGTATTCACTGAGATACACTTAATCAGTCAGTTATACAATCAATTTTTCAAAAACAAATCAGCCATTTAGACACTTATATACCCATTTATTCTTCCATCGACCTTGAGATATACATATATAAAACGTGTAATTTTCAGAAAAACACACATTCCTTGGTTGATGTCATCAGTGATGTTATTTGAGATGTCATCAGTGATGTCAAGAGTGATGTCACTGACCATGTCATGAGTGATGTAATATGTGACGTCATCAGCAGTGCATTGCGGGCGCGCGAGTTATAGTTAGCTGAACTAACTATAACGGGGGAATTTCAATGGTTTTGTACGAGTGAAAAGTCCAGCTAACTATAACGCCCCTGAAACCTATGTTTTTTTCAGTGAATATATGTATAGATAGATAGATATATAAATATATATATATATAAATAGATATATATATATGCACACAAACGCTCATGCGATAGATATATTCATTCACACAAACAAATGGACAGACAAAAGCACACGCACATATTACCCATAGACACGCACATACTTACAGATATATTCACTGACACACACAGGAATAAAAACACACATATAAACAAACAAACGTGCATACTCAAAAAACACAGACACTAACATGCATACATACACCCATGTATACAGAGACACACACAAAAAAGCATAAACGCATACACATATACACACGTGCAAACACACATACACAACACACACATATGAAGGGCCACTGGAGTTATACAGCGGGGAGGGCCAAATTATACGACAGCAAGGAAAGGCAAATTAGGCGGCATGATATGCCACATTTTGTGATACTAATGCATCATTAGTTTATCAGTTATACACGTCACCACTACCCGGACAGATGTTTCACTTCATTAGTAAAAGTTTAACACCCAAACACTGCAATAAGCAACAGAAAGATAATCGGGTGATGCACTATGGGAAATCGATAATTAGGCGGGAAACGCCGTCTGCAGAACCGCATAATTACAGTCGTCCTGCACCTATATCTGAACACACACTAGAAAACTCACATATACAAACACGCGGGCTCATTAATGCAGCTACACACATGTATTAAGCAGTAGAAAAAAATACTATTAGATTTGATTAGATTCGATTCTATAAAAATTAGATTAGATTTTCTGTGGCAAAGGTACGGAGATTACAAGATTCGCTTTTTGATTACAATTAAAATATCTTGTGTACAGATAGTAAAGTGTTTGAGCATAAATAAAAACAAATCTAAAATAAAACCAAAAATTAAAATGAATAGGTATAGCCAGGGACTAAAACATTTCAACTTTGCAGCCGGTACCAGGGCTTTTACCCAAATAATACGATCAACAAATATCTGCAACTCCCCCACCCCCTCCTAATCCAGGCTAAAACGTCTGCTCCTGGCTTCCCCTGAAAGGAAAGAACAAACGAAAATAAAAAATAGCGCCCTGCAGATCATGGATGTATAAAGCGCCCCGGCCTCTTTGAGAAAGAACCCAGGTCAACATTTTGATTCTACCCGCAGCCCGGCCCACGTCCGGGAAAGAAATCAATCGCAGGCCTCTGAAGATGACCTTAACATGCTGTTTACAATGTTTGAGAGCTGCTGAGAAGCCACCAAGATAAAAGGCGTGCACCTTTTATTGCAACGTTTTTGCAAGTCTATTGAAAACTCAGTTGTAGTGAATAGACAACAGAGCACACACACACAGCAGAAATGAGTAGGAAATAGCGAAGACATGATTCCTGTAATATTTTAGGAGTAGTGTGGCCGGCTTACAATGGAGAAAAAGCATTGTCCGCGCGGAGTGTTGGCAGTTAGTTCATGTAAGAGTTCTGGGAGGGAGAGTAAGGGGATAAACGGGGACCAGCTCTATAAAGTGCGGTGGTTTACTTGCTAAAGTCGAACGCGACCCGTTTGACGCACAGTTGAAGGATGAGAGGGGCAGAGCCTCATTCAGTGATTAGCGAAGTCACGCTTTGGTTCCTGTCCGGCTGCGGTTTGCTGAGAGGCGGGGCACGCGCACGTGTGGGAAGAGGGGGTGAGGAGGAAAGAAGAAAGATGGGCTGGGTATGAAGGCATCCCAGTCACGTGGTCAGAAGCCGCGATGGCAAAAGTGAAAGTAGGCTGGCGAGTGGTGTGCGATGTGCGTGCACCATGATGAGAGATGAAAGTCAGATTGCGCCTCGGCTCGTCATTGTGCGCGTAACCGCATGCTCTATGCCAGCCAAAAAGCTGTGGTCGGCTTTTTAAAGCCCACACACTAAATGTCTCGCCAGAGCAGCGCATGTGCTGGCTCAGGCGAGACCTAAAAAGCGGAGCTAGGCCAAAAGGAAAGATGAGATGAGGGTCCAGAGCTTTCTAGGGAGCTTGGGTCTGGCCTCACCCAAGGAAAGTCACTGATTCTGGGCCTGCTAGGAAATCTGCATGGGTTCACGTAGACGAAGTCCAAATTATCTTCATAAGAAGGGGTTTTAGTGAACATTAACTGCATAGCAATCACGGAAAAGGATGTTGTGGCCCTAAAAGAATGACTGCAGCTGAAAAACAGGACAGGAACATGATGTGCCTGCACGAAGGTTTGAATCTTGCCCATTCGCCTCTACGCTTACCTAGAGTTAAAAGGGGAGTGTCCAGAACGGCAAACTAAAAACTATGGAAATCTGAATCTCTGGAAGCTGCTGGTACTTCAAGCCTGAGGTTCAAGATTTCTTGCGGAATGCTCAGAAAAGGGCAGTAGCTATGATCAGTTCTTAATTTGCAAAAGAATGAGTGCAGGGACCGAAAGCTTTGCTCAGAACACTGTGGCTGGTGCAATTAAATGTCAGAGAGCCCAATTCTAAGGCTGCATAATACCACCAGATGCTTCCTGCCCCTTTATCTCACTCTTGCAGGTTCCTGCTTTCTCACCTTATGATGGTTTTTCCGTCTTTCTCTTCCACCGTCTTTTCAGTTTGTGTTTTTTTCCCTTTACTGTTATTAAAAAATGTCTGATGTGGACAAATAAGTGCTATTCCCAAAAATGAATGTCGGGGTCGCCTACTGGCTCAAATTAAGCCCTGTCTGTATTGAGAGCAGGGCTGGCCACTGCACTGGGCACTGACTTTGGGGGTGCTGTTTTTTTAAAATATATTATGTAAATAGGTCAGCGGGTTACTGCTTTTGTCAGAGACCCTTTTGTTACTTGCAGTTCATAAATTAAAATCCTAATATACAACAGTGAGCTATTACCGGTCATCAAGAAGCCGCGTGCAGAAATGCGTGTGAGAGAGCTTGGGTATGGAGACTTGAATGGCACTGTTAAAGTGTGGTAGTAAGGGAATCCATGGAGCAGAATGTCATTGCCGGAGTGCACCAACAAACATTGTCGCAACGGACACTGCCAGCACTAAAGCCGGCCCTTAAGGAGAGTTTCACGTCTACCTACAAAAGATCCAGCAAACAGGAAGACAGGCAGAGAGACAGTGCTCCCTGAATCGGCAAATCCAAGCCAATTTGAGTTTGCGACCCGGCTGCTTCAAAGACAACCAGTGAGCACAGACCTACCAACTTGAGAACAAAATTAGCCTTGTGATGAGGGGGGGAATAGCTTTGGGGGCGTGGCCATGGAGGGGGTGTGGCATTATGCCATGAACTTCCCGAGAGGGCCTTCTGCGCCTGTCTCCTCCCCCCATCGATCTACTTGTTCCACCAAAAACAACGAGATCAAAAGGTTGTTGAGGAAGCTGGTGATTTCCTGGGGTGTTTTCATATCCCTTAATGGAAATTGCCTGTGTGCAGCCTCAAAAGACGAGCTGGAAATCCACTCTCTGCAGTGGTTTCCAGCTTGCCTTGCCATAGTTGCCAACATTTGAAAAAAGGTTTCAGGGACATTTCGCAGCACAGCTATCTTTTACTTACTTGAAAATGTACTACACCCACTGCCCCAAAGTTCCGCCCACTCCGACCAACTGACATAATTAGCATAATTTAACTCCGCCTAAATGTGCTATGAAAGTTCATATATACATACAGTGAAGACCGATAACAACACCTTTCCAACTGGACAAAACTATCAATCTCAAACAGCAGTGTGACAGACATTACTTACTCATTCTCTCAGGGCCAGCAGATGGCACCCACTGTAACAATCTTTTTGGTGCACCACTACCTCGTTCTCCACAGCTTTCCACACAACCGCTGGCCAATAGTGCCCCTTATCTCTCTATAGTCCCTCTGTCACAAATATTTAATTTGCTTTCTAGAACTGCTCATACCAGTACAGGGTGTCAGAGCACTTAACATCACAGACACATTACACAGAGAGAGTGAATCTTACGTGTGTAAATCAGTCTAGGAAATATTAAATAAATCAATGAGGATTACAAGGTGTAGGAGTCACATGTCTCAGATACTCGGAGGAAGTATATTTTAAGGGTGTTTGGTATGGGGCGAGTAGAAACCTCATGTTTAAAGCGTACCATAGTGGTTGGGGTTTGCTTTACTAATAAGAATGCATTTGTACCCAAGCAAACTCCTTTTAGCAACATTAGGTTCTGTGATATGCATGAGACACAAGACTTTGCAGCAGGCACAATTAACCCTCTGCGCTACTGGTCAGTCAAAACTTGCACTAGACAAAACTCCCATCTCTCTCCAGCAAGAACATTAAACAACACGTTCTCTGAGTCACTGATAATGCAGGGAAAATACCTCCTCCTGCTCGGTCTGGTCGCTGGAGCTCAGCTGCAGTATGTGGAGTCACTAATGCATCGCATCTATTCTGCAGCTGAGCTGTAGACTGAAGTCAAGGTGAAGAGGGCATGGAGTGGGGCACGCTGTCTTCAGTGCCATACCCTGAGACACAGCCGAACCGCCGGTGAGACCCCAAGAGCAGGGCAAGGCAGCACAGCACGTGTCGAGCAGGTCCTGTATGACACTCATCGTCCTTTCGTTTAGTTCCCGCAGCAGCAATTCCTGGTGGCCCGGGCTGGCTGCGGCAGGAATTTTAAATGAAAATTATGATCCTGCCTGCGCAAACTGGAGCCTTTTAGTCACTGTCATTTCACAAATGAGGCAACTGCTGAACTTTGTTTATGACAGAAGTAACCCCGTTGTGGTGGGCTGTAGTCCTTACGGTTGCACACATGTGCGCACTACTAATGCTGACCAATAGTGCCAGCAGGTCATCTCCACCCTTCCCTCTTCTGCTCCTGCTTCTCTACATCTCAGGCTCTTCATACCTTGCGTCCTTCTTAAGACAGCACCTAAACATGCTTTTAATTTAATGTGGTAAATGGTGCGCATTTGCAGGTCATAATACACATAGCTGACCATCAACCGCCAACGTAAATCCTTTCCATCACTTCATACCTGTGCCATAATTTGATTACCCATCACCCTTGAATGCCCTCCCTGCGTTCCATTATGTTCTACAACCCACACGAAGAAGCAACCCGTGCCGTTCATCATAACCACCACCCCTGTCAGCCTCTGGCCTAGTCGAACCCCTCATCCTGAACACGAAGTAGTCCTGCACGCAAGCCCTCCTCCTGTGGTCAAGCGCGGTGATTGGCCGCAGGGTTCGTAGAGAGTTTTACCCTGAGGGGACGGAAGGAGTGAAGAGCACCTCCACACCCTCCTCCGCTCCTGTCCGAATCGGCCGAGTCTTTCATCGCTAATATGGCGGACACAGCACAATCATTAACAGCACCAACCTAAGTCTCAATGATCGTTTACTATTGTAAATTCCGGTCTACAGTTTAAGCCCTTCACTCAGGGAGGGTCAATACCATGTTGTATGAGGTACTTTCAAAAGTGTAGAACAGCACTTTACGTTTCAGGCTGGTTAGATGGCATATGTTCCCAATGGAAACACAATACACTATTAATGCGAGATGTGCCAAGCTTGGTGTAGGAGAGTAGGATCTGCTTCTTATAGTTACCACCACTTTTTGCTGATGTTTCACTGTTTTTCAACTTTAGTCTGGCTGGGGCCCTGCTAACAAGGACCCTAGCCTAGCTGCTTCCTCTCTAAATTGATTACTAGTACTTTAGGTAAACTCCAGATTGGATTCTGGGGTACCCTTATAAGTCCCTAGTATATGGTATACTATGTACCCAGGGCATAGGTACCCCAGAGGCCTACCAGGGGCTGAAGCATGTATTATGGGAAGCCTTCCAAAATGACACCACAGGACTGCTACTGCAGCCTGGGTAAGGTGGTGTATGCACCCCTTACTGAGATATAGGTTCACTATATATCTCCATATCACTGCACATATAAACCTATCAGTCACCCCTATGGCAAGCCTTACCAATCCTGAAGGTAGGGTGCTGGGTTTTATGTGAGAGGGTGCCCATGCATGAGCAGAGCTCCTCTGCAGCCTTCGGAACCTTTATGCAGCCAAACCATATACTCTTAAGTGCATTATAACCAAACGGTAAATGCTAACTTTGGGATGGCTGCACGGAAACATGTCATGTTTGGTGCCAAACACCTTGGAATCATACCCCCATACTGGTAACTGGTGTGGGAGTATGATCCCACCCTTCTAGAGGGAGAGACATGACAACACCAGTATACCCGGTACCAGCTAACAGAGCCCCAACATCACAAAATAGATGCTGCCAGCCACAGACACGAGTCTGCGCTCCAGCTGCTGGACGAAACTCCAACAGGGGAGGCCTGGACAATAGGTTTCCTGTCACAGGGAGGTGTCACCACCTCCCAGACAGGCTTTAGTGAATTGGGGCTGGGTGGGTGCACCCCAAGAGTGCTTTGAAGTCTGAACTGGGGGCACATTTGGTGTCCCTGTGCATAGTCCAGCTCAAACCGGTTGCAGCCCCTGCTCTGGTGCGAAACTACGCGGTACAAAAGGGGGTGGTGATGGACGGATCATCAGAACCAATCAAACACTCACACCCAGTCAACAGATCTGGGTTTGATCCATCACCGTTCTTTAGCCCACTCTGCCACCCCAGTTCAGACATGGCCATATGCAAATCAGTCCGACCCTGTGCCTCATGGGAACAGTCCAGCCCGAACTGCCAAGCCATGCCTTCCCTGGACCGGAAACAAGCTTCCTAGGACTGGTTTCTGGCATTTCAGCCGTCTTCAGCCAGGCTTGCTTGAATCCAGTGGCAAAGTGAGCAAGGGACTCATGTCTGAGCATACCCTGCCAACTTATGGCGAACAAAGCGGTACAAAAGGGGGTGGTGATGGACGGAGCATCAGAACCAATCAAACACTCACACCCAGTCAACAGATCTGGGTTTGATCCATCACCGTTCTTTAGCCCACTCTGCCACCCCAGTTCAGACATGGCCATATGCAAATCAGTCCGGCCCTGTGCCTCATGGGAACAGTCCAGCCCGAATTGCCAAGCCATGCCTTCCCTGGACCGGAAACAAGCTTTCTAGGACCGGTTTCTGGCATTTCAGCCGTCTTCAGCCAGGCTTGCTTGAATCCAGTGGCAAAGTCCCAGGATGCTTGTTTCCGGTCCAGGGAAGGCATGGCTTGGCAGTTCGGGCTGGACTGTTCCCATGAGGCACAGGGCCGGACTGATTTGCATATGGCCATGTCTGAACTCCACAACTGGGGCTGCTGAATATATGGGAGGCCACTGATATTAATGAAGTAGAACAACAATTCACCACACTGGGATACACTTTGGTTAAACGGGAACTGGCAAGAGGTTGGGGGGGAGCGAACCCGCCATCCATCTCGGCATGGGCAAAAGAGCTTGACAGATGCATGTTGGCAGAGTTGGAAGTTGTTGTTGCTAGAGGGTGCCCCCAAAAATGGGATCGGAAATGGTCTAAGTGGAACAAATACCGGGGAGATATCTGTGTTTCCCCTATGAAAGATTTAGAGATGCGTAGAACGTCAGAGAGGGTGGGGAATCTGTGATATCCACCTCGCTTAATGTATGCACATGCAATGTATTGATTGACTTGATAAAGTGTTGTCTACTTATTCCATATGGCTGTCAATAAAACCAATAAACAGTTAAAAAATATAAAAAATAAAAATCTCCCAGCAGTGTCAGTTGATAACCGATCAACTACTGTAGATAGCTGACAATTTTTTGTGAATTCAGAATTACTCCCACTGAAGGTATCAATGCACTAAATATATCACCTACTATTTCTGAAAAAACGAGCTCTCTTAGTACGTGTTAGTTCCTTTGCGTCTTCATTGCTTCCAGTGATTCTTTTTACATGGTACACCTTTGGGAATACTATTCCTAAATAGCAACTCCCGTACCAATGATCAGGCAGCCTGAAATAGGCTTTATTGCCACACATGTAATAAACTCCAGGAAATACTGGCTCTGTTCCACCTTTTAGTCCCCATCCCCCAATAACTAAGAAATTATGTTCACATTCACTGGAACCAATAAATGCATTGCTATATTCAGTCCTTAATCTAAGGAGGCAGATCTTCTCTTTCTTTTCAAAATCCAAGGACATAGCAACATGAGTCTTGCCAGTTGTATACATTTCCTCTTTCTAAGCCCATTGAGATATTTGAGGTTTCGGTTCAGAAGCCCTTCTTTGGAAGTCCTGTCTCCTTTGCTCAACTAAATTCAGAAATATCTTTTCCTCTTCGTGTAATTTACATGTCAGATTGTGCTTGTGTGCTTCAGCTACATCTATTGTTTTCATAGTTAGAATATATTCTCCCATAAACTGTGCATCCTTAGTACTAAGAATTGGGTTCATGTTCTTTTGCATAGGAACCTCAGAAAAAATCACATCGATATTAGAATAATAATAATGTAAATTTCCTGTTCTCTAACACAAACTTGCTAAAATGCTACAAGAAATACCATAGGTTAATGGAATATGGAGATATGTTACACCTTCTGCTACTGATGCAGGTAATTTCATACACACATAAAAATCACTAACTCCCATAGTGTCTACGTATTGCACTAATAATTTTGTAAATACATTTAAAGCAGTATCATTATTTGTCACAATGTGGTGCACATCTAACTTATCTGGTGCTCCTAAATCTACTCTGTCTCTTTTGGTCTTAGACTCATCTGATGCTTCTAATACTACTCTATCTCCTTTAATGTTAGCTATCCTCTCATGTGTGTTTGTGATATTCTTTTCTTTTGTAACCTTCAAATAAGGGCTGGCTACTGTTTGTACTAACCAAATTGTAAGTACCAAAAACATACTACATATGCATATTCTACAACATCTTTTTACACAATTTCGTTTTGGTTTTCCAGCAGCCCTATCATCTGCCATTTTCAGCTAAGAAGATTTCTCTTCTTTATTTCGAATTATTTATGAAATATAAATTCTTGGGGACTTTTTCAGGTCGGTCTCACTTCTTCGACAATCTGTTCTACATTTATTTCTTCATAACTTTCTTCATTTAAATCTAGGTTCTCGAATTCTTCAAGAATTACATATGTCCATTCAGGACCCTTGAACTTATTGTTCGATACTTTTAATCTTTGACTTCTTCGTTTGGGCTTATCAGTAGATGTCCCAGACTGACTAGAAATTTTGTTTACCTGGTCAGGTTCTTCATTAATTGTCTTGAAATTATACTTTAACCTTTTCACACCACCCGGCCAGTTATCACCCCTTCTGACCCTTTTTTCCTGCACTGCACTGTCACTGTCTTCGAGTGTTCTTTTATTTTCATTAAGTTGTGACACAATCTGGTTATTTTCGTTTTCAGAATCCCTCTCTGTCTGTCCTTGGCTTATTTCTGTAACGTCATTTTCTGCCTGGATGCGTTCTTCTTCCCTGGCCTGGCCCTGTTCAGGTTTTGTTTTGATTTTCTCTTCTTCTTCTACCTGAACTTTTTCTTCTTTTCCTAACTGGTCCTGCTCAGGTCTTACTGCACTTTGGTTTTCTGCAGCCTGAACGTGTTCTTTTAGATCTATCTGTCCCTCCTCAGGCTCATGAATGGTTTCATCCACCTCTGTCTGAGTAGATTGTTCTCTCCTTGTCTGATCCTGCTCAGGTTCTCCAACAGTTGCATTTTCACTTTCCTGAGCTTGTTCTTCTATACCTATCTGGTACTCACTATTCTCCTGTCTCTCTAACCTTGTTTGGCTTCTTGTTCTCACAATTACTTCAGGTATGTCAACCACTGGAATCCAGTCATCCTGACTTATGCTCAGTTGTTCTTGATCAGCTACTTCAGGATCTCTTAATTTACATCCTTCAGCTGCACAACCTTCTGCAGCCTCAACTGCTTGAGTCAGTTGGGGTCGTTCCTCGTCAGGTGCTGGTACTCTCTTAGTATGGCTTGCGTGAATCCAATTTGGCAAGCCTGCACATTTCACTGCTGTTGTTGTAACCAATATAACCTGATGTGGTTTTTCCCACCTGGGTGCCAAGCACGACTTTCAAGTGTGATTCTTCACCAACACTCAGTCCCCGGGATTTAGATCATGTGCTTGAATCGGCTGCCTCGCAACTGCGTCCTCTCCAACCTGGTGAGAGATAGAACGCACTAGGTCAGCCAGTTCTTTGCAATAGTTCAATACCAAATCATCAGATATATTCAACAGTTTGTGTCCTGGTATGCATGCTTGTTTCGTTGCTCTTCCCATGAGTATTTCATAGGGACTCAATCCTGTATTCGTGTCAGGAATGTTTCTGAGTCCCATTAGAACACGAGGTAAAGCATCAGGTCACTCCAGTGGGGTGGATGCACACACCTTTGCCAGTCTTGTTTTTATAGTGCCATTCATTTGTTCTACCACCACAGAAGCCTCTGGACGATACGCACAGTGCAGTTTTTGTTCAATTTTAAATGCTTCACAGATTAGTCAAATTATTTCATTATTAAAATGAGACCCTCTATCTGATTCCAAAGTTACTGGAAAACCGAACCGTGGAATCAGTTCTCTCAACAATAGTTTGGCAACTGTTATACTGTCATTTCTTCTAGTAGGGTATGCCTCCACCCATCGTGAGAATAAACAAACTATGACAAGTATATACTTCAAACCTCTGCAAGGTGGTAATTGTATGAAATCTATTTGTTGCCTTATAAATGGACCTGCTGCCTTTCCAATTCTTCCCATACTGACCACCGTTTTTCTGCCTGGATTCATTTGTTGACAGGTTAAGAATCTCTGGCATAGACTCTCTGCTACATTCCTGAGTCTTGGATTAAACCAATCCTGCCTTAAGAGTCTGATCATGGCATCCCTGCCTATATGGGTGTCTCCGTGATACATCCTAGCCAATTGTGAAAGCATAAAGTCTGGCATTACTGGCCTGCCATCTAGGAAAACCCACACATCATCTTCTGACCTCTTTTGGCACACTACTTTTACCCATTCTTCTTTTTCTCTCATTTCTACCTCATCATGTAGTTGTCTTACTTCTTCCCATGTTTCCAATCCTGAGAGTAGCATAAGTTGGCAGCTAAATCCACTTGTTTCAATTTTCTTGTTTACCGCCAATTTATTTCTGGCACAGTATTGGGCAACCTGGTCAGCATACCTATTACCAGCTGTCACATAGTCATCTCCTGACTGATGTGCGATACACTTGACCACTATCACTTCTTTTGGCAATAGTATTGCTTCACACAGTTCTTTTACGAAATTTCAATTTTTAATTGGGGATCCTGAAGAAGTCAAGAAATCCCTCTGCATCCAAAGCTGACCAAAATCATGCACAACACCTTAACCATACTGGCTATCAGTAAAAATAGTTACTTTCCAAATTTTCCCAATTTTGCAAGCTTTAATCAAAGCTATCAATTCGGCTACTTGTGCAAATTTGACTCCTGGTACATAGGATGCTTCAACTATTCCAGCCAATGTACACACAGCGTAAGCAGCACTTAGTCCTCCCTCCTCATGGCGCATACATGAGCCGTCTTCAAATAGCTCATATTCAGCATTCTTCAAAGGTTCTTCCTGTATGTCTGGATGGGGTTTGGCGCAAAGTTCAGTCACATCCAAACAGTCGTGCTCGACTTCATCTCTCACCTCTTCTCCATATACATCTGGCAATAAGGTGGCAGGATTAAGTACGGTACACTTGACTATTGTCACGTTTTCAGCACCCGATATGATTCTTTCATACTTAGTCATCCGACTAGCAGTAAGATACTGAGTTTGAGTTCTTGTTAAAAGAATCTCAACTAAATGTGGAACATGCACCTTTACCGGCTGTCCCATCACAATTGATTCACTTTGTTCCAGACTCATACAGGATGCAGCTGCTGCTTTTAAACAACCAGGTAAAGCTGAGGCTACAGGGTCCAAAGTATCAGAGAAGTATGCCACTGGACGTCACATCAAACCATTTCTCTGGGTCAAGACTGGGAGTGCACAACTATTTCTTTCACAACAAAACAGTGCAAATTCTTTCGAGTAATCTGGATTACTTAAGGTAGGGGCTTCAAACAAACACTTCCGTAATTTCACAAATGCTTCCATACTTTCATCATCTCATTCTATTGGATCTTTTGCTCGTTTCTTGGTCATTTGTATTAGGGGTTTGGCTAGCAGAGAAAACCCTACAATCCACTGCCCACAGTATCCCACAACCCCAAGGAACATTCTTAGTTCTCTCTGGGTTTGTGGCAATTTCATTTGTCTTATTATTTCTATTCTTTCAGGGGTCACTTTCCTTACTCCGCGTTCTATTTGGTGTCCTAGATATTTGAGGCCAGGTTTGCAAAACTACAATTTTTTCTGGGGACACTTTATGTCCACCATCAGCCAAATGATTTAACAAGGCAATTGAATCAGTAACACAGTCATCTCTTGTCTTAGATGCGACTAACAAGTCGTCAATATATTGTACCAGTACTGATCTCCTGGGTAGCACTAAGGTTTCTAAGCACTTTTTCAATATTTGATTAAAAATCAAAGGACTTTCAGTATACCCTTGAGAAACGCGATTCCAGACTAAAATACGGTCCTCAAACTTAAATTAAAAGAGACACTGACTCTCTGGGTGTTATGGAATGGAGAAAAAGGCATGGCATAGATCTATTACACTAAACCATCCTGCCTTCCATGGTATCTGGTACAGAATTACTGCTGGGTTGGGCACTACAGGGCAACAGGGTACAACAATTTTGTTAATCTTTCTTAATTCTTGAACTATTCTATATTTCCCGCTGGGTTTCTTAATGCCAATTATAGGTGAATTACAGGGACTGCTCATTATTTCCTTTAAAATTGCCTTGTTCAATCCTTCGATCAATTTCTGCTGCAACACCAGCTTTAACTTCAGGGCTCATTTTGTATTGTTGAGTGCTTGGATAGACTGCACCTTCCTTCACAGTTACTTTCACTGGGTCTACATTTGCTATTAACCCTACTTCCTTTCCTGTAAAATCCCACACATTGGGATTTACTGTCGTTTTGACCTCATCTGGTAAATCGTCTTTTGTCATCAAGGAATACATCTCGTCTACCTCTGTGCCTTGTTTAGCTAACATGATTTTGTAGACTCCGTCTTCATCTGGGGTTTGAATTGCAACACCGTCCGGCGTGCAAAATATGTGCAGTTCATTTTGCACAGTAGATCTCTTCCTAATAAATTTATGGTCACACACCACAAATTTGTGCATTTCCCTGAAATTGCCAATGCGTACCTCCATTGGTTCTGTAATAGTGGTTCTAATCTGTTTATTTGAAACGCCCACTACTTGGATCGCTTCTCCTGAGAGGGGTAGGTTTGGGATGTCTGCTGTTCTCACAGTAGAATGGGTAGCACCAGTGTCCAACAAAAAAAAATATTTTTCTTCTACCTTACCATCAATATATGGACCTGACTGATCTACCGGTAAGGATGCGCCAAGTACGAACTCCTTTTCCTCCCCCCTCAGGCACCGTCATTGGTCGCTGTCATCGAAATAATTATCCTGTAAAAGAAATTGTGATGTTACAGAATTTTTCTTACCACTTCCTCCTTGAAATCCGGTGTCCGCACTGTACTTGGCCTGGTTCACAAAATTTGGCATAGGGGCAGGTGGCAACTGACTCTGTAGATTTACAACCTGCTGCGGTTGACTCATTATCACCTCATTCTGCAGCTGTGGATTTAAATTTTGATTTGGGCCATTATTATTCCGAATATTTTTACACTCGTTTTTCCAATGCCCCAACTTTCCGCACCCATGACAGGGAAACTTTTTCTTTGCCTCCTCTCTACTCATTCGTCCTTTTTGTTTTCCCCCATTATTTTCACTTTGACCTTGCCCTTTCCCTTGATTTTCTGGCTGACTGCTTAGTTGGAGTTCCTGCTGTTCTGCTAATTTTACTTGGGCCCACATCACCTTTTCTTCTAACTTCTTTCGTCTATTGTCAATTTCATCTCTGCAGTACTTCGCGTATTTAAGAATGTCATCTATTGGTCTCGCTTGCCAACACAACATGTGTTGACGAATCATGTCACCAATTTCTGGTTTTAATCCTGTCACATATCGATACACAAAATCTACCATATCTTTATCTCCAATGGTCTCAAATCCACTATACTGTTTAAATACCTGCAGTAGGCGTTCATAATAAGTATGTATGGACTCATTTCTGTCCTAGGTTGTTCTATCTATCTTTACCCAATCTGTTTCTTTTGGAGGAATTTTCCCTTTCAATAAAGTGATCACCTGGTGATATTTCTTCATTACCTCTTCTGAAGGGGCTCCTGTTTTCTAATCTCTCGGGTATTCATCACTAGGCCAATCGACAGTAATTTTACATCTTGTCCATTAATCAGCAGGTACCACTATGTCAAATAAGCCATCCAAATCTTTTAACAATACTTTAAAACCTTCACAAATCTTTCAACTTGCCGATACCATTCAATTGGCTTTTCTCTTAACTTTGGGAAATCATTAGTTATTGACAAAATATCCTGTCTGGTCCATGGAACATGTACATATCCTCCTCCCAGTACCTCTCTCATTGGACATAATCTTTCTACCTTTCCTGTTTCTTTCAACAAAAATTCAGAAGTTGTTCGATTGGCATGTGCTTCCTCCTTTTTTCTCATCCATCTAGCTTTCCATTTGTCTAGATCAACCCATTTTTGTAAAATGGCCATTAATTCTTTTAGAATCAATCATTTTTATTGTGTGGTAGCAAGATCACAATGACACAGCCGAGCTGCCTACATCAAGGCGCCGGCAGAGCGAAGACTAATGGGTATTACACAGCGTTCAGGTCTACATCCCGGGGGACGACCTCGTGGTGAGTTAAACTTCAGTGAAATCGCAAGGCACTTAGCGAAGATACCACTTTTATACAAAATACGAAACAAAAGAAAAATAACCCGCCCTCCCCCCACCTTCCCTCCGCATCAGTGCAAGACTGCCTTTCTGTCGTCCCCCTGCTGCTAACCAATGGATGATAACTAGCAATTCAATCAGCAGATGCACCAGGTGGATCTAATGGTATGAACTGTAGGATTTGTAGATATTTCGGGCACGTTACCTCCCTCATGTCTTTAGTGAGGAGCTGTAAGAATGGGGCCCATAGTTTCGCATATTCCTTGCCCTTCCCTTTTACGCTAAGTGATAGACATTCCATTGCTAATAGGTGCCAAAGCCTCTGAATCAAATCCCAAGGGTCTGGAACTAACAAAGACCCCCAATGCGCTAAGAGCACCTGTCTCGCCGCAAGCAGTGCCAAGGCTATCTGCTTGACCTTCAATGATTTCAACGGGTCATTAATTCTTTAACCTGTAAGTTTCTTCCATTCATATTTTCCAAGTCCTTATCACTGAATCCTGCTTTGTATGGTTTCTGTAATACCTTGGATTTCCATATTTCAACTCCCATTTCAGAGGCTAGATCTGTCAATTTCTCATGGAATATATTTGTATTTCTAGTGATGCTTCTACAAATGAACAGTAACTCTTCTTCACTGTAAGCATTTAACCTGTCTAGTCCCACGTTTCCGGCTATCATTTCTTCCAATTCCACTTTCAATTTGTAAATATCTAAAATTTTCAGTGGCTGTTTTGGCTTGTCTATTCCCTGTGCCCATCTTTCTAATTCTTCAGGGGATACTATTGTGGCACCTTTGGTTCCGGAAGATGTTTCTAATCGTATTTCTTTTGAACAGCTAGGAGTAACTCTTCTCGGGGTTTCATTTATCTGTCCTCTTATCGGCAAATCCATTAATGATATCACCGAATCACATTCACTGCCTTGATCATCAATTATTATATACTCTTTTCTGAGTTCAATTGTAGGTGTGGACATGACTGGTGGTTTGTGACCGATTGGTTTATCTCCATATCGTGGAACCACTGGACCTATAGTCACAGGTATAGTCAGCGCTTCAGGGTGAGTACTCAATTGGGTTATTTTCTTATTTATTGCCTCTCTTTCTTTTTCCTGAAGTACCCTTCCATTTGTTGGGTCATGTATAACTTGTGGAACCAATGGCGTTCCCAAAACTGGGGCACTAGGAGTAGTTCTACTGGATCCTTCTTGGTATGGCGGAGGGTTTTTCATTAAAATGTCCTCCATAAAATCATCTTCTAATTCTCCACTACCTGTCATCGTTAAATGTTTGGTTTTCTCTGTGCACTTGCCTCCTGACTGTTCCTCAGCCATTAGTACAGAATATAATCCTTCAGCCACCTTTGCTTGTCTCCATTGTTTCATCTGATTATCTCGTGATTCACGCGGTAGTCTAGAATAAAACCCTCTAAAACTTCTGCTACTTCTGGATCTATCGCGCTCAAATGCTTCAGTCTCCCATTCCTCTAAAGCTTCATATTGGGTTAATCTTGGTCGGGGCTCTAATTCATTCATTTTTAATCTCAGATTATGTAGAATTCTCCCATTAAACGTACCATGTTCTGGGAAGGCCAGAACTCCATGACTTTTTGTATATTCTATCCCATTTTCCAACCGTACACAAGTAGGATAGCCTCTTTCCATCATCATGTATGATGCGTGCATTTTCAGGGGAGGGAAAAGAATTCCCTCTCTAGTCTTAATGGGTTTATCCTTTTTTGAATAATTTTAAATTTTCTGCATTAATGTCATCTTTCTTTTTTCTCAGTACATCTTGAGTGTCGATCCTTTTATATATTGTTCTCTGGCAAATCCTAAATACCTTCTGTCTGGGTGATTCCCTATTAATGTTGGATCATGTCTCCACATGCAAAGCCCACTGTCAATTATTATTGTAGTTTCTACTTTACTAACCAATCAAATGTTCACTTTTACTCTAATAGTTGACCAATACCAGCGCGGCTTCTATTCTTTCAACCAATTAAATTCTGTTTCACGCTATGCGTTTAGCCAATACTAGCGGGGCTTTTCTGTGACGTCAGTATCACTCCTTACTACTGACCCCTCCTTTACAATTTCGCGTCAGTCACATGCCCGCTGTTTCAACCAATCCCAGCGCGGCCCTATGTGACGTCAGTGCAGCACCCGCAATTGACCCCTCCTTTACAAGTTAACACAAATAACTTAATTTTTTACGATTTACATACACAATTCATTAAATGACAACATAGAAAAATTTGCTACTCTGTTTGCTCCGCTAAAATCACACACTACGAGTAAAACTCTTCCGCTTACTCTTCACTCAAGCGCCGACGAACCTGCTTCTCCTTCGGTATTACCCTTTCTAGGTGAGATAAGACCAAAATTTCACCAGCGAACTCTTTGCTATCAATCACTCTTACCTTTATACAAATTAATTCCTTAATTCAGCACTGTCAGCCTTGCATAGCCCTTCAGCGTTATCTTTAACAAACGAGTAACCTCAATGCAGTGTGGTTTCCATTCACCACCCGCTATTCAATATTTGACCAATATTTGACCTTGTCACCTGATCTGTCCCCTGGGACAGATCAGGTGACAAGGTTCAGGACAGGATTCAGGGACAGGATAGATGACCTCTTCTAGATACGACGCCTGCGTCGCACCCCTCTCTGACACTATCTTCCTCCTCGATTCTTCCGCGATCTTCTTCTATTATGTGCCGCCTTGATTCTTCCGCAATCTTCTTCTACCGAAAGTGACCGAGATGCTGTCCGAGAATTGAATAAATGCTGAAGAAGAATCGCTTTCCAGACTTAGAATTTGAGCCAATTAATTAGAAGAAGATCGCGGAAGAATCAAGGCGGCACATAATAGAAGAAGATCGCGGAAGAATCGAGGAGGAAGATAGTGTCAGAGAGGGGTGCGACGCAGGCGTCGTATCTAGAAGAGGTCATCTATCCTGTCCCTGAATCCTGTCCTGAACCTTGTCACCTGATCTGTCCCAGGGGACCTTTCCAACTCCTTGGCCAAGGGGCTGGTTTCCACACCATCCTAGGTAACTATAAATCTGTGTAGTATGGCATTGTATTGCTCTCTCTGTTTTTCCCTAGTCATGTGTTGTCATCGTAATAACATTGTTTAATGATTTTCTGTTTTAAAAATCTGATTTCCTTCCTTGAAGAAGACGGTGTACGAATTGTATTTGGGTTCTTGGCTCACAGTGCGAGCTAATCTAACTAACTAAACTACCTCAATTATACCCTTCTAATGGCATGTACCACCCCTAAATGTTTCAAATTTATGAAACTGCTAATTCTGATTGGACAGGAAAGGGGGGATGATCATCACACCATGCTAAGTTTTTAATACCTTTCTTTAGTCTATTGTTCAGCGTTCCCGCCCCTTAAATTTAATTTCCCAAGCTTTATTTCCCACCCGCATTTCACATTTTTATCAATAAAAGTATACATTTAATAATTTTCTCATTCATCATCCTGGATGTCTTCTGCTTTCCCAGAACATGTTGCGATTGTGGCCTTGGCTGAGTTTCAAGAACATCATCGTGGTTCCTGGCGGGTTACGAGCGCATGTGGGTATCACAAGTCATATAGACTTTAGTATTGCTCTCAGGCCCAAATACGAACTAAATGGAAAGAGTCAAAGAAACATGTTAGAAATCAAAATAAAATGATTTCACTGTATACCACCTATCTCTACCCTAATGCCATTTACTTATAAAAATCTTTCGCATTAGCATTTTAATGAAGTTGCAGGGTTTAGTTTCAGCAAAAGCATGCGCTTTAACATGTGAGTTTCAAGCAGCCATCTTAAAAGCGATTGCGCAGCTGCAAAGATTTCCCTCCAAGCAAAGACTCGTCATTACTATGTGGATGTAGTTGATGCATGCGCAGTACAGAATTATGCATAAGCGGCCATTTCATTCACACTCGGGTTACTTGTTAGTACGACACATATGCAAGCTTCCCCTAAAGTCAAGTGTATAAACTGTAATGCACGTTAGCATTCACAAACACAATTATTAAGATATTACGAGTTATTTTGAGGAGATTGCATCCGAGCAAATCTCTTTTATATGAGTCCTTACTCCATCAGCGGCCCCAGGGATCGATGTTACATTTTGTAAGGTCTTTGGGTACCCCATCCGGCCCAGGAGCCTTTCTGCCCAGGCTTTGCTTAATAGCATCTACCACCTCATGTAAGGTAAATATCAAGGGGGAAGCATTCCTCATTTTATCTCGTCAACAGGCCTGCAGTCCCTTATCCTCTGCTATATAATATATGGTACAAAAATGTTGGACCCAGCCGCAACCAGACACATTACAAGATGAAAGGGGATTTGCCGGAGCATCCCTATGTCTAATCCTGCTCACCAGATCTCAAAAGGCTTTACTGTTATGCATGACTACATATTCCAGCTTTTCCCATTACCTGTTGAACAGAAATTCCCTCCTCACCTTCAGGATGTTTTTGAAGCCTTGCTTCCTTTTTCTCCTGGGGGTCTTTAGGAAGAACCAAGAGCGCCTTCCTTAGCCGGTGGCTGGCCGCAGAACAATGACTATTGAACCAGCGTGGGCACTCTTGTTTGCGCCAGCTTGGCTTCAACGAATGATTCCTGATGCGAGAGCACAGGGCTTCATAATGTGCCAATAGGACACCTCCAGCTCCAGTCTCCCAGAGAGCCTTGAAAAAAAACCCTGATGGGTCTTTAGAAGTTGCCCAAGTTTGGATACAGGGTCCATAAACTGCCAAACTAGCCTAAGGCCATCGTTTTATTGCTGTGCGATCGCTACAGAGACAACCTGTGCTTTAGCCTTGCTCACAGGAAAACACCCTTCAATGATTAAGGCATTATGATCCCTCCGCTCTATTTCCTTTCTGTAACCCCTAGAGAACCCTGACGAAAAAGCCCTAGTTAAGAATATAGCATCAATAATGGATGCTCACCACACCGTCCCCCTGACAGAAGCCGTGCGGGGCCATCTCCATTAAACAGGTGAATCAAATCAAGAAGGTCAAAATCAGAAATAAAATGCCGAAGTTCCTTCCCTCTGGTATCCATCTGTCTTAAGGGGCCAACTTGATCATCACATCCCGGATCCTCACAAAAGGCAGTTCACTTTGCATTAAAATCCCTGCATATGACATAGAATGGCTGGGCGCAAACCCCCTCCCCAATAGGCCCAAACTTGAGAGAAAGGTAAACAGCTGTGTATAATAAACACAGTCTGATTAAACAAAAGCATTATTTAAAAAATTCACCAAAGAAAAATGTTTTGAGCTAAAGACATCCCTAATAAGCAGTGCTTGGAAAGCAGGGCTCTTGGTGTTAAGCACCGTGATTTCCACTTTGAGCTGACTCTGCCACGGGAAGAGGGAGTTGCTGGGCAGGGGTATCAAGTAAACCCAGAGCATGATATGGGAGTAACGGTCCATGTTTCCTGCAAAACTGCAAAATTATGGCTAGCAACATAATTTATACAAGTGGAATTGGTGATCTTATCCTTGTTACCTTCCATATTCCAGCCCAGCAAGGAAAAACGATGGTCAGCTCCCACCGGCTTCACAAAAGAACCTTTGGGTGGGAAGACAGGCACCAAAATAAATCAATAGAAGAGGATTCAACTACTGCAAAGCAGGGAATTACTAAATATTCGTCTGCAGGTATGAGGTCGACCACCAAAATATAATTCCCCATTACACTAGCGTTTAAGAGAGCAGCTTGCGGGCATTAGGAAGACAGTCTACACCTGATAGAATATCAAAATGGTTTGAGGACGGTACTTTAAAAACATCAGCATCACACATGGGAATGGGGTTAACGTGATCGAGCACTTGTAGTATAACAAAGTTTTGGCGGCTGGCGTTTGATGGCCGGGAGGGATTGAGGACATGGTTTATAGAAAGATCCTCGGGGTAGTAAAGCAATATTGCTCCTGGCTACTGGTTTTCTCAAACTACCAGAAAGCAAGCTGTGCCCCTGTAAAGTGGATCTAAGAATGATGATAACACAATCAATGCACCTATCCACCGGACCAGGCCCAATCCAACTAACCCTGCAAGTCAATGAAATGTTACTTTCAGAAGGGAAGGATAAACACATATAACGCACAAGCCAGTCCGGAGTTTTGTTGAAGAGTTCTTCATGTGTCTTCCACTATCCTTCCGCAAAAAAGGGACTCTGGTTAAAATCGCCACCTAGGAAAAAGAAGCCTGGGGAAGATTAACCAATGGTTGGCTAAAATTTGGAAGAGACTGTCTGTTCCCAGTTTCTCTTGAGTGAAAATCTTCTATGGGATTTAACCCCTAGATATAATGCTTGGTTTCACCTGGTGGAGGGAAGGGAGTCAGGAGGGACATGTCAGGAGTATTCAGCTCGGATGCCTAGGTAGTAGAATTAGGATGCTATCTATTCGAGGGAAGCCTCAAAGATGACATAGACCTTTGTGAGAAAGTGCCCTCTTTCTTGCATGATATGCCCCCACGTTTTGCTGAATTGCTGATGTTCTTTGACTGAGTGTGCCCTGGGCTCCTGCTAATCAGGTACCCAGGGCCTATGTTCCTTCTCTAAAATTGCATTGAAGTCTAAGCCCAATTGGCATCTCTGGCCACAGGTCAGCCCCTGGTAAATGGTACCACAGGCACCCAGGGCACTGTGACCGGAGAAGGCCTCTAAGGGCTGCAGCACTTATTGTGCCCCCCTTAGAGGTCCTGTACCCTGACACTTTGCAGAACAAAGTGAAGAGTCAACATGGCACACATCTCTGTGTGCCATGCCCACAAACCACTGCCCTGGCATAGATCAGTCACCCCTCTGGCAGGGTGCACTATACAAGTGGTGAGGGTACAGATGCATGAGCCCTGTACCCCTACAGTGCCCAAGTCCATTTCTTGGGCATTGTAAGTGCAGTGCTGCCATTAAGAGTATATGGTGCTGGCAATTTGTCATTACGAACTCCACAACACCTTAATGGCTACACTGAAGACTGGGAAGTTTGGTATCAAACTTCTCAGCACATTAAACCCACACTGATGCCAGTGTGGGATTTAATGTAAAATGCACAACAGAGGGCATCTTAGAGAAGCCTCCTAAAACTCGACCAACATCTAGTGACCCGACTGAGTGGCTGCTTAGGCTGCCACCAACAGACATGTTTCTGGACCCCTGGGTCGAGAGCCTGCTGCTCTCGGGGGCCAGAAACAATGCACATCCTGGGACGAGGTACCAAGCCTCTGCCACTTTGGGCGGGAGAACCGGCGGGAAATACAAGTGAGGGAAAGAGGTGTGCCCGCCCCTGCCAACTCCACCCCTCAGGTGGGGGAGGCGAGGTGAAGCACAACTCTGAGTCCCCGTCATCTTGTGGATGGGGGAAGCTAACCAACCAGGAACAGGCTCCTGCCCCCCTCCCACTGGAGGGTGGCACGATAGGGGGTGTACCCATCCTAGGGAAGGGACCCATTGGTACCTGCCCTTTACCTACCTGTAACACCCCTAAATCTAGTATTTAGGGGGCACCCTGAACCTTGCGTCCTCAGATCCAGCCTGACAACAAGAAGAAAAGAAGAAGAAGGAGCGAACAGCCGTGCAGCCAGCTAACAAGAGGACGGCGCCCACTGACTTAGCCCCAGCCCTACCAACCTGTCTCCCCTCGAACCTGCTCCTGCGAAATCCCGGTGTGTCCTGCAGCCAGCAACCTCGAAAACCCCGGAGGACCTGCCTGCCTTCGCTTCCAAAGACTGCTTCTCCCGTGAACACTGGATTTGTTCAAACTGCAGCTTCTGGCTGCGGCCGGATACCGCGAATCCAGCCCACTCTGCACCTGCCAAACCCGGCCGGAGCTCGAGTGGAAAAACAAAATGAGGAGGTCCCCCCGGCGATCCTGACCCGAGATCTGGCGAACCCTGACCTGCCTCAAGCCTCCCACCGACGCCTGCAGCCTAAATCCAGAAGGCCCCCATGACCGCGACCCTGAGCTGGTAAGATGATCCAACCCCAAAAGGCACCCCTGCACCTGACGTCCCACTGCTTTTTGTGCCCAAACCAATGGTGCCTAACCAACCCTTAACTTCCCAACTTACCTCTCGAAGTGGTGGTTGCACCCAGAAGTCCTTCGTCTCCCTGCCTGCAGTGCTTTTGCAAACCGGAGGTTCTCCATAGAAAACAACAGGGCGCCCGACGTCGAAACGGCACTCTGCACCCGGCCGCCTCAGTGCCACTAAGGGCACACCTTTTGTGCTACTCTGTTTCCCCTTTGCCCTGACCTAAACCCTAGGAGCTTTACTCCCACAAACCAGCAGCCACCAACCGGAGCCCCCCAATTCTCCATGGGATAACATTGGGCCTCAACCCTCTGCACCCGGCCGCCCTAGTGCCGCTGAGGGTGCAACAACAGTGCATCACTGACCATGGGGGACCCCTGACTCTAACACCAGAACCTTAACTCCCACAGTCGATTACTTACCTGTGAACCGATAACCTGTTTTTCCTCCATAGCATAACATTGACAATTTTCTTCCAAAAAGTTTCTAAGTGTGGAATTTTGAAATCTAAAAATATTCTTTAAAAATCACACAAATAACCAAAACATATTTACTTACCTGTTTTCAGGAAATGTCCCAGTGCTGAATCCAGGTATCTAGCACTGTAATTTACTGAAAAAAGCCTATTCATTTCAATGTACTGTAATTTCTAAGTGTTGCAACCTACTGCATCCCTTGTAAATCAAACAAAGTTCAATTTCTATTGCATTTTCAAACTGTTCTACATTCAGTAACTTATTACTGCAAAGTATTTTATGCTTACCTGTGCCTGGCTTGCTTGGTCCTAAAATAAAACAACAGTATATTTTTTTATACAAAAACAATTGGCCTAGAGTTCAGTTCTTGATTGTGTGAATTCATTTGCTGACTGAGTGTGTACATCAAATGCTTAACACTGTCCTCTGATACTGCCTTACTGCTCGACCACTCTACCTACCACAAATAGAGAGTAAGGTTCTGTCTAACTTTAACCTCTGCCTACCTCTGGGGTCACCTGGACTCTATACACACTATACCTCATTTTGGTGTAGTATATATAGAGCCAGTTTCCTACAACCTTAAGGTGTTGGTGGAATTAACTTGTCCATTGTCCAGAACCTGTTTTTTTCAGGAGCCTAATTTGGGGCTGATGTAGGTAAAGCCTGCAGCTACTTACTGACAAACGGTTCATGCTCAATTGCATTCAGGTGAAAGTTAAGAGGGGAGAGCTCGCCTTGAAGGAGTTCCTTGACTTTGGTGATACAGTCCTGTATTAATTGCAATACCCAGAGAGGTTTATACGCAGGTGCACCCTCCGTGCCCTCTATTGACAGTGAGAGTGATTGTACCGGTCTTAGGGGCCACAGAGAAGAGCAAATTTTACTAGCAGCCTCTGTGGATTAATTTCTAACATTAGCAGATGGCTCTTCAAGGCCAAAGGGGGCAATTACAGACACTTGTCTGGTACTCACAGAGGAGAAACAATGGGTGAAGGCCCTATTACATCAGTGGATTTACGACCACACCGGAATTGAGGGAGAGTCTCTTTCCGGATAATGCGATTTCGGTCCTAATAACCCCCATGGCCCTCTCCAACATTCTTTTGATTGAAGTGCCTTTAACGGCGGGAGAGTGAGGGGGGGGGGCGGTTGGAGGCTGGGAGACTGCTTTTCTTTGCCCATATCACAATGAGCAGCCAATCAGAATAGGAGAATAAAAGGAAAAAGTACCTCCAAACAGAAGAAATAGGAATGGCCCAGCCTCCTCCAGGCTCTGACGGGTGTGGATGGGCCTGCCCTTTGCCCGGGCGCCTCCCATGTAGCTGGGAAGTCGTTGGCGCTATAAGTGCTTGGTAGGACTTGCTCATCCCCCTCTCAAGTGCAGCATCAGTGGTGCAACAAGGCACAAGAGCTACTGGGGATGGTAGTCCCCCGTCATGCAAGAATTTATTCCCAATTGGCCCTCAACCCCTTACCCTAGAATTTGCTACAGCCAGGAAATGCTGGAACAGGTACCTGCGGAGAGCCTTGATCAAACGCCCCTATGCTCCAGAGATACCATTGCAGATGTGTAGGGCCTTGCCGCACGGGGGTACCTGGCGAAAACTGGAGGATTGGGCACAGCAAGGGATAACCACTACGGGGAAACTTTATGAGGGGGGAACTCTTCTCCGGTTTGATGAGCTGCGGGCCCGGTATGACTTGCCTGGAGGTGACTTCTTACAGTACATTGCACTCACGGCGGCCATTTGGAAACATTGGGGAACGGGTTTGATGGAACCGCCCACTTCTATGGGCTGCCAATACGTGGTAATGGCAGCAGGCACGATCAAGGCAGTGACATGCCTCAACAGACGCATGACACTGGAATCCTTATACCCCCTATCTGCTTTATAACGTAAGTGGGAATCCGACATAGGGACTGCTATCCCTGACAAGGCATGGGATGAACTGGTGGAGAGAGCCTGGAAGAGCACAAGGAATGTGAGGTTCCAGTTAATACACTTCCATATACTACACAGAGCATACCTCACCCCGCAGAAGCTGCATGTCTATTTTCCGACCCACCCCGCGACTTGACCAAGATGCAAGGCAGATAATGCAGATTTTAAACATATGCTATGGGAGTGCCCGGACCTAGATAATTATTGAAAGGAAGTGACAGCTGTACTGAAAGACATAGCCGACAGAGATTTGGACGCCTCTACAGCCAACCGCATCCCACACTGGTTCCCTCATACCGCCAAAAATAAAATTACCAGTAAGTTTATAGATCTGGGCTTCCTACTGGCCAAGAGAACCATCACCACACATTGGAAAGAACAGTGGGCTCCTAGTGCCGTCAAGTGGAAGTCGGACCTACTGAAATGGGATGAGTGTGAGGGGGTGATTAGATTACAGATTGCATATCGTACCGGGAGTGCTAATGCGATGGAAGGGGCGAGAGCTTGGGGAATGCTAGTAGTGACACTCAAAACCCCTGATGGTGCGGAAGATGAAGAGCCTGCGAACAGCCCTTCGGCAGCAGTAGATTAACCCGGGGCGGTCCGGGGTGGTCCGGGTGCCTGCCCTGTTTGGCGCCTTGGGGTGGGTATTGGCGCCTGCTCTGTATATACCTGTTTCTTTTTAAATCGTCCCTCATTCCGAGTTGCCCCTCTCGCCGCTATAGCCCCCTAGATCCTACAAAGCCAGTATTTAAGTGACACGCCTGGGAGGGTGGGAAGGGGGGGGAGTTGGGGGTTCACATTTCTCTATGACTGGTCAACGACTTTGTACAAGCCTTACCCAGGGCTCTGCCCGGTCTCTAGGGGTAAACAAAGCAAAACCAAAGGGATGATGGACGGAGTGATGAACATTGCAAGCACTCACCCCCAGTCAACTGATCTGAGTTTAATCCATCATCATTCTTTAGCTCACACCGCCATCCCAGTTCAGACATGGCCATATGCAAATCAGTCTGAGCTTGTGCCTCATGGGAACATTCCAGCCCGAACTGCCAAGCCATGTCTTCCCTGGACCGGAAACAAGCATCCTAGGACCGGTTTCTGGCTAATCAGCCATCATCAGCCAGGCTAGCTTGAATCCAGTGGCAAAGTGAGCAAGGGACCCACGTCTGGGCATACCCTGCCAACTTAGGGCAAACAAAGCAAAACTAAAGGGGATGATGGACGGAGTGTTGAACATTGCAAGCACTCACCCCCAGTCAAATTATCTGGGTTTAATCCATCATCATTCTTTAGCTCACGCCGCCACCCCAGTTCAGACATGGCCATATGCAAATCAGTCTGACCCTGTGCCTCATGGGAACAGTCCAGCCCGAACTGCCAAGCCATGTCTTCCCTGGTCTGGAAACAAGCATCCTGGGACCGCTTTCTGGCTAATCAGCCGTCATCAGCCAGGCTAGCTTGAATTCAGTGGCAAAGTGAGCAAGGGACCCACGTCTGGGCATACCCTGCCAACTTAGGGCAAACAAAGCAAAACCAAAGGGGTTGATGGATGGAGTGTTGAACATTGCAAGCACTCACCCCCAGTCAACTGATCTGGGTTTAATCCATCATCATTCTTTAGCTCACGCCGCCACCCCAGTTCAGACATGGCCATATGCAAATCAGTCTGACCCTGTGCCTCATGGGAACAGTCCAGCCCGAACTGCCAAGCCATGTCTTCCCTGGTCTGGAAACAAGCATCCTGGGACCGCTTTCTGGCTAATCAGCCGTCATCAGCCAGGCTAGCTTGAATTCAGTGGCAAAGTGAGCAAGGGACCCACGTCTGGGCATACCCTGCCAACTTAGGGCAAACAAAGCAAAACCAAAGGGGATGATGGAGTGTTGAACATTGCAAGCACTCACCCCCAGTCAACTGATCTGGGTTTAATCCATCATCATTCTTTAGCTCACGCCGCCACCCCAGTTCAGACATGGCCATATGCAAATCAGTCTGACCCTGTGCCTCATGGGAACAGTCCAGCCCGAACTGCCAAGCCATGTCTTCCCTGGACTGGAAACAAGCATCCTGGGACCAGTTTCTGGCTAATCAGCCATCATCAGCCAGGCTAGCTTGAATCCAGTGGCAAAGTGAGCAAGGGACCCATGTCTGGGCATACCCTGCCGACTTAGGGCAAACAAAGCAAAACCAAAGGGGATGATGGACAGAGTGTTGAACATTGCAAGCACTCACCCCCAGTCAACTGATCTGGGTTTAATCCATCATCACTCTTTAGCTCACGCAGCCACCCCAGTTTAGACAAGGCCATATGCAAATCAGTCTGATCCTGTGCCTCAAGGGAACAGTCCAGCCCGAACTGCCAAGCCATGTCTTCCCTGGACCGGAAACAAGCATCCTGGGACCGGTTTCTGACTAATCAGCCGTCATCAGCCAGGTTAGCTTGAATCCGGTCCTAGGATGCTTGTTTCCATTCCAGGGAGGACCTGGCCTGGCAGTTCGGGCTGGACTATTTCCATTGGGCGCAGGGTCAAGACTGATTTGCATATGGCTGGGTCCAAACTGGAATGGCATGGTGAGCAAAAAAACGATGGATTTAGGCCCAGATCTCTGTACTGGGGTGAATGTATGACATTGTTGTGCATTCTGTCCATCAATTGTTCTTTTTGCATTTGTCACCCTGAGTGGGACGGGTATGCCCAGACGTGGGTCCCGTGCTCTCCATGCCACTGGAGTCAAGCTATCCTGGCTGATGAGGGCTGAAACCCCGAAACCAGTCCTAGGATGCTTGTTTCCAGTCCAGGGAGGACCTGGCCTGGCAGTTCGGGCTATTGGACTGTTCCCATTGGGAGCAGGGTCAAGACTGATTTGCATATGGCTGGGTCCAAACTGGAATGGCATGGTGAGCAAAAAAACGATGGATTTAGGCCCAGATCTCTGTACTAGGGTGAATGTATGACATTGTTCTGCATTCTGTCCATCAATTGTTCTTTTTGCATCGGTCTCTAGGGGTGGCTAGCATATGGGGTGTGCATGGTCTTTTCGATTTATTATAAATGCCCAGGATTATTTTGGATTGCTAATAAGCCTGTTCGTAAGTTGATATGAACCATCTTCTGATACTATAAATATGTTTTATCTAATCTGCTTGATATTGGGTTCTCTTAGAATGTACAGTAAACCAATATAAATGTGTTTAAAAGTAACTACTGGGTAAAACAAGGCAATATCAAACTAAATGAGCAAGAGCTAGCTGTGCTTTGGGCCTCCCCCTCACTTAATAAAATCTCCCCAGTACTATCCCAAACAAAATTATGGCTACTCCACAAGACTTACTGGACCCCTGCTCGGTTAGCCTCACTAGGCCTCAGAGAAAATGACCTACGCTGGAACTGCGGCAACGAAAAGGGGAATCTAGCACATCTTATCTTCTACTGCCCAAAACTCAAAATGTTCTGGGGAAAAATCTTTGATTTCATAAAAAAGGCGCTGGGATGTACACTAAATCCAGAATTCTCTTCCCTCACCACCGCATTTATGACCACAGGACTTGCCTCACAGCATGATAGGGATCTGCTAGACCTCCTGCTGACCGCGGCAGTGAAAATGGTCCTGTCCAATTGGAAGGATACCGCTAAGACATCATACAAAGGCTGGGTCAACTGGGTGACGTACCTCAGAGGCGCAGATAGCACTGCCCTGCAAAACTCACCCTGGAGACCAGCTACTAGGGGGATGTGGAAGTCGCTCGACACATCCTATGAACCCCCGTGACGCCACTTGGGGGTGTTGGTTTTCACACAAGGCTACAACCCAGACTAGGTTCATTGCTATAGAACACTTCTTGTATCCTATCTCCACCCTTTCTTTTCTATCCTCTCTCTTTCTATCATCCTATCCTTAATTTCCCAGCAAGTCAATGTAAAGGTGTTCAGCTAAACACGTATACCAAGTACCTGTAACTACTGCAACACCAACCACGTTTGACTGGTACCTCGTAACGGAAATGCTAATGTACTTGTTTATAAAATGAATAAAATACTTTGAAATAGAAAAAAAAAAAAAAATCATGAAAGTATTTATCCCCGCGCAGAGGGGATATAGTTGGCGCTATAATTGTTTGGGAGGCCTTGCTCCTCCCCCTCTCCGGTGCAGCATCGGTGGCGCCTCTAGGTACAAGGGCTACTGGGCTGGTAGTTCGCCAACAAGGAAGAATTTGTCTCCTGTTTTCCCTGATATTTAAAACTAAGTGAAATAATTTCCTGTGATGTAATAAATATGCAATTTAGTTCTCACTCTTAAGAATTTTAAAAATTTGAGAGCTCTGCTCACTTGGTGACCGACCACAAAAGGATTACCACCTTCGGCTTCTATACAACCTGAACTGATGCACCACAAATGTGTAGGCCGATACACTGGCGAAAGCTACCTCAGGATAAGCAACCAGAAATGCTTTGCAGTTAACTCCCTTAAACCAGTCTCACATTCCCTTCTGTTTCCAGAGGGAGAGGCTGCTACCCCTGACTTGCCCTTTGATACCTCTGGAACAGCTCTTGCTGCACTTGATCTCTGAGGTAAGTAAAGAGTTAAAAATAAAATACAACACAACATGTCGGGAAGCCCTACAGTCTAACATTCATTTATTGCAGAAATAGCCAACTACGCATCAAATACAAGATAACACTTGCCATTTCAACTAACCAAGCTCTTACCAGAAAAGTCATTTAAAGCCTAATGCTAAAATACATAAAATTCAGTACAGTATGTATATGTTTTCTCTCAGTACAATACTATGGAACCTAATCACGTGACAGAAGCTTGTTACCTTCAGGAAAAATGTATCTAATGAGCAGGTGGCAGGATCTTCTCCCTGAGGAAGCACGAGATGTCTTCAAGGAGAAGATATCCTTCAGGAGCAAAAAACACGGAGTTGATTGTTCTACTCCCTGCTGGACTGAAAACGAGGTTGCACTTTGCCGAAGTGTACAAATGCACAACGCTGAATAAAATGTCTCCCGGGCCTTCTAATGTCATGAAATTCAGCGAGCATAATTCAGGCTAAAGGACACTTCAGCTCAATAAAAAACGACATCCATATTCGACTATAAAATATATAGGTACATAGAGTGACATGCAGAGTTATATATATGAAAAAACAATAATTCTCAAATACATAATACACTTCAGCTCTATAAGAAATGACATCCACATTTGGCTATAAAATATATCGGTGCACACAGTGACATGCAGAGCTATATATATGAAAAAACAATCATTCTAAAATACATAATATGCGATTATGGTTTCACAACCAAACCTTTTTTACAGGAGGAAAGCGTTTTCCACATCAAAGTAATAGAAAAGAATAGCCTCATCACTTTCTTTTTATATCTTCATTGTCACTTTCCACATCATTCTCAGAGATAGCAAGCGTAAAAGGTTTGTTAGTGTCTTTATTTTTCTAAAAGTGTAAAATGATGCCTATTATTAATTTTATTTGTATGTATAACACACGCATAACTAAAATGACTCCAATAATTGATTCAAATATTTTCATTTTCTAGGGTCCAAACCCTCCCACAAGCCACGTCCAGATGCCATTGGAACTTAGTTAGATCTGGCCCACTCCTTTTCCTCTTGTAGTTTCCTGGTACTCTACTTAATATTATGTATCTGCTCGTGTATGTCAAGGATAGTGATGGGAAAAGTACCTTCAAAAGCGCAACCCCAGGTTTTGGCCAGTAATAGGTAAAGTAAGACATTCTATTTTGATTTAGCATCTTGGCATGGGTGTCTTGTTGCTCTGTCATTAATTCTAAAGCTATTGCAGTAGATTTGGCAGTAGCTTCCAATTTCCTGTTTTTTCGTCTAAAGTGACTGGTACATGGGAAATACGACAGCAAAAAATCTAGTGGTAGTTGAATCGTCCTGCCCCATTCTTCGTTCTAAGGATGTTCATAAAAGCATCTCATAGCAGGAACAATGTATCCTGGATAGCAGGTCCCCGTTCAATGTAAGAGCAGCCAAAGGTAGGCTCGTGACCCATTAATGAAATAGGCATGACCTCCTTGCTGGGGGCTGTTGTGAAACAATAGGCCACGAGGAAGACATTACTCAAAAGAAGGTAATTCAACAGGAAAGTTTTATACTGTAAAGTCAAATTTACTATTTATAACAGAAACACAGGAGATATTTGCTTCTCGGTGCTCACAAATCAATCCATGCTCAGTCATTGCACGATGATCCACATCTGGCATGTGCCGGTTCATAGGATTGTTAAACTTTTGAAGGCTTTGGTAAGGACTGGGGAGATGCCTGCATACTTTGGAAGTAGGGGTCCGTAGTAGAAAATATGAATGCAAGATGAATGGGTACACCGATCAAAGGAATGCTATATTCACATCGTAGACATATGTGGGAAAATTCAGCAAGAGGAAGAATTAATTATTTGTACTTTTATAACGTCAACATGTAGTTCACAAGTTACTCTTATAGGCAGAGTGGTGGCTCCATGCAAGAGAATTTTCGGTACAGTTCTGTCTCAGAAAAACTCCCCATTCTACTGCAAGGATATAGCGCACCAACAACCACACTCTCATAGCAGCAGCAAAGAAAGGTCAGACCCACAGAGGGTTCTGGTATTCAGAAGCAGGAGACCCCTTAACTCGGAAGAAGGTAGTAACAATGAGATGTTTGAGGGGCAGCATTGCGTGGTGGAGAAGCAGGAGGAGAAGAGTTCGATCCTCCAGCAGTTATTGAGGTTGCACTGTGTGCAGTGCTGGCAGGACATCTGGCACCAGACACATGCATAGAAGTAGAAGCACTTGTTGGGGACCACAGGGAAGCTGTGGATAAACATTATTAATTGCTCTAAGGTCATGTATGAACCTTTACAAATTGGCTCTCTCCACATTGCATTTTTGGAGAATCAGGGTTATAACTACTGCCAATAGGTACTAAACAGCCTTGCTTAATCTGCAACTAAATAGTGGATCCCCTCCTCTGCCTAATATTTCAACTGGTACTTGGGTATTCTAGGGAGGGTCAACTTTCACCTTCACTGGTTCCATTGAGGCTATGAACCCCAAATTGTTGGCCTCCATGGACCACAGAGTAGATGGTACCGATGAAATATAACTTGGTTAAATCAGGAGACATGGCAGTTTAATTTTCATTACTAAGGGGATTTGTATTTTCACACAATAGTGCAAGTAGTTTGTTTGTTTTCTTGTTGTTGCAGTATATTTAAAAACACATCCCTGGGGAGTGCAAAATAAGGTAAAATTAAGCTTCCAGAGGATGTCCTTATCTAACAGATTAGTTGGGCTGAGCAAAAAAGAATGTTTATCGACAATGGGCCCTAAAGAAATGGATACGGGATTAGTAATATAATGGGGAACTCATTGGCTAGAATTACTGCCTGCGTCTATGGACAAGCGTGTGAGAGGTAAAGTAGGAAATTCAGAGGTTTTTATAGCTGAGCAATTAGCGCTCATATCCATGAGAAAAGAAGGGAGACAATCTACATAGGAGCCTTTCTGATCTACTGGAATTAAGTTATTCATAGCATGGTCTAAACCTCTCAGGCTGTCCTAAAATACAGGATAAACGTTTTGAATAATCTGATGAAACCCAGACTGATCAAGAAGGTCTTGTGCCCCCGATACAGTGTTGGGACAGTTATGTTTCCAATGCCCCAGCTATCTTCAGGCCAAGCATGACACTTCTGCTCGTGGGCCTCTCTCCAGCCACCTCCATTGCATATCCCAACTCATACTCCTCCATTCCCCTGCCCTCTTTGGTCCTCTCTTAATGTCCCTCTTCATAGTTTCCAGCTTCAATTACATCAGTTTCGATTCGTGCATTCTCTTTCTTTCTTGCTATGCTTCACAATGGTTAAAAACCGTCACAAATTGGACCAATTTATTAGTCTGCCATCCAGTGTAGATACTCGTCAACTGACTCCTAACATTTTGTAACAATCCCTGCACAAAGGCAGCACCTACAGCTTCCTGAGCCATCTCAGAAGACGGCTTATTTTGCTTACAATTCAAGATCTAAGTCCTATCGGTTTTCACTGGGCACACATTCGCAATCACATTCAACATTGCATCCTTTGTTAACTTCAAATCTCCATCATTTCCAGGTGTCGCAGCTATGATGCTTTCTCCACCAGTCATTCTCACGCCTCACTTGGCACCATCATTCTCAGTCACTAACTCACAACTGCTCAATTGGGTCTGTGCACTTCAAATACACTGTGCAATTCCTCTTGGAGCCCAGTGGGGTTTCTACAGCAGGGCATTATTTCCTTTACTCATTAAATTAGAGGGGGTCCAAGGGACGTGGACCATAAATCTACCCCCAGCCATAGGGTAGTTCCTCAAGAGCAGTAGGGTGGAGGAAGGGCCCTTCATCATCAGTGTCACATGAATGAAGGGAAACACCCCCTAGAAAATGATTTTGCAGTCTGCCTCAAACTTTCAATTAATAGTGGGGCTTTGTTACCCATGGTATGTATACCCTAGGATTGACATTTCCCTAGTCCTAGACCGATCTACAGTAGTGATATCAGCCCCCTGTCCATTTGCTCGCACCCCTCTACCAAGCACTTTACTGTCAGACGGTCATCTTGCATCACTCACTTAAACGTTACCTCCTTGTGCTCCAGCTGCCTGCAGTTCTGCAGGCGCTGCTTTGTTTGAAGGTACAGCCACACCCACACTCCCTTTATCTGACATGGGGAAAATTTCAGAACAGATCCCCCACCTTTGTGTCCTCACTTTCTTTCACCTTCTCCTGTGGTTCGGCGATTTGGGGAAACAGATATGGAGGAGGCAGAGCAGTTGGAGCCCAATTCTAACTCTGTCCCTAAGGTAACTGATTTGGTATTCCAGTTCCTCCTGGTTTCTCTCACACCTCTGATTTAGATTCATGCTTACATTTGTGTGCCTCCTCATGCCATTGTATGAGGAGAGGCCATTTTCCAGCATATATCGTATTTTTAGGATCTTTCAGATTCTCCTATAAGTTAGCTAACGTTTCTATATCGAAGGTACCATGTTCAGGAAAGGACATTTTTCCATCCTCATTAGTGAGTCCAACCACTCTCATAAATATTTGCACGTGTTTACCGTGTTGTTGGTACATAGTATGGGCAGGAGTCCCTTTCGGTGGGAGCTTGCTACTTTTAGATTTCTCTGTCTCCAGATCTGCTTTTTATTGTCCACTTCCACCTGGGTAGCAAGGAAAGGGTCTTCTGGCCTTGTGCCTACAGCTCATCCCATGGAGAGGGTATGAAAGGAGATAAAAAAAACAGGATAAGGTTACCCTGGTTATATTTCTTCTAATTGCTCTAGTGGAGGGAGGGAGGGAGGGAGGAAAAGTCTTGCACTTTCAGGTCCAATGATCCTTTTGCACTCAACACCCGGAGGGGCTTGTAAAAGGGTTAGTGTGGCTAGATCAGAGGGCCTCTTTCTCTCACATGTACATCCTTCGAGGGTCTATGCTTTGAGTCCTGGTGCTTCTGCCTGCCTTCCCCTTATTGCACTATTTCTGGAGCCCGCTCTTTCTAAATCATGGATTCACACTTATACACATTTGCTGTTGAGTGGACTTCTCCAAAATCTTATCTGCCTAATCAACTTATTTTCCCAGTCGTCTCCAACTCGGATGGGGGTTCTGTGCACCCTTTTAACAACACATTTCAGAGCCACAAAACAATATTTGGCATGCAAAGCAAATAAACATATGGTAAGCACTGTTTGACATTACCTCACTTTTGGTTTAGTCATGTTCAAGCTTTAAGCAAAACCTCCAGATATATTGGTGCGCTGTGCTCTTGTTGCAGCGTAGAACATCAAATTTTCCTTTCGTCACAGACCAAATACCGCAATAGCAAATTCACTCAAAACATTCATTGGTGGGGCCCATAACACCAACACACATACTTCATTGATCTGCTTCCCTAGAGGAATAAGTTTCCAAACGCTGACATGAAAGGAATATCGTTACCTAAAACCCTAAATGCATTGAATACTTTATCAACTCCAACCTTGTGATATTCCCCTCATTGGGTGTTGAATCATTTAGTTGTTTTGTAGTTTAGTGATCTAATTCATTTATCTATATTCTACTCTTTATCCTAATTTTCTTCTTCAAATAATTGACACAACACATTTATCAATTAATCAAATATCGTTTATCTAAACAAATTGCAAATTGTTAGAAATGATCATCCAAAACACAGAACATCATATTTACCTAATCTGACTAATAGTCGTCCTCTAAGTCAGTCAAGTCGTGGTAAAACCTTAAAATTCATCAAAGTCAGGCCGCAATTCAGTCTCTCAAAGATTCAGGATAACAGCTGTCCAGCAGTGTCACCGTCCTCTCCGTCAGCATAACGTCAGGAAATCGAGTTCGTCAAAGAGGAGAGAGTTTTTTTAGTTCACTTTCCTACCTACTTTTATAATGAAATTAATGTCAAAATGTATCAAGATTGGGGTTTTAGACTGTTCCCAATGGTGGACATGGGGTCAAGCGGTAAAGTTCTCACATAGTCCGCAGGATTAAGTCATCGCACTTGCTGGTTCCAGTTTTAGAGACAGTCCATTGTGTTATCCTTGGCGAAGCTCCCAGAGTGTCCTTGATAAGAACATCATCTCCTGGGGTCAGGACTAGGCCATTGTTGCTGGCAGTGACGCATGCGCACTTCACCAAGAACCTCGTGTGTCAGCAGCAGTCACGTTATACGTCTCGTTCAGCCATCTTGAAATAGGCCGAAATGGTCAACTTAAGCAAAACAAACACAAAAACGTAATTAAAACATGGAAACGGCTAATAAGATGTTAAACCCTCACTAATTCCCTTATGTGTAAGTAATTATCTAGCATAATAGCAACATTCAAAGCGTTTATACTCACTCAATGATGCGCAACTTACAATTACATCACAAAGCAACATATATCATGCAATATTCTAATTTTCTATTATTAGTATGCATACATATGTTAGTATACAATTAGTTTAGCCATGCAAAGTGCAATTCCCACGTGTAATTCTTTTGTTAATATAATTGGTAAGTCTCCACTTCAAACAAATTAATATTATTACTATTAGTTGATTATTCAGATTAATATAAACATGCAGAATGGGGGGAGTATACAAAATTTTGTACTACCCGCTCCAGCAACCCCCCCTTTGGTGATTATATCACCACACTAACAAAAACTTTGTATCCCTTTTTACGGAATTTCAAAGTGATTTCTTGTGTTATTCATATTTCAGTTTCCCCTGTTTCTTCTCTTTTTGCTGTTTTATACATACTCTCCTTGATTTCTTCCAATTCTATTTCTTCAAATTCTCTTTCTTGTTTCTCACCTCTTCTCCTTAAGTTTTCTCTTTTTAACTTTTTCTGATTTTTATCCTTTTTACGACAAATACATCCTAGTCTAATTATTAATACTAAGAAAATCACACATGTTAATGAGAATAATATCTTACCTAAAAATGTACTACCTAGTTTAACTACAAAATCTTTAATAGCTGATAGTTTCTTTCCAATCTTTCCCCAAACACCTTCAACCTCCAGTAGTGCAATTTCGTCATGCAATTCTGTAATATTCTTAATATAAATTTTCAAATCTCTACTTTCGTCAGGAATGTAAGTACAACAATGTTGAACTTTCAGCATTCCACAGACTCCACCCTCTTTTGCCAATAAAATATCAAGGGCGAGTCGATTTTGCATTACCATAGCACGCATGGCAACCAATAAGAATCCTCCAGCGGTGCTTGTTGACAAGCGATCCACTACTGTTGAAAGTCTTCTAATTTTGTTTGCATTCAGAGATATTCCCACTGCGGGTATCAGTGCTCCAAAAATGTCACCCACAATTTCAGTCCAAGATTCTCTTTTACTACGTGCTAAATAACTACCTAAACTATCTACACCATCTTCTCCTCTATCCATATGAAAAATCTTTGGAAAAACCAGGCCAACATAACATGTGCCATAACAATGGTCTGGCAAACGATAATATGCCCTGTTCCCACAAATGAAATACAGTCCTGGAAAAACTGGATCTTTTCCACCTTTAAATCCCCATCCTCCCATGATTCGGTATGTATCATGGCACTCACTATTCTCTACAAAATAATTATCATATGCTGTTTGATTCCTTCTAATACACAATTTCCCTTTCTGAGGCCAATCTAAAGCCATAGTTGGACTCGTTTCCCCTTTCAAGTGTTTCTCCATTTCTACATCCCAAACTGTTTTCTCCACTTTCCCTTCTGAAGCCTTTCTTTGCATTTTCAATCTCCTTTCTTCACCCATATCTAAAAATGTCTTTTCTTCTTTCTTTAAACTACAAGTCAAGTTATTTCTAAATATGTATTCTAATGTTAGTTCTTTGGTCTCTAAGAAAAATTCACCGAATACCTTTGCAGGATTTACCTTGTTTAGTTTGTTAATTGCCGGTACTTGTGAAAATATGGTATCTACATCTGAAAAATAATACTCTAATTTACCTGTTTGATAAAATAAACTAGCTATTACACTACATGTTATTCCATAAGTTACTGGAAGGTGATGATAAGTCACTCCTTCAGATACAGATGCAGGTAACTGCATACATACGTAGCAATCCCTTACGTTCATTGTTTTTACATATTCATACAACAACTTTGAAAACACATTGTTAGAAAAATCTGTTATAGACCTGTCTTTATGTAAATAATTTTTATCTATTCTAGTCGGAACTACCTTTTGAATCTTCCGTATATTAGTTATGTTATCACTATGTCCTTCTAAGGTATCTATAGTAACTTTAAATGAGATTAGTAGAGCAAGTATACTCCAAAGAAGCATTAATAATCCTGTACAACAACAACACATTTTACACCATCTCCTAAAGAATGTACATCTACCTTTGCTACTATCTATGTTTGCCATCTTCACTAAAAAGGACCGGGTCTTTTGACTTAGCCTCTTCTACTTCGCAACTAGTTTTCTAACCCAAGGCTCTAAGCACCTACGTGGTTCTACCAGTTTTTGTATTTTTCAGTATTTGATTGTCTTTCCATCAGTAGTTTTCTTGTCTCATTCAGTTTGGCATTTCGTCATCTTTCTCTTTTCCTTCGTTTTCGGTATACAGAATGTCCTGAACATCCGCTTCTTCTCCAATATCGTACAAGATAACTCTCAGGATTTCCGATTCTTCGTCTTCCTCAACCACTTCCGGTACAACCACCTCTGGATTTCCATGGCTATCCGCCTCTTTTTTTACTTCAGGCAGGGCCATATATGTCCATTCCGGTGATTTATACTTCTGGTTAGGTTTCCTTGTTCTTTTGCTTTCTTTAACTACAATTGTTTCTTCTTCTTTCGATTTCTCCTGACTTGTTACTTCATTCACCTGTTCAGCCCTTGGCGAATTTACTCGTGTCAATCGATATCTCAATCTTTTTATTTTATTCGGCCAAACGTCGTCCTTGGCAGCTCTTTTCAATTTACTCCCTTTGTCGTTCTTTTCAGTCCTCCAAGCTCTCTTTCTCAGAACTCGGCCTTCTGGTACTTCATCTTCGCTTTCTTCTGACTCTGTTTCAACTTGCTTTTTACTCTCAACAGCTTCTTTTTCCACCACTTCTTTTGTTTTCCCTACTTCTGTCCCCCCTCGAATCTGCGGCACGCAATCTTCCTGCTGACTACTTGTCCCTGCTTCTAACTGGATGTTGGAGTTCCCTACACCTCCTCGGGGATCTTCCGCAATAATCTTTCCCTCTCTCTCTGTATCTGGCACCTGTTCATCTGAGTGTGTTATTTCAGGTGGAATTTCTCTCAATCTTTCTTCTGGCACTTCCTTCTCATTAATCTCTTTTATCGTCTCTCCACTGTCTTTTTCTTTGTTCTTCCCTTGTTCTTTCCTGGAAGAGTGTGCTCTTTGTTCTGTCTCTGAGTCTGAACTGGTATCTGAAATCTGTAACCTTCTCCTCCGGGAATTTCCTCTGGGGACAAAAGTTAGACTCGGCTCTGTTTCCCCCCTTTCAGGGTTTTCTTTGTATTTTGGTTCTCCGTCATCCGACTCAGTACTGGATTCAGATTCATTAAAATACTCCTTTTCTTTGCTGTCGACTGGATTTGGAATTCTCAAAGTGTGACTTGCATGGCTCCAGTTCTTTAATCCAGCACACTTCACAGCTGTTGTTGTGGTCAAGATGACTTGTCTTGGTTTTCCCCACCTGGGAACCAAACAGTTTCTTCTTCTGTGGACTTTTATCCTTACCCAGTCCCCTGGGCTTAGATCATGGGCTGGCTTCTTTTCAAGTGTGGTGGCATCCGCTCCAACCTGATGAAACACAGAATGAACTGCGTCAGCCAGGCTTTTACAGTATTCCAACACCATGTCATCAGTTATAGTCATCAGCTTGTTGACTGGTATAAAAACGTGGTGCATGGCTTGTCCCATGATGATTTCATGTGGACTCAACCCTGTGGTTCTGTCTGGAATTGATCTAATAGTCATGAGTACTAGAGGCAAGACATCAGGCCATTTCATACCTGTGGCTAAACACATTTTCCCTATTCTGTTTTTGATAGTACCATTCATTTGTTCCACTACACCAGAAGCCTCTGGTCGATAGGCACAATGTAGTTTTTGTCGTACATTCAATGCTTCACAAATCAGTTTTATGATCTCATTATGGAAATGTCCTCCTCGGTCCGATTCAATTGTCACTGGGAATCCAAATCTAGGGATAAATTCCCTCAAAAGTAATTTTGCCACTGTCATCCCATCATTTCTTCTTGTTGGGAACGCCTCTACCCAACTGGAAAACAGACATACCATGACCAAAACATACCTCAATCTGTTACAGGGAGGCATCAATGAAATCCACTTGCATTCTGGTAAAAGGCCCTCCTTCTCGACCTATTGTTCCTAGACTCACTACTGTTTTTCTTCCTGGATTGTATTGCTGACAAATTAGACATCTCTGACAAAGACTTTCTGCTACAAGTCTGAATTTTGCATTATACCAAGTCTGCTTAAAGGACCTAATAATAGCGTCTCTCCCTATGTATCCCTGTCCATGATACATCCGTGCCATAGCAGACATCATGCTATCAGGCATGACTGGTCTTCCATCTCGATAGACCCACACATGATCTTTCTCTCTTGGTGCACAGCCTGCTTTTACCCACTGTTTTATTTCTTCCTCTCCTGCTTCTTCCTGCAATTGTCTTACTTCTTCCCATGTTCCCACAGTGTTAGTAAACATTGGGAAACAAGAAATCACCTCCTTTTCCTTAGCCCAATTGATTGAATTCTGATTTCGTGCATAGTATTGCGCCATGTCATTTGCGAATTTGTTACCAGTGGCCATATAATCACCACTGCGACTATGAGCAGCACATTTTACAACAGCTAATTGCCTAGGCAGCTGTATCGCCTCAAGCAACTTTCCAACCACTTCAGCATTTTTAATGGGAGTTCCACTCGAGGTTAGGAAACCTCTTTGCAGCCAAATTTGGCCGAAATCATGGACCACCCTGTAGCCATACTGGCTATCAGTTTTCACAGTCACTCTCACACTTTTCCCAATCTTGCATGCTCTTGTCAAGGCAACAAGTTCAGCTACTTGGGCTGATTTTACTACTTTCAAATAGGATGCTTCCATTACTGCTGCAACTGTACATACCGCATATGCTGCACTCAACACTCCATCATCTGTCCTCAAACAAGATCCATCGACAAACATAACATAATCACTTTCTGGTAAGGGTTCATCTTTTATGTCAGGTCGTGGTTTTGTGCAAAAATCAAGTACATCCAAACAGTCATGATCTGCTTCATCTCTTACTTCCACATTCTCTGCATCTGGCAACAGTGTTGAAGGATTCACATTCACACATCTCACAAGACTCACATTTGTTGCACCCAATATGACCTTTTCATACTTAGTCAGCCGACTGTGTGTCATATACTGAGTACGACTCCTTGTTAAAAGGATCGCCACATCATGAGGTACAAACACTTTCACAGGATAACCCATCACAATTCCCTCACTCTGTTCCAAACTTCGACATGTAGCAGCTACTGCTTTCAAACACCCAGGTAGGGCTACAGCTACTGGGTCCAGCATGGATGAAAAACATGCAATTGGTCTCCTCAGTTTTCCATGCTTTTGTACTAGAACAGAGAGTGCACATCCATTTCTCTCACTACAATACAACTCGAACTCCTTTTCATAATCAGGCATACCCAATGCAGGTGCTTCACACAATCCTTCTCTCAATCTTTTGAATGCCGTCAATTCCTCTTTGTTCAGATCAATTGGATCTCTCACATCTCTTCTTGTCAGTCGTACCAAAGGTTTTGCGATCAATGAAAAATTGCTAATCCACTGACGACAATATCCAACCATTCCCAGAAACATTCTCACTTCTCTTTGGGTCATTGGTGGACTCATTCTCTTTATGATCCTGATTCTGTCTATGGTTATTCTTCTCTGTCCTTTTTCAATGTTATGTCCTAAATATTGTACTTCCTTCTTACAAAACTGTAATTTCGATGGTGACACTTTTAGTTCTCCATCTGCCAAATGATTCAGCAAGGCTACTGTGTCTACCTCACAAGCTTCACGGGTTTTTGATGCCACAAGCAGGTCATCGATGTATTGAACCAATACAGAATTTTCAGGCATTTCTAGACTTTCTAAAGACTTCTTCAATAGCTGATTAAATATTGAGGGGCTTTCTGTATACCCCTGTGGAATATGGCACCACGCCAAAATACGCTCACCGAAACGAAATGCAAAAGTTTGCTGACTGTCATGATACAAAGGGATGGAAAAGAAAGCATGGCATAGATCAATCACTGTATACCATTCTGCGTCATGGGGAATCTGATATAAAATCACAGATGGATTCGGTACAATGGGACAGCATGGTACAACAATTTTTTTTTATCTTTCTCAGATCTTGCAATATCCTGAACTTCCCACTAGGCTTTTTCAGTCCCATTATTGGTGAATTACATGGGCTACTCATTATTTCTCTCAAAATTCCTTGTTTTATCATTTTCTCAATCACAGGAGTAACTCCTTCGATTATTTCAGGTGTCAATTTATATTGCGGAACAGTTGGGTAACTTACTCCTTCTTTTACAGTTATTTTTACTGGGTCTACATTTCTCATCAATCCTACGTCTTCTCCTGTGAAATCCCAAACTTCTGCTTTTACAGATTGTTGTAATTCTTTTGGTAATTCATCAGGGTTAAATACAGCATAGGTTCCAGTAACCTCTTTCTCCCTGTTAGCCATTGTCATTTTATACAGCACATCATCATCTGGTGTTTCAAAGGCTATTCCATCTGGAGTACAAAATATAGTGCAGTTCATTTTGCACAATAAATGTCTACCTAACAAGTTCACAGGACTGGTGTCGCACACGACAAATCGGTGCATTTCAGAGAATTTCCCTATGCTAACCTTCACTGGTTCTGTAAGGTACGTTTTAGTCTGTCTGTTGGATACACCAACTACTTGGATCGTTTCATCCGAGAGAGGAAGATTCTTGACATCAGCTGATCTAACAGTTGATCGAGTAGCACCAGTATCAACTAGGAAAGTAATATTTTCATTATTAACTTTTCCATCTACAAATGGGCCTGTCTGGTCTACTTCTAGAGTTGTGCCAAGCACGCACTATTCTTCCTCCCTTCGGCACCGTCAATAACCCTCTTCTGAATCGCTTTCATCGCGTTGCAGCCAATACTGCGAAGCAGCGCTAGCGCGTGGCGGCTTATTTACCTGTTCTTCGTTGTAGAATCCATTCTCTTTACTATACTTCTGGCAAGTTTTGTTCTGTGGAAAAGGTGGTTTTGGCACCTGATTCTGTTGTGTTACAACCTGTTGTTGTCGCTGCTGTTGACCACTCACCTCATTCTTCACCTGTGGATTCAAGGATGCATTTTCATTGTTAGTACTCGGAGGAAATTTACACTCGGATTTCCAATGCCCTATCCTACCGCAATTATGACACGGAATTTTTTTTTTAGCTTCCTCGATATTTCCTTTACCTTTCCCAGGATTACATTTTTGTCTTGACCCTGCTTGTTCTGCTACTTGAGCTTCCTGTCTCTCTGCTACCTTTACTTGTGCCCATATAGCCTTTTCTTTCAATTTTCACTGTTTTGCTTCAATTTCATCACTGAAATATTTAGCATGTCTCAGTACTTCGTCTATTTTCTTATTTTGCCAATCTATGTTATGCTGCTTTATCATCTCACTAATTTCTGGACGAAGACCATATACAAACCTATATACAAAATTACTCAAATCCTTTTCACTTAGATTTTCATCTCCACTAAATTGTTTAAAGGCCAAAATTAACCTCTCATAATAGGCATGTACTGACTCTTTGCTATCCTGATGTGTTCTGTCAATTTTTCCCCTTTCTGTCTCTTTAGGAGGTACTTTGCTTTTCAAAAATGCCATAACCTGTTCGTATTTCTTCATTACCTCGGGGTCTGGAGCCCCTGTTTTTGGATCCCTTGGGTATTCCTGTGTCGGCCAATCTATCATGATTTTGCACTCTGTCCATAGATCTGCTGGTACTATTATGTCAAATAAGCTATTTAGATCAATCCACAATACTTTGGATAATTTTACAAATCTGTCCACCTGTCTGTACCACTCGACGGGTTTTTCACGTAGTCAAGGGAAGTCATTCGTAAATGACAAAATATCCTGTCTAGTCCATGGAACATGTACATATCCTCCTCCTGGAATCTCTCTCATAGGGCATTCTGTCACAAAATTCTCCTTTTCTCTGACAGGGAAAGCTGAAAAAGTCTTATCCGAAACCTCATCTCGTTTTCGATACCATCTACTTTTCCATTTGTCCACATCTCCCCATTTTCTCAACAAAATAATTATCTCCTTAATCTGACCTATTCGTCCTGTGGTATTCATGTTTTCAATGTCTTTTTCAGTGAAATCTACCCGATATGGTTTCTGTAGTGCTTTTACCTTTTCAATATCAATACCCATTTCATTTGCCACTTCTTCTAATCTTTCATGGAGACTTTTTGCTCTCCATGTTGCGCTTTTACACAGAAATAACAACTCCTCATCTTGGTAAGTTTTTAACTTTTCCGTAGAGATAGTTCCTACTATTAATTCTTCTAGTACCATTCGTAGTTTGGCCACATCTATTGACTGACATTCTTTGTCTTTCTTCTGTAAGCTTCTCAACCATTCACTCAATTCCTCTGTAGATGGTCCTACTGGCTTCTCTACATTTCCTTGTCCAAAATCCTTTTGTGTTTCTGATATTGACTCCACTATTGTCAAACGCCTTTCTGCACAGTTTTGGCCTTCAAACGGGTTATTTGAAAAATTCGGTTCAATCATACTCATAGTCTGTCTCCATGGATTATCATTCTGACTCATTCTTGGTTGTTCAACCGGTTTATTACTTTTATAAGGGACTGTCAAACAGTGTTCGCTATCTTTCTGTTTATCAAAAATAGGCATGACTGGACCTATCGTTACTGGAACTGTTACCGTTTCCAGATTTTTAGTCAATTCTCTTATTTTCTCTGTTAATTCTAGAGTCGTTTTCGCTAGTTCTGCTGAATTTTCTTCGTTTATTTTACCTCCGGACTTCTACTCTACCTCTCTGATGGAATTGTTTCCTCCCAAATCTTGGAACTCTGGTTCCGATTTTATGATTCGTACTGTTTCTTTCATTGGGGCACTTGGGGTTAATATTTCTGGTTCTGGTCGATATGGAGGTGGATTTTTATAGAACATGTCATCAACAACATCATCCTCTGATTTATTCACTCCATACCCTCTTGATTCCACATTATGCCTCTTTTCTACACACTTTCTTCCTTCATTCTCTCCTGCAGTTCTTACGGGAAACAAACCCTCAGTCATACTCGCATTCCGCCACCTTCTCATTCGATCATCATGAGTCTCATGTCCATATGACCTACCAAACATGTATCTATACCCTCTACCATTTCTCTGTTTTTCTCGGTCATGCATCTCATCTTCCCACTCCGTTAATGCTTCGAATTGTGTCGGTCTAGGTCTTGGTTCTAAATTCATCATTTTCTCTCTCAAATTTCTCAAAACTGCCAAATTAAATGAACCATGTTCTGGAAAAGCCACCACTCCGTCCTTTTCGGTATACTTGACCCAATTATCTAACCAAATACAGGTGTGATATCCATATTTCGCAACCATAAAGGATGCAGGGGTTTTCGGTGGAGGAAGTAACTGTCCTTCCCTAGTTACAATCGGTTTGTCCTTTTTAAACCACTTTTTAATTCTACCAAACCAATACTTTTTCTCCTTTTCTGGTGGATCGTAATACATTTTCCTTTCTTTCCGTGTATCACTAGTCTCTCCTTACACTGTACCGCTATTCTGTCCTATCGTAGCGCGACTCACACTAACGCACCAATACGGAGCGTCTATGTTACTTTTGCAATTCTCCAATCCGGAGCGTTTACGTCACCCTGTACTTCTCCACTCCTAGCACGGCGCACACTAACGCACCAATCCGGAGCGTTTTACGTTTCTGACCGACTGTCCAATCCCAGCGCGGTCGTTCTGACGTCAGCAGCCGCTGCCACAGCTTCTGCTCCTGTCTACCCATCCTGTACAAAATCCACTCGGCAAGCTTTGTTTCAAAATTTACAATTCTGTTAGTAACAACATAAAAACACCACCATTGTCCGCTTCGCTAACCAAGGAATAGCAATAGACCTTTCTCACGAGAATTCCGTCTTTCCCGAGAGCAGCGCTTACCTCTGCCCTACTACGGAATCGTTACTTCCGTTGATAAAGTAGCACATCCCTCTACCTTACCCTTCTAACAAGCATCAGCTAACCGTTTCTCCAGAATTAAGACACATAGTTGGAGACCCAATGCTCCACAATTAACCCGAATGCCTTTACATTCACGCACTTTCACACTAGAAAAATGTAGTACATTCACACAGAATCCTGTCTTTCCCGAGAACAGCGAACAGTCTGTCCTACTACAGAATTGTGACATACGTTAACAAAGTAGCACTTCCCTCTACTTTATCCTTCTAGCAAGCTCAGAGAACACCTGTTACCTTTCCAGTGATAAGCGTTATCGGAATGCCATTTGGACTCCTGGTACCCAAGACCAAAATTTCACAGGTGACCTTCGCTATCATACACCCTTCTCTCACACAGAAAATGTCTCTAATGGCAACACACGACGATGTCACCGAATCGGACCCAGACAATGTGTCGTGCAACTTCAATCGTTACACGTTTCTCCCTGTGTACCTACAGGGCAACAACAATTCCGTCTTTCCCGAGAGCAGCGCTTACCTCTGCTCTACTACGGAACCATTAAAAACTTCCGACTTCCTACATCCCAGAAGCCGTGCAAACAACATAGAACTCGACGCGACTCAACATAGAGTGTTAGTACATAAACCAATATCAATAACCAATAATCAATAAGCAATTTACAAGCAATATTCACTAAACCAAAACAATAAAAACCATAACTCTGCTACCAGAAAAACTGTTGCAGCGTAGAACATCAAATTCCCCTTTCGTCACAGACCAAATACCGCAATAGCAAATTCACTCAAAACATTCATTGGTGGGGGCCCATAACACCAACACACATACTTCATTGATCTGCTTCCCTAGAGGAATAAGTTTCCAAACGCTGACATGAAAGGAATATCGTTACCTAAAACCCTAAATGCATTGAATACTTTATCAACTCCAACCTTGTAATATTCCCCTTATTGGGTGATGAATCATTTAGTTGTTTTGTAGATTAGTGATCTAATTCATTTATCTATATTCTACTCTTTATCCTAATTTTCTTCTTCAAATAATTGACACAACACATTTATCAATTAATCAAATATCGTTTATCTAATAAAATTGCAAATTGTTAGAAATCATCATCCAAAACACAGAACATCATATTTACCTAATCTGACTAATAGTCGTCCTCTAAGTCAGTCAAGTTGTGGTAAAACCTTAAAATTCATCAAAGTCAGGCCGCAATTCAGTCTCTCAAAGATTCAGGATAACAGCTGTCCAGCAGTGTCACCGTCCTCTCCGTCAGCATAACGTCAGGAAATCGAGTTCGTCAAAGAGGAGAGAGTTTTTTTAGTTCATTTTCCTACCTACTTTTATAATGAAATTAATGTCAAAATGTATCAAGATTGGGGTTTTAGACTGTTCCCATTGGTGGACATGGGGTCAAGCGGTAAAGTTCTCACATAGTCCGCAGGATTAAGTCATCGCACTTGCTGGTTCCGGTTTTAAAGAGAGTCTATTGTGTTATCCTTGGCGAAGCTCCCAGAGTGTCCTTGATAAGAACATCATCTCCTGGAGTCAGGACTAGGCCATTGTTGCTGGCAGTGACGCCTGCGCACTTCACCAAGAACCTCGTGTGTCAGCAGCAGTCACGTTATACGTCTCGTTCAGTGTAGGAGGGTAGGGTCTGCTATCCTATGGTCACCCCAAATTTTTGCTTTTTGCTTCACTGGTTTTTGACATATTGAGGCTGTGGGCATGCTAATCAGACCCCCAGCCTGCTGTTTTCTCTAACTAAATTGACACTAGGCACCCTAGGTGCATAACCAATTGGAAGTGGATCACCCTGTGAGCCCCTGTACCAGTGTACACTAGGTACCCAGGGCATTGGTGTATCTAAGGCCTGCCAGGGGCTGAAGCATGTATTATGCCACCCCAGGCTTGGCCTAAAAAATTTGACACAACTGGCTGATCACTCAGCTGGGGTAAGTTGGTGTAACCACCTCTTACTTAGGTGTAGTATACCTATACCTAACCTTAAATGGGACACATGTTAACCTATAAGTCACTCCTATGGCAGGCCTTAATAATCCTGGAGGCAGAGTGCTTGGTTCCATGTGAGATGGTGCTCTGGCATGAGCTGAGCCTGTCTGCAGTGGTCGGAACAACTTCCTTCTACCGTTTCCAGATATCGTCATACCATATACTCTTAAGTGCATTATGAACCTCGCGGTTAAATGCTATCTTTGGTTTGGCTTTATCAAAACATGTCGAGTAAGGTGTCATACGAATTGGAATACTAACCCCTCGCCAATTCTGGCGACGGGGTTAGCATTCCACCCTTCTAGAGGGACACGACATGTACAGTACCTGAAACCCGGGTAAAATCAGACATAGCCTCAGCTCCACAAAATGGATGCTGCCACCACAGACACAAGTCTGCCCTCCTGCTGCTGGGAGTCCTTCCAGCTTGGGAGACGTGGACAAAGGGTTTCCTGCCAGGGGAGGTGCGAGCACCACCCCAGACAGGATTTTGTGTATTGGTCAGGTAGGGCTTGAAAGAAACCAGACATGCCTGAGGCTCACAAGGAGCCTCGGTGCATATGCCAGTTCAATCCGGTCCTGGGGCACACCAGCCCCGGACCTGGGGCGAGCTGGATTAAGGATTGGGGGTGTAACCACCCCCCTTCCTGGTCCCACCCTTAGGGAGGGACCTAGCAGGTAGTCCGGCCCCTAGAATCCGCTTAAAGGTAGGAGCTGTGTCCAAAGACTTTAGACATCCTGGAATCAACTTAACAACAAGAAGAAGACGGGAACTTCGACGATCTGCTGCACAGAGGACTGAAGGAAATCTCCCCTATGGTCAGGGAGTGACCATCTTGCTAACGCAAGCACCAACCAGCTATTGAACGTCTGCTTTGCCGCCGCCTCCTGCCGGAGCCCGAGCCCAGAGCCCGACAAGACCTGGACCTCCAGACCTCTCACAGCCCGATCCACAGTCCCTGCAAAGAAGGAACCCGTGGAGGCACCGAGACACGTGGAGCCAGCCATCTTGGAAGACCGACGACAAGCTGCAAGCGCAACGACAGAGGCTCCCTCCAAGTTGTGCTTTGGGTCCTGAGAAGCCCAACCATCGAGCAGCATCTGCACCAAAGGTGAGCCCTCCAGCATCTCCATGATCTGCGTGGGGCCCCTCTGCACTTTGCATCTCGACGTGCCTGCCCGGTCCCTGGCCCGTTGGCTAGTGGCCATTTTGGCGACGAACTTTGAAATCAACAATGCTGGTCTGGTTGCTCCAGACTGGCCCTAGCTGCTCTCCAAAAGAGCAGCCCCTCTGACCTTGCTGGTCAGATCAATCAGCTTTCCTCTCTTTCCACGACTCCTGCCTTTGCCAAGGCTTGTTTGCTTCTTTCGAGTCGCCGACACCGCCGACAGCGAGAGCCTGTGTGGGACAGCTCGTGACTTTACTCCTGGACGTCGTCGACCTTCAGGGACCACGTGGCTGCGGAGACAAGCTACACCTAACCACCTGGTTGCACCCGACATCGCCTGGTACCTACCTGGTGCCACACCGGTCACTGGCTAGTGACTGTGAACACTGTCCCCTCTGCTTTCAGGTCTTCTACAACTCCGATCCACCCTTGGATCCAACGCAGCTCTTCTGGACCGACCGCCTGCAGCATCTTTGTCATCAGGCTCCATTGAATCGATAGAAGAAACCCGACGCACTTCGAGACCTATGCACCCGCTTCCTGTGGGTGAGGTAAAACTGGCACTCCGGTGCCCAAGTGTAGAGAATCATCTCTAGTGTCTGTGTTTCGAATCTTGAGATCGTAGTCCACCCAGAAGACCCTTTCTGCAGTAACTTTTTAACTTTTACGCACCCATTGAAAACCTATGGGAGCCCGCGTGTAACTTTCCTCACTGCACACGCGACCCGTGGACCTCCTGGTCACTAACTGAAGTTAGCTCCTTGTAGGCCCAGCGATTCTAGAGGCCCTAGGCCTTTTCACTTTCCTGTTCGTGGTACTTATACCACTATTTTAGTATATGGTTTGAGTGGCCACCAGGGCCCATCCATATAAAGTGCAACTTCTGTATATTATAACGTTGTCTTGTTTAACGATTTGTGCTCCTGTGCTCATAAAGAGTCTAGGGGTTACTTTGAGAAATAAATCCATATATATTTTCAATATATATCTGTGTGGTGTCCTTTCATTGGTATAAAGGGGGGTTGCATTTGGTAAAACAGCCTGCTTAACACGCTTTAACGAGTTTAGCCTCAAAGACTGCTTAGCCTACGCTACCACTAGGGCAGCTAGTCCGAAAAGGTTGACTTACAACCACACCATAAGGGTTGCTTGGCATGGTACAAGGTGGTCACTTTAACTAGTGAACATCATATACCAGGCCAACTTCTCACATTGGTGAGCAGCGGTTGGATTTGAGCTTGCTGTGCTTTACTATTGTAATCTCTTGGTTACCAATTGAAAGATCACATAGGTACCTGTAGGTACATATAAAACAAGATAGATATACTTAAGTATGAACTTAGTTGTTGTAGAGCAAAGGGAGTAGCACACCCTGACTACAACTACTAGATAGGTTTAGTAGGTAAACCCAAGTGTAGGTAGATTGCAACACATCCACCCACACTTAAGAGCAATGGAGGGGGCAGAGGGGTCCAAGGTACCTATCTCTGTCGAGAGTGACCCCCAGAGGGCACCAACTCTCTTTGCTACCCTAAATGAAAATGAGCTCAGGCAGTTGGCAAATATCAGGGGCCTTAAACAGCCCAAGAACCCTACTTCTGCTGAACTCAGAGAGCTTTTACAAGCTGATGAAGATCAGAAAACTCTCAAGAAAGCCTCCCAGTTAGGACCCTTAGGGACTGGAACAGGAGGCCCCCCTTCTGAAGATGCAACTGAGGTACCCCTTTCCAATAATCACCCCTTAGATGAGATTCATACTACAGAGGATGAAAGTGATAGGGATACAGATGTTAGTGGGGATGAAGGGAGAACTAGCCCAGTGCCAAGTGTTATACGTGGCCCAGCTAACCTAAGGCTATTGGGGACTGACAATGGGATCATCCCATTGGATCTCCCCAGTGGACTTAACCAGGGGCTTGGGAGGCAAAGGAATCACTCAGGTGAATCTAATGCTTCTCATGCCTCTAGAGGCTCTCAAGGTCACTCCAGAAGGAGGATGACCACCCCTCAGAGGAGGGAGCATGAGGCCAGAATGCAGGAAGCTCAGCTGAGAATCAGGAGACAGGAGCTAGAAGTAGCTCTGATGGAAGAGAAACTGAGTAAGGCTAGGCAACCTAAAGAGAGTGGGTCTATACCCACTGGTGGCAGCATTGTCCCTAAGGACAAAGATAGGGTCTTTGACAATAGGAACCTGTCCAAGGTTGTGCCCCCCTACAAAAGTGGGGATGACATCCACAAATGGATGACTGCTCTTGAGAGAGCCTGCAAAGTGCAGCAGGTTCCTGAAGACCAGTGGGCAGCAATCTTATGGCTCTCCTTTGAAGGAAGAGGCAGAGATAGACTCCTCACTGTTAGGGAGGAGGATGTCAGAAATTACAGAGCCCTGAAGAGTGTCCTAGTTGATGGGTTAGGCTTAACCACTGAACAGTACAGGTTAATGTTCAGAGACACCCAGAAGACACAGACTCAGGACTGGTCTGAATACATTGAATGTGCCACTAAGGCTTTGGAGGGTTGGTTGCTGGGAAGTAAGGTATCTGATTATACAGGATTGTACAATTTGATGATGAGAGAACAGATTTTAAATAACTGTCAGAACCAGCAACTGCATCAACACTTGGTTGACTCAGATCTGACCTCTCCCCAAGAATTGGGAAAGAATGCAGACAAATGGGTCAGAACCAGGGTTAAGCAAAAGAACCAGAACCAGGGCCAAGGGGGTGATCAGAAGAAAACAGACCAAAAGGGTGGAGATCAGAAATCCAAAGACCAGAAGTCTTCAACAGGGCCCCAAACTAGTACTAACGAGGGTGGGTCCCAGCCTAAAGGGAAGAAGAAAGAAGGTCCAAAGAAACCCTGGTGCAAATCTTGCAAGAATACAACTCACTGGACTAGTGATTGTAAGAAGGGTGGAGCCCCCAACACTGTTGCCCCTAAGGCACCTGCTCCCAGTACTACTGTTAGCAGTGTTGGTCCCCAGACAAAGGGTGTAGTGGGAATCACTATGGGAACTGAAGGAGATTCTGACTTAGACAGAACCCTGACACAGGCAGTCTTGATCTGTGATGGGGACATGGATTTGTCCCTGACTGTGAGCCCCAGTAATCTGGGCAAGTACAGACAGACTCCTTTAATTAATGAAAAAGTGGCTCAAGCCTACAGGGACACATGTGCCAGTGTCACCATGGTGACACCAGGCTTTGTGGACCCTGGACAGTACATACCAGGTGAGAATTACCTGGTGACCAATGCCAGCAATGCCACTACTTCACATAGTGTGGCAGTTGTTAACTTCTCATGGGGAGGGGTAACTGGCCTCAAAAGGGTTGTGGTTAGTGCAGACCTCCCAGTAGAATGTTTGATGGGCAATGACCTAGAGAGTTCTCTATGGTCAGAAGTGGAGTACAGGACACATGCAGAGATGTTAGGTATATCACCACATGTCCTTGCTGTGACCAGGTCACAGGCAAAAAGTGCCTTACTGAACCACAGGTCTTGGATCCTGGAACAATGGACCAAGCACCTACCAAGAGGAAGAACAGGAGGGTTAAGGCTGTGCCTTCCCCCCTGCCTACAAGTGATGATCAGCCTTCCCAGGAAGATGATCTAGAGGACCCTGAAGGAACTGTCCCTGAAGAGCTTGAACCTGATCAGGTTGAGTTTCTGGGGACAGGGGGACCTTCCAGGGCTGACTTGGGGCAGGCTCAGTTATCCTGTCCATCTCTTGAGCCCCTCAGACAGCTGGCTGCTGCTGAGGCTGCTGGGAATGCTCAAGGTACCCATAAAGTGTATTGTGATGATGGGCTCCTTTATTCAGAGGCTAGAGACCCAAAACCTGGTGCAACCAGGAGGTTGGTTATACCTCTGCAATTTAGGGGCTTCCTTCTTACCTTGGCCCATGATATTCCTCTAGCAGGACACTTAGGCCAGAACAAGACCTGTGAGAGACTTGTCCCTCACTTTCACTGGCCTCACATGAATGAAGATACCAAGGAGTCTTGTCGCTCCTGTGTGACCTGCCAAGCCAGTGGCAAATCAGGTGGCACAACAAAGGCCCCCCTAATACCACTACCTGTGGTGGGGGTCCCCTTTGAAAGAGTGGGAATAGATATAGTGGGTCCCATGGATCCTCCCACTGCATCTGGGCACAGATTTATACTGGTGGTAGTGGATCATGCCACCAGGTATCCAGAGGCAATTCCCCTTAGGACCACTACAGCTCCTGTTGTGGCCAGGGCCCTGCTAGGAGTATTCTCCAGAGTGGGGTTTCCTAAGGAGGTGGTTTCTGACAGAGGTACCAACTTCATGTCAGGATACTTGACAGCTATGTGGAAGGAATGTGGTGTCAACTACAAGTTCACCACTCCTTATCACCCACAATGCAATGGGCTTGTTGAGAGATTCAACAAGACCCTAAAGGGTATGATCAAAGGATTACCTGAAAAGCTCAGGCGAAGATGGGACATCCTTCTACCCTGCCTTCTGTTTGCTTACAGAGAGGTCCCACAAAAAGGAGTTGGCTACAGCCCCTTTGAATTGTTGTTTGGGCACCCTGTAAGAGGCCCACTGTGTTTAGTAAAGGAAGGATGGGAGTTACCTCTCAAAAAGCCTAAACAAGACATAGTGGACTATGTACTTGGTCTCCACTCCAGGATGGCTGAGTATATGGAGAAGGCATCCAAAAACCTTGAGGCAAGCCAGGCCTTACAGAAAGCTTGGCATGACCAAAAGGCTGTCTTGGTTGAGTTTCAGCCAGGGCAGAAGGTATGGGTGTTGGAGCCAGTGGCCCCAGCAGCACTCCAAGACAAATGGTCTGGACCCCATACAATCCTGGAAAAGAAGGGAGAGGTTACCTACTTGGTGGACCTAGGAACTCCCAGGAGTCCCCACAGGGTACTCCATGTTAACAGGTTAAAAGCATATGTTGACAGGGCAGACATGGGCTTGCTCATGGCTACAGATGAGGGACAGGAGGAAGAGAGTGACCCTCTCCCAGACCTGTTGTCTCAGAACCCTGAAGATGGCTCAGTTGAAGGAGTGACCCTTGGAGGCAACCTCACTGATCATCAGCAGATTGAATGTAGACAGGTTCTACAATCATTTCAACACATGTTTTCCTTGATACCTAGCCAAACTGACTGGTGTACCCATGTGGTGGACACTGGTGACAGTCTGCCTGTAAAGAACAAACTTTACAGACAACCTGACCACGTCAGGGACTGTATAAAGGCTGAGGTACACAAAATGCTGGAATTGGGTGTCATTGAACCCTCAGAGAGCCCCTGGGCTAGCCCAGTGGTTCTGGTCCCCAAACCTCACACCAAAGATGGCAAGAGAGAGATGAGGTTCTGTGTGGATTACAGAGGACTCAATGCTGTCACTAGGACAGATGCACATCCTATTCCAAGGGCAGATGAGCTCATAGACAAACTAGCTTCTGCTAAGTTTTTGAGCACATTTGACTTGACAGCTGGCTATTGGCAAATCAGGTTAGCTGAGGAGTCTAAGGCCAAAACAGCATTCTCAACCCCAGGTGGGCATTATCAATTTTTGGTGATGCCCTTTGGTCTGAAGAATGCACCTGCCACCTTGCAAAGGTTGGTGAATCAAGTCCTTACTGGGTTGGATGACTTTTGTGCAGCATATCTTGATGACATTGCTGTCTTTAGCTCCACCTGGGAGGATCACCTGATCCACCTGAAGAAGGCTCTTGAGGCTCTGCAAAGGGCAGGCCTCACTATCAAGGCTACTAAGTGCCAGATAGGGCAGAGTAAGGTTGTGTATTTGGGCCACCTTGTAGGTGGGGGCCAAGTTCAACCACTGGAGAGTAAGATACAATCCATCAAGGACTGGTCTCCTCCAACCACCCAGACTCAAGTTCGAGCTTTCTTGGGCTTGACTGGGTACTACAGGAAGTTTGTTAAGAACTATGGGTCCATTGTGACTCCTCTTAATGATCTGACATCCAAGAAGATGCCCAAAAAGGTTCAGTGGACAGTAAGCTGTCAAAATGCATTTGATGACCTGAAGGAGGCCATGTGCTCTGCACCTATCCTGAAAAGTCCTGACTACTCCAAAGAGTTTATTGTCCAAACAGATGCTTCTGAGTTGGGTGTGGGAGCTGTGCTGTCACAACTTAATGTAGATGGTCAAGACCAACCCATTGCTTTTATTAGCAGAAGGTTGACCCCCAGAGAGAAGAATTGGTCAGCTATTGAGAGGGAGGCCTTTGCTGTGGTGTGGGCCCTGAAGAAGCTGAGGCCATACTTGTTTGGCACTCACTTCAAGATTCAGACCGACCATAAGCCCCTCTTGTGGCTAAATCAGATGAAGGGTGAAAACCCCAAACTGCTTAGGTGGTCCATTTCCCTACAGGGGATGGACTTTACAGTGGAGCACCGGCCAGGTACAGACCATGGGAATGCAGATGGTCTCTCCAGGTACTTCCACTTAGGACATGAAGACGAGACTGGTCAAGGCTAGTTTAATGTCCCTGCGTTTGGGGGCGGGTTGTGTAGGAGAGTAGGGTCTGCTATCCTATGGCCACCCCAAATTTTTGCTTTTTGCTTCACTGGTTTTTGACATATTGAGGCTGTGGGCCTGCTAATCCGACCCCCAGCCTACTGTTCTCTCTAACTAAATTGACACTATGCACCCTAGGTGCATAACCAATTGGAAGTGGATCACCCTGTGAGCCCCTGTACCAGTGTACACTAGGTACCCAGGGCATTGGTGTATCTAAGGCCTGCCAGGGGCTGAAGCATGTATTATGCCACCCCAGGCTTGGCCTAACAAATTTGACACAACTGGCTGATCACTCAGCTGGGGTAAGTTGGTGTAACCACCTCTTACTTAGGTGTAGTATACCTATACCTAACCTTAAATGGGACACATGTTAACCTATAAGTCACTCCTATGGCAGGCCTTAATAATCCTGGAGGCAGAGTGCTTGGTTCCATGTGAGATGGTGCTCTGGCATGAGCTGAGCCTGTCTGCAGTGGTCGGAACAACTTCCTTCTACCGTTTCCAGATATCGTCATACCATATACTCTTAAGTGCATTATGAACCTCGCGGTTAAATGCTATCTTTGGTTTGGCTTTATCAAAACATGTTGAGTAAGGTGTCATACGAATTGGAATACTAACCCCTCGCAATTCTGGCGACGGGGTTAGCATTCCACCCTTCTAGAGGGACACGACATGTACAGTACCTGAAACCCGGGTAAAATCAGACATAGCCTCAGCTCCACAAAATGGATGCTGCCACCACAGACACAAGTCTGCCCTCCTGCTGCTGGGAGTCCTTCCAGCTTGGGAGACGTGGACAAAGGGTTTCCTGCCAGGGGAGGTGCGAGCACCACCCCAGACAGGATTTTGTGTATTGGTCAGGTAGGGCTTGAAAGAAACCAGACATGCCTGAGGCTCACAAGGAGCCTCGGTGCATATGCCAGTTCAATCCGGTCCTGGGGCACACCAGCCCCGGACCTGGGGCGAGCTGGACAAAGGATTGGGGTGTAACCACCCCCCTTCCTGGTCCCACCCTTAGGGAGGGACCTAGCAGGTAGTCCGGCCCCTAGAATCCGCTTAAAGGTAGGAGCTGTGTCCAAAGACTTTAGACATCCTGGAATCAACTTAACAACAAGAAGAAGACGGGAACTTCGACGCTCTGCTGCACAGAGGACTGAAGGAAATCTCCCCTATGGTCAGGGAGTGACCATCTTGCTAACGCAAGCACCAACCAGCTATTGAATGTCTGCTTTGCCGCCGCCTCCTGCCGGAGCCCGAGCCCAGAGCCTGACAAGACCTGGACCTCCAGACCTCTCACAGCCCGATCCACAGTCCCTGCAAAGAAGGAACCCGTGGAGGCACCGAGACACGTGGAGCCAGCCATCTTGGAAGACCGACGACAAGCTGCAAGCGCAACGACAGAGGCTCCCTCCAAGTTGTGCTTTGGGTCCTGAGAAGACCAACCATCGAGCAGCATCTGCACCAAAGGTGAGCCCTCCAGCATCTCCACGATCTGCGTGGGGCCCCTCTGCACTTTGCATCTCGACGCGCCTGCCCGGTCCCTGGCCCGTTGGCTAGTGGCCATTTTGGCGACGAACTTTGAAATCAACGACACTGGTCTGGTTGCTCCAGACTGGCCCTAGCTGCTCTCCAAAAGAGCAGCCCCTCTGACCTTGCTGGTAAGATCAATCAGCTTTCCTCTCTTTCCACGACTCCTGCCTTTGCCAAGGCTTGTTTGCTTCTTTCGAGTCCCCGACAGCGAGAGCCTGTGTGGGACAGCTCGTGACTCGACTCCTGGACGTCGTCGACCTTCAGGGACCACGTGGCTGCGGAGACAAGCTACACCTAACCACCTTGTTGCACCCGACATCGCCTGGTACCTACCTGGTGCCACACCGGTCACTGGCTAGTGACTGTGAACACTGTCCCCTCTGCTTTCAGGTCTTCTACAACTCTGATCCACCCTTGGATCCAGCGCAGCTCTTCTGGACCGACCGCCTGCAGCATCTTTGTCATCAGGCTCCATTGAATCGATAGAAGAAACCCGACGCACTTCGAGACCTATGCACCCGCTTCCTGTGGGTGAGGTAAAGCTGGCACTCCGGTGCCCAAGTGTAGAGAATCATCTCTAGTGTCTGTGTTTCGAATCTTGAGATCGTAGTCCACCCAGAAGACCCTTTCTGCAGTAACTTTTTAACTTTTACGCACCCATTGAAAACCTATGGGAGCCCGCGTGTAACTTTCCTCACTGCACACGCGACCTGTGGACCTCCTGGTCACTAACTGAAGTTAGCTCTTTGTAGGCCCAGCGATTCTAGAGGCCCTAGGCCTTTTCACTTTCCTGTTCGTGGTACTTATACCACTATTTTAGTATATGGTTTGAGTGGCCACCAGGGCCCATCCATATAAAGTGCAACTTCTGTATATTATAACGTTGTCTTGTTTAACGATTTGTGCTCCTGTGCTCATAAAGAGTCTAGGGGTTACTTTGAGAAATAAATCCATATATATTTTCAATATATATCTGTGTGGTGTCCTTTCATTGGTATAAAGGGGGGTTGCATTTGGTAAAACAGCCTGCTTAACACGCTTTAACGAGTTTAGCCTCAAAGACTGCTTAGCCTACGCTACCACTAGGGCAGCTAGTCCGAAAAGGTTGACTTACAACCACACCATAAGGGTTGCTTGGCATGGTACAAGGTGGTCACTTTAACTAGTGAACATCATATACCAGGCCAACTTCTCACATTCAGCCATCTTGAAATAGGCCGAAATGGTCATCTTAAGCAAAACAAACACAAAAACGTAATTAAAACATAGAAATGGCTAATAAAATGTTAAACCCTCACTAATTCCCTTATGTGTAAGTAATTATCTAGCAGAATAGCAACATTCAAAGCGTTTATACTCACTCAATGATGCGCAACTTACAATTACATCACAAAGCAACATATATCATGCAATATTCTAATTGTCTATTATTAGTATGCATACATATGTTAGTATACAATTAGTTTAGCCATGCAAAGTGCAATTCCCACGTGTAATTCTTTTGTTAATATAATTGGTAAGTCTCCACTTCAAACAAATTAATATTATTACTATTAGTTGATTATTCAGATTAATATAAACATGCAGAATGGGGGGGGGGGTATACAAAATGTTGTACTACCCGCTCCAGCACTCTACCCCAGTATCCATTGACAAACTTCTTCTTTTCCTCTGGCACTTGGGTCATCATGTTGAGTTCCGTCCAGTGCTCTCTTGTCTAGTGCTGGTGGAGAGGATTTTCTGCTGCCAATGCCAATAAATCCCAACATGTTGCGATGCCTTCCATTCTATGTACGTTTCATGCAAAAATAGCAAGCTGCATAGCCAGAAAATAAAAACTGTAGACATTTTAACTGACCAGAGTTCTCTCTAGAAAAGGGGCAGTTGGAGCCTTATGCTAAAAAACATTACATTAATATAGTAGATATTGGTTTTCCGTCAATACAAGTCTATGGAACTTAATTATGTGACAGAAACTTGTTATAACTTATCTAATGAGCAGGTGGCATGATCTTCTCCTGCAGGAAGCATGAGACGTCCTTGAGGAGAAGATATCATTCATAAATACTAAGTTCATAACTCTCCTAAAAACCCGCTTCCAGTTGCCAATATTGAAAACAAGGTTAAGCTTTCCAGAAATCTGCAAATGCACTACGGTGAATTAGAGGACTTCTGGGCTTCTAGAGTCATGGGTCACTCTGTTTTAAAAACACATAATCGTCAAGGACACAGGAGCGGTCTTAGTTTTATGCCCCTGTTTAAAACCTAAATCACAAAACATGGGGAACCCAATAAACCCTTGACGTCTTGGGGAGTTTAGTATGAGCAGGTAAGTACGCCTACAAGGGATTTATTCAGAAATATTTCAGCAATGATTGATCAATTCGATTTAGGTAAATTCTGTTCAAGTAATTCACATCTGAATTATTCATACAACAATTCAAATAACTTATCCATGAATTAATCATAAACAGGAAAAAAGAAGAATTAGAAGAAACACTGGTTTATATGGTCAAAAAAACGATTCAGTATGAATTCAAGATAGTTCATTTATACACGGTACATACAAAAACAACACAATGTAGCCAAAAGTGATGATTAGATGAGGTTGAATATCCTTCGTAGTTACAATTGTGGACACCTTTTCACAAAAATGTCTTTAAGGCAATTTGAAGAGTTTTCATAAAGCTAACATTGCCTTCAGTACATTGAAGTAAGGAATAGGTGTGATAGTCGCCATTTCGGTCTAATTATGGCTGTGTCCGTTATACCATCCTCAGTACGTCGAGTATGTTGATTAAAAAAGACCCTTCTCATTAAGTAGGGATTCTATTAAATATTTCAGAACCGCAAATATTTTGGAAGACAAAGTTCATTGATTTCAGCGATCTGTTATTGTAGATGTTCAAAACAAGGACCCAGTTGTTTGCGGTCGCTTAAAGTGAAGTCCCAAAAAAGACGGATCTGTTTCTCAATGTGTCGAAGTTCGAGAAGCTCACTCTCGCATTGCTGTCGGCGATTGTTTAAAACCTGGCTACAGGGAGCACAGGAGGCTGCATTGGGCCATGAGATGATGTATTCATAAATTGTATTCCCTAATGGCCACAAGTTGGAGACCATGTGACAACCACAGAGAACCTGGTATTTGGCATTACTTTTAGTGCACAAACAAAAAACTCTCCACTAAGATGGCCCATATGTATAAAATTCTGAAATTGCGATTTCCAATTAGCAAATCCACAGAAAATCGCTATTTGGGATTCGCTAACGGTATGCATGTAACTGTTGGATTCGCATTCGTTATTAGGAAATTGCAAATTAGGACATCGCAAAATTGCAATTTCCTATTAGGAAATTGCAAAGTAGGAAACAGAGCTTTCTGGATGCAGAATGATGATGTCACAGCTCAAGTGATCTATAATTTGCAGGGTGTGGCCACAAACCAGAGACCTAAAAAGCTACTGGAAGCAAGGAGCGCCCCTGCATCACTGCTGCAAGTTCATCACACCATTTGCAGGTAGATCATGGCTGCTGAAGAGGGGAACAAAGACTCAGGCACCAGCAGGAAGAGAAAGGTCAAGTTCTTTGAGAGGGAGCTTGAGGTTTTGACCGAGGAATGTGTCTCTCACATGGACCAACTGTTTGGGAAGGCCTCCCTCACGGTACCTGAGGACCAAAAAACATGACTCCTGACCAGCATCCTGGAGAAGGTCAACTATCTAGGAGTAACATAGAAGACCATCTCTGAGATCCGCAAGAGGTGGTGCGACCTGAAGTCTCTTACTAGGTAGAAGCTGGCCAGCAAGATGGCAGAGAGATGTGGGACAGTTGTAGGACCCTTACAACACCCTCCTATGACTCCCATGGAGATGCTCATAGAGGGGACTCTGGAACCTGAGAGTGTGGCGGGAGTTGCAGATACAGACACTTCCAATCCAGCAGGCACCAGCCAGGGTAAGTCATCAACCCTTTATGTACCAAACATGACATAATGTTAGCTAACACATATATCGCACGTCACAGCATGCATAACTCCATTGAGGTGCTTAGCGCACCCAGGAAATGCATCATGGGAGTTGGAGTACACATCATAACCTTGCTGTACTGTGTGCTGATAACCACACTAAACATATCTTTACAACACGAACATGTCACAAACACATGCTGCAGAGTCACAATAATAATATGCCCAAACAGTAACCATTTATTTACCCTAACTATATACATGCATTTCCACAGATCACAGCCTGGACATGCCAGAACCCGTGACAGCAGAAGGGGCTACTCACAGTGAGGTGGTCCTTCAGGCAATGACACGACCATCCCCTCAGCCCATCACCCCAACTCTAACTGGCAGGAGAGCCATCATTTCATCACTGCCAGAGTTTTAGGGCAGCGATGAGGGACAGTCACAAAGCCTGGACCCAACAACATCTGAGACCAGGACACAGCGAAGGTGGAGAGCCCATACCTCAGCAGGCTGTCCAGGGACTGTGTCAGAAAACATGTCGGATGCACATTCTGAGTATGGTGGCCTGGAGAGGTCAATCATCTCCAAACAGCGCCTGCAGACAAAGCACATTTCATCAGTCAGCTGCAGTGCATGTCCAAGTCACTGCAGAACATGGAGAAAGAGCAGGAACAGTGGCTAGCAGCAATTGAGAGGGAGCACCGTGTGCAGCATAAGAGGCACAGGCAGTTCCTAGCACAGTTTGACACATTCAACTGGTCCATCAACTGGCTGGCAGCCGCAACATCAACTCTGGCAAGGCTGTCAGTATCCAGACGGACATGGCGTACTGCTGTCACGACGTTGCATGTGGCCAGTGCAAGCCACCACCACACTGGAGAACATCCAGACCCACAACCTCTGCATCCCCAACATCCAGGCCCTACCTGAGGGCGAGGAGGGCTCTAGCCTCAGTGGCAAATACGTTCACAAGCCAGGCAATACCAGGCATTCACGACCCCACACATCTGGCAATGACTCATTGTCAGTCCCACAACCTAGTGGTGCTGCTGACAAAGCACCTAACTCATGGGGCCCTAAGAAGTGACTCTCTAGATAGTCAGTCAGATGAGATGTCTTTTTTTTCACCTTATTTAATTTGTTGCTCTTATGTTAGCAATGTATCATCCACAAGGGTGCAGTTGATCCTTGCTTGCCAAAATGTTGTAGCCATCTGAATGAAAGGTGATCACTCAATTGTGCAACAAGCAATACTATCATGTGTGATGTCTAATTTTTAGGATGCTTTCACATCTCTTACCTCGGAAATAGTTGTTGTTTATCTCTGTGCGTCGTGCACATTCCTCTGCTGCACATGTGCCCTCCTGCTGCACCTGTAGTGGTGATAAGTCATCATCAGAGTCGGATTCAGACTCCGTGAGGATGTCATGCAAACCCTTCCTCATTGTGATATTTATTGTGCAGTATGGCACATATGGCGATTATCTTGCAGCATGTATCCGGTCTGTACAGTACTGCCCCACCGGTCTTGTGGAAGCAGCAAAAGCGGGGCTTCACGATCCCAAATGTCCTCTCTATGATGGAGCGTGTTGCCCTGTGTTCCCTGTTGAACTGTCTTTCACTTCTTATACGCAGAGTCAGGTATAACATGAGGATCCATGGAGGTAAGACAAATGCACTGTCACCTTAAGGGCATAAGAAGGTACATTAGGTCACATTACACACAACGGCCTGGCCACTGTATGCATTGAGTCTCCAATTATCTTACCTAGTAGGAAGCCATCGACAAATTCACCCTGTGCCAGTCTAGAATGTAGTCCATTGTGGCGGAACATGAATAAGCTGTGGGTGCTGCCTGGGAATTTGACCACAAGGTCTGTTATGATACAGGAGGTATCACACACAGCCTGCTTTTTTGAGTGAATGTGAACTTTTCTTGTTCCTTTATATGTACTCATTTGGGGAGCGGGGACATATGGAAATATGTGTACCATCAACACAGCCAATGACATTTATGAACTGCGCTACCCTGAAGAACATCAGTTTGCTTTGTTGCAATAATTGAGGGTATTGTGGAATGATATATATTGGTCGACTTTGCTCACCATGATGTCCAGGAACCTGCGAAGGAACCTTGACAGAACACTTTATGACACCCCACCCGGCATTGCTATGACCCCCTGGAAACTGCCAGCGTTGCTTTTGAGTATTGGAGCCTGTAGCTGAGGTTGTAACTTGGGAATTAAATCAACTTTCGCCTGACTACTGAGTCTGTACCTTTCATGGTTCTCCTCCTCTCTCTGCCCGAACAGGGTGACCCACACTCTAAATTTCATCTCATGTCTCCTCCTTCTCTGCCTCACAGCCAAAATCTGCATTTTCCTTGCCCAAACATACAGGACCACCATTCTGAAAGAACCTGATGTATTTTGGGTGCCTTTTTATAGTTTGCACCTCATTACCACCTGATCCGATTGCATTTCCTAAATGGGCATTTTGCGACTAGTCACAATTAGGACATCTGTTGTACATGCACTTTTTGCGATTAGCAATTAGGAAATCGCTACGTGCGATTTCCTATTTTGAGATTACCAAAATGAGATTTCTACTTGGTAGGAATCGCTTTTTGCACCACCACAAAGGCCTTTCGTCATTCTGACGTGCCACTTTGCATTTCCTAACAGCCCGAAATAGCGATTCACACCATTAAAAATATGAAAGATGCCTTCGTACATTTGGACCTTTGAGTGGGCTTCTTCATGTTGTCTATAGCCATAAACATATGTTCTGAGCCATAGGGCTGTTTTGGGCATTTATTTCATTGGGCATTTCGCCATAAGCTGGAGGCAATGGTGGTCAGGTTTTAAAGGTCAACGTCTCTTGGGTTTATGGAAGCAGACACAGCAGGCACTCTAGAGAGAAATAGACACAGAATGGCATGGATTAGAAAGAGACAGGAAGGGAGTGGGAGAAGGTTTGAACATTTTCACCAGGTCTACTTTTAGTTCCCACTGCAAACCTACTAGGCCATGCATCTTGATTCAGGGGTGAATTAGCTTAATTAATGTGCTTGTTGTATCACTTTATTCCTTTATGGTTTCTTTTTCTGCTCCAGAAGGCACAGGAGGGCCACTTCAGAGATGCATTAATATACTTTACTAGCATAGCATTATTGACCCCCTCCCCCGAACTTTATCCTGCAAACCATGGCCATGCCTTCACATTGACAAATTTCAAGTAGGTTCACATGTCTATAATTGTTAAACATCTTTGAGAGATGTGTATTTACACAGGATATGTAATGGTTCATCTTACCAACAAGCCTAGTTTTTTTGTGGGTCAGTGTTTTTATCTGTAGTCCCAGTTTCCATCTAGGCGCAATTTTCTTTTAAGTTGAGAATCTTCTCGGTCATTGTCTATGGGATTTTAAGTAGGGCAGGTCCCTTCAGGTCTCTGGCCGGGCAGTAATTGAAAACTGACTTTTAAATGGATCCCAACAGAGCTATATACTCATATTTTTAACTTTACAGACAAAAACAGTGAACGATTTTTCAATAATGACTGTAAAAACATTAAGGTAATCCATATCAGAGATGTAGTTCCTGTTTGCATTTTACATGTTTTACTGAAACTTGAATTCTCTAAGAGTGTTTTCTTTTTCCAAGAATTTGTATTTCTGAAGTGTTTTGCACAGCATATTACTCTTGTACAGTGCATACTGAGAACTGAAACACCTCTATGTGTCTGTCTGAGTTAGGGTTGTCAGGTTGTGTGTATGTGTTTATAAGAAGGCTATGATTTGGAGCTCTGGAGTTGAGGTTAAAGGTAGTGGGAGTTTCCTCTCAGTGCCTGTCGATAGGTCATAAAGGTGTTTAGAACACATGCTCCTCCAGTGCTTGGCCTGGCTGCAGACTGGTCACGTGTGACAAATGTAATTGTAAAGATGTGCAAAAGTGTGTGATAAAGTTGCAAGGCTGTTGGAATATTGATAGTGGTGAAAGTAAAAGACAATGCACTGCTTAAAGGTGAATGGCTGTGTTAGGTGTGTGAAGGGGATGGTGAAGTGAGGGAGATGCAAGGGGGTGCACTCAGTAGGAGAGTGTGAAACGAGGGTGCGGAAGCAGATAGAGAAGAGGTGTAAAATATTCAGATGGATGATTTTAGAAAGCTCTCGGGAGATAAGCGATGTGTCTATCGTTAAGAGACTGCAGAGGAAAGTGGTGTAAAGAGAAGAACATGAGTGTCTAAAACACTCTGCTGATCACTACCTTTCCACAGTCCTTAGCAATGTTTAATTAAGAGTCCTACTTTCAGAAACATTTTCAATTTAAATAATTTCACAAAATAATAATTTCTACTCATTTATCTGCTACTGCTAACAAGCATTGTTAAAGCCAATAGTTCTGACTTCTTTTCCATAGTAGTGTGAGATGTCTGTGTTGGACCTGTCCCTTTTTGCTGAGTTATCCCCAAACATTTTGCCTTCCTCCTACTTTTTTTCTGGCCTTTTTGTTGGCATTAGGACTCTGGGCACTTTACCACTGCTAACCAGCGCTAAGGTGCATGCGCTCTCCCCCTAAACATGGTATGATTGGTTTACACCTTTTTGGGATATTTAATTTACTTGTAAGTCCCTTGTAATGTGGTATCCATTATACCCAGGGCTTGTAAATTAAATGCTACTACTGGGCCTGAAGCACTGCCTGTGCCACCTACAGAAGTAGCCTTTCAATCCTGTCACTGGCCTGCCACTGCAGGGCCTGTGTGCGCAGTTTACTGCCACTTTGACTTAGCATTTAAAACAACTTGCCAAGCCTTAAACTCCCCTTTTATTACACATACGTCTCCTCTAAAGTAGGCCCTAGGTATCCCTATGGGCAGGATGCTGTGTAAATAAAAGGTAGGACATGCACCTTTATGTTTTACATGTCCTAGTAGTGACAAATACCCTATTTCGCTTTTCACTGCTGTGAGGCCTACTCCTCTCATAGGCTAGCATTGGGAATTCCCTTATATACTTTAAAGTCATTATTCCTGATCAGAAAGGAGTGGAGCTGCTATGTTTGGTATGTTTAGAATAGTAGTGATAAATCCTACTTACTGGTGTAGTTGGATTTCCCATTACTATTTTAGAAATGCCACTTTTAGAAATGGGCATTTCTCTGTGCTTTCTTTGCGCTTTTCAGTCTGTCTCCAATGCACGACTTGGCTGGATGACTGCTAAATTTTGTGAATACTTTCTAGACAGCCACAACACAGGAAGGACTGTGTATGACAGGGGATACAGATGCATTTGTCTGCATACTGGTGGTCTTCCTGGGCTGGGAGAGGGAAAGGTGGTTCACACTTACTTTTGTATAGGTTGTGTCCTGCCCTCGCACAGAGGACTGATTTACTCCCTACTGATCGTTTGGTGCCAGGAATGGGCTGTAGGGGATTGCTGCCCACTTCTGAGGTTTCCTTTGATACCACTCCTTCATCAATGAAATTTTTTAGTATAAGTACTGGAGCTCTGACCCAATGTTTTTAGACACTGTGTGGGACTTGTAAACAGATGCTGCTGGCTCTACAATCTGCACATTGCCAGGAGGACTGCTGGGCTGGCAAAAGGAACCGCCATTTGGACTACCTGCTTTGTGTGCTGGCCTACTGACTGCTGGGCTGCTGGAGCGATTGCCACTCAGCAACTTCATTTTATGTGCTAGCCTGCCTGCCTGCTATCCCTTTGTACCCCAAGTATTATCCAAGGACTTGTTGACTTGTCCCCTGTCCTTCCACTGTCAGGGCCAAAAAAGATTGCATTCCAGCCCCTCTTCAGTGGGACTCTGTCTCTAGGGAGTCCGGCAACGGCAGGCCAACCAAGGAACCATAACTATAGCTCGTTGTTCTGCATGGTTTCCAGTGAGCGCATGGTGAGTGCTTTATTGTCATACAGCACATGTGGAGGGCTTTGTTTTATTGGAAATCTGAAGAGAGGGGGGTGCTTGATCAAGTATTGCTAACCAGCTCATGCTAGATACGCCATAATTCCTTAGAGAACGGGAGCCTCTCACCCTATGAGAAGGCCCATGCCTCTCCCTGCTGCTGGGGCACTGGTGAAAGGCTTTCAGTGTGACAGAAGCGCCACCTCTCGGGCAGGTTATTGCCCGTAAGCCAGCCTGGCCCCCAAGCCAGCAAGCTCGCAACACACACCTGACTTTTTGAGAGAAGTTCCCAAGCAGAGGAGTTCCCTGACCGAGAAGCCCCCTTTCAAGGCCGACGCCCAGGTCACAAGTGACTCCGGAGGCGCCCAGGCTGAAAGGGGCTGTGCTTTGTTTTGGCTGCTCCACCCTGCGCATGCGGGCAGCTGCATTTGGTATTCTGACAACGGGGGCCTGAGCGAGATCTCCCTGTGTGGTTCTGCAGTTAGTGCCTCTATCTTCTCCTTTGGGGACAGACCGTGGAGGCATTGTTTTCTGTTCTCAGTAGTGGGGGAAACCTCTGTAGAGGACCCTGAGAACAGAGCAGGGCCAAATTCTGAGGCAGAACTGCTTGAGGACTCAAGCAGGTTACCATATCACATGTAGTAGGCACGCAGGAACTCCTGTGCCCTACATTTTGGTTTATGAATGTACTAGTTTTAGCAAAGCTCACAGAATTTACCGTTACCAGCCTCATAGGAGTGCAAGTGAGCTGTGCCCCATGTTTGATTATAAGTCATGATTCATGTGTTGGTTTCTAAACAAGTCTGTATTACCTGCAAAGTATTTTTGATATATGTCCTTTTTTTAGCACTGTAGTGATCAGGATAACGAGTACTATCTGCATAATTGCATTATTTATGATTCATGTTGTTTCTGGTCTTGTGTTATGTACAATATAGAACACTATTTTATATACCTCGGTGTGGAGTCTTTTTCTGTGGTGTATTTATTGTGTTGCTGTGTTGCACATACGCTTTACACATTGCCTTTGTTGAAAAGCCCGCCTGCTCAGCCCAGGCTACCAGAGGGTGAGCACAGGTTATCTTAGATGTGTAGCTAGCTTACCCTGACTAGAGTGGTGGGTTCTAGCTGGCTTAAGTGCATACCCTAGCAAACCAGAAACCCAATTTCTAACAGTCTGGTTGCGTTAACGGGAAGCTTAGTGAGAGGCACTCAAATTCTAGCCAGGGAGGCACTATAACAATAGTTAGGTGGCAGGCTGTATGACGCACAGGATTTTTGTGTACATGTTTTAAGCCACATCATTCTATTCAGATCACCATAAACACGTATACTGAGTACTGCATTAAATAAAATGATGTTAAAATGCACTGATTAAAACAACATCATTTAAATAGAATTCATTTGTGACCTATATCTTCAGAAACTTTGTTAAACAGTTTGGTGTGCTTTTAACAGCAACACTTTTAAATGTATATGCTATTGGAGTCTGGCATACAATTTTCTTTATAAAAATAGCTATGGCTATTAATTTATAGCTTTTGAAGCTGCTTTTAGTTTAGCTGAAGTACTGGTTGAAAACTTAAGAATGACACTTGCTAGCTGCATATCTGTCAGGTTTAAGTATTCTTTAATAACCTAGGCATACAGCCTAATGCCTACGTGACAAAATGATGGGATTATGCTTTAACAGCAGAATATAATATGTGCCAGAGATTCTGTTTTATTATTGCAGAGATTGCAGTGAGATGCAGTGGTTAGTTTGTAAAATATGAAATCCAGGTGCTCAAATGTTTGGCAGGGGCCACACCCACTTTTCCCAGCTCCAACCACATCCTCCACTGGCTTCACCCACTTACTCTATTGGCTCCACCCACATCCTCAACTGACACTGCTGAAACCCTGATTTTCAAGTATACATCCACGTTCCATCTCCTTCCTCTTGGATCATGGCATATTCCCTTTCTAAAGGAAACTAAACGCGTCTGCTGTGCTTGAACAAGTTCACTTCTATGGCCGACGCAGGGCAATGAAAAGTGCACCATGGTTTCTGCTGCACCTAAGCAGTTTTGAGTACAGCATTCATTATTCAACTACACAATAAGTTCTTTGCAGGAAGTTGTGGTTTTGGCATAAAAAACACTATATTGTTGGACAGAAATTTTGCGCAGCACAATTACTTTATATTTTAAATCCATCAAACATGATTCGATCGCGATGCTAGGAATGCTTCTTGCATCCTGTCCTGGAGAAATCAGTCACTCACGACATCCAGTGGTATAGGTTGTCACATCTTCCCTGCAGACACTACTGTGGGCCAATGTTGCTAAACAATCTGCCCCAGTAACAAGGTCAGCCTCCTGTTTCAAAACCAGCACTGCCCACGCCCTTCCAGCCTCTGTTGTGTCCTGCGAGACACGTTCTAGTGTCTCGACAGGCACAGAGTTAGTAGCCACTCCCCTATGGGAGTGGGCACTCACACACCCCACACCCATTCCATCACCGGCGTCACGAGTGACGTGACCCGACTAATAAAGGGGCCCGAGTGCACGTGCTCGTGGCCAGTTGAATGACTACAGATACTGTGTCTGCGTCAGTCCTTCCCTAGTATGTGGGCCTAGGGCCCACAACACAAAATTTCGCGACGAGGCGGGTCTACCCCGCGTGTCCCCGAGCAGCAGCCTGGCTATCCTCTGTGGGGAGCGGGCCCCGTTCAGGGCCCCCTAATGTCTGCGTGCCTTGGGCGTGTGCGGCGACTGGGCTGGACGACGGACACCCAGCGGGTGTACTGGCACCCACACGATGCGCCTCTGCCATCGCAAGAAAAGGGGGGAGAGTGCTTACGTGGTGAGGGCACCCCCGGTGAGGAGGCGCACGACGAGCCGGAGGGCCTGAGGGGAGCATCTGAAGAGCCTGGGGCCTGGACGAGGTGAATAGGTGATCGGAAGCCCACCCCGCAAGTGTGCGGAGACCGCATGGTGCCAGGCCATCGCCGCGCTGAGCCCCAACAGATGAAAGTGCCGAGCGGAGCCCACCCGCATCGGTCGCCAAGGCCCGCCGTGCGGAAGGTGAGCCCGTGGAATGCGAGACGTCGTGGGCCTAAGCGAGAGGAGTGACCCAAACGGCATGCTGTCAGCGGGTGTCCACCCCGCATCTGAAGTGCCGGTGCACTGATCAGCCGGAAGGTGAGCCTGCGAGGGGAGGACAGAGAGCGTAGCAGCGACCCTCTCCATCTCAACCCTGAGGAGAAAGTAAACCCTGTCCCGAACCTAAGCTACTCCAACCCCACCCAGCGCAGCGAGTGGAGCGAAAGAGGCTTCGGCAGCCGCCTCATGTGCGGGCGAAAGTAGAAGCAGGGTGCGAAGCCGTGGCGTGACCCATGCCATCAACCTGCCGAGGCCCCGCAAGCAAAGAGAAGCGGAGCGATACATCAGCAGAGCCCCGTCAGAAGTCTCGAGCAAGAGGTGTGGAGCTGAATACGAGAAAGGGCCGCAATAGCTGCAGGCCGTGATCACAGGAGTGACCGAGCCCCGTGGAAGCACCATCGGCAGCTCCGACTGCTGCCTTGTTGGGCGGAGTCCCGAAGGATGGTACCACCGGCCGGCAGCGGCAACCCACACCCCGAGCAGCTCGTATGGGGAGTGAGGCTGTTAAGTGACTGTATGCGGATGGCGTCGCAAAGAAAAAGAAACTGAAGACCTCCAACACTGAAGGTGTATTTCACGTGACTGTATGGCCCCAAGAAGATTTAATAAAAAGAACAAGAGAGAAAACTTACCGCGGCAGGTATGTGTTGAGTAAATGAAATATGAAAACTTCGTAGTAATTCTTTTATTCTTCAAAAACCAACACGACGGCTCCAACAGCGGAGCCGGCAGAACATGTAGAGCGTTGCGTGGTCAGCTGTCAACTGTCAAAGCAGAAGGCAGCTGATCACGTCACCGTTGGAACGTCACAGCTGATACGGCGTATCAGCTGGGACAACAGTGAAAAGAACTACGGTGTCCACGCAGGGACACATGAAAACACAACACATCCCCCTCCTTATGGAAGGGAGAAACAAGAATGCAGGTCCTAAACGTGGTTTAGGTTACTCACAAATAAAGTCTCTCAAACTCGCAGGAGGGCCCAGGATTCTACCTGCCCTGCTCGTAGTTACTGGTAAAGCATTGTTCAGTTCTGGTGTTTTAGGCAACTTGCGTCTACCTTTGTCACCTTTGGGACTTGACATCGCGATCCGTCCAGGTGGAGTAACCAAAGTTTGGTCAGCACTGGTCGTAAGATCCTCTGGCATCTCACCCTCTGAATCATAGTCAACTGCCTGCTTGCGCAAGTTCCTGTTCTCGGGTTCAATGCTTGGGTAACCTGGTCCTGTTGGGACCTCCATTGTTTGTTTGACTGCAGATAATTTTGAAAAATGCCACACTCTTCCATCACTCAGTAAAGCAGAGTTACAGTATATCTTACGGACTTGGTACGGTGGGGTATACTTATCCTGACCCTTTGCGATATGTCCACTTTTCTTCACCTTCACAAAGTCACCTTCATTAAGCACTACTGCTTTATTCCCATGAGTTTTATTGTAGTACACCTTTGCCCTCGCTTGTGACTCAGCAAGCTTATTTTGTACCAATTTTAATGACCAGTCAACCTTCCAGCCGCCTTGATCCAGCATACATTGTCCTTGGACAACGGTGTCCTTCCCCGCATCAGTTCAAAAGGACTGTGTCCCGTTGTTTCACATGGGGTGATCCTGTACGCCCATATTGTCTTCATTGTTTCACTCTTCCATTGCAAGCCGTTGCTATTGGCTATTTGTATTATGCCTTTAATTACTCTATTGAACCGCTCAACGGCCCCATTACCTGCTGGGTGGTAGACAGATGTGGTCTTGTGGCAGATGTTGTTTTTCTTTATGTACTCTTGAAATATCTCAGAAGTAAATTGGGTACCGTTGTCACTTACAACTAATTTGGGTAGGCCCTCACGACAGAAGATACTATCCATGAATTTCACGATGTTTAATGCCTCAGGATTTTTAGTGAACAGTACCTCTGGCCATTTACAGAAATGATCTATTACAACACAGACATACCATTTTTCATGTCCCTCAGTTATAGGGCCCATAATGTCTATACCAATCCTCTCCCACGGCATGCTTGGACTTGTCAATGGATGGAGAGGTGGTCTGAATGTGACTTGCGTTTTGTCTGCTGACATACAAAGGGCACATTCCCTCACTGTGCGTTCAATTTCCAGGCTGATTCCCGGCCACCAGTATAGGTTTTTAACCCTCTCCTTGGTTTTAACAATACCCAAATGTCCTTCATGGCACACTTTTAGTAGTTTGTGCCTAATCTTGTGGGGTGGAATGAACTTACCACTTCTAAGTAGGAAACCATCCTCATATGATAACTCATTTTTCACCTCCCAGTATGCTTTGAGCTGTTTGTTCAGTTTATTCTTGGTACACCAGCCGTTTTTTAGCAATGATATTACCTGCACGATGGTGCAATCATCCTTTTGCTCCTTGAACCATTCATCTCTGGTTATACCACAGTCCTGCTCCAAAACAGCTGCTATAGTACTTTCTTCCACCTCAGTAGGTAGCTTTTCACTTGGACATACCACTGGCATTCTACTAAGGAAGTCTGCGACAACATTTTTGATTCCGGGAACATATTCGATCTCATACATGAAATCAAAAATGCGGACCGAAAGTCTTGCTAGACGTGGTGAAGCTGTGTACAAACCTTTGGTGGTGAAAACCTTTGTTAACGGCTTGTGGTCTGTACATAATGTGACTTTGCGACCCCACACAAAATGTCTAAAGTGTTCCAAGGCCCACACACACGCCAAAGCTTCACGTTCTATCACTGAAAAATTATCTTCAGACGGGGTGAGAGAGCGTGAGGCAAAGGCTATGGTGAACTCTGCACCTTTGGAGTCTTTTTGCGTAAGAACTGCCCCCAAACCCTTGTTGCTTGCATCCGTTGTAACAAAGGTTCTAAGGGACGTATCAAAACCCTTGAGGGGTAATGCTGCGCACATATCATCTTTTATGTTTCTGAAACATTGGTCACAGTCTTCCGACCATATCAATCTGTTCTTCAATTTAAGGAGTTGCCTCATATGTTTTGTGTGAAAAATTCCTAATAAATCTCGCGTAGAATTCCACTATTCCCAGAAATTATCTCAGTTCATCTTTGCTGGTGGGTACAGGCGAGTTCTTAATGGCGTCCATAAGTTCTTTCTTTGGGCTAATGCCATCACCAGTTATCCGATGACCAAGGTAGTTGACAGAGTTGCAACCAAATTTACATTTATTATACTCAGCAGTCAAACCTTTTTCGTTCAATATTTCAAGCACCTGTCTCACTTTCTTATCATGTTCATCTTTTGTTTTTCCCATGACTAAAATGTCATCCTGGAAGATCAAAATGTCATCAAGACCATCAAACAAATTGTGCATTAATCTTTGAAACATTGCGGCTGCAGAAGCTAAGCCAAAAGGTACTCGTGTAAAACGGTTGCATCCAAAAGGCGTAATGAATGTGGTGAGTTTTTTACTGTCTTTATGAAGCGGCACTTGGTGGTAGGCCGACTTCAGATCGATTGTCGAGAACCATCTTACACCTTTCGTCGTGGCTAACATCTCATTAATCTTGGGCAGAGGATACTGTTCAACCACAATGTTTTTATTAAGATCACGCAAATCAACACACAATCTTAATTTGCCATTAGGCCGTTTTGCGACCACTAAAGGTGCGACCCATTCTGAGGCCTCCACCTTCTCAATTATTCCTTCACCTAGTAGATTTCTGAGTTGTTCTTTGACTTCTCCTTTGATGGCAAAGGGTATGTTTCTTACTTTATGTACTATTGGAGTGGTGATTGGTTTTAGTTTGATTTTGTGCTGGTACCCCTTAAGTGCACCTATCTTCTTGCTGAAGACCTGCGGAAACTCGTGACATAGGTTATCACTCAAACCTTGCTGCTCAGCCACTATTAGTACGGGGTCCTGCTTCCTGGGATCCAGTATAATTCCCAATTCACCCTGGTCCATCCACCCCAGAACAGATGGCCCAACTTTCGCTACATAGAGTTTACACATTGACTCTCTACCTTTGTAGGCAAACAAAAGGGCTCGATAACCACACACCTCAATGGGCTCACCTGTGAAGGATTTTATCACTATGTCAGGTTTGCATAGTTTATCTCCCAATCTGTCTTTAAATTTTTCCATCCACACCTTTTCATTGACAATGGTGTAGGGTGAACCAGAATCCGCGACTATACTAATGTTTATGCCTCCAATGGTCATTTTGCATATAGGTTTTTTAGTCTTCGTAGCACTCACATATGCACCCTTACCATCATTTCCATCCTCAATGTTGAGAACAAACATGTTCATATCTTCATCTTCAGATACATCTTGTTTAATTTCTCTATCCTCAGCCACTATTTTCACCTGTTTAGTCTTGCGTCTGTTCCAAGCTTTCGAAAAATGTCCCTTCAGCCCACAATTTGTACATTTCACTTCTCGTGCTGGGCATTTTAAGTCATTTGCCAGGTGGTACGTGCTTCCACATCTATAACAGCGCCCCCAGGCTTTAGTGTCATGCTTTTGATTAGTGGTTTTCTAACCCCCCTTGTTCCATTTTTGTTTCATAGTGGTTTTTAGGTCACTGACTTTGCTTACAATCTCGCAACTTTTCTTCTCTTTTTCTTCGTTGAGAATTGCCTTGGCGCAACGGCCAGTAAGTTCAGCCTTGCGAGCTATGTCAATAATATTTTGCAGTGGATATTCACCCTTGGCCCACAAATTGTCTTGGATGTTTTCATTAGAACCCTGCATAACAATCTGGTCCCGGATGAATTCATCGTGCAGTGCACCAAAACAACAATTCATTGCAAGGGTCTTTAACACCGACACATAATCATCTATTGATTCTTCCTTGCCTTGCTTTCTGTGAAAGAACTTGTAGCGATCCACACCTACACAAACAGTGGGTTTATAATACGTATTCAAATCATCTATGGCATTTAGGAAAACATCACCCTCATTTTCTGCTCTTATTTTTTTGTTAATGGAGTTGTATACCTTTATGCCACCAGCTCCAAAACAATGCATTAGCATCTTGTACTTTTTCTCTGGCTTGACTTCGTCATCCTCCTCTAAAGTTGAAATATAATTCAGAAAATACTCCCTCCATTCTTCCCACTTCAGAGTAGGTTCGCCACCCCCACGCAAGAATGTTTCTGGTGGAGATAAGTTCCAAATGCAGCCGGAAGCCATGCTAGGACCCAAAAGCAAGGTAGGTAGGAGGGTATCCTGGCCCATAGGAATCAATGGGAAGCCAGTTACCATTACCGAATCGGTAAATACCGATTCTAAATTACCGACCCATTCCGAATCGGTAAATATTACCGATGGATTACCTACATATCATTTACCACTTCATAAATACCGAATCGGTAAAATTCGGTATTTATGAAGTGGTAAATGTTAGGCTACCTACATATGGCCCTAAGTGATTGTGAATAGTTGATTATAAATAAGACTCCCACTTTTCCGTTTTTACTAATTTTTACAGATAAATACAGACAGAAAATAGCGTGGTTCCTGTCTGTATTTATTTGTAAAAGCGGAAAAATGCAGAAAATTGTGCTTCTTTTCAGTGATTCTCCAAGTTATCATTCATGAATTCAGGGCCAGTAGCTGTGCAGATTGACAGCATAGGTAGTCTAAAAATAGGTTGAGATTTCCTTAAATAACTCCTTATCTCAACATTTGTTTGTATTATAATGCCTATATTTTCATTTGGGTGTTTTATTTTATTATATTTGGCTTTTTAATGTGCTAAAACCAGAAAGCAGCGAAATATGTGTGCACATTTATATGTAAAATTAATATGGAAATATACAAGTTATGGCTTAATTTGTTCAGAAAACTCAAAACAAATATGGATAAATACTGATAAGATGGACAAAAAATAAATATGGATAAATATAGACAGAAATGTAAAAAAAGTAAATGCCATAAAACTAGGAGTCCCAATTATAAATAGTATATTATGTGTGACACACGTTGTGCAGTACTGCAGTCGTTGATGTGAGCTGGCACTCAGGTCTAGACCTGGCCCTTATAAATAACTGGACAGCACAAATTAAGCACTGGTGAGATGTGGACTGAGTACCTCTCCATTCCTGTTTTATTTCCCAGTAATCAAACAGGCTGAATCTAAGTCTGACAATATTCTTTTTAGGTCGAAGCCTACCAGACAGCATAGCTGTCTGGCTGCAAATACATATTGGGTAGATGCTTAAAGCTGACATAGTAATGCATTCTGCCCATTGCTTACTATTGACTTTGTGTTTTGTCATTCATATTTGCTTACTTTCTACTCACTAGCTTTATTTGTTTTAGTTCATGAAGAATGTCTTTGTCTCTCCCGTGGAGCATAGCCTGTTAACCACCTATCTGATTGGCTCCTTCTATTCTTCCATGAGTGCTATATTTTCAGGAATTTCTTTTTCATGAAGCACTCCATAAGACTGCACATGTTTTTACGATGTCTTCTCTGTGTGGGCCACGTTAAGCCCCATGCAGGCGCTCTTCGGGTTGCTGTCAAGCACTGTGTGCTTCTGTGGACCATCTTCAAAGCCTGGATGTAAGATCTGATCTTCTCAGGGCCACAAGCCAAATAAGTTTGCAGATTTTGCTCATTATAGTGCCTGCTTAAGGAACATGTGAAGACACAATTTTAAGAGCTAACAGTCCATGCCCCTGTAATGTCATGGCCGCTAGGCCCACATACTTGGCATTAAGGCACGCACACACTGTATGTAGTATGGTGCTGGATAACTGGCCCAGGGCATGTGCACCCGGCCCCTTTTATTAGCAGGGTCACCTGCCCGGTGACGCCTGTGATGGGTGGATGTATAGTGTGGGTACATCACAAAGCCTAACATTAGAACATGTCAAGCGGGACACTACATCTCTCCCAAACTTTATTGGAAAAGAACCAAAGTCCAAACTATGACAAAGAACAAACAAGAAAAACACAGCACCACTGAGTCTCTTCAGGCCATCTGCCGTGCAGTGCTGGATCTCTGGACCGCACAGCCAGGAGGTTTTAGTCCACCTCAGTGATGTCATTTGGAACGGCCTGGTCTCACAGTATTGGAGACTATTTACACAGTTCAATGTGGGTGCATCCAGAGCGGAGGTGGAGTCCATTTCGCAGATCTTCTTGAAGGCACTCAGGCTCCGGTGGACTGTAAACCTGCAAGACAGAGGATGACCTTGATGGAAGAGGGCCTTCCTTGAAGGAGATGCTTCCCATTGCCCACTTGCAGAGCAGCTTCAGACTTTAATGTCCTGCCTTGACTCCCCTTTCAAAGGAGTTTCCTTAAGGCCCTTTCTGCTGGGCTGTTATGGGACCATGTGGACTGTGCGGGGCCTCTCGTTGGCTGAACTACCAACAGGACCACAACCAAGTCGCTCTTGCAGCCACAAAGTGTGGTGTCTCAGGGTCTGTGTGCTCTGGCCGTCTGGACTCAAGTGCACGTGCCTTCACCAGATAGTTTTGGGTGACCAGTTTCTCTCTGCGACTTCTGTGCTTCCCGGTGCCTGTTGTGGAGCTGCTACACGCCCATCTCTCTTGTCAGGGTACCCCTCTCACCGAATTCCCTTGAGGTCCTTGCCCCTGGATTTTGATGTGAATGTGTGGGCATTCGGAGCCTCTCATGGGCCGCACTGAGGGATCACTGCAGAACTCCCAACAGGGCCACAGCCAAGCCTCGTGCAACCCAAAGGGTGGATAGTCCAATGGTTGAGTATGCTCTCTTCGGCAGGCCACAGGTTCATGGGGGCTCACAGCAGCCGCTGCAGATAAGAGCGGTGGGGCCAGGTGAGAGGGGATTTCGAGAGACGACTATGAGGGGAAATTAAATAAATAATTAATTTCCTCCCGAAGTCATCTCTCAACATCCCCCCTCACCAGGCCCCACCGCTTCACCGCTCTTACCTGCAGCGGCCACAGCTGGTTCACAGAAGGTCTCTGGATGGCCAGCCTCCCATAGCGCCAGGAATGCCTTGTTGATCTCCAGATGTTTCAGGTGTTTTGGATCCACTCTGGTGGTGTGATGCTCTTTAGGTAATGATGGCGATTACCTTCTTACACTTGGGCTACAGGTGGCGATGTCTTGCTTGGATTGAGAAGGACTGTAGGGACTTCCTAGCCACTTGTAGTTTTTTCCTATGGCATGTGCAGTTACTAGCCTGGATGCCATCTGTGTCAAGCAGCCGTTTACAGGTGTCTGATGGTAGCACTGTGAAGCGTGGGGCTTGGACACGGTTCGCTCTTGCTAGCGGCTTACAGTTGGTCCACCTGCGGAGCTGTCTCCAGTGATGTCTCTGCACCTCGGTGGCTGGCTTGAATTAATGGATGCTCTCTCCGGTAGTGGCATTAGTCCTCGATCTCATCGCCCTTCTCCCTTTTTGCTTGTGCACCTGTGGTGGTTGTTCACCCTGTGGCATCGTGCCACTCATCGTGCCACTCACTGCTCCTCAACTCCTTCGCAATGCGGTGTCATGCCATGCTCTTCTCAAATTCCCACCTGGTTCCTCACAGTGATGTGGCGTTATGCCAAGTGTCTCATGTTCACTCCACATGGAAGTCTCGCTGTTCGCGTCCAGTTTTTAGGATGATGTATTTTCTTTGCTGCGGACCAGTCGCAGGTCTGTCCTGTTGGTAGGACATGCTTCTACTACTCATGGACCTCTGGCAGGCCCCAGCTCCTCCTCAGGGATCTTCTCTGTGCTCCTCTATCTGGATGTAGGATTATCTGTCTTCCCTCTCTTCACTCGAGGGTGTATCGCTTGCGCCTCGAGCCTATGTCATCATGGCACTTGCTGCTTCCTACATTCAGGTATGCTTGGCAGGGTCAGTCACTTCATGTGACATGCTCAATGCTGGGCCAACAGTGGCCATTCTGTGCAGCGGGCGGCTGGCTGGCACAGCTTCTTTCTGTTCAGCAGCACTTCTTCTCTGCAGAGAGGTCTCTTCTGGGCACCGGCCCATGCTATCAAGCATCTGGGTGCAGGCTTCGGTGCACCTTTGAAATTGCACTTTTGGTCTTTTATGGGCACCCTATTTTTGCACTTAGCGTGCCTGTTTTCCAGACTTGTGGTGGTGGCCATTCACCACTGGGGGCATGCGGTGCTGCTCTTAGTTACTTGACGCTACTCTGGGCTGGGGCAGCTTTGGGCTTCTTGGCACTCTTTTAGCAGGGGTTCCCAATCTGTCCCTTTCAGGCCCATAGGCAGTCCAAAGGGGGTGTGCTATACTCTCTTTTAGTAGGGATCCAGTGCAGGGACTATCCGTCTCTTCATTAATGCCCTCACCTGACACCTTGTGTGCTCACTCTTCATGCCTGCAGTGGTGGCAAACAGCCGCTAGGGGGAGGCTGGGTTTTCCTTTCCAGTCTCTGCTATTTCTTGGTGCAGTGCAGGCTATCAGTCTTGCAGCTAGCTCTCTGTTTGCTCTCGAGCCCAATAGTGGGGCTCAAGGGAACAGGGTTGTAGTTCTCAGTTCTCAACTCGGCTGGCTTACTAGCAGAGCTTTTGTGGAAGGCAGACAATTTCTTCTGTCTAGGGAGGGCAAATAGTCTATGTTCCTCCCTGCAGTAACAAGAGACAGCCACAGGGGAGGGGGGGTGCTCTCAGCTCCCATCTAACCTCCTCCTCACCTATTGTGCTGGTTTCGGGCTTTGTGTGAGTGTTTTAGTAGGGCTTCCTAACCTTTTGCTGTGTTTCTAGTCTGAGGAGAGGTCGCGTGGCACTGCAGGTTGTGTTTATGCCAGGCGGCCAGTCTTTAACCATGCTAGCCCCATCTGGGCACTTTACACAAATCACTATGGCCAGTTGCGGCGCATCAGGCGACTGCCAGGTGGTGCTGCAGTCCCCACTTCGGTCAGGCCACTGCAGTTTCCTATGTCTGCAGGCCTTATAGCTCAGTCAGCCATGGTGCAGGAAGGTGCTGGAGATACAAATGCAGGGGCACACAGTGCCGGTACGGTAATGCAGCTCCTGTAATGCACACTTTCCTTTCGTGCCACCACAGTAGACTCTTCTTTAGGCGAGGCATCTTTGCTTTCACGAAATTGCATCCAGCGTGGGGGTCACGTCATTCCAGAGTCAGTCAAGGTGCGGTGTACTGGAGATGCAGGTTCTTTGTTGCGGGTGCCTGCACTCGGCAACTTGTCTCCGTGACAAATGGCTGCATGCTGGGCAACTTACAGGCGCCTCTGTGGGTAAAGGGGTGGGGCATGCTACACTTATTTGCATATGGCCATGTCTGAACTGGGGTGGCGTGGTGAGCAAAATAACGATGGATTAAACCCAGATCTGTGACTGGGGGTGAATGTTTGCCAATGTGCAACATTCCGTCCATCATCTTGTGTGTTTTGCCATGCTACACTGGCCCACTGCCTGAGGATGTTGTAGTTCTTCACTAATGCCAGTCCTTTGGCCTGGCTCGGAGTGACCAGGGTTATTTCCAGTGTTTATGTTTTTGCTTTAAGTGCCGGGCCATGGCAGACTTTCCTAGGGCTGTGGAAAGCCTTGCAGCTTAAGCGGACTCTAAATCAGGACACGCTTGGAAATTCGGGGCAGCAGCATGTGGACATTCAGAGCTGGTACAGGCTCTGTCCTACTGCTAGCTGAGCGTCGTCCTTAATAGTCCGTAGGTTACTTGGATGGCAGAGTGTTACTCACCAGGCAGCTATACCTCTTCCGGCACCACAGCTTACAGAAAGCAGGTGAGGTGCCGCACTTGCACAGCAGCTATCCGGTGAGTTTGCAGAGGCACTCCTCAGTCACGGCAGTGACCGTTTGGGCTTAGACATTACAGGGGAATTCCTCACCCTATTCATTGAAGGTCTACAGTGCCAAGATGCCTTGAGTACGGTAACATGAGACTGCATTTACCATAATGCCCGGGGCGAACCTTGCTGGGAGGTGAAGCGGTGTGCTCCTGCTGGAGCGAGGTTTTCCCTAAGAACTGTATACCTCCTCCATTTCATCATTTTGAATTAACATGAATAATTGATTAACATTAATAGTAAAATGGTTTGCTGTGTTTAATTAATCAACATTACTAATTAGAAAATACACGTGGGAAACGCATTTGCATGGCTTGATTGATACGTAAACTAATTTCATACGCATACTAATGTCAGATATTTAGAATTTGCATGTTATATGTTGCTTTTGTGATGACATTTGTGAATCGTGCTTTAAATTGTGAGTATAAACTGCAATGTGTGTTGCTTTTGCTAGATAAATACACACACACAGAGGGGTTAGTGAGGGAATAACATTTTAATAGTCATTTCCATGTATTAATTACGTTTTATGTTTCTTTGCTTAAGTTGACCTTTCTGGAGTGGCTACAAAATGGCTGCCATCCCTATTTTGACGCCCCGACAAGACACAGAAGTCACTGAGTGAAGTGCGCCTGCGCTAAAAGATGAGCAACAATAACCTCGTCCTGACCCCAGGCAGACTGTACCCGTGAAGGACATCCTGGGAGGAGTGCCAAGCCTCAAACAAAGGACTTTCTTAAACTATGAACTGTTATAATTGATGACACTAAGGACACAACCCCGCATGGGAATCAACATGCCCTGAATGGACTAGAAACAGTGGCTTATTTATTCATAAATTGAGAAGCTGCATCTAATGCAACATTTAATGCATGGGAATCAGGAAGAATGATCCTGGTTCAACCAATCAAAATTGTTCTAAAACATGTACTGAAACATTTGTTGATAAAATTTTATTATAAAAGTAGACTAGAGAGAGTAGGACATTACCGCTTCCATCCCTTGCACACCATCACTTTACCAGATTGCCCGACGTTATGCTGACGGAGAGGACGGTAACACTGCTGGACAGCTGCTTACCAGAGACTCTGATGGACTGATCTGATGCCCAATTAACTTACGAACTGATTCTTTGATTTATGGGCATAGAGACGAAAGATCTGAATTTGACATAGAGGACGCCATTTAGCCAGATTAGGTAAATATGCAAACTAAAATATTGAATGCTATATGATTTCCTTATGCTTTAATTAGATAAACATATTATTGCATTTAAAGAACTGTGTCGGGTTATTATTTGAAGTATTTCAATGTATATTGTTTAGAAGAAATAAGTGTTGCTATTCCCAGCAACTGGCTGATCCATGGCCAATAGTATGGGAGGAACTGCTAGGTTATAATGTATTGAGATCCTGGTGAGGTAGAAAGGTATAGGCAAACTTGTTGTTACTCATCAGGTGATTGGTGAAATCCTCCTCCCATTTCCAGCGCATGGAATAAAGAAAAGACTCCCCTCTCTCGAGGACCATTGATCTGAAAGTAGAATGAATGATTGGTGTTATGGGCCCCACCAGTGAATGAGTGAATGAAATGTGGTCTGGTCTGTAGCGAGGGGATTTGTGGTATTCAGCGCTGGAGCAGTTTTCTTGGTAGCAGAATGATGGTTAGCTATTGTTTTGGGTTTAGCGACGATTGCTTGTAAATAGCTTATTGATTATTGATTGGTATTGATTTATGTACTAACACTCTATGTTGAGTCGCGTTGAGTTATATGTTGTTTGCACGGCTTCTGGGATGTGGGAAGTCGGAAGTTTAACAGTTCCGTAGTAGAGCAGAGGCAGATGCTGCTCTCGGGAAAGACGGGATTGTTATAGCCCTGTAGGCACACAGGGGAAACGTGTGACAAGTGAAGTTGCACGGCTGGGTTCGATTCGGTGACATCGTCGTGTGTTGCCGAAAGAGACATTTTCTGTGTGAGAGAAGTGTGTATGATAGCGAAGGTTACCTGTGAAATTTTGGTCTTTAAGTACCAGGAAACCAATTGGCATACCGATAACGCTTATCACTGAAAAGGTAGCAGGTGTTGTCTGAGCTTGTTAGAAGGACAAAGCAGAGGGAAGCGCTGCTTTGTTAACGTGTGTCATAATTCTGTAGTAGGACAGACTGTTCGCTGTTCTCGGGAAAGACAGGATTCTGTGCGTATGTACTACATTTTCATGTATGAATGAGTGTGAATGAAAAAGGCATTCGGGTTGATTGCGAAACTCTAGGTTATTTCTAAAATACCAGAGAAACAATTAGCTAATGCTTGCTAGAAGGGTGAAGTAGAGGGATGTGCTACTTTATCAACGTAAGTAACGATTCCGTAGTAGGGCAGAGGTAAGCGCTGCTCTCGGGACAGACGGAATTCTTCACCGGCGGAGAGAAGGAGCTCCGTGAGGCTTTGGGTGATTCGCATTACAGCTGAGTGTGGAACCGCTGCGAGGACTCACTTAAGGAGCCCGCGTATGACCTGTTAGAGTGAGCTGGTACGCGAGGCCATGGCTCATTAAGGTCCCCGAAGAAAATTTCAACAGTGTCCCCTGTGTGTGCCAAGCGACTGGAGCTGCCCTGACGAAATCGCCATAAATATATTAGGCGATGAAACATGTTGGCACTACATAATGGTATGCATATTAAGCAACCTTTTTAAGTTTTGACTTGGGTGCACATCGAAGGAAGAATAAAGTTTGAACCTATTGAGGGTGCATCCTCTTCAATCTTTTATCTTCACTATTCAGTCGCACTTGGTATGTGATTTCTTCACCACGTACCGTCACAGCTTTGGTTTATTTTTGGACACTTTTTTCATTTATTATTTTTTGGAGCGTGATGGCAACCAATGATGATAAGAGTGGGCAGAGCTGATGAGTACCAATCAGCAGGCTCAATTGGTGGTGCGCACGTGAGGTGCCATCTCGTCCCTTTCACATTTTTTTCATATTTTTTCTATTATTTGTATTAGAAAAAACACCCGGTGTATTTTACGCGAGTTCATGCACCTTGAGGTTTGTCAAGGGGATTGCCAGAAGTAAAACTCTTATTTTTAAATTGAAGGTGGCTAGCTTTGTTGGTGACTACCCCAAAAAAATTTTTTTTTAAACGGGGAGTATCATATACCTAAAGTGATAGGATCTGAACCACAGCTAACAATAAATTACCTTACCTTCTAAGTTCTAGGCCTGTGTTGATAGATATTGATTGAGAGGAGGGCGGCCTAGGTTCTTTTTCCCTCTGTAGCTCCTTATTGTGTATACCACTCAAGAGTATCCCAGGAATCCTAAGACAGGAGCTCCCGACCTAGAGGTAATGAAGAAATATGAGCAGGTTATGGCATTTCTGAAAAATAAGGTACCCCCTAGAGAGACTGATTGGGTAAAAATTGACAGAACCCAACAGGAAAGCAAGGAGTCAGTACATGCATATTATGAGAGACTAATTCAGGCTTTTAAACAGTTCAGTGGAGATGAGAACCTGACTGATAAAGATTTGAGCCATTTAGTATACAGATTTGTATATGGTTTACGCCCAGAAATTGGTGATATGATAAAGCAGCATACAGTTGATTGGCAAAATAAGAAAAGAGATGAAGTTTGGAGACATGCAAAATATTTCAGTGATGAGATTGAGGCAAAACAACGAAAGCTGAAAGAAAAGGCAATGTGGGCACAGGTAAAGGTAGCTGAACGACAGGAAGCTCAATTGGTAGAACAAGCGAACAATCCAGGAGTAAGACCCCGATTTGGTACAGGGAAAGGGAAAGGTAATATAGAGGAAGCCAAAAAGAAATTCCCATGTCACAATTGCGGTGAGTTAGGGCATTGGAAATCCGAGTGTAAGAACCCTCCAAATACTAATATTGAAAATCAATCGTTGAATCCACAGGTGCGGAAAGAGGTGGGTGGTCAACTGCAGCAACAGCAGCAGGTGGTTACTTCCCAGAACCAGGTGCCAAAACCACCTTTTCCACAGAACAGAAACTCACAGAAGTATAGTAAAGAATCGGGATTCTACAATGAAGAACAGGTAAATAAACCATCACACGCTCGCACTGTTTCGCAGTACTGGCTGCAACATGATGAGAGTGATTCAGAAATGGATTAATGACGGTGCCGAAGGGAGGAGGAAGAGTGCGTACTTGGCGCAACTCTAGAAGTAGACCGGACAGGACCATTTGTAGATGGGAAGATTAATGATGACAACATTATTTTCCTAGTGGACACTGGCGCTACTCGATCTACTGTTAGATCAGCAGATGTTAAGAATCTTCCTCTTTCGAATGAAACAATCCAAGTAGTTGGTGTATCCAACCAACAGTTAAAAACGTACCTTACAGAGCCCGCAAAGGTTAGTATAGGGAAATTTTCTGACATGCACCGATTTGTGGTGTGTGACACCAGTCCTGTGAACTTGCTAGGTAGGGACCTGCTGTGCAAGATGAACTGCACTATATTTTGTACTCCGGATGGAATAGCTTTTGAAACACCAGATGAGGATGTATTGTACAAAATGACCATAGCTAACAGAGAATGTGAAACTATTGGAACATATGCAATATTTAATCCAGATGAACTGCCCAGAGAATTGAAACTGTCTGTAAAAGCAGAGGTTTGGGATTTTACCAGAGAAGATGTAGGGCTAATGAGAAACGTGGACCCAGTAAAAATTACTGTCAAAGATGGAGTTAGTTATCCGAACATTCCTCAGTACAGATTGACACCTGAAATAATTGAAGAAGTAACTCCAATAATTGAGAAAATGATCAAGCAAGGAATTCTGAGAGAAATATTGAGCAGTCCATGTAATTCACAAATAATGGGCCTGAAAAAGCCAAATGGGAAATTCAGAATAGTGCAAGACCTGAGAAAGGTAAACAAAATCGTTGTACCATGCTGTCCCATTGTGCCAAATCCATCAGTGATTTTGTATCAGATTCCCCATGATGCAGAATGGTACACAGTAATTGATTTGTGCCATGCGTTCTTTTCCATTCCATTACATCATGACAGTCAGCAAAGTTTTGCATTTCGGTTCGGAGACCTTATTTTGGCATGGTGCCGAATCCCACAGGGGTATACAGAAAGCCCCTCAATATTTAATCAATTGTTGAAAAAGTCATTGGAAAGTCTACAAATGCCCGAGAGTTCAGTATTAGTGCAGTACATCGACGACCTTCTGGTGGCGTTGAAAACTCGTGAAGCTTGTGAAGTAGACACTATAGCCTTATTAAATCACCTGGCAGATGGAGGACTAAAAGTGTCCCCAGCCAAACTGCAGTATTGTAAGAAGGAAATACAGTATCTGGGACATAACATTGAAAAAGGATTGAGGAAAATAACAATAGACAGAATCAGAATCATAAAAGGAATGAGAGCCCCCATGACTCAAAGAGAAGTGAGAATGTTTCTGGGAATGGTAGGGTACTGCCGCCAGTGGATCAGCAACTTTTCGCTGATTGCAAAACCTCTGGTACGGCTAACAAGGAGTGATGTAAAAGATCCCCTTGAATTGAACAAGGAAGAATTGGCAGCATTCAAACGATTGAAAGATGGATTGTGTGAAGCCCCAGCATTGGGTATGCCTGATTATGAAAAAGAATTTGAGTTATATTGCAGTGAAAGAAATGGATGTGCACTTTCTGTGTTAATCCAGAAGCATGGAAGATTGAGGAGACCGATTGCATATTACTCATCGATGCTTGACCCAGTAGCTGTAGGCTTACCTGGATGTCTGAAAGCAGTGGCTGCAACACGTCGAAGTTTGGAGCAGAGTGAAGGAATCGTGATGGGATATCCTTTGAAAGTGTTTGTACCTCATGATGTGGCGATTCTTTTAACAAGGAGTCATACTCAGTATATGACACATAGTCGGCTGACTAAGTATGAGAAAGTCATATTAGGCGCAACGAATGTGAGCCTTGCAAGATGTGTGAATGTGAATCCAGCAACGTTGTTACCTGATGGTGAGAATGTGGAAGTGAGAGATGAAGCAGATCATGATTGTTTGGATGTGCTTGAGTATTGTACAAAACCACGACCAGACATAAAAGATGTACCTTAGGCAGAAAATGATTATGTAATGTTTGTTGATGGGTCATGTTTGAGAACAGAAGAAGGAGTGTTGAGTGCAGCATATGCAGTGTGTATGGTTTCCACAGTGATGGAAACATCCTATCTGAAAGGAGTAAAATCTGCCCAAGTAGCAGAGTTAGTGGCTCTGACTCGAGCATGCAAAATTGGGAAAGGTGTGAGAGTGACTGTGATAACTGACAGCCAGTATGGCTTCGGAGTTGTCCACGATTTTGGCTAGTTATGGCTGCAAAGAGGTTTCCTGACCTCAAGTGGAACTCCTATAAAGAATGCTGAAGTGGTTGGAAAGTGGATTGAGGCGATACAGCTGCCTAAACAAATGGCTGTGGTGAAATGTGCTGCCCATAACCAAGGGGAGGATTATGTTACTGTTGGCAATCGTTATGCCAATGACATGGCACAGTACTGTGCCAGAAATCAGTATTCAGTCAATCGGGAAAAGGAGAAAGAAATGACTTCCTATTCCTTAATGTTTACTAACGTTGTGGGGACATGGGAAGAAATGAGACAATTGCAGGAGGAAACAAGGCAGTGGGTAAAAGCAGGATGTGCACCAAGGGAAAAGGATCATGTGTGGGTCTATCGAGATGGAAGACCAGTCATGCCTGATAGCATGTTGTCTACCATGGCACTGATGTATCATGGCCAGGGACACATAGGGAGAGATGCCATGATCAGGTCATTTAAGCAGACCTGGTACAACCCAAAATTCGGAATCATATCAGAGAGCCTATGTCAGAGATGTTTAATTTGTCAGCAGTACAATCCGGGGAGAAAGACAGTGGTGAGCCTGGGAACTATAGGCCGAGAAGGAGGGCCTTTTACCAGAATGCAAATAGATTTCATTGAGATGCCAACATTGAACAGATTGAGGTACGTTCTGGTCATAGTCTGCCTATTCTCCAGGTGGGTAGAAGCATACCCGACAAGGAGAAATGATGGATTGACAGTAGCAAAGCTACTTTTGAGGGAATTCATCCCCAGGTTCGGGTTCCCAGTGACCCTTGAATCAGACAGAGGAGGGCACTTCTATAATGAGGTTGTAAAATTGGTCAGTGAAGCATTGAATGTACAACAGAAACTGCACTGTGCCTACCGACCAGAGGCTTCTGGTGTGGTTGAGCAAATGAATGGTACACTCAAGAACAGAATTGGGAAAATGTGTTTAGCCACAGGAATGAAATGGCCTGATGTCTTGCCTCTAGTTTTGATGACCATACGTGCAACCCCAGATAGAACTACTGGGTTAAGTCCGCATGAAATAATCATGGGACGTGCGATGAGGCATGCTTACATACCAGTCAACAAACTGATGACGATTTCTGATGACATGGTGTTGGAGTACTGTAAAGGCCTGGCTGACGCAGTTCATTCTGTGTTTCATCAGGTTGGAGCGGATGCCACAACCCTTGAAAAGAAGCAAGCCCATGATCTAAGCCCAGGAGATTGGGTGAGAATAAAGGTCCACAGAAGAAGAAACTGTTTGGTTCCCAGGTGGGGAAAACCAAGACAAGTCATTCTGACCACGACGACAGCTGTGAAGTGTGCTGGACTGAAAAACTGGATCCATGCCAGCCATACCTTGAGAATACCAAACCCGGTAGATTGCAAGGAGAAAGAGTACTATGATGAATCAGAGTCAAGTACTGAATCAGATCACGAAGAACCAAAAACACGTGAAGATCCTGAAAGGGGGGAAAACGAACCAAAGCAGATTCTGGTCCCCAGAAGTGTCTCTCTGAGAAGAAGATTGCAGATTTCTGACAGCTCAGATTCTGAAGACGAGCAGAGAAAGAAAGGTCCCAGTAAAGAACCTAAAAAGAAAGAAGGAAAAGACAAAGAAGAAGCAGTAAAAGAAAGTCGAAGGGAACAGATCCCAGATGAAATTTTGAGAGAAATTCCACCTGAACTAATAGATTTGAATGAAGAAGGGACAGTTGGGAATTAAATTGACACGAACCACTAAAGGATTGTTGCGCCCTGACGAAGGAACTGTGGGTCTTTTGATCCTTCTCCGAAACGCGCGTCGGCGCTTCTCTCTTTCTTCTGTTTGTTGTCCTTTTTGGTTACATTTCTATTTTAATGTATATATATCTGAAATGTATCACTACATGTTTTTATAAGTTATTTCTTGTTGCATAGGGTGTATGTATTGTCTGGTGTTTTTGTTACCAAACATGAATTATGTGTCTATTGGTAATGTTCTGTTTGTGTCTCACATTTGAATTTTGATTCTTATTTGAACAAATCAACACATGATTATTTGTGTCTGCAAATGTATGCCACTAAAGAGAAAATTATAAATACAAAAATAATGTACATACTTTCTGATTAATAAAACTGTGAATTATAAATCCATTTCTGTGGTACATGGTTGTTGTTGTTGTGCATCGATTGTGGAGATATTCCCCATAGTATAATCAGTTGTTGAGAAGAGGCTTTTGTTTAAATTGTGAAGAAGGGACAGTTACAGAGAGAGAGGGATAGATTGTGGAAGACCCCCGAGGAGGTGTAGGGAACTGCAACATTCAGTTAGGTGAAGGGACAAGTAGTCAGCAGGAAGATTGCGTGCCGGAGATCCGAGGAGGGAAAGAAGTAGGGTAACCAGAACAAGTGGTTGATATAGAAACTGGTGAAAAGGAAAAGCAAGTTGGGACAGAATCAGAAGAGAGTGGGAACGAAATACCTGAAGGTCGAGTTCTGATAAAAAGAGCTTGGAGAGAAGAAAAGAATGAAAAGAATGTCAAAGAAAGTAAATTGAGAAAAACTGTAAAACCAGAAGTTTGGCCGAACATAATAAAAAGACTAAGATATCGACTGTCTCGAGTAAAATCACCAAGAGCTGAACAGGTGAATGAAGTCACGAGTCAGGGAAAATCAAAGGAAAAAGAAACAGTTGTAACAAAAGAATCCGGAAGAACAAGAAAACCTAACCAAAAGTATAATTCGCCGGAATGGACGTATGTGGCCCTCCCTGAAGAATCCCAAGAGGCAGATAGTCAAGGAAATCCAGAGGAGGCTTTACTGAAAGTGGTTAAAGAAGAAGAAGAATCAGAAATCCTGAGAGTTCTCTTGTCCGACATTGGAGAAGAAGAAGCGGAGATTCAGGAAATTCTGTATCCTGATTGGGTGAAGGAGGCAAAGGACGATGAGATGCCAAACTGAATAATCAAAGAAGCTGTTTATGTGGAGAACGATAATAAAAGAGAAAAAGTAGAAAACTAGTAGAACCAAGTAGGAGCTTAGAAGCTTTGGGGTAAAAACTGGTCACAAAGTAGAAGAGGCTAGTCAAAAGACACGGTCTATTTTAGAAAAATGGCTAACACAGATGGTAGTAAAAGTAGATGTACATTCATGAAAAGATGGTGTAAAACATGTTGCTGTTGTACAGGATTATTAATGCTTTTATGGAGCATCCTAGCTCTTGTAATATCATTTAAAGTCACAATAGATACAATAGAAGGAAATGGTCAAAACAAAACTAACACAGGTAAAATCTCAAAGGTAATACCGACTGTAGAAACAAACATTCATTTGCATAAAGATAGGTCTATTAATGATTTCTCTAATAATGTATTTTCAAAATTATTGTATGAATATGTAAAGACTATGGATGTAAGGGACTGCTACGTCTGCATGCAGTTACCTGCTTCTGTGGCAGAGGGAGTAACTTATCATCACCTTCCAGCTACTTATGGAATAACATGTAGTGTAATAGCTAGTTTGTTTTATGAGATTGGGAAATTAGAGTATTATTTTTCAGATGTAGATAACATTTTTGCATTAGTGCCTGCTAATAATAAGTTGAATAAGGTAAGACCTGCAAAGGTTTTAGGTGAATTTTTCCTAGAGACTAGCGAACTAACATTAGAAGCTGTGTTTAAATATAATTTGACATGCAGTTTGCAGAAAGAAGAAAAGACAGTTTTGAATATGGTTGAGGAAAGAAGGCATAAGATGCATAAAAAGGCATCAGAAGGAAAGGTTGAGAAAACAGCTTGGGACATAGAAATGGAGAAACACCTGACAAAAGGAGAGTCAACACCAACAATAGCTTTAGATAGGCCTCAGAAAGGAAAACTTTGTATAAGAAGGAATCAAACTGCATATGATAACTTGTTTGTAGGTAACAGTGAGTGCCATGATACATACCGAATCATGGGTGGATGGGGATTCAAAGGTGGAAGAGATCCAGTATTTCCTGGAATATATTTTATCTGCGGGAACAGGGCATATTATCGGTTGCCAGACCATTGGTATGGCACATGTTATGTAGGCCTGGTATTTCCAAAAATCTTTCACATGGACAGAGAAGAGGGTGTAAATAGTTTAAATAGTTATTTAGTGCGAAGAAAGAGAGAATCTTGGGCGGAAATTGTGGGTGACATCTTTTGTGCATTGACACCGGCAGTGGGAATAACTCTGAATGCAAATTAAATTAGGAGATTATCTACAGTAGTGGATCGCTTGTCAACAAGCACTGCTCATGGATTCTTATTGGTTAATACTGAAATGGTTGCCATGCGTGCTATGGTGATGCAAAATCGACTTGCCCTTGACATTCTTTTGGCAAAAGAGGGTGGAGTCTGTGGAATGCTGAAAGTTCAACATTGTTGCACTTACATTCCAGATGAAAGTAAAGATCTAAAAGTTTACATTAAAAATATTACTGAATTGCACGATGAACTTGTACCACTGGAGGTTGAAGATGTATGGACAAGAATGGAAAAGAAAATAGCTGCTATTAAAAATTTCTTAGCTAAAATAGGTAGTACTGTTATAGGTAAAATTCTGTTTCCATTAACATGTGTGATAGTTGCAGTATTAGTGATAAGATTAGGGTGTATGTGTTGCAGGAAAAAGAAAACAAATAATAAAATAAAAAGAGATAAACTTAAGAGAAAAGGAAAACATCCAGAAAATGATTTTGAAGAGATAGCCTTAGATGAGTGGAAAGACAAAATGTATAAGAAGGTAAAAAGAGATGAATATGAAGAAACTGAATTTTGAGCTATGAGTAAGAAGTCATTTCAAGTTTCCGTAAAAGGGTACTAAATTTGGGTGTTTTGTGGTGATAAAATCACCAAAGGGGGGATTGCTGGAGCGAGGTTTTCCCTAAGAACTGTATACCTCCTCCATTTCATCATTTTGAATTAACATGAATAATTGATTAACATTAATAGTAAAATGGTTTGCTGTGTTTAATTAATCAACATTACTAATTAGAAAATACACGTGGGAAACGCATTTGCATGGCTTGATTGATACGTAAACTAATTTCGTATGCATACTAATGTCAGATATTTAGAATTTGCATGTTATATGTTGCTTTTGTGATGAAATTTGTGAATCGTGCTTTAAATTGTGAGTATAAACTGCAATGTGTGTTGCTTTTGCTAGATAAATACACACACATAGAGGGGTTAGTGAGGGAATAACATTTTAATAGTCATTTCCATGTATTAATTACGTTTTATGTTTCTTTGCTTAAGTTGACCTTTCTGGAGTGGCCACAAAATGGCTGCCATCCCTCTTGCGCTAAAAGATGAGCAACAATAACCTCGTCCTGACCCCAGGCAGACTGTACCCGTGAAGGACATCCTGGGAGGAGTGCCAAGCATCAAACAAAGGACTTTCTTAAACTATGAACTGTTATAATTGATGACACTAAGGACACAACCCCGCATGGGAATCAACATGCCCTGAATGGACTAGAAACTGTTGCTTATTTATTCCTAAATTGAGAAGCTGCATCTAATGCAACATTTAATGCATGGGAATCAGGAAGAATGATCCTGGTTCAACCAATCAAAATTGTTCTAAAACATGTATTGAAACATTTGTTGATAACATTTTATTATAAAAGTAGACTAGAGAGAGTAGGACATTACCGCTTCCATCCCTTGCACACCATCACTTTACCAGATTGCCCGACGTTATGCTGACGGAGAGGACGGTGACACTACTGGACAGCTGCTTACCAGAGACTCTGATGGACTGATCTGATGCCCAATTAACTTACGAACTGATTCTTTGATTTATGGGCATAGAGACGAAAGATCTGAATTTGACAAAGAGGACGCCATTTAGCCAGATTAGGTAAATATGCGAACTAAAATATTGAATGCTATATGATTTCCTTATGCTTTAATTAGATAAACATATTATTGCATTTAAAGAACTGTGTCGGGTTATTATTTGAAGTATTTCAATGTATATTGTTTAGAAGAAATAAGTGTTGCTATTCCCAGCAACTGGCTGATCCATGGCCAATAGTATGGGAGGAACTGCTAGGTTATAATGTATTGAGATCCTGGTGAGGTAGGGAGGTATAGGCAAACTTGTTGTTACTCATCAGGTGATTGGTAAAATCCTCCTCCCATTTCCAGCGCATGGAATAAAGAAAAGACTCCCCTCTCTCGAGGACCATTGATCTGAAAGTAGAATGAATGATTGGTGTTATGGGCCCCACCAGTGAAGGAGTGAATTAAATGTGGTCTAGTCTGTAGCGAGGGGCTTTGTGGTATTCAGCGCTGGAGCACTCCCACCCCTGTTCCTGCCTTGAGTACGGTGCTTGCTGCAATACTTTACCCCTCCTCTGGATCACTGTCCCCTGGCTGGTCACTACAGCAGTGGCAGCAGGGCATGCAGGATGGCACTGCAGGGCATTATCAGTGAACACCGGCGTACACTCTCTCTGCTGGCATACTCACTCTCTGGGTAGCCTGACTGTCGCACTGCACTGGTTGCTGTCATGCTGGCAGCAGATGCTGGGGCTTGTCTTAGACTTGGGCAATTACTTCCCCCATGGCCAAACACAAAATGGCCGACAGCATACAAGCGAGGATCGACCCGCTCGTCGCCATTGTAATGCTGTGGGCTCTAGGCCCACATACTTGGCAATAAGGCATGCATACACTGTAGAATGGTACAGGATAACTGCGCCGGCCCCTTTTATTAGCAGGGTCAGCTTACCAGTGATGCCTGTGATGGGTGGGTGTGTAGTGTGGGCACAGCACAAGGCTGAACACTAGAACATATCCAGCAGGACACTACAGCCCACACCCTGCGCTCCATGTGACAGCATTTAGTTTGCTGTGACTGTTGTGTTCCAGCAAGACGACCTTCCGAATTTATAACTCCAACATCCTTTGTTTCTTTTCTACTTAATTAGCCTTGCATGCAATAAATTACACTTTCTTCCTCCACGTCAGAGAAGCCTCTGAAATTACAAATGCTATTGTTTCAACTCATGTTTATTATTCCAGTCAGCCAGCTGTGTTTTGCTGTCACTCATTACTTAGCTCATGCTAAAAGGAGGGTCTGTTGAACTAAATATCATGTTTTCGCCTTACTTTGTGTAAGTGAGCATTCACTGCACCATTTTGTGTCTGGGCGCCATTTTGTATCATAATCGAAACCTATCTTTTGCTACTTCCTAGAATCGACCGTCTCAGAGTCGGCAGTGGAGAATACCTTCGTTTGACCTGTATATATCAGTGAGTTTGTTTTGGTTCTTTGTGGATATGGTACCATTTTGGTTTGTATTTGGTACGGCTAAAGACCTTCTTTGGGACAAAAGCAATTACAATTGTTTTGCTAGGCATAAAATAGTGAACTTGTTTTCTTTTGAAAATGCCAAGTTTTAGTAAACTGTTTTCCTTGTGCTGTCGTTGTTGTTCTACTGATGCTCGATTGGAAGAAAGCCAGTTGGCGACTCTAGAAGGCACTCCGAATTTTGATATGTATGTGAAACATGGTCTTGGCCCTATTATGTTTAGTACATTAGGGCAAAAATATACGAGGGACAATGCTGAGTTACAGTGGCTACTGACAGGTACTTTTGATGAACAAAAGATTGAGTATTTACAATAACAGTTGTTTAAAAAACAAAGTAGGCAGTCTATGTTTGATTCCCTCAGAACGTGGCAAAAGGCAGCTAAGCAGAGACGAATGAAAGCAGAGAAAGAAGCCCGGAAGGGGAAAATGGTATTGAATGTGAAGATAGAAGGTTTCGATTACACATTGATTAATTGTATGTAGTTCAGGAAGAAGATGACACTTTTGTGGAAGAATTGTTAAACACCCGACCCCCGCCTCCATATGCTCCGCAACAAATCTACTCTACTGTTCCAGTGCCCTCACAGCCACCTGTCACCGTTGCGTCTACTGTGTTTGTTCCTGTGTCTACTGCTGTGGTTTCAATGGCTATGGCTTTGGCTCCTCCTCCTCTTTCTTCTGTGTCTTTGCCATATGTGGCGACTGTGTCTGTTAGTACCCCTGCCACACCTACTGTCTCGGTGTCTCTCTCCCCAGCTCTTTCTCCTCCGCCACAACCATCCGCGACGTTAATGCCTGTCACTTTTGTTGCTTCTCCTACTATGATTTTTCATCCTCTGACATTGGTAAGTAGAGCGACACTGATATCTGGATTTGAGGATAGGGATTGGACGAAATTTAAAGACCGCATGGGACAGTTAGTGCGATCAGAGGTGGGAGATGATGAGAAGCAGGAAATAGCTAATCAGGCTGCACAATGGGCTCGTAATCCTATTTATAGTGTAGAGGATGTTTGGGCGACTATGAAAGATTTTGAACTCTTCATAAAGCAGCATGCCCTTAAACACATGTGCGCAACATTAATTGGTCTTTGCCAACAGTATTTTGAAGTGGAAGTGCCCCAAATTTTATATGACATTAGAGATCGGGTCTATATTAGTGAAATTGGGTCAGAACAAGTTTTTTCTAATAATAGCTTATAGGGGAAAACTACACAAGAAAAGTCCCAGGTCAGTATTCCAGTTTCCAATGAGAGAGGTTCATCCCATATATCACCTGAGATACCAGAAGTAACAGATGGTCGTGGCAATGTTACTCGAGCGGCAGTGGCGGCCAGGTTTCAGGAGCAATGGGTTTATACTCCGTGGAAAAGAAGTGAAGCATTGTCTCTTAAGACTCAATTACCTGATCCTAGGAAAAATTCCACTGCATATTATAAAGAATTGACTGAAGCTGCTTCTTCCACTGCAATGACTGTTGCTGATATTGAAATGTTCTTTGGTTTATTAGTTCCGGTTGATATTTGGAGGCAGGTACATACACAAGATCATGTTGTGGAATTGGGAGGTACATGGGATCAAATTAAAGTATGGGACCCAGAGAGAAAGCCAGGTGATAAGCCTTGAGCAGAAATTGTAGCATTGCCAGGTCGTATAATTACGTATATGCATTCTCTTATCCCGCCAAGAAACGTGGATTGGGATAAATTGTCTGCATGTCGACAGAAGACAGATGAGTGTGTCTGATTTTTTCACTCGATTTGAAGGTACATTTTTGGATTATAGTGGGCAGGATTTGTCCATTGAGGAAGGTGTTCGGTTGTCTGTCAATAGATTTGTTTAGAATCTGCTTCCTGAAATAGCGACTCGATTGCAGGCTTCTAAAAGCACTTGGTCTACCTCTTCCCCTTCTGTTATTCTGATCATGGCACAGTCTTATGAGCATAGGGATGATGAGGAAAAGGAGAGGATGGAGAAGAAGCATAAGGATTTGAAATCAAAGGTGTTGTTACAGCAGGCTTTTAGAGGGAGCGGCAGAGGACGTGGTGGTCCTGCCCGACAGCATCCATGCACAAGTAGGCAGCCCAATACTTCACCTTTGGAGCCGACTCAGTATACATACTGTAAGGAGGAGGGACATTGGTGGAGTGAGTGTCGTGTGCTTTTGCAGAGGGTGGCGGTCCCTAGAGGACGAGGTCCTCGTGGACAGGGTCGTGGAGCTGGAGGGGCTGATAGAAGTTAAAATGCTGCAGCCACACAGGGTCATTCTGATAATAACTATTTTGATGACCCTCATGAGGGGCAGTATTATCATGATGATTATGATATGGATGAGTTGACAGGAATGTCCTACAGCGAGGACAGCCAGGGACAGAGTGAGGGACCAGTTCCGATACCTGTAGATCAGCGTGGCCCTTATGTAACAGCAGAACTGCAAGGTTCAACAAATGGATTTCTGTTGGACACAGGTGCGACAAAAAGCTCTGTTTCTCGAAACATGGTCCCTGGGACGACTGTCTAACCATAATAATGTTTAGGTAGGTTTTTCTGGTGTACCGGTTGTGAGCCCCATTTCAAAACCTCTTGCATTGACTATTGGTCCTTTTAATGTGGATTCGCCACTTCTATTGACATCTAATTGTGGTGGAAATTTGATGGGTTTGGATTTTTTGAAGAAATTGCATGCTACGATTTATTGTTCTCCGGCAGATCTCTATATGACAATGGACTCTCACAAAACATGAGAGGGACCCTTTTGCCAACCAAAGGACTAGGGTTCCTCTGAAATACTATAATTACAGAGGAGCAGCCATTGAGTTCCCTATGTGGTGCTTTTATAGGTGGAAATATATTATTCATACGGTGACATTGTGATCTGGAATTATCATCTCCCCAAATAGGATCTTTCTATTTGGGTGTAATCCATTTGAAGGTGAGACTTTGTCCATTTTTATGTATAAATGGTGTGGTTGGACCCCTGTAATAGGAGGTGATGTATGATGTGTGCGGTGTAAGGATGCTATACAACAGAGGGGATCTGTGAGGATTAACTAAACAGTGATGCTATGTCGATAATAATTTTATTGTGAAATGAAATGATAAAATGTATATTTAGGTACAATATTTTCATGTTAATTAATTGACTAAACAGTGTTGTTATGTTTGGGACAGTAAAGAGAAGTAATGTTGGATATATCTAGATAGAACAACTTTTATGGTTTTAAGAAAAGTATTTTTGTATAACATTTTGTATTTTTCTTTTAGATATATTTACAGCTGAGAGTGTATAACTTTTAGTTTTGAGAAAGATGGTCTAAATCAGGAAGCCATTGAAACGCGTCAACTCCTGCATACCATAAATCCATTCAGTTTGATGTTACTCTAAATGTTGACGTAATAAGGTACATCAGGGTCAATCTCTAACATTCTGTGATATGGATATGGTTTCCTATGACAAAGAATAGTGTCTTTTTTAACTCTCGCGTACTTATTATTTACTATTTTTGATTTATTTGTTGTAGACTTTTATGGAATGTCAATTTGATATCATTGTTATTAAACATCATATATTCTGTATGAACACGTTTTTAATTGTGTATTTTAATTAATAAATTGTCTTTACAAATTTGTAATTTTTGTTTATATGTTAGCACACTGGTTTTTTTGCAGCAACCCTCAAAATTGTATTTATGTTACTTGGAGTGTTTCAGTAGAGAACATTGGGGGGTTTAGCAATCCCCAAAGGACAATTCTTTGTTTGTTTCTATATGACAATGGGTCCAGATGTAGCACGTGCTAAACAGTGTTTGTCCAAAGATGCGCCCCTCCCTATTGAACTTAAAGATGTGCCGCCCACAAGGTGGGCGACAGGTGATACAGATGTGGGACGGTTGCAGATACCACCAGTTTCAATATAGGCTAAGGATGGTGCTATTTTGCCTCGTATTCCCCAGTATAAAATCCTGCAGGCAGGTGAGAGAGCCTTGTTGCAAATTATTCAGGACTTGATTAAGAAGGGAGTGGTAGAGGAGACATCTGCCAATATATGTAATAGTCCTATTCTTCCTATTCTTAAAAGGACACCTTCAGGTTCTTCTAGTGATCATGAGGATGTTTATCGTTTTGTGATTGATTTGCGCAAGGTTAATAAAATAGTGGTTTTCCAGTTTCCAGTTGTTCTGGACATTACTACTCTTTTGACAATGATTCCTTCTACCGGTAAATTTTTCTCTGTCATTTATTTGAAAAATGCATTCTTTAGTATCCCTATAGCAGATATTTGTTTGGGTTTACACTCGCTGGTAAGAGCTTTAGGTTCTGTCGAGCTCCTCAGGGCTATACTGAGAGTCCAAGTATTTATAGTCAGGCTTTAAAGAGTCAATTTGATTCCCTTTTGCTTCCTGCAGGTAATGTATTGGTGCAGTATGTTGACAATCTCCTCATCGCTTCTGATACAGAGCAGGGTTGTAGAGACAGTACAGTTAAATTGTTGTTGCATTTGGCCCAAAATGGACATAAAGTTTCTCTTTCTAAATTTAGGTCACCTACTGCCGAAGGAGGGTAGGAGGCTGACACCAGAGCATATCAGTATCATTGTCAAAATGCCATTCCACAGACTCAGAAAGATGTGCACGCTTTCAAGGTATCACTGTCACCAGTGGATATCTAACTATTCCTTATTAATCAAACCCTTGCTTGCTCTAACCACTAAAGATGTGCATGAGCCCCTGCCTTGGACACCTGAATGTCAGCAGTCTTTTGAGCATTTGAAAACTGCACTCTGCTCAGCTCCAGTACTTGACACACCTGATTATACTAAATCATTTGTATTGTTCGTCCATGAGATGGCTGGTTGCGCGCTTTCTGTTTTAACACAAAACTTTGGAGATAAGCATGGGCTGTTTCCTTATTTCTCTGCTGTTCTTGACCCTGTCGCACGGGCCCTCCCAAGCTGTCTAAGAGCAGTCGCGGTTGTGGTCGTCTCGATAAGACAATCGGCTGGACTCGTACGTGATACTGATCTCACAGTCATGGTATCCCATGCTGTGGACACGCTTTTGAACAAAACAAAGACACAGCACCTCACCAGTGCACGTCTGACTGGCTATGATTCAACATTGTTTGCAAAACACATCACGATTAAGATGTGCCACTCTGAATCCAGCCACTTTACTGCCCCTCCCTTCTGAGAATGATGAAATTGATAAACATGATTGTATCTTCGGGACGGAACAAAAGACGAAAGGACAGGTAGACTTGACTGATGTTCCCTTCTCTGGCCCACAAGGAGAACTATATATGTCGATGGCTCTTGCTTTAAATTACCAGATGGCACTACAACTGCTGCGTATGCTATCACCACGCTGCGTACAGTAGTTGAGACATCCCGAGTCCCCTATCAGTCAGCTCAAAAGCTTGTTGCCTTAATACGAGCTTGGAAATTGAGTGAGGGACTGGTTGTCAATATATATACTGACAGCCAGTACACCTTTGGAGTTGCACATAATTTTGGGCGACTCGGGGCAGAGAGAGGATTCCTTACTTCGCATGGCACCAAGATTCAATATGGGCATCTTATGTTGAGGCTTTTGTCTGCTTTGACGCTCTCTAAGAGATTGGCTATAGTAAAGTGTAGTGCCCATCGGAAAGTCACTGATGATGTAGGTAGGGGAAATGCTTTTGCCGATCAGACAGCTAAGCCCGAACTAAAATGAAAAGAATGTTCGTAGCAGGTCACGCTAGGTGGGTGCCTGAAGCTACCATGTTTGAGGATACCCTTGAAAATGTGAAAGAAATACAAAGTGATGCCACAGTAGAAGAATTAGCAATTTGGCAGGAAGGTACTGCACAATTGAATGGTGAGGAGTGTTGGATTGATAAGTCAGGAAAACAGAGATGGATGTTACCAGATGCATATGTTCTTCCTGTAGTTACAATGGCTCATGACCCAGCTCATATTAGTGCGAAGGGAATTTGCAAGTAACTAGACCCTGCATGGCATAATGATAACATTTCAAAAACGGCCGCCCATTTAGTGAAGTATTGGATGGTGTGCATGGTGCACAATCCTGGTAAAGGTACCCCTACATTGCCCGGTAATTTAGCACCACCTACTTTTTCTTTTGAGGTTCTCCAGATGGATTACATCAAACTGGAGAGGTGCAATAATTTGAAGTATGTTTTGGTGGTTGTTTGGGCTTTCAGTAAAAGGGTTTAGGCTTATCCCACTAAAGATAATACAGTTGTTACGACTGCAAATGTACTCCTGAAGGAGTTCTTTCCTCATTTCGGCTTGCCCTGTTTGATCTGGAGTGATAACGGAAGTCATTTTAATGCTAAGGTAATCCAGCTAATTTGTGATGGCTTGAGTATCAAGCAAAAATGGCATGCTGCCAGTCACCCAAAGTCAGCAGGTTTGGTTGAGAAGTACAATGGTACTCTTAAATGAAAGTTGGTAAATTTTCAGGAGACTACAGGGTTACAGTGGCCGGAAGCCTTACCATTAGCTCTTTTGTCAACAAGAACAACGGCACATTCTAGAACAGGATTGTCACCGTACGAGGTTGTGTTTTGATGCCCGGCGAATGTCTGGGGCGTCCTGCGCCCTTGGCAGTTTTCAGATATTGAGTATCCATTGTTAATAGATTACCTTTGCCAGTTAACTGCGTTCTATTCACCAACAGGTCCGAGAGTCCCTACCCGCTACACCAGAGGGGCCCGGACACAATATCCAGCCTGGGGACTTTGTGTTGCTACGCAACTTCCAGCGGAAAAAGATTGGAGCCATGATGGAAGGGACCGGAACAGCCCTCTTTTCTATGCGTACTGCTGTTAAAGTCGCCGTCCGGGAGAACTGGGTGCACGCAAGCCACTGCCGCAAGGTACCTCTTCCCCTGCCCTATGACCAGTGGGTGAAGGATTGAGTCGGAGACTTGGAGTGCGAGCTAGTGCCCCAGTTCATCACTTTTAGTGATGCAAGGTTCACCTGGACCAAAACAGATGAGGGAAATGATGAAGTGCTGAATGCAGCGGTTCCTCCAGAAATATGAACCCCTTTTTGTTGACCCTTTTGTGCCTGGAGTCACTAGGTACAATTTGCGTCCCCAACTGAAAGACAGTGCACCAAAGAAGAAGTCAGATTAAGTAGGGATGGACTGTGTAAGTTAGGGTGTACTTTGCTACAGTACCAACAGAGTTAGCTTAGGGATGTGTGTGATTTGTGCACTGCTTAAACATTGGACAGGATAGTATAAAAGTATTTCCTTGAAGGGGGGATAGCTTATCCTGCTCGAAGTGGAAACCCGAGCTTAGGACAGAGCAAGCTCTACCGCGGGTGCTCAAAAGCGCCAACGTTTTGATGAACAATAGGAGCCTGTACCAGGGAGGCTCTGACGGACACTGGGAACTTGTGTATTCCTTTTGCTGGCATCCTGCCCCTTTGTTCTATTATTCGTTATGCATCCTTTTGGCAGAATGGTTGCTGATGAAGAGCAGCCAGTGATTTCCCCTGTTCATACACTGGTATTTTGGTCAACTAAAAGAAAAATGCTGTGTGCTATCTTTGTGATTTTACTGTTATTGTTTTAGGTGTGGAGTCCTGGGTTTTTGAACGAGATCAGATTGCCCCGTCAAATATTGAGAATAAGGTCATTCCTTCAATTCGTACAAAAAAGACAACCCCGAGTAATGTATTATTGGACATACACAAAAGATTTTTTGGGACAGGTATAGCTTGTTATCCTACTGAATCCGTTACAAGTTTGTGGACTGCATACCCATTGTCACTTGTGAATTACTGGTATACTCGACCAGCCTACCTCATAGAGGTAAGGGGTGAGTTTGGTATGGGGTATCCTTGCCCTTGTCTGTATTACCGAAAGCCATGAATGAAAGGGTACCTGGGGTGTGACAATACCACATATTGTAATAATATGTATATGGAAGAGCAGAATATCACCCTGGTGGGCTGGCATTCCCAAGATTTGACGGTTACTCAAAAGGCAGGATATTACCCTGCATGATGTCTGATGATTAATAGTACTGACACATTTTTTTTTGTGAAGTGTTCTGGATTATTACTGTTTAAGAACACAATGTCTTTAGCGAGGAAGGAGGATCCGAATACCTGCGGAATGAATACTAGTTATGCTCCTGTAGATTATAAAGGTCCAATATATGCACATCCAGGATTTTACTCTTTGTATAATGGTACATACTTGAATGTTCAATTACAAACGATATTGCCTTAGGAATGGTGCTTCCCCTAGGTGTACCCTGTAAGTACAGTAAGCCAAGGATAAGATGGGTAAAAAGAACGTTGACAGCAGAGTTTTGTGACGAAGTGATAGATTTAGAAGTTAATAATTCTAATGATGGTATCACTTTTTGATATATTCGTTCTTCCATAGTTACCTTTGGTGCTACTGCAATGGCCCAGGGTGAAAGAGTTAGAGAATATTTTGGATGCAAGTTGCAGATATTATCTAACTACACAGTAGCAGCCTTGCTTGATATCATGACCCAATTGGAAAGTGTGCTGATATATTCTGAACAGACTAGATATGCTGTTGATTTCATTTTAGCTAAGACTGGTGGTGTGTGCACTGTAGTAGGAGATCAGTGTGTAGTCGGATCACTAAAATGGAAAAGAACATTACCCAGCCCATTCTGGATATCCTGGAAAATGTTAAAGGAATGAAGGGCGGGAATTGGAGTTGGTCAATTTTTGGCGGGTGGGGAAGGATTCTTGAAAGGGTGATTTATTTCATTGTGGTTCTGATAGTCTGTTGTGTTTAGTCTAGTGTTTCCCCTTATGTTGCTCTTATTGTACCTCTCCCCTTGCTCCTAAGAGAATGTCAATTAATGATACCAATGCAACAATTATGATTCAAAAGGAGATCAAAGACCTCATGCAGATTGATGAGGGTATCTTTGAGACTACTTCCCTCCTTACTATTCTTCTTTGAAGATGAAAATATGGAGTGCTCTTAGATATGTATTCATGATTCGTTGATTTATGTGCCTTTTTTGTTATTTCACAAAATTACTTAGTTCAAGCTAAAAGGAGGGTCTGATGAACTAAAAATCATGTTTTCGGATTGCTTTGTGTAAGTTAGCATTCGCGGCGCCATTTATTGTCTGGGTGCCATTTTGTATCATAATCAAAACCAATCTTTTGCTATTTCCGAGAAACGGCTGTCTCTGAGTTATGTTTCTTCGGAGCTGAGTTCTGCTACACTAATGAATGTGCTGTTCTTATTAGCGCATACCTTTCTCACAAGATATGGGCCGTCTCCCACTAGTCTGAAGACGGGCCCGCCTGCAGTGGCCTTGGACTTTGTAGCTTTGTAAGATATGAGTACTGAGATCCTTTTTTTTCCCTTTTCTCTCTCATTTGTATTGCTTTGCAGCACCTGCCTGGAAAATTCCACTATGGGCGTGTTTTAGCCCAGTTACGAAATGTACTAAATGAATCCCTATGCTTGTGGACGTTAGTCCCTCTGCAGCACTCCTAGTGATTAGGCAGACAGGGCTCCGCTCTGATTGTATTTTGTACTTTGAATAAACAATTACTGGTTTGTATTCTCTACTGACTGACCGACTCTTCATTTGGTATGGAGGCTGAGAGGTGGTCGTGAGTGACATGAGTGACTCTAATCGTGCGACTTCCTTCAACACCATCTCCTATCCTGAGTACATGTTCACTCATTCAGATATCTCAATGTTTTTAATTGCTTGCTCAAGCATATACAAAGCGTGTCAATGGCTAGAGGTGGGTATTAAGCGATGTATAACCCGAATTACATTACGAAACAATGTCAATCCTGGTATTCCTCATCGCTTCTATTATAGCTGAAGAGGTAATGTTAAGTTTGCAGTTTGCTCAGATCCTCCTTGGTTTTTAATCATGCCCCAACCATGCCAGTGACAGCTCAGGCAGCATCCCTTACCCTCTTTGTGCTGCCAGCATTGCGATTGCGCTATAGAAAATTCAGCATTCCTACCTACATCAAATGGCATTTTGCGAATAATTTCCTTTGACACAGGGCTTTAAATGGGATGAAAAAACTGGAGGGGGGCGGGGGGGTCTCTCATAGGGGAATGGCAGATGTAATTAAGGGCATGGCTTAAACACAAGTTAAAAAAATCGGTACTTAGCATAGTGTGCCGCCCATTGGTATTTTGCTTCTTCTGTCCAAACATCCAAATATATAATACAACAAGTAACATTGTTGTGGCAAAAGGCTAGAGCTGCCGACCTTCAAGCTGAGAAAGCAGGTACGAGCCTGATGTCGACTCAACATCCTGTGATTCAAATGTCCTTGTGTAACGTAACTGGTTCTTATGTAAAGCACACCACTACCTTCAGCCAAGTTTGCACTACATGAAACTGAAAAAACGAATCTCTTTGAAGTTACATCAAAGGCAGTGAAGGGTGGCACTACTGCAGAGAGAAGTTTTTTTTTCACCCTGAAGGTGAGGGCAAAAATGGTGAGCCTGTTAGGGACTCCGCCTTGGCACCTACTATTAAGAACTGCTGGTGCTGAGCACCGGCAGGACCCGGCCCACTTAAAGCCCTGCAATGACCGGACAGTTTTGTAAATGTTGCATCTCTAGCCTTCCTCTGAACAATATTTTGGTATTTAGTTTCAGTTTTGAGACTGTGTTCTCTTTTCTTGATTTCGTAGCTCGGTGTACCCTTCTAAAATATTCTTATATTTGGAGTGTCGATGGTGTGAGCCATTAAGTGTCCTCCAATGACATTGTTTGGAGTGTACTTCTCCCGAGACCAGCCAAAAGCTTGGCGGCTGAAACAAAGTAAATTTCCAAGTCCATGATGGAACTTCATTGGCTTCCAATTAGGGAGTGTGTCCAGTTCAAAGCGCTCTGTTGAGCTCATAAGGGTCTACATCATGATGGTCTACTCTTTTTGCAGGAAAGTTTTCACTGGTACGTTCCTCTGTGTACCTTAAGATCTAGTACAGTCAACAAAGTACAAATACCCAGAATAAAGAAAGCTCACTGGGGTAGAAGAAGTTTTTCCTATATGGCAGCAAAATGGTGGAATTTACTGCCGAAACATGTACGAGCTCAACCAAATCTTTTAAAATTTAGGAAGGATCTAAAAACACTTTTCTACTCCTTGGACCAGCAGGTTGGTAACCCTTAAAAGGTGGGTTTGCTCTTGTATTTGATTATTGACAATGCTGAGAGTTCTTGCCACTAGAGCCAAGACGCCTAATTCTGGGTATAGACGTGTTTTATAAACATTTTAACATAACATAAATAACAGGCACTTTAGAAATATGCCTCCTCCTTCTTACATTACATGTCTTGCTTGGTCCATATATGTGCTTTACAGCCAAACAAGGACTAGACTGAACTGAGGCTGTTCTGTGTTTGCCTGCTGTTTTTTATGTAGGAACCCTCATGTTTCCCAACTCAATGTGTGAGGAGCTCATCCAAGCCAGGATTTTTCTGGGATTTTTTTTCACTTTCTGGGACTTGTAGTCTAGAATTATAATCTATCTAAAGGGCAACAATTCCAAGAAAGCAAAGGAAAAGCCTGGACTGGCTGAGCTACTCACGCATGGAACTGGGCAAAGGCAAGTAGTATAAGCTGATACCATTGATCACCATGTGTGTCCTTAAAAGTGACAGGTCCCCCCTGTAGGTGCCCCCGCCCTTCGCTGTGTCCTTAAAAGTGATGTGTGTGTCTGCAAAAGTGACATGTGTGTGTGTCCTTAAAAGTGACGTGTGTGGCTGCAAAAGTGACATGTCTGTGTTTCCTTAAAAGTGCCAGCTGCTTGTCCTCAAAAGTGACTGGCATCAAGCCCGTGGAAATACAAGGATGTTGCACAGGGTTTGTGTCAGAGGGTGAGCATGTGTTGAAGTTGGTGTTAGGTTTAAAAGCAGCATATGGTTAGGGTAGTGTAAATTTGGTGACATGACAGTGTACGCAAAACTGCCTGTGTCTAAGAGGGGCATGCCAGGGTTTGTTCAAGCCATGACAAAAAAACAAACAAAAAAAAAACGAGCCGGGCCATGAATGTCACTGCAGGGGGATTTGTGAAAAGCTCAGGCAGACAGCCCCCAGCCCTTTGTTGACACACCTCAGAGGGGAGGTTTGAATGTTAAAAGAAGAGTTTGTGAAAAGTAATTAAGCACAGATGGAACTGCAAAAGGGTCAAACAAGGAAGCATCTTAAAGTCCTGAAATGTAATTAGCCACATATGTAGGGTCAAGGGTCATGCAGCCCTAAAAAGGTGCCAGTCCTGATTAGCAGATGGTTCGGGATAAGATGAGCACAAAAGGATGACCCCTAGGACCAGCGAAACGACCTTAAGTGCAGATGCTGCTACCGCCTAACCCAAAAAAAAAATATGAGACGTCGTGCATGACAGTAGAGGACGGTGTACAAGATGATCCCAAAGGTAAGCCCTCAGGGCCGGGGTTGGGAAATGAAACCTCAAATCAATGCACTATCACCCATTAGGAGCCCACTCCACAAAGGACGGCTTATATAATTAGCATACCCTTCAAAGTATAAAACCCCCACAAGTACGTGACTCAAGAACAAAGCACATACAGAGGCCACACTTCTGGAACGTAGTATTGGGGAATTGCCGTGGTACAGACTCAGCCCAGGACTTTAAAGGGAATAATGGATCAGAGCAACTTGTCACAGATTGACGCTGCATGCAACAGTTTAAGGGAGGTATGTAAATAAGGGGCTGGATCAGTGAAGCAAGCTTATGTTATTTAATGAGTTGGGGAATGCATTTAAGTGAACAAAGCTGCATTTTAAAAGGAGTTTTGGAGCTATGTAGGACGTTGGTTTTAAATAATGTTTAAGACATTGTGATATGTTGTTTAATGTGAATAATGGGGGCTGTGAAACATGGCTACAATTTTTTATTTTTTAAAAGACGCAAAGCGCAATGCATTTAATGTGAACAATGGTGTATTTTTAAAAGGATGTTTAACGCTATGTATGCTGATGTTTACGCTGTCTTAATTAATGTTAAATATGGGTGCTGGCAGGATGCTTCATGTGAATAATGAGGGGTGTAAAGTATGGTTGTAATGTTAAGTTTTAACAATGTCTAGAAGCATTTTTACATAGTTACCCACTGCTTTAGAGGCCCCAGAGTCCGCAAAATTAACCCCTCAAACAATTTAATATTAAATAAAAAACTGTTTAGGTACTCACCCAAGGGGCGCTGTCTGTTGATAGTGGTCCAAGACCGATAGGTGTGCAATCCAAAATGCCACAAGGCCACAGAGGGGTTCTGGCAGGGGCTGTCGGGTTGCTGGGGCTGTGGGGGGCTCGAGCCCCCGTAAGTTAAAATAAATGCCCCTGAGCCCGCTTACGGCAGGCGCTGCTCGGGGGGTCTGGCAAGGGTTGGAGGGTTGCTGGTGGTGTGTGGGCCTCGAGGCCCGGTGAGATAAAAAATAATTGTCCCTGAGTCCGCTTGTGTCCCGTGAGGGCTCTGGGGTGTGTGATAACGGCGTGCGTTGGCTCGAGGCCCCGTTTAAAAAAATAGAAGGCCCCCGGAGTCCACTCTGGACCCATACAGAGCTGCGGGGTCTGTGAGGCCTGGGGATGGGTGTCCAGCGGCGCCTTGGGGGACGCGTGCACAAGGCCCGATTTGTTTAAAACAATTGAAGCCCCGGAGCCCGCTGTGCGCCATGCGGAGCTCCGGGGGTGGTGAGGCCGTGGCTGGGGGCTCCGGTGGTGCTGGCACAAGGCCGCCATTGTTTTAAAAATCAAAGACCCCCGGAGTCCACTCTGCTCCATGCAGGGCTCCGGGGGTCTGTGAGGCCTGGGGTGGGTGTTGCGGTGGCGCCTTGGGGGTCGCGTGCGCGAGGCCCCCGTTGTTTTAAAAAAAGTTTAAGCCCCCGGAGCCCGCTGTGCTCCATGCGGAGCTCCGGGGGTAAGTGTGGCCGTGTTTGGGGGCTCCGGCGGCACCTTGAAGGCGTGGTCGCTGCGACACAGTTGTTTTTTAAAATTGAATCCCCTAGAGCACGCTTGTGTAAGGCGTTGCTCGGGGTTTGTGCAGGCATGGTGGGGGTATCAGGGGCATCTGGGGCCAATGGGCAGTGCGGGGCGCGAGGCCCCGAAGTATAAAAAATAACCCCCGCGGAGGCCGTGTGGGATGGTGGTGTTCGGGCTTAGAGTGCTGCTGCAGCCCCTGAGTCCTCCTATGTACTGTGAGGGCGGGTGGGGTTTGCGGCAGCCGTTGTGCGGTGCTCGCGGCCCCCACCCGGCAAAAATAAATAAATAAGTGCCCCAGAGCCGGCTTACCAGGGGCTCGGCTCTGGGTCTGGTGAGGCGGTGGGGGGCGCTTCATGAGCCTCATCCACGGGTGTCCCAATGGCGGCGGCGGTGCCTTGGCCGACGGGAGCTCCTTCGAGGCATTTGCGAGGGCAGGGACCGCCCCTCTGGGACGTCAGGGGTGTCTCCTGTGATGACATCACGGAGGGGGGGCAGCCTCGGCCCTCGCAAATGCCTGGTGGAAGCTCCCAGCTACCGTGACACCCCCTCCCCTCCACTCCCAGGGCGTTTACAGATAGTGTTTTTTTTATTTAATGCGTTTTTATATAGCGCGGACTTTACCCGTAGGTGTCAGAGCGCTTCACAGTAGGAACAGTGATAATACATGAGGAGAAAAATTACAAGTGAGCATGTTACAAAAGCAAACGTTATATTACATGAGGCAATAGTGACAAATGTGCAAGTATCAAGAGCAAACAGAATACAGAATACATGCGCCTCAGGGGCTGGTGACCCTCTAGGTACAGTGGGCAGGGGCTCGCGATGCCTGGCAGTGGGGCCTGATCAGGGGTGCTGGGACAGTTTCCATGGATGTTCGGGAGGGTTTTGAGCTGCGGTGGGGCATTGTTTCTGTAATTTATAGCCAGGGGGGCCATGTAAGCAGAGCTCCTGGCTATAAATAGTAATAATAAATAATAAATAAATTCTGCAGCCCTTGAGGGGTCATGTCAGTTTGGAAGACACAAAGGCTTCAGATATGGCATGTTTAATGGTACTGTATTACTCACATACATTGGTTTCTACAGAATGAATGAGGGTGTCTCATTGGGTACTGCAGGGCCACAAAGACCTGTGCAACACGGAGTACCATTTAGAGGGTCACCCCGTTTTATACAAACAGTGCATTATATGCCCTCTGTAATAAATAGCTAGTTAAGGTTTTTATATAGCGCGAACCTGACCTTAAAGTATCATGTATCAGAGCTTTTTACATGAGCATCAGTTACGTTACATGAGGGTACATTCATCTTTGTTAGACACAGGGGGTTAAAGGATTTGCCCAGAAGCACAGTCTGTTGAACAGGCATGTCCTAGGCGTCTTGTGTGTAGGTATGCACCTACAGCACCGGTGCTTTCTTTGCTGACATGGACCATATTAGCAGAGGTCCCATCTATAATTAAACAAATAAATAGCGAATGCTTTGAGGGTGTATCAAATACCCAGATGTATCATTTGTAGGCTGTAAAGAATGTGTACAACGCCATAAATACCAAGGTTGTGTTTTCAATTTTTTTTTTTATGTTTTCCCAAACTTTAACCAGCCCTTTTAGCTGTGGGCGGACCTGTCATGCCTACAGTTTGGCCACCCATAAACATTGCAACATGTTCCTAGGTACTGTGTTACGTATACCCTATGTAAGGATGCGTGTCTCTATGTGATGTGTATTTGGTGTTTTCTAAGCTGCATGTAACTGTAATATCCTGTTTATGAGGTGTGGTTTTAAAGCAGCCTTCTTTTTTTTTAAATTTAACCCAGATGCAGGACATGACGGAATTAATCCTCACAGACGACGAAATGCGTGCCCTACAGACAGGTATATGTATTTAGAGGCGTCTACTTCTGAGTAGTTTCTTACACCTGTATCTTAGACGCCCTGCTTTTCTAATGATAGTTCTCATGTATGTGTGTTTTTATAGGTATGGATCCCGAACTACAAAAGATTCTTGATGATCTACAACGGCGCGAGGGGTCTCAAGACGCGGCTCTGAGTGTGCAGGATAACACTGTTCTTACAGGTAAATCAAAAAAGGCCCTGATTCTTTCAAAGGACTAAGACTTGGGAAAAACACAACCGCGAACTATAGGAACGCTACTCAGTGGAGCATGCTAAGACAGGTTTTATACTACAAATATGATTATTTTTTTTCCTTTACAGGGGCCCCGGAGTCACGCCAGAACATCGTGGTTGTGCAAGAGACGCCGCAGCGACCAAAAGAAAGGCCTGTGAAAAGAAAATCCTCAGCATCTAAAGATGGCCCCGTGACAAAGAAAGGAGTTGGGAAAAGCCATCTAAAATGTGTGTTTTTATAAAAGGGTGTGAAAAACGATCTCTCGGGGTTGTATTCTTTCAAACAAAGGGGGCCACCGGCATGTAGTACCAGGTGTGCTACGATGGTTAGTGTAAACAGCTTATAAGGGATCCTTATTGTTTCTAATATATATATTTTTTTATGTTACATTGTAGGAGCCGTTCTAAAGAACAGCGGGATGACACGTATAAGGCTGAGAGGGTGTCAAAAACGCTGGCGGATATAACAAAGACTGTCCTGAACACTGGTCCTGCGTCAAAAGGTGTGAGTAGGCATGTACGCCAGAATAAGATCTACACATACTACACCCATATACGGCAGAGAACCGACGCATCCGCTATGTATCTGAATCCTCTCAAGCCCTCAAAAGGGAAGCTCATCTCAAGCAAACCGGCCCTTAAGAAGAAACAGCCGGCCTCAGTACCCCAAACAGGTCCTTTAAACCTCAACAAGAAGTCGATGGTCATGGAGTCCCAAGCAGACCCTTTAGACCTCAGCAAGAAACCTCTGGTCCCTGAACCCATAATGACTCCATTAGATCTCTCATTAAAAAATTTTGTTAAGTAGGGGAATGAACCCAATACACCCGAACTCTCTAGGGAACCATCGGCTGTGACGCCGCCTGCAGAAGCTCTTTTACAACCCCAAACCCCTAAAGTCAACAGGCTTTCAAGAAAATATCTTAAGAATAAGCAAGGGGTCCAGGCAAGTAGAAGCATCGGAAGGGCCCTTAATCAAACCTGTTACACCGCAGCACCCTTCCCACCCTCTGAAGACCTCTTTAGTTTCAAAAATAAAACTAGTTTTGCCTGTAGAGGAATGCCCCATAACCCACACCCCGGAACCTTCTATAGTAGCTCCCTTTAGGTTTAGGGACAATGTGTCTGACAAGGGACACCCTTTAGGAGGAGCTTACACCAGCAGCATAGGGTGTCCCGAGACAATGACATGTTCTGTAGACACACGTGATAGACCGTCAGAAGCAGCGTCCGGGGGTCGTTCTAACACAGACACTGTGGTTTTGCAGCCGTCTGTTACACATGCACCAGACACCCTCCCGGCCAATGTCTTAGACGGTAGCACCCTCGATTATTTCGATAGGCATTTACACTCACCGTGCCTTATGTCACCTGCAACCCCTGAGGGTGCATACGACCCAACAAGCCCCTCGGGCTGTGTAAACCCTGTATCACCCCCAACAATATACACCCATAACAGTACGGGTTGGGACGATTGGTCAAATCAGAGTATGGAGGTGTCATCTAGCGAGGTCCCTTCACCCAACGCTCCAGGGTGTTCACACTGGGATCCTGCTTCTATGATACCACCAGGTCCTCAGTTACAGAATGGTGTTGGGGATTGAGGCGTTAGAGAAGACCCTGGGTTGTTAAAGGTTGTTATACAACCAAACACGGTATTCATCCATGACCCTCCACAATATAACTCTGTAAACCCTAAACCGGTACTAGACGCTCATGTAAAGGATATACAAATGGCTGTCAGGAAGCTAAAATGCCAAGCGAACACTGCAACCTTAAAATTGGGGCTGGGGGGTAGCGGTGACAGGGCCATGGTGGAGGCACAGCAGAAGATACTGCAAAGGGTTGACCTGTGTAAAAGGATAATCCTCCAAACGTGTCAGGAAGCGGGATCAGACATATGGCGTATACAGACGTGACTAGGGCAGCTCCTTACCCTAAAGAAAGCCAGGGCCTCTGGTGTTAATAAAAGAACCCGTACATCAAAATACATCAGTAAAGTACAAACACTACTGACAAAGTCCCTACACTTCTTACGCTTACTCAGGCATAAAAAGTACATAGAACACCGCAAACACCGGCACACCGTTTCACAAGCTACGTCTGAACAACATACAGCAGTACCAGCCATCCACCATTACACACGTTCAGGAGAGAGCAACCCCGGGGGTGGCCACTTAAAGGGCGGGGGTGTTAGAACGCCAACACTCCACCAGAAGGAACACATAGATGGCCTGCGGGGTGGGTCTGTAGCAGAGGACGCCATGAGTCCAGCGCCCCTAGGCACAGCCCAGACTGTTCATATAGGCGGGGGCCGGCTACCTAGAAAAGCATGGGCCCGTAAAAAACAAAACTGGGCTAATAGCGCTAAGCAGCGTCGGCTTTTAATAAGTAAACTGAAGAAAGCCAGAAAGTGCGCTACCCGGATGCTTAAAAGACCCCCTAAGCCCTTACTGAAACAGAATCCCCAATACGATACAGCAGCAAGCTCCCCAGCAAGTCAAATACCTCAAGATGAGGCTTCAGAGGTAGTATATTTAGAGAGCGTTAGAAGCTACAGGCGTGATGTAGAGAGATTTAATGCCATCGAGCACTACGAGGAGTTTAGGTTTGCTAACCTTCACCAGATAAGGTCCTCCAATCAGGGTGTTTTAGCTATACATCAGGCGGTGCAAACGCTCATAGAAAGGCTGTTACGCGATGTGGGTCCTAATGATTTTTTCCAACTACGTTTCCAGTGACAGGGTTTTGACAGTCTGTTGTTCACCAAAAAGAGGTCCCGAGATGTGTTTGACGCTGTGGAATTTTTAGAAAACCTTTCGAGGCTTTTACAGAGTAAGGCTGAACTAGTCGCCTATGGCACTTTCCGAGTCATAGCCCTCATTGTACGGGATCGTGAGGGGAGTGTTTCCAGACCTTTAAAGAGTGTGCTATATAGTAAGATAATTGGTAAGAAACAACGTTGGCTGCTCGACTTTAACAACGATACAAACAACACATGTCTGGCGGCCAGCATCGTAGGTCTGCTGATGGGGCGCAACACCACCGACGCGGTCATCATGTCTAGAGCGGCTGAAGCCCATGAGGTTCTTGAAATACCTCCAGACAGTATGGTCGGCTTTGGTGATATAGGTCTTTTTGAGAACTATTTCTCTGTAACGGTGAAAGTTCTCTATCACAATGACTCTTGGAAGTACTTTACAACAGGCAGCCCTGTGAGAAACAAGACCGTATATGTCCTTCACCACGAAAATCACTTTTCCGGGATCTTGAACCTTAAAGGTTTTCTGGGTGTCAAGTACGTGTGCACACATTGCGACCATATATACAGCACTAAGGAACGTCATCAGTGTGAAATGCACTGTAAGATGTGCCAGAGGGATGGTTGCGTCGTAGATACCGCCCTGAAGGTGAGGTGTCGCACCTGTAAGATGTTTTGTCGTTCTCAAGACTGTTTGACCATCCATAAGAAAGCTGTTAAATGCAACCCGAAAATGGATTGTTTTGAGTGTGGTCGGTATGTGGCATCTGATCACATATGCAAAGGTATGAAATGCCCCCGATGCCGGACGTCTTATGAGGCGGGTACCAACCATCGTTGCTACATGGTTAAAGGCCACCCCCAGACCAAAACCGAAGCCTACATAGTGTTTGATATAGAGTGCACACAAGAGACGGGAGTGCACCAGCCTAACTATATTTACACACACCATCTAACTTCCGACGACAGCTGGGAGTTTGAAGGCAGAACGTGCGTTGGTGATTTCATTAACACTTTTATTCAAACCAAATTCAAAGGGTATACTATGCAGGCCCACAACTCAAAAGCCTACGACTCATTCTTTATTTTACAAAATATGATTCGTGAAAAGGTACAAGTAGAACTCATCACTCAGGGTTCAAAGCTGATGTTGTTAACAGCAGGACATTTACAAATAAGGTTTATAGACACCCTGAATTTCCTACCCATGAAATTGAGCAAGCTGCCAAAAGCCTTTGGTTTCCCAGGGTGTAAGGGTTATTTTCCACACAATTTTTTAACACATGGGCGAACCAGAATTATGTGGGCCCCATGCCAACTCCTGACAGTTACGGGGTTCAATATATGATGTCATCCGAGAAAGAGAGCTTTCTACAATGGTACTCTGAAAACCGTGAAAAAGAGTTTCATTTTCAAACTGAGTTGAAAGCTTATTGTCAGGCTGATGTAATGATCCTGCAACAAGCATGTAACCTCTTCAGAGACGTTGTGGTGGAGATGACTAAGAAAGTCAGGATGTTGAAGCTTAAGAAGCCTCAAATGACAAAGAAAAGCAGGGTCTTGAAACCAAAGATGCCGCAAATGATAAGAGGTCGAATACATAGACCCTTTTCAAAACATCACTTTGGCATCCATGTGTATGTCCATCTACAAACACATGTTTTTGAGACCCCAAAGTATCGCTCTAGTGCCGCCAGACCTCTATAACGGTAAACAGAAACGTTATTCAACCCCCTCGATCCGGTGGCTCATGTACATCTCTGAGAAGGAAGACATACATATTCAACACGCCCTACAGGGCGGCGAATACCGTGTGGGGCCCTATTACCTGGATGGGTACGCTGTAGTTACCGGCATGCCGACGGCCTTTGAATACAACGGCTGTTTTTACCACGGCTGCCCTCAGTGTTACAAGCCCCACGAGTTTAATAAACTTATGGGTGCCAAATTTGAACATATACACAAACGTACTCTGATGAAGGCCCAGTATGTTGAAAAATGTGGCTTTGCTATGAGGGTTCTATGGGAGCACGAGTGGTTAGAGATGTTAACAACCGACACCGAACTCGGCTCTTTCCTTCAGAGTCGTGATTTACCAGAACCCCTGGCTACCCGCGATGCCTTATTCGGAGGCCGTACAAACGCCATACAACTGTACAGGGCCACGGGTGAAGGTGAGAAAATACACTACTATGATTTCACCACCCTGTACCCCTTTGTAAACAAAATGAAGGTATACCCCTTAGGACACCCTACCATCATATATAGAGACTTTAAGCCCCTTTCAGAATACTTTGGGCTAGTTAAATGCGAAATCTATCCTTCAAGGCAGCTTTACTTTCCAGTGTTACCCTACAGAGTCGATGGTAAGCTGATGTTCCCCCTCTGTCGAACATGCGCATTGTTTAAAGAGACTGGTGGTTGTAGTCACACCGAAGAACAAAGCATGCTCACAGGGACCTGGTGCAGCATCGAGGTAGAAGCGGCCTTAGAGAAAGGTTACAGGCTCAGGAGGATAAACGAGGTGTGGCATTTTAAGAGGACCACGACCCGGCTCTTTGCCCCGTACATTAATCTGTTTCTCAGAGACAAACAGGAGGCCTCAGGGTATCCCCAATGGTGTACTAGTCAGGATGCAAAGCAGAAATACATCGATGACTACTACGCTCACGATGGTATCCATTTACGCCCCCATTTGATAGAGGTCAACCCAACCCGTCGCCAGTTAGCTAAACTCTACCTCAACTCCTTATGGGGAAAATTCGCACAGCGTACAAACCTATCAAATACGACCTTAAAAACAGATCCCGACGAGTTGTTTAAGTACCTATTTGCCCCCTGTTACGAGGTGTCCAGCTGCGATTTTTTCGATGACGAGACAGCGACAGTGTGCTGGAAATACACAAAAGCATACCCCACAACGTGTAACAACATAAACATCTTCATAGCCTGCTTCACTACCGCCCACGCCCGTCTAGAGCTTTACAGGGTTATGGATAAACTCCAGGACCGTTGCCTGTATCATGATACCGACTCTGTGATTTTTCTGAGTAAACCAGGGGATGAAGACCCTCCTCTTGGGGATTATCTGGGTAATTTGACCAGCGAGCTCGATAAGGATGAGCATATAATAGAATACGTCTCGTCCGGGCCTAAGACCTACACCTACCGCACAAACAAGAATAAAGTGTGTATGAAGGTCAAAGGTATAACCTTAAATGTCAGCAACACCCTAAAAATCAATTTTGACAGTCTAAAGAATCTGGTGCACGAATACGCTGCATCAGCCGATTGTGAAACTGTTAAAACCATAGCCGTGAACCAGCCGTGCATAGTCAGATCCAAAAAGAAGTGGGAAATTACAACGCAGCCCTTACATAAAACCCTATGCGTTGTTTTTGATAAAAGGATCCTGATAGCGGACTATAAAACAATCCCTTATGGTTATTAGCCCCATTAGAGAGACAGCCCCCACACCATGGACACCCGGTTGCAACATCCCTTCTCCTGCGTGTTAGCAGGACCCTCAAACTGTGGTAAGAGCTACTTTATAAAATAGCTCTTAGAAAATGCTGCTGATGTTTTATCCCAAACCCCTAATAACATTGTGTGGCTTTATTCATGTTGGCAGCCTCTTTATACAGCCCTGTCCCGTAGTTTCCCACATATCCGTTTTATAGAGGGTATACCAGATAATCTCAACGATGATGAGCTACTGCCACCGTCCCTTGTAAACATGATAATTGTCGATGACCTTATGCGTGAAGGGGGTGATCATCCGGAGTTAGAGAGAGCTTTTAATCAATATTCACATCATCGCAATCTAAGCATATGCTACATTGTACAGAACTTGTTTTACAAGGGCAAGAACAGCCGGGCTATAGCTCTCAACGATTCATACCTTGTTTTATTTAAAAACCCCCGGGACAAACAACAAATAGCAGTTATAGCTAAACAGATGTACCCCGGAAACACACACTTCTTCATGGAGGCCTTTAGCGACGCTACAGAAAAACCCCATGGCTATCTGCTGGTCGACTTAAAAAATGAAACTCTAGAAGACTATAGAGGGCTGATATTTTTCCCCCCGAGCTACCAGTCGCTTACACCCCAAAGACCAGACCACGGCCCTCTAAAAAGCAGCTTTGACGCCTTTTAGAGACATTTACACTCAGGCCTTTACAATATAAGGTGATGACCATGTCTACCCGCCTGCGCCGCAATCTAGCTCTCCTAAAAATGCTTGTTACAGCCAGTCCTCAACACAGAAAGGCCATCCTGTGCGCTGCTTCTGACGACTTAGTGGCTGCCATTTCAGAAATAGCCCTAAACACCCTAAAAGGCAACATCCCTATATCAAGGAGTCAGTAACAGGTGCTGAAGAAGAAGAGGAGTCTTATCAAGAAGCTCAGTAATAAAAGGGCCTCACTCATTACCAAGAAGAAACCGGTGAAATAGTCTGGGGGGTTTATAGGCTTTTTGCTGGGCATAGCTATACCCGTAATTACAAGCCTCCTCTCGGGACAGTAATGGAGCATGCCACAAAGATGTATTTGGTTCCTAAACAGCAAATGGACCAGCTGGGTTCTTCCGCAGACAACGCGTGGGATATACGCAGAAATGAGACTCTGCGCACTGATCTAAACCCCTACGACAAGGCAAACCTTTACACCAGCACCCTTAAAAACTTTTTAAGTTACTACAACCAATGGAATACTGAGAAAAACAAGCTGACTCTATATACCCCGGACTCTGAACAACCAGCAGCCCCTGCGAATACCCCTCAACCCCTACAACCACCGCCGGACCTTGCGACACCCCCAGATCCCTTTGTTGATGAACTCTTACAAAATATAAGTCAAAGACATAGAGGGGCAGCACAAATGCTAATGAGTAATCTGGCAACTTCTAAAGACCTCGCATCTTGGAATGAACGAGGCGAATTTCTCTACAAGGGAATTCCGGTTGCCGGGTCGCACATGTACAACCTAGTCAAAGGTCTCACGCACCCCAAAATCCTAACGCCTCAAAATGCACCGCGTGGTTGGGATCAGTTTCTGCGAGCCGCTGCTGAACTCAACATCCCTTCTACGCTCGTTGGTAATAACCATCATCGCCATATGCTTGAAAGTTTAAAGACATCCCTCCCACCATCGCCGCCCGCCTCTGAAGGCCTACGGATATCCCCCTCTTGGACTACCCCAATGGCACCATCTGCACGGCGAAAAAAGCCTTTGTCCATACCCCATACATGGATTCATCCATAATTTTTTTTTTTTTTTTTAAATGTACCTATTTTGTGTATAAGCGTGTCTGATTTTCTTCATATATTTCTTCAGCAAAGTTTGTCACTGTAATGCAAAACCTACATACATGATTGTAATAAACACTTTTATAACTTTTCAACCGTCTCACGCGTCTTTTTAAACCATTTTTTTTTTATTATGATGCATGAATAAGCACTGAAATACAAAGTCTGAATGCCTACTTTTTAAAAAACAATGTCTTTTATTTTAGACGTTCATCATTAAACACATACAAGTTATAAACCCTTACAATTTTGACAAGCTACATATTCGGTTCTAGCAGGTCTGACCGAGGCCCTTGTGTTTTCTTTTACATATTTCGCAACTAGACTGTCGTTTTTAACAAGGTCCCTCGAGTATAGATTTAAGAAATTTCTAAATGAAATATCCTCTGACATTTTACTGATAAAATAAATACAGTGTTCCCCGCATGTCATGGCTACCGAATCCTGTACCCTCATCTTATTAAACACCACTCGCTCCGCAACTTTTTTCACAAACTTGAATATGGGCTGTGTATATATACAGTGTTCAGGGAACTCTGCTGTACTGTCAAGCACGATAACCGTGTCACTATCTATAAACAAGGCGGCCCAATGTGTTCCACTCTTGTAATGCGGATCGGTGTTAAAGACTAGGGGGCGTGGTCTTTCTGCACCTATATCAGCCGGTAACCCATCGCTAGGGAAAACACCTAAAAAGTATTTCCGAGCGTATTTATGCCGACTTAGGAAGTCACGTATCTGCACAGTGTCCGTTTCACAATTGTTTTAAAGATAGTCAAACAAAATCTGTCTGGCGTGGTTGATCTGGATGAGGCTGTCGAACACTGAGAATACGACCATGTTCACATTCGCCGCTAGAGGGTTAGTAAATCGAATTTCAGCTTTTAGATTCCCGTTTTTGACCAGGTTGTAGTGCCCACCATCTTCCATGTCGGGTGTCAGGTCGAATGCGAGCAGCGTGTATCCAGCCCCATAGCCTTCACGTGACACGGCTACACCTCAGTCCCTTAGATGTTTCCCTGTTATCGAAACCAACCCTTGATATTCCCTGATGTAGTTGGAGGTTATAAAACTGGGTGTGTAGGGTTTTGCAGGAATCACATTGCCCTCATGGACCGACCAGCACGGCGTAGTTGATGCTGTAGTGTTTAAAATTGAAAGGGTTTGAGGCATAGGTGCCACTAAAAGCTGTATTGTCCACGAATCCGATGATGATGAGTTTGGGAAGTTGCCCCAGAAATAAATTCTGCTGTTGTGTTAAGCGGGTCCCTGCTGGGATACTGAACACCTTCAAAGCCACTCTTTCCACAGTGTACTTGGCGTTCGAAATTTGTAAAGCGTCGGCGTGCGCTAACCTGACGCTCTGTGACACTTTCACTCTTTTTACAAACAGGCTCGCTGATAGTATGTCCAGTTTGTACGGTTCCGCATCACCACTGATGAGACAGAATGAGTCCGTGTTGCGAGTGAGTTTGATCTTAAGATCAATTCCGTTGATGAGCAGTTTATCTTGGAAGAAGAGGTCTGAATGTATGCGCCCCAGGAGATCAAAGGGGCGACTGCCTGCTGCAAGCCCTGCTCGTTTTACAAAACCCTTATTGGCCCCGTCCAGAGCCGTGACTTCGAACTGTGCGTGTGTATCCCTGTAGAAGAGCCCCGTTGAAAGCTGCGTGTCAAGGGCGTCGCTGCTGTAATTTAGAATGCTCTCGAGGTAGGCTCTGTAGGCGTACACGTTATCGTTCTGTGTGATGAGCCGATCGCCCAGGGTGATGTCCACCTGGTTAAACATGGTAGCTAGGGGATAAGCGATCATCGCCACTTTAGCGTCTGCTGCTATGACGGCCCCATCTGCTTTTATCATTCTACACACAAGATGCAGCAATGTGTTGTTGAGATCCAAATACATATCCGTGGACCCCGATACAAAAAACTCTATAGGGGCCAGAGGTGTCAATGCTGCTAAAGGTGATACCTCCATGAAGAAGCTGTTTTCGCTGCTCGTCTGCGTTGGTTTTAGAGTGAACAAGTCTAGCTCGGATTTGGCGCACTCTCCAGATGCACAGTGTACGAAGGCCATGGTTTAGTTTCCGATGCTTTAAAAAATATTTACTTTAGAGCCGTTTCTCTTCTTCTTCGCAGCTCTCTTCCGTCTTGGAGCTCTTCGTTTCTGAGTGCGTTTTGAAGAGCTCTGTCTTTTTTTATAGGGGGCAGGGGGGCCACGTAGTCTCGAAGCACGACGCTTCCTTTTAACACTCGCGCGCGGTGTGTACACCAACCCCGATCCTTCTTGCGGCTGTTTGTTCATGCGTTCTGCAACAGCCGTAGTAACAGAACCAACCACATCCTGGGCAATGCTCTTAGCCGCTGCCTTAAAATGTAGTTTTGCAATTTCATAACCTCTTCTAAAGAACGGCATAGCTCTTCTAAACAGGCTCCTGAAGAATCCCCCTAAACCAGCCCCGTACATAACAGGCGACCCTTGAAAGTATGGTGGCCCTCCATATCCGGCTTGGTTTCTGTAATAGTCCCTGTATATAGACGGGTCCCCGTATGTTTTCACGACCACCATGATGCCTGCTTAATAGCCGCTGTCGTGTCTCGGTCTTAAATGAAGCTTAACAATAACTTTCCCGTATTTAAAGGCCACCGGTTCAGACTGATCATCGGAGATCATAATTGAAATAGTGTCAAAATGGTTTTTAGAAACTGCGACGTAGTCGGGTTTATTAAATTGAATATTGACCATCGTATTATTTTCACCCTGTACGTGGACCCATCTTAGCAGCGGCGAGTAACTATCCCCGGTCCTCTGGGCCTCTACTATATCGCTATACACATAGAGCGTGTAGAAGCCTCCGTTAATATCGGGACACGTGTGATCCTGTTCCACCAGACTTTTCGCATGCAACACGGTGCCTAAGACCCTTCTTAATTTACCGGAGCTGTTAAACGTCGTGCCTCGACTCGGGGCTTTAAGAAACACCTTCCTTCTGACGTTATCTAGAGACAGATGAATATTCGCATATGTTTCGATGTTGGCTATGGATTTGTTGATGCCGTCGACAACACTTGCAATGGTAGGGTAGTAACCGTACGGTATGCCAGCGTGCATGTTCACATTGTCCTGATCACGCTTTATGTAAAACTTAGCTTCACAACGTGTAAATGTATTCCAAGTTCTAGGGTATTGGATTTCTGTTGGGGCCACCTCCCAATCCCCTTTCAGGTCGACCGGCTTAGCCAATTTCACGGTGTATTTAGAGATCTGATTGTCGGGGAACATGTCCTTAGAAGCGTTGGATGGTAAGGTAATATCAAAGGGCGTTGTCTCCATCTTATCAGCTGTTTTTAGGCGGTCCTTAGCTCACACACCTTTCAGGGAGCTGGCCAGTGCCCAACTGTTAAATTTATCCGGCCAGCCTCTCCATTTGACATATGCCTGGCTGTTAACCCCTCGACCTTTCCTCTTCAGAACCTTTTCAACCCTATACACACGGTTCGGATCATCAGGTACCATTTGTAACTCTTCCTTGTAAAAGATCCCCGACACAGCTTCCCCTTCGTAGTCCTTTAACCTGTAAATATACAACCCTTCTTTAAGCTCCACACTTTCCACTATAAATATTTCATCGCTAAAAGTTTGTTGGTAGCCCTTCGTGAAGATACCTTTCAATTTTGAAATCCTCACGTGATCACCTTTTTTTAAAATGGGTTTCTTCACCTTTGTAACAAAATTACGTCCATACACGTTCCTCCAAACAGCCAAGGAATTACTAGGAGTGACCTCTTCGGGGGATGTTTTGATGGTCCAGTGATAACTGGCATTATATATATCTAAAAATGCTTGTAGAACATCCACGTATCTGTAGGTGTTATGGGCTGTAAAATACCGCCACATCTTAGACTTTAAAGTTGTGTTAAACCGTTCTACAACCGCTGCTTTTACCTCCGTGTGGGTTACAAAATGTTGAACACCGTGGTGGTTTAATAATTTCTGAAATGTCTTGTTTAAAAATTCTTTACCAGCATCTGATTGTAGTTTTTGAGGAATTCGGCCCTTCCCGAAGATGGCTTTAAAAGCGGCCATGACACTAGCCCCACTTTTATCGCGTAGCGCTTCTGCGTAGGCGTCTATGGCTGTTAATATATAACAGGGGCCGTTGTTATGTTTTGCAACATCTTGAAGGCTGATTATGTCCGCTTGCCACTGATAATCTATTTGCGCATTAACGTTTGTGTGGCGTCTCTTAAAACGTCTTCGGGCTTGTTTATGGAGTGAATACGCCTCTTCTCCCGATAGCCATGTTTTGACCAGGTCTCTGCTTACCGGTTCATTTTCATCTACAGCCCTTCTGTATAGAGCTTCGACGCCTCCAAAACTACCAACCCCCCTTGCATCATAATAAAGTTTTCTTAACCGTGCCCTTGACATGATATCATCTGTTACAGCAAATGAAATGAAAGACGCTTGTTTTGTGTAAGGTCATTTTATAAAAAAAAAAAACAATACTATCAAGACCTATGCAAAAGATACTTTACATTTTCACAGTAATTGTCATAAGTATGGATTAAAACTTAGTCACCTTAAGGTGTAACACTCCACTAGTTGAGGGGGCGCTAGGTGGCGCTGGACCGACATGGCCCACTCTCGTGAGGCTCCAGCCGGCCAGGAGAATCTAAACCCTGCAGCACCATCCTCTTTGCCAGATACCGACGGCCCAATGATACCGGCGTGTAGCGGAACACACCGGGACCGCCCGGTGTAACTTTGAAGAGAATCGGAGGCTCAGTGGCGGAGACATCGGCTCTTGAAGTCGCCGGGAGACGCGCAACGCGCGGTGTGGATCAGCGGAGCGGCTGCCCCCTGTCACTCTACACCGGGGATCCGTGAGGCCTGCCTGGCGTCGCCCGGGGCGCCGACCCGGGACCATTGCCGCCATCGCCCTTGGTTTTTTGCTGGGTGGAAGACCCCCCCCCTTCCCGGGGGTCTGGCCTGTCGTTGCAGGAGGTGGTGATCGCTCTAGGGACGGATGCTGAGGGTCCAAGCTCGGATCTCTGCTGTGCTGTGAGGCCTGTGCGCCATTTTAAGGGTCGGCGGCGAACCCGGCACCACATTTGCTTGCCTGCTCTGAACACCCTGGGGACGCAACTCGATCTATGTGCCTGGGTGATGCCTGCGCGACGCTGGCGGGGACACGGAGGATCAGTTCTGCACGGCCGTTGACGGGGCCGCTTCCTTCTCGCCCCCCCCCCTGGCGGAGGACGCTGGGGCTGAATCTGCGGGGAGATCTTTAACCCTCTACCTGGCTTGGGGCCCGGAAGCTTCTGTTCCCGTAAGTGCGCCGCCTGGTCGTTGCTGCGGCGCGGAGGGCGCTGGGGGTGTCGCAGATCCTACTAGCCTCTGGATAACGTTGTGCCCCTGGCTGGCTGCCTGGGAGGCTTACACTCCGGACACTCGGCGGATTGTCTCCTGGATTGTCTCTCCGGGGCTGGAAGCTGAGAGTGCGTGGTGGCGCAGTGGTGTGCGAGGACTGTGGTCAGACTTCGAGGCCGGAACCTATCGCACCATTCGGAGGCCACAATCCATCCACTGGCTGGCCTCTGTGATCTGGACTAGCGCACGTTGCCACCATGGGCAAGACAGACGCGAGACAATCCACACTGCACTTTAATGCCCCTAAAAAGAAAACGCGCACACAATCCGCGGGTGGGGCGGGACCGGACTCTAGCGATGAGCCTGAAATAGACTGGAAGGCCCTCCTCGTGGGCATACAGAAGAGCCTAACCTCCATTGACGCAAAGATCGACAGCATGAAAACTCGTCTGGATGCGGTGGTGCACCAGTTGGATCAGCACGGGGAGCGCCTGAAGGAGGCTGAGGGACGTATATCTGAACTGGAGGACGGAGCCGGGGCCGGCGCAACTAAACTTTCTCAGATGGACCGGCTGCTCAAGGTGATTGCGGAGAAGAGCGAAGACTTGGAAGCGCGCTCCCGAAGAAATAATGTCCGCCTGATTGGCCTTGCAGAGTCCAGTGGCGGGGGCCGCATGGAGGAGTTCATAGAGCACCTACTGACAGACACTTTTGGGCGGGCCTCTTTCTCGCCGCAGCTGGTTGTGGAGCGTGCCCATCGCTCATTGGGGCCACGGCCGGTCCCTGGAGCTCCGCCGCGTCCTGTCATCATCAAGTTCTTAAACTACAGGGACCGCGACACCCTGCTGCGACTGGCCCGGGAGAAACAACCGATTTTGCATGAAAACACCACCATTTCGTTCTATCCAGATTTCACCCAGGCGGTACAGGAAGCCCGCTGCAAGTTCACGGGAGTGAAGAAGAAACTACTACAGCGAGACATCCCCTATTCTATGTTGTATCCTGCCAAGCTCAAGATCACGCATCATGGCAAAGTCCTCTTTTTCAGTAACCCACAGCAGGTGGAGGACTTCCTGAAAGAACAGCAATCTTCCGCCTCGCGCCAGCGCAGCCCCGGGGTGAGGTCCGGGTCCCGATCTCCGACATCTGCTCCTGACTGATGAGTAATACTGTCCTGTTGGGTGTTTTCTTTCTCTTTCCTCTCTACTTTGCTCAAGCCTTATTTCAGATGCATCTGTGGGACTGGTTGAAGAAATTGTGGGCCTCACTCGTAATTCTACCCATTCTACCTTGGTGTACTGGCAAGGACGTAGATGCCAATATTCGCCCTAGCACTCTCCCCCACCCCACTTATGCCCCTCGCCAAGCAAGGTGGCGGCGCAGTGGGTGAAATATTGGGATAGGGGAGGGTAGGTAGCGCACTGGTGTCCCCCGGAGAGGGACTACCCCACAGCATTGGTTATGTTTTTTATGGTTGATGGGAGGGATATGGATCCCGATAGGTTTGGGCTGTCGTGGTGGGAGGGGGTGGGACGAGGCATTGATTCCTTGGCAGGGGAAATGTTCTTAGGGAGGGTCTCCTCCGACGAGTTGGGGAAGACGGCTGGAATGGGAGTGGGGGGGAATGTGAATGCACACACACACTTGGACATCGGAATACACACGCTTGCACGCTTGGCTTCGACGCATTGCAGTCTCCGTGCTGGGTCCTGGGGAAGGCGTTGCGACACACTAACCATGCGGATGGGAGTGGGCCGCGGGGAGCGGTGTCCGGTCACGAGACAAGCCCGGGACCACTACTTGGCACAACTACGTGTTATGGCACAAGGGGGTGAGATTACACAACGCCATCCACATAGCAGGGTCAATGTTCTAACGTGGAACATACGAGGATTGGGTGATCCGCGCAAGCGTAGACAGGTCCTGGGTTACCTCGATCGTCATCAGATACACATTGCATTGTTGCAAGAAACCCACACAGACCCCCGCCGATTGCCGACATTTGCATCTAGGTGGACATACTCCAGGGGAACCGCCATACTAGTTAAAAAACATACTCCATTTGTGCCTTTAGGTGAAAAAACGGATGTGGAGGGGAGGTTCTGTGTCGTGTGGGGGCGGGTGGGAACTGCTACCATCACCATTGCATCATCCTATGGACCCAACATTGACGAACCCACACACTTTATCTCCCTGTGGGAGACCATACTGGACATAGGATCCACACACCTAATCTGGGGAGGGGATTTTAATGCCGCTTTGAATCCTGCTCTGGACCGGTCTAATGCGGGCACTTCACACTACACACACACTCAGGCGTACCTTTCTGACCTAATGGCTCACCATTTGCTGCTCGACGCCTGGCGCCATGTTCACCCGGGCGCGCAGGAAGGCACACATTGGTCGGCGCCGCACTCTACTTGGGCCAGATTAGATTATATCTTGCTTTCCAGAAGTTTGGGGTCCTCTCTGCTATGCGCACAACACTTGTCCCGAACCCATTCGGACCTTGCACCCGTGTTGGTCACCCTGGCTGGGACTGTACTGGTCGGAGCCCCGCTCCCCTGGCGCATGCAGCCTAATATCCTTCTAGATGAGCTTTTTAAGGCTGAGATGTCTCAAGAGATCACAGAATTTCTAGATCGGAATAGGGGTTCAGTGGACTGCGTGGCGACGGTGTGGGAGGCCTTTAAGGCTACCATGCGAGGAGTATGCATTTCCAAGGGTTCGGGGGTTCTGCGCTCGCTCCGCGTCACACTGAGCTTCCTGGAACGCGAGTTACATGTACTAGAGACTGCCCCTAATTTTTTGGATGACCCCAAGGCACAATTCGACTACCGCACCAAACTTACTGAGTTCAAGGCTACGACTGAGAGGGAAGTCCACTTTCGCGGTAAGCACTTCACTGCACGAGCGTATGGGGAGGGTGAACGACCTGGTAGATTTCTGGTGGGAGTGGTTCGTCCCCCGCGCTGCGCCAACCACATACTGGGAATCAAAGCCCCTGATGGCACATTGCTCCGCGACACGCACTCCATACTCTCTACCTTCGTATCTCATTATTCCACCCTATATACGTCCAAACGAGAGTTGCCACTGGAGATGTCTGAATACCTGTCGGGACTCACTCTCGGCTGGCTCTCCGACGCCCAGCGAGAATTCCTTGCGGCTCCCATAGGGCTAGCCGAAATCAAAGACGCCATAATGCAAATGGCGTCGGACAAGGCGCCGGGCCTGGATGGCTTCCCGGTCGAGTACTACAAAACCTTTATTGACCCATTGGCGGCAGTTTTAAAAGAAGTGTTTGACGAGGCAAATGAGACTGGTTCCTTGCCGCCCAGCATGTCTGAGACCTTAATTGTCTCTCTTCTCAAGCCTGGAAAAACCCTGGACTGCTGTGATTCCTACAGGCCCCTTTCCCTCATCAATTGCGATGTAAAGATCCTAGCCAAAGTCTTAGCGAATCGCGTTAATCTCTTGATCGGCGGCTTGATTCTGCCAGACCAGGCTGGGTTTATTCCAGGCAGATCTACTTCTCATAATTGGCGGACGCTCTTCTCAATCCTGCACACTGCTGATGCCTCTCTCGCCCTGGTAGCGGTGTTTCTCGATGCCACCAAGGCATTTGACACGGTCGAATGGGACTATCTCCACTTGATTCTAAAGAACATGGGCATGCCGTTGGCATTCTCCAGATGGATTCACATCCTGTATCGCCACCCCATGGCTAGGGTCCTCATTAACGGCCGTGTCTCTGATCCGTTTCTAGTCACCAGGGGCACTAGACAGGGGTGCCCACTGTCGCCACTCCTCTTCGCCTTGGCGATAGAACCGTTGGCGTCCCGCCTTAGACAGAATTATCTTGCGGCATCCCTGAGATGCCAACGGCGGCAAATCTTACTGTCACTGTACGCGGACGTTCTTACATTATACATCAAACATCCCCGGGACAATCTAAATCCCATACTTAGGGAATTCGTGAGATTCGCACTGTACTCTGGAATACACATAAATTGGGGCAAGTCCGCTGTCTTCCCTCTTACGGATGGTATTGACAGAGTCCCTCTCGACTTTCCACTAGAGTGGCGCGAGACTGACGTGAAGTACCTGGGAGTATGGGTTTCCAGAGATCGGCAGGAGGTAATGCGCATGAACTTTGGCAGGGCCCTTGAGACTATACGCTCGAGTGTGACCAGGTGGCTGACCCTACCGTTGACCATGGCCGGCCGGATCTCACTTATAAAGATGACTATACTCCCCAAACTGCTCTATCTCTTCCTAAATATACCATTTCATCCGGGTGGTTATTTCTTTAGGACATTACGATCTGAACTCATCCGCTTGGTATGGGGAGGGAAAAGGCCGAGGCTAAAATGGAGTGTGCTCACGCGCCCGTACATATAAGGCGGGCTCGATATTCCTGACTTCGAACTTTACTATAACTGCGCGCAGGCACACTATGCGTACTATTGGTATCGGCCTTCCCCTTTCATGCCGCAGACTGCGGTTGAACACTGGTTGGCAGACCCGATCCCGCTGGAGGGAGCGGTCCTAGCTGAAGTGCCTTCGTCTCGCGCAGCACATAACCCCGTCCATACTGCGGTACATGCCTGGAGTTTCCTTGCTGGTCACGTGGGTACGACGTTACTCTATTCTCCACTTATGCCTCTGGTGTATCACCCGGCCCTCCCACTCTTAGGAGAAGGGCTGTTTCAGCAAATAAAACAAAAAATGGGGATCACTAGTTGGGGTGACCTATTCCATGAGGGCAGATTTCGCGACCTCCCGCTCCTCTACGGGGACACTGTCCCCACCCCCCTGGAGGTCTTCGCTTTCATCCGGCTCCGCAGTGGGCTACAGAAAATACTGCCGGCATACCCGGATGAACCTACCATTCTGGAACCTTTCCACTACATGATTGACTCCTCCTCCCCATCGCACATGGTCTCCTCTCTTTATCGGCGCCTATACAATCATATCGGGGGGGAAATATTGAGGTCCCGGGCCTGTTGGGAGGCTGAGATCGGCATTGCACTCACGGACGACCAGTGGGAGTTTTGTGGTCTACAAACTGAAAGGATCTCCTCTAGCAGTAGGTTTCGTGTTATTCATTATAAGTTCCTGCATCGCCTCTACTGTACTCCGGTACAGATGTGCAGGTTCAATCTTCGCGATAATGATCACTGTGACAGGTGCCGCTCTCCCCGGTCGGATTTTCTACATCTGGCCTGGACATGCCCGAGCATAGATGAGTACTGGAGCCAGGTATACACGGCCCTGGGGGAAATGCTAGGGTCCCCACTACAACCTTCTCCCTTACAGGCACTACTGGGATACACCTGCGACATACCTAAGCCAGATCGCCGCTTTGTCACTAGCGCATTATTGCTTGCCAAGCGTCGTATAGCGTGTCGGTGGGGAAGGGGGAGAAGTCCCAAATTTAAGGAATGGCTGCGAGATCTGCTCACTTGTCAGGAAAATGTCCTTCTATATTCGGAGCTGCTCCCGCCCGCCTCCCGGCCCAATGACATTTGGGGGCCCCTGACGCGGTACCTTGCTGCACATAACGATCGGACGTCTCCCCCTGCGGTCACTGAGGGATAGCCCCCTTCTGTCCGGTCTCACCGGGGGGGTGGGGACTCCCATGGGCGCCCATCACGGATAACATCGCATGCTGTCTGCTCACCCTTGCAACGGTTCTCCTGAGACGGATCCTGTCACTTGGGACGTCTGGCCGCGGCCTGCGGCGTCCCCTTTCTGACCCATTCCTTTGCACTAACATAGCACTGCAGTGCTGTCACTCTTGGGGAGGGGCGGGTCGCGGCTTCCCTCGTTGGGGGGGGTTCTGGGGGGGCACGGAGGGGGGATGACTTCGATCACTAATGGACTTTGGAGAATTGTGCAGCTGACCATGGCCGGAGACCCTCCACCTAGTGAATGGGATCATCGAGGGGGCTTGGTTGGCCGGATGGGACTTTCAAATAAATTGGCTGCCGCCCTGGGGGCCCACCGTGGGGGCGGGCTAATATGACTGTGTAATAGCACCCAGTGTAAGATGTCAAGGATAATGATGATACTAAGTCTATTCTGCATATGGCCAAGTGTGTGATTTTACTGTTTCTTGTTGAATAAAGACTAAATAAAGAGTTAAAAAAAAAAAAAACACTCCACTAGTTTGTTCTAAATACACGCTAACATGTCACATTACATAAGACCTTAGTTAAATAGTCTTCGTGGGGCCAAAGACCCTATTGTTCTATTTTTTTTATACATATTACACATACGTCTTTCTATGAGTCTTTCTATCAAAAGTAGGGCACAGCTCATGCATAGCAGGTAGTTTTACGCTCGGGGCATAGGCGTGTCGGATATCATTGAGTGCCGCTGTCAAGATACTCAACATATCGGGGTGTACATATTTCTTTTCAGGGTGCATACCGTACACCACCCTTAGCAGTTTATACACCTTGTACGGATCTAGCAAACCACAAATATAGCGTATTGTTCTTGTTCTGTATGATTCGCACAAACATTCGTGAGCCACCTGCTGTGGATCGTTCATTTGGTGGCCGTGACAAAGGCTGTAATAGTCACCTTGACACAGTTTAGTATCACCGTCGCGGCAAAACCCTTAACTTCTCGCCTCTCATAGTAGGACACTCCGTCATCGTCCTTATCACAGGCATCGCTCTTAGAGCCGCATACACACTTGTCGCAACCCTCACGGTTTTGGCATGTGGAGCTTTCAGCCTGTTTTGAACACCACAGACAATTGAAGATTACATTGCTCGCTTTTGCAGGTCGCCACTCTGCCGCCGGTCCTTTTGGGGTTTCTCTCTTAGGTTCAAAAGAAGAATTGACAGCCCATTAGTCGAAGAAACAAAATACAGCAATTATGTAGCTGACTGCTCATAACCTTTTCCTACTAACCTCTGCATGTTCACAACCCTCGGCGAATGCTCTGAAATCTTGAGAGTCGCTAATGTCCTGCGATGCCCCCTCATCCTCGATGCTTGTACCAGGCTGTTGCAGAACAACCTCCTCAGCAGCCGTATCCTCCTGAGGATCCATGTCTTCATAGACGCACGTGTTAGGCGGTTTTGCAGCCTCCTTACCAGAGCACATTATGAAGGGGGTGCATCCAGCTGGTGTTGTTCTCTATGGGGTCAAAAAAGAAGGACGATTGACATGCCAGTAGTTGAAGACATAAAATACATCATTTTTGTAAGTGACTGTGCATAACATTTTTTTTTTATTTTTATTTTTTTTACTAACCTCCGCATTTATTTTTAAAAAAACAATTTCTTGGTTTTCAATTACAGCCATGCATACATGAATGGACGAAAGAACCAGGATATGAAAACATAATAAGGAACAACCACTATTTCTCAGTGCATATTATACCTCCCCCACACTTCCCAGCTGCCTATTCATTTCCATTTCGACAGTAGGCGATACACAGGGATTCCCTCGTTATGCATTCCAATGCGACCACTTTCTATCCCACTTCTTGGGGCATCCCCGAGCCTTAAAAACTGGGGTCTCCGCTAGCATACATCTATCCATCTCATTAGCCCACAGGGTGACGCGTGGTGGGTTTACTCCCCCCCATCCTCTGGCCAATTCTCTCTTCACCAATGTATATCCCAGGGTTATGAAGTGCTGTTCAGTTTCCGTGAGGTCAGTTTCCTCCCATATGTTCAAAAGTCCCAGTTTTGGTGTCAGTACTATGGCTTTCCCCAGGGAGGTTTGCATATGCTCTGAGGCCCCTTCCCAAAGTGTACGTATCTCTGGGCAACTCCACAACGTGTGATAAAATGTGGCCTGTTGTCCGCACCCCTTCATACAGGAGTCGTCAGGTCTGGCCCCCATTCGCGCCAGAATTTTCCCTGTGATGTATGATCGGTGTAATATGCGCAGCTGAATCAGCCTGAATTGTTGTGTAATGGCCGCTTCTCGAGGGGACATGAGAGCCGTTTGCCAGTCTTCATCATCCATAGGGCCTAGGTCGTCCTGCCACTTCTCTCTAAGCTTAAAAATGTGCCCGGCAAGTTGTTGCTCAGCTTTTTGTAAGTTAGGGATAGCCTTTGAGGTTAGAGGTCCATCTAATAGACGATCCTCTAGAGGCGACATTTGTGGTATATCTGTGAAGGACGGGAACGCCGCCGAAAGCGCATGTCTTATCTGCAGGTATCTATATACTTCTCCTTGCGCCATATGGTAGCGCCTCCTGAGGTCCTCAAAAGTAAGTAGTGCTCCCTTCTGCACCAGGTCTTTTACTGCCGAAATCCCAATAAGGTCCCATTTGTCGAACCCGGGCTGATGGCACAGCATGCCAAGCCTCTGGGAGAACCACAACGGTGTGGCCCGCGAGAGGACTCCGGCCCACCCCAACTTGGAATTGACTAGGTGCCAGATCTCTAGAGTATGTTGAGTAGGACAAAAAAACCTCCCCCTTCCTTTCCTATCGGCCGTGTACAGAGCACCGAGATATCCGGACCGATCTGTTTGCTATCGGTCAAGCGCATACGCCGGGTCATCAGGGGGGTGGTAAATCCAGTGGTTGACAGCTACCAGTTGCGCAGCCCAGTAATAGCGCTGCAGGTCAGGGAGTGTAATGCCTCCATCGTACCAACCCTTCGTCAGTTTTCTAAAAGCGATCCTGGGGGACTTTCCATCCCACAGCAGCGTTCGAATCTCACCCACAACTGCTCTAAAGTACGAATCCGGGACTTTATGTGGGCAGTTATGTAACATATAGAGGAAACGAGTAAGGGCCAGCATCTTGAAGAGCGCCGCCCTCCCCAACAATGTTAGAGGCAACGACCTCCAGTGCTTCATGTCAGCTCGCAGTCTAAGCAGAGGGGGAGCCAGGTTGGAACTAACCTCCGCATTTTCACCGTCCTCTGCGACGGCTCTGAAATCTTGAGAGTCGCTAATGTCCTGCGATGCCACGTCATCTTTGACGCTTGTACACAGCTGTTGCACAACGCCCTTCCCAGGCTCCGTATCCTCCTGAAGATCCATGTCTTCATAGACGGGTGTGTTAGGAGGTGCTACAGTTTCTTCATCTTCCTCCATGTCCACGAAACTGAGGCCAGCAAACACGCTGCCACTACACGAGACCTCACTCTCGCTGCTGGCATCCTTAATCAGAGACATCCTGCACTCCTTGAGACTGAGTTTTTGCACCCCCCGACAAAGGTCAGTACCAAAACCAGTAACGTCGCAGCCCATATCCTTAGGTGTTTCTTGTTGAGCATTCTCGTCCATTACCAGGGGTGCTAAGCTATGGTAATATCTATCGATAGTGGGCTGGGAGCCACCCCACATGGGGCTTTTCACGAGCTGTGGGAACCTTTTTGTCTTTAGACGCCTGGTTGCTGTACAAGGTTCTTAAGGAGGCCTTATATGTATCCTAATCAGATCCTAAAAGGGCGTGCCCCTCTACACCACAACATACACGCCTCATAGGTCTCTGGTTCGCTGTTGTCTACATAAGAAGCCACGCCCCAAGGCAGCCCCATGGGACAGTTGAACGCCTACATCCACCCTGATGGGCTTGATGCCTGTCACTTTTAAGGACAAGCAGCTGGCACTTTTAAGGAAACACAGACATGTCACTTTTGCAGCCACACACGTCACTTTTAAGGACACACACACATGTCACTTTTGCAGACACACACTTTTGCAGACACTTAAAATGCAGGATGCTTGGGGCGTGGCTTGGCAGCCGGACATGGCGGCAGCACTGTAGCTGGGCACTTTTAAGGACACAGCGAAGGGCGGGGGTACCTACAGGGGGGACCTGTCACTTTTAAGGACACGCATGGTGATCAATGGTATCAGCTTATACTACTAAGGCACCACCAATCGCTGTACAAAGTAATCTCAAATTAAGCTATACATTATTGTGTGTGAGCAGATTCCAGAAGTGAGGAGGTGAAAGTATGCTGCAAAGGATTCACCCAATGCTTGACTGTTTTACATTAGAATGAACATATTTTGAGTGTTAGGTACAGGCAGTGAAGAATCTCATACATTCTGTGGCCAAGGTCTGAAGCCTTTGGTTAGAAACCAGGAACAGTATTCCTCTTTAAAGTTATTCTTAAACTGTGTTCAGTCAATTCGCAGTTTCCAGTCTGTTATTCTATTTTTCCAAACCCTTTTCCATTTTGTAAAACTTTTATGATTTTGGAAAACTGACCATATTCTAATGCACAATTCCATTTAATGTTTCTTTCTCCTGCAAAAACCTTTTTTGCAGATTTGCTCCCTGCATTTAAAAATAAATAATGTTGCATATTTCAACGCATTTTCCAGGCAATATCAATGTATCAAAAGCCAAACAGCCCTGCAGTATTACATCCCCCATAGAAAACTCCTCGAAATTAAAATATATAAAATAACAAGGATTGGCAAAGCCAATAGCCACACCAGTGTGAAAGCTATTGGCTTTGACAATTTTTTTTAGCCATGTTCTGTGTAGCATGGCTGCAAATTTTTTCTACTTTTTAAGCCATGCTGCACAAAACAGGGTTAACATGGCCAAAAGAAATTGTCAAAGCCAATAGCTCTCGAACAGATGAGGCCAATTGCCTTTGCCAATGATTGTTTAAGCCTAGTGACACTGCTCCAGTGAGGTAAGTTTGTAAGTTACCCTGAGCATATGGAGTTATTAAAGTGTCATAGTGCTTCAGTGTGATGCAAATTGTATTATGATTAAAATGCTGTTTTAAAACACACTTAAACTGAGATGGGCATAAAAAAAGAGTTCCAAATGTCTTGCAGTTGAATGGCTCTAACACATTACAAAGTGCCTATTTGTGTCGTTGGTTACTTGTTTGGCTTTCCCTCAGTCCAGCCCACAAGTACAAATGTTAAAGTGCCCTGCTTTGCACCCTTACATCTGTTCCAGAAACTTAAAATGCAGGATGCTTGGGGCGTGGCTTGGCAGCCGGACATGGCGGCAGCACTGTAGCTGGGCTCCGTGGACGGCCTCCACGTTGAGCCAAGATCCTGACTCCTAGCACCCCTTGTGAGAAGTTGGCCTGATGTATGATGTCACTAGTTCTAGTGTACACCTTATATCAGTCCAAACAACCCTTATGGTGATTGGTTGTAAAGTCAACCTTATAGACCAGCTATCCTAGTGCTAGCATGGACAAGAGCAGTATTAGGCTAAACTCTGAATGGCATGTGAAGCCAGCTGTGATACCATATATAATCCCTTGAATACCAAATGAAAGGACACCACAACAGATATATATATATAATAAAGTGTATTTATTCTAGTCAAACCCTCAGCACTCTTTATGAGATTAGAGGTAAGTACAACACAGTCTTATTTAAGCATACATTAAGTCACACAGGTAAGTAATACAGTTAGGCCCTAGGGGGCACGCAAACCATATACTAAAGAAGTGGTATAAGGACCACTGTCACGGAAATAGGATAGGCCTAGGCCTAGGAAATCGCTGGGGCTACACTACACTAGCAACAGTTAGGAAGTGGGAGGCCCACGGGATTCAGGTGCAGAGTGGAAACACTCACGCGTAATGCGTAAAAGTCGATAGAATTACTAGCAATTAGAAATTAACAGTTTAAGGACACTTCTGAAGCAGCTAGAGAGTCGAGACTCGGAAACTAGACCCTAGGATAGTCACTACCCTTGTGAGCACCGAAGTACCCAAGTTACCTAGCCCACAGGCTGCGGGTGCATAGGTGTGAACTTGCGTTGGGTTTCATCGTGGACTTCTATGGATACCTGAAGGAAGGTTGCTGACAGGCAGTCAGTGAAGAGTGTCCGGTGGATCCCAAGGCTGGGATCAAGAAGGGAGGATACCTGCAAGCAGAAGGGGCAGAGTCAAGGTCACTAGCCAGTGACCACGTGGAACCAGGAAGGAACCAGGCGATGTCGTGAAGATTGCAGGTGAAGGGTGAAGCTTGTCGCTGCAGCCACGGGTACCAGGAGACGTCGAGGACGACCAGGACCAGGAGGCGAGCTGTCCCATGAAGGCTCTTGCTGTCGGCGGCGTCGAAGTCGAACTAGGACTCACCACGCCTTGGCAAGCGGAACCCACGAACAACGGAGGACTTGCTTCTGGTGCAGACCAGAAAGGTCTGGGGTGCTTCTCTTTTGCAAAGAAGCGGGAGCCAGTCTGGAGGAGCCAAACCAGCAGTGAAGATTTCAAGGTGTGTCGTCACAAAGGCCGCTAGCCAATTGGCAAGCAACCGGACAGACGCGGCAAGCAGGAAAATGCAGAAGGGCCCCATGAAGGACTCGTGGAGTGTGGGGGGCTGATCTTCGGTGCAGATGGTGCTTGGGGTTGGGGCTTCTCAATCCCCGGTGCACAACTTCGAGGGTGCCTCAGAAGCTGCGCTGGAAGATACTCGCCACTTTTCCCAGGTAGCCGGTCCCACGTCTCTCGTCGCCTCCACGGATCTCAGCTCGGCTGTGGATGTGGATCAGGGTCGGAGAAGTCTGGAAGTCAAGGCTCTGGTCGGGCTCTGCAGTCGGTCCCTCGTAGAACTTCAGCAAAGCAAAGGGTAGTCTCTTGATGGTGCCTGTTTGCACAGGGTAGCCACTCCTTGGCCACAAGGGAGATTCTCCAGTCTTCTTCTTTCGTTGAATGTCGAAGGTCCAGAGTTTCTGTTCAAGTTGCAGGTTCAGGATAATCTAATCTCCTGGGGCCCAGCTACCACTCTTATCCAAATCTGGGGGGCTGGGTTACCTGCTAGGTTACGCCTTATGGGTGGGACCTGGGAGGGGGGTGGTTACACCCCCTTCCCTTTGTCCAGTTTCGCGCCAGGACTGGGGCTGGTGTGCCCCAGCACCGGTTTGAACTGGACTATGCATGGGACACCTTGTGTGCCCCAGGCAGTGTCTCGTTTCATTCATCCCTCCCTGCCCCAATACACTAAGGCCTGTCTGGGGTGGTGCTCACACCTCCCAAGGCAGGAAACCTATTGTCCAAGCCTCCCTTGCCGGGATCACTCCCAGCAGCAGGAGGTCAGACTGTTGTCGTGGCAGCAGCATCCATTTTGTGATGCCGGGGCTCTGGTTAACTTTAACCGGTTAAGTAGGTTACAACATGTCTTCTCCCTCTAGAAGGGAGGGATAATATCCTCATCCCCAAAAATGGGATGGGGGTATTATTCCAAAGTGTTAGATACCTTACACGACATGTTTTGATAAAGCCAAACCATAGTTACCATAACCGTTTAAGATTATAAGGCACTTTGAGAGTATATGGTAGGCTATATCATAGAACAGCTATAAGGACATGGTTCCGAAAGCTGCCGACAGGCTCAGCTCATGCTAGAGCACCATCTCACATGTTACCAAGCACTCTGCCTCCAGGATTGTTAAGGCCTGCCATAGGAGTGGCTGATAGGTACACATGTGTCTATATGTAAGATAGGTATAGGAATACTACACCTAAGCAAGGAGTGATTACACGACCTTGCCCCAGCTGAGTGATCAGCCAGTTGTGTCATAATGGAAGGCCAGGCCAGGGGTGGCATAATACATGCTGCAGCCCCTGGTAGGCCTAGGGTACACCTATGCCCTGGGTACCTAAGGTACACTGTACAGGGGCCAATAAGGTGATCCTATCCAAATGGGTTATGCACCTAAAGTACATAGTATAAATTTAGAGAGAGAACAGCAGGGCTGTGGGTCTGATTAGCAGGCCCACAGCCACATCTAAGTCGAAAACCAGTAAAGCAAAAGCAAAAAGTGGGGGTGAACATAGAAAGCAGACCCTACTCTCCTACACAACCCCCCCCCCCCAAACTTAGGGACATTAAACTAACCTTGACCAGTTGAGTCTTCATGTTCTAAGTGGAAATATCTGGAGAGTCCATCTGCATTGGCATGGTCAGTCCCAGGTCTATGTTCCACTGTGAAGTCCATCCCCTGTAGGGAAATGGACCACCTAAGAAGTTTGGGATTTTCACCCTTCATCTGATTTAGCCACAAGAGGGGCTTATGGTCTGTCTGAATCTTGAAGTGAGTGCCAAACAAGTATGGCCTCAGCTTCTTCAGGGCCCAAACCACAGCAAAGGCCTCCCTCTCAATAGCTGACCAACGTTTCTCTCTAGGGGTCAGCCTTCTACTTATAAAAGCAATGGGCTGGTCTTGACCATCTATATTAAGTTGTGAAAGAACAGCTCCCACACCTAACTCAGAAGCATCTGTCTGGACAATGAACTCTTTGGAGTAGTCTGGACTTTTCAGAATAGGTGCACTGCACATGGCCTGCTTCAGGTCATCAAATGCTTTTTGATAGCTTACTGTCCACTGAACTTTCTTTGGCATTTTCTTGGAGGTCAAGTCATTAAGTGGTGTCACAATGGACCCATAGTTCTTAACAAACTTTCTGTAGTACCCAGTCAGGCCCAAGAAAGCTCTGACCTGAGTCTGGGTAGTTGGAGGAGTCCAGTCCTTTATGGTCTGGATCTTGCTCTCCAATGGTTGAACCTGACCCCCACCAACTAGGTGGCCCAGGTATACAACCTTGCTCTGCCCTATCTGGCACTTAGTGGCCTTGATAGTGAGGCCTGCCTTTTGCAGGGCCTCTAAAACATTCCTCAGGTGGACCAGGTGATCCTCCCAGGTGGATCTAAAGACAGCAATATCATCAAGATAAGCTGCACAGTAATCATCCAACCCAGTAAGGACTTGATTCACCAACCTTTGGAAAGTGGCAGGTGCATTCTTCAAACCAAAGGGCATTACCACAAATTGATAATGTCCTCCTGGGGTCGAGAAAGCAGTTTTGGCCTTTGCATTCTCAGCTAGTCTGATTTGCCAGTAGCCTGCTGTCAGGTCAAAGGTGCTCAAAAACTTAGCAGCTGCCAGTCTGTCAATGAGCTCATCTGCCCTAGGTATTGGGTGGGCATCTGTCCTAGTGACAGTATTGAGACCTCTGTAATCCACGCAAAACCTCATCTCTCTCTTACCATCTTGGGTGTGAGGCTTTGGCACAAGGACTACAGGACTAGCCCAAGGAATCTCTGAAGGTTCAATGACTCCCAGCTCCAACATCTTTTGTACCTCAACTTTTATGCAGTCCCTGACATGGTCAGGTTGCCTGTAGATTTTACTCTTCACAGGCAGACTGTCACCAGTGTCCACCTCATGGGTGCACCAGTTTGTCTGACTTGGGGTCAGAGAGAACATATGTCTGTAGGATTGCAGAACTTGTCTGCAGTCCTGCTGCTGATGGACAGTGAGGCTGTCAGAAAAGACCACACCATCTACTGAGCCATCATCAGGGTTCTGAGTCAACAGGTCTGGGAGACCGTCACTCTCTTCCTCCTGCCCCTCATCTGTAGCCATGAGTAAGCCCATGTCTGCCCTGTCAACATATGCCTTTAATCTGTTGACATGAAGCACCCTGTGGGGGCTTCTGGGAGTCCCAAGGTCCACCAAGTAGGTGACTTCTCCCTTTTTCTCAACAATAGTCTGGGGTCCAGACCATTTGTCTTGGAGTGCTGCTGGGGCCACTGGCTCCAACACCCACACTTTCTGCCCTGGCTGGTAAACAGTCAGCACAGCCTTTTGGTCATGCCAAGCTTTTTGGAGTTCTTGGCTTGCCTCAAGGTTTTTAGAAGCCTTCTTCATATACTCTGCCATCCTGGAGCGGAGACCAAGTACATAATCCACTATATCAAGTTTGGGTTGTCTGAGAGGTCTTTCCCATCCTTCCCTTACTAAACATAGGGGTCCTCTTACAGGATGCCCAAACAAAAGCTCAAAAGGGCTGTAACCAACCCCCTTTTGTGGGACCTCTCTGTAAGCAAACAGAAGGCAGGGTAAAAGGATGTCCCATCTTCGCCTAAGCTTGTCTGGTAAACCTTTTATCATTCCCTTTAGGGTCTTGTTGAATCTCTCAACAAGCCCATTGCACTGTGGGTGATAGGGTGTGGTGAACTTGTAGTTCACACCACACTCCTTCCACATTGCAGTCAAATATCCTGACATGAAGTTGGCACCTCTGTCAGAAATGACCTCCTCTGGAAAGCCCACTCTGGAGAATACTCCAAACAGGGCCCTTGCCACAACAGGAGCTGTTGTGGTCCTCAGGGGAATAGCTTCTGGATACCTGGTGGCATGGTCCACTATCACCAGTATAAATCTGTGCCCAGATGCTGTTTGTGGGTCCATTGGTCCTACAATATCTATGTCCACTCTTTCAAAGGGAACCCCCACCACAGGTAGTGGTATGAGGGGGGCCTTTGTGGTGCCACCTGATTTGCCACTGGCTTGGCAGGTGACACAGGAGCGGCAAAACTCCTTGGTATCTTCTGACATATGGGGCCAGTGAAAGTGAGGTACAAGCCTGTCCCAAGTCTTGTTCTGGCCTAAGTGTCCTGCAAGGGGAATATCATGGGCCAAGGTAAGAAGGAAGCCTCTGAACTTCAGTGGTATGACCAACCTCCTGGATGCACCAGGCTTGGGGTCTCTAGCCTCTGAATACAGTAGCCCTTCATCCCAATACACTCTATGGGTACCTTGAGCATTCCCTGCAGCCTCAGCAGCAGCCTGCTGTCTGAGGGGTTCAAGAGAGGGGCAGTCTAATTGAGCCAGCCTCAGATCTGCCCTTGAAGGTCCCCCTGTCCCAAGAAACTCAACCTGATCAGGTTCAAGTTCTTCTAGGACAGTTCCTTCAGGGCTCTCAGAATCATCCTCCTGTGAGGGCTGATCCAGTGCCTGAGGCAGGGGGAAGGCACAGCCTTTACCCTACTGCTCTTTCTCTTGGGTTGTGACTGGTCCATAGTTTCAGGATCCAGCACTTGTTCAGTGGTGCACTTTTTGGCCTGTGACCTGGTCACAGCAAGGACATGTGCATCTATCCCCAGCATTTCTGCATGGGTCCTATACTCCACTTCAGACCAAACTGAAGTTTCAAGATCATTGCCCGGTAAACACTCTACAGGAAGGTCTGAACTAACAACAACTTTCTTGAGGCCAGTTACCCCTCCCCAGGAGAAGTTAACAATAGCCACACTATGGGAGGTAGTGGCATTGCTAGCGTTGGTCACTAGGTAATTCTCACCTAGTATGATCTGTCCAGGGTCCACAAAGGCAGGTGTCACCATTGTGACACTAGCCCCAGTGTCCCTGTAGGCCTGAGCCATTCTTTGGTTAATAAAAGGAGTCTGTCTGTACTTGCCCAGGTTACTGGGGCCTACAGTAGAGGACAAAGCTAAGTCCCCATCACAGATCAGAACAGCCTGAGTAGGTATTCTGACTAGGCCAGAATCCTCCTCAGTTCCCAGGGTTAACCCTACTACACCCTTTTGCTGGGAACCACCACTTACAGCTGAACTAGGGGGTACAGTTGCCTTAGGGGCAATGGTGGCTGGGGGCTTATCCTTTTTGGTGCACTCACTAAACCAATGTGAGTTGGACTTACAATAGTTGCACCATGGTTTCTTTTGGCCATCTTTCTTTTTATCCTTTTTGGGACCACCCTCCCCCTGAGCCTTTTGGGCGCCTGGTGAAAACTTCTGGACTTTTTGTTTCTGATCATTACCCTTCTGGTCTGCCTTTTTCTGATCACCGCCCTGGTTCTGGTATTTCTGCTTAACTCTAGTCCTGACCCATCTATCTGCCTTCTTTCCCAATTCTTGGGGAGAAGTCAGATCAGAATCAATCAGGTGTTGATGCAATAGCTGGTTTTGACAGTTGTTAAGTATTTGTTCTCTCATGATCAAATTATACAATCCTGTATAGTCCTTAACCTTACTTCCCACTAGCCAGCCTTCCAGAGCCTTAGTGGCACAATCTACAAAGTCAGTCCAGTCCTGAGTCTGTGTCTTCTGGGTATCCCTGAACAACAACCTATATTGTTCAGTGGTTAGGCCAAACTCATCAATTAGAGCACTCTTCAGGACAGTGTAATTGTCTGCATCCTCATCACTAACTGTGAGGAGCTTGTCTCTACCTTTCTCAGAGAAGGAGAGCCACAAGATAGCTGCCCACTGACTTTGGGGTACCTGCTGTACTTTGCAAGCTCTCTCCAAAGCAGTTATCCATTTGTGGATATCATCCCCACACTTGTAGGGAGGGACAATCTTGCTCATGTTTCTATTATCATAGTGCCTGTCTCTATCCTTAGGGATATTGCTGCCACCAGTGGGTTCTAACCCACTTAACTTTTGCTCTCTAGCCAGAGCAAGCTTCTCCTTGGCAAGGGCAAGTTCTTCCCTCTCAATCCTCAGATTAGCTTCCCTCATTCTGGCTTCATGCTCTTTTCTCCTGGGGGAAGTCATTCCCCTGTGAGAAGAGGCACTAGAGATGCTAGAGACATGGGAGTGGATGGATTCCCTTGAAGGGGATCTGTCTCTCCTGCTTCTCTGGTTAAGCCCACTTGGCCCTGGCTGTCTACCTCTTCATCTGAAGTCCCATCTGACTCATCTGTGGTGGGTAGACCCTCCTTTGTACCTAGGGTACTAGCCTGTGAGGCCCTAAGGGTATCATATTCCTCTAGGAGTTGCACTAGCTGAAGGAGGGTAGGGTTTGCACCCTGTTTTAACTTTCTGGAGGTACACAATTGTCTCATCTCCTGAAAAGTTAGGGTATCATATCTAGAGGGGGTCTTTTTCAGACCTGCCCCTCCTGAGAGAGCATCTACTTGATCTCCTCCCAGAGACATGATCTAGTGAGGGTGTGGTGTGTGCACCTACCTACACTAGTTGTTTCTACTAAACCTCTCTGGTAGTTGTAGTCAGGGTGTGTTACTCCCTTCAACCTACGACCACTAAGTCCAGTAGGACTTAAGTATTATAATCTATGTTATATGTACCTAAACAATATCTGTGTGAACTTTCAATTTAGTATCTCAAGATTACAATGGTATTACAACAGCAAGCTCAGATCCCAACCGCTGCTCACCAATGTGAGAAGTTGGCCTGATGTATGATGTCACTAGTTCTAGTGTACACCTTATATCAGTCCAAACAACCCTTATGGTGATTGGTTGTAAAGTCAACCTTATAGACCAGCTATCCTAGTGGTAGCATGGACAAGAGCAGTCTTAGGCTAAACTCTGAATGGCATGTGAAGCCAGCTGTGATACCATATATAATCCCTTGAATACCAAATGAAAGGACACCACAACAGATAGATATATATAATAAAGTGTATTTAATCTAGTCAAACCCTCAGCACTCTTTATGAGATTAGAGGTAAGTACAACACAGTCTTATTTAAGCATACATTAAGTCACACAGGTAAGTAATACAGTTAGGCCCTAGGGGGCACGCAAACCATATACTAAAGAAGTGGTATAAGGACCACTGTCACGGAAATAGGATAGGCCTAGGCCTAGGAAATCGCTGGGGCTACACTACACTAGCAACAGTTAGGAAGTGGGAGGCCCACGGGATTCAGGTGCAGAGTGGAAACACTCACGCGTAATGCGTAAAAGTCGATAGAATTACTAGCAATTAGAAATTAACAGTTTAAGGACACTTCTGAAGCAGCTAGAGAGTCGAGACTCGGAAACTAGACCCTAGGATAGTCACTACCCTTGTGAGCACCGAAGTACCCAAGTTACCTAGCCCACAGGCTGCGGGTGCATAGGTGTGAACTTGCGTTGGGTTTCATCGTGGACTTCTATGGATGCCTGAAGGAAGGTTGCTGACAGGCAGTCAGTGAAGAGTGTCCGGTGGATCCCAAGGCTGGGATCAAGAAGGGAGGATACCTGCAAGCAGAAGGGGCAGAGTCAAGGTCACTAGCCAGTGACCACGTGGAACCAGGAAGGAACCAGGCGATGTCGTGAAGATTGCAGGTGAAGGGTGAAGCTTGTCGCTGCAGCCACGGGTACCAGGAGACGTCGAGGACGACCAGGACCAGGAGGCGAGCTGTCCCATGAAGGCTCTTGCTGTCGGCGGCGTCGAAGTCGAACTAGGACTCACCACGCCTTGGCAAGCAGAACCCACGAAGAACGGAGGACTTGCTTCTGGTGCAGACCAGAAAGGTCTGGGGTGCTTCTCTTTTGCAAAGAAGCGGGAGCCAGTCTGGAGGAGCCAAACCAGCAGTGAAGATTTCAAGGTGTGTCGTCACAAAGGCCGCTAGCCAATTGGCAAGCAACCGGACAGACGCGGCAAGCAGGAAAATGCAGAAGGGCCCCATGAAGGACTCGTGGAGTGTGGGGGGCTGATCTTCGGTGCAGATGGTGCTTGGGGTTGGGGCTTCTCAATCCCCGGTGCACAACTTCGAGGGTGCCTCAGAAGCTGCGCTGGAAGATACTCGCCACTTTTCCCAGGTAGCCGGTCCCACGTCTCTCGTCGCCTCCACGGATCTCAGCTCGGCTGTGGATGTGGATCAGGGTCGGAGAAGTCTGGAAGTCAAGGCTCTGGTCGGGCTCTGCAGTCGGTCCCTCGTAGAACTTCAGCAAAGCAAAGGGTAGTCTCTTGATGGTGCCTGTTTGCACAGGGTAGCCACTCCTTGGCCACAAGGGAGATTCTCCAGTCTTCTTCTTTCGTTGAATGTCGAAGGTCCAGAGTTTCTGTTCAAGTTGCAGGTTCAGGATAATCTAATCTCCTGGGGCCCAGCTACCACTCTTATCCAAATCTGGGGGGCTGGGTTACCTGCTAGGTTACGCCTTATGGGTGGGACTTGGGAGGGGGGTGGTTACACCCCCTTCCCTTTGTCCAGTTTCGCGCCAGGACTGGGGCTGGTGTGCCCCAGCACCGGTTTGAACTGGACTATGCATGGGACACCTTGTGTGCCCCAGGCAGTGTCTCGTTTCATTCATCCCTCCCTGCCCCAATACACTAAGGCCTGTCTGGGGTGGTGCTCACACCTCCCAAGGCAGGAAACCTATTGTCCAAGCCTCCCTTGCCGGGATCACTCCCAGCAGCAGGAGGTCAGACTGTTGTCGTGGCAGCAGCATCCATTTTGTGATGCCGGGGCTCTGGTTAACTTTAACCGGTTAAGTAGGTTACAACATGTCTTCTCCCTCTAGAAGGGAGGGATAATATCCTCATCCCCAAAAATGGGATGGGGGTATTATTCCAAAGTGTTAGATACCTTACACAACATGTTTTGATAAAGCCAAACCATAGTTACCATAACCGTTTAAGATTATAAGGCACTTTGAGAGTATATGGTAGGCTATATCATAGAACAGCTATAAGGACATGGTTCCGAAAGCTGCCGACAGGCTCAGCTCATGCTAGAGCACCATCTCACATGTTACCAAGCACTCTGCCTCCAGGATTGTTAAGGCCTGCCATAGGAGTGGCTGATAGGTACACATGTGTCTATATGTAAGATAGGTATAGGAATACTACACCTAAGCAAGGAGTGATTACACGACCTTGCCCCAGCTGAGTGATCAGCCAGTTGTGTCATAATGGAAGGCCAGGCCAGGGGTGGCATAATACATGCTGCAGCCCCTGGTAGGCCTAGGGTACACCTATGCCCTGGGTACCTAAGGTACACTGTACAGGGGCCAATAAGGAGATCCTATCCAAATGGGTTATGCACCTAAAGTACATAGTATAAATTTAGAGAGAGAACAGCAGGGCTGTGGGTCTGATTAGCAGGCCCACAGACACATCTAAGTCGAAAACCAGTAAAGCAAAAGCAAAAAGTGGGGGTGAACATAGAAAGCAGACCCTACTCTCCTACACAACCACCCCCCCCAAACTTAGGGACATTAAACTAACCTTGACCAGTTGAGTCTTCATGTTCTAAGTGGAAATATCTGGAGAGTCCATCTGCATTGGCATGGTCAGTCCCAGGTCTATGTTCCACTGTGAAGTCCATCCCCTGTAGGGAAATGGACCACCTAAGAAGTTTGGGATTTTCACCCTTCATCTGATTTAGCCACAAGAGGGGCTTATGGTCTGTCTGAATCTTGAAGTGAGTGCCAAACAAGTATGGCCTCAGCTTCTTCAGGGCCCAAACCACAGCAAAGGCCTCCCTCTCAATAGCTGACCAACGTTTCTCTCTAGGGGTCAGCCTTCTACTTATAAAAGCAATGGGCTGGTCTTGACCATCTATATTAAGTTGTGAAAGAACAGCTCCCACACCTAACTCAGAAGCATCTGTCTGGACAATGAACTCTTTGGAGTAGTCTGGACTTTTCAGAATAGGTGCACTGCACATGGCCTGCTTCAGGTCATCAAATGCTTTTTGATAGCTTACTGTCCACTGAACTTTCTTTGGCATTTTCTTGGAGGTCAAGTCATTAAGTGGTGTCACAATGGACCCATAGTTCTTAACAAACTTTCTGTAGTACCCAGTCAGGCCCAAGAAAGCTCTGACCTGAGTCTGGGTAGTTGGAGGAGTCCAGTCCTTTATGGTCTGGATCTTGCTCTCCAGTGGTTGAACCTGACCCCCACCAACTAGGTGGCCCAGGTATACAACCTTGCTCTGCCCTATCTGGCACTTAGTGGCCTTGATAGTGAGGCCTGCCTTTTGCAGGGCCTCTAAAACATTCCTCAGGTGGACCAGGTGATCCTCCCAGGTGGATCTAAAGACAGCAATATCATCAAGATAAGCTGCACAGTAATCATCCAACCCAGTAAGGACTTGATTCACCAACCTTTGGAAAGTGGCAGGTGCATTCTTCAAACCAAAGGGCATTACCACAAATTGATAATGTCCTCCTGGGGTCGAGAAAGCAGTTTTGGCCTTTGCATTCTCAGCTAGTCTGATTTGCCAGTAGCCTGCTGTCAGGTCAAAGGTGCTCAAAAACTTAGCAGCTGCCAGTCTGTCAATGAGCTCATCTGCCCTAGGTATTGGGTGGGCATCTGTCCTAGTGACAGTATTGAGACCTCTGTAATCCACGCAAAACCTCATCTCTCTCTTACCATCTTGGGTGTGAGGCTTTGGCACAAGGACTACAGGACTAGCCCAAGGAATCTCTGAAGGTTCAATGACTCCCAGCTCCAACATCTTTTGTACCTCAACTTTTATGCAGTCCCTGACATGGTCAGGTTGCCTGTAGATTTTACTCTTCACAGGCAGACTGTCACCAGTGTCCACCTCATGGGTGCACCAGTTTGTCTGACTTGGGGTCAGAGAGAACATATGTCTGTAGGATTGCAGAACTTGTCTGCAGTCCTGCTGCTGATGGACAGTGAGGCTGTCAGAAAAGACCACACCATCTACTGAGCCATCATCAGGGTTCTGAGTCAACAGGTCTGGGAGACCGTCACTCTCTTCCTCCTGCCCCTCATCTGTAGCCATGAGTAAGCCCATGTCTGCCCTGTCAACATATGCCTTTAATCTGTTGACATGAAGCACCCTGTGGGGGCTTCTGAGAGTCCCAAGGTCCACCAAGTAGGTGACTTCTCCCTTTATCTCAACAATAGTCTGGGGTCCAGACCATTTGTCTTGGAGTGCTGCTGGGGCCACTGGCTCCAACACCCACACTTTCTGCCCTGGCTGGTAAACAGTCAGCACAGCCTTTTGGTCATGCCAAGCTTTTTGGAGTTCTTGGCTTGCCTCAAGGTTTTTAGAAGCCTTCTTCATATACTCTGCCATCCTGGAGCGGAGACCAAGTACATAATCCACTATATCAAGTTTGGGTTGTCTGAGAGGTCTTTCCCATCCTTCCCTTACTAAACATAGGGGTCCTCTTACAGGATGCCCAAACAAAAGCTCAAAAGGGCTGTAACCAACCCCCTTTTGTGGGACCTCTCTGTAAGCAAACAGAAGGCAGGGTAAAAGGATGTCCCATCTTCGCCTAAGCTTGTCTGGTAAACCTTTTATCATTCCCTTTAGGGTCTTGTTGAATCTCTCAACAAGCCCATTGCACTGTGGGTGATAGGGTGTGGTGAACTTGTAGTTCACACCACACTCCTTCCACATTGCAGTCAAATATCCTGACATGAAGTTGGCACCTCTGTCAGAAATGACCTCCTCTGGAAAGCCCACTCTGGAGAATACTCCAAACAGGGCCCTTGCCACAACAGGAGCTGTTGTGGTCCTCAGGGGAATAGCTTCTGGATACCTGGTGGCATGGTCCACTATCACCAGTATAAATCTGTGCCCAGATGCTGTTTGTGGGTCCATTGGTCCTACAATATCTATGTCCACTCTTTCAAAGGGAACCCCCACCACAGGTAGTGGTATGAGGGGGGCCTTTGTGGTGCCACCTGATTTGCCACTGGCTTGGCAGGTGACACAGGAGCGGCAAAACTCCTTGGTATCTTCTGACATATGGGGCCAGTGAAAGTGAGGTACAAGCCTGTCCCAAGTCTTGTTCTGGCCTAAGTGTCCTGCAAGGGGAATATCATGGGCCAAGGTAAGAAGGAAGCCTCTGAACTTCAGTGGTATGACCAACCTCCTGGATGCACCAGGCTTGGGGTCTCTAGCCTCTGAATACAGTAGCCCTTCATCCCAATACACTCTATGGGTACCTTGAGCATTCCCTGCAGCCTCAGCAGCAGCCTGCTGTCTGAGTGGTTCAAGAGAGGGGCAGTCTAATTGAGCCAGCCTCAGATCTGCCCTTGAAGGTCCCCCTGTCCCAAGAAACTCAACCTGATCAGGTTCAAGTTCTTCTAGGACAGTTCCTTCAGGGCTCTCAGAATCATCCTCCTGTGAGGGCTGATCCAGTGCCTGAGGCAGGGGGAAGGCACAGCCTTTACCCTACTGCTCTTTCTCTTGGGTTGTGACTGGTCCATAGTTTCAGGATCCAGCACTTGTTCAGTGGTGCACTTTTTGGCCTGTGACCTGGTCACAGCAAGGACATGTGCATCTATCCCCAGCATTTCTGCATGGGTCCTATACTCCACTTCAGACCAAACTGAAGTTTCAAGATCATTGCCCGGTAAACACTCTACAGGAAGGTCTGAACTAACAACAACTTTCTTGAGGCCAGTTACCCCTCCCCAGGAGAAGTTAACAATAGCCACACTATGGGAGGTAGTGGCATTGCTAGCGTTGGTCACTAGGTAATTCTCACCTAGTATGATCTGTCCAGGGTCCACAAAGGCAGGTGTCACCATTGTGACACTAGCCCCAGTGTCCCTGTAGGCCTGAGCCATTCTTTGGTTAATAAAAGGAGTCTGTCTGTACTTGCCCAGGTTACTGGGGCCTACAGTAGAGGACAAAGCTAAGTCCCCATCACAGATCAGAACAGCCTGAGTAGGTATTCTGACTAGGCCAGAATCCTCCTCAGTTCCCAGGGTTAACCCTACTACACCCTTTTGCTGGGAACCACCACTTACAGCTGAACTAGGGGGTACAGTTGCCTTAGGGGCAATGGTGGCTGGGGGCGTATCCTTTTTGGTGCACTCACTAAACCAATGTGAGTTGGACTTACAATAGTTGCACCATGGTTTCTTTTGGCCATCTTTCTTTTTATCCTTTTTGGGACCACCCTCCCCCTGAGCCTTTTGGGCGCCTGGTGAAGACTTCTGGACTTTTTGTTTCTGATCATTACCCTTCTGGTCTGCCTTTTTCTGATCACCGCCCTGGTTCTGGTATTTCTGCTTAACTCTAGTCCTGACCCATCTATCTGCCTTCTTTCCCAATTCTTGGGGAGAAGTCAGATCAGAATCAATCAGGTGTTGATGCAGTAGCTGGTTTTGACAGTTGTTAAGTATTTGTTCTCTCATGATCAAATTATACAATCCTGTATAGTCCTTAACCTTACTTCCCACTAGCCAGCCTTCCAGAGCCTTAGTGGCACAATCTACAAAGTCAGTCCAGTCCTGAGTCTGTGTCTTCTGGGTATCCCTGAACAACAACCTATATTGTTCAGTGGTTAGGCCAAACTCATCAATTAGAGCACTCTTCAGGACAGTGTAATTGTCTGCATCCTCATCACTAACTGTGAGGAGCTTGTCTCTACCTTTCTCAGAGAAGGAGAGCCACAAGATAGCTGCCCACTGACTTTGGGGTACCTGCTGTACTTTGCAAGCTCTCTCCAAAGCAGTTATCCATTTGTGGATATCATCCCCACACTTGTAGGGAGGGACAATCTTGCTCATGTTTCTATTATCATAGTGCCTGTCTCTATCCTTAGGGATATTGCTGCCACCAGTGGGTTCTAACCCACTTAACTTTTGCTCTCTAGCCAGAGCAAGCTTCTCCTTGGCAAGGGCAAGTTCTTCCCTCTCAATCCTCAGATTAGCTTCCCTCATTCTGGCTTCATGCTCTTTTCTCCTGGGGGAAGTCATTCCCCTGTGAGAAGAGGCACTAGAGATGCTAGAGACATGGGAGTGGATGGATTCCCTTGAAGGGGATCTGTCTCTCCTGCTTCTCTGGTTAAGCCCACTTGGCCCTGGCTGTCTACCTCTTCATCTGAAGTCCCATCTGACTCATCTGTGGTGGGTAGACCCTCCTTTGTACCTAGGGTACTAGCCTGTGAGGCCCTAAGGGTATCATATTCCTCTAGGAGTTGCACTAGCTGAAGGAGGGTAGGGTTTGCACCCTGTTTTAACTTTCTGGAGGTACACAATTGTCTCATCTCCTGAAAAGTTAGGGTATCATATCTAGAGGGGGTCTTTTTCAGACCTGCCCCTCCTGAGAGAGCATCTACTTGATCTCCTCCCAGAGACATGATCTAGTGAGGGTGTGGTGTGTGCACCTACCTACACTAGTTGTTTCTACTAAACCTCTCTGGTAGTTGTAGTCAGGGTGTGTTACTCCCTTCAACCTACGACCACTAAGTCCAGTAGGACTTAAGTATTATAATCTATGTTATATGTACCTAAACAATATCTGTGTGAACTTTCAATTTAGTATCTCAAGATTACAATGGTATTACAACAGCAAGCTCAGATCCCAACCGCTGCTCACCAATGTGAGAAGTTGGCCTGATGTATGATGTCACTAGTTCTAGTGTACACCTTATATCAGTCCAAACAACCCTTATGGTGATTGGTTGTAAAGTCAACCTTATAGACCAGCTATCCTAGTGGTAGCATGGACAAGAGCAGTCTTAGGCTAAACTCTGAATGGCATGTGAAGCCAGCTGTGATACCATATATAATCCCTTGAATACCAAATGAAAGGACACCACAACAGATATATATATAAAATAAAGTGTATTTATTCTAGTCAAACCCTCAGCACTCTTTATGAGATTAGAGGTAAGTACAACACAGTCTTCTTTAAGCATGCATTAAGTCACACAAGTAAGTAATACAGTTAGGCCCTAGGGGCCACGCAAACCATATACTAAAGAAGTGGTATAAGGACCACTGTCACGGAAATAGGATAGGCCTAGACCTAGGGAATCGCTGGGGCTACACTACACTAGCAACAGTTAGGAAGTGGGAGGCCCACGGGATTCAGGTGCAGAGTGGAAACACTCACGCGTAATGCGTAAAAGTCGATAGAATTACTAGCAATTAGAAATTAACAGTTTAAGGACACTTCTGAAGCAGCTAGAGAGTCGAGACTCGGAAACTAGACCCTAGGATAGTCACTACCCTTGTGAGCACCGAAGTCCTCAAGTTACCTAGCCCACAGGCTGCGGGTGCATAGGTGTGAACTTGCGTCGGGTTTCGTCGTGGACTTCTATGGATGCCTGAAGGAAGGTTGCTGACAGGCAGTCAGTGAAGAGTGTCCGGTGGATCCCAAGGCTGGGATCAAGAAGGGAGGATACCTGCAAGTAGAAGGGACAGAGTCAAGGTCACTAGCCAGTGACCACATGGAACCAGGAAGGAACCAGGCGATGTTGTGAAGATTGCAGGTGAAGGGTGAAGCTTGTCGCTGCAGCCACGGGTACCAGGAGACGTCGACGACGACCAGGACCAGGAGGCGAGCTGTCCCATGAAGGCTCTTGCTGTCGGCGGCGTCGAAGTCGAACTAGGACTCACCACGCCTTGGCAAGCGGAACCCACAAAGAACGGAGGACTTGCTTCTGGTGCAGACCAGGAAGGTCTGGGGTGCTTCTCTTTTGCAAAGAAGCGGGAGCCAGTCTGGAGGAGCCAAACCAGCAGTGAAGATTTTAAGGTGTGTCGTCACAAAGGCCGCTAGCCAATGGGCAAGCAACCGGACAGACGCGGCAAGCAGGAAAATGCAGAAGGGCCCCACGCAGGACTCGTGGAGTGTGGGGGGCTGATCTTCGGTGCAGATGGTGCTTGGGGTTTGGGGCTTCTCAATTCCCGGTGCACAACTTCGAGGGTGCCTCAGAAGCTGCGCTGGAAGATACTCGCCACTTTTCCCAGGTAGCCGGTCCCTCGTCTCTCGTCGCCTCCACGGATCTCAGCTCGCTGTGGATGTGGATCAGGGTCGGAGAAGTCTGGAAGTCAAGGCTCTGGTCGGGCTCTGCAGTCGGTCCCTCGTAGAACTTCAGCAAAGCAAAGGGTAGTCTCTTGATGGTGCCTGTTTGCACAGGGTAGCCACTCCTTGGCCACAAGGGAGATTCTTCAGTCTTCTTCTTTCGTTGAATGTCGAAGGTCCAGAGTTTCTGTTCAAGTTGCAGGTTCAGGATAATCTAATCTCCTGGGGCCCAGCTACCACTCTTATCCAAATCTGGGGGGCTGGGTTACCTGCTAGGTCACGCCTTATGGGTGGGACCTGGGAGGGGGGTGGTTACACCCCCTTCCCTTTGTCCAGTTTCGCGCCAGGACTGGGGCTGGTGTGCCCCAGCACCGGTTTGAACTGGACTATGCATGGGACACCTTGTGTGCCCCAGGCAGTGTCTCGTTTCATTCATCCCTCCCTGCCCCAATACACTAAGGCTTGTCTGGGGTGGTGCTCGCACCTCCCAAGGCAGGAAACCTATTGTCCAAGCCTCCCTTGCCGGGATCACTCCCAGCAGCAGGAGGTCAGACTGGTGTTGTGGCAGCAGCATCCATTTTGTGATGCTGGGGCTCTGGTTAACTTTAACCGGGTAAGTAGGTTACAACATGTCTTCTCCCTCTAGAAGGGAGGGATAATATCCTCATCCCCAGAAATGGGATGGGAGTATTATTCCAAAGTGTTAGACACCTTACACGACATGTTTTGATAAAGCCAAACCATAGTTACCATAACCGTTTAAGATTATAAGGCACTTTAAGAGTATATGGTAGGCTATATCATAGAACAGCTATAAGGACATGGTTCCGAAAGCTGCCGACAGGCTCAGCTCATGCTAGAGCACCATCTCACATGTTACCAAGCACTCTGCCTCCAGGATTGTTAAGGCCTGCCATAGGAGTGGCTGATAGGTACACATGTGTCTATATGTAAGATAGGTATAGGAATACTACACCTAAGCAAGGAGTGATTACACGACCTTGCCCCAGCTGAGTGATCAGCCAGTTGTGTCATAATGGAAGGCCAGGCCAGGGGTGGCATAATACATGCTGCAGCCCCTGGTAGGCCTAGGGTACACCTATGCCCTGGGTACCTAAGGTACACTGTACAGGGGCCAATAAGGTGATCCTATCCAAATGGGTTATGCACCTAAAGTACATAGTATAAATTTAGAGAGAGAACAGCAGGGCTGTGGGTCTGATTAGCAGGCCCACAGCCACATCTAAGTCGAATACCAGTAAAGCAAAAGCAAAAAGTGGGGGTGAACATAGAAAGCAGACCCTACTCTCCTGCACCCCTGACGGCCCAAACAGTGGCGCTCAGGCAGCGGACGAGTGGCTGAGGCGGCTGGAGTGGTATCGGGGCCGTGTGTCAGGGGAATAATCTGCTATCCTTCCGAGGCCGCTGAGAACTGCGGCGGCGAGCGCTACACCGTGCGCTGGGTGGCGTGGCCTCCCGGGCCGTGAGGGGATCGGACCGTCGGAGCGATAGTGGCCTGGGGGTCCATGGCCAAGCTCAGGAGCGTGACCGAGTGTGGTGCGGCCCCCGGTGTGACTGGAACGCCGATACCGGGACCGCGGTGGATGGGACCCAAGATGGCGGCTGCCTAAAAGATCCGCGGGCGGACTAGACGAGGGAGCGGTGCGGCTCCCCCTGTCCGGAGCCGGGAAGATTTGCTGTTGAGCCGGGTGGGGGCCCCGGGGCCCGACTGGTAACTGTGCGGGGGCAGGCTCCGAGGTGTTTTCCACCCCCCACCCGCCCCTTCTACCGGGTGGTGGATCCTCTCTCCTGCGAGGCCCCGGGGGTGGCGGCGGCCCTGCTCCAGCTCGCCGTGGCTGTCTGTGTGGAGGCGGGGCCCGTCGGGCGTCGGGAGGCAGCCCGGGTGCGCGGGCTGCGGTGGAAGGGGCAGGAGGTCGATTCTGCACGGCAAAGAGTGTGGCAGCCAGCCCGGAGCGCGAGGCTGGAGCCCCGATCAGGCAGCACTGCAAGACACGATAAGGGGACGCCAGGAGATACTGTCCCTGGGGACCGGCGGCTGGTGTGTCCGTTTGACGCAGGTATTGCTGGACGGTGGTGTCCTTTCTCTCTTCTCTCCCCCTCTCTCCCTTGCTGGGGTGCCCGGCGGAGTTCTTGGCGTGGTGTCCCCCATGCCCGGAGGAGGTGGGCGGTGGGCCCCCGTTCGGCGGTGGTCCTGGTGTGCGTGGCACCCCCGGGCTTGTTGGAGTGCTGGTGAGGTGTGACGTCCGCCTGGGAGAGGGGGGATCCGGATCACCCAGGCGAGGGCAGAAGGTACGGCCAGGGTCCAGCCATGGGAAAAACTAATCCAGGGTCGAAGCAGCAGTCCACCATTGACCTATTCACCACGCCAGGTCACAGTAAAGATTCTGTGGGCGCCCAGTCAGCGGACACGGCAACCTTGCTAGAGGCCATAACACAATCCAGGGTGGCCCTAGAGACCAAGATTGGAGCGGTTGAAACACAGCTGGGCGCAATCGGCTCTGAGGTCTCCTTTCTCCGCCAAGACCTGCGTAAGGCCGTCGACCGTATAACTGAGGCGGAGACGAGGGTATCGACGGTGGAGGACACAGTGGCGGACCTTCAAACTAAAGTTGCAAAACTCACGGCGACTACCAGGGACATGGCATCGGGTATTGAAGATGCGGAAGGTCGGGCACGCCGCAACAACATACGCCTGGTGGGCCTGCCGGAGGGATGCGAGGGGGCCTCAATGGATGCCTTCTTGACTACCTGGCTCACGTCAATCCTGCCTGCTGAGGCCCGGTCCTCGTGTTTTGTGGTGGAGCGTTCACACCGCGCCCTGGCCCGTAAACCGCCTCCGGGGGAGAGACCGAGGGCTGTCATAGCCCGTATGCTTAATTATGCTGATCGGGACGCTATCCTTCGACATGCTCGCCTCCATAGGGACCAAATGGTCTATGACTCGCATCATATTATGGTGTTCCCAGACTACACAAATGCAGTCCAGCGGCAACGGCAATCCTTTACTGCGGCAAAGCAGAAACTCAGGGCCTTGAACATCTCCTACGCCCTGCTCTTCCCGGCCAGACTTAAGGTGATTTTCCAGGACAAAACCTTTTTCTTTGCAACCCCGGAGGAGGTCTTTGCCTAGACGGACGAGCGGCGGACCCTCCGGCCGCATTCCCCAATACCTCTGGACACCTCCCAGAACTCGACCGGCAGGGCACGCAAAGAGAGAACAGACGCCGCAGATCGAGATCCAACTGGCGTGGCGAGAACGATCCGGAGGCCGCGGGACGGAACGGCCCCAGCTAAGTGTACATTGTTGGACTGATGGGGAGCGCTAATAATTGTATTGTGATAATAAATGGGCCAGTCAGGGGTGACGAAGGTCATCATGTTCAACGTGGGGCAGCTACAGCTCCTCCCCACTGAAGTTGGGAATATTGGGGGAGGTGGGGGTTGGGGGGATCCATTGGTGGGCAGTTCGTAAGTCATGTAATTGGGGCAGGCTTAGGACGTCCGCCGCGACAGGTACTCCGGGGCTCCGGGTGTATGGGGGAGGGGGAGGGGGGGTTGGGAGGGTAGGGATGGGTTGTTTACAGTTTTGGGATTGTTGTTGTTTTGCGACATGCCACACACCTCAGCAGATCGGCCACAACCTGGTTTTAGATATAACTAATCCATACAAGCTCTTCAATGACACACACGTCCTCTAGCGTAGCGGGTTCCTCCCTGGCTGAACTTAAGATAGTTACATGGAATGTTCGGGGGATGCTCGACAAGATTAAACGGAGTGTCGTGCTACACTTGGCGAAGCAACAGGCGGTGGATATACTCTTATTGCAAGAGACACACCTTCTGGGTAACAAAGCGCTGTGCCTTTCCCGGTTCGGATACTCTACGGTGTATCATTCTGGTTTTACTAGGGGGTCCCGGGGTACGGCGGTCCTGGTCCCTGGTCGGGTGCCCCTGCAAATTGTTAAGAAGTGGGAGGATACGTCTGGTAGATACACGATAGTCACGGGGACACTGCATGGGGAACGTATCACAATAGGCAGCGTGTACGCCCCCCCGCCTTTAGGCCAAACTCTGATCGACACTCTCACTAAGGTCTGGGCGGAAATCCCTCTAGGCCTGACAATACTGGGTGGGGATTGGAATGATGTGATGGCTTCGCAGGACAGGTGGCGCGAGCACCCCACTGATGCGCCTCACTCCCGTACGAAACTTCAGAATCTAGCGCATACACTTTGCTGGGTGGATGCATGGAGGGCAATGCACAAGGAGGTGGGAGGTTACACCTTTGTATCTCAGGTACACGCCACATTCTCCCGATTAGATTATGTCTTTCTTCCCAACTCGTATGCGTCCCGCAAAAAGTCCGCGGAGATCTGGCCACGGGGCATCTCGGATCATTCCCCCCTTCAGGTGATCCTCCGCCTCCGGGTGAGCAAACCGCGGTTCAGCTGGCGGCTGTCCCCCTGGTCCCTAAAGGATCCAACGTACCAGGAAATGCTCGCCTCAACCATCGGGGATTATCTTGCGCGCAACGTGGGTTCGGTCCGAACGGCCGGGGGTGTATGGGAGGCCATGAAGCCAACACTGCGGGGGGTGGATATCAGCCATCGGGCGGCGTCAAAGGCGAACCGGCTTCGACACCTGCGGGAATTGGAAGAGAGTCAGTCGCAATTGCAGGTACAGGCTACCCAAGGAACAAATCCCGCGGTCCGGCGTAATATGTTTGGAGTCCAACAGCAAATCCAGGCCCTCCATACGGAGGCGGCCAAGGAGGCATGGCTGGCAACGCAACACAGAATCTATCATTGGGGAGATAAGTCGAGTAGGATGCTGCACAGACTGTGTCAGGTGCGTGCGTCCCCCACCCAGGTACCCGTGTTGCATTTCCCGGAGGGTTCGCAGCATTCCTCCCTGGAGGCGGTAACGCAGGCCTTCGTGGCCTTCTATACAGAATTATACGCCGAGAGGGAAGTCATTGCCCCAGAACTCAATGACGCGTTCTTCTCGGACATTCCCCCGGCTCGGCTGTCGGATGCGGTGCGCACCGAACTGGACAAACCTATCACGCTCGATGAGCTTCGGGCTGCTCTCGTGGCTATGCGACCGGGTTGGGCGCCGGGCCCCAATGGCTTTCCTATGGACTTCCTGAGACCCCACATGACGGAACTAGGCCCTCATCTCCTAGAGGTGCTACAGGAGGCCCATGACTCCCGAGCACTACCCCAGACTGGAGACACACCGAAATTGTTGTGTTTTTGAAGCCCGGTAGACCCCCGGAAAATCCTGGGTCTTATCGCCCTATATCTCTCTTAAACTTTGAGCCGAAATTGCTACGCACCTGCATTGGAGACCTGGTCCACCCAGATCAATCCGGGTTTATGCCGCAACGAGCAACGCGCCACAACATCAGGCGTCTCCACAATGCCATCGCTGAGGCTCCGACACTTGGACGCCTGGCGGCGGTGATGTTGGCGGACATTGACAAAGCGTTCGATACACTTAGCTGGACGTACCTGTTCAAGCTATTAAACGTCATAAACCTGGGGCCGGGATTCCAAACCTATGTTCGACTTTTGTACACAGACCTGACGGCGTCGGTCCGGGTCGCGGGATACCAGTCGACCTCGTTTCCGCTCCGCCGTGGCACCCGTCAAGGGTGTCTGCTTTCCCCCCTACTCTTCGCCCTCGCTATTGAACCCTTGGCGTCCTGGGTGCGCCGGGACGCGGGGATGCGGGGAATGGAGTGGTCCAGTGACTACATAGATAAGATTGCACTTTACGCTGATGACGCCCTTTTTTATATGACCGACCCCTGGGGCTGAGGGTCCTTCAAATTCTTCGTGTCTTCGGCAAGACGTCGGGGCTCCGGGCCAATCCTGCTAAATCTATCCTATACCCGATCTGCGGTGACCAGGGTCGTACGGCCTGGGCGGACCAATTGGTTATGGCCACGGAAGGCTTCAAGTATCTAGGGGTGTACGTCACCAGGGACCAGGCCACGGCGTGGCCGAAAAATATAGCGCCGCTTCTCCCGATGGTGCGGGATGAGCCGACGATCTGGTCGCAGCTACCACTGTCTTTATACGGACGCTCGGCCATCTTTAAAATGGTGTCGCTGCCCTGTTTATTGTATCGGGTCCAGAATTATCCCCACCCAATTCCGCAGTCCTGGTTTACTCAACTGAACGCGTTGTTGAATAGATTTTTGTGGCAGGGCGGGGCAGTGCGGGTGGCCTTGGCAACGTGCACCCAGTCGACCTATTGTGGGGGTATAGCGGCGGCCGATGTCAGGGCATATTATTGGGCGGCGCAGCTACAGGTAATCAACGACTGGTGGTATCAATCCCCGAGAGATCCGGCTTATGCGGTGGAGTGCTTGAATATGTCCCACTCGCGGCTCCATTCTCTCCTATACAGCGGACGCGCATCCCCCGGCTTGCCGTACAGTGATCCAGGTGTGGCGGCGAGTGGTGCGTTTAATGGGCTGGTGGGGACGCCTTACGGAGAGCACCCCCCTGTGGCAGGGCACGTACCTGCGGCAGACGGCGGCCTTGGCGGGCTTTCGCCGCTGGGACGACATTGGCATCTCCACCTTAGGGGATGTCATGCAAGGCACGGTACTCAAATCCTTTCAGCAGCTCCAGACGGACTTCACCCTACACAAATCCCAATTCCATCGCTATCTGCAGTTGCGCCACGCGCTATCCCCAGCCATTGGTTCATTGACCACACTCCCGGAATTTCATCCCTTGGAGGGTAGACTGTTAATGGGAAACCTCGGCCAGCATAAAATCCGTCAGATATACCAGTCCCTAACGACACATGCTAAGACTACACTACACAATACGCGAGAGCGGTGGGAGTCTGATCTCCCAGACTTGACCGATGATGATTGGGCTGAGGCGCTGGCGAGTCCGCGTGGGGCGGCGGTTTCCACCAGATACCATTTGATCCAATTTAAATACGTGCACCGGGTCTATTATACACGAGTTCAGCTATGGCGTATGGGAGTGATCCAGTCCCAGGCCTGCTTGCGCTGCCGTGCTGAGGAGGGTACGTTCTTGCATACAGTGTGGACGTGTGGGGCGTTGCAGGTCTTTTGGCAGGGGGTAGTGAATTGTTTGAGTGAGGTACTGGCCTGGACCCTTCCCTTAGAACCCCGTTTGATCTTACTCCATAGTACTGAGGACATAGGAGGGAATAGGTATAAGCGGCACTTATTGTTTCTAGGTCTCACCTTGGCCAAACGGGATGTGGCCCAGCACTGGAAGGATGATTCTCCCCCTAGACTGTCTCCTTGGAAGAAGGCGTTGGACCGCTGTATGATTGCGGAAATCGCGGTCTTTCAGGCCCGGGGGTGCCCAGCAAAACATGGGAAAATATGGTCCAGATGGGCTACATATAGCGGTATAGACCTGGCGTTGTTGGAACAGCCCGATATGGGAGACCCCATAGAAAGATTGCTGAGAACCACGTAGCACGACTCGCTTGCTGTGTCAAGGAGGTGTCTAAACCCTACAGTATTGTGCTAATTGTCATGTTGTGCAATGAGGAAGAGGAGGGTGTGGGCATGAGTTGGGAAGGGAGGGGGGGGGGTTTGGGGTCTGATGTTTGCAGACCAGGGAAGTGGGAGGACATTGCATTGAAGGGGCTTATGTGTTTCACACTATTATGAAGTCGCCTTTCTTGATTGACCCTTGCACTGTATAAAACAATAAAGTTTGTTGTTAAAAAAAAAAATGCAGGATGCTTCCTGAAGAGACTAGGTAAATAGAACTCAGGCATATGTTGGCCTAGTAGATAGGAGTGCAAAAGGTTGCCTAAATAAATTGCACTGGATTTTACATATTCACGGAGATAATTACAGCATACATTTTGCTTTAACAACATCAACAAGCATTTGCAATGCAATAGGTCTCGCATTTACTTGAGTTTGAACTATTGGCATTGTAAATGACAATGCCTTTTATTTATGATTTGGTTTTTAAAAAATAAATAGAAAGGCATTGTCATTTACAATGCCAATAGCTTAAACTCGCGTAAAGGCGAGACGTATTGCATTGCAAATGCTTGTTCAATCCGGTATCAGGCGCTCCTCTCCTGTGAGCTGGGAGTAGTTTTCGATACAGAGATGGCGCTCTTGTCTCCTGTGAGTTGTGTGGAATGTTATTTCAGGGGGGATGGAGGACTTGTGCCCTGTGAGCTGGGCTGTGCTCTTACAGGGAGGGCTCGAGGACTTGCCTCCTGGGAGCTGCCATATGATCTTAGAGAGGGAGATGGTGAGTTTGTCTCTTGTGAGCTGTGTTGTGTGAGTCAAGAGGTCCTGGTACCCTTAGTACCCAGCCTCCAGCGCTACGGGAATAGGAACACAGCACCACGATTGGCAATGCTAGACCTTCCGTTCTATGCTTCCGGAGTCTGTGGCGCTCTCTAATAGAGGTGGGGAAGGGGGAATAGAAGACACCGAGATGAAGGCGAATAAGAGATATGTGTGAAGCGGATATGTCCACCCCCCTACTAAATATTACACGTCATCGGGGACTCAATACTCCAGTTCTGGACTTTTGCATAAGTGTAAGGAACCCAATGCATTCCGAGTGGTATGGTCCGTGGCACCTTAATAGAACTCATTGCTCTAAAGTCCCACATAACAATGTTTTGTAGAAGGAAAAACTGAACTGGAAAGTTGTGATCTGGAGACCTTAGCCCATGCACCCCTTACCCTTCTCTGTGGGATTGAAGAGCTCTGATTGGGCAGTTCATGACTGCAGAGATACACTGGTCTTGTGCTTTGGGAGAGGTCCATTAGTGACCATTAATGCCCTATCTCTACAGCAAGGCGCTTATTGCCACAGATAAGGTCATGATGAGGCCACCTCTGACACACAAGCTCTTAAAGACTTTGAGCGCCGCATCTTACCTATAGTGCTAATGTCGAGACACGCCCACTAACTTAAGGATCTGCAATTAGTGCCACTTAATGACTCACAAACCAGTTAAACAATTCCTTGAAATCAATATTTGATACTGATGAAATTTACTCAAGAAAATCAATAAGTTGGACTTTGTTACTCCATTAATTTCTAAAAATTGTGGTTGAAGTATCCACCACAGAATCAAATTTCTAATTACCAAAGTTTAGGGCCTATACTTAGATTGGATGCACAACCCTGTACTATCTCCAAATAAGGCTGTGTGCAAAACCCACAACAATCGATCTCGCATGCGCTGCGCCGCTAGGCGAGACCTAATGAAGCGCCAGTGTGCTAGGGGCACTCTATTGTAAATTAATGTGAAAATACATTATTAAATTAAACATTTAATTCCTCAAAATGATTGAAATTATTCTAACACCATAGTATATTTCGAGAAGTGACAGCAGGCAGACACCGTAATCTGCAGCCCTGCTTCTGTCACTCCTATTTTATATCATACTTTGGGGTCAAATCTAGAAAATGGTGGGGGTGATGTCTGGCAGTTTGTCCTGTTATTAGAAAGTAGGCGACGAAAGCGACACTTATTTAATATTGAGCCTAACTGCTACCATTTACACTGTTATATAGCTGAGTTGCCCTTTTAGTTTCACTAGTATTTTAATTGATTAAATTTTTTTAAAAGGTGTTAGGAATGCTATAAACAGGCCAGGCGAGTACATTGTTGTGAGCGAGGGTTAATGTGACATCTGTTTTGTTTAACTATTTGTGGGAAGGACGTTGTTGGAATAGAGATAAGATGGTGATTAATAGGGGAGAGGAGAGCATGGTATGGCGATGGGGGAGGGCAATAATAGGCAACGTCAAGGGTAATATAGGTCTGTTCGGTGGAAGGAGGGTGATTATTCACAGTATTATTCACGTTATGTTTTAATGAAGGGATATATTAGCTACATGTCATGCATGGTGTAATTTTGACAAATTATATACCAATTTTGTGTAATATGTTTAAACAAAAAACCAAAACTGATTGCTGTTTCATTGTTATTTATAGTGACCCCTGACGAAGGGCGCTTGAAGCCCGAAATGCATTGGGTATTTTCTGAATAAAACACTGCTTTTTATGAACCATTGCCTCAGTCGTGTTCACTTAAAGAGGTCCGGTTGGGCACATTTTGGACATCAGAAGCTTGGAAAATTGCAAAGATTCCACGTGTGGAGGATCACATAATATCTAGTTGAATGGTTTAGAAGGAGTTGGATTACAACGTATATATTGGAAAAAGAATAAGAGTAATGAATGCCAAAGTGGCGCTATCCAGCAGTGCGTCTGGTTTGGTGCTTAAGTTAGGCCCCTTCCCATGCAAATATGGCAAAGCCATAATTAGGTGGAAAACATTTGCTAACTGGGATATTTTGTCATTCATGTTTGAACGGCTCTTGTGGGAAAAGGGAGGGGAAGTGCTGATGACAGAAACTACATGGCTCTGAGACAAATGGCTTGTACTTCCACTTTTAAGTGTATTTGGGACATTCTGTGATTGGAAAGGTATCCCACTCTGTGAATACATTTTAATGTCAATAACTCATATTCAAACTTTGATAAACATTGTATCCCTTGGTTGAATTAAATAATGTAATACGTTGTAAATGGTCAGTGAAATACCAAACAAATACATAAAATTGGGATGTTGTGCACGGACACGTTTTGATTTAGTATCCAACATTTTTTTCACTCTACCACGTCTGTTTCCCATCTTTATTCATTTTCCCTCACTCAGGATCTCTCTCTTAGTCCGCATCTCTCCATCGGCTAACACTGCCGACTTTGGTGCAGGACAGCAGGGTTCGAGCCTCGAGGTCGCGTCCACATTCTGTGATTCTGGGCAAATCACTTAATCTCCCCGTCCCTGAATGTGTAATGTAATTATGGTGCTCATGTAAAGCGCTCCAATACCTTCGGGTCGAGTTCGCGCTATATAAATATGCACAAAAAAAGAACCTCGCCCCAGACGGCTCAGCTCTCGCTTCTGCTTGTCCCCTCTCGCTCGCATCTCCCGCCCATCCCCCATATCTTCTTGCCGCGGACGTGTTTACCCCGATGCGCAGGGCCAGGATTGGAATTTCCAATAATGCCTCAGACGAAGTCGGGCCTCTTAACTGGCCGCGCGCCCGGGGCATCATCTGGCGCTGGGTCGGACTGAAAGGGTTGAAGATTGAGTTTTAATAGCCTCGACGCGGCGGCCATTGTGAAGGCCGCCCAATGACAATAACCAGAACAATCCGCGGACGCCTGGCTCCCTCGGTGACCAGAGTGGGGGAGAGTGCGGGGAGGCACGGTGATGACATCACGGCACACCGAGGTCGAAGGGACCTGTTGATGACAGGGTGTCGTAGGCGGACAGAGCCCAAACAGGGGGCATAACTTGCAGGTCTGTTTCTGGTTAGTGCAGCGGGTTTAGTTTCGGCTGCAGCCGGTTCGAGGACTTTAGGTTAGCTCTCCCATTATGTGTATGAGTAGTTAGCAGTGTAGTATTGTTGTGTCACGTGATCCACCCTGACTGACTTGGCGAGGCTATGACATCGGAAGAGAATGCAGGCTGCCCGGGGTCCAGAGGGGACCCTCCTAAGAGGGCGGCTGCCTGAGTGCCACATGAGGGCACACGAGGCAGTCGCCCAGTGTTGGGGACCCCATAGGGGTCCACGCACCCGCGTCACATCCTGACAGGAGTGGGAGGGAGGGCGAGGTACAAATACCCCTCCCGCCCACTTGGCGTCCTCTCTGCCCACAACCCTGATGCTGTTTGGTTCGTCCTGGTGACGCCGTCTTATCCTGGTCTGGCGTCGGTTTTGTTTCGGTGAGTGTGAGGGCATTGTCGCCCCCCCAGGTCTTTCCCCTTCTAGCTGTGGCTCCGATCTCCTGTTGGAGCCTGGGCGCACGGGTCTTGCTGGACGGGGGTTCAGGGCCCGGGATGTCCCCGAACCCTTTTGCCTTGTGTGGTGTTGCGCGGGAAGCAGCGGGGCAAAGAGCCTGAGGTCTGGTTCGGGCACGGCCTTCTGGTGTGGCTCATGTGGGGGTGGTCACGGAGCGAGAGTGGTACTGGGCGACGTGGTGGTGCCCTACATTCTCATGGGTTGCTTCTCCTCACGGCTCTCCGCCGGGCATTTGCGGCTAAGGAGTCCCTAGCTGCCAATGTGACCAGTCGGTCACGACTCGCGGAAAGAATGAGCTGGAAGTGCGTCGGCACCGGGGTTCGGCCCCAGCCCGCGCAGGCTGGGGGTGAGGGGGGCAGCGGGGCCTGCTTGCTCCTCCTCCCCCCCTTCGTTACAGGCATTTCTTGGTAGACTGCATGCCCTCTGAGTGGCGAATGGGGGGGCAGCGAGGCGGCGTCGCACTCGCACCTGGGCTGCCACGTGTGTGGGCGGTCTGGGGACTTGTGCTTGACGCTGTGGGTATAGCGGCACACACTGCGCGGGTATTGGGAGATAAAGGGGGGAGGGGGGCGAGCCGACACAAGACCAGTTTATTGTGTGTGAAAAAGGCCGCTTTATTGAAACAGGTGCATATCACAATTTCATCCCTTGGCCACTGCCTTACAATACGAAACACCTCACTATACAAGAATTTCCTGACCCCTTGTTCCTTCCCCCACCCCTACGATCCCCACATCATTTCCCCCATCCCACAAAATACAACATAACCTTCCATAACCATAATATAACCCAATCCTCAACAATCTAGCCTTTCCAAATCCTAAACTCCCCTGACCGTAATCCCTACCTGCCGTTGTGCTACTGTAACTAACCAACCTCTAATCTAAATTTATCCTACCTGGTTACCCTTTCCCTGTTCCTGCTCACAAACTACCAAACATATAACAACAAACTCCAGCCAATCCTGGCCAACTGTCAACCACCCCGCCTGCACCTGTTCCAAGCGACAATACACCAATTTGCCCCTATGTACCTGTTCCAACAAATTCCACCTGCAAAAACTCCCCACGCCAAAAGGCTAAACCGCAAGCCCAAAAAGCGCCCCCCAAACCCCTGCCCTGTGGCACTACGTTAAATTATGAAATTGGGCTATAAACTCCAAACTGGGCTACATTTGGGCTATTCCCAAATGTAGTCCAAATTCTCCAAAATGGCCGTTCCGGCCACTCCCCCAATCTGCCCGGGGGGCAGACCTCGCTGTGCTCGGCTGCCCCCAAGCTCCCATTGGGAGATAAAGGGGGGAGGGGGGGCGAGCCGACACGATACCAGTTTATTGTGTGTGAAAAAGGCCGTTTTATTGAAACAGGTGCATATCACAATTTCATCCCTTGGCCACTGCCTTACAAAACTAAACATCTCACTATACAAGAATTTCCTGACCCCTTGTTCCTTCCCCCACCCCTACGATCCCCACATCATTTCCCCCATCCCACAAAATACAACATGACCTTCCATAACCATAATATAACCCAATCCTACACAATCTAGCCTTTCCAAATCCTAAACTCCCCTGACCGTAATCCCTTTGTGCTACTGTAACTAACCAACCTCTAATCTAAACTTATCCTACCTGGTTACCCTTTCCCTGTTCCTGCTCACAAACTACCAAACATATAACAACAAACTCCAGCCAATCCTGGCCAACTGTCAACCACCCCGCCACCCAGAAAAAGGCGGCAGTGTAGGCGGATACGCCACCTCCCCCTTTTTCTGTCCCCCCCAACCCTACCGCTTTTCTGCCTCCTTCTTTTTTTTTTTTTTTTTTTTTTTTAACGGCGATAAACTCCCAACAACCATGCTAACACCTCCCGCAATTCCAACAGATACAGGTCCATGCCGAGCCTAGACAAGTGTACCCCATCATCCCTGAAAAAATCCTGCGAGTCGTAACGAATGTCCCTATGAGCACTCCTATCAACCCCTATGTGTCGACAAAACCTCGCCATCTCCGTATTCAACTTCCTCCTAGCTTTGTCAACTGCCCCCGGATTGACCGCCCCTCTCCAAACTCTCCGAGGGACAAACTCCGTCCATACAATGGAACACCCTGCCCACTGAGCTTTGATCAACGCCAAATCCCTCTTCATCGCCCGCATCAGCGCCAAACCAGTCTCCCTGACCATATCGTTTTCCCCCAGATGTAACACCAACACATCCGGGCACCTGCCCGCCACCAAAATCCCGTTCAGCACCGATAACAACTCCTTCCATCGCATACCGCCCCTGCCCCGCCAAGCCACCACGAATAAGTCTTTATTGAACCCCAAACTGTCTCCAAAGTAACTGGAGCGGGCCTGGACCTGCGCCCGTTTCACAAATGAATGCCCCACAATCCAGATGGACATCTCCCTGGCGAGGGGACCCATAACCGAACCTGAAAAGTGAAACAAAGATGAGACACAAGAAAAACACCAGATAACATTTCTTTTTTTTTTTTGTTTACTGAACACCTCCCCCAGCGACGCTGTGCACATAACGCTGATAGCAATCAGATGACCACCTACCCAGCTTCATAATGTCCCCTCGCCCCCAACCCCTAGCATGGGCCTCTGATGCCGCCCCAATCCGAAAGGAATGCGTGCCAAACCCCTTCCCGTCGATTCCCATCCTACCCAGCGCTTTCCTCAGCACCGCTAACAGCTAGGAAGCCTTCCGCCCCGCCCATCCCCATGAGCAAAGACCAGTTCTCCCAGATGCCCCAACAAGGATTTCCACCGCAGCCCCCACCGAAACGGACACACTGGTGACGTGTGCCCCCTTTTCAAAACCACCCATTTCCCTTTACCTTTCTGATCCGTTTTTGCCTTTCGAAGCCAGATGTTAACCTCCTCTGTACTGAAAGAAACCTCCCCCCAAGACAAACCCCTCTCCCCTTTGGACCCCAACAACTCTGAAACCCTAAATGCCCCGAAAAACATCCAGGACATGAGCGTAGAAAAAATAATTGCTTCCCCTTCATCAAAACACACTCCCGGCAACACCATAAACACCCCTTCCAAAAGTTCCCACGACAAAGGTCTCCGCACACGAGAGGCGCACCCACACTCCCGCGCCCAGCCCTCCAAAATCTGTGCCCCCAGTTCACCCGCGGAGGGGGTGTAGCCCCACAACAATTTCCCGATGAAAGAAATGCCCGCAAGCTTACCCACGATCGTGACCTTTGTAAGCCCCTTCTCCACCAAGTCCAAGATAAACTCTATGACATCCTCCTGTCTAGCCTCCCCGGATGCCCGCCGCCTTGCCCCTGAACGTAAAAACTCTTCCCATGCCGCTCGATATGCCGACCTCGTGGACTGTGCTAACGAGCCTAAAACCAGTTGCAACATCCGGTGTTGCCTACGTACCACACCTGGTGCGGCATTCTGGTCGGGGTCACGTCCGCGTCCTTGGCGAGCCCACGGAATCTCCCCCACTGCAAACGAGACAAAGTGTGAGAAGTTGGCCTGGTATATGATGCTCACTAGTTAAAGTGATCACCTTGTACCATGCCAAGCAACCCTTATGGTGTGGTTGTAAGTCAACCTTTTCGGACTAGCTGCCCTAGTGGTAGCGTAGGCTAAGCAGTCTTTGAGGCTAAACTCGTGAAGCGTGTTAAGCCAGCTGTTTTACCAAATGCAACCCCCTTTTATACCAATGAAAGGACACCACACAGATATATATTCAAAATATATATGTATTTATTTCTCAAAGTAACCCCTAGTCTCTTTATGAGCACAGGAGCACAAATCGTCAAACAAGATTACAGTAGAATACACAGAAGTTGCACTTTATATGGATAGGCCCTGGTGGCCGCTCAAACCATATACTAAAATAGTGGTATAAGTACCACGAACAGAAAAGGGAAAAGGCCTAGGGCCTCTAGAATCGCTGGGCCTACAAGGAGCTAACTTCAGTTAGTGACCAGGAGGTCCACGGGTGGCGTGTGCAGAGCAAATAGTCACACGCGTGCTCCCATAGGTTTCAATGGGTGCGTAAAAAGTACAAAGTTACTGCAAAGAGGATCTTCCGGATGGACTAGGAACTCAAGATTTGGAACACAGGCACTAGAGATGTAATACTACACTTGGGCACAGGAGTGCCAGCTTTACCTCACCCACAGGAAGCGGGTGCATAGGCCTCGAAGTGCGTCGGGTTTCTTCTATCTGTTCCGTGGAGCCTGTGGACAAAGATGCTGCAGGCGGTCGGTCCGGGAGAGATGCGGTGGATCCAAGGGTGGATCGGAGTTGTAGAAGACCTGTAAGCAGAGGGGACAGTGTTCACAGTCACTAGCCAGTGACCAGCGTGGCACCAGGTGGGTACCAGGCAATGTTGGGTGCAAACAGGAAGAAAGGTGTAGCTTGTCTCTGCAGCCACGTGGTCCCTGGAGGTCGACGACGTCCAGGAGTCGGTTCACAAGCTGTCCCACGCAGGCTCTCGCTGTCGGCGGTGTCGGCGACTTGATCAAAGCAAACAAGCCTTGGCAAAAGCAATTGTTGTGGAGAACAAGATAAGCTGATGGTTCTGACCAGCAAGGTCAGAGGGACTGCTCCTTTGGAGGGGAGCAAGGGCCAGTCTGGAGCAACCAGACCAGCGGTGTATTTCTTGAAGTTCGTCGCCAAGATGGCCACTAGCCAGCGGGCCAGCAACCGGTTAGGCGCGTCGAGTGGCAAAATGCAGAAGGGCCCCACGCAGATCGTGGAGAAGCTGGAGGGCTCACCTTTGGTGCAGATGCTGCTCGGGTGTTGGGCTTCTCAGATCCCAAAGCACAACTTGGAGGGAGTCTCGGTTGTTGCGCTTGCAGCTTGTCGTTGTCGTTCCAAGATGGCTGGCTCCACGTGTCTCGGTGCCTCCACGGGTCTCCTCTTTTCAGGGACTGTGGATCGGGCGGTGAGAGGTCTGGAGGTCCAGGTCTTGTCAGTCTCTGGGCTCGGGCTCCGGCGGGAGGCGGCGGCAAAGCAGACGTTGATTCGCTGGATGGTGCTTACGTTAGCAAGGTGGTCACTCCCTGACCACAGGGGAGATTTCCTTCAGTCTTCTGTGCAGCAGAATGTCGAAGTTCCCGTCTTCTTCTTAGTTTCAAGTTGATTCCAGGATGTCTGAAGTCTTAGGACACAGCTCCTACCTTTAAGCGGATTCTAGGGGCCGGACTACCTGCTAGGTCCCTCCCTAAGGGTGGGACCAGGAAGGGGGGTGGTTACACCCCCAATCCTTTGTCCAGCTCGCCCCAGGCCCGGGACTGGTGTGCCCCAGGACCGGTTCGAACTGGCATATGCACCGAGGCTCCTTGTGAGCCACAGGCATGTCTGGTTTCTTTCAAGCCCTACCTGACCAATACACAAAATCCTGTCTGGGGTGGTGCACGCACCTCCCCTGGCAGGAAACCCTTTGTCCACACCTCCCAAGCTGGAAGGACTCCCAGCAGCAGGAGGGCAGACTTGTGTCTGTGGTGGCAGCATCCATTTTGTGGAGCTGAGGCTATGTCTGATTTTACCCGGGTTTCAGGTACTGTACATGTCGTGTCCCTCTAGAAGGGTGGAATGCTAACCCCGTCGCCAGAATTGGCGAGGGGTTAGTATTCCAATTCGTATGACACCTTACTCGACATGTTTTCATAAAGCCAAACCAAAGATAGCATTTAACCGCGAGGTTCATAATGCACTTAAGAGTATATGGTATGACGATATCTGGAAACAGTAGAAGGAAGTTGTTCCGACCACTGCAGACAGGCTCAGCTCATGCCAGAGCACCATCTCACATGGGACCAAGCACTCTGCCTTCAGGATTGTTAAGGCCTGCCATAGGAGTGACTTATAGGTTAACATGTGTCCCATTTAAGGTTAGGTATAGGTATACTACACCTAAGTAAGAGGTGGTTACACCAACTTACCCCAGCTGAGTGATCAGCCAGTTGTGTCAAATTTGTTAGGCCAAGCCTGGGGTGGCATAATACATGCTTCAGCCCCTGGCAGGCCTTGGAGACACCAATGCCCTGGGTACCTAGTGTGCACTGGTACAGGGGCTCACAGGGTGATCCACTTCCAATTGGTTATGCACCTAGGGTGCATAGTGTAAATTTAGTAGAGAGAACAGCAGGCTGGGGGTCTGATTGGCAGGCCCACAGCCTCAATATGTCAAAAACCAGTGAAGCAAAAAGCAAAAATTTGGGGTGACCATAGGATAGCAGACCCTACTCTCCTACACAACCCCCCCCCAAACGCTGGGACATTAAACTAGCCTTGACCAGTCTCGTCTTCATGTCCTAAGTGGAAGTACCTGGAGAGACCATCTGCATTCCCATGGTCAGTACCTGGCCGGTGCTCCACTGTAAAGTCCATCCCCTGTAGGGAAATGGACCACCTAAGCAGTTTGGGGTTTTCACCCTTCATCTGATTTAGCCACAAGAGGGGCTTATGGTCGGTCTGAATCTTGAAGTGAGTGCCAAACAAGTATGGCCTCAGCTTCTTCAGGGCCCACACCACAGCAAAGGCCTCCCTCTCAATAGCTGACCAATTCTTCTCTCTGGGGGTCAACCTTCTGCTAATAAAAGCAATGGGTTGGTCTTGACCATCTACATTAAGTTTTGACAGCACAGCTCCCCCACCCAACTCAGAAGCATCTGTTTGGACAATAAACTCTTTGGAGTAGTCAGGACTTTTCAGGATAGGTGCAGAGCACATGGCCTCCTTCAGGTCATCAAATGCCTTTTGACAGCTTACTGTCCACTGAACCTTTTTGGGCATCTTCTTGGATGTCAGATCATTAAGAGGAGTCACAATGGACCCATAGTTCTTAACAAACTTCCTGTAGTACCCAGTCAAGCCCAAGAAAGCTCGAACTTGAGTCTGGGTGGTTGGAGGAGACCAGTCCTTGATGGATTGTATCTTACTCTCCAGTGGTTGAACTTGGCCTCCACCTACAAGGTGGCCCAAATATACAACCTTACTCTGCCCTATCTGGCACTTAGTAGCCTTGATAGTGAGGCCTGCCCTTTGCAGGGCCTCAAGAGCCTTCTTCAGGTGGATCAGGTGATCCTCCCAGGTGGAGCTAAAGACAGCAATGTCATCAAGATATGCTGCGCAAAAGTCATCCAACCCAGTAAGGACTTGGTTCACCAGCCTTTGGAAGGTGGCAGGTGCATTCTTCAGACCAAAGGGCATCACCACAAACTGGTAGTGCCCACCTGGGGTTGAGAATGCTGTTTTGGCCTTAGACTCCTCAGCTAATCTGATTTGCCAATAGCCAGCTGTCAAGTCAAATGTGCTCAAAAACTTTGCAGAAGCTAGTTTGTCTATGAGCTCATCTGCCCTTGGAATAGGGTGTGCATCTGTCCTGGTGACAGCATTGAGACCCCTGTAGTCCACACAGAACCTCCTCTCTCTCTTGCCATCTTTGGTGTGAGGTTTGGGGACTAGAACCACTGGGCTAGCCCAGGGGCTCTCTGAGGGTTCAATGACACCTAATTCCAGCATTTTATGTACCTCAGCCTTTATACAGTCCCTGACGTGGTCAGGTTGTCTGTAGAGCTTGTTCTTTACAGGCAGACTGTCACCAGTGTCCACCACATGGGTACACCAGTCAGTTTGGCTAGGTATTAGGGAAAACAGATGTTGAAATGATTGTAGAACTTGTCTACATTCAGTCTGCTGATGGGCAGTGAGGTTGCCTCCAAGGGTCACTCCTTCAACTGAGCCATCTTCAGGGTTCTGAGACAACAGGTCTGGGAGAGGGTCACTCTCTTCCTCCTGTCCCTCATCTGTAGCCATGAGCAAGCCCATGTCTGCCCTGTCAACATATGCTTTTAACCTGTTAACATGGAGTACCCTGTGGGGACTCCTGGGAGTTCCTAGGTCTACCAAGTAGGTGACCTCTCCCTTCTTTTCCAGGATTGTATGGGGTCTAGACCATTTGTCTTGGAGTGCTGCTGGGGCCACTGGCTCCAACACCCATACCTTCTGTCCTGGCTGAAACTCAACCAAGACAGCCTTTTGGCCATGCCAAGCTTTCTGTAAGGCCTGGCTTGCCTCAAGGTTTTTGGATGCCTTCTCCATATACTCAGCCATCCTGGAGCGGAGACCAAGTACATAGTCCACTATGTCTTGCTTAGGCTTTTTGAGAGGTAACTCCCATCCTTCCTTCACCAAACACAGTGGGCCTCTTACAGGGTGCCCAAACAACAATTCAAAGGGGCTGTAGCCAACTCCTTTTTGTGGGACCTCTCTGTAAGCAAACAGAAGGCAGGGTAGAAGGATGTCCCATCTTCGCCTGAGCTTTTCAGGTAATCCTTTGATCATACCCTTTAGGGTCTTGTTGAATCTCTCAACAAGCCCATTGCATTGTGGGTGATAAGGGGTGGTGAACTTGTAGTTGACACCACATTCCTTCCACATAGCTGTCAAGTATCCTGACATGAAGTTGGTACCTCTGTCAGAAACTACCTCCTTAGGAAACCCCACTCTGGAGAATACTCCCAGCAGGGCCCTGGCCACAATAGGTGCTGTAGTGGTCCTAAGGGGAATTGCCTCTTGATACCTGGTGGCATGATCCACTACCACCAGTATAAATCTGTGCCCAGATGCAGTGGGAGGATCCATGGGACCCACTATATCTATTCCCACTCTTTCAAAGGGGACCCCCACCACAGGTAGTGGTATTAGGGGGGCCTTTGTTGTGCCACCTGATTTGCCACTGGCTTGGCAGGTCACACAGGAGCGACAAAACTCCTTTGTATCTTCATTCATGTGAGGCCAGTGAAAGTGAGGGACAAGCCTGTCCCAAGTCTTGTTCTGGCCTAAGTGTCCTGCTAAAGGAATATCATGGGCCAAGGTAAGAAGGAAGCCCCTAAATTGCAGAGGTATAACCAACCTCCTGGTAGCACCAGGCTTGGGGTCTCTAGCCTCTGAATAAAGGAGCCCTTCATCCCAATACACTTTATGGGTACCTTGAGCATTCCCAGCAGCCTCAGCAGCAGCCAGCTGTCTGAGGGGTTCAAGAGAGGGACAGGATAACTGAGCCTGCCTCAAGTCAGCCCTTGAAGGTCCCCCTGTCCCCAGAAACTCAACCTGATCAGGTTCAAGCTCTTCAGGGACAGTTCCTTCAGGGTCCTCTAGATCAGCTTCCTGGGAAGGCTGATCATCACTCTGAGGCAGGGGGGAAGGCACAGCCTTGACCCTCCTGTTCTTCTTCTTGGTAGGTGCTTGGTCCATTGTTCCAGGATCCAAGACCTGAGGTTCAGTGAGGCACTTTTTGGCCTGTGACCTGGTCACAGCAAGGACATGTGATGATATACCTAACATCTCTGCATGAGTCCTGTACTCCACTTCTGACCATAGAGAACTCTCTAGGTCATTGCCCAACAAACATTCTACTGGGAGGTCTGCACTAACCACAACCCTTTTTAGGCCAGTTACCCCTCCCCATGAGAAGTTAACAACTGCCACACTATGTGAAGTAGTGGCATTGCTGGCATTGGTCACCAGGTAATTCTCACCTGGTATGTACTGTCCAGGGTCCACAAAGCCTGGTGTCACCATAGTGACACTGGCACGTGTCCCTGTAGGCTTGAGACACTTTTTCATTAATTAAAGGAGTCTGTCTGTACTTGCCCAGGTTACTGGGGCTCACAGTCAGGGACAAATCAATGTCCCCATCACAGATCAAGACTGCCTGTGTCAGGGTTCTGTCTAAGTCAGAATCTCCTTCAGTTCCCATAGTGATTCCCACTACACCCTTTGTCTGGGGACCAACACTGCTAACAGTAGTACTGGGAGCAGGTGCCTTAGGGGCAACAGTGTTGGGGGCTCCACCCTTCTTACAATCACTAGTCCAGTGAGTTGTATTCTTGCAATGATTGCACCAGGGTTTCTTTTGACCTTCTTTCTTCTTTCCTTTAGTTTGTTGTTGGGACCCACCCTCCTTAGCAGTAGTTTGGGGCCCTGTTAAAGACTTCTGGTCTTTAGATTTCTGATCTCCACCCTTTTGGTCTGTTTTCTTCTGATCACCCCCTTGGCCCTGGTTCTGGTTCTTTTGCTTAACCCTGGTTCTGACCCATTTGTCTGCCTTCTTTCCCAATTCTTGGGGAGAGGTCAGATCAGAGTCAACCAAGTGTTGATGCAGTTGCTGGTTTTGACAGTTATTTAAAATCTGTTCTCTCATCATCAAATTATACAATCCTGTAAAATCAGATACCTTACTTCCCAGCAACCAACCCTCCAAAGCCTTAGTGGCACATTCAATGTATTCAGACCAGTCCTGAGTCTGTGTCTTTTGGGTGTCTCTGAACATTAACCTGTACTGTTCAGTGGTTAAGCCTAACCCATCAACCAGAACACTCTTCAGGACTCTGTAGTTTCTGACATCCTCCTCCCTAACAGTGAGGAGTCTGTCTCTGCCTCTTCCTTCAAAGGAGAGCCAGAGGATTGCTTCCCACTGGTCTTCAGGAACCTGCTGTACTTTGCAGGCTCTCTCAAGAGCAGTTATCCATTTGTGGATATCATCCCCACTTTTGTAGGGGGGCACAACCTTAGACAAGTTCCTATTATCAAAGACCCTATCTTTGTCCTTAGGGACAATGCTGCCACCAGTGGGTATAGACCCACTCTCTCTAGGTTGCCTAGCCTTACTCAGTTTCTCTTCCATCAGGGCTACTTCTAGCTCCTGCTTCCTGATCCTCAGCTGGGCTTCCTGCATTCTGGCCTCATGTTCCCTCCTCTGAGGGGTGGTCATCCTTTTCCTGGAGTGACCTTGAGAGCCTCTAGAGGCATGAGAAGCATTAGAGTCACCTGAGCGATTCCTTTGCCTCCCAAGCCCCTGGTTAAGTCCACTGGGGAGATCCAATGGGATGATCCCATTGTCAGTCCCCAATAGCCTTAGTTTAGCTGGGCCAAGTATAACACTTGGCACTGGGCTATTTCTCCCTTCATCCTCACTACTTTCTGTATCAGTACCTTTATCACTCTCATCCTCTGTGGTATTATTGCCATCTAAGGGGTGACTATTGGAACTGGGTACCTCTGTAGCATCTTCAGAAGGGGGGCCTCCTGTTCCTGTCCCTAAGGGGGCTAACTGGGAAGCTTTCTCGAGCTCTTTCTGATTTTCATCATTCTGTAAGAGTTCTCTGAGCTCAGCAGAGGTAGGGTTCTTGGGCTGTTTAAGGCCTCTAAGAGTTGCCAAATGCCTGAGCTCATTCTGATTTAGGGTAGCAAAGATGGATGGTGCCCTCTTGGGGTCACTCTCAACAGAGATGGGTACAGTGGACCCCTCTGCCCCAGCCATTGCTCTTAAGTGTGGGTGGATGTGTTGCAATCTACCTACACTTGGGTTTACCTACTAAACCTATCTAGTAGTCGTAGTCAGGGTGTGCTACTCCCTTTGCTCTACAACAACTAAGTTCAGTAGAACTTATGTATATCTAATCTTGTTTTATATGTACCTACAGGTACCTATGTGATCTTTCAATTGGTAACCAAGAGATTACAATGGTAAAACACAGCAAGCTCAAATCCAACCGCTGCTCACCAATGTGAGAAGTTGGCCTGGTATATGATGCTCACTAGTTAAAGTGATCACCTTGTACCATGCCAAGCAACCCTTATGGTGTGGTTGTAAGTCAACCTTTTCGGACTAGCTGCCCTAGTGGTAGCGTAGGCTAAGCAGTCTTTGAGGCTAAACTCGTGAAGCGTGTTAAGCCAGCTGTTTTACCAAATGCAACCCCCTTTTATACCAATGAAAGGACACCACACAGATATATATTCAAAATATATATGTATTTATTTCTCAAAGTAACCCCTAGTCTCTTTATGAGCACAGGAGCACAAATCGTCAAACAAGATTACAGTAGAATACACAGAAGTTGCACTTTATATGGATAGGCCCTGGTGGCCGCTCAAACCATATACTAAAATAGTGGTATAAGTACCACGAACAGAAAAGGGAAAAGGCCTAGGGCCTCTAGAATCGCTGGGCCTACAAGGAGCTAACTTCAGTTAGTGACCAGGAGGTCCACGGGTGGCGTGTGCAGAGCAAATAGTCACACGCGTGCTCCCATAGGTTTCAATGGGTGCGTAAAAAGTACAAAGTTACTGCAAAGAGGATCTTCCGGATGGACTAGGAACTCAAGATTTGGAACACAGACACTAGAGATGTAATACTACACTTGGGCACAGGAGTGCCAGCTTTACCTCACCCACAGGAAGCGGGTGCATAGGCCTCGAAGTGCGTCGGGTTTCTTCTATCTGTTCCGTGGAGCCTGTGGACAAAGATGCTGCAGGCGGTCGGTCCGGGAGAGATGCGGTGGATCCAAGGGTGGATCGGAGTTGTAGAAGACCTGTAAGCAGAGGGGACAGTGTTCACAGTCACTAGCCAGTGACCAGCGTGGCACCAGGTGGGTACCAGGCAATGTCGGGTGCAAACAGGAAGAAAGGTGTAGCTTGTCTCTGCAGCCACGTGGTCCCTGGAGGTCGACGACGTCCAGGAGTCGGTTCACGAGCTGTCCCACGCAGGCTCTCGCTGTCGGCGGTGTCGGCGACTTGATCGAAGCAAACAAAACTTGGCAAAAGCAATTGTTGTGGAGAACAAGATAAGCTGATGGTTCTGACCAGCAAGGTCAGAGGGACTGCTCCTTTGGAGGGGAGCAAGGGCCAGTCTGGAGCAACCAGACCAGCAGTGTATTTCTTGAAGTTCGTCGCCAAGATGGCCACTAGCCAGCGGGCCAGCAACCGGTTAGGCGCATCGAGTGGCAAAATGCAGAAGGGCCCCACGCAGATCGTGGAGATGCTGGAGGGCTCACCTTTGGTGCAGATGCTGCTCGGGTGTTGGGCTTCTCAGATCCCAAAGCACAACTTGGAGGGAGCCTCGGTTGTTGCGCTTGCAGCTTGTCGTCGTCGTTCCAAGATGGCTGGCTCCACGTGTCTCGGTGCCTCCACGGGTCTCCTCTTTTCAGGGACTGTGGATCGGGCGGTGAGAGGTCTGGAGGTCCAGGTCTTGGCAGTCTCTGGGCTCGGGCTCCGGCGGGAGGCGGCGGCAAAGCAGACGTTGATTCGCTGGATGGTGCTTGCGTTAGCAAGGTGGTCACTCCCTGACCACAGGGGAGATTTCCTTCAGTCTTCTGTGCAGCAGAATGTCAAAGTTCCCGTCTTCTTCTTAGTTTCAAGTTGATTCCAGGATGTCTGAAGTCTTAGGACACAGCTCCTACCTTTAAGCGGATTCTAGGGGCCGGACTACCTGCTAGGTCCCTCCCTAAGGGTGGGACCAGGAAGGGGGGTGGTTACACCCCCAATCCTTTGTCCAGCTCGCCCCAGGCCCGGGACTGGTGTGCCCCAGGACCGGTTCGAACTGGCATATGCACCGAGGCTCCTTGTGAGCCACAGGCATGTCTGGTTTCTTTCAAGCCCTACCTGACCAATACACAAAATCCTGTCTGGGGTGGTGCACGCACCTCCCCTGGCAGGAAACCCTTTGTCCACACCTCCCAAGCTGGAAGGACTCCCAGCAGCAGGAGGGCAGACTTGTGTCTGTGGTGGCAGCATCCATTTTGTGGAGCTGAGGCTATGTCTGATTTTACCCGGGTTTCTGGTACTGTACATGTCGTGTCCCTCTAGAAGGGTGGAATGCTAACCCCGTCGCCAGAATTGGCGAGGGGTTAGTATTCCAATTCGTATGACACCTTACTCGACATGTTTTCATAAAGCCAAACCAAAGATAGCATTTAACCGCGAGGTTCATAATGCACTTAAGAGTATATGGTATGACGATATCTGGAAACAGTAGAAGGAAGTTGTTCCGACCACTGCAGACAGGCTCAGCTCATGCCAGAGCACCATCTCACATGGGACCAAGCACTCTGCCTTCAGGATTGTTAAGGCCTGCCATAGGAGTGACTTATAGGTTAACATGTGTCCCATTTAAGGTTAGGTATAGGTATACTACACCTAAGTAAGAGGTGGTTACACCAACTTACCCCAGCTGAGTGATCAGCCAGTTGTGTCAAATTTGTTAGGCCAAGCCTGGGGTGGCATAATACATGCTTCAGCCCCTGGCAGGCCTTGGAGACACCAATGCCCTGGGTACCTAGTGTACACTGGTACAGGGGCTCACAGGGTGATCCACTTCCAATTGGTTATGCACCTAGGGTGCATAGTGTAAATTTAGTAGAGAGAACAGCAGGCTGGGGGTCTGATTGGCAGGCCCACAGCCTCAATATGTCAAAAACCAGTGAAGTAAAAAGCAAAAATTTGGGGTGACCATAGGATAGCAGACCCTACTCTCCTACACAAAGCATCCGCAATGTCATTGTCCACACCTGGAACATGCACCGCGCGAAAAGCAATATCATGCTTCAAACACCCCAACACGAACACTCTCAACAGCTTTAGAACCTGCTCATCTCTTGCCGACTGTCGATTGACCACATGCACCACCGTCATGTTGTCAATCCTGAATGTGACCTTCTTGTGGGCCAACAGCACCCCCCACAGCGTGACGGCCACCACCAGGGGAAAGAATTCCAGAAAGGCAATACTCCTGCCCCCTTCCAACCAGTCCGCGGGCCAAGGTTCGGCACACCACCTTCCCTGCCAGTAAAGACCAAATCCCGTGCTCCCTGCTGCGTCTGAGCGAATCTGTACGTCCCACACCATGTCCGCCTCCCTCATCAGAGGTATACCGTTGAACTGATGCAAGAAAAACTGCCACATCCTCAAGTCTTCCCGCACCCCGGCTGACAGACGTACATGATAATGTGGGGGCCTCTGCCCCGCCAGTGCCCGCCCCAGTCACCTACAGAACGTCCTCCCTACTCTGACCACCCTACAGGCAAAATTGAGATGGCCCAGCAGTACTTGAATGTCCCTAACCGTGACTTTTTGCTTTGCAAAAACAACAGCCAGCAGCTCCAACATTTTCCGTTTTTTGTCCGCAGGAAGGCGTGCCTCCATCAAGCCTGAATCCAACTCAATTCCCAAAAAAGCCAAGGCCGTGCTGGGTCCCATCGTTTTCTCTGGGGCCAACGGCACACCCAGCTCCCTCATGATCTTATTGAAGCTGTCCAGAGCCTTCTGGCAGTCCGTGGAGTCTGAGGTGCCCACAAAAATGAAGTCATCCAGGTAGTGCGTAACTCCTTGGTGACCCGTCCGTTCCGTAAACAACCACTGCAGGAACGTGCTAAAACATTCAAAAAGTGCGCAAGACATTGAGCAGCCCATCGGCAAAGCTTTGTCCACGTACCAGTGACCGCCGAATTGTATGCCCAACAGATCCCATTCATCAGGGTGAACTGGAAGCAGCCGGAAAGCTGACTTTATGTCGCACTTTGCCATCTGCGCTGTTGCGCCCGCGGTCACCACCAGTGACATGGCGACGTCAACAGAAGAGTAAGATAACAGTGGCCTCACGTTCATCAATAAAATCATTGACCGATACTCCTTCCGGCCAGGACAAATGCTGGATGAGGCGGAACTGCCCCTGCTCTTTTTTAGGCACCACTCCAATGGGTGACACAATCAAATTAGGCAACGGCCAATCCTGAAAGGGGCCCGCCATGCTGCCCTCCTGCACCTCTTTGTCAAGTTTATCCTGCACTACCTGAGAGTGCTCCCGTGCCGATTTCAAATTGTCTGCCCACCGCCGCACCCGTGGACCCTCATACCCCAGTCTAAAACCCTCAACAAATCCCAAACTTAATCGCTCCGCAGCCTCTCTCACTGGATACCCCCGCAAGGCCGCCAGCAAGTTCCCCACGTTAACCGGAGTACGAGCCCTTTGTCCCAGGCCCCTAAGACCCCCGCCCCCCTCCGGACTGCTGTTGCTGCTGCTGGCCCCCTGTTTTAAAAGCCCCCGACTGCCACTGCTGACCTCCCTGCGACTGACCCTGGGCCCCCCAACAATTGACCAGCGCATGTCGTTTCCCACACCCGGAGCATTCGTGCCGGAAACGGCAGTACTCCAGTGTGCACAATCCTTTATTGTAATCCCAGCACGATCCTTTCTCCCCTGCCTGTCCCCTGCCTGCTCCCCGCACCCCCCGCGGGTGGGGCCTCCTCGAAAGGGCCGATAAACGAGCGGGAGCCCGCTGGCCGTAAAAAAAGTTTTCCCAGACCCCACTAGACCCATAGTATGCTGCCATAAATCTGTATCCAGCTCGCCCCACTTCGTCTCCGTGTCCCAGGCCATGCGCGCCCGGAACTCCACATCATACTGGGCCCAGGCATATCCCCCCCCGTAATCTGCGCCTTCCATATGACATCCATGTATTTAAACATGGCCACTGACCTCTCTGGGAATTTTTCGCAATACACACTAGCATATATAAGGAAAGCCGCTGTCCAGTTTTCAATTGTCAACGGCACCTTAGGCCGCTTAGCCAATTCAAATTCCTCCTCCTTGGAACCCTCCTTCGCCCGCACTTCCCTGTGCAGTAGCTTAAGCATCTCCACGTACTCCCCTTTCCAAATCCGCTCCTTGGTAGCCAGCATCAAATGTGCGCCTAAAGGTTTCGTTACCCCCATATACGGCAAACGTTTGATCTTCACTTTTTTACTTTCCAATTTTGTCTCTCCCTCTACCGTCTGCGTCTCAACTGTCCCCTTCTTGTCCGTCACACACTCCACATCCTTGCCTTTCCCTCCCTTACCTGAGTCTTCCGTGCCAACCGCCACATCCACCACATACGCACCCTTGCGCAACCTTCCTCCCACCCCCCCCTCTCTGTCGCCACCCCCACGGATACCATCACTGGACACCCGAGCAAAGACCTATTACCTGGCGCCAATGACTCCGTCCGTCGCTCCTCCCTGTGTCCTGGCCGAGGGGCCGAGCCGGTCTCCCACTTCGATGTCCGACCCGTGGGCCTCGCCTGGCGTCGTGACACCTGTAAAACACTAGACACAGCATTACTCGGCCCCCCGTCCTGTCCTCTTCCACATCTCGCAACTCTCCCTCCTCCATACTATCCTCCTCATAATCAAGCTCCTCCTGCCTCACCCCCCCAGCGCTCTCCGCTGGCGGGGCCGACTGAACCCTGCGTAAGAAAAACACATCCTCCGGCGCTGCTCCGTCGTGGTTGTCCCCCGGGGCGCTGCGACCCCGTGGGTGGTGGGGCCGGCGAGCCCGTCCCGGGCCTACTTGTGCCAGCCGCGCTGAGATCCCCCGCCGGTACGGGGCAGGCCGCCTAAGACTCCACCCTCCCTTCTCCTTGGTGCCTCCGGGCCGCTCCCAGCCCTACCAAGTCTCGCACCCCGCGACGGTCCGGTTGTCAGTCCACCGCCTGAAACAAAAAGGAATGGTCTGGTGTGCTGGGCCCACCTCTCTTCTGACTACCATCCCACCCCCGCTTACCTGCCCCCAACGTACTGGCTACCCACGCCTGCCCCACTGCCATCAGATCCGCCCTCTCCTCCTCCTCGCCGTCCCCTTCCTCCCCTTCACTCCACTCCAACAACCCCACCCCCTCCCCCCCCGCAGGCTCGGCCCGGACCCCTCGTCGTCCGCCGTCCTCACCCCAGTCCTCAACCCCCCCTGTCCCCCCGCTCACCGCGAAGCCTGACCCGTGCACCCCGTCGACCCCCGCGCCCCCAATACTTCCGACCCCGTCCCCGGCCCCAGGCAACCCAGACACCCCTTCCGCCCAGGACTCAAAAATGTCCAAGCCCTCCCAGTCGCGCTCGCTCCCGTCGGACTCAATCAACAATGGGGATTCCCCCCCACCGCCCCACCCCTTCCCTGCCCCGCTGTATGGCCCCAACCCTGCTGCACTGCGACACTGTCCCCTCGCACCCCCGGGCCCGTTCCCCCCCAAGCCTCCCTACTTTTCCAGTCCCCCCCCCAAAGCGGCCTGCTCAGCCCCCATCACACTGTCATCCCCTCCCCTCCACACCCCATACTCTGCAGCCCCCCCTGTGCCCCCCGCTGACTTGGCTGACTGAAACCTCCACTGGGGCCCGCTCTTCTGGCATACGAGCGGCCCCTCTCCGCGTGGCCCCGCGAGGGTGACCCGCATGACGCGCTCCTGCCCTTACACCCCACCCCCGAGGCCTTTGAAGGCCTACTCACGGCTTACCTGCACTGCGCTGCCCCTCGATGACATTGCCGGCATATCTGTGGGCGCATCAAACCCCACCTCCCGCGGCCCTCGCCAGACCCAACCGCCGCGCACTCCCGTTCATTTCCTGCCTTCGGGGCAGCGCTCCTCCGCACTGCGCTGCCCCTCGCTACCAGTGCCGGCAGAAATACAGGGGCTGCCAAACCCACCTCCCCGCGGCCCTCCCCGGACCCCACACCCGCTATCTCCAAGTCCGGGGCCGCCCCCCGTGACAGATGGGCGGCCCCCCAGCGATTGCGCGCGAGCGCCCTCCTGCGCCAGGGCTGCTCCCTTAGTAGATGAGCGGCCCCCCAGAGATTGTGCGCGCGGATGGGGCGCCCGCCGTGCTCCGCCGCCGAGAAGCTCTTCCCCGCCCCAGGTCCCCACACAAACATGCTCCAACGCCCGTCGCCTCCAAACCCCCAGGGGCCGCGCTCCTGACATACACGTGGCCCCCGACACTCACCTGCTCCCTGCTCACTCTCCGGGGGGGCGAACAAGCCGCGACGGCGGCCGCCACCCCGGCCGACGCGCGCCTCGCCGGGCGCACGGACCTTGCTGCCTTCGGGACGAGCAAGTCCATTCTTCCCACCTCACTAAGAAGCCTGAGGGCTTCCAGCACCCGATAGTCACCGCTCGCCATGGTCCACCTAACTAGACTTGACAGAACCTCACACGACAAAAAACCTACAAGACAATGCGCTCCCAGCCACCAGGTCACCAAACCTAAAATGGTGGCTGGGTTAGCGCGGCACTACGTTAAATTATGAAATTGGGCTATAAACTCCAAATTGGGCTACATTTGGGCTATTCCCAAATGTAGCCCAAATTCTCCAAAATGGCCGCTCCGGCCACTCCCTCCCTCCCCCCTACCAATCTGCCCGGGGGGCAGACCTCGCTGTGCTCGGCTGCCCCCCAAGCTCCCATTTCGGATCCGGGGTGGTGTTCGACAGTGGTCCGGTGGTGTCACTTTCGTGGCCCCCGTCTGTTGGGTTGCTCGTGGCTGTCCGTTCTACTCACCTGCCTTGGTAGTACGGAGCGGTGGGGTGAGCTACGTTTGTGCTCCTTGGCTGGCGTGGTTGCACTGCGGGAGGCTGATTGCGGGGACTTATTGTGCAGGCATTTGAAAGATGCCGTTAGGGGCTTTGATGTCTTGGCTACCGGGCGGGCTTGGTTTGGCTGCATCAGGACAGGGCATGTACCTGTGCGGGACAGGACGGATTGGCCTTTCATTATGGCGGAGTGGGGCGGCACCGGCTTGCCTTCCATGTCCCTGCATGTAGCTATACCTTGCTCGTGCATGTTTCCTACCGCCGGTCAGAGCAAGTAAATTAGAGAGCCAGGGGGTCGGGCGTGTACCATGCAGCATATTATGGTTCTGGAGTTATTTACCACCTCCTATAGCGTGCAGACGGACTAAAGAATACCTTTTTCATGCATGGGTCTACATTTATCGTCTGCTAACAGCAAATTACATGACTAGGCAAAATTGGGCCACAGAGTGTACAAGGGAAGCTATTTGGGAAAGGAAAGTGGCCTGGCAGCCTAAGCCGCAGGGTTAGGGCTCCAGTTTCTTTAAAGGCAGGGGTTTGGGTCCCACTGCTGCCAATTATTTTCATGTTGTAACAACTATTCAGGCAGCCATCTTTTATTTGACTTGAGTTGGGAACCCAGGTTCGAGTCTCTGTGTCAGTTCAACACCCCATCTTTGCGGGCAAATCACTTAATCCCCACGGGCCTAACATCAAGTACCATTTTGTAAGAGTAGGTGCGGTTCTACCAGCCTTCCCCTCCCTAGGACTAGTCTGTCCAAGCCTCGCTGGTGCCTTCTGAGGCATCGGTGTCAAGTAGGACTATCTGCAACGCAGAGAATGGTAATTTTCTCTCCATCCAAGGGGCACGGAAAATAGGCACAAACATGGCTAGCCCCCCTCGGCACTAAAGGGGGGAGCAATTTGAGCATCATGTTTGCTGGTGTAGACTTGAACAGGGTGCTTCAAGGATAATTTGTGCATGTGATGCTTTTCAAATTGTACACGATGACCCAAATAGTGTTCCCATCCGGGTGGTGCCCTCGTCGGATGGGGTCTTTGTGCCGGCGCCACAGCGAATAGAGGGAGCGTCGGGTCAGGGACATTTAGGCATGGGCAAAGTGGGCCCTGACCCAAGGCCCAGCCTCCGAAGGGGCCGCCTGATAGCTTATATATTTCTCTAGCAGATTGTTTTAATTACCGTTTGCCTCAATTGCATTTTAACGTGGGCGATGTGTGAGAATATATTAGTTAATTTGCAGAGATATATTGTGTTGGTTCTATGCAACATCCATAAAAAGTATCTCTTAGACCAAAACAGGACCTAAAAAATGAGAATTGGTGGGTGTCACAGATAGGATATGCAGTAATTAGTGAGCGGCTGCTGGGTTCCAATGTTGATAACACATGTCACTATCCCTGTATATTGATGCTTGACGGCATCCTAGTCTCTTGCATATTGCCCGTCTGGTTTTCCCCAACTCCTCACCGCAGAGACAGCTAAGGGTCTGTCCATGGTTCGTGCGTGGCCAGTTATTGTTTTCTTTTCTTAAAGACACCTATTGCTAGGCCCCATGCTCCTAACTGCACCAGTCCTTGGGCAGGGCGGACCATAGCCGCGACAGTCACCAACGTATAATCGGTCATTGGGTCCATGTTACAAGATACTTAAGCACACCTGATACTATCTGGAGCCCCAATAGCGGAGAATTCAGAGGAGAATGTGCCAGACCAATGCCTTTCACGGGGCCGGCTGTCCCCCGGCTCTTGTTCAAAGACTTATTATTGTGATGCCTGAGTTAAATCGGGGAACATAATTGTTTCTTCTGTTTCATGACCTGTTCTGTCAGGGCAATCTATCTCCCGGTGTGTCGCACAAGTGGAAACCTGGTGTCACTTTGATCAGCTGTGGCCGGTAGGGACCGGCAAGAATGTAGTAATCGTCACCAGTGGGGTCATAACTTGTGATCAGGTTAGGAGGAAATAAGGGTCACCTGTTATTTTAACAAGGACAGGACAGCCACAGACTTCCCCGGTCCTCCAAGTGCATGAAGACTCACAATAAGGGGAGTTTGGGGAGATGTGCAACTTCCATTAACAAATGCAATGATTGGTCATCTGTCCGCTCACAGGGTTAGCATTTTAGCAGCCTGGGACGAGTGGGGGCGGGACATGGAAGCATAACCCACCGACTGTTCCCCCTTTTAGAAAAGGTGGGGAATCGCATAGGAGCATCCATTTACTAAGGCCATCCCATCAGTTAGTGTGCTGCCCCCTCAGCCTTTCACCCTCCTGAGGGCAATAACTGAGTACCACAGATTTGGGTAGCAATAAACACCTGTTAATCAGTGCCAGGATACCCCCCGGGGTGAGGGTGCGTAAACACACTCCTGTTCTGTTTGCATAGCCTATGCATCACAGGGCTAGCTTTACTGACTATGCGGCAGGGACGGGAAACAAACACCAGGAGAGCCAATGGGTTTGGATCTGGCACATTAGTAATATTGGAATATCATTTACTTTCGACAGGCCCGGGGAAAACAATTGTAATGCATTTTAGCCGCGGCTGCAGCCAGCTGTTCCCAGTACACGTCACACAAATTGGATCATCTGTAGGACAAAGGCTGAAAACTCGGTCTGGGAGATACTTGTGGCCATTAACACTCTTCTAGCTGCTGCGTCAGGTCATGCCAGATGTCTTGGAGTGACAGGCGAGTGCAGTAAGCGAGCAGGTATTTAGTTTGGAGGTGACTTGCAGTGGGCAGAGGGTTCTTTACGGACCCACATAAGGTGGGGTGGCAAAGCATGGATCTGGAAACCTTAGATTCACTATCATGGGTTATAGATACACTAAACTCTTTGGTACTTTTGTGTCCCTATCCACTGGTCTGCGCCACAGTTTACATTGGCAGAAGTTTTGAAGTGCTTGACTTGCGCTAGGAGGGGACATCAGCCTAGAATCACAGCAGTTATTCCTGGCAGTCAGAAGGTGAGGATATAGCATGCTATATGGTCGATAATGTGACTACCACAAAGGCAAATATCATAAGACATCTGTGATTAAGAGCTGACCTGGCCTTGTTATAAAGCAGAACACGGGGGGTCAGGTGCGAGGCCATGGCTCTACATTGGCCACGCACGGGCAGAAGGGTCATTGCCGGGAACCGCGTGATTTCTTAAGCTAGCCATGGGCAACCATTTCCATGGGTTGTATTTCCATATGGGGTGTGCTGCGACAGCAAGGAAGCCTGGCCTTCGCCCTTCTGATACAGCTCGCTCCTTACCAAATTGCTGGTTGAGCAGGGATTGCAGGCATGCTTTACATGTCAGGCAATTTGTGTCCTGGCAAGTGCTTCTGCAGTTACTCCTTCAGGACAGGGGCAGCGATGGCAGCTTTCAGGCAATACGGGTCCTGGCAGGCGCTTTTTGCAGTCTTTCCTTTTGCAGGGGCAGCAAACCCAGCGGGCTGGGCAGCGAAGTGAATCATGCAGGTGCGACCATGGGAATCCCAATGTTTTAAAAGGTACATCCATCCGCAGCCACCCAGGGGAGTGGTCGGAAAACAGGTTAAGTGTTTAATGTACTGGCGAATTTTGAGTATACCATAGGCATCCCTGTGAGGCACCAGAGGTTTGATGGGGTGCAGTGTTAATTTTGTAAATAAGGTGCAAGCTGGAGTAGGGATAGAATGGTGTGAAGTGCTCAATAAGGTTAAAAGGTACGGCCGTCTGTAGCCACCCAGGGGAGTGGCCGAAAAACAGGTTAAGTGTATCACGTACAGGCGAACTTGTAGTATTCCAAAGGCACCCTGTGAGGCACCGGAGGTTTGAGGGGGTGCAGTGTTATTGTACAACTAGGTGCAAGCTGGAGTAGTTGTTTAAAATGGAGTGCAGTGCTCAATAAAGGGGGTTAGCAACATAGCATTTCTTTGTGCCAGGATCATAGTCGGGGGGGGGGGGAAGGGCCGTTGGCGTCCTGTGAGTGGCGCGACGGGCAGAATTCAAGAAATAGAGGCATGGGGTTTTCCACCGCTGAGTCAATTTGGGTGTGAGGCCCAGGCATGCGCTGGAACAGCTTGCTAAAGAAGCTGTGGCAAACTACTGAGATAGTAGGGTTGGGGGTCCCAGGCATGCGCTGGAACAGCTTGCTGTAGTAGCTCCGGCACAGTCTAGGGGGTGGTGTCTTCCCACCCAGCATTTTGGTCCTACACCTGGGAGGCAAGGATTTGACTTTCCTGGGTAGGAGGGCACTGCGGCCAGAAATGAATTTCTCCTGGTGTAAGTTAAGCAACTAATTGTGGGCCTGGGTGTGATGATGGGCAGAGAAAATCCCACTGTTAGTGTGGCGAGGGGCCCTGTCAGGGGTTGCCGGGGAAACCTCATGCAGGAGAGTTAACAGTGCCATGCACAGATTCACTGCACAGTGGGGGTTTGGTTTATCAGACATGGCCTGCTGCATGCTATAGTCCACAGGGTGTTTTGAAGTAGATGGGGTACACCTGTCCAGAGTGGGAATGGACCTGTTCTTGCTTGAACTGGTGGAGGCCTTGAAATCAGCAGGGTGTAGGTAATGCCTAGCTTGGTGGGGGGCCCTGGTTGTGACGGTGGCCACACCCAGAGCTGTGGCGGAGTTACAGGGCGATCCAGAGGCTGTAAGGTACAGAGGGGTACCCTCTGCAGGAGCACAACAAGAGTGTAAAGGCCAAATATCCCCAGGGAGGTCCTCGCGTCGGACCCTGGAGGACATCGGCGCCCCGTTAGTCCTACAGGCGGTTGTGGGCCTGAGCAACCGGGGGTTGCCTGGAACGCTCCGCCCCCTTCTGGGGGCGTGAGTAATGGGGTGGACTGGCGGTCCATCGATGGATGGGGTTATCCCCTTCCCCAAATCTGACAAACACCGATTGGCTATGGCCACGGTGTAATTTGGCTCATCAGGTGGGCAGGCGCCGAATGGCTGCCTGTCCTGGGATCGCCCGTAAGATAACCCACCATGTTGGCATATTTGTTATGCAAATAAACCTGCAGCAATGTTCTCCACAAAGAAGGTGTCTTGTCTGTTTATTTCTCCAGGAGATTGCTGCATGGGGGATGGGGAGTGTTGCAGATATTGGCACTATGTCCATGGGAGTTAGGACTGGTTCTGGGACAGGAATGCCGGGGCAGTGTACAGCCGGCTGCAGGATGATGCCACGAACAAGGGCCTGTCAGGAGTCGGTATGAGGGCCCTTTCCTCAAGAGGATGCTCAAATTAGGACTTGTTTAAAGCGCTGTCTGGGGTCACAGTCTTACCAGAGCGAGACACCCCTTCAGCGCTGTAAATCGCTGCTAATGAAAGATGGGTCCCAGGAGCAATATGTTATGTGAGAACTGCCCATGCCTTCTATGCGCTATGGCTCTTAGGAGCTCCCTGTGATGGTAGGGTGACAGGCATCAGGTAGGATGGGCGAATGACAGGTGAGTGCAGAGAGTGTGTCCGGATTATTCCAATGTGATCTCTTAAACCGAGTCAGTGTAGAGTCCTGACAGAAATCAGATAGTAATATCTTTAGACATTAGTTTCCCTCCTCACCTGCACCTTCTCCTGAACTATACCCTAAACTAAAGAGAAAAAATGCTCATGTTCTGCAGAGAACTATTTGCCACTGCCAAAAGGAGGAGGGGCATGAGATAAAGAGGGGATACATCGTGGCGTCCTTGCCCCTACAGAATAAGCGACAAGTGGAGACCATGTAGATGGGGCCCATAGCTCAGAGGGAATCAGTCAGCGGAGACATCAAACATCCTCCGACTCACAGGGGTAAAGATAGCTTTTTAGGACAGAAAACAAAAGAAGCAAGCCCCAAAGCCTCGACCAAGACTTTCCCTAAACCAGTCGACACCAAACAGTATCTTGCAATACCAAAAACGTATTTTGCAATATCAAAAAATATCTTATAATGACTTAAAGGGGCATAAACACTGTAATTAAAGAGTTGTGCACATCTATAATTGGCACATTTTCGAGAGACCTGTTTTCAGGAGAACGTTCCCCTGCAGCGGATTAAGGATGGGTTTATACTATAAATCCATGGTAGCGCCACTTGTTTTAAGCCGAAGCCAGTTATATCCAAGAAGCATCGTTACTCACACAAGGGCGTAGCTTCCATTGATGCAGTAGGTTCAGTGGCACCAGAGCTCAGCTTGCTGAGAAGTCCACAGAACTGTGAAACATGCTGCATTTCCCAGTTCAAACAGCGGCCATTTCCTTCCTTGCTCCTGGACTAATGGCACACTGGCTACTCCACCAAACGTAGGCACGTTTGCATTGGGTGCTCTGTTAGTACAATCCATCCACTGCGGGTCCTGTTTTTAGGTTGAGCCTAGGCAGCGCATTCGCTGCTCTGCGAGGCATGCTGTATTAAGGTATGGCATACAAGATCCTCCCATTTCCCCGCCCATCTTTTTAATTGGCTCCTGCTACTGTCCTTGCTAACTCGTTGCTTTTCATTTGTAAATAGGCTTGTAAGTCCCTCCTTGGTTCGACTTGTCTGCATTTGTAACCTCCCATAATGACCGGACCTTTTACTTGTCTTGTTACACGGTCTGCTTTATAAGTTGGTGAGCACCATTTTGTATAATGAATAATAGGGATAATGGTGGCTGCTTCTTGTATTTGCAGCGCGCCCACACAGCACTCGTAGGACAATGGCGGCCGCTTCTCATATGGAGCGTTATGCGTGCTTTAACTTTAAAAGTGGCTTCCCCCACACAGCACTCGTGGGACAATGGTAGCCGCTTCTTGCATGCTTTAACTTTAAAGGTGGCCCCCCACTCTCCCCAGCACTCACGGGACAATGGCGGTCACTTCTTGTTGTTAAAACGTTTAAGCTCAATGCGACGCCCGCTTTAGGTACACCACACTTTCTTTCAGATTTTTATAAAAAAACTTTGATGCTGAGCGCGGCGCCTACTTCAGGACATCACACTCTGTTTCAGCTTTCTTTTTTACTGTAATGCTGAGCACGGCGCCCACTTCAAGGACACAGAGCTCTGTTTCAGCTTTTCTTTTAACTTTAAACTTTAATGCTGATCGTGGCACCCACTTCAGGGACACCGCACTCTGTTTCAGCTTTTTTTTCTTTTCACTTTAATGCTGAGCGCGGCACCCACTTCAGGGACACCATGCTCTGTATCAGCTTATTTTAATTTTAACTTTAAACTTTAATGCTGAGTACGGCACCCACTTCAGGAACACCGCGCTCTCTGTAATGCATTATGTCTCGCATTTTCCAAATTTTGACGTATTGGTATTGTAAATGACAATGCCTTTTATTATTGCAGGTTTTTTAAATACATAAATAAAAGGCATAGTCATTTACAATGCCAATAGCTCAAAATCTTGCAATTGCAAGACCTATTGCATTGCAAATGCTTGTTATAAGAGCATTGCAGCAAGCAGCACTCCTGGGAGAATAAACCATGTTTTAATCCCAACACCCTCATACTAAACTCTTATTCGAATAACAACATAGAACAGGATCACTTTCCACACAACACCAAAAAAGTGCACGTCTTGAAACTAAGATAAGAGTTTCTGGTACTCGGAAATATATTTGCCACCTTTTCTGCAACATTTAAAACGATTTTTTCCTGCACAAACCATCCGTGTTCTTTACAGGCCGAATCAACTCTAGACTGGGACAGAAAACCCTGAACCTTTTGGAAAGTTATCCTCAGACTACAGAATATGATGACAAACCAATAGAACTCAGAGAAGCACAAATGAAAATAACATTAAGTGACTTCTGGTCAGATGTACAAAAAAGTCAGTTTGGATTTCCTAATTGCAAATCTTGCTATTAGGAAATTGCAAACACTCGTGTCTTAGACACATTTTTCGATTCCCAGTGGGTCGCAAAAATACCTACCTCTAATATTCATGAGGTAGGTCTCGCTTCGTGACCCATTTGGAATGAGGTCAGCACACCACCATATCTGGGATTGCTTTTTAAATAAGTCTTGTGCCTAGCGTTGCAGTGCGCAGCATTGCTCGCGCAGCGAGAGACCTCTTGTACGGTTTTTCAAAACGGAGCCAGGAATCTTTTGGCCCACGCTATTGGCCTTTGCGTGCGTCTTTTTATCAAAGACCGCACGCAATTGGCCAAAGGCGGGCGCATTGCTCCGCCCATGGCCTATTGGTGTCTGTTACGCACACCAATGCCATGTGGTTTCAATTATCGTGCCCAGGCACGGGCCCGATAATTGAAACCACATGGTCGCTGTGGCACACTCACCACTCGTGGGTTTCTTTGTTTTCCAATAGCGATCGTTTTCGTGATCGCTTTCCCTGCCGCTTGTTTTACATGCCCCTGAAAGCCTCGTCGGGCCTGCTGCGGTTAACGCCGGTACCTTACAAGTTACGTCTTTGCAGCGCCGACATTCCATATGTTAACAGCAATTTCAGGTTTGTATTCGCATTACAGAACTGTTTCATGCAAGTTACACACCACAACGTAGCTGCGGAGTCCGAGCTCTGGTGGGCCTCGCACCGAGGGGGATGAGGGAATCTGGGGTGCAGGGCTCAGGGGTACTTCGGGCCAGCCTACTAGGCCCAGACTCGCGGGGCAGCCTGGGAATGTGATGCTTACACGCCACCAGAGGTTTGTTTAGGGGGGCGGGGGCGATGACCTGGCTAAGCAAGTAGTGTTGTGGTGAGACCTGCCCACTGCTTGTGCTCCAGGTGGAAGGGTGTGCTTTAAGGATAAAACCTCAGTACCCTTTCCGACAGTAAACAGTGTTACTGACCGGCCATAAAATAAAAATCGTGGGCTGAAGCGGTTAAATCTATGCAGGAATTAAATAAATGCCATGCCCACAAGCTACTGAAGGATCGGCCGTAGGCGAAGAGGATTCCGGCGCTACACATGTGCAGGGTCACAAGGGGTGAAGTTAGGAGAGACAAGCCACCCTCGGAGGTGAGAAAGATAGCGTTTGCTGCATGCTAATCGCAGCGTTAGGGTAGAAGGCAGCCACAGTTCTTCCACAGTTGGGGGCTGGCAGTCAGCGCCTCATCTCCGATAGTAAGCACTATACAAACACTAATGGAATACAAAATCATTAAGGGCCCTGCTTTATGGCGGCGGGAAGACAGTCCCACTCTACTGACGTTCTCTCACCAGCTCAGCTGAAGCCATTCTGCCAGAGCTAAGTTGAGTCCCGCCCTCCCCGGCCTGTATTTATAACTCAGCACCCTTAAAGGGGCCCTGACCCAATGGGCCTGACAGGATGTATCCTTCCATCAAGCAGTCCTTTGTTAAGGAACCCTCGCATATCAGTCACAGGAATGTTACCTTTCTGAAATGACATTGCTGCTTTTGGGATCAACCAAAGAGATAGTGATATTAGCAAAAATCCCTAACACAAGCAATGTACATAGAATGCACCTGACATATACATTGCTTCCCCCAACCCCCTCCACCTGTCGTTTGGAGACACTGACCTGTTGTGACCCCCACTCGGCCATGTCCATACAGGCAAGCCCCGCAACCCTACAAGACAACAAAATGTGTCCGAATGGGTAAGGTTGCCTGTGACTTCACATCACCACTGGTGATTCACTAGTCCCGTGCGTCTGGTAATCTAGTCAGTGCATTCTGGGAGTTGTAGTCCTTGGACAGTTGATGTGCGCTTACAAAGTCGTTTTATAATTAATTGTAATGGAAAGCCTGGGAGTGGCAAAGATGTGCAAGCAGCACAGAACGGTCGATGCTCACAGGGTACCTTTTCAGCAGACCCCCTTTCTCCTCTATAAAGACGAAAGTGTCCCGCTCCCGCCCCTCCTTTCTTGTAATAAAACATCGCTGTTTCGTCTTCAGCCTATTTCTGAAAAACATGTTTTGTAACCTTTGCTTAAAACTCATGCTAGAGTGCATTGTGGGAATTTAAGTGACAGCATGAAGCCGTACAAGCCATAATAAAAGATTCCTTGAATGTGAACGTGGAGAGGGGGTAAGGGATGATCTCTGAGAACTAGAGTGCAGTAAAATGTGATAGTGTGTTTTTGCCCTGGTGTAAGCGACTGTAGTTTAGAGGTTTGTGTGTTCCAGACACCAATAAAACCAGTGATGTTGGCCACTGCTTGTTGCCAAGTTTTCACTCCGTATGAACCCTAAACACTCTACAACCACCACCAGAATTTTCGGGGGTATCGCTCTTAACCTGTCAAAGTTGCGAGATTCCTCTGATAGTGAAATGCTTATCCAAATCAAATGTAAGATTAGAATGTGTCTGCCGGCTCCGTGAAGTTCATTTAGTGAAGCCAGGCCGTCAAACGAGGGGCGCCTGAGTCCTGTGAAGAGTGTGTCGATCCGGAATTTTTCCCTGCTATGGGACTAATTCTGAGTACGGAGCTAAATACCAGGCATATAAGCCAACACCGCACTCCCTGTATTTTCTTCAAGTGTGTTTGAGCTGCGGTCAAACCTGGCGACATTTACAGAAGAGGAATGCTCGAATATTGGGATACATGTGGCATCTGAAGAGGGACGTATACATTCAGCATGTAATGTACTCATAATAAGAGTTGTTTACTGCACCAGGTAAAAAAAAACTCCACTCGGCCTAATGTTTTTTTTCCACGTGGAGCAACTGACCAACTCTCTCATGGCGGACACGTTATTGGGGCCTAATTTGGTTTGTGACTAGACAGAACGCCAGGACTGGCTGAAGATATTAGCCGTGACGTCATTTACCTGTCATAATATTACCCACTCACCTCATTGGTAAGGTGATCAGATGACGCCACATCACCAAGGATGCAGTGTTAACATCTTGTACTTTTTAGCTATTGGGCCCATGCGTGTCCGTTTAGTTAGATAAAATGAAGCAAACTAAGACTACTACTCCCAGAATGCATTATGAGGAGAGTACAGTTCTCTTGGCAACATGCCTTGCTTGGCCGCTGCTCTAAGCAAAAACGAGAGGCCCAGGTGGGCACATGGTGGACAAGCAGTGCTTGTTTTGTAATGCAGCCCGTTTTCTCTAAAGGAAAATGGGATGCATTAAAAAAATGTAAATGAAAAGCTACCCTTTCATTTTTTAGGAGTAAGAAGTGGTCCATGGTACCACTGCCTGCTCTTAATAAATGTTGGCGCCCACATTCACAAAGGGGAAGAGGTCCCTTCGGGACCTCATCCCGTTTTTGAATGGTTGGTGGTAAATGCGAATGTTTTGTGACCTCATTCCCAGTTGCGAAACATTCCTACATACCAGTGCAATTCACTATTGGGAAGGGATGCCCTTAACATGCCACTTCCTAATAGTGATTCGCAAACCCTATTTTGCGAGTTGTTAATAGGTTACCGACTCGCAAAATATTTTTGGTACATGACAAAAAGCATTTAACCAGTCGCAAACAACCCGATGGGCGGTTTGCGACTGGTAAAATGCTTCGTACATCAGTCCCTTCTTATCTTACAAGACAGCGGTTACAGGCACGGGGGTGGTGTCGCATAACTGAGGAAGGAAATTGAATTTGTCTAAGTACAACGCAGTTAGATAATAATACTTATTATATCACATTGCCTCATTTTCCATCCATTCGGGGAAAAATTCTATTGCAGGAGCACAGGAACAACGCTCAAAAGGTTACTTTAAGCCACGCTGGACTAGGGCAAAGTCTAAGTTTGAGCGACCTTGTGGAAGCGCAGCATGGCTACAGGACCCATGCAGGCTCTGGTGAACAAAGTATCTTTATGGGTCACAACCAACGAGATGCGTCCATCTTCCCCATGCAGTGAAGGCGATGCATCATATCTGAAGATAGGTGCCAGAGTTGAGAGGCGTTGAGCGATGCACTGGATTTTGCCATGCAGGTGAGGGGATGCGTCGATCTCACCAAGCTGCAGCAGTGACAATAAGCTGTGGGATTAGTTGATCTCGGTAGGCAAAGTGCTGGATCCAATGTGAAACACCTATTTTACTCCCGCAACCGGGTCAATGCTCTGGTTCTACTACACACAGACAGAAGATGCATCAAAATCCGTGTTGCAAGGATCTAGGCTGCTTACAGTGAGCCAGGCACAGGAGCAGGGATAGAGGCTTTGATTTGCCTGAGTTTCAAGCAACAGGAGGCAAGCCAGCAAGCATTTGGAAATCACTTGGAGTGAAGGCAGAGTCCAGCTCTCCTTCAGCACAGTCAGAGAGCAGCAGGGCAACGCAAGAAATAAGCAGGTCTTCCAAGCCTGCAATCTAAAAAGGAGTCCTTTAAGCAGCACAGCAGTCCATCTGACAAAGGTTCAGGCCAAGATCCAGAAGTGCATGGTTTTAGAGGGTCAGTGACCCAGTACCTATACCTAAAAGTGCCTTTGTTGTAGGGGTGACTTCAAAGCAACTCTCTGAAGTGTCCAAGTATATCTTGCAACCCAGTCCTGTCTGCCAGGCTATCTGTGGGGGGTAATCAATCCTTTGTGTGGGTACAGGACACAACCAATTCAAGTGAAGTGTTACCCCTACCTTCCATCCTGCCCAGGCAATGCCAAAAAATGCAGATGTATGTAGATCCTCCCTGTGTTGTGGCTGTCTAGAGATAATGCACAAAGTGTAGCTGTCACCCACTCCAGACGTGTATTGGAGACAGGCTTTCGGGCACACAGAGCAGTAAGGGCAGAGAAATGTCCACTTTCTAAAAGTGGCATTTCTAAAGCAGTAATGTTAAATCTAACTTCACCAGTCAGGAGGCTTTATCATTACCATTCCAAATGTGTCTGGGCGAAGACCAGGCCAAGACCGGGCCCTTCTGTGCCCGTCAGAGCCCGGAGATGCTGGGCTCTTGGCCCTTCGTCTGCTGCACCAGCAATTCCCCTGATGAGTCTTTTTCTGCATATATTGACTACTATTCTAACTTTTGCTATGGTCAAGCGCAAATTGGCTACAGGGAAGGACAGTACCATTGCTAATCCTCAAGTTGGTAAAACATTAGACTCCTTCTTGGCTCGAGCAGTTAGTGTAGTCACCAAGGAGATAGAACTGGCTGATAGGCACTTGCCCCTCAACATGGGGAGAGGCCTAGTTTGCACCAAGTAAGGAGCTACTACCACCAGATACCCTTGAGGTCGTCCCTGCAAGCTGTTTCAGTATAACTGCTTCAGAGGCCCCAAGCCATGCTTTCTTGACAATGCTAAATATGGAACCACCTATGGATGTCCCAGACTTGTCCCTCACCACTAGGTTTTGTGAACCTTCTGCAAGGAAGAAGAGGAAAACTAAAACAGGATCTGTCCTTGGCAACTCTAAGAAACCGGGGCCTACTGCCCGTTTATCTGCCAGTGCTTGGAAATCTGCTAGTCGTAGTCTTCCACAAGTGGAGTTGGCACCAATTACCAATCTTGATGAAAAGGGGTTGGGCCTTGTTGGAAGTGGGGGTCCTAATCACTTACCACCGCTACCAAATGCTGGAGGCGGGTGTCTCGACCCCTAGCTTCAACGTTAGGCTAAGTAAGGACACCGTCTGAGATAGCCCTGCTCACCCGCTTAGTAGCTTGGCACGAGCAGCCAGCCTTATCTCCAAGGCACGAGTGTTCAGTATGTGCAACCACGCTCACAGTAACCCCATGATGTCACCACAAATAGACTCCACACAAGTTTGAATAAAATGAGTATAATCTTTATGTAAGTAATTATACAACCACGCAATACAAAATCAACATACAAGAATGGGTAGTATTCTTTCCGGTGGGTTGGTAGGTTCTAATCCCAACCACCGCTTCTAACCAACAGTTAAGCTAACTTCTAACTGTTTCCAAAAGGTTAGGCCAGTTGTATTGCTAGAATCACACATGTTGCAAAAGGAAACAAATACTGCAATGCGTAACGATATTCTCTTATACTGTGCAACAGAGAAATAATGCCATACATAACGTCACAGTCATGTACTTTGCAATTGAAGGAATAATGCAATGCGTATCACCACCAGCATGCCCTGTACCAGGAAGAAACAAAGCAATGCGTCATGCTACAATCCTGTACGGTGCAGTGAAGAAATAATACACTGCACCACATTATAATCAGACACTGTGCACTGAAGAAATAAGGCGATGCGCCACGTTACAATCAAGAAATCTGCAAGGGATAAATAAAGCAGTGCGTAGCGCACCAAGCATGTAGTCCATCAGGCACAAATGAGGTCAGGCGTCATACGACAGTTCGATAGTTCGTTAGCAGCAATAATGCAAAGTGTAATACGACAGTTTTACGTGCTCCGTTAACAGTGCCCCCGTTATGGATCAAATGATGACACAAAAGTACTGCTTCCCACTCCGGCCCCATCACTGCCCCTCCTTGGGTCAGCACGGCCGGGATCCGAGCTGAAGCAACTGTTTGCGCAGCTGACTGACCGGGGAGGCCAAGAGAGTGTCCCTCCGGGGCAGCACCCTACCCCAGGTGTTGATCCACGTAACCTGGGGGGGGAGCGACCTCACTCTCCTCCCTGACATCCGGGACCTGGGCCTTGATCCAGAACTCCGTTATGGGGTGCGGGTGACTCGGGCCGGCGGCTCAGCTCTTACATGGCTGCCAGTCCGGGCTGCTGCGGGTGACTCTGAGAGCCCAATGACTTGGCCCTTCTCCTGGCGGTCTCAGTCCACACCGAGATCCGCTCTCAGCACTGTGGAAACCTTTACATCTAAATCGGTGCACCCCCTTACTCAGGCACTCCTCACCAGTGCCTCAGGTTGCACTTCGACACGCGCACCGCTCGTCCGAGACTCGCCTCTTCTCTGGTGCTCATGATTATCCGGCGCGCTTCACCAACGCTCTGCTTGCACCTCCACACACACCCTGCGCGTTCGAGTTTCTCCTTTCCTCACGGTGCACACGATGTCCAGGCACTCCTCACCAATGCCCTGGCTGCACCACGACACGCACTCTGCGTGTCCGAGTCTCACCTCTTCTCCCGGTGCACACGATGTCCAGGCGCTCCTCACTAACGCCCTGGCTGCACCACGACACGTACTCAGCGCGTCCGAGATTCACTTCTTTTGGTGTCTACGAGGCTTAGGCACTCTTTGCCAACACCCAGGCTGCACCACGACACACACCAAGTGTGTCCGAGACTCACTTCCTCCTCTAGTGCACACGAGGCCCAGGCGCTCTTCACCAACACCCGGGCTGCACCACGACACGCGCCCAACGCGTCCCAGTCTCGCTTCTTCCTTTGGTGCACACGAGGACCAGGTGCTCTTCACCAACACCCGGGCTGCACCACGACACGCTCACAGCGTGTCCGAGCCTTACCTCATCTCCCCGTGCACACCACGACCAGGCCTTCCTCACCAACGCCCTGGCCTGCACTTCGACACGCACACCCCGCGTTGCCGACTTAGTTTACTCCTGCGTGCCCACGATCACACGGCACAACTTCTGAGGGTCTCAAGCTGAAAAAGCACGCGTACACCGCATTGCTTGGGACTTCTCCGGAAACTTTTATGATCCTGTATTTCCAAACAGGGAGCCAGCTCACCTCGGGCCCTTGGGGGTTACAAGACACAGCACAAAGCACAGTCTTCTTCAAGCAGGGGGACCCAGCGCCTCCAAGCACAGTCTCAACAGCCTCTCCCTTAGTTAGAACAGCAAACTGCAGAACAGCCCCAGATCACAAAGCAAGGATTGGTCTATCCACAGCAGTCTCTTCAGTTGCTCCTTCTTTAGCAGAGGCTCCTCTTGACCACAGAATGGGTCCAAGCCTTTACAGTCTCAATCCTTATCTGTTTTATTCCCACTTTCAGGGGTTTCAACTCACTCTCCTAGTTATACCCCTTAATGTCTTTGAAGTTCGTGTGTGCTCAAGGGTTCCTGACCCCTCCCTAAATCAGTTCTGGGCGTCTCCCTCCCAGTGTCACCTCTCTCCCTTTGATACTGGGGGTCTGGATCCTTAATCACTCAGCAGGAGATGGGTCAATTGGTTTATAGCACCAGCCCAAGCCTTTTCACCTCCTGGGCATCTCCTCTACCTACTCTTCAGATGCAGGGCAGCCTGGTGCCATCTCAGCCCCTCCCTGGGTCAAGACCTCTCCCAGCCCCTCTCTCCTTTCAGTTCCATACAGACAATCCACATTTCAGAGACACACAGAAATGCTCAGAGCACAAAACTCAGCCACTTTCTAAAAGAGTGGTTTATGATTACACAGTGATAAAACCACCTTCACAGAAAGATGTGTTATAACACTGAGTTCATACATACTAAACGTCACCTCTCCATTATAAACTGACAGGAAACTAGGCTAACAAACCTAACACCCAGCTGCCCCATTTTGTCCTATGGCCAGAATGGCATTTCATCAGTGAAAAACGAAATGGAGAGTTTTTCACTGTCAGAACATAGCACACACCTCAGTATATGTTCTGCCTTTTACCTACACTGCACCCTGCCCAGGTGTTACCTGGGGTCTACCACTGGGGTGCCAATGTGTATGTAAAAGGGAAAGTCAGGCCTGACAAGTGGTTACATTTGTCGGGACAACATGCTAACTTATCATTCTGCGCGCAGGCCCTACACTGAAGGCCTGAGTTCCCTTCTCTGCGCGCCCTTGCATTACTAGCCCTTGCACACACAGTGCACATCACTAGGGACTTTTACTAGTAAGGTAAACATACCAATCATGGCCAACCAATCACCATTACATTTTAAACAGGGAACTCTTATACTTTGACACTGATCAGCAGTGGCAAAGTACCCAAAGCATCTAAATTAGCTATTCTAGGTGAGGAAAACGGTCTAGGGAGAAAGCAAAAAATTTAGGGAACTTTAGCCAAAAAGGCCAAGTCCTACACAACCCCCTCCCAGCCAAAAGCCTGGGTAGACCAATCATTACTTTGATGGACTTCCCAACTTTGGGCGATAGAACCAGGACGCAGGCTCTCTACCACAGGGACACCCGTCTGTTCCTCGCCTTCCTACCCCCATGGGGACTTCTTGATCACTATCCCCATAGCCAACAATGCTGTTCCATGGATCCCTCCCTGCTAGGGGGACCCCTCCAGGGGTGCTGGACCCATGCCAACCCCTCCCTGGAGTGGTACCCTGGGGTGACCCATAGGTCAGGATACTACCTCCAATTATCCTGTCCTCTAGGTTAAAGAATGGGTCTTCCTTGGTCACTCCTAGGGGACTCAGCCCTACTTGCTGGACACCGTCTCCTTGCGGTCCCCACCGGGGAACACAACCCTCTCTTAATCTTCCATTTAGTTTCCTTGGCCTGCCACTTAGGAATGGCACCCACAAACATCAGGACGGCAGGAGCTCTGACTCCTCACGCCCTCCTGCTGCTAGGTGTTCTTCCCCACACTTCTGGCAACCAGGCACGAGGCCTCCACCCGGGGGCTCTCCTACCACTCCCCCCAGTTTCCTGAGTGGTGCTGCTGATCCCTGGGGGTGATGCTTACTCTGCCTCCCCCTCTTTGGAGAAGAGGGGCTAGCCAGCCACCCCTACTCCCTACTCTGGGATCTCCTCGGGCCACCTGGCCCCTCTTCCCTCTCTGGGGCCCCTTCAGGAATCTGGACCCATGACCAGGGGTCCGGTTCTTGTGCAGGCTCCCGGTAATCAAGGAGCCCACACCCTAACCAGGGTGGCGCAATCCTGGAAAATAATTTCTGAGCCTAGGCTCCCCTGGGGCCAGATTCGATAACCCCTCCAAATCATTCACCATGCTAACCACTACCCAGTCAGTGCTTAATTTGTGCCGGTGCTTTCCGGTGCTTAGCACCGGCACTTATTTTTCAGGGCCGGGTCTACACCATGCGTCTGCACTTTATATGTCATTGTGGCAAAGTCAGTAATATAATTACCTCACTTACTGACTCATTGCTGCAGGCAGTGTTGTTCGTCGCCCGAGTCTCCCACAGTCATGAAGAGTGGCTGTGAGAGACAGTAATAAAATAAAAAAATTCATTCCCGTTATATCCGATCTTGCCTTAGGTGGTGCGGCGGCCCTTAGCTCAGTGTTGCCGGTGGGCAGGACACTGATTGGGCTGGATTTGGTTCAGCGGGGGTCGGGGCTGTGCGTGCTGCGTCATGCGTGATGACCTTTCTTTCCCAACATCACCATCTGCAAGCACAACCGGTTCGGTAAGTCGGCCATCACCGCCAAATCATTCCACAGTAAGTCTTTCGGCGTGTGGGAGTTCTTCCAGTGCACGGGCCACAAAATGGCGGACATGCTGCTCCACTGCCAGTACCGCAATGACGACTGCGGCGTTGTCAACTTCACCACTGTGAGTAATCATGTAGCGCAGGAAAACTAGAGGGTGTCTCAATTGTGTCATGAAGAGATTCAAAATGTGACGCAGTGCTTGTTAAACTACATTATCATTGTTCTTGTGTTTATTATTACCAACATTGCTAGCTCCATTAGATTCCTCATGTGCGAATATATGGTGTATCTTGTCATTGGAGGCTGTGTACGTCTGAGGGTAGAAACGAATTTCTGTTTCGGTATTGTTTACTTATTTACAGCCACTGTAAAATATGTTCGCCGGGCTGGTGTCTTTATCTCAGATATGTATTAAACTATTAAGGCTACTCTTTCAGGTTGATTCAAGCATTCTTTCTTTCGAGGTCAACAAAAGGAATGGCCCAAACTTAATTGTAGCAACGCCTGAATTTACTACTCTACGGAATGGCAAAGTCTGCTGCATCTGCGAGTGCTGTATACAGTCACAAGTTAGTGACCAGACCAACTTTGGCAACACTAGAGAGACTATAATAAAACATGTGTCTCTTTATCTATAAACACGCACACACCTAAATGGCATGCACAATGTGTGAGTCTGTTTTATTATCACATGGTAGAGTGTGCAGCTTCCGAAGATCCCTGAGTTTCAAAGTGTGCGCTGGTAGGTACATTTTTGCAGAAAGAGTTCAGCTGATATGGTATTTGGAGCTGTGGCGTAATGAAACTTGCGGGGGCCTGCAAAGTACATGGAGGGTGCCCCCCATGGAGCCCACAGGCCCCCTCACCCTGCACCGCAGGGGCTTATGTTACACCACTGATTTTGGACCAGGTACATGGCGATGTAGGCGGCAGCAGTCAGCCCTGGAAAGCATGTAATGTGAGGGTAGCCACGGTGCCTATTTGAACACTGCATCCCCGCCATAGCATTTCTACTCTCAGTGCTACGTCATCAAAAGGCACCTTTATTCGTAAAGGCCTGAACTATAATGCTACAAAGACATTTTTATGAGGGACAAGCCAGTTAAGAACTAGCAGCTAACATCTGTGAGTTCATTTTTGCAAAAGCCAACTCAGCATTTCATCATTCTGAGAATGATACATTCGACAGTCAATTAGCCACAGTTATGAAAAAAGTCAGTACACGGGATTGTACAGACGGAGACATATTATTTGTAAAGGAAATAGCTTTTTAAACGAGCGTCAAGCCTAAAACGCACAGACAATAAAATGGATTGAAAAAAACGCAGCATTTCAAGCTCTGAATTTATGACCTGAAACAGGTGGAATAAAGCTGGCGACCCTGCAGTACAGAAAATAATGAGAACTGTGTCATTCTCTGTGTGCAATGCTCTTCAACGGCAGTTTGGCAGAGGGAAGTGAATGGGGTGTTCTGATTGTTACAGTGGTGTGTAGGACAGCATCAAGGTGTGCACTGACAATGTGCATTCTTAGAGGAAGTAACTTTGGTAATTTCTTAATTTGAGCACCCGTGCTTTTCATGAGCACCAGTTAAGGACATTTATGCATGAGGAGATGAAGTGATTTGCCCAGTAAGAGGATGTTGAGCCGACGCCGAGACTTGACCCGCCACTGCAAGCCAGCAGCTCTGACCATTATGACACATCCTCTCCTCGCTTTCATGGTTGTTCTATTTTAGGTGGCGGTAACATGAGAAATGGGCTGGTGGAAGCTTCCGCCAGACGAGAGCCCCGGCACTTATATTTTTACAAATTAACCACTGTACCCAGTCCTCCAATGCACTCTTGTACTCATCCACACTTGGCACTGGCGGTGCGCTGCCACCAATCACACTGGACTCTGTTTGTCTACCCTAAATGTCCAGTTCCCTCATGCTTTACTCATGAGCGAAGAGAAGCCGTTTCTCTTCCAACGCAAGAGCGTTCCTGCTCTCCTCTGCTTGAGTTTTAAGTATGAACACCTCCAACTCATGCAGCCTGACCCTCTGGTTTTCCTCCAACTCCTCTGGTGAAAAACTCCTCCCTGAATAGCTACTACCAGGCCTGCGGCGGGTCCACCACTGGCAAATCCTGTGGACCAAATCCATCCCCTGGGTCATCCTCATCCACCTCACTGTCACCTGTCTCCTGAGCCTCTTTGGCTTCCCACCAGGCCCTCAAGGCCACCTGCAGCTCCTCCTTCTTGGCGCTACTCTTCATGGGACATCCCAAAGCCCTGCAGAATTTCCTCAACTGATCAACCTTGTAGGTAAACAGTGGCTCAATGTCAAACTCTAATTCTGCAATCTCAGCCTCATCGGCTATCTGGCTCTCCCCCTGAGACATGATGTGTGGATTAAAGGTTACTCAGCAATAGAACCACCAAATCAAAAACAATACGTTGTTGCGTTGTGGGCTGCAATCAATTTATGATGAATACCAATTACTGTGAGTGATTTTTCACATACGCGTTTACTTTATATTAGGATCGAATCCCACCGCTCTGCCCCCAAATGTTGGAAGTGGGGGTACTAATCGCTTACCACCACCACCAAATGCTGGAGGCGGGCGTCCCCGACCCATCGATTCAACGTTAGGCTGAGTAAGGACACCGTCTGAGATAGCCCTGCTCACCCCCTTAGTAGCTTGGTATGAGCAGCCAGGCTTATCTCCAAGGCACAAGTGTTCAGTATGTGCAACCACGCTCACAGTAACCCCATGATGTCACCACAAATAGACTCCACACGAGTTTTAATAAAATGAGTATAATCTTTATGTAAGCAATTATACGATACGACCACACAATACAAAATCAACATTCAAGAATGGGTAGTATTCCTTCCGGTGGGTTGGTAGGTTCTAATCCCAACCACCGCTTCTAACCAACAGTTAAGCTAACTTCTAACTGTTTCCAAAAGGTTAGGCCAGTTGTATTGCTAGAATCACACATGTTGCAAAAGGAAACAAATACTGCAATGCGTAACGATATTCTCTTATACTGTGCAACAGAGAAATAATGCCATTCGAAGCGCCACAGTCATGTACTTTGCAATTGAAGGAATAATGCAATGCGTATCACCACCAGCATGCCCTGTACCAGGAAGAAACAAAGCAATGCGTCATGCTACAATCCTGTATGGTGCAACGAATAAATAATACACTGCCCCACGTTGTAATCAGACACTGTGCACTGAAGAAATAATACAATGCGCCACGTTACAATCAGGTAATCTGCAAGGGAAAAATAACGCAGTGCGTAGCGCACCAAGCATGTAGTTCATCAGGCACAAATGAGGTCAGGCGTCATACGACAGTTTGTTAGTTCGTCAACAGCAATAATTCAAAGTGCAATACGACAGTTTTACGCGCTCTGTTAACTGTGGCCCCATTATGGATCAAATGATGACACAAAAGTACTGCTTCCCACTCCGGCCCCAGCACTGCCCCTCCTTGGGTCAGCACGAGCCGGGATCCGAGCCGAAGCAACGGCTCGTGCAGCTGACTAAACCCTGAGGCCGATAGAGTGTCCCTCCGGCCCGCAACCCACCCCAGGTGTTGATCCACGTTACCTGGGGGCGCGACCCTACTCTCCTCCCCGACGTCAGCGAGTTGGGCCTTGAGCCAGAACTCCTTCATGGGGTGCGGCGGACTCGGGCCGGCGGCTCAGCTCTTCCGTGGCTGCCGGTCTGGGCCGCTGCCGGTGACTCTGAGGGCCCAATGACTTGGGCCTTCTTCCAGAGGACTCAGTCCACACTGAGATCCGCCCTCAGCACTGTGGAGACTTTTACTTCCAAATCGGTGCACCCCCTTACTCAGGCCCTCCTCACCAGCGCCTCAGGTTGCACTTCGACACGCACACCGCGCATCGGAGACTCGCCTCTTCTCTGGTGCTCACGACGATCCGGCGCTCTTCACCAATGCTCCGCTTGCACCTCCACACGCACCCTGCGCCTTCGAGTCTCTCCTTTCCTCACGGTGCACACGATGTCCAGGCGCTCCTCACCAACACACTGGCTGCACCATGACACGCACTCTGGGCATCCCAGTCTCACCTCTTCTCCCGGTGCACACGATGTCCAGGTGCTCCTCACCAACACCCTGGCTGCACCACGACACGCACTCAGTGGGTCCAGGACTCACTTCTTCTTTTGGGGCCCACGAGGCCATGCGCTCTTCACCAACACCCGCGCTGCACCACGACACACACCAAGCGCGTCCGAGACTCACTTCCTCCTCTGGTGCACACGAGGCCCAGGCGCACTTCACCAACACCCGGGCTGCACCACGACACGCACCCAACGCGTCCGAGTCTCGCTTCTTCTTTTGGTGCACACGAGGCCCGGTGCTCTTCACCAACACCCGGGCTGCACCACGGCACGCTCACAGCGCGTCCGAACCTCACCTCATGTCCCCGAGCACACCACGACCAGGCGCTCCTCACCAACGCCTTGGCCTGCACTTCAACATGCAATCCGCGCGTTGCCGACTTAGTTTTCTCCTGCGTGCCCACGATCACACGACACAACTTCTGAGGGTCTCAAGCTGAAAAAGCATGCGCACACCGCGTTGCTTGGGACTTCTCCGGAAACTTTTATGATCCTATATTTCCAAACAGGGAGCCAGCTCACCTCGGGCCCTTGGGGGTTACAAGACACAGCACAAAGCACATTCTTCTTCAAGCAGGGGGACCCAGCGCCTCCAAGCACAGTCCCAACAGCCTCTCCCTTAATTAGAACAGCAAACTGCAGACCAGCCTCAGATCACAAAGCAAGGATTGGTCTATCCACAGCAGTCTCTTCAGTTGCTCCTTCTTTAGCAGAGGTTCCTCTTGACTACAGAATGGGTCCAAGCCTTTACAGTCCGAATCCTTATCTGTTTCATTCCCACTTTCAGGGGTTTCAACTCTCCTAGTTATACCCCTTAATGTCTTTGAAGTTCGTATGTGCTCAGGGGTCCCTGACCCCTCCTTAAATCAGATCTGGGTGTCTCCCTCCCAGTGTCACCTCTCTCTCTTTGATACTGGCGGTCTGGATCCTTAATCACTCAGCAGGAGATGGCTCAATTGGTTTATAGCACCAGCCCAGGCCTTTTCACCTCCCGGGCTTCTCCTCCACCTACTCTCCAGCTGCAGGGCAGCCTGGTGCCATCTCAACCCCTCCCTGGGTCAAGACCTCTCCCAGCTCCTCTCTCCTTTCAGTTCCAGACAGACAATCCACATTTCAGAGACACACAGAAATGCTCAGAGCACAAAACTCAGCCACTTTCTAAAAGAGTGGTTTATGAACACACAGTGATAAAACCACCTTCACACTGGTCCCCCCCACGTTGGAGGCATGGAAAAAGAGTATGGACTGGTCCATGTTTAGGGAAAAGACAGTATATACTGCCAGAGGCTGTCCTAAAAAGTGGTCCCACATTTGGGTGCCATGGAACTCATACCGTGGGGATATTTGCAGCCCCCCTCTAACTATTGAATTGGAAGACCTGCTCCCTCCCTAAAATGTCCTTACTGTATGCAATGTGATTGATTATTGTCTCAAACTGTCATGCCTTGGTTGATAATGAGTAGATTTTGGAATTGCTTATATGTCGACTGTTGTTTAATAAAAAGATTTTAAAAAAAAAAAAATACACCTTCACACAAAGATGTGTTATACCACTGTGAGTTCATACGTACTAAACTTCACCTCTCCATTATAAACTGACTGGAAACTAGGCTAACAAACACAACACCCAGCCGCCCCCATTCTGTCGTATGGCCAGAATGGCCTTTCAGCAGTGAAAAACGAAATGGAGAGTTTTTCACTGTCAGAACATAGCACACACCTCAGTATATGTTCTGCCTTTTACCTACACTGCACCCTGCCCAGGGATTACCTGAGGTCTACCACCGGGATGCCCAGTGTGTATGTAAAAGGGAAAGTCAGGCCTGACAAGTGGTTACACTTGTCAGGACAACATGCTAATTTAGCATTCTGCGTGCAGGCCCTACACTGAAGGCCTGATTTCCCTTCTCTGCGCGCCTTTGCATTACTAGCCCTTGCACACACATTGCTCATCACCAGGGACTTTTACTAGTAAGGTAAACATACCAATCATGGCCAACCAATCACCATTACATTTTAAACAGGAAACTCTTGTACTTTGACACTGATCAGAAGTGGCAAAGTACCCAAAGCATCTTAATTAGCTATTCTAGGTCAGGAAAACGGTCTAGGTGGTAAGCAAACGTTTAGGGAACTATAGCCAAAAAGGCCAATTCCTACAGGCCTAAATGAAATTAAATTAAATTAATTAAATGAAATGAAAATAAATTAAATTAAATTAGGAGTTTGTCTTGGAACACGTAAAAACTATAGTTGCAACTACAATCTCTCCCCTTGCAGACAGGATAAGCTCCCTGGAAGGGGCCATCCGGGAGCAATCCTACACCCTGAATCACCCAGTGCCTCTTGCAGCCCCCACACATTCACTTGTTCGAGCATTTCTTGGTAATGGTCTCAGTATCAATACTGATAACTGCAACACGGACCAGAGGCCAATGCTCCCCGTAGAATTAACTGCTCCTGGGCATAAGAGGCAAATGGGACTGACATTGCTAATAGATCTTCTCCACAGTCCTATTCTCCACGAGTCCAGCAGTCTCTGGACCTATCACCTGAATGCTGTCCGTACCTGGAAGTTTCGGTAGGAGTACTGCCTCCTCTAGCCCACATGAATGAATCACATCTGTAATTGAAAAACAAAATCTGCCATTGGCTCTCACGGAACACTGCATTTGCCATATCGGAGAACAATGAAATACTGTTGGTGAGAATTGGGTGGCTAGGTCAATCACCTAAAATAGCTGAGGGGGACTGTGGGGTCATAAACTGCAGAATGCAGGCTTAGCGCATCACCTGGTCAAACCTGGTCTCAGGCCTGGTAGCATAGGAACAACTCCAAGCATTGTACCGCTGGGTTACTTTTATAAACCCAGTCCTCCTGGTCAGCCTGCAAGGAGGGGGGACACCTACCATCGACCTGAAGTATTGGGTACCCTTAATAATTCCATCTTTAATAGATATTCACCACTTTCAGGTCTGGATGCTAATGATTGACTTGTTCCATTCGCTGGACAGAGGGTGCCAAGGAATATCAAGTGATATGGAACCTGAAATTGGCTCTAATGCTTCTTTGTATTTCGAAGTTGCAGATTATTCTCACCCTAAATATTATGTTTCCAGCTTCATCCTTGATCATATATTGCAGTCCCATGCATCCAACAGTCTCTAACCCCCTGTATCTGCTGCTCTTTGTGCTTCCATTGGTAGTGACCCAGTGCACAAGGGGTCTTCCTGTACCAAGCTCATCTCCTGGAACCTTGCATGCATTAAAAACAAATTGCCATGTCCCAAGTGGTGTGTCTTTATGGACCATTTCAATATATATATGTTTCAGGAGACCTGTGCTAGTTTTGATCAACCTGCTCTTTTCTCTGGGAAGGGCAGACCATTGGGGGACCTTGCGATCTGGCTGAAAACCACCCTGGTATGTACATCTAAAGCTATCGATGGAGGGTCTCCAGACATATTGTGTGTATTCTTGCAATTTCCTGATTTCGCTATGCTTGTACAATGTTTATTGTAGACATGAAGGTAGCACAATCGGCTTAACTGCTATTGATGTGATCAAGGCACACCTGCCATCTCTTCCTGTTGGTGTATTCAAGATTGTGGCGGGTGACCTCTATTGTAATTTTCAACCTCTGGGAATTGCTCACAATACACTCAGTAGGGAAGAGGATGAAGTATGGGCAGTCCCGAAGCTTTCACTCAACCAATAAAAAAAATGGTTGCTGCCACCCTGCAACTAAATGCCTTTATTCTTAATAATGATCTGAGAGTCTGCAATGGAATAATCCTATCAGATAAAGAGAGGAAGGTCATCTTCAACTGACAGAGAGATGTTAGCCGTATAGACTACATATTGATGGACATCAGGCTGTGGTCGCAAGTTATTGACAAGGAGGTACTCTCTAGGCAGGACAGTGATCACAATGCCCTGGACCTCTCCCTGAGCTCCATGGGCCTCAGTATTCCATCTCAAGATCACAAACCTTTCAACAGGAGGCTACTACCAACTAGCAACCGTCGTAGATTGAGATGGAGTGCTATCGCTACCACTCTGACTATCCAAATACAGCTGTATGAGGCACTTGCTTCTGCCTTGGAAGCAGTTTTGGCCTTGGGAGTGTGTTCTCTTAAAGTTGCCTCGTGGGAGGGTTGCACAGCTATCCACAACTCCCTGTTTTGCTCCTTAAAGGAGCTCTTTATGTTGGAGGCTAGGTCTTTCCCCAAATGGGCCCATGAGACCAAATGGTTTAGCAAGGCATGCAGGCTAGCTAGGTGTGTCCTGATGGTTGCTATCAAAGTTGGGACTAAAACCAAAATCCAGGAAGCCAGAGCTGCACTAGACAAGGCCATGCAATATAATTGTTAGAAATGGGGTCTCTAGTTGGCAGTGGATTGCACCCTGTCCAGCAGCGGCCGGCACAGGTGAGCGAGGTAGGGCGGGGGCGGGGGCGGGGCAGGGTGTGAGTAAGTCGACAGACGACGGATTCGGTTTCAATAAATAATACCTATTCCATCGTCTGTCGGCTCCCACCCTGCTGCGTCCTGTCACGCCCCACCACGCTTACCTGTGCCAGATGCAGCTGACCCTGTCCAAGTAGGGACCCTTATTCTAGTCAGGGTAAGGAAGTTATACACCCAAGATAACCTCTGCTCATCCCATTGGTAGCTTGGCTGGAGCAGTCAGGCTTATCTCAGAGGCAATGTGTTAAGCATTTGTACATAACACACACTGTAACACAGTGAAAATACTACAAATGGACAAAACACCAGTATAGAAAAATAACCTATCTTTATCTGAATAAAACAAGTCCAAAACAACAAAAATCCAACATACACAAGCAAAGATATCACTTTTAAAAGGTTCAAAATAGTTTGGTTCATAGAAAACTATGGATGCATCGCTTTTTAGTGCAAAGTACCTGGGATGCGTCAAAATCAAAAGACGAAAAACAGGCGCAAGGCAGATGAGGTGCCAAAAATAAAGCGATGCGTCGATTCCTTACTCTCAGGGGAGGTGATTTGTCGATTCCTTACTGCCAGAGGAGGTGGTGCGTCGATACCTTACTGCAGTGCAGAGGAAGTGATGCGTCGATTCCTTGCTGTCAGGGGAGGTGATGCGTTGATTCCATTCTGTGAGGAGAGGTGGTGCATTGTGTTTCAGACACGTGGCCTTGGTTCCTTACTGTCGCGCAACTATGATGAAGGCTTGCCACACAGTTGTGATGCTTGGAAAATCCGGTTGCGCTGGGTCGATGTGACAGTGGAGAAACTGATGCTGCGTTGATTTCCCAGCCTTGATGCAGGTGATGCATAGAAACTTCAGTCACACAGCAGGGCCTGTGTCTGAGTCGGAGCAGGTGCCACGGGTGTTGGAGACACAGTGCTCAGGACTGTGGCAATCTTCTGGCTGCTCTGTAGGTGCTGCATCGATTCTTCTGCCGCACTGCAGTGATGCATTGGTTTTTGAACTGCATGGCAAGACTGAAGCAGGAAAACAGGTGCTGTTGATGCATGAAATTTCTTCTCTTCTTGCAGCAGAAGCCACCTCAAAGGGCCCAGGCTGGAATTGGCACCACTTGGCAGGTCAGAACTCCCAGCAGAGGAGTTCAGGGGTTGCAGATAAAGACTTTGATGGCTCTGAGTCTTCTTAACAGGAGGCAAGCACACACATGCCCTTGGAGAACCTTGGCAAGCAGGATTAGGAAAACATAGTCCTGTCACTCTCCAAGAGACAGAAGCAGCAAGCAGTAGACCAGCACAACACAGCAGCAAGCAGAGTGTCAGTCTCCTCCTACTGCTTCCCTAGCTCTTCTTCTTGGCAGAATCTCCTCTTAGTCCAGAAATATTCTAAAAATGTGGGGTCACAGCTCCAGTACTTATACCAGTTTTTGCCTTTGAAGTAGGCAAACGTCAAAGGATAGTCTTTGTAGTGCCCTTTCCTGACCAGGCTCCAGAGACACTACAGGGGGGTGGATGTAGCTTTGTGTGAGGACAGGCACAGCCCTATTCAGTTATCAGTGGCAACTCCTCCCACCACTGTAGCTCAGGAAAATCCATCAGACTGGTGATGGCCCATCAGGATATGCAGGTCAGACCTCAGCTCCCTTTGTCTGAATGTCTAGAGTGAATGCACAAACAGCCTGTCAGCCTAAACCAGACATTGATTCTACAGGTAGGCAGAGACACAGAATAGTAAAACAAGAAAATGCCCACTTTCTAAAAATTGAATTTTCAAACATACAATTTAAAAACCAACTCCACTAAAAGATGTATTTTTAAATTCTGAGTTCAGGGAGCCCAAACTTTAAATCCCTATCTCTTCCCAACTGAAAGTTACACTTGTAGGCAGTTACAATGCAGCTCCAATAATAACCTATGGGAGAGATAGTCCTTGCAATAGTGAAAAACTAAATTGACAGTATTTCACTATCAGGAAATGTAAAACACACCAGTACATAGTACCTTTCACATACACTGCACCCTACCCAGGGGACTACGTTTGGCCTACCTTAGGGATTTCTTGAATGTAGTAAAAGGGAAGATTTGAGCCTTGGGTGCACTTGCCAGGTCGACATGGCAGTTGAAAACTGCATCGACAGACACTGCAGTGGAAGGCCTGAGACATGTTTTCAGGACTGGTAATGTGGGGAGCACAATCAGTTCTGCAGGCCTACTAGCAGCATTTGAATTACAGGCCCAGTGCATTTTGCCAGGGGCTTAGCAGTAACTCAAATATGCCAATCATGAATCACCAATCATAATCACAATTTACACAGGGAGCCCTTGCTCTTTAGCACTAATCAGCAGTGGCAAAGTGCCCAGAGTAAAAAATCAGGAAAAACTAAAGGCAGCACAAAAACAGGAGGTCAGAAGCAAAAAGACCAGGGAAAAACACACCTAATATGCCAGGTCTAACAATCATGAACTGGCCAAATGGGAGTCACTATTGCTTGAAATTAAAGGGAAAACCGTCGCTCCTTTTGGCAATTATTGGCTAATAAGGGCCCTGAATTTGATCACCCTCTGTGTAGCAACATAACAGTTGCTGCTTGCATTGATCATTTTACAGGTCTCTGTGCTTGTGATTTGAGGTTGAATGAGCTGGACTTATTGCTGTCCACTGGAATTGCAGCCAGTCCTGTTAGTGGCACTTGAAGGTAGGACTATGTCCTGTTTTGTAGGTGGTATGGCCGTCCTATTAAAATGGGCAGAGGAAGGCCACTTATCCAATGTTCCATCTTGGGCTGCTTGACCAGCCAGGCTGATTGTGCTCCTGATCGTATTACTGTGAGTGAAGTTGCCAGTGCTATAGACTTGATTATTCCAGGGAAAGCACCAACGCGGGTACCGGGGGACCTGTTTAAATCCGCGAAGGAGCTTTGGAGCCCCTACCTTGCCCTATATTTTTATAACATCATGAATGTGCTCACTTTACCACGGCTTTCGATCTAGTTCCAAGGGAGGCCTTGTGGAAGGTTATGATTGATATGGGTGTTGTGAAATATCTAGTTGATGTTATCAGGAGGCTCCATCTGGATAACTACGCACAGGTCAGGTTTGGCTCCTTTGAGGAGTTGACAGACCCTATTCCATCGTCTGGGAGTGGAAGACAGGGATTCCTTTTAGCTCCTACCCTATATTGGTTATTCATTAATGAATTGGTGACTATAGTGGTGCAAATTCTGCCGCCGTGTTGCAATCCGGGTGTTGGGGACTATAGAATTGCTACGAGGATATTAAAATCAAACACAGCCCAACCAATTGTATTTGCTGTCTCCCGTTATCTATTATACATGTGGAGATACAGACAGAAAAGTGTTGCTCTGTTGTCACTAGAGTAGGTCCCGGGACTTGTATGTTATCTATGTCTGTACCATATTTACATCCCACAGGACCAGGGCACACACAGTAAGTGGCACGGCCCCTGACCCCAACAAGTACTAGACAGGTAACCTTAGCTGTGCTTGCCCTACGGCGATCGAGAGGGCCGCAACGATTTAACACACGATACTAGAGACATGATGGTACATATGACCAAGGACCTTATACAATGACACTATAGGGAGATCTAGAGACCGAGGAGCGGGGTGGGGGTGGGCGGGGTTTATTCAGTTAAATGTTAGATTGCCTTATACTCCTGGTGGTTATCCGAATGGTTTAGGTATGTAAGAACCCCACGAATGGCAGTACATACCTCTAAATGGATAGCGAGACAAGACTAGGTTTTACTTGTAGATGTACGCTCCGAATACCGTGCTTTTACATAATGAGTACAACGTTTTTTTGGGGGTGTTTTTTTTTCTATTTTAACGCTCATTAGCGAATGTATACCTGTAATGTTGATGTGGTTGATACACTGACAACAAGAAATAATAAAGTGTGTTAAAAAAAAAAATCTATGTCTGTACCATGCAATTGGTTAAGATTATATGAACTAGATTCTATTTTTGGATTATAGAGGAGGATTATTAGAATATGTATGAATATTAAGCATTTCCTTAACACTATGAATCTCCTTTTCCCATATGCTGTTATTTTTATATTCTCCTTTGATTTTTCAAATATTTTTTATTGAGATGATTTTAAAGATTTTAATGGCTTTATTGTATTGATGTATTATATCTTATGTGCTTTTATGGCAATTGCAGAAATAAAGGAATAAAGGAGAAAGGTATATATTTTGCGTTTTTCATATAGTATGGACTTGGTCCAAAGGCATTAGACCGCTTTATAAGAGAGCAGTAAGTAGGTTCTGTTTTACTAACATAATGATGCATGATGCCACAAGTCTGGTGCACCTGTTTGCGGATGATATCCTGCTGGCCTCGAAATCCCCAATGGGTATCCAAAATCTGCTGGACCACATCCAGTCTGTAATAGCTTTCCATTGGAGTGTGTGTACCTTTGAATATCTTGGATACTCTCTCAACTAGTATTTTTATCATTATAATTATTATTATTATTTTTGCTAAACCGCTCAGATTCAAAAATGCAAACTTAGACTGAAGCACTATATAGGAGGAATGTTGAGAGCTCTTCAGAGCTCTAGGTTTCATCTGATAACCCCTGCATTGCAAATCTATAACTTACAATCCCTGGATCGGGGTCATTATATGGTGGTAAACATTAGGGCATGACAATGAAAATGATATGGAACTGGTGGAGAATCATTTTTTACATCCCCTCACCAACATCTCTGCCAGTACCCCACCCGTCCCACTCTGGTTAGATCTGGGCATCCAACACCGAGTAAGACTTAGACTCTTGCTGTGCTGGAGGAGGATATGGTCCTTAGTGGACTTAATGCCCTATTGGTTGGGCTTAGAAGAAATACTAAAACTCCCTGGAGCTGCTAGGATCACAGAATTGGTGTATGCAAAACGTTGCTAATTTATAGACTCACCCAGAGACATCATGTAGTGTATTCAAGTCTATGCTCAAAGCTATGTACTGGAGACACGTAGATTGTGGCCTCCTCAGGACCGGAAGGGTGGGCCTATTGATCTAAGCTTTCATTGTGTTTAAAGACAATCACTTTCTGGAAGAGTACATGGATGCAATCAAGCCCCTAGCTTCCAGAACTCTGCATATAAAATTCTCCATAGGGACCTTGCCACTACAAACATTTACAGCGAAATGGTGTCGCTCCCTCTCCGAACCAGAGTTGAGTTGCCCCTTTTGTTTTGCGGCCACGAAATCCATAGACCATGTCCTGTATTTTTGCTTACATTACCATGTTCATAGGAGGACATGGATTCTGCCGCCGTGTTGCAATCCGAGTGTTGGGGACTATAGAATTGCTACGAGGATATTAAGATCAGACACAGCCCAACCAATTGTATTTGCTGTCTCCCGTTATCTATTATACATGTGGAGATACAGGCAGAAAGTGTTGCTCTGTTGTCACCAGAGTAGGTCCCGGGACTTGTATGTTATCTATGTCTGTACCATGCAATTGGTTAAGATTATATGAACTAGATTGTATGTTTGGATTATAGAGGAGGATTATTAGAATATGTATGAATATTAAGCATTTCCTTAACACTATGAATCTCCTTTTCCCATATGCTGCTATTTTTATATTCTCCTTTGATTTTTCAAATATTTTTTATTGAGATGATTTTAAAGATTTTAATGGCTTTATTGTATTAATGTATTATATCTTATGTGCTTTTATGGCAATTGCAGAAATAAAGGAATAAAGGAGAAAGGTATATATTTTGCGTTTTTCATATAGTATGGACTTGGCCCAAAGGCATTAGACCGCTTTATAAGAGAGCAGAAAGTAGGTTCTGGTTTACTAACATAATGAAAAAACCTATTAGCACCATAACAACCAGTACATGCCAGCAAGGATGTTACAGGATAAGAAGTAGCTATCTAACCATCACAGTAAATCAGCAGCAAGTACCTAAGAGAGCAGACAGAACAAATCCTTCCACCAGGTAGGAGGGAGTGGAGTTGACTTTATGAGTAATGCATGCAGTCTTATATTGCATTATATATCTTGTATTATTTTCCTGTGCCTACAACCAAGAACCTTGTACATTTACTACTGTACCAATAACCCTCTACCCGTCTTACTGTACACATAGCCAATAGCCCTGTACCCCCAACCCTGTATCTTTAGCCCTGTAGCCAGAAATATGCAACATAAAGCCATAACCATGTACTATTAACTGTGTGCCCTATACCCTTATCATCCTAGCCTGTGCACATAGCCCTTCACCCATAACACCATACCCATATCCATGTATCTTCTAGCCTGTGTTATTATCCCTGTACACATAATGCTTATTCTAGTACAATTAGCCCTGTACTAATAACCCTGTACCCTTAACCCCACACCCTGTAGCTATAGCCCCATGCACATAACCCCGTAGCCTTAAACTTGCGTCCATAATCATGCATCATCTGGCCCGTAGTCAAGCCATGTATGCTGTGCCCTTTGCCCTCTACCCATAATCCTGCACATCACAACTGTATCCCTGTATCCTTGCCCCACACCCAGAACCCTGTATCTATTGCCCTGTACTCTTAACCCTGTACCTTTAACCCTACACCCATAGCCTTTACCATTATTGTTGTATACTCTATCCTGTATTATTTCCCTTGTACCCATATCCTTTTTTAACCTATCCCTGTACCCATAACTCTATACATTTCGCACTGCGCAATATGTTTTCCATCTCCTGCTCCATCATAGTGCTAGTGCTACGCTGTAGTGCTCCAAAAAAAGAAAAGAACATCTCTCTGGTTGCTCACGCACAACACTAAAACGCCCTCCCTCACAGTGTAGCGAAACCCCCAGTCTGAAAGTGTACTTGTGTGCCCCACATTGGGTTACGATGCGCTAAGTAAATGCTACAATACAAAGATTGGGGTACAAATGTGGAAAGGCACAATCAGTGAAAACTTTGTGATGCAGACAGACCAGACAGTGCATCCATTCACCCCAAAATAGCATCTGTCGCAGGAAAAACCAAATACATGGCAAAGTACAGCGGACCCACACCACACTGTGCTTAATTTGTAAAAAATGAAAAATTTAAAAAATACATGCCAGGGGCCTAGGGCCCTCCTCAGGATGCCACTGCAGCTTTCACCAGTCACTGCCCCTGCCAGCGGTGCCAATGACAGTATCAACACAACTACTATTCATCACATTCACAGAAGAGTCACAAGACTATTCGAGGATCTCATAGACATAAGGATGACTTGGGCAGCCGGTATTATTTTAATGTATACCCCTCCTTCTTATTTGTGGACAAGGCTTTCATCTCTGTTGAAGCTTTCCCAGACACTTCTAAGTAGCTGCAATTGGTACCTTGCAAGAGGACTGATTAGGATGGAAGAGTGGGGGGATTCCGAAGCGAGATAAGATGGCCTCGTTGTAGTGCTCTTCCTGAGGCGCCGAGGAGTCATGTTATTGGAGGAGCATCCTGCCGGGACCAACACCTCTCATGCTGGAAGGCGCCAGAACTTCCAGGAAGCGGAGGGGTACGTTTATAGACCCAATGGTCTATCAGTTATTTTCTGGAACAAAACTCCTGCAGCTTCAGCAGCAAGTTTGTTGCGGCCGCCATTTTGCAGGCTCCCGTCATTTTTCTGCTCAGAAAAGAGCACACATTTTAACTAAATCACCCGCAGGGCTCAAATTAGCTGAGGAAGATGTCTTCAATGCCAGTTTTTTCTCTGCAGTTTTTCTTGTAAAATATCCCAGAGCGTCTTTTTGTTTTTGTCTTTTCATATGCACTTTAAGTTTTATTTCAGGACAGATTTTGCCTGGTGCTTCAATTTCCAAGGAGTCAACTCTACCCTCTTTTTTGACATATTTGACTGCCCTTTTTATTGACTGGGAGTTACCCTTGGAAATCTATGTAATTTTTTTCTTGCGGTCTTTTGATTCAACTTTTCAGCCACAGTGGACATCCGTACATTGCTGTGAGTTCTCGTCTTCAATAGCTTTAGTTATTCTGGTTGACTCTTAGAAAGAATTTTAACATGCCATTAGGTTACTACCACTAGGTGAAAATGGAGTCAGCGCAATCGTCCAAACCTCAGACTTCTAATAAATCTATTGCTAATTGTCGTAAAGACTCAGGTGGCAATGCTAATAAAATAGTAAAAAAAGACACGTCTTCTCTGACTAAATCATCATTGTCTCTGACATTAGATGATATTATGGTTGAACTTAGAAATATGAGACCATTTATGTTGGACACTAGCAAGGCATTTCAGAGAATAGAGGAGAAATGGTCTCATCTGGATTCAAGACTCAGAGGTTGAACAGCAAATTAGTGATTCGCAGGATGTGGTTGCTAAAGTTGACTTCCTTACCAAAGAGGTGACTCAATTGAAAAAGTTAACGCAAGATTTAGAAAATCATATTAAGCGTAATAACTTAGGCATTTATGGCATACCAGAGGGTTCTGAGGGGCCTGACATTATTAATTTCTTGAAGCTTCATATTCCTAAACTTGTAGGCTTCCAAAGCACCAGTGAACGTAATTTCCAGACTGCTCACCAGATTGGCCCGTCACATACCTCGAATTCTAACAGACAAAGAGGGATTATTGCTTTTTTTCTTCAATATTCGGATCTGATGTTGGTTCTTACAGCATACAAACAACACAAGCAAATGTTTTGTTCCAGCAAAAAGATTTTCTTCAATCAGGATATCGTCAGTGCTACAGCTAATCATCAGAAGGAATTCTTGGATCTCAGACCAACACTCAGATCTATGAACGCTTGCTACGGTCTTATTCATCATTGTTTCTTCAAGGTTACCTACAAAGACAAGTCAACAACGTTTGATGATCCAGCAGGACTAAAGAAATTCATCCACATACATTAGGAGTTGATATGGAACTCAGTAAATCTTAACATGGTTGGTGTATGATTTATAACATTGAATTTTACTTCTTCCCTGCCGGTCCCCAGTCTTCCCCTGTTTAATGGAACAAAACGTCCTGTCTTTTTGTGTCCTTTTGTTCCAGTGTTTATGTTATGTCCATCAACATGGTCCCACAAAATGTTTGTTAAGTACCCCGTTTTGTATCTTGTTAAGTGGTCTTATCTTTTTTTCTGTTACGTTCTTTTCTGTATTTGATATTCATCCATTGCATGTTCTCTTCTTCTCTCTCTGTCCTCGGTGGTTCTCCTTCTGACTGGTCTCTGGCCTTCCCGCTCCCCCCTTACACCAACATTATCTCTTTTTGTTCTTTTACTAATGACTAAAGTCTTGCAACCTTTCATCATTCTTTCTCTTTATTTATAACTGGGAAGTACTATTACTCCCATTTTTTCTCCTTCTTCATTCTTATTTTTTTCAAATGTTTTTCCATATCTTTCTATACAGCGCCTTTCTCATGCAGCTTTATGCAATTTTGTTTCCATCAGTTTATATTTTCAACCATGTTTATATTATAGGTTTACTAACGCTTGTTGTTTAGTGGTTGATATATATCCTAACAATGAGTAGTCTACGTATTGTCTCCTGGAATGTCAAGGGCCTTCACAATCCCATTAAGAAGCAAAGGGTGTTATCTCACCTATCAAGATTAGACTGTAAAATTGCTTATTTCAAGAAACGCACCTCAAAGAACAGGACGTAGCTTCTCTGCGTAGGCAGTGGGTTCAGAGTGCTTTTTGTTCCTCTGCAGTAAATAACAAAAAGAGGGGTATATTCTCAAGAACGTGTGATGACCATCGCAAATTTAGCTTAGCGCAACTTTGCATATCGCAGTCCATCGCGGGAAAACAACACCATGTCAAAGTGGTATTCACAATCCGGCGGCACCATGCGATAGTCACACTATAATGCGTCAAATGACCGCATTTAACACAACGCCACGCCGCATAAATACAAAACACCAACGCCAAAAAAGTAGCGATGAGGCCAACCGCGATACAAAAATCAGCGATAAACAGCGACAGGCCTGCAATTCCCACGCCTCATGCGGGAAAACGCAACATAAAGCAGAGCACAACAACGGCGAGATGACAATGTACAAGCACACTCCCACATCCGTGACGTAGAACAAATGACCATCGTCCCGCATCACATAGGCATCTCCACACAGTCACAATGTACAATGAAACGCAGCCTGCATGTAAACTGCGCCAATGCAGACACATGCTTGGAACACGCAATGAAACCGCATTTTCCAACGGCATTGCAGAGGGACAAGCAACCCCTCATGCACACAGACGTGTCATGCCCATGAGCAATCAATCATGCCAGCGTGGATGAATGTAGGGGCAGTGACTCCAGCTTACATACATGTTGCACATGTTGTGGGATCTGAGTCACAGGGGGCATCCCTGCATCAAGGTGGTACATAAACGACCCCACAATGAGCCCTGATGTCACCTGTAGGCCAGAAACGGCAGCCAAAATGGAATGATCCGGACACGTGAAACGCCAAAGAGTGGGATACCCTACCAACTGTGACACACAGGACTGGCAGTTCGAATACGTGACACCCCAAACAGCACCACTGCACAGAGGTGAAACACCCACCATCCATGAACACATCACAAACTTGCCATCAACACATGTCGCACTCACACCTGACTGAGTGACGTGCCGGTACAGATGAGTGACATGCACTTAGTGAATGTAGGTTTGTAAGGCATGTATTTGCAAATTCCGTGCCTGTGGTCAATCTGTGCTGTCCCTTGAATGCCAAGGACAGTCACAATGTGACGTGATCATCAGAAGAAATTTGTAATGATGTCGTCCCTGCAGGCTATTCCTGCTGCCGCTGCAGTGGGGTGTGGTCCACCTGCCTCATCCTCATCATCCGATGCCTCTGGGACTGGTATCCATTGTGCCTTGCTGCGTACACATATGTTGTGCAACACACAACATGCAATGATCATCTTGCACACGATGTCTGGCCTGTACAGGAGCCGTCCACCTGTGATGTCCAGACACCTGAAACGTGACTTCAATATGCCAAATGTGGATTCCACGATGCCCCTTGGGCGTTTATGGGCCACACTGTACTGCCTCTGAGATTGCATGTTCGGGGCATGGAGGGGTGTCATCATCCAAGCGCAGAGTGCATATCCCTGGTCACCTGAGACAGTGCAGCGAGACATGAGTCAACTGTTGGTTCGGCATGATGTGTTGGCAGGCTCACTGTGTCATTGGTGTGTGATATGTGTGACTATGTGATTCCTGTATGACATGTACTGCCTGTTGCACATGAGCGGTATCAATGTGTAGTACTTATCCTCACTGCTGCTCGCCCCTCCCCCCGAGCCTATTCACCAGCATGCACAGCGCAGTTGCATCACGTGCACCCCACGGCACACCATTGTCATGCCACCATTTTCATGCCCATCTGCGCATGTCCACAAGCCTGACAACGACACTGTGATGTAGTATGCTGAAGGTGTGCGGCCACGTGCGTGTAAGCCTGTGGTAAGGACAGGGCGGACACAGATGTAGTGTACATGCCTGGCCGAAATCGTTCTGCGCTTGAGTGTAGACCTCTGGCCCATGCTGTGGAAATACCGACAGACACAACAGTTGGCATGTGTGTTCCCAGACCCCGTGCGGGCTTGCCCTCCCTCATGTACCCCCTCAGACGAGGCCGCACGCCGTGGGCATGCCACAAAGCAACATCGCACATTGCGTGATGGGTGGCGCCGGCACCACACCACACACACACGCATCAGTTGCCTCTTTCCCAAGGCCTAATCTCAACCACGCCGTACGCCGGTCATCTCACTTACGCTCACAGGGGGGTCCAACACAGCCACATGTCAAAGTTCTACACCACTGCCTGAGATGACAAGGTTGTGCACGCTGTAGACAGCACAATGTGATGTGGTATGGTCCGGGACCCACATGAATACATAATGATCACACGGACACAATGAGATAATTTGTGGTACGGGCACGTGCGCCCGGCACCTTTATTGCCAGGGTCACACGTCCAGTGACGCCTGTGCTGGATGGGTGTAGGGTAGTGTAAGCAACCCCTCAGGGGTTGGCTGGTGCTGCCAACAACTACAACAGTGAATTGACAATCAGAAGTCCAAAGTACAAACAGCAAGGGTCCATGACTTGAGCTGCACAGAGTTAGTTCCACAGGATGCACTGCAGCAGGCACAGGCACACCCGCAAGGAACGGTGACTTGTGGTGGACTGAGATAGGGCCACAAGAGCTGAGCGGGTCCTCGTTGATGTCCCAGGAGAATGTTGCGGAGTGTTAAGGGGGGACAGTGGAAGGTGTCCATCCAGGGAATGATGCAGAGGGCAGAAGCAAGCAGAAACAGGCATCATGGAGGAGATGAATGCTACAGTCTCCTGTATCCCACCATGTCAGTATCAGCTACATGATGAAAACAACCCCCAGGCCATGTACTCAGATGCCAAATTAGTCCAACGGGAGGGTGCCCATGACTCCTGTGGCACAGAGCTGGAAGGGAATGCAGTCTGCGATGAGGCCTGTACACTGATATCAACTCTGCAATTGACAAATCAAGAGTCTGTTCCAAATGAGTGTCTGACTCGACCGCAGTATGTGCCGGAGGCAGGGGTCATCATTGGGCAGCCGCTGTGCAGCCAGCCCCTCCTGGATCACTAGCACACGGCGTTGGAATGGCATGTAGAAAGGTTTCCTGAGTGACGGAGGTGGAGGCACCAGAGCAGGGCGTGATGCACACAGCAACGATGCCGTGTCCTGGCTGGGATGGACTGGAAAGGATTTGTCTGAGGCCTGCTGTACCGGTGAGTAGGCCTAAGGCAGAAGTCCGCAAGGGCCCACAGACATGTGTGGTCAGACTGCTATGCGAGGGGTTGGTGGCACCACATCGAAGGGGGTATAGGGATTTGAGCTCTGCCTTAAATATGCACTCTGCCATTGCGTAATCAAGACTCAGTTCCACATGTGCAACCTACTTGTCCGCTGTGTATGCCGGTGGAGTGCGTCAACGGGAAGGAGTACTGCGTGCCTTGCTCGTGGAGGCCATGATGGTTTGAGAAGTCTGCCATGGTCGCGGGCCTCAGGCGTGGAGCTGGCAAAGGCACGTGGTGGGCACTCTTGGAGACAGGCTAGTGTCGGCAGGTGTGCAGTGTGGCCAGGATGCGCAGGTGCGAACGAAACTGGTCCTTGTTCCAGTCCAAACAACCCTTATTGATGATTAGGTTAAAGACAACCTTTATTGAAAGCTATCCTAGTGGTAGCTATGGAGAGCAGCCTTCAGGCTAAGTCTCGAAGGAATGTAAAGCAGCTTGGTTTACCAGATTATAACCTCTTGAATGACCAAATGAAAGGAGAACCACACAAGGTATATATATAAAATATATGTATTTATTACTAAACACTCTCTACTAACCTCTTTATGAGATTAGAGAGCAAGATACACAATATTAAAGCACTAGAACAACAGTAAATTGCACAATACACAGTGGGCCCCAGTGGGAGACCAAACCATATATTAAGAAAGAAGTATAACAACCCTGACTTGACTAGACACAGTGCCCAGAGCACGTAGAATCGCTGGGACCCCAAGGAACCACCCAAGGTAGTGACATAGGGGACCCTCGGGGGATGCGTGCAGTGTGAGAACACAGCCGCGAGCTCCATACAATCCTATGGGAAAGTCGCGGTTGGAATTTTAAAGCTTAAGGACCCTTAGGAGAGGACTTGGAGCAAACCCTTTCAAACTTAGAAGGTTCTAAGCCCAGCACCCCTGTGAGCATAGGAGTACTCGTGTTACCTAACCCAGGGAAGCCGGGTGCATAGGTGTCAAATGGTGTTGGAAATCTTCGTCGTTTTCAATGGTGTGATGCTGCAAAGTGCTGCTGCCGTGAAAAGGAAAAGTGTCCGATGTGATCCAAGCCTGGATCGGAGCTGAGAAGAACCTGAAAGCAGAGGGGACAGAGTCTGAGTCATTTGCCAATGACCAGGGGCACGATAGACGAATGCCCACCGATTTCAGGTGTTTAAGGTGCGAAGAGGTGAAGCTTGACTCTGCAGTCACAGTGACCAGGAGACGTCAATGACGACCAAAGTCCACAGGTTGAGCTGTCCCACGAAGGATGTTGTTGCATCCTTCTTTCCCTCCTCTTTGTCCTTTCTTAGTGTCTTGTTCTCTGCTGCTCAGCCAGTCTCTGTGATGTCATGTACTGTTCTATCAGTGGAAGTTGTTGAGGATTTGTCAGTTATCTTGGAGGCTGAGCAGCAGTGGGGTCTTTACTAGAGCTTTTACTGGATTACTACCTTATCTATATGCTGTACCTGATTACTTGATTACCAAGAATAAACATACATCTGGACACAGCAACGGAAGAGTCATCTTTATTTTATGAAACTTTACACTGGTCGTTACATCTGGTCTGCTGAATTCTGCCATTACATAAAATGTGCAACTTGATGACAATGTAATCAGACCTGTGAAATAAACCAGTGTTTGACAGTGCAACTGAGGAGATTGGTCTGTCAACTGAATGGCAGTTGATTTGCAATTAATCCCTGTGTGCTTCTATTGCGTCGGTGGAGCCTCTGTTGTGAATTTGATATTCAACAGTTTTATGAAACTACCACTATTTGGGAATGTGTTTAAACTGGGGACTGCCTCATCAAGAAGGTTCTGCTTATGTAAGAAGATATAAGAACTTTTATGGTGTTTTACAAATTAATTGTCTGCACGTACATGAAGATATGTGGTCTATGTGCTCCCGGAGGAATTTTTGGCAGCGAAGGCGCAATGAAACTTTGTCATTTCATTTCCCATTTGACAGGGTCGCGTTTCTGCTGTGGGGGAGTTTGAACTGTTTTGTTGTTGTTCAAAATACAAACGGAGCTTGTGCACTTAACCTGTTTGTACTCTCGTGCTGTGCCGCAATGTTCTTATTGTGACGCTCGTTGCTGTGAGACCTCCATGAATTCCGTGATGTCCCGCATTGCTGTTTCTGGACGCTCTGCTGCTCCTACGTGCTGTGAACCACCCGACTCAGCGTCTGAAAACGTGCCACCATTTTATGATTGGCGCATTCGTTCACGTTGACACACAATATGCATTCTTCCAACCACGTTCTCAAAGATTTATTGGTGTGGTGATTATCCTTCGTTCACACTTCAGTCAACAATTCAGGGAAGGAACTGTCTCCGAAGATTTGACTACGGTGACTACTTTTATGGTTTTAACTTGTTATGTTTAAACTTTTGTGATCTAGTCAGTTACATATTAACTATGTTACGCAGTATGCTGTTTCCGCTACAATTTACAGTTTAGTCCATGCTACAGATGTGTGCGTGTGGGATTTATTTTTGGAATTTGGAACCACTTTTGTGCTCAAAATATTTGAGGTGTTCAATTATATTTATGATTCCTGTTAATAATTTTTGAGATGCTCTATTCTTTTTAGTTTACTCGTACTGAACTGAACCACTTTAGTGCTCTATTTTGTTAGAGGTGTTCATTTATATTTGAATTTCTGGTGATGTGTTTTTGAATCATTTCATTTTATTAAGGCGTATTTGAGCGGGGCCACTCTTGTGCTCAATTTAAATTGAGGTGCTCATTTATATTTATTCTTGCCATGATTTGTAGAAGTGTTAAAATCTGTTATGCTTGCTGGAGCCATTTATTTGCTCAACTTATGTTTAGGTGCTCAATTCGCGTTATGCTTACTGGTGATGAGCCAAAGAGGTGCTCAGTTCTGCCTATACTTAATGATTATGAGCCAAAGGGGTGCTCAGTGTTATTTATGCTTACTGGTGAGGAGCCATAGGTGCTCAGTTTTATTGGTGAATATTTGTTATGAACCACTTAGGTGCTCTATTTTGTTAGAGGTGTTCAAATTTCATTTTCATGCTCAGTGTTATTTATGCTTGCTGGTGAGGAGCCGTAGAGGTGCTCAGTTTTATTGGTTAGGAGCCGTAGAGGTGCTCAGTTTTATTGGTTAGGAGCCGTAGAGGTGCTCAGTATTATTGGTGAGGAGCCGTAGAGGCTCTCAGTTTTATTGATGATTATTTGTTATGAACCACTTAGGTGCTCTATTTTGTTAAAGGTGTTAAAATTTCATTTTCAAATTTTATTTATATTTTGCAGTACTGAACCATCATTGCTCAAAATTTATTGAGGTGTTCAATTTCTTTATGTTAGTGATGAATGAGTGGGTTTGTCATGTGGATCACATTAACCACACTCATTTATTCTTTTGTTGTCTTTTGGTATATTTACCCCTTCGCTGCCAGGCCTTTTCCCCCTCCTGTGCCAAGCCTTTTTTTGGCTATTTGGGGTAGTGCGCGCTTAGGCCCCTGTAACTTTTTGACCACATTAGGTATCCACGCCAAATTTGCGTCCTTTTCTTCCAACATCATGGGGATTCTAAAGGTACTCAGGGTTTGTGGATTCCCCTGGAGGGGTCACAGAAATGAGCCAAAATACAGCAACATTTTGTTTTTTTTTCGGAAAAATTGGAAAAACAGGCTGCAAATGAAAGCATCAGGGTTTTTCCCTGCAAATGTTATCAAAAAAGGGTTTGTGGGGTTAAAATCACCATTTTCCCAGCTTTTCGGGGATACCAGACTTTTGTCAGAAACCCAACATTTTTTACACAGTTTTGGCATTTTTCTGAGACATAGCCTATTTTTGCTATTTGTTGTGCTTTTGACCTCCTTCCAGTTAATGGCAGAAATGGGTACAAAAGCAATAATGGATCCTGGAAAGCTATACATTTTCGAGAAGAAGACAACATTCTGAATTCAGCAAGGGGTCATTTGTGTAGATCCATCAGGGTTTTTTTTATAGAAACCAACAGTTAAATATAGGATAAATTGAAAATTAGTTGAAAAAAACAGCCTTTTGTGTCAACGTTTTCACCTGTAACTTCTTCTAATTATGACAGCTCTTTGAAAGCAATATACCGTTGCATCCGCTGGACATTACTGGTTGTGGGGATATTTAGGACTTGTAGGTTCACCAAGAACCCGACGAGCCCAGAGCCAAAAACTGAGCAGCAACTTGCAATGGTTTTTTATTATGTACCGGGTATATAGTAATTATTCTGTAAAAATGTGTACATGGAAAAATCGGTATAAAAGACACCTATGTATTTCTGAAATGGGAACAAAATATAGAGTTTAGAAACAGTAGATATTTGCACATTTCTGAAATTGGGAATACTCATACTAGCATGAGAATTATCAGTCATTTTTTAGAATGACTTATTTTTTACACAATGTCTTTCATTTGGAAGGCAGAAATGCATCGAAAGTCAATTGATAATAACAGTTCCTTTACAAATCTGAATTACCCTAAGTCTCCCAAAAAAAATGGTACCTCACTTGTGTGGGTAGGCATAGTGCCCGCGACAGGAAACGGCGCAAAACGCAACGTGGTCACAACTCAATATCGCAGTGAAAATGTACCCTTTTTTGGCAAAGTGCCTAGCTCAAGTTTTTTAACCCTAGCTCTGCGGGCACCTTGGGAAACCTAGCAAACCTATACATTTTTGAAAACTAGACACCCAGGGGAATCCAGGATGGTGTGACTTGACTGCCTCACACCAGGGTCTGTTACCCAGAATCCCTTGCAAACCTAAAACATTGTCAAAAAAACCACATTTACCCCACATTTCTGTGGTGGAAAGTTCCGGAATCTGTGTGGATCCACAAATTTCCAACCACCCCACGTTTCCCAAAGTCTTACGAGAAAAACTGTATCTCACTTGTGTGGTTCGGCCTAGTGCCCGCGACAGGAAACGTCGCAAAACGCATCGTGGTCACACCTCAATTTCGCAGTGAAAAATTACCCTTTTTTGGCAAAATGACTAGCTGTAGTTTTTGAACCCTAGCTCTGCGGGCACCTTGGGAAACCTAGCAAACCTATACATTTTTGAAAACTAGACACCCTGGGGAATCCAGGATGTGGTGACTTGACTGCCTCCCACCAGGGTCTGTTACCCAGAATCCCTTGCAAACCTAAAAAAATGTCAAAAAAAGCCCATTTTCCCCACATTTCTGTGGTGGAAAGTTCCGGAATCTGCGTGGATCCACAGATTTCCACCCACCCCGCGTTCCCCAAAGTCTTACGAGAAAAACGGTACCTCACTTGTGTGGGTCGGCCTAGTGCCCGCGACAGGAAAAGTCGCAAAATGCATCATGGTCACCAAAAACCCAGGTGACCCCCCTTGCAAAACCAGGTGGTTTTGAGATAGGCAAATTTGAAGTCACCTCACTATGTTTTGGGCCCTTGCCTGTCGCGGGAACTTGGGCCTCCCACACAAGTGAGGCACCATTTTTACCGGGAGACCCAGGGGAACGCTGGGAGGGGGGAAATTTGAGTGAGCCCGCTGATGCCACAACTTTCCCACACAAAAATGTGTGAAAAAAGTGATTTTTTCAGCTAAAATTGAGGTTTGCAGGGGATTCTGGGTAAGGAAACGTTGGGGGATCCACGCAAGCCATACCTCCCTGGAAGCCCCCAGGTGTCTAGTTTTCATAAATGTATGGGTTTGGTAGGTTTTCCTAGATGGTCGCAGAGCACCGGGCCAAAAACCCAGGTGACCCCCCTTGCAAAACCAGGTGGTTTTGAGATAGGCAAATTTGAAGTCACCTCACTACGTTTTGGGCCCTTGCCTGTCGCGGGAACTTGGGCCTCCCACACAAGTGAGGCACCATTTTTACCGGGAGACCCATGGGAACGCTGGGAGGTGGGAAATTTGAGTGAGCCCGGTGATGCCACAACTTTCCCACACAAAAATGTGTGAAAAAAGTGATTTGTTCAGCTAAAATTGAGGTTTGCAGGGGATTCTGGGTAAGGAAACGTTGGGGGATCCACGCAAGCCATACCTCCCTGGAAGCCCCCGGGTGTCTAGTTTTCAGAAATGTATGGGTTTGGTAGGTTTCCCTAGATGGCCGCAGAGCACCGGGCCAAAAACCCAGGTGACCCCCCTTGCAAAACCAGGTGGTTTTGAGATAGGCAGATTTGAAGTCACCTCACTACGTTTTGGGCCCTTGCCTGTCACGGGAACTTGGGCCTCCCACACAAGTGAGGCACCATTTTTACCGGGAGACCCAGGGGAACGCTGGGAGGTGGGTAATTTGAGTGAGCCCGGTGATGCCACAACTTTCCCACACAAAAATGTGTGAAAAAAGTGATTTTTTCAGCTAAAATTGAGGTTTGCAGGGGATTCTGGGTAAGGAAACGTTGGGGGATCCACGCAAGCCATACCTCCCTGGAAGCCCCCGGGTGTCTAGTTTTCAGAAATGTATGGGTTTGGTAGGTTTCCCTAGATGGCCACAGTTGGTGGGTTATTCTTACATGGAACATACACCTTGGCAGAGAAACTAAAAAGACAAAGATTCCTGCACAGCCATCTATTCCTCAAACGCACACACATACTGGTTGGATTTGGCATGAGGGCGAGTGATGGTTCAGTATATTAAATTTTATTAACAAGAGATTTCACAAAAAGGAAATGCACTGTCAATAATTAAATGGAGAAAAAACTGAACCAATGACTCGCAGCTCGTGAGCTGTAAAGCCACGGCAAGGCACCAACCGCTTTACAGTCCATTCACACACCTTTCATACGTGAAACACACAAGACCATTCGCACCACCAGGCACAAAAACAACACATTACAAAATTCCCAAAAGGGACAAGGTACACCCTGCTTCAGAAAGGCAAATATTACTGCACAGCCATCTATTCCTCAAACGCACACACATACTGGTTGGATTTGGCACGAGGGTGAGTGATGGTTCAGTATATACAATTGTATTAGCAAGTGATTTCACAAAAATGAAATGTACTGTTAATAATTGAAAGGGCGAGAAACTGAACCATTGACTAACAGCTCGTGAGCTGTAAAGCCACGACAAGGCACCAACCTCTTTACAGGCCATTCATACACCTTTCATACGTGTGAGACATACAAAACCATTCACACCGCCAGCCGCGGGCCCATCACATAACAAAACTCACACCAGCACACAGCGCCATTCAAGGGCCCATCACTTTCACACGCCCACATTCCTGACACAGCAACTACACAAGCTGATGGATTGCGTGGAGTGGCACTCAGCTAGCAGTGTGTGTAGTGACCAGCAGCAAGTCACTACTCACCCAACACCGCCAGCCAAGCACCATTCCACGCACACCGCCAACCAAGTGCCAGTCCACACACACCGCCAACACATTTAGGATTTGTTTTAGACAAAAATAAAAACACAAACAAATCACAAATCGATACAAATCTACAAACACAAAATCAGAAACTAAATACATTGCACTAACGCCAACCTTGAAACAGAATCAAATTTTTCAAAGAGTACAGACCAGGCAGTTCACTTTACCACTCATGAATGCTCCCAAAAATTATTTTGCATGTGGTACGCTCTAAAACAAGCAGGGACACACAGCCCAGGTTTAGAAGGACAGTCGGGGCAGTACATACGAATCTCCTTCCGCGTACCTCTTCGCCAACAGACTCTGCATCTCCTAGTGGAAAAATCTTTTGCCGGTGTGGGGGGGATGAAATCAGGAAAGTGGCGATCTTTCAATCGAACCACATCCTCCACCACTCCAAATCTAGGAACACTTGCATGTTCCACAACAACAAGGCTAGCTATCACAGAGTGCTGAAACTGAAGAAATGTCAAGTTTGACGCAGGAGAACACTCCTTGAACACAATAAAAGCATTGAATTTGCTAATTCGAAGAAATGGATGGCCAACTTCTTATACCAAACATAAGCCTTCCGAATAGCAGAGTAAGGTTCCAACCTCTGATCTACTCTGTCAACACCACCCATGTGCTTATTGTAGTCTAGAATGCACACAGGTTTGCGCACTTCAGCAACCTGACCCCAAACAGCCACAGGTGAAGTACTCTCATCATGGATGGTAGTCAGCATGTACACATCCCTCCTGTCCACAAATTTTACAGCTAGTAGTTCATCACTACGCAAGGAACTGCACTGCCCCCTCTGAAGTTTTTTGCAAACAAGCTCTTTCGGATAACCTTTACGGTTAGAGCGGATTGTGCCACATGCAAAAGTGTCCACTTTATACAATTCCTTAAATAATTGCACAGCAGTATAGAAGTTATCAAGGTACAAATGGTGGCCTCTGTTAAACAGTCTTCTAGCAAGATCCCACACAATTTTCTCTGAAACTCCAAAAGTGGACGGACAACCTGTAGGGTCAATAGTAGAATCTCTACCAGTGTACACACGAAAATTAAAAACATATACAGCTTAATTCCATAGCGTGCCCTCTTGCTAGGGATGTACTGCCTAAAAACCAAACGGCCCTTGAACAAGACCAAAGACTCATCAATAGATTTTTCTTTCCCTGGAGAATAGATCTCAGAAAATCGATCTACAAAGTGATCAAGAACAGGCCGAATCTTAACCCCTTGAGTGCCCATGACGAGATGGTCTCGTCATGGGCCGCGGTTGCACTGTGCCCATGACGAGACTATCTCGTCATGAACCCCGCCGGCTAATTCAACGCCCGGCACAGGGCGGGGAAAGGGCGGGGCACACAAGGGGTTAAAAAGACGGTCACAGTCAGGGTGATCTCGTGGCAACGCCATAGAATTATCAACAAAATGCAGCATACGTATCAAAAGTAAATTACGAGTCATAACTGCAGGAAATATGGCAGGGGCCAACAAGGGGCTAGTAAACCAATATGAAACCAATGTTGGCTTCCTTACCACACCCATCAAGAAAGTCAAACCCAAAAACTTCTTAATCTCGTCCAGATATGTGTGAGTCCACCGGGTAGCTCTAGACTGGGGCCTAAGTTTGTCGCTGTTGTCCCTCAAAAACTGTTCAGCATACAAATTCGGCTGCTCAACAATCTCACCCAAAAATACATCATCCATAAACAACTGAAAAAACTGTATAGGCAAAAAGTGTTCACAATCCACTGTACACCCTGCATCACCGCTAAAGGCAGGCAACACCGGCTGCACCATGTTTGGATCAACCCAAAGTCCAGCACTTCCAGTAGGAAGCCTAGCAGCCTCAGACTGCAATCCAGATGCCTCTTGCACCATCGGCACAGCAGTTTCCTCCTCTAAGACAGGCACTTCATCCGCACTGAGAGTTGCTTCATCCACACCAAGAGTACCTTCATCTGCACTGAGAGTACCTTCTTCATCTGATGATTCCATGTTGAGAGAAAACTCACTGCCAGAATCTTCCCCTCCCTCCTCTCCCTCAGACGCACTGTCAGTCTCATAATCATGCTCAGAGGAAGATTCAAGAAGCATACCAACCACCTGTTGAGCAGTCATTCTACGGCTAGCCATATTGCTTACTATTAAAGGTAACTTGTCAAACAAGTCAACAACAACAAACACTTTGTAAAATAAGTAATAAACAAAAAGCACCTTTATCAAAAACTCATACATACTCCAAAACAATACCACTCACTTTCCAGAGGCAGCTAAACTACTCACCACCACCTACTCTGTACAGACACAGTATGGATCAACAATATCCCACTAAAAAAGGAAGAGAAAAGCAATTACACATAAGACTATACAAAACACATTGCAAAGAATTTCATGCTCAAACCACTAACTAAATATGCTGCCATTATGACATCACTTACAAAAAAATTCATTCAGACATTACAATATTACTCATTTGGAGTAAATACAACAACAAAAAAAATCTTACCAAAACAATGCAACTACACAAAACTGCAGAACAACCACTGTTGAAACTGGAATCAGGAATCAAAAGCTTTAGACTAGAATAAAAAGGAGAAAAAAACGTTATTGTCACATATGCATATAATGCTCTAGACCATCACGTACTGCGCAAAATGTATTACTTGAACCTCCCACTTTCAAGAAGGAAAGATCGATGGCCCAATCCTTTACAAGCAACGCGGCGAGAATCTGGAACTCAGCCTCAGCTCCGGACCACCCCCTCCCTCTTTCCAGTCCTTCAAAACTGACCTCAAAGTTCTCCTCCTGCAAAGACACTTCCAAACTTAATTCACACCCTCTCTATTGTCTGAAGGAAGTCTTTACATTATAGGAAATTCTGTTCTCCATGCCCGTAGAAGTGCCTTCCCAGTGTGTTCCTGTGTTTTGAGTGTCTTCCATTTATTGCACTTTTATACCTCTACTTGTACTTTGTACTCTTTTGTAACTTGCACACATGTCACTTTTCCTCTTGTAATGTATTGTTTGCTACCTCTTGTATTTTGTTTGCTTTTGATACATGCACAATTACCACCATTGCCTCATGTAACATAGTGCTGGGGAGTCAATGTCTGGATTGGAGACCAACAAGCCTTGGCAACTGCAACCCACACGGTCAGAGAAAGATGCTTCGGTGCGGACCAGCAAGGTCCTGTGGACTGCCTAAGCGATGGAGAGTCAGGCACATCTGGAGCAACCAGGAAAGCCCACTGAAAGTTAAAGTACCCTTCTCAGGGACCCACAGGTCGACGGACCAGGGATCGCGAAGGAACCTCGAGAGGAATCACAAAATACCAGCCCACGGAACACTCGTGGAGTGTAGGCCAGTAATCTTTGGTGGAATCACTGCTCGGGATCTGGACTACAAGTAGCCCAAAGCACAGCCTCAGGAATTGCCAAAAAGCATATGCTGCTGCAAATGTGCACGGTGTCCAGGGGTTCGGGTTGCACGGACCCCCCGAGGGCTGCGGGTCTCAGGTTTGCTGAGAGCACTGGTCGGCCTCGGGGAAGCTTAGGAACCCACCTCCTGTATTGCAAAATCTTTGGAGTCCATCAGGAGCTGCATAGATGCAAACCGGTCAGATGAGTCTTTGGTGCCTGCCTTGCAGGGGAGTAACTCCTTTACTCGGGAGATTCTTCGGTCATCCAACATAGTGTAGATAGTTGAAATACTTGGTTTCTGTAGCAGAGTTTCGTCCAGGTAAATCTAAAGTCCTGTAGCCAGGGGTTCCTACTTTATACCCAAGGAAGGGGTGGGACAAACTGAGGACCCACCTATGGGAGGGTCAGGACAAAGGGGTGGCTACACCCATGTCCTTTGTTCAGTTTCGCACCAGAGCAGGGTCTGATAGCCCCTGCAACTAGCTTGAGCTGGACTATGCACAGGGACACCAAATGTGCCCCCAGTGCAGACATCAAAGCACTCTCAGAGTGCACCCACCCAGCCACAATACACTATAGCCTGTCTGGGAGGTGATCACACCTCCCTGTGACAGAAAACCTATTGTCCAGCCGTCCCCTGCCGGAGTTTCGTCCAGCAGCAGGAGGGCAGACTCGTGTCTGTGTGTGAGAAGTTGGCCTGACATATGCTGGTCACTAGTTATAGTGGCCACCTTGCACCAGTCCAATTCGACTCTTATGGTAGATAGGTATAAGACAACCTTTTGAAGAAAGCTATCCTAGTGGTAGCTGTGAAGAGCAGCCTTCAGGCTAAGTCTCAGAGGAATGTAAAGCAGCTTGTTTTACGTTATAATCTCTTGAATTACCAAATGAAAGGACACCGCACAGGTATATATTTCAAATATATATGTATTTATTTCTAGACACATTCTACTAATCTCTTTAGGAGATTAGAAGCCAGGAACACATTCAAATATCAACGTTTCACAATAAGTTAAGCACAAATATGGCTGGGGCCCTAGGGGCGTACCAGACCTTATACTAAAAAAGAGGTTTAGGAAAGTCGACTTGCAAGGGGACAAGGCCTAGGGCCTGTAGAATCGCTGGGGCTTCACTAATCCACCCAAGGCAGGTAAGTAAAAGACCCACGGGAGACGCGTGCAGTGTGAGAACACAGCCGCGGGTTCCCTATTGATTACAATGGAGCAAGTTGCGGTTGGATTTTTAAAGTTTTAGGGTACTTCGAGGAAGTCTACAAGCAAGCCACTTACAAGGTAAGTAATTCGAGGGCCAACACACCCTAGGGCACCGGAGTGCACGAGTTACCTCACCCAGGGAAGCCGGGTGCATAGGTGTCTTTTGGTGTCGGGTCGCGTCGCTGTTTTCTATGGAAGCCAAAGAAGATTTGCTGCTTGCGAAGACTGAAGAAGTGTCCGGTGGATTCCAAGGCTGGATTCAAGATGAAGATGACCTGAAAGCAGAAGGGACAGTGTTCACAGTCACTTGCCAGTGACCCAGGGCCAGGAAGATGGATGCCCACGGAAGTCGGGTGATTTCAGGTGATCAAGGGTATTTTGACTCTTTCACCACGAGGACCAGGAGGCGTCGACTACGACCAGGAGCTGGATTCGGAGTCTCCCATGAACTCTGCAGCTTACTGAGGTGTCGGCAACCGGATTGGAGCCAACAAGCCTTGGCAACAGCAAGTCTCGTGGAATTCAAGAAAAGTCAGCGGTGCAGACCAGCAAGGTCTGAGGGACTCACCCCTTTCACAGGAGCCCACGGTCACTCGGGACGAGGTAGGCCTCTGATTCTTTAGGGAAATCCTGCTGGAGGCTTGGACCACATGGGGTCCAATGCACAAGTTTGTAGAACGTTGTGAAGGGGTTGCACTCGACAATAGTGCACGGTACCCGGGTATTGCTGTTCCTCATCACTCGTGGGGTCCACTCGCCTCAGCTCTGCTGGGGACTCACAATGGCCGTCAAGAAGTCAGGAAATCCACTTCCAGGGCTGCAGGGACTTCGGACTCCTGCGGGAGCGTGAAAGTTTGCGACTTTGATTCAAGTTTTTGGTGCCTGCCAAGCAGGGGAGTCACTCCTTGACTCCAAGGGAGATTCTTCCGTCTTCCAAAGGTAGTGGAACGTCGAAGGGCTAGGATTCTTCTTGTAAAGTGTCGTCCAGGGTTATCTAACTTGCAATGGCAAGGTGTACCTATCTTATAGTAAAAGAAAGGGAAGGACTAGCTCTATGACTACTCCTCTAGGAGGGTCAGGGGGGTGGGTGGTTACACCCACTTCCCTTTGTCCAGATTCGCGCCAGAGCAGGGGCTGGGAGCCCCATAACCGGTTTGAGCTGGCATATGCACAGAGGAGCCTACTGCTCCCCCAGTGCAGGACATCAAACCACTCTAAGAGTGCACCCACCCAGCTCCAATACACTAAATCCTGTCTGGAAGGTGGTGACACCTCCCTGTGACAGGATGCCTATTGTTGGGCCTCCTCCACTGCGAATTTCAGTCAGCAGCAGGAGGGCAGCCCAGTGTCTGTGCTGGTGGCATCCATTTTGTGATGCCAGGGCTCTTTCTGATTTCTACCGTGTTTCCACAGTGGGTACATGTCGTCCCCTCTAGAAGGGTGGGATCATACTCCCACACCAGTTACTGGTGTGGGGGTATGATTCCAAGTTGTTTGACACCAAACACGACATGTTTTGATGCAGTCATTCCAATGTTAGTATTTACCGGGAGGTTATAATGCACTTAAGAGTATATGGTTTAACCGCATCCACAAACAGCCACAGGGAATAGACCCTGCCAGCTGCAGAGGGGCCCTGCTCAGACAGAGGCACCCCCTCACATTGTAAACCAAGCACCCTGCCCTCAGGATTGATAGAGCCTGCCTTAGGTGTGACTGATGGTTTATATGTGTGTGTATGGTGAGATATAGGAACCTATACCTCTGTGAGGAGTGCTAACACTACCTCACCCAGGCTGCAGTAGCAGGCCTGAGGTGTCAGATTTAGTCTGCTTCCCAGGTGTGGCATAATACATGCTTCAGCCCCTGGTAGGCCTGTAAAGTACCTATGCCCTTGGTACCTAAGGTACCATATACTATTGGCTCATAAGACACCGCAGTAACCAATCACTAGTGCATCTAATATGCACTCCAAGTCGTTTAGAGAGAACAGAGAGACTGGGGCCCTGATTAGCAGGGACCCAGCCAGACTATAGCCAGAAACCAGTGTTAACATCAGAAAAAAAGTGGGGGCAACATAAGTGCAGATCATACTCTCCTACACAACCCCCGCCCCCCCCCCCCAAACACAGGGACACTAAACTAATCTTGACCAGTTGAGTCTTCGTGTTCTAAGTGGAAATACCTTGAGAGTCCATCTGCATTGGCATGTTGGGTCCCAGATCTATGTTCCACTGTATAGTCCATCCCCTGTAGGGAAATGGACCACCTTAGCAGTTTAGTATTGTCACCTTTCATCTGTTTGAGCAGTAGGAGGGGCTTGTGGTCAGTCTGAACTATGAAGAGAGTGCCAAACAAGTATGGCCTCAGCTTCTTCAGGGCCCACACCACAGCAAAGGCTTCCCTCTCTATAGCTGACCAACGTTTCTCTCTAGGGGTCAGCCTTCTGCTTATAAAAGCTACTGGCTGGTCTTGACCTTCATCATTCAGTTGAGACAGTACAGCTCCCACACCCAGCTCAGAAGCATCTGTTTGGACAATGAACTTTTTTGTGTAGTCTGGACTCTGTAAGATGGGGGCAGTGTACATGGCCTGCTTCAGGTCATCAAATGCCTTTTGACAGCTAGCTGTCCACTGAACCTTCTTTGGCATTTTCTAAGAGGTAAGATCATTTAAGGGGGTCACTATAGATCCATATCCCTTAACAAACCTCCTATAGTACCCAGTCAGGCCTAAAAAGGCTCTCACCTGTGTCTGGGTGGTTGGAGCTACCCATTCCATGATGGTTTGGATTTTGCTTTGGAAAGGTTGAACCTGGCCCCCACCTACAAGGTGGCCCAGGTACACAACCTGACTCTGCCCTGTCTGGCACTTAGTGGTCTTGATAGTGAGGCCTACTTTCTGCAGGGCCTCCAGAACATTTCTGAGGTGGACCAGGTGATCCTGCCAGGTGGAACTAAAGACAGCAATATCCTCTAGATAAGCTGAGCAATAAGTTTCCATACCTGTCAGAACTTTGTTCACCATCCTCTGATAAGTGGCAGGTGCATTCTTCAAACCAAAGGGCATCACCACAAAGTGGTAGTGCCCACCAGGGGTCGAAAATGCTGTTTTGGCCGTGGCATCATCAGATAACTTGATTTGCCAGTAGCCAGCTGTTAAGTCAAATGTACTCAGATATTTGGCTGAGGCCAAAGTATCAATGAGCTCATCTGCCCTGGGAATTGGATAGGCATCAGTCCTGGTGACTGGATTGAGGCCTCTGTAGTCTACACAAAACCTCATTTCTTTCTTAGCACCCTGGGTATGAGGTTTAGGCAAAGGGCTACTGGACTAGCCCAAGAGCTATCTGAAGGCTCAATCACTCTTAGTTCCAACATTTTCTGGACTTCAGTCCTGATACAGTCCCTGACATGGTCAGGTTGCCTGTAGATTTTACTCTTGACAGGCAGGCTGTCTCCAGTGTCCACCTCATGGGTACACCAGGAAGTCTGACTAGGGGTCAGGCTAAACATATGTCTGAACTGCTGCAGAAATTGTCTGCATTCAGTTTGCTGATGGTCAGTGAGGCTGTTTGCCAAAGCAACACCATCTACTGACCCATCATCAGGGTTCTGTGAGAGCAGGTCAGGGAGAGGGTCACTCTCCTCTTCCTGTTCCTCATCAGTTGCCATGAGCAAGCCCATGCCAGCCCTGTCAACATATGGTCTCCATCTGTTGACATGGAGCACTCTAAGGGGGCTCCTGGGAGTTCCAAGATCCACCAAGTAGGTGACCTCTTCCTTTTTCTCAACAATTGTATGAGGGCCACTCCATTTGTCTTGGAGAGCTGCTGGGGCCACAGGCTCCAACACCCACACTTTCTGTCCTGGCTGGTATACAGTCAGCACAGCCTTTTGGTCATGCCAAGCTTTTTGCAGTTCTTGGCTTGCCTCCAGGTTTTTGGTTGCCTTCTTCATGTATTCAGCCATCCTGGAGCGGAGACCAAGTACATAGTCCATCACATCCTGTTTGGGAGGTTTGAGAGGTAACTCCCAGCCTCCTTGACCAAACATAATGGACCTCTGACAGGGTGCCCAAACAGAAGTTCAAAAGGGCTGTAGCCAACCCCCTTTTGTGGGACCTCCCTGTATGCAAACAGAAGGCAGGGAAGTAAAAGGTCCCATTTTCGCCTAAGCTTTTCTGGGAGGTTTTTAATCATTCCCTTTAGGGTTTAGTTGAACCTTTCAACTAACCCATTGCATTGTGGGTGATAGGGAGTTTATAATTGACACCACACTCCTTCCACATTGCTTTTAGATACCCTGACATGAAGTTGGTACCTCTGTCAGATATAACCTCCTTAGGGAAACCCACTCTGGAGAAGACTCCAATGAGGGCTCTTGCCACCACAGGGGCTGTGGTGGTCCTGAGGGGAATTGCTTCTCGGTACCTGGTGGCATGATCCACTACCACCAGGATAAACCTGTGCCCAGATGCTGTTGGAGGGTCAAGGGGACCAACAATGTAAATCCCTACCCTTTCAAATAGTACCCCCACCACAGGTAGTGGTATCAGGGGGGCCTTTGTTGTGCCACCTGACTTGCCACTGGCTTGGCAAGTGACACAGGAACGACAAAACTCCTTTGTGTCCTCTGACATGTGTGGCCAATGAAAAAGAGGAACAAGCCTGTCCCAGGTCTTGTTTTGGCCCAAGTGTCCTGCCAAAGGGATATTATGTGCTAGGGTCAAGAGGAACCCCCTAAACTTCTGAGGTATTAACAACCTCCTGGTGGCTCCAGGGGTAGGATCTCTAGCCTCAGAATATAGGAGTCCCTCATCCCAATAAACCTTATGGGGCCCACTAGCACTCCCAGCAGCCACAGCAGCAGCCTGCTGTCTGAGGGGTTCATGAGAGGGGCAGCACTGTTGCTACTTACTCAGATCTTCCCTGGAAGGTCCCCATGCCCCCAAGAACTCAGCCTGGTCAAGCTCAAGTCCCTCTGGGGCAGTTCCTTCTTCAGGATCTGCTTCTCCTCCATCAGGAGGGGAATCTGAGATCTGAGACAGAGGGGAAGGCACAGCGTTAACCCTACGGCTCCTCCTCTTGGGTAGCATCTGGTCCATAGTTTCAGCATCCAGAGCTGGTTCAGCTTTATGGATCTTGGCCTGTGACCTGGTCACAGCAAATACCTCTGCAGGTATGCCCAACATCTCAGCATGAGTCCATAACTCTACTTCAGACCAGGCTGAAGTCTCCAGATCATTGCCCAATAGACATTCGACAGGGAGGTCTGCACTGACTACTACCTTCTTGAGGCCAGTTACCCCTCCCCAGGAGAAATTCACAACTGCCAGACTATGGTTGGTCCTGAGATTGCTTGCATTGGTAACCTGGTACATTTCACCCAGGATGATCTGTGCAGGGTCCACCAGATTCTCTGCCACCATGGTGACACTAGCACCGGTGTCCCTGAATGCCAAAGCCTGTTTGCCATTTATTACAGGCTGCTGTTTGTACTTGCCCAGATTACTGGGGCTCACTAGGAAGGACCTATCAATGTCTCCCTCACAATCCAGCAATGCCTGAGTGGGTACTCTGACTAGGCCAGAGTCCACTTCAGAACCCTGGGTCAACCCTACTATACCCTTATTCTGATTACCACCTACACCAGTAGCTGCACAAAGGGGGAACAGTTGCCTTAGGGGCAGGAGTGGTGGTGGTTTGGTCTTTGGACTTGGTACAATCAGAAGTCCAGTGCCCTTTCTGTTTACAGAATTTGCACCAGGGCTTCTTTTGGCCTTTTCCCTTTGTAGACTGTGAATCCCCACCAGATGCAGATTTTTGGGGCCCTTGTGAAGACTTCTGGTCTTTTGACTTATCCCCACCTTTCTCAGAGCCTTTAGGATCTTGCTTCTTGGTGTCATCCCCTTGGTTCTGGGCTTTCTGCTTCACTCTAGTTCTGACCCATTTGTCTGCCTTCTTTCCCAATTCTTGGGGAGAGGTCAGATCAGAGTCCACCAGGTACTGATGCAACAACTGGTTTTGGCAATTATTAAGGATCTGTTCTCTCATTATAAAGATTATACAATCCCTTAAAATCAGTAACTCTACTACCAACCAGCCAACCCTCCAGAGCCTTGGTTGCACATTCAACAAAGTCAGTCCAGTCCTGAGTCTGTGCTTTCTGGGTATTTCAACCTGTACTGTTCAGTGGTTAAGCCAAACCCATCTATCAGTGCACTCTTCAGGACTTCATAATCATCAGCATCCTCTTCTCTAACAGTGAGGAGCTTGTCTCTACCTTTATCAGAAAAGGAGAGCCACAAGATTGCTGCCCACTGTTTCTGGGGGACCTGTTGTACTTTACAGGCCATCGCCATAGCAGTTATCCACTTGTGGATATCATCCCCACTCTGGTATGGAGGAACAACCTTGGACAGGTTCCTATGGTCTGGAATGTAATCTCTGCCTCTAGGGACACTGTTGCTGCCATCAGGGGGTTCTACCCCCTCTTTTCTAGGAGCTCTCTGGAGCTCAAAGGCGTCTCTATCTAAGGCCAATTGCTTGGTTCTGAGAGCAAGTCTTGCTTCCTCATACTGGAGCATCTTGTACCTTCTTTCAGAGGAGGTCTCTCTTCTATTAGAATATGAGTTCCTCTGATGGACAGATTCTCTGCCAGAGTGATATGAGTGGTTAGATTCCCTTGAAGGGGACCTAGGCCTCTCTTCACCTCTGTCAGCTCTCTTAGGGAGAATTCCTCTGTCCTTTTCAGACGCTTGTGGGTCTGGCCCTTCAATCACAGGCTCCAGGTCATCTTGATTTTCATCATCTGACCCAGAGACTATGGCTGACCCACCCCCTGATCCAGATCCACTAGCTCCTAGAGCTTGTCTAAGATCTTCTGCTGTTAGCAAATGTATCAGGTGTTGTGTGGAGGGACTCTGTCCTAACCCCAGGTGTCTTGCAACACACATGGCCTTCAAGTCAAAGAAGGTCATGTCCTTATACTGAGGTTTGGTGGACCCACTGGCTCCATCCCTTGAGGACATTCTAGTGTTGTGCAGTGTTGTACTACCTACACTAGTTTGTGGCCTACTGATCCTAGCTTGAGCTGTAGCAAGGGTGTGATATCCCTTCACAAACAGCTCTAAGTTCAGTAGAACTTATTGATACTAAGCTTGACTTTTATATGTACCTTGAGTACCTTACGTGGTTTTCAGTTAGTAATTCAAATAGAGATTTTCTGGTAAAACAATGGCAAGATGGAATCCCACACGCTGCCCACCAATGTGAGAAGTTGGCCTGGCATATGCTGGTCACTAGTTATAGTGGCCACCTTGCACCAGTCCAATTCGACTCGTATGGTAGATAGGTTTAAGACAACCTTTTAAAGAAAGCTATCCTAGTGGTAGCTGTGGAGAGTAGCCTTCAGGCTAAGTCTCAGAGGAATGTAAAGCAGCTTGTTTTACCTTATAATCTCTTGAATTACCAAATGAAAGGACACCACACAGGTATATATATCAAATATATATGTATTTATTTCTAGACACACTCTACTAATCTTTTTATGAGATTAGAAGCCAGGAACACATTCAAATATCAACGTTTCACAATAAGTTAAGCACAAATATGGCTGGGGCCCTAGGGGCGTACCAGACCATATACTAAAAAAGAGGTTTAGGAAAGTCGACTTGCAAGGGGACCATCCCTAGGGCCTGTAGAATCGCTGGGGCTTCACTAATCCACCCAAGGTAGGTAAGTAAAAGACCCACGAGAGACGCGTGCAGTGTGAGAACACAGCCGCGGGTTCCCTTTTGATTACAATGGAGCAAGTCGCGGTTGGATTTTTAAAGTTTTAGGGTACTTCGAGGAAGTCTACAAGCAAGCCACTTACAAGGTAAGTAATTCGAGGGCCAACACACACTAGGGCACCGGAGTGCACGAGTTACCTCACCCAGGGAAGCCGGGTGCATAGGTGTCTTTTGGTGTCGGGTCGCGTCGCTGTTTTCTATGGAAGCCAAAGAAGATTTCCTGCTTGCGAAGACTGAAGAAGTGTCTGGTGGAATCCAAGGCTGGATTCAAGATGAAGATGACCTGAAAGCAGAAGGGACAGTGTTCACAGTCACTTGCCAGTGACCCGGGGCCAGGAAGATGGATGCCCACGGAAGTCGGGTGATTTCAGGTGATCAAGGGTATTTTGACTCCACCACTATGACCAGGAGGTGTCGACGACGACCAGGAGCTGGATTCGGAGAGTCCCACAAAGTTTGCAGCTTACTGAGGTGTCGGCAACCTGATTGGAGCCAACAAGCCTTGGCAACAGCAAGTCTCGTGGAATTCAAGAAAAGTCAGCGGTGCAGACCAGCAAGGTCTGAGGGACTCACCCAGCGAGGGTAAGTCAGGGCAGGCCTGGAGCAACCAGGGGAGCCCTTTGGTTCGATGAAGTCTTCAGGGGACCCACAAGCCAGCCGGCAAGGGATCGCGAAGACGCCTCGTGAGGATTCGCTTCACAGGAGCCCACGGTCACTCGGGATGAGGTAGGCCTCTGATTTTCGAAGGAAATCCTGCTGGAGGCTTGGACCACACGGGGTCCAATGCACAAGTTGGTAGAACGTCGTGAAGGGGTTGCACTCGACAATAGTGCACAGTACCCAGGTATTTCTGTTCCTCGTCACTCGTGGGGTCCACTCGCCTCAGCTCTGCTGGGGACTCACAATGGCCGTCGAGAAGTCAGGAAATCCCCTACCGGGGCTGCAGAGACTTCGGACTCCGGTGGGAGAGGGAAAGTTTGCGACTGTTGATTCAAGTTTTTGGTGCCTGCCAAGCAGGGGAGTCACTCCTTGACTCCAAGGGAGATTCTTCCGTCTTCCAAAGGTAGTGGAACATCGAAGGGCCAGGATTCTTCTTGTAAAGCGTCGTCCAGGGTTATCTAACTTGCAATGGCAAGGTGTACCTATCTTATAGTAAAACAAGCATTGGCATAGCCAATAGGTCTCGCTTTTGTGACCTTATAAGTGTTTAGCCATGCAACAGTTGCATAACTAAATACTTCTAAGGTCCCAAAAGCGAGACCTATTGGCTATGCCAATGCTTGTTTCTGTTTATTACTGCTCTGCAGTAATGGCGGCGCACGGGTGCTACCATTACTACATACAAGTAATAAACTGGAGAAAAAAAAATTGCTCACGAAGAACATCAAGCGGCCGTGCGGCCGCGAAAGTGAGGCGCTCGCCCACGCACATGCACTGTAGCTCTAGGCTACAGTGGTAGCACTTTTTTGAGCCCTCACAAAAAGTCTCGCCAGACCAGCGCATGCGCTGGGTCAGGCGAGACCTAAAAAAGGGAGGGACTAGCTCTATGACCCCTCCTCTAGGATGGTCAGGGGTGTGGGTGGTTACACCCACTTCCCTTTGTCCAGTTTCGCGCCTACTGCTCCCCCAGTGTAAGACTTCAAAGCACTCTAAGAGTGCACCCACCCAGCTCCAATACACTAAATCCTGTCTGGAAGGTGGTGACACCTCCCTGTGACAGGATGCCTATTGTTGGGCCTGCTCCACTGCGAGTTTCAGTCAGCAGCAGGAGGGCAGCCCAGTGTCTGTGCTGGTGGCATCCATTTTGTGATGCCAGGGCTCTTTCAGATTTCTACTGTGTTTCCACAGTGGGTACATGTTGTCCCCTCTAGAAGGGTGGGATCATACTCCCATACCAGTTACTGGTGTGGGGGTATGATTCCAAGTTGTTTGACACCAAACACGACATGTTTTGATGCAGTCATTGCAAAGTTAGCATTTACCGGGAGGTTATAATGCACTTAAGAGTATATGGTTTAACCGCATCCACAAACAGCCACAGGGAATAGACCCTGCCAACTGCTGTTGGAGGGAAGATTTATTAAGGGTCAAGGGGGCAGGGGGCTGAGCACCGAGCTCTTGGAGTCTTCACAGAGTGAGCGAGGGAGTGAGCTAGGGACTAAAGGGGCACCTTAATTTGAGCCAGGGTGCCTAGGAACACTTGCTCAAAAAAATGAAGGAAACAGACATGTGAGCCATGGAATTTGAAGCAAAGAAGATTGGCAGTTTATTGAGAAGGTGCAACTTCATAAAAACTGCAAAACAAAGGCATAAAATACAAAATACAGGATTCAGATGGTCACATGGATTTAGATGGTATTTCCGTTTCTAAACTGTTGTACTGTCAGAGAGAGAGAGAGACTAGATCTAAAGAACACATTTATAAATGCACCATGAAAACAGCATAAATGAAGTAAAATATGTCTCAGCATACATTACACTTTTACCTAGGAACACTCACGCTTACCCAAGAGTGAGCAATCCTGCAATTATAATACAAAACATTTTAAATGCAAAAATGAAGAGAACAATAGTTAACATAGCATGACATTTCATATAGGTAAAATAGAACAAGATACTTTAAGCAAAGCAGAACAAGACACTTTAAGCAAGACAAGACAAGAGCTTCTCAGCTCTTGGGGAAAAACCTACACAGCCTGTTACCTACATACAGACAGTGAGGTAGTCCACCGAGGATTGTGTGAGCTCCCCTTTTATTTGATTTTTAGGCTATGAGAAGCGCCTACAATAACGTCATCTCACGCCACTTCTACCTCATCACTTACGGTATGGTTCTAATATTTTACCATACATGGTGACGCCCTTTCCAGTAACTGTGGTACGTGAGCTAGGTGAAAAGGTCAGTTTCTCAGGCCAAGCGCTTGCCGTAAATTGGAAGCAGAAAAATGGGTATTGTACGGGAATTCTATATATACATGTATAAATCTCCCGTGTTCTTTAACTTGACACATCTGCGGTGGCCACTTCCTTAAAAGTATGTACCAGCCCAGGAAGCAGCCCACTGTATGTCGAAAGAACAGGGGGATGTTGAACTTTGCGCTAGTGCACTTGGCACACGGGTAGGGTGGGGGCTCTTAGTTTGAAGCAGGAGGCCTCACAGAAAGAGGAGCTGGATACGATTTGGATCATACCTGCCTTCAGCCTGCTATACAGTAAAATGGCAGAACTATGGTCAATTTAACAAAGAGGCCTAAATATTGAACAGAAGGGCCTACACAGGGGTTTTATGCTGGCTGAGTGGTAAGGATGTCCCAGGGTATTTGTTATATAGTAACACAGGACCCTCTGGTCAATTTAATACGGCCTACAAATTAGGCTGACAGGGCAAGGACAAGGGTCTCATACCTCAGGTGTGGACAGAACGGGCCTGGGGCAAAATCTAACCTCTCTCATTCCCTCCTCTTGTTCATTTTATGAACAAAATCCTCACAGCATACCTTTCAGGTCTTCAAGGTATTTGGTAATGGTTGCAGGCTGCATTTAGTGTAGTCCTATTGTTACCTCTACAACTTCTATAAGTGCTAAGTTATTCACATTCCATGTTCTATCCTTGTTCTCCCTTTGCTAATTATGCATTTCTCAGGAGGTGCAACTGCTACCTACTTAGTGTGTTTACTGAAGAGCATGTTGTACATTAGGACAAACAGGTATGACATTATAACACATACCGCTTTCTGTGTCGGTAGTATAACATCCTGCTCTGTCAACTGTCCCCCTGTCCCGTCTTTATCAGTGGCAATTTATTCAATGTGGTACAAAAGTCATTATAATAGCAGCAATGGGGGGTCAATGCTGCTAGTAGCACCCATGATCATTTTCTTCAATTGTTCTGAAAGTCTTGAGCAAGTCTTGAGGCATTGTTCCAATCATTGGTACGTGTGGCTAGTGTGACTAGTTGGAAGAATGTCTTATCTTCTGCTGCGTCTGTTCTATGTTCAAAAAGTCTGCTGAATAATAATGTAGAGCCTCAGAGATGATACCTTTAAACAGAAAAAGTAACCATTGGTGCCTGTCTTCAAGTAATTTGAGAGGTTTGCAAGCACTTCTTATTACTTAGGCACATTCGATATGAAGAAAAAAAAGTGAAGAAAAGGTAAAGATGTCTCGTTGTCACAACTTGTAGACTGAGGGGTTGGGGCGTCGATGTTTCCAGACGTTCTTTGAGTGAAGTATCCTTGGGGCCCGCTTACACACTCGTCCTTTCTCTTCTGTGTAGCACATGCAACCCTTCAGGATGAACTTGGGATACCATTCCCACTTGGTAGTTTCCGTGGAACACATGTAGTTTCTGTGTGGCTCCTTGCCCCTTGTACAACCCCTCAATCATCTGTGAGATGAACGCCGGTCCATTTTCAGAACCCGAAAGCATAGGTTCTCAAAAGCGCGGTGTGAACTCTTTCAGGAGGCATTTGGCAATAGTTTATGCATTGCTGTTTTTGAATTGGCAGGCCTTAGTCCATTTGCTGATCATGCACACAATAACCAACACGTACTTGTAGTTTTAGTAGGGGGTATGTTGGTGAAGTCCATTCCATGTGGGGAAATGAAGTGGCCTGAGGCAGTGGAAATACAGCTTTAGGAAAGCAGTCTGATCTTCCTATCACATCGTACAAGTGTTGAACCATGAAAAAAGACGGACTATGGGGGCAAGCACTATCGTTGGTAAACATTTCTTTCCATTTGGGTCTATTCATATCCCTTTTCTGTTTGTATACATCCTCCCCTGTTCCCTTCTTCCTTTTCTTCCACCCAGCCCTTTTAATAATATATTTAGTGTCATATGCTATTCTTTCTTGTACATCTACATCAATAAATTCTTTACCAATTGATACAAAGTCCTTGGGGGAGGTATGTGCAGCACAGTCTACAATTGAAACTTTGGTAGTAACAGGTCTTGCAATAGTTGAGCTATTAATGGTGCACGCTGCATGTGTTGTCCAGCTGACGCAAAGAGGGAACTCCGAATGAAGAAAATAACCCAAAAATTATATTGGCATCCCTATACAAAACTTTAAAACGAAATTCATTATCTCCAAAAGCAAAAGAGGAATTAAAACATTGTACTATAGCTTGACCCAACCGCAAACACAGATGGGAATCTCTGTCACAGTAACACCTTTAGTAATCAAAAACACTCATAGTTGTCAAACTGTGCTCAGGGATGTGTAATTCCCGTAGCCCTACTCCCAGGACATATTTTCTTTTGATTTCAAGGGCAGCAAGTTTTCATGCATATTTCGCCCTTGGGACAAGTAGGCCCAATCCCTACAGCACAAACCCTTTGGCTGTTAGTTTACAGTACCACATTATGGATCAGGGAAAGGCATTGTCTGCAATAAAGGTAATATTTGTGTCCATACGTTAATGCTGTTCAAACTTGCATTTATTGTTCATTCATGCAAAGGCATTATTATTAGGGTGAGCGCTCTCAGTAAATGCTCAGACTGCACTACTGATAGTGGTTGGAGTATAAACATGTGTATACACCTTTTCAATTTCAGCAATGTGAGGCTATGTATACTGCTCTCAGAATGCTCTCCAATTAGATGCAAATATTTGCAGAAGCTTGAAAGCAATACTGATAATTCTTTGCTTTTAAAATAAAATGTTCACAAAAAGAATGCAAAACATTTAGCTAAACTACTAGACTAAGGTAGGTACCATTTCTTTGCAACATAAAAATAAACAAGCATTGGTAAAGCCAATGAAATTGTTGGTCAGCCTTTTGGCTTTGTCAATGCACAACTTGTTTTGGCAATATTTTTGTGAAACCTCATTGGTGTGGTAGTTGCTGGGCCCTCACCATTATAACAAACATTGGCAAAAGCAGAAATCGTTTTGGTCTGAAAAATCACACATTGCACAGTACTTCCTGGCACTGGATAAAACAACTGTGTGTGGATATGCTCCTTGTGAAAGAACAGAATGAAGTCACTCACAGTGAAGCTAGCCAAGAGAGGGAGGGAGAGACAACATTTTACTAAACATAAAAGGTCATTGTTAATGTCAGACCCAATTAGGGGCCAATCCCTACACCTTGTAACCTATTTTCAAACACCCTGAAATATTGCACTATATATTAAAACACACACCAAATCTGTACACATTCTATCCTTGAAACATTATAATACGAAGCACAGATGCACACTATCCTTCTGTATTGGCATAGACTCATTAGAAATGATCAATACCTAAACATAAAATAAACACAACATTATTCCTTTTCCTATTACTCCTATCCTTTGTGTCCCTGGCGAATGCACTGCATTTAGAATGCATTTTAGCACATTCCACCTTACACTGTAATTTATTACTCCAATATTCTCTCCAACTCTGAAGAACATCTGCTTGTGAAGATGGCGGTGTTCCTGATGTGGCTGATCACCTGTCCTCTTCTTCTTTGGACTCAGGGATGATGGGGCCCTTCCCCTTCTGCCTGAATACCTTAGTAGAAAGAAACTTCGCAGCGGGTGTTAATATACAAATATATGCCTTCTTACATAATTTCATTGCCACTCTGATATCTAATTGATGTGACCTATACATATATTAATTGATCAGGGAGAAGTCTATGGGACGTTAAGTTGTTGTCAGAACATTGTAATATTTGTGAGTGAAAACAGAGTGACCCATGGGCAATAATCTATTTTTGCTTTCTCTCAATGTATTACCTTTAAACAGTCCGTTCAGGCATTGCTGAAAGTTGTTGTTACTTTTACATTGTAATGGACACATGGTCTAGCTGTCATCCAAACGTGTGGGAAAATGTGGTAGGCCTGAGCCTGTGGTATGATAAATTTGTCCTATTTGTAGTTTATTTCTAACAAGACACGAGGTGATGAAAACAATAACATTGAGCCTATGTAGGCAAACATCCCGAAGACAGGAAATTCAATATTCTTCTTGGAGACGCAGGGAAGAATTTAATAATAATAACCTCTAATCAGTCATTAACTAAGAAAGCGAAAGAAGAACCCAAACAGAAAATAGAAACTTTTAAGAGATATAAAAACTTGTAGTGGTCGAACTGCAAAATATATGCAACCACCTCTAAAGTCAGCAACTCTAATTTTAGAAGGCCTCTTTAAATTCACACCTATTATTCTGGCAATATTGCGATACCGAGCAATGCTTACTCTATGCATGCCGTCCTTTAACATTGAGATCTACTTTATATCTGCACGTATTATTTATTCTTTTGTATTTTCCTAGTACTGGGGCATGTGGTGGCTACCTGTGGTAATCTTATTCCTACGAATCTCTGGTTGTCTCATATTTTGAAAGCTGCACACAGCTGTGCATATCCGAAAACGTATTCCTTACTTCCTCTCACCCATCTGCACATAAACACATACATATTCCTTCACTGAACTGCACCACGTAAAGCCTGAAACACTGTATTCAATCTCGGCTTCCACCCGTTACCAAATTGTGTGATTCTAGGCAACTATTCCTCCTGCTCACTTCACTTCCACAGACACAAATATATTTCTACACATACATTTTCTTTCTACTAAATCCTATGTCCGCTGCCAACCACAGGACAGGGAGCCCATTTCCTGCCTGGCTCAACGCCCAGAATCTGTGGTTGGCCAGGACTGCTACTTCTGAAGGCAGCCTCAAAAATCTGTTAACCCTTCAACACCATGTAATATCCAGACACATGTTGTCTTTAATTGTACTTAAAATATAGCTTATTTTAAAATAATATGGCTTTTGTGTAAAGCGCAAGTTTACTCAGAATGGTATTGTGGCGCAAAATAGCAAATCTTTATTGTTCCCCTAACTCGATGGTACTCATTTTATCCAACTTGGAAAGATGAAAGGCTGAGGAGACCTAGCAGCATTTGACATGTGACCATGAAGTCAAACCATGGGTATATCTAGCGTGCATTCCACTCCATCATTTTATCTCCCCTATTCTGTGCACAAGAAATTGGAAGGGAACAGTCTCCAAATTTTCCCTATTAACTAACCCCAACTGTGTGCTCTTTGTGGCAGCACTTACTGGATCTGCCCTAGTATTCGGGCTACTGCTTGTGCCTGCTTCAGTTGCTGCTGAATTTGGACGCAGGTAGGAGCAAATTATTCTGTACTTGGTTGCTCAGTACTACAGCATTTGGCATAATCTTCAGTGTGAATTATAATTGGCCATCCAAATAGAGAGATATTAATATGCATTTGAAACTGAAAGTATCACCTTTTCTGCCAGGAAACTATATTACCTATATTGATGGCATCTTTAGTCTTTTTAATATGGTGGGCCATGATCCAAAAATATCAAAAGGAACAGCTCCATTGTACCTGGTACATTTGACGCTGGGCCAAGTCTAGGGTGTAAAGCAACCAGAAAATGCAAAAAGGTGCTGTGTGTTGTGGCGAGAAATGCATGCATGAGCCTTCCTCTCTCTCCTACTACCAATTTACTGAATATTCAAGTGGGCGGATCCATTACTATGGGTGCCAGCACGCCAGAAAGGTGAGATGAGAAGCGTGAGGTGTCACTGTCAAGGAACAGAATGTACTTAATGTAGTGTGTAATGAGTTAAAATAGGGGAGCCTATTTAAAACCGTGCACAAAAAGACGTAATTAAGAGTTGTGAAGGCAGCTACTTGGAAGCTAGACACAGTATTCACTGGATGCACCGCGCACCAGTTGCGTGGTCTCTAGTTGAACCTGTCTCAGTTAAAGTGGGTGTGCTTGGCACGTACCCAGATGTTCCTGCTTATCACTTCTCACTGCAGTGCACAAGAGACGTACACCTATATATAACATCTCCTATGGTACCACTGTGAGAGAAAGAGATGAGGAGGGCCCATAAGCTAAATAAGAGATGAATGGTAAGTATTTCCCTTCTAAAAACAAAAGGTATTACGTTGAAGTGCCACTTTTATTCATCAAATCATTAACACAGCAGAGAATATATTCTTCAGTTTGTTAGCTCCAGAAAGACTATTCAAAACTACAATTGTAATCAGCCAAAAATAATAACACAAGAATAGATGTTCATGACGCTCAAGTATCTAGAAGGCAAATCCTTAAATGAAAAAAGTAATCGTGCAAGAATTTACAATTTCAAAATACATTTAAATGCAATGAAAGGGTGAAATTTCATGGTCCTGGGGCACTGCACCAAGGCAGCCTAATTTGAGGGGGTGCTTCGGCAAAAGTATGACAGCATGGTCCTGTAAACGATAGGGAAAAATAGCTGTCTGATTTATATGAAAGAAGAACCCATTTCATTAAAAAAAGTCAATATATATAGCCTGGAAGTCTTAGCAAAGTCTTGGCATTTAAAGACACATTTCTGGAGCGAAGAACAAACTCATGTAATGCAAATATATTTTAAGTCAATGGAAATACTTTTAAAATGCAACATACACTTTACTGCAATGCTAGGAATGCACACGTTAAGTTTAGGAGGGACAACCATTAGTGCTTTGCAATAATGTTTTAGAATAAGAGCAATGCAGAGGAGAGAGAAAAAGACCATTTCAAATTACAATAAGAAATTAGAGCTTCAGCCAAAGATGCTTAGATAGAGGGTTGAAGGAGACCACACAGGCGTCAGTGACCCAAGGGGTCACTGCAGCGGGGTAGTCCGTCAAATGGATTAAGAGGCAGATTTTTATATTCTTTTAATGATAAACTATTGACCGCAAAATGACAACATTATCAAGTGCCTCTGACCTATAGGACATGACGCATTGTGGTCACTTCTGGGCCATATTTAAGAAAATAGAAGTGCCACCCACGCTACAAAAAAAATTCTCAAAGGTCACAGGATTCTTGACCATGAATCATAATGAAATTGAGCATCTATTGAACAGAATTTGCGTCACTTCAGGGAAAAAGGCCTATAAGCCAGGTAAGAGAGGGAGAGACGCTAAATTGCAAATCGAGAGAAGGTGACAGACATTATATCTATTAAAGTACACCGCATGTAGCTGAAAAAGGAGTAGAACAGAGGGCATCCATTACAATATGGCGAGAGAAGTCGAAAGGCGTTGGCTACTGCCAGGCCTAAGAGAGGAAACCACAATGCAATGTGATGAAGAAAAGTAGCTCCCCTTTTGGAAGCACGCAGTTTGCAAAAAAGGATACTGTTAAACTCAATGCGATAAGATGCCTCCCATTCATTGCAGAATTAAACATTCAACCAATACAATTTACACCAAATAAGTCATCAAAATTCAAAACAAATGTGAGCTGCCAAACGCAGTTCCATAAACATGTATTTGTGGCACAAAGCGAGAGACGCCAGACACAACCTCCTGTCATCAAGTACATGCTTCAAAATATAAATGTGAGGAAATAGTTAAACAATTCGGGGTATATTGTTGTGCACTACGTGGTCAGTTATCTGAAAGCGACCTGTGCTAATTAAATGTGGTGCTGCGCCACATGGGTCAGTCAGGGCCTGGGGGGGCAAGGAGTAACTATATAATACTATTTATTCACAAAAAGGCAACAACTTTGATATAAAAAACAATAACAATCCTAGTTATTATTGGTCTTACTAAATACATGAAAGGTCGGTGCGCCAGGCACAGATGCTTAAAAAAAAAAGACAACCACAATGCATGCTAAAAAAGGCCACAATAAAAAAGACATTTGACCGAAAGATATTCGCACTTCAATTATACAAAATGTGAAGCATATTATGTACACGTCTACTTATATATATAAACCCACAGCGCTATTTGCGCATTCTCCTCTTCTGGCCTAAATACGTACAGAAGGGCGTCTTAAAATAACATAGCAAAAAATAAACGTCTTTATATTTCACTTTATCATTTCAACACAGGACGAGAACAGGAAGGTGTTCTGTTCACAAACCATAATCACACAATACTCATGTTGACTGTCTTTGGAAAAAAAACATATACTGACAGTCCCTCGCAAAAGCAGAGGAAGTCTGATAACTGCTTATCATAAATCCTCATGTGCCAGTCACAAGACGTAGAGTGGCACATCTTATCTGGGACTCGGAACCGCTCCTGAGCCCGCAAAAAGCTGAGATTTGCATCATGCAAACTCCTTGTCTTCCTGCACTGGCGTAAACTCTTACATAATATCTAATAAATCATCCCAGGGAAACCACTTGTAATCCACAAATAGGAGATATCCCTCAGCTCGATAGCTATGCGAGCCGGGGTAGTCTGCCTCCTCCCTATTAGTAATGAAATAGGGGTCCCCACTGAATTAACAGAGGAGCACCAGAAATAAAAACACGTACATAATCACTGAAAGATTGTAAATTCTAAATTCAACCCTTCCTTCTCTGTCAGATGGTCCCTTTTGACCTCCTGGGACAGAGGCCCTCTCTCATGTACTATATAAAGAAAGGCACCATAACATGCTCATTACAATAATAATAAAGATGAGCACCACTGAAAGACGCCAGACGCAGTCTTTCCCTTGGCTATATTTCCCTTCTGTTTTTTTTTCTTTTTGTTTCTTTCTTCTTAAAAAAAAAAGGGAGCGGTAACAAGTTATAACATCAATGAAGCAAAGTGAGCCCTTGAAAGACGCCAGACGCAGTCTTTCCTTTGGCTCTACGAGAGGCACAACAATAGCATACGTCTATGTATAGCAAGAAAAACACATAAATCACCTAACTTCCTAACTTCACTCTCTGGCTCAGAATTCCATGTCGCACACAAGCTTCCCCAGCCTCAGAATGTCCTTTAGCGAGACCAGCCAGACAGGGAAGAAAAAACTGAAAGGGAGAAGGAACGCAGAGGTCTCACAAGGGCTCCTCTCAAAAACTGTCACCAAAAGACCCACGTCAGGCAGCACTCACTTACCTGAGTGTTGTTCTCTGAGGTTTCAGTCAGAAAGGAGTCACGAGGGGTTAGTCTGCGTCCTCTCGGTCCCAGCTGTCTCAGCTGCCTGGTCTGCTGGTACTGCCAATCCGAGTCACGGCACCAAAATGTTGGAGGGAAGATTTATTAAGGGTCAAGGGGGCAGGGGGCTGAGCACAGAGCTCTTGGAGTCTTCACAGAGTGAGCGAGGGAGTGAGCTAGGGACTAAAGGGGCACCTTAATTTGAGCCGGGGTGCCTAGGAACACTTGCTCTAAAAAATGAAGGAAACAGACATGTGAGCCATGGAATTTGAAGCAAAGAAGATTTGCAGTTTATTGAGAAGGTGCAACTTCATAAAAACTGCAAGACAAAGGCATAAAATACAAAATACAGGATTCAGATGGTCACATGGATTTAGATGGTATTTCCGTTTCTAAACTGTTGTACTGTCAGAGAGAGAGAGAGACTAGATCTAAAGAACACATTTATAAATGCACCATGAAAACAGCATAAATGAAGTAAAATATGTCTCAGCATACATTACACTTTTACCTAGGAACACTCAAGTTTACCCAAGAGTGAGCAATCCTGCAATTACAATACAAAACATTTTAAATGCAAAAGTGAAGAGAACAATAGTTAACATAGCATAACATTTCATATAGGTAAAATAGAACAAGATACTTTAAGCAAAGCAGAACAAGACACTTTAAGCAAGACAAGACAAGAGCTTCTCAGCTCTTGGGGAAAAACCTACACAGCCTGTTACCTACATACAGACAGCGAGGTAGTCCACTGAGGATTGTGTGAGCTCCCCTTTTATTTGATTTTTAGGCTATGAGAAGCGCCTACAATAACGTCATCTCATGCCACTTCTACCTCGTCACTTACGGTATGGTTCTAATATTTTACCATACATGGTGACGCCCTTTCCAGTAACTGTGGTACGTGAGCTAGGTGAAAAGGTCAGTTTCTCAGGCCAAGCGCTTGCCGTAAATTGGAAGCAGAAAAATAGGTATTGTACGGGAATTCTATATATCCATGTATAAATCTCCCGTGTTCTTTAGCTTGACACATCTGCGGTGGCCACTTCCTTAAAAGTATGTACCAGCCCAGGAAGCAGCCCACTGTATGTCGAAAGAACAGGGGGATGTTGAACTTTGCGCTAGTGCACTTGGCACACGGGTAGGGTGGGGGCTCTTAGTTTGGAGCAGGAGGCCTCACAGAAAGAGGTGCTGGATACGATTTGGATCAGACCTGCCTTCAGCCTGCTATACAGTAAAATGGCAGAACTATGGTCAATTATGCTCAGGCAGAGGCACCCCCTCACATTGTAAACCAAGCACCCTGCCCTCAGGATTGATAGGGCCTGCCTTAGGGGTGACTGTTAGGTTTATATGTGTGTGTATGGTGAGATATAGGAACCTATACCTCTGTGAGGAGTGCTAACACTACCTCACCCAGGCTGCAGTAGCAGGCCTGAGGTGTCAGATTTAGTCTGCTTCCCAAGGGTGGCATAATACATGCTTCAGCCCCTGGTAGGCCGGTAAAGTACCTATGCCCTTGGTACCTAAGGTACCATATACTAGGGGCTCATAAGGCACCGCAGTAACCAATCACTAGTGCATCTAATATGCACTCCAAGTCGTTTAGAGAGAACAGAGAGACTGGGGCCCTGATTAGCAGGGACCCAGCCAGACTATAGCCAGAAACCAGTGTTAACATCAGAAAAAAAGTGGGGGCAACATAAGTGCAGATCCTACTCTCCTACACTGTGGCTGGCAGCATCCATTTTGTGATGCAAGGGCTGGTACTGGGTGTACCGGTGCGGTCATATAGCTCCCTCTAGTAGGGTGGAATCATACCTCCCACACCAGTTACTGGTGTGGAGGTATGATTTCAAGGTGTTTGACACCAAACACAACATGTTTCCATGCTGCCGTTTTAAAGTTAGCATTTACCGCGAGGTTATAATGGTAGGCTGCATCACAAACAAACCTGGAATAGAGGTTCCGAAGGCTGCAGAGCGGCTCTGCTCCTGCAGTTGCACCCTCTTACATAAAACCCAGCACCCTGCCTTCAGGATTGATAAGGCCTGCCATAGGGATGACTGATAGGTTTATATGTGCAGTGATATGGATAGAAATAGTGAACCTATATCTAAGTAAGGGGTGCATGCACCACCTTACACAGGCTGCTGTAGCAGACCTGTTGTGTCATTTTGAATGGTCTCCCAGGGGCATAATACATGCTGCAGTCCCTGAGAGGCCTCTGGGGTACCTATGCCCTAGGTACATAGTATACCATATACTAGGGACTTATAACGGTACCCCAAAATCCAATCTGAAGTGTACCTAAAGTACATGCAATCAATTCAGAGAGAAAGCAGCTAGGCTGAGGTCCTGGATAGCATGATCCCAGCCAGACTAAGTCGAAACAGTGAAACATCAGCAAAAAATTGGGGGTAACTATAAGAAGCAGATCCTACTCTCCTACACAACCCCCCCCCCCCCACAAACATAAGGATATTAAACTAACCTTAACCAGTTGAATCTTCATGTTCTAAGTGGAAATATCTGGAGAGTGCATCTGCATTTGCTTGGTTACTCCCAGGTCTATGTTCCACTGTATAGTCCATCTACTGTAGGGAAATTGACCACCTCAAAAGTTTGGGGTTTTCACCCTTCATCTGTTTTAGCCATAAGAGGGGCTTATGGTCTGTCTGAACAATGAAGTGAGTGCCAAACAAGTATGGCCTCAGCTTCTTCAGAGCCCAAACAACAGCAAAGGCCTCCCTCTCAATAGCTGACCAACGTTTCTCTAGGGGGGTCAGCCTTCTGCTAATAAAAGCTACTGGCTGATCCTGACCCGCATCATTCAATTGTGATAACACAGCCCCTACCCCCAACTCAGATGCATCTGTTTGGACAATGAATTGTTTGGAGTAGTCAGGACTTTGCAGAATGGGAGCAGTGCACATGGCCTGCTTCAGGTCATCAAATGCCTTTTGACAGCTGACTGTCCTCTGAACTTTCTTTGGCATTTTGTTAGAAGTTAAGTCATTCAAAGGGGTCACTATGGATCCATAACCTTTGACAAATCTTCTATAGTACCCAGTCAGGCCCAAAAAGCTCTGACCTGAGTCTGGGTGGTTGGAGCAACCCAGTCCATGATGGTCTGGATTTTGCTCTGCAATGGTTGAACCTGGACACCACCCACAAGGTGGCCCAGGTACACAACCTGACTCTGCCCTATCTGGCACTTGGTGGCCTTGATAGTTAGGCCTGCTTTCTGCAGGGCCTCCAAAACATTTCTCAGGTGGACCAGGTGATCCTCCCAGGTGGAGCTAAAGACAGCAATATCATCTAGATATGCTGTACTATAGGCTTCCAGGCCTGTAAGGACTTTGTTCACCAACCTTTGAAAAGTGGCAGGTGCATTCTTCAAACCAAAGGGCATCACCACAAATTGGTAGTGCCCACTAGGGGTAGAAAATGCTGTCTTTGGCTTTGCATCATCAGCTAGTATGATCTGCCAGTAGCCAGCTGTTAGGTCAAATGTGCTCTGAAACTTGGCTGAAGCCAAAGTATCCATAAGCTCATCTGCCCTAGGGATTGGATGGGCATCAGTCCTAGTGACTGCATTGAGACCGCTGTAGTCTACACAAAGCCTCATCTCTCTCTCACCATCTTTGGTGTGAGGTTTGGGTACCAAGACAACTGGATTATACCAAGGGCTATCTGAGGGTTCAATCACACCAAAATCCAACATCTTCTGGACTTCAGTCCTGATACAGTCCCTGACGTGGTCAGGTTGCCTGTACATTTTATTTTTAACAGGTAGACTGTCCCCAGTGTCCACTTCATGAGTGCACCAGGAAGTCGGACTTCGGGTCAGTAAAAACATATGTCTAAACTGATTGAGAACTTTTCTGCAATCAGTTTGTTGCTGGACAGTGAGGCTGCCTGCCAAGGCTACATAATCTACTGAACCATCATCAGGGTTCTGTGAGAGAAGGTCAGGGAGTGGATCACTCTCTTCCTCCTGTCGCTCATCAGTAGCCATGAGCAAGCCCATGTTAGCCCTGTCAACATATGGTTTGAGCCTGTTGATTTGGAGCACCCTATGTGGGCTCCTGTGAGTTCCAAGGTCCACCAGGTAGGTAACCTCTGCCTTTTGCTCAGTTATGGTATGGGGGCCACTCCACTTGTCTTGGAGGGCTGCTGGGGCCACAGGCTCGAACACCCATACTTTCTGCCCTGGCTGGTAAACAGTCAGCACAGCCTTTTGGTCATGCCAGACCTTTTGCAATTCCTGGCTAGCCTCAAGGTTTTTATTAGCCTTCTTCATGTACTCAGCCATCCTGGAGCGGAGACCAAGTACTTAGTCCACAATATCCTGTTTAGGGGGTTTGAGAGGTAACTCCCATCCCTCCTTCACTAGACACAATGGACCCCTAACTGGATGTCCAAACAGAAGTTCAAATGGGCTGTAACCAACCCCCTTCTGTGGAACCTCTCTGTAGGCAAAGAGAAGGCAGGGCAACAGTATGTCCCATATGAGCCTAAGCTTTTCTGGGAGACCTTTAATCATGCCCTTGAGGGTTTTGTTGAACCTTTGAACTAACCCATTGCATTGTGGATGATAAGGGGTGGAGAATTTGTAATTCACTCCTCACTCCTTCCACATAGCAGTCAAGTAACTAGATATGAAGTTTGCATCTCTGTCTGATACTAGCTCCGTAGGGAAACCCACTCTGGAAAAGATTCCCAGGAGGGCTCTTGCCACCACAGGTGCTGTGGTGATTCTAAGGGGAATAGCTTCTGGATACCTACTGGCATGGTCCACCACCACCAGTATAAATCTGTGCCCAGATGCTGTTTGAGGATCCATGGGTCCAACTATATCAATCCCAACCCTCTCAAAGTGAACCCCACCACAGGTAGTGGTATCAGGGGGGCCTTTGTTATACCACCTGCCTTACCACTGGCTTGACAGGGGACACAGGAGCGATAAAACTCCTTGGTGTCTTCAGACATGTGAGGTCAATGAAAGTGAGGGATAATTCTGTCCCAAGTCTTGTTTTTGCCTAGGTGACCTGCTAAAGGGATATCATGTGCTAGTGTCAATAGGAAGCTCCTAAACTTCAGAGGTATTACCAACCTCCTGGTGGCACCAGGCTTGGGGTCTCTACTCTCTGAGTAAAGGAGTCCATCATCCCAGTAGATCCTATGGGACCCACTAGTACTCCCAGCAGTCTCAGCAGCAGTTTGTTGTCTGAGGGGTTCAAGAGAAGGGCAGCTCGGCTGCTCCTGGCTCAGATCTGCCCTGGAAGGGCCCCCTGTCCCCAAGAACTCAACCTGATCAGGTTCAAGCTCATCTGGGACAGTTCCTTCTTCAGGACTAAGATCATCTCCCTCAATTCACCGATCTGCTTTCTGAGTCAGGGGGAAGACACTGCCTTACCCCTACTGCTCCTTTTCTTGGAAGGCGCCTGGTCCATTTTTCCAGGATCAAGGGCCTGTTTTGTGTTAGACATTTTTGCCTGTGACTTGGTCATAGCAAACACATCTGCAGGGATTCCCAACATTTCTGCATGAGTCCTGAGCTCCACTTCAGCCCAAGCTGAAATTTCTAAATCATTGCCCAACAAGCATTCAACAGGGAGGTCTGCACTTACCACAACCTTCTCAGGGCCAGTTACCCCTCCCTAGGTGAAATTAACAACTGCCAAGGAATGGTCTGTCCTGACATTGCTAGCATTGGTCAGTTGGTACATCTCACGAAGTATGATTTGCTCAGGAGCCACAAGATCTTTTTTCACCATTGTGACACTTGCTCCTGTGTCCCAGAATGCCAAGGCCTCTTTTCCATGAATCAAAGGCTGCTGTCTGTATTTGCCCAGATTACTGGGACTGACAAATAGGGAGGCCATATCCATGTCTCTATCACAGATCTGCACAGCCTGAGTAGAAACTCTGACTAGGCCAGAGTCCATCTCAGATCCCAGGGTTAACCCTACTACACTCTTATTCTGAGTACCACTACTTGGAGCTGAACTAGGGGGAACAGTTGCCTTAGGGGCAATGGTGGCTGGAGTTGAGTCCTTGGACTTGGTACAATCACTTGTCCAATGGGTCTTCTGTTTACAGATTTGACACCATGGTTTCTTCTTGCCTTTTTCCTTGTTGGATTGTGACTCCCCACCAGATGCAGATTTTTGGGGCCCTTGAGAAGACTTCTGGTCTTTACCCTTCTCCCCACCCTTATCAGAGTTTTTAGAATCCTGCTTCTTGGAGTCACCACCTTGGTTCTGAACCTTCTGCCTCACCCTGGTTCTGACCCATTTGTCTGCCTTCTGTCCCAATTCTTGGGGAGAGGTCAGATCAGAGTCCACCAGGTACCGATGCAACAACTGATTTTGACAATTATTAAGGATCTGTTCCCTCATAATTATATTGTACAATCCTTTAAAATCACACACGTTACTGCCAAGTCACCAGCCTTCCAGAGCCTTAGTAGCAAAATCTACAAAGTCAACCCAGTCTTGAGTCTGTGCCTTTTGGGTGTCTCTGAACTTAATCCTGTATTGTTCAGTGGTTAAACCAAACCCATCAATCAGAGCACTCTTCAAGACTGTAAAAGTATTAGCATCCTCTTATCTAATAGTGAGGAGCTTGTCTCTACCTTTGTCTGCAAAGGAGAGCCACAACATTGCTGCCCACTGCTCCTGAGGGACCCTCTGTTCTTTACAGGCCCTCTCCAGTGCAGTTATCCATTTGTGGATGTCATCCCTACTCTGGTAGGGAGGGACAATCTTGTTCAGGTTCCTATGGTCATGAGTATGTTCTCTACCTCTAGGGACACTGTTGCTGCCACCATGGGGCACTAGCCCTAACTTTTTAGAAGCTCTATGAAGCCCCAGGGATTCCCTATCTAAGGCCAATTGCTCTCTCTTGATTCTGAGCTTTGCTCTCTCAAACTCAAGCAGTTGCCACTTCTTCTCATAAGAGGACTCCCTTCTATGAGAAGAAGTCCTATGAGAAATAGAGGTCCCTACAGAAGTACCAGAATGATTAGATTCCTGAGGAGATCTGGATCTTCTTGGTAAACTGTTAACCTTTCCAGGTGGGGTAAAGAGAGGGCCACTGAGGCCTTCTCCCTCACCTTCAGGAAAAATTGGATTGTCCAGGTTATAATCCTCTTGATCCTCCTGCTCAGCATCAGAGTCTAGGTCCTGGATGTTTTCACTTTCTGCCTTTCCTCTTCTGCTGCCTCCCACCAACCTGCCTGCCTCATCAGACCCTGGGGTCTTTCTGAGGTCATCTAAAAGCAAAGTCTGTATGAGGCATTGAGTTCTAGGGTTTTTCCCTGTCTTCAATTTTCTTGATGCACACATATTTCTCAGTTCCTGAAATGAGAGATGGTCATACTTATTCAGCAAGGAGCCACTGGCTTCTGCTCTTGAATAGATACTAGTGTTGAGTGGTGTTGCACCTACCTAACCTAGTGGGAACTACTAAACTCTCTTGAGTTGGAGAAAGGGTGTGCTAGACCCTTGGCTTACCCAACTCTAAGTTCAGTAGAACTTCCTTTATTCTAGTCTTGATTATATGTACCTATGTACCTTTAGTGGTTTTCAGTTAGTCACTCAATGAGATTATCTGGTAAAGCAATAGCAAGCTTGAATCCCAACCACTGCACACCGATGTGAGAAGTTGGTCTGGTATATGCTGTCCACTAATTAAAGTGGGCACCTTGTACCAGTCCAAACAACCCTTATTGATGATTAGGTTAACGACAACCTTTATTGAATTCTATCCTAGTGGTAGCTATGGAGAGCAGCCTTCAGGCTAAGTGTTGAAGGAATGTAAAGCAGCTTGGTTTACCAGATTATAACCTCTTGAATAACCAAATTAAAGGAGAACCACACAAGGTATATATATATATAAAATATATGTAATTATTACTAAACACTCTCTACTAACCTCTTTATGAGATTAGAGAACAAGATACACAATATTAAAGCACTAGAACGACAGTAAATAGCACAATACACAGTGGGCCACAGGAGGAGACCAAACCATATATTAAGAAAGTGGTATAACAACCACAATTTCACTAGACACAGTGCCTAGAGCACATAGAATCGCTGGGACCCCAAGGAACCACCCAAGGTAGTGACACAGGGGACCCACAGGGGACACGTGCAGTGTGAGAACACAGCCGTGAGCTCTGTACAATCCTATGGGAAAGTCGCAGTTGGAATTTTAAAGCTTAAGGACCCTTAGGAGAGGACTTGGAGCAAACCCTTTCAAACTTAGAAGGTTCTAAGGCCAGCACCCATTTGAGCACCGGAGTACTCGTGTTACCTAACCCAGGGAAGCCGGGTGTATAGGTGTCAAATGGTGTCGGGAATCTTTGTCGTTTTCAATAACGTGATGCTGCAGAGTGCTGCTGCCGTGAAGAGGAAAAGTGTCCGGTGTGATCGGAGCTGAGAAGAACCTGAAAGCAGAGGGGACAGAGTCTGGGTCACTTGCCAGTGACCAGGAGCACGATAGAAGAATGCCCACCGATGTCGGGTGTTTCAGGTGCGAAGAGGTGAAGAGGTGAAGCTTGACTCTGCAGCTACGGGGACCAGGAGATGTCGATAACAACCAAAGTCCGCAGGTGAGCTGTCCCACGAAGGATGTCGAGTGCTGGGGGGTCAGTGTCCGGATTGGAGACCAAGAAGCCTTGGCAACTGCAACCCACGCAGTCAGAGAAAAGATGCTTCGGTGTGGACCAGCAAGGTCCTGTGGACTCCTCAAGTGATGGAGAGTCAGGGCACGTCTGGAGCAACCAGGAAAGCCCACTGAAAGTTGAAGCACCCTTCTCAGGGATCCACAGGTCGACAGACCAGGGATCGCAAAGGGACCTCGAGAGGAATCACAAAATACCAGCCCACGGAACACTCGTGGAGTGTAGGCCAGTAATCTTCGGTGGAGTCACTGCTCGGGGGCTGGACTAAAAGTAGCCCAAAGCACAGTCTCAGGGATCGCCAAAAAGCATATGCTGCTGCAAATGTGCACGGTCCCCACGAGGGCTGCGGGTCTCAGGTTTGCTGAGAGGACTGGTTGGCCTCGGGGAAGTTTAGGAACCCACCTCCTGTATTGCTACATCTTCAGAGTCCGTCAGGAGCTGCATAGATGCAAACCGGTCAGATGCGTCTTTGGTGCCTGCCTTGCAGGGGAGTCGCTCCTTTACTCCAAGGGAGATTCTTCAGTCATCCAACGTAGTGTAGATAGTTGAAGTACTTGGTTTCTGTAGCAGAGTTTCATCCAGGTAAATCTAAAGTCCTGTAGTCAGGGGTTCCTACTTTATACCCAAGGAAGAGGTGGGACAAACTCTGGGGACCCACCTATGGGAGGGTCAGGACAGAGGGGTGGCTACACCCATGTCCTTTGTCCAGTTTTGCACCAGAGCAGGGGTTGATAGCCCCTGCAACCAGTTTGAGCTGGACTATGCACAGGGACACCAAATGTGCCCCCAGTGCAGACATCAAAGCACTCTGAGTGCACCCACCCAGCCCCAATACACTAAAGCCTGTCTGGGAGGTGGCCACAGCTCCCTGTGACAGGAAGCCTATTGTCCAGCCATCCGCTGCCGGAGTTTCGTCCAGCAGCAGGAGGACAGACTCGTGTCTGTGGCTGGCAGCATCCATTTTGTGATGCCAGGGCTTGTAAAGCTGGTACCGGGTGTACCAGTGCTGTCATATTTATCCCTCTAGTAGGGTGGAATCAAACCTCCCACACCAGTTACTGGTGTGGAGGTATGATTCCAAGGTGTTTGACACCAAACACGACAGGTTTCCATGCAGCCGTTTTAAAGTTAGCATTTACCGCAAGGTTATAATGCACTTAAGAGTATATGGTAGGCTGCATCACAAACAGCCCCGGACTAGAGGTTCTGAAGGCTGCAGAGGGGCTCTGCTCATGCAGTTGCACCCTCTCACATAAAACCCAGCACCCTGCCTTCAGGATTGATAAGGCCTGCCATAGGGATGACTGATAGGTTTATATGTGCAGTGATATGGATAGAAATAGTGAACCTATATCTAAGTAAGGGGTGCATGCACCACCTTACACAGGCTGCTGTAGCAGACCTGTTGTGTCATTTTGAATGGTCTCCCAAGGGTGGCATAATACATGCTGCAGCCCCTGAGAGGCCTCTGAGCTACCTATGCCATAGGTACATAGTATATCATATACTAGGGACTTATAAGGGTACCCCAGAATCCAATCTGAAGTGTACCTAAAGTACATGCAATCAATTTTGAGAGAAAGCAGCCAGGCTTGGGTCCTGGATAGCAGGATCCCAGCCAGACTAAGTCGAAAACAGTGAAACATCAGCAAAAAAGTGGGGGTAACTATAAGAAGCAGATCCTACTCTCCTACACACATGATTGCAGGCACCGCCGCACATGGCATCGGCTTCGTGGCGGGGTGAGAGGCGCCGCCCTGGCAGAGACGTTGGGCATTCCGCAAGAGAACCACGCCCAGGGCTATGTGCTTTTTATTCACACCCCTGCGCTAGCCTGGCGTACGCTGGGCAAGCCCACTATGCACACGCTTACAGGTGGGGACATAACAAGCTACTTTTCCGAGATCTTCCCTACTGGCTGGGGTGACATGGTTAAGTCCACTGTCCACAACACTACCACCACCAGCAGTATTTGTTGGCATGGATATGTCTGCGATCTGCATACTGCTGTCTGTCCAGCACATCCACGCCACAATTGGCAATGCGTGCATTCTCATTCATGGGTCACTCGCCTCCTTCACACATGCCTGGTTACCACCTACCTTCACATTCCGCTGGTGTGTGGCTGATGTGCCATGCTGTTGGTAGGTCATGTACATGGCTAGACCAGGTTGCCACAGTAAGTTGTGCTGTCGGGTCTGGTGGGTGGGCATGTTGTTTGGCATGTTGTTTGTGGGTTTGTGATGTGTGTATTGCCAGAGTTGTGGGTTGCGTGATTGGGGAGTTGAGGGGTGTGGTGTGTCCATTTGGTACTTACTAACGAGCCCTGCATTTCCGTAGGTGCCATCCTGGAAGTGCCGGTTGATGATGGACTGTCGGAAGATGTATGAGTCGTGCACACTACCTGGGTAGTTGGCGACGACAATGGTGAAGAGTCCCCGGTGGTCCACTATTGCCTGCACATTGATTGAATGCGTGTGCTTTCTGTTGCGGTAATTGTGTTGTTTGTCGGCAGGGGGTACAAGTAGGACATGTGTGCAGTTGATTGACCCCAAGACGTGTGGAAATCCAGCTATGGCATAGAATCCTTGCTTGGTCTCCAGCTGTTCCTGTGCAGTGTGGGGGAAGTATATGTACTGGGGTACCAAGCTGATGATGGCATCCAGGACAGGTATGAGGAACTTGGATAGGGCTGGCTGTGAGACTCCTCCCACAATGGCAGTTGTTGGTTGGAATGTCCCAGAGGCCAACAGGTGCAACACAGCCAGCAGCTTTGTCTGCGGAGGGATGTTGGTTCTCCGCTGTGTTGGTACTGTCAGCCTGTGGGCAATGATGTTCAGGATGCGGAGGGTGGTTGTCCTTTTGAGCCTGTAGTGGGCAATGACATTCTCTGGTGTTACGTCTGTGAGGCTGGTGCATTTCCTGACGGTCCGCTGTCTTTGCGCTGCCTCTGTGGTGATCCGAGGGGACGGGGGCGGTGGTGATCCGGGGGGGTGGCGGTCCTGGGGGTGGTGACGGTGGGTGTTGTGGCCCTGTTGGGACTCTGAGCTGCGTGATGAGTAGCTCCATGGCATATGTTGATCTTCAGGTGTGGCTCTGGGCTTGGTTACCTTTCTGTTGCCGGTTGTCGTCCGACTTTGCACCAGGTCGGAGCTGGTGTTAATTTCCTGCTACTAACGCACCTCTTTTGGGATCTTTTCGCCGTTGTGGCTGGTCAATAAGAATGTTGTGGAGTGGTGTTATTGCAGCTTTTTGCTTGGGAACGCCTACTCTGCATCTCATTAGCGATAGTTGCCAGGGTCATCTGTGGCGATGTGTTTTGAGGATGCTATCACCGGAAATGGTGATATGGGCTGTTAGCACCGGCTTGTCAATGGGGCGGTAACTTTATCGCGAATTTGGCTGTGATAAAGTGCCGTTAAGCTCCTTGAGAATATGCCCCATAGTGTCTTAATACTGTTCCACAACTCTTTATGTATTCAATTGTTGAGCGAGGTCAAAGATAATGCTGTAAGATGGCTTTTACTGAATATTACGGTTAATGATACCCAGTTTTCCTTATGTAAATTCTATGGCCCAAATGGAATAAATGTGTTATTTCGAAATCACTTTGCCATACTCTTTTCCTCATGCAGGTCAGAACATCTTATAGTGGGTGGCAATTGTAATCAATGAATAGATCCCTTTCTGGATCGTAGGTCTCAGACTAGGTTTATCCCCAATAAAATGCAAAAAACCTTTCAGAAAGCCATTTCCTCCAGAGGGTTAGTTGATGCTTGGAGAGCCTCTTATCCTGATATATTAGAATTTATTTTTTTCTCCCTTGTTTACAATTCACATTCTACTATAGATCATATTTTTTTTACTCAGACTGTCCTCCACTTTATGACACATGTTGAGATAGGTTCTATACTTATTTCCGATCATGCTCCTGTCATAGTAGATTTGGATACTCCTACTCCTACATTCCATTCTCGCAGGTGAAGATTCAATAATGCCCTTGTATTTAATAAACAATTTATGGAACAGTTTACGCATTTTTTTCATCAATTTTTTTTCAAGATTAACCTATCCTCTGAAACTAAGATTATTTTCATCTGGGATGCATTTAAAGCTACTGCTAGGGGCTTTATAATAGATTATGTCGCAAAAATGAAAGACTAAGAGCATCTCTTAAAACAAATTACATCTTTAGAACATGAATACTGTTTTTCTAATCAATCAGACACTTTGTCTAAACTTATTCAAGCTAAATTGCAATATAACAAACAATCCTGGAATAATGCTTGTGGTACCCTGTTTAAATGCAATGCTAACGTGTATGGAGGTCACAACAAAGCAGGGAAGTCATTGGTTAATTATCTTAAAATAAAGAAACAAAAATCTAAGATAGTAGCCATAAAAGACAAATTTGGGGTCAGACAAGTAAATGGTTCTAACTTATTATAATGTTTTACAGACTATTAAGATGAACTGTATACTCCAGAGTCCTCTACTATCATCGAACAATTGGATGCATTTTTCCAATCTATTCCTAAATTGCCAGACAATAAAGTGGATTTGCCCTCACTTGATAGTGCAATTTCTGAACAAGAAGTATTGACAGTGATCAATTACCTTTCAAAGGACAAAGCTCCTGGGCCTGATGGCTTTTCTGTTCAGTTTTAACCCCATTTTAGGCATCTATTAATTCCAAAGTTATTAGCCCTTATTACCTATTTTTTTAAATGAAGGACATGCACAAGCCTCATTTTCCCAGGCAATGCTTTGTTTGCTTCCAAAGAAGGGAAAATGACTTATCTCAATGCATTAGTTATAGACCTATCTCACTCATTGATACAGATTGCAAGACTTTAGCTAAAACATTGGCTTTACGTATTAGTAAAGTGATCCCTGATTTAGTGGATGTTCATGAGTCTGGGTTTGTGAAGGGACGTTATATCTTAGATAACCCCAGAACTTTCCTTAAAATCATACATTTGGCTCTTCTTTAGCGGCCCTAACTCTAGATGGTGAAAAAGCGATTGATCGGTGTTGGGATTTTATGTTTGGTGCACTAAAAGCTCATGGTTTCAGTCCCCATATTCTTTAATATATCCGTCTGTTATATTCTGAGCCTTCTACTTCCATTTGGATTAACGGCAATGGCTCCTGTTATTTCTCTCTTTTATAGAGGGACTAGACAGGGTTGACCTTTATCCACTCATTTATTTACTTTATCCTTAGAACCCATTCTGGAAAAAATTCTTAGAGCCCCTAATTTCACAGGTTTTCACTTAAAGCACATGGATATAAAACTCAAGGCTTATGCAGGTAATATTTTGTTATATGTTTCTAATCTTAACACCACTCTACCTGAGTTTTTTTCACTCTCGAGTGAATATTCTGCAGGATCCAGATACAAATTTAATATAGGAAAATCAGAGATTTTACCCCTGAATAAATATTGCCTTTCAGATATATTTGAAGATACTGGTTTCACATGGAATTCTAAGTACATTAAATCACCTGGTATTCTATACCCTAATAGTATTAAAGAAACCATTAAAATTAATCTAAATGAAATTTAAAAATGTCAAATATGGCTGAGGGTTGGTCCCTTTTATATTTATCCTGGTGGTGAAGGCAAGCCACGATAAAGATGATGATGTTACCAATAATTAACTTTTGTTGAGCCATGCTACTGATTACATCTTCACTTTCATTTTTTTAAACTATTACTTGTTCTTTGATCAGATTCCTATGGATCAAGCATAAGCTGTGAATTTCACTAGCTAGATTGCAGGAATCTAAGGATAATGGCGGGGTTAATTTCCATAATCTTAGGTTATATAACTCAGTTTTCACACTTAAGCTCATTTGGACTACCCTTTCGGCTACTCCTCGTGACTTGCCCACTGTCTGGGTCAATTAGAGCAGGCTCAGTTTACACCATTTTCATTCAGGGTACCATTTTATATGTCTCAACCCCCGAAGGCCTTTATCTCACCCATACTTACTCACTCTATCTCTATTGCTACACCTCTTATTACTAATTTTTATACACATTTAGAAAATATTGCACAAACTCCTATCTGGTACAACAAGCATATTAAATTAAAAAATAGAATTCCTTCTTGGAAAGAATGGCTACACAAAGGAATTACAACCTTAGGTTGCATATTATCTAACGGATTCCTCTTAGACTTCCATGAAATTCAGCAAAAATATGGAATTTCCTCTTATTATGCCAATCAATTTCAATTTCTTAAGATTTCTCTCCTTCAATTTCTCTCTTGATCAGCACCTTCTGTATCCCATACACACTTTTCTTCTTTCACATTGGATTTTTCCTCACGCATGAACGCATCGTGCATATATAAGATTCTGATTAGTTCTTCTACACAAGAGCAAAATCTCCAAGAACTTTCACCTCAAACTTGGAGATCTGTATGGGCTAAGATACATACTACTTCCTGTTCAGCAAGTAGAACTCAAACATTATATTATTTCTACAATTCATTGTACTTGACATGGTTTATGTTTAGGGAATTTGTTGAGCGCACGTACACCGAAAGGTCTCTTGGCGCTACTGGAGGTTGGAAGCCATCCTGAGGTCCGATCTAGCGGTTGGCTTGGGTGAACAGCCAGGTTTCCAGTTTTTTCCTGAACCCCATGTAGTCCGGCGTTAATCTAATAGCGCTCGGAAGGGAGTTCCAAAGTTTGGGGCCTAGCATGGAAAAGCATGAGCCACCCATTCTCTTGCGCTTGAATCTAGGAATGGTCAGCAGATTCATTGAAGCTGATCTTAGATTCCGATTGGGGTGGTATGGTGAGATCTTAGAGGAGATGAATTTAGGGCCCCTGCTGTGGAGTGCATTCAAAATTATGCAGCCTGTCTTGAATATAGGCCGGGAGCCAGTGCAGCTGCTTCATCAATGGCTTTGTGTGGCAGTGTCTTGGTTGCACGAATATTAATCTGGCAGCTTGGTTCTGTATCAGCTGAAGTCTGTGAGTTTGGTTAGCTGATAGGCCCAGATAGATGGCATTGGAGTAATCCAGCCTGGACATGATCATGGCTGGCATGATCACTGTACTTGCCTCCCTAGTGAAGAATCTCCAAATTTTCTTGAAATTTCTTAGCTGATAAATACATGAAGATGTTACCAGGTTAATCTTTGCGTGCATAGATAGGTTAGCGTCAATTTGGATGCCCAGGCTCTTTACAGAGGTCTTAGGCGTGGGTGGAGTGCCCATAGTAGCTGGCCAGTGGCCTGACGTCCAATGGTGGAGTCTGTTGTTGGAGATGATTATCTCTGTTTTATCAGAGTTCAACTTGAGGTGATTATGACATATCCAGTCTTTAATAAATAGCATGGTGCTATGAAAAAACACTTTAGAGTCCTCAGTCTCGTCTATTGGGAAAATCAACTGCATGTCGTCTGCGTAATTATAAACCTTAACCCTCATGCGTTGGAGGGAGTGGATCAGGGGGCTGATATAGAGGTTGAACAAATGGGGGGATAGGGACTAGCCCTGAGGTACACCGCAGGTAGTATTGACCCTGGCCGAATTAAAGGGTGTTAGCCTTACAGACTGGGTGCGATCCCCCAAAAATGAGATCATCCAGTCCAGGGCCATTCCTCTCAGGCCTGCCGCTGCCAATCTATCTGCTAATATGGTGTGATCCATAGTATCGAATGCAGCCGACGGGTCGAGCAGGACCAATGCTTGCGTGCATCCCTAGTCTGCTCCCTCCTTTAGGTCATCTACTACACTTAGGATGACTACTTCGGTTGAGTGTAGTGGCCAAACACCTGCCTGGTGGGGGTCCAGGAATTTAGGAGCTCATTATGATGGTGGAAGGACCGCCACTGCTTGGCCAGCGGTGGCGGTCCTTCTGCCATCACACATGAAATTCTCACCACCAAATTAGGATGGTGGTGGGAATCCCAATGTGTCCGCGGTGGATGGAAAGTTCGACCGCAAAGGCGGGCGGAAAAGGACCACCTTGCGTAACCAGGACACAGGGCTGCATTGTGGTGCCTTGGATTATGGAATCCCTTTCCGCCTGTCTTTTTGCGGTGGTCATCCCACCGCATAAAGACAGGCGGAGGCTGGATTCGGGGGCCCATTGCGGGCCCCCTCTGTGTGGGGGTTGCGGGGGTGCACTGGGTGGGTATCCATGGTACCCCCCAGCATTTCCATGCACCAAGTGGCAGGCACCGCGTGGTGCCTGCCACGTGGTGCAGGGAAATGCAGTGCATGCTCTTTTAACATTGGGTACGGTGCTGCAGTCAGCAGCACCGTCTGCAATGTTAAAAGCCCAGGATGCGCCCCCCAGTATGGCGGGCACATCCTAATATGTGTGGTGGGACCTCTACACGTCTGGTGGGCGGTCCCCAGCGCGCAACGATGATGGGCACCCGCCATCGTAATGAGCCCCTTAGTCTGTTCAATGTAGGCACTTAGGAGTTTCGCTACGTGTGTTTCGAGAATTTTTGCAGGGTATGGGAGGAGCAATATGGGTCTATATATTGCTCAGTTGGCTGGGATCTACTCCTGCTTTCTTTTGAAGTGGGACTATCACCACCTCTTTAATAGCCCGTGGAACCATGCCTTCCTCCAGAGATAGATTGAGCAGGGAGAGAACGGTTTCTTTGAAATGAGAAAAGATGTCTTTTTATATAGATGAGGGACAAGGGTCATTGGGTGAGCCAGATTTTACCTTATTACTTAGTTCAGCCAGTCGGTCTAGGGTTATATTCTGAAACGTAGAAAGAATTACTGGATTTGTGAGTTGCTGGTGTACTTTCCAGTCCTGTGAACTGAGGAAGATGGAGTTTTGTATTGCCTTAATTTTGTTCTTTGGATTTATTCTCTGAACTGAGAACTCTGTTCGTATAGGAGGTTTTTTTTGCCTACAAGAGAGCAGCTTTATTGTCAGTGAGAGCTTTTTCATATATCTTCCTTGCTACAGGGGAATAGCTTCTCTGCCATTTCCGTTCCTGCCTGAAAGGTTTTAAGCTTTGCTGCTTTTAGCTTGACTGTAAACCATTTAGCGGCCTCGTGCCGCCTCATGCAACTTTCTTTCCTTTGTAAGGAGGCATGAATTTCGCTTGCTCTTAATTGCCAGTTGGTGATAGCTGTCTCTAACTCGTTGACGTTATCTGCTCCAGGCGGGAGTGTGGATTTCAGGGTGTTATGGAATTCTGGCAACTTGATACGGTTCCAGTTCCTGGTCAGTATTTTTGGACCGGTCGTGGGTTTGGCTAATAATAAACCACCTAAGGTAAAGTATATTAAATGGTGGTCTGACCATCTACAATGCTTGATAGTTAAGTTGTGGATCGAGAGGTTGGTGGTCCACAACTGATCTAATGCATGTCCTTTAATATGTGTGGGCTCTGTTATGTGTCCCTCTAGGTTCAGGTTTTCCAGTAGGTCTATTAAGTCCTTAGAGTCCCCACTCCCCTTTTCTTCATTAAACCAGCAAAACCAGCAATTCAAGTCTCCCACTAGCAATGTTTTTGCATAGTCTATGGTAAGAGGGGCAAGATAGTTTGCTAATTCCTTGGTGAATTCCCCCCATGCAATGTGGGGTCTATAAATCAAAATGCACACCAGTGTAAATGTTGGGGAGATTAATTTTAATGTAAGGCTATCCACCGATGCCACTTCCAGTGGGGCAATAAGGGTAACCATGTGTGGTAAATATTTCGTTACCGGTACTATTTTTTATGCGGTAAAGTCTGTCTAAGAATAACTCAGTAAAATGAGAGGCAGAATCCGTGGTATTAGAGGGTTTAAAAAGGCTTTATTCCTATACAAAGGAACATAATTCGAATTATGGGCCTTCTATTCCATCACCACGAAAGTTCAGGAAGGAAGGAACATATATTATTGACAGATAAGCAGTTTTATAGAAAATACATTACAATGAAACAGATGCAAGAGGCGTAACAGCTGATAAGAGGTGCATACGTAGCTAATAGAGGGCGTAATTTAATAAACGTCATCATACATGATGTAATATGTGGGTGGATCCATAAGAGAATCCTGCAATGTCAGCAGAAATAGTTGGCAGAGATGCGCGCGCAGCCGCATGACGTGTGATTGACGTGCAACTAGAGGGTGAAGGGGACTTGACATTTAGCTCTACATGTGGAGACAGAAGTCTGGGGTTATGTCAACCTAATCCCAAATCATATCTAATATCCTATGTTTAAAGAACAGTGTTATCCAAAAAGAGAGGTCTCTTAGGATAGAATCTTATTCTATACTGACTATACTGACTGTTAGTGCGTGTACAAGCGTCTAAGTGTCTACACTAGATGCGAGGGAGTAGGAATATTCCATGGTAACGGGGCTATGAATTACTTGCATGAGGGCAGCAAGGCCTGGCCCTTTGCACGGTAGCTGGGGGAATGTTTACCTAAACTACTAGACAGGAATGCATCGGATGAGGAGCGAAGGAGATAATCTCGAAGGTGAAATACAGTTTTTGGCAGGCGACAGGCTGGATCAGGCTCCGTTAGCCGCGCAGGGAGTAAGACAAAGTTCATGGTCACAGATGCGGGCTCAGACTGGAGCTTTCAGAGGCAGAAGGCAGAAAAGCTTGATGACAGAATTCGGGCCTACTCGCCTGAATCTGTAGAAATGTGGAAAGTGAACCACATAAAGTCGGTGGCCTTTCATACTTAGGAAAGGAATATCTGACCCATTCATGGCGGATCTAAAAGAGGACATGTTGACGGTGGACGCACATATATTTGCGTCTTCAAAAAGTGGAATAGGAGGGAACATACATGTACTTATAGCATGTACATGGAGCCGTTGGGGTCTACGATAGGGGACATAACTGATCACAAAATTCATATTTCCTCATTCCCTCCTTGTCCCCTTCGGACCCTTAGGAGATATCGATCTTCATCAATCCATCGATCTGTTCATATAACATCATTTGTTCTTCTTTCTTCTTCCGGGATCTCGAACGAATACTTGGATGTGGGATACACGAGGTGGCACACAGACCACAAATCGCTGGCCCACATTGTAGACATAAGCAGCAACTGAATAGTATGAGAAAGCCAATACCTAGGAAGGAGAGGATTCTCCATCCCCAGGCTGACAACACGCCCCAGAACCAACCGGACCAAGTCCAGGTGCCTGGACTCTGGTGTATCTGGCTTACAATCTTATGAAGGCGGGTTATGGCTTTATATACTGACGGTGAATTTTCTGGTATGAAAATGCAACAACTTGAGCCGATGACCCTACAAGCTCCGCCCCTATCGGCCAGGATGACGTCAAGGACAAGACGATTTTGAAGCACAACAATCCGCATAGCAGACTGCTCTTCTGTTAAATTGCCTAAGGCGGAAATAGTTTCGTTCACTACTGCTTCGAGGGTTCTGGTTAATCTACATATCAGCTTACTATTAGTGACTGTACCTATATAGGGAAAGAAACCTTTATTGAAATCTGTGTATTTTTCCCATGCTGTTTCAGTGTAATCGACAATTGGGAGATCTCTCTGCTGTCTATTGTGTACTAAATGGGTATTTCTATGATAATCAGGAGGGGCTAGGAAAACAGGTGGTAGAAGGAATGCTATGTAACAGGTACCATCCCAATCTAAAGGTAGGCGTATATATGCGGTCTGGCCACATATAAAGTAGGAATGACGAGAAGCTCTAAATGTAGACTTGCCTTGATCACTGAATTTTATTACAGTGGTGCATTTACTATGGCCCATGTGTATGGAGCCATTCTTTCTTATACATAGTTCCCCTTTTACTGGGAATACTGACATGGCGGGCAAGATTGGTGTAGCTTCAGATTCAACGTTCAGGATCATGAGGTTAAGTGTAAAATTACCTAATCCATATACTTCATTTTCTAGATCAGTTCCTGTTCTTTTGGGAAGTCCCTCCTTGTTAGGGTAGCAGACTTTAAGCAAAACTAAGTTCAGGTTTCCCCATACCCAGTTGTCTTGATAAACTGCGGAATTTGAATCTAGGGAATTAATCAAACTAAACCATGCTCCACAGGAGCCATTGTGTGTAAACGGATAGGGAAAGAGGGGCAAAACTCCCTTATAGTTCTGATAGGGAGGGAGTCGGCCACATATCCAACAATTTGTGGCATTGCTGGTTTGATGGGAATGATGTAGCATACTAATGAAAGTGTTATTGCGCAGCGCAAATCTATAAGACAATTCATGTGGAGGTAATTCACTAAAAGAATGTTCTGCAGTTATATTATAAGCATGCTTAGAAATAGGGTAATACATGTGCAATAGGATGCTGACAATGATGATCAAAAGACTTAGAAAAAACAAAATTAATAATGTTACTGTACAATGACTACGAAATGATTTACAATACGCTTGCTTCTTGAGCAGCATTTGATTATTTCTTTCTCTATTCCGGTCCAGAGGATACATGTCAAAGACAAATTCAACCGATTCACCTTGGAGAGGACTTAAACAATCAAATCGTCTGACTTACTGGACCTCAATTTTAATTTATATAGTTCTGAGTTCGATTGCTCAACCAAAGGGAGCTTTGAGTCTGTCTGTGAAGGATTACAGGGTTGAGTCTCTATACTGGGTGGTAGTCCATAAAATTTCTTGATATGACTCGAGTGCAACCATCCTTTTCTTCCTTCAATTTTCACGGCTGTCCTTGTGGTGAGCAAAACTAACTTCGGTGACTTCCACCTAGGATCCAGTTGGGTCTTCCGGTCAAAGTTCCTGACCAACACCAAGTCCCCAGGAACCACGTCAGGGGGTTTCACCTCAGTATTGTCGGGAAAAGCTGCGGATACCTGTGAACGACAAGATTGTAGTGCAGACATCAAGGAAGCCAGGTAATCTGTCAGCATATTACAGTCAACGTCAGTTATTTTGCGAGGTATAGGCGTCCCCCACATATTTGGTGGTCTACCGAAGATCACCTCATACGGGGATAGCCCTGTTCGAGAATGTGCTACCATTCTCATGTAAAAGAGCGCAACTGGTAAGGCTACTATCCAATCGACTCCTTTCTCTCTACATATTTTGGACAACCTAATTTTCAGAGTTTGATTATGGCGTTCCACGAGACCTGCTGCCTCGGGATGTCGGACACAGTGAAATTTCCATTGATAACCTAATAGAAGGGAAACGTGTTTCATTAGTTCGGATGAGAACGGCTGGCCGTTATCTGAGTAGACAACACGTGGTAAACCGTACCGTGGGAAGAATTCTCGAACTAACTGTTTGGCAGTAGTCGGGGCAGTGTAATCTGAAACCGGGTATGCTTCTGTCCAACGGGAAAGAGCACAGACAACTACGAGAACATATTTGAATCCTCGACATCGTTCCATCTGGATATAATCCATCTGGAGGACTTCAAAAGCATGATCGGGAGTTTGGAATCCACCCTGTTCTACGGGGATGCTTTTACCTGGATTAAACTGACAACATATCATACAGGTACGAACTTTTTGTTTAGCTGCGGCTCGTAAATGTTTGTTGAACCAAATGTGTTGAATGCTGTCTAGCATAGCTTTTTCTCCTAGGTGCGCTGGACTGTGTATAGTGTTAATGATGACTTGGACCATTGAGTCGGGAAGAAACCATATAGATTTTTCCTTCGTCATCCATCCTTGATCTGTTTGGATCCCTCCTAATTCAGTCCATTTCTTTATTTCTTCTGGTGTAGCGTGTGTCTGTATATCAATTACATCAAGGGCGGGATCCTTCACTGTCATGCAATGTGTTGGTGTCGGAACTATTGTCTTTGTCATGTCAGTTGTGTGAGTCTGATTCTGAGCAGTCTGTTTAGCTGTTCTGTCAGCTAGGTCATTACCCTGAGAAATGATATCGATAACTTTTGTATGGGCTTTGCATTTCATAATCGATATTGCAGTAGGTAGATGAATCGCGTCTAATAGGGCTTGAATGAGGAATCCGTGTTGGATGTGGGCACCGTGAGAAGTTAAATAACCTCTCTCTCGCCACAGTACGCCGAAGTCATGGACGACTCCGAATGCATAACGTGAATCTGTGTATATGTTGACTTTTTTATTTGTGGCTTGAATACAGGCTTGTGTCAGAGCGGTGAGCTCTGCTGCTTGAGCTGACAAAGTGTTAATACAATTTGTTTCAATGACTTCAGTGTCTGTTGTGACTGCGTAGGCGGCCACTAACTCTCCTGTACTTGTTCTCATACATGACCCATCTACATACAATGTCAAGTCTGGATCTGTCAAAGGGATATCTGTCAAGTCTTGTCTGGGTTTCGTCGTGATAGTAATGACTTCGACACAATCATGTGCCAATGGATCTGTTCCGCCTACTGGTAACAGTGTGGCAGGATTTAACGTATTACAACGTCTGATTTCTATATGTGGCTGAAACAGTGTTAATTCGTAACCGGTGAGTCTCGCTATAGTCAAGTGTTGTGTTTGTGTGCGGTTCAAGAGAACCTCTACTGCGTGTGGTACTTGTACTGTCAGTTGATGTCCTAACACTATGGCATCGCTTTGTCGGATTGCTAAAGCTGTTGCTGCCACTGATTTCAGGCACGCTGGAAGTGCCTGGGCTACTGGATCTAATGTACTAGAGAAATAAGCACATGGTTTGTGCGATCCTGCTTGTTCCTGAGTGAGTACTGACAAAGCAGTACCTTCGCGTTCTGTAACGAAGAGTGTAAACTGTTTACTGTAACATGGTGTTGCTAGGACAGGTGCTTGACATAAAGCTTTCTTTAAGCTTTCAAAGGCGTGTGTATGTTCTGGAGTCCAAGGGAGGACAGTCGATGTGGCTGCCTCCTGTGTTGTCAACTGGATGAGTGGTTTTGCTAGAAATGCATATTGAGGGATCCACTGCCTACAGTATGAAGTGAGGCCTATAAAAGCTCGTACCTCCTTTTGTGTCTTGGGTGGTGGCATGTTAGCAATTAACTGGATGCGGTCGGGTGTAAGCTGCCTTCCCTCCTTGGACAGCGAGTGCCCAAGGTAAACAACTCGCTGGACACAGAATTGCAGCTTAGAAGGGGACACCTTGTGCCCCTTGTCAGCCAGAAATTTCAAAACCGTCAGTGATGCTGTTTCGCATTCAAGTTCGCTTCGGGCGGTGATCAGCAGATCATCGACATATTGAAGTAAGGCAGTGTTAACTGGCATGTGGATACTGTCAAGTTCTCGTTTCAGTGCTTGGCTATAGATGCTGGGGCTTTCTGTAAATCCTTGAGGTGCGCGTGTGAATTTAAAACTTCGTCCATTTAAACTAAATCCGAATAAATATTGACTTTCCGGATCAATTGGGACACTAAAGAAGGCATTCTTGAGATCAATTACAGTGAAGAACGTTGCTTCTGAGTCAATAGCTGTGAGTAATGAAGAGATATCTGGGACCACAGGGTATTGTGGTACAATGCATTTATTTAATTCGCGCAGATCAATAACTAATCGATATACTGGTGGAGCTTTTGGATCCGTTCTTTTAAGAATCGGAATTATCGGAGAATTACATACATTGGAGTCTGTTTCGACAACCACTCCTTGTGCAATGAGCTCGTCAATGATTTGCAGTAAAGTCACTACAGCATCTGGTGGTAACTTGTATTGTCGCATTCGTGGTAGTACTATTCCTGATTTCAGTGTAACTCGATATGGTGTAATGTTCATGCAACCAACATCAGTGGGGCCTTGAGCCCATAAATGTGTAGGTAAATTCTGCAGTCGATAATCCATGTCTCTGGATACGTAGTGACCTTTAAAGTCAAGTAAAAATAGTCGTACTCCTTCCGGAGAACAACATATTATGGCTCCTAGAGCTTTCAATGTTTTTATACCTAACAAGTTTTCTGGACATGATTTAGTAAGCAACAAATCTGTTGTACGTGTTAATGGACCTACTGTGAGTGCAAGAGGTTGTGTTACGTCATTAATTATATGTTTTCCTGAGAATCCAAGGGAAATATTTTGTGAGCCTGAGAGGGGTGCCCCTGGAACTTCACTGCGTCTTATAGTTGTTCTGCTTGCCCCTGTATCAAGTAAAAACTTTCTGTCTTCCCCTAATAGTTCACTATGTACCTAAGGTCCCTCTTGGTCTACAGGAACCTCTATAAGGGGTAAGCCAACTTCCCTCTCTAGGCTATCTCATGAGTATCGCTGATAATCGGGATAATCTGTTTGTGCATACCGATACATTTGTTGTGTTGTTGCTTGAGTTGCAGCGACAGGCTGCGCTTGTGGTGGTGCTACGGTCTGTTGTGGAGCTGCCTGTTGCGGAGCTAGTTGTTGCAGAACTAACCTAGGTTGTGCCTGCTGAGGCGTCTGTTGTTGATTCTGATCCTGTCTGGGTGGACGTGGTCTCTCATGTGTTCTACCTGTGGCTATATTATGTTTCAGGACTGGACAATCGTGTATATAATGACCTGGTTGTTTACAATAGTTGCATGTCCCTTTTGCAGGACCTGTGGAATCACCCTTTTGATGACTATCAGCTGGAACTGACTGTGCAACAAGCATTTTCATTTTCGTATCTTTCATACGTCTTTGTTCGTGTTCTTGTTCTTCTCTAATTCTATTGTGATGGTATTGTAACATCTGTAGCATCTGTGATGGGGTATTACCTTGCCAGGTACTTTCGAATTTCAATACTCTATTCTTGACTTGTAGCAGAGAATTTTCAACTAATTTTGTCACAAACAGATGTGGATATGACTCACTACTAGCTTTTATACCACTATTTATACTAAAACATTTTTCAAATCGGGAATAGAAATCACTAGTGTCTTCATCTGGTTTTTGTTTACAAGCTGAGATTGCACCCCAGTCTTCCTTTTTCGTAGTTAATAAACGTGGCAGTACCTGTATTAGTAATCCTGCTAATGCTGTAGTCTTATCCCCAAGCCCTGCTCCTGCAGCTCGGGCCTTTTCTTCGTTTTCTAATGCTGTCCAATCTATCTTTTGGTCTCCTACCTCCCATTCTTTTTCTTTGAGTTTTTCATAAACACCTGCAGGTAATAGTACTTTCAATATTTTCATAATGTCGGGGTAGGTATACTCTCCCATGAGTAACATGTCCTTTATCTCACGGTGGAAACCTGCTGGGTCCTTGTCATGGCTGGGTACTACTTTCTTCATTTCTAATAATTCCAGTTTAGTTATAGGCGTGTATACAAACACGCGTGTAAAATTATCATCGGCACCTCTAATTGGGTGTACTTCGCGTAACGGATTCTGCCTATCTATGTGATACATTTTTCTCCCCATGATGGGAACTGGAACGTGTTCTGGGCATACGAAATTTAAATATTGATTTCGAGATTCTAGAATTTCCTTAATCAAATCAGTACCTGACCCTCTCCATATATTCGTGAGCAGTTCTGTCAATATGTCAGGTAAAGGTCCTGGATCGGAGTGTTGGCTTTTATATAATATAAGGAGGTGTTGAATCATGTATATACTAGCTAAACGCTGTTCATATGGGTCTAGATTCAGAAACGTGTGTGCAAGTACATCATCATTGTATTCGCCAGGACTGTCAGCCCATTGTACTGCTGACCTGACTAATTCTTGTTCGTCCATGGAATCGAGCACGTGGTACCCCCTTCGATCTCGGAGTAATTTATCAGCGGCTTGGAATAAATGTTCAGGGGATTTTGTATTTAGCATAGGGTTTGGAAAATGTCTATTATATTCTGGACGTATTGGACGTATTGGGTCGTTAAAACCTCTGGTATTATTATGGGGTCTTCCTTTACCTACATAAGCTATCGTGTCTACTTGCTCTGATTCTTGCTCCTCCTCCTCTCTGTTTAGATCAGCGGCGTCTACCTCTAATCTTTCTTCGTGTATTCGTTCTACCTCTTTGCGGATCTTTCGGTACATAGCTATTATACATAACTGTTTATCATGTCTTCCTTCTGATATATTCCGGCCCCAAGTGACAAGTGTTTGCATTTCTTCCGGATTTACCCCAGGCCGGTCTTGATTTCTAATTACACAGTTTATGAGGAAACGTAACAGTTGTCCCTGTACCTCCGCTTTCTGGTACTCCATGGCTCTACTAATACTTTCAGGACCTCGTCCTGACTGGACAAAGTGATATATATTTTCTAAATGTGTATCCATTCCTGGTAACTTCGTTAAATATATTGCAGCTCGTCTAATACGTAATGATGACAGCAGCATTTCGTCCCGTTTACCGGGCACAGGATCATATCTACAATCTACTAGAAGTTCCTTAAGCATGTCGGGAGTGGCTAGTTTGGGCGTACGTTGGTGTGCTAATTCTCTAAGGGAAAATTTATTTCCTCTGGGTGGTGTAGAAAGAATGTCTGTCGTACCTCCTGTAGCACCGTCTGGGGTGCTGGACGTGAAAGGATTTGTTGAGGGTGAGACAGCAACCGTCGTTGCTGGAAAAGCTGTAGAAACAGATGTGCTTGTCGGAATGTGTGTCGAAGCTTGTTGTTGCGGAGTTACAGACGAATGTTCCTGGCGATGAGCATCATCGGCAAGCGGTCTATGTGGTGCGGTATTAGCATACTCGGGAGCTGCGTCATCTAAATAGCGGGAAAGGAAAACATCTTGTGCGGTTCTAGGATGCCCCTTGGGATGTGCTTTTATCGGAAACAATGGAGGTGGCAAGTCTTTTGGTATTTCCGGAGTAGCCTTAGGTAACCCTTCGGCCAGAAGTGGATACATACCATTCATAAGAGCGTTTCTTTGTCTATCTACTTGTTCTGATTTTACTCGGGTACCTTCCTCAAGTAATAGATTTTCTCGGACTTTATTTGAATTCTCCTTACTCTTATCTTCCTGTCTAAGTGCTTTTTCTGTACGTCTATAGGATTCTTTACGCCATAATTCAATGGCATCTTTCTGTGACTGTCTGGCTTTCTTTTTCCATAATTCTTCTTCTACTCTCATGATGCAATCTGCATCCCAGGTCCCCGCTGCGGGCCATCTCTGACTCTCTGGTAATTCTTTGGTGTAATCCACCCATAAATCAAGAAATAATACAGCATCTAGGCCATGCTTATGATACATAAAGTACCCTGGAGTGTCCCTCGGTGGGATGGGAACAGCTTCTTCGAGTACACCTTTTCTAGTTTTGATCTGTCTTAGTTTCGAAAAGAGCGGCATTTTTAGATCTTGTTTCTAGAACACACTTTATACGAGAAAACACAATAATGAACAGTCATTCATACCACAATATATAGAACGTATTTAAAACATTTAACGCTTAACAGTTTTTCGAACAATGATAACTAATAAGAAACTAGTTACTGACATTATACTGACACTGGATAATATTTATTTATATGCACAACATACTATATATACTGCTAAACAGTACAGATACACTGCTAAAACAGTGCAGACCGGATTTGTGTACCCAAACCCGTCTTGACCGGCACAGACTATGTGCACGTTAAATGCCTCCCCGGTAATGGTACTCACCGGGTAGCTCGGAACGGAAGGCCTCGGAACGGAACTTGAAACTGGACGGGACTGGACTCGACTCGACCGGACTCGGAACTTCGGAACCTGGCGGGTCTCTGTATACCTCGGATCTTGCTCTCTCAGCTAGGCTCTGGTCGGGATACTTCGCACCTCTCACCGCCTCGTCTGGGTGTTGATCGCAGCCTCAGTCGTCCCCGCTTGGCCGGAAGGAGACACAGGAAATCCTGCAGATACGCGTTTTTTGTTGTCCGTTCAGCTGTGGCAGGAGACCGGGCCTGCAACGCACCGCCGGCGCGTGAGATGGGAAAGTGTCCCTATTCGGGCGCCAATTTATGTGGTAAATATTTCGTTACCGGTACTATTTTTTATGCGGTAAAGTCTGTCTAAGAATAACTCAGTAAAATGAGAGGCAGAATCCGTGGTATTAGAGGGTTTAAAAAGGCTTTATTCCTATACAAAGGAACATAATTCGAATTATGGGCCTTCTATTCCATCACCACGAAAGTTCAGGAAGGAAGGAACATATATTATTGACAGATAAGCAGTTTTATAGAAAATACATTACAATGAAACAGATGCAAGAGGCGTAACAGCTGATAAGAGGTGCATACGTAGCTAATAGAGGGCGTAATTTAATAAACGTCATCATACATGATGTAATATGTGGGTGGATCCATAAGAGAATCCTGCAATGTCAGCAGAAATAGTTGGCAGAGATGCGCGCGCAGCCGCATGACGTGTGATTGACGTGCAACTAGAGGGTGAAGGGGACTTGACATTTAGCTCTACATGTGGAGACAGAAGTCTGGGGTTATGTCAACCTAATCCCAAATCATATCTAATATCCTATGTTTAAAGAACAGTGTTATCCAAAAAGAGAGGTCTCTTAGGATAGAATCTTATTCTATACTGACTATACTGACTGTTAGTGCGTGTACAAGCGTCTAAGTGTCTACACTAGATGCGAGGGAGTAGGAATATTCCATGGTAACGGGGCTATGAATTACTTGCATGAGGGCAGCAAGGCCTGGCCCTTTGCACGGTAGCTGGGGGAATGTTTACCTAAACTACTAGACAGGAATGCATCGGATGAGGAGCGAAGGAGATAATCTCGAAGGTGAAATACAGTTTTTGGCAGGCGACAGGCTGGATCAGGCTCCGTTAGCCGCGCAGGGAGTAAGACAAAGTTCATGGTCACAGATGCGGGCTCAGACTGGAGCTTTCAGAGGCAGAAGGCAGAAAAGGCTTGATGACAGAATTCGGGCCTACTCGCCTGAATCTGTAGAAATGTGGAAAGTGAACCACATAAAGTCGGTGGCCTTTCATACTTAGGAAAGGAATATCTGACCCATTCATGGCGGATCTAAAATAGGACATGTTGACGGTGGACGCACATATATTTGCGTCTTCAAAAAGTGGAATAGGAGGGAACATACATGTACTTATAGCATGTACATGGAGCCGTTGGGGTCTACGATAGGGGACATAACTGATCACAAAATTCATATTTCCTCACATGGGTCTCCATAAATTCAAGCTTTCCAATAATGCTAAATGTTGGTCAAGTCCTTATGAGGGGAGTGACCTTCTACATATATTTTTTGACTGTCCTTTGGTTAAAAAAAATTGGTTACTTATATGGGATGAAGTGAACAAAATTCTGTCTACAAACATACTATTCAATATTTCACATCTTTTTTAGGAGGTTCCTCTCCAATTTGGCATTTACGATCAAACAATCAATCAGGGAATTGTGAAGCGCGCTACTCACCCGTGAGGGTCTCAAGGCGCTGGAGGTGGGGAGGTTTTGGCAGCTCCGATCAGTCTAATAGCCAGGTCTTGAGTGTCTTTCTGAAGATGTTCAGGGAGGGGGCGCGTCTGATGTTGACCGGGAGCTCGTTCCAGGTCTTGGCCGCTATGTGGAAGAAAGTTCTTCCTCCTGTTCTGGCTTTGCGGATGCGCTGGGTTTCGGCGAGAGCGAGGTCGGCGGAGCGGAGGTTTCTCTTGGGTGCATGGAAGGAGTTTTTCTCGTTAAGGTATTGGGGTCCGGTGTTGTGGAGGCATTTGTAGGCATATGTAAGTATCTTGAAAGTGACTCTCTTCTCTACGGGGAGCCAGTGGAGGTGGGGTAGGTGTTGGGTGATGTGTTTCTGTCGGGGGTGCCGAAGACGAGTCTTGCTGCAGTGTTCTGTATGGTCTGTAGTTTGTGGATGAGAGACTTGTTGATCCCGGCGTAGAGGGCGTTTCCGTAGTCCATTCTGCTGGTTATGAATGCGTGGGTGACCATCTTCCTTGACTCGGGGGGGGGGTCCATTTGAAGGTTTTTCAGAGGATGCAAAGGCTGTTGAAGCAGCTAGAGGCGACGGCGTTGACCTCTCGGGTTATGGAGAGGGAGGAGTCGAGGACGATGCCGAGGTTTCAGGCATGGTCCGTGGGTGTCGGAGGGCTGCCGAGGGCAGTAGGCCACCAGGTGTTGTTCCATGCGGAGGGGGAGGGTCCGAGGATGAGGACTTCTGTCTTCTCCAAGTTGAGCTTCAGGCAGCTGTTGCTCATCCATAATGCAACATCCTTTATTGCTTCCTGGAAGTTGAGCCTGGTGGTGACAGGGTCCTTGGTGAGGGAGAGGCTAAGTTGGGTGTCATCGGCATAGGATACTATGCTGAGTCCGTGGTGTCTGACGATGGGGACGAGGGGGGCCATGTAGATATTGAAGAGTGTGGAGCTGAGTGACAATCCTTGGGGTACTCCGCAGTTAATATCAGTGGGTTCGGAGAGGAAGGGTGGTAGTCTGATTCTTTGGGTTCTGCTGGTGAGGAAGGAGCTGATCCATTTGAGGGCTGTTCCCTGTATGCCGACATCGTGCAGTCTGGTGGTGAGTGTGCGGTGGGAGATGGTGTCGAAGTAGGATCAGGGCCGCGGTGTGTCCTTGGTCGAGGAGGGTGCGGATGTCATCTGTGGTGGCGAGTAGGGCGGTCTCTGTGCTGTGGTTGCTTCGGAATTCGGACTGGGAGGGGTCGAGGACGGCATTTTCTTCGATGAATGTTGTTAGCTGGGCATTGACAATCTTCTCTGTGACTTTGGCCGCGAAGGGGAGGAGGGAGATGGGTTGGTAGTTCTTGAGGTCTGTAGGGTCTGCTGACGGTTTCTTGAGCAAGGGTCTGACTTCTGCCCGTTTCCAGTCGTCGGAGAAGGTGCCGGTCTTGAAGGTGGTGTTGATGGTGCGCCATAGTTCGGGAGCGATGCCGGTAGATGTGCGGTGGGCAGGGGTCCATGTGGGATCCTGAGTGGATGCCTTTCATGGTCCAGGTGATGTCCTCAGTGGTGGCTGGGGTCCAGAAGGAGATGGTGTGTCTGTTGGCGTTGCTCGGGAGGGCGGGGGCTTTGATGTCCGGTGTTTGGTCGTTGAAGTGGTCGTAGAGGCCCTTGATTTTCAGATGGAAGCAGGATCCGAGCTTGTTGCAGAGGTCCTGGGAGAGGGTGATGTCTGTGGTTTCACTGGGGGGCTTGGTGGTTTCCTGGATGATGTTGAAAAGTTCTTTTGAGTTGGTGAGGATCTTGTTTTGGATGAAGGTTCTTTTGGTGGAGCTGATGCGTTGGTGGTATTCTGTCATGGCTGTCTTGTAGATGGTGCGCTCTTCTGGGGTTTTGCTGTTTCTCCAGTTTGTCTCGAGACATCTGCAGGTGCGTCTAAATTCTTGGAGGTCGGTGGTGAACCAGGTGGCTTTTCTGGGGCGCTGTCTGTTGGTGTTGCGTAGGGGTGCGAGTTCGTCTGTCCAGTTGGAGATCCATGTGTGGAGTTCTTTGGCTGCGACATTGGCGTCGGTCGAGGAGGTGGGATCATAGCGGTTGAGGGTGGGGTTGAGCTGTTCTTCTGTGATTTTGCTCCAGTTTCTTTGTGGAGGGCGTGTTGCAGGTTTAGGGGCTGTGGGTTTCTCGACGCTGAAGTGTATGTAGTTGTGGTCTGTCCAGGGGGGCTGCATGGTGTGGCTGAAGTGAATGTTGTTGCCTCCTGCAGAGATGGGGTTGAGGGTGAGTCCTGCCTTGGGGGTGGGCATGGTGAGCTGTTTCAGGCCAATGTTGGAGAGGTTGTCCAGGAGGGTGGTGGAGTTGGGGTTGGTGGGGTTGTCAAGGTGGAAGTTCAGGTCTCCGATGAGTATGTAGTCCATGGAGATGGTGGCATGGGGTGCGATGAGGTCAGCGATGGTTGCGGCGAACGAAGTGCGAGGTCTGGGGGTCTGTAGGTGAGGGTGCCACGGAGAGTGTTTCTTGGGCTAGTCTGTAACTGAAAGTGAAGGTGCTCCGTGGTGGAGAGGGGGGGTCATTCGTGGTGGAGCTGCAGATTCGGAGGGAGCGCTTGTGTGCGATGGCGAATCCTCCTTCTGGGCGATTGGGGCAGTCTTTTCTCTGGATCTTGTATCTGTCGAGGATGGCGGTGGCGATGTCAGGTGCGGAGGTGGCATTGGTCCAGGTCTCAGTGAAGAATGCGACGTCCGGTGAGAGGGTGTCGAGGAGGTCCCAGATTTTAATGGCGTGTCTGTGCAGGGAGCGCACGCTGAAATGGATGCACCTTAGGGTTTCCGGGGTGTTGGAGTTTGGTGCGGGGGTGATGATGGTGTTGAAGGTTTTGCGGCAGTGGCTGCAGGAGTACTGCCTGTGAGTGGTGCTAGACATGGACAGTTGACAGTTGTTGTTTCTTCCGAGGTTGAGGGCGAGGAGTGTGGCTGCATCGTAGTGGTGGGTGGGTGGAGATCCAGGGTTCCTGGTGCTGGTTGCGGTCGAGTTGCGGACGGGCGCAGACAGGCTTGCCTTTGGTGCACCAGTGGCGCGCCCGCTGCGTGCGGACGCACAGCGGGCTCCATTAAATAGGGGAGGGGGACATGGGATGGAAAGCGCAGCTGGGAGTTGGGAAAGGCGGGAAGCGGCGAGCGGGAAGTAGGCGAGGTCTACAAGCGCTGAAAACAGTGCAAGTGGAGAGAGAGGCAAAAATCAAATAAGGAAATGAAACTAAAAACTGAACTAAACTAAAACAATGCCAAACCAGACACCAGGGCAGTCAAAACAGGGCAGGCACAGAGAGCGGATCGAGAGTCGTCTCGAACCCTGCTCTATTCAGTCAGCGGCGATGACGGCCAGGCAGAGCTGCGTGGAGGGATTGCAGTTCCCAGGCCAGAAGGTCAGGGCACTTGCTCGATCCTCCGCACAGCGGCCTCCATTAAATAGGGGAGGGAAAGCACAGCTGGGAGGCGGGAAAGGCAGGAAGCGGCGAGCGGGGAGTGGGCAGGGTCTACAAGTGCCGAAAACAGTGCAAGTGGATAGAGAGGCAAAAAACAAATAAGGCAATGAAACTAAAAACTGAACTAAACTAAAACAATGCCAAACCAGACACCAGGGCAGGCACAGAGAGCGGGTCGAGAGCAGTCTCGAACCCTGCTCTACTCAGTCAGCAGCGTTGACGGCCAGGCAGAGCGGTTCCCAGGCCAGAAGGTCAGGGCACTCGCAATCACACGATGTATGGTTGGGAAGTCTATTGATTTGTTATTTGCAATTTCTTTGCAAATAATCACCTCAAATTGGAAAGATACTACTAAGATTACTTTTATTGGCTGGTGGAATCTGCTCTGTCATCATCAAAGACTTGATCGAGCTAATGCCACCTCTCTACCTTTAATGATTAAAAAAAAAGATTTGCTATGGTCGCCACTTAAATCCTTTTTATCCGGAAAAGCTACTTATTCCTCATCTAATGCTACTAATTTGTTTTACCCATGAAGATTATATATGATTCTTAAGCTGTTAAAGTGATTATTACAATGCTGATAATTGTATGCTCAAGTTTCATTTTTAGTTCTTTTTCTTCTCTCTCTCTCTCTTTTTTGCCTGGTCTTTCCTCTTTTTATTTTTCTTATAAAATGTTAAAATGCGTTGGTTTTCTTTTCTTTTGTAATATCTATCTTTTAATTCAAGCATTGGGGTTTCAAGTTTATATGAGAATAGTTTAGTATTAAATTGGTTGTCACATCTTACTTATCCTAATATTGCTCTGATTATTTATAATGGATTTCATTTAATGGATTGTCTTTTGGATTCTCTTTTATAAAGCATTCTTAAATTAAAGAATTGACAATGCAGGGGTACAGAAGGTCATAGAAAAACAAAACCGTGTAAATATCTTTGGGAGATCGGAAAACACTTCGAATAAGGCTGACTTTCAGGCTTTAGCTGCATCACATGCACAGTAACTGGAGAATTATGTGGGCCGGTCTTCTGGACCAGCCGTATTCCCGGTGATGGCACACGACTGGTGTTGGTGTCGACGTTGCACGTCTGATTTATCAGTTGTACAAAAACCTATTCTATTTGATTTAATAGACAAGAAAGTTGTTCTATAATAATCTGGGCCACATAGAGGATTTACATAATACATGTCTTGCCATCTTATTTTACTAATGGTTAATGTTTACAAACCATCACATTTAAGAAGTACTTCTCTGTGCAGTTCTATAATGTGATGTATTAATGTCACAGCTTCGAAATATTAAAGAAATGTTGAATTTTTGAAGAGACGTTATCATATTTTACGTAACGTTTGTTATACGATTTACATAGCACAATTTCAGGATTCGACTTGTGCATGGGTTCTTAAGATCCGAGCGAGACACTTCGCTCTGCTCTCCCTTTTAATTTATTTGCTTGTCCACCTCTAATCGGAGCACTATCCGAGACATAGACCAGAAAGTGTTCTGGCTTGTGAAGATGTGCTATCCAAAGTGTGAAGGGGTATGTTGCTAAGGGGAGTGAGCATTTTAACTTAAATAAGTTGTGAGTGAATGTTTTTGGTGTTTGATGACAACAAAGGGCTAGTTCTGCACCGCTGGCACACAGTTTAGTATGGCACTATTATGAGTACGGCGGTCCCAAGACCACCGTACCCGCTGTGGCGGTCTGACTGCTGTATCCTTGGCAGCCAATTACGAGTGGGGTGGTCGTACTACAACAAGACAGCTGCATCCACCAGGACCTTGGATCATGCGGCGGCGGAAGTTGGGAAAGCGCCGACCTATGGTGGTGGTGCCAATGCCGGCATCTCTGTGGCGATTATGACCTGCCTTTCTGCCGACTGTTTCATGGCGAGAAGGTTGGTGTAAAGGCAGAGAAGGGGGCCCCAAATAGAGCCCCAGAGCAATTTTGTACAGTGGGGACTGTTCATGGGAGCATGTGTTGTGCCCCCCTCTTCTTGCACTGTCGTGTATGCACTGTGTGCCATACACAACATGGTGCATGGCACATACTGCACCAACGTGCAAATGGCAGTGCCACAGCGGTGGCATGTGCGGCAGGCTCTCTATGAGCTGAATCATGCCTCCGCCATTGCACCGCCGATACGGCACTGCCAGCCCGGCTGTGTTGTCATAATATGGCAGTCAGAAAGCTGCCGGCTTTGTGGCATTCTCCAGACCGCTGCAACGGCGGCCCCGCAGTCAAAATGCCAAACATGTAATCGGGCCCTATGTATTTAAGACAGGTGGTGACACACAGCCCTGGAGGGTATTATTGTCTTTTGGAAAGTGCTACTGTGAGCACAATGACATGTAACTACATGGCATATCTATTCTGTGCTGGATGTGTATCCAGATTACCAATACATCCTTCGGCGAATTGGTGTGTTATCTAAAATTTCTGGCAAAGTGAGAATAAAACCGGAGACAATCCAGTTATGGAAAGAGGCAGAGAGCCAGGGTGCAGTGTCTTCAAAAGGGAAGCAGGGAAGGAAAAGTGACGTGTTGTCTTTGTTTTCTACTGTGGTAAGCACACTCAATTAAGTCAGTCATCACCCCTTGGTGAATGAAGAATTGCAGTCCTACTTCTATGTTTGTGGAATGTCCCGGTGTTTGGTGTTCAAGAATTGTTCAATCTAACTAGTTTGAAACATGAGAGACTGCCATTCTGAGATTCTGATAATATGCATATATTGTACCTCCTTCACCATAGATCGACATTTTAATTCGCTCAGCGTGTATACCTTACGCATAGTTCTGTGACTCCGCAGAGTCCCTGCAACATGAACATAGGGCAATTAAGGCATCACATTTTGTCGTAGTGTGCTCTCACCTAATCCACTCTCTTTTGCCTCCCTTCTTTCTCCCTTGCTTTCTTGTGATGTTAGTTTTTTACTGACATCTCTCTGTATCTCCCTTATTGCAAAGCAAATCAATATAGTAAAAATAATAATCAACAGCTATGCACTTACTGGCAGTGACTATACTGTGACAGAGGCAACATTTGTTTGATGTATCATTGATTCTTTATATCATGTTATTCCATGTGTAAATTCATGTGTCAATTCTTATTGCTGGAAAACATATACTTGTCTAACGTTTTAACAGTGCAATAGCAATAAAAAACATACACTTGTCTGACGTTTTAACAATACTGACACTTCTTAGTCTGACATTTTAAAAATACAATAACAATACAAAACATATACTTAACTAATGTTTTAACAATACTAACAGATATAAATTTGGCCATACACTGACATCATTTACACATGCAGTGTCTCTTACATATATACAATGCTAAGACGAACGTTCCCAACATAGAGTTTACAAACAATGAATGGGGGTGGCTAACACTCCCTCACACAGTTGATCCTGAAGATATCAAGTGGCCCTATGAGGTCAGGGACAAATGAATGGTGGGGAGGGCAAATTGTGCTCCCCTATCGTATTTATGAGTTGGATTTTTTCTTTCTTGTTTTATTAGTATGATTTAATCTTTAAGTGAATATATATGTCTTCTGATCACTATATTATAACACGCTGACACGTTTCGACCTTCATGATGGGCCTGCTGGTTTGCTCGAAGGTCTTTCTCAGGGCTAGTTTTATGCTTTAATGAGGACACAGTATGTTTCCTTGGGGAGTTAGAATGAGCTTTTCAATCTGTTCCTCCCTTCATAAAATGCATTGGCCATTGATGGAGCGCGGGTCACCAGCTCTGGTCACTCATACACCTAAATACTCACCTGGGCCCAAACCACATTCACACAGTAAGCTAGTAAACCCTGCTGACATCTGTGTAAAATACCTGTAACTTTGTTATTAACATTTACTAAGTCTTACCAAATTGAAAATAATGTTTCCTTCCCTCAATGAATCAGGTTGCTGAGTTAGTTTATGGTAGAATGACAATTACCTCTTTACTCTGAATAACCACAGACTCAAGAAGTTTTGAAAACCTGTATCTAAATTAATTTGTGAGTCAAAATTCAATTACAGTAACCACCTTCAATTTCAAGAGGCAGAAATACTCTAATAATTTCATAGCAAACTAAATGATCAATTATGACGTTACCTGAAAGGGAAAAAAAAGGGGGGGAAAAAAGATAGCATAGGCAGAAAGGACAGATTTTCTAATTATATTTACCTATTGGTAAAGATGAACCCAACTCCATAATGGAGGGGCCAGAATAGAATCTCCAAACAGGTCACAGGTAGAAGAACATGCAGATTCAGATCTGGAAGGATATCTTCTTCTAAAGTACAACGTACCCCTCTCTGACACTACTCTCCTCGGGTGTCCCTTTTCCGCAATCCCTCTAGATGAATAGATTCATCGATCGGTATCTCAAACTCTCGGACAGAGTTTCGGTCAGCAGCAGGGTCTGAGACAGCGTCTCGGACAAGAACTGGAGCAGCAAACGCGTTGGGTCAGTGACGAGTCGGAATGACAGATCTGACAAGTCGGACCAGGTTTCTAGCTATCTTACCTCAATTATACTGTTCTTGATTCGTGTACCACCCCCCCCCAAGTATCAATTCTTATGTCTTCTCTTATTCTGATTGGTTGGGATGAGGAGGTGAGATCATCACACCACTTAGAATTTTAACATTTTCTCCATGAACCATTGTCTATGTGCCCGCCCCTTCATTTTCTTTTCCCATAGCTTTATTCCCACACGCATTTCACTTTACTCAGTAAATTAAACATTTTATTCGACATTGTTGCTTTCGCTGGGGTCATCAGTTGAATTTCCCATGCGTCTTCATTCAAGTTGAGGCAAGTTGAGTGACACAGGTGCCGTCATTGTTTTCGGCCAATCTTCATGAGCATGCACGTAGTAGGGATTTCAGTCACCCTCCGAGGCCCAAATAAGAACTACTAATAAAGTCAGAAAATGACATGTTAGAACACAGAAACAAATTATTTCACTGTATACCATTTTTCTCTACTCTATCCCCATTTACTTATTTAAATCTTTTGCATTAGTGTTTAATACAACTTACGAGGTTTAGTTTATCAGCAGCAGGTGCATTAGCATGTGAGTTCAAAGCGGCCATTTTTAGTGCCATTGTGCAGTTGCAAAAGTTTCCCACCAAAAGCGACAGAGTCATACTACGTAGATGCAGTAGACGCATGCGCAATACAAATCCCGCGTTTTGTCGGCCATTTTAGGACATTCAAGTTTCGGGTTAGTAATGCACATAGGAAAGCTTCCCCTGGATAAAGGTGTTCATGATATATTGCAGTTTTAGTATTCACAAAACAGATTGATTACATTGTTACATGTGATTTGAGTGGATTGAATCCAAGCAAGTTTCTTTCACGAATCCTTGCTCCATTAATCCCCTCTCTGATGGCATTTATTGCCATCAAAAATGTTCTATTAAAACAGATGCCAACTTTAGCACATCTTAATTTCTTCTTCAACCCTTTCCTTCGCTTTGTTTTCCTTTTTGCATTGTAATCCTCTCATTCTTTTATAAAAATCTCCTTTTAATTCTTCTAGCTGTATTTCTTCAAATTTTCTTTTCTTACCTCTTTCATGCACTTTACATTTCTTTCTTCCTTTACAACACTTGTGCCAACACATTATTGCTAAGACTAATAGGGTTATTCCCATTATGGGTAGTATTATATGACCTAGAATACCTATTCCTCAATTAGAAAACCAACTACTTATGTTGGAAAAACTATTTTCAAATTTATTCCATACATTTTCAACTTCCAGTGGTTTCAACTCTTCTTCCAATTTCGTAATATTTCTAATATATTTTCCAATTTCAACACTTTTATCTGGAATATACGTACAACCATTTTGCGTTTTCAATAATTTACAGACTCCACCCTCTTTTGCCAATAATATGTCAAGGGCAAGTCGATTTTGCATAACCATAGACTAGACCGCAACTAATTCAGTGTTGATAAGCAGAAATCCTCCAGCAGTGTCAGTAGATAACCGATCAACTACTGTAGACAACTGACAAATTTTCCGTGACATCAGAAGAACTCCCACTGAAGGGATCAATGCACTAAAAATGTTACCTACAATCTCTGAAAAACTAGCTCTTTTTGTACGTGTTAGTCTATTTGCGTCTTCATTGTTTCCAGTGAGTCTTTTTACATGATAAACCTTAGGGAATACTATTCCGAAATAGCAACTCCCATACCAATGGTCTGGAAGCCTAAAGTAGGCTTTATTGCCACACACACAATAAATTCGAGGAAATACTGGATCAGTTCCTCCTTTTAGTCCCCAGCCTCCAATTATTAAGAAATTATGTTCGCATTCACTGGAACCAATAAACACATGGTTATATTCTGTTTTAACCTATGGAGACAGATTATCCCTTTCTTTTCAAAATCTAGAGACATGGCAGCATGAGTTTTGCCACTTGTAAAATGCTCTTCTTCCTCAGCCCATTTTGGTATCTGAGGTTTAGGTTCAGAGGCTCTTCGTTGGAAATCCTGTCTTCTTTGTGCTACTAAATTCAAAAATATTTGCTCTTCTTCATGCAATTTACAGGTTAAATTGCTATTATGTGCTTCAGCTATATCTATTGCTTTCATGGTTAAAAGTCTTTTGTACTAAGAACAGGGTTCATGCTTTTTCGCATAGGAACCTCAGAAAAAATCACATCTATGTTAGAATAATAATATTGCAATTTTCCAGTCTTATAAAATAAACTTGCTAAAACACTACAGGATATACCATAGGTTAGGGGGAAATTATGATAAGTCACTCCCTCTGCTACAGATGCAGGTAATTTCATGCAAACATAACAATCACTAACTTCCATAGTTTCTACATATTGTACTAATAAGTTTGTGAAAACATTTAAATCAGTGCCATTTTTATTCACAGTGTGATGTAAATCTGACTTATCTGGTGCTTCTAATTCTACTCTATCTCCTTTGATAGTAGCTACCTTTTCATGTGTGTTAGTGGTATTCTGTACACTTTTGACCATTAAATAAGGTACGGCCACTGCTAATATCAACCATGTTATGAGTATTAGAAATATACTACATATACACATTCTGCAACATTTCTTAAAACAATTTGGTTTTTCAGCAGCTCTATTGTCAGCCATTTTCTAAGGGGATAGAAGATTTCTCTTCTTTATCTGAGTGATTCTTCTTTGGAACAGAGTTGCAGAGGGGAAATTCGTTCAAGGTGGCCTCACCTTTTCATCAATTTGCTCTGCATCAAAATGTTCAATTTCCTCTTCAATTATCTCTAAATTCTCAAAATCTTCGACAATGAACAATTACATATGTCCATTCAGGACCTTTAAATTTGTTATTTACAAATTTCGCTCTGGGGCTTCTTCGTTTTGAACCTTCAGCTGCTTGCCCAGACCAACTGGATACTTCGTCTACCTGCTCTGTTTCTTCGGGTACTGTCTTGAGGTGATATTTCAATCTTTTGATAACACCTGGCCTATTATCACCTTTTCTAATTCGTTTAGCTTGCACTGCACTTGTACCTTCTTCAGATGTTCTTTTGTTTTCGTTGATTTGTGGCACAACGTGATTATTTCTGTCCTCAGATTCTTTCTCTGTCTGATCTTGTGTAGGGCTTACCGATTCACTACTTCCTTCCTGACTGTGTTCTCTTTCACTAGTCTGATCTAGTTCTGGTTCAATTTTTAAAATTGCTTTTTCTGTATCTGCCTGAATTTCTGTAACTTCCCTTATTGGCTCTTGCTCATTTTCCTTTGAATCTTTTTCATAATTTTTCCGTTCACCTGCTTTAGATTCTCTCTGTTCTACCCCAGTTTTAATTTCTGTAAATGTGGTTTGTTCTGTTTGGGTAATTGGTACCTTCCCTACCTGGTCCTTTTCTGTTTCTTTATCACTTTCCTTTCTGTCTATCTGGTCCACACTCTTTTCCTAACTAATTTGTCTAGTTTGACTCCTGGTTCTTACAATTATCTCTGGTATGTCTACTACAGGTGTTCAATCCCATCCTGACTGGTGCTCGGTTGTTCTTCGTCAGCTACTTCAGGACCCATTACTTGAGATCTTTCAGCTAGGCAACCTTCAACCCCCTCAACTGCCTGAGTCAGTTGAGGTTCCTCCTCGTCAGGTGCTGGTACTCTTTTAGTGTGGCTTGCATGAATCCAATTAGGCAATCCTGTACATTTTACAGCTGTTGTTGTGACTAATATAACCTGATGTGGTTTCTCCCACCTTGGTGCTAGGCAAGTCTCTCGTGTGTGATTCTTCAATACAACCCAGTCACCAGGATTCAGATCATGCGCTTGAATTGGCTGCCTGACGTCTGCGTCCTCTCCAACCTGGTGAGAGATAGAACGCACTTGGTCAGCCAATTCTTTGCAGTACTCAGTTATATTCAACAACTTATGTCCTGGTATGCATGCCTGCCTCATTGCTCTTCCCATGATGATTTCATGGGGACTCAATCCAGTATTTTTGTCAGAACAAGAGGTAGGGCATCAGGCCAGTCTAGTGGAGTCGATGCACACACTTTCCCCAACCTTGTCTAAATTGTGCCATTCAATTATTCTACCACTCCAGATGCCTCTGGGCGGTATGTGCAGTTCAACTTCTGTTGAATTTTAAATGCTTCACAAATTAATCAAATTATTTCATTATTAAAATGAGACCCTCTATCTGATTCAATAGTTACTGGAAAACCGAACCGAGGAATGAGCTTTCTCAATAGGAGTCTGGATACTGTTAAACTGTCATTTCTCTTGGTGGGGTATGCCTCCACTCATTTTGAAAATAAACAAAACTTGACAAGTACATATTTTAATCCTCGACAAGCAGGTAACTGAATGAAGTCGATTTGAAGTCTTATGAATGGTCCTTCAGCCTTTCCAATTTTCCCCATGTAGACTACTGTTCTCTTGCCTGGATTCATTTGCTGACATGTCAAACACCTTTAGCAAAGTCTTTCAGCAACATTTCTAAACCTTGGGTTAAACCAATCCTGCCTGAAAAGTCTAATCATTGCATCTCGGCCTATGTCAGTGTCTCCGTGATACATTCTAGCCATAGGTACAAGCATGCTGTCTGGCATCACAGGTCTATTGTCTAAGTAGATCCACACACCATCTTCAGTCCTTTGTGTACAACCAATTTTCACCCACTCCTCCTTCTCTTTTGTTTCTGCTTCGTTTTGTAGATTTTTCACTTCTTTCCATGTTTCTACCCCTGACAATAGCATAAGTTGGCAGCTGTTTTGATAATTTTCAATTTTTCTGTTTACTCCCTTTTGGTATCTGGCACAATGTTGGGCGACCTGGTCAGCGTACCGATTGCCTGCAGTCACACGGTCATTTCCTGACTGGTGTGCGGCACACTTAACCACTGCCACTTTTTTGGGTAATTGTATTGCTTCAAGCAATTCTTTGACAAATTGTCCATCTTTAATGGGAGACCCTGAAGAAGTCAGAAAGTCTTGCTGCATCCAAAGCTGGCCAAAGTCATGCACAACCCTGTAACCATACTGACTGTCAGTGTAAATGGTTACTCTCCAATTGTTCCCCTTTTTGCAGGCTTTAATTAAAGCAATCAATTCGGCTATTTGTGCAGACCTAACTCCTGGTAAATAGGATGCTTCGAGTATTTCAGCCAATGTACACACAGCATAAGCAGCACTTAATCCTCCCTCTTCATGGCGCATACATGAATCATCTACAAAGAATTCATGCTCAGCATCTTTCAACGGCTCATCGCGTATGTCTGGACATGGTTTTGTACTAAGTTGTGTTACATCAAGACAGTCATGTTCTGGGTCATCTTTTACTTCCTCATTGTATGGATCTGGTAACAGAGTAGTTGGATTAAGTACAGTACATCGAACTATGATCACATTTTCTGCACCTAAAATGATCCTTTCATATTTCGTTAATCTGCTTGGAGTAAGGTACTGGGTACAAGTTTGTGTCAAAAGAATAACAACTGCATGGGGGACATATACCTTTACAGGGTGTCCCATCACAATTGTCTCACTTTGCTCCAGACTCACACATGTTGCTGCCACAGCTTTTAGGCATCCTGGCAAAGCGGATGCTACAGGATCTCAGGTAGCAGAAAAATATGCCACTGGGCGTCGCATCAGGCCATGAATCTGAGTTAGAACTGAGAGGGCACAATTATCTCTCTCACAACAAAATAACATGAAATCTTTTGAATAGTCGGGCATACCTAAAGAAGGGACTTCGCTTAAACAATCATGTAATTTCAGAAAAGATTTCGTACTCTCATCATCCCATTCTATCTGTTCTTTTGCTCACTTCTTCGTCACTTGTATCAAAGCTTTCACCAGCATGGCGAATCCCATAATCCACTGACTACAATACCCAACTACCCCTAGGAACATTCTTATTTCCTTCTGGGTTTGTGGCAACTTCATTAGTTTTATTCTTTCTGAGGTCACTCTCCTTTCTCCGCGTTCTATCTGGTGTCCCAGATATTTCACTTCTTTTCTGCAAAACTGTAGCTTCTCAGGGGATACTTTATGTCCACCTTTGGCTAAATGGTTCAGCAAGGCTATGGAATCTGTCACACAGTCACTTTTTGAAGCGACTAAAAGATCATCAATATTCTGTACGAGGACAGATTCTTTGGGCATTACCAAAGTCTCAAGATATTTTTTCAAAATCTGATTGAAAATCGATGGACTTTCTGTGTACCCTTGAGGGACACGATTCCAAATGTAAACATGATCCTCAAATTTAAAAGAAAAGAAAAACTGGCTATCTGGATGCAATGGGATGGAGAAAAAGCATGACATATATCAATCACCGTAAACCACCTCGCATTCCATGGTATTTGGTATAGAATCACTGCAGGGTTGGGCACCACTGGACAACAGGGCACAACAATTTTATTAATCTTTCATATATCTTGAACTACTCTATATTTGCCGTTTGGTTTCTTAATGCAAATTATAGGTGAGTTATAGGGAAAACTTAAAATCTCTTTTAATATGCCTTGTTTGATCATTCTGTTTATTTCTGCTGCAACACCAGCTTTAACTTCAGGACTCATTTTGTATTGCCGGGTGTTTGGAAAAACCGCACCTTCCTTTACAGTCACTTTTACAGGGTCTACATCTGTCATTAATCCTACTTCCAGTAAAATTCCACACATCTGGATTTACTGTCAATTTTACTTCTTCTGGCAAGTCATCCTAGGTTATTATGGAATACAATTAATTTACTTCTGCTCCCTTTTTTTTTTTTTTTGCCGAGTTTTATATAGCGCGAATTTGACCCGAATCCAATCAGGTATCAGAGTGCTTTACATAGCACCAGTTACGTTACAGGAGGACTCACATTCATTTTTTTCTTAGACACTGGAAGATTAAGTGATTTGCCCAGAATCACAGGATGTTTAGCGTCATTGCTGAGACTCGAACCCAGTTCCCCAGGTCCGAGGTCGAGCGCCCTAGCCGTTAGGCCAACTCCTCTCCCCTCTCTGCTCCTTGCTTAGCTAACATGATTTTGTATATTCCATCTTCATCTGGGGTTTGAATGGCAACACCATCCGGTGTGCAGCATATGGTGCAATTCATTTTGCACAACAAATCCCTTCCCAATAAATTTACGGGGCTGGAGTCGCACACTACAAACTTGTGCATCTCTTTGAAGTTTCCAATGCATACTTCCATTGGCTTTGTAATAGGGGTCCTAATTTGCTTATTAGAAACACCCACTACTTGGATCGCTTCTCCCGAGAGGGGTAGGTTTGGAATGTCTGCTGTTCTCACAGTAGAACGGGTAGCGCCAATGTCCAACAAAAAGGTAATGTCATTTCCCTCTACCTTCCCGTCGATATACGGACCTGACTGATCTACCAGTAAGGATGCGCCAAGTACGCAATCCTCATCCCCCCTTCTCAGGCACCGTCATTGATCTTGATCCTCAAAATAAGAATCCTGCAAAAGAAACTGTGATGTTAGGTCATTTTTCTTACCACTTCCTTTTTGCAATCCGGTGTCCGTACTGTACTTGTGTTGACTCACAAATTTTGGCATAGGGGCAGATGGCATTTGATTCTGCAGGTTTACAACCTGTTGTGGTTGACTCATTATCACCTCATTCTGCGTCTGTGGATTTAAATGTGGATTTGGGCTATTATTATTTTGTATATTGTTACACTCGTTCTTCCAATGCCCCAATTTTCCACACCCGTGACAAGGGAATTTCTTCTTTGCCTCTTCTCTACTTAATTGCCCTTTTGGTTTTCCCCCATTATTTTCGCCATTTCCTTGCCCATTTCCTGATTTCCCTGCCATGTTATTTAACTGAATTTCTTGCTGTTCTGCCAATTTAACTTGAGCCCACATTACCTTTTCTTCTAAAATCTTTCGTCTATTGTCAATTTCATCTCCACAGTACTTTGCATATTTTAAAATTTCGTCTATGGGCTTTGCTTGCCAACACAGATTATGTTGCTTAATCATTTCTGAAATGTCCTTCTTTAATCCATTGACAAATCGATACACAAAATAAGTCATATCTTTATTCTCAATGCTTTCTACCCCACTATACTGTTTGAACACCTGTAGAAGGCGCTCATAGTACGCATGGACTGATTCATCTTTTCCTTGAGTTGTTCTATCTATCTTTACCCAATCTGTCTCCTTTGGGGGAATTCTCTCTTTACAGAAAGTTATGACCTGGTTATATTTTCTCATTACTTCTTCAGACGGGGATCCCATTTTCTTGTCTCTTGGGCACTCATGCCTTGGCCAATCAACCGTAATTTTACACTCAGCCCCCAAATCAGCTGGTACCACTATGTCAAACAAACCATCCAAATCTTTCAACAGAACTTTCGAAACCTTCACAATCCTTTCGTCTTGTCTATATAATTCCACAGGCTTCTACCTCAGTTTTGGGAAATCATTTGTAATTGACAAAATATCCTGTCTAGTCCATGGGACATGTACATAACCTCCCCCTGGAACTTCTCTCATTGGGTAAACCCCTTCTGCTTTTTCTGTTTCTTTCATTAAATACTCTGATGTTACTTGAGTGGCCTGTGCTTCTTCCTTTTTCTTTGTCCACCTTGCTTTCCATCTGTCTAGGTCTCCCCATTTTTGCAATATCGTCATTAATTCCTTAACTTGCAACTTTCTCCCAGACACGTTCATATTTTCTAAATCCTTATCAGAAAATTCTGCTCTATAAGATTTTTGCAGAACCTTGGATCTTCCCACGTCGATTCCCATTTCCAAAGCCAGATTCATTAATTTTTCATGAAAGATTTTTGTATTTTGAGTTATACTTCTGAAAATGAACAACAATTCTTCCTCATTGAAGGTATTCAACCTTTCCAACCCAACATTTCCTGCTATCATCTCTTCCAATTCTACTCTTAGTTTGAAAACATCTAGTATTTTTGGTGGGGGATCGTGTTTTTCTAGCTCTCGTGTCCATCTTTCTAACTCTTCTGGTGTTATTAGTGTGGCACTCTTTGTTCCGGTGGATGTCTCAATTCGCACCTCTTTTGAACCACCTGGTGTGACTCTTCTGGGTGTGTCATTTATTTGCCCTCTTATTGGCAAGTCCATTAAGGAAATTACTGACTCACAATCACTAGCTTAGTCGTCGACTATTATTTTTATTTTTCCAGGTTCTATGACTGGTGTGGTCATGACGGGAGTTTTAGGACAGTTTGATTTATCTCCGTACAACAGGACAACAGGACCTATAGTTACAGGTATAGTTAAAGCTTCAGGATGGGTGTTTAACTGTGTTATCTTCTGTACTAATTCTTCTTTATTTTTATTTATTGCCTCTCTTTCCTTTTCTTGGAGTACCCTTTCCACTGTTCTATCAGGTACTACTTGTGGCACCAAGGGTGTCTCTAGGAGTGGAGCGCTCGGGGTAATTCTACTTGGCCCTTCCTGATATGGCAGAGGACTTTTCATTAATATCTCATCTAAATAATTTTCATCAGAGTCTCCTCCACCGTCATTAAGTGTTTTTTCTTCTCTGTACATTTACTTCCGGTCTGTTCATCAGCCATTAATACAGGATATAATCCCTCGGTTAACATGGCTTGTCTCCATCGTTTCATTTGTTTGTCTCGAGTTTGACGTGGACATTTTGGGTCGAAATCACTCAAATTCCTCTTACACCTTGGTCTATCTCGTTCAAATGCCTCAGTTTTCCATTCATCTAATGCCACATACTGAGTCAACCTAGGTCTGTGTTCTAATTCATTCATTCTTGTACGCAGATTATGTAAAATTCTCCCATTAAATGTTCCATATTCTGGGAAAGCCAAAATTCCATCATCCTTTGTATATTCGATCCAATTTTCTAACCATACACAAGTATGAAAACCTCTCTCTACCATCATGTAGGATGTGGGAGTTTTCAGAGGAGGAATGAGAATTCCTTCTCTAGTTTTAATGGGTTTATCTTTTTTGAAATAATTCTTAATTTTCTGCAAAAATGACATTTTTCTTTTCTCACCATGCATTTTCCATGATCTACCTCTTAAGTATTGCTGGTAAGCAAACCCTAAATAGTTTCTATCTGGGCGGCTCCCAGTTAATGTAGGATCGTACATACACAATCCTTTGTCTATTATTATTATTCTTGGGACTTCTATGTTTATAGTTACTCAATCTTTTCGTCCAATACTAACGCGACTCTTATTTTCGTACTCTGTGCGTTTAGCCAATGCTAGCGTGGCTTTAAGTGACGTCAGTATCACTCGTTTCTACTGACCCCTCCTTTACAAAACTTGCGTAAGTCACACACCCGCTGTCCTACCAATCCCAGCGCGGCTTTTTGTGGCGTCAGTGCAGCACCCGCAACTGACCACTCCTTTACAAGGTAATGCGTAACCTAAATTTCTCAGTATTTTGTACGTATTTTGCATAAATCGAAAACATAAAACATTCGCTACTGTGTCAGATTCTCTAAATTCCAAAGAATAGTCAGTCTTCTTTTACTGCGAGTAAAACTTTTCTGCCTACTCTTCACACACTACGTGTAAAACCTTTCCGCTTACTCTTCACTCAAGGATCAGAGAACCTGCTACTCCTTCGGTATTACCCTTTCTAGGTGATATAAGACCAAAGTTTCACCAATGACCTCTTTAGCTACCAATTACTCTCACTTACATACAGAAAATAATCCCTAAAACAGTGCTTCTAGTTTTACCTAACTTTCCGCACTTTTCTTGAATCCTGACAAGTAATCTCACTGCAGTATGGTTTCCATCTGCTATTCAATATTCCCGGGAACTTCAGACAACATGAATAACGATGACGACAACAACAAATGTTAATGCATAAATCAATAATTTCAATAACAATATTCCTTACCTAACTAAATAGAACCTAACCATGCCTCTGCTACCAAGCAAAACTGATGGAGCGCGGGTCACCAGCTCTGGTCACTCATACACCTAAATACTCACCTGGGCCAAAACCACATTCACACAGTAAGCTAGTATACCCCGCTGGCATCAATTTTGTGTAAAATACCTGTAACTTTGTTATTCACCTTTACTAAGTCTTACCAATTTGAATATAATGTTTACTTTCCTCAATGAATCAGGTTGCTGAGTTAGTTTAAGGTAGAATGACAATTACCTCTTTACTCTGAATAACCACAGACTCAAGAAGATTTGAAAACCTGTATCTAAATTAATTTGTCAGTCAAAATTCAATTACAGTAACCACCTAAAATCTCAAGAGGCAGAAATACTCTAATCATTTCATAGCAAACTAAATGATCATTGATGACGGTACCTGAAAGGGAAGAAAAAGGGGGGGAAAAAAAGATAACGAAGGCATAAAGGACAGATTTTCTAATTATATTTACCTATTGGTCAAGATGAACCCAACTCCGTAATGGGGGGGCCAGAATAGAATCTCCAAACACGTCACAGGTAGAGGAACAGGCAGATTCAGATCTGGAAGGATATCTTCTTCTAAAGTACAACGTCAGCGTTGCACCCCTCTCTGACACTACTCTCCTCGGGTGTCCCTTTTCCGCAATCCCTCTAGATAAATATATTCATCGATTGGTATTTCAAACTCTCGGACACAGTTTCTGGCAGCAGCAGGGTCTGAGACAGCGTCTCGGACAAGAACTGGAGCAGCAAACGCGTTGGGTCAGTGACGAGTCGGAATGACAGATCTGACAAGTCGGACCAGGTTTCTAGCTATCTTACCTCAATTATACTGTCCTTGATTCGTGTATCAATTCTTATGTCTTCCCTTATTCTGATTGGTTGGGATAAGGGGGTGAGTTCATCACACCACTTAGAATTTTAACATTTTCTCCATGAACCATTTTCTATGTGCCCACCCCTTAATTTTCTTTTCCCATAGCTTTATTCCCACACACATTTAACTTTACTCAGTAAATTAAACATTTTATTCAACATTGTTGCTTTCATTGGGGTCATCAATTTCCCATGCTTCTTCATTCAAGGTGTCCTTGGCTGAGTGACACGGGTGGCGTCATTGTTTTTGGCCAATCTTTATGTGCATGCGGGTAGTAGGGATTTCAGTCACCCTCCAAGGCCCAAATAAGAACTAATAATAAAGTCAGAAAAAGACAAGTTAGAACACAGAAACAAATAATTTCACTGTATACCACTTATCTCTACTCTATCCCCATTTACTTATTTAAATCTTTTGCATTAGTGTTTAATACAACTTACGAGGTTTCGTTTATCAGCAGCAGGTGCATTAGCGAGTTCGAAGCGGCCATTTTTAGTGCCATTGCTCAGCTACAAAAGTTTCCCACCAAAAGCGACAGAGTCATACTACGTAGATGCAGTAGACGCATGCGCAATGGAAACCCCGCTTTTTGTCAGCCATTTTAGGACATTCAAGTTACGGGTTAGTAATGCACATAGGAAAGCTTCCTCTGGATAAAGGTGTTCGTGATATATTGCAGTTTTAGTATTCACAAAACAGATTGATTACATTGTTACATTTTATTTGAGAGGATTGAATCCAAGCAAGTTTCTTTTACGAATCCTTGCTCCACCACCATCTGCAAGCTAAGTTTAGCTTGGTGCCTTATATTTCTGGGCCAGTTTTCTGTTTCCCTCCTTCGCTTTAGGAAGAAGCTTACATGAGGAAATTATTCCTGAATCCTTTTGTTATCTTGCATCCCGGAAACTGTGGCTTGCCCACTCCACGCAGCACTCTTCCTGGTTGCTGTATCATATGGAGTGTGAGATTCGGAGCGCTAAAGTTACACAACCACATCATACATAAATAATGATTTTGTAATTTTACTAGTCGATTGTATTTTGTGCTTGACTTTTAAGGTTACTGACTGTCTGCTCTATACCAGTACCCACAGCCAGTTTAAACTTGACCACAATTCATAAATGTGCCAGGTTCCTTATTTGCTGACGCAAGTTTACTAACATTGGTTCCACTCGTTTTGCCAACCGTCTTTTATTTTTGTGACGACCTTGCGGATGGTGATGAACAGGATCATTTTTTGCTCCCTTTATGACAATCATCCTGTTTCCCCAGCCCACTTCAATGGGACATTAAAAGAACACCCTTGGATTGGAATACAAGTGTTTTAGTAAACAAAGGCCCGGTCACCACACTCCATGATTTCCATAGACGGATAGGCAGAAAAGAGTGAGAATGACTTGCCTTTGTCCACAAAATAATGATCCCAAAATGTGCCATAGCAAGGTATTTTCCCCTGTGTGGTGTCTGGTTACTGTCATTGCGTCTTAGAAAGTCTACTATTGTTGCATAGTTGGACAGGTGATGAGCTTTGCAAACGTTTCCCAAAGCAAAAAGGTGATGGGTGGAATGCTTGAATTAATCTCGATCCACCATGCCACTCTAGGTAGAGAAGATCCATAGTGAAATGAGTACTAGTCCTGCTCAACTAGGAAAAATCCTGCCTTATCTGTCCACTTACATCCCTTCAGAGGGGAACATAAGCAACCCTAGACCAGTTCCAGCCTTTTGGGCCTTGCCCATGAGGTGCAGATTAAGTCCAGTGACAACGTGAGCAGGAGAACCCCATCTGGGACACACACTAGACCAATCACACTTAGGGTGTCTTAGTTAGAATAACATTGAAGTGGTGAGTGAATGCTTGAATTAATCTGAGCTACTGGTAATTACTGAAGAGGGTAATACAAGTAACTCCAGACCTGTTGCAGCTTTTTGTTAATGAGGTGCGGTTTGAGACTAGTGGCACTGTGAGCATAGGATCCATGTATTGGCATGCATGTGCTCCCTCTGCCACTGGACACAAGCTATACATCCCAAATGAAGCAAAAGTAGGCCTAAAACAATCTGGGGTTGTGTGTGTGCTCATTTGAATGGAACCTAGAGTAGCAGTTCAGGCAGAACTGTTCCTATCGGAATAGGACTAATTTGCATGAGACTCGTCTCCGTCTTTAGTGACACAGTGGCCAAAGGGCAACTGGCTAGAACGTGGCCAGGACGACTGCCAGTGACTGAGATTAAAACAAGCATTCCTTTCATCACTCTGTTGCTTATTAAATTACTTTGTTAGCAGACATAATTTCACTGAGATCTGAGTGGCACCAGTGCTTCCCAGGGAGAAAGGTGCCACAAAGTCACTCACTTGCATGACCATTGAATACTGTCAGGAATGTTCAAAATTGTCATAAGTGTTAGCAGTCTCCATGCATTTAAAGGGAAAGGGAATTAAAAACCAGGTCTCCTTTCTTCAAAAGAGAAAGCAAAAAACAGAAGATTTTTAATATTTATTTCAAAACCCCACACAGCAAACAAAAAGAAGAAATGACCTTAACAAAGTAGGAAAACTATACAATGCAAAGAAGATAAATCTTTCAGTTGACCTTGGTGTGAGATCTAAAGTTCTTAGTACAAGTTAAAAAAGTGTTTGTCCAGCAGTATTTCATTATAAATTTCTAGAGATCAGAAGAAAATCTTGAAGGGTTGATAGTACTTTTAGAAGCACTATCTGTGTGATGTCCTGGAGTCAAGATGATCTGCAGAACTGTGTTGTAGGTAGATGCGTGTATGAAAAATCTCAAAAAATTGAACTGTGACTGTACATTCCTCTTTCGCCTCAGGATAGACAACGACGAACGAAGAGTGTGCTCTTGCTTCTGCATTGAAATCTGCCAATAAATGGTTTATCAACAGTTATTCCTAGACACTCTTGAACTGATAAGGGAAAACCTTCCTATTTGTGGGGGAAGGGCTCTGCACAGACTTCGGCATGCCTCCTATTGAGCACTGGACCCAACCACAACAATGGTGACTTAACCACCCTTTTTATAAACAAAATATTTTTTAATTCACACAGTAAGCTAGTAAATTTAGCAATTTTTCAAAAATTCACAAACTCTGCTAAATGGTGCTTGTTTTCTGAATACAAAATGGCGGTAAAGAGATAAGAGGACATCTGTGCAGTGCATTGATTTGAGATTGTATTTAACTTTTTCCCCATGAATTTCCCACTCACTATCTCTTTGTCAAGGCCAGAGGAAGAATGAAGACATTTCGTTACCCTCTAGCGAAGGTTAATGTGACAATTGCTGATTGAGCTGGAACATCAGCCATTATATTCAAGTTTTTGTCACTGGGAGTAAGTTGTGCGTGGCCAAATTCTTTAAAATGGCAGGCCCAAATGCATTCCAGAGGCCATGTAGTGTAGGGAGAGTCAAGCCTGAGAACATTCATGTGGCAAAGGGCTAAGAAAGGGAATCAAGCCCAAGGTCTGTCCTGCTTTTGACCTTCCAGCATGGAATTGCTTCCGTGATAGGTTTCAGATTCAATGTAAATTTCAGAAGAGCCATTGTCCCTTTCTTTAGCCCTTTTAGCAGGAAAAGTTTGTGGAACGCTGTCCTGATCCACTTGAGGAATCACAGGGGCTGCAACTACCACAGATTGCGGGCTATTTGTTCCTTGTGGTTACGGATGCAACAAATTAGTCTTTATTTGTGCTGTCAACACTTTCAGAAATTATTCTGACAAAATTGACTTTATCAGCGTTTCTGTGACCTTTTTATATATGTGATAACCTATGGATGAAGGGCCTGCAGCAGTAAAATATAGGAGGGTCTAGTGGTGTGGACAGAAACGCTAGGCAAAGGCGGCACAGAAGGCCTAGAAGTCTGGGAACTCTGGCCCAGACTTGAAGCGAGGATGCAATTCTAAACATAAGGAGAAAACACAGTAATAGATACCTCCATTTCCCTACATGGAGCTGTAAATATGTCCCTGGAGATACTGAGAAGAGTGTAAACACTGGTAACGTCTGAACCTGCTTGAGAAGTGCATTCAGAGAGGGAAGAAATGGGAGAACTATGGATGATGCTGAAATAGATCCGTGCTCCTTGTCCACATCCCCTAACCATTCCTCTACTTAAGAAACTGAGACAAGGAGGTCATTCCTTCTCCTATGCAGCATCACAGATGCGGAACGCTCAATGCATCTGCGTGTGACTAATAACCATTTGGCATTCAGGAAAGTAAATTAAAAAAAATACTGTATGAATAAACTGCATTTGAAGCAGTAAATAGTATCAGGACACCTTATTAGTAATCATGGCTGATAAACCATCTTCCAGGGCATAACAAGATACCCCTGGAAGGACCAGAGTTAGCACCAGTGGAATCAAGAATGGTTTGCGTCTGATACAGCGTGGTGTTTCACTTTCTCCACTCTTGTCATGTTTTTGTGGAGATGCGCAGAAGAAGGACAGTCCAAGGTTCTGGAAACAGTTTGGGTTACCAGTTTCTTAGACACACTGCCCTCCTCTTCCTTTGGTGTAATTTATGAGCACTGATAAAGGCAACAGGCTATTTGTGATTTCAGACTCTAGATGGATACCAGCTCGGCCTTCAAAAGAAAAGAATGGATGTGGCCAACAGCTTATTAACCTCCTTTAGCATGTATTGCATTTTCCATTTTACACGTTACACGTGCTAAACTGCATATTGACCTCGATTCCATGTGATACTCTGGTCTTCCATTTTGTTATATTTCATTTCCATTTTGTGCTGCTTTGACCTGTAGCAGTAACAAACATGTTTTTCACGTAAACCAGTACGAGCTGGTGCAAGACATACCTCGTGAGGTTATTTTGTGCCTTGAGCTTGTTTTTGTGCATTCTATGCTTATCTCTAGGACATAGGGAGGATGCGCTGTGCAAGGCTCTCCAAGGCCGGAGATAGGGAAAGGAATGTCTTTTGCCTCGGCGCACCCAAGCAGAATCTGGCCAGGTCTGTATGAGTGGGTCTGACGCAGAGATGCGGCCAGCACCTATGATGGATAGATGGGCGAGAACGCCTGCTAGAGGGTTCTCGAACGTGTTGATTTAACTATAAAAAGCGGTGTCCGTGAGGTGGAGCTCAGGAACTCAGTCTTGGAGTGGACGCAATCGCGGGACGACTTTGGTGCCCGGAGAGATTACTTCCTGTGCCCCAGTCTCTACAGGGTTCCCGACTTGGTGTTTTCGGTGCTTGGCCAGGGATGTTGAAGACTCCGGTGCAGACGCATCTGGTAAGGTGCTTTGTACATTAACTGTTTATATATCTACATTCAGATCTCATATTTGTGTATATATATAGTGTGGTGTATTCATTATTTCATTTGGTGCCTAAGAACTTACTAGCTTCAGTGACTTATTGCCTTTGTCTACGATACTAATAAAGCTCATCTTACCTCCAGAGGAGTGTTGGAGTTTCTGTGTAAGTAAGTGGTGTGCGTAAGTTTAGATTACGCAAGTGGGTAAGGCAATACATTTTGGCGTAGTCGGTGGCAGGATTCGTAAAATACACGGGTAGGAACATGTTTAAAAAGACGAAAGGTGGTTTTGGTTCCTTGGCACCAAGTGAAATTCCTTTTGCCCCCATGCAAATTCCTGGATGGGAGGCGACGCTGTACTCCGCGCTGGCGCGCGAGTATTCTAAAAGCACAGGGTTAAGTGAGAGCTGGTTTGACTGTTTGGGCGAAGCAACGCCAGAAGATGTTTTAAATTGTTTACAGAAGGTCCCTGTTGAGAAAGGTAAAGAATTATATACAGTGAGCCGCCGAGGTTGGGCTTTGTTGCATGCCTACCGTCAAGTTTTTGACAAATGCTTATCTCTGCAGCAGGAACAGTTAAGTTTCGAAAAACAACTCGTTGAAGCTAAGAATATGTCTACGATGCTTTCCTGGCAGAATAAGCTCTTAAAAGACAAATTAGAAACATATCAGACTATAGCAGAACGGGCTGCAGTCGGTGTCGCTGAATACAGATACAAGAAAAGGAGGGGTAGAGTGAGTAAGCGAAAAGTCCATTTAGCGATTGCCAAAGCAGGCTTAGATTTTGATCCATCCACCTGGGACTCTAACATCTGGGAATCATCCGAGTTCTCCTCGGAAGGAGAGCAGCCTTTACAAAGAGAAAAGGAGGAGGAGGTAAATAATAGTAAGAGAGTGGAAGTGCAGCCCATCCTAAGATGGAAACTTCAATCCGGTCCACATAACCCGCAGGGAATTATGTTAAATAGTCTGGAGGATTTTACTCAGCAGGAGATCAGTGATGTTTCAGAGAGATTTAGACAGAAGCCTGGCGAGGCACTATTAACTTGGATGGTGCGCCTCTATTATCAAGGCGCTTCTGGGGTCATGTTAGACAGTGGAGATGCTGCCAAATTTTGCACTCTCAGTACTGATCCTACTGTGCAGGGACATTTTCGGAATTACAATAGTGATGACCAAATTACCCTGTTGCAGCTAGCCGCACAGGGATGTAGTCATAAGTACCCCACAGATTCAGATTGGCCTGGGAATGAAAAGCCATGGTTTACCCTATGAGATGCCTCACAGAGAATTAAGGAGGAGGGAATGAAGCTGGCAATCCTTATAGGTGAGGCGCATGATTTGATGGGTCAGAGAATGACTGTGTCTGTGCGGAACAAAATCATTTGTTTGGCACCCCTGCATACAAAGCGGTAATAATGACTCTAATAATCAATCAAACTGGTAATACCGTAGGAGAAGTGGTCGAGGCAGTCCGTGAGCTGGGAGCGCTTGGGGAATGGAACAAGCCAGACAGGGCTTCGCGCTCAGAGTCCCGCACTGATAACAACCGAGTAACCCGACGTGATATGTTTTTGGCGCTGTTAAAGGATGGGGTGTCGAGGAGTGAAATTGATGGTATCGAGACCAAAAGCATGTGGGACATGTACCGTAAGCGAGGACTGGATAAAAAGGAGGGGAGTAGGCATGTGAATAGAAAAGATAACAAGAAAGTAAGTCGCAGGGAAGCAGAGCTTGAGGAAAAGCATGGCAAGGCAGGTGTGGAGAGAGAGAGGGAATCTCATGTGAGGGTGACAAAAGAGAAAGGTTGGGACCGAGATTGCACAGATTCAGTTGGGGACCGGGAAGAGGAGGAGTTGTTCCCTAAGGATTACCCGACATTGTATTCAGATCTACGCCGGGACCTGCGCCGGGCAGATATAGAGCTGCGCAGGCGAAAGTTAGATTAGGTAATGGGCCAAGCTCCGGTGCAGGGATGGGCTCGCAAGGATAATAGACCACATGTGAGGGTTGAGATCTATTGGAAAAATAGAAACATTCAGGAGGTGCGAGCTTTAGTAGACATCGGAACGGAGGCCACATTGATACATGGCAATCCACGAAAATTTAAAGGACAGTATTTCACTATCACGGGTTTGGGTGGACAGGAGACACCAGCAGTGCAAACGGTAATTCAGATGAAAATAGGCAGACTTCCCAAGAGAGCATACACTGTCTTGATCGTGCCCATTCCAGAGTACATTATTGGTATTGACATTTTGAAAGGTATGACCCTATATTGAGATGACGGATGCTATCAGTTTGGGTCAAAGCAGTACCTCTCTGTGGCTGCTGTGAGGGTGGGGTGCTTGAAGATTCCCCCAGTGAAGGTGCCCCAAGCAACGAAAGTGGTTCACATGAAGCAGTACAGGATCCCAGGGGGACATGATGAGATTACCGCAACCATACAGGACTTGTTGGAGGCGGGGGTGGTGAGACCGGTTACCACGGCGTGGAATAACCCTGTGTGGCCCGTGCGCAAACCGGACAGAAGCTGGCGTATGACTGTTGATTACCGCGAGCTGAATAAGCACACGCCCCCATTGACAGCCGCGGTCCCCAACACCATCACTTTGATTGAGAAAATTCAGAAACACAATGGGACATGGTATGCGGCACTTGATATTGCTAATGCTTTTTTCACGATTCCAATTGCCCCCGAGTCCCAGGAGCAATTCTCCTTCTTGTGGAGTGGTAGACAATTTACATTTCAATCTTTGCCTCAAGGGTACTTACATAGCCCTACAATCTGTCACCGGTTGGTGGCAGAGCATTTGGATGAGGTGTCAGTCATTCCTGGAGTACAGCTTTGTCATTATATTGATGACGTGTTGATTCAAGGAGAGTCCCAAGAACAGGTGCAGGCTCAGCTAGACAAAATTGTAGAGCATTTGCAGAGCAAAGGGTGGGTGATTAACCCAGAGAAGGTGCAGGGACCCTCCCAGAGTGAGAAGTTTTTGGGTATTCAGTGGCATCAGGGGCATAGAGAGGTGCTGCCACAAGTAAGGCAAAAGATCAAGGAGTTTACAGTGCCGCGAAACAGGAAGGAGGCGCAGCGCTTCATTGGATTGTTTGGTTTTTGGAGACAGCACATTCCCCATTTGAGTCAGATCTTGGCCCCTCTGTACAAGGTTACACGGAAGAAGCATGAGTTTGAGTGGGGGGAGGCCCAGCAACAGGCATTTGAGTCAGCGAAGGAGGCTATACAGCGTGCCCTTGATCTATGGCCCATACGAGAGGGAAGCATTGATTTGAATGTAACAGTCCAGGATCAGTATGCGACCTGGAGCCTGTGGCAAAAACAGGGGAGACAGAAGGTGCCCAAAGGGTTTTGGACAAAGAAACTACCTGATGCTGGAGAGCGGTACACTCCTTTCGAAAAGCAGTTGTTGGCATGTTATTGGGCTCTGGTGGATACCGAGCAATTAACCCTGGGGCACAATGTATTTTTGAGACCTGAAATTCCTATCATGCAATGGGTGATGAGCTCACCCAAGACACACAGGATTGGGCATGCACAGGAGGCTAGCGTCATAAAGTGGAAATGGTACATACAAGACAGGGCACGAGTGGGTCCTAAAGGTACCGCAGTGCTGCATGAGCAAGTGACGCAAACTCCAGTAGCAGATGCAGAAATGTTGCAAGATGTACCCAAAGTGCGAGAGTCCCCAGTGAAATGGGGTGGGCCATTCTCAGAGTTGTCCGCGGAGGACAAAAAGCATGTGTGGTTTACAGATGGCTCAGCCAGATATGTGGGGCCAAGAGACATTAGAAAGCGGTGTCATACAATCCTGTGACCAAAAAGTTGCTGTCGACTACTGGAGAGGGAAGAAGTAGTCAGTTTGCATAATTGTACGCAGTTTACCAAGCTTTAAAGCAAGAGCTTCCTGGTACATGTCACATTTATACTGATTCATGGTCCACGGCCAATGGGTTAGCCACTTGGCTTCCCACATGGCATGCTCATAATTGGATGATTCACAATAGGGAGGTTTGGGGAAAGGAGTTGTGGCAGGAGATTTGGGAATTGTTGTCCCAGAGTACAGTCACAGTTTATCATGTTGATGCTCATTGCCCGACTGACTCACTAGAGCGTTGGTGCAATTCCTTTGCAGACCAAGAAGCGAAGATTCGTGAAGCTGAGGTGGCGACGCAGGATTCTGACTTGGTGGGCATGGCTAAATGGGCGCATCAGAAAAGCGGACATTTGGGCGAGCGAGCCTCTAGCAGGTGGGCAGAAAGTAGAGGGATGCATATTCCCCTAGATTTGATTAAAACTGCAATCATTCACTGTCCCGTTTGTCAGCATACCCAACACAGACTGGTTCCACAGGTAGTGAGAGACCAGCTAGGCAGAGGGAAGTTGCCAGGGCAAATATGGCAAATTGATTTCATCGGGCCAATGAGTCGAGGATGTCAGTATGCCTGCACAGTGGTAGATACCTATTCTGGCTATCTCATCGCCTTTCCATGTAAGAGAGCAACCCAGTCTAACACTCTGAAAACTTTGAATTTGTTGATTTTGTATTACGGAATTCCTTTGCAGGTCCAGAGTGACAATGGGTCACACTTTAAAGGAAAGATGGTGCAAGATTTTTGTGTGCAGCATAACATTGAATGGATCTATCACATACCCTACTACCCACAGGCAGCGGGTTTGATTGAGAGAAGGAATGGCTTGTTGAAAGAGCAGTTGAAAAAGTTGTCTGAGGGCTCGTTGAAGGGGTGGAGGGATCACTTGTCTGATGCATTGCAAATTTTGAACAACCGACCCCTTGCTAATGCAGAAAATCCTTTGATGCGCATGTTGACCCCAGCTTTGCAGATCAAGCCTCATGTGGCCACAAACACGATTCTGTACTGGGAGACAGCTCCCGGAGCTTTAGCTCCATATCGTGCCACACCAGAAGCTGCTGGTCTTGATTTACATGCCCTGAAAGTCTATCGACTGCAACCACGAGACATTACCTTGATTGAGACAGGAATTGGAGTTCAAATTCCCCCAGAGCATTTCGGACTGATCGCTCCTCGATCTGGGCTTGCCCTTAAAGGCATCCAGGTTTTGGGAGGGGTGGTCGATGCCGATTACCAGGGGGAGATCAAAGTTATTCTATTGAACAGTGGAGACAATGATCTGATTGTGCAACCCGGTGACCGAGTTGCCCAAATGGTCATCATGCCGGTTTATGGAGGAAATATCATGAAGGGGACGGCCCCAGCCCTTCTAACTGTGCGAGGAAAGGGCGGGTTCAGATCTACTGACAAGAACCCAGGGGCGAAAGTATGGGTAGAGTCCCCAAACAAACCTCCTGAACCTGCAGAATTAATCGCTAAAGGAAAGGATAATATCCTTGTCATCATGAGACCCGGACAGGAAAAGTGGGAAAATGTACCTGCTGAAAAATGTTATTTACGAGAGTGATTATACCAATTTGTTTTCTGTTTCTAGATCACAGTATGGCTTGCCGCTGCGATGCTTGCGCTGTGTGGTCTGTGTTTGGGCGTGTCCGGAGGGGTCCGGGAGGGCCCGGGGATGCCGAAGGGGATCAACCGCCCGAGTCGAATGACAGCATTGTTGCAGCAACCAGATAACATCTAGACCTACTTGGCCGAGAATGTGCTGAACACTTCCCACTTCTGTATGAGAAATCTTCAGAGTACAGCTGATATGATATCCACGTGTCTCGTTGCCGTACCTACCCCTGCACGTGTGCTTCTGCACATCTTCAACCAAACTAACTTTGATGGGGTAGTGGAGGAAACTGATGTTCAAACACATCTGAGTCTTTATGAGTACTGTCGTTTTTGCCCGGAGGTTACAGATAATCTCTGGAGGAACATGACAAGTATTGTTACCTACAACATCACTACTGGAGACGTTTGCTATCAACTAACTTGTGACCCTGCCAAAATTGGCAAGTGTGGCCAATTGAAACTAGAGAAAAGCACACAATTGACCACTGATCAACAAACATTATGTCTGTCACGACATGATAGCTTTTGCAGTAATGTTACCAATCATATGGTCTGTAATCATACAGTATTAGCCGCTAGCCATGTTAACCATGTGAAATTATCTAAGGGATGGCTTTTTTCGTGTGGCAATATTTCATACACTTACATACCAGCTAATATAACTGGAGGACCTTGTGCCTTATCACGATTAAGTCTTATGCTTTTTCCCATGCAGTCTATCACACATATTCGCTCCCCTAGAGCTGCTGTTCAATTACCTGAAGATTGTGATTCCAATATTGACTTGCTTTCTAGGGCAGAGTATACTAGTTTGGCTATTTCCATTGTAGGAGTGCCAGGACTGTCCGTTTATAATTCAAGAACTATTGCTAAGCTTGCCTGTTTAATTGCGAAGAATCTCAATCATACTTCTGCCGCTTTAGCTGATTTGCTATTAGATGTTCAAGGAACGAGAAAAGCTGTTTTGCAGAATAGGGCAGCTGTGGATTATTTGTTGTTGAAACACAACCACGGTTGCAAGGACTTTGATGGACTCTGTTGTTTCAATTTATCTGATCATTCTACATCTATCCATGCACATATTAATGCTTTAAAAGATTTAGTGAAAGGGGTTACCCAAAATGTTGATCAAGGATGGTGGGATTGGTTGTTTGGGTGGCTACCTAATTTTGGACAGCTTCGTTATATCCTGGGTGTTATCGTAGTGATTATTGGTGTTTCTATTTCATTATGCTGTTGTATTCAATGTATTCCTAATCTTCTCTCCCTTCTTCGTCCCAGATCCATAGTATTTAGACCAATGGGATATGATGGGTAAATCGAGGGTCAAGGGGTGGAATGTATTGCATTTGCCATTTTACACGTTGCACGTGCTAAACTGCATATTGACCTCGATTCCATGTGATACTCTGGTCTTCCATTTTGTTGTATTGCATTTCCATTTTGTGCTGCTTTGACCTGTAGTTACACTTCAGCAGTAACAAACATGTTTTTCACGTAAACCAGTACGAGCTAGTGCAAGACATACCTCGTGAGGTTATTTTGTGCCTTGAGCTTGTTTTTGTGCATTCTATGCTTATCTCTAGGACATAGGGAGGATGCGCTGTGCAAGGCTCTCCAAGGCCGGAGATAGGGAAAGGAATGTCTTTTGCCTCGGCGCACCCAAGCAGAATCTGGCCAGGTCTGTATGAGTGGGTCTGACGCAGAGATGCGGCCAGCACCTATGATGGATAGATAGGCGAGAACGCCTGCTAGAGGGTTCTCGAACGTGTTGATTTAACTATAAAAAGCGGTGTCCGTGAGGTGGAGCTCAGGAACTCAGTCTTGGAGTGGACGCACTCGCCGGACGACTTTGGTGCCCGGAGAGATTACTTCCTGTGCCCCAGTCTCTACAGGGTTCCCGACTTGGTGTTTTCGGTGCTTGGCCAGGGATGTTGAAGACTCCGGTGCAGACGCATCTGGTGAGGTGCTTTGTACATTAACTGTTTATATATCTACATTCCAGATCTCATATTTGTGTATATATATAGTGTGGTGTATTCATTATTTCACTTGGTGCCTAAGAACTTACTAGCTTCAGTGACTTATTGCCTTTGTCTATGATACTAATAAAGCTCATCTTACCTCCAGAGGAGTGTTGGAGTTTCTGTGTAAGTAAGTGGTGTGCGTAAGTTTAGATTACGCAAGTGGGCAAGGCAATACACAGCAGTATTCAGAAGCCTGACCAATCCTGAGTGCTCTAAGCCTATCCAGAATTGTACCAAGATTAAAGCAGTCTCCATGTTACCCACACCATCTAAACTGTGGTGAAAAGATTGATGTGCAACATTTTACACCCTGAAATGAAATCAAGAGTCTCCATCACGAACAGATCCTTCAAAGACATCAAGAGGAGATGAATCTTCAGCGACCATCACTGAACACAAGAACAGAAAGCGCAAGAATTGACTGGGCAATACACACGCCTTGGGAAGGTCTGCTGCTAGCAGAAGTAAACATGAGACATTTACACGGGGCCCATCATATTTCTAAAAGTCACAATATTCCCCTGGTGAGGCCTTTCTGGCTCTGGCTGCAACAAGGGCAAACTCCATGTTTGAACCATGTAGGAAGGAAGGAGAACAGGATGAAAGTACTATGGGTGTGTAGAGGTTTGGTGAGGCAAGTGTGGCTGGTGGAGTGGGAAGTTGCAGATGAGGAGTTCTAAGGCTGAGGAGAGAGCTGTGACAATAAGTGTATGGAGGAGTCAGTGACAATGGAGGAGTACGGAGGGTTAACCAAAAGAAGAGAGTGTGAGAGTAGAAGAGACAGGAGGGGCAGTTTAGGAGAGGGAGAGAGAGACTGGAATAGAAAAAAGGGGCAGTTCAGGAGAGCGAGTGAGGATGTTAGTAGAGCTGGCACTGTTTTTTGGGAGGGAATTACTAGCCAACGTGGTAGTATACACTGTGCACTGGATTGCTAAAGAACCCTCGTCAATGATTCAAAATTTAAATCATACAATGAATAGAATAAAACCAATATTTCAGAACAAAAGCATTATTAATTTATATCTTCTTATGCATGATTATACATCATAGTCATGTCAGAAAAATCTTGTAGTTTCACAGATATACATCATATCATTTGGAAATCATAACATGTGGTCATTGCATCATGGATAACACATGAAATAATATACAGAGTGCTTAAAAGAAAGCCCGATGCATTTCGGGACTGGGGTGTCCCTTCGTCAGGGACAACCTGTAAACAAAGACATCTATATTACAATAACAAATAGACTTGCTGACTGATTCATAAAGACAACACGTGGGTGCCATTACATAAATTCATAAGGATGCACGAGTACAAGAGAGTCCATCAGTGGTGAACTAATATATGGTATGTTGGAACATGTCCACCCGTGTGCTAATAATGATATACAGAGAAAGGCAGAACAAGGTACGTGAACGTGAGATGCATGTGACTGCAAAAGTGAATATTATCTAACAAACACACGTGGTGTGCAAGAAAACAAACAAGGTCTGAAAAACGGCAGTGCAAGCTGTGGGCGAATATGTCAAAACATACCTAGCTGAGCACAAAGTGTGCGACTTAAAGAAAGTCCAACTCCGATGCTGCAAAAATAAATAAAACGGTGTGAGAAAAGAAAAAGCTAACAGAATGAGCGAGGAAAAGCTCGTACCAACTGTGGATATCCTGCTGGTAATGAAAGAATGCATGCTCACCTAGGTGGAAACGCAGATTCCCTTCGTTGCAACGGAAGGATGGTGAAAATGAGCTAAAACGAGATAAGCAAAATAAAAGGGTAAACCATTGTTCTCTATGGATAATTAGATGGTAGTAAACACAAGAAAGGGAACGAACACTCACCCCTATCTCAAGGGCACGGGTGCCCAATGCTCAATGACGAGTTTGGATGATGCAGTTGGGTGACCAGTATCTGTAACACAGATAACCATTGTAAGGAAGAGAAAAGGTGGGGTAAAATTAAAACACGATACAGCGTGCTGGGGTAACGCTTACCTTAGAACCTGAGAAACGCGACCGAACGCTATGCCAAACTGCTTACAGCTGAGAGTTACTACATACGGAGTCAATCGCGGACTCCGTGAAAATGTGCGCAGTAGAGCTAGAAAGAGGACTGAACCGCGGAATCCGTGGGGGCCATCTTAGAAGGGAGCTTGAACAAGTAGTTAGAGGTGATGGAAAAATGGGGCTACTGCGTGCGACCGGAAATGGCACAGAAATTCTAGGAAAAGGTAAACATGCAAGTGTGCAAGACACATGCCATACTGCAAAAACTAAATACTGTGTAAAAACGTGAGCACGATATCGAATAGTGGCCAGAGAGGTGGATAAACAATGCCTGATGCTAGTAGATGATCCAAGACGCGTGGAAGTCCCAGGTGTTAGGGAAATCCCTGACCGAAGTATAAAAACACTAAAATGGTACCAAAGTTAAGGATCCTAATTCAAAGGAGTAATCTGAAAGATGTGCTGGAGATGTAAATATATCAAAGGCCAATAATACCAAGAACATAAGAGAAAGGGGAAAGAATGCATATGAAAAACGATGGGATAGAAGAATAATTACCAAATAGGAAGACAGGGGTCAAAGTGATGTGTGAAGTGCAAACTTGGTGAACAATGACAAGTATCCTCCACCACTAGCGTACATCTTGATGGACAACCAAATGCGGTTTATACACAATGTAAGAGAACAGACCTTCATAAAAAACAACTCATGTCAAGTCGGTCATTAAGACCTGTGGGAAACATCGTGTCTAATGTTTTGATCCAAAAGATTTCTCTTTGGAGCAAAATCTTAATAATGTCCATACCTGGTCTAGTATTCACTTGCTCAATGATTTGGAATCTTAATTGGGATATAGTATGTTTAGCTTCATCCCAATTGAGGTTCCGTGAATTCTGAATCTGCGTTATAAATATCATGGTCCCGTTACGATTTTGGTAACAGTGAACCGTAACTAGTGAGTTCGGCTAGTACGCGTGTTTTCGTCACATTACACCAATGGATTCACTGCGTATTTAGGGATTTCGTTCCGAACCCTGGGTTCCATTTTGCGCATGGTAGCCATTTTGTGGTTGCCCTCACATAGGCCGATGACTGTGGTCAAACGAGTCTTTTGGACAGGCGCACCTTAGCTCGAGTTTGTGCTGACTCCTACATGACTTGAGTGAACTGACCTCGTTGCCTGAGGCCGACCCTGCCAAACCAGTTCCTGCCCGCTAGCTGATCTTTATTAAGGGTCAGCGCACGGGACCTCGTAAAGTTTTATTGCACACAAACATGCCTCATCCTACTTCTATCTGTTTTCTGTTTCTTCTTTTATGGTCTATTTACGATATGGGTTGTGGTCTTTTTATTATGGGTTTGTCCGGCTTGTCTAAAGAAGAATGTTGGGATTGTTCGATGATTGATCATGGGCCGGACAACTGAAAAGTGGGTTTTACCGTCATGCGATACTTCTGGTGTGCTTACATGTGATTGGACAATTTGTAAAATAATGGGTGGTTGTCTGGAATGTGATGTTTTTTGCATAAAAAGGGACGACTTGCTTTGTAAAATTGAGCAGTCTCCTGAGAACTCATACCGTGATGACTTCTAGGACTTCTGTTACTGGCTGCAGCCAATAAATTCGATCTCTGACGCCACCAAGAAGTATCCTGTGTCTCTGTATTCTAAGACAGGTGAAGCCGAAGACTTTGGGCGTGCCCCTGGCGCCGCTGGGTTGTAAATACCCGGTTCTTCAGTTGGCGCCCAACGCAGGGCGACATCAAGCGGTACCGGTCCAAGCCCGAGGATCGTGAGGAACTTCGTGAGGAAACTCTGGAGGAGGGCCCCCACTTCAGCGACCCCTGCATGTCAAAAACGTGGACCGAAGGTCTTTTCCACGAGGTTTCCCCCTTCTGACGGCTACGTAAGGACCGCTGCCCTGACTGTCGCCCTGTCTTGGACCACCCCCTTTTGTGAAACTTTGTAAGGCGAGACGATCGACGGATCTTCTGGGTGGCGTGGCAGACAACTTGGTTAAGTATAAGTGGGTCGCCCCCACTAATTTGTTTGATTCTTAGTTTTACTTGGTCCTTAGTTTGATCGGTTCTTGGTTTTGCTTGGTTCTTAGTTTGGTTCTTAGTTTGTTTGGTCCTTAGTTTTGATTTGAAAATTGCAATTTCCAAAGCCGAGGGTCTCGTATATTTACGAGTGTATCGGTAGAGATAGCCCCTTGAAGTTTGAAGCTCGATTAGTGAGCGAAGATGCCTAATCGTAGCAAATTTGGTACTTGGTTTTGTTGTGGTTGTAACAGGAAGTTCCGATTGGAGGACTCGCGTCTGATACCTCCAGTTGGAACTCCGACTTATGAGCTCTATTCTAAACACGGCATGGGCCCCAATACGTTCAATGAAGTATGGGTCCGCTACACTAGGAAAGATGGTGTCTTACGATGGCCCCAACATGGTAGTTTCGATACAGAGATTTTAGATAATTTGGAAGCGAAATTATTTAGGAAGAAAGCCCGGCCGGCAATGTTCGACTCCTTCCGCCTTTGGCGCAAAGAAGCCAAACAACGAGAGATAAAACAAGCTAAAAGAGATAAGAGAGAAAAGGGTGTATCGATAATGCAAGCTGCTAGGCAGTTTAAAGAAGATGAAGAAGATAAAGCGATTGAGGTGTTAAATAGGCAACATCATATGGCTATTGATAAATGTTATCCAGTTTTGTCACCCCCTCCTGTGAATCCTGTTAAGGATCCCGAAAAGTATCCATTAATGTCTTATTTGTTAAAATCACCTCCCCCTTACGTGCAAGGTGCTACTGCACCGATGTTACCCCTTATTGTACAACAGGTTGCTGGTCAGCCTTTAGTTCCTCCGCAACCCCCTGTTCCTGTTCCACAGTTGGTTCAAGTTCCTCCGGCACCCCCTCTTCCTGGGTTGCCTACTTTGCCTTTGCCTACTTTACCTTTGCCTGCCTTGACTCAGACTGCTTTGCCCCTTGCTCCTGTCCCTTCGACTTCCTCCACTTGTGCTTCGTTTTCTTTGCCATCACAAGGTACCTTTTCTCCTGTTCTTATGACTGCTTCCCCTTCTGTTCGTCGGCGAGTAGCTGACACTGTTACTAATTTCTTAACTCCTCTATTTGGGTCGCTAGTCACGACCCCCGTTTCTGATGACAGACAGAGACGTAGTCAGCTCCCTGGTTCTGTGGAGCGTGGAGTGTTGGATTCGTTGGCTCGTAGGTGGGTTACAAACGTTTCTAGGTATGATCCGGGAGTGGTTTTAAATACGTTCCTACAATGGAAAGAGCCGACGCAGCGGTATGTTTTTGATATGATGTGTACTTTGCTTCGGGAACAATGGGAAGATGGTGAATTGGAGTTGGCTCCTGTTGGATTGCTTGATATTCAGAGTGAGTTTGCTAAAGGGACGATAGTGGGAGCTGGTGTCGAAGATGCGGTAGTGACACTTCTTACATATAGGTCTGCACTTCCTCCCCAGCCAGTGTTTGAGCATGATCCCTCAGTTAGGAAGAAGGTACAACAATATCCAATGAGAGAGGTTCCTCCAGTTTGGAGAGAGGGAGACGCAAACGCTAATCCACCTATTTTGTCTCATTTCCAACGAGTTTGGATACATGTCCCTTGGAAGAGAGCTGAGGTTTTGGCTCTTAAGCAAACCTTACCCGACCCCCATAAGAATCCCGCGGGGTATTATAAGGAGTTGTCCCAGACAGTCGATGCATGCATTAAGAATCTAGCGGATGTGGATATGTTATTGGGTAATGTAGTTCCTCAACCGTTGTGGCCGAAGATTCGCCATGAAGATCATACGGTAGAATTAGGTGACACATGGGTGAATATTGCGGCTGCAGATGCTAGACAGGTAGGAGGAGCTAAACCTGAGCCCCTAATTGCGGATTTACCCGGTAGAATTATTAATATGATGAAAACGATGATGCCAGCGTTACGAGTGAATTGGGACAAGTTGACAGCATGTAAGCAGAAGAAGGACGAAAGTGTGTCTGATTTCTTCACTAGGTTTGAAGAGACTTTTATAGATCATAGCGGTCAAGATATGAGTACGGAAGGTGGCCAGAGACTGTTTTTAGATAAGTTTGTCTTTAATTTACTTCCCGAACTGTGTAATAAGTTGAAAGATTCTGAGAGTTCTTGGGCTGTCTCTTCGTCGGCCCAGATATTGGCGACTGCACAGTACTACGAGAATAGGGATAAGGATGAGAAAGATAGATTAGAGAAAAAGACAAAAGACTTAAAAACAAAGGTTCTTCTGCAGCAGGCATATCCGCCTCGCTCGAATCAGCAAGAATCACAGCAACGTCTACAGTTTCAGCAACATCCATCGTTTCAGAGACCGTCACAGAAACCTGAGTATTTTCCTCCAAGACCGCCTTTGGGTCTCAATCAGTGCGCGTATTGTAGAGAGGAAGGTCATTATAAGAATGAGTGCCCTGTTTTACGACAACGTGCGAGCGGTATGTTGGCTCCTAGAGGTCGTGGTGGTTTCCAGCAAGTGTCTAGGGGTAGAGGACGTGGCGCGTTTCCTCAGAACGAACGTTCTTTTCCCCCACAGACGTCTATGAATTATTTTGATCAGCAGAACGTACACACTGGCAGATCTCCGCAATATTATGTTGACGATTACTATGTTGAGAGTGAGAGTACTGGCTATAATGATTGCTAGGACAGCCAAGGACAAAGAGAGGGAGTAGTGTCAGTTCCAGTAGACCAGGATGGACCTTATGTTATAGTGGTTACATCGGGTGTGGTAGAGCCTTTTCTTTTGGATACTGGTGCAGCGAAGAGTTCTATCATGCACTCTAAACTCCCTGGCGCCCCTTTGTCTGGCTTAACGAATGTTTCAGTGGCATTTTCTGGCACCCCAGTTCGTAATCCAGTTTCTAGTCCCTTGTCTCTTTCTATTGGGCCTTGTGAATTGGAAGCACCCCTTATTTTAACGACAGGTTGTGGTGAGAATTTGTTGGGTCTGGATTTGTTAAAGAGACAGCATGCGACATTGTATTGTTCTCCTTCGGGAGTACACCTTACATTGGGTAAGAGAGTGATCTCTCCGATGTATCTGTCTAAAGATCAGCTTCCACTGGAATTGCGTTGTCTCCCTGATACTCTTTGGGCTACTGGTCCTAATGATGTGGGTCTTTTGGGGATTCCACCATATGTTGTGATGCTCAAATCGAATGTTAGATTGCCACGTATTCCCCAATATCGGATTTCGAGTGATGGTGAAAGAGCGCTTTTAGCGATTATCTATGATTTAATTGAGAAAGGTGTGATCGAAGAGACGAGAGGTAACGTGTGTAACAGTCCTGTTCTGCCTGTCTTGAAGCGTACTGATTCTTCTCAGCAGCCTGAGTATCGGTTTGTGATTGACCTTCGAGAGGTTAATAAGATTGTTGTGCCCCAGTTTCCTGTCGTTCCGGACATTACTGCTTTGTTGACTTTGATTCCTGCTTCAGCTGCTGGTTCTCCGTCATAGACTTGAAGAACGCTTTCTTTAGTATTCCAATAGCCGAAGAAAGTAGAGATATTTTTGGCTTCTCTTTAGGAGGACAAAGCTTCCGGTTTAAGCGAGCTCCTCAAGGCTATTGCAAAAGTCCGTCCATCTATAGTCAGGCTTTGAAAACTCAGCTTGATACTTTTGTGTTGCCTGCGGGTGCTGCTCTTATTCAGTATGTTGACGATCTGTTAGTGGCTGCTGATGATAAGGAAACTTGTAAAGAAACTACTCTTTCGTTGTTGCAACATTTGTCTGATTTGCATCATAAAGTGTCACCTTCAAAGTTGCAGTACTGTCGCCAAGAAGTGACCTACTTAGGTCATCTCTTGTCGAAGGAGGGAAGAAGGTTGACCCCAGAACGAATTCAAGCGATTGCTCAAATGACTGTGCCTAGTACGCAGAGAGAGGTACACGCTTTCTTGGGTATCACGTCGTACTGTAGACAGTGGATTCCGAATTTTTCTTTGTTGGCAAAACCTTTGTTGGCTTTGACTTGTAAGGATACACCGAATCCTCTTCCCTGGTCTGACGATTGTCATAAAAGCTTTTCTGAATTGCGTGACGCGTTGTGTTCTGCTCCGGTGTTGGGTACTCCTGACTACAGTAAGCCTTTTACACTCTACGTTCATGAGAGAGAGGGTTGTGCATTGTCAGTTTTGACGCAACAGTTTGGTGAGAAACAGCGTCCATGTGCGTATTTCTCGTCGACTTTGGATCCGGTAGCTAGAGCGTTGCCGAGTTGCTTGAGAGCTACAGCAGCAGCGGCTGTTTCCATCCGACAGTCTGCTGGGTTGGTGATGGATAATACGTTGGTTGTGATGGTTCCACATGCAGTGGATACTTTATTGAACAGAACAAAGACTCAGCATCTTACTAGTGCAAGGTTGTCGGGTTATGAGTTGACGCTTTTGGCCAGTCACGTGCACATTAAACGGTGTAACGTATTAAATCCAGCGACATTGTTGCCGATTTCTGTGGATACGGATGGTCAAGAACAGCATGATTGCTTTCTTAGGACAGAAGAAGAAACGAAGGGTAGAGTTGATCTAAAAGATACTCCTCTTTCAAATCCAGATAGTACGCTATGGGTTGATGGGTCATGCTACAAGCTCCCGAATGGTGATACGACTGCGGCATATGCCGTGATGACATTGTGAACGATTGTTGAAACTGCACGAGTGAGCTATAATTCGGCACAAGCAGCGGAATTGATCGCATTAACGAGAGCGTGTGTTTTGTCTGAAGGAAAGATAGTGAATATATATACCGATAGTCAGTATGCGTTTGGTGTGGCACACAGTTTTGGACGCTTGTGGAAAGAGAGAGGATTTCTTACGTCACATGGGACGAAAATCCAACATGGACAGTTGGTGAATGAGCTTCTTGAGTCACTTACTTTACCGAAACAAGTTGCGATCGTGAAGTGTAGTGCTCACTGGAAGGTTACGGATGATGTTGGTCATGGTAACGCGTTTGCAGACGAAGTTGCGAAAGAAACAGCAAAAAATGTGATGGGTCGAATGTATGTTGCAGGCCCTGCGAGATGGATTGGTGCGGCTGGAATGTGTGAGGATACGATTGAGAATGTGAAATCGATTCAGGCCGAAGCTACGGAGAGTGAAAAAAGCATGTGGAGAGAAACTACGGGTAGATTGGATTCGACTGGTTGTTGGGTTGAGTTGTCGGAACACCAAAGATGGATGTTACCCGATGCGTATGTGCTTGCGGTGGTTACGATGGCACATGGAATGTCTCACATCAGTGCGAAAGGGATTTGTAAGTTGTTGGCTCCAGTGTCGGAGAATGGAGGAATTCCCAAGTGTGCGGAGAATGTGGTCAAGAATTGCATGGTGTCTGATGTATAATCCTGGTAAGGGAACTCCAACTCCAGCTGGCCACTTCGCGCCTCCGACGTATCTGTTGGAGGTTTTGCAATTGGATTTTATCCACATGGAAAGATGCAACAATTTGAAATACGTCCTTGTAGTTGTTTGTGCCTTTTCTACATGGGTAGAGGCAAACCCCCTAAAGGATAATACTGCCTTGTCCACAGCTAAAGTCTTGCTCAAAGAATATTTCCCTAGGTTCGGGTTGCCACGGATGGTGTGGAGTGATAACGGAAGTGAGTTTGTGGGCAGGGTCATGAAGAGAGTGTGTGAGGGTTTGGGCATAAAGCAGAAATTCCACGCTGCGAATCATCCCCAATCAGCTGGTTTAGTAGAATGCTATAATGGCACTCTGAAGCTGAAGTTAGCCAAGATTCAGGCGAGTTCTGGTCTCCAATGGCCCGATGCCTTGCCATTGGCACTTTTGTCAACTAGAACTACAGTGCATTCCCGAATTGGACTTAGTCCATATGAAATTGTTTTTGGTCGACCGGCAAATGTGTGGGGAGTGCCGAGACCAACGAAATTTATTGACATCGATTATCCTGTGTTGGTGGACTATTTGTATGACCTGACGGCTAAATTGCGTGTCTTGCATCAACAGGTTCATGGTAGCTTGCCACCAGCATCTGTGGACCCAGGTCATACTATCAATCCTGGTGATTGGATCCTGGTAAAGAATTTCCAGAGGACTAAGAACGATCAGCCCCGTTGGATCCACGGCGTACACTGTAAGAGGGTACATTTACCTCTGCCGTACGACCAGTGGATCCGCGAAGGCATCGCAGACACCGAAATTGAGAGATTGCCGAAATTCACACCGTTTAGCGACGCTGAGTTGGTATGGACAAGGTCTGAGAAAGGAGATGACGATGTCGCAAGCAGCTGTGCCTTCACCTTTAAGATTGGACACCACTGAACCTGAACTGTTGTTTCGAAGTCAGACAGAGCCTGGTAAAAGTTGTTATAACCTGCGGTCTAGAGACAATGGACTAATAAAGAACAAATAATTCCTTCCGTTTTGAGAACAGCACTCTCTCATCCAAGAAACTGTTTTGATCTATTTTTTTTCTTTTTTTCAAACCACCATCTGGGTTCAGCTGTAAGGTCGCGGTGTAAAGACTTGGGATTGCAGCCGTGTAGACACAAGGTCAATGGTTCTGGTTGGTCCTAGGGCGTTCCCTGGACTGACAGACGCACTCCTTAGCAGAAGAAAACCAACCGCCGCGAACAGCACGGTGAGAGGATGGAGTTTTTTTTTTAGCGATCGAGAGAGCTGTTGAGAAAACGAACTTTAAGATGAAACTATGCAGGATAATGCATCTCAAATGTTTACCGATTACATGTATTCTGATGTTTCTTAGCATGACGTTAGCTTTGGTGGGTTGGATTGTTTTTTCTACCCAATTGACTTCTGCACCCACTTCCCAACCTACGTCTTTTCCTATTACTACTTCTTTGCATTCTTTTCATATCTTACCCGAACACGAGCAGATTAGAAGGTCAGAATTTGTAAATAACTAATTTGTACAGTATGAGAATAAGAAAGTCCTTTGTAATTAACAAGTTTCTTCAAAGGTCACTTTTTATGAACATTTTTAATTTTCATTTAAATAGAACTTCCAAAACACACAAACAATCCATTAATGTGATTTAGTGAACAGTCCAGCCGACGCGTTTCGTCCTGCTCTTGACGCCCATATGTGAGTCATTTCTGGCCTATTTGGCATATATTTATCATAATGTTAGCATTTGTCCTCAACTCCTTTTCTGTTTAATATTCTATATGCATGACTGATTCTAGTCATTCCTCTTTCCCTCTTCCCCCCCCCCCCCTTCACCCCTTTTTCTCTCATCTATATACATTTTTTTTCTCTCATCTATTTTTTCTCTCATCTATTTTTCCGGTAGAGCTGATAAATTCACACACCGGATTCTTATTTATTCTTCAAAAGGATTGAAATAACTCATAAGGACTCTGCCATTTATGAACTACGTCATTACTCTATGGTAGGTGAGGTTTTCTCTCCCGTTGTTCTTTTTCTTGTTCTTTTTGTCTTACCTCATTCTTTTTGTGTGCATCTCTGGTTACTATATCTCTCGCTTTTTAATTATCTGAATTTAAAATGTGTTTCATTGGGTTGACCCTGCAAACTTGTTTGGACAACCATTAAATCCAACACGCTGCTCGGGGTACCTCAAGTGAATGCTCAATGTTGCAATAAAATAAAATGATCAATATGATTGAATATATACCCCATATCTGGAATTATTTTCCATATACTTTAGAAAAATGTCGTTCTGTCTTGTTGATGTTCTTAGGGTGTTTATATTTATGTATTAGTGTTTTTATAAATGTATATGTATTGGTGTATATATGTTATTTATATGTATATATCTCTCTGTTCATTGTTTGACAGCCCTGAAGAAGTCCTGTTTCAGGACGAAACGCGTCGGCTGGACTGTTCACTAAATCACATTAATGGATTGTTTGTGTGTTTTGGAATTTCTATTTAAATGAAAATTAAAAATGTTCATAAAAAGTGACCTTTGAAGAAACTTGTTAATTACAAAGGACTTTCTTATTCTCATATTGTTTATGTGGTGCACCTTTGGTTCATTATTATATACTCTGATTCCCACGGGAATAGGCATTGTTACAGTGGGTGCCACAGAGTGTGCACACGTTTTTCCCTAATATATAGGGCTCTGATAGGGAGAGTAATAGAAGGTTAGGTGCTGGTCAAGTGAAGGTTCCACTGTGAGTGTTTGTCTTCCAACTAATTTGTACAGCTTCTGCATCAACATCAGCTGGTAGTGAACATCACTAATTGTTGGGTGTGTGATCTTATGCCACATACTACGGATAGAGGTATTCCCTATCTGGTTCTGCCGTTTAGTCAGAATAGGTCTTTATGTGCTTTCCAGGCGATGTTCATTTATGCTTTCGAAGTCTATCCCCTGCGTTCCATAAGAGATAACTCGAGTAATAAAGCCTTGGTGAAGGGAATTGCGAATACGAGTAGGGATATCAATACGTATAGGACTATTCCCAAGGACGAGTTACTAGCTTATGTTGGCTGGAACGCGACTGGATACAGTGTTAGCCTGAGTGAAAAGCAGAGACGAAAGAGGTCACCTCCGATTTGGATCGTACCTCACCGAGGTCATTTTTGTCTGCAAGGTATTGGCAGGAATCCGAAAGCTCAGTTAGGGAAGAGTGTTTGTGCTCAGACGTATGTTTTTACGTCTCAGTCTTCCCCACCGTTTTTGGCAGCCAAGGGTACGTATTTTGTTTGTTACAACAGAGCATATACATGGTTGCCCCCTGATTTTTCGGGAACGTGTTATGTTGGATATTTGTTGCCTCCTACGTATACTGCTGCCGCAGATTACCACAAGACGAGAGTTGTTAGGGGTGTCTTCGATCAGGAAGATACCGCTGGACAAGAAGTGGGAGACTTCTTTAAGGGTTTCCTACCGTTTTGGGGACCTATGGTTAACAGTAGGAGCTTGCGGCAATTGACGAGAGTGGTTGAATCCACCATAAACGAAACTGTCGGTGCCCTTAGTAATTTGACAGCTGAGCTTCAAGCGGATCGCCTTATGACATTGCAGAATCGTATGGTTTTAGATGTCATACTTGCAGATCGAGGTGGAGTATGTAAAGTGATCCAATCGAGTTGCTGCGTTTTCATTCCAGATAATGCTCCGACAGTATACGAGGCCATCTCCAGGCTACATAAGATCTCCGAGTCAATACATACGGACGGAGGAGATTGGTCGTTAACTGGATGGTTTTGGGGACTGTTATCCGCTTGGGGATGGAGGATTCTGACGATCATTGGTGTGGCTTTAGCGATTCTTTTCTCGTGTTGTCTCTGTGTACAGTGTGGTCCTGCCATATGCGGCCTTTGTGCTACTACATGCATTAGGAGACCGCCTGTCTTGAGAAAGGTACAGAGAGATATGATGATGCTTCAACAGCACCTTGATGATTTGATGAATATCGACATCGATTCAGATGCAGACTGAGATTGCCTATGTAAGGGCAAAAGGAGGGTCTGAGGTTCCGTGAATTCTGAATCTGCGTTATAAATATCATGGTTCCGTTACGATTTTGGTAACAGCGAACTGTAACTAGTGAGTTCGGCTAGTACGCGTGCTTTCCTCACATTACATCAATGGATTCACTGCGTATTTAGGGATTTCGTTCCGAACCCTGGGTTCCATTTTGCGCATGGTAGCCATTTTGTGGTTGCCCTCACATAGGCCGATGACTGTGGTCAAACGAGTCTTTTGGACAGGCGCACCTTAGCTCGAGTTTGTGCTGACTCCTACATGACTTGAGTGAACTGACCTCGTTGCCTGAGGCCGACCCTGCCAAACCAGTTCCTGCCCGCTAGCTGATCTTGATTAAGGGTCAGCGCACGGGACCTCGTAAAGTTTTATTGCACACAAACATGCCTCATCCTACTTCTATCTGTTTTCTGTTTCTTCTTTTATGGTCTATTTACGATATGGGTTGTGGTCTTTTTATTATGGGTTTGTCCAGCTTGTCTAAAGAAGAATGTTGGGATTGTTCGATGATTGATCATGGGCCGGACAACTGAAAAGTAGGTTTTACAGTCATGCGATACTGGTGTGGTTACATGTGATTGGACAATTTGTAAAATAATGGGTGGTTGTCTGGAATGTGATGTTTTTTGCATAAAAAGGGACGACTTGCTTTGTAAAATTGAGCAGTCTCCTGAGAACTCATACCGTGATGACTTCTAGGACTTCTGTTACTGGCTGCAGCCAATAAATTCGATCTCTGACGCCACCAAGAAGTATCCTGTGTCTCTGTATTCTAAGACAGGTGAACCCGCAGACTATGGGCGTGCCCCTGGCGCCGCTGGGTTCTAAATACCCGGGTCTTCACAATGAGTGGCTATGCTTGATGTGGTACATTTTGTTCTAATTTTGCTTTTATGTTCCGTGATGTGGACTTTGAGTTTACGCTCGGTTTTGCCCACGTAGGCTTTCCCACAGGGGCATTTAAGGCAATAGACTACATTAGAGCTGTTGCAATCACTCATGTGTTTGAGCCTAATCTTTTTGCCTGACAGGGGATGAGTTAGTGTGTTACCGACGATGACATTGTTACAATGGACGCAACTGTTGCATTTTTTAGTGCCACTTAGTTCATCTAGGTTCTGAGTTATTTGTGGAGAGGCTAACAGGGTGCGTAAATTCTTTCCTTTTGTATACGCGAACAGTGGATTTGCTTGAAATAAACCATTGAATTCAGCTTCGCTCTGCAATAATTCCCACCGATTGATGATGATCTTTTTTACAGTCTGTGACACAGTAGAGTATTTAGACACGTATACCATTTTTGTTTCACCCTGTGAGTTTTGCTTTTGTAGTAATTCATTGCGTTGTTTGGTGAGTGCCTTATTCAAACAATCCTGTAGGGTAGCATCCGGGTAACCGCATGCTTGAAAACCTTGTGTGTATTCTTCAAGTTTACTTGCGCTCACATCAGGATCTGAACAAATTCTCCGTATCCTTATAAATTGAGAGTATGGCAAATTTGTAATCAAACTCTTGGGGTGGAAACTGGAGTAAGCCAAAGTGCTATTCCGGTCTGTAGGTTTGTTGTGGACCGCTGTGTCAAATTGATTGAAGGGTGATTTACGGATCTGGACATCCAAAAAATGAATGGTTTCTTTTTGTATATTGTAGGTCAGGCGGATGTGTGAATTTGTTTGATTCAAGGTGTTAATCATTGCTATTAGTGACTGCTCTGTATCATTCCAAAGTAAAAAGATGTCGTCGATGTACCGACAATATAAAGGGATTTTTTGCCACCAAGTAGAATGAGACATGATGTTATCATATTCATATTGAGACATGTAGATATTGGCCTACGAAGGGGCCCCCGAAAAACCCATGGAGGTACCCGTCAGTTGTATGTAAAAGTGTTGTTGCCATTCAAAGTAACTGTTATGGAGACAAAATTTGAGCAGTTGTAGAATGAAGACTTTTTCCATGAGTATGTGTTCTGACAGAAGAAGCGCCCATTCAACAGCTTCCAATCCTGCTGTGTGAGGTATGGATGTGTACAGGGCAGTCACATCAATAGCACATAATAGAATTGTAGAGTGTGAATCAATCTCTAATTCAGAGAGTTTTTCCAAAAAATGGGTGGTGTCTTTAAGGTACGTACTCCAATTCTGGACGAAGTTTTGTAAATAGAAATCCAAAAATTTCCCAACTAGGTCAAAGATGGAGCCACATCCCGAGACGATGGGCCGAAATGGTGGATCTTGGGCATCTTTGTGCATTTTCGGGATCATGTATAGTTTAGGCTTTCACGGATTTTTGGTGGTGAGGAATGACTTGATTTGATCGTTAGTCCAGTTGTTTTCAAATGCTTCGGTCAATAGTTTATTGAGCATATCCTGAAGTTGCATCGATGGGTCATATGTCAGTTTCATGTATGTATTGGTATCTTCAACATGTGCATAAACCTTGGACTGATAACACTGTGTGTCCATGACCACGATTACTCCACCTTTATCCGCAGGTTGTATGGTAATGGTAGAATCATTAGCTAATGATTTGATGATGTTCCACTCATGTTTTGTGAGGTTGTCATGTTTTTTAGTATAGAACGGTAAATTTTGAATATCCTTGTTAACCAGAGCTTCAAACATGTCTAACATCTTGTGTGACACCGGAGGTATGAATGTGCTTTTGGGTTTAAAAATTGTCGTAGTTGAATCCTGGATTTGTTGATCACGAGGTATTACATTGGTGAAAAAATGCCTTAGCCTGAGCAATCTCATGAACTGTTTTTTGGGAACCATAGTTTAATCTTCGGGGTTTTGACCCAGAACAAGAGGGAGCAAAGCAGCAAATGGGAAAATGAAGAGGAGAGAAAAACAGAAAAATAGTGGCAACGGGGAAAAGCAAGGATGACAAAGAACCTACAAGAGTGCGATATGGGGGCTGGGATAGTATATTGGCCGATGAAACAGACATGAAGTTAAATAAAGGCTAGAAAGCCTTGGTATTTGGCAACCCTGTCCTTGGGCAGCGGTGCCAGCGGGCTTCTTACAAAAATATGGGCCCTGGCACTTTTTCTTTTACTAACTAAGCACCGGACAGTAGGGCTAGTTAAGATAATAGAGTGAAAAAGAAAATGTGACAGCCAAGTAGTTATTGATAGTTGGAGTCGGGGAGAAGGAGAGGAATTCAGAGAGAGGGAAAGGAAGAAAGAGAGCCATACGAAAGCAGAGGAGAGGAGACCGTGAGCGAGACACAGATGTAGACAGATATAGCGTATGGAAGCAATATAGTTAAAGAAAGAAAGATACAGTCAGAGAGGAAATGGTCAGGAGCATCCCAACACTGAGGCACATGATTAGAGAAATAGCAGCAAAAATGGAGACAGACTAGTTGAAGTAAATGGGTATAGATTGGGAGTTTAAGGAAGGAGGGAAAAAGAGAGTGAGTGACTGATGTGAGTGACCTACGGCAGGTCTTTATTGGCTGTTTTATTAGATGCAATGATAGCTCAAGTGTCCTTTCTGAGTGATTTGAATCCCACCAGACCACATAACCTACTACCTCCAGGTCGCTTTACAGTTGAACTCAGGACACATTCTTTCAACCCTCTTTGAAGGACGAGATGGGATGAAATATGTGCAAGTACCTGTGTAAGTGATTTGTTTTATGAAAAATCCTCCTTTCTTATTTTTCTCCTCTTCCTGTAAGAGTTGTTAAGTTCCCTGAGTGCTGGAGTCACTGTTTTATGTATTTGGTTTGTTCCTACACCCACATGCCCAGCCCACCACTCATCTGAATGGACAGTGTCTTCTATTACCAGCAAGTTCTCCATGGATCTTGGTGCAATACCTCGCCTCCAGAGTTTGTCCATGCCCTCAGAAATGTGCCCACCCTCTCGTGTCTCCCACCGAGTAGACTCCCATCAGTCCATCACTAGCGTCTCTTCCCCAGAGTGTTGGTCGCCTCGTTGCTTTGCCGCTTGCCATACCGTAGGCCGAATGAGTTCCAGTTGTATGTGGATAGGTCTTTCTCCCGCTCCACCAGGAGTGCCCCTTCTAAAGCTGGAATCACCCGACTGCCTATGGGGTGAGCATCTGGCCATAGAGGTGCTTCGGGCTCTTTACGCTTCCAAAGGAGGGACAGGACAGGCCTCCTCGCCAGGCTGGTTTGTTGCCCGGGGTAGGGCTTGGCACGTTCCCACTTAGCATTTGCAGTGCCCGGCAGCTGCCAGATCCATTCACCTAAAAGAAAAAAGTTACAGGCAGTGAGACTAGGGGCACAGATTTAATTTTTTGACATGGACACTGACTTCACTTGAGGATTCTGTGACATCATACATTCTGCCTACATCATCAGAAGATGAGGGCTGTCCATAGCCTGAACCAGTCTTGATGAGCAAGCCTTCAGATCTGTACTTGAAGAGACCTTTTTAAGTCTAAGTAATAGCACTGCAAAAGAGACAGAAGTCAAGCTGCACCTCAAGGATTTTCTATGTATACAATGGGTCAATAGATCACAAACCACATAATCACAGATTCAGTAATTGTACAGCCCTTAAAAACCTCACGGTGCTGTGGCAGGAGTGTGCCTGAAGGCACTGGGTCCCCACTTAACTGGACAACATCTGAAAGCTCGGTAAAGCAAGAGCTTAAAACACAAGCAACCAATCCCACTCAGGGAATGAGAGTAATGGCCTGGTTAGCTTCTCTGCTGCTGGTAGAGACCCCTCAAGGGAAATAATTGTCCTTCTAGGTGTTTTTAATCATCATATAGGGGTGTTACTGAAGTTAAATAAGAGAGGTATTTGCCCCCCAAACCGGACCACACATTTGTACTTTTCAATTTCTTCTATTAGACATGTCAGCTTCTTGATTTTTCTGCTAGCTCAGTACCTCCATACATGTTTGGTTATGGTTGAAATTATTAGTGTGGTCGTTAATAAATGTATTAATCTGTACTGGAAACTAATGTGATAAACATTTCTTGATGTATAACAGGTTTCTCTTCACCAGGCAGTCAACAATAACTGGTGAATTTCAGTGGTTTGGTTAGTTTAAAATGGTATGTTTTAACTGACTTTCTCTATATTTGAAAAAGAGGGGACCCCTACATAACCAATAGGGAATGTTAATAGGTTTAGGAAAAAATTATAGCAACCTTGAAAGAAGAGTGCCACTCATTACCAGGTGTATATCTATATAGAATGACTAATATCAATTCATAAGTGCAGCTCCAACAAACTGAAAAATTTTAAATCATTTATTGAATATTTTCATAAAATATAATCAATGATAAAGTGTCTATATACAACAATATTATTTTCAAATTAGATCATTAATTCCAACTGATTGAGGATATGATACAACACATATATACACACACACACCGTCCTGATGAAGGCATCTTTGCCGAAACGCGCGTAGTCTCCATCCACCGCTTTGCTTTCATCAATTTTGATTTGAATTTAGTATCATTTTCCTTATGTGTGTATATATGTGTTGTATCATATCCTCAATCAGTTGGAATTAATGATATAATTTGAAAATAATATTGTTGTATATAGACACTTTATCATTGATTATATTAAGTTTTAACGTTCTCTTTTTCTGTGGGCGGGGGCGGCAGATCTTTTGGCCACCTAGAGCTCCAGTCAGGCGTTTCTGTATTACCAAAGAAAACAACTTCAGTTTTGTCAGGATTGCACTTCAGCTGATTGATCTTAAGCAAGTTGAAAACCTTTGTGAGGCAAGACCTAATCATTGCCCCATCAAAGTCGGTTCCTTTTTCACACATAAAAATCAGCTGAGTGCCATCAGCATAGGAAACAATTGTGGTGCCCTCCTCCACTACCAGAAATGCAAGGGGGGATAGATATATTTTAAAAAAGGGTAGGGCTGAGAATGGAGCCCTGAGGGACACCTACATATGGCCGGAACTGGGGATGAGAAAGGGGGGAGCCAGATTTCCTGAGATCTATTTGCCAAGAAGGATGACATCCATGTTAAGGCGGTCCCCCCCCAGGCCGATGTTAGCAAGACTCTTCAGGAGCCTCTCATGTGGGACCGTAACGAAGGCCGCCGACAGATCGAGCAGTATCAGAACAGCCTTGCCTCCCTGGTCCAGCTTACCCTTGAGAAATTCAGTCACTTCCAGCAGAACCGACTCCATACTGTAGTTAGTCATAAAACCGGATTGGGACTCATGAAGGAGCTTCCCATCCTCAATGTGTTTTTGGAGGGCCTTGTTCACATGATTCTCTAATACTTTGGAGAGGGCCGGAAGAAGGAAGATTGGCCTGTAGTTGGCAGGGTCCATCGGTTTGGCGTTAGCCTTTTTTATCAGTGAAAGAATCTTAGCATTCTTCCATCATTTCGGCATGTTGCCCAAGGAGAGGGAAGCATTAAAGAGCTGGTTTACCGTGGGGTTTATGGTGGGAGCTAATAGGTTCAGGATATTTGCTGGACATGGGTCGGTAGAAGGATCAGTGAATCTTCAAGCTGAAATTTAGGGAAAGCTAGTAAAGATGGAGGATCCAAGTGGTGAAATATTCTATTAGAACCAAGGTAGACTGGCCGGTTCTTCCTCTGAGATGTTAGTGAAGGCTTGTTGGATCACGGAGATCTTTTTGTGGAAGAATTGAGCTATTAGCTTAGACCATTCTTCAGTGCATGGCCTTTCCTTTGTGCTGGCTTTCGAGGCGGTTAAGGATTTAACTATGCTAAAGATTTTCTTACTCTTATTTTGGGCACTTTCTATCTTGGTTTGAAAGAAGTTTTTCTTGGCTGCCTTCACGAGAATGTAATGAGCTTTTAAATTGTCTTTTTCCACCTTCCTGTCATCAGGTAGATATGATTTACGCCCTTTCCGTTCCGTTTTTCTACAATTTCTTTTGCTGGATCTGAGGGAATCGTTAAACCATGGAGCTGGTGGGGCCGAACTCTTTGAGGAGCGGGAAACAACCGATACGGTTGCATCAATGTTGGTACGGAGCCATGAATCTATTGAGAGGGCGTCCGAGTCGGGGCAGCCAGACAGCTCCGGTGAGGAATGACCGAGGGCGTCTGCTAACATCGGGATGGATATTTTATGGAACATCCTATAATTAGGGACCCTTTGCCCTGCATTAGCCCGATGGGCTGTGGCAGAGTTGGGAATGACACATTTTAATAGGAGGTGGTTAGACCAGATAATGGGAAGAGGTAGGCTTACTGATATGTCAAAGTTATGAAAGATTTGGTCTAGGGTATGGCCCTTCTCAAGGGTGGTAGAAGAAATAGATGGAAACATGTTACAGGCCTGCAGCGTCTCCAACTAGGAAATTGTTTGAGGGTCTTTTCCATTGTCCAAATGTATATTGAAATTTCCCAGAATAAGGCGGTTGTTGCGTTTTAAGGCCAGGGAGGTGGTGACTGTATTAGGCGTAGTAATAAAATTTCCAATTGCACTGGGAGGTCGGTAAATCTGAAAACCAGCTATGCTATGATGGGGGGGATACGGTACAGCGGAAGCCTAAGGACTCTGAGCCCTCGATGTTTTCCATCGGGATGGGATAGCAGTCTAGTTTTTTATTGAAATTTTGGCGACACTGCCCCTCTTCCCACTTGGTTGGTCCCTCCTAAGGATTTTATAACCCGTAGGGATGGCCGAGGTGATAGAACGGTTGGAGGATTCAGACAGCCAGGGCTTGGTGAGAAATAAAAGATCAGGCTGTTCGTCTAAAAGTAGGCCATTAATGTGTGGTTTGTGCTTTTGCATAGAGCGACAATTTAAATGGGTGGCCTTTAAGTCCTCTATTTTCTTATTTTTTTACACTTATTGTTGCGTGGGAGGATCTTTGGTGTGAGATTCCTGGGCTGGAGGAGACACCAGTTGCACTTATTACATCGAAAGTCTACCTCTAAGCCCGGATCAGCCGCTGTACACTGACATAATGGTAGCCGCCTAAGGCTAAGCAGTTTTTCCCTATTGTAATACAGTGGAAGAAACTCACCGGAGGGGAACTAGGCAGCATGACCAGCGCCGGATGCTTCCTTTTGCATCGGGAATATATAGGCTAATGCCTCTGATGCAAACTGGATCGCTAACGCAGCTGAGAAAGTGGAAACTGCGTGGGCGGAAGTGAGGAGCCCATTAGTAGCCCTAGCCCTCCGCACAATCGGCGTATCAGCCACGGTGGACCAGGACTGGAGGAAAAGCGAGATGCGAATCGAAGCAGCTAAGGAGGTGCAGGCAAGCAGAATCAAGTAAAGTGCAAGTGCGCGTAGGTAGGAGAAATTGTTAAAAAGCACAGAGTAATTCAGCCACACATATACAATTTAAAAAGTATTAAAAACCTAGTAGCAGGGCAGGAAACACTAAATCCTACCGCTATCAGCTGAGCGCATCTATTTATATGGGGAATATATAGGCTAATGCCTATGATGCAAACTGGATCGCTAACGCAGCCGAGGAAGCGGAAACTGCGTGAGAAACAGGGGTTCAAATTGGATCATAAATTCAAAGCTGTTCTGAACAGGGGCCCCCAAATATGTTTGGCCCAGGGCCCCCAAAATCATTAAGATGTCCCTGGGTCAAACCTGCCACAATCTAACTGGAGAGGAAAGCTCTGTATTCACCATTATGTGAAGATTGTGGTCTAGTAAGCACAAAGATCTGCATGTTATTTCTAATTAAAGTTAAAATATTCTGAATATGGGCTTTTGATAACCAGTGATAAATTGTGAACCCTGGTGTATTGGATATAATCAAGAGTGTTAAATACCGCACATTCCTCCATGGCATTTGTAATCAGGCACTTCTGATTGTGCCCTTGATAGTACTGTCTATCATGGTTTACGATTGTTTGCATAATTATGGCTGCTGGGGACAACTGTTTCATTACAAAATGTATGCATTGATTTGCCAGGGATAGTTGATTATTCTTGGTCTCCTGTGGCTGATGTGACGTTTCATTTGCTGCCATGTGTTCATACTCCTGCTTCTGCACAACTGCATAGTTATACCCCTACAAAAGCATGCCAAACCTTCAGTTCAATTAGGCATCTGTCCATCGGGTTTGCCAAAGATAGTCCGTAGTTCCTGGAGGAGACCCAATAATGTGGTTTTCTTCCATAGAACAACAAATGATAGTGTTTACAAGCCCACGCCATAGCCAGACTTTCTTTCTCCGGTTATGACTAATAAGCAGCCAAATGGAAGTACCCTGCAGACGTCTGAGGAAGCAGGTGCATATTCATCACCAAGGTTATTATTTTGTTGAACTCATTATCCTTTAGTCTATAAGGCTGGTTTAGTATGGATCGGAATGCACTTTTATTTATTTGTTTTGATTGTGATTCATTAGCCCTTTTTATGGATATGTTCTACAAAGCACCCACTATGTGTTCAGGAATAATTTCTGATAGAGTGATTGTATAAAGAGAAGATGATGGTCAAGTGATGCAATGTGGTCCAAGATAGTAGATGAAATACATTTACATGTCCATGGAAAATGTGTTATAAAGATTTGCCACTTGCCTCTACAAAACTGTACATATTTCTGTTCTAGTGGAATGTGGGTTCAAAGACGTGGTTGGGTGAGGTGTGCGGTACAGGCACATAGCTATCACTAGTGCAGAAGGTGCAGTGGCACCAGGGCTAGGGAATTTTAAGGGCCCAATGCATCCACATTACAGCTGTATTTTACTGTCGAGCTAGCGGACGGTCCCATTTACCTTGCTTGCTGCAGGGTTCATGGCACAATTGCTACCTACTGGTGCGGGAACAGTAGCAGGCAGTCTGAGAGCAGAGGGAGTTACAGGGAATAAATCTCTATGGACAAAGGCTTTAAAAACAAGAATGAGGATTGAACTATACTCCATTTTGTGCATTTGGGATCAGCTTTTAGATAAGTGGTCCAAGCAGATAGAAGGATCTAAACATTGAGGGGTACATAGAATTTTAGTTATGGTTAGAATGTGAAGAATGGTTGGATGGAAGGGTTGGATTGGAGATGTGCCATGACAACCTACATGAAGTAGAGAGGCGCTTTACCATGCTGGCTTTGAACTCTAGGATGAGCAACATGTATTCTCTCCCGCGTTTTGCAGAAAGCCACCCTCGATGGTGCCAGTGACATAAACCAGTTAATTGTATGGATGTGGGTTTTGTATAGCTTTAACGAAGCCAAAAGGCAGGGGAGCACTGTATGTGGTCAAAGGCAGAGATATAGTCATGAGTGATCAAAGGAGTTGCTGGGTTCTGAGAAAACGAGTGTACTGTTACTATGCCAAGATGTTGTGTTCTTTAAAGAGATATGTTTTCAGCTCTTTCCTAAATTGGAGCTGGGTTAGGAAAGCGCTGATGGATATGGGGATTGCCAGTCAAGCTCCTGGGTGGATAGATGGAGATGATTTAATTAATCAATTAATAATTAATTTGCACTTCTTTGCCTCCAGATTCATGCCTTTCGGTGTTCCCAGAGTCACCAGCGAGCATGGCCTGTTTGAAAGTTAGGACGAGAACCATTCTAATGCTCTGGGCCTGATGACTAGAGAGGTGAGTCACTAGCATGGGGTCTGGTTCAATGTGTCAAAGGATGGAGGGAAGTGTAAAGGAAAATTATAATTGATTGCATTTTGTACGAGGCGAGGTAAGGGTGAGCTTGGTGAAGACCAGTCACTGAAGAGAGTGGAGAAGTTCAGCTGAAATGCTGGGTTGTATGTAGATCGAGGGGGTCAAATGTCAGGGCTTTCCACAAGGCTGGGGCTGAAGGAGATTTAAAGCTTGCGCAATAGACTTTCTAGTGAAGCAAGTGACTAAAGTTATATTGTAAAGTGATATTTCGTCTCAACAGTAATATTCAGTGAACTGAGACTTTGGTGATAGAGCCACGCTCTATAAAGATGCAGGGCACATAAATAAAGAGGGAGTAGGCAAAGATCAAGTTCCTAGATGAAGTGCTGAATGTTCTAAATATTGAGGGATAAAGTGCTCAGGCAGTGTCAGTGACAGGCTCTGATTGATATAACAGGATCAGTTCCATGCTAGACGCCATTTCTAAGGAGTTGACCTAGGAGATGGGAGTGGCCGTGGGATGTAGGGTCTGGAGAGTGCATTGAGACGAGGCTGCTCATTCCAGTGTAGATTTTTAAACAGAAGAAGGATGCTATTGGAAGAGGAGGATTGTGGTGCGGCTTGCAACTAAGAACAAACATTGGCATAGCCAATAGGTATCGCTTTTGGGACCATTCAAGTGTTTAGCTAGAGCTATTGGCTATGCCAATGTGTTAAAGTTATGTTGTAGAAAAGTATGGCTGCTGTCTAGCATATTGAAAAATTTTAATAAATAAAACCAATAAAAATGTGTTGGTTCCTCTGCTCCACTTCGTAAATGGAGACCCTGACATTGTCCTTCTGGCTTCTGCTTATGTTACAGTACACTGGTGTACATTAGTGTAAAAGTTGGTGGTGCAACAGCAAAATGAATTTTTGTCTGTTGAAGCGCACCATTACATTGGATTGTGGCTGTTCTTGCCCTACTCATCCAATTCTGCAGCCAGTGCACATATTTTTAGTCGCCCTCATTGTTTGTTTATTTGATTGATGTATTTTGTTGTTAGAGTTTATTTATGTTTTAAACAGAGTGTGTTGGCAAATTGTTTTACTATTTTTTTTATGTGTGCTTGGATTTTCACGTTTAAATTATGTATTGTGTACTTTGTATTTTTTTTTTAATCTGGTTCCATAGCACAGGCATCAATGCAGGCGCACCACTTTCAGAGAGGTCGAAAGGTCACCACATGGTTACCAGGCCATAAACTGGCCTTTTATGGCCAAGCAATGGGAAAGGAGGGAGGGAGCAGGACGTGGTTAGTCACGGGGGGGAGGGGTTTCAGGAGCATTGGTTCGTTTAAAACTGCAACTACAGTAGGGGTGAGTTACTTACAGTTGTAAATGACGTTCTCTTCGGGAACCATACAGGAGGCTCAGCATTACCAAACGTTCAGGTGCAGTCTCCACTTCCCTCGCAGAAACAAATCCAGCACAGGTAGAAACTCGCACATGGAGCCCTGCAACCGGCCGCTCGAAAGAAAAGTACATTGCGCGCAGGTGGGCAAATGTTTCAGCCATAGAATAGGCATGAGCAATGCAAATGCACACACACGGTAAATGCAAAATGCAGCACCAGCAGCAGGGGTGTCAGTGTGACTAGGGATGTGAGCTACAGATTTCACCACAATCGCGCTGTGACATTTTGTTAAAACACATATGAGAAGAAGGACATGAGGGGGATTGTTGGGGGCACACAATGTACTCAAAACAGAGTGTGTTTTTGTCAGTATGAGCATGTAAAAGTTCCAGGTGAAATCCGACAGACACTGCCCCGATACCTGACTGAAAGCACTTGTACCTAATTATTTGCCACAGAATAAATGTTTTAGTGGGGGTGTAACATCACAAACACCCACTCGAGCTACGGCCCTGGCCCCCAGCACGTGTAGACGGACCGTTGTACATTCTGAGATGTCCTAATATATTGCGGTCCCATCGAGAATATAGAGAAGAGTAGGAACTAAAACAAAGACACTTGCTTCAGTTTCTGACTCGCTTCATACATTCGTAGAAGCTGCTTACAGTTAAAGTACCGCTGAACGCCGCGGCCGTGCCCTTTCATCACCTTCACTTTCGGTTCGAAGGGCTGCAGTGCACTCGCCCAGGCTTGTCCCCATGTCTCCGTGGAGACGTTCAGTCAGCTGGGTGGCTGGTACTTGGGCAAACACTGCAGATTTCACTCAAGGGAGGTGTCGGCAGGACCCGGAAATAAGGATGCCGCAGGCCCCTTTGCCCGCGGCTCATCACACGTTCAGTTCCGCAGCAGGCCCTACCCAGCCGCCAAGTCTTCTCATTCAGGCTTGCAGAGGAAACAGGGTCTGGGGGCCTGGACCACTTAATGGTCGGTACTGTGAGAAGAGCCCAGGGTGCACTCCCACCAACTTAGAATCCAAAAGCCGGCAGCACTGCAGGTCGTGTAAGCCGCCCTGGGAAAGACCTGATTACACAATCCACCGGTGCCGAGATGCAGTGCGGGGCACAGGAATGCATCTGTCGCCCTGCGCGCCCCTGCACCCATGGGAAAGACAAGAAGACCGCGAGTGGTGCGCGCGCATTGCAAGGAATGCAGATACCACCCTGCGCTCCGATGCTCGCTCCTGCAAGCGAGACGCTGTTGGAGTGACCAGTAAACAAAGAGGTGGGACATGCACCCACCTTTGGCCATTTGCGTGCATTCATTATTGAAAGTCACATGCAAAGGCCAATGGAATGTGTGAGAGGAGTCCGACCCACATGCAGAAGTATCTCGGAAGCCTGGAGTGATTCCAAGAGGCCCTCTCCTAGAGCAGCGCATGTGCGCTGCGCTAGGCTCGACCTAAAAAAGAATGGTAGAGCACAGTTTTTGAATGTGAAGTTTGAGAAAGAAAAGGGTAGTGAGCTATTGTGTAGACTTTGGTTAGTGCACTATGTGCCACCAAATGGCTTTTGGAAAAAATGTTTGAGCTGATCATTCTCCAAAACACAAGGCCTTGAATAGACTCTAGTGGATGCAAGACATCTGCAACCTTTCTGCCATATTTAGAGGTGATTTAGAGGCTGCTCTGTGCACTGTAAATATGGCCAATGAAAGATTCAACCCTTTTTGGCTGATATGTTGGCACTCCAAACGCAAAATAAGGCCCTCAGACTTTTCTAATAAAACACTTTGAAAATCAGTGATAAAAGCAGTAATGTATCACACGTTCTTCATGTATTTCAAGCTGGTGATGGCACTTGTTGAGGTCCATCTTCAAAGGTATATTGGCCCCATAGAAGTGACCGATTATGCCATTTATGTATGACCAATTTCATATATAACTAGATTGGCAGGCGACATGTCCACACATATGTAGACATTGCCTTTTGTGCCCTTTGTTGGCATAACTCCTGCCTGTTGACTCTTAATGATGTCAGTTTTTAGGAGTTTCAGCACTTCCTGCTGCATCACTTTCTGGAAACGGAAGGTAACTTTACAGTAATTTTGAATTACAAGCTTATCTGAAACGTCAGTGTGTGGCTTTTAACTGAAATCCCTATATTTTTCTAGTGTTACAAACAATTTTGGAATGTCAGAAATGAGCTGTAGATTGTCATCATAACGAGAGTAGCTTAATTTTTTAAAATTTGACTTGTATTATTGAAGCTTGGCAGGCCACCTTCTGGGGTGCACCTGTCTGTGATCCAAATGCGCGCCTTCATTGCCTTTTTCTTTAACATCAGCATAGTACAAACGTAGGGAGTTTTCATCTTTTGGCAAACTTTGCGCAACTCCATAGATTTGCTTGCAGTAGACTGCAGTGATTTGTCTTTTGTTTTGTTGTATATAGTGACACAATGAAACTTCTCTGATGCAGACACTGTCTAACATGGACGTCGTTGTTCTTTTTCGTTTTTACGGAGGCCTTGAAAAATTCCCATCAGTGTTTCTGACTGACCCTCTGGATGACTTCCATTCAGCCGAGCTTCCCTACTTCAATAAACAGCATATTTTGTCCTTGTCTGTCCTTGTGTGCTGTTACAATGGTTAGTCCTTGTCCGTTTCTCCTGTTGCTGTGGCCTTTCAAACCTGTCAACCTTATAATCAATGCCTTTCCTGCACTTTCAGCATTCTTAACCTGTTGCTAGGCCTTTACTAGCATGTGTATATGGCCGCCCACATCAGTTACGTGTTTTCTGTTTTCTCCCATTTAGATATCTTCTTTCGCTGTCAGTCCAAATATGAGGTATCTTTTCGATCTGATCAGGTCTTCTTAAATCTTCTTTGCTTATGTAATTTCATGTTTTATGGTTATGCAACCAAACCATCGGTTCCCTTTTTCCAGCTATGCAATGTCTGGCCTAGGTTTCCAGCTGATCATTGATTTTGGCCATCTCTTACATTTTTTTAAATGTCATATTTTTCCTCCAAGTCCTCGTCCACAAGGATCCTGCCTGACAACCTTCTGCTATTCTCAGCCATAGGGTTTTCTTATACAAGAATTACAGAACGGAACCATTTTAAGTCCAGCCTGGAAAAAGTCTCTCGCCACCCTCATCTAGTGGGAGAAAAAAAAAAAAAAAGTAAATACCTGTATGTAGCATTCATTAATCTAAAGACTGCTATCGATCTTGTCCCAAGATGGATATTGTGGCATGTATTATTAGAAATGGGGCTGCAGCCGGAGATTTTATCTCTAGTTGTTCACTTGCACGATGCTAATTACGCCAAAGTCCGCTGGGGTGACCAAGACCAGCTTACAGACCCAATTAGTGTTAGCAGGGGAGTGCACCAAGGATGTATTCTGGCTACCACACTTATCTCCCTCTACATCCGTGGTACTTATAGTACGGCCCGCGGGCCGACAGCAGCCCGGCAGGCCTTCCTTGGCGGCCTGCGGACCTGGTAGTTAATGTACCCATGGCCACCCCAGAGAGAGAGAGAGAGAGAGAGAGTGAGTGGAGAGAGAGAGAGAGTGGGGAGAGTCAGTGGAGAGAGAGTGGATAGAGAATGGAAAGAGAGTAGAGAGAGAATGACTGACTGACAGACTTAGATACTGACTGACAGAGAGATAGAGAGAGAGAGAGACTGAGTGACACAGAGAGAGAGAAACTGACTGACTGAGGGAGACAGACTGACTGATTGAGAGAGACTGACTCACAGAGAGAGAGAGAGACTGACTGAGAGAGAGAGACTGACGGAGAGAAAGAGACTGACAGACTGACAGAGAGAGACTGACTGACAGAGAGAGACTGACAGAGAGACTGAATGACTGAGCAAGCGAGAGAGACTGACAGAGAGACTGAATGACTGAGCAAGCGAGAGAGACTGACTGACAGAGAGAGACTGACTGACTGAGAGAGAGAGACTGACAGACGGACTGACAGGGAGAGAGAGACTGGCTGATTGAGAGAGAGACAGAGAGAGAGAGAAGACAGAGAGACTGACTAAGAGCGACTGACTGACAGAGAGAGAGCGAGAGACTCACAGAGAGAGACTGACTGACTGAGAGAGACTGACTGACAGAGAGAGAGAGACTGACTTACTCAGAGAGAGAGAATCTGACAGAGAGAGAGAGAGAGAGAGACTAATGGAGAGAGAGACTGTGATGAAATTGGAGTCAAAGTGCGTACGAAGCTAAGCAATGCCTCTTAAGATTGCTATTGTCTGCTAATAAAATGTTATCAGAATCAGAATACGCTTTATTCGATTTAAGAAGTGTTAAACCATTAAAGCACAATACATTTAAAAACATGAATTACATCAAAGTAATTTAAGTAAAAAAGAAAAATCGCAAACAGTTTAAAAGAGAAAGGTGCCATCCATTGTATTATCAAAATGTGTTCTTTGTAGTTACATCAGCTTTTGAAATACAGCATTGTGGCATTGTCTAATGTTTTGAAACAGGTTTGATTTTTTTAACTCTAGCCCTGCCCCCACCACTGACCCCGCCCCCCACTGACCCCACCCTTACCGGTACAGACCTCGGCCACAACCACACTGTAATTTTGGCCCCCGACAGAAAGTTTGTGAGAACCCATGCTCTACATGAAAATGTTGTACAGGATTTATTGCAGGTACCAGCTGATGCACCCATGCTGAGGGGATAAAAAATAGTGATGCTTCTGTTTGCGGAAGACACACTGCTAGTGTCCAAAACTCCAAGGGGGCTCCAGCTACTCCTCAATCATTTTAATGATTTTTGTGGTGTGCGAGGGCTAGAGATCTATACATCTAAAACTAAATTGTTGATGATCAACCCCCACAAATCATATAGAGGAAGACCAACTCTGGGAGGCATCTCTCTCTCTCTCTCACTTGTTCTCTTTTCTCTTCGACTATTTGCGTATAACGTTATCTGAAGATATGACTTGGAAGCCCCACGTGGCTAAGCTGACCCTGAAGCACATGCAAATATCTGGGGCCTCAAGTAAAGGACACAGCACTTCCTTTAGTAAAGCAGTGGCAGCAGCTCTGCAGATCTATGAGTCTAAAGCTGTAAGCTCAGTCCTATAAGGGGCTAAATTGTGGGGCTTTGACAAGATAGATGGCCTTTCCAGATCTGAAAATAAGTTCCTGAGGAGCTTAGTACTGTTACCTCAGAGTACACCTCTTCTCTCTCTGAGGCTAGACTTGGGTAAGAAATCCATTGTTGATACAGCTAAGCTGCGACTGTTGCTTTTCTGGCAAAGAGTCAGGGCCACCCCTGAACTGTGCTCATGTGCCTCTGCTCTTGAGGAAGTCAGATCTCTATTTAAATTCCATAAAATAAGCTGGCTAAGAAATGTGAAACGCTCATTGGCAGACATAGGGCTAGAGGGCTTTAAGGAAAATAAGGACTCGACATTGCTCCCTACCAAAGATCTTATTAAAGTGCATTATTGGGATTGGGTAGTCCAGTCTGAAAATATCAATCCATCGTGGGGTCGGCTAACCTTGGAGTCTTTGGTCTTTAAGTCAGTTTGCTCCTTGGAAAGCTATCTAGATATCATCCAGGTACCGAACGACAGGAAATTATATATGAATTCCCACAAGCTCCTGGCACAGCCACCAGCGTGATCACAGTTTTACCCTATTTGCACCACTACAATTGAATCTCCTGCTCATGTATTATTTGCTTGCCCAGCATATTTACACACCCGAGAGCCAAGTGTCATACGCCAGGATGCTAGCTGCTAGGGAGACGTAACCACGGAGAAGCTCTGTGAATTCTAAGATCTGACCCAAGGCCCCTGCTTGCTTGTTCTGTTGCTAAGTTTTTGGGTCACATGTGGGGTATCAGAAGGAAACTGGTGAAGTTGAGATAATGATGATCTTAGCTGTTTTTATTTGTTTAACTTATGTGTTTCCAAGATTTTAACTGTGGACGAACCCAAGGATTGTAGCAATTGTGTAATAGGAGATCACTGACAACATCGCAAACCCTGTTAGTATTTTATGGCTTTCGGAGGTTCTTGTTGCCACTGCCCTATCTGGCCTTCAGAGATATCTGTTCACTGTGCTAACTGTAAATCTGCTCCACTTACCTTGGCTTAATGTTATTGTTTTGACATTTATTGTATTTATATTTGAGTTGCATTGCATTCTGCACTTTTATGGTTGGACGACTGAAATAAAGTTTTTGATTGATTGGTAAATACATGCATTTATGTATACATACAAAGAGGGGCTCACTGCCAGCCCTCGTCATCCACTGGTCTGTTAAATTGTCCTTCCCGCTTTGCTACAGCCCACCACTGAAAACAGCATGGGACAATGGGTCAGCCCACTTCAGACACAGGGTCTCTTGTACTGTGACAGCTTTCTCTCTCATCACATGGGAACACCCATCTAAAAAACTACTACATTTCAGTTCGGGGGCTTTCGAGCCAATCTCACCTTACATTTTATTTTTACTAATTCTTTTTTTAACTTTTCATTTAATTGTAATAGCATATTCTCCCAAAGAAACCAACAACAAATATAACATTGCACACTTGCCAAAGCTAGCCCTATTTGCATTGCAAATGCTTGGTTTCAGTCTTGATCTCACAGACTATGAGTAAGTCTAACCTTAGCCCGTCACGGTGGTTTCTTACTGAGCATAAGAACGTAGATATGTATCCATATGATTCGAGTTCATGTTCTCAGATGTCCCCAAATGATGCTTGTATGCACCCTTAAAATATAAACTCAAACTCGGTAAGGAGCCTCAGACTTGGAGGCCAATGAACTCATAACTGTCTGTGGACTGAGGCCTGGATGAACTAAAATCACATCATATTTCTCATACTTGGCTTTCTACCTTCACCATGGGTGTGCCATGAACATTTCTTCTCTGTCTGCGTTATCTGAAGGTTGGACCTGGTTCACCTACCTCCAGAGGTCACCGGCTCCCTTCAGTAGTCCACCACAGGGTATGCGTCCTTCTCCAAGATGCAGCCCCTTTTCTTCTTGGTATCTTTTGTAATATGGCCACCGAGTGCCTCGCAGTTATAGATTCGTTTTCTTTGATATTGAAAGCAGAGCTTAATTTGAGGCAGTGGTTGTCAGTGGGGGGCACTGCCACTTATTTTTGGGACTGGCACTTATTTGTCCACATCAAATATTTACCAAGAGGAAGTAAATGAAAATAAAACCACAAATCAGAAAGACAAAGGAAAAGAAAGACGGAAATCTGCCACAAAGAGAGAATGCAGGAAACTGCAGGAGTGAGACAAAGGGGCAGGGAGTGCCTGGTAGTGGATTGAAGCATACATACCAACATTGTACATTTGAAAAGTGGGAGATTTGGGGGGTAAAAATCGGGGGAATGTATTTTTTTCATTGGCATATATTGAAGCAGAGGCAATTTCAGGTGGGAGACAGCTCAAATAAAGACATTTTTGGCTTCAAACGTCGGTAGTGTCCTGCCTGAATCGGATCTATTGTGGCATGTATGTTAAAGAGGTGGTTTCAAGACTATTCACCCTTGGTATTCAGGTCGTTGACATATAATTGTACCGACAGCCTGATTCTGAGTAGAGCTTCGGACACCGGCACTCTTTCTTTTAAACATTAAATACTGATTGTAAGATGGACGACTCATGGACACAGTCTCTCCCCTTTTTATGTGTCTCACACACCTTCCCAAATAGCAAGAGCCTGACCATTGAGTACTTTCACAAGAGTTACCTTACCCACTATGCAGTGCTTTAAATGGGCAGGTACTCTCCGGTACTGAGTACCTGCAGTTCTTTAATTTGAAAGAGAGAGTACCTGCACTTCTCAGTGCTGCTGCAATACACATGTAATGGGAGAGTACCGGCACTTTTCAGGAGCAAGCAGGTACTCTAAAGAGTGAGTACCTGCACTTCTATGTTTCCATATAAAGCACTGCCACTATGTCTAAAATGAGATCCAGAACTGGTGCGGGAGTGCAGCTGCATTGAATGGACTTGCACTCTTTGAGATTACTCAAAGCCCTTTCTCTTGCAAGTCTATGTTGGCCTGCACTCTTCCGAGATTGCTAGGAATCCTGAGAGGGCACTTGACCCTCTGAGCCCTAGAGATGGAGAGATCATCCATCTGACTACATGAAAAGTGTGACAGGTACAGGTAACAAGCACTATCCCAGAGCTCTTACAAACATGTAGGCCTCTGTTCACATACACACATCCCCCGTAATGTTACACAGTGGTGATAGCGCATTCAGCCTTTCGCTGTGCGGGTAGTTTTCACTTGACAGACAGGCACAAACAAGATTCAGAAGTCCAAGGCTAGCCTAGGGCAGGCCGAAGCGGAGCACAGCTTCAGAGTAAAGTGTTCTGCAACAGTAGGTAGTTCATGTTCACAATGCATCAAACCTCTGGGTACCTGTGAGCTTTGGTCTGTTGCAAGCAGACAGGTTGTCGAGAGACTCCCCCAAGGTTGGTCTCAGGAGTAGGACCAGCAGGAGGAACAAGGCGGCGTGCATGGTGGGGGGGGGGAGTCTCAAAGCGGTCTGTCCTGGAATCTAGAAGGAAGAAGAAAAGGAGAACACTGAAGAGAAGCGAGAATTAGAATAACCTTTCAGGCTTTTTTGTCCAGACGCTTGAGCATGCAGTGCTGGGCAGCACCTGTGTCCGACTCTGTCACTGCGCCAATCCCCCAAGGGCCCTAAACACTGGTGCCTGCACAGTGGCAAAGCAAGGGTGCCACTGGCCCTAATGCAAGCACGAAAAAAGAACCCTCTGAACCCTGATAGAGCAGTAAAACATCATCACAGTCTGGATGCAGAGGGGCCATCACACCATTGTGGCTCGGTGCCACTGCACCGACTGCATCGTTGATAGCTACACCCTGTGCTTGCAATTGGTGGTTGGAGTACTCCTTTGTGTCCATGGATCTATAGTGGTAGCAGTGTTAGAGTCACCCAAGAATAGCTCTTGCACTGTGAGGTGGTTTTCATTCAGATACTGTATGATACATTTACCCACAAACAATGATGGTCACCGCGCAGTCGGTGGAAGTCTGTTTTAGAAAGTGATACCTATTTTTTATGCAGATGTGACATCCCAGGAGCATCATACTGCCTAGAAATCTAAAGTGGGCATGATTTTTTGACCTTAGGGCAATACCTTAAAGATTTACCAGGCATGGCCATCTTTAAAGTCCCCTTTAGCCGGGCGTCAGCCTGACAGCAATTGCAATGTAACCCATTCATTCAGTCAATTGATACAACGATGCAATAGGCGTCCGTCCCGTCTGACACCATAGTGAGATATGGTTTGTGTCAAGGGAGTTCATGGGACTATAGCTTCTACCACTGACCTTGGCGAGCAGTGCTTAGGTCCCCAAACCGAGACAGTCAAAGGAGATAGAGGAATGAAGGCGCTCCCACAAGGTCTATTGTAAATGGAGTGCTCAGGGCCTCATAAGATCATGGTGATGTTAACGGGCTACCAGGAAGTGTCCAGGACCTCTATCTTCAAAGGGGATGGTCGTGGTTATGGTTTGCTGAGTCACTAGAGAACTGGATATTAATGGGCCTGTGCTTCAAAACGGTCTGGTTTTAGCCAAAATAATTAGTTGATCGATGAATCTAGGAATCATGGTTGGAATTGATTAATAGAATCATACCGGCCATTGTGGACACCAGACAATCCATCAGTTGGCTAGAGAAATGTGTAGCGAGGTGGGACCCGGGGTGACGGGGCCTGCACAGTGCTGTAATAAGGGCACACCACACAGTGTGTTCTACGCTGGCGGGAAGACCCCGAGCGGTCTCTCACCATTTATTATATCTCTTCGGGTCGAGCCTGCCCAGAGGAGTGCATGCATGATACATTGTCGGGGAGAACTCGGGTGGCTCTCTACATCCCTCCTTTTCTTTAGTGATTGTCCACCATAGTCCACATGCTTAGGAGGATGTGTACATGAAGTCCTTCAGCTTCTGGCTGGCTGCAGGGTTTGGCCGGAGACCATACCTCTGGCTCCAGGAGTTGGAACTGGCCACTGCATCTGCCTGGGTGCTGGGGGGGGGGGGGGGGGGGGAAGTTTAAGTCACAATGACTTGGCTGGGTTTCTGAGCGGCAGTCACAGTTTCTCCACTTCCTGCCTACGGGTGTCTTGGTGGGGAGGTCACAGACCCTGACGAGCTGACGGGCGCGTGACACGGAGCCTCACCCAGATCTTCCGTCTCCCCTGAGCCGGTGTCCGGCCCGCAGGCCCTCTTGAAACAAGATACATTCCGGGTGACCACTTGCTGTCCTCTTTGCACTGTGACCATGGTTCCTTGCACCTTGACCACAGTTCATTCTTCCGGTTCATACGGTGTTCTGAATTTCCAGCCAGAGTGTCCGTCTTTAATCATGACACTGTCTCCTACTTTCAGCTGTGGTTCTTTTGCTCCTCTGGTGGCACTGGCCTTCTGGTTGGTCACACACCACCTAGCCTGTGTGGCTACGTTGTCTCTTTCCGGAGGTTTCCATGCTGAATCAGTTGGAATGCTGTCCTGCGGGGCTCTTTTGAAAAGCAGGTGGGTGGAGCACACCTGGTGGTGCAGTGGGATGTTTGCCGGTATGCATTTAGAAATTGGTTGAGTGCTGACTAAACATCTTCCCCCTGATCCACTGTGATCCGCAGATCACGGTTGAGGGTTCGCATAAACGTTCCACCTCCCCGTTGGCTTGAGGCCACAGAGGGGTGATCTTCCTGTGGCGAATCGCTTTGTTCTCCAGGTACTCTTGGCACTCGTGGCCTTGGAACGGGGGTCCGTTGTCTGAGTGGATTTCATCCGGCAGGCTTAGAAGGGCGAAGGTCTTGTCCAGGATTTTCCTGACGTGCGTGAAAGCCGTTGATGCTACCACCTCTACCACTGGGAACTTTGAGGATGAGTCAACGATCACCAGCGTGTGGCGCCAGTCGGGGAAACTCCAGAATTCGATGCTGACCTTGGACCATGGAAGATCGCTTGGCTCTTCTGTGATGACGGGCGCTGGTGTCGGGTCACTGCCCGTGATGGTACATGAGTGACATTGTCGCACCATGTCCTGTACTCGGGTATCCATCGCCGGGAACCAGACTTTGTTTCGTAGCCGAGCTTTGGTTTTCGCCATCCCTTGATGCCCCACATGTGCCAGCTGGATGATGCGGTCCTGCAGTGCCTTGGGGATCACAATGACATGCCCTCTCAGGACAACTCCCTGTTCTCCTTCGCTCACCTCATGTCGGATCTGCCAGAGCTGTTGCCGAGCATGGCTATCTTCTGCCCGGAGCGACTGGGCCCCATCAAGGAAGTAGGTCCACCCGTTGTTCAGTAGGGCGTTTTTCACCCTGGCTAGCGTCCCATCCTCGGCCTTTGCTTGGCCAATCTCCTCCAACGTCATGGCTTTTGGGCATGCCTCGTACGAGACCATCTTCACGAACCTCCGAGTATGCTACGTCCATAGGCAGGGCTCGAGCAACCGACGGCTCGGTGTGCCGTGAGATGTAGTCTGCTGGGTTATGAGCCCCTGGACGAAATACGACCTTGAAGTTGTACGTCTGCAACTGAACGGTCTACCTTTCAATTCTGGGAGGCGCTAGATGACACTGCAAAGAGTGGGAGCAGCAGCTTGTGGTCCGTCACTACCTGGAACTCCTATCCATACAGATAGAGGTGAAAATGCTGACACGCCCATTTTATTGCCAGGGCTTCCCTCTCGATCTGGGGGTATCTTGTCTCGGTGTTTGATAGTGCCCGGCTGGCGTAGGCGAATGGTTTCCATGTTTCTCGGTCATGGTCCTGTAGGAGTACTGCTCCTAGGCCTACTGGGCTGGCATCTACCACCAACTCTGTGCGTCGCCCCTGGTGAAAGTAGGCCATTACTGTCTTGTCCATGAGGGCTGTTTTGATGGTATTGAATGCTGTGTTGACAGCTACGGTCCATTCCCACTGACGGTCACTGTGGGTAAGGGCGCGGAGTGGCTCTGACAGAGAGGCCAGGTTCGGAATGAACCTGCCACAGTAGGTGGCCATGTCCAGGAAACTGCGGACTTCTGTGGGGACTTCGGGGTGCTCGCTGTCCGGATGGCCATTGCTTTCTTGGGGTCCACCCTCAACCCGTCTCTGGTAAAGATGTATCCAAATAAGTCGACTGACTCCTGGTAAAAGGAACCCTTGGCCCTGTGGAGGGTCAATCCGCAGTCTTCCATCCACTGGAGGGTGGCTCGGAGGTGGGTGTGGTGCTCTAAGGTGTTCGAGAACACCAGGATGTCGTTGCTCAGATTGATGACGCCCTGCAGGCCGGACAGTGCTTCCTGGATGGCATTCTGGAAGAACTTGGCTGCAGATGACACCCCGAAGCTCAGTCTCTTGTACCTCCTGAGGCCGACTTGGGAAGAGAACGTGGTGATGTACCTGATCTCGGCTCAAGTTACAGTTGGTGGTACCCCGCGTTCAGGTCCAGCTTGGAGAACCATTTGGCTCCGTTTATATACGCCACGATGTCATCCATGGTGGGGGTAAGATGACGTTCCCTTTTGACTGCTACATTCGGGAGCCTCATGTCCACACAAAGCCGTATGGCAACCGGCTGTTTTGGCTTGGGGGCCACAACCAAATGGGCACACCCTCGGGGTGGGGCCTGACACCTTCTCAATGACATTGAGGTCCTCGAGTTTCTTCAGTTCCACCTCTACTTGCGGCCGGAGGTTGAACGGCACTCTCCGGTGTCTCAGGGCCGTAGGCCTCACAGTGGGGTCAATGTGGAGCTTGAACTGCTTCCCAAGCCCTGTGAACAGTGCCGGGAATTCGAGCAAGATGGCGTCAGCGTGGGAGTCGTGGATCTGACAAGCGAAGAAGACCAAACCGAGGTCTTCTGCGGTGTGGCAACTGAGAAGGCTGCCTTTCCTCTCTTCTGTTCTGTGGAATCAGGCCCTTGTGACGTGTTTGTCGCTGGTGACTTCAGCCTCGATGACCCCTCTGACAGGCAGAGGGTGCGCACCTCCATAGGTGTAGATCCGGGCCTTGGTAGGTGCAAGAGGGGGTCGTGGGGACAGCGGTCGTACTGCTTAGAGTCCATGACATTGGCCGATGCGCCCGTATCGATGAGCGCCCATATCGATGAGCGCCTGAACAGCAGACCCTCCTACACGGACATAACACATCGGCGGCGGCATTCGGTGTTTGTCCGACCTGCTGACGAAGGATATGACAAACACCTCATCGTCATCTTCTTTGAGCGCGAGGCAGCGCCCCTGCGTTGAGTCGTCATCCTGCGACTGTGCATCGTCGAGCGACACCTGGCGTAGATGTTGCGTCATTCCTCGAGGCCTGGTGTTGGTCTGTCGAGACCGGCTGCTTCTATACACCTTGGCGAAATGATTCACCTTTCCGCAGCGAGAGCACGTCTTCCCTTTTGCTCCGCACACTGCTGTTGACGGGTGTTTCACGCCACAGTTGCTGCACGCCCCACTCGTAGACGGCCGCGGTGCAGGGTGAGCTGTACTTGGGCGCCGTTGTATGGCCTCGACGCTTTCTTCCTTGATGGGCGCGTACTTCAGTGTCTGTGGTGCTGCGGCGGTTCTATGCAGGGCATCTTCCGTTTCGCCCTCCCGTGCATCGGAGAGTTCGTGGGACCTGGCCTGGATGAGGATCTCGTCAAGAGAGATCCCCGGTTGCCGAAGAATCAGCTTCCTTAGCAGTGTTGAGCGGCATCCCTGGATGACCTGGCCGCGTAGTTATTCCCTTTGGTCCATGAAGGCACACGTGCCTGCCAGCCTGTGCAGCCACGCCTAAAACATGTTCACAGACTCTGTGTCTGACTGTGACGCTTGTCTGAACTTAAAACGCTCAAAGTCAGGGTCAAAGTGCCTGTTGAGCACAGCGACCGCAGCTTCATAGTCATCATCATTCCCTGTGTTGGGCAATTTTTCAAACAGATCGTAGATCTCAGTGTCGCCGTAGTATATGAGCAGCGACCATTTCACGGCGCCGTCTGTCTCCCTGGTACCCCTAACATAGTGGTTCAAACGTCCGATCCAGGCTTTTCATCGTGGGACTGCCATGGCCGGGTCAGCGGTCTCGCTGAAAGGCGGCAGTGGTGAAATGACTGCGTGGCTGTGACCCAGTGGTGGGCCGTCATCACCTCTGCATGGTCCGCTTGCTCCGGCCTGCTTGCCATCTGCACCTGCTGTGGACGGCGTGCTCATGGCGTCGGCACGCTTGGGCGCAGTTTCGGCGGCACGGTGCCTCCACTCGGGGCCCTGGACACACTTGGTGTGAGGTGGGGTGTAGCCACGTGACTTGCAGGCTTGAGGAAGCACGATGCACTGGGCCTTCTTTTCTGGGTGAGGTGGCACTGTAGCCCGGTAGGCCATGTGGCAGAAGGGGGTGTCTCAGTGCGCGGTCTTACCTGGGGCCTGCTGGGCCTGGATGGCTCCCTGGCGGCACAGATTGAAAGACGCCGGCCACGTGGGGCGACCTCCTCTGAATTAATAGGCACCCGAGGCCTGCTGCACTGCAGGCGCCACTACGGCGGTTCCCTCAGGGATAGGACGACTCACCAGAGTGTGCGTGATGCGTCTCTACTCGGGCGGGCACCACCGACTTGAGCACGCTCTCCGTCGTCTTTGGGAAGTGTGCCGGCAGGGTGCCGGACGTGCTGGAATGGCGCCACTCACGGCAGGGTGAGGAGTCACGTGCTGGATTGCAGTGTTGTGCGGCCAATGTTCAATGTGGCCGGGCCAGGGCAAACACCAGGCGTGCCGGCGGCGAGGTGAGGCACAGCGGGGTGGCAGCGCAGGGCACAGGAAACACAGCCCATGCCGCTGACTGCAGGCATGTGAGGGGGCAGTATTCCACCGTCTCTTGGATGAAGAAGTGTCACGGGTGGGCTCTGCACACTTAGCATCTGGCACAGCGTTGCACCGGAGTTCGACCGACCTTGTCGCCAATGTAGTGTGGCGGGGCCCGGGGTGACGGGGGCCTGCGCAGCGCTGGAATAAGGGCACACCACACAGTCTGTTCTACGCTGGCTGGAAGACCCTGAGCAGTCTCTCACCATTTATTATATCTCCTCGGGTCCAGCCCGCCCCAAGGAGTGCATGTCGGGGAGAGCCAAGGTGGCTCTCTACAATAAGGAGGCTTTCTTTTTTAACTAAGACAGCACTTGGGGGCTGTAAAAGTAGGTTAGTTCTGTTGTATTGTGTATTTATCATGTTGGTGTGTGTCCTCTCTCTGTCCAGGCAACCAGGGACTCTGTTATACAAAGTGGTCTGCAGGCACGACTAGATGTGTGCTCGCTTTCTGCTCTCCCCTGGGCCTTTTGGTATTAAGAGAAGGGGCTGCAGATGCGTGTTCAGCGCCTTCAGTAATACATATCCTCCCTTTGCTACATGTGTGCCAGCCAGATCACCAGAAGATGTTCCCTCTTTTGCATGAGGACTAGCCCAATTCAAATGAGGAAACACTTTGCCTCTATGATCGCGCCGCATTACAGGCATGGGAGGAGAGGCATAGGAGCTGTCTACAGGTGCACTGCTTGTGTGCCAAAATGAGCACAAATAATCAGTGTGTCTCCTGAGAGTGACCCTTGAGTGGGGGACATTGAACCCCATAGAGCCCCCAGACATCCCTCCACACGTGGGAGCAGTCACTCACTGCATCTGCCTGCAGGGTGAACTCTCTGCCCTTTTAATAGCAGGCCGCATTGACAAATGCACTCTGCAAGAGAGAATGGCTGTTTTAAACAGGCGTGAGTTCACAGCTGTACTGGGGGCAGCGCATTCACTGTAACAAGGTGCACTGCCGGGTCTGAATCGGCACACCAATTTAAAGACATGCTGTGGTGCAGGCAGGTACAAGGCTCCGACATATAGTGCAGACCCAGGGTGATAGAACAATTCAAGGATGCACATGAACATAATAAATATCAAGTTAAACCTGTTTGCACATTCAATATCACATGTTCTTTATTCTATTGTTGTGTGATACTTGGATCAACAAATGCTAAATCAGTTGGAAGCTTGCGAGGAAGTCATCGGGTGCTCAGATCAGGTAAGAAGCTGCTATAAGAGCCCTGTTCAGGGCTGGACTGGCCGTAGTGGGCATTGGGTGTTTCCCTGGGAGGCTGGAAGGGTGGGGGCTAGTTTTGTTACGAGGGGTAGGTTTTGCAGCAGTCCTGCAATATTGGCCCCCAAAAAATAAAAACATCAGTGCTTCACACTTGCACCCCTGCCCCCAGAACCCTGGGGGGCTGGTCCGATAAAATTGCCAGGGCTGCTTTGGGGTCCCAGTCTGGCCCTGGCCCTGTTGTACCAGAGTGGAAGAGCAGCAGAGGAGAGTACTGACACCAACACTGACTGGGCACTTCATCCCACCAGGGAGGCTGTCCGCATCCCATTATTTCAGTAATTGATGAGCTGTGAAAGAAATGCTTGTCTGTTGTTGGCAGGGAGGAGCACCAGCACAGGAAGGGTCTTGCACAATGCACCTTTAGGGACATGATCACCTTTAGAGACCACCATATGACACTTTGGTGAATCACTTAATCTCCCCGTGCCCTTGTGTAATGTAACCGGTGCTCATGTAAAGCTGTCTAACGTAACTGGTGCTCATGTAAAGCTGTCTAACGTAACTGGTGCTCATGTAAACCCGTCTACACACCCCCTCAAACCCTCCCTCCCCCTGAGCTAACATCCAAACAAGGTTTTATTTTTATCACATACTTGTCAACAGCTTTTACATCAATTCTAAATCCTCCCAATCTTGGTCAAAAGGGGGAACCTGAGGAATAAGTTCAAAAGGTGATTGGACAAAAGCACACAATTTAGCCAAAATAGGATGCTGGAATTAAAAAAACATTTCTCCTATTTCCAGAATTTCTAACTGGCACACTGTACCATAAATGGTATGGCAAAGATTCTAATGAAAAGACCAAGTGATTACCTTCCGAGGGAAATGTCCCTGTATTATGGGGCCTGCCCAGATTTACAATTCATTGTTGTAGGAAAGTAGGGTCTGCTTTCATGGTTACCCCCACTTTTGGCTGATGTTATGCTGTTTTCTGACAAGTCTGCTAATTAGGACCCCAGTCACTGTGATCTCTCCCTAAATTTGGCAATGGTAAGTACTTTGGTACCTCCACAATTGGCTGCTGGTGTCCCTTTGTAAGTCCCTAGTATATGGTACTAAGGTGCCCAGGGCATAGGTAGACCAGGGGTTTCCCATGGGCTACAGCATGTATTATGCCAGCCATGGGAGACCACTCAAACTGTGACAACAGGCCTGCCTTTGCCGCCTGTGTGAGTGGGTGCTTGCACCCTTCAGCAGATATAAATTTCCTTATATCTGAGGTCACTACATGTAAAACCTATAAGTCACCCCTTTGGCAGGCTCTTCAGTCCTGAGGGTCAGGTGCTTGGTTACAAGTGGGAGGGTGCCCCTGCATGAGCAGGGCTCCCCTACACACCCCAGATTTGATTCTCCAGGCTTTGTAAGCGTGGTCAGCCATCTAATACATATAGCGAACCGCAAATCGATTACGAGATGTCTAACTATATATTGGCTGCACCAGAACTGCTCATGTTTGGTATCACACATGTTGGAATCCTACCCCAACACTGATTCCCATGTTGGATGTAGGATCCATATACTGGGGGGCTACCCTAGGGTACCCCCTGTATTCCCAGTACCAGCCTTTCAGGGACAAGCTAGTGCTGCTGCCGACCACAGACACGTTTCTGCCCTCCTGCTGCTGAGCTGAGCTCAAGCAGGGGAAGGCAGAACAATAAGTTACCTGCCATAGGAAGGTGTGACCACCTCCTAGACAGGACTTAGTCTATTGGGCTGTGGTGGGGGAGCTTGCCAGTGCCACCAGACTGCTTTGAAGGACATATTTGGTGCCCTCCTTGCATACTCCAGTTTGAGCCAGTTCAGAGAGCGCTTGGCTCCTGCTCTGGCGCAAAACTGGACAAAAGACATGGGAGTATTCTCTCCTCTGTACAGCCGCTCCTCTGGGAGGGATCTTTGAAATGTCCCAACCCTTTCCCAAGGGTACTTAAGGGCTTACCTGTGGGTGGCTCTTCATATTCATCGTAGGACAAGATTCACACTCGAAGCTACTTCAACTTCGACCATCTGGGCAATTTGGACTGCGCTGGACTTCGCCTGCAACCGAGACTGCACCAAGGAAGACTCCTGCTGCTCCTGGTCTCGCTGTTCTGCCAGTCTTCTTCGTCGTTTGTACCTTTGCTTCATCCAGGTTCCTCTCCAGGCCTGTTGGCATCAAGGATACCCAAGGTAATCTTCCTCAGAGTGAAGGAGTCACTCCCTTGCATCTGCAGGCACCGCACTGAAGCTGACCGGTCTGCTGCTCCTGACGTCCCACAGTCTCTGAAAGGCTCCGCAATACAGGTGGTGGTTCTGCAACTCCTGTGGGACCTGCCCTGCCCAATCAGCAAGTTTGAGGCCAGTATCCCTCATCAAAACAGCTGGAACAGACCCCCTTTGCACCGCTTCGACTTGCCATTGCCTATGCATATTGATTCTGTCCTCCAGAGATCTTCAGGCTACAAGAAGCTCCATCCTCCAGCATCTCTTCCTACCAAGGTCTTCATCCTCATCACATCCTCTGCACTGTGGGCCTGCATCTTTGGTGAGCTCCTCTTGCGACTCCTGTGCCTTCGGCCTGTGGGTCCTCTTGAGGGTCTTCTTTGACTTTAGTGGGCTACTTGCTTGGTTGTTTGGGGCCTGCTTTGACTCTCCTGCACTAGGTGAGTCCCTTGGACCCTGCTGGTCTCAGAGCTGCACCTTTTTCGTTTACCATGTCTGTTGCTGCTGCCAAGGCTTGTTGGTGCTCCCACCGGACACCAGCCCCCTGGTTCTTGACTTCCGACGTGGGACAGCTTGTGAAGAGCTCCTGGTCTTCCACAGCATTGCCCGGTCCTCACAGCTGCAGCGACATGGTCACTGTCATCACTCCTGCATCTTCCATCATCTGTGGTCATTGATCTTCCGTGCCTCCTGGTCACTCCAGAGTGGCATAGACTCTGTCCCCTCTGCCTGCTGGTTCTTTTCTTGAAGAATCCATTCTTGGATTCTACCGGAATCTTTCACCTTCTTCGCCAGCAGCATCTTTTCTGAAGTCCTGCATTGTGGTATACGGCGGTTTCCAACGTCATTTCGCACCTATGTGCCTGGTTTCTCTTGTGTAGGTATTCTGGTTCCTGGGGTATCCATGGGTGGGGTGACTCTCCAACCTTCTGTCTTCCCCGAGGTTTCTTCAGGGTCCACTAGCAAGGGTACTTCTTCTTAAAAACTGCAATTGCGACTTTCCCATTGACAGGCATTGAGTACACGGCTATATTTCCACTCTGCACTCAGCCTCCGTGGGGTTCCTGGGTACTTAACTCGGGTGGTTCCTTGTGTCCCCAGCTCTTCTGATTCTTCTTGTCAAAGTCCTAACTTCGGTCACAATTTGCATTCCACTTCTTTAGTATATGGTTTGGTCTTCCCCTGAAGACCACTGTGTATTTGTGCTTACTTACTGGTTTACATTTGAAGTATTGGGAGTGTGTTGATATCTCCTGGTAGGAGATATACCAATGTGTTAGTAAAGGTGTATAATAAATATGCCTATTTTTATAACTACACCGTGTGGTTCTTTTTCGTTCAACCTACACTATATGATTAGTTCTGGTAAAACAAGCTGCTGAACACTCCTGGACTAAGCCTGGAGGCTGCTCTCCAAAACTACCAATTAGAGAGCTTTCTATGGTTGTCTAAGACCACTAAAATTACCATAATGGTTGTCTGGATTAGTTCAAGGTGCTTCACTTAAATAAGTGTGCATCATATATTAGCCAGCCTCCAACAGTTGTTTAGTTCGATCATGTTTAGGTAAAGTCTAGTGGTGATGCTTGCTCACCACAGTGAATTGGCCACCTAGTTAAGGTCCTGAGGTTTTTTTTTAGTTTATAAAACCCGCTGCCTATTTACAAGCACTCCTTTGATATTTTTAAAGAATGGATGAAAGGCAGAAGTAGATTGTGAGACCTTTTGTTTAGGTCCTAAAGCAGTAGGTGGTTATTGGACAGAGGGATACTACTGTTTGCCATTGGTGTTTTTGGTTTTAGGACTATTTCATTCCAGTTATTCATGTCGTAATGTTTTCTCTTCTTAAGTGAGTTTGGCGAGCAGTCAAGGCTTATTCTAGGAGGTGGTAAATTGGTTTAATTGGCTTAATTTACAAATGTGGGCCACTTTTTTTTTTGATACCCAGTTCATAAATGTGTGCTACTTTTATTTTAGTGTCTGAACCTATTTTCTGGCACAGTCTTAACTTGAACTGAACTGTTGCTCCTTTTAATCTTTTGTGAAAGTGAGGCTCTCTGTAGGCTGAGAGGTGCTTAAGTGGGGGGACTGGCCATAGCTGTCCACATGCATTTGTGGGACCAGGGCTGAGGGTAGAGTGTCTGTTTTACAGACTGCATTACAGAGCATGGCTTAGACAAACATATTATGACAAGTGAGAAGTACTCTTGAAGAGAGGGAGACAAAAGTTTCACCCCTATGTGTGAGATCACCTGCGCCCACATGTGCTGTGCGGCTGAATGTGAATTTCAGGGCCACAAGCTAAATTATGCCAAAACCACTCCCAAAGTGGAGCTGTTTGCACTGCTATCTCCCTTGACTTTGCAAGGTACAAATGGGGTGCTTTCCCCTCGTGCCGCATGCACTTAACAACGGTCATAGATTTAAGCCCCTCATGTTTGGCAAGCAAGAGAGATTATGGACAGAAGAGGTAGGAAAAAATAAACTAGGCATGCTGCAATTGAGTAGATACTGTCACCATTCTAGTCCCCTGGGCATCAACAGGAGGGTTCATTGGGAAACAGAGGTTTCACATGGTTACCTTTAAATAAAAAGTCCAAAACTGCACCTTGGTCCAAACATGTGAAAAGGACAAATATTCCATTATACATGTGCTTTCAGAATGTCAATTGATTTTCTTTTAATCGTTCAGAATTTTAAAACTAATTTACATTTGCTTTCTAAAAGCATGTTATAACACCCATTTGCACCTAATGATAACTAAATAATTGCCAGCATTCAATACTTGTTTATTCTGAGCACAGCTACTAACATCATCACTTTTAATATAGCCTTAGAGCCCTCCGTAGCGGGTTCTACCGGCCATTAAAGTCCCGCTCCAACAAGGGAGCGGGCCCTAAATGGCCGGTAGAGTCCACAAAGGGGGGCTCTAAGGCTATTAGAACATTCCGCCACTAGAGGGTAGAATGTTCTAATCTGTATTAAAACATTGGGAATGTTGGGAGCTCCATTGAAAACAATGGAGTGCTCCAGGCTTCTAATGGGCGGTAGAAACCCGGAGCTCCAACATTCTAATATTTTTTCACAGCTGTTGCTGTGAACTAAAGGCCGAATGGAGTTGAGGGGATTCAAACCTCTTGGGCTCCGTGAGGCCTTTGTTTTAAAAATTAGAACATTCTGCCCTCTAAGGGCAGAACGTTCGAATAGCCTTAGATACTCCGTAGCGCATTCTACTGCCCATTCAAGGCCCACTATCTTGTTAAAGGCCCGAGCCGCCGGAGTTAGCCTTCAATGGTCGGTAGAGCACGCTACGGCGAGCTCTAAGGCTATAAAAATAAGACCTCATGGAGCCCGAGGGGAGTAGAATCCCTCAGGCTCCGTGAGGCCTTTTGTTCACAGCAACAGCTGTGAACAAGCTTTACAATGTTGGAGCTCCGGGCTTCTACTGGCCAATAGAAGGCTGGAGCACTCCATTGTTTTCAATAAGCTCCCAACATTTCAATGTTCTAATTCTCATTAGAGGATGGAGGAGGGACAAATGAGGGAGGAGAGGCATGACGAGTAAGGGATGGAGAGTTATGGATAAGGTATAATGGATAAGGATTGAGGCAGGAGAGATAAAGGCTCAGAAATTATTAATGTGGAATGATGGGTGAAGAACGATGGATGAGAAATACTGAAGGATGTCTGAGGAATGACAGATGGGGGCTCAAAAATGATGGATGCGGAGTGATTGGTGAGGAATAATGGATGAAAAATAATTAATGCTGTCTGAGGGATGAGGGATGATATTTGAGGAGTTTTGGAAGGATGACGATGGTGATAGTTGAGGGAATAGGATGATCGATGAGTAATTATAAATGATAGATGAGGAATGATGGATGCAGCATGATGGGTGGACCGCTGGATGATGGATGAGAAATATTGAATGATGTCCAAGGAATGAGGGATGATGTCTGAGGGATGTTGGAAGAATGAGGATGGAATAATGATGGTAGCTGAGGGAAGATGGAGGATCTATGAGTAATTAGAAATGATGGATGATAGAGGAGGAATGGTGGATGATGGATAAAGGAGGAGGACGTCATAAAATGGATGCTGTATATGAATGCACCACCTGATGGCAAACACAGAGGCATTTGAATAAGGCAAGGAAGCAGGCAAGCAAGGAAGTAAAATGAGGCCAGCAGCAGTAATATGAACCAATTGCAATTGGTATTGCAGGTTGAAGCAAAGAAAGACATATCAAGTTCTAGCACACCAGATGCAATCTGCGATCGAAGTAGGCGAAGTCTGTGGGGCACAACATGCCCCTACTTCTCTATTTCAACTAAAACAGTTTCCCTACTTTTAGTTAAAAGACAACAGTCCGGCACAATTCATTCTGACAGCTGAGGCGCCTCATCCTTAATGTGCTGTGAAGCTAAGCGAGGGACAGACAGCTTAAAAAATTAACACGCCTTTTTGCCAGGGTGCCCACTGCCTGTATGAAATGTAATATTGTGTGATTCATCATTAAAACTAAATGGGTCTAAGACTGAAGTGATGCTCCTGGGAAAACAATGGGCGACCATTCCCCCAACAGTCTGGCCTGACGTGTTCGGAGAAATCCCCTCCCCGAAGCGTGAAATCAAGACCCTTGGAGTATGGCTCGAACCTGAGCTCACCATGAAGACGCAAGCGGCCAAAACTGCGGGCACCTGTTTTGGGCTCATGCGCACTATCCATAAGATTCTCCCCTTACTACCACCTGCTTCCAGGAAACTCCTTATCCAGGGACTAGTATTGTCCCGTCTGGATTATAGCAATATGGTCTACCTGGGAGCCCCAGAGGCCACCTTGACGAGACTGCAGCGGACACAGAACGCTGCGGCACGTCTGCTCATGAACCTTCCCTCGAGAGTGTCAGCAAAACCAGCCCTCAAGGCCCTGCACTGGCTCCCTGTGCGCCAAAGGGTGGAATTCAAAGCCATGTGCACGACACACAAACTGATCAACGGATCTGGCCTTGCGATCCTCAGCAGCTTGGTCACCCCCTACAAAGCATCCAGATCCCTCCGTTCGGAGAATGAGCACTTAGCCAACATCCCCAAATTCAAAAGGACACGCACAGGAGGACGACGATTCTCGGTTCAAGCGGCCACGGGATGGAACTCCCTCCCACGCACCCTCAGACTGGAATCCAGTTACCTGGTTTTTCGCAAAAAACTGAAAACGCACCTATTCCCAAAATAAATGTCCCTCCTCCCTTCCCTTCCCTCAATGGATAACAACCTTCTTACAGCGCGGGGATGCCCTTGGGTCACCAGGCGCTATACAAATCGCTAAATAAAAATAAATAAATTAGTTAACCTACAAATGTAAAGGCTATGTGTAAGGCAATGCTGGCTTTAGTTCATGCAGTCCATTGGTGTAGCTTAGTGAGTGATATTTGAGGGGTGTGAATTTCAAACTTTACAACTAAAAAAGCAGTGGGCCACACCATTAGTGTGTGACATGGCCAAGGTTCTGGATGGACTGTTCACATGAGGAGCAGAGTCAGTACGGATTTGCATTAAGTAGGCCACTGGGGCTGATTTACAATTCGACACACAGTGTATTCTGTCGCAACAGTGCGAGAATGCCCTGTCTACCAAACTGCCCCCCTGATTTCGAGTCAAACAAACCACAAGCTTTACTCCAACTGAGAATTTCTCCAAAGTAACTAAGACCGAAAGCAAACCTCCCTTGACCCTCACATGGGTCTTACCTCAGAAGGAGGGTAAAGAAAGAATGGATATAGACACTGAGTTACCTTTAATGTCGCGAGAGTTCAAATACCTGAGAGAGGCCAAAGATGGAATTGACATGCAGTTTGGGCTCCCCTCTATACTGGTCTTTTTCATCAAGACGGGCCTGACATGTGAGTCATTCTGCCCCAGCCCTACAGGCCTTTCGGAGATCAGTCTACAGTATTATGAAATCTGTAGCGGCCTTTCGAAGGTGTTGAAATAAAAAGGCGAAAGATGAAACACAGGCCTCTCTACGTCAGACCTCGGGATGAAAGGAGAAGCTGGTGATGGAGAAAATCAATGGCCAGCCGCCTACAAAGGCATGAGAGGGGCTCTTCGTGGAGGGTGGTGAGAGAACACGTCAACAGGAGGCAGTGTGAGCTCCCCAAGGAGAAGCAGATGGGTTGGCTTGAGAGGGATCACGCGAATGAGAGGTAGGATTGAGGGCAGAGATAGCGAGGGAGAAGCAACAGTAACACCAGCGAGAAAACGGGAGTGACTAAAGGAGACTGGCAGAGCGACAGGAAGTAAATAACAACGAGAGGGACTAACCGAGACACACGGAAAGTAACAGCGAGTGGACTAGAAGGTATTGCGAGGCAGTAATAGAGACGGGTAGTCACAAGAGCATAGAACGGGCGTTAAGGAGGGGATAGAAGAGACAGATAGGAAATAATGGAGGTAGTAAAAAACAAAGCAGCATAGAGAGGAACTAAGGGAGATAGGGGAGGCTGCCAGAGGGGAAGGGGGCTGACAGACAGGGCGAGACAGTCAGAGTGAAAGAGTAACAGAGAGATTAAAGAGTAATTCCAGGAGGACCTGGCGTGTATCATTCACAAGGGCGTGCAGAGGACCGCCAGAGTAAACCTGCTCTCAGTAAAGTTCCAAATAAGGTGCAAAGGGCTCCCGCCTAGGCCCTGTAAAGTGTAACCAAGGTACCCACACCTTAGGTCAGCCCATAGCACAGCTAAGGTGAATTTATGTCACTGGAAGATAGGGAAAGGCCAAAGCATATCTCTCCAGGTTAGCAGTGCACAGATTTCTATTGTGCTCTTAACCTGCACGGGAGGGTACCACAGTATTGTGCCCTAAATGTCGCTTGACAAAAAAAACTTATGGGGCAAATGTAAGAACGCATTTTCTAGTGGTAGACCTTGCGATTCAGTAAATGGAAGAGTTTTCAACATGAAAATAGGTTTTTAGAATGTATTAAACCTAAGAGATTCTGTGATATAACACAATCTCTAAATGGGTGTAGGAAAGCGTTAGGAATCACTATTTGGAAAGGGCATCCCTTCCAAATAGGAATTCCTTATGCAATGCATTAGTGTTTTGTGACTAAAATCCGGTTGCAAAAACATTAGTATTTTAACTACTACTGAAAAGTAATTGTAACCTATTCAAAAACAAGAAGGTTCCCCTTTGTGAATGGTCAAAATCCATTTTTTGGGAGAAGGCAGTGGTCCATGTAACCACTTCCTACTCTTAAAAAATTGTTTTTAAAACTTTCTTTTTTTAAACGCATTCCTTCAAAGCAAACTGGGTGCATTAATTAACAAGATTGTTTAATTTAAAATCAATCACAGACATGGTGGCCTGCAAACCCCAGCCGGTAACCATCCCTGTGATGGCAGCAAATCGTAATGTGTCATAATTTGCGACATGACTTAATATTCATGAGACTCGCAGTGATTCGGTATTTTGTGAACAGACCTATTAGTACCTAGCTCGCTTCACAAATACCACAGAATTTGCAAAACGTCAGTGCACAAATTGCGAGAAAAAAAATTGGAAATCCTATCTTAGTACATCTAGCCTATAGTTTCTTAAACATTTACAAAATTATCACCCCACTGGAGATAATAAAAAAAGAAATCTACTCCCAATGCAGCAATATTTTTGTAAACATAATTTAGGTCAAGATATTCATGTCAGGCGATGTTTTCAAATATGCAGACATACAACCCTATGCATCTTAGTGCCCGTCAGGCTTGAGAGCTGGTCACCATTACGGTATTCCACGTATGAGGAGGGGTACCAGGAATAGCCTTTATTGCCTGCTCTCTTATAAAGAGAAAACCCCTTTCCAAGAGAGCATCTACCCCGGAGCTCTCAGTAGTATTTTGAGGTCATATAGCTCAGTTCTGCACCCACAATAAAAAGTGTCCACCTTTTATTCCAAAACAAAGAGTAAAAAAGGCAAGGGCCTGCCATATAGTAAGACTTTACAGAAGAACATGTTTTATCCTGAAAATAAGCAACTTCACTCCCTCCCTGAAAAGTCTGAAGGTTCTCAGACTGTTAACCTAAATTCAGGGTGGAGGTGGTAAATGTTTCAGCACCTCTAAAGATGGAAACAGGGCTTTAGGTGGGACAGGTGCCTTTGGGTCTCAGACCCTGTAGTAATTAACAAGCATTGGCAAAGTCAATAGGTCTCCCCTATGCAAGAGCTATTGCCTTTGGCATTGTGTTTTAGCCATTATGTACACCACTGTTTAGCATGGCTAAAAGTTAATGACCTGGAGTGAGGTGAGGTAGATTGGAGTGGGGGTAGATTGGGGAAGAGTAGAATGGGTTGATTGGGGTAGAGTGGAGTGGGGTGGGGTAGATTGGGCTAGAGAGGGGTAGAATGGAGTGGGGTATATTGGGTGGAGTGGGGTAGATTGGAGTGGAATGGGGTAGATTGGAGTGGAATATGGTAGATTGGAGTGGAGTAGGTGGGGTAGATTAGAGTGGGATAGAGAGGAGTAGGGTAGATCAGCCTATATATATTCCATATAGGGGGAGATTGAAGTGGAGTGGGGTGGATTGGGATAGACTGGAGACGAGTAGACTGGAGTTAATTCGGTAAAATTTGAGTGGGGAAGCTTGGAGTGGGCTGGGGTGGGTTATAATAGGGTAGATTGGAGTGGAGTAAATTGGAGTGGTGCAGATTGGGTTAAATTGGAGTGGGGTATCTTGTTGAGGGGTAGATTGAATTGGGGTAGATTGGGTTAAAGTGGAGTAGATTGGGGCGGTTTGGTTAGATTGGAGAGGGGTAGATCAGGGTAGAGTGCAGTAAGATATATTGGGGTAGATTGGAGTGGAGTAGATTGTGAAAGAGTGGGGTGGATTGGAGTGGGGTAGGATGGGATGGGATGGGGTAGATTGGAGTGGAGTAGATTGGGGTAGATTAGAGTGGGCTAGATTGGAGTGAGATAGGGAGGATTAGGGTAGATCAGCACAGAGAGGAGTTGAATATATGGGGGAGATTGAAGTGGTGTGGGGTAGAGTGGGATGGATTGGGATAGACTGGTGTGGAGTAGACTTGAGTTGATTCAGGTAGACTGGAGTGGAGCTGGGTAGATTGGGGAAGTGGGGTAGCTTGGAGTGGTGTGGGGTAGCTTGGAGTGGTGTGGGGTAGCTTGGAGTGGGCTGGGTGGGTTAGAGTAGGGTAGATAGGAGTGGAGCATATTGGGTTATATTGGAGTGGGGTATCTTATCATGCGGTAGATTGAATTGGAGTCGATTGGGGTGAAGTGGAGTAGATTGGGGTGGAGTGGTTAGATTGGATTGGAGAGGGGTAGTTTGGAGTGGGGTAGATCAGGGTAGAGTAGAGTGGAGTGAGATATATTGGGGTAGATCGGAGTGGAGTAGATTGGGGAAGCGAGGAGTGCAGAGGAGTAGATTGGAGTGGGCTAGATTAGGGTGGATTATGGTAGGACAGACTGGATTGCAGTGGGGTAGAGTGGATTGAAGTAGAGTAGATTGGAGTGAGATAGAGAGGAATAAGATAGATAGGAGTTGGGCAATTTGGAGTGGAGTTGGATAGAGTAATGTGGGGTAGATTGGAGTGGAGCTGGATAGAGGAGCATGGGGCAGGTTGGGATGGGATAGAGTAGATGTGATGGGTCGGGGTAGATTGGAGTGGAGCAGACTGGGGTAGATTGGAGTGGGGCAGACTGGATGGGATAGATTGTAGTAGTGTAGCATGGGGTGGGGTGGGATGGATTGGAGTGGGACAGACTGGGTGGGTAGAGGGGGTAGGGTAAACTGTAGTGGGAAGGAGTGGAGTGGGGTTAAGTGGGGTAGAGTAGCGTAGATTAGAGTAGAGTTGCTAGGGGTGTATTGGGATGGGGTAGATTGGGGAGGGGTCGTTTGGAGAGGAGTTGATTGGAGTAGGGTAGATTGGGATGGGGTAGATTGTGGTAGATTGGAGTGGGGTAAATTGTGGTGGAGTGAGGGTGGCTTAGAGTGGAGAGGACTTGGATAGATTGCAGTGGAGGTTGGAGTAGAGTGAGATAAATTGGAATGGATTAGGGTACATTGGGCTGGGGTAGATTAGAGCAGAGTGGAGTGAACTGGAGTCGGGTAGATTGGGGTGGATTGAACTTGGGTACATTGGAACAGGGTGGATTAGGATGGATTGGAGTGGAATAGGGTAGACTGGGGTTGTTTGGAGCAGAGTGGTAGATTTGAGTGGATTGGTATGGAGTGGGGTAGACTGAGTGGGGCTGATTGGGTTAGACTGAGTGGAATAAGGTAGATTGGAGTGGAGTTGAGTGGAGTGGGGTAGATTGGAGTGAGGTAGATTGGGGTAAAGTAGAGTGGGGTAGATTCGAGTGCAATAGATCATATTAGATTGTATTGGGATAGATTGGAGTGGAGCGGGTGGATTGGGTTAGGGTAGTATAAATTAAAGTGGGGTAGATTGAAGTGGGATAGATTGGAGTGGTTTAGATTGGGGTGGAGTGGTTTGGGTAAATTGGGATGTGTAGATAGGGGTGCGGTAGATTGGAGTGGGGTAAATTGAATGGAGTGGAATAGACTGGAGTGGGGTAGATTGGAGTTGAGTAGATTAGGGTGGATTGAAGCGAAGTGGGGTAGATTGGATTGGAGTGGTGTGGAGTGAGGTTGAGTGTAGTGGGGTAAGTGGTGTGGAGTGTACGGGTGTAGAGTGTAGTGGCATGTTGTGTCATGGAGTGAGTGGCATAGATTTGAGTTGCGGGGCGTGTTCTAGTGTGTATTAGAGTGGAGAGGCATAGAGTGGGGTGGCATGTCATAGGGTGTAACGGAGTGGCGGGGCATACTGTGGAAAGGCATAGAGTAAATTGGAGTGGCGTAGTGTGGAGTATGCATGGTGTGGTACCCCACTGCCATTACAGACAACACATTTTCAAATGAAATGACAATTACATTTGGACCGATATACAGTTTTACTGCACACAAACAATAATGTGTTCAAATATCACCTAGTGTATTGATGTTTTGATCATATTCAAATATTTGTTTCCACCACACTTCAGAATTACAAAAAAGAAAGTGGTTCATTTGTACTGATTCTGATATATTCTGAAACATCAGCAAACTTAATTTGTGTTGTGTAGTAGGAAAAAAAACATCCTACACCCTCTCCTCTTATATGGATACTCAGCAGGATTGTCACGTAAATTCTCACACTTTGAAGTGCACACCAAGCTCTCCTACAAGAGAGAGCTTGACATTTGACCTCCATCTTTGAATGCACGGCAAATGTGACAATATAAGAACAAGATCTAAAGGTCTGTTTACAGAAAGCAGGTTTGTGGAAGAATACAGTAAACAAGTTTTGGGCAAAGGGAGGGACGAATTCAAGCAGAACAGCCTAAAGCAAATAAAGCAAGCAATTAGAAAGCCAGAAAATGTGGGTTACAAATCACAAAGTCATTAATAAGTAATGGGCGTAATCTATTCCTAGGCCAGCTTTCTGATCCCCAAGATGTCTTCAGCAAACCAGATAGTTGTGCTGTCTGGTAGGCTGCGACCTAAAAACGGACATTGAAAAAAGTCCCTATCGAGCCCTAGATTCATGTCTTCAACTTTAATGGCAAAAGCACTGGTCGATTTCTTAACAATAAATGTGAAAAAAAGTTAAAGTAATCAATGTCAGTAATATACTTCCTGTTTTTTATTTCAAATTTTACATAATCTTCCCAAAGAGTTTTAGCAATTCCAGGATGTCGTGCTTCTGTATTTTTTTGTGTGTAGCATGTTACTCCTGGAGTGTGCTTACTTTGTACTGAATCACCTCTGTCTATAAGGGGCCTATAAGGGGTCACTGTCTATAAGGGGTCACAATTGAGAGCTCTGAATTTGAGGTTGAAGGCAGTGCAAGTTTCTCACAGTACTTGTCAGTGGGTTAAAAAGTTGCTCAGAATATATGGTCATACAATCCTTGGCCTCTCTGCAGAGTGCACAGAACAGAGGCACCTAATCACAATCCTTGGCCTCTCTGCAGAGCGCACAGAGCAGAGGCACCTAATCCAGAAGCAACTGTGATTCTGTGCAAATGTGTGTGAAGAAGATACACAGTTGTCAAAATATGGACAAGTCAAACGTAAAAGAAAATACAGTGATTACAGGTGAGTGGATGTGTTGTGTGCTTGAGGGTGGCTAAGTGAAAGAGATGCAAGGAAGTGTGTTCTGGAGAGAGTGAAAAGACGATGCTCAAGAGGAAAGAGATGAGGTGTGAGATATGCAGATGGATGAGATGTAGGGAAAAAAAGGATGTAGTTGTCTAACATAGAGTGAACATAACAGGAGTGATTGGGATACCCTGAAGACCACTACACCTCCACAGGCCTCAGTAATGTTTAATTCACAATCTCATTGAAAAAGCCAGTAGTCCTTGATGGTCCTTGGTGTATGTCAGTTTTAGGGGTGGGCAAAATATGCATAATTCAGTATAGCGTAATCAAGTGGAATTATGTAAGAACAGAAATGCCCCCTTGTATCCAAAAAGGACGCGAGGATGCATTTTGCACTAAGAAATAGCGTTAAATGCACCAGAACACAAATTGCAAGCACGAGCAGCCGCTCACACTCACTGTATGTGCTCTTGGAGTAGGACTTCTTCCCACTTTACTACAGGCATTTAGCGCTTTTATTTAGTGCAAAATGACTTGAGGATGCATTTTGCACCAAGAAAAAGTGCTAAATACAGCAGAACACGAATAGTGAGTGGCCGTTCGATAAATGTATTCTCACTGTAAGGTTTCTTCCCTAAATTACTCTTAATTACACGAGTATGAGTAATCACGTAATGGTAATCCCACTTCAAAGAGAAACGCGGAATTACCGAAATTACTGCAAATAAATAATATCCCTCTGTACCTATATTTCTTTACATATGGCTTGTAATAAGCTCAGACATGGGGCACAAGAAGGCACTCAACTGCACACAAAACTGATTTTTTCTATTTTTCTCATTTTTGGTTTTATTTATATCATTTTTGAATCATTCTTCTGACATGTTTCTTTTTTACACATTATTTCATATTTAGCATTTATCGATGATTGCATAAGACATCATAAAAAGTAAGGCAAAAGTACAAAAATATACAAATCTTATTATTACAAAGGCAGAATATATACAGCACACCTCTTCTCATACCACATAAACATCCCTTACACTCAATACACACATACTAAACACCCCAAACCCAGACTGCATACACAGATGAAACCATCGGGGTGAGAGACTCAACCCTCAAATGCTGTGCTGTGTACTGGGGCGTTACACACAAAGCTGTTTAACACACGTTTCGATGGCCTATTTTCCTTTTCTTGCCATCTTCTTCAGGACCATTTACTTTGAAGATTTGAAATGGGCAGGATGAAAGGGAGGAAGAAAATATTTTTTTGTTTCTTATGCTTAATATATATCGGCGACTACTTCTCCTACAATTGTTGGTGTATCACCACCATCAAGTATCAGGTGCACTTTGTCCACTCAATATTACTGGGATAATTCTACACCGCACAGCATTTGAGGGTTGAGTCTCTCACCCCGATGGTTTCATCTGTGTATGCAGTCTGGGTTTGGAGTGTTTAGTATGTGTGTATTGGGTGTAAGGGATGTTTATGTGGTATGAGAAGAGGTGTGCATGAATAAGGGGGATGGTGAGCTTGTATTATCTCATTTGCTGTGAATATTATGTTGTTGCACTCTATTGACATAATTTCTGAGCAATATTGCTGTACATATTCTGCCTTTGTAATAATAAGATTTGTATAGTTTTGTACTTTTGCTTTACTTTTTATGATGTCTTATGCAATCATCTATAAATGCTAAATATGAAATAATGTGTAAAAAAGAAACATATCAGAAGAATGATTAAAAAATGATATAAATAAAAACAAAAATGAGAAAAAAAATCAGTTTTGTGTGCAGTTGAGTGCCTTCTTGTGCCTCATGTCTGAGCTTATTACAAGCCATATGTAAAGAAATGCAGGTACAGAGGGATATTATTTATTTGCTGTTGTTTTTTCTCCCCCTTTTCCCTGACCTTTGAATCAGTTGTTCCTTAGGGGGTTGCCTTTATTCCCTCAGCATTACCGAAATTACTGAAATTACTCCGGCGTAATCGAAATTCTGCCCAGGCCTAGTCAGTTTATATATGTGGACGCAATAATAGTAAACTCAGAGTAGAACCAAAGTACGGGTGGAGTGGCACACTTTGGGGATCAGAGAAATGCAGTTTGTGTGTTTAAGCCATGCTCTTAATTAAAAAAGGCCACGCCCTTTTTCAAACCCACACCCCCTCCCAACCACATTTTTTCATCCCACTTAAAGCGCTGGTTGGAGCCCAAACCCCATCCAGGCGGCGGATCCCCCCTCCCTGCTTTCCCCCCCTCTTACCCTCCTGCTATGCTCTGCTACCTCAAATCACCATTGACAACTTCTGTTGGGTGCCTGAAAAGGTCGCAGTTTATTCATATCACAAAAACAACTTTATACAATCGTAACGCATTGTTCATGGTCATGTACATATTGCATGGTTATTCTTGCCCCAGTTCTATCAATCAACTGGGAGGGGAGGGAACCCTTTCTGCGTTTCCTGCTTCCGGGTTTAGGCTTCAGCTTGCTACCGATTGGGCGGGTCTCCGTTTGGACCTGTCCGGGCCGCAAGTGCCGTCCCGCTCGCCCTGTGACCTTACATGGGCCCTCCCTTCTCCCAGAGGCCCCTGCCGGCTGGCATCCCAAGGGCCTTTCTTGTGTATCTACTTTCACTTCTTGTGACTGGGTCCTTTGTTTTTGTCTCCTTCTGAGCCCCTGCCGTGAGGCATCCCAAGGGTCATGGGGAGAGTATTGTCTCTAATCCTTGTTGGCGGCGTGCCGCCCTTTTGGCTCCCTCAGTGCCCCTGCCGTGCGGCATCCCCAAGGCATTGCGAGAGCCTCTCATCTATCTTCTACTGGGTTCTCCCCTTTCTTTTGTTAATTTAGTCTGTCTAGCTCCCCCGCTACCCTCCACCTTGCAGCTGCGACGCCCGACTCTTAGGTGTGGGTGGGTGGGTTTCTTCTTTGTTCGCCCTTGGCCCGGGGGGGGGATTTGTGAACACCTATCCCGGTGACCCCCCTTTTATTCCCCCCCCTGGCCCTCGAACACGACCCCTGATTGGGGAGGGCTCGCTCACGCCTTCGGGGCCAATCCTGGCACCCGTCGGCCTAGCCCTTATTCAAATCCCTGAGGGGGTTGGCCGGGGGAGGGGCGCCGCCCCCGGACGGCGTTTTGCCCGGGCCCCTATCGGGTCCGGCTTTGCCTACCCGGCCCGGGTTCTAACGCGTCCATGTTTAGAGAGGGGCCGGAAGCTTCTTTCACTCCTTATCACGCTCCGAATCTTCCCGTGCCAGATCACCTGCTTTGCACACGAATGCACGAGGACTACTCAAAAATCGGATTATACAATTCCCTGAACAGCCACGGAGTAGGTTGGCAAGACTGGGTGCAAAAAACTCGTTTGAGACCTCGCGAACACAGTTAATAAACACACTATAATGCACCCTTCGGATGTGTACTTCAACGCCCCTGTTATTTTCATCGGCAACATATTTTCAATGTGTAATTATGAACTGAGGACTATCAGAGTCAACTTTGAGAAAGAAGAAGTTTGACAGGGTTTTAAAAGAAATAACACGATTTGGGCAAAGGGCAATTAAACCACCAAACTGTGGCCTGGTGCTGAACTTGGCAGCACTCGTCCCAATATTCTGGAAGTACTCGAATGAGCTGCACGTTACCTGTGTGCTGCAGGAGCCCTGAAGTGCATCGCAGCAGCAAGAGAGACTGTATCAACCTCAATGACTACTAAACAATGAAAATACAAAACACACTTACTTTCTGTCCGTGGTTGTGCGCAGGCGCACAAAGGATGCCGTGGCTCTTCCACCAGTGGAACGGCACAGGTCCCAGGTGTCTGCCTTCAGCGGTGAAACTCTTCCTTCCAGACGAGCTGCCGGCCTTTATATCCGAGGGCACCTCTCCACCCCATTGGTGGAGAGGAATATCAGCAGCGAAGGTCTACCTCTGGCCAGGCGCGCAACACCCATTGGACTCACAGGGCTTCAGCCAGCCCCCCCCCCCCCCCCCCCCGTCGTGTGTGGCAGCCCGGGATGAGACAGCTTCCCAGCGCACACACAGCCGCACCCGAGCACTTCACAGGTCTTTAAAAGACCGTTTGCATGTTAATGAGGCCTCGCTGTTGTTTCACCCCTTCTAAGAGCCCCTGCAGCTCCACTCTGCCGATTGCTTAAAGTTCAGCCCCCCCCCCCCCGAAATTTTTGCTCAGACTCCCCCCGAAATTTGGCTCTAGTTGCGCCTCTGACTCTGCCTATGGCTTAAAAGATTCAGCCCCCCCCCCCGAAATTTTTTCTTCGCGCCCCCCCCCCCCCCCAGAAATTTGGCTCTAGTTGCGCCTCTGCCTCTGGCTGTCCGTCACCCTCAACCCTTGGGTAGGCTGAGCAGCCTCCATCCCCCGCCTGCCCCTACACATAGCCGGCACGTACGCGCTTTCTTTTCATCCTGCGTGTCAGAAGGTGCTTGCACGCGGAGGGGAAAGCAGCCTGCTTGTGTCTGGCACAGACAGCCGCTGCACCTCTGTGGAGTCCAGCTGTTCAAGGGGCTTTCCTCGCTTGATTGTCAATTCGCCAAAATGACAGCCAGAAGTGACAGCACTTTTCACCTCAATTGCATCACAGTAAGCGACATAATATGACCTTCGACTCTGAATCCCATGAAATGCCACCAGACATAGTATACCTCACACAGGAATAGTATAGCGGAATCACAGGGAGATGCAGAAAAGAGATTAAAAAAAAAAAACAGTAGTGGTTAGGCACACTAGTACTAATTCATAGGGACTTAAAATTGCATGTAAACTATGTTGTTGGCTTGAATTACTACTCTTTGTTGTACTTTTAAACATCATTGCTTGTAATGAGCTATCAATTGTGGAATACAGTAGTGATGGTTCTGCTCAGAAACATATTTTTCCACATATTTTCACCAACGGACTGTGACAACATAAAAAAAATAAGTGTATTTTTTGCTTACATTTATTTTGTATTATAAAGAGTGTGCATTCTACTTACAGTGTAATCTCACAGTGCGATCTGCAAAAAGTAAACAGTTTTCATCAGAACACTGTTCATCTTCTGTGCTTTGTACTGCTTTTGCCATCTCTGCTGCAGAGGACGCAAAAACAGCACGAGGGCTCACAAGAGGCAAGCCAGGGGTCACAGCTGCCGCATAATCGGTGCTCAGTGATCTCCTCAGGTCACTTGGACACGATGCCACTGCATCTGTTGCACCATTGATGCTATGCCCCTACCCACGTTAGTGCTAGACAGCAGGCTGCACTGTGCCTGCTAAGGCAGCTAGGCTGACATCACCAAACATTCAGCATTCCAATCATCAGCAACAGTGGTCGAAGTGGGGGCAAAAATAGGGGAACTGTGGGCGGAGAATCAGAGGGCGGGAATAACCTGAGGATTGGATCAGTGGGCGGAGTTAGAGGTGTGGCCAGGATGCGCAAAACATCCCAATCTTTAGTATTTGTTTGGCATTTCACTGACCAGTTACAGCTTATAATGTTATGTAATTCAACCAATGGATACACATGATTATTTAACGATTTATATGAGTTATTAACATTAAAATAAATTCACAAAGTGAGATATGTTTCTAATCACAGAATGTCCCAAAAATGCTTAAAAGTGGAAGCACACGCCATTTGTTTCCGAGCCATGGATTTTCTGTCGTCAGCAATATACACAGAGACAATCAATTTTACGTGTATAAATTACTGTATGGGAAATGTTACATAAGACAAAGGACTACAAGGTCTAGGAGTCACATGACAACCATATTAGTAGGCAGTATAGTTTAATAGTGATTGATCTGGAGAAACACAAACTCAAAATTTAAAACTTAATACCATGATTGGGGCTCACTTTAATAATCATTATTGATTTCTATCCAAATGAACACTTTTTGCAACATTAGGATAATCAAAGGCTTAGGGCAAAAAAAAACCCATAAAGCTCTAGTTTATACCCTGCAGTTTGTATGCAGCTCTAAGATGAAAGTTAATAGCTCACTGTTCTTTGTTAGGGTTTTAACTTATAAACTGCAAGTAGCAAAAGGATCTTACTGACAAAAGCAGTACCCTACTGACCTATTTACAACATGTGCACTTTGAGATGGGCATTATACATGTTCTTAGCAGCAGGCACATTAACCCTCTGTGCTATCTATGCTGAGGAATTGCCTAGTACTTCCAAACCTCATCATATTTGGGGCCCGCTCACTGCATACCTGTTGACTATCACTGATGTCTGATTGCTCATGTCATTAATGTACTGTAATCCTCTACTGCCACATTTTATACCTGATTGATTACTATCAAGTGTTTGTCTGTCTACGATTGTCATCTAATTCATTGTCGATATCTCCTGCCACCCGAGTGTACAAACTGTTAATGTGTCATCAATTGCTACAGCATAACCATCTGTATGTGTTCTTTTTGAATCTGAAATTGAAATAAATTAATTTAAAAAAACAACTAAAAAAACCTCTGCGCTATTTTTCCATGAGTCAAAACTTCCACTAGACAAAACTCCGCTCTCGCTCTAGGAAGACTTTTATTCACTGGAGTTATCATGACATTTTTATTATTGCCGAAAATTGCTGTAGGCCAGGAAGGAGGCAGCAAGTGCTTTTAAAACCATAATTTACAACGCCCTCCCCTCAAAGTCAGCGCCCGTTGCAGTCACACCGGTCGCACCGCCCTAGAGCCGGCTCTTCTCAGGGGTCCTGTGACCTCAGTGACAGAGTCACTGTTGCTCTAGGGTCTGCTACTTCGTAGGCCTGCCCACAAGACTGGAGGTGAACTTCAGTATGGATTGTGGTGGGCAAGCCTTCAAGGTGAACCCACACTTGCCACTGCGAGGGTCCACCAGCTGGTGTTAAGACACCAGGGTTTTTCCGGTTTTGCAGGGCCTTCTCAGGTCTAGCATGGGAATGTGCTCCCTCAGGAGAGTGGTCTGGGGGACTGCTCATGAAGGCTGAACCTGGTTCCCCAGTTCTAACTTCGGCAGCTCTGCCCCCAGTGCTACATCCGCTCCCTCACTGAACACCATACTGCCCCACTGTGAGAAATTCACACTGCCTTCAACTACAATCCAATTTGACCTGCTATAAACAACTGGATGCGACTCAATTCAATTTACGCACTAGGCAAGAGCAATATGCTGCCTAGAGGAAAAAGTAACAACATCCTGGAAAAAGCGAACACTCATAGGGAATGAAAGATTAAATAAAGCATGCGAAATGTAAGCAGGAACAACATGATGAACTTAACGCTTTTACAATCACTATTCAGATATCAGGGAGTGCTTCTGCCTGAAAACTACAGGGCCCAGAAAGGACCCATTTCAATGTCCACTGCTTATATGCTTACAAAACGTAAGCAGTATGGTTTAAAAAGACAACATTCGTGAACACAACGCCGCTGTACACTTTTTGTTTTCCAATCCACCCATCAACCAGGTATTGCAGTACCTCCAGGTTTGGCCAACTTCCCCACCGGGGAAAACAGCTCTTCACTGGCAAACTCAGTAAAGTGACGCTAATGTTTTTGGGGTTTGAATAAAACCGATCTGGCCACTTTAAGAACACTCCGTCGTGCTTTATTTAGTTACTGATTTTTCATTTTTTGAACCTTTTATTTCCGTGGCTGCACTTTGGAATAGAAAAATGTAAAAACGGCATTTCCAGCAAAAGTGTTTTTCTTTTTTGCATCCATTTCACAGGCGAACAAATGAGCGACAGGAAGAAAGAGAGGGTGAGAAAAAACCATTTCTTGAGTCACGGTTTTCGGTAAGTGAGGAGGAGCTAGACAGACAGGGAATAAGAGCAAGAAAGAGAGGGGGGGGGGAGGAGCCTAGCGCGCAACCAAGATGGCCGCGTAGGTGCGAGGCTCCCGAGGACCTCCGCGACCTCCTGCATAAATCCTGACAGAATCCTGTCCCAGATGAGGGGACTGTATTTGTGAGCCCGAGCAGAGGTGACGCCCGTTTTCCGTTTTTAAATCGGACCTCGGACACCGTCAGGAGCATCGATTGCGGTTTGCGGCCTTCTCCACACCGGCCCCCCGTACTGGAGTTGTGGGGCGATCCGGACACAAAGTGAACAACAGCGGCGGGCAAGGCTGGGTGACTCGCGTACCCCGCACTTTCACTTTCGCTTTTCCGCCCTCCTTGCTGCCAGGCGAGGTTGGGTTGCGGGGCGGTGTGCGGTGGTGTGGTCTCGCTGGGGTGCCCTGCCGGTCCGCCAGCTGCGGTCCGTCCTGCGGAGCGGTGGTCGCTCCCCCCTGGACCCCTTGAACTGGATTGTCGGCCCCCCGTTTCTTGAGGAGATTGACTCGTCTTGGGGATTGAAACCATGTCCACAAAACAAGATGGCGATCGGGCTAAGATAAAATCGACCCGCCGTGGCGCGGCCCAGCAATCCAACAGTATGGACCGCTACACCCTCCAGAAGGGATCCCCAGAGGCGCCGCGTAGGTCCCCCACGGGCCCGACTGATGCCTCCGCTCTGCCCACGGACCTGACCCTCCGAGACGTCATGGGTGCCATCGCCGAGATGAAGGCCTCTGTGGACCAGCGCTTCGACACTCTGGCGCAGAAGATTGACTCGGTCCTCGTGGATGTGGGCCTCGTGAGGGCTGATTTGTCTAAAACCAACGACCGGGTCGACTCTTTGGCCCACTCTACCACGGGCCTCACAACGGACGTAGCGGCCCTCCAACAGGAGGTGCGCAGGCTTGGCCAGGCGAGCGCCCTGATGAATCGTCGGCTGGAGGATTCCGAGGGTCGGGCCCGGAGGAACAACGTCCGCATTATCGGGGTGCCGGAGGGACGCGAGGCGGAGGCAGCGGATCTATTTGTTGAGGACCTGGTTCTCACCCATCTCCAGCCTCGGGGGCTGAGTAAATTCTTTGCGGTGGAGCGTGCCCACAGGGTCCCCGGGGGTAGGCCTAAGGTTGGAGCCCCTCCGAGGCCTCTCATCGCCCGGATCTTCAATTTTCGGGACAGAGACGCTATCCTACAGACTTCCAGGCTACAAGGGCCGGTCAAACTTGACAATATGGACATCAATTTCTATCCTGACTTCACTCCGGCAGTCCAAAAGCAGAGACTGAGCTTTCTCGGTGTTAAACGTCGCTTAAGGGACCTGAATCTCAAATATGCGATGCTTTTTCCAGCTAAGCTGAGAGTGGAGGTGGATGGCCACACGCACTTTTTTGATCGACCCGATGTGGCCGGGGACTGGCTAGACACTTTGCCCGGAGATCGGGACCGGGGGGGTGGGGGGGGTGCGGTTGGTGGGGAGGGCCCGCCGGATCAGGACTGAGGGACTAATGGTGGGCCTTGCTCTGGACTGCGTTGTTGTCACTATTGACTGTTAGGGTAAGTTCCCCTCCTGTGGAGGTCGTGTGGGGTCTCTTGGGGGATCTCCCTCCTCCTCTGGGGGACTAGTTAGTTTTCTTATCTATGGGGCGACAGGCACACTGCACTTTGGGGGGGCTGTTTGGGCTCATGCAGGGGTGCAGGGTGGGGGGAGTTCTGTTGGGTTGGGTGGGTTGGGGTGGGGTGTGGTTCGTTTCTACCGCAAGGCAAACCCGTTATTGTACTGTTGTTTTTGAGATGCTCTGGGGGGGACAAATGATGGCTTCGTTATGTGATGGGGGGTAGGGATTTGACTTTGTTGTCCTGGAATGTTAACGGACTGGGTGATAGGATCAAGCGGGGTGTGGTCCTGCAGTATTTGAAACGGATTTCGCCTGATGTGGTCTTTCTGCAGGAGACACACCTTCTTGGTAACTCCTTTTGTGCCATGAATCGCCGTGGCTTTCGCTTGGTGGCCCACTCGGGCTTCACATCAGGCTCGAGGGGGGTGGGCATCATGATCAAGACCTCGCTCCCGCTAGAAATAGACGAGGTGCGCCATGATGAGAGGGGACGCTACACTGTCTTGGTGGGGAGGATGGAGGGCAGGGTAGTTGTCTTTGTCTCTGTGTACGTCCCACCGGGGCTACAGTCCACCACCTTTGCAGATCTGGGACGCCTCCTTCTTGACCTCCCGGGGGGGCTTCTGGTGGTTGGGGGGGATTTCAATGCGGTGGCCTCTGGGACTATGGATCGTCATCCCCCTAGGGACCTCCCCCGGGCACAGGCGTGGTTAGCGGGCCTTTTGGACACACTGGGATTGGTGGACTGCTGGCGTTTAAAGCATCCCACCCAGCTGCAGTACACCTTCCATTCGGGTGCCCATGGTAGCCTCTCGCGGCTTGATTATGTCCTTGTCCCTGCGGCCTATGCTGGGAGGGTGGGAGAGGTGCGCCATCTGGCGCGGGGTATTTCAGATCATTCCCCGCTCCTGTTGCACTTGGGTGTCTTCCCGAGGAGAGAGGGCAGGGTAGCCCCAATCAATGCTTGGTACTTGCGTGACCCCACTATTCGCGCTGACCTGATTAAATCATTGCAACGGTATTTTGAGGAGAATGTGGGGTCCGTTCCGTCGGCTATCTCCCTGTGGGAAGCCTTTAAAACAGTTCTCAGAGGGGAGGCCCTCTCCTTTATCTCCCATGCCCGCAGACGCGCACAGGAGGAGGTGACCCGGGTGGAGGCCGAAATTACTGAATTGGAGGGGGATCTGGGGAGTGGGGTGACTGACGCGGCGCTGCATGTTCTACACCTTAAACAGGCGGCCTATAGGGCCCTCGTCACGGAGGCGGCCAGGGGCCTTAGCAGAGAGCAACAGGGGCGACTGTATGATGTGGGTGATAAGGCTGGCAAACTGATTGCGTGGTTGGATAAGAAGGAGAGAGCTAGTCGTGTGGTCCCGCTGATTGAGAGGATGGATGGTGTACGAATTACTGAGCCGGAAGGCATTGTTTCTTGCTTCGCGGATTATTTCCGCGAGGTATATTCTCCGGTCTCTCCCTGCTCGGAGGAGGACTCCCATGCCCTGCTGCGGGACATCGCGCTGCCCTCGCTTTCAGTTGGGGACAGGGATTCGTTGGATGCCGCTCCCACCTCGGATGAAATCGCCCTCGCCATACGCTCGGTCGCCTCGGGCAAGGCCATGGGCCCGAATGGCCTTCCTATCGAATTGTATAAGCTGCGACCGGATGTACTGGCACCTCACCTCCGTGCGATGTTCCTTGCGGCCCACTCGCGGGGCTCCCTCCCGCCGGACCAACGTCTAGCTACCATCGTGGTTATCCACAAGGAGGGGAGACCGCGAGACCGTGTTACATCCTATCGGCCGATCTCGCTCTTGAATGCGGAGCCTAAAATCCTCGCCAAGGTGCTTGCCAACCGGCTGGTCGGCGTGGTGGGCGATCTGGTCCACCAAGACCAGTCCGGCTTCATTCCCCATCGCAACACGGCTCTTAACTTGCGGCGCTTGCACGGGGTGCTCGCGCGTGTTCCATTCGTGCGGGAGCCGGCCATCTTGGCGTCCTTGGACGCCACCATGGCGTTCGACACGCTCGAGTGGCCGTACATCTGGGCGATGTTGGCGAAATTTGGATTTGGCCCGGGATTCATCAGCTGGGTCAAATTGTTGTACTCCGACCCATTGGCGCAGGTGGTGGTGAATGGTCGAGTCTCGGCCCCATTCGTGCTGGGACGGGGCACGCGACAGGGTTGCCCCCTGTCGCCGCTCCTGTTTGCACTGGCCTTGGAACCCCTGGCGGAGTGGCTGCGGTGGCACCCTTCTATCCGTGGTCTCCGTTGGACCCCTGAGTATGAGGACCGCGTGTCCCTCTACGCCGACGACATCCTGTTGTACTTAGCCTCCCCGCGTAAATCACTGATTGTCCTGGTCGATGTTCTGCGCTCCTTCGGCCGTAACTCAGGTCTTGTCATCAACTGGGCTAAATCCTGTATCTATGTTCTTTCCGGGGAGGCTCCTGTTCTCCCGCGGGGCTGCTCGATCCAGATTGCCTCGCAGGGGTTTCGTTACCTGGGCGTCTATATTACGCTGGACCCGGTGGCCCGCTATGAGCGGAATTTGCTTCCCCCCCTCCAGCGCCTGAAGGAGGACGTCACGCGCTGGCGGCGCTTGCCGCTTTCACCGCTCGGCCGGGCGGCATTGTTCAAGATGATGTCCTTGCCGCGCTTTTTGTATGCTCTCCAGAACTTGATGGATCTGGTCCCGGCGCGTTACTTCCGTGAGGTGGAGAGTTTGCAGCGCCGCCTGTTCTGGGACGGGAGGCCGCGTATAGCCCTGGCAAAGTTGATGCTCCCGTGGTATGACGGAGGGATTGCCCTCCCGGATATTAAGCGGTATTACTGGGCCTCCCAATTAGCTGCAATTAATCATGGCCTTTACGGGCCCGCCTTAAACCCGGCATTTGAAATGGACAAGATGCTCCTGCCCGGTGGCGATTATAATCGAGCGCTCTACACTAGCGTGCCCGATTCCCGCCTTACGGGACCCACGCGTGTCATGGTGCGAGTATGGCACGCGGCCAATGCAGCTATGGGATGGAAGGACCGTTTGACCCGGGCGTCACCGTTGTATGCGTCTGAGAGGTTGGGCTCCCTATGGACCTCGAAGGGCTTCGATAGGTGGGACACGATAGGCATTAGTACAGTGGGGGACCTCTGGACGAGGGGAGGATTCAAAACATTTGAGACACTGCAGGCGGAGTTTCAGCTGCAGGGCAGTGAATACTTTCGATACCTGCAGGTCCGTCACGCTCTGGGTTCAGTCTTCCCAGACGTGGCCGCCATCCCGGAGTCCTCCCCATTGGAGGATAGAGTGCTAGATGGCCACGTTCCGGACAGCACGATCTCCCTCATCTACAAGAAGTTGATTAATGACCGCTCGGGCTTACTGACTGGGCTCCGCGAGGCTTGGGTTGCCGATGGGTTGGAGCTGGACGACGAGGACTGGATTTCCGCGGTGGCCTCCCCGAAGGAGGTGGCGATCCCGGCTCGCCTTCGCTTCGTCCAGCTTAAGATACTTCACCGGGTGTACATGACGGGGCCAGGGCTTCTGCGTATGGGCTATGCCGAGGATGGACTGTGTAGGCGTGGGTGCGGTGCATTGGCGACTTTTTTACATATTCTGTGGGAATGTCCGAGGGTGGAGCGATTCTGGCGTGGTGTGCATGGGGTCCTGCGAGCGGTTACGCATGTCGTGCTGGTGCCTGAAGCAAGGAGATGCCTGCTGAATGTGTGGGAACCAACCGACTACTCGGTTCCACAGACGCGATGGGTGACGCTGGGTTATATGATCGCTAAACGTGACATCGCTCAACTGTGGGGATCCCAGAGGCCCCCGGCAGTGTCGGCCTGGAAAGAACACATGGATTGGTGCATGTTCCGAGAGAAGGTTGTGTATGTGGCGCGGGGTAAGCCTGGGGCGTGGCTGAAGGTGTGGGGCCCCTGGAACGCCTACCGCGGGGGTATTTGCGAGCCGCCATTGTTGCCTCCCGCTTCACCAGCTCCGTCCCCCTAGATGACCCCCTCCCCCAAGCCCGGGCACAGTGTTTTCCCAGTCCCGGACCTATTTCCCTTCCCCTCCTTCGATTTTAGTATATGGTTGGGGTCCCCCCATTTGAGGAGCATATGTTGTCACTCTTGCTCTCGGGTTGCCTTGCGGGTGTGGTTTTATGTTGTTAGTGTTGTATAAAACGAAACCGTATTGTGGGATCAGAGTCATGTGGCCCACGTTGTTGATACATCCTGCTTTAGCGTCTCTGTAACGCCAAGTGCCTTATTGTATATATGTCACTAATTGCTGTCACTTTAGCGGCCGGCCGGAAGGTTGTAGGCCCATACCTGTATATATTCGAGATTGTAATAAACGGTTTCAAAAAAAAAAAAAAAAAAAAAAAAAAAAAAAAAGAGAGGGGGGGCAGCTGCCAGCGGCTGAGCAGAAGCGGACACCTTCCTTGTCTTGTCTGGGCAGGAAGCAAGAGACGGAGACCTTCTCCTTCTCTGCTCCCCGTCCGTCCCCGACAGCCACAAATGCCGAGCCCTCTCTGCAGGCCTTGGATAGTTCTTACGTCCAGGGACGCATGTTCAAAATAAAAAAGTGGGGGAACGGAATCTATAGAATTAAAGAAGTCGGGGCATGCCGTGCGCTGCCGTTCCCGCCCACTTCGACCACTGATCACCAAGCACTCCAGCCCTCATCCTGGCTGAGCAGTAGGGAAGACATAGCTAAGGAAAAGGAATGGTAACACTTAAGTTATAACACAGACCTGCCTGCATACAGCACGTTAACCTGTGCAAAGTCCGATCAGGGGCGTAAAACAGTCCCCCACAGCGCCCGCGGTGCTGGGGGGCCCGAGCTGCAGGGGGCCCCCTCAGCACAGTACTGAGGCCCGAGAGCTCCGGATGAAATCTGGAGCGGGAGGGGCCCTCTGTGTACCTTGCAGGGGGGCCCCTTCAACTTTCGTTAGGCCCTGGCAAGAGAGTGGGCGACCCATGGGCCAAGCACTGCAGAAAGCTCTTCTTACAGGATAAGAATATAAGAGAGTTTATTGAGAAGAGAAAGAATAGATCTGTACATTTTAGTGGTAAAAGAGAGGAAATCATGAGCTCTAAATGGGAAATAAATCTAAGCTTCAGGAAGTGGAGGAAGAAGGAGAGGATTCATTGATGAGAACAATCCATGCCGATTACTAGCCTGGTTGGAAATGAGTGACTGAAAAACGGGCTTTTAGCAGCGTTTCATTTAGTAGCAAAGCATCTTCCCTAAGTTAAGAACCTGGGAAGGTAGCAGTGTGGGTGGTGCTCGCACCGAAGACTCCCAAGAAGAGCCCTCAAGAATGATGTAGAGAGAAGTGGAGCTGGGAGGGGAGAAGTATCCAACAGTAAAGGAGCAGAGGCCTTAGAGAAAGAAGCAAAATGCAAGTGAAAGGAACTGATCGAAGGAGCCCTGAGGTTCACAACATGAGAAGGAATAAATGTTCAGTCCCTCCTGAGGTCAAAAGTAAAGATTAATAGGATTGCAGGACTGGCCCAGATTCCACTTGATACAAAGCTGAGGCCAGAAAGTCGAGGGGCACTTTCAGGACCTGACGGAAGCAGGGGGACTTTCAGGACCTGGCAGGAGCAGGCAGGGGTAGACAGGAGCAGGCAGGGGCTGTCAGGAGAAGGCAAGGGCAGACAGGAGCAGGCAGGAGCAAGCAGGGGAAGACAGGAACAGGCAGGGCTTGACAGGAGCTGGCAGGAGCAGACAAAAGCAGGCAGGGGCCGACAAGAGCAGGCAGGGGCAGACAGGAGCAGGCAGGGTCTGACAGGAGCAGGCAGGGGCAGACAGGAGCAGGCATGGTGTTACAAGGTCAGACATGGACAGGCAGACAGAGGCAGGGACAAACGGGAGCGGGCAGGACCTGACAGGAGGATGCAGGGGCAGACATGAGCAGGCAGGGCCTTTACAGGAGCAGGCAGGGGCAAGCAGGTCTGACAGAAGCAGGCAGGGTAGACAGAAGCAAGCAGGGGCAGACAGGAGCAGGCAGGGCCTTTACAGGAGCAGGCAGGGGCAAGCAGGTTCTGACAGGAGCAGGCAGGGGCAGACAGTAGCAGGCAGGGCCAAACAAGAGCAGGCAGGGGCAGACAGGAGCGGGCAGGCAGGGGGAGACAGGAGCAGGCGGCACAGGCAGGTTCTGACAGGAGCAGGCGGGGCAGGCAGGGTCTAACAGGAGCAGGCGGGGCAGGCAGGAGCAGACAGGAGCAGACAGGAGCAGTCAGGATCAGGCAGGGGCAGGCAGGACCAGACAGGAGCAGTCAGGATCCGACAGGAGCAGGCAGAGGCAGGCAGGCGCAGCTTGTTCCACACAGGAGACAGTTATCCAGCCAATGGCTTCACAAAGGCTGCAGGGCTGAGATCTGGGTGCCGCCGTCTGCCTCCAGTGATAGATCTAACTTCTGGGCCATGCTTTGCAGGGGGCTGTGGAGCTTTCCAGGAACTCTCAAATATTTCCAGCAAAACTGCAAATCCAGTTGAGAAAGGTATAAATATTGTTTTCTCCCACAAATGTTTGAAGATCTTGGAAAAGTAGTGTTTCAATTAACTGACCCAGAATGGTGAGAGAGATTGGACTGAAGTTATTAATATCCCGAGGGTGCAGCAAACCTTTTTCAGGAGGGGTTTCACAATGGCATTTTTCCAGGCAGTGAGGAAGGTGATGTGTCCTAAAGGAAGACTCAACAATTCCAACAAGGGAGTCTTGAGAAGCAGAAACAGAGCTCCTTTAGCTTCTCCGGGCAGAATCTGAAGGGGGCTCTGTGGGCGCAGCCTGCAAGGGCGGCATCAAGGTTGGTTGCATCAACAGGTGCAAAGGAGGTACAGGTGGTAAGATCTTAAAGAAAGGTTGTTGGGTGTAGGTATTATTTCAATGTGAATGTTTTCACGTTTGTTTAATCGTGACATTGCCATATCAGAAGTGGTTTGTAAAGACCAGGGGCATATTTGTGAGAACCTTGTGGCAGTGGCGTAACAAGGCCCCAGCTGCCTCTGCAGTGCAGAGGGCCCCCGAGCTCCAAGGATCCCCTTCAGGTCAGTGACCCGGCCTGAAAGCTCCTGAGTGAGTCCGGTGGGGGGCTCCTCCATGTACTTTGCAGGGGGGCCCCCTCATGTTTTGTTACGCCACTGAGTCTGATCGGAGCAAAAACAACAGCACATTCAAGAAGAGTGTCCATTTTGTACGAAATAACGGATGTACTTTCTTTTGGAATACCTTGCCCATGTCTGGAGACCTCATCCGTGCTACTGCTTCAAGTTCTGGTGGCATCATCTCAAGACATCATAGGAATAATTACGCCCAGTTGTTCAAAACTCATGTTTGTATACTGCACTTGGTTCTGGAGGCCTCATCTGGAATATCGAGCCCTTTCCAAAGGCCTCACCAATAATTTTTTGGCTAGTTTTAGGGAGTTTGGTGTCTAGTTCTAAGATCGCATCCTATGTATATTGTGCCCAGTTCTGAACACCAACCTAGAATTATATTGGCAGAGAAAGAAAAAGATGATCCTAAAAGTATAGGAGGGCTGGTGTCATTACCCCTCTATCACTCTATGACTACTATACCCTGGTGACTGCCTATGTAAAAAACATGAGGGTTTGCTCTTATTGAGACCTCATATTGAATGCCCAAACTGATGCTGTACCATAATGGTGCTCCTGGCACAAGCGGCTGGGCATTCCTGACATAACCGTGGCTATCTGTGGCACAGTGGTGCCCATCCATGACATATTATGAGGACTTGTAGTATAATTCTGTTTGGCCCATGGTTTAATTGTGGCCATTCTTGACATATTGTGGATGTTCTTGACAAAATTATGGCGCTTCATGACATAACGTTGGCCCCTGCACAATGGTATTAATACTAGATATATTGTGTGCAATTTTCCTTAAGTGTGACTATTCCTGGCATAATGGTAATAGTAATTCCTACTCGTGTGATGACCAATGAGCATGAAAAGCAGAATCTACTCATATGAGGCAGTAGTGGAAGTGAGTGGTTCTATGATGAAAGATCAACAACAAAAATATTGTGGTACAAAAATATAATTGTCAAAATATCGACTTTACAAAGTACTAGATTATCGACTATACGCAACATTGCATCGGTACATATTTCATTGTAATTAACATTAGTGTAAAGTTAAATTCATGTTTAAAAAAATATAATACATAAACAAAAAACAAAATTGTATTACCTTTTAAAAAAGAATTCCTAAAATACATGTAACTTTAAAAGAAGTGTCACAATTGACATAACAATTCTTATGTTAAATGATAAAGTAAGGTACATTTTTAACAGAAATAAATAGAAGTTATATTAGTGTTTATTAAAAACACAATATAACCTTTTAAAATGAGTATTTTTTTACAACACTTCAAATATTTTATATTGAATAAACCATTAAAATACATTTTATAAATCTGTAACAAAAAACTAGTATTTTTCGAATACTAAATCACATTACAAACAAATAGTAAATATTTTAAAACACAAAACAAAATAAAAATCCCTTAAATAAATTATTTGAAAAATATATACTTTGAAATGAAATGTCAACATATTGTATAAAAATCCATATTGAAATAAAAACGTAACCTAACCACCAACTAAAAACATAAGTAATCAAATTCAAATGCAGTTCACATACACTACTCAGACTAGAACGCTACAACAATTGGGGAAATACATACATTGTGGCTGTTCGATATACTATTCTAACTTTAGTCTAACAAAAGGAGAAAATGCATATACTGGGGAAGATTTACTATTCAAACTCCATTTTAATAAATGTTGGGGAAAGTGCATCCATTGGAGGAAAAGATTTACTATTCTAACTGCAGCCTAAGAAACACTGGAGAAAGTGTATACATAGGGGGCTGTCAGATTTACTATTCTAACTTCAGTCCAAACAAGAACTGGCGAAAGTGCATACTTGAGGGTGGAGAAAACTGGCTCCCATTTACTATTCTTAATCAAGTCTAATGAAAAAACACCGGGGAAAGTCGTATTTTAGGGGAGTGGTGGAGGGTAGGCGATACTTGCTAACAAATGTGAATACTTTGAACAAGAGGATTAGAGACTCCTCGTACCTTCTTACTTCATTGCTTATATGCATAGAGACAGAGGGCCTTGTAGTGCCCTCTTACTGGATATGCAGTATTATATTCCTATATTTATGGTGATAAAATCCTGTCATCCTTTAAATTTGCTGGTGATATTAGTGGGAGGCTGGTGGTGACAAGCGGTATGGGAGCTAGCTCGTAACTAACAGGTATTAGAACCTGTCATACTGGTTTGGTTTCTGGGTCGTTGTTTTCCTGAGTTAGTTTACCTTTACCACCTTTTCCTTCTCTGTACCACAACATATATATTGGACTGTTAGGCTCCGTACTAATGTCTACACATTTCAGGGATGCTGCCACCACTGGTTTACATTCAAGGCCTGCCTTCCAATTCTATTGTCTGTTGCTCATTATTTCTTATCGTTTTGGTTGTGAATGGTACAATGCCAGCAGTCTTAATGATCATGCCTCAAAATGTCAATGGTATGTCACATTTTAGCAAATGTAAGAAAGTTTATCATTCTTTGATTACCAAACAATGGATATTGCACTCATTATGGAGACTTATTGGTCTCAAGAAGAGTCTCAAGCGGTTAAGAGAGAGTGGTTGGGGACAGTTGTGAGTAGTAGAAGAATAGTAGACTCTCAAGAACACCTTCCATTCCAGAACATGCACTAAGAAATGAAGTGTAGCGAGTCTTATCAATAAGGGACTCCCTCACAGAGTTCTTTAGACGTGAGTAGATGAAGAATTCATTAGAAGTGAGTAGAGGAAGAGGGTCGATGGGTTTTTGCCATGTTGAAAATAACAGACAGGACTCTGGTTGTTGGTTCAATATATGATCCTAACGTCAAAAGACAACACTTTTGGTCCCAACTTGACAGATTGAATTTAGATGGATGTCATTCCTAATGGGCGGGGACTGGAATATGGCTCTGGGCTCTTCCTTTACTGAATATATTTGGGCATGCAGAAGTTCAGAACCATAAGGACATACATATGGAGTAGCCACAAATATTGCTGAAAGCGAGCAAGCTATGGGCGCATACTATTTCAAGGGTGCTCTGGCTGCCGGATAATGTTGTCATATAGCCTAGCATTTCATTAATCACAATCGCTACATTTCATACAAGCTCTAGATGAGGCAAGGCCCTGGGAGGAATTAGAATGTTCTCTCATGAAATGTCCAAATATACTATTACCAGTTTATATTACCACCATCGCCCAGTAATACTAATGGGTAAGCTAATGATTTGGTCCACACTGGTGGTAAGGAGAATGGCCAATAGGTTGATTGGTGTTCACCCCTTTTAATGTCCAACAGAATAAACTTATATGTTTTAGTGTTGGTGTACATGGTGCTAAAGGATTGTTTTCATGACATGGTGTAAGTGAGATTGTGTGTGGTATGAATAAAGTGGGTTTTTATAGGGTTATGGCAGGACGCAATACAATGAAATAGGGATAAACGTCAGATTGTTTTTTGCATTAGATGATAAATAGTTTTTGAAATTAATTGAAGTGTAGTTAAAATAATTTATAATTTGCATATTTTGCAAATGGTGACTTGTCTTAATAAATGAAAATATGTCTATTTATTGAAGAGGTTGTTTGTTTATTAATGATTTAGATACTAATGTGCTTTTGAGGAGGATGGGTGTATTGGTTCATTCTTACAGCTTACTGTAAGGAATTTGTGACTTTATGTTATGAAATAATTAATGCTTCTTGTGCCTGATGTTGCTCTGGATATGTCTAACTTTCTATGGACCTAACTTGTATTTCATTGCAACTAATAAACAAATATTGTAAACAAAACGTAAACAAAAAGAATGCCATTCCAAAAATTATTTCAGAAAAAGGATCAATGCAAGTAGTGATTGTCAATTGCACAATACAAGAGGTAAAAAGAATAATTAACATTAACAGATGGAGCCAAATAGAAACCCATGTATATAATGCAGTATGTTTTCTCCCTGGAGTAAAGCAAAAGATGAGGCAGACCTTACTGCTGCATCAAGTGGAATACCATTATGAGGAACAGGTTGGTGACATAGCATGCATTACAACGGCACGTAATTGACCTTGCACAGAAGCGTCATATAGGGATAACCACAACCAAAAATTGTTAAGTGTGGTTTCCAGGATTTGACAGTCAAGTTCAGAAAATTGTATAATCCTGTCATTTACTTCAATGCAGAGCTAGAACCCATTTCCAGGAAGAACTTAAGGTGTATGAAATTCCAGGTTAAGTGCTGACAGTGATAGCTCTTTGGACCAATATTTTCTGACAAGTACATATTTGTAGTTGTGAATGAATATTCCGAACTTCCATTGGCAAACCAGGATTTCTTGGCTCCTACATCTGTGATACTTACTGTTTTGGATGATATTTTTTCTGCAAGGAGAGCCCAAACCCTTCTAAAGACAGATAAGATAAGATGCCTTTCAACGAGGAAGAATTCAGAAGGATCCTAAATTACATGGAAGTAATTCAATGGGAAATACCGCAGTTATGTTTTTTCTTACCTTATTCTCAAGGAAGGCAGTGTCACAAGGTTCAAGAACCATGATTGTTGGATGCTGGAACCCTGTGAGAACAATTGCCTGGGAGAAGCAGAGGAGCAAGAAGCTTTTACAGGAGCTCTTGCTCCAAGTGCTCAGACCTGGAAAAAAAACTCGGTAAAACATATAAGTGGACTTCTTTATTAAAATGTGGTGATGAGCATCTGGAACACAGTAGAATTTACACAGCATTTTGGTTACTTCAACTGTCTAGGAACTTTCCTAGTTAAAAATTCAAGTTCACAGTAAAACTCCTGGGAAGCATTTCCATCAAGGTTATGCGACCTTCCTTTGATGCACTGGTAAAGTAATATGTGTTTTGTAAATTCTCTACTTATCATTGTTGAGTGGTAAGTGTTTCACTTTTGCATCCTTTGAACTGGTAATCGTCAGCGACACATGGAGCTCTGCATTCTTCAAGTGCAACTCTGGCCGTGATCTCCAGTGTCATCCTGTGGCAAGTAGCAACTCGCCGAATGCAACATAGAGCTGTGTGTTTCACACGTACAGCTCAGTCTGCTTCTTTCAGTGTCATTGCATCATCACTAGCTGTGAAACACTGTAACAAATGATGGAAGTACCTGCTAGGGTCACGTAACGTGCTGCAATTTTTTAATATTATGACGTGCTGATAATGATTGCACGAAAGTAGACAACTTCAACTTACTTTAAAGGAATAATTTCTCTTAAGGAAATTTCTTCACAACTGTTTTTTTTTAACAAGGAGGAAGATGTGACTCTTAATGCAGAAATCCTTTGGGAACGATTTCTGTAGAAATAGTGTATTTGGTCTAAGAGTCACTTTGTTGATACCTTTATCATCTTTATTTAAACTTATTGTCACGGCATATTCGTTTTGATACCTAGAACACTGTACTCTTGGATCAACATTGTCATACAATTTTGCCTATCTCAGGGATGAAGTTTGGACAGTGAACGACTTCATAGGGTGAAGAAGGGGCATTGAACTAATTCACTGCATTATTATGAGCATCAACGTTTGCCAACATTGTACATTATCTACTCTGCAAGCATTCTGGCCGCAGGTGGTAGCCCATGTGTGAAGTGGGCATAATGGAAATCATATTTCCTCAGGTATTTGGCAACAATTGATGAAGGAAATATGTCTGCAGAACAAAGAAAATTAATATTTTTACACTCTGTTAGGCCAGAAGCATTAGAAGTATATGGACATATGTCTAAAGATTCAGGAGAAGGCAATATAAATGTATTTGATAAAACAATTGCTGATTTTAATAATTACTTTGCCCTTAATGTCTGTATAGGTATTTTATGGTGTAAGTTATTTTAGAGGAAGCAGGTTGATAAATGATACCATTGTTGAATATTCTGCTACTTTTAAGAAATTGTAGGTGGCATGTAAATCTGGGAGTTTACAAGAAGAATTTTTTAGAGCTCAGGTAGTCATGCACGCTAAGGATACCCCAATACAAAAAAGGTTATAAGTAAATAGGGACTCTGAGCTCAAGGGTATCCTAGCAATAACAAGAATGGCCGAATTGTCCACAAGTACTAAGGCTGTTAAATTGGAAACAAAATAAATTCATGATGAAAGAATGGGAAGGATAAAATCAAAGAACTTAGGTCCTCTAAATTTCAGAAAACGTATCTTAGTGTAAGGAGTAATCCAAAGAAATCTCTGATGTATTGCTGTGATAGTAAATCACATTTGATTGCAGTAAAGCATGTCCCGCTTTAAAGCAAAAATATAATTCATGTGGCATGGTAGGTCATTTCCCTAAAATTTGCAGAAAGAAAAAGAACAATAAAGTCAAGTGTTTTGGCAAAGAAAGTTCCAGCGAAGAGGAGGATTTTCACCAAACAAACTCTTTGGATGCTAGAGATTCATTTGTTTTGAATGCAAACAGCCAAGATACTAAAAAAAGAAAGCTTTATGTGTGATGCATACAAATGTATGCAGACTCTGGATCCCTATACATTATCATAAAAAAGGAGGTTTGAAGGAAGGAATTATTATTTTTTAAATAATTTCTTTATTGGATTTTAACATAAAGTATAAAAAGAAACGAGATATACAATCAATCAAAATAAACAGATCACATAATCAGGTGACATATCATTACCATGCTCGCAGGGTCACATTGATAAAATGGACCTAAGGAGAGAAACGACCACTTATACAGCTACTCATCCTTCCATATGCATAAACTAAGAAACCGTGCAGAAAGGCAAGTACCCACCCCCAAAAGGGTATGTCAATAGAACCTGTGTATCCCAAGTAGGGCTGCTTAGTAAAAAACAGTGGTATTTCTAAAATACTCAACCCTGCTCTTCGTTATTACATTGGCGTGACAATTGATATTGCGTAAACAGACTCCAAAAGCTTAATGGTCGGCTGCAGGGTGGAAGCAGTTCATTATAAACATCCGAATGGGTATTACAATACACCATATCTTTTTCCCACTCCACAACTGTAGGTACAGGCCCCCACATCCATCTCACTGCTAGTCTTCGTTTAGCAGAAAGAAGACCAATGGCAATCAATTTGCGAGCATTTTTTCGTAGTGGCTTCGTATACCCCAGCAAGGCCAGTATGGGGTCCGGAACAAGCGAAAGACCCACAATATCGTTTAACCTCTTAAAAATCTGATTCCAAAACAGCAAGGAACTTTTCAACATCGTCAAGGAATTTTCCAATCCCTCGGCCAACTCCAACGACATCACCCCCTCTCAAACCCTCTGCGACTCCCTAGCCTCTTTTTTCCACAACAAGATTGCAGACATCCACAACAGCTTTGACAACCAACCCGGAAACCAACCCACCCTACCATCTGCTGACCACCTTCCCCCCGTGAACACCCTTAACGCTTGGAACCCAATCTCCACTGAGGACACCACCCGCCTGATGAATTCCATCCACTCAGGATCCCCCACAGACCCATGCCCTCACCACATCTTCAACAAAGCAGACTCCGTCATAGCACCGCACCTCCGAGGCGTCATCAACTGCTCCTTCAACTCCGCTACCTTCCCAGAAGACTGGAAACACGCCGAACTCACTGCCCTTCTGAAAAAACCAACAGCGGACCCCACCGAACTCAAAAATTACCGCCCCATCTCGCTTCTTCCATTCCCGGCAAAAGTCATCGAGAAAGCCGTCAACAACCAGCTCGCCGCTTTCCTCGAAGCCAACAAATCCCTCGACTCCTCACAGTCCGGCTTCCGAGCCAAACACAGCACTGAGACCGCCCTCATCGCAGCAACAGACGACATTCGAACTCTACTGGACAACGGAGACACAGTCGCCCTCATCCTCCTCGACCTCTCTGCAGCATTCGATACAGTCTGCCACAGCACCCTTCTACAACGCCTCAATAACATCGGAATCCAAGGAAAAGCACTTGAATGGATCACCTCGTTCCTCACCGGAAGAACCCAGAGAGTCCGCCTTCCTCCATTCAAGTCCGAGGCCTCTGAAGTCATCTGCGGCGTCCCTCAAGGATCCTCACTCAGTCCCACCCTCTTCAACGTATACATGAGCCCCCTCGCGGCCATCGCACGCCGACACAACCTCAACATCATCTCCTACGCGGACGACACTCAACTAATCCTTTCTCTCACCAATGACCCTAGCACCGCCAAAACCAACCTACACGAAGGAATGAAAGAAGTTGCCGAATGGATGAAACAAAGCCGTCTGAAACTGAACTCAGACAAAACTGAAGTCCTCATCTTAGGTACATCCCCCTCTGCATGGGACGATTCCTGGTGGCCTGAAGCCCTCGGAAAAGCACCCATCCCGACAGACCACGCACGGAACCTAGGCGTCATCCTGGATTCTTCACTCTCAATGAACAGACAAGTCAGCGCCGTATCCTCTTCCTGCTTCAACATTCTTCGCATGCTCAGAAAAACATTTCGCTGGATCCCCCTCGAAACAAGGAAAACAGTTACCCACGCTCTAGTCACGAGCCGACTGGACTACGGAAACACCCTCTACGCGGGTACTACCGCAAAGCTCCAGAAGAAACTCCAACGAATCCAAAACGCATCAGCCAGGCTCATATTAGACATCCCTCGCAACGAACACATCTCTGATCACCTTAAAGACCTCCACTGGCTACCCGTCAATAAGAGGATCACCTTCCGACTGCTTACCCACGCACACAAATCACTCTACGACATCGGACCAGATTGCCTCAACTCTCGACTGTCCTTCTACACCCCCTCCCGCCAACTACGATCTTCCAGCCAAGCCCTCGCCACTATACCTCGCATCAACAAGACCACCATGGGAGGCAGATCCTTTGCATACCTGGCTGCTAAAACATGGAACTCACTCCCCGCCTACCTTCGCCTCACCCAGAACCACCTAGCGTTCAGAAAGCAGCTTAAAATGTGGATATTTGACAAATAATCCTCCTCCCCTTCCTAAGCGCCTTGAAACCCTCTGGGTACGTAGTGCGCTATACAAATTTTATGACTTGACTTGACTTGACTCAACAGAGGGGGCACTGCCAAGCTAGGTGGAAAAAAACAGCCCCCGGCATGTCACATCGTTCACAGTTATCATTATCCCGCAACCCATATCTATGTAGGCGCTCTGGTGTATAGTGAACCCTGTTCAAGAACTTGAAATGTGCTAACCGGTGACGGTCATTCAGAGAGACCTTGTGTGTAACCTCATAGCAGTAAAAGCAGATATCATCCGTGAGTGGTAACCCCATGTCTGCCTACCAGGCCAGCCGCGCCTTCGTGTAAGGGGTCGTCCTAGTTTGTAAAGCAGAGACATAAAGCTGCGATACTAACTTAAATGAAATTGCGTTAGCGCAGAGGGCATCGTCATACCCTCCACCGCCTCCAACCATGTCACCACCCGGCCTCTTTTAAAGAGATCTGCCATCTCATAAATACGCAGATCATTCAGCAAGCGAAGAGTACCGTCCTCTGAGCTAAGAGCGAACCACTGACCCCACTCTATGCGCATGTGGGGCGAATACAATTGTGCACCAGAATACAGATTGAAAAGATCATGGCAAGCATGGACTGTGGAATTCACCGAATCAAGAACTCCACAACGCCTAGTAGGCTCTTTAGTTAAGAAACGAGGCAACGGGGTCAGGGGCAGCCGCCACTTTTTCTATCTGGAGGTGAGGGACGTTCTGTGGGCCATGGACCCAACTATGGGTGTGTGAGGCCTGCGCTATCCGATAATAAGGCTCTAAGTCGAGTGCGCCCAGACCACCCGCAGTATAAGGCAGCATGAGAGTGTCCAATGCAACCCGAGGAGTCTTGCCCGCCCATGCCAGTTTAGTCATCAGTGTACGTAACTCCCTGAACATAGACCGGAGCACCACTATAGGGATATTAACGAAGAGAAAAAGAAAACCGAGGAAGGACCACCATCTTCATTAATGAAACCCTCCCCAGCAGCGAAAGCGAGAGCCGAATCCAGCGGTCTATGTTGTCACCCAGCTTGTCAATCGCCCTACCATAATTAGCCTTAAGCACTTGATCTGCATCTGAATGTACGTGAATTCCCAAGTAGCAGACCGGCTCAGATGTCCACTTGAGCGGGAAATCAAGAGGGATCGGTGTCTGGGCTGCTGTCAACGGGAAAATTATGGACTTATCCCAATTGATCTTCAGTCCCGAAAGGCCACCAAAGCGTATCACCTCCCGAATCACAGGGGGCAGGTGGTTCTCTGGATCCCGGACATACAAGAGCATGTCCTCGGCGTAGGCTGAGACTATTAAGTTATAAATAGGAAAGCGAAGGCCCCTGTGACCATGGTATTCCCGCAGCGCCCTAAGCAGGGGCTCAGCCGTCATGGCATATAATAGCGGGGATAGGGGACACCCCTGCCGAATGCCTCGTGATCTGTGAATTGGGGCAGAAACCATGTTCCCAGAGCGGACCCGGGCCACAGGCGAATTATAAAGCACCACACCAAAAAGACCTCACCCACTACCACGCGGCACAGCACGGCACGTAGAAACGACCATTCAATGGAATCAAAGGCCTTCTCTGCGTCTAAGAAGACCGCCGATGCCTTCACCTCTTGTCGGACATGTTGAAGTGCGCCAAACACCGTACGGAGATTGCCCGAAAGCGTGCAGCCCGGAATAAATCCGGCCTGCTCAGGGCCTACCAACTAAGGCTTCAACAGGTAAAGACGGTTGGCCACAATTTTAGCAAAAAGTTTTGTATCCACATTAAGTAATGAAGATGGGCGATAAGATGAACATCTTTGGGGGTCCTGATCAGGCTTCAGTAACGTGATGATCAGGGCCTCCCGCATGGTAGGTGGCATAATCCCGCCCGCTCCCATCTCCTGAAACAGGGTAGTCAAATGGGGGAATCAAAATATCACTAACACCTTTGTAAAAGGCTACCGTAAGCCCATCCTGTCCTGGAGCACTGCTCTCTTGCATAGAATTCAAGGCCAATCGTATCTCCACAACTTCTATTGGGCGCATTAAGAATTCACAGTGCCAATTTTGCAGCCAGGGCAGCTCAATATACTCTAGATAGTGTAATATATCCGCATCGCTAGGGGTGACCTTAGAGCTGTACAGCTCTTGGTAATAATCACGAAATCGATCAGTAATATCCGCCGGTTCTGTCCAAGTAGAACCCCCCTCATCAACCAACGCGGCCACGCCACCAGTCTCCAACCTGCGGCGAGCCATCGCTGCCAGGATCGAACCCGGCCTGTCAACCTCACCATAGAATCTGGCTGTGGCATATTTCCCCATATGTTTGACTTCACAATCTGCCTCTTTATGGTATTCGTCAATTGTGGATTTTAGTAGATCCTGTAACTCGCGATCATTCCAGAGGGCCAGATGAGCTTAAAATTTAGCGATTTGAGATTCTAATAAGGCCAGCCTATCCCTAATAGAGCGAAGAACTCCCGCGTGTTTACTGATGGCAACACCACGTATGTAGGCCTTAAACGACTCCCACACCGTAGCGAAAGACTCTACTGAGCCGATATTAATGGCAAAGAACTCAGAGATTGCATCATGGAGCTCAGATTTAAAAACTGTATCTAGTAGCGAATATGGTGGAAACCTCCACAAGAAAGGAGGAGGACCTCGCGAAGGCACTGTAATGGCCAGCAGAATGAGAGAGTGTCTGAAAACGACAGAGCAAGCACTGAACAATCCTGAACCTTGTGAGATGAGCCAGTAATCTATACGTGTGTGGATATCATGGGGTGCTGAATAATATGTGAATCCGCCCCTAGCAGTGGATCTAGCCCTCCAAACGTCAACCATTTGCAACCGCAACGAGATGTCAGCGATGGTCTTAGCAGCAATAGAGGGGGGCCTAGAAGAGCCTTGTGAGCGGTCCAGTGCAGGATCTAAGACACAATTAAAATCACCCCCCCAGAGCACCGGGGTGGTAGAACGGTCTATAAGGAGCTTAAAGATGGACTGGTAAAACTGTGGATCATCATAATTCGGGCCGTAGGAATTAACAATAAGGAGATTCAGCTCTTTACTATAACACCGCGAAATTACATACCGACCAGCAGGGTCAGTTGCACAGTGTTCTATTTGAAGCCCCGATTTAGGATTAATCCAAGTCAATACCCCCCTAGAGTGGGATGTAAAACATGCAGCGTGGAAGGCTCCTATCAACTGCCTGCCCATAGTAACGCACAGCCCAGGTGGAGGTGCGTCTCCTGAAGCAAAGCAATGTCGACCTCCTTCCGTTTTAAATAGGCAAGTATTTTATGCTACTTTCTGTGATCATTCAGGCCCCGGACGTTCCAGGTCATGAGGCTCAGCCGATTATTACGACTCATATTTTTGTGAGTACTAGTCATGGAATGAATAAGCACAAATACATCTCCCACCCCGTAATGTCATGTAATTCACCCTGCTCGTCAAAGGAGAAGGAAGACATGTGATCTGCAAAAGGAAAAAAACCACACAAAAATTCCCCAATACCACCCCACTCCCACGCCTTGCATGCCCCAACAAAGCAAAGGCGAATAGCATCCATTTAAGAATTGCATTCCTAAAAAACATCAGCAACAACAAACCCCCAAAACTGCAGGTGAAGCAGCGTGTAACGCAGTAGGGCGGATGTTACCCAGCGATACCAAACTAGGTCGCCCTCCGCTACACCACCAAACAACATTCGTAAAGCTTCAGTCATTATAACCAGTAATATAGAGGAGATACTTATCATTCCAGAATCCTGTAACCCCATGAAGTCAGGTATCCAATCGGGACCCTCTGCGTAGAAGAGACCCAAAGAGCAAAAAACTGTAAGAGCAGTCATAAACACATCTTGGGAGAGCGGTTTGCCCCTAGAAGCCCACCGGTATAATAACAGCCCCTCCCAACTAAACCTCCCTACACCAGCAATAGGGTTAGAATACAAGGAGGGGAGCCAGTAGTGCCCCCCCCCCCCCCACCAACTGCTGCATAGGCCTGATCAACATGATTAGCAGTCGAGGCCATAGCTCGGGGCAAAGCGGATTATCCCGTCCCCTGTGAAATAGCATCAACCCCACGCCCCAACTGAGAAGCACAGGACTCCAGGATCCAAGTATAACTTGACGTAGCCCCAAAACCCCAAACACTGTGCTGTTTAGTCCTCGATTACACAACCCACCACAACCAAGGCAGGCAATACCCAAGCAGAGAAACTGTAGTCAAAATGCATGCATAGAAAAGCACAAAAAATCCACAATAGCCCAACAAGGATGGCCAAACCCCATAGTGCACATTTAGATACAAGCAGTGAACATGCCTATACTCCAACAATCACCACTCAGTCATTTTCATCTAGGCTACTAGGCGCATCATCGGCTCCAGGACTACCAGCCTGAGCCCTCCTACGTTTGCCAGACTTGTACCAGTCTTTGAGAGCTCTCTAAAGGGACTGCGGATCCGAGAATACATGGGGCTTTTCATCAAAAAGTACCCTCAGTCGAGCCGGATACAGCATAGCATATTCAAGTTTCTGATCACGCAGTTTGCGCTTCGGAGGTGCAAATTGTCTCCTGGATTCCTGGACCTTAAGGGTAAAGTCTGGGAATAAGGAAAGAGAGGAACCTGCATATTGCAAGGGACCCAGTTCTCTAGCTTTCCGCAGTGCAGCATCTCTGGCTGGTAATTGAGCAATTTGGCAATGATGGGCCGCAGTGGGCGCCAGGTTGAGGTCAAGGGCCCAAAGAGCGATGCGCTCTCTCCACAACGAACATAGGCAAAAAGGAATCAGCACCCAAAAGTGTCTTGAGAAGTTTCTCAACAAATTTTTTCATATTGACCATCGCGATCTCGCTTCCAAGTCTTCAGCTCGGTCCTGTAGGGCTACCAGGGCCTTCTCCACTCGCTTCTGGGCATTGTTGGAGTCAGATTGGACCTCCTCCGTTTCCGCAATGCGGCGCTCTGCCATATCCAGGCGCCCTGAGTGTTTGTTGACCCTTTCCGACATTCTGTCCATTCTGTAGGCCAAAGTGTCAATTTTGGCATCAATAGCCGACAGACCCTGCTGCATAGACACTATAATTTGTTTAATGTCGCCGACAGGATCCTCCGTAGAGTTATCCGGCTCAGAACATTGCGAATTCCGCTGCGTCTTCGCAGCGCCTGGATTTTTGCTGCTCGAAATTGATCTACGGCTGTGACTTGTCGGGCTTGCCCATCGCAGCACCGCCAGCCCTCCGGCTCCCTCAGGCACACGTGCACCAATTCCCATCTGCTGGGGCTCACAGGTCAAGGAAGTGCGATTAGCTCCCGCCAAGTGCGTCAAGCCCAATCCGCAGTGCACCGGGATCAATAACAACAGGATTGGGAAGTGCAGGAGTGGGGCAGCCAACTGTACTCTACACTCCTCAAACACTGTCTCTGTACCTGCACAAGCAGTCTGTAGGGCCCCCCACGCCGAACGGACGAGGCAACGCAGGCCAGGGTATCAGCTTCCACCCAGGCAGCGCTGACAGAACTGTATAATGTCCTCAGGGGTGCCAGGCCTAGGGCCAGAGGACGGAATCAATAGGCACAGAGGCCAATGCTATGCCGCATCTCCCGGTCACAGGGATTTGAGGGCGTGGGTGCAGGACTAAATCTCCAGGGTGCCAGGAGCTTAGGAGGAGCAGCACGACCCAACCTCCAGAACGCCCTCCGCCCGTCGGGTCCGCACTTCACAGTATGACAGGGGCGCGGGGCTCACCTCTTACCTGTAGGTCATCAATGCGGCTCTAGCAGCTATCCACAGCGCCGCCGATCCCTAGAAGGGAGCCGCGCTGAGAGAGGCCCCGCACCCTACAGCTGCCACAATCCAGCCAGCGGTCGGCCGATGCACCCCATGATGTCTTGCACAACGGCCACGCTACCAGGCCGCGCGCCTATGCTTACTGGGCAAAACGGATCTCCGGCTGCATCAGAGCTAGGCGGCACTGAAGCACAGCGGCTGAATCAGCAAGCAGAAGGCTACATCTGCGCGGTATCCCCACTTGACATCAAGATGGTAGAAGCAACCAATTCTTGCAGGATAGTTCTGATGGCTGGCGGAGCTCGATCAAGGAGCGGCCATCTTGAAGCCAGGCAAGCTCCGCCCCCCTTGAAGGAAGGAAATTGTGAACAAAACTGGTGACAGGGTAAATGAATAAGATACACCTGCTGAGGGATTTACTAATGAGAAAATTGAGATGTGGTATACAGCACTAATATTCTGATTCAAAAACCGGAAAACTATTCATAAATTGTATATTGAATAAAATGTCCCACTGCATTTAGTTGGTTTTATCAAAGTAAGCTTTATATGAGTTTGAATGCCAATAACCCAGATTCAGTTATAATCATTGACAAAGGAGAAGACATAAGGAACATTATGCTAAAGAATACCTGAGTGTCTTTAGTGCAAATTTTGGAAAGCTGTCAGATTTCCAACATCAAATTGAATTGAAGCATAATGAATGCCTCACAATTCACAAAGTGAGAAACATTCCTATTCTTTTATTCCTATTCGTCTGACAGAAGTTGAGAAGAAATTAAAGAAATTTGTTCATGCAGATATTATATAAGCCATAGAAACATCAAAGGCTGATGTATCAGTTATTTGGTAAAATACAAAATGTCAGCTGTTTCTAAGATGACATACTAATTTATGGCAGAGAGGAGAGTGAACATGATGACCTCTGGAAAAGGTATTAAAAACTGTAGAAATGAAAGGGTTAACTGTGGACTGTACTAAATTTAAGTTTGCTGTACATTCTGTTACCTATCTGGGTCATTTTTTATGCAAAAATGGTATTACCCCGAAACCATTTTTAGTAGAAGCCATAGAAAAAAACCCTTCTTCGAACAAAGAAGAAGTAGGGTCATATCTCGACTTGCAGAATATTATGAAAAATATGTTAAGGGTTTCACCCAAAATACCATCATTATTAGACAGTTGTTAAAGAACAAAATTAAGGGCCTCATTAGAATGGTGGTCTGGCCACCACTGACAGGCCGTCGGTGGCGGTCCGACCGTCATCCAGCAGTGTGGTCTGACCACCGCATTATGATGCGATCTGTCAGAAGCATCGGACGGAGGGACCGACCGACGCTTCTGACGGGCTCATTGAGCCAGTTGGGCAGTCAGTTGGATCGTATTCCCTACAATAGGGGAATGCGCAGGCCCTGCCGTAGGGATTACGATGTCCCTTTACGACAGCCATTCCATGGCATTCCGACCGCCATGGAAAGGCTGGCAGAAAGGGACTTTGGGGCACCTTCGCAGGGCCCCCATACCCTGAGGGCCTCCACCATGAGGTCTGGGGGGCACCTATGGTGGCCGCCCAAACATCCATACCCCGTGTGCCAGGCACCACAGGATGCCTGGAAAACGGGGAATGGATGTTTAAAACATCCCTTTTTCCACTTCAGCTTGGGCTGGCCCTTTTCAGGCCGCAGCACAAGCTTCATTGGAAAAAGCTATGATTCTGACCCCCTACATGGCGGTCACAACATAATTTGGTTGGTGGGACTGCTGACTACTTGTCAGTCTGTCTCAATCCCACTACAATAGTAGTTGGACACTCGTCCAACCGCCATGATAGTCGGGAACTAAGTTTGTTTGGTGTGAGGATTGTCAAAGAGGTTTTGATGACATCAAATGTCCTATTACCAGTGTCTTGTCTTTAAGGAAGTTTGATTCAAATTGTTTGAGTAATATTACCACTGATTCTAGTAACAAGGGTCTTGAGATGTTTTAGCTCAGCAGAATGATATGGGGAAGAAAGTAATAGTTTTCACTTCATGGAAATACTAATCCTTACCTTGCACAGACCCCTAAGGCTGCTCCTGAGCGGTCGCTTGCTAAAAAACGCTTCTTAAAAAACTTTTAAACTGCTCATTGCAATTGTTTTATTGAATTTCCCTTTGTGTCCGCTCCCCCCCCTTTGAGCTACATTTTGCACATTTTAGGGGCTGATATTAATGCCCAGGACACGCTAGCACCTCATCACTCTTCCCCGCTTCCCAGGTGGGGCTTGGCCGTCCTTGAGGCTTAGTTCACCGGGTCCCGGGTTGCTGTAGTTGGCGGCCATCTTAGGTTGGGCGCTATTGGACGAGCGCTCTAGTCGCTCTACATAAACGGTCAGCTATGCCTCCGCGCAGCGGACGCGGGCAGCGGACGCGCCGGACCTGCGCCGGAGGTTCGCCAGAGGTAAGCCCGTTTGCGCCCGTTCGCGCTCGGTCGGGCTCAGGGACCAGAACCTCTGACCAATCTCCCAGCTGCTCACAGACATACTCCCGCCTGGCTCTCCTTGCATTGAGGAGTGTCTCGCTGCCCCCTTGCACTCATTCTATAAATCCTGCGACGGATCGTCCCTTCTGTCAACACTGCCCGTTTAGAACCACGGAAGCGGATATTAATACTACTAATCCAGAAGGCATCCTGAAAATGGCTTTGGTCAATTGCCGCTCATTACCCAAACATGCCACTGAAATCTTCTTGTTAATTCAAGATCTCGGACTTGACATTCTTTTTTTAACTGAAACGTGGTTGGGATCCACGTCCGGTCCAGATATTGTTCAGGCCCTTCCTCCTGGATATCTGATCCAATGTAGGGACAGACAACTCAAAGTTGGAGGAGGGATAGCCATAGTATACAGGGAGCACTTAATTTGTCGTATGATCGACAGCTCCATCCCTGACTGTGAAAGCGCACATTTTGCCATCACTTTATCCCCAGAAGTGTCATTTTCTGGACTTCTGATCTACCGTCCCCCTGGCGCTATTGGACAATTTCCGAAAGGAATCATTGAATCAACCATAGAGTTAGCTAGCAGGGTCTCAAATTTTATAGTACTAGGAGACCTGAATCTTCATTTCAATAATCCCTCAGACACCACCGCCACAGAATTAACTAAAGATCTTGCGGCATGTGAACTGAATTTGATAGTCTCACACCCTACCCACTCTAAAGGGAACCTTTTAGACCCCATATTCTCCAATATTGTGGACTTAACATCAGCAGAGCCATACCCCACCCCCTGGACAGATCATATGGTCATCCCCTTCATATGGAATACGCCCACACCCGGTCCAACAGAACCGCCCAGTAAAACTCTGAGTAGGCGGTGGACGAAATTAAAAATGAACGAATGGGCAGAGGCACTGAATACAAGTGAACCTCAGGTCGATCAGGACATTGACAGGGCTAATATGGACTTTAACCAATGGATTGAATCATCATTGGATAGGGTGCTTCCTAAAACAAACATCTCCAAAAAGAAAGCCTCCACTAAACAACCTTGGTTCACTTCTGAGCTAAGGTCCTTAAAACAAGAATGTAAACGGTTGGAGAGACAGTGGAGAAAACACTTTGTGGAAGAGAAAAAAACTAAATACAAACTCTCTCTAAAAAAATATAAATCTGCTCTTAACGTGGCCAAATCCATCTTTTATGCAGAAAAAATAGAGATCTCAGCTAATGCCCCAAGAGAGATGTTCAAGATAGCTAAATCCCTGTTAAAAGCCCCTGACCCGCCATCTTTACCACTCTGCACGGAGGAGGCTGATGCTCACTGCATTAATCTGGCGAATTTCTTTGCTGAAAAAATTCAAAAGATCCTCCTGTCCCTCCCCCCTCTACCTCTTGAAGAATCCATCCTCCCTTTGCCAGATGATACAGATATTATTCTGCCTTGCCTCCCTTCCTTTTCCCCCCTCAGTACTGAATTGTTGCCCACGCTTTTCAACTCTGTAAAAAGCGGTTCCCCGCTAGATCCTGTCCCTATGAATATTCTAAAGTTAGCCTTATCCAACATCAGTACATACATTATCCATCTAGTTAACACCTCACTTGAATTAGGAAGGGTACCCCAAGACTGGAAACTGGCAATGGTTAAGGCCCTGTTAAAAAAGCCTCATCTCGACCCCCAGGACTTTTCCAATTATCGTCCCATTTCCCTGCTCCCCGGCATCAGTAAACTCGCAGAGAAATGGGTAAATAAACAACTAGCATCCTTTCTGGAGACCCATAACCTGCTCCACCCAACCCAAACTGGGTTTCGGAAAGGACAGGGCACGGAGACGGCACTGCTGAGGGTGGTTGAGGATTCCAGGAGGATTCTGGACGCAGGTGGCAGCGCGGCCATTATCCTCCTGGACCTCAGTGCCGCCTTCGACAAGGTGAACCACCGTGTCCTCCTGTCTCGTCTTAAACAACTGGGCGTCAAAGACAGGGCACTCATGTGGTTGGAGTCCTTTCTTGGTGACAGATCCTTTAAGGTCTTTACAGAAAATAGCTGCTCTCCATCAATGCCATTACAGTGTGGGGTGCCACAGGGCTCCTCCCTCAGCCCCACACTGTTTAATGTTTATATGGCGCCCCTGGCAGAAGTAGTTGCCTCCTTTGGGATCCAACTGGTAAGCTATGCTGACGACACCCAGCTAGTTGTTTCTCTTAATCAGTTGGAATCCTCCCCTCCAGGCTCTGTCACTGCCTGGAGGCAGTAGCAAACTGGATGGACCTGTCCCACCTGAAATTGAATGGAGGTAAAACGGAGTTGATGCTTCTAGGAAAACGAGCCACATTTGACAACTCGATACATTGGCCCTCCTGTATGGGTCCAGGACCCACTCCAAAGACCGAGATAAAGAGTCTCGGTTTCTGGTTGGATGCAGAGTTGTCATTTAAGATCCAGGCAAGGAAAACAGTAGCCACTTGTTTCGGACTGCTGAAAACAATCCGGAAAATCCTTCCTCAGTTACCCGAGGCAGCAAAGAAAACCATTGTCCAGTCCCTTGTTCTATCCAGGTTGGATTATGGAAATGCGCTCTATCTTGGAGCCCCCGTGTCGGTTATCCGGCAACTTCAGGTTGTCCAGAATTCCGCAGCACGGCTACTCACGGGCACTAGCCATCGTACATCAGCCAGGCCCGCACTTGGCACCTTGCATTGGCTCCCCATAAAGGAGCGAATCTATTTTAAGACCCTCTGCACGGTCCATAAAACACTCTATGGGAGTGGCCCCCCCATTCTAGATGATATGATCAGACCTTACAATCCTACCAGGAATCTTCGCTCGAACCAACAAAATCTGCTGACAGTTTCTAGGATCAGCAGATCCCGCACAGGAGGTCGCCTGTTCTCGCACAACGCGGCTGGGCTGTGGAATGCTCTTCCCCCACCTCTCCGCCAAGAGCCTAACCTCCTTGTCTTTCGAAAAAAGTTAAAAACTCTTCTGTTTCCAAAAAACTAGTTAAACTAACTCTTCATTTTTAATCCATCTCTGCTTGGTTAGTCTTAAGCGCTGGGATGCTCCCGAGTAGCCATGCGCTATATAAGAGCCTTTAATAATAATAATAATAATAATAATTTGCAGAACATTAATTCAGTGTTCAACATGAAAAGCCAATGTTTTATTGTTGTTTACCTCACATTACATGTTTTGTTACAAAAGAAAAAAGATGTCATATCTTAATTTTAATAGATTGCAAAATGTAATAGCTTTTCATCTGCTCTATTTTGTCAGGTAGAATGCTGAAGGAATTACATCAGTTTAGAATGTTGAGCTGGGTCTTGACAGTTCGGCTTGGGCAGAGTCCTGGGTTCAGAAGAGATCGAGTTTGATGTTGATGGTGGTTAAGGGTCTCCATAACTTCAGTAAATAAGATGTAATACAGACATGGATGAAAATCAGAGCTGGACTTCATGGTCCATTGTTGACCTCGGGATCTGGGGAGCACCTGTGGCTGGCCGGTTGGTGGACCTCTGCATAGGCCAGTGGTAAAACTTTAGGGTAGCTCAGCACCTCCCCCAGTTCTATGGCCAAGGGTGATGATGCAGTCTGTGCTCGACGCCTAAGCCCTGTTACAGTGATGTTGAAGTACCTGCTTCACAGCTGACTCTGCGGTTTCTTCCATCAAAACAGGGGTCATAGCATGTAACTATTACCAAATGAAAATACACCTTGAACAGTCCTGGAGCTGTCCTTTTGGGCTGAATGATTTTAACATAAGAATCTACGTGCAGGCACAGCTGACTCAAAAGTATGAATCCAATGTGATGATCCACTCCTTGGACAGGTTTTACCCACCCCTCTGTGGTTTACATATATTTTTTATGAAAACGCACAATGCCTCTACTCAATATAACAAATATTATTAACCTTGGATTATTTCAATTGTCAAGGAATGCAGACCGAAATTTGCAGTCCCGAAGTTAATATAATTAATTAGGATGATATGGTTGGTATTAGGGGCTCCCGTTCTTTACTAGGATCAATGCCTCGGGATTTTCCTGTCCTTGCTGAAAAATTCCAACACCACAGGCACTGGGCTAACTGTACAGCCATCAACAGGACTAAAGTTACTTACAGTCAAAATTAATATGTTGTTTGACCTGCTAGTAATGGTCACAAAATTCTGTTGCCAGTGAAAGGCCAGACGTCCCTTAGTTTAAGGTTATGAAGTCCCGGAAAGGTTGAAGTCATGTATCGTGAGAATTGTAGGTAACAGTCACACAGTGGTCCTGGGTTCAGGAGAAATATCTTTTGATGCCCGTAGGGGTCAAATGTTTCCCTAAATACAAGAAACAAGTCGTAATGCAGAGATTCAAGGGACAGTCAGAACTGGACCTCACAATCCCATTATTTACATTTGGGTGTGGGGAGGGACTGAGGCCGGCTGATTGCTGGACCACTGCACAGTCTGGCAAAGTCAGTGCTAAAACTCAAGGCCAATTCCTAGGCTAAGCAGGATAATGACATTTTTGCTTGATGCCATACCAGTTTAGGGCTAGCAAGCAATGGTTTGCAGGGTTCTCCTGAAAATGAAGTTGGTGTCTGGGACTTTGCCTCAGGCCACGTCACCATTATAAAGCTTGTTCATGTGTACATCCAGTCATTGGTCTTTGGAGCACAGGAGGTCTCCAAGGCAGCTTCTGGGGGTACTCACAGAAGACAGTGGGGCAACCAAAGAAAGTTGTTTTACATGTCCGAGGAACCAGTTCGTAATGTAATAATCAGGGGCGGCTCCTCCATTAGGGAGGAGAAGCGTTGCCCCACTGCTTTCTCGCAGTGCCAGAAGTAGAAACATAAAATGGTATTTAAAATTTTTTTTATGTTTCTGCTTCTCACGCTGTAGGAAAGCAGAACGGTATGCCTGGTTGGAGGCGGGCGGGGAGGAATGGCTTGCCCAATGCTGTGGGCCCTGACTGTTTGGTCTGCCCTTTGAGGCCGACCAAACCAGTCATGCGCACTCTGCATTCAGCCTACATAGAGAAAAAGGCCTCCCTACAGGCGCCCGGCTGGGCGCTGTCTGCACCAATCACAACGCTGCCATTGCAGCATTGTGATTGGCTTAGAGGAGGGGAGGGAGGATACCTGCTTCCTGTTCAAAGAAAACAGCAGGAAAACGCGGGACCCTGCGAGGAGCGAAGGTGGCGAGGGACCCAGTAAGGTAAGTTTTATTTTTTATTTTTTTAATTCCCCCCCCCCGCGCAAACACTTGTGCAACCCCCCCCCACCTGCGAGTCATGCGAGCCGCGACTGGTACTTATTGACGTTGTCTTTTACCACCCTAGTCCTTTTATTTGCTCCTTTTTCTTTTCATTTGACAGTTTATTCTTTCATTGCTTCAGTTCCTTATTATTATTTACCTGTTCATTGCCTTTTTTAGGTCTCGCCTGGCTATCGCGTAAGCGATCGCGCAGCGAGACTCTAGTAAGGGGCTCCCAAAAGTGGATTGCATGGCGAGCACGCGCACAATCACGTGCATCGTGCCGCCATGCAATCCGTTTGGCATCGTACTTCAAAGGGTCTGCTCCCCCGCCTGGAATGCGCTCCCCCGCCAAGCGCGCGCGCCACACTCCGCCGGCCTTGTCTTGTTTGTAAAAGGACTTGATGTCGGCTCACAAAACCTGACTTCGGATTTGCATTCTTTTACAGCAGGCAGAAATGAGCAAAGTTTGCAGCTGAAAGCCAGTTCACACCTTTTGTTGTTTAGGCCCATAGAAATCCTATTATGCACCACGCATAGCCCCGAGGAATGTGCAAACAAGCCTCAGATCAATCGACGTCTGCAGAGCCTTTTATGTGGAGAGCTTTCAACTGCATACTCAAACATTAATTCATATTTCAGACATTTGCTCCAAGTCGTCCACGTGTTTTAAGGATGGTTGATCTGCCAAAGATTTATATTTAGAATTTCTTTTTTTTAACTTACAGATGGACAGCAGTGTAATGATGAACAAGTGCCTGCCATTTCTAAATCACCTGAAGGGGCACATTTAATTACACTATATATTTCCATTTTCATTTTTTTCCACCACACAAAAAACCTTTACAAATATTTCAGGATATTAGGGCAAATGCCACTGTAATCAAAATGTAAGAAAATCATTTATGCATTTGTTACTTTTATTTTTTTATTTACGTATTCATGCAGACCATGCTAGTCCATTTGAGATAATTGGGCCTTACATATTGGCAAGAAATGGCGACGATTGATTCTGTTCGGTTTTCGAAGCTTTGAAAATGGAGACTTTCATTTTATATGCCACATCCCGTTCACAATCTTGTTCCCTTAAATATTATTAATATTCACCCAGCATTTATTTATGTCACACACTTATAAAATGTAAATAAAGTCAAGTCAACAAACAAACAACGAACGATGTTCCATGTGTGCTTTACTGTTGTTTCTAAAAATTATCATCCGGTCTTTTGTTGTAGATGTGATACAGGTAACCGAGATCACGTGTTCATTCATCATGCGGCGTCATTGTAAAACGCTTCCGGTATTCTTTTCCTCCTGCTCCGATCTAACCTACCATGTTTTAGTTTATGTTTTGAGTTAGGCTATTAACATCCTTTTTAGCCAGCCTTGTCAGCTTCGTAGCATTCATGTGCATACGTACCGACCAGTTTGGAATTTCCTATTTACCCTTATGAATATGCCCAGTTCATCTTAATTGGTGAAACGAGCTGTCCAGCAAATGCATTGACCCTGTAAGAGTGCGCCCACACACCTACTCCACCCACGCTGTCTATGTTAGCAACGTGGTCAGGAACCGGAGTTAGTCCTTTGCTTTGCATGTTGGTGACGAAATGGGTCGTGCATGTGCTGAATGGAAAAGAAACCGAAATATCATTCCAAAGGTCAGTGTGTATGTGATTTTGAGAGTAACCCATTTGCCCAGGAGTCCCGCTACATTGCACTTATGAGTTTAAGCCTGTCAGGTAAGTGAACTATTCAACATGTTATCTACTTGAATAAAACATCTTTGCTTACTACCTTCCTGCGTGGACTTCCTCACTACAGTAAGAAATTTAGTCATTTATAGGGTAGTACTTATTTACTTTTAAAATTTTGATTTGCAGTCCAAAACACATATATTCAGTTCTTCTTCCTTCAAATAAATATATAAAAAGGCACCACCAGGAGGAATGTAGACAATATTTTATTTGCAATGTACAATAAAAAACAAGCATTGGCATAGCCAATAGGTCTCGGTTTTGGGACCTTATAAGTGTTTAGCCATGCAACAGTTGCATAACTAAATACTTATAAGGTCCCAAAAGCGAGACCTATTGGCTATGCCAATGCTTGTCCTTTATTGTCACTAACCCTCTCTCGCTGCAAGGTCTGACTTACCACTCACTGCCAGGTCCTGATTTTTATCTCACCATCAGACCCTGCCAAAAGCTATAATTTATTCTGAAGTTCTACTAACCCCTGTGAATATATTATAACCATGATCAGCTAACTTAGGGCTAGATTTACTAGCACACTGCTTGCAAAAAGCAGTCCCGAATTGGGTACTGACGTTTTGCGACCAGTATTTTTTTTAGTGGACCGACAATGTGCTAATAAGTCAGTTCACAAAATAATAAATTTCAAGGGGTTGCAGAGTGATTTGTCAAATAAATATTAATTACTCAGGTCGAACTTTGTGAGCCCTGTGACTGGCTACAATCACAAGCTGGTAGCCTACAAGGTACAGCAGACCAACATTCCTACGATTGCATTCCAAAGCGCAAAATCTTTTTACATTTTTTTAAAGCACCCTCAAATCCTCAAAGGAGCCAGGGTTTCTATGGCAAAACAAAATTTCCATCTTGGGAAGGTTCAGTGAGAGCAGGCACTGGTTAGAAAGGTCACTGCCTGCTTCCCCTGAACCTGTGTAATTCTCACAGGGCAAGATGTAAAAATGACCCCATTCTCTTTGAGAATCAGTTACGGCCCCAACTTGGAAATCAGTAACTAATCAATGGTTTGCATACAGAATTTCGTTAGCAAACCTTTAATTACATATGGTTCAGATTCCATATTTGGAATGGACACACAAAACACCCCCATCCAAATATTGATTCGGTAACCATATAACTCAGAAAAAGTTTTCTGAATTGTAAAATGTATCAGCTGCGGCCCGTACAGGTAAGAGCAGTGGGGCCGGGTGAGGGGGGATTTTGACGAACGATGAACAGGGCAAATTAATTATTTATTTAATTTTCCCTGTCATCGTCCATCAAAATAGCCCCTCACCCGGCCCCACCGCTCTTACCTGTACGGACCGTGGCTGAAATGTATTTAGGACATTAGAAAAAGCGTTTTGCTGGTCGCAAACCCTCTGATTTACTGAGTTGTAGGGTTTGCAACTAGCAAAAAGCGTGGTACACTCAGCCCTGAATGCCTTCTTCAAACACTAAGTTTTCGCACGTTTTCTGTCTAGGATCCCATACCTGTTTGATGACCTTTGGTAACTCATTCTAGAATGAAGTCCCATTGCTGGCCAAGAGTCGACTGCCTGAATTAGTATTCCTGAAGCCAGGTGAGATCAGAGTGATGTTATGTTACCACTGTTATTCAGAGTCCTTGTGGGCTATTCCATGAAACAGGTCATGATGAAGGCCAGGCCCTTAACTCGACATACATGTGAAGACCAAAACACAAAAGTCTTGTTGGCTGGAAATCAGCACAGTCAGATAACAAGAGGTTCATGTGATCACTCTGTTGGTTTTTTAAATGGTTTTGCGAGTCTAAAATGAACCTATTGACGTCTCTCTCTCAGTTCAAAGACCAGAGTAGCATGGATACTTCAACGAGAGCAACATGACTGATTGTTCAAGCCATGCCCTCTCTTGGGCATGAGAGCAACCCCAGGTTTGACACCCACTACAACCTCAGCCAGACATATGGTTTAAGTCTTTTAAAAGTTCTTTGCAGCAACTGGGTAAGAATAACCATTAGGACAGGCATCATTTTCCTACCACTTTGAACTATAGCACTGTCTCCCCACTCCTGCTTCATAATGCTGAACAGGCCCAATTTAACTTATCAAATCTTGGATGACCTTAGGATGGTGTCTAGACTCAGACCTACTGCCAATATTTGGTACCTTCACTTATAACATTTTAGTAAGCCGCCTCAAGAAAACTAGGATGAAATGTGGCATCCTTTCTTTATTTTTATTTTCCCTGTCAGTTTGCTCTCAAGCAGTGCCAAATCGTTCTTTCACTTCCGATATATGTAAAATTGAGTCTGGTATTCCACATTGGCCATCCCTCTCGACGGGCCTCTTCATTTTGCACGTTGACTCTCTAGCCAAGCCTATCTGCTCTCAAAGATACCATACATGTATGCTCTGACTCTAAGATCCTCCTAAATGTATGGGTGCTCTGGAAGCCATAGCATCTGAGGCCCTGGAGCATGGAATTCTGGCATCTTAACACGGGTAAATGTTCAGAACATGCAAGATTATCATGACAACTCAGGGGTACAAAAATCCATCAAGAACTGTCTCATTCCTCAGGTCAATGTAATTGCATCTTCCTGTAAAGCTGTAAAACTCTATTCATGGTGAAGACTCTTGTCTGAACTGCAAAAAATTGGGTTATTATTGGGGGCGGGTGCCTGCCCACCTCGAGGAACAATCACATCCCTTGTGAGGGTGATCCCTCAAAACCACTAAATTAACCTGAGTTCCACCCATGGTAGCTATGGCTCAGAGTAGAAAGGCTTAATTTAGGGGAATGAGCAAAGTATTTATGTGGTACCAAAAAAGTAATGAAGTCAAAATGCAACACAATAAAAATCCTAAACAAATTAGAAAAATAGAGTGAAAATTAATAAACAAAATGACACCAAAATGACATGCTAGATTGGAACTCAGGCCCAATTTGACGCTATTGATGAAGCACCTTCTGGATACACCAACTAGGTTCACCCTGGTCAAAGATTATACCTTTTGACTTTACTCATTTAAGTTCCAATCTACGTCAGGAGTACTCTTCTAAAGACCCCCCCAGTATCCATGGGGAGGCACTTGGAGAGTCAAGGGATGTCAGGCAGCATCCAGTCCAAGTTCAGTTGCCACAGAACAACTGGGCAGTTGTAGAAATGGTCTCTTGTAGATTGTTGTGTTATTATTATTATTATTTTTATTATTGCAACTTGTAGAGCGCACGGCTAACTCCGACGGAGGTATCCCGGCGCTAACAGCGGGTGCAGAGTGGTCGTACCTGGTAGCTCTAAGGTAGGCCAAAAAGCCAGGTCTTAAGAGTATTCCTGAATATAGGTTCTGAGTTGGACTTTCGGAGGTACTCCGGCATGGAGTTCCAGAGAGAGGCGGTTTTAAGAGCAAACGATCGACCACCCAACCTGGCTTTTTTGAAGCGGGGGATGGCTAGGAGTTCCTGGTGATTCGACCTCAGAGTCCTAGTTTGATTATATTTGGGCAGTCTGAGCTTCAAGTATTTAGGGCCAGTATCTCTGGTAGTCCTGTAGGCAAGGGTCAGAGCCTTAAAGTCAATCCTCTTTTTAACAGGCAGCCAATGTAGGCTGCGCAAGTGTGGAGAGATGTGGTGGCAGAGTGGCACATTTCTAATGAGCCTGGCGGTCGCATTCTGAATGACCTACAGCTTTCTGATGAGGCAGTCTGGGAGACCCAAGTATAGACTGTTTGTATAGTCTAGCTATTGTATTGTATTGTATATGTATCCCTATTGCTTAAACCATAAGTCAGCCTTATGACCCTTGGAGTCTACAACTTTGTCCTAGTTACAAGAGGGAGTGGTTCCCGCCCTCTAGTGTTCTTCTCAGGCCACAGGCCAGTCCTCTTGTTCTTCCTCAGGTCCAGGAGTATTCTGAAGTGAGTGCCTAGAGGTGCCACACTTATGCCTTCATTATCTAGTATGCGGGAATTGGTGACCCCAGGACACACACTAACAATTAAGTAATAGTTCTGAGGGCTACCCTACTCACTTTGGCCATTTTCAAGCTGGTGGAAGTCTTCGCCCACCCTAAACGTTGGCTCTGAGGCCTACATAAGAATTGTTTTGCCATCCAGTTTCCCTTCCTTTCAAGAGCGATCCCAGTGTTATATGTGAAAGCCCAGAGACAGAAGCATGGTGGGACTAAAAGGTCCTTCAGCAACCAGACAGTGGATACACAGATATTGTTTTGCTATCCTGTTTCCCTTCCTTTCAAGTGAGCCCCCAATGTTATACGTAAACCCAGCAGACCTGCCAAGCAAGATTCAACACTATAATGTCAAAAAGAATGCTCACAGGCCCACCCTGCATATATTGTCAGGTTCGGAGTAGTCATCTGTGCCCATTCTAGTCAACCCCGTTGTTTGTTCCTGGGAAGCACATTGCACCTTTTTCACACCTATTCAAATGCTAATCACTGGCGGGCAGAAGTGGGAGAGCAAATGCAAATGTAGCCTCCAGGAACTTCAGGCAGGGAAAAGTTAACTTTCTAAAAGGTAAGTTTCCTTAATATTTATTAAAAATCTGATCCCACCATTGAATAGGATATTTAGTACCTATTCAAAATAGCTGTTTCATTATTTTTCTAGCTAGTCCAATTTCTGAGATACACTATTAGGACTTGAATCTGTACTCTTGTTTTCTACAAAAGACAGCTAGGCCGGCCACAGTGAAAAACAACTTTTGGGTGCTAGTGACTGAAAAGACAAGTTATCATTATATTTCTACATGTCATACTTTTAAATACCATGCACTCTGCCTTGTAGATCACATATTAATAGGGGTGGCTTATTAATATTTAAAAGAGAGGTTTTGACTTGTCAAAGGGTTCATTTTTATTGGTCGAATTGCAGTCTTGAAACTGCAACAGTAAGGCCACAATGGTAGGCCTGAAGGCATGCAAAACTCTGTCACAGTAGACGATGGCACAATCGGTGCTGCAGTCCACTAGTGACATTTAACCAACAGGCCCTGGGTACATTTTGTACCATATACTCGGTACGTTTAGGTAAATTAAATATCTCAAATAGAAATATGTGAATTTGACCATGTTTAAAGGGGAAGCACGGGCACAATGACCCTGGTTAGCAGGGTTAAAACATACAGAGGTCTAACACCAGCAATCATATAGGGTCCAGCAAAAGGAGAACAATACAGGGTGACCATGCAGAAAAGGCAGATTTCCAACATAACCAGAGAGAATGCTTCTTTTCTTGTCGTGCCAAAAACTGCAGTTTATCATCTTAAGATTCTTTATAATGCAGCTCCTAGTCTGATCCATGGCTACAAGATGGCTGATCATGCAGATCTGTTTCCTCTTGGAAGGATAGGAAAATATTTTACTCCTTCGAGCAAGGTTTCTGTTGTGACGGAAAAAAGTTTTTCTGTAATATTGCAGTCTATGAAAGCTATGTCTTATACAGATGATTAAATCCATATATGAGACCTTTTCAATTTTTAGCTCTTGTTGTCAAATTCAATTCAAATGTGAAGACCTTTTCCCTTTTAAAACAATCTGCTGCAGAGTAGAAGAGTAACAAGTTGAAAACGCTTTCCTGCACAAAATAGTATGTTTTATTCAGAAGCTTTGCAAACAGGTTATTTTCCTGCAAAAGTATGGTGCGCGCGACATTACCCACTCAAACACAAAACAAAGATTTTGCGGATTTTTTCCTGAAAAAAAGTTTCTTTTTTTGCTGGAAATTTTACCCACAGTGTAGTGCGTCATAGGTGAAAACTTAATGAAGTTGAAAAGAACACTTGAAAAAGCAGAATTATAAATTTGCACACATCTATTCTTGATCCTGCAAATGTCTGCCAGTATCTCGATCTGCCCTGCTGGGTCAAATTTTTTGAAAGGTGAGTAGCGAAGCATCTTTCTCTTTTTTACCAGGGAACAATCCTTCTCCATCTTTTCTAGTTTGGATAGCATCATTGGTGCAGCACGGAGACAGCAAACCGCTTCAAGTGGTAAATGACACAATGCGTGATCTGGATGGAGGACCCTGCCTATTTGTCTTGGTCCATAAGGCATAGAGCACCAAAGGCCTGTTGGCCTTACTGCCTTTCTACAGTACAGATATTGCAAAGCATATATTTTCTAATCAGCCACCAACCAGGCAGTCTCACCATAACTAGTTAAGAGACGTTTCTTCCTAAAGTATACAGAGAAGGGAACCTTTGGGTGATCCATCAGAAACCTGGGGTTCTGCTGAGGAGCAGTAGATGTGGATACCATTTGGTCTCTGTGGGTCAGAAACTAAAGGGTGAATAAACCAGACAGGGGACGAGAAGGAAAAAACAGAAGGTGGAACCTTGGTACAAAGATCTCTCACTCTTCAACATTACAGAGACATTTAAGTACTAAAAGCTATAATTACATTTGGAAGGGGCATATAGTGGCAGTCTTACATACTCCAGGGATACAACTACAGTACAGGAGTTGATTGCCAAGCACATCAGGGCAGGTTACAAACACAGTACAGGAAGCGAGAAATGATAGAGATACTGAAATACTCTGGGGTCTCCTGGAGAGGAAGGATATTCAGTATATTACTGAAATATTTAAATACCATAGAGGTATTTCAGTACATCATTATGGGAAAATTACAGTAGGGGTTTGCTCAAACATTACCATGAAACATAGACACAGGAAAGAGCAATGAAGCACAACCAGAAATAGTCTTATGAGTGCCTATGAAGCAGCATCACGTTCCCAATATCGACCATAGGTCCATAGTGCATCAGGCTTTTCAGGCACTACAGAGTGTAAAAACGCAGATAACTACAGCCTTGTATGGCCCGCATGGTTCTTCTTTCAAAATTATATTATAATTGATTACTTTTTCATTTTCTGCCACACTATAAATACTTTTACTTTTGGTCAACACTATTATGCGCTTCTGGCTGTGGGAACACGAAGGTACTGAAGTGAGAACACAATACGCACTCATGTTAATGATTTTCTATTTCTATTTTCATTATTTTATTTAGTATGAGCTGAAGTTTGATATTTCTTTGGTATGCCGCCCGCATCAACTCTACCTGCCATGGTTGTTCAGAGGAAGAAGGATGAAACTGTGAACTGCAACAATTGAGTAGGGTCATGGAGTTGAGGATAGCTCGCTCCACTCTTGTGAAAGAAATGAATCTCGCCCAGGCCTCAGCTGCTCAATCTTCTGGAGGAGGTAGGCTTTTGAATAACAATTTGCTCAAGCGGTTAAGATATGTTCGGAAAGTGGACGACAAATCAACCTTCAATTATTTCTGACAATTGCACATCCCAGGGACGCATGTGAGCCAGCAGCTAAAGTTTCTTATACAACTGTAAAACACAGAGGTGTCGGTGGTAAAGGCTGCAGAAGAGTCACAAAGAGGGCGGCACAGAGTCTCAAAAAAGTCAACAGGAGGTGGGGTCAAGTGTTCTGCATGTCATCCATAATGCCCATTTCACAAAATGAGGTCATCTCTTGCACAGAACTCTTAGGTAAAGGCATGGTAAATTATGTCATCGCCTCCGTTTTCTACCTCATAGAAAACCGTCATCTCTCAGGGGAGCTCCTGCTTCTGTGTCAGACCATATTAGTATTAGACTCGCCCAGCTTTTGAAACTGCTGAAACAACAGTAAATATGTGATTACAGAATGCAGTATAGGTGGAGAGGCAAATTAGAAGGCAACAGTAGTTATGTTATCCTATCTTATCTTGTAGAGCGTGACAGCTGCCCCAGCAAGGGGGCGTCCCGGCGCTAATGCAGGAAAGACAGACACAGCAGAAAGCCTGCCAGGAAAACTAGGAGGCGGGGAAAAGATAGGTTTTGATGGCCTTTCTAAATGCCACATAGTTGTCAAGGCCACGGATCTGCACAGGGAGTGCGTTCCAGAGGGTTTCGGCTTTATACCGAAAGGAGCGGCCACCCGACCGAACTCTACGGGGTCGGGGAACCACCACCAAATGCTGACCCTGTGAGCGGAGGCATCTCAAGGGGGCATAAGATAGCAGGAGGTCAGCCAAAATGGGAGGTGCGGCCAGTTTCAAAACCTTAAAGGCGATACACAAGGCCTTGAATTCGATGCGTCTGGCTACCGGTAGCCAGTGCAGGCGGCGGATAGCATTAGACACAGAGCAGAATTTGCGTAGACCTAAAAGTGCTCTAGCAGCTGCATTCTGTGCCCTTTGCAGCCTCAGGACCTCCGCCTTGTTGGACCCTAAATAGAGGGAGCAGGCATAGTCGAGTCTAGACAGAACCGTCGCCTGAATGATGACCTGACGGATAGAGGTTTCAAAAAGGCCCAACAGGGGTCTAAGCCCCCGGAGGAGTCCAAAACATGTCCAGGCCGTCTTTTTTGTTTGGACTTGATAATTTAGGAAGGAGTCAAGCCAAACCCCAAGATTTTTTACCACCTGTTTTGGGGAAGGGGGTTTACCGGGACTGGTTGGCCACCAAAGATCACTCCACCGACCATGGTCCCTACCCACTAACAACACCGCAGTTTTGTTAGAATTCAGTTGGAGGCAGTTGTTGTTCATCCACTCGGCCACTGCCGCAAGGTCGCCCTGAAACTTGAGGGCGTCCTGCTCGGTGTTGTAAGAGAGTGCCACCACCAACTGAGTATCGTCAGCTTAGGAGATCATGGTCAAGCCTCTACTGCTGACAACTGCAGCTAAAGGCTGAACATAAATATTGAACAGTAAGGGACTAAGGGAGGAGCCCTGAGGCACCCCTTGTTTGACTTGATATTCGCCAGAGGCAAACGGGGGGTCAATAACAGAGAATGACCTCTCATGAAGAAATGAGCCCAGTCACTCCAAAGCCGAACCTATAATTCCAGCCTCTGCAAGGCGTCTCAGCATTATGTTATGCGAAACCGTGTCAAACGCGGCGCTCTGATCTATCAGAATCAGCGCCGACGTCCGACCCTCATCAACAGCTGACAAGAGGTGTGCTGTAACTGCTAAAAGTGCTGACTCTGTGCTATGACCTGGCCTAAAACCATTCTGAGAAGAATCCAGAAGGTTATTAGCGGTCAGATGATCAGATAGAACGGAGTTCACATAGGCCTCTGTGATTTTAGCTGCCCATGGAAGCAAGGAAATGGGACAGAAATTCTCTGGTCTGGCTGGGTCAAGGGAGGGCTTCTTCAGTAAAGGAATCACTTTAGCCTGTTTCCAGGCCCAGGGAACCACGGCTGTTGTAAGGGAACAATTTATCAACTGATTCAGGGGCGGTAGAATTGTCGACAGTACCTTCTTAAACTGGTCAGGTTTAAGTGGGTCGGCAGGAGAACCTGACTTGATCTTATAGCAAAGAGCGGAGAGTTGATCAGCCATAACAGGCGGAAAAGTGTGGAGAATGTTAGCCTGTTGACAGCCAGCTGGCTCCTGCGTGATGCTATAGGTGGTCGGAAAAGACCGATAGATAGAGTCCACCTTTTCCACAAAGAAAAGGGCAAGATCCTCACACTGTTTATTGGACTTAATAATTGACCCATCTGTGGTTTGTTTAGATTGCAGACTGGCAAGGATAGAGAAAGTACTCTTGGAAGGATTGGTGCTCTCGCGTATTTGATTGGAAATAAAAACAGCACGAGCCCGATAAATTGCCTTATGGTAGCTCTTAATTGCTGCCCGATAGAAGACTTTGGCCGTAGAGCAGAAGTCTCTTCTCCATATCCATTCCAGTCTCTTGCAACCCTTATGCATATCCGCCAATTCAGTCTTAAACCAAGGTCGTGATTTGGTTTTGCAGTTGGCTGAGCGCTTCGTAGGGATTAAACTATCTAATGGGTGCTCTATCCACTGCGAAAATGCTCTGTAGGCTTAGTTGGGATCCTCAGCCAAATTCGGGCAAGTAGCCGAGAGGCAGGCATCCAGATAGTCTCAATTGAGTTTGTGCCACGGCCGTTTCCAAGTGGAAGACTGACCCTCAATCCGAGTAGGAGTGACATTGTGAAGGGACATAGAAACCAGAAAGGGGTCTGTCCAACCTAGCCTAAACGGTGTATGCATTGTAATGTGAGATATGTTGGTAAAAACTGGATCTAGTAGATGCCCCGCAATATGAGTTGGCAGGCTGCTAGGTCGGCCACAAAATTCGCCATATCAGTGTCTTCCACTTTATCCAAGTGAAGGTTCAGGTCACCCAAAATGGTAAAGTTGGCGGTGTAAACTGCTAGAGTGCTGGCCATGTCCAACAAGGCTTCCCTAAAACCAAGGGACGGTCCTGGAGGCCGATATATATCAAGAGCCCAGACAAGGTGTAAGTGGGGCTCAAGGTGGCCTTAAAAAGGGCACTCTCACAGCCAGTGATCCTCTGCTTAGTGAAAGAACATGCATAGCCAGATTTAAAAATCATCGCTATACCCCCACCTCTAGTTGTTCTGTTGACCGAAAGGAAATTGTACACCAAAGGGAGTGCAAGGCCAGGTTCAGCAGTCATGTCATCTGAAAGCCATGTTTCGGTTAAAAAGAGGACATCAGGAGAGGCCTCCTCTGACAGATCCAGAACGTCCGCATAATGTTTAGCCAGAGAATGGCAGTTGAGACTAAATATACTAACATGTTTTTTTGATCTAGGGGAGGGATGATAAGGTAGTGTGGCTTGGAATCTGCATTGCAGACAACTAAAAGGGCCCTCAGGAGTGAGCCTGCCAGCCTGACAGCAGTAACTCTCCGGCTTCCTGATATTCCACAGCTCCTCCCGAGTATAAGTAACCTTATCTCTCTCAGAACCAGCAGCATGACTTGCGTCTGGCGTCGACCAGGCGCTGACGGGCGCAGATGGGCTGCCTTTGGCGCGCCTTCGTCACGCCGCTGGCGCGCCCGCTGCGCGGCGGCGCCATAGGTCTGTTTTTATAGTGCAATAGGTGTACCTAACCAAAAGACTAGTCAGCCCCTCTCCAAGATGGCCCCCGCAAATGGAACCACCGGAAGTGGGGAAACGAGGAAAAAATCGCCAGGAACTCCCTCCACAACAATCAGCACGGGCTGCGGTGGACCGAGGAGAATGGTGGCATAAAGTAGGTAAATCTTATTTTTTAAAACAAGTGAGTAACATTACACAAGTAAAAACGCTATATCGCACATACAAAAAAGAAATAAGCAGAAACAAACAAACAAACAGCGTGCTCGCACTGCAAATGACAGAGACAAACTCCGTGTCAGCTTTCCAAGTAAATGAGAAGGACACGCAGATATGGAATATATGTCGTTACAACGAATTCCGTTGCAACGCATGCCTTTACCACGCATGCGTTACAACGGAATGATTTTTCCTCGCATAATCTTTACCACTAATATTCCTTTACCACGCATACTTGCATGGTAATGGAATACTCTTGGTAAAGGTTATACCCCTCCCCTGTACCCTTACGTGATCCCCCTTCCCCCAATACTTTTTTTAACTATCCCTTCCCGTTACCCTCTATATATATATATATATGTTTTTTAAATTTGTATTTCCCTTACCTCTTCACGACGTCTCTTCGTTCTTCCTTTCTCATAAAACGACGTCGATTTCCTGTCCTTCCCCACGTTATTTTTTTTTTATTTATTTGGGGGGGGGACCCCCCCACCCCCCTTTTTTTTCTTATTTTTTACTTTTTATTTTTTGGGGGGAGACCCCCCAAGCCCCCTTTTTTTCTAATTTTTTCCTTTAACTCGCGTCTTCAACACCTTAGACAGTAAAAAAGGACTACACTAATGACGTTAACGCAGGACGTAGCAGACGATGAAGGCGGAAGAAGACTTGCGTGGTAAAGATGTTCGTTGAAGAAGAACGCGTGGTGAAGACGTCTACGAGGTAAGTGTTGCGTGGTAAACGTTCCTCGTTGTAACGCCATCGTGGTAAAGGATGTTTCCCGCAGATATGACCACTACAACAATGGATAGAAAGTAAAGATGCTTAGAAAGTGCTACTTTGACTGTCTATGCTGCTCATATCCACATATAAGGAGACTGGGAGGCTCACTAGAACAGTGTTTTGTTTTGTTTTATGTTTGTATTGGTATCCCATGTGGTTACAGATGTTGATGTGGGTCGACACAGAAATTATAAAATGCAGTGTCAGAGAGATGAGAGTAAAGTCAAACAGAGATCAACGTGGGAAGTCGCAAACAGGTCAGACGCAGAATGAGATCCAAGCGATGTCACAGCAGGGTACCAGAGTAGCCAAGGTGGGACCACAGAGGGTTCAAAGTGTGGTAAAACCATTGAGAAAGAAGTCAGAACGGAGTCATTGAGAGTGTAGGCCCACAGAGTGGTCAGAGTGAAGACATGAAGTAGTTAAAGTGGGAGAAACACAGAAGTTAGGGCAAGTTCCCTAACAGATCAGAGTGGTTCAGGGAACACCTGAGAGGAGGGAGTGAATGATGAGAGAAAGATCAGAGCAGGGTGAGAGAGAAGGCAAAAGGCTTAATAGAGCATTATCTGTTCAATCACTGATGAATTACAGCAGGATCTCAATGAATGCAAACAACTAGATATCTCTGTATAGAGACTGAAACGTCGACCAAAACATCAACAACTTAAATTAGCCGACAAAAGCAAGGCTATTTGTATAATAAGTGTTCATACTCGTCTCGTAGAATAGCCCGAGTAATATTATACACCACGTAGAACCTCATGTGAAATTAAATACATTGGTTACTTGTATGTCTTATTTGGTGTGTATTGTATATATGTGACCCTTTATGTATTTGTTTGTTGGGAAAATAGTACAATAGTTGTATATATGTATTTATATACACGTGTGTATCTGTTACTATATAATTAAATGATCAATTGTTCATACCTTAGCACAGAATGCTTTCTTTCATCATCTGCCCTCATTGAATTATCTATGTAAACATCGACAGTGTTTCTTCCACAGACCTTATCCACTTAAACCCGAGAGATTTCAGTATTGGACTATATCTCCAGATGAAAAGTGATCGTCACTGCATGTTTCATGAGTGATGTGCTGTATGTCTTTTGCAACATTTTGATACTAAATAGTGATTCAAATGTGCGTCTATTGACTACGGGAGGCGTTCTAGTGCCCAAAGATGGCACCTTACCATTGGCAAGTCGTGCGTGAGAAACACTAGACTGCCACGTGGCAGTTGGCAGAGTTTTGCTGCATCTTTGCCCTTCTAGCAGAACACAGAGTGGGCAAAACTCTGCTGGCGGAGAATAACTTTTCACCCACCCCTACTTTAAAGTGCATTGGTCTATCCATTCTGCAGATTTTCTTTCAGATAACTAACACAAACGTAATTCTACCACTTCCTTCCCTCCTTCCCAGAAGCTACGTGGCTTAGTGTTTATCACTTGCTGTTATCGATTGGTTGTCTCGGGAGATGAGTCACCCATCCCTTATCCAGGTGGTGCCCTGGTACTTGGCGGAGTCAGGGGCTATATTGCAGATGTAGGAAAGGTTGAGAGGTGGGTGACTCACATGGCAGAGAAGAGCAGGGAGGTATGATGCTGCCAGAAGCGACATACCAGCACACAATGGCTATCTAATTTGTGAGTGGCATCCAATCCTCGCTGAGCAAGCTCATTGTGAATCTGCACACCATGCTGCTCTTCCAGCCAATGCTCGCCGCACACCCATACAGGTAATTGAGTAGGAGCAGCACCGTCTCCAGGAAACCTGCAGAGTGGATGGACTGTCCAGCTTTGAAATAATACTCGGCTGAGGCGAAGTAGCACACAGAGTTACAAAAATACCCCATATAATAAAATATGTCTGGTAGCAAAACATAATATGATCAACTACATACCATGCAATGAAACATTGAACATAACATAATAAATTCGGCAATGCAATCTATTACAAAGCAATATATAACGTGGCCTCATATAAAATAGCATACATTTTCTAGAGGGGGGTATAAGAGGATGAAGCATAACATACTAGATAAAACATAATAACAACTCTGTTCTTACCAGACTTAGGAATGGAATATTCCCAATTGACCCAAGGAATCCAAATACAACTGTGAAAAAACCCCTGCAAGTGAAAAATAGGGATTTTTGGTTATTGATAAACATCATCGAATGAGTATAGCTCGGCATGTTTTTTTTTTTTTTGTCCTCATTCGCCTCAAAGCCCCAATTAACAAACAACTTGCCTATACCAATACTCGATGGATCTGAAAAGGATAAGCTTCAGATTGGAATCTCGCAAAGCCTACCTGAAGGTACTATGACCAACTTGAGTCTCTAACCCTAATAAAAAGGGAGGAGTAACTCTTTATCTTGGCCCACAATAGCCCGACGGAGTTCTTTGTTGGCAATCTGGATATGGGGGTGCCCAAAATAGTCCGAAGAGTATCCAGGAGGCATAATCATAGCACCCCAAAGTAATTAAAACACAGGTGCACCACGCAGCAAGTCCCAGAATGCTGTCTTTTTCCTGCTACAGGCTCTAGACAGGTTGATCTTAGATGTTTCAAATAACGAAGCCAGCCACTCAGAATGCATAGGAGGGGAGGGTTCAATCCAGTGCTTACATATTTGTCTCCTGGCTAACAAAATAGCTTAGAATAAGAAGGATCTAGCTGGTCCTGTGACCTGTTCGGTGAAGCCAAAGATTTTCGAGCCAAGTCCATATGGATTGGGAATCCCAGGATGTCTGCCAAAGACTTTCCACCTTCAACCCACAAAACTGCAATGGCAGGACAGTCCTTAAACATGTGTACATCCGAGGTGGCAACCAACCCACATTTGTCACAGCTAACAGGAGTTCCTCTCGCGAATTTATTCGATCTTAACGGAGAAAGATAGGCCCTGTGTATGGTAAAAAAGTGGTTTCTCTTTAACCAGGCAGGTTTTACTATACCAAAGAGAGTCTTACATGAATCCTGCCATATTTTCTCACACTGTTGATTTGGTAAGAGTTCGCCCCATTGTTCATCTGCAAGCTTGAACTCACCATCCACCGCCTCCTCTATAGACCAATACCAAAAAGATACCTACCTTCTCCCCGGTGGCCTGGCTACTAACTGATATTCCAGGGTGTTACCCCAACCGATGGGATTCTTCAAGCTATGTTATGTTTGGACCCAACTCTGTAGCTGAATGTACTTAAACTTTGAAAGGCCTTCCCACACTTTTTCCATAAGTTGTTCCCAAGGGTTGAGTGTACCCTCATATACCAGGTCTCCCCAAGCCATCAAACCCGCTTCTCTAAGAGGTAAAGCAAGTCTGTCCTTCATGCATTCAGGTCCACCCGGTGAATCCCAGAGTGCGGCTAGACTTGAAAAATAGTTAAGACCTACTAGACATTTTAATCTGGTCCATGATCTAACCATTGCCTGGAGAACTTTGAGTCTGACCTTCTTAAAGAACTTGGGTTCTCCAAACTTAAACAAAAAACCCTCCTCAGATAGGCCTGCTCCCCTTAACATAGCCAAGAACATACCTCCATTTCCAGTGTTTTTGGCATTTTTAACAACATCCGAGAGTGTGATAGCTGGAAGGCCCAAGCATAATATTGTAGATCGGTAAAAGCAAGACCTCCTTTCTCTCTCCTACGCCGCAGCGTCTTCCAGGCAATTCTGGTTGTTCTATATACCCAGACAAAGGAATTAATGGCCTGCTGAAATTTATCAATAGCTGATTTCTCAAAATGTAGGGGGATTGAATTAAAAAGAAATGTTATCTCAGGAAGAACCACCATTTTAACCAAATTCACCCTCCCGAGAATAGTTAAAGGAAGATGGGACCAGGATTTCATCTGTCTCTGACAATCCCTTGATACTCGTGCTAGATTAACTTCTGTGATTTTCCCTATATCCTAGACAATTCTAATTCCCAAATATCGCATACTGGGGCTAATCTGTAGCTGACTCTCCTCAAGATTCCACGTCATGACCTCCGTCTTCCCGGCGTTTACCTCATATCCCGACACCTGCCCAAAATACTCTGCCAGTCTGATCACCGCCAGAAAGGTGACATCCAAGTTTGCAGAAAGAACCAAGATGTCATCTGCATACATGGCAACCTTCCTCTCCCACTCTCCATATTTAAAGGGTGTAATAGTAATATCCTCTCTGAGCCTCTGAGCAAAAGGCTCAATATTAAGATCAAAAAGGAGAGGGGAAAGGGGGCAGCCCTGCCTGGTTTCCCTAGTGATCTTGAAGGGTTTGGTCAGATTGCGATTGACCAACAGCCTGGCTGATGGGTTTTGATATATCAGCCGAATGGTGGGACAAACCTTCTTGCCCAAGTTAAATTTACCCAAGGCCTCCGACAGGTATACCCAATTGACCCTGTCCAAAGCCTTGGTAGCATCAAGTATCAGTGCCACGAGAGGAAGTGAATAAGCGGTGGCAATATCTATCGCCCCGATAAAATCATAGGTAAGTTCTGATAAATGTCTTCCTTTAACAAATCCCTTCTGGTCGATGTGAAGGACATCCCCCACCACAGACCCCAACCTAGTTGCCAGAATCATAGTGAAGATTTTATAATCTATATTCAACAGCGAAATAGGCCGATATGACCCACAGTTCGCTGGATTTTTACCCGACTTCAGAATCAAAATGACTGTAGCATCATTCCAAGATTTTGGGGGCTTGAGTCCATCTGATAAGATCTTATTGAATATTTGAGTCAGGGCCGGAATTATTACCTCACCCAGGGACCTATACAATTCAGATGGAAGCCTGTCGGGCCCTGCGGCTTTTCCTCTCTTACAGCCGGTTATGGCCTGCCTTACTTCTTCCTGTGTGATGTCCTGTTCTAGTTCTTCCTGCTGTTTGGGGCTCAAAGATGTCACTTTGGTTCTATCCAGCCAATTTTTAGCCTTTGACCTATCCACACCACAATCTTCTTGATATAGCTCTTGAAAGAAGTTAAAGAAGGCCTCGCCAATTTCTTCATCAGAGGATAAGGTCGGTCCTCCATTATCTACAGTGATTTCCCTGATCTGATTTCGAAGCCTGTCAGTTTTCGCCTTCCATGCCAGAAGTTTTCCTGCCCGTTCCCCATACTCAAAATGGGCAATCTTACTTGCCTCCCATCTACGCATGAGCCTTCTTTGAAGAATACTCTCCAACTGATCCTTTAATTTACCAAGTTTATCCAGAGCTTCTTGCTGCCTTTCCAACTCAACCTGACCATTGAGTCCCAACTCTACTACCTTCATTTCTGACTCGAGAGATGCAATCTCCTCTCTATACCTTTTGTTCCTGAAGCTCACTCAACTGGTAATTAGTCCCCTCACAAATGCTTTAAGGGAATCCCATACCACAGTGATCCTGGCTGAACCTACATTGGCCTTCAAAAAATGCTCAATCTCCCGCGTTAAAAACCCATCTCCTCCTCCTCAAGAAGAAACGTTCGGGCAAGTGACCAAACTCTAGACTGCTGGGGCTGCCCCCAATCAAGATTTAATAAAATACTTGAATGGTCTGAAAGATGCGACGTCAAATATTTTATATCTTTGACCTTACCCCTTAAAGAATGGCTAACCAGAATATAATCAATTCTTGATTTGTGCCGATATTTGTTGTTGCAGTATGAGACACCCAGCTGTGGACCTGAACTCTCTCTCCAAATCTCGCAAAGGCCAGTCAGCGCCATCATGTTCTGTAAATATATCCTAGATGTAGAAGGTGCGGGTGCTCTACTGCTTACAGATTTATCAAGAGTTGGATTTAAAACTATATTATAATCCCAAGCCATAACAACCGGATCTGGAAAATACAAAAGGTGTGAAAAAATAGAATTAAGGAAGGAGGGGTCATCTTGGTTAGGACCGTAATAGCCGATCAACGTAAGCAAACATCCTATTAGGATGACCTTCAATATAACCCATCTACCGCATGGGTCCTCTAAATGGTGTAAGATATGAACATTTACTTGTTTTTTAAAGAGAACAAGAATCCCTCTGATGTTAGCAGTCTTGTTTGTACAGATAAAGAGATCCACCCATTTATTGCTTTTAAGAATTTCATTAGTCTCTTCTTTAAGGAGATGTGTTTTCTGGAGGACAATGGTCTGTGTGGGTGAATCTTTTAAATATTGCTAGATCCTCGCTCTTCTAGATCTCACACGCAGGCCATTGACATTCCAGGACAATATCTGAATTATTGTCATGGTGGTCTAAGTCTGAAATCCATACTCCACTCAGAACCCGAAAACGACCAACACCAAGTCCATCGAAATCTGTAAACGACTATCTGGGCAAAATTTGAAGCAAATGAGGTATTTCTTTTTTTAATATTTTTAATCCCCGTGCCCCCACACTGGAGAACCCTTCCCCCATTAATCTGGACAGATCTAGTCCAGGTGTTGCACCCCGGAACTACATGTCTCTAGTCCGTCCTAGTGTATATATATCAAAACAAAAAGAAAAGGGATTTGAACCGCCCTATAAAAAACAAATGTGTGTATTTTATAAAAGTATTGATAAACAAATAGTGCTTTAATCCTCTTCTATGTTGCTATACTACTAATACTGATTTTATTTCCGGGACAATAAAGAGGGAGATACAAAAATTCAAAAATATAGGCCAGGCTTATCCTTTCCTATTTCCCTAGAAATTGGCTAAGGATGCTGCTTTCTAATATTATCAAAGCAAAACCAAAGGGGATGATGGACGGAGTGTTGAACATTGCAAGCACTCACCCCCAGTCAACTGATCTGAGTTTAATCCATCATCATTCTTTAGCTCACTCCACCACCCCAGTTCAGACATGGCCATATGCAAATCAGTCTGACCCTGTGCCTCATGGGAACAGTCCAGCCCAAACTGCCAAGCCATGTCTTCCCTGGACCGGAAAAAAGCATCCTGGGACCGGTTTCGGGTTCATAACCCTCATCAGCCAGGCTAGCTTGAATCCAGTGGCAGAGTGAGCAAGGGACCCACGTCTGGGCATACCCTACCAACTTAGGGCAAACAAAGCAAAACCATTATCAAGCAACTCGTCTGCCTCCTGAGCTGTCCTTATGTTATGCATTTTATTATTATACATAACCTTCAGGAAGGCAGGAAATTTCAGCTGAAGAACATCGCCAAGTTCCTTAAAGTCATCCATCTTCCTGCCTAACTTCCACTGCCTTTCAAGAGTAACTCTAGAGAGATCTGACCGAATCTCAAAGGAGAAGTCCCTGGCCCTCAATGACTTTGTCTTTAATGCCAAATTAAGAATCTTCTCCTTAAGTGAATAGGTAAGAAAATTGACAAGAATTTTCCTTGGTTTAGTTCCGTTAGGATTTTTGCGAAATGGGTCCCTATGAACTCTCAGAATATCATTCCGCAGGATAACCTCTGACTCTTCGAGCTGCAAAGATTCTTTGAGCAATGTGGTGATAGCTCAGCATGTTGTTCAACAATCATGGCCAGCAAATTTGTACTTGACTCGAGGTAGTTGGCGAGTTTTATGGGAAAGCTGGGAGGTTGGCCAACAGGTAGATGGCCTCCTGGCGATGGTGGATACAGTGATTTGATAAACAGTCACACCTAGTGTCTATTAGCTGAGCTTGTGGACATCTTTAGGATTTTGGGGGCCTTGGGCCAAACATATTTTGGGGGCCCCAGTTCTGAACACCTTTGAAATTATGATCCAATTTCAGCTCTTTTATGCCCTCTTTGGCCAGGTCACTGACAGTGCACAGGCACACTCGACCAGATACCAAATGTGTTTACATCTAATATTAAGGGATAGCGTTTTCCAAATTGTAACACAGGACCAGCTCAGTAATATTACTGCAGATAATCTCTGTGACACCCTCCCATTTCTCATATGTGAGGTCCTGCTTTGATATTTAATAAACTTTTTATATGAATATTACATAAACACAACATTACTTTGCAAAAGGTCTGTAATTGACTATCATCACCTATGTTAAAAAATAAATTAAGAAAACAGTATTAAACACAATCTGTTGAAGAATTATTCAGGGTAATTAGAACGATTCTCTGCAGAACGGAGCTTACTCTCTCAGGGGAGGCCCTCAAGGGCTGGGGCCCTGGGCCAGAGCTCACTTTGCCCATGCCTTAAAACGTCCCTGGCTGAGCTGGGAATTGTAGAGCATTAGTCTGCTCAATAGATCTGTGACAAACACCACTATGCCTCTAGCACCTGTACCTACCTGAAGAGGGCCACAAAGCCATAGATTTCAAGTGCCATACCCAGGATGGGCCACCACAGCAGGACTATCAAGCTGCCCCCCAGGAAGAAGCTGGTGCCGTTAAGCCGGGGCCTCTGGAAGAAGAAGGTAAAGGTCTGCCGGAGCCCGATGATCACCGCAATACCAGCCAGGAAGAGGATCTGCAGGGAAGGTACGTGGTCACTGGCGGTTACAATGGAGTTCCTGATCAGGCATTCTGTATGTGCACATTCAATAATTTAGTGTAAATATAAGTAACCCCTGCTACTTACACTGGTTCCTAGGGCAGGGGAAATACAATTGTAAATAACAAAACCATAGGCAATTAATGTTCTCATTTGCATTATGTGACATAATTGCAACGTGATGCTGAAAAAGGCTAATTGAAGACTTCTAACCAATATACAAAAGATTTTTATTAGAACCAATTATCTAAAAATGTATGATGCATCGTGCCTATAAACTTACATGGCAAAAGTTAATAACACAAAGAAAGACAAGACCTATATTGCTTTGACAATAGAATTATTGTAAACATAACATTGCAAGATTAATTAAGTTCAAATAAAGTCATAACAATAAAGACCATTAGTATCTAAATAATCAAAAATCAATCGTATATGAAAACACAAAAGAAGAATGATAAATTTACACATATGTTCAAATTGTGAGACAATCAAATGGCTTTGATCTGTCCCATCCATGATCAAAGCTATTTGATTGTCTCACAATTTGAACATGTGTTAATTTATAATTTCTCTTTTTTCCATATATTATTGCTTATTATTTAGATACTTATGGTCTTCATTGTAAAGACTTTATTTGAATTTAATTAATCTTGCAATGATATGTTTACATTAATTATATTGTCAAAGCAATACATATGAAATGATTGTTTCATTGAAGCTGTTTATTAAGAGATATTCATTAAATGGAAATAGGTCTTGTCTTTCTTTGTTTTTTTAACTTTTGCCATGTAACTTTACAGGTGTGATGCATCATAAATTCATAGATAATTTGTATGAATAAAAGTCTTTTGTATATGGTTAAAAGTAATCACTTAGCCTTTTTCAGCATCACTTTATAGTTATGTCATATAATGCAAATTAGAGCATTAATTGCCTAGGGATTTTTCATTTACTATTGTGCACATTCAATAGCCATACATGTGGAGGGGATCCCAGAAGCATCATATAAAAGACTTGGGCTCACAGTCTGACAAAGTGCATGCAGACAAAAGCAATGACCCTGCATGGGCTGCCAGCAACACCACCGTAAAGTTAGGGTTCACAAACTCTTCACATATACACATATGACAGCTAGCAAAATAAAGGCAATGAAACTATGCAATACCGGGGGTCATGATCTGGCACTACACACTGACCGGGGGTGAATGTCTGATAAGTTTCAGTGCTCCGTCCATCACCTCCTTGTGTTTGCTTTGTTTGCCCTAAGTTGTCAGGGTATGCCCAGGCATGGGTCCCTTGCTCACTTTGCCACTGGATTCAAGCCAGCCTCACCGATGAGGGGTGTTACCCTGAAACTGGTCCCAGGATGATTGTTTCCGTCCAGGGAAGACCTGGCTTGGAAGTTTTGGCTGGACTGTTTCCATGAGGCACAGGGTCAAGACTGATTTGCATATAGCTGGGTGTGAACTGGGGTGGCAAAGTGAGCTAAAGAACTACGATGAATTAAAGCCAGATCGGTGACTGGGGGTGAGTGAAATGTTTCAGCGCTCCGTCCATCATCTCCTTGTGTTTGCACTACACATGAGTACTCATAAGGTCCAATTTGTTTCATACACCACTCTTAACAAACCCAGTAGTGTTACTGCCAAACTAGCTCTCTACACTTTGCATGTGACAGAGTCCCTCTGTACTGTCAGACCAATTTTGGCAGGGGTGCATTTCTTTGTGCTGGCAGCTAGACTTTGGAATTGTCTTTACCACCATCAATACTACCTCACCTTCATCCCCATGATACAATCTTTCCCATTCCACAAAGCCTTTAAAGCATGGCTTGTCCCTGCTTAGACTCAAAGGACTGTATTCAACCTCTGAGTACATTTGTCTCAATCAGTGGATGGTCCCCGGGACCTCAAGGACTCAGGGCCAGCTCTGAGGTAAGTGACACACTACAGTCTCAAACATAAGGCAAAAGTTTTTTATAACCACATATTATTGATTTTATTACGATCATCACCTACTCCTTCTCAAGACCCTCCCCATATAAGATATATCATCCAATGGATTCATAAGACAATAGCGTCCCCACCATTGGCCCCAGATCTTTGATTTTTCTTGGCACAGCCTTTGGCCTTACATATAGGTTTGTCTAGTTTTGCACTCCAGTCCATTGCTGCTCCCTACTCAATGTGGGAGGGTTAGAAGATTTCCATTTGCATGCAATGTTCCTTTTGGCTACAATTGTTGCCATAACCACCAGCTTGAAGTCCACTCTGTGCCAAATCCTCTAGGAGACCTAGTAAAGCCATCTTGGGTGACAGCTTGGTGGATCTTTCGAACACCTGAGGGAGAGTTTTGGTGCTCTGTTGCCAATATTTGGCAATGCTGGAACATTGCCATACCATATAGAAGATGTCAAACATTCTGGCATGCTAAAGACACTGTGGAGTAAGATGGAATGAGTTGTGATTTCTGAAAGGGTCATGCATGCCTTTCTCTATTTTATCTCTTCTACGGCCCCTACCCATACTTCCCATTTCTGTCTAAGATGCTCAAGTGTGTTGAGGGGATTGCAGATTGGTGATTGGTAAATCCGGGAGATTCCACGGCAGTTCACTGGTCCAACGCCCTGGGTATCACCCATAGTGGTAGAGCCAAAAAAGGACAACGGAGGAGCCATGCATATCTGCGTTGATATGCACCAAGCAAACATGGCGATCGAAAGAGAATGACATCCAGGTCCGAACACTGCTGACATGATTACACAGCTGAATGAAAGCCTTTTCCCGTCTTGATTTGAACAAAGGGTAACACAAGCTTGAATTGGAAAAGAATTGAAGGTACATTACTACCCTTTCCACTCATGTTGGTTTGTTTTGATATAAAAGGCTAAGATTTGGAGTGTCATCAGCTGCCAAACTTTTTCAGGATGTCATTCGTCGCATAATACAGCCAGTCACAGATGCTTTCAATTACAGTGATGACATACTAGTTTTTGGGGCCCCATGAAAGGAACATGATAAAGTGCTTACACAAGTGTGTTGTATACTTGCTGATGCAGGTCTCACTTTAAATGCGGCAAAGTGTGAGCTTCACCAAACCAAACTCAAGTTCTTTGGTCATATCTTTTCTGATGGGGGTATGACTTCAGATCCAAATAAAGTACAGGCCTTGTCATCCACTTCTACACCTCAAGATGTAACTATTGTGAGATCCTTCCTTGGTATGGCTTGTTACTGTTCAAGGTATATACACATGACTTAGCCACTGTAAGTGTCGCATTAAGAGACTTAACTGAACAAAATATCCCATTTACATGGTCAAGTGAATGCAAACAAAGCTTCAAGAAAATATTGGGCATGCAATTGAGAGCGCAACTGAAATGGCATACTTTGATCCAAAATTGCAGACGAAGGTTGTTGTTGATGTGAGCCCCGTGGGGTTGGGTGCCATCCTTGCCTAGCACTCTGGACATCCCAATGCCCCAAAACACATTGTGGCTTATGCTAGCTAAAGTCTTTCAATGACAGAACATGTTTATTCACAACAAGACAAAAGAAAGCCTAGCTGTAGTGTGAGCATATGAACATTTTCATGTGTTCCTCTTTGGAAAAAAATGTCACAGTTGTCACTGAGACCAAGCATTGCTCACCATTCTGGGCAATCCTAAAGTCAAGATGCCCCCTCTCATTGAGAGGTGGGGGTTGTGATTGCACAAGTATGATTACACAGTTGTGCATGGTCCAGGACAAGATCAAAACCCTGCTGACTACTTCTCACATGTGCCAATACAGTGTCATGGCACTACTTCTAAACGGGCTGATGCCTGTTAACTACATTGTGAAGTCCAGTAACCCTGCTGCCATATCGGTAGAACAAATAATTGCTGCCACGAGTACTGACAGTGATTTGTTAATACGCAAAGACATTATTACACATAAATCTTGCGAAAGCATACTCTACCTCTTCATGATGACCTTGAATACCAGAAATTTAAAAATGTGCAAGAAGAACTTTGTTACCTCTGAATGCATTATTTTACGAGGGTCAAGAATTGTTATTTCAGAGAGTCTGAGATGACAAGTTATTGAACTGGCCCATAAGGGACACCATGGAGTTGTTGCTACAAAACTAGCTTTAAGAGACCGAGTGTGGTTCCCTCGTCTTGATGAGAGAGTGAAAAAGAGTCAAAGGCGTGTCGTGTGTAACTGTCATCTAGACACCCCACATTTGTTGACCATGTCTGATCTCCCAAAGCATGCATAGGAGACAATTGCAATTGATTTCTTTGGACCCCTTTACAATTGACATCATCTCCTAGTATTTGTTGATTAATATTTCTGTTTTCCCCTGGTGAAAGATCTGTCGTCATCTACTCATGACAGGGTCATTTGAGACACTAGAAAGTATTTTTGCAATATGGGGTGTTCCATGGATTTTGAAACTTGACAATGGTCAACCTATCAATAGTTGAGAATTTAAAGGTTTTCGTACTCCTTTGAAGGTCAAGCATGAAAAAGCACACCTCTCTGGCAACAGGCATAAGGTGTAGATGTGAGATTTATGAGTGCCATCAAGAACACCATTCGCTGCACTGGAAAAGCTTTAACTCAGTTCTTCAGTCTACACTTTGTGCATACAGGTCAACTCTCCATTCTATTACGGGTGAGGGCCCTGCCACCTTAATGTTTGGAAGAGCCATACAAACCACACTGCCACAATGGACCACTGAGCGATCTATTAACATTGATGAACTTCGAACCACTGATTTCTCTCACAAACGAAAAAATGAAAACCTATGCAGACAGATGCCACAGTGCTCGAAGCATTGTGTTCAACAGAGGAGACCAAGTCATCGTCAGGCAGAAACGGAAACGCGTCTGATGCTCCTGTTAATGCTGACCCACTGAGAGTTATAACTAGTAAAGGGCACAATATGACTGCTGACAGTCCTGGGAAGTCCATTACGAGAGATTCTTTGCATTTCTAGCACTTACCTCGATCTTCGCCACCTCCAGATGTCGGGAGTGAGATTTGTCCACTTGAGAATCCAGAGAGCCCAATGCCTGTCCTGTACCAATGTCTCTGTCACCAATGCCAGTCACGGACACTGCTCCGATATCTCTGTGGGTTCACCTGAGCAGATCTGGACGATTGATTCGTGCACCAAAATGACTTATTGAAGAGTTATAACGCATACATGTATTATTGGTACTTTTTAGTTAACAAAGGGGGGGGATGTAGTGTCTTGTGAGTTAGAGATGATGGGGCCCTTTTGGTTCCTGACAGACTCTGTAGAACAGTGACGTTGTGTGTGGATGATGGAATTCATGATGTAGAATGTTCAGTTAATGGTTCCATGCTAAGGAATAAAGATGTGTGATAACAAGCTCCGTGTGTGGGGTGATCATTTGCATGTACCCAGGCTGGGGTAGGACACTACAACATGCAACATACTCGAGTGCAGAGTGAGATGAACTAGTGTTTGTGTATTTCTGCAGGATGCAGTGTCTTGTGGTATGTACCAATGTGAGATGCCCTGGTACGTGTAACATTATGAGATGAACTGATTTAAGTATCGCTGATAAAAATGTGATCCATGCGCCTAGGTATATTTATTTGTGAGATGAGTGAGGTGTATGAGTACATATATCTTTGTTAGGAAAGCAACTGCTGTACATGTGCGTGGAATGTGACACCCCAGCATCTCTCCTGATGCCAGGAGTGTGCTCAGACAGAGCCTGACGTTGCGGAGATGATACTCACGTTTCCAAAGGCAAGAAGCACGGAGTCGAAGTACAGGGGGACCCCAAAGAGGATAAAGAAGATGCCAAAGCCCGTCAGTCCCACGCCGATCTCTGCAAAAAAGAACAATGAGCGGAGGTGACGTAGAGTAGAGTGAAGAGCACAGGAACGAAAACGAGAAACAAATACAAATGTTAAATTGTGTAAGGAGTCTCTAAAGAACTTTTGTCAGAAAATACAGATGAAAGATCTTAGATGGCTGGGATTTCTGTGCTATCCTGTCCGACTGTTTAATTTAGTCTGGCAGGGCTTATGATTCAGAGCCGTTTTAAAGCATAGACAAAGCGCGCTATTGCCCCGGAACCTCACCTTTTCTCCTCCTTCCTCCCCCCCCCCCCCCATCCCGGTAATGTGATAATTTTGGGAGTAAAAAACAGATTCCCGGTTAATTTGAAATCTGATTATGTCCAACTACCCTCTCTCCCACTCTCTCAACTTAAGTCTACCTCAGTTATGTATGCCTCACCTCTCTCAAAATACACCTCCTTACTCCATATTATTACCTCTCTCATACGACCTCACTCTTTCTACCTCTCTATTCCCTCCCTTTACATCTCTACCCCTCTGCCTCAGCTCGCTCTGTGCATCATTGTTCTACTTATGTTTCACCTGTCTATATCCTATTTCCATCTAGTTTACCTCTCCCTATCTCAACGCTCTTTAACTCAACCCACTACCTCTTTCCATCTCTCTATACTCACTACTCTACACCTCACCTTCAACTCGTTGGTCTCTCTACCTCACAAGAGTCTCAGCACCTTGTCGTGTCTCGCTACTCCCAATAACGACAGACACCGTGGCTTCTTTCAACATACTTTATTACTACCTTCCTCATGAACGTCCCTACTCTCACTGCCCTCTCGATGGTCGCCCCTCCTCTTCCTCTGGCCCTCCTCTTCCTCCGGCCCTCCTGCTACTCCACCCCTCCGACCACTAGACCACCTCACAACTGTACATCTCCCCCTTTGTTAACAAAAGAAAATATGTCACCAGAGTTTACATTTCTTCAATTAGCCGCTTAGGCTGGCGAATTGTCTGTCGAGGTCTGAGGGATCGCCCTTCAGCCACCACGGTGGGGTTGTCTCCATTTTCCCTGTCTGGGTTGGTATCATTCTCACCCCGTGCCTCAGTCTGTTGGACTCTTGGTGGTGTTGGCCGCGATGCGAGCGCCTCTTGCATAGCTGGACTACACCTTTGAAAGTGCGACACATTCCGCGTGATGCGCCTGTTGTCTGACTCCGCCGTCAGCATGGTGCCCTTCTGTCGAGTGACCGTTAGGGGTTCTGCTCTAAACCTGCTGTCCGTTTTTTTGCATTGTTCCTGCTTGACCACCACGCAGTCTCCTTCATGGAACGAGAGAGACCGGGCTCGTCTTCTGCCATCCGCATATGTCTTCATGCTTTCTTTGCGGGCCCTGTCGGTAACCTCCACTTCTTGCTGGATGCGACTTGGAGATACCGGTCGTAGGGCTCCCTCCCAGGTGGGTATCCGCGTCCGAACAGGGCGCCCTAACATGAGCGTTGCTGGACATTTGCCCGTGGTGGCGTGGGGCGTCGTCCGGTATGCTCTGAGCACGTCGTTAAGTGCTATCTGTAAGTCTCTTTTGTCAAGCACTGCCTGCTGGAACGTCTTCTTGAGGGTGGCCATGAACCTCTCGACTGTGCCGTTGGCCTGTGGCCACAACCGTGTTATCCGTCGGTGTCGAACATTCATTGATTTCATGAAGTCACGGAACTCCTGGCCATTGAAAGGAGGACCATTGTCTGTTTTCACCTCTTTGGGTACCCCCCAGGCGGCGAAGACTTCATCCAGAACAGTGAGTGTGGCAGCTGCGTTAGTGGATGGTACAAAGCGGGCGATGGGGAATCTCGAATACTCATCAATTATCACCAGCACGTACTTGCCAGACTGCATGGGACCATAGAAGTCCATCGCTAGTTCATGCCACACTCCCGGCGGTAAGGGTGTCATCTGGAGCGGGGCTGGGGGATCGCCTTGCCCTACGACTTGGCACTGCAGGCAGTCCTTCAGAGTGCGTTCTACCATTTTGTCAAGGAAGGGGAACCAGACGCGCTCGCGAAGAGCCGTTTTGGTTGCCACCACTCCTCGATGACTTTCATGAGCCAAATTGATGACTCCCTGCCGCAATTGGTGGGGAATGACAATTCGGTGATCTCTTAGTAACAGGCCGTCAGCCGTGACAGATAGTTCCTCACACACGTTTCGGAATGCCTGCAACTCCTGACGCATTATCGGGTCCCTCCCTTCCACCGTGTCTTCATGCCGCCATCGATGTGTTTGAACTCTGCGAATCACCCCTTGCAGCATAACATCCTGCGATGTCACTTCTTGGATGACCTCTAGGGGAACAGCTGGTGGCCGCGCCTGATCCACCACAAAGTGGATGTATTCTTCAGCAACAGATGGTGTGAGGCGCTGGGAGGCTTCGGGGTGTCGCGACATATAGTCAGCTGGGTTGGCTGACTTCCCCGGTTTGTGAACAATGGTGAAGGTGTATTCTTGCAGACGTAACCCCCAGCGTTCGATGCGGGGTGGCATTTTGGAGCGCGGGTTCCCAAAAATGGTGACGAGCGCTTGGTGGTCCGTCACCATTGTGAAATGTTTACCATATATGAACACGTGAAAGTGCTCGCAGGCCCACACTACCGCGAGGCTCTCCTTTTCGGGTTGGGAGTAGGCCTTCTCTGTGTCGGAAAGGCTTCGGCTGGCGTGGGCCACTATGTGACGTTGGTCAGTGTCCTTGTCGTACTGGGCTAGGATGGCACCTAGACCGACGGGGCACGCGTCCACGGTGATTTCGGTCTTGCGGTCCGGGCTGAAGTATGCCAGACTCTCAGCCATTCCCACAGTTTGTTTTATTTCTTGAAAGGCTCGCTCACACTCCGACGTCCATTCGAACGCCTGTCCTTGTTTAGTCAGCATTCGAAGGGGGTGGCTAAGCGTGGCGTAATCTTTGATGTATCTCGAGCAGTAGCTCGCCATGCCCAAGAAGGATCGCACATCGCTGACATCTCGTGGGCTCTTGGTGTCGTTCAATGAGCTCACTTTATCAGGGTCCGGCTTCATCCCAGATCCGGAAAAGATGTGCCCAAAGAATCTTAACTTCGATTGGTGAAACTCACATTTCTCTTTGTTGAGCGTTAGATTGGCTTCTAGGAGGGCATGGCAAACTCGGTCCAAGGCTGTGTCGTGATCTTGGATGTTCGCCCCGTAGACCAGAATATCATCACTGTAATTCAGTGTATTAGGGATGTGCTGAATTGTTTGTCGGATAGCCTCTTGAAATATCTCAGCGGCTGACGATATGCCGAAGTTTAGTCTCTTATATCTGAACAGCCCCAGGTGTGTTGCAAATGTCGTGATATACCGGGAGGTTTCGTGGAGTTCCAATTGATGGTACCCTTTATTAAGGTCGAGCTTGGAAAACACCCGCGCACCATTGAGTGCAGCTATCATGTCACTCAAGTGGGGTCCTGGGTGGCGCTCCCTCTCAATGGCGGTGTTGGGCATCCGCATGTCCACACATAGTCGGACCTTCCCCGGAGTTCCTTTCTTTGGGACGATCACCACTGGAGACACCCACGGCGTGGCACCTTCAGTCCGTTCAATGATGTCGGCCTGTAACAGATCTTGCAGCTCGTCTTCCACGGCCTGCTGGAGGTGGAATGGTACCTTCCGAGGGTGTTGGGCAACTGGACGGATTTGTTCATCAATGTGGAGGCGGATTTGGCCTCTGTTCATTTTGCTGAGCCCGGTGAATAACTTCGGGAATTTGTGAATAATGTCGCTGTCGTTGCTGACGCGGTAAAGAATTTCCACCAGTTTTAATCGTTCGGCCGTCGGCAGGCTAAGGAGACAGTCCGCCTCCGGCCCTTCTATGACATGTATCACGGCTGGGATAGATGTTGTTTGGTGTCTCAGCGTTGTCGAAAACTTCCCCAGACACGGGAGTGGCTTCCTGGACATCCAGGTGTAGACGCGGACGTGTGCAGGGATCAGTCGAGGACGAGGGTTCATTTTCTTATATTCTGTCACCGGGATGTAATTTAGCGATGCCCCACTGTCCATTACGAACTTCGTGTTATGTTCGCTGACGCTGATGTCCAGCCGAGGGTACTTCTTAAGCTGATCTAAGTCGGCGATCCTGTTCGCATATTCCACAGAATATTCTCGTTCGCTTGATGTTGAACCAGAGTCTCGAGACGGTGATCTTCTCGACCACCTTGATGATCGTGACTCCCTGCTGGACTGTGAGGATCTTGACGATGACTTCTGGCGGTCATGTACTGCTCGCGCATGGTGCCGGCGGGTTTCGCCTCGTGACGTCCTTGGTGCATTCTTGTCTTTCTCACGGCGGTACTCCCCACACATGGCCTCAAAGTGATTGCTCCGGCCGCACTTGTGGCACTGCTGGCCCATGGCGGGGCATGCTCCACTGTGTGGGAAGTCGTACCCACACCTGTAGCACCTTCGCACCGACACCTTTTTCCCGTGATCATGACGTCTGCTCCTCCTCCCCGAGTCTGGCCGCTGATGTCCAGGGCGGCGATGGCGCGATGACGGCCGGGCGTGTCGTTCTCGCTCTCTTGACCCTCGGCAGGGGTGACTGGTGTGCACTTGGCATATTAGCTCCTTGCGCTCCGTACACCCTGCCTCCATGGTCTTGGCCTGTTCCTCGGCCTAGTCGTGCAATATCGTGAGTTCCTCAATTTCGTCTAAAGTGTGACTTTTCTTCAGTAATTTCCTACGAAGAGACTCCGACTGACAGCCGTCAATGATGCGCAATCGTATTGCGTCATCCGTCGAGAATGCTTCAAAGTTGCAGTGGCGCGCTAATCGCCGTAGTCGCGTTATATAGGTGCCCATTACCTCATCCTTCTCTTGGCGCGCCCGCTGGAACACGTACCTTTCGTAGTCCACATTCTTTTTGTGTAAGAACTTCTTATCCAGGGCCTCTCGTACCTTGGCATATGTTCCTGCATCCGCAGCGGGGATTTCTTTGATCATTTTGCTAACATCCTTCCCCACAAGATTTCGAAGTGCGATTAATTGATCCTCATCTCCCAGTACCTTGGAACCTTTGATGTAGTCCTCGAAATCTTCGATCCATTCTTCCCAGCGGGGGCCCATGCTACTTCCGACTACAAGTGCCAGAGGCTCTGGCGGGCGCAGGTGCGATAATCCCATGACAACGGGTTTCGCTTCTTGGCGCGCTGGTGATCCCTGGTTCGACATTGTATCTCACGAGCGGTTATCTTCTATCTGTTCACTTGCCTTTGCTTGGGATTGTTGTGACGTTATCTTATTTTGCCTTCGTGGTTGTCTACTTCTGAGCTCATATGGGGCTTGTCTTTGCTTGTGCTTGTTTGCGTCGCTCGGCGCCTGACTTCAAAATGGCCGCCGGGTACTCTTCAATGGGACGTCCTCACTAGCTGCCTGATTTCAAGATGGCCGCCGGGCCGGTACTGCATGCAGGGCTTCACACGTGTTGCTGCTGCTGTGGGGACTTCACTCACCGGATCCGTGCACACTCAGCCAGCGCCGGGCAGGTGGGCTTCCCAGCGGCTGCTTTTCTAGGCTCCGCGCGTCCTCCGCTTCTTATGGGGGGGGGGCTTCACAGCAGTTGCTCTCACGAGGGAGGGGAAATCCGGCGCTCACAGGGAGACAAGCAGGCCAGCACTGTCGACCTCTCGCTGACGGTCTTCGCTCCTCAAAGCGCCAAACCCTCTTTAGGCTCAGGGTGCGCTCCACGCCTTTGCTTCTCAAAGCGCCAACCCTCTTTGCACTCAGGGTGCGCTCTACGCGTGGCGTTGCTCCCGCCGTCTTTCCAACTTCTTGCTCTCAGGCGGACTCGGTTGCACGTTGGGTTTTAGGAGAGCATTCAGCTCATCCCACCCTCGTCGCCAGCTGTCGTGTCTCGCTACTCCCAATAACGACAGACACCGTGGCTTCTTTCAACATACTTTATTACTACCTTCCTCATGAACGTCCCTACTCTCACTGCCCTCTCGATGGTCGCCCCTCCTCTTCCTCTGACCCTCCTCTTCCTCCGGCCCTCCTGATACTCCACCCCTCCGACCACTAGACCACCTCACAACTTCATCTGTTCATCACACGCCCCTCTCTACCTAACATCTCAGCCTACCTCACCACTTGTTCACTACTTCTCCTCCCCTCTCTCTCTATCTCCCCTCTCCCTTTCTAAATCTGTCCCTCTTTCTTATCTCCCTCACTATCTTAATCCTTCTTTGCTACTTCTCTTTCTCTGCCTCGTTTTATTAGTCATTAACTTCTTTGCACTTCTTTCTCTATTGCTACACAAAATCTCTACTTCACGTCACCTCTCCTCTGCCTCTCTCTCTTTGTACTACTCTAACTGCCCCTTTGTCTACCTCACATCTTTCTCTCTATCTCAGCTCCTTGCTCTCACATCTCTCTGTTATTCCTGCTTTCTTTCAACTCACCCTCTTTATGTCACCTTTCTCAGTACCTCTCTCTGCTTATACAGCTCTACCTCATTTTTGGCGGTGCATCTACCGCACAACTCTTTCCACATCCTTCTGCTTAGGTATTACCTCATCCTTCTTTCTTTACATCACCTGTCCCCACTCCACTTCGTTTCTCCCCCACCACTTGCCTCCCTTTAAAAGTCCTTGGCCTTATCTAGTACTCTAAAACATTACCTATCTGTCTAACTCTTTGTTTACCACCCTCCTCTTCATTCTTCTCTTTCTTCCTGGCTACCCCACTCTTCTCTCTTTGCCTTACATCTCTCCATACCACACCTAGTCCTCTACCTCATCTCTGTCTCTTCCTCACTTGTTCCTCTACTTCTTCTCTCAGTTATACTATTCTCTTTAACTCTATACCCTACCCCCGTCCCCTGAGCTGTGGTCTCCCATTGTGGGGCATCAGGAGATCTTGCCTAGCCAGAGATGTATACACAGCAAAAGGAAAGAGGAGGAACAAGACAGGGAAACAATTATCTCAGATTTCACCTAATGGAATGGTGAAATTCCACTCACTGGGCAGTGCTTTGATTTTCACTGTCGCAGCAAAAATGACAATTATGAAGGAAGATGTGTTTGCGAATATATGACAATTAAAGCTGCAATTTCTAGCATTAAATGCTAATGTCTTATTTTTATATTGTGCTCTTGTGGAGGAATGGGTTGGCTACATACTAAATTCCACTTTAAAATATTGCACAAGAAAAATCTGGATCCAAAAGGTTGCTCAAGCTGGTTCTTGAGGCACTCTTTGGCTATTGGGTGCTGGGCAGCTTGAAAACTTCCACTGTTTTGCATACCCTCATTTCTCAAAGTTAAATGTATAAATCAATATTGTTTAGAATCAAAAGGGCTTCAATTAGCTGAAATTGATACAAAATTCAACGTTGTTGTGAACATGGGCCCCAAAAATGGTCTTGACAAAGCCTCAAAATTTCCTAAAATGCACTGCTGTGTTCTTCCACAAGTAGACTCGACAAGCTGGGGGTCCTCAAGAAGGGTTCATTGTTTTTTGCTGGTATTTGATGTCAGAGCCCATGCTGTCCTGGCTGGGGGGAGGGAGTCGAGGGGGTGGGGCTTAGGGGAGGGGTTAAGTTGTATCTCAAGCCATAGTTTAGGGTGACTACATTTTAGGGTTAGAATGGAGAGACCAGGGTTTGCAGAAGGGCTCCTCTCTTTCTTATTGCACTGTGGGATGGTTTCCTATTTCACGCTCACTCAGTCTAGAAACCCCACCACCAGATGCTCAATTTGCATGAGGTTGGCTAGACCACCACCATGTGTCTTCATTGGTATAGTAGCAGTGTACAAAAATATATCATTGAAGATGCCACAGTGCTCTGAAGTGACATTAGAGTGGTGTGAAGAACTATTAACATCACCAAACTAGCATGATATTTCACACGGGAGAACATTCCCAGAAATTCCACAAGGGCATAATTGGTGTACGTATCCAGTTTGTTATGTCTTGTTAAACATTGGGGTAGGTTAACTTCTAAGTGCATATGAGAAATCAAATCATTCATCAGTGCACACTATCATATACATTTCTAAAATGGGGAAGCCATGGTTAGAACTGTCATCTTCTGGAGACCCATTTGGTATCATAATCACTTCACAACAACTATGTGTTACAGTGTGGTCCATATTTTATTCCCATAACGTTTTAATCACCAGAATGTGCAGGTCAGACACACCATGATTAATCTTTCCAGATACCTCTTTGAAACATGCTGCATCATTAGCTGAAATGTAAAATGCTGTGCTGTTACTATGGCGCGGAGCAGGCCTGTAGTAAAACAAAGAAATAGATGAGTAAGAAAAAACACTGGACTATAACAAGCATTTGCAATGCAATAGGTCTTGCAGTTGCGAGAGTTTGAGCTATTGAAATTGTAAATGATATTGCCTTTTATTTAAGTGTTTACAAAACCTGCAAGCATTGCATAAACACCTTTTTGGAACCTGCGCTTTAGCTTTCAACATCGCAAGCTAAAGCGTGGGTGCCGGGATTGTTTCAAAAGTAAAGAAATACGGAAAAACCTTTTTTTTCTATTTCTTTACTTTTGAAGCAATCGCAGCACCTTAGCTTAATATGTTAAAAGCTAAAGCGCGGGTGCCGCCATTGTAAGAAATGTAAGCAAATAGAGAAAAACATGGCAGCCACACGCTTTTTTGTCTATTTACTTTTGTTACAATGGCGGCACGGACGCTTTAGGTATAAACATCTAAAGCCAAAGTGCTGGTGCCGCGATTACTTAAAAAGTAAACAAATAGAAAAAAATGCATATTTTTTCTATATGTGTACTTTTAAAGCAATTGCAGCAGCTGGGCTTTAGTGTTTAAAGTTAAAGTGCAGGTGCTGCCATTGTAAAACACAAAAATAAAGGCATGCGGATTCGGCCAGAAAATAACGAAAGAAAAGTGCAGCCACCGTTGTTCTTACCGAGGTGTGCCACGCTGGATAAATGAAAAAAAAATAAGCATTGGGGGAGAGCGTGTCCTGCCTGCAACAGCAGGCAGGATAACGCTATTTACGAAAATAGTGCTTGGAGGCTGTATTTAAAGACTACTGAGTAACAACACATGTAACGGGGGGTCCTCATGGGAGGTTACAAGAAGAGAAAAGGTGGTACTAATGAGGAACTACTAAGTCTATTGGCCAATGAAAAGATGCCATTTACAGAGGATAGGGACAGGAGCCAATTAAAAAGATGGGCGGAGCTTTATGCTCTTATCCTGTACACAGCATGTCTCGAAGAGACAGCGCAAGCACTGTCTAGGCGAGGCCTAAAAAAGTTGAATAAACAGAAAAGTTGAAAAACATAATGAGACAATGAATGGGCTTGGAACGGGGTTAGGGAGAGGTTTAGGGTCAGGTTTAGGTTATGCTTAGGGGTTCTGGTTACAATTAGGTATGGTGAGAGAAATGATGTAAGGTTAGTTTCAGGAGTTTTAGCATTATAATGACAACTTAACCTTATGTTCTCTTAGGGCAGGCTCTCCTGTTTCCTTCCTAAAGTTTAAAGCGGATTATTACTTTAAAGCATATCTGAATGAGAATTAACCTCTCCAATGCTAAGTCTTTATATATTAAATTCTGTGTGGGGATTTTGCTCATTCGCACCTTCACCGCTAAATGGAATTGTCACACTAGCGGCAGCAACAGGTTTTGTCTGTTCTGTTCACAGGTGGCTGAAACGGTTGAGCACATTGGTTTTTCCTGCCCAAAGTACGAAGGTATTAGAAGGAAGTCAGTTTTACCAGTTTGTCATAATCGGGGAACTAGGAATTTAAGCACTGTATCTAGAATTCGAAGAAGTGATACCAGACAATACATTGTGTTTCCTGTCTCTCGATTTTTAATGCATATGTAGGGGTAGGCGCATAGACAGAACAATTTTTCAAGCTAATGGTCCAAGTTTTATCCAGAGCTGCTTCTTTTTAACCAACTTTTTATCTGATTCCGTTTTTAATTGTATTAACTCGGCTTTGTATGTAATGTTCCATGTCTGACTGGCGTTATAGTTTTTATGAATAGAAGAATGCAAAGCACTATGTCAAGTTTGGCTCGACTGCCCTATGAAATTGAGTTTTTGCACCAATGTTTTAATTGTTTTATTTAAAAAAATATACATATTTATGTTTTCTGTTCTTAATTTGTTCTTTTATGGCCTTTGTGTCGAAATAAAGATTCATACTACTTTAAGGGTTAGGGAAGAGGTAAAAGTCACGATTAGGACTGAGGTTATGGTTTTGGGTTTGCGCTACATTAACTTTGGTTGTAAGATTGGGGACATGGTTAAAGGAAGGGAATGTTCTATGTTAAGGGTTAGCATTAGAAATGGGGTAACGATAAGGGATGGGGTTGAGGTTAGGTGAAGTGCTCGGTTTAGAGTTAGGAGTAGGGTTAGAATAATGCAAGGTGTAAATGATGTCTTAAAAAAAGGGTTGGGGAGAACGGTGACACAGAGGGTGGTATAGGAGGTGATAGAGAGTTAAGCAGCATATCCCACAGTATATGGCAGAAACAATGGAGTGTAAGGAAAAAAGCTTTGTGATAATGAGGGAGTAACATGGATTAGGCAAAAAATATTGTATGTCTACATCCAGTTTAAAAACGTAGTGGTAAATATCTACTTCTTACCAGGAATGTGAAAGCTAAACTGAATAGACCAAGTGCCTTTGGTGACTAGGGGCAAGTCACGCCACAATCTGTGCACGAATAGGTAACAGCCTGACACATACTTTTAGTCTAACAATGCACCGCATGTTCTAAGTTATTGAGATAGGGAAAGCCATGGGAACTTTGACTCTAGTATGAGAAACATAAATGAGTGCCATGACTTCAACGTCATAGACAGCAACATGGCACACAGTGGTGGGAGCTGATGAGTGCTGGGTCCCTAGAGAGCTGTGATGTTATTATTTTACAAAGCTGTGGGACCTGTGACTTTATTTAACATGACATGTTGATGAGGATTGTAACGGAATTAGCAGTTATACAACTGGAAGTTTAATATACCTATATAACATGAGTGCTGTGACTTCAACTGAACCCCCATAGAACAAACGTGGCTTTTAATGAGAGCGGTTGTACCTTCGATTTGATTGAATACCGCTGAATTGGGTATTAGTAACACTTTTTGCAACTTAGATAGGCAGTTAATAAAAAGTTCATAAAAGTGAACATAAAAATTAATATAACTAGTCGTTGACCTGATGTGCAGTGGAGGAAGCTGTCAATTCAATGTTTCATGCATACGTGGGAGCTGTAACACCAATGAGCTAGCAAGCAGTGGGAACCAGAGACATTTTAACCATAGGGCAAAGTGGGTAAATGCCCAGGGCCCCCACATTCGAAGAGACCCCCTCGTAAAGTGAATGGGACAGTCAAAATTGTTGCCATAATAACGTTGCTCAGCAATTTGTTTCTAATTTTAAAGCTGCGTATGCTTTCAGAATCACAGCGCCAGATTCAATAAGGGTTTGTGCCAAGACAAAGTCACACAAAGGGACGCAAAGCAGCACAAACTCTTGCAAGAGGATTTACTTCCAGGCCCAAAAGATAATTTGGCTGACAAGGAGCCCTTTTCTCATTATAAATAGTGATTTGTGTCACTTTGCATCAGGGGGGCTTGCATTGGTTGTTACTTGGGTGGAGTAGCACAAGCATCCATAATTTTTGACGCAAAACCTGATCTACTAAAATGGACCGGACTTTGCGTCAAAAAAGAACACTTCCTTGAATCAAGGCTAAAATAGGGAAATGTTTCCATATAGCAAAACATTCCAATGAAATGTGCGGACTGTTTAAAAAAATGTAAATCGTTTCGCAATAGGATTCGGTACTATAAAGGTGTGCTTTTAGTACAAATTCTATGCTGCACAGCACACACTCCGCTGCACTATGGTGCAAAGGTTGTGTGTGATGCTAGACAGCTTGTTTGTGCGCCATCACTGTTTTCCTTCCCTTGTGCAATGCAGTAGAGCTCGGTTACACTAAAGATTTATAAATCTGCCCTTTAGTGTGCACTCGTCTCCTGCCAACCCTTAACCCCTGCACTCTCGCCCAGCTAGAGGCAATTATATTAAAAAAGAATCTTTCTCCATACTTACCTCACCTTTTCTACTTTAACTCTCGCCTCCACCTTAACTCTATCTGTTAACCTCTCTATCTCTACTTCTCTGTGTACCTTCTTTCTCTCTATCTCAGCTCTCCAGCACTCCTTTGTCGGCCCCACTTCTTTCTCTCATTCAAAGTCATCTTTCTTTACCTCTCTTTCATCACCATGCCCTTCCTTATTTCACTCACTGTGACTACCTTTATTGGAACTCTTGTTCTCCCTATTTCAACTCTCTCTACCTCCTTCTACTCTCTGTACCTCATTACTCTTTATCCATCTGACCTTCCTGTATCTGACCGCTATCCATTTCTATACCACCTTACCTTTCTACCTCTCCCAGTTTCTTCTCTTTCTAAACATAACATAACGTCTATTTGTAAAGCACATGTTCACCCATGGGCATCTTGGTGCTGAATATCAGATGTTTATTGTTACGCAACTCAATGGTACTCATTTTATTGACCCCGGAAGGATGAAAGGCTGAGAGGACTCACCGGGACTTGAACCTGTGACCAGGAGGTCGAACATAGGCCCTTACAGTGGACGCATCAGTCCACTAATTCACCAGATCCGGCTTTCTCAACAGTCTCCTCACCTATCTATCTTATTTTACTCTATATCTCACATCTCCTTTACTGCCATACCTTTCTCTACTCCACCACTCTCTACCTCTCACTAAGTAGCCTCTCAGCTTACCTCACAGTTAGTTTACTATCTCACCTCTGCAACCCCACTTTCTCTTGCTGTACCTATCTTTCCTTTCCTTCACCTAATCTATTTCTCTACCTCTATGCTGTTTTGTTCAGTCATCAGCCCATCTCTCTCTCTCGCTCTCTCTTACACAAACACATATTTCTCTGGATCTCCTTCATTTCAACTCACCCCCTCCACCTCCACTCTCTCTCTCAACCTCTTTCTTTATATATACTTCTCTAAATCACCATCTGTTCCTCTCACAACTCTCTACCTCTGTATAAACATCAACTCTTTCTCTACTTAATGTATGTCTGTCAACTTCCTCTCCTTGCTTTGCAACACATTTCTCTTTCTACTCTTCATCCCTTTCTCTGCATTTCCCAGTACTCTCTTCTGTCCTGACTTTTTTTCTATACATGCTCTAATTTTTATCTCTCTACCTTCCATCTCCTTGTTAACCCTCAGTTCTCTATTTCATCCTCTCATTGCATGTACTTCAGACCAATGTATCTCTTTTTCTAAATTACCCTACTATCTACTTCACCGTTTGGAATACTTCTCTGCCTTTCTTGGGATTTCCTTCTTCTATCTCTATCAGTCTCTACCACACACTAAACCTTACCTATCTTTCTACCTCTCGTTCTTTGCCTGCATCTTTCTCTTTCAACATCACCGTCATTCATTCTGGCTACCTCAATTTTCTCTATTTACTTTACTTCTCTGTCTCACAAATCTACCTCGTTCTCCCTCTACTCCATATCTCTAGCGATATTGTTCTCTTCATGTCTCAGGCCATCTCTTGTATCCTGCTGTTAGACCTGTCAGCCCTAGGGTGGTCTCCCCATCTATTTTTGATCGTGCCTCATTTTTTCCACCCTCATTTTTATGTTGGACTTAGGTCTCCGGGCGCCTTTTCATTGCCAATCAGTGTTAAGGTGCAGGTGCTCCCTTCTCCCAAGATGGCTGCCACAGGCACCTGCTACTGCAGAGTGGTCTTCATTAGTAGCACCCTAGCTGCCAGGAGCTGGCTGGAACCCCACAACAATGTTGCGACACCAGCCCGCCTTTTTTGTCCCATAGGTAGAATGGGGAAGCTCCTGGAATGTGCTGGAACTTTCTAGAAGGGAGGTGTGGTTTTTACTTTTGCCGCCTTGGATAGAGGTCACCTGACCTAGGGCTACTTAAGTGAGGGAGGGAACTTTTCTAGTTAGTTGGCCAGTAGGAGTAAAGCAGACCTGGGGAAAATCCACACAGGAGTTTAGGCGGTAGGGCCTAGCCAGGGACTTATGCCTCTGAAAGTGACAGGACTTAGGTACTGCCTTTTAAGTGAGTGAGGGATCCTGTACAGCCTACTGATCTAGCCCAGTGATAGGAGAACCCAGGGGCCATCTGCTAAGCTTGACTAGGAAGGAACTAGTCACCAACTCAATCCCTAACCCCAAGGAACAGAATCCCCCAAGGGCGCCAGTGACATCTGCGCCACAAGAGCTGAATGCTGAAACTTCATGCCAGAACTGAATGCTGAAACCGATTGCTGAAACTTCATGACAAAACTGAATGCTGAAACTTCAAGGTACAATTGAATGCTGGACGGCTGGGGATCAACCAGGTACTAGCGCTGTGACCCCTGCGTTCCCTGACCTGGCCTGGGATCCCCTGTGACAGTCCCACGTTGAGCGCTGAGCCCGTAGTCATCGCGCTTAATTTGTCAACCCCCCCGGCGCGGGGACCAGAAGCGCGTTCACCGCCGCGGCCCAGAGGCCAGAGGTTGCCCTTCAGTGAGTCGGGGCCCGCGGAGAAGCCCGTGGCCCCGTCGCTGCCGTCGCAGCCGCTGCCGGAGTCGTAAGAGGCTGTGGACCGTCCCCCGTCGCTGAGCGCATTACCTGTGGGGCCCGAAGCGGCGAAGAACGCCTGCCGCAGTGAAGACTCCTCGGACGCCGAGATCAAGGTAATCCCCGGGGGCTGGGAGGTAGCGTGGCCGTGCGGAGGCCTGGGACTCACCCCCCTGCTCCCCGGGAGGCTTGGGAAGGACCCGGTGCGCCCCCTAGCGACCGGGAGCGGCACCGCACTCGGAGACTCGGGATCCCCTCCGTGGGATTCCCTCTGTGCATCGGAGACTCTGATTCCCCTCCGAGGGATTGTCCCCCCCCCCTTCCTTGAGACTGCCGCGTATCAGGAGACCGCCTGCTTGAGGCCTGTTAAGTACGAGTAGCGCTGAAGGTTCACGAACTGCTCAAAAGTGTTTAATGCTTGCTTACTACGATTAGCACTGTGTTCTTACGGTCTGCCCAGAAATGCTCGACGCCTGATTATTACGAGTAGTGCTATGTTCGTAGGCCCTGCTCAAAAGTGTTTGATGATTGCTTATTACGAGTAGTGCTATGTTCTGAGGTCTTGCTCAAAAGTGTTTGATGCTTGCCTATTACGAGTAGTGCTATGTTCTGAGGTCCTGCTCAAAAGTGGTTAATGCTTGCTTATTACGAGTAGTGCTATGTTCTGAGGTCCTGCTCAAAAGTGGTTAATGCTTGCTTATTACGAGTAGCACTGTGTTCTTGCGGTCTGCCCAGAAATGCTTAACGCTTGATTATTACAAGTAATGCTATGTTCTGAGATCCCGCTCAAAAGTGCTTCATGCTTGCTTATTTCTGTGGTACTTTAAAATTTGGAACCACATTGGAGGCAGGCCCCTACCCTGCCGACTTTGGTATTAACAAACCGCAAATGACAAATGCGGTATGTACAAGTGTTTTTGTCATGTTTAAACCAATGAATTCACCGTATATATATATATATAATACTACACATTGAACCCTTGGGTTCCATATTAGAACAGTAGCCATTTTTGTGATTGCCCTCACATAGGCTGTGTGCTAAGGCCATGCCTAGGCCTAAAGGACACGTACACCTTCTGTGACTTCTCTGTGACCTGTGCAAACTGACTCCACTGCCCGAGGTCAGCCCTGTCCGGCCGGTTCCTTTTACTGCGGCCAAATGGGATTAGCATCAGGGCCCGAGGCATCATAAATTCCTTCTTCCCACACAAACCCTGACTAATCTCTTTCACATCTGACTCTGTTTCCTACTTTATGGCTTGTTTTACAAGCAGGAGGTGCCTGTTTATTGGGGTCTGCTGATATCTGATGAGGGTTCTGAGCCTTGCTGGGTTAAAAGATTGTGGGCTGAACGAACTGGAATGTGGGATTGTCATCATGACTCTGCCTTTTCTTTGAAGCCAAAATATGTGAATGACCACTTGTGAAACAGGGGCGGTGTTGCCCAAAGCGTAATATTCTGTATAAAAGAGAAGACTGGTTTTTGTTCTAGAGACTGCCTCATTCAGTTGCTAAGGCTTCTGTGCGACGTAGTCTCACTCATTTGAGTTTAATAAAGATGTCTTTTCATATTTCAGCTTCTTTGCCCAGTTCTTTGTTATATTACCATGAGAGTGGAATTTTATAATACTACGCCAACATGGAAAACGAAGTCATAGGGTGCTACCCCTGGCACCGCTGGGGTCCTAAAATCCCTGGTACTTCAGTTGGCGCCCGACAGCGCGGCATCAATACAAGTGACTATCTGGAGGAGCGATCTTGTCAGAGGACAGAAATCTACTGGGAAGAACAGGACAGAAATCCACTAAGCAGGTACTCTGAGCACCGAGGTTCTGGGGGATTCTTTGTCTCTGCAGCCCAGTATATCTCTGATCTTTCTGACTTTGACTCTCCAAAAGATGTCACTCCCGATTAGAACCCTTTTTGGCGTGAGTATTATAAAAGACGTTTGGTTATGTAGAACTTGACAGTTAGAATTTGGATAACCTTTTGATTAGTAAAAATAAGAATTAAGTATAAGTGCTTTGGTTCTTTGTCTTTGATTTGGTTATCGCAATTACCAAAGCCGAGGGGTTGGTTTCTTGATTTGTTGATTTGGTCATTGCAATTACCATACCCAAGGGTCTTGCATATTTGCGAGTGTATTGGTAGAGATAAACCCTTGAAGTTTTGAAGCTAGATTAGTGAGCTATAAGATGCCTGATCTTAGCAAGTTTGAAATGTAGCTTTGGAACTGTGAAATTTGTGTTGGCCAACTTTTGGTTTGTATAGGTTTGGATATGCGAATTGCAATTTGTGTAGGCAGGTAATGAGGAGATATTTCTCCATTTGGTTTAGTTGAACGGTGCACGTACGAAAAATACCTTAAGCACCATTTTGATTATAATACTTGCGTTTTCCGCAGTATTTTTGACATGCCTGTTTGTAAGCTCACATGGAAAAATGTGTTGCCTTTTTGGAAGGTACCATAGTTAAAATCGGTTAGATTTGAAAACATATTTCTTCCTTGGTGATTTTGTACCCCCAGGGAATTAAAATATGACATAATACAAAACAAGGATCCTTCGTTCTGCGCAGTTTTATGAATAAAGATATGCAGAACGATTTTGTGTGGTGTTCTGCTAGGCAAAGCTAGTGACTTGAGCGCATTCACTACTTCTTGGACATACATCTGTCTGTTGGGCTGTTTATGCGGCCTTTTGGAATACTATTGAGAAGCGTTTCTTGTAAATATGACTTACAACTAGTATCTGCAAATGGTTTGGTTCAAGTATAGTCTGTGAGCTGTTCTTTCTGTCATGCGTATTGATTTGTAAGTCAACTGTGTGTTTAAATGTCTATGTGGTTTTCTCATTAGTGCAACTTCTGTAAGTAAATTGCGACGGCGCTATTTATGAAAAGTGGCTAAAGCGCGCTGTATTGTCTGTTTGACCCCCTTTCCGTTTATGTCTGAAATGAGCTCAATGTGTGTTTGTGGGTCTTCTGATGTTTTCAGTCTGTTAAGTAAATTGCTGGTTAATTAATATCAAGTAGAAACTTAGAAAAGAAATCCAGAAATGAACCATGTGATGTGCTAAAATAGCTATATGGTGCTCTTTAATTTATAGAATGAGCGTTTGTTAACATATACAAAACTGCCGTTAAATGCTTAAAGGATAAAATTAGAAACATATTCAATAGATATAAATAAGGCCCCAAAAACGAAATTATCTATTTTTGCAAAAGTAAATACATTTACAGCATTTTCCTTAGATGCATTGTATTAGATGTTCATAGGCAGACCTTTCAGCTGCAGTATATTTGATAGAAATGTTCATTCAGCTAGCACCTTCCCAGTTGAACACGGGTGGAATTTTGCATAACCGTCCTTTTAAATGAAAGTGGCGCAAAAATGTGACGCGTTTCAAGTTGGGCTTATGCGCTTAGGCTTGTGAGTTAATGTGTCCAAAATGATAGGCAAGAGATGCAGCTTGCTTTTTATACATGGAATTATCACAAAAACGAATAATTGGGATTTAATTTAAAGAAAATTATTAATCATGGAAAAATTATTTAAAAAAAAATAAGTGCTTTTCAAAATCGTTTTTTGATATTTATAAAGCTTAATACTCATACTATGACCTCCTAGCATTAAAATTTGATTTAAGTTGTGTTGCATCACTAAAATGACAAGCATTCGCGTGTGCAATTTTCCCTTGGCGCAGGCGCAAACAAGCTCATTTTTATAAAGTATAAGTTATTATTTCCAATGCCTGACACATGGGTTATGTAATAGACATTCTGGTAATGCATATTATGCAAGAAAATTGTAGGATATTCATTTTTTAATGCCTGAAATATCAAAGTCGAATTTGGGTAAAAACACTGTTTAAACTGCATTTTCTTTCATTCAGAGTACTTTTTAAAGTGTCTCAGGCTTCAGTAAATACATACATTTAGGTTTGATATATATTTATAGGTTGTGCCTTCTTATGATTCAATGAGTCAATGTGCCAGTACAACGGCTTGTTTCGATATCAGGGTTGAAGGTTCTAACTTCAACTGGGCCTACTGAGAAGTTCATTAATTTGAGTTTGATGAAATGTGTACCATTGCATAAGATTACAACGAGCATTCATTCTAAAAACTGGTATGTGTGTTATTACGTTTTGTGAATTATTCACAGTACATGTAGTTTAATAATCTGGGAATAGAGAATTTTTTTAGCGCCTAAAAAGGAGAAATTATTTTACAAAATAGAGTGAATTATTGCAAGGTAGGAGGAATTAGGAAGGCCTTCTGGCTTTGACAAATTCAGAGTGGCAGGAGCTGGGGGCTAAGGAGAGCTGCAGAGGCTGGCTCAAGTCACGCTGCTGAGATGCTATCTTTAGTTTTCCCGTAAACAATGGAGTAGGCTGCCACGTTGACATTTATGACCGTTTAAATTAGGGCCTTGCCTCTGTGGAATGCAGAATGACCTTGCTACACGGGCCTCTAAAGGTGGGGTTTCTGGTTTCTCCATAACAACATCACTAAAACTAAAGAACTTAATTCCAAAGGGAAAATATAGAAAAGGGGTTTTCTTTGAAAGCCCAAACATCATGTTAAATGCTTTGCAGAACAGATACATTTGTGTTATTTAACAGAAAACGAAGTGTTGCATTAAGTCTTAGACAGAAAATAAGATGCAGCCCACTTCTAAAATTTTTAAGGCTACATGCCTAAGTGAGAACGTATCGCCAATTAAGACTTCTTTTTCACAGTGGAAACTGTAGGTGCCAAATTAATATGGAGTGTCATGTAACGATTTTTACTTTCAGAAAGGTAAAACTACGGTGGCTTGATGTTGCCAGGTAACTGACGAGAGGGTAACAGTTAAGTAATGGAAATGTATTTTTGTGTATTTGGTCCTATCATGAATTGTTCTTGCTGGTCCTGTACGTTAGAAGAGAAACAGTAAAGTTATATTTGACAGCAGATTTCCATTGCCTGGTGATCTGCTGTCAAAAGGAGGGTAAAGATTTTAAACCTGACAAATTAAACAGGCCCGTATATTGGGTTTTGGGCTGCAGGTTTACAGTGCATAAAAGTGCATGACATGGTGTTGTGTGTCACCGCTTATTTACATATGCTATTGTTTTGTCTATGCTTTTTGTGCTTGATATACAGCAAGTGTATCTGATGGCTTGACGTTTTGTGCGTTTTTATTATTTTTTGCATGTTTTCGTTGTTTTTGTTGCTGCTTTTGATACTATTACAAGTTTACCTGTGTTGTGAGGGGATGGTCAAGACGATGCCCATCGCTACGCAACAGTTGGTTGAACTTGTTCTGGTTACTAAATTCCACAGCTAATGATATTTCATGCAGTGAACATGAGAGACAACACTTTACCAGTGCATGTCTATTTGGCTATAATGGTAAGGAAAATAAAAGAGATATACAGGATCGAAGTGTGTCACCTGTAGTTAGTCACGTTACTGCCCCTTCCCTTAAAGGAACAGCAGCCCTACGTTTATGTATCCTTGATTGGACCCAAGGATGCAATTATAGATCTGTGACTCAAGGTGGCCTAATTTCTATATTACATTAGTTAATGATGTTTTGCTTCAGTAGCCTATGGCTTTTGTTCCTTAAAAGAAAACTAGGTTTTCATTTTTCCCTGAAGAAGGAACTGGAACATTACCTAAGATTACCGTATATGGTGTAGCCGCCAGCAGTAGAGTTAAAATGTATGTAACTTTGGCCTTTGTGTATCACCCGTACTCTTGGTGTTGTGTCACATGCCTGACTATCACCCAAATAATTTTTGGTCTTCCTATAGATTTTTTTTTTCTTTTGTTTTTTCTCCCCTGATCAATGTCGCATCATGCTTAGTTATTGGGGATCTTAGTTGTGTCCTAGTTCCAATTCCCTTTTCCGTATTCCTTTCACCAGTCAGCCCATTTATTATTGTAGGTGTATTGTTCAGGTACACACTTCCAGACTGCATGTTTATGTATAATTCCCTTTTGTATGGCCAGACTGGTTTCCAAGAATTTTCCTTAGGCCTGCTTCAATGTTTTCCAGCCTGACTGTCAGGGTAGCGATAGACTGGTTAACTGACTCAAGTATATTATATTATAGTAAGACAAGTTTTCCATCCCAATAGGAGATAACCTACGTTTACATTTTTTTTGAACATGACGAATTTTTGATATCTATTTTTAATGTGGTTTTTACCCTTTTGTCCCTGCTGCTTTAATTTTTGGTGGGATGAGATGTGTTCTAATCATGCAAATATCAGGACCCTCTAGTTCTTGTCTTTTGTTTGCATATTTGACTATTAGCCTGTGTATTGCATATTGCGCCTGATGTGAAAGTTTTCTACATGCCCATGATAATTTGTACCATGTGATTTCTCTATTGAGATGTTCTGGATAAGGAATTTAGGAACACCTAGATGTAATCATTCAGAAAAAAAATGTGTTTGCCCCGTTAGACAATGCCACCATATGTGAAGACATCCATTTAGATAGAATTCTCGTGTAGTTATCTACCTTTAGATGATGGAGGCTCTCACACGGAAACCAAATTGAAAAGATTAGAGACACTGTTTTGCCTACTGTCTTTATATTTGTATTGCTTTTTGAGAATTACAGTATATTCTAGACCAAAATTGTCCCATGGCGTGTGGCCACTCCTTTGAAACTCGCAGACCACCTGTTTGCAGTCCCCTTGTTAAAGCATCGCACTTGCTTCATCAGAAGGCGTTCAACATCAGAAAAGAAGGAGGAGCTGGTTTTGCCACAGAACCAGAATTTCAGTGCACAAGAGCGCCTGTCATGTGCTGGTAACCTCTGACAGTGTGCAGTCCCTTGAGCCCCTTGGCCTGAGTTTTTGGCCACACACACCCCCTCTTTTCCTTTGCTCCAATGGAAGTGCAGTGCACCGGCGGATCCAAGATTGACAAAAGGCACTAATTCTAGGGCCCATGAAAGAGCAGCCTGAGCGTCCTCTGACACCGAATGATGAGTGTTGGATCCTGAGAATGGTCCCGGGTCTGCACAAGATGATCTGTGCCCATGACCAATGAAGAGCATATTATTTGTAGTGTCTGCAGCAGAGGAAAGACACAGGTGCACTGCCTTGAGACATTGAGACTCTCGAGTGAGCTGTGGGTGTTTGCCAGGAGGGCACTCCAACTAAGCAGTACTTTTCTCATGTAAGGCTTGAATGAAGAGGCCCATGCGACAGAAAACAACAGAAGAAGATTTGATGGACAATAGAAGCCTGCCAGAGAGGCTTTTTGAACGGACTCTGGGCATAGGTGGTTTCACAAGAGGTTTCCGTGTGATTGTATAGAGTAGGTGTTAAGGAGACTGATTGTTTTGCTGGCATTGTTTTAAAGTACTATTCTGTTTAGTAAAAGCAGAATAAAGTCAATTTTCTGTGGAAAGAGTATTTTCACCACAGAGCATTGATGAGGGTCACCACTGTTTCACCTGAACATATAAAATGCATAGGAGCCCTAAAGGATGTTATACTAGATAATTTTAGGACTTGCTTTCTGCTTAGGGTTGTGAACAATTAATATTTCATTTGTAATAGTGGTCACTACTTTCTCCCGTTGCCTATATGTTCCTAATAACGTGTTTTCTAGAGTTTTTTTTAAACGTGACGTTGTCATTTATGGGTGGGATTGTTTTACTCTACCCAATTGACTTCGGCACCCGCTTCCCAACCTATGTCCTTTCCTACTACTGCTTCTTTGCATTCTTTTCACCCTTTTCCCGAACATGAGCAGGTTAAAAGATCAGAATTCGTAAGCAATTCTTTTGTACAGCTTCTGCATCAACACTAGTAGTAGTGAATATCACTAATTGTTGGGTGTGTGATCTTATGCCACCCACTACAGATAGAGGTATTCCTTATTTTTTTCCTGCCATATGAGGCCTATGTGCTACTACATGTGTAAGGAGACGTGTCCCGAGAGAGAGTTGCTAAGTAATAGGATGATGCTACAGCAACATCCTCATGACTTTATGAATATAGACCTGGACTGAGATTAGTATGAGAATAGTTATTGCCTATGTAAGGGCAAAAGGAGGGTCTGTGGTACTTTAAAATTTGGAACCACATTGGAGGCAGGCCCCTACCCTGCCGACTTTGGTATTAACAAACCGCAAATGACAAATGCGGTATGTACAAGTGTTTTTGTCATGTTTAAACCAATGAATTCACCGTATATATATATATATATATATAATACTACACATTGAACCCTTGGGTTCCATATTAGAACAGTAGCCATTTTTGTGATTGCCCTCACATAGGCTGTGTGCTAAGGCCATGCCTAGGCCTAAAGGACACGTACACCTTCTGTGACTTCTCTGTGACCTGTGCAAACTGACTCCACTGCCCTAGGTCAGCCCTGTCCGGCCGGTTCCTTTTACTGCGGCCAAATGGGATTAGCATCAGGGCCTGAGGCATCATAAATTCCTTCTTCCCACACGAACCCTGACTAATCTCTTTCACATCTGACTCTGTTTCCTACTTTATGGCTTGTTTTACGAGCAGGAGGTGCCCGTTTATTGGGGTCTGCTGATATCTGATGAGGGTTCTGAGCCTTGCTGGGTTTAAAGATTGTGGGCTGAACGAACTGGAATGTGGGATTGTCATCATGACTCTGCCTTTTCTTTGAAGCCAAAATATGTGAATGACCACTTGTGAAACAGGGGCGGTGTTGCCCAAAGCATAATATTCTGTATAAAAGAGAAGACTGGTTTTTGCTCTAGAGACTGCCTCATTCAGTTGCTAAGGCTTCTGTGCGACGTAGTCTCACTCATTTGAGTTTAATAAAGATGTCTTTTCATATTTCAGCTTCTTTGCCAAGTTCTTTGTTATATTGCCATGAGAGTGGAATTTTATAATACTACGCCAACATGGAAAACGAAGTCATAGGGTGCTACCCCTGGCACCGCTGGGGTCCTAAAATCCCCGGTACTTCATTTCGAGTAGCGCTGCAATCCCAAGCAGAAGCACCAGTGGTGACAGGAGTAGCGGTAAGCCCGCAAATTGTGCCCTGAGTCGCTAATAGTTCCCAGAGGTGGCGCTACGGTGCCCAGTTCTATTTCACCGCGCTGATCGTTACCAGACGCTGCGCGAGGTGCCACGGCGGAGCGAAACGCTAGAGGTGGGAGGGGCGCAGCGCCAAGATTAACCGCTGTGTTTAGCGCTCCCCCCAGGTTCGCCAGGTAACACTAGTGAAACTATGCAGAAGGGCTCACGAAGCTGATGCTAAAGTATACAGATGTGGCCTATTGCCTCTTAGTGAATCGCTGGTGAATATAATACTGATGTACCCAGGTACCGCCTATGGCACCATCATGAAATGCTGGAAAGGCAAATGTTAATGTATTCAAGTAACGCCATTGCCATCTAATGAACTGCTTTTACATCTGACTGCTTAGATAAACTGGAGTCATTTGCATTAACCTTACTGTGTGGCGTCCCTTATTGTGCGCGTTTCCTGCTTCAGGGGATGAGTGTGTTGTATGGTCGCTTTACACATAAGCCTTTGGATGCCCCGCCGCTCGAGTCACGTTACCCCCTTAGGGCTTGGTGACCCCAGGTCTTACATTGGTGGCAGCGGTGGGATTAGGACCTGTGACCATACAGCACCCTTCCGTGAAGCGGAGGGCGCCACAATTAAACGCCTATTGTATTGAAGCTCTGCAACTGTTATTACTGCACTGATTGCATTCCACTGTCCAGACTGAGGGTGTAAAATCCTGGTTAGCTTGCAACTGTCACCCATAGCCTAGAGTTTTTCTTCCTTAGTATCTAGGTCCCCACCTGTCACGATGGAGTTCCGATTAGCCGACCTCGAGGGTTACACTGTAAGGCAACTGAGGGAATTCGGGCAGGGGATGGGGGTGCCTGGTGTGCGGAGGGCCAAAGGACTGGAACTCCGTACCGCCATAAGGGCATGGGTAGAGGCCCACCCAGAAGGGAGAGAGGATGAGGGACAGGAGGCGCCTACTGCACCTCAGGAGGAGAGCGCCCAGGAAGTCCTAGGCATACTCAATGTGGATATGTCCGAAAATGTGCCCCCAGGGAGACGTTCTGGGGCCAGTAGTAGGACAGGGTCTAGGAGGAGCGCGTCTACAGAGGAGTACGAGGACAGGAGGGAGGAGAGACAGTTAAAGTGGGAGCTGGCCAAGTTGGAACAATAGAGAGAAAGGGAATTGGCCAAGTTGGAACAAGAGAGAGAAAACAAGAGATGGGCAATGGAGGAAAAGAAGCTGGCACACGAGCTTCAGCTGAAGGAGTTGGAGCTGCGCGCCCTCCAGTTAAATGCGTCCAATAAGGACAATGGTGGCAGCGTACCAAGAGAGTCCCATGAGTCAAAATTTTATTTACCCAAAGAAGTCATTGCCAGCTACACAGTGGGGGATGATATTGCCAAGTGGTTGGAGGCATACGAGGTGGCCTTGACCGCCCATGGGGTTCCCGAGAGCAATTGGGGAGGGGGCCTGTATCGCTATATACCTCCCAATGTCAGGGACACCCTGTTATACTTAGCCAAGGCGGATCAGGTCAGGTATGCCCCCATGAAAGAGGCCTTACTCAAGAAATTTGGTCTTAACCCCGAGAGGTACAGGCAGAAGTTCCGTGGCAGCCATAAGCTGTCCACACAGACGTGGGTGGATTTTTTTGACTATGCCCGTAAGGCACTAGATGGTTGGGTGCGTGGCAGTGAGGTGCAGGACTACCAAGGGGTGTACAATCTTTTTTTACGGGAGCACCTCTTGGATAAGTGCTTTCCGGAGCTGCGCCAACATTTGGTGGACCGCAAGTTAACGGATCCCCGTGAGCTTGCGGAGGAGGCAGATATTTGGGTGAGCACCCGGGTGTCTCACAAGGGCCCCGGGGGAGATGGCTCGAAAGGCGGACAGGGTTTCCCCCAGAAGAAAGAGGGGGGAGATAAAAAGGTGGAGTTCTCAAAAGGCCCCCAAAATAAGTTTGGGAAAGGAGTAGGAACCCCACCCCCATCCAATTCCACAAAACCCACTTACCCTGAGTCAGCAGCCAAGGATTGTGAGGTGCTACGAATGTGGGGAGATTGGACACTACAAAGGAGATCCCAAGTGTCGCAAGCGACCCCCAGCCCCACCGGGCGGGAAGAGCCCCGGGGTGAGTAGTGTAGCGCTTGGGGTGGAGCTGCCCTTAGATAGGGAAGGGGACTGGACAGGCCTGACCCTGGTTTCACTCGGGGATAGAGAGGTGGTCCCCGTAGTGTCCCTGCCCCCGAACACTGCTAAATATCAGCAGAGTTAACGGGGAGGAGGTGGAGGCTCTGAGGGACACAGGTGCCAGCATGACCTCCGTAGTGAGGCGGCTGGTGTCCCCAGACCAAGTAGTCCCCGAGGAGTTCCATCCGGCCGTGTTGGCTGACGGCAGTGTGAGTCACTATCCCGTGGCTCGTGTTCCATTTGAGTGGGGGGGAGTCAAAGGCCTACTGAGAGTTGCGGTGAGCCCTGCCTTGCCTGTGGGGTGCTTGCTAGGGAACGACCTGGAGCACACCAAATGGAGAGATGTAGAGTTTCGAGCTCCTACCGAGATGCTGGGATTACCAGGGTGGACTTGCGTAGTCACGCGGTCCATGGCTGCCCGGCATGGAACTCACCCCGGGTTGGAGCCTGGAATTATGGCCCAACCCAACGCCAAGTGTGGAGAGAAGAAGGTGGTAGAGTACACGCCCCGTGAGATGGATGGGGAGGCCGCAGAGGTGCCCCCGGAGTCCGCGGAGGTGGATGTCGTTACCGTGGGGGACTTGCCGACCCTTGCCGACTGGCATGTGGAAGGAGGGCCTACCCGGGAGGAATTTTGTCAGGCGCAAAGGGCGTGCCCCACGCTTGAAGGCATGCGGCGACAGGCCGAAGCCCAAGTGGCCAGTCAGGAGGCGGGCGGATATCATGTGTATTGGGAGGATGATCTCCTGTACAGTGAGCCTAAGGTGCCGGTACATGGATCTTCGAGGGCCATAGTGGTCCCCCAATGTTACCGGGCCTTCCTGCTGGAGTTAGCGCACGAGATACCCTTAGCCAGACATCTGGGCCAGGACAAAACCTTTGCGCGGTTGGTCCCACATTTTTATTCGCCCAGGATGAGAATTGCCTCAGATACCTTTTGTAAGACCTGTAAGTCTTGCCAGGCAAGTGGCAAGACTGGGACTAAATTGAAGGTCCCTTTGGAACCACTCCCGGTGGTTGGGACCCCTTTTGAGAGGGTCGGGATAGACATTGTTGGGCCGTTGCACCCTCCGACCTCAGCGGGACACCGGTTCATTCTGGTCTTGGTGGACCACGCCACTCGGTACCCAGAGGCTATTCCTCTGAGGACCATCACTGCACCGGTGGTGGCGCAGGCACTGTTGGGGATTTTTACCCGAGTGGGATTCCCCAAGGTCGTGGTGTCGGACAGGGGCACGAATTTTATGTCGGCCTATATGCAGGCCATGTGGAAGGAGTGTGGAGTGACCTACCGGTTCTCCACTCCTTACCACCCCCCGACTAACGGGCTCGTAGAGCGCTTCAACAAAACCTTGATGGGAATGATCCGGAGCCTGCCAGAGCACTTGAGGCGTAAATGGGACGTCCTCCTCCCCTGCTTGTTGTTCTCCTACCGGGAGGTACCGCAGAAGGGAGTCGGGTTCAGCCCGTTTGAGTTGCTCTATGGCCATCCCGTTAGGGGTCCCCTCAGTTTAGTAAAGGAGGGGTGGGAGAAGATTGCGCAGAAGCTTCCCCGGGACATTGTCAGCTACATGCTGGCGTTCCGCAGCCAGATGGCCAAGCTGTGGAAGGCGGCCTCAGAGAACCTAGAGGTTAGCCAGACCGTTATGAAGGAGTGGTACGACCGCAACGCTCGGATGGTCGAGTTGGACGTTGGACAGACGGTGTGGGTCATGGAACCTGGGGAGCTGTGTGCCCTCCAGGACCGGTGGACTGGCCTGTATGACATTGTGGAGCGACAAGGCCAGACCACATACGTAGTGGATATAAAGACCCCCCGACAGCCCCTGAGGGTATTCCACGTCAACCGCCTGAAGCCGTACCATGAGCAATCAGAGCTGGCTCTCCTTATGGTGACGGATGGGAGCGAAGAGGAAAAGAGTGAAGCTCTTCCTGACCTTCTAGCGGTACAGGAAAAGAATGGTTCGGTAGAAGGTGTAGTCCTTTCCCCATCCTTGACCGCAGAGCAACAGAGGGACTGCCGCCATGTCCTGGGACAGTTCGCCTCGTTGTTCTCCCTCACGCCTGGAATCACTCATCTGTGTAACCATGATGTGGACAGAGGGGACAGCCCCCCGGTGAAGAACAAGTCTTACCGGCTCTCTGACCGAGTGAAGGATAGCATCCAGCGTGAGGTAGCCAAGATGTTGGAGCTGGGGCTGATAGAACCTTCCAGCAACCCGTGGGCTAGTCCGGTGGTGTTGGTGCCGAAAGCGGCCCCACCGGGTACCACACCGGAACTTCGGTTCTGTGTGGACTACAGGGGGTTGAACTCTGTCACAAAGACAGATGCTCACCCCATCCCACGAGCAGACGAGCTGGTGGACAGGCTGGGAGCAGCCCGGTACCTCAGCACCATTGACCTGACATCCGGATATTGGCAGATTGCCATGGCCGATGGAGCAATGGAGAAGACAGCATTCTCCACCCCCGAGGGCCACTTTCAGTTCCGAGTGATGCCCTTTGGGCTCAAAAATGCTCCGGCCACTTTCCAGCGGTTAGTGACTCAGGTACTATCTGGCCTGGAGTCCTTCTCAGCGGCATACCTGCATGACATAGCTGTCTTCAACAGCACCTGGGAGGACCATCGGCAGCACCTCCAGGAGGTATTGCAGGCGCTGCAACGCGCTGGCCTAACAATTAAAGCCAGCAAGTGCCAGATTGGACAGGGATCTGTCGTGTACCTGGGACACCTGGTGGGCAGAGGTAAGGTGCAACCCCTCCAGGCCAAAATAGAGACCATCTTGGCTTGGGAGCCCCCCAAACAGAGGTCCGAGCTTTCCTCGGCCTCACTGGGTATTACCGCCGGTTTGTCAAGGGATATGGTACCATCGTAACCCCCTTGACAAAGTTGACCTCAAAGAAGCAACCTCGCAAGGTCATATGGACAGCTGCTTGCCAGGAGGCATTTGACACGCTGAAACATGCGATGTGTACCGCTCCAGTACTCGCAACTCCAGATTTTAGTAAGGAGTTCATTGTACAGACAGACGCCTCAAAGCACGGCATAGGTGCGGTGCTCTCGCAACTCAACACCGAGGGCCAAGATCAACCAGTGGCCTTCATCTCCAGAAGACTCCTCCCTCGGGAACGGCGATGGAGCACCATTGAGAGAGAAGTCTTTGCGGTGGTCTGGGCTCTGAAGAAGTTGAGGCCATATCTCTTTGGAACTCACTTCCTCATTCAGACCGACCACCGGCCCCTTCGCTGGCTCATGCAGATGAGAGGCGAAAAACCCAAGTTGCTGAGGTGGTCCATTTCCCAACAGGGGATGGACTTTCGGGTGGAACATCAGCCCGGAGTTGACCACGCCAATGCTGACGGTCTCTCCAGGTTTTTCCGCCTTAGCGATGAGAACTCCCTAGAGGTTGGGTATCTCTCCCCTCTTTCGGCTGGGGGGGGACGCGTGTTAGACCTGTCAGCCCTAGGGTGGTCTCCCCATCTATTTTTGATCGTGCCTCATTTTTTCCACCCTCATTTTTATGTTGGACTTAGGTCTCCGGGCGCCTTTTCATTGCCAATCAGTGTTAAGGTGCAGGTGCTCCCTTCTCCCAAGATGGCTGCCACAGGCCCCTGCTACTGCAGAGTGGTCTTCATTAGTAGCACCCTAGCTGCCAGGAGCTGGCTGGAACCCCACAACAATGTTGCGACACCAGCCCGCCTTTTTTGTCCGATAGGTAGAATGGGGAAGCTCCTGGAATGTGCTGGAACCTTCTAGAAGGGAGGTGTGGTTTTTACTTTTGCCGCCTTGGATAGAGGTCACCTGACCTAGGGCTACTTAAGTGAGGGAGGGAACTTTTTCTAGTTAGTTGGCTGGTGGGAGTAAAGCAGACCTGGGGAAAATCCACGCAGGAGTTTAGGCGGTAGGGCCTAGCCAGGGACATATGCCTCTGAAAGTGACAGGACTTAGGTACTGCCTTTTAAGTGAGTGAGGGATCCTGTACAGCCCACTGATCTAGCCCAGTGATAGGAGAACCCAGGGGCCATCTGCTAAGCTTGACTAGGAAGGAACTAGTCACCAACTCAATCCCTAACCCCAAGGAACAAAATCCCCCAAGGGCGCCAGTGACATCTGCGCCACAAGAACTGAATGCTGAAACTTCATGCAAGAACTGAATGCTGAAACCGATTGCTGAAACTTCATGACAAAACTGAATGCTGAAACTTCAAGGTACAATTGAATGCTGGACGGCTGGGGATCAACCAGGTACTAGCGCTGTGACCCCTGCGCTCCCTGACCTGGCCTGGGATCCCCTGTGACAGTCCCACGTTGAGCGCTGAGCCCGTAGTCATCGCGCTTAATTTGTCAAGCCCCCCGGCACGGGGACCAGAAGCACGTTCACCGCCGCGGCCCAGAGGCCAGAGGTTGCCCTTCAGTGAGTCGGGGCCCGTGGAGAAGCCCGGGGCCCCGTCGCTGCCGCTGCCGGAGTCGTAAGAGGCTGTGGACCGTCCCCCGTCGCTGAGCGCATTACCTGTGGGGCCCGAAGCGGCGAAGAACACCTGCCGCAGTGAAGACTCCTCGGACGCCGAGATCAAGGTAACCCCCGGGGGCTGGGAGGTAGCGTGGCCGTGCGGAGGCCTCTGTGCATCGGAGACTCTGATTCCCCTCCGAGGGATTGCCCCCCCCTTCCTTGAGACTGCCGCGTATCAGGAGACCGCCTGCTTGAGGCCTGTTAAGTACGAGTAGCGCTGAAGGTTCACGAACTGCTCAAAAGGGTTTAATGCTTGCTTACTACGATTAGCACTGTGTTCTTACGGTCTGCCCAGAAATGCTCAACGCCTGATTATTACGAGTAGTGCTATGTTCGTAGGCCCTGATCAAAAGTGTTTGATGCTTGCTTATTACGAGTAGTGCTATGTTCTGAGGTCCTGCTCAAAAGTGTTTGATGCTTGCTTATTACGAGTAGTGCTATGTTCTGAGGTCCTGCTCAAAAGTGGTTAATGCTTGCTTATTATGAGTAGCACTGTGTTCTTGCGGTCTGCCCAGAAATGCTTAACGCTTGATTATTACAAGTAATGCTATGTTCTGAGATCCCGCTCAAAAGTGCTTCATGCTTGCTTATTTCGAGTAGCGCTGCGACCTCCAGCTGAAGCGCCAGTGGTGACAGGAGTAGCGGTAAGCCCGCGAAGTGTGCCCTGAGTCGCTAATAGTTCCCAGAGGTGGCGCTACGGTGGCCAGTTCTATTTCACTGCGCTCATCGTTACCAGATGCTGCGCGAGGTGCCACGGCGGAGCGAAACGCTAGAGGTGGGAGGGGCGCAGCGCCAAGATTAACCGCTGTGTTTAGCGCTCCCCCCAGGTTCGCCAGGTAACACTAGTGAAACTATGCAGAAGGGCTCACGAAGCTGATGCTAAAGTATACAGATGTGGCCTATTGCCTCTTAGTGAATCGCTGGTGAATATAATACTGATGTACCCAGGTACCGCCTATGGCACCATCATGAAATGCTGGAAAGGCAAATGTTAATGTATTCAAGTAACGCCATTGCCATCTAATGAACTGCTTTTACATCTGACTACTTAGATAAACTGGAGTCATTTGCATTAACCTTACTGTGAGGCGTCCCTTATTGTGCTCGTTTCCTGCTTCAGGGGATGAGTGTGTTGTATGGTCGCTTTAGACATAAGCCTTTGGATGCCCCGCCGCTTGAGTCACGTTACCCCCTTAGGGCTTGGTGAGCCCAGGTCTTACACCTGCCCTTCTCATTTCTCTTCCTCAGCAGAGCCACAGCTAAATGTCTAGCCAGAGAAGTGCACACATATAAAGAGGCAGAGAGGAACAAGTTGGGGAAGAGAACAAAATTGTAATGGAGTGGGGAAAATCTGCAGAGCAGCATTTTGATTTTCTCTGCTACAGCAAGAATGCCAGTGATGGGGAATATGTTTGCGATTACTAAAATTCGGAAACTAAAGCTACAATTTCAAGTGCTATGTCTTATTTTGATATTATGTCCACTAAGCAACTAACATGTCACTCTTAGCATGTTTTGCCACAATTGGAGAAAGATGCTAGTTTGTCATTGATTTCCTCATAAAATATTGTTGTCACAAATAAAAAAACAATTAGATCCACGTAAAAAGTAATTACTTTGTAAATGCTTGTTCAAGTTCTCTTTTAGTACTATTTGTCAAGCCATCAGACATACTCGCTGTATATCAAGCTAGTAAACACCAGGCAGTTCAAACTTTCCGCTGTTTTTGCGTGCCCCTGTTTCTGAAGATGTTACATATAATTCAATATTATTTGGCATCACGGTGGCTTGAATGAGCTGAAAAGGTGTAAAGAATTCAAAGTTATTGCATACAGGGAGTCCCAAAATATATCTTGCCTTGTGCTCTACAAATCCTTACGATGTTGTTGACTTTCCCAGTGTATGTAGTGGTGAGAACTTTGCCTTTTAACAGGATATGCAGTGAGGGGAGCTGTGACTTTAATTATACGTGGACCGGTGGCAATCGTGACTTTAATAGGCTAAGCATAGATGGAAGCTTTGACTTTACGGCCACATGCAGCTATGAGGGTTAGAACTAAAATAGGATGTGCAGGAATGGGTTAGGCTATACCATACGTCATTCCGTCACCAAGTGGAAACTCACAAAATAGGGAAGTATTTCCCAAAATACAACCTATTTCTACCTGTACTTCGAATCACAGCCAGCATTTCTGTAATAATACCCACAGTTTATTCCTGTGACGTGTCTCCTCCTTGCCGCCGACCACATGCCCAGCCCACTTTGCATTGTTTTGGACTGGTTGTAGGTGTTTCCTATGTCTGCAAAATGCAGCTTCTGTTAAACTTCTGCTTTTGAATTGTAGTGTAAATATGGGTTTGTTAAAAAACTCCAAACTTTGCTTGTCAGGAGTAGGGGTGGGCAGTAAGCTCTGCTCCTCTGGAGGAGCTTGCAGAGTTTTGCCCACTCCGTACTTCCCTTAGAATGAAGAGTTTTGGAAAAACTCTACAACCACTGTGTGGTGGAGTTTTTTCTCGGGTGTGGCTTGCCAATGGTAAGCTGGCAAGCTTGAGCAAGAAAATCAAGCACCAGCCTGCCTCCTGGTGAGATTTCTCAAAGATGACGGTCATGGCAGGTCGCTACCGCTCATGTTGAAAAAGCTGCTGTTTGCGGTGATCAAACTGCCACTCAAGTAGAAAATCTACTCGAGTGGCAGAAAGAGGTAGCACCATATGGACAAGCTCCCAGCACAAAAAATCAGTTCGAGCAGCGCAACGTACATACGTAATTCCGCCGCTAGTGGAACTCCATGGAATCTTGCTGAGTTTTTGGGTAACTCCACAGAACTACGTGGAGTGAAGTTCCACAAGTTCCGGTCACCCCTAGTTAGGAGAGGTGTGGCTCGATCAGCCACTGACAAAGTACTTGCTTGCACTCATTCTCACCGGCTTCTCACTGTCTGGTGCGTGTCTGGCAGTTCAAAAAGTAGCAACTTTCATACAGCGCATTATAGACCACTGCACCACCCAACTTTTGCCAATGTTTATTCTTAAGAACAAACACGGAAGAGCCTCTGTGGTACTTGGTGTGGTGAGGTAGAAGGCTGGGGCTTCAGCGTAGTTGGCCAAGTTGATGTCAAAAGCGTTCACACTACAACAAAAGTTAATGTCCGAGGTAAAAGCAAATACAATAGGTGCCTGTGTATTACCTTCAATTGAATATGGAGAGCGCCTCCCACAGCTCACAGAAATTCACAGGCATCTGTTTAAATGGGGGCATCCTAAGGTGAGCCCAACCCAGGCCGCAGAGGCTGTACAGTCCTGCGTGATGCTTCTAAACCTGGACATTATTGACTTACTCTGCGGCCCAGCAAGTCTTGATTGGAAGTGCAGGATTTTCTGGGCTCGGGGTCAGTAATTCTGTCAGGACCCCCACTCTGTCTCCAGACAAACCAACCGCAGTAGCAGAGCTAGGGCACACCAACCCTGGCTCTGCTACCTGAGAGTGCCTCACCAGCAGGTAAGAGGCACTATCTGGGACTAACATACGGGTTTTACTCCATCATTAACAGTGTGAGGTAGAAGGCTGGGCTTAAGCGTAATTATATGTTTGCAAAGTGTATGTAAAAAGATTTACCAAAACAAGAGAAGGTAATGTCTGCGGTAAAGAAATTATCTATATACAACAGCTTTGCCATGGCAAAACCTGGTTTTATACATCATTTTTCATTGGCATTTTACAAGGTTCCTAATAAATACAAATCAAACACTTTTTAAAAACTTGATCTTCAAAAGTGATGGACTCAGTAAAGAAACCACAAAATGTTCAAAGGAAGATATGCAACTAAAGAGCATACAAGTGGAGGATCTTGTTTGAAAAACCGGAGTATGCAATTTTTGGGCAAGACATATTCACATTAAAAGCTAAGGTCTCCCACACCAATGTAAGGACATTTCTTGCTCAGGCTGGTGTAAAAAATAAATAAATAATAAAGCTTCACTTCAGATATAAAACACAAATACCGATAAGGCAAGTACTGGCAAAGCCAATATGTCTGGCATTTTCAGAAGTCTAATTTATAGTTAGTGGCATTTTTGGGTGGGCTGTTTCTCTTTCAGTTCTCTTGCTAAGGCTGCCCTCAAGACAGAGCTTTTCTGTAAAGTGATGTTTCTCACAGCAGGAAGTTCTGTGGCTGGCTGTGGGATATCTCAGCATGTGGCTGTGTCATCCTTCCTGACTCAGTAATCAGGGACACACAAAGGAAAGATCTGACTTATAAACATCCTCACCTTGAAAAACAGAAACAGCAGTCCCACCCCTCATCACTATCATGCACCAAATGGCAGTGCTCAGGAAAACGAATCTGTATCTTGTTAAACTAAAGGTCTAATTGAATTTTTCAAGATATACCAGTCCCTCCCTCCTCACTTTGTGTCTGGATCTCCTCCCACCAGCTTCAGGAAGGCAGGCAATATATGTTTAATGTCTCTGAAGATATCCTAAACCCAAGCATGTACCATGCTAAATCAAGGGCATTCAAATGGATCCGTCTTTGTTTTGGTAATTAATACGATAAGACAAACTTTGAAGGGTACATCAGGAGATATCTGCTCCAGCATTAAACAAATCTCCTTTTCAATGTTAACATTACATGTTTGCTTTATTTAGCCTATATATTCTCCAAGGTTGCTTTGATCATGAGGTTACTGCTTCAGTAAAGCACAGCATAAAGCTCTTGATATTCCATTATATATGTGCTTAGCTGTTAACTTCTAAATTAATTCACACCAAATCATAAAAAGCATGCTTTCTGGACCAAGATCTAGCTGTCTGTCAAATTTTGTGTAATTCTGTTAAGAAGATTTTGCGGTATCACTGTTCAATTTTCCTTTGGAAAAATGAATGGGGAAAATGTGTTTTGGAGTCACCCCCACCCTTTTTCTCAGCCAACCATTGTTGACAGAGCACCCCCAAACCTTTCCAGGAAGGAGCTGAGGTGGATGAACTTTTTTGGGGAAAGTTTGGTGAAGATTCGTTAAACCATGCTAAGGTTATTAGCAAACAAAACAATGCTTTTCCTATGGAAACGTGGTACCAACTAGACCTACCCAGTGGCAACCGCCACTGGGCAGTGTGTGTAAATATATTTATAGATATATATGCCTACAATCTCAGATGTATTTATGATGGCTTACTATATTGTGATATGTGTTTTTGTATATATTATGTACAAGTACATTTTTGTAGTTTGATAGCACTGTAAACACCATGTTGCTATACCACAACTCACTAGTACTTCTTGAGTTTACAGTGGAAAGATGAAAAGTTGACTTTAGTTATGCAATTTAAGTTGGTTGTCATCAGGGTGCGCAAAGATTTCCCAAAACTAACCAGGTGAGACAGTACTATTACAGCTACCTAGGTTATACAAGATATTCTCCTGTCAATTAAAAACAAAGGTGTAGTATCAATAAAGTTTTTTATAGTTTACGACTAACCAAATTAACTCAAGTATCAAATCCCCAGATTAAAGTATCATGTTTGCAGAAGGGAATTGTACAGAGTGCAACATTGGTCTGCTTCTGCAGGCACCTATCTGAAACAGTGATACCAAGGAGGAGGAGTCAGAGATTTCTCAGTTAGCAATGAGGTGTATATGGCTGTGCACATTTTTATACAAGAGTAATCTTGCATAAATCCCGATTATTGAGCTAGGTGTATCGCACCACTTTTATTTTCATTCCGCCTATGTACTGAAATAATTACACAATTTCACCAACCACTATTGAATACCCAACTAAAAAGAGTAGTTTAACAAGTGTTGTGTTTGAGTCGCAGAGGGGTACAATGTAGAAGAGGCAGGTGAGGGCAACGTGTTCTAAAAAAGTAAATAACGTTCTTAGTACCACAGGAGTAGGTTAAATATGCTCATATATATTTGCAAAGTTCAGGTATAACCAGTACAAACAGCACTAAATGTTGTCATTTTATTCTGTACCTTAAAACAAAGGTCATTTTTAAACGTTATAAAGAGATTATTATTATTATTATTTTTATTATTATTATTAAATTCTTGTATAGCGCATGGCTGCCCCCAGGATTTCCCAGCACTAAGGGGACAGGAGGGAGAGCTTGGAAAAGAGCTAAAATAACCAGGTACTTTAGAGGGGTGGCAATTTTAAGACACTGTCTGGAAATGTGAGCACTGACCTCATCTGGGCTTGATTTTACCGCCACTGACGTGAGGACCCGGTTTGTTCCCTAGAGGGGAGCCGCGTGTGTAGCAGACTCCATTTGCCGGCAAGCGCATCAGACGCTGACGTTGGACGTGCCCGGAGGCGCTTAAAACAACGCCACTGCTCCCGCAGCGCGGGACGCGCGCGGGCGAAGCCCGAGCCAAGGGCGGGCCCATCAGAGGCCGGAAGAGGCCAGGCTGGGCCAGGCTGGGCCAGGCTATTAACACTCACATGGACAGGTTGGTTGCAGCCAAAGGACATTTGCTGAACTTGATTTGAACTGTGCTTGCAAGGTATTGGGTCTGAATTATGTAATAGGCAGAAAGAGGCCGGGCTCCGCTATACTTTCTTACTGTCTTACTGTCTATGTGATTGATAGGTACCCAGCCCTGAACCCTGAAGGTTTTACCTGATAATATTTCTTATTTGACTGTTACTATCTTGTGTTGTAAGGTAGGGCTTTAATCAAACATGACAAAACTTAAGAATGGTCAAGGGGTAGTAGGTATACTAGATGCCTTCTTATCAAGGGCTGAATCTGCTCTCATACACAAAATTGAATTAACGGAGCGCAGATTATCCCTGGATCCTCAAGTGCTACCTAGTTATCATACCCTCAGCACTTTAAACCCACAAACGAACCCGGTTGACGGAGCACCACAAGCTAGCAGGTCACACTCCCCATGCCCTGAGCTCGCTAATGTTCAGGAGATAACCGACTTTCAGGTTACTCCAGTTATGCCAAATGTAGTTACGAGGGCCCAGAAATCTAATTCAAAAGGCAGAGGTAGCTCTGCACCCCCGCCAAAGAAAAAGAAAAGGCAGGTAGTAACTAAGTCATACAAACAAAGCCACCTTACATCTAAACTATTAGGTGGCAGGAGCAACCAAGTGGGCAGGGAGCCTATACCTGAAGCCAATCAAGTCATAGCTCCAGTTGAGGTTGTTCCTGAGCCGACTTTAATTCATAACTTGGAGGAGGGTTTTTGGGATAGATTGGAAACTGTAATTACAGAGCACTTAAATCCCATCCTTCAAAAATTAACGGATATTGAGAGCAGGTTATCATGTTTAGAAAAACAATCACCTAGTGTTCCCACATTGCCTATAGAGCACAGACCTAGGCTAAATACGACCATGGGTGGAGCCAATAGAGGGGGTGTTTACAACCCGGAACCTTCTCGGAGAACTATGACACAAGAAGGGTCTCATCAAGGGAGACCGGAAAGTAACTGCCCACAAGTCACTGTGTCTTTATCTCAGACAGAAGGCTTCTCCCAAAGTGACTGCCAGTCTGTAAAGCCATCGAACACTGACCAAGTGAATAAGGCATGTAACAATGTTGATGAAAGGCCCCAAAGCTCACGTACCCCTGTAGATCATCACTTAGGTCATTTACCCATCAGTGGCACAAATTCGAACTTACATCTGCCTCCAGAAACAACACCCTATATTGTTGTTTTAGTTACTGTTCCCCCATTGTTACCTGGTGATAGGGAAGACTGGCCATCTCTGAAGAATACATCTTTGCATTGTGTAAATGCAAAGACAGGTATAAACAATAATCTACTATTCTCTGAGCTGAAGATGGCACGCAGGGTTAGGTGGGTAGGTCCAAAACTCCATTATTGTTGTGAATGACCTACGTATGATTGACACTTTGGTTAGCACTTTAGTGGTGCAATATCCGACATTTCAGAGGGGGGGGGGGGGGGGTTGTGTAAGCACTATTGATTTTATGCTGATTTCTAGCAGGTACTCACACCTTGTTGATAACTTTGAGGTCGAACACAACCCTGCCAGTGATCATAACCCCCTTACTGTTTCCTTACATGTTAAGGCACAAAAAGGCAAGGCCTCCGATTGCCTAATAAAATATAATCGCAACCAAGGGATAAGGTTAAAATGGAACGCGATAAACCATAAGGATTTTGAGGAGACTATCATTAAACAAATCTTACTCAAGTAATGACCTGCTTAACCGATACTTCACAGCCAGATGGAATAATACAAAGTTTTGAAATTATTTGTGATGACGTGGCTAAGAATTTGCTTAGACCGGTGAGAAAAGGCAGTCTCCACGAAATAAGATGGTTCAATGCTGAGTGTCAGGCACGCAACGCCCATTGGGCTTAACGGGCTTCAGCCTCCGACCGCCCCCCCCCCCCCCCCCCCCGTCGTCGTCTTCAGCCGGGCTGACAAGGTTCAGATGACGGATTTATATGCACTAACATGAAGTATGCAAACCGTTCTTCGTAAGTTTCATTTGTATTAAGGCTCCACGGGTAGCGTTTTTATTATCGGAATCTTTCCCATCCCAGAATTTCATTTTAATAATCACTTCTGAGAGGCCCCCAGGAGCCAACCTGAGCCAGCCAGCCCTTTTGTTTTCTTTGAGACAGGGTGCCACCGAGGTGATTTTCTTGCCTGTAGGCAAGGATTTCGCAAAAGCACGGTTGAGTGCTGTGCAGCATGGGGTGGGAGTGGGAAGATTTGCACATCAGGGGGATATGACACCAGCAGGAATTCCTTTACAAAGGAAAAGCGTCACCTGCACTGGTCATCCCTTCCCCCCGTTCTTATCTCCTCACATGTCGGTTGTGTTCAGCAAGCCTTACTGACCATACCCCATTCTATGACAAAACGGGAAAGGGTGGGTTTAAGAAGCATGCTACTGGAAGTCTGTATATAATTTATAGTCACATTTTATTAGGAGTATGTGACATTCTCTCAGCTCTCCCATCCCTCCCCCCCCCCCCCCACATCTCCAAGTGGTGGTGTCTCTCTAAGGCACCATCGGTTTCAGTAATTTATCATGGCTAGTGATGTTTGTTTGTTTTATTTATTCTGCAGATTAATGACTACATGTGATATGTCATAATAAACAATCTGCTGGTGAAATAATACAAACATTAACAAAGCCTCTATGTATAGAATTAATCACTGAAACTGCTGGATACTGGATGGTGAGGCTATGTGCATTTGTGTGAATGGATGAGACAATGATTGCAGGAGTTGGCTGAGATCCTAAGTAAATGTTGGGTGGCTGGGTATACGAGTTGGGTGAATGACAGTGGATAGTGTAATGTGGATGAGTTAATGGGTAGGTGACTGAATTGTTGAATGCAGGTGGATGAGTAGTGAATGAAAGTAAGTCGGCAGTGAGGTTCAATCGTACAGTGCAATTCTATGTTTGTTTTTGAGCCCCACCACGAATTTCAATCACCAGCTGCCACTGCTCCCTGCCTCAAGAGTCGTGTTATGTGACATTGGGTTTCATGACTGACCTTTCAAGTGAGGCCCTGTCTGCCATGGGTGTTTTGGACACAGCATTTCGAGGAACACCTCAACCGAATTTTACTCAGGAGCCGTTATTACTTGTATCCAGTCTGTGTCTTTGGAGTGTCGTTAGATTTGGTGCTCGTCATTTTGATTTTGGGAAGACAAAAGGGTGAGTGACTGAGCCTGGAATCAAGCTTGTGATGTGGAGGCTACACACAAGATCGATGCAGCATGCACTCAACCCGCAGAGCTGCACGAGGGAAGGAGACACATTGCGATGGTGCTTTGAGGTTAGAGGACTGTGTCAAGAGCCCTGCACGGGCGTCATGTGGGTACTGTACGGACATTCTTTGTGTGACCGTCACACAGTAAGTCTCAGGTTTACACGCATGATCAGTTTCCTGACTTAACACAGTGAATGGGGGCCCGCGAATGAGTGCTGCCCATTGCGTCCTATGGTTCCTTCATTGGTTGGAAGTGATTATTCGGGCGGGGAGGGGCTATGAATGTGGGTAAGCACAGCTATAGACCTAGTAGGTTTTGGCACTGTGACAGTGCTCGTGCTGGCAATGAAAGTGGCACATTGAGGAATGGAGGCACCTACAGTTGGTGCCTGAGTGGCACTGTCGCCAGAAGCAGGCAAGAGTGGCCCAACTTCTAATAGGAAGGCTATAGCAGCCATGTGTAAAGCAACTCTTTAATTTATTGCCCAATTAGTCCTTTCTTTGATCAATCTGTTTTTATCATTTTTAACAAATCTTGCCACTGAAGGGCCTTACTTGGTTGGAAATAACATGTTAGGCCCTGCTACCCTACAATGCTTGCGCATCAATGGATGTAGGTGTTTAGAATCAGTTTCTGCACTCCTGGTTGGGCTGCAGTATCACACGGTGAAGTGAGAGCACAGATCCTGCGTTGAGGATTATGGCTGTGAAGTTGTGCGACACCCGGTGTCCTGACCTTACACCATGAGTGTGATGGAGCTGATAGTCAGGGGCACGTGCTAGGTCCCAGTTCGGCTGAGCGGGCTTGGGGCAGTCATGCTATGGGTACCTGCCCCTATGTCTGCTTAGTGGGCTGGACATTGGTGCCATGGAAGGGCGTAACTTGCAAGTGATGCTGTTGCAATGCAGATTGTTGCCTCACTTCCAGCAAGTGGCCTTGAGGCAATGGTGCCCCTGGCATGTCCTTGCAAGAGATGCTCATGTGAAGCAGAACAAGCCCCCCATATCTCCTGAGTGGCCATGGCCAATGGAGCCAAGGGTGGGTGGGCTTCCTGCCTGTGGTTATTGTCGATTGAAGCATTTCTAATACATAAAGTCAAAGGGTAGGTTGGTCTTTCTAAAGTAGTAGATCATCGCCAAATATGTCTACCACATGCTAAGAGTGGATTGTTAGTATGTGTATTGCAGACAGGTTCCTAAGTTTATTTGTGGATTTTTAGTTTATTTTCAAGTTTTTCTTCAATTCATCATCTATCTCAATAAAACTGATAAAACCTGCCAATCTTAAACATTCACTGTGCTGTAATTAATTTGTTACACCATCATAATACACATTTTAAGATACCTCTTGCAGGTAACTGGCAATTCTTTGTAAGAATTTCCTCCATCTGAAGCCAGGCCCCAATGTGTTAAGCTGATTTATAACATCAGGCCTGTTCCCAGGCCATGGGGCTAGCCTAAGATAACTGCTTTTTCTTAGTTTCATTTCATTATTCGTTTACTATGCAAATTGGCTTGTGTGGGGTCTCATGTTGTTATTTTCTTCAGTCTTTAGCATTATTTGCCCATTTTTAAACATGGATGTTCACTCGCTGGGAGCCTCTTAGCGCTATAGATATGAAACAGATGACAGATTCAGCTTGGTGGAAGGAATTATTATTATTATTATCGGCACTTATAAAGCGCACTATCACTATCACCCAATGGGTACTATCGTTATAGTGTGAAAATACAGGTTTTTTTTGTTTTTTCCATTATTTCAGGTGCGATAGTGGTCGCCAGTCTGTAATGGTATGGAATGATCTAACACCTAACACAAACACACAAGTACAAAAACACTTGAAAGTCTAAGTTTATTAAATGCAACTTTATTCTACATATATTACCTTCCCTATGCATATGTATATCTTCCATGTACTTCTGTATCTTTATATTTATTAATTTGCTTCTATTTCAGCTTATCCAATGCACTACCCTAGATTTCACCCTATATCTCTTGCAATATATCCTCTACCCCCTTTCTGACTCATCTCAAACCTCACTCTACTACTCTCCCCAATGCACTACCCTTTTTATCACCGTATACCGCTCTCAATATATCCTCTACCTCAACTCTCTGCCTCATCTCAAACCTCATTCTACTACTTTCTCTAATGGACTACCCTATTTCTAACCCTATACCGCTCTCAATATATCCTCTATCTCCACTCTTTCATTCTTCCTAAACCCCATACTCTTCTTTCCTCTACCCCTCTTTGCATCATCTCTGTGAGAAGTTGGCCTGGCATATGCTGGTCACTAGTTATAGTGGCCACCTTGCACCAGTCCAATTCGACTCTTATGGTAGATAGGTTTAAGACAACATTTTCAAGAAAGCTATCCTAGTGGTAGCTGTGGAGAGCAGCCTTCAGGCTAAGTCTCAGTGGAATGTAAAGCAGCTTGTTTTACCTTATAATCTCTTGAATTACCAAATGAAAGGACACCACACAGGTATATATATCAAATATATATGTATTTATTGCTAGACACACTGTACTAATCTCTTTATTAGATTAGAAGCCCGGAACACATTCAAATATCAACGTTTCACAATAAGTTAAGCACAAATATGGCTGGGGCCGTAGGGGCGTACCAGACCATATACTAAAAAAGATGTTTAGGAAAGTCGACTTGCAGAATGACAAGGCATAGGGCCTGTAGAATCGCTTGGGCTTCACAACTGCAGTGATAGCAGGTAAGTAACAGACCGACGGGAGACGCGTGCAGTGTGAGAACACAGATGCGGGTTCCCTATTGATTACAATGGAGCAAGTCGCGGTTTGATTTTTAAAGTTTTAGGGTAGTTCGAGGAAGTCTACAAGCAAGCCACTTACAAGGTAAGTAACTCGAGGGCCAACACACACTAGGGCACCGGAGTGCACGAGTTACCTCACCCAGGAAAGCCGGGTGCATACGTGTCTTTTGGTGTCGGGTCGCGTCGCTGTTTTCTATGGAGACCAAAGAAGACTTGCTGCTTGCGGCGACTGAAGAAGTGTCCGGTGGAATCCAAGGCTGGATTCAAGATGTAGAAGACCTGAAAACTGAAGGGACAGTGTTCACAGTCACTTGCCAGTGACCCGGGGCCAGGAAGATGGATGCCAAGGGATGTTGGGTGATTTCAGGTCGTCAATGGTGTTTTGACTCTTCGCTCACGAGGTCCAGGAAAGATCGACGATGACCAGCAGCTGGATTCGGAGTATCCCACAATGTCTGCAGCTGATGGCGGTGTTGGCAACCGGATTGGAGCCAACAAGCCTTAGCAAAAGCAAGTCTCATGTAGAGTGAAGAAAGTCGATAGTTCAGACCAGCAAGGTCTGAGGGACTCACCCAGCAAGGGTGAGTGAGGGCAGGCCTGGAGCAATCAAGGGAGCCTTTTGAGTTGATAAGAAAGTCTTCGGGGGACCCACTAGCCAACGGGCAAGGGATCGCGAAGACGCCTCTTGAGGAAATGCTTCACAGGAGCCCACGGTCACTCGGGACGTGGTAGGCCTCTGATTTTTGCTGCAAACCTGCTGGAGGCTTGGGCCACAAATGGTCCAAAGCACAAGTTCGTTGAACGTCGTGAAGGGGTTGCACTCGACAATAGTGCATGGTTCCCAGGTATTGCAGTTCATCGTCACTCGTGGGGTCCAGACGCCACAGCTTCGCTGGGGACACAAAATGGCCGCCGAGAGGTCAGGAAATCTGCTTCTCGGGTTGCAGGGACTTCGGACTCCGGCGGGAGCGGGAAAGTTTGCGACCGTTGTTTCAAGTTTTGGTGCCTGCCAAGCAGGGGAGTCACTCCTTGACTCCAAGGGAGATTCTTCTGTCTTCCAAAGGTAGTGGAACATCGAAGGGCCAGGATTCTTCTTGTAAAGCGTCGTCCAGGGGTTATCTAACTTGCAATGGCAAGGTGTACCTATCTTATAGTGAAATAAAGGGAGGGACTAGCTCTATGACCACTCCTCTAGGAGGGTCAGGGGGGTGGATGGTTACACCCACTCCCCTTTGTCCAGTTTCGCGCCAGAACAGGGGCTGGTAGCCCCTGAACCGGTTTGAGCTGGCATATGCACAGAGGAGCCTATTGCTCCCCCAGTGCAGGACTTCAAAGCACTCTAAGAGTGCACCCACCCAGCTCCAATACACTAAATCCTGTCTGGAAGGTGGTGACACCTCCCTGTGACAGGATGCCTATTGTTGGGCTTCCTCCACTGTGAGTTTCGGTCAGCAGCAGGAGGGCAGCCCAGTGTCTGTGCTGGTGGCATCCATTTTGTGATGCCAGGGCTCTTTCAGATTTCTACCGTGTTACCACAGTAAGTACATGTCATCCCCTCTAGAAGGGTGGGATCATACTCCCACACCAGTTACTGGCATGGGGGTATGATTCCAAGATGTTTGACACCAAACACGACATGTTTTGATGCAGTCATTCCAAAGTTAGCATTAACCGGGAGTTTATAATGCACTTAAGAGTATATGGTTTAACCGCATCCACAAACAGCCACAGGGAATAGACCATGCCAGCTGCAGAGGGGCCCTGCTCAGGCAGAGGCACCCCCTCACATTGTAAACCAAGCACCCTGCCCTCAGGATTGATAGGGCCTGCCATAGGGGTGGCTGATAGGTTTATATGTGTGTGTATGGTGAGATATAGGAACCTATACCTCTGTGAGGAGTGCTAACACTACCTCACCCAGGCTGCAGTAGCAGGCCTGGGGTGTCAGATTTAGTCTGCTTCCCAGGGGTGGCATAATACATGCTTCAACCCTGGTAGGCCTGTAAAGTACCTATGCCCTTGGTAGCTAAGGTACCATATACTAGGGGCTCATAAGGCACCACAGTAACCAATCACTAGTGCATCTAATATGCACTCCCAGTCGTTTAGAGAGAACAGAGACACTGGGGCCCTGATTAGCAGGGACCCAGCCTGACTATAGCCAGAAACCAGTGTATACATCAGAAAAAAAGTGGGGGCAACATAAGTGCAGATCCTATTCTCCTACAATCTCATACTTCTTTTACTATTCAGATCTCCCAAACAAGCATTTCTAAACCCTTCCCTCTGACTCTTCCCCCTCCACCTCTCCTTTACTCATCCCAAACCCCCTAGTAATGGTAAGAACAGCCACAAAGAATTCTAGACCCTTCCTTCTTCTATCCCTCTACTATTCCTTTTCAATACAAATAACAGACTAACATCTCCACCACTCAAATAATTTCATATCTGCCTATACTAATTTCTGACTAATCCTGTTTGGGTTCCGGAGCAGCGTGCTACTGCCAAAAAGCACTTCAATACTCACCAGGAGTAGCACGTGCTATATATATGCAAAACCTTCCCATTTCCATCCCTCCACTATCTTTTTCAATCCAAATAACAGACTAACATATACACCGCTCAAATTAATTTCATATTTCACTTTACTAATTCACCGCTAATCCTCTTTGGGTTCCAGAGTTGCATGCTATTGACCGAAAAAGTGCTTTGACGCCTCGTCAGGGGTAGAAAGCGCTATACAAATGAAATTACAATGGGAGCTGCACCAGCTAACGAGGTGAAGATTGGAACTTTGTGAAAGGAATATAATTACCAAGTTCTATGTTTTTCGCAGTATGCATTGCCTGGCATTTGACCTGTCTTTTGCAGAACAGCAAATGTAACATGATATTATCAAAATGTAAAGGCTTTATTATTTCACATTCACCCTATGAATTCCAGCATTGTTGTTTAGGGGTGCTGCTGCACAGCACCCCACCCACCCCTACTTCAACTGCCTGTACATTAAAGCACCATGCTTTCATGGCTTTACTGACAATACATTAATATTTGTTAGTGCTATAGTTTGTAACAACACTGCAAATGGGCAGATTGCAAAATCTGAAATTCCTTCTGTGTCTTTGGGGGTTGGACAAGTACATGACATACGTGTCCAGAGTCCCCTTTTTTGTGTGAATTATATATTCGACCAATCTAGGTTTTCCAAAGAGTAGCATGTTGATCTGGGCTCTTTTGAACCAGTTTCATAGGCATTTCATTAGAAGAAAGGGTGTAATTGTAACCATTTACATAATATCGGGACAATATAATGCATTTGATTGACACTATATTGCAAGATGAACAAATCCCTTATGTCTGTTATTATATAAATGGTTGACATTACCCTCTGTTCTCCAATTAATTTCTCATAAAACTAATTGCTGTCCAGTTGCGAATGCAGAATTTGCCACTTCTTTTTCTTAGCTTGGCCTGAGCATTACCCGATCCCGATTGTCTGCCATTTTAGACCCGCCCCCATTGATTAACATTTTAGCCACGCCCCTTCCTTTGCTATGTTAGCTCCCTCTGAAGTTAAGACCTAGTTGCGCCCCTGCCGAGTGTTCTGCGGCGCAAAATAAATTGAAGAAGACATTACATAGTGTCCCCTGAGATAGGGATATGATAAGAGTAGCCAGGCAGACCTATAAAAAGGTAATTGAGAAGAGAAAGGATGAACTGAGAAGGCAGGCCTGTGATGATCTTGAAAGAGCAAGTGCCCTGAAGGATACTAGGAGCTTTTGGGAGGTGCTAAATCGCCCCCTCTTTACTAATGAAATAAGGAGCATGGATACTAATATAACGGGGGTGGCTTGGGAGACCCACTTCTCCAGTATATTTAACCCAAAGAGCGTTTTACCAAGTGAGTGCAAGGATGAAATAAGTATCAACATACAAACTGCACAACAGTGCATCACTTTATTTAAGCAAAGTAGAGGAGGCACTGAGAAAGGGTATTCCCCTAAAAGCTCAGGGGCCAGACGGTGTACCCCTGGATTTATTTAAAAGCAACCCACAAATATGGACCCCACTGTTACTTAAGGTTTTTAAAGCAGCAATTATGGGCCCCCTTTCCTGGCAGATGCTTGCGCGTATAGTGGAAAAGCTGCCGGTAGTCTGTAGGGACGATTTTGAGGCCTGTTTATTTTCTACCCTTATGGTATGGATGTTTTTTGGGGCTTTCAGGGTGTCGGAACTCCTGGGCAACAAGGTCAAGAATAGCGTGCGGTGGGAGGATGTGGCCACCGGGGAGGAAGGACTCCATATTTGGTTGGCCAGTTCAAAAACGGACCAGAGGGGTTTGGGGAAAGGGGTTAGGTTGGAAGCGGCTGTCCCAGCCGCAACGTGCCCCCTTACATGGGAACGTCGCTTGCGAGCTTTGTCGGGAGGCTTGGGGCCAGAGGCAGTTTTTAGGCACGCTAATGGAAAGTAGGTAACAGAGTACCAGCTGCGCATGGTGTTGCGGAAAGCTTTGTGCAGCATTGGGGTGGATGGGGCGGAATATGGGACGCATTCCTTCAGGATTGGGGCGGCAACGGAAGCGCATAACAGGGGCTGGACGCAAGGGAACATAATGAGTCTGGGGCGCTGGTCTTCAGGCTGTTATCATCAGTATGTATGGCAGAGTGCAGAGGAGGCGCATGCGTTATCCTCTTTGGTGTGAATCTCATTCCTTTTTCTCATTACAGGTTCGGTAGCTGGGCCCCAGGTGAAGGAACTGACCTTTTGGATTGTGGGGCATTCTTTTATCAAATGGGCACAGGTCCAGGCATGTCAGTGTTATTTTGGTGCAATGTTGGGCTTTAATGAACGTTTGTTTAACATTGTTTGGAAAGGTAAAGGAGGGATGCAGTGGAAAGAATTGTTACCGTGCCTTAATAAATGGATGGTGCAGGAGCGGTGCCCAGACGTTTTGCTGATTCACTTGGGGGAGAACGATTTGTGCGAGGTGAAGGGTGTGGTGTTGATGAGGGCCATGAAGAAGGACTTGTCGAGGTTAAAGGAGCAATGGTTCTGGGTGCCACGTTTTGTGGACGGAGTTGATCCCGCGCAGAGTGTGGAGGGGTGCTTTGAACCCGAGGGCCATTGACAGGGCTCGCAGGAAAGTGAACTCGGAAATGTCTCGGTTCTGCCGTCATCTTGGTTTTGGAAGAGTTACACATACGGAGCTGCGTTTTGAGGCTGTGGAGTTTTTTAGAGGTGACGGGGTACATCTATCAAGGATGGGCATGGATCTCTACTTGTTGGAGATTAGGGAGGCGTTAGCAAGATGTTTGAGGGTGCAGGCGCATTCCGATTAGAAGATTAATAGGTGGCCTAGTTGGGGGGGCAGAAGGGGGGGGTAGTTTCTCTTCCCCCCCCCCCCCCCCCGGCTTTCTGGGTGGCGGGGGTTATTGGAAGTTTTTTGTCAAGGTTGACAGCGGTTGTTGGGTTATTGTTGGATTTGAGTTATCGTCAAAGAAAGGGTAGGCAAGTTAAGTTATAGTTAGTTTACGTAGGTCCGGGGTTTGACGGGGGTAAAGAAGCAGGCAGGGGAAGTTGTTTAACGGAGGGGTGGAATTTAAAGTGGTTATGTTTTGATGCATCGATGTATATGGTTGTAATGTTGTAAGGTATGGGTGGGGGCGGGTTCAAGGAAATTTTAGGGGCGGGCGGGGCTAAAGGTCAGTACATGGTTGTTTAGTGAGGTTTAGTTTTGGAAGGCTTTTTGCCGAGGAATTTTTAATGTGATGCGCACCTGTTTCAATAAAGCGGCCTTTTACACACAGCACCGAGTTTGTGGTCTGCTGCCTCCCCCCACCCCTCCCTCTCAAGGAAAGCTTGGGGGGAGCGGCCGACCGAAGGGAGGTCCCCCCTGGGAAGTTTGGGAGGGGCGGGGGGAGTGGGGGGTAGCAGGCCTCGGGCCGGCCATTTTAGTTTTGGGCTTCACGTTTTTGTAGCCCAAAGAGAGCCCAATGGGAGCCCAACTGTTGCAATCAAAGATGATATCGAGGTGGTAGATCCAAGTTGATGTTTATTAGTTGATTACAGGATGGTAGTTACATAGTAGATGAGTTAGATCAGGTAGATATATGGTCCCACCAGGAACTGCATCTCTGCTGCTCAGCCCACTCTCTCCAACTGTCATACCTCCCAGTCAGCCAGGCACACCAACATTCCATACAATCATCATGCATTCCATCATTCCATTCACATACCCATGCATACTGGCTAAGCAGCAAGAAATGTAGATACAACACATCCTCTTCCTTTACGAAATCAAAAACAAAACTAATATAAACAAGCCTAAATGAGAGTAGCCTCAATATGCAGAAAGCTCGTTAAAACATTACATTCAAAATATACATCATAATTGAAGAAATTATGTATAATGACAAAAGATAGTGAGAATGCTAAGTGAGTGAAGATATATATAGAAAAGAATTAAAGATAGTGAGAATGCGAAGTGAGTGAAGATATATATAGAGAAGAATTGAGTGCAAAAGAGAATATAACAATTTTACACAGCACCCATCCCCTTTCCTTGGAAAAAATAACCTCAAGAAGAATACAGAAAATTAGAAAAGGTAAGAATGGAAAAATATGACACAAAGAATTGAGGAAAAGAAAGAAATTCGCATGGAAAGAAAATTTCACCCTGAAAATGAGAATATGACAAAACCACCATATTAAATTAAATTAAATAATAACATGTCCAATAAGCACTCAACATTTTGACAATTCAAGCATTCAATAATAAATTGTCATAGTGCATTGAACACTTCAATATTTCAACAATTTCAATTATAATTTAAGTATCGGGAACACTGCCCATTGCGCATCAAACCTTCAAATATAGGGAACACTGCCCATTGCGCATCAAAACTTCCAAATATAGGGAACACTGCCCATTGCGCATCAAAACTTCAAATATAGGGAACACTGCCCATTGCGCATCAAAACTTCAAATATAGGGAACACTGCCCATTGCGGATCAAACCATAAGTAGGTTGGGCTCCTGCTCCCAGCCACCATTTTAGGTTTGGTGACCTGGTGGCTGGGAGTTTAGGTGTTTTTCTTGGTTTTTTCCCACCCTCCCACCCGTTTTTTCTTGTCGGTTGTAGTTTTTTTTTTCTTACGATGCGTTAGGCGGCTTTCGTTGAGACAGGTGTGCAGGGGTTATGGCTATGTATTGTCGATGGAAACAGGTGCAGTGCGGGGGTTATTGGAAGTTTTTTTGTCAAGGTTGACAGCGGTTGTTGGGTTATTGTTGGATTTGAGCTATCGTCATGGAAAGGGTAGGCAAGTTAAGTTATAGTTAGGTTACGCAGGTCCGGGGTTTGACGGGGGTAAAGAAGCAGGCAGGGGAAGTTGTTTAACGGAGGGGTGGAATTTAAAGTGTTTATGTTTTGATGCATCGATGTATATGGTTGTAATGTTGTGAGGTATGGGTGGGGGCGGGTTCAAGGAAATTTTAGGGGCGGGGCAGGGCTAAAGGTCAGTACATGGTTGCTTAGGGAGGTTTATTTTTGGAAGGCTTTTTGCCGAGGAATTTTTAATGTGATGCGCACCTGTAGGAAGGTGGATATCTGACTATGGTTACCCCCAAATTTTTGCCTAGTGTCTAGCTGGTTTTTCGACTTAGTTGGCCTGAGATCCTGCCATTCAGGATCTCAGCCTGGCTGTTCTCTCTTTAAAATGGACTCCATGTACCCTAGGTACATACCCAATTGGTTGGATCACCCTGTGAGCCCCTGTACCAGTGTACACTAGGTACCCAGGGCATTGGTGTATCTAAGGCCTACCAGGGGCTGAAGCATGTATTGTGCCACCCCTGGCCTGGCCTAACAAATTTGACACAACTGGCTGATCACTCAGCTGGGGTAAGTTGGTGTAACCACCTCTTACTTAGGTGTAGTATACCTATACCTAACCTTACATGGGACACATGTTAACCTATAAGTCACTCCTATGGCAGGCCTTAACAATCCTGAAGGCAGAGTGCTTGGTTCCATGTGAGATGGTGCTCTGGCATGAGCTGAGCCTGTCTGCAGTGGTCGGAACAACTTCCTTCTACTGTTTCCAGATATCGTCATACCATATACTCTTAAGTGCATTATGAACCTCGCGGTTAAATGCTATCTTTGGTTTGGCTTTATCAAAACATGTCGAGTAAGGTGTCATACGAATTAGAATACTAACCCCTCGCCAATTCTGGCGACGGGGTTAGCATTCCACCCTTCTAGAGGGACACGACATGTACAGTACCTGAAACCCGGGTAAAATCAGACATAGCCTCAGCTCCACAAAATGGATGCTGCCACCACAGACACAAGTCTGCCCTCCTGCTGCTGGGAGTCCTTCCAGCTTGGGAGACGTGGACAAAAGGGTTTCCTGCCAGGGGAGGTGCATGCACCACCCCAGACAGGATTTTGTGTATTGGTCAGGTAGGGCTTCAATAGAATCAGACATGCCTGTGGCTCACAAGGAGCCTCGGTGCATATGCCAGTTCAATCCGGTCCTGGGGCACACCAGTCCCGGGCCTGGGGCGAGCTGGACAAAGGATTGGGGGTGTAACCACCCCCCTTCCTGGTCCCACCCTTAGGGAGGGACCTAGCAGGTAGTCCAGCCCCTAGAATCCGCTTAAAGGTAGGAGCTGTGTCCTAAGACTTCAGACATCCTGGAATCAACTTAACTACAAGAAGAAGACGGGAACTTTGACGCTCTGCCGCACAGAGGACTGAAGCCAATCTCCCCTGTGGTCAGGGAGTGACCACCTTGCTAACGCAAGCACCATCCAGCGAATCAACGTCTGCTTTGCCGCCGCCTCCTGCCGGAGCCCGAGCCCAGAGACTGACAAGACCTGGACCTCCAGACCTCTCACCACCCGATCCACAGTCCCTGAAAAGAGGAGACCCGTGGAGGCAACGAGACACGTGGAGCCAGCCATCTTGAAACGACCACGACAAGCTGCAAGTGCAACAACCGAGGCTCCCTCCAAGTTGTGCTTTGGGATCTGAGAAGCCCAACACCCGAGCAGCATCTGCACCAAAGGTGAGCCCTCCAGCATCTCCACGATCTGCGTGGGGCCCTTCTGCATTTTGCCACTCGACGCGCCTAACCGGTTACTGGCCCGTTGGCTAGTGGCCATCTTGGCGATGAACTTCAAGAAATACACCGCTGGTCTGGTTGCTCCAGACTGGCCCTTGCTCCCCTCCAAAGGAGCAGTCCCTCTGACCTTGCTGGTCAGAACCATCAGCTTATTTTGTTTTCCACAACAATTGCTTTTGCCAAGGCTTGTTTGCTTCGATCAAGTCGCCGACACCGCCGACAGCGAGAGCCTGCGTGGGACAGCTCGTGAACCGACTCATGGACGTCGTCGACCTTCAGGGACCACGTGGCTGCAGAGACAAGCTACACCTTTCTTCCTGTTTGCACCCGACATCGCCTGGTACCCACCTGGTGCCACGCTGGTCACTGGCTAGTGACTGAACACTGTCCCCTCTGCTTACAGGTCTTCTACAACTCCGATCCACCCTTGGATCCACCGCATCCCTTCCGGACCGACCGCCTGCAGCATCTTTGTCCACAGGCTCCATTGAACAGATAGAAGAAACCCGACGCACTTCGACACCTACGCACCCGCTTCCTGTGGGTGAGGTAAAGCTGGCACTCCGGTGCCCCAGTGTAGAGTATCATCTCTAGTGTCTGTGTTTCCGATCTTGAGTTCATAGTCCACCCGGAAGATCCTTTTTGCAGTAACTTTGTACTTTTTACGCACCCATTGAAAACCTATGGGAGCACGCGTGTGACTATTTGCTCTGCACACGCAACCCGTGGACCTCCTGGTCACTAACTAAAGTTAGCTCCTTGTAGGTCCAGCGATTCTAGAGGCCCTAGGCCTTTTCCCTTTTCTGTTCGTGGTACTTATACCACTATTTTAGTATATGGTTTGAGCGGCCACCAGGGCCTATCCATATAAAGTGCAACTTCTGTGTATTCTACTGTAATCTTGTTTGACGATTTGTGCTCCTGTGCTCATAAAGAGACTAGGGGTTACTTTGAGAAATAAATACATATATATTTTCAATATATATCTGTGTGGTGTCCTTTCATTGGTATAAAGGGGGGTTACATTTGGTAAAACAGCCTGCTTAACACGCTTCACGAGTTTAGCCTCAAAGACTGCTTAGCCTACGCTACCACTAGGGAAGCTAGTCCGAAAAGGTTGACTTACAACCACACCATAAGGGTTGCTTGGCATGGTACAAGGTGGTCACTTTAACTAGTGAACATCATATACCAGGCCAACTTCTCACAGCACCTGTTTCAATAAAGCGGCCTTTTACACACAGCACCGAGTTTGTGGTCTGCTGCCTCCCCCCACCCCTCCCTCCCAAGGAAAGCTTGGGGGGAGCGGCCGACCGAAGGGAGGTCCCCCCTGGGCAGTTTGGGAGGGGCGGGAGGAGTGGGGGGTAGCAGGCCTCGGGCCGGCCATTTTAGTTTTGGGCTTCACGTTTTTGAAGCCCAAAAAGAGCAAAATGGAGCCCAACCATAAGTAGGTTGGGCTCCTGCTCCGAGCCACCATTTTAGGTTTGGTGACCTGGTGGCTGGGAGCTTAGGTGTTTTTCTTGGTTTTTAAACACCCTGCCACCCGTTTTTTCTTGTCGGTTGTAGTTTTTTTTTTCTTACGAAGCGTTAGGCGGCTTTCGTTGAGACAGGTGTGCAGGGGTTATGGCTCTGTATTGTCGCTGGAAACAGGTGCAGTGCGGGGGTTATTGGAAGTTTTTTGTCAAGTTTGACAGCGGTAGTTGGGTTATTGTTGGATTTGAGCTATCGTCATGGAAAGGGTACACAAGTTAAGTTATAGTTAGGTTACGCAGGTCCAGGGTTTGACGGGGGTAAAGCAGCAGGCAGGGGAAGTTGTTTAACGGAGGGGTGGAATTTAAAGTGTTTATGTTTTGATGCATTGATGTATATGGTTGTAATGTTGTAAGGTATGGGTGGGGGCGGGTTCAAGGAAATTTTAGGGCCGGGGCGGGGCTAAATGTCAGTACATGGTTGTTTAGTGAGGTTTAGTTTTGGAAGGCTTTTTGCAGAGGAATTTTTAATGTGATGCGCACCTGTTTCAATAAAGTGGCCTTTTACACACAGCACCGAGTTTGTGGTCTGCTGCCTCCCCCCCACCCCTCCCTCCCAATAAGTGATTTGCCCTGAATCACAGGATGTGGACGCGACCCCGAGGATCGAACCCTGGTTTCCAGCACCAAAGTCGGCAGTCTAGCCGATGGACAACATCCCCTCCCCATCCCCATATGGCAGGCCTGCAACCAGTTGGGGTCGTCTTGGTTCATGATCTGCAGCAAGTCTCCAGCTGTGAACTTTAACCCTGCCTCCTTGCAAGGGATGAGGTTATTGGAGCCTGGGTCGTAGTCAAAGTGGCTTTTCAAAAAGACCTGCCGAAGCGGGCGAGGCTCCCAGCAGCCTGCCAAGATCTTTTCAGGTGCGCTACGCACTTGCTAGGGGCCTCTCATATGCAGCCGGTCGCAGCGCAGTCCCGTCTTACCCTGTGATCACAGCAGGGGGCACACCAGAAAGTCAAAGCTGCTCTCGCTGCATTGGAATGTCTGGGAAGCAGACTCTTTCTCTGTGTAAATGGCCGCAGGGTTGCGGTAGCTCTTATTCCGTGCCCCACCTTCGCCAGGGCCTGTCCTGCTCCTCCCGATGCCTCTACTCAGCTCAGTGGTGCAAGTGTAGGGGGGAGCTAAGGATGTGGCCTCACGAGTCATCTCAGCGACCGGGGCGCCGTTGCCCGTCTTCTGCTGGAACTCCCCCTCTGACTGCTCGGACATTTTCCGCTTCAAACGGCACCTTCATCCACTACACAGGAGGTCAAGCATACAGGGCAGGGCCCCGAGCCCCCTCCCCAAGACCCAGGGCCGGCAGGGGTGGTCAGTCAGCACCCTGGCCTCGGTTGCTCCCTCTTCGCACCGCACCGCCTTGCAAGCCTGCCTTGTCCCGAGGCCCGGCCAGGGCCCCATCTTCATATCCACATCCCTGGGTCAATGGAGCAGGCGGGCTGTGTTTTAGAAGCACCTCGGGTTGCTTAATATTTTTGCAGAGTTCCGGGTTTGTCAACGAGTCCAGATGACAGGATTAAGCAGGTTGGATTAAGCAGGTTTATTTGGCGGGTCGGCTAGGAGCTGCAAAGCTGATGTCCTGCAGGTATGTTGCTTGGTCACGCCCCCAGTTTAAGAGAGTTAGTATTCATCCCGGTGGAGACAAGGCCAAGGCTGGAGTTAAGATCTTGCGAATTGACTTCCCGTCCGGATTGCAGAAAAAAGATGATCTGAGTGTAATCCACATATAAGAACAGGGTGAGACCGCAGCTTTCCACCAGTTCTTCCAAAGGGCAGACGTAGATGTTAAAAACGCATAGAGCTGAGGGCAGACCCCTGAGGAACCCCGGAGGTGAGTAAGTGTGGGCCAGATACTGCATTCGTCAAGAAGACCTGGAATGTACGATCCATCAAGAAGCGGCAAACCATCCAGGCGTCGTACCTTGGCGACACATTAGTGTCAGTCTTTCAGCAAGAATATCATGGAACACAGTGTCAAAAGCCACACTGAGGTTTAGTAGAATCAATGCAGCTTTACCCCCCACAGATCCAGGAGCTGTCTTAGGTGTTCTGTGACTCCAAGAAGGGCAAATTCGGTGCTGTGCCCAGCTCTGAAGCTTGGCTGGGAGGGATAGAGTGCGTCCTGAGTCTCCATGAAGGAGGTAAGTTGGTAATAAACATAATTCTCCAGTATCTTGGAGAGGATGAGCAGCAGAGAAATGAGTCTGATATTGGAACAGTTGGCCATGTCCAAACGTTTTTTTTAGAAATGGGAGAACCATTGCATGCTTCCATGCTTTAGGTAGATGCCCCTCACCTAGAGAGAGTTCAAACGTTCCACCACCAGATGCATGAGGTGTGGGCTTAGATCCTCTTCCCCCAGCCAAACTGAGTACTCTAATGGTGTGTGTGATTTATTTTGGCTGCAGTAGGTCCAGTAGATGAGGATAGGCCATAGGGAGCAGAGACTGCAGTCTTGTAGGTGATCGGCCCATGGCCGAGTGGTATTCTTCACTGGAAGAGGTTAGAGTGAAGTTAGAATTTGGGCTATTGCTCCCTAGCTGGGTGGTGTCATTTCTAGTTGAGAATCGGTTGAGCTGAATATCTATCACCTTCTTATCAAAGAAGTCGGCATGCTTGTTGCATTGGGTTTGTGACACGGATGGGGTAGGAGCAGTATTACTGGGGTTGAACAGGTCTTGAACCACTTTAAAAAGAGTTTGGGGGCAGCTTTTTTCTGAATAAAAAGAGGATTGAGCATTTCTGCAGTGTGTTTGGTATTGATTCAGAGCTATTCTGTATTTTATTTTTGAGTTCTTGTTATGCAGCTTACTCAAGGCCCTTTCTAGTCTATTACAGAGTGTCTTTCCTTCTGGTAAGGACTCATTAAACCAGGGGGTAGTGGGATATTGCCTGGATGAGAGTTTAGGTTTGGTAGGTAAGATTGAATCTATGAAGGCTCAAAGCCACGTGTTGATCATTGGTTGATTTAAGCCAACCTTCTGTGCTAGCTGATGGAAGGTATTCAGCAAGTGGATATTAAAAGCAGAGTTGTCTAGTTTGCCCGAATTTATGGCCATGGCATTGGGTCTGGCAGCCGCCATAGAGGCTGAAGAGTGAGCGGGTATGAGAAAGGGTACTGCAAAAGGGTTGAAGATGCAAATGGGAGAGGAGTTGGCCTAACGGCTAACGGCGCTCGACTTCGGACCTGGGGAACTGGGTTCGAGTCATGGTAATGACGCCGAACATCCTGTGATTCGGGGCAAATCACTTAATCTCCCCGTGTCTAACAAAGAATGAATGTGTGTCCTAATGTAACGTAACTGGTGCTATGTAAAGCGCTCTGATACCTGATTGGATTCGGGTCAAGTTTATGCTATATAAAACTCTGCAAAAAAAAAAAAAAGAGAAGTGGAATGGAATGGGAGGGCCCGAGGTGAGACCAGTAATGTTGGAAAAGATGGGGTCTAACAGGTGACCAACTTTATGAGTAGGAGAGGAGAAATTAGGTGGAGGTTTAGAATGCACCGTTCCTCTATCAGAGCCTGAGTTCGTTTGCAGCTGACCTCTTTTAAATTCATATTTAGGTCTCCAAATAAGGTGAAATTGGTGCTTTTGAGTGTGTAGGAAGAGATTAAATCAGGGATTGTAAAGCACCAATACCTAGCGTAGCTGGGGGCAATAAATTAGAGCGCCAGAAACCATGAATTTAGGCGTAAGGCAAAGTGAGAAGAGCAGAGCTCCGCAAGCCGATGAAGGTAGCTCTGAGGAGCTACCTTCATCGGCTTGCGGAGCTCTGCTCTTGCAAGTGAAAAATGTACTGAAAAATGTCTGTATAGACAATGGCTATGCCGCCTCCTAGCTTGTAAAGGTTTCACAATGACACTGTTTTGGCTCCTGCCACAAGACCGAATCCCAGTAAGGAGGCCTTCTTTAAGCACATATGTTCTCAACTGACATAGATAGCCCACTACTGGGGCATAAAGAGAGTTCATATATCACATATCCATTCAGACCTTCTCTATGCACACATATACAAGTAATGAGACCCTCGCAGTGTGTTACGTACACCATGTCCTGATATTAGAGGACTAAGACTTCCTAAGAGCTCTAATATGTGAAAGACAGCTACGCAAAGACCAAGATCTATGCAGAGGCCTCTTAAGGTGCTCCTCTGCTCTGACTTTCACCATGCACTGGGCTTCAAGTAATGACATATCCACCAAGCCCTCACAATGCACCAGTATTCCAGCCCTGAGACATCTAGAGAGCTCTCCCGAAACCCTCTGTTTTGGATCAGGCTATGCACTGATAACCCAGTCTTCAGCCATTCCTATGCAGCTATATTCTTACATGTGCAATGCAACAATATTCACATAGGACTTTTGCAGGGCTCTCATGTTGCAGCTCCATACTGACTTGCAGCATGCACTGGCATCGAAGGGTTATGTCAAATACATGGCTCCCATGGTACACCTATCTGCTGCTCTGCATCATACACTAATGCCCCAGCACAGAGACATTCACAGGGCTCTCACAATGTACTCCTATACTGACCTGATGCATGCACCAAAATCCCAGTATTAAGACAAACTCTGAGATCTAATAATCCCCCTTTATGCTGATTTCATTTATGTGACTATATCCAAAGGCTGAGGGATTGGAAGAGTTCAAGCTTTGCACATCCTTTGTTCACAACACACATTAATAATATAGTGCTAAAACATTCAAAGTGTTTGACCTGCACTGATATTTCAGTACTGAATGCATAAGATAAGCGGGTATAAACCGTGAAATGAACAGATGTAACAAAGAACTGTGCAGCCAGCAAGTGACCTGCTTAATTCCAATGGTTAGCACTGAAGAGTGGGTCTCTGCAGATCAGTAGCTCCATTTGGGCAACGTTGTGTGTAGGGTTAACATACCTGTTGAAAAAATGTCTATGTTAGGGGCCCTATCACCATAAGACAGTTGTGAGAAGAGTAGGTGAGGTCCAGAGACTTACCTGCAATCTGCAGATAACAAGTCCCCATCGCAATAGAATAGCCTAGGGGTCATCTTGAGGGAATCTGTGCATTTTGCTCTCCATACCTTCTATTTCTGAGAAAAGCCTCTTCTCAGTCTCCTCCCTGTCTGCGTCAGTCCTTCTTACTGTAAATCTGTAACTGGCTGATACCTATTTTCCTAGATCACAACCTCTCCTCTTTAAAACCCTATTCCTGTAATCTAGCAATACCTAATCTCCACCGGTTTATCTATCTTGCCAACTATTCACCTGAAACCACATAGCCCCCCATTAAAGATTACACCTACCTGGTATTAATAAATCACAAAGTAATTGAGTAAATGCATGCAATTTTTCTTGACAGCTCATTACTAATAACGATAAAAACTGGATTAACCACTAACCTTGGGTTCTGCAGTAGCATGCTACTCGCCGTAAAGCGCTTCAACGCCTCATCAGGGGGTAGTAAGTGCTAAATACATCCAATTACAATTTTCAATATATCATAGGTGTGAATTCTTGCAGTACCAAGTCAGCTGCTCATCCTTTTAAAGTCAACACAATGAATACATTTCAATGTTGCAATAATAGAATATGTTTCTTTCCCCACTTAATAGGAAAGCAAAATATGATAACGCATGACCGGGTTCCCTCCCTTTAAAAATAATGCAAGGTAATACAGGGTCTGCTGCTAAATAGGTTTGTTGTGCTCTGACCTTTACCCTAAAACTCAGACTAGGTGTGGAATATAGAGGATTAATATTACTTGCTTTCCCCAACTTGTAACAACAAAGATAATTTCACATTGTGTTTGTGACTGTCGACAAAACCTTCTTCTCACAAGTAAGAAAGCAAGAGAGCTCTACTTCAGCACCTCCGAGGTAACCCTTCAGTTTTCTATTACTGCAGCTCAGCGGCAGACACACTCTTACAATTCCCCCACCCTCACTCGGTTGAGACTCCCTTAGAGGCAACTTAACACCCCTCCTCTGGAAATCTATGGAGTCCCCCATAACTGGGGTCTAATGCCCCTCCCCCATCTCCATCATATGTGCAGTGCACTGTGTGTGTGTGGCAAGCTACATATATTGTTTGACTGTGAAAATGGAAAATGTATGTAATATGAATGGTGTCCTGTTGGCGACACAGAAAATGTCTCAAATCAATAGGGGTTTCCCTCCAGATTGACTCTTCCATTCCCCTGAATGTAATGGCCAGCCCACTTCTGCCCCTAGAGCTCTGCGACAGTGTAGATGTCTCCTGGTCTGAGGTACTATGCATCTGTTCCTCTATAAGGCAGCTTCTGCCTGACCCAGTGTGACAGCTCTGCCCCCCCTTGTGTTGTGTTCAGCACAGTTGCATGACACAAAATGATGAGACCTACCGTCAGAATATGATGAAGGGGCCGGACACATATCTCACAGATATTCATTGGCTTTGAGCTGAATTGGGCCCGTGAAGGTTTGCGCCCATTTTAGGGTTGTCCTCCCTAACCTTATTGCCGAACTGTTTGAATTGAGACTGAACCTCCTTCAAAACATCGCTCAACCAATACCACCAACTCCTGAAAAGGAACGCCCTGGCCATTCGCATTGAGGCCAGTTCCAACCGCAGTAAAGAACTATTCAGCATCGTCCGAGAGCTCTCCAACTCCTCAGCATGCGAAAATCTCATCACCCCCTCCCAGGACCTCTGCGACACCCTGGCTGACATCTTCCACTACAAGATCTTCTACAATTAAAAAGACTTCAAGCCCCAACTCACCACCACCGACAGCTTCAGCCTCATTGCTGCCACAGATGCAAACCCTGACCACCTGCTAACCACCTGGGACCAGCTCACCACTCAAAACACCCCTGCCATCATGAACTCTGTCCCCTCAGGAGCTCCTATAGACCCCAGTCTCTACCACATTTTCAACCTGGGAAATAAGTAAAACAGTAAAAAAAACTCACCACCATTCTCAACGCATCCATCGCCACGGCCACCTTTCCAATGAATGGAAACACGCTGACGTCAAACCCCTTCTCAAGAAACCATCAGCTGACACCAGCAAACTCAAGAACTTCCGTCCCACCTCTCGGCTCCTTTTTCCAGCCAAGGTCCTTGGAAAAGCCATCAACCACCAACTCACTGGAAACCTAGTGAATAGCAATCTTCTGGACATCTTCCAGTCTGGATTCCATACCAACCACAGCACCGAAACCGCCCTCATCGCTGCCACAAAGGACATCAGAGCACTCCTGGACAGAGGAGAAACAGTGGCCCTGATCCAATTCGACCTCTGAGCAGCATTCAACACCATATCCCACGACACCCTTATCAAAAGGCTCCACCACATTGAAATTCAAGGAGACGCCCTCAGATGGATCGTCTCCTTCCTCACTGGAAGAACTCAGAGAATCTGCCTTCCTCCCTTCACCTCCGAACAAAAGAGCATCCTTTGTGGCATCCCTCAAGTCTCATCCCTCAGCCCCACCCTGTTTAGCACCTACATGACCCCTGGCCAACATTGTCAGAACCCATTGACTGAACATCATTTTCTATGCAGACGACACCCAGCTCAGCCTCTTGCAATCAGAAGAGCCAGCCACTACAAGGGACAAGTTCCACAGGTTCAGGACGAGCATCGCCGACTGGATGAAAAACAAGTGCCTGAAACTCAACACAGACAAAACAGAAGTACTGATCTTCAAGAACAGCAACTCCCCATGGAACCCCCCCTTCACCTTGCTCAGACCCCTCATGTAAGTCGAAGCCACAGCGGAGGTCATTTCTTCACCTACCTTGCAGCCAGGTCCTGGAACCACCTCGCTCTTCACCTTCAGACCTCACCCTCTCTGCTTTAATTCAGAAAAGGACACCTAAACCTTTACGCATGTGAATACATTGGCCTGAGGGCCCCATGTTATTTGTACTGTAGCGCCTTACCATGCAAGTGCTAAATTTGTGTTCATGACCTAGCCCCAGAAAGGGTTAGGTCTTTCATATTTTGTTATTGTTTATATTTTAACTTCCCATGTTCCTATGTGTAAACTTAACGCGTATTCCTTCTCAAAGATATAGCTATGGACTTAGGGGCCTATTTACGAAGAGGTTTGCTTCACGTTTGCACCACGCAAGTGGTACATGCGCAATGAACACCTTAAGTAAGATTTATGAAGCCATGCAAAGCCACTTTGTGTAGCCCTGAGTGGCTTCAAAAATCTGGAGTAATGCAACCCAGTGCAAATCGCTGTGTTGCGTTACTCTGCCCTGGGAAGGCATTCCATGGGCCTTGCATGGGTGTTACCATGCAACTCCCATGGTTTTTGACACATTCTCAGTTTTACCAGCACTGGTTTCAGAAATTGACGTTTGGTACACCGCATTGGATGTAAGAAATATTGACTTGGATTCTGATGTCAACATGTGCGGAAACATGATTTATTGATGAAAACTTTTTCAACTGAACCATAGGAATAGGACAGATACAAATAAAGGGCAAAACGAGCTCGCACTCAATATGAAGGTTTTTTACCCACCCATAATAAGCAAGGGTGTGAAGACATTGAAAAGTTCTGAAGAAGTCTCTGGGAATAGACGAAACGCGTTGGCTACATTGGCTATATTGAAGAAAAATATGTGAAAAAGAAGAACATTAATAAAGGATTACAGGGGGGCGTGGCTTGGACGCCGAGGCGTAATGGCGGACTTTGTGTGAGCTCCGTTCCGTTCGCGGATCTCGGCCGCGACTTTTGAACCTCACACACACTTTTCTACGAAAAAAAGGGACTGCCATGCGATGCTGACACCGCGGTGAGTCTTCATGCCGCTTTTCTACGCACGCTTCAGTAATTTAGACGGTTTTTCCCCGTAGCGGCAGTTTTTTCCCTCAGAGATGCGAGCGGCCGCCATTTTGTATCGCATTTTCGCGGTGCTCGCTTTTCACCTTCCTCGATGTGTTTTTTACCGACTGGCTATGGAATTGAGGCATTTTATGTCTCCAACGAGTCTGCAAGCAGTCTGAAGCCCTTCAAGGGCATTAATATCTTACATCTTTCTCCGGCTTTTAATATCTCCTGCTGCTGCAATGATTTTTCATAGACTTGACCTTTAAGACAGTATGTGTGCTTTTCCTCACCTTTCATGATATCTTCAACTCATACTGATTTTGTGATGTGCTTTTTGTCCGACGTCGTTGTGCCACTTTCAGTCACGGTGGGGTTTCGTTGAACTGTGCTCCAGTGTCCATTGGTTTAATAGCCCTGGGATAAAATATACCATATCAGGTTTCCAAACCGTGATCTCATGCAGTGTTCCTGCTTAAGTGGTGTTACTACTGTCCCGCATTAAAGTGACGTTAAGTTTTTTGCCGCTTTTGGATTACTGTATTTTTGATTTTCTTCAGTTCAAGGATGGCCAACGACCCCCACGCACCCAGAGCCTCGGTCTCTGGTACAAAACCGAAAAGGCACAAAAACGACCTGCCTTCACCGATTTTGTCATCACAAAATCCAGTCCTGGATTCCATCTTAGATGATTCATGTCCGCTACCAATGATAAGCTTAAACAAATTGAGGAAAGATGGATTGTTATGGAAAGTAAGGTACTAGACCTCGAACAACGGGTCAGCGACTTACAAGATATCTCTACAAAGATTCCTTTACTTGAACAAGAAGTTTTTAAACTAAAACTCCACACAGAGGATCTTGAAAATCGCAATCGTAGAAATAACCTACGCCTTTTTGGCCTGCCGGAAAATGTTGAAGGGGCTGACCTAGTATCGTTCCTAAAGAAATTCCTTCCAGAGCTTCTTGACCTTCAGTCTACATCAAATCCTCTCAACATACAAAGAGCACACCGGTTGGGTAGGCTTCAGCCTTCTGCTAACAGACCGCGTGGAATTATAATGCTGTTCTTGGAGTTCACCGATCTTATGCAAGTCTTGAAGGCTGTTAGAATCAAACGCCGTCTTATCTGGTCTGGCCATAACATTTTCATATCTCAAGATATTTCTAATGCTACCAATGCCAGACGCAAAGAATTTCTTGCTCTTCGGCCTCAGATGCGGCAGCTTAATATTCAATATGGAATTCTTCATCCCTGCCTTTGCAAAATCGCACATGAGGGGCGCACACGCTCCTTTGAGGATCCGGAAAAACTCAAACATTTTCTTCATAATTTCTTCGCACATGGCATGGATACTAGTTCTTGATTTCCTTCATATTGCTGGATTGTTTTCTTTTTTATTGTTATATTGATTTGCCTGTTTTTCCTCTATTGATTTTCTGTCTTCTTTATACTTGTGATGTTCATGTACCTTTCACTGTTCTCTACATCTGCTCTCACTGTGGTCCGCGTCCTTCGGTGTCACTATGCTCCTCGCTCTTAGATCTTCTTTCTTTTTTCAGATCTGGATGTTCTTCCTTGATTTGTTTACTTTTCTCTATTTTTCTCCCTTGCTGCACTTCTCTCTCCCTTTTATTTGTTTCTATTTCTCCTTTCCTCTCTCTTCCTTATTTTTAATCCTGTTTCCATGTTCTGGTGTTTTTCCCACGATTTGGTCCTTCGCTTTACCTAGTGAAAAATGTCTTTCCTTCTTTTTTTTTGTCACTCCTGCAGTCCTGTGGTCCCATGTCCGTACGTTCTCCTTCATCCAGAGGTATGGTTAATGTCGTTTCGTGGAATGTTCGTGGTCTGGGTCACCCGGTCAAGCGCCAGAAGGTATTGTCTCATCTCGCTAAACTTAACACACAGGTTGCTTTTTTACAGGAAACCCACTGCAATGACAAAGAATCACTTAAACTTAAACGTCAGTGGGTCAATCAGATTGTTTTCTCTCCTGCTACGGATCGGCATGGTGGTGTTGCTATTTTATTTCATAAATCTATTAACCCCTTCAGCGCGGCGGGAATTCCCCCGCGGTGCTGAAGGGTTCGAGCGCGGGCGGGGCCATGACGGAACGGTTCCGTCATGAGCACAGCGCAACCGATGCTCATGACGGAACCGTTCCGTCATGGGCATGGAAGGGGTTAATGCCCAAATTTTATCGACTGAATGTGATCAAAATGGTCGTTGGGTTTTGGCTGAGGTTATCATTAATACGAGGCAAATAACTTTTTTCAATATTTATGGTCCTGTTAAACCAGACTCTGAATTTTGGCATTCTGTAAAACTGAAACTTTTGTCAATTTCCAACTCTAATATTGTGGTTGGTGGTGATTTCAATAATTGGTTAGACCCGTTCACTGATAGACAATCCAAGTGCAAGTTCAAACCTGACAAATCCCATAAATCATTTCAAACTGCCATCTCCTCTCGCCCTCTTTTTGATTCGTGGAAAACGTGTAACCCTGATACCTCAGAATTTACATTCTTTTCACCTGTACACCATACTAGATCTCGTATTGATTATATTCTTGTCTCCAAAGCATTGTTACCTTGTCTCCTGTCTTCTGACATTGGGTCCATCTTTATATCTGACCATGCCCCTGTCTCCACTCGTATTGATTTATCTCTCACCACTTGTAAGCATGGCAGATGGCGCTTCAATAATTTCTTTTTATCAGATCGTACTTTTATTCTAGAAGCGACTTCCTTTATTAAGGAATTCTTCTCTTTCAATAATTCCTTAGACACCTCCTTACACAACAATTGGGATGCTTTTAAAGCATCTTTCAGAGCCTTCACTATTGCCTATTCCTCAAAGAAGAAAAAATGACTGCATACTAAATATAAAAAAACTTTAACCCATATAAAATCACTAGAACATAATTATTATTCTTCCAAGTCTCCCTTATCATTACAAGAATTGATCAAAGCTAAATCCACCCTGAATAAGATAGTCACAAAGGATGCCTGTAATATCCTCCTTAAGATTAAGTCGAAATATCATGGAGGCCAAAACAAAGCCGGGAAATTACTTGCAAATTATCTAAAAATTAAATCAGAACGTAAAGTTATTGGCCCCATTCATTCAGAATCAAACAATACACTCCTTTCATCTGATTCTGATATTATTGCCACATTTCAATCATATTACAATCTCCTATATACAGAAACTACCAAGCCCTCTAAAGAAGATTTTGCTTCTTTTTTCCGTGATATTCCCAAGCCCAAAACCTCCCAAGACGATTTCCAACCCCTGGAAGAAGATATTTCCCCACAAGAATTAACTGATGCACTTAAATCTTTGAAGAAAGCAAAAGCTCCTGGCCCAGATGGCTTTTCAATTGAATTAATTTCTGCTTTTTCCTCAATTTTTGCTCCTAAATTATTAGAACTTTTTAATTCTTTTATCTCCAATTCCCTAGCGTGTGGTTCTTTTTTGGAAGCCCTTATCATTGTAATCCCCAAACCAGATAACGATCCCTCCTATTGCAAAAATGTTCGTCCTATTTCACTAATTAATTATGATTGCAAAATGTTTGCAAAAATATTGGTGTCTCGTTTAGAGAAAATCATCCCCTTACTCATTAACCCGGACCAAGTTGGTTTTGTTAAAGGTCGTTTGGCCTCTGATAATGCCAGAATGTTTTCCAATATTCTTGCCCTTAGTAAAAAATATCCTTCCCCACTAGCTGCTCTATCATTGGATGCAGAAAAAGCCTTTGATCGTGTTAATTGGGAATTCTTGATTCATACATTACAATGGTTTGGCTTCGGCCCGAAGTTTATTTCTTATGTTAAATTGTTATACACTAATCCTAAAGCATGTATTTTTGTTAATGGTCTCTTTTCCCCCTATTTCTCCCTTCAAAGAGGTACGCGTCAGGGCTGCCCCCTGTCTCCATTACTTTTCCTGTTGTGTTTAGAGCCATTTCTGGAACGTATTAGAAATAACCCTCTCATTACTGGTTTTAGTCTTAAATCTAAACAAATTAAGCTGTCTGCATATGCTGATGATGTTCTTATTTATATGTCCAATCCTGTATCTTCATTACCCCCCTTTTTGCAGGAAATCTCATCCTTCGCTAAAGTTTCAGGCTACAAATTAAACTTCTCTAAGACTGAGATTTTACCCTTAAATCCTTCATGTTATAGGTATATGTTTGAGCTGTCTAATTTCACATGGTCCTCTCAAAAAATTAAATATCTTGGCATATGGTTCTCCCCCAACATTCGTGATACATTATCTCATAATTTCTCTACCTTAAAACTTAAAATTACTAATTTGTTAAATCTCTGGTCCCCTTTGTTCCTCTCTTGGTGGGGCAGACTTGATACAATTAAAATGATGATTGTCCCCCAGATTCTATTTATATTGTCTATGCTACCATTTAAAATTCCTAAATATTATTTTTCTCAGATTAATTCGCTATGTACCAAGTTTTTATGGAATAACAAACATGCACGTATTGCCTTGTCTAAACTGATTCGACCTAAAAATGAGGGGGAGGGTAAGATTCCCTGATTTTAATTTATACCATAATGCATTTTTGATTCGTCAATTTTTTACTTTGTCTAAGGATTATCAGGATCTTCCCAAGCCTTCATGGATTAATGTTGAATGCTCACTGTTAAATGATTTTTCAGTACGAGATGTTTTTCACATGACTAACTGTACTTTTATTTCCAAGTACCCTATTTTGAAACATTCTCAAGTTTTGTTGCATACACTTTTCTTTAAGAAACTCAACAACTACCAATCCTTTCTAGCGTCATCACTATGGTTTAACAAATACATCAAATTTCGCCACAAATCATTTTACTACAAACAATGGAAAGAAAAGGGACTTTTTTATGTACACCAAATGTTTGCCAACAATGTAATTCTTTCTTTCCATCAGTTGCAAGAATCTTTTCAATTGCCTGATTCCTGTATTCAGCAATATGATACTTTATCTCCAATTCTACAGGGGTGTATTCAGACATTCCTCTCTCTACCAGTTCCTACTTCCTTTCTTCCTGACTCTTCATTATATCAAATTTCTAATGATACTATTCCTACTGCCTCTTTCATCTATAAATCTTTATCTACCCCTGTCGATACACGGAATAAGTCTAAGGTTGAACTGGAGTGGGAACAGGAACTTTCTTTGACACTATCAATGTCACAATGGGATAGGTTTTGGCTGAAACTTTTCAAGACTTCTAAGGCTGCTAATCTCACACAATCCCTATTTTTTATTTATAATAGAGTCGTCATTACTCCCCTTATGTTACATAAATGCAACCACTCTGTCACAGCATCTTGTTGGTCTTGCCTTAATGCTGAAGGTTCTTTATTGCATTTATTATTTTATTGTCCTAAGGTTTATGCTTTCTGGGAGGCTATATGGTCAAAATGTGCATTGATTTTTTCTCACAAATTACAACTTAATATTCAAAATGTATTTTTAGGCACTTTGTCACCTGCTTTTGATATAGTAACTCCTGTTTCACCATTACTGGATTTATTTCTTGCTGTGGCCTTTAAAGTTATACTAAATTGCTGGAAAGACAATTCTAAATTATCCTTTTTACATTGGTGGAACTATATATGTGATGAACATAGAATCGCATCGATTCCTCATTCTTCCATTCATCTACAAATCAAATCTGACTTACTTTGGCTACCCTTTACGTCTTTTCTGTCATCAACATCATAATCTTTTTCTCTCTCTTCTCCTTTTCCTCTCTTCCTCTTCTTATCCTTTTTTTTTTCTTTTTCTTTTTCCTTTTTTTGATAAAAAATTAACCTCCTATTTAAATATTTTATTCATTCTGATTATATGCTCAGGATCTTTGTGTTCCATTGTAGTATAATAATCCTTGGTATTGCCTCTTGTTCTTAGCAATCATTAATATTACTGTTCATATAGTATGTAACCTTCTTATGTATAATTCGCTTAGTGTATAGTCACTATTTATATATGCTTGTATGCGTATACGTATGTTCTTTATTGGCTAAATCCATACTTGTAATTCTGTGCTTTCTTACCTTCAATAAAAATTATTTAACTAAAATAAAGGATTACAGATTTTTTCTTTAGAAACAAGCTGGAATGGAGTTTGTGCATTGTGTATCCTAAATTATATGAAATGCACAATCATTTTTGTAAGGAGTGTACAGTGAGTGCTGATCATTTGTGTTAAAATAGTTTGGGGATTTACATCCCTATATGGAGGTTTAGGAGGCTGATCCTCCAGACCCCAGCACCACTCGTTGTCGTTTACAATATGTCCACTCAAAGTGATAAGTGAGGTTTTAGAAGTTTCAGCCTCATTTTGTAAATCACAAACCTGGGAATGCGCCAAAAAGTTACTCCTTCCCGGGGGATGTGTAACGAGAAGAAATATCTCTATTTTTCCTTGTTTCCTTATCTTTCTATAGTGCTGCATTCTTCAGCACACATAGAAAGAGGAATATGTCTCCCAGGCATGCAACACAGGCACCCTTGCAGCCCATTGTGTGCCGGCACATGAGAAAGGACAGGCAAGAGGCGTATTGCCTTAAATAAGGTGCATTCCTGCCCTTTCAGTGTCATGCAGTGCAGCACTGCAAGGATGACTTGCTGGGTTGCACTGCTTGACTTTTTCGTAAATAGACCCCATAGTTTATTGAATGTAAATACTTGTGTCATACAGTACGTGAGCTACAAAGAAAAGGCAAACTCCTGCGCACACGACTGCTCAGCTTGCTACAGAGGTGACTCAAAAGTGACTTGGTTATATAGTTGGACTGAAACTATATTCGCGGGCCTCCAGCCCCAATATTAAGCAAGTGTCCACCATTTTTACTGCCCAATAGCTGCTGAGCCTGTCAGGGCACACTAGACCGAGACTTATTTTAATCATCAAACGTAGACCCAGAACAACCAAGAGAAGGAGGGAAAGGGAGAAAAAGACAGACAACAAACAGTGACAAAGGGATAAACAATACCCTGCAGAATTGAGATGCAGGGGCAAGGGGTGTGGTGGTGAACGAAAGAGGCATGAGGTGAAATACGGTGAATTAATGTGCTTGTGTGTTTTAAGGCAAACAGAAAGCCTGTGATCTCAACTCTATGTGTACATCTATTGTCAGAGAAGCACTGGGTGGAAACTGCATAAGGCGCAGGAAAACAAACTGCAGAGTATCATTTTATTCACCATGCAAAGTTTAAACACTTAATTTGTAGCTGCTTTTACATTTCTGTGTCTCTTTATGCCCACCTGAAGCTGAAGCAGTTACTAAATTTTTTTTAAAAAAACAAGCAAAGGCAATAGGCCTTGCCTTTACAGATCCAGTGGCAGCTAGTGGCATTTGTGTGCAAATAAGAATAGTTAATTGTAATAATGATGAACAGTATTGACTAAACAAAAAATATAAAAAACGCACTATAATGCATATGTGCGTATCATCACACTTGTTAAAACGTTCATCCGATTGGTTTTTATTCATCATTCCAAAATGGTGACAGTCCCTCTTAGAACAGTAGATGAAAGCATAGAAAGTGTACCAAAGTGCCCACGAACAAATTGAATATGCTGGACCATTCAAACGGGGCGGCTCCTCCACTTGGGCGGAGGAGCGTAGCCCCACTGTTTTCTCGCAGTGCGAGAAGCAGAAACATTAAATGGTAATAACTACCATTTTATGTTTCTGCTTCTCGCACTGCGAGAAAGCAGAAGGGTTTGGTTGGGGGCGGGCGGTGCTGCTCTGCGAGCAGGGCTAGGCAGGGGAGGAGTGCTGTGCCCACTCCTGAGGGCGCAATGACTGTTTGGTTGGCCATCTGGGGACGTCCAAACCAGTCATGCACACTCTGCCCTTCCTCTATGCGGTCTGCAATGCAGCCTACATGGAAAAATGGCCTCCCCGTAAACCCCTGGCTAGGCGGCGTCCCCACCAATCACAACGCTGCCATTGCAGCATTGTGATTCGCTTAGGGGAGGGGAGGGAGGCTGCCTGCTTCCTGTTCCTACCGGAGGCAGGAGAGCAGGAGCCAAGAAAACACGGGACCCGGCCGGCCGACAGGTACGTTTTAAAAAATGTATTAAGAAATTTAGCCCCACCCTCCCTCCCCGCACAACCCTCCCTGCGCAACTACCCACCCCCCCCACCCGCGATCAATACTGCCTGCGACAGCATTAAAAAAAATTATTTTTTTTTAAACTAGCCTGGGGGGGGGGGGGGGGGAGGATTGGTGGGGTGAATGGAGGCAGGCAGCATTGGGGGGCAGAGATGTTTGACCTCTATCTATCCTATTTCTGTATCTACACCTCTCACCCATTCTGCCCACCTCTACGTCTGACCCTGGCTCTCCCTTTCTCCACTCTGTGTCATTTTAAGGATTTTTGGACTCCTGAGCAAGACATATTGCCACAGTTTTTTGTGTGACCTTGTGTTGAGTTTCCTGTTATGGAATGTAGAACGTGGGTGAGGGAAATTCTAATGATGTCAGAGTAACTTGAGGGCTGGCTCTGGGAAGTAGAGTCAACGGTGTATTGCTGGGAAACCTAAAAATAAAAGAAGAGAGAAGAAACGGGGTGCCACTTCCTTTCTTACATGGCGACGAGCGTTAGTCTGGCAGGGGACAGACAATAGGTATTCCCACCCCTGGAAGCAAGAAAGAAGAGTACGAGAAACAAGAATATAGTTGAAGATGAAAATGAGGACAGCGTGAATGGCAACAGTGGATGAGACAATAAGAAAACCAGTGTTATGTTGGGCCCTAGGCCCTCATGCTCGGTGGCAATAACGGAGACAGACACATAGCTGGGGTAGTGGGTTAACTGGCCGCGAGCACGTGCGCTCGGCCCTTTTATTATCCTAGTCACCTGACCCAGTGACGTAGGTGGTGGGTGGGTGTAAAGAGTAATACACACATGTGAACACTAGAACGTGTCCATGCTAGGACACTACATTCCTCCCAATTTTTAATAACAAAAACCCAGAGTCAATGTTCAACCTAGGGGAGAAAGAAATATATACATAGATGTAATACATTGACCAAACTTCTGCAGATTCGCTCACGCTTCAGCTGCTTGGAGTCACAGACGATGTTCTTCCTGTCGCGGACACTGTTCTTCCTGTCGCGGACGATCACCAGTTCACTGTGGCACCAGCCTGGGTGCTCGATGGATCTAGTCTGTTTGACGGCTCTGCCTTGAAGTTGTTCTCACAGTCTTTTCTTCGCTTTACGTTCTTGGCGACAAACGCAGTTGAGTTCTTGTGGTTCACCGCTAGATGTTGCCGTTCATCTTTTAGTCCAGTCCTTTTCTTTATCTGTGGCGTGTGTTCTGTTTTGCAAAAGACGGGTCATTCGCAAGACACCCCTCTCACCAGGATGCCCCCTCGCCGGTGCTCCCCTGCCACGGGATATCCCCGAGGCCCTCTTCATCAGATCTGACCTGGGTTGAGTGTCCTGTATCGTGTTACTCCCATGCCGATAAGTGCGGGTGCGGAGGAGACGACAGGTCTCACCTCAGATTCCGCAGTCAGACCTGGAGGGTAGCTGTTGGCTCCTGTCTTTGCGCGCGACGTCTTCATCCTCCTGGGACCTTTGCTGAAGGGCGGCTGATGACCATCTCTCGTCGCGGGGACACTCTCTCTCACTGGCATCCCTGAGGCCTTTGCCCCTGAGTCACCACGGCTGGCATCGACCAGTGTCCGTGTAACCCCAAAGGTGGGTGTTCCGAATGGTCCAGCCTGCTCACCTCTGCAGATTCCGGGTGTGCTGAAAGCATCGTCAAACAGATGGTCTTTTCTCCGTGCCACGGGTGTTCACAGGACTTGCTCTCCATGTTCTGGCACTTGTCGCCTTCCTTATCTTCAGAGTGTGAGTAGTCTTGCCACACTCTTCTTTCTTTCCTCTATTTCTTCTCCGTGAGGGTGTCATGTCACCCTGACTTCTCCTTTTGTTGCAGTGGCAACCGTGCCACTCAGATCTCTTTCTGTCCCCTTTTCTTTTAGTGGCAGACGTGCCACTCTGATGTCAACTTCCTTCTTTTCTTGTAGTGGCAAACGTGCCACTCAGATATCTTCTTCCCTTCGCTTCACGACCTACTCTGGACCATTTCTGTTCTCCTCTTGGTCTGGCCAGGCTTCTCCATGCAGCGCGCGCACTCTGCACGTGTTCCCCCTGGTCTTGTCCTCGTCCGAGAACACTCTCTTCATCTTCCTCAGCATTCCGAGTTAGGGTCGTGACCTTCTCTTCATCTTTTCCTTTTCACCAGTTACTTTGGTTGAAGTTCGTGGGGCCATACTCTTGGTCCGCTTCGTTCTTCTCCTGTTCACCAGTTACTTTGGATCTTCTTGAGCTTCTTGGACCACTTGACGGTCCGCGCTGCCGATCACTGGCAGGATATCTTCGGTCTTGTCGTCAGACCTCTTGCTTTGTAGCTTCACTGACCCGTGCGTCGGTCACCTCCTTGTGCAACCCCTGGCGGGTTGGCTTTGTGGTGCAACCATGTGGCTGGTCGGCTTGGCCTTTGTGGTGCGACCGTTTGGCTGGTCGGCTTGACCTTTGTGGTGCGACCGTTTGGCAGGTCGGCTTGGCCTTTGTGGTGCGACCATTTGGCTGGTCGGCTTCACGAGGCGTGTCGTGTGACTACCTGTGTTCACGAGGTGCGTCACGTCGTGTGACTACCTGTGTCCGCTGCCTTGTCAGGCGCCGGCGCGTGCTACTCTTCGTACCGTCGTGGTACATCTTCAGTGTAGCGTTGCTCCTTGTACCATGATCTCTTGATGTGGTGGCTTCTTGGCGCCACTGGGTGTGGCTCGACATCCTTGCCCACCAGTGTTGGATACTTGCTGCGCCCATCCTCTTCAGTGGGTTCCTCTCCTGTAGGTGCTGCAGTGTACCTTCCGCGTCCGGGGTACATCTGCGCTGAGTCCTTTAGTTCGCTCGAGGGTTCGCTCCACTTGATGCGGCGACAGCGCAGTCCTTGCTGGGGTGGATGTGGCTTGACACCGTTCTTCTTTCTTGCTCCTTGTCGCTGTGGGATAGCGCTGCATCCCTGTGGCACACTGTCTCTTCTCCCTTGCGCTTCTGTCGCGTTCCTGCGCATTCCCCGTCGCGTTCCCGTGCGCTCACCCTCGCGCATCGGTCAGACCTTGCGGTACGTGCCTTGCTGCCTCTTCTTCCTCACACTGCAATCCGTCGGTCTCCTATGGCTGCTGGACTTCCTTGGCTTGCTGCAGGCTTGTTTATTTCTCTTGTGCTGCAGTACCTCCAGTGGCCACTAGATGGCAGTGTTACTTTAACCTGCTCTCAGCAGCAACCTTCTTTGCTACTAGACTTTCTTTCCGTGTTGTTTTTCCAGGCTTTGCAGAGTGCAGACGGGCCAGAGCCACAGCAGGGCAGTGGAGGGCAGGACACGTGGCAGCAGGTAAGTCTTTTTATATATTTTATTCTAAGGCAGGTGAGGGGGCCACAGGCATTTCAGTGGGCTGCATCGAGGGCAAGGCATCGCTCTATGGGGCATAGTGTCAGTTAATGCCCTCGCGCACATTGTGTGGTTTACTGTGGCAGCGCTGGCTGCGTGCTCCTCTTGCGGGCTCTGCTGGGGGTCCTGCGAGGTGGGCCTTGACTGTACATGGCCGGCGGCGGCCATTCCTCACATTTAAGATCGCCCTCCCTGCCCGCGGCATCTTCCTGCAGTCCTCGCGCGGCAGGGAGGGGTAGGGGTCCACTCGCGGAGCTCCTCGCAGCTTCGGCTTTTATTTATTTATTATTGCGAGCGGCGCCGGCCGCTTACAGTTCCCTTGGCATCTCCCTCCCTCCCGCGGCAGCCTCGCACACTTCTCCTGCTGCGCGGGTGGGGAGGGGACGCGAGCATAGAACCTGTGTGTTGTGCTGCGGGTGGGCTCCGCTTTTACTTTCTGCTCGACCCGCCCCCGCAGCAGGTCTCTTATCTTCACGGACCGCGCGGGGGGGGCTGCTGGTGCCGCTTCGCTATCGCGGCGGGGTAGGCTCCCGTCCGCTTCCCTCACGCACCTCCAGGGACTCTCTCGCCGTAAGTCTCTCTATGCGGGGTAGGCACCCGCTGGTTCAATTAGTCCGGCGCTCCGTTCAGGTGAGCTCCGCTTTATTTATTCAATTTCTTCCCCCTCGCCGCTCTCTGTACACGCCGCGCGGGGTGGGGGTGTGTTCATGCTGCCCCCGGGGCTGCTCGGCAACCAGGGCTCACCTTCTGCCCGGCTGGGCTTCTTCTAGCGTGGGTGGGCTCCGCTTGGTTCAGTCCGCCCCTTCCCGCAGCCGGTCTCCTCACCTCACGGGCCGCGCGGGAAGGGGGTGCAGGTGCCGCTCTGCCACGGCCATTTGCGGGTGGGCTCCGCGTGGTTGCCGCCGATGCGGGTGGGCTCCGCTCGGCTTGCCTTCCTCTCCGGGCACCTCGGGGCACAGCGGCAGGGTCGACGGGGTCGGGGTGGGCACCCGACCTCCGCCTGCAGACTCACGGCGTCGCGGCCAATGCGGGTGGGCTCCGATCGGTCCGCTTGTCTTCGGGGCGCTTCCCCCTCCACCAGGGTCACAGCGGCAAGCGCCTGAGGCGTGGGCTCCCGGTCGCCACCGGACACGCTGCGGGCTCTGCTTCGCCCCGCAGGCTTCTCGGCGCGTCGCGCCTTCCCCCAGGGGGGGGGGGGGTGCCCTCACTGCAGGCAGCTCTCTCCCTCTTTTTGTTGGTGGTTGTTGCGCAGATCGGGGGCTGCACACGCGGGGTGACGTACCCGCCTCGTCGCCATTGTTATGTTGGGCCCTAGGCCCTCATGCTCGGTGGCAATAACGGAGACAGACACATAGCTGGGGTAGTGGGTTAACTGGCCGCGAGCACGTGCGCTCGGCCCTTTTATTATCCTAGTCACCTGACCCAGTGACGTAGGTGGTGGGTGGGTGTAAAGAGTAATACACACATGTAAACACTAGAACGTGTCCATGCTAGGACACTACAAACCAGTATGTGGTTGAAATCTTGACTCGTTTTATTCAGGTACGATCAATTTTATTTGTATAATTATTGTGGCAGTTGAGACCCTTCGTGAACGGGTCTCGAGACAAAGCGAAGCGCGAAGAGTGGCACGTGAGAGGCACAAAGATGTAGCGCAGAGAGAGGAGCACGAAAGTATGCACCCGGTGTTCCAGCTCACTAAGGGCTAGGATAAGCGCGAGAACGAAGCGCGAGAGCATGTAGCTGGTATCCGGCAAGAGGCAAAGCGGAGCACGAGAAAGAATCAGCTCATACAATGACACGACGTGCAATATGTGTGTTGTGTTGTCAACACATGAACTGGCTAAATGAAAAGCAGCGCGTGTATGTGGATTGCGGTGGCCAACAAAGATACGCCGTGTTAATTACCTGGAAACCACAGTGAGAACGGCACACATCTTCAAAGCATTTCTGTTGCCTTCTGGGATTCCCTAAAAATAGAGGAAGGACCCTTGTTATTATTAAAAGAATGGATGTCAGCTATACTATGGCACATTAGAAATCTAGAAAGCATTTCTAATGTGGATATCAAGAACCTTCCTGGAGTTGTTATGGTATATAAATATTTTAGTTTGTTTCTTATTTTAGTTAATTGTGTTGACTTGTTGTTTTAGATTATTATTTTAGATTTTATTGCAGGTTATGATTGATCAGGCGATGGCATCACAACCGCCGTATTTGTCTACTCCAGGCGATACTCCTGTGCCATGGACACAATGGAAAAAAATATTTTTAGCGTATATTCTAGCTAGTGGTGGGGATAAGTATGGGTGATTGCGGAGACAAGTAATTCTGTTACATCATCTGGGTGTGGAAGGTAGGAGACTGTATGAGGAACTTCCTGAGTTGTCCTTTGGTATGGGGGATAGTCAGCCATGCAGTGTGCCCGAAATGTCGTTACAAATGTTGGACTTGCAATTTACACCAAAAAACACAATGTAGTTCTTGACCGTCATAAGTTCTTTACCAGGACACAGCAAATGAATGAAGATATTGCATCGTATTTAGCTGCACTGAGGGGATTAGTGGTATCCTCTAAATTGGAGCAGTTAACAGATTCATTTATCCTGGACCAGATAGTAAGGTGCACAAAAAGTAAAAACGTAAAGGAAAAAACTTCTGATGAAGGAGAATAACCTAGAGGAGACAATACAGATTGCAAAAAATATGGAAAACGCGGGACAATGGATAAAAGAGATGTAGGATGGTGATCGGGATCAGCGTAAAGTGGCCGCCGGAGTATTGAATGAAAACAAAACGAAGTCAAAGGCACAAGGAAATGTACTAAACAAAAGAATTGATGTTCAGAAGGAAACTTGGAGTGGTTTTAATGATGATGGAAAACTCAATGAGAGAGGTTCTAGGGAAATAACGTTTTTCCGTTGTGGAGCTCCAGGTCACATATCGTCCAGTCTGAGATGTGCCGCCAGAAAGGTGATTTGTAGGAATTGTGGGATAAGAGGGCATTTTACTAAGGTTTGTAGAATGAGTGTGCGTAGTAAGAAGATACAAGAGATAGGACAAGGTATTGATGAGATATGTGAAAATGTTCATGATATTGCCCTTTCTATAGATGGGGAAGACAATGTCAATATAAAGGTAGGAGAGAAAGACACGAAGGAAAAGGATCAGAAATTAAAGTTGGAGAGTGTTGGTAAATTAGAGAAGCCACACTGCATGATTTCTATTGATGGCAAAATGCTCAGGGTATTGGCAGACTCTGGGAGCCTATACATGATATTTTCTAAAAAGTCTCTAGGGAGGAGTGGTTTTGATGAAAATATGTTATTAGATGAGTTTGATATTGAAGCATCGGGTTATGCTGGCACAAGGATCGAGATACTGGGGATGAAGTGGATGACCCTCAAGTTTAAATCTGAGGGTGAGTACAAACGAGTATATGTGACCAATTTTGGGTCAGATTTATTAGGCTGGCCTCATCAAAAATATTTGAATATTATAGTAAACCCCAATGCTAAGGAACCTATAATGGTGGTGGAACCTATGGGAATTGTGGAAGCCATAAATTTTGAAGAAAGACTCATAAGTCAAAATATCCTAAGGAGTTTACTGATAATTTGGAATTACTGAAAGGATGTTCTCACAAGATAATATTGAAGAAGGGTGCTAGGCCTGTTATGCACAAGGTGAGGAACGTGCCAAATATGATGAGGGAGCCTTTGCGTAAGGAATTGGATAAGTTATTGGAAAAGGGTACAATTGAACCAATTGAAGCATCTGAGTGGTTGGCTCCTGTGGTGGTGGCACCAAAGGAAGGGGGAAAATCTGATTATGTGTGGATTCACGAGATCTGAACAAGACAGACAACCTCTTCCTAACATATCAAAGACTATTGCTGTTATGGAGGGGGTGGATCTATCTTTAGTGTTTTAGACATGTCGTCTGCGTATCATCAGGTGAATTTACAGTAAGGGTCTTGCCATTTAACATCTCTTGTGACACCTTTAAGGGCCTTCTGGTATAAGAGGTTGCCGTTTGGATTGGCGTCAGCGTCTCCTGTGTTTCAGAGGGTGATGAAAAACATTTGAAGACATCAGTCGAGCCCTGTGCTTCCAGGATGACATACTCATACTGGGAAAGGATGAAAGGGATCATGATGTGGTGTTTGATGAGGTGATTAGGAGGTTGGAAAAACATGGTTTGACGATGAAGAAAGAAAAGTGTCAGTTAAGGAAGAAGGAGGTGTCATATTTGGGTCATGTGTTGAATGCAAAAGGAATAAGGCCCAAAGAGAGTATTGTGAGGGCTATTGAAAATACACCAGAACCAACAAACAAAGATGAGTTGAGTCCTTCTTTTGGATATTGCTCCAAGTATGTTAAGAATTTCATGGAAATTGTGAAGCCATTGAGAGTGATCATGGCAAAGAATGCGGTGTTTGAGTGGAATGGGGATTGTAAGCGGTCCTTTGGGTAGATAAAAGAGTATAGCATGGGCACCTACATTGGGGCATTTTTAAGTATCGGGAAGGATGTACATTGCTACAGATGCGAGTGGTATTGAATTGGGAGTGGTTTTGATGCAGAGTGTGAATGGTGACGAACGTTTAATTGGGTTTACATCAAGGAGGCTGAGAGGTGCAGATGTTTCTTATTCAGTGATTGAGAGGGAAGCCCTAGCTTGTTGTTGGGGCATAAAACATTTTAAGTTTTATGTGTGGGGTATTCCATTTAAGATCAAAACTGACCTTAAACCACTCATTTTCAAAGTAGGTCGAGGATTAGAGGGGAATGTTACGCCGCGAATATCAAGGTGCATGTTATGGGTGGCGTGGCTAAGTAGCCGAACATTGCAGATGTGAGCTGTTAGAGCTCCATCCCGTAACCCTCAATTATCCTGATAAATCTGTCATTCACAGCCATTCAAATGAAGTAAGGAAGCAAGACTATGCCTGCATTGCGGGGGTGCATGAGCGAGTCGAGGCAGCCATGGAGTGACCAGCATGGATGCAGTAATCAGCCCCCCAGGAGCCTGTCGGCGTGGTGCTCGTGGGCGGTAAGACACCGTTGATTGTGCAGGGATCCTGAACGCACGCGCAGGCCGCACCAAGGGGGTTTGAGGGCCCCTTTGCCACATCGTGGACATAGGAGGCGACTGGGGGCTCCGTTCTATCTCTCCCCCCTCAAAACCAGCCGTGTCACCAGTAACACCGGAGTTACCGGTGCGAGCACAAGGGACATGCGTGCCGTTGGGAGGCCCAGACTACGCAGCAAAGACTGCTAGCGGACTGCACCTGGCACCCACCCTCCGTGCCACGAAGCCCATCCTGTGGTGCCCACCTGCTGGCAAGATCTCTGGACTGGTGAGTGGGGCATGCCGAGGGGTCCGACGATCTTTCCCACCCCCTGCTTCTGCACTGCCCCACTTACTGCGGCTGATCCGGAGCGTACACCTTGGGGGAAGAACCTGTCAAGACGGACGCTCGTCCCACGCTGCTCCCGGGGGTCAGAGCAAACCCGCTGATGTGGACAATACTGTAGGAGTGCCCCACAACACAGACCCAGTAGGGGGCCCAGTCAAGGACTCTCTAATTCCACTCCAACTGTAGAGAGAGGCGGCCGCTTGCGATCAGAGTGCAACAGGGAGAACGGCATGCCGTCGTGAGGCTCAGACGTTGTTGGTGGGGGGAAACCCCTATCGGACTGTATCAGCCGTTTGCCCTTTACGCCAGCAGAGCTGGGCCTGGGAGACCTGCCTGCTGACGGGATTACCAAATAGGTGATTGCGGTGCACAGCAGGGGCTGTGCGGTGTTTCCCGCCCCCCACTTTTGCCCTGATCTGTTTACTGAGGCTTGCTTGGGCCTCTACAATGTTGGTGCAGGATCCAGAGGGAAGCAGCCATTTGGGCGGGCGCTTGCCTTACGGGAGGCCCAGGGGTCAGATCGGGCACAGGCGGCGGGAACTCCTCAGCAGTGTTGAGCGTCTCCCATAGATCTTGGGGCCTGGCAGGACAAGTATTGAACCAACTACAGCAAGGAACCTGGGGGGTCCCCCCATCTATCCCTTCTGTACTATCTTGACCGTGACTTGACTTGGCCGTGATCTGGGGAGGCACCGCAAACCAAGTCTCGGAGGCGGCTGGAGGCCCCCTTGCTCCTTTTCCTCTCCTCCTACCCAGACAGTTACGCTGCAGCTGTGAAGACAGGAGGCCACCTGAAACCAGAAAGCACCCATAGAAATTACATGGCACATTGAGGCCCAAATAACATCACAGAACCTTCCGAAAGAAGGCATTCACCATACGCCCTCTGACACGTGGCAAACGCCCACTGACAGCCTGCTGGTTCTAGCGATTGGGGCGCGCCACGGTGGGGTTCGGGCAGCCTGTCCTGCCCCCGCCTCTCCTTTGTTCTGATTGCTGGGGTTAGTCCAGGCCGTGATAGCGCCGGTAAAGAGCCTTGGGGAAGACGGATCAGACTAGCACTCTCCCTGCGTTGTTCCCAGGGGTCGAATCAGGCACATCACAGGAGGTGAACACTTGCCACTGACCCTGCGATTCAGCGTTGTACAAGGTGGGCCCAGAAAGGTGAGTGGTGTGTGGCCTTCTCCCACTGCTCCCGCTCAGGCATGACAGAAGCCCGGATTCAAGACCTAGCGATGAAGCAGGAGGCGAGAACGGCCCCCTCATCCAGACACACACAGAAGACAACTGTAGGACACGAAACGGACCCCCGCGCTTTCTGTGGAAGAGGTACAGATAGGACCGCCAGACGGAGCTCCCCGTCGCTCAATTACTCAACGCCACATTAGCTGCGAGGCCGGAAGCGCCTACAACAGCAGCAACAACACCTACCAGGGTAATTACCGGCCCACGGAGGGGGCCTACTACATCTTAGAGGCCACGGTGTGGATGATCGCCCTGTCAATTTGGAATCCAATCGAATGCCATCAGCACAACGAATAGGAATGGGTCGTACCAGCACCCAACACCTCAATACACGCACTGGCGCGTCTGAGCCAGGGACAGCAGTAGGTGATACAACTTCGTAGCCGCCCCACACAGCGCTTGCTGCCAAGCTAGACTCAGCATTAGCTTTAGTTGAGAAGATCAGAACTGCTCTTGATCAGACCCGCTCATCCATGGAGTCAAAAATTGACAAGGTGACTTCGGACTTCTCTCTTTTGCGAGCTGATCATCATAAGTTGGGAGATAAAGTGCGGCAACACGAACTAACGCTCATGAAATTAAAGCCTGTCGCGCAAAGTCACACTGCGGCCCTACAGGATCTCACCGATCGAGTACATGAGCTGGAGGACAGAGTGGAGGATGCTGAGGGGCGCTCACGCAGGAACAATGTCTGTGTGGTGGGAATCCCAGAGGACGATGAAGGCCAACACCCGGCAGAATTTGTCGAGCGCTTGATCAGTGACCTACTACCTACCAGTGTTTTGTCCTCCCAGTTCGTAGTTGAAAGAGCACACGGGGTCCCCAGGCAGAAACGCCCGCCTAAGGCTCGCCCGCATCCATTCCTGTTCAAAGTACTCAATTACAGGGACAGAGATCTGATCCTACGTGAGACACACGGGATGCCAGAAATAAAACTGGGAAGCAACAAGATTATGTTTTTTCCGGATTACTTGACGCAAGTACAACGGCGCAGGAGTGCGTACACAGGGGTGAAGAAGCGAAGGGGATGACACATTTCTTTGACTTGCCCGCTGATGTCTGGGACGGGTTGGAGGAGTTGGGGACAGGGGTCAGGCCCGCCGCGAAGATGGAACCATGCAAGTCCCATAGACGGCGACCCACTCGTGGAGGGCGCAGCAGGCTTCGAACAGCTGCCATGGCCAGTGCTACTGCTCCCAACCCAGAGCAAAGACGAATAGAAAGGCAAGAGGTGATCCATATTGCCGCTACGCTAGGGACCACAACGCAAAACCTTGTAAGCCAGCTAAGTCCTTCCACGTCCTCTGACGCAGGCTCCGCCACACCCTCCAGACTAGGTGATCCAGAAGAGTATCCACCGACAGATGTCACGCCGCAGACGGCAGACGACATTATATGACTTTGGACAATGTATCGAACAGCACTGAGAACAAACTAACGCAAGTATCTGTTTCCTAAATGAATATGTTGTGCTTGATATTGTCAATGCTGTCCCTCCCCCCCTCTCTTTTCCTATTGGTACTTACCCTGCCTGGACGGAGGAGATTTCTTACCCACAACTGCAGTCAGCGCTCGCCCAGCGACACACAATAGTGTATGTGCAGCGCAAAAGCTCATCAACGACACGGATTGTCTGTGTGGACATTCAGTCACAAGCACAACATAGAGGGTAGACACAATCCACGCCAAGCATACGTCACAGTTGTCCGCCCCGTAAGCACTAGAGACACTGTTACAGCCTCACGTTAGGCACTCCAGTTTGGACGAATACCCGGTTGGAATTCGCCCCAGATAGTTATGCATAGTTCAGTTTACAGATACGCATTGTTATTGAAGACACTGAGTTGGAGCACACACACACCAATTAAAACCTATGACGCCTTACCCTCCAGTTGCCATCTTGGTCATCCCAAGGCAGAAACATGGTGCAAGTTAACATAGTGACATGGAATGTGTGCGGTATACACTCCCCGGCACGTAGGTACACGATTTATTCCTACTTGCAACGCAGATCCGCTGGTATTGCGCTACTCCAAGAAACACACATGTCCCAGGTGGAGCTAGAGCGCTTGCGTTATAAATGGAGAGGCCAAATACATGGCACAAGCTATTCGGCACATGCGCGAGGCGTCCTTATCTGGGTAAGAGCTGGGATTCCCTTCACCAGTGAGCGTGCACTAATTGACCCCGAGGGCAGGTATACACTAGTCAGCGGAAGACTTAATGGCCAACTGATACTCCTAGGTTCCATCTACGCTCCGAATGTAGGCCAATCAACCTTTTTGGAGAGTCTAACAAAGACATTAGCTCGGTGGAGTGGAGTGCCCTGGCTCCTTGGAGGGGGGGGGGGACTTCAACTCCATGCTTAGCACAGACCTAGATAGAGCATCCCTGGCCAAGACCACAGCGGCGTCCAATGCACAGGCCCTCACAAACTGGGCGACACACTGGGTACTCATAGACATATGGCGCGCTCTCAACCCCAACACTCGGGTATACTCATACTAGTCAGCGGTGCACGGTCTGCATGTACGCCTAGACAGAATAGTGGGGTCCCCGGCGCTCCTTCCTTTGGTACATCAGGTAGATTATTTAGGCTAGACACACTCCGACCACAACCCGCAAATACTACAGCTAAGCTGGGATGTTGAGCGCACCCCCTGCCCCCACATGGAGACTCTAACCTGCAGTATTGGAGGACTCAGCTTCTCGTTCTTCCCTGGACACGGCCCTACTCACATACTTTGAGATCAATGAAAACACAGCAGAGAATGCGTTTGTGGAATGGGAGGCCTTCAAGGTCGCAACAAGAGGGTGCTGTATGGGTATGACCTGGAACATATGTAATTTCATCCGAATTAAGCAAAATAGAAAACCAGCTGCTGTGGTATGGGCTAGACGGGGAAGGTGAAGGCAGGGATAAACTGCACCTGGACACATTGCGCTCACAACATGCGGAGCTACTAGAACGCCTTCGCTGCCACAACTACACAGCGCACACCACTCGTACCCACACCACGGCTGACCGAGCAGGGCAGCTTTTAGCGTGGCTAATCCGCCAAGAGCATACCCGTAAACCCATCGAAGTGCTGCAAACCAACACGGGCGCACCAGTACACACACAATGTGACATCCGTGAGGCTCTGACACAACATTATAATTGTATCAGTCCCACTGCAACTGTGAACAGCATGCTCTGACAGCTTTTTTTGACCACATCCACTGAGGTAGAATCGGCGCACAACAACAAGCTAGACGAGCCGATCACGCTCGAAGATGTTGAGGAAGCGATATCGTCCCTGGCCACGGGAAAAATTCCGGAACCAGATGGACTCCCAGCAGAGTACTATAAAGCATACAGGGCGTCGATAGGCCCAAAGCTGCTTGCTCTCTATGCAGCCGCTGTAGATGAGGGACGGCTCCCCCCTCACTATGCGAAGCACACCTGATCTCGCTGACCAAACCTGACAGGGACCCAACTGACATGGGCTCTTACAGACACTTCGCCCTCCTAAACACCGATTATAAGCTTCTTGTTAAGGTGCTGGCCGATAGGCTGGTGCAGGTGGCTCCTGCACTGGTGTACACAGACCAAAATGGCTTTGTGCCAGCTCGCAGTACCTCACTCAACCTGCGCCGCTTTTTCAGAGTAGCCACGTACTCCACAAATGTATGGCCGAGGGCGGGCTGCCTCGAGCTAGATCTGGAAAAAGCTTTGATTCCCTTGAGTGGAATTATATGTTTTTCACTTTAGAAAAGTACAAACTAGGTCCGGCCTTTCTGCAAACAGTCCGGCTGCTGTACACAAATCCAGTCGCACGGATAAAGACGGGCCCTTACATCTCGGAGGGGATTCCAGTGCGACAAGGGACGAGACAGGGCTGCCCGCTGTCCCCCCTCCTCTTCGCACTCTCAATGGAACCACTACTGGAGTCGATAAGGGTGCACATGCATGGGGGCATACTGTTGGGCGATGGCATACATAAGGTGTCGCTGTACCTGAATGACCTCTTAATTTACCTTCATGACATTAACAATGTACCGGACAACTTGGCCAACATCTTACAGGAATTCGCGGTAATATCGGACTAAAAGTAAATATCGGCAAATTAAAGCTCTACGCCTTTAGTGCAAATGTCCCCGATCCGGGCCTGGTGCTCAATGGGGTGAGGGTAAGGTGGATTGCGGATACCTTCTGCTACCTTGGCATCCAGATATGCAGACAGCCGACCAATCTTTTTGATGGCAACATCGATAGGGCGTTAACTGCCATCAAATCCTAGATGCAATTCTGGAGTACACATCCCTCTCGCGGTGACAGGCAGGGTTGCACTGGTGAAAATGGTAGCACTGCCGCGATTCCTGTACTATTTCCCAACTTGCCCGTCCACATACCGACCCCCTTCTTCGTCGCATTAGAGAAGACGGTCAGGGACTTCATATGGGGTTCCATTCGACACAGAGTGGCTATTAAAAAATTGTACCTGCCCACTGATCAAAGGGGCTTGGCGGCACCATGTCTTGAGCACTACTTCTTGGCAGCACAGCTCCAGTGGGTGACCAGATGGTGAATCGTCACTGTGAAGACACGGCGACAACGCACCCACCGCTCACACAATCCCAGATTCTCCAGCTCTTTCACCCCGATGAGCGTGTACAGCCTCCAGAATCTCTATGGCTAAGCATAGCGCACAGATGCAACAAGAGGAGCCTCTTCATAACCCGGAACACAATGCCCTATGCCCCCGCTCTCCCTTCAGAGGGTATTCCTAAAGGGCAGGGGATCCTTTCCGCAATAGAACTGCAACAGTGGCATGCGGCGGAGATACGGACCCTGGGAGACCTCTGAAGTGACGGCGCTATGCTTCCCTACGCGACGCTGATAGAAGAAGACGGACTTCCTGCGGGTCAATTTCTCCTTTATCAGTCCTCCCTGGCCATGCTCACGGCACTATGGGGCGATTTAACTACTGAATTGCCCACACATCTTACTATACAATACTTGCACGTAATGGGGTAAGCCAGGCACCTGACGGGGTGGTTCGCAGCTTTGCTGCGCCAACATGCAGCGGCCAATTTGGATCCCCTCAGACACAAATGGGAGGGAGACCTAGGCAGACAACTCTTGGACAAAGAATGGGGGCAAGTGTTGGCCAGCCCAGTTCATATCCCTAGGAACATGAGGTTTAGGCAGATCCAATTCTACATTACACATAGAGCATATTACATGCCAGCCCAAATCAACAGATACTTTCATCGTACTGATTCTGCCTGTCCCAGGTGTCTTAGATGCAGACCTAATACACATGTTGTGGAGCTGCACCAGCCTTAGCGTATACTGGAGAAAGGTAGCAGAAGGGCTGCCTCACTGCACTGAAAGGGTGATCCCCTTTGAATAGCCCCCGTACTTATTGCATAAATTTTGCAGGACATGTAACACCAAGGTTACATCTAGATTTTTAGTTCTGGGCATAATAACAGCAAAACGGCTAATCATGAAACGCTGGAAGACGCCTGATCCCCCACATTTCCAAGCCTGACTAGCATAGACACCTGACCCGGACGAGTAGCACCTTGCATGTGGAGAGAGACCCTGAGACATCTGGAACCACCACCACTACACTAGACACTATACACTGATACCCCAGAAATAAATATTGATGGGTGGAATATGGTCCAAGTAAGCAGAAATGGCACAACAGGCAACAAACTCAAGTGCACGCTGGCAAGGCGCTCTAACTCAGCTCCAAGATCTCCGCCACCCCTTCCCCTGTTATTAAACACGCAGCTCGTCATGGTTCTTCAGGCAGCTCAGGGCGCTAAGTGCTGCCTTCTAAAAGCAACGTTTGAGTAAACGATCTAGAAAGACGGGCGCTAACCAATGGCACCCGTCTAGTATGATTACCTCAGAGTTAAAATGATCAACCACCTATCCCAAGTCACACACCCATCAATCAATAGTGTCAAAGAAAAAATTGTGAAGTGGGTCAGAAAGTGCCTCACATAAACAACATCCATAGCTACTGGTTGCTACTCACCAGTTTGCTTGTTCTGTCATCATCTGCACTTTTTTGACAGAAACATGTGACCTAAGCTAATATAGAAAATTCAGGGGTGAAAAAGTGAGATATAAACGATAGTGTCATCTATCAATCATCTAAAGTACTGTAATGTGAAAAAAGTAACCTAATCTCTCCATTAAAATCGAGTTGTGAACATCTATCTCACATATTTTTGAATCACTTACTAGTATTCACACTCCATTAAAAGAAACGGCTTGTTTAGACCATCTTAACTTGAACAGCTGACCTGTTTCATTGCCCTAAAATCTTTCGGCAATTTCATCAGGACACGGGGACGCATCTCCACCTCAATGATGCACTGGACCTGCAGTGGTTGATGAAAAATAAAAGAGGGAATGATAGTGCCAGATACAAAAGAAACAGATAAAAAAAAAAATTTACATAAGTTGACAGCTAAATGTCTTTTCTATATTAGCTTAGGGGTTAGGTCACATTTCTGTTTCTGTCAAGAAAGTACCGATGATGACAGAACGAGCAAACCGGTGAGTACCAACCAGTAGCTCTATGGATGGTGCTTACGTGAGGCAGTTTCTGACCCACTTCACAATTTTTTCTTTGACACTATTGATTGATGTGTGTGTGACCTGGGATGGGTGGTTGATGATGTTTTAATAACGAGGAACACAGATGGGTGGCATGACTAAAGAAGTAAGCATAGCCTCACCTAGGAGTAATACACTATACCCATGAGATACAGTCTTTTCCAGTATTATTATGTGTTCTCCATAACCAGGCTTTGTTGTTTTGGGAAGTACGTGAGTGGAGGGCATCCTGGTTATATATTCTCCTCTGTTGCTCCATATTTGACTGTTGTTCAAGCTTGTCTAGTCATAGTATTTTGTACAGGGAGGGTACCCTTCCGGTATAGAACCTATGGTAAACTCCAGTTGCGTAACATAAGCCCCTGCAGCCCCCGTGGTGGGGGGGGGGGCCTGAACAAAAGTGGTAGGTGTTGAGCCAGGAAAGGGGCCCCCTCCGTGTAGTTTGCAGGGGTCCCCTCTCAAGTTTAGTTACGCTACTGGTAAACTCAGGCATGCAACCTAGCTCTGTGGCGCGAAGGTGTGTGCCTGGTGCAAACAGCTCTAAGGAGAGGGGAGGCAAGAGCCATATCTCTGTGAATATGGCGCTGTCCTGCTCTCTCCCTGTCACGCAACGCAGAGCAGCATTTTTGGCTGCTGCGCTGCATTCCATGACACCTTGGAAAATCTGGGCCTTTGTATCTCCTACGTTCCTCACCTTCCAGGCACTAAAGCCTGTGCCTCTGATTGGTGGTAGGGCTGTGGAAGCGTCAGGTGTGTAGGTCAATTTCTGAGAGGCTATTAACAATAAGGCAGTCAGAGCATGCCGGACACTCAACTGCCCGAGCCTTGCTTGCTTTTCTAAGGACCGGCCACTCTACCGCCTTCAGAAGACGTTTCTTTTCACATTTTAACTAGTGCAATATAATGACGTCGGTTTAGCTGCATTGTAGGTGCTAAGCGATCTAACCGGTTTCGGTGATAGCTGATCTGGTGTTACTAGACCTAATTTCAAAGTCCATGCTACCATCTTCAGGTCACTATGAGTATTGTCACCACCTCAACTACAAGATCGGGGTGAAGCTACGGGCCTCGTGCACTTGGTCGCAGTCAGCCTCTGCGAGTTGAACACGGACTCTTTGCTATTTCCTCAGCTGTTTGCGAAGCGATTAATCTTCTAATCAATCGCATAGCAACATGTATTTTCTCAGGAGTGCACCAAATCTCCTGTCTCAGGGATATCAATGAGGAAGGATGCATTTAATTTGCGACCTTGTTCGAATGGCTGCGAAGGTTAGAGATGGATTCCTTCGAGGACCAGCAGACCTCCATGCCTACGATCCATGCGGGGCTTTAAGTGGGCCGGGTCCGTCCAGGTCTCAGACCTGCTAGTAGTTTGAAACGGGTCCCTATGGGCCACTATCATAATGTCCTTATCTTTACTACCAAAAACACTGATAGATTTCTAAACAATGAATGTAAAAAAAACGTTAGGGTAATCTGTGTCATCAGTTTAGTTTCTGATTATATTTCAAATGATTAACCCTTTTAGGGAATGCAAGATTAAACAAGATATTTCCAGGATGTTGTGTTTCTGTAATTTTAATGTACCATATTGCTTTTGTATAGTGCATACTTTGATCATCCCAGATGACTGAGAACAATATTGAGAGTCAGTGTGAGTGAAAGTGTTGTTGTAATCATTGTCTAAACTTTTAACGCGCCGCGAAGATGCTGGTGTACCTCGTATTTTTTAACTCGTTTCGTTGCTCTGTTTCGGGGCCTCTGCCCTCTAATTACTTAAATCAATTCTACATTTACAATCTAGGACAGTCACTGATGCTCCGCTTACCCGCACTATAAAATCATTCTTTCACACGCTGTTTTAGCGTGACGATCTCCCGCCTCCACTCATAGCGCCATCTTGGGTTTGGAAACCTGATCTCCTGCCACTGTTGGCTGCCATCTTGGGAGGCGTTCTAGCTGCTTAGAGAACACCTCACGCCTACCTACTTAAGACGCTCTATGCAAGCACGCAGCACGCGCGCGCAGCGGGCGCGCCGATGGCGTGCCGGAGGCGCGCCAGAGGCAAGCCCGTCTGCGCCCGTCTGCGCTCGTCCGTGCCCTGGCCGCTCCCAGTGCCAGGAATGCTGCCCTTTTTAAGGGCCCTCCAGGACGACTGATCTATAGCAGAGAACAACTACTGCAGCTGAACCTACCTAAGGGCCTTAATCTATCGGGCGAGAGCCTTTCCTGTGGACTAATCAATAGCCGGCCTCCTGGAAGACCTGGAGCTAGACGCTCTTTTCATAACGGAAACCTGGGCCACGGCTGAGTCCACAGTAGGCCTGAGCGGGGCCTGTCCCAGTGGATATAAAATCTTCCACAAACCCCGCAGCATTGGTAGAGGAGGTGGAGTAGGTATGATTTTCAAGGACACGTTAGACTTTAGACCTTTTCAGATTGACGAGGTAGGGGGTATAGAAATCATGGGTTTCTCCTTACAGTCTCCTGGTGGGAATCTACTTACGGGGATGCTTTGTTATAGGCCCCCGGGTGCGTCCACACAATTTCACCTCCTCGCCGATACCATCATCAACTTAAAACTTGCCCACACCAACTTGATCGTACTAGGCGACTTCAACCTCACAGAGGATGGAGGTCTCGGCAGCCAACTGAGAGACCTCCAGCATACCTGCTCTAATCTCAATCTCCACCAATTGGTGGCCAGTCCTACCCATCAGAAGGGGCATATCCTGGACCTGGTATTTGCTAATCCAGCTATAACTGGGATATCTAGTATTATGCCCTTGAATTGGACGGACCACTCTTTCATACATCTGAGTATGCGCTGCCCTGTTGGAAGAACAAGCCCAGCCAGCAGTGCTCCTACAGAAAGGATAGAGAATGGGCCAAATTGGCCAAAGTTGACCCCTTAACTATATTCTCGGACGTCAGCTATTTCTCTACCACCAAGTCCGGGGGTGAAAATTATAGATCATTTACTGAGCATATAATTAAGACCCTTGATCACATTATTCCCATGAAGTCACTAAAGAAGGTGAGGAAGAGATCAGCACCCTGGTATAATGAGGAGCTGCATCAACTTAGACTCTCCCGCAGGCAAGCAGAGAGGAAATGGAGAAGAAACTATGCCGAGGACGACAAGAAAGACCTGAGACTCATTCAACAACAGTATAAGGCTCTGATCTTGAGGTCCAAGGCAGATTTCTATGCGAGCTCCATCATCCAGGCCTCTAATGTGACCAAAGCCCTCTTTAAGATTGTTCGTGACCTCTCTACCCCGGACTGCATGAACAACAGAGTAGCTCCCTCACAAGCCCTGTGCAATGAAATTGCCTCCTTTTTTCAGGAGAAAATTGCCAACATTGTCAATATATTACATGACAATACCCAGGATGGTTCCGAGGAAACTGCCAGTTTGGCCGATGGAGATCTACCACTGACCACGGCCCTAGACAGCTTTCAACCACTCTCCCAGGTGACTTTTGATAGTCTAACAGAAAGTGTGTCTTCTGGCTCTCCTCTAGACCCTCTCCCTCATAAAATTTGGAAACTATATGGGCGTAACACCTTCCCATGGCTGAGGACGATTTGCAATCAGTCCTTGATGGTCGGTTCTGTCCCGGACTGCTGGAAATTAGCAGTGGTAACCCCACTGATCAAGAAACCGAATCTGGACCCTCTGGTACCAGCTAATTTTAGGCCAATTTCACTCTTGCCTTACCCAGTGAAAATTCTGGAAAAGTCAGTAAGTAAGACACTGTCTTGTTTCCTGGAGGAGAACCTCCTGCTTGACAGGGATCAGGTCGGCTTTCGTCCCGGCCACGGGACTGAAACTGCTCTGATTACCATGCTGGACAATCTTCGAATGCGTGCGGACAACAGGAATGCCATGATCTTAGTGCTTCTCGATATGTCGGCCGCATTCGACACAGTGAGCCATCCAGTCCTGGTGGAGAGACTAAAGCTGATAGGTGTGAAAGGTAGAGCGCTGCAATGGCTTCAATCCTACCTGGAAGGTAGACAGCAGGTAGTCACCTTGACCCCTTTCTCCTCTAGCAGGTCTCCAGTTGCGTACGGCCTTTTCTTTAGAGGGGGATGATGCACTACCTATGGACCGATTCCAGCAATGCATGAAGCAGACCACAGACTGGCTTAGAAGGAACTCGCTCCAGTTCAATAGTGGCAAAACTGAGGTGGTCTTCTGCTCTCCAACTAGGATCCCAAAACATATCCCTCTTGAATTTAGACTCTCTCCAGAGGAAGGTCCTTTGACACCGGTCAGTAAGGTACGTAACCTTGGAGTGATCCTTGATGACGACCTACAGATGGTATCCCAGGCCAGTAAGACCGCGTCGGTCTGCTTTGCCCTGCTGCGACTACTCCGAAGTATCTTACCTTTACTTCCTAGGGAGTCACGAGCCACGGTCGTGCGCAGCACGGTATTAGGCAGGCTCGATTACTGCAACTCCCTCTACCTGGGGGCTCCGCAGTATATCTTCCAGGGATTGCAGAGGATACAGTCAACAGCAGCTAAACTGGTGCTTGATCGGTGTCGCAGCTCTTCGGCCACTGGAGCACTGAGGGACCTACATTGGCTCCCTGTCAGGCAGAGGGTCTCCTTCAAGTCTCTGTGTCTGACATTCAGAGCAGTGCATGGACTGGGCCCAGCTCCTTTGCAGGATAAGTTTGTTCGCCATCTACCAATTAGACAGCTTCGTTCCTCCACAGCAGGCCTACTGGTAGTCCCGAGATTTAAACGCTCTAGGATAGGTGGAAGGGCTTTCAGCATAGTAGCTGCCAGCATGTGGAACAAGCTTCCACTGAATCTGAGACAGTGTAATTCTCTATTTGAATTTCGCAAGGGACTTAAAACTTGGCTCTATCCCAAAGTTTAACCAGGTTGCGCTCTCCTTGTCCCTCTCTCTATCCTCCTTGGTATGGTTCCTCAGTTTAAAGCGCCAAGATGCCCGTAGGGTGATAGCAGCGCTATATAAGTCTCCCATCAATCAATCAATCAATCAACTAGGTTGCCTTCAGGTGTTTATAAGAGACCACAATTGAGAGCTCTAGAGTGGAGTCTGAAGGCATTGTGAGTTTCTTTCTCAGAGTGCCTGTGAGAGAGTCAAAGAACCTGTTCAGAATATATGGTCATCCAATCCTTGGCCTCTCTACTGACCTCACTTAGCAGTGGTCACATATTCCAGTTGCAGTTGTGATTATGTGCAAATGTGTGTGAAGAAGGTACACAGTTGTCAAAAAATTGACAAGGCGAAAATAAAAACAAATTCAGGGCAAAAGGTGAGTGGGTGCGTTGTGTGTTTGCAGGTTGTGAAGTGAAGGCGATATGGGAAGTGCATTTAGGAAAAAGTGAAAAGAGGGTGCTGTAGAGGAAAGAGATGAGGTGTCAGATATGCATATGGACAAAATGCGGCGAGAAAAAGAGAGTACACGTCTAACAGAGTGAACATAACAGCAGTGGCTGAGACACTTTGAAGGCCATTACCCTACTATTAATTTAGACTGAGAATTAAACATTATTGAGGCTTCTGAAAGGCACAGGCCTAAATAATGTTTAGTTCAGTCGAAAGAAAGATCCAGAGAGGCAGCAAAATACTGGTTGAGTGAGAGGCTATGGGACTCAGAAATTGTGTTTAAGCAACGCTTTTAATTATATGGGCCACCCCCCCTTTAAGAGACCCTCCACTTTTTTCATCACACTAAAGTCCTGGATCCATCTATCTATCTTTCTAACCTTTAAACACAGCTCATGTCCCTTAACAGGACAGGGGCAGTTAAAAAAAAAGCTATATCCGTGGAAACATCAGAGGAAGGAGGAGCATGCAAGACCAATGTTTGAGAGTGCTTCCCCGAGCTCTAACAGTTATTACCTCAAGTCAGTTGTCAGTACTTGGCCAATGTTTTGGTTTCGCAGTTGCATTCAAAACCATTGATACATACCATTGTAGCACTCAAATAAGAGGAGGATGCCCTTTTCAGGTCCTCTTGTCTCTGCAATTTAGAATGGGTCACAAAAGTCCATTTGCAAGTCAGAAATACTTCTCCAACTGAAAAAAGGACTTTCTACAAAAAAAATTCATTGCAGTTGTAAACCCTGTTATTTTGTGAATCACTTGTTTTGCAACCGCGACATGATGTGTGCACCAGGCTCTGTGATTAGTGGGTGGAGGTGATGCAGGTGGTGATTCAGGTGATGATCCAGGTACAAGGTCCACATCCCTATGAGACTGTGTATAATGGAGAGGCTAAGGTCCAAGTTTACTGTTACTAAGTGCGGGCGCTCAAGGGGTGCAAATGGAAGTGCTGGCCTACTTGAAAAGTTTACACGAATGCAGTGCAAAGTGTCTTTGTGTTGTAAAATATCAACCCGCCTTATCATTTCAAATTAGGTATATCTGAGTGGGAAGAGAGCAAACACCCGGTTGTCACACAAAGTCAGATCCACTAAAATAACATGACCTGGCTTTGTGTGAAATCCAAGTTCCAAATTAAACCAGCTGCATATAAGGGGTAAGAGGAATACAGCATGATTTTCCTATGTGCAAGCAGTGTAATTCATTTGAAATTGTATATTTTATATGGTTAAGCCGCGGACGATTGTCCTTGTGTTGATATACTGGAGTGTGTACCTTGAGTATAAATCTCACAGAAGGCAGCACTAGGTTATAATTACACATTACAAGAATGCTAAACAGCACACTAAAATTTGTTATTTTGCACAAGGCTTTCAGTTTATTAGCACCAGGAGTTCCTGTCTCCCTATCCAAAAGCTGAAGGCTGTCTTGGCTGGAGCGAAGACACAAATATGCATTTGATATAACATTTAAGGAGGATTTCTTACACAAAGATTATGTTGGGTTGTTGCTGTGTTAAACAGCTCCAAACTCTGTCCTTTGTTCAGGCCATTCAGGCCCTGCACGTTAAGTTGAACATTATTAAGGTCTGGTATTTCCTGTGTCCTTCACAATACATTGATATTGTGACTTCAAATACTGGTCAACAAAATACCCAAATATTCCTCGGAGATCTCAATCTCCACTGGAACGACCTTAACGACCCGGCGGTATAAAGCCTCAAAACATTCTTCTGGGATCTTGACCTTATTAAAAACTGCAATAGTCCTACACATGACAAAGGCTCAACCCTTGATCTGGTTATTGCCAATCCAGAGGTCATTCAGCTTAACACGATCCTCCCATGTGACTGGTCTGATCATCATTCCATCACTTTCTTTATCAAGGAATCAGTTAAACTACGTTCAGCACAAGCTACAAGACCTAAAATATGGAAGAGGAACCTAAAAGATTCCATCACAGACCTACCCACATAAGCTAATGGCAACCTCCTGCTCCCCCAGAAGACCTATCTGATGTTCAAGCTTTGACAAACCACTACTTTAATTCTATGACCACAGTACTAGACATAACCGCTCCGTTACAACTGAAGAGGCTCTCCACAAAAGACTCTAAACCCTGGTACGACGATAGACTCAATGAGGACAGACGAGCCCTAAGACTATTTGAACGGCCCTGCCCTAAACAAGACATCAATCACCACGAGGAATCTTTCTCGAACTGGCTCTTAGCAGCCAGTAACGCTCACGCCCCACCCAAACAAATCTGACTCACCCGTCGGCATGAGGCTTAAAGGTGGTCCTCACCCGAACTGAAGTCTCAAAAACGCTCCCTGCGCCAATCAGAGAGAAAATGAAGACCGAACTACTCATCAGAAGGGAAAGACAATTACGTCAGAGCCATGACGGAATACAAAAAAGCCATTGTTACATTAAAGGCAACCTACTTTTCCTCATGTATCCTTAACTCTAATAATCAAGCCAAAGAAATCTTCTCTATTGTAGATGAGCTGTCGAACCCAGAGAGAGTATTAAATAAACCAAAACCCTCTAAAGCCTTCTGCGACTCCCTGAACACCTACTTCATTGATAAAATAAACACCATCAAAGCCAGCATTCCCCCCACATTGTTACATAACACTGCCCCATCCACCTTCAGGAACCCCCACACAACCGATTCATTAACCCCCATCGACACAAGGACTCTGTACCAACTATTGGCCAAGGTCAGATCTGGCTCCCCTCAGGACCACTGCCCCCCTCATGTTCTGAGAACAATCAATCAATCAAAAAGTAAGTTTATTGTGACCAATTGGTCTTTAAACTACATATACTATCATGACTCAGATTAAAAATACAATTGTTAAAATGTATAAAAGAGCCTAAAAACCAATTTCATTATGTTCTCATAAAAACTTGTTTTTGTACTGTCATACTATAAGTCAAAGCAGAATACCTAAAAATTTCAATGCATAAAATAATTACAGACATTCTATTTCCATTCGTTTAGCCCTCCTTAGACCACCCTGTTCCATTTCCTTATTCCATGAGAAATCTTTTGGCTACTTGTGCAAACTTTGCCAAGGCAATTGCACTGTCTAAGAACTGCATGTCCGTAAGTAGCTCAATTGCTTGCGCCCTTGTGCTTATTCCATATTTTAAAAAGAGTGGCCTTAAGATCATCCGCCGTACTGATATCAATTTTGGGCAATCCATTACAAAATGAACGTTAGTACATTTTAAATCTAGCCCGCATGTACATTTACCACAGTCATCCATTAATATGTTTTTTATTTTCTCATTTGCACGGGCGGGATTGATACCTATTCTCACTTTTAATAATTCCAATCTCATCCCGTGATTTGGTACAGTATTTAAATATGGATAAGAATTATCGTTACTCCAGGTATTTAACATAAAATGCACAGACTTTTTTTGATTCAAGTAATCCATGTTGATCTGTCTAGATTTTACATTTCCCAAGATTTTTAGAGCACTCTTCTGTTCTTCAATACACAATGATTCTGGGTCAATTTTTGCTTTTAGGGTTTCACAAATGGAGTGCAGTTTATTTCTGGTAGCTATTGCCCACTTCAATTCACTCTGTTGGATCTCCCTCCTACCCCAACATGACACTTTCTCCTCTTCTCCTGATCCCAACCTTTTCCAAAATCTACACAGATTTACCTGAACTTGTATGTTCCATGCTGGCCAGTCTAGTTCTAGCCCGATGGCCTGTACCATTGAGGAGCTAGGCAAGGAGAGAAGTTTTTTTAAACATTTCCCTTCCTCCTTCTCCCATGAACATTTCCCCCCCCCCAAACATAAGATTTCTGCCCCATACTGCATCTGAGGGGAAATCATAGCCTTAAATGCTTTCAACACTGGTCTATGTGACACGTCTCCGTAGATGCTATTGAATTTTTATTCAACCCACAGATTCCTGCTAGACCTTTTGTTTTTTGGGCCTGTAGGTGCATATTCTAGTCTAAAGCTCTATCAAACCATCCACACAAATATTTATATTCATTAACAACTTCCAATTTTGTGTGGCCCAGGAACCAGCTATATTCATGTTTTTTCTTGCCAAAACACAATATTTTTGTTTTTTCCATGTTTACTATTAAGTGTTTGGATAAACAATATGTCTCAAAAACATTTAGCTTTCTTTGCAACCCTAATTCCGTTTGATCTAAGATAACTAGGTCGTCTGCATATAGTAGGCAAGACAGATGCTTTCCATTTACCTTTGGGCTTGCTCCTCTTTCAGTTATTAATCGTTTCGGTAAGTCAGCAAGAAAAATGGAAAATAAAAGAGAGGCCAAAACACATCCCTGTCTTAGACCATTATTGATTTTTATCTCTTGGGTTAAACCTCCTGCTGTATCTTTAATAACTTGTGCCCAATTTTCACTATGCAGACCTTGAATTACTTCTAGGATGTAGTCGGGGATATTATATCTTTTTAGCGTCTCCCATAAGCATTCTCTATCTACTAGATCAAATGCCGCCTGGAAATCGACAAAACAGCAGTATAATCTACCCTGCTGTTCTACGGTCTTCTGAGAACAGCATTCATGGCTTTTCCAGACCCAGCTCTTGCCCTTCTCAACCATTCCGTGGTCTAAGGCTGCGTATCCAATGCCTTTAACGAAGCCATTGTAGTTCCCCTCCTCAAAAAACCAGGTGCAGACCGACAATTACCAGCCAACTACCGCCTCATCTCTCTGCTCCCTTACATGGCCAACGCTATTGGGAGCTCATGTGGCCAGATGCCTTTCTAACTAACTGGAACAGATAGGATTCCTCGACCCAAGTCAAGCCGGCTTTTGACCTGCACACTCCACTGAATCTGTGATCTTAGCTGTACTTGACTCCCTACGTGAGAGATCAGATACAGGCACGCCACAGGCCCTGGTACTGCTTGACCTCTCGGCGGCCTTTGATACGGTCGACCACGTAATTTTGGCCGAAATGGTAGAAGAGGCAGGCATCAGGGGCCCAGCTCTCTGCTGGAGCAAATCCTTTTCAAACAACCGCTCTCAGGCAGTCTGCTCCGGCCCGTTCACTGCCCCCAAGCTAACAACAACTTGTGGGGTCACACAGGGCTCGTCCCTATCCCCCCACCTGTTCAATATCTACCTCCACCCACTAATAAGCGCCCTCAAGGAGAGAAGAGTCACTATTTTCAATTACGTAGATGACCTCCAACTCCTGTTCCACATCGACAACTTCCCCCAGTCTATTTCGGATTTCAAAGACACCATTACTTTCATTCGCCAATGGATGGATCACAATCATTTAAAACTAAACCCTAGCAAAACTGAACTAATACTGATAGGTGCGGCACAAAATAACTGGGGCCCACACTACTGGCCTAACAACCTTGGCCCCCCACCTTCTCCCGCCACCTCAGTAAAGAGCCTTGGGGTTACCATAAGCAATGATCTGTCCCTCAAAGCACATATAAGAACCGTGATCTCCACCTGCTTCCTGCAATTATGCAAAATAAGGAAAATAAGCAGGCTTCTATCCCAAACTGCACTAATCCAGGTCGTGATAGCCCTAGTTTTATCCCGGCTTGACTATGCAAACGCCACCTTCCTGGGACTCCCAATTGGACTAACCAAACGACTACAACTAGTTCAAAATCAAGCGGCAAGACTAATCTACAAACAACCCAGATGGCAACACGCTTACCCTCTCCTTAAAAGACTACACTGGTTACCTATCCCCCAACGCTGTACCTTTAAAATTACCTGCCTGGTGTATAAATCCCTAAATAATCACAGCCCCAAATTTATTACTGACCGCATTTCCCAATACACACCCTCAGGCAACCTCCGCTCAGCCCATCTTCACCTCCTCGCAGTACCCACCTTCAAACTGAAGCGGCAAAAGCAAACTTCTTCAAAAATCAATTAGACCAAGCCAAGAATTGACCCAAAAAACTATTTGAACTAGTCAAAACTCAATCTATTGGAATATCTCACCCCCCCCCCCCCCCAAACCGGTCAATGCACACAACCTAGCTGAGAAGAATTTGCCTCCTTCTTTATGATGAAGACGGAATACTTGAAAATGGACCTACTTAATACCTTAGCAGCTCAGACTGACACTCAGAAGGTCACGTCATTTCCCACTCTAGCAACCCCAAATCACTTGCACATCTAAGCTCGCCCCCAAAAATAACGCAGCTTAGTCCTCCTTCACAACATACAGTAAAGAAGCAATTCTAAATGCGCGCATGTCCTTGAACCCCTCCAACCACTTCTCTGACCCCCTTTCCACAAACTACCTAAAAGACTTCATACAGCTACTTTTGCCACTTTGGTCAAATATTATCAATGTCTCTCTACTCCAAGGAATCATTCCTGAAATTCTCAACTCTGGGCAAGTATCCCCCATCCTTTAAAAATGACGGCGGACCCCACTCTGGCTAAACTCCTAGAAAAATGTGTACTCATCCAGCTGGACAACCACATCGCCAATTTCAACCTGCTCAATAATTACCAATTCGGCTTCCGTGCAGGGCACAGCACTGAATCGGCTATGACCCACATAGTAGATGGCGCACTAAAAATCCTAGACCAGAACGAAGCCTGCCTGCTAATCCTGGTTGAATTATCCTGTCAAACATAAGAATCTCCTAGACCTCTTGAAATATAGAATGGGCCTATCAGGGTCAGTGCTAAATTGGTTCACCTCTTTCCTCCATAATAGATCCCAAAGTTTCAAGGTCAATCAATCCTTGTCCATGTCCGTTACAGTCACATTAGGAGTTCTGCAGGGCTCTTCCCTCTCACCTACACTGTTCAACCTATTCATGGAGCCACTCACTGATATCCTCAGCTCATCAAATATCCATTATCACATGTACACTGATGACACGCAACTATACTTAAAGATAAACTCTCTGGGAGACATCAAATCTCTCAATCTAACGCGACAAAAAACTCAGTCTTGGCTGACCAAAAACCACCTTAAGCTAACAGCCTCAAGACTGAATTCCTACGAATCACTCCACCTAACCAATCATCCATCATACAGGAATTGCTTAAACAACTAACAGCGCTCAACTGCCAAACTCATATAATTGATTCAGCAAAATCGCTGGGAGTAACTCTGGACAAAAATCTAAACATGCAGAAACACATCAGTGCCACAGCAAAAGGAGCAAACTTTCAGATGAACACCTTGAGAAAATTAAAACCCTTCCTTCCAGCAAATGACTTAAAACTGACAGTCCAAGCACTAGTAATCCCTAGACTAGAATATGGCAGTGCAACTCTCTATGGTCTCCCCAGATCCACAACTGCCCCTCTAAGAGAATCAATCAACTCAGCGGCCAGGCTCAACACAGGTTCAAAAAGAAATTGCCACATTTCCCCCAACTTCAAAGCTCTCAACTGGCTACCTTTCAAAGCAAGAACTCAACTAAAAATCGCCTGCATGACCCACAAAGCCCTACAACACAACACCCGAGAAATTTGGCCCAGAAACTGGTGCTCTCATGCGGCAAGAGATCATCCAGGAGCGCCAGCAACCTTCTTCTGAAGCCTCAAAGATTTGCCAAAAAGAAAACATATAACCGCGCCTTCTCTGGAATTGCTCCAAGGATTTGGAATGCACACCGCCAGAAACCAGACTAAATCCCTCTACTGCCTCTTTCAAGAGAGAAGTTAAATCTCTTCTCATGACGAAATTCACATGATCACTTTATCTAACTCTAAGAACTACTAGCTGTATTGCAGGACATTACTTTGAAATACATTGTTTATTCTGTTCAACTACCTCACTTGTAAAGCGCTCTGATACCCGCAAGTGTCATGTTCGTGCTATATAAAACCTTCAAGTAAATAAATCCTGCAAGCTGGTGATCCATCCCCCCCCCCCATCTTTGTAATTCCTATTGTATCCTCCACTATTCCCTAGTTCCCGCAAAAATCTCATGGTTTCCATCTCTTCCCCCCCCCCCCCCCCCCCCCAAACTGCATGGATTCCATCACCAGATTGCCTGCCCAGGGTATCTGTATCTTCACAGTGCTCTGATTCAACACCTGTTGGTTGGACAGCTCTCTTGGCCTCATTTTCTGCGTCTTCTTCCTTTCTCTCCTGTCTCCATTGTCACTCTCTTCTTCCTGTGCGGCTTGTCTCATTGCAGTCTAAGACCTTGGTCATATCGATTTGCTCCTTGCTCCCTCAGTGCCTCCTTCTCCCTTTATCTTGCTTTGGCATCAAAAGGTGTAGACCCTCCTCTGCATCTCTGATCATCTTTTTTCACCCTTCCCATGTGAACTGGGGGCCTTCAGGCCCAACTAGGACAAAACCGTCTTGGGTTGCTTCTGTTCTGGTTCAGAGAGGACCTGGCTTCACAGTTCTAGCTGGACTGTGCCTATTGGGGCAGGACCAAAGTTGATTGCATATGGCTGGGTCTAATCTTAGGTGGCACAATGGGCAAAAAAAAATTATGTTACGGAATGCTACCCCGAGTGATTGCAGTGATTAGATCTGTGTGAAAGCATTTCTCCCCTCACATTTTACGTGTTTAGCATTCCCGAAACATTCTGCATTATTGTATTTGAGAGCTCAAGTGTGAGTGGGCGAAGCCCTCGTCTTCCTTGTAATGTCACTGCTGACAATTGTTGGAATAGTGTCTGTATGGAGCCCCGAAACTCCATCTGTCTCACCATTGGGGCCTTACCTAGTATAGCTTACTTTTGTCTTGTATGGTCACCCCAAAGAGCTCAGTTAGGCATCTAATTAGAATACTCTGCGTCTTTTTTAAGATTTCAGTTTTTTTGATTGTTTTTGTTTGAATCTCTTTATTAAGTTTGAAAGTTGCAAGTAATACCACATTTATATGACTCAAACAAATTGCCAATGGTAGATCCTTGCATCACATAGAAATCGACTTAAGATTCAGCAAGTACATAAAAGATAACAGTAAACAATACATTACGGAACAAGTCTGCGCCATTCAACATCATGGAAAAAAGGATACAATATTACAGAGCAACGAACTACAAAGTGATAACTATAAAGTGAGAGGGAGAATTCAGGGCAAAGCATCCAGTTCATCTGGCAGCGGGTGTGAGGGGACCAGAGAGGTCCTAGCACCTACAGGACTTGCGATCTCCCTAGGTGGGTCAGCGGTGGGGAACAGAGCGACAGGGAAGTCAGCGAGAACTGCCTCCCAACATGCTGCAAGAGGTATTTACGTAGGCCTCTCGGATCTTCACCGTGGGGGGCAGCGCCCTCAGCCTGGGCTTTGGCTTTCATGGAACCCTCCCAGGCACTGACCACAGGAGAAGCAGGCGACTTACACCTATGAGGGATCAAGCATTTGGCTAGGATGAGCTAGAAGGGTCTTTGTGTTTCCTATACCTGCAGTGCAGGCCTAGGAGGTACACCTCCCATGTATGTAATGTTGCCTGCCCAGTGCAGTTCGACAAGCGTATAGTCACGCCTAGCCAAGAACTATGAAGAGATGGGCACATGTACAAGATTAGCATTGTGTAAAGCACAGTGAGGGCAAACAGCATCCGTTCAATTATATTGTCGGTTGATCTTGACTGGAGTGAGATAGGCTCTATGAAGTATATGATATTGAATGTGGTGGAAACGGGTGTTACGTGCAACAATAGTCAGATATCCCAGTACGGCATCCCATTCCTTGTCAGTGCAAGGGTAGCCCAGATCCGTCTCCCAATGGTGGTGCAGAGGGGTGAGTGGTACGAACCCATGTATGTGTAAAGACTTGGCGAATCAGATGTCATCCCGCCCCCATAACATGAAGGTCTTGAAGTGTGAGGTGCATCAGATGTTCCTGGTGCCTGTCTCCCCAACACCATCCCAAAGCCCCAAGGAGAGTTATAAAGCAGAAAGTGTCCATGAGGGAGACCCTTTTCCTCAATCAAGGATTCAAGGAGGATGAGAGAGCCATCACAATAAAGGTCTCCCACAGTAAGCAGGCCTGCCTCATACCAAGGAGCGAGCTCCATTGCACAGGGATGCCCCGGGAAGTGCTCTGAAGCGGTATGGCTGCGACATACGGTTGAGTCTCCCTTGTGAGAAAGAGGCTCTGTTTATAACAATGATGTTACACCCAGTGTCGATGTATTAGAGCAGGGTTGGAAAAGATGCAATATGAAAGTCAAGCTCCCAGCAGGAGAGACTGTGGCAGTATCAGTGGTCTGAAGGCCCACCATCCACCGAGCCACCCACTGCAGCTGGGAGGCCAGGTAATAGCATTTGAAATTCTGGACTGCAAGTCCACCTTCTGTTGCTGGCAAATATAGTTTAAGAGCCACCCTGCATCACATGTTCTGCCAGAGAAGCTACCTAGTTAGTCTCTGAAGTTAAAGGAAGAAGGATTTCAGTACATACAGAGGTAGATTACCAATATAACATAACAGGCAGGGTAGCATACCCACCATCTTGATTAGCGCTATCCGTCCCACAACTGAGAGCAGGATCGACATTCAAAACCCTGTCTGTGCCTCCAGGGTGGATACTGCCTGAATGATGAGATTGTCGTCAAGTAGATCAGCAGGTGTACTACAGACCCGAATGCCCAAATAATGGAACGTCCGGGGTTGTCAAGCCAGTCGGGTGCCATTAAAGCAATATGCTAAGGTAGGCATGGCGTCACTAAAGGTAAACAGGCACGATTTGGCCCTGTTAACCTTAAAGCCGGATAGCGCTGCAAATGTATAAAAAATATGTGCCACAACAGGGAAATTACATGCACCTCCCTAAGGTACAGGAACAGATTGTCTGCATATATTGAAACCGAGTGTAGACCGTAAGGGAGAAAAGCAAGGGAGACAGTGGGCACCTCTGCTGGGTACCTCTGTGAATCAGAATGGGTTCAGAAATAAGAACACCAGTTTTGACTCTGGCCAGCGGCAGGGTATAAAGTAGTTTGATCAATCGGAGAAAGCGGTTCCTTTGGTCAGAAGGGTTTCAGTGGAATAATCCATTTGGTGAGAAGATAAATTAAATACTGGGATCAAGTATTTAATTGATCTTCTCACTAAATGGATTATTCAGCCAGTTTAAACAAATTTATGGGGTCCCCAAAACACACAAAAATCAAAAGGATCCTCCTTTGAGACCTATTGTCTCAACAATAGGATCAGCTACCGAACCCCTCTCCAAATACATTGATCAATTCTTACAACCACTGGTCACCTCTCTCCAGTCGTATGTCAAAGACACAGGACATTTTATATCTATAATTGAAGGACTTCAATATAACCACAACCAGGAAATCCTGGTTTCGATGGATATTGAGTCCCTCTATTCAAATATTTCACAGAAAGAGGCCCTCAAAGTAGTTAAGAACATCATTGAAACAGAAACTACTCTTTACAACAATAGATTTTTAATTGAGTGTCTTGAAATCGTACTGGAAGAGAATTTCTTTGAATTTGATGGTAACTTCTACCATCAAATCCAGGGAGTTAGCATGGGGGCGGCCTGTGCCCCAAGTGTTGCCTGTTTATACATGGGCCACTTTGAAAAACAGAATATCTACAATGAAGTTGCCCCCTTTTATGAAAATATCTGTCATTGGGCATGTTTTATCGACAATATTTTCTTTGTCTGGAGGGGTGACCAGGACACACTTAATGAATTTGTCCTGTGGATCAATCTGGCAGACCCTAATTTAAGATTCACGGTTCAGACGAGCAATCAGAAATTGGAATGCCTGGATGTCATTGTTGAACACCAGGATGCCCAATTAAAATTATCACTATTCACGAAACCAACCTCCAGAAACACGCTTCTTCATTTTGACAGTTTCCATCCTCATAGCCAGAAGGATAGTATCCCATTTGGCCAGTTTCTACGACTTCGTAGAAACTGTACTTCCATCAAAGATTATCTCCATCATTCGGAGATAATGAAACAGAAGTTTATTCAGAGAGGATACCCCAGGAAGCTAGTCCGAGACGCCCTTAAGAGAGCTCGGTTTTTTAACAGAAACTCTCTATTTATTCCCAAGGACAAGAAACACACAGAACAACTTGTTTGTGTCATAAAACATTCCTCGATTAATCACAAGATCCACCACATTATCAATTCCCAGTGGCAATTACTCAACCTTGACAATCAAACACCCAGAATCCCTAAACCACTTTTTGCATTTAGGCGAAATAAAAATCTTAGAAATCTGTTAGTCAAGGCTAAATTCCCGCAACAGAAACACACTTTCATTCAGAAATCCATTACAGGAAACCAACCTATCCAAGGTCATCATAGGTGTGGAACATGCCATGCATGTCCCAATGCTATTGTAAACGAGAACATCAAAATCGGCAACCGTACGATCAAGCTACGCGAAATGACCAATTGTAGAACCTCCAATTGCGTCTATGTTATCCTGTGCCCGTGTGAACTTCCCTATGTTGGAGAAACGGCTAGGGAATGCAAAGTTCGCATAGGAGAACACAAGTCTAATATTAGATGTGGGAATCTTCCAGCCCCTTTGGTGTCTCATTGGAAAGAGGCCAAACACAATGAAAATTTACGCTATACCATCTTGGAAAAAATACATTGCCACAAAGGCAATGATAACAACAACATTCGGAAAAAATGTGAGGTATTCTGGCTTTTTCTTCTGGACGCCAAAAACAATGGCCTGAATGAATCCATTTTATGGGAAAACGCTATTATATAAATAGCAGTTAATTATTCGTCCGCTTTAGACTTTTCCTGGTTTTCATTCTAACCAGTTGCACATTCTATTAAGCGTCCTTAACCCCGTGCATTTTCCGTAAAACACTTTCGGGCCTCTGTTACTCTGTAGATTTCCGCTTCTAAACAACTGTTTTTCATTACGATTGTGAGAAGTTGGCCTGGCATATGCTGTCCTCTAGTTATAGGGGACACCTTGTACCAGACCAATTCGACTCTTATGGTGATAGGTTAAAGACAACCTTTAAAGAAAGCTATCCTAGTGGTAGCTGTGGAGAGCAGCCTTCAGGCTAAGTCTTGAAGGAGTGTTAAGCTTATTGTTTTACCATAGATAATCTCTAGAATAACCAAATGAAAGATAGTCCACACAGGTATATATATAAAATATATGTATTTATTCTAGGAATAACCCCACTAGTCTTTTTATGAGGCTAGAGGTGAAGATACAATTCTAACAAGCATTGATAGTTACAATAAATAGTACTGGAATCACAGGACCCCAGGGGGGGACCAAACCATATATCAAAAAAGTGGTATAAGAAACACGACAATTCTACAGACAATGCCTAGGGCATTTAGGGTCGCTAGCCCCTAGTGAAACAACCCAAGGTAGTGAGGAAGGGGACCCACGGGAGACGCGTGCAGTGGCTAAAGCTACTGTCGGGATCTCTATTAAAGCCTATGGAGAATGTTGCGGTTGAATTTTACAAGTTTAAAAACACTTCTAGCAGGAGTTCAAGTTCAATACTTTAGAGTTAAGCTTTTGAAGGGCCCACACCCACGAGAGTACCGAGGTACCTCTGTTACCTGCCCCAGGGAAGCCGGGTCGTTTTCGATGTCGGGTCGCGGGCTGATTTTCAATGGCAAAGCGTGAAGAACTGCTGCTAGCCAAAAGCGTTGTCTTTGTCGTGAAGAAGGAAAATGTAGATCTTGTAGAGAAGGACCTGAAAGCAGAGGGGACAGAGTCTGGGTCACGGCACAGTGACCAGGGGGCTCAAGAGAAGGAGCCCTTCAATGTCGGGTGCTTCCAGGTGGAAGAGGTGTAGCTTGGATAGTCAGCCACGGGGTCCAGGAGGCGTCAAGGAAGGCCAGCTTCTGGAGGGCAACTGTCCCACAAAGGATGAGGGTCGCTGCGGTGTTAGTGTCCGGATTGGATCCACTAAGCCTTGGCAACCGCAAACCACGCAAGAAACACAAAACTGCTACTGGTGCAGACCCACGAGGTCTGAGCATGGTCTCCAGCAAGGAAACTGAAGAGCAGGCCTGGAGCAACCAGGGGAACTCTTGGAATTGAAGATTGACCTCTGCTAGGGCCCACAAGTTGAGAGACAAGGGACTGCAGGAGGCTGCAATTTGGCGTGCATAAAGATGCGCCCATGGGTCGCCGGAGCGGGCTAGGGTGTCGATCTTTGGCACAGATGACGCTGAGAGGTTGGCTCAATAATGGGCCAAAGCACAACTTTCCCACTTGTCGGGGTCGGGTGCTGTGCAAGAGGTGGCTGGTGTCCTGGGGTATTGGGGATCTCGGTACCCACTGGGTCCACGGTGCTGAGCTTTGCTGTGCACACTCACTGGCCTCTGTGATGCTTGGAAACCCACCTCAAGGTAGGAAAGAGTCGTCGATGTCCATAGGAGCAGCGAGGTTCCAACTGGGTCACTTACAGTGTTTTAGCTGCCTGCCAAGCAGGGGGGTAACTCCTTTACCCCAAGGGAAATTTCTTCAGGCAGCTGTGCGGCAGCAAGTCGTAGTTCAAGTCTGTGAAGTTCAAGAATAATCTGAGGCTCTGGAGACCCAGTATTCCCCTTTATCCAAAGATTAGGGGAGTGTCCAGATCAGAGCCCACCAATGAGAGGTCAGGCGGGAAAAGGGTGGCTACACCCTCTCCCCTTTGTGTGTTTCCCACCTGGGCAGGGGACAGGATGCCCCTGAACCGGTTCCAGGCGGTGTATGCAGAATGTAGGCACTGGGGAAGCCTACGTGCAACTCTGAAAGGCATCCTATGGTGCACCCACCCAGTTCCAATCCACATAGTCAGTCTGGGGAGGTGGGAACACCTCCCTGCAACAGGATCCCTATTGTCCAGCTGCCGTGGCTGGAGTTCTGCCCAGCAACAGGCAGCCAGAGTCGTGTGGGTGGCGGGTAGCATCCATTTTGTACTTCACGTGCACTTTTAAATTGGCGTCTAAATTCTGCAGCTTTTCCCATATCGCCCCTCTAGCAGGGAGGAATCATGCGCTCACTCCCATGGCTGGACTGGGGGTATGATTCCTACATGTTTGACACCAAACATGATATGGTTCTGTGTAGCCATTCTCAAGTTATCACGCTATCGCAATATACTTATAATGCGGTTAAGAGTATATGGTATGGCTACACTACAAACAACCCAGAAATGATTTTACGAAGGTTGCAGAGGGGCCCTACTCAGGTAGGGGTCCCCCCTCACACATATCTCAGCACCCTGCCTTGTAGGATTAGCAAGGCCTGCTTTAGGGGTGACCTATGAGGATACATGTGTTGTATTAAGTGGGATACAGGATACCTATATCCCTGTAAGGGGTGCAAGCACCACCTTACCCAGACTACAGTAGTGGTCTGGTGGTGTCATTTGGTATGGCTGTCCCAGGGGTGGCACAATAAGTGCTGCAGCCCCTGGTAGGCCTCTGAGGGACCCATGCCCTGGGTACCTAGGGCACCATCTACAAGGGGCTGATAGGGTGTCCTCAGTATCCATTTGGAAGGTACCTAGGGTACTCACATCAGTTTAGAGAAGAAGCAGATAGGCTGGGGTCCTGGATAGCAGGGCCACACCCTGGCTAGAGTCATAAAACAGCAAAAACATCAGCAAAAAGTTGGGGGCAACTATGCAGTCGATGCCACTCTCCTACAACGATGACCTATGGGCAGGACCTTTCTGCATTTTTTGTATCTTGATTTTTTATTATTAATTATCTTACTTTTTGTATTTGTTTACCACCTACTTTGTTACGTTGTTTCCTTATCTATTTATTTTGGTTTGTTTTTCATGGCATTCATAGACCGTTTGACTCTTAGGGCTTCCCTTGTTTTTCAATTCTTCAGAAGGATCGTGTTTCATGCATACTTTGAAATTATCTGCCCATGTTTTACAATAGTACTCAGGTTTCTTTGGGTTCCTGTCTGTTTAAATTCTGGCCACTATCACGTGTTTCCGAGATTCCTCTTCCGGGCTTTTTTCGAACTAGTCCATCCCCTCGGCATTATTTAAATCCCGCGCTTTTTCGCGAGTATTTTACAACTGTTTTTGACAGAGCGTTCGCTTCCATGACCTTATCGAGTGGCCATCTCCTTTTATCTTCAAGCAGTTACTTGTCAGGTAAGATCGCCGAATCCGATTATTTTCATCTATCTTTTATTCCACTCTTGTTAGCCTTTAACCTTTTATGTTTATCCTTAGCTCCTGTCTATTATCATTTTAAGAGTTTTAAATGGACTACTAAAGTCATCTCCATTAAGCGGATGGAATCTTTCGGAACAAACGTGTTCATTTCATCCACACGTGACTGCTCGGCAGACTAAAGGTACCCTCCTCGGGGTGATTATGATTGATGATTTTTTCTTCGTTATGTATACATGCTCATTTATGATATGTCTTTTTGTATACATGTATTATAACCTGTGTTTCTACTGTGATTTCAATCCCAATTTGGGTTATCCTTATAAACTTTCACCCATATCCTTGCTTGCATTTTTTAAAAAGCAATCGTCTTTTTAATTACAGTCCACGTCTTTCTAGTGTCTAGCGGTTTAATTGTCAGTACCGTTACCATCGTCATGTTAACCCTATTTTCATTTAGAATACGATCGATTTACACCACAGCTATCGGCTGCTTATTTTGCAGCGTGTCTGTTCCAACGTGATTGTCATTTCACTAGGTCCATATGTTATATGTGCTAATTTGCTCTGTTTGCAGACCCGCAAACATCTATACGGATCGCTCTGCTTAATTGAGCACTCTTATTTTTCCCAACTTATCGCCAATTCTCTTTGAGTCAGTGGCGATCTGCAGGGATTTATTTTTATCTACAATGATACTCCATGTGACTAGTTTTCGTTTGTTAAACAAACTCCCCTGAAAAAATTTCTACATTAGTATCTTGCAATTGATACAACATAGTGTGTCCTGGTTATCGTTTGTATCGTTTGCTTTGTTTTTTTTCAGATAGACGACAGTCGAGAGCCAACGAACGCACCGCGTGAAACCTTTTCTATTTTCAGCGTGTGTACATGAATTCTTTTCAATAACGTGGCTCTTCATCGAATTCTCAAGCAAGGTTGTTTGCTGCTCTTCCATGTTAGGTATCCTTTATTGGTATGTTGTTTACGGTCTCTTCATATTGAGCCCTGCAATATTTTCTCTATATCCTTCTTTATACCAAATTTATTTTAGACACATCGGATTCAACACTCCCAACATTCCCATTGGGATTTCTTTTTCGGCTTCCACAATTCTCTCAAGTCTAGGTGAGTTTTTTCATTTAGTTCAAAACCCTTCTCGGTCCATCCCCTTCCGTTAGAGTAACTATAAGTAACTATCTTTTGAATCCCGCTTCTAGTCAATACTGTTCTGACTTTTCCTCATGTCCCTACTATTTTTTTAAATTACCTTAATTTATTCTGTTTTCATTTGTCTTTTTCGATCGTTTCTCAAGAAATAAAATCCTTTTTGTTTTCTTTTTTGTATTCCTCTAGATTTATCTCTTAAATGTTTGGTGTTTTTATCATTCTTTAATTCATTCAGCGTTTGTTCTGTTTCTTGTCTTATCTTATCTATACCTTTCTAACATTGGTGGTTTTTGTATGTAGTCAATTGATTTGTGCAGTTTCCTATGTGGGCTAGTTTATCATGTATCAAATGTTGTTGTCCTCAGGCCAGGCCATTTGTGTCTCGTGTGGCGGTTAATTAATATTACTGCTACATATGTGTTTGTTAACGGATTGCTTACTCAGTTCTAATCAACAAACAATATGTATGTTTTGGACATCTTTTTTTATCACCTTACAGGCCCCTTGGACTCCTGAAACGTACAGTTTTCACGCCCTGAAGAAGGTGACACCCATGAGAAAGGGTGACAGCACCGAAATGCGCATCGACGTGTTTTTCTTATTCTTTGATCTCTGAACTGATCCAAATTATCCATATCATTTTTTGGTCGGAATAATTCTTTTTGAAATAGATTGAATGTTTTAGCGATATGTGTGGAGTATTAAATTAGGGGAACTTTTGAACTCGAAGCCCTGCCTAATACGGGTGACTTGCTACTTGGTCAGAGGTTATTGCTGGTGCTTCTCCTACCTCCTTTCACAACCCTGCTGTCCCTCTTCAGGGCCGAAGACGCCGCCATCGCCGCATCACCTTCTCGCGGCCGGAGCAAACTACAGCTCCCAGCCTCCCTAGCGACCCGTGACGCTAGCCACGCGCCCGGAGGCGCTCAAAAGGACGCTGGTCTTCCGGGGGAGCGGGAACTTTTGAACTCGAAGCCCTGCCTAATACGGGTGACTTGCTACTTGGTCAGAGGTTATTGCTGGTGCTTCTCCTACCTCCTTTCACAACCCTGCTGTCCCTCTTCAGGGCCGAAGACGCCGCCATCGCCGCATCACCTTCTCGTGGCCGGAGCAAACTACAGCTCCCAGCGGCCCTAGCGACCCGTGACGCTAGCCACGCGCCCGGAGGCGCTCAAAAGGACGCTGGTCTTCCCGCGTCGCGGGACGCGCGCGGGCGGCGCCGGGCTAAGCCCGGGCAAAGGGCGGGCCCTCTGTGGCCGTCGGAGGCCGAAGGAGGCTGGGCTGGGCCACGTCCCTAGGTTTGCTGATCATTCACTGATCATTTGTGCTGACTTTGTTATTGTGGTGCACTATTCAGTACTTTGTGTGATAGACGCAGGTGTGCTGGTTTGAGCCCTAGGCCATTTGTCCGATTTTCTAGCATTTGTACTGTATTGTTTGTATCGCGCTTATGGCCATGTTTACTCGCTCGGGAAAGGGAGGCGGGACTGGTGGGGGTTCTGTTAGTGGCACCTTGGACCATTTCATTATACTTGCCTGCTCAGTTCTAGAAAAGGAAATTGCCATAACTGAGCGCCGTTTATCTCTCGATCCCTCTATTAATAAACGCTCGTCATTGGGCAATATAGCCACGGCAGCTTCACCTGTTACAGAACCCACTCAGATTATTGTGAGTAGTTCGGGGAATCGTCAGAGCTCGGCTACCAGTACTGGTACCAGCTCCGATACCTCCTCTGGGTGTGGCCTTCTCCCACAATCAAATCTTCCCTGTCTTTCCCCATTGGCTACTCAAACACTGTCCTCCGTACTGACTGTAAATTTAGACTCCTCCCTTGTGTCTGTCCCTCCAATTGAGGCTACAAACATTGTTGGGTCTGAAACTGCTCCTAGTAAGAGAAAAAGAGCTGGTAGTGGTCATAAAGGGGGCCGCCAAAAGGCCCCCAAGAAATGCAAAACCAAGCAATCACATCCACCCATTGAACACTCTTCAAATTTGACCTCTCAATTAACATCAGTAGAGCAGTCACTCCTCAACTCAGGTTCCCCTGGTTCCCAGTCTAATTTGTCTCTTATAGAACAAATTGAACTTCTCATTAAATCCATCACACTTCCCTTGATCGAAAGGGTCAAGACCTTGTCTGAGAGGCTTGAGAGATTTGAACAGGCCTCCCTAGACCATTTCTTCTCCCTTAAATCACTGATCAAGTTCCAATCGAAGAATGGTAAGGACAATTCTGTTACTGTAGCCCCCTCTACTAACATCTTAAGCGAGTCTACCTCACAACATACCCTACAAGAATTAAATACTAATTTAGGTGCAAGGTCCAAGCATGGTGCATCTACATCGCGCCCCAAATCTGCTACTTCCATATGTACTCGGACCCACAAACCCATGACTAACGAAGTTTTAGCATCAGGCCCAACTCCCAGTCCTGACATTATGGAAGTGCTGGTCTGTGAAGCAGATTCTAACAAGAACCAATCTAAATCTCCCAATGTGTACACCACCCCAGTTCGCTTGGCTGACAAATCTGGCGATATCCAGCAATCCCTACCCCAAATAAATCTACCACCGGAATGTTCTTCTTACGTGGCTGTCTTAGCAGGTGTCCCTCGGCTTAAAGCTGGCAAATTTGAGTCTTTCACAGAGTTAAAAAACAAAACAACCCACTGGCTGAATAACAATAGGCCGCTCCCAAGGGATTTGGACGGCCATGTTCTTCATGTCAGGAGGGTCTCTTGGGTGGGCAATAGACGCAAAAACTTACCTGGGGATTGCATTGTTGTAAACTTTAGGGATCCTCGGGTCCCACGACTCATTTGCAAGCATCACTTAGGTCCCATTTCGAATGGCATAGAATGCTACGACCTAAGCCAATTTTACTCAGACTCTATATATTCTTACCATCTGCACTATTCCTTACTCTCAGAACATGACGGGTGTAAAAAGGGGGCACAGTTTACGGATGCCAACAACTTTGCCTCCTTTCCCCGCATCAGGCATCGGGAACCGCATTTCTTGTACGATTTTTATTGACATGGTAACCTTGCTGTCATTTATTCCTGCGGGTAATGGCTATAGTGATGTAATAGGGGCTGGGGATTCTTTACCTTACACTCCCCCTCTCAATTCCCATTATCAGAGCCCACAGTCCGATATACGTCCCCAGCTTAGAAATTATTCCCCTTTGTCTTCCAAATCAAATCCACCTTATGGCATTCCTAATCCTGTTATCTCCCCAACTATTTACGATTCACCTCCAGATATCTCTCCCCTAAAGATTCTAAGCTGGAATGTTGCTGGCATCTCTGGCAAACTGGATCTTCCAACTTGGAATTCTTTGATAGATCCTTATTGCATTTGCATCTTTCAGGAGACTTGGAGTACAGCACCATACCATATGGTTGGCTATACCAACTTTTTCGAGCCGGCCATTCTATCCCCTTCTGGGAGAGGTCGCCCTTCGGGCGGTCTCCTCATTTGGGTTAGTATTTCTCTTGGGTGCTCTGTCAAACAGGCCTGCCATATTTCTCCTGATATCCTAAGGATTACTATCAAGGGAGCACAAGGAAGAAAGTCCCTCGACCTCTTAAATGTTTATGCTAGAGGCCTTAGTGGGGGAGCCGTGTCATCTACCCTCCTACTCCTTGAACGGGAATTGCATAAGTGCCAATGTGCATCACGTGTTTTGAGATTTCAATTGCTCTTTTGAGCCCCTCATCGCTTGATCTTCCCGATCTTCTGGAGGATGACGCCAAGAGAGGCATCCCTCTACTATCTTTGCCCCCTATTAGGAGATGGTCTAAGTCGGTTGTATTTATGAACACCATGTCCCTCGAGTTCGGCCTAAGGGCGGCTAATGGCAGAACTCCTTCAGATCGTCATGGTGCTCATACCTATAACAGGTTGGATCACTCCTCTAGGATAGACTATATCCTTTTAGACCTCCATTTGTGGCCATATGTGTTGGATATGGAAGTAATTCCCACTATTGATAGCGACCACAATCTGCTATCTTTAAGTTTTCAATCATTTTGGGAGGGAAAGATTGGTCCTATGACCCCGGCAATGGGTACTCTTATGTCAACTCTTAAGGTACACCCCTCAAATTGTGAAAGACGCCTTAAATGGCGCAAAGTGGCTCTTGATGAGAAGAAAGTCCAGTCGATTGCTACTATATTGCATATAGCAGAAGCAGAGTTAGCCATGTCTAACACTGTCGAGATTGCTTATAGTAAGGTCCCAACTTGTTTCCAAAGTACTATTGAAGGTTTGGGGTCTCTATTTTTAGTAAGTGGTAAAGGAGGGCCTATGAGGGGCTGGGGAAATCAAAACTCTAAGGGAGGTTGGTATACACAAAAATGCAGACGGACGAAATCCGCCTTAATTATGGCCCTTAAGAGTAGAGTTACGTCTGAGATTCAGACGGCCAGGAGAGAGTATAGGAAGACTGTCTCGGATGCTAAAAAGGCCTGGGAAGAACTGTACTGGGAGACGTTAAAGGAGGCATCCCATAAGCGGGACTCTTCCCATTTCTGGAGTACAATCAGGTCTAAGAACAGACCTGACTGTGCTCTTATGACCTGTAACATCTCTAGTGTAGCTTGGTTTGATCACTTCTCCAAGCTTTACTCTCTCCAACCAGAGTGAGGGGGAGCTTCCTCGTGTGGAGGTTTCGCCGTTTGTGGCCTTCTCGAACACGAACAAACTTTTTTTACTGACGGGGAAGTGGTTAATGCCATTAAGTCTATTGTTCCCCAGAAGGCAGCTGGCCCTGACGGCATTCCTGGGGATGTTCTCAAACTAGATCCAGTTAGATGGGGGAAGCTCCTTTCAACACTAATTAATGCCATTGTCAACGGCGCCCCAGTCCCCGATTCTTGGAAGGGGGCTGAGGTCGTCCCGATCTTTAAAAAGGGTGGTAGGGAAGATCCTGCAAACTACCGCCCTATCAGCCTGATTGACTCAACCCAAAAGGTTGTTGGGAAGGTGATCTTGGAGAGGATGCTGTCATGGATAAACGATAACAGTATCCTCTCGGATTACCAGGCAGGCTTTAGAACAGGGACAGGAACTATAGAGCAAGTATTCAGATTGCTCCTCATCTACTGGAAGGTTGTTCTTATTGGCAAAGGTAGCCTCTACCTTGCCTTTATAGACCTCAAAACAGCCTTCGATCTGGTTCCCCGTTCTACTTTGTGGAACGTACTTGCCAGTATGAAGATTCCAACCTATCTACTGACCCTCCTAATAAAATTACATGCGGATAATTTCGCACAGGTGCGCTGGGGTTCTCAGGGGCAAAAAACAGAGAATTCCAGTGAATAGGGGTGTTCGCCAGGGATGTGTCCTTGCCCCTACCCTTTTTTCACTTTATGTGAATGGAGTAGTGGAGCATTTGTCACAATTTCCTTCGGACGCACCATCCCTGGCGGGCGTACGTATCCCAACTCTCCTATTCGCTGATGATACTCTGTTACTCTCTAAAACCCCGAAGAGTCTCCAAACTCTTCTTGATAGCTTCCAAGCTTTCTGTGATAGTAGAGGGCTCGTAATAAACACCACCAAAACCAAATATTTAATTCTGAACCCCCCCAAAAAGTTAGGTCGGCCTCCCGTTTTGAACGCAGTCAATCTGGATAGAGTAAATGAATTTGATTATTTGGGCATACGTCTTTCAGACTCAATGCACTGGTCAACCCATATACAAAAAATGCTCAAATCACAAGCGGGTTACCGGTGCCCTCCTTAGAGCATCGCTCCTCCTCGTCTAGACCGATAGCACCAGCCCTTGAGATATACAAAGCAAGAGGTCTTAGTTCGGCACTTTATGGTGCCGAATTGTGGGGCCTAAATAACATCGCTGCTCTTGCCAAATCCGACTCCAATTTTTATAAGGAATTGATGGCTCTCCCTCAGAGCACACCTACGGTTCCTTTGTTGTTGGACTTAGGGTGTCAATCACTGAAAGATATGGCAAGAGTTCGCCCCCTTCTCTTATGGGCTCGGTTGTGGCGTACACCGGAGTTAGCAAAGTATGCCGAGGGATTGTCTGAGATACTTTCTATGTCCTCCTGGTACAAAATCAAATGGCTAAAGGATGTCAAGACCTTGTTATTTGATCTTGGCCTAAACGAAGTTTGGGAGAATAGAACCCCACCCCCAAAAGATGAATTAAAGAAAATTTATTGGAGGTGGGTTACAGCGAAGAGGAACTCTAGTCCCCATGGCTCAAAATGCACTATTGAGTTTTTAAGACTTAAAGATGAAATGTGCTTTGAGCCTTATCTTGATATAATTCAAAAGCCTTTCGATCGAGCACTTTATTTTAAATTTAGGATTGGTACCCTCCCAGTGCGTGAATTAACAGCACGTTGGAAACCCCCACTGCAAACATCACCATTTTGCCCTTTTTGTGAGTCCAGGGTCGAATCAATTGCTCATGTCTTATTTGCATGTCCTGAGTACAAAATCCCTAGGTTACATTGGTTGAAACCCTTGTGTAATGCTCTTGGAACAAGAGATTATATTGTAGCTCTACGCATTTTTAAATCTGACACCAGAACTTTGTATGTCTGTGCACTATCCAAGTTCTTGAAATGGGCTTGGCTGCTAAGATCTAAAGCCCTTGCTGCTTAATATAATCCAGATTCTCTTTCTTGTCATACTGATGTTATATTATTGTCTTTTAAGATTGTCCTATTTATACGTTTACATGTATTTTTTAACTTTCATCTGTTTTAGGATTATCGGTGATGCTTTTTATTCTTGTGCATAATCATGTGATCTTAAAAAGGCTTGTAATATTATAACTATTGCTTTCAAGATATTTTATATCGAAATAAAGCTTATTTTCATTCAAATTAGGTTGTGAATGGGACTTTGAATGTTTGAGTTATATGAATGAGGGTTCTCAGATTGTCCACTTAATTTGTCAAACTGTTGGGGCAGTTTGTGTTGTACATATTTTATTGTATAATAATTACGAATTCTGACACCAAATCACTTTTGTCTTGAATATCAACATAAAAATCAATAAATGTTGTTATAATAATTTGTTAGCTCATTTGCTTCTTTTTGCATATTTGGTTTGGCCTGAGTGATTTTTTTGATTGATTTAACGACTTATTAGCGTTTATAGAATTCAGATAGGTGGAGCTCCCTCTTGTCTTATTGGAGATCACGGATAGCCTCCTGATTCTCAAATAGCATGATAGCATCATCAAGTTCAGTTATCTGTTCAGGGGATATGCGGGGTAGAGGATTGGCAGCTAAGAAGGAATCCACCTCGTCTGCAGATATAGATGTACTTGATTTGTACATGGAGACATGATGAGGCATCATCTCTACATGGATAGACTTCTGGGTGTGGAGAACGGTGCCTGCAGCCGAATGGAGTGCCACTATGGTTTGCAGCGGGTGCTCCTGACAGATAAGCTATGAACAGTAACTAGCCCACCCTCAGCGTGTGTTCTGGCCTTATGGGCCTAGCAATTAAGGCAGCAGAGACATTCCAGGTACTCAGCTTGTTCCTGCTGTGCCAGAAGCATGCGATCCCCGTGTGCAGGGGCCAGGAAAGCTTGTGTTTCATAGCCTAACAGGTCACGCTCTGCCTGAGCTATATCCCTGTCAATCTTCCAGCATACATTCACGTATAACCTAGGCAGTGACCCTTGGCTGGTGCCCCATTCTATCAGATGAGTCTAAGCAGTATTGGCATTCACGCCAAAAGGCTTCACAATATAGGCGCCTAGTGAAGTGCAAAAAGGAGGATCCTCCAAAACGGACGGCTGCAGTCTCCATGGTGGGATCTGGTGGAGGGGGAGCGGATCGATGTCCCAATTCAATTGTAAGTGTTAAGGGTTGTGGTCCAAATGAGGGCAACCCAAATAATCAATGTGAGGGGGAATATCCGGGGTGCCAACCAGGTGAACTAGGCAGACATGGAGTTTGTGTGGATGCCAATAGAAGGAGTACGGACGGGACTGGGAACCAAAACCAGCCCTGGCAAAGTGTTTGGCCGACTTGGGGGGGGGGGGGGGGGGGGGGAGTTAGTGGTGTGGCCGAGCTGTTTGCCAGGGCTGGTTTCGGCTGCTTTTGTTACATTGTCCGATATTGCAGCTATGCTGCAAAAACGGCCCTGTAACAAAAACGGCCCCCAACCCTGGCAGCCCACCGGTGAAATGCCTGGTGCCCGCTACGGGCAAGGAGTACACCCTGGTTGATGCACCAGTGGGCACCGGAACGCAGTTGTCTATGGTCAGTATAGGACACTACAGTCGACTGGAGCACCTGCTGCGTGTGCCTAGATGGTCGAGAGGTGCACAGCCGCATAAGAAGCACAATTGATAGTCCCAGTGAAGCAGGGTCATGCACTAGGGTCATGGCGTGTATCCCATGTGTGGTCTACGGAGAACGACTAACGTGTGAGGAGGAAGGAAATAACATCCAGGGGGACCCACTTGCACTACTGAACTCCCAGCCTACCGGCGGGCAGCAGAAGCAGCCCCCCAGGACTCACTTCCTGGAATACAGAGCCTTGAGTCCCAGGTAGAGCAGTGTTCCCGCATTAAATAATAAGGGTGCAGTGGAGGGGAGGTCGACTCCAGGCAAAAGCGATCGGCCACAGACTATAATGGCAGGGAGACAGTGATGATTGTCTGGATACACATTCGGGGGGAGGGGGGTTGATACTCCTACCCCCATTCAGGTTATAAACCACAGCTCCCCAGGCCTCAGGAAGCACAAGATCAGTGATATCTCGCCTGAAGGCCTGTCCACCTCCTGTGGGACTGCATTTCCCAGCCAATGTCTTGGGCAGCCATCTGTGGATGCAGTGCATGCCCACCCTTCCGACGTGGCTGTGGCACCCGTCAACCATTCAGACACGAAGGAAGTAGGCCCATACTTCTGCCGTGGCGCCATGCTTCTAGCTCCTATTCAGGCCCCTCCAGCTGACGTCACTGAACCTCCCGGGGAGGCGTTCTCTAGCCCAAGGCTACATTGCAGTGGCGTAACGAAACTTGAGGGGCCCCCCTTGCAGGATACGGGGAAGGGGCCCCCTCCGGTTGACCTCTTCATGTAGGACTTCCACAGGGTACATGTCTTGGGGGGGGGGGGGGTGTAAGTTAGGCAAAAGGCCTGCCTACTCCACTCCACTGTCCGCAGGTCTGCTTCCGAGGCTGTCGGTGCTTCTTCAAGGGTTGTGGTCTGTTGGTTCAGGTGACAGATTATACCCTTCGAGTCTCTCTCCATCACTTCCTCTCTATCACTCACTCTTCAGTTTGTATCTCCATCACGCAATATCCTGTCTCTCTATCACTCACTCTCCTCTGTGTGCATCTCAATCATATAATGTTGTTGTCTCTATTCATCACTCCCTCTCCCCCTGCATCTCAATCATATAATGTCCTCTTTGTCTCCCTCATCACTCATTCTCTATCACTCACTCTCCTCCCTGTGTGTCTCAATCACACAATAACATGTCTCTCTCCCTCCTTCACTCTGTTGCTCTATCACTCACTCTCCTCCCTGCGTGTCTCCATCAGACAATCTCATCTGTGTGTATCGCCAACTCTTACTCTCTATTAATCACTCTCTTCACTCACCTCCCTGTGTCTTCATCATATAATATCCACTTTGTATCTCTCATCACTCATTCTCTATCACTCACTCTCCTCTGTGTGTGTCTCCATCATACAATATCCTCGTGGTCTCTCCCTCCCTATCACTCACTCTCCTCTCTGTGTATCTCCATCAGATTATCTTCTTCAAGTGTCTCTCCAGCTCTTCCTCTCTATCACTCACTCTCTGTGTGTTTCCATCACACAATATTGTCGTTGTCTCTCTATTCATCACTCCCTTTCGTTACTCAGTCTCCTCCCTGAGTGTCTCCAGACATTCTCCTCTGTGTCCGTCTCCATCACTACCTCTCAATCACTCACTCTCCTCCCTGTGTCTCCATCATATAATATCCTTTTTCTCGCTCATCACTCTTTTTCTATCACTCACTCTCCTTTGTGTGTGTCTCCTTCATATAATATTGCCCTTATCTCTATTCACCAATCCCTCTCTTCACTCAGTCTCCATCCTGTGTCTCCATCATATAATATCCTCTTTGCCTCCCTCATCACTCATTCTCTATCAGTCACTCTCCTCCCTGTATGTCTCCATCATACAAGATCCACATTGTCTCTCTCCCTCCATCACTCTGTTGTTCTATCACTCTCTCCTCCCTGCGTGACACCATCAGACTATCTCCTCTGTTTGTATCCATCACTTCATCTCTATCACTCACCCTCTTCACTCATTCTCCTCCCTGTATCTCCATCCTATAATATTCTTTGTCTCTCTCATCACTCATTCTCTATCACTGACTCTACTCTCTATGAGTCTCCATTAGATGATGCCCTTCGAGTCTCTCCATCACTTCCTCTCTATCACTCACTCTCCTGTGTGTCTCCATCACAAAATATCCTCGCTGTCTCTCTCCATCAATCATTATCTATCACTCACTCTCCTCTGTGCGTGTCTCCATCAGACAATATTGTAGTTGTCTCTCTTTATCACTCTCCTCCCTGTGTCTCCATCATATATTATCCTCTTTGTCTCTCTCATCGCTCACTCTTTATCACTCTCTCCTCCCTGTGTGTCTCCATCAGATCATCTCCTTCGAGTCTCTCCATCACTTCCTTTTTCTCACTCACTCTCTTCTCTGTTTCTTGCTTTGTCGTTTCCTTCCCCTTTTATCTTTATCTCTCGCACAAAGGTCTCTTCTCCATCACTTATGTCCACTCCTGTCCCCATCGTTCCTTCTCTGTTCGTCACTCCCTCTAGTCTGTCTCCTCACCAACCCTGTACTCACTCGTTTTTTTTTCTCGATCACTTCCTCTCACACTCCCTGTTTGTCTCCATCCATCCCTCTCCGTCTCTCTTTCTGAGTCCCTGACTTCTCCTTGTTCTCTCCCCGTCCCAATTCTTCAGTGCCCTCGCTCCTGCAGTCTTTTATGTCATTCCCTCTATCTGTAGTCTTATTCTCCCATCTCTTTCTTCGTCCTGTACACTCTCTCATCAGTGCCATCCCTTCTGTTTCTCCTTTATCCGCTCTCGGTTGTCGACCTTTATTTCTCTCTCTGTCCTTTCTACAACAATCTCTTCACTTTCTCTGCACATCTTTCCTAAGTATCTATTTGTATTCTCTCTACCCAGATCTCCTTCTTCGGCACCTCGTCAGGGGTAGTAAGCGCTATATAAATACAATTACAGTGACTTCTATAATGGGCGGCCGCTCCCTCTCTCTCTCTGCGTTGCTGTCTCCTCTCTACCCCTCTCTCCTTGCCTCTCTGTCCCTTCTCGTTCCAAGTCAATCAACTCCTTCATGCTCTTCAGGACCTCTCTTACCTGCCTTCTGTTCACTGATCACCCTCCTCAGTCTGTCTCTTTCACCATCACCTCCTCTCCCCACTCAGACTTTCCCATCCTTTTCTCCCCATCCAAGGCTTCACACCCGATCTGTCTCTGCCTCTCGTCCTCTCCACCCGGCTCATTTCAGGACGTGTCCACCCGCTCTACCCTCCTCGCAGCCCCCCGCTCGAGCTCTCGGACGAGTACTGTGCTGAGGGGGCCCCCTCCACCTCGGGGGGGCCCCCCGCACCGCAGGGGCTGCGGGGGCCTGTGTTACGCCCCTGCTTGTAACCCTCACTGACTATTGTAACTCACCTTGTACATTGATTTACACATGTACATGAATTATTGTCCATGTATAATGTGTATGTTACGTGAAGAGCTCTGACACCCTGCATCGGGTTGCATAGTGCTATAAAAGAAATAAAATAGTGCTATTGAAATTGTTATTTGTTAAATACTTGGACAGACCAACACACCAGACATTCCTACAGTGCATGCATCTCTTATATACAGGGACTGAACAAAGGCAAATGCCTTTCCTAAGTACCTGTGAAGAGATAACAAGATGTGCCTTTGTTTCCCCTCCGTGGCATTTACATTTAAGTGTGAAGTTCCAGGCCGGGTCCAGTCAGTATATTCAAATAAAAGGAGGCCTGATGGCCCCTTTACTTTGGCCCAGCTGGAGGTGAAAAAAAGTCCCCCTCGCTGCCCGCAGGCTGCTGCTGGGAATTGAAAGCAGACAACTACAGGTGCTGCTGAGCGTGTTCCGGTGTCTGAAAATTACACTGGGACAAGTTGAGCATATTTCAGTGCGGCTCAACTTCTTGGCAGGGGGGGGACAGCGTCCACCCTGCGAAAAGAGTGGGTGGATGCCATGTACCTGCGTGTACCCCCGACTTGTGCCCCGATTGTGTCTGTTATCTTACAAGGAACCACCATGTTAGAGACAGGTAGGTGGATGGATGGATTGATTTATTTATTTTACCTTTCAAAAAGGCATTAAAGACCTGGCTTTACACTGTATAGACTGTTTCTTTTCTTGGCCTTGTAACTGTTTCATTTACAGCCGGATTGTGCTGGCTCTTGTGACTATAGCGCCTTGACGCCTATGGGCATTTGTCGCACTTTATCAATTAAAAATCAATCAACAGACAGATAGATTTTGCTCACAAACGCACATCTATATGTTTGTTTGTGTGTCTGTGTACATGTATATATTTAACTCGCACGTATACACATATGTAAATGCTCGTTATTGCATTGGTTCTTATAAACTGTCAAGGAACCCATATGCTGGTTAGGTTCCTAAATCTTACATTTTCAGCCGGGTGTTCGTTTGTCGTTTTCATGCATGTCCTTGGATTCAAGGGGAATGCGAAATTTGGAAAAAAACAAAATAGTTGTCGTTTGCATGGGAATTTAACAACTCTCTTGTATTGACACCAGACTGGAATAAATAAGTCAGATAAACGCAAACTTGAGCAAATTGAAACAAGAACACGAATATGACTAAACAAATACCGAATTATCAAATGGATTTATGAATTTAAAAATACAATGCCTACTTTGACCAAAGAATAACTTCATCAGAATCACAAATGGGAATCGGCACACACAAAAAAATAAAACCGCGAGATAAAACAATACTATAGCAGGGATAAAATAACCATTTGCTGGGTGAAACAAACTCCCTGGCCGCACCTCGACCCCCTTGTTATGACCTGGTTTGCAATGATGTTTTTATTTCGTGTACCTGGGAGGTGTCGTTTTAGTTTTCTTTTCGTGATATGTTTTTTTAAGCAATCAATTTGAAATAAACGTTGTTTACATTCGGAACGCGTACCTTTCTGATAAAGAAGGTAAGATTGTTTTACATGCGACAAACCCATCAAGAGTACGCAGGTGTCTCGTCGTGTGTTCTCTCCGTCAAAAATAACATTTCGTGCTTCCCACCCTGCGGGGTCGAGATCGAGTGTGTCTCTGTCCTGTAATAAGAGGAGGATAAAGAGCTTTGCAGATGGTCCTTGTGCTTGCCTGACCCGTAGGTGGTCATCGACTGTGCAAGCCTGCCCGGCTCTCTGGCCAGAGTGCTGTGCGGAGGCGGCTCCCTCCCTGGAGGTTGCCCCCCCCCCCCCCCCCACAGCGGGGGCTGCGGGGGCCTGTGTTACACCCCTGCTACATTGGCTGCCCAAGGAGGTAAGCCGCTCGCTGGTAAAGGTCTGAATCGCTGCTTTTCCGTCCGGGAGGCCAATTTCTTCTGCAGACACTCCCTATTTTTATACGTGGAAAGTCCCATTAATATGCTGTTCTGTCTGACACCATGATATAAGCACCCGGCTGCTCTGGAATCGCCTCCTCCTCCTGCTAATATCACTAGGGACTGATTTTTTTCATTTCTCTTCTCCATTCTGGCTGGACTTTTGAAGGTGGCAGAGTGCACTGGGGTCCCCAGTTCTAATCCCCAGAATGCCTTCATCAGCAGACAAACAGGTACACTGTTCAAGAAAGTCACGTACCCCTTAATGCAAAAGCAGTAACTAGCACCCATCATGACTGCCGTACCTCCTATTGAGCTATTCACAGTTGATGGGCCCCCATCTGCTCAAGCAGCTAATTGGAAAGAATGAGTGGAGCGCCTAGAAACATATTTTTCAGCAGTGGCCTTACATGACAGACGGCGCCCTGTGCTTCTGCACTTGGGGGTGCAGCCCTACACAAGTTAAGGAAGTCCTTCATGGAGGCAGGACCTCTATACACCTATGGTACATTGAAATAAGCATTAACTGCTCATTGCTAGCCACTGGTGAACCCAGACTATGAACGTTTCCTACTGCGTCAAGCGAGACAATTGCCTGATGAGCCGGTGGTTGCTTTCTATGCCTGCCTCAAAGATCTGGCTAGCACCTATATGCTACCAGACAAAAATTCTGAAATACGGGCACAATTCATTCAGGGGTGCGTCTCACTCAAGCTGAGAGAAAGCATTCTTCAGGTCCCAGGAATGCCTATGGCGGACATGCTAACGATGGGAAGGTCGAAAGAACTGTTCAAAGTGCGAGCAGTTTACATGGAAGCAGCGTTACAACAATAGATTAAGACTGAACCTGTCAACGCTGTCCTTGCTGGAAACCCTGACAAGAAGAAACCATGCACCAAATCTAATCCTGTGCCTAAAATGTTATAGGTGTGGCGGGTCCTACACGCACCAAGGACCTTGCCAAGCCCAGAGTAAGAGATGCTCAGCATGCAATAAATCAAATCACTTTGCAAAAGTGTGCCGCTCCACTGCCCAGAAGGGTCAGAGGACCAAGCCTGTCAATGCTCTACATGCCTCTAAGGCAGTCTTAGGCAGAGGTCATCAATCTGTGGGGCGTGACCCCCAGGGGGGCCGTGGAAACCTGGGAAGGGGGAGTCGCACATTTCCATGCCTCACTTCTGTCTGGAATCTTAAACATGTGAAAAGGAAAAAAAAAACGTCCGGGACACTTCAATGCTTCAGCCAAAGTTAATTGAGTCCCCTGTGCTCTGAAAGGAAAAGGCCGGCAGACAGGTAAAACAATCCTTTGTTTCAGGGTGCCTGCTTACCTGAATGAAATGTAAATGTGTGAGTTAATCTGCAAATGTAAAGGGTGCTTGGGAGCGGTTCTGGCTTTCATTGATCGAATCACTCCAAGCATTGTGATGGCAAAGATTTTTTTTATTTTTGTGGTCATAGGAAAAGTTAACAACTGGGCTGTGAAGTGCATGCTTTTAATCGTAATTGCATTTACACAGCACTTAGCACCCCTGAGGAGGTGTTCAAGGGACTGTTATGCAAAAGAAAATTGCATTACTTATGGTCTGGTATTAATAAAATCTACATTTTGGAAGCTCCATTTTATCCTAAAACTATTTGCACAGTTTGTAGCAGTCTATCTTATAATGTGTGTAATGCAAGTATAAAATAATGGCTTGCACATTCTCAGTGCTTTCTGTCATACGCTGTGACCTCGTAGCACTAAAAATACACGAGTCCCTATTCTCCACTGCACCAACCAAATTTAATTCTGAGGCTCTCTGGTTGAACACAGACCTCTGCAGTGCATTAACTAATAGAGGTTTCCTAATGCACTGTAGGACATTTCTCACTGAGTAACAACTTTTAAAAATGTATTTTTCATTTAAGCTACCCATTATTTTATATATAGTTACCTGATGGTGAAAGACCTAAAAAACTAACAAAATATTTTGGGGCTGATTTATGAGAGGCTTGCGCCACCGGAGCTTCACTTTATTGAACCTCCGGCAGTAAAAGCGTCTCAATCATATCTGAGGCGACGCAAAGTCACCCTGTGTGGCTTTGCATGGCCTCATATATATGGAGTAAGACAAAGCAGGGCAAGTCACTACGTTGTCTTACTCTGTCAAGTAGGCGTTCCATGGGCATTGTGGTGGGTGTTACTATACAACACCCATGGATTTTGACGCTGCCCCAGATTTATAAAACCATGCACACCTTGAGCAGCACCAAAACCTTATGCCTCCACACAGCAGGCGTAACCAGGAGAAAGGTTTTAATTTTCCCTCGTTTTTCCTCTTTCCATGTGTGCTGCATTCTGCAGCTCACATAGAAAGAGGAAAACCCCTCTTGGGATTGTTTTTGTGCAGGAAGGTGCCCTTTCCTGCACAAAAAGAAAATCCTGCCTACATTGGTGTTAGGCAGCAATTTGTGCGCCAACACAGGGGGAAAGGACAGGAACGCACCCTATTTCATATATAGGGTGCATTCCTGCCCTTTCACATTGGCATAGGGCAGTGCAGCAAGAAGACTTGCGGTGCTTCCCTACGCCAATTCCTCATAAATGAGGCCCTTTGTTTTTAGCCACACCTTTGACCACGCCCCCACGATCACTGACCTTTGGTTTGTATTATTTTCCCACTGTAAAAATTATTTGCTATGGGAATTGGGGAAGTTTATGGTTGTCAATGATGAGGAGTAGCAAGTTATAGAAATGTTTGTCAGGGGGTCTTTACAGCTAAAAAGTTTTGACGGGGAGGTCTCGGCATCAAAGTTTGAACACCTCTCCTCTAAGGTCTCTGAGGATGAGGAAGAAATGGATGACGAAGGTGTCGAAGGAGCAGCCCATGTCATACATGCCATGCCATAGATGTCTTAGAAAGCGTATCCTGAGATGCAGTGTGCTCGTTGCAGGACACCAGGCACAAGCATTGATTACCACTGGGGCATCCATTAACATTATGGCACAATCAGCGATGCAGACACTTACCATACAACCCACACTGCGCCCCACCTCTACACAGGTATTCCCACTGGCCGGAGTATTCACTGCAGAGTAAAACACTAATCCCCTGCACACGCTGAAAGTATATGCGCAATATACAATGTCAAACACAACAGTCTTCTTCTTTTGATTCCGTTGTTACTTTATTTTCTTAGCTTCTTTGGAGGGTGTCATTACACACCCCAATCAATGTTCTTCGTTCCTAGTAAAACACACGTATTGGTGCGTACTGGGATGAACCAGCAAATTTTTCAGGGCTATTCTGTTGTCTTGCGAGTCCCTTGATTCCAGTGAGAATTCCAACCCGGAACCTGAAGCTTATTTCTCGTCTATATTAACCATGATCATAATGTTCCATCAGCCAAATGCGAGCTTACAAATGTTGTGATGCTCTAAAGCTTCGTGGAGCTGCAGAATACTGCCCGATCCGGCACGATTGTCGTCCAAGATATTGCTCCCACACCTCGCGAGTACGCCGTTCCAAAGTGTATGCCACGAAAGGGGAATCAGGAATGCTACTGAGCTGCCGAACTGCAGAGTGCATGCAGCTTGTCACTTTTGCCTTCAGTGTGCATCAGGATAGTGTGGAGGGCCTGTTGACAGAATTCACACCACTGTTTGAGGGGATAGGATGCCTTAAAGACTGCATGATACATCTTCATGCTGACAACTCAATCCAACCTGTTTCACTGAAACACTGCAGGGTGTCCCTCCATCTGAGATTGAAGGTGGAGGAAGAGTTGACGAAATTGGAAGAGGCTGACATCATTGATCGGGTGGATGGTCCGACTCCATGGGTATCCCCCATTGTGGTAGTGCGAAAACCCAACAGCCTGGAGAAGTTAGGATAAGTGGGGCCATGAGGCTACCTAACCAAGCCATCAAGCCCACAGTAGATGACATCATGGCAGAAGTGAGTGGCTCCCAGTGGTTCCCTAAGATGGACTTGCAAGCTGGATATCACCAGCTACAGCTGGACCCAGAGTTGGGGGGCTATCACAACATTCTCCACTCATGTGGGTCTCAAGAGGTCCAAGTGTCTTAGCTTCGGAGTGTCAAGCACAGCCAAGGTCTTTCAAGACACCATAAGGAGTGTGGTAGCTAGCCTTGAAGAGATCCTCCATGTCAGTGACAACATCCTAGTACATGTCCCTACAGTGGAAGAACATCTTTATCACCTAAGAGCCACGTTCCAGCGCCTAAGACAATGACCTCACCCTCCATTGAGAAAAATGTGCTTTCCTTTAGAAGGAAATAGCCTTTTTCAGATACCAATTTTCTCAGCATGGAGTATTACCGGATCCAGCTAAAGTCCAGGATATCCAATCAGCCCCAGCACCCACTACTGTCACGGGTGTGAAGTTTCTTAGGTATGGTCACATACTGTTGACGTTTCATTCGAAATCTGACGAACCTCACCACACCTTTGAGAGAGCTGACGAATACCAACACCATCTTGAAGTAGGGGCCTGATCAGGAAGAGGCTCTCAAGCCACAAAACTAGCATTATCAGCTGACACCTCCCTGGTGTTCTTCAATCCTGTCCAGGAATCTGAACTGTCACTAGATGCAAGTCCCATCGGCCTTGGAGGTGTGCTATCGCAAAGGCAGAGTAATGGGGACTGGGCTTCAGCAGCATATGCTAGCCATGTGCTTACAGACACAGAATAACGTTATTCCCACATCGAAAAGGAAGCCATCGCAGTGCACTGGGACGGTCGCCACTTTCATCTCGATCTCTATGGCCAGTAGTATGTAGTTCACATGGATCACAAGCGTTTGATCCCATTATTCATGGGGCTGTCTTCAAAACCTCCGTCGAATTGCAAAATGGATCTTACAATTACAAGAATACCAGTTCAGGTTGGCCTATCTCCCGGGGACCCAGAATCCTGCTGATTTTCTCTTGAGGCATGTAAGGCTGGCTACGGATGAAGAGGAATCGGAAGCTAATGAAGTGGAGTTGGTAGTGGTACGGTCTAGACCGCTACCCATTTCTCTAGAAGAGATCGTGAAGGCCATGCCTGACGAGTGTATTTAATTGGCCATCTCCGCAGTGAAATCGGAAAAATGGTGTGTCTTGACCAGCAAAATACCCTGTAGAATGGAGGAAGCATGGGTAGTACTAGACGCTCTAAACAATTTACGTTCAGATCTGGCAGAGTCTCCCAATGGCTGTCTCATGAGAGGTTCCCGTTTGACGATCCTAGGGGCACTGCAACGATGAGTGGTGGATCTTGCTCATTTGTCCCATCAAGGAATTGTCAAGACAAAGTCTCGACTGAGATGTAAGGTATGGTTTCCAAATCTAGACATTCTCGTTTAACAGACAGTTCGCCAGTGCAATTTGTGGCAAGCAGCCGGACTGGCAGAACCACCGGTCCCAATCATCACTGAGGATATTCCACCACTTCCATGGTAAACAGCAAGTGTCGATTTTGGAAGCCTCCACAACGGGAGACACATGCTGGTCGTCATAGATGATTTTTCAAAGTATCCGGAAGTTGAAGTCATGGATTCGACGACAGCAAGTTTAACTATTCCGAGGTTGGAGAAAATCATGGCCACCCACAGGCTTCTGAAAGAGCTGCGCACCGACAATGGTCCTCCATTCACGAGTCATGAATTTACAGAATACTTGCAGTCCAGAGGCATTCCTCACTGAAAGGTCACACCCCGTTGGCACAAGCAAATGGAGAAGCAGAGCGCTTTATGCACACCTTAAATAAGGTGCTTCAGATCGCTCTGGCTCATGGACAAAATATCGAATGCGCTCTCTACACTTTTCTTAGAGAATACCACCTTACACCCCACTCCATGACCCAAGTCAGCCCTGCCTCCCTGTGTGTCAATTGACCCATGGGTGATATCATTCCCCAAGTGGACAAGCCTTCCAACATTCGGAAGCAAGTGGCTGAAAAGTTGAAACAGCGTAGGGTACGATATGATCACATGTTCCGAGTCCGTGAGGCCAAGTACAGGTTCATCACGGTCAGAGACTTGGTGATGGTTAAGAACAGGCACCCACGAAGTAAATTCATGCTCCTTTTGAGCAGGGGCGTAACACAGGCCCCCGCAGCTCCAGCGGTGCAGGGGGGCCCCATGCTACAGGGGCCCCCTTACTCTCAGCAGAGGGAGACGGCTGCAAGCAAGCCTCTAAGACGGTGACGGCCTGTAAGCCTCTCTTCATCATTAATTATGGTGCCGTGCGCACGCCCTGCCGGCCTGCTGAGCCTTTTTAATAAATTTAATTAGTTGGTGCACAGTACACCCGGGCCGGCTCTTCATAACTAAATGGTGCGTGGGCGTGGCGGCGCGCAGTTGTTGTCTGTGCGGTCCCGCGGTCTTCATGGTGGGGGTGGGGGCGGGGCTGGTGACTAATGCCTGCCATTGTCATGCGCATTGTAATTAAAAGTGCGCGTGACTTGTACTAGTACTGACTGAGAAGGGTGCGGCCGCCGTTCCAGGATAATTTAATTATACTAGCAGCAGGACTGTATAATAATACTAGAGTACTAGCCCCTGCCTCCTGGTGGCTAGCCTCGCCCTGTCTTCTGCTGCCCACTCACCTCCGAAGCTGCAGGCCAGGCCTAAGGTGAGTGAATATGACTGTCTGAGGAGGCAGGTCAGGAGTAGTGGTCCGAAACGGCGAGCCACTGCCCTGGTGCCGTGCCGCTCAGCCGAGGTCGGTGTGAAGAGTCTCAGAGGTGGGTGGTGGACCTGTCCTGGGCAATCAACCAGTTCCCTACCTTTCATTATCTGCCAAAAATTACTGGGAAAGTGACACGCCAAGATAGCTGATAGCGCCGCGCTCACAGATCTGGGAATTCTCTTTGGCTGAGCTAATGTGATGTTAAATCATAGACTGGTCGGTGAAGAGCTGCCCGCCGAATGCATCGTTTTATATTGGCTAACAGGCTTGTCTATGGACACCCCCTGGGAAGAAGTCTTACTTACACCCACTCACCCCGGCCTCATCTCATGTCAGATTTGCACCGAAAAGTGCGAGAAATCCTGCAATTGGTCAAGATGCAAAACGATGTTAAATAAATTAAGCCTTACGTAACATGGTTCCAAGGATTACGAAGCTGTATTAGGTCCAGTCTACCCTGTTGTAGGACCATAAGGGCCGGGCCTGCTGCTAGATTTTTAGAATACATGTACAGTTAATGTGGTCAGATTTAGACTCTGGCCCAGACAAGTTATGACCTTTCTCATCCGGGTCAGGGCCCAGGAAGGCAGTGCTGGCTTAGAATGCTTGCTGTCATAACAGCAAGCAGCCCTTCAAGGAAGAGTTTGCCAAGAGCCTTTTTACCGTGCAGGGGCCATGAGCAGTCATTCCCTTTTCTCAGCACTCGGACCCTGCCCCTCCCTCCCTCTACTGCAGGGTGTGGGAGCAGCTCCCTCCCTCTCTTCCGAGGAACTCAGCCAGACTCCAGAAGTAAACGCAACCGGGTTGAGTCGGGAGACCGAGTGCCACTGTCTGCCCGGGCACAGCCAGACAGTGACAACCTGCCCCCGCCAGCTCCAGTGTGGGCTGACCCCGGCCGCCCGTCGGCGTGCCCCCTCAGTTACCCCATTCATAGCCCAAGTGAGCATTCTTCGGAGAGGTCACTTGGCGCTTGCAGCACCCTGGCACTAGTGGGGGCAGCGAGGGGGCACCCTACCAGGAAGGCAGGAAGCAGGCCTGCTTTGTGGTATTGGGATAAGCACCAAATGTGGCGCCCTGCTCATTAGGAGGTTAATAGTAAGGTGGGGCCGGCATTGGACCCGCCAATAATATGGCGGTCCTGCCGGCCCCCGACAACAACGGAGGCGGGCCTGTCGCGCACAGTAGTGACGCGACAGGCTCGCCATTCCCCCCCCATTGGCGAACCAGGCTGTGGCCCGGAAGTGAAAGAAATCATTTCCGGGTCATGCAAGTCGCCAGCTCCCGCCCCCCTTGAGGGGCGAGTACTCGCCCCAAAAAAAAGGCTGGGGAGCAGAGGAATCTTCTACTTTGCCCTCCGCACTCCCCAGCCTTGTCGTGCGACCTCATTAGGAGGTCGTAGTTTTCATATTTGTTCTTTTGTTTCAGGACGAGCTGAAGTCGGGAAGGAGGACCCAGCGACCAAGAAATCGTGCCGTTTGCGGGGAGGCGAAGAATTTTGTTACTTCAAAGAGCGTGGTTTCACGGACGGTCGGGACACCAGCGCGTTGGAGGCGGATGTTGGCTGCGGAGCGAAGAAAGAAAGGGGTGGAGTGCATCTGGCAGGGAGCAAGTGCAGCTCGGTTTGCGGTATCCAGGGCCAGGTAAGCGTGTGCGGTGTCAGTTAGCGCTCACCCGCACGTCTGACAAGCCGGGATTTTATAATGCACACTCGGCTGCCCCCAGCGCGTTTAGCGGGTGTAGCGGGCGGTAACAACCTGGGAGTTAGTGAGGAGCACCCGGCTGCCCCCAGCGTGTTCAGTGCGTGTAGCGCGCGTGAATAGAGCGACGCTTGTGCAGCTGATTTTACCGCGACGATTAGGGGGATCATACTGTTTTGCATAGTCTAAAAGTTTAGAAACTGTGCATATCAGAGGTTTCTGGCAAGCGTTATTAGAAAGATATAACAGTGGCCAGATGGTACAGATTTGCAATTTTCATGTTAGTGCTTGTGTGTGCATGCCCCAATGTTTCAGCACTGTTAGCCTATTATTCACTGTTTAAGTAGTGAAATGCACAACATTTCAGTAGTGTGAAGTGGGTACATGCCGATTTGTTTTCTTCTTGGGGAATGTTTTGAATGACTGCGGGGAGCAGAGTTAACTGAGACAGTTCATTTTACCAGACAGACATATGGTCAGCTAAGAACATTTGGGATTGTAGCAGGTAACGATTATTGAATCCAGTGACCGGGCTATACGCACGGGTGTTTTCCTATCAGGGTCGAAGTGCTGCATGGTGTTATACCAGGTTTGTATTCTGTCACGGTGCGTGAACTTAGACAATAAGGTACATAGGCCTAGCATTGTAGACGCGGTGCTAGTACAGGGAAGTGACTATGTCTGGTAAAATGAAGCGGGGCGACAAGCGCTCTCGCATGGAGTTTATGATGGAAACGAAGATGAGAAAGATGGCTACCATGGACAAGAGATTGAAAAAGGTAGATAGCCTGGGAAAGAATTTGGCAGACGTCAAGGAGAGGGTGGAGGGTCAGGAGGGGACGTTAGAAAGGCCGAAGCGCACCATAGTACCCCCAAAGCCCAGAGGTGAATTGGAGCCGATGCCCAAGCGAGTTAAGCCCAGAAAGAATGGGACTAAGGTTAAAACCACGGCGCCGGTGTCGCAACCCAAAGATGGGGAGGTTCCTGGGCCGTCAGGGGTGCCCCCAGCCCTGACAATGCCAGTAGGTGGGGTACCTTTCGGAGAACCTTTGCTTGAGCCATTACTAGTCGTCCCGCCAGGCGTAGTCCCAGTAACCATCACGCTACAAGGCACGGGGGTGCCAGATAGTGGGGTCCCTAAAGATATTGCAGTAGGCATTAATACGGTCCCAGCAGATTTGGTGGCGCATTTAGCTGCAGTGCTGCCCTGGTTGGGGAAAGCAGGGATTTTGCTGCCAACAGTTGGGGGGAAGGGCATGCAGGGCGACCCTGAGGCAGAAGCAAAGAGGTTGATTTCCCAGTTTGTGGTAACACCAGTGGGGCCATTAGGAACAGGGCAGGCGCTTCCTTCTCTTCCTTGCCCCATCAATGGGGTTGCACCAGGGGATGTCAACAAAGAAGTACCGGTGGTCAGCCAGGCGAAGGAGAAGCTGACTGAACCTGCTGGAGTGACCGCAACAGGTAAGCAGGAGACACTGCCAATGTTGGGAGTGGGAGAATCTCGTACTGGGAGGGAGAACGTGGCGAGGCTTGTGTCACGCGAGTTGAAGGAACTCATTTGGTCAGGGTGCTAAGTTAGCATTTTTTCTCTGCTAGTAGATGAAAGGGAGAGAGAGAGAGGAAGCTAAGAAACTGAAAGTGTGGATGCTCCCCAGGGAATGGGCAAGCGAGTTGTTAAGATTCAGAGTGGAGGAGAACTTAAACAACTGGATCAGGGGTTTTTCAGTTTTCATGGCGGAACGTTTCCCAAACATTCAGGCTGAGATGGCGTGTTACCAGAACCGCATTACCATGGCGCATGATAAATACGGGGGATGGGGTTGGAAACTGTATGACATTAACTTCAGGAGGGCAAAGGCATCAGACCCTGCACTATCTTGGAACATGGTGGACACAATATCTTGGTTGGATCAGTTTGGTGCAGACCAATTATCATTTTAGCACAACGCAGGCCAACAGAGGACAAGCAGGTCAAGCGTTTCAGCCTCCCCAGCCTTATCAGCCCTTTCGGTCTGCACAGAACTCAGGCCCTACCCATAGCTCAGGTGGTGGAGGGGGCGAAAGGGCACATGTTGGGATTTTAACAGAAGAACATGTACTAGGGCGCCAGGCACATGTAAGTTTAAACATGCCCGCTCTATCTGCGCAAACCCTTCCCACCCAGAATCCAAGTGTCTCAAAAAATCAAGAGATAAAGGCAAGGGAAAGCAGGATTGAGGACATTGGTCACAGAGTCACACATTCCCCCATTTACGTCATAGCCATGAACCCATGGCTGAACAAATATCCCTGTCATGTTACTGCTAGGACACTGCAAGAAGGTTTCACATATGGGTTTAGGATTCCTGCCCCGGGTTATGTAGGGACGCCTGACTGCAAAAATCAGTGGTCAGTGAGGACTAACCCTGGAGTGGCGGCAAATAAAATTGCTAAAGAGCTACGCTTGGGCAGAATAATGGGCCCATTTGATTGCATCCCGGTACATAATTTTGTTTGTTCACCACTGGGTGTTGTCCCCAAAAAAGAGGAGGGCGAGTTCCGGTTGATCCATAACCTATCTGCACCTAGAGGCAACTCACTAAACGATGCCATCAGTGAGGAAAGTTGTAGTGTGAAATACGCGTCTTTTGATCAGGCTGTTGAAATGCTCAGGGGGCTGGGCCCTGGTGCCTTGATGGCAAAGTCTGACATTGAATCAGCATTCCGCCTGTTACCGGTTCACACTGAGGATTTTCACCTTCTAGGCTTCAAATTTCAAGACAAATTCTACATGGATATGTGTATGCCCATGGGGTGCTCGGTCTCCTGCGCCTACTTTGAGAAGTTCAGTTCATTATTGGAATGGGTTCTTATACGTGTGACAGGGCACCAGTCTATCATGCACTATCTAGATGACTTTCTTATCCTGGGGTCGGCGGGCTCCCAGAGGTGTGTGTGGGCACTGCAGGAATTCTGCACACTCATGCGTGCTTTTGGGGTTCCCCTGGCGCCGGAAAAGACAGTTGGACCAACGACAAAGATAGAATTCTTAGGTATTGAGCTAGATTCTGTTCAGTGGTGTTTCCGCTTGCCAGAAGATAAGATTAAGAAATTCAGGGTAACCTTACACCAATGCTTAGCTAAGGAGAAGGTTACCGTGCATCAGTTGCAGCAAACTGTAGACCAGTTGAACTTTGCCCTTAGAGTGATCCCAATGGCATGCCCATTCTCTCGCTCTATCGCCCAAGCCATGACCGGACTTCAAGAAAAACATCATCATACCCGGTTGTCGGCTGAGGTCAAGCAGGACATGCGGATTTGGATGTTATTCCTGCAATACTTCAACGGCAGGGTGGTCTGGCCCAGTCCACCCACTATCTCTGCAGAGCTGGGTTTATGGACTGACTCTGCTGGAAGTGTGTGATTTGGCGCCATACTTGGTAATGAGTGGGTGCCGCAAAGGTGGCCAGACGCATGGGAGCAGACTGGTCTAACAGCTAACATTGGTTTCTTAGAATTGTTCCCCATCTGGGTCGCTTTAACGGTATGGCTGGACAGGCTGAGTAACCAATCGGTGGTGTTTTGGTCTGACAACATGACTGTGGTAGAGTGCATCTATCAGCTGGCCGCGAGATGTAAGATGATCCTCAGCCTGTTAAAAGAGATTGTCCTTTTGTGCATGAGGGAGAATATACTGTTTAAGGCTAAACATGTCCCAGGTGTCTTGAATGATGCTGCTGATGCAGTCTCTCGCTTCAAGATGCAGGTCTTCAGAACACACCTCCCTTCTGCAGAAGCAAACCCAACACCCTTCCCAGAAGTACTTTGGCTGATTGGTGCCCCCAACTACCGAACCTCGTGGCAGCTAGCCTAGCTCCCAGGACCAAGAAAGCCTATGAGGGAAGCCTATGAGGGGGCGTTTTGGGCATATTGCACCGAGGGCATTGCTAAGCTACTTAGGTGTATTACATGATGAGGGACGCTCAGTGGCGGCTGCCAGGCGACATGTGGCAGCGATATCTTTCTTTGCCCAAGCTAGGGACAAAGGGGATCCCACTGATAGTTTTACAGTCAGGAAGGCTTAAAGGGTTGGCAGCGCATTCAGTGGACTACACCCGATTCAAGGCGTCCAATAGGAATGGAATTACTAGCCGCCCTACTGGGGACATTGGACGCCGTCTGCACGACAAAAGAGGAAGCTTTCTTATTCAGGGCAGCCTTTTCACTAGCATTCTATGGCGCTTTTGCGTTGGGGAATTGATCGCCCAGAATAAGCGGGATGCACAGGGGGGTTTACAGTTGGACCATGTGAAAATTCAGGGCGATGCCCTATTTAATATGCATTAAGTCCAAAACTGACCAGGAGGCTCACGGGGAAGGGTTGGTTTTGCATAGAGCACATGGCAATCCATGCTGCCCGGTAACGCAATTGGAAGCATTTTTGAGTCAGAGATCCCCTTTAAAGTGTGGGCCTCTATTAATCCATGCAGACGGTACACCTCTCACACGGTTTCAGTTTAAGAGGGTCATGGACATGGCAATACAGCGGATAGGTTTGGATCCTGCGCGCTTTGGAACCCATTCGTTTAGGATAGGGGCTGCGACCGAGGCAACGGCGTGGGGGTTACACAGCAGCAATGTCAAGAGAATTGGGAGGTGGTCCTCCAATTGTTATAAACATGTTGTAAGTGGGCCATGTGCATTATACTGATGCGTGTCTTTCTGCTTAATCTCTACAGTTTCTCGAGCCTGTCACGCAGGGGGGAAATTGGCGTCGGAACATCCACGAACACAAGAAGGACTTGCAACTCTGCCAGCATCAGGAACACATGTGGTTTGGATTATTGGCCATTCCTATGTGACACGTTTGAAGGCATTTTTCTGTTCAGGCAATTACAGACACAGGGCAGAGCAGGCTGGTCTAGAAGTTGCATTCCATGGTAGGGGGGCCTGTGTTTGAGTTAATGCAGGGGTTTTATAGGGGATTTGCTGAAGAAAGCGGGTCCTCGTCCAGATATCATTATCCAACACCTGGGAGGGAATGATCTGGTGAATCTGGGTAGAAGGGGGCTGGTGGAATCCATAAGCACAGAAGTGGGTTGGTTAGCAAAAACATGCCAAGGATGCACCATCGCATGGTCACAGATGGTACCTAGATGTCAATGGAGGGGTGGGGGGGTCTGTAAAGGCACTGAACCACTCAGTAAGACATATCAAAAACAAGATAGAGAGGTTGTTTAGGTCTCCTCATTTGCAGACTATTGCCCACGGGTGTATCAGGGGGGACCCGTGCTTCTTAAAAGACGGTGTCCATTTATCAACTGTGGGGAATGCAATCCTATCAGAGAATCTGCTGGCGTGGTTGTTGGGCTTGAGGAGTGGGGCATGACTTCCCAGATAGTCAGGCAACTATTCTTGCCTGTGGCGGTAAGGTCATGATTGGTGAGCAGTAAATTTAAGGTCCTTAGGGGGCGGCGCCATTTCTTGAATGGGGTCGCCCAAGGGGGAGGGACAAGTCGTCCCTCCTAGAACTCTCCAGGGGCAGTTACAGCCGTTGTGGCTGTATGGGTGCGGGGGAGGGGGGAGTTACGCTTCTCCTAGGCTGGTTGGCCACCCCGCACGTGCACAATGGCGCCAGTAAAGGGCACAGAACTGCAAGGGCCCCCGATGGAGATAGTATACAGGGCGTACGGGGGTAACTGTGGGGGGGGGGAACGTACCCTCACGGTGAACGGGCCCTCTGCGCATGCACACTCAGGCGGGAGGACGGGGTTTAACTGATAAGGATCTGACACCAGTCATTGACCTTGCCGTGGGCTCAAACATGGATACGCAGAAAATGATTGCCATTATGATTATGAATGATTTTATGCTGAGATTCGGATAGGAATAACTTGTATTAGAGTTATGTTAAGGATAGCCATCTCATATCTGTACATATCAAATGTCAATTATATGGTTATTTGTGTAACGTTTTGTAAAAATATATATTCACTGTTTGATGAATTTTGTTAATAAATACAGCCGGGTGTTATCTATGACCCCCTTTTCCAATTAAACTCTTGTTCCTGATATTCTGTGGGTCTGAACATGGGAGGAGGGGGTTTAGGAAGTACCAGGCCATATTCCCTGTGTCCTGACACCCTCCCCTTTCCGAGTGCTTGAAGTACAGTTCCTGCCACAGACTTTTTTACATGGTATCGCAAACTTTGCTAAAGTTCACGAAGGTGCAGCGATGTGCGGTTTCTTATTTACGTGACTGTCGTGACTTTTTTGTTTTATAAAAGGTACATTTGTATATGCCGCATAATTTTACAGTATTAGATTGGATTCATTAAAGTGCGGGAAAACATATTTTGCATTGGTATAATGTCACACGGGGCTTAAACTGAGAAACTTCGCTAGGTGCGAAAGTCGGAAGTTTGGGTTGCGCACCCCAGCCATTCCGGTTCAGTGTTCCCTTGTCTAGGGATAATTCAGTCTACAGTGTGCCACCCACAGAAAAACTCGTTCATTCTTTGTGGATGAGAAATAAGAAAGCCCAACACATAATTTAAATTAAAACATGAGGTATTAGACTATAATGATTAAATGATGCTCCTTGGAGACTTGTGTGGATGTCATTGTAGCTCATTGACATCATGCATTCTTTAAGTAGCACTGCCTTTTTGCCTGGCTGTGCATCAAGCAGTTTAGAGTCATATTTCTATAAATTGCAGTTGATTTGTGTCAGGGATGTGTCTTACACCTGTCTTTACTTACTGTCTTAAATTCTCTTTGTTCTAAATTGACGTGAGCCCCATTGCCAGTCTGACAAGTAGCCTCAATAAATTAATTACCAGATATGTTAGGGTTTATAAAGCAAGTTAATATTAAAATATTAATTGAGCTGTTAATTACATATGAGACCAGAACAAAACATTGCTAAATGATTTATGAGAAACCCTTAGTGGGTGTCTGCTGCACTTCAGATGAAGCTGGGCCAGATGTACAGCTATGTAACAAGAGTGGGAGCGAAAAAAGAGGTGGGGGCGCTTAAAGACAGAAAGAGGGGAAAGGAGAGAGTGGAATGGAAGGAGGAGAGGGGGGAGACAACAGGAAAGAGAGTAGAAGGAAGGGAGGAAGAAAGGAAAAGGGAGTGGTAGAGAGAAGAAAGGAGGGTGGAAAGTAAGTATGGAAGAAAAGCTAGAAGAAAGATAGAGATGTGGTAATGCAGAAATGAAGGAAGGAAGCTTGCAAGGAGATGGGGAGAGTGCTGGGGTAAAGGAAGAAGACTGCAAGGGAGGAAGAGAAGGAACAAAGAAGGAAAAGAAGAATGGAGTTACAGAAAGGGTTGAGGGAGAAGGAAGAGAGGGGAAGAAATGGAAAGAGTGGAGAGTGAGAAGGGAAGGAAGGAAAGTAGGAAATAAAGAATAAGAAAGGAAATAATAAAAGGTTGGACAGAATGAACAAAGGTCGGAGGGAGTGAATGTCGCCCATTTTCAGTTGCCCATTTTGTAGCCTTAGTGTGGTCAGGCGTGATCCAAGGGCTCAGCGAGCATACTTGCATTTTCTAATGCTGATAAAGGCAGATTGAGGGTCCTATCGCCACAATATATGGTGGTCAGCAGGAAGCCCTCCCCCCCCCCCCCCCCCCTCTCCCAGGAGTCAGCAAGCATAGCCTCAGACATTGTAGCCACCCTTAATGTGGTGGAGATAGTTAGATTTTTCCTGGCTGGCAGGCATCAGAATGTTTTCATCTTCTAATGCTGAAAGGCGGATACAATAGACTTCATCAACACACATCTGGTGAAGCTGGCATTCAGAGGGCTGAACAAACTGAGAACTACCAATTATGTGCCATGCTGTCCTACCAAATGTGTGCCATGCTGCTGTCCTACCAAATCTGTGCCGTGCTGTCCTACCAAATCTGTGCCATGCTGCTGCCCTAACAGGTCTGTGCCATGCTGCTGCCCTACCAAATCTGTGCCATGCTGCTGTCCTACCAAATGTGCCATGCTGTCCTATCAAATCTGTGCCATGCTGCTGCTGTATCAAATCTATGCTGTGCTGCCCTTACAAATCTGTGCCATACTGCTGCCCTACCAAATCCAAATCTGTTCCATGCTGCTGCACAACCAAATCTGTGCCATGCTGCTGCCCTACCAAATCTGTGCCATGCTGCTGTCCTATCAGATCTGTGCCATGCTGCCCTACCAAATCTGTGCCATGCTGCCCTACCAAATCCGTGCCATGCTGCTGTCCTAGCCGAAACAGTCGATGCCGGGTAAGCCTCTTTCTTACCCTGAAATGTAATTTGTTACTAATAATGAAAGTGGGAGTTGTTCTAAGAGGACATTCCAGAAGGCCAGGAGGATGCTAGAAAGAGCAGGGGTCTCTAAGATCTAAAACGTTTTTGGTGGCATGGAGGGGTGAGGATGGAAGGGTGAGATGAGGCAAGCCGATTCGCTCTTGCGTTGTCAGGGCAGGAACCTACTAAGGCTTTGTCTCTCCCGCTGTCATGTGCAGGGTACCAGTCTGGGTCGGATCTGAGCAAGGAGCTGGCCAGGGCTCAGTCAACTGATGCTCGTCCTCGTTTGAGAGCCACGGAGGTGGGCTTGCGGCATGAGCCGCTGCTCAAATTTAGGATTACTTTGGCCTACCAAGATTAGGGGAAATCTAGACCTTTTAAAGTTTGTGCAGCTTCTGCCAAGCTCGCCTACCTTGACTGCTTTCCACTTCTCTTCCTCCTTCATGGGGCATACTTGTTCAGCAGTAATCAGTGTCCCCATGCAAGACGCTCTGGCTTGCTGAAGAAGGGACTGTTTAATTTTTGTTGTTGTTTCAACTGTTAGTCTGACTAAATAGGTTTGATTTATGTATGCTGCTGGCTGCTGTACTTGTTACTGTTTTGCTAGTCACTTTGAAATATTTGAGCCTTCAAAAAGGGAATTGTTAGTTTAAACTGGTTTGATTATTGTGTGGTGCTGTAGTTGTTGTTTTTCAGTTGCTTTGAAATATATGTGCCTTTATGCACACACTAAACGGGGAATTGTTTGACTAACCTGGCTTCATTTTTGCATACTGCTGGACTTGTTTTTACCATGCACTTTGAAAGTATTTTCACCTTGATGCAAGAAGAAAGTTGGATTGTTTTACAAAACCTGCTTGATTTTTGTATATTGCAGGGCTGGTGATTGCTTTATTTTGCACTTTGAAAGTATTTGCACTTTTTCTTTTGCTTTACCAACTACAGTTGTATAGATTGTCATTAGGTACTTGCTGATATGGTTTGTTTTTATTCTTCATGCAGTGTTTATTTATGGTGTTGCTTGCACTTGTCTGTAATGTGTACATTAACCCCTTGCCCGCTCATGACGGAACCACTCCGTCATGAGCCACGGGCGCCGTGTGCTCATGATGGAGTGGTTCCGTCATGCTGCGGCCGTTGGCGGCCGCTCCGACCACGCGGCACTGATTCCCCGCCTGTGCGGGCGAACAATGCAAGTGGGCGGAGTCGTGACGGAACCACTCCGTCATGAGCACAGCGCGCCCGTGGCTCATGACGGAGTGGTTCCGTCACGAGCATGGCAGCGCCGCAAACACCCCAAACCCCCCCAGCGCCGCGGCAAAATTCGTGCCGCGGCAAAGGGGTTAAATCTTGTATTTAGCATTGTTTACACTACAGAAATGATAAATTAAAACATCTGCATCAATGTTCTGAAGCATCCAAAGTTTTCTTCCTCAGCCTTGTTTGCCTGCCTGTTTTGCAGTGCTTACTAATAAAGACATTATGATTGAAATTGCTTCCTCAGTTCACGTTATTATCATGCACAACCCTTGACAGTCGCTAGTGTGTGGCATGCAGATAATTCACCAGTCTATTTCTCTTGACTTTCGCAGGATACTGAGTCATAGCTTGTGTACTTCTCATGTATATTGTCAGTCGAGTGTTTATGGAATTGCAGGTTTGGGTTGGTCTTTCAAAGTTTAAAGGTATTGTCAATTCTATTTCAGACCCTTCATAGTTGTTCTTTGTTCTTCAGCCATAGGCAGTTCCTGAGACAATAGGACCACTCCTTGGCATTGTTCTGATTGCTGCCTCAGATAAATAATCTGCTTTTGACAGTATTGTTACAAATGGCATAGCTTGTATGTTAACCCTTTAAGTGCGCCCGTAGGCCGTCGCGAGCACTTCCTTGGTAGTGCTGCCCACGTCCGTTGGCCGATGCGGCCCTGCCGCACTGCGGTGAAATTGTCGCCGCGGTAAACGGGTTAAGAGTGTTTCCCACTTTCTAATTAGAACTTAGAGAGACAATATAGAGGCATTTCATTTAAATGTTGGAGGTTTCAAATCAAATATGCTAGATTTCTGGGTGGTAGGGCAAAGTGGTAGATGGTGGGTCACGCTGCCGGGGGAGGGGGGGCCCCTCCATGTGCTTTGCAGGGGGGCCCCCTAAAGTTTCGTTACGCCACTGCTTTTGAGGTTGCTCCCCGGAGAGTACATTCAGTGAAAGGACAATGATCACTACTCAGAAGGCCGGAGAGACCACTACAAGGAATTTGTACTGTTTCAAACACTATCCTGTTCCTGTGAACCAGCCTCTGAAGGATCCCTCTGCAACATCAAGGAGTGAAGCGGCAAATGTTGACTTTTTTTCTGACTAGGCATTCCAAGTCCCCAATTTCCATTCCAAGTGTGGCTGGGTCTCCAGAGACTGGTATCTGTCATTGGTGGAATCGAGCCCTGATGAACAGTCTGATTCCTGTCCATGTCCACCACTGACCAGACAAGATAAAGCAGGATATTACAGCCTTCATCAAGGAAGGGAAAGGTACCATCTCAGACGATGTCCAGTGAGATCTTCTCATCTGAAGGACTTTGTGTTACCATGAAGTATGGTGAATATGTTTCTTTATATTCTCTCTCTCTCTCTCTTTCTGAGACTTCTTATTGAAGATGTCAGTCATGATCACCAGTAATCAGTTCGTTTTGTTTGAAATAAAGGAGGAATTTTATGTTGGTGGGTAAATCCACTGTCTGCCTAGATACGAGGGGTGTCCCTGATTTGAACCCTCCAACCACAGACAGAATTGTTTGTGCTGGTGGGGGAAGGGATGAGGTAATAAATGTGCCCGAGGGACGCCCCTCGTGGCTCAATATGCAATACAGTGTTCGGGTCGTTTGTCACACCACGCACTCAGGTACCTGTTCGGCCTGCTGACCCAGAACTCAACATACCCGTGCCGGCTCCCTGCACCCACCACTGCTCAGCAACACATGCAGCAGGGGTGTAAAAAACAAGAGGTTGCCCCCATAGGGTCCAGCTCCACATGGCGGGATAAAATGCTGCAGCGCCCGCATTGAGCATGTGTCTGCTGGGCCGTGACGTGCAGTGCCACTGACTGCAGAGGGCTAATCTTTCACTCGGTGTCACAGCGATCCTAGAAAAGCAGCTCAGCTAGATACAGTCCCCAGTCAAGTATCTCTGCGCCAGAGGGTTGGATGGCGCGTGTGGCATATGATATTTGCAGGTTGTAGTGCGGAGCTCTACGAAAGAGCAGTCACCTTCTTGGCTGCGTAAGCCACGCTGCCTTTTTTTTTTTTTTTTTTTTTTTTTTTTTAGATTTCTGATTTTAATGTTCTCTCTCCTAGGCTGGTTTTCAAGATCCTCACATTTCCCTTTGAGGAGCTGGTCTTGTGATTCCAGTGCTGCCGCAGTTCTGTGTAGAAGCTGTATGGTTGATTCCCTCAATTCGATGGAAGTTTCTGTGGACGCTGAATGAGAGTTTGAGTGTCTGCTTTATTTATGTGATATCATGTTTAGTGGCTTGTGTTATGGATTTGAGCTACATTGTGAAAGTCTCTTAAAGTCCTTTTTTCAACTCACCCAGACTCTTAAGTCCTCTTTTTTTCAAATTGAAGGTTCCTATGCTTTTCATTTCTGGGTGTGCAGCTTTTTCTATCAGTTTGTCCAAGAGATAGATGTCAAGTGTACCTCGGTCTCCTGGCTTTGTGTTTCTTCTCCAAGTGAATATCAAAGGGTCTTTCAGTTTCTCCGATTCTTAAATTTTCTTTGCTGTTTTGAAAGGCATTTTATCGTTTATCTAGGTTGTACTCATTGGCAAGCATTTCTCTAAACTGGTTCTTTCACGTTTCCTCCTATAGTACCATGGGGAGTTTTACCCTTCTAATGGGGACATCTACATGTCTGGTGGGGGGGGGGGGTTTCATCTCAGAATGTTTTGTTTTTATGCTGAAGCAATAGGACTGTACTCTATGTTTAGCTCATGGTTGCAATGTCTGCCTTCTGTCCCTCTATCTGGTGGGTTGGGGAGGAACACTTTCTGCTGCTATCCTCTCCACATGATGTACGGTCTAAGGTCTACATCTCTCCCTTTTCCAGCATGTTGCCAATGACCCCGCTTCTTCCAGTGCCAAGAGCCGCAGGGCAATCCGACTGTGCTCTGTCTGAGGCTGGTCTGGGTGCACCATCAGCAAAAGCCTTCCCCTCCCCATCTACTGCTCTCCACTCAAGGGTCCTCACAACTCCCTATTGGCCCCGTTCCAGTGGCCCGCCAACTCACCGGCCCTATCCTGCAAGCAGGGGGCGTGCATTGATGGTGCTGCTGGTGCTGCTCTGCCACAGACCCCCCGATGCAGCTCAGAGCCAAAAGCGACTTCCCCCTCCTACAGTTTCTCACACAACTGAGGCCCTTCAGTGACTCTCCTCCTGTGAGGCCTCTGTGGCCATCTTAAATTTAGGCTCAGCCCCTCACTCAACAGGCTATATAATCTTGAGGTAGGCCACTGCTGTGCTTCCACTGGCTACTTGGGGCACCCTCTCAGTCTTGGCAGATGGCAATTTCAGACATCTTGATGCCTGTGCCTTGATACCTGTGAATGGGGTTCAGCCAGGGCAATGGGTACGATAAAGTCCACTGAGCTTATGTTCCAGGTTTTAGTCGGAGGGGGTGGGGTTTTAGAAATATCAAGACACACTAACCGTAGGTGTTTGCTTCAGGGCTGGACTGGCTGTAGCAGGCTCTGGGCATTTCCCCGGTGGGCCGCCAGGGTGGGGGCCGGTTTTGCGCCCATGGGGGGCCGTTTTTGTTACCGGGAGCCGGCAATATCGGCCCCCTGGAAAAAAATCGGCCCTGGCAAACAGCTCGGCTGCACCCCCACCCTCGCCCCCAGTTTGCCAGGGCCGGTTTCGGTTCCCAGTCCAGCCCTGGTTTGCTTGGCCACACACTGCACACTTTTGGACACATTTCTATCAACAGTTGCAGATGAGGCCACAAAATTTTGAATGATCAACTCTAATATCTTACTTTGTCCTGGAAGCACACCATTTCATGACTATTTGTTGGGTAGATCTGCAGGGTAGGCCTAAATCTTCTCAGTATAGCAAATTCTTTAAAATGCACTTTGTCAGGTTCCTTTTATTATCCTCTGTTGGATCCCAGTTTTGTAGTGTCTTCTTGATCAATTCTGAAAACCTAGATGGATTTATTACTCGTTGGTGTAGCGAGGATGTAAGGTGGAGTGGTGGTCACTCCAACTACTTAACCTTGTTGTGAGAGAGCATCTGCCTTGATAGGTCTATTTCCAGGCCTTTAGGTGGCTACATTATAGAACTGTGAAAAGAATAGAGTTCACTAGCCATGCTAGGAATAGGCACACCTCAGAAAGTAATATGCATAAAGTTCCTATAGGCAGTCCGCACTGTAATTCTATTGTGTGCCCCTTCTAGGTAATGTCTAACATTGGATAATGTGTCTTTGATTGCTAGCAATATTCTGTTGTAAATTGTGCAATTCCTTTCAGTTTCTGAGCGGTTTTAGGAATATAAAGGTACAGATGTATAGAAAAGTGAAACAACACTGCTCATATTGCAAACGGACATGCATCTGTTTTTACTACAAAAGTCAAGCATTCATTAGAATGTTCCATGATTATTGTGGATGTAATGGCTTTTTTAAAACTTAGAAATCCTGGTTTGTCTTTCCAAAAAAGGAAAATCCTTAGTTAGATGGACAATGGGTTGAATAACGGTAGAAAAGTCTTCGATGAACAATTGATAAAAAATAGGTAAACTAGATGAACCTTCACACTTCTTTTTATTGATCTAGTGGTTGGCCATTCCAGAATTGCTTTTACCTTGAAAGAGTCAATACTTATTTCTTGCTTGAGCTTATCAAAAAGCAAGAAGTTTATATTGGGGACTTTCTCTGCTATTTCGCACAAATTCAGCGTCGGCCGCTTCATTTGGGCAGAGGAGCTCCGCCCTCCCCCTGCCACCACCAGCAAATAAAACAATAATAAAATGGGTTTTAAACCCATTTTTATCATTTTGTTTTAATCTCCTGGATCCGCCCCCAGGTGTCTGACGAGTCTGGGGGGCAGGTCTGGGGGATGACACTGCTGGTGGGGAAGTGGGAGGCACTCCCTTCACTATGCATGAGGGTTTTGCCAGCCGTCTCAGGCTGGTCAAACCCTGATGCGCAGTGAAGCTCTCTCCAGCCCCAGCTGCATTGCTGGAGCTGGAGAGAGCAGGCACAGGCTCCCAGTCTGCCTGGGAGCGCAAGTTGCCGGCGCTCAGGCCAATCCAGACGCTGCTTTCATGCAGCGTCACAATTGGCTGCTGTGCAGTCTGGGATCCTGTGCCCAGAGGAAGAGCAGAAGAGGGGCAGATGGCGGCGTTGATTTGGTAAGTGTTCTATTTTTCCCCCCCCCCCCCTAATACCCCCCTCCCTACCTACCTCCTCCGGCCCGCCCGTCACTTTCACAGGGAACGGTCGCTACTGTGTGCAATGAGTGGTTCGAAGTTAGGTAAGGATTCAGAGACATAAGTGTGATGTTGCTCTTAAGTATCAGAGCATATGAGGATGTCATCTAAGTAGACAACTATATAAATACCAGATCATCAAACAAGATATAATTAACAGAAGGTTGGACAGCAGCCGGGGCATTACAATGCCCAAAAAGTATATAAAAAATATTCGAACTGTTTGTACTGTGCATAAAAACCTTTCCTATTTATCCCCTCTTCTATTCACCAGATTGTATGCTATTTTTTTCTCAGATTAAGTTTGGGGAATATTTAAGCAGCCTATATCTGATAGAGTAGGACCAAGATAAGAGAGAGATGATAACAGTTTTGATGTGGTAACTGCATTTAGCACTCGATAATCAACACCTGGACAATATTCTCAATTACCTTCAGAAATGAAGAAGACAAACACTCTAGCTCATGAAGATGGATGCCTGAAAAAAGCCTTTATCCAAGTTTTTTTTCAAGTATTGGCTCAACATCTCCTCTTCCTGGACAGTCCAAGGATATATTCTCACATGAAGAATGGGTTCCCTTGGCATCACATCAATGAGTAATCCATGTCCAGCTAAGGATGAATAACAACCATCTTAAACAGAACCAAGATTGAAATATTATGTGCTGTTAAATCATCCCTTTTTTGGACCCAATTGAATAATCCCACAGCAGTTTAGGTCTGAATATTTTATTCAGAAGTAATCATACATCATTTGGACCCCGTGGATAGAATATTACGGCCTAGACCTAGACCTGGAGGAGGGTGGGATGGGACTGTCTTGGGGCAGGTCGGGGCCCGGACCTTGAGGACTGTGATAAATAGCCTAATGCTGCCAGAAGTACCTGTACTAGAAGTGAACCCATATAATATGTATGTTAATACTGTTGGCCTTTAACCACGTGTTGTCTTTCAGTGAAACTTACTACATCTGCTGCCTTATATCACATTTTATTGCCCGCTATTCAGCCCACATTGTGTATTAATGCTTTTCTTTATTCAAATGTGCGTTTAATTTGTCAAAAAAAATCAAAAATATTTTTAAAAGAAGTAATCGTACATCTATACAGGAGAGCAACCTGCCTGTAACTGACCATCATATGGAACCTTTACTCAAGTCAAAACCTAACCAGGAACGCAGAGTAAAAAACAGATTCCACAGAGTGATGTGCAAGATGTACGTAACAATATAACACATCACTTCCTGATAAAACACAAACACATCCATATGTGTATAGTAAAACAACTAAACCCTCCTAATGCTAAATTGAACTATCAGAATAATACACACCAGTGAGCATTTACTATAATTTAAAATGAGAACATGTTAAAATTGTATTTCACATAATCTTTCAACTAGAATGGTTTGTTCCCAAGTCTGTTTCTCAATAAATGATTCAGTCCACACAGATTTACATTCTCATTACTATGCAAGCTCTGATCAATAGCACATTCAGGCACCAAAATTAAATTGCTCCTATTAAATATATTCAATCGCTCAACTGCACCATAAATCTACCTACTCTCTTCATTAACATACTGTCGCAGAATTAGGAAAGACCTTTTCTCTTTAACTTCTCTAGTCTCAGTCTCATCACATCACTTACTTTGAATTCCCCAATATGTTGTCTTCTGGTATTTAGACCAATTCTTCTGAACCCACCAATCTTGTTCTTCACTCAGAGTTCCTCTTTGTCATTTTTGCTGGCTAACATTCACGGCTGCCATAAACTGCTGATCTTTCTTCCCCTCATGTACTCAAATGGTGACTTATCTACATCTCTGTGGGCTGTCACACTATATGACAGCAATTCATCAGTCTCATCCTCATTGCCAATATCGAATATCTACACAGTAGGTAAGGTTCACTACTTTTTTTCAGAAGTAATCCAGATACATCTATACAGGAGAGGGGCCTGCCTGATCCGACCTATGAAGAGTGTACACCAAAAACTGATTACCCCACACCAAGTGATGATAATGCTCCATGCCCCAACAACAGGCCAATGTCTCTTTTTATGGTTGAATATTTATGCTCTGCATTTCTTGAGGGTCTTAAACCATAAGCCACTATTTTTAGTCTTCTATCGTAATTTGCAACAAAACTGCTTCCAGCTACTCCTTGTTGGCATGTGTCACAGTATTATTTTGAAATGAGTATTGAATAGTCTTAGAGCAGGAGCACTTGCCATTTATTTTTTCATCACATTAAAGTCTCTTTTACACAACTCGTCCAACTCATTTCTTATACAGTTTTCGCAAGTTCACTATTTCATCTGCAAACTTATGAATAAGCCTAACATTATATTCCGCAAGGACTTCAACTGATCCTTATTTTTGGGACTTGATACTGTCACAATTGCCTAAACCAAATTCCCCTAGGGTGCAACCCCACTTCCAACTAATGGTATTGCACCAAATATTCCACACTCTCCATTGCAATCCTACATTTTTCCTTCTCAATAGTCAAACCTTTTCTAATATAGCTACCACTCCATTCTATGTTTCGTCCTGCTCTTCTACATTTTTACCATAAATTAAAATATTGTCTTGGGACTACATCAAATCAGTTATGTCTCCAACCAATTGGTGCATAATTCTATGTATCACAGCAGATGCTGATATTAGGCCAAAAGGCTTCTGTTTTTACCTAAACGTGCCTTCCGTTGTGATGAATTATATCAGCGGTTTTGAATGCTCGTGTAAAGCTATCTGATGACACACTGGGTTCTATAAATCTAGAGAGCTGAATACCTTTGGAGCACTTAATTTTGATCATATTCACCAATGATAGGAAGATGGTGTCAATTGCCCTACACTCATTTGTTTACATAGCACAGATCTACACAAAGCCTGATCTTTTCCCATGGCTTGCAAACTGAGACTATAGGAGATAGACACACTGAGAACTATCTCGTCCAACACTCCACCCTTACCTAATTTGTCTACCTCCTCCCTCAGACTTGTCCTCATTGACTGTGGAACATTTAAATATGTTATTAACTTTGAGAACACCCTTTCCCTACTGTTCTTAAAGGAAACCCAAACACATCCTTTCCCAATCTTTTATTCTTTTGCTACTATCAATTGACCTGACATTATCTTCATATCCTAATAATTATTCAGGGTGATTGGGGTCTAGTGTAAACATTATATCCCCTTGTTGAGGCCAACCCAATAGACAGGACCCCTTCTTAGCTACATTAACTTTGGACTGGACCCTTTTTATTCATGTGCCATATTTGTTTTAAAACATTGCAGAATATCAATAGGGTTATCACCATAGGCTTTCAACCATATATCAAGGTATATTAATTCAATATCTCCAAATGTTACCATTTGATCATCTCCATGATGCTTGTATCTTGCACCCCAATCTGCCGTGACCGGTATTTTGACTTCATTCATTTTTATGGGGCGATAACCTTTATCCCCCACCTCCAACATTTTGATATGAATTCCACTGGCTGATAGCAATTTCTTTTCACTTTATGTACTTAGTTATTGCTACCCATTCTACCTTCTCTCTGCCACTGGGCTTTACAAACTCTAGTATAGTGTCCCTGGTTTTTGCATTTCCTGCAAATTTGTCCTGGAGTAGGACACAATTTATCAGTGCCCATGTGATCATTCAGTGCGCATCTGAAGCATGGTCATTCTCTGTTCTCCCTAGCATTTTCGCCTGTCATTTTTCAATTGTTTTCCTTGTTCCACCAATTAGACTGATCTACAGTTTATAGCTCATGTATTCTTTGTCTTATGCCTATCTGCTGCCTCTGTCCTATCATCTGCTGCTTCAAATTCCTGTGGTAGTCTAATACATTTGTTTAAAATGAGTTTCTTAGTTAATAAATATTTCTTTTGTAACTTCAGATTGTTAGGCCTGTCAAAAATGTGATTTCTCCCCCGACAAATACTCATTGGTGAAACGTTGTTGTGAATTGCGGTGTCAGATCTCTTGAACAAGTGCAGAGAGTTGGGTGAGTGACCTCCTCCCTGCTTTTGGGTGTAATTTATTATTAATCGGTTTCCCAGTGGTAGGCCTTCACATTTACTTTCTTAAAGAGTGATATGATAATTATGCAAACAACTAGGTTTTCAGTTGTTTGTGAAAAATAGAGAGGGTCTGACAGGATCTCAGTGACTGTGGCATTGAGTTTTATAGTTTGGGCCCTAGGTAGGAGAAAGTATGGCCACTTTGGCGTAATCTTACTAGGAACTGAAGAAAGGTTGGAATTGCTGCACCATAGGGAGCGATGTGGTTTGTAAGGTGATACCAGATGTCTAAAATTACGGGCCTGTGCTAGATCAGAGTTTGTGCATGTAACAATGTTTTTAAATTAATTCTTTTTTCACAAGCAGCCAGTGTAGTTCATGCAAAAGCTTAACTGTGGAGGTGAATTTTGGTGGCTTTAGAAGCAGAGCTGCAAGCAGCATTCTGGAATAGCTGTAGTTGTTTGAGGGCTCGCTTCTTAACACCCAGATACAAGACGTTGCCTTAGTTCAAACTAGAGAGGATCAACTCCTTTATTACTGTTCTTTGTGCTGAGGACGGGAGACAGCCAAGAATCTTTCTAAGACATCTAAGCTTTACAAAGCATGAGGCTGCTAGCTTAGTGATCTGGGTGTTTATTGAGAGGTTGCTATCTAGCTAGCATTCTATCTATATGGTGGTCATGTCTTTATTTAGGAGGTCTGTCTTGCATCAAACAAGTGCAAAGAAGGCTGAAAGATTCACACAGATGACTAGAAAGTTGATGTGCTGCTCCTAGTACTTTGAGTCCAGGTGCAGTGTATGGCCATATTGTTGAGGGGAGCACCCCCACAATAGATGCATCAGTGATAAGTCACCTGTGGAAAAGGGTTTAGAAAGGACCTGCTGAGCAACAGGTTGTTTCTGTTCCACCATTGCAGAGAGAGCTAAGCCCTGGACATTACCAACACTAGATCTTTCATATGCACTTTCATCTGTACCCATTGCCTCGCAAGGCACTCCTGGAGCTGTTGTATATGCAACCTGGTGCATGGCACTATTTCAATACATGAGGACAACTGTCCCTACAGATAGGTTATGTTGTGTCTTACAAAGGGACAGCACCTGTTGCAATGCCGTCACCTTCTGTTCATTGGAAAATGTTTTCCCAATGTTTAGTACTATGCCCAAGATAGGCTGGATTTGCAAGGGCCAGTCATGCAAGTATGGAAAGACATCTATGGGTTTTCTGCACAGGTAAGCTGCCACTACAGCTACGGACTTTGTGAACACCATTAAAGCCGTAGGAACATTGAACGGTAACAACTAGAACTTGCAGTGTTGTCCATTTACCACAATTTTTATTTATTTATTTTTTAAGTTTGTAAGGCGCTACAGCTACCCAAAAAGGGTTTCCCGGCGCCGAGACACAGCATAAAGATGTCAGGAGAATTTGCTGGCTATTCTTGTTATTGTTCGAATAGCCAGGTCTTGACGTGCCTTCTGAACCTGACATGGTTTTCCTCCTTTCGAATGAAGGGAGGGAGTGCGTTCCAGAGGGATGGTCCAAGGTGGGCGAACGATCTGCCTCCCATTCTTGCCAATTTAAATCTTGGTACACAGAAGTTGGCAGCTGATTGCGAGCGAAGATTACGCTTGGGAGTATAGGGGTGAGCCAGAGCTAGAAGGTATTTGGGTGCAGTACATGCTTTGATTCTGAACATGTAGTTCAGGGCTTTAAAACGGATTCTGCTTTCTACCCTGAGCCAGTGGAGTTCCCGACGGTAGCTCGAGACTCCGGAATTTTTAGGGATTCTGTACAGTAGTCGGACTGCAGCGTTCTGGATAAGTTGTAGTCGACTGACTACCGCTTTATTTGAGCCAAGGTACAGAATGTTGCCGTAGTCAAGCCGTGATGTTATGAGGGCATTGACTACGGTCTTTTGAGTGGAAGAGGGCAGCATCCAAATGATTTTCCTCAGCCATTTGATGATGGTAAGGCATAGGCCGACAACTTTGTTGGCCTGTAGGCTCATGGAGAGGGAGCTATCCAGATTACGAACTTGAGTCACTGGGGTAGGAAAATTACCCATCTGGTTTGGCCAGTGTGAAGGATTCCAGAGATCTTGACGTTTTCCTAAGAGAAGAATCTCTGTCTTGTCTCCATTGAGCTTTAATTGGTTTCTTGTCATCCAATTAAGGATGTTTTGAAGCCCTGATTTGAGGAGAGATGGGGATGTCGGACAGGATTCAGATAGGGAGAATATAATTTGGGAATCGTCGGCGTAGGTCATGAGGGTAAGTCCAGATTTTTCGGCTAAGTCAGCTAGGGGTCTGAGGTAAAGATTAAAAAACAGGGGACTCAATATAGATCCCTGTGGCACGCCGTGGGGGGCATTGAAGGTGTCCGAACAGGCCAGTGAGGATGTTATTTGGAAAGTCCGTTCCGCCAGGAAGGATCGAATCCAGTTAAGCGCTTTTCCACGGACACCATTTCTGTATAATGCCTTGATGAGAGTTTCATGGGATATGGTGTCAAAGGCCGCGCTCAGATCTAAAAGCACGAGCGCGACCGTCTGACCTTTATCGAGGTGATTCTGGATGTGTTCCGTAACTCCTAGAAGGGTGGTTTCTGTCGAGAAACCAGCCCGAAAACCCGATTGTGAGGGATGCAAAAGCGAGTTTTCTTCGGCAAAGGTGGATAGGACCGAGTGGACGTGTCTCTCCAAGCATTTGGAGAAAGCAGGGATATGGGTCTGTAGTTGGCTGGACTATCCGGATTTGCTGTGGGCTTTTTTAGCAATGGCGTTATCATGGCGTGTTTCCAGAGGGTTGGGACTGTAGAAAGTTCAAACGAGGAGTTAAGCGTATCTACGATGATTTCCAGGGAGCGATCGTCCAGTTGTTTAATTATTTTAATCTGGATAGGATCCCTGGGGAAACCGGACTTGATGTTCTTAAAAATGATTTTCAGTGTATCTACCGAAAAGGGAGGCCAGGCTTCCAGGGTATTTTCACAGGAGGGAGCATGTTCCGAGTCAGAAAAAGGGGGTGGGTTATTATTGTTGGTATTAATGTCCCTGATGATTTTCTCGATTTTTTTCAGTAAAGAAACATGCTAGGTCTTGGCATTGTTGAGTGTTCAGTGGGGGAGCCGAGGCTGTGGTTTGTGCGCCTGCTAGTTCTTTGACTATATTGAACAAAGTTTTCGGCTTATTTGTTGCTTCCGTGATGGTATTAGAAACGAATGAGGCTCGTGCTTTTGCGCAGGCAGTATGATATAAATTCCTGGCTTCAAGGTAGGTCTTTTTTGCGTCAGGGGCGTAGTCTTTTTGCCATTGACGCTCAAGTGCCTTGCATTTCGATTTTTCAGTTTTTAAAAAGTCATTGAACCATGGGGCACGGTGGCGGTGTCTATTTCCTTTGATATGAGGGGTGGGTAAACCGTGATCAGCGGCGTCGCTGAGCCATTTGTGAGTAGCTACCGCTAGGCTGTCCATGTTGTGACCACAAAACAGAGGTACTGGTAGTGTGCTGGGTGGATGGGGGAAGTGAATGCATGCATCTTTCTGATCCAGCACTGAAATGAAATTGCCTTGGAACAGCAGGGTAACCATTTGAAAGTGCTTAGAGAGGATGGACTTGTTCAATGGCAGGAGGACTAGAATTGGCCAGCGAGAGATGTCCTTTTTGGGGATGAGGAAGCAGAGGGAGTACCCTACTTTACCTTTTTGGTGAGGTGGTAGCAGTTCAATGGCACCCTTAGTGAGGAGCGACTGGATCTCTATCTGTTAACAGCCAAAGGTAGTGTGGGCAAAGGATGTGGTGGTGAAGTGGGAGTGTTGGGTGACACTGTGTGGAAGGCGAGACAGAACTCTTGATGTTCAACAAAGTATCCGCTAATCTGTGATGATGCCCCTCCACTGAGAGAAGTACCTTAGTCTTCCCCTGACAGGTGACCTGATTGGGGGAGGGGGGAGTAGGTCGGGCGTGGCAGCTATAAATTCATTGTTTTGTCCGCTGAAGTGCCTATTCTTTGAGCAATTTTGCCTTGACTTTGAGCAACCTTTGAGTCTGCCACGCCATTATCCTTATAGTCACCCTGCTGAAAGCCCTCGTTCTGCAGAGGTCTTAAAAGGGCTGTTGCGCTGGTAGGGTTGTTTCTGATCCAAGGCTGTAGCTTTGGTTGTGTCTCTGCTCTGTTGTCTGTGAAATGCATCCATTTTTGCTACTAATTTGCATCGACCCTCCGGTTTTTGTCCACCAACCTCTTCAATGGGTCCTGAGGTCGCTGGTTTTTGAACAGCGGGTACTACATGACATCGAAGTTTTGGAACAGTCTCATAATCAGGTACATTCTAACAACATGAGTAAAAATGATTGGACAGCTATAAAAGTGTTACAGATAACAAGTCCATAACAATTAAACAAGCCGATAAAGGCGGAGCCGTGGTAGTACTTAACACCAGTGATTATGAGGCGGAGGTTCTGAGATTACTGGGGGTCCGCACTAATTACCAACCTTTGATGCGGGATCCCCCTCCCGAACTCCTGGACACCATCAAAACCCTGGTGGGGGACGCTGTGGAGAAAAAATGGATAACACACAAGGAAGCGGATTTTATCATCAGTCAGAAACCGCGTGTTCCGGCATTTTACATTTTGCCTAAGATCCCTAACCACAGCGTCCTCCACCAGGGTGCCCGATTGTTTTGGGCATTCAGTCGGTTTTGGAGCCTTTGTCCCAATTCGCAGACTTTTTTCTGAGGGAGTCAGTTATCACACAATGCTCATACGTTCAGGATACCACTGACATATTGAACATTCTCAAGACTGTGGAGTTTGACCCGGAGAATCAACTGCTGGTTACCATTGATATTGAATCATTATATACCAGCATACCCCAAGATGCCACGCTGGTGGCAGCAGCGCGTGCTTTTGGGGCACTGGAATGGTTTTATGACACCCCCCAGTCGTTTGTCCTGCAATGTATTGAACTGGCACTCACCAGGAATTTTTTTGAATATAAAAACCAGCTGTACCTACAGGTATCAGGGACTTCAATGGGGGCTACATTTGCCCCCAGTCTGGCCTGCATTTATGTAGGCCAGTTTGAGGAAAATGTCACATCATGCCTCCAACCCCTTCAAGGGGAATATTTCCCTTTGGAGGAGATATATTGATGATGTCCTCTGTATCTGGACGGGTACAGAGGACCGCTTGTCAGCATGGCTTAATCAGGCTGACGAATGCCTACGGTTCACCTGGTCCGTCAGCAACATGTCTGCTGTGTATCTGGATGTAGATATTACAGCTATGGACCACGGGTTGGTTACTAATGTCCATCAAAAACCCACGGACAGGAATTCCCTTCATTATCGCTCGTTCCACCCTAGAGCCCTGAGGGATAACCTCCCCGTGGGCCAGTTTTTGCGATATCGCCGCAATTGTTTCACAGCTGGCAAGTTTGTGGAGCAATCAGAACTACTGGTGACCAAGTTGAAAGAGGGAATACCCTATCAAAGTCATTAAGCAAGCACGCAAGCGTGATTTAAATACCCCACGGGATGCTTTGTTGGAGAGGAGTGAAAAGCAGAAGAATGAGTGCCTCCCTGTTGTTACAACGTTTGATCCCCTCTCAACTAAAGTGAGACAGATAGTGAGGAAACATTGGTCCCTTCTTGACACGGCCACTAACAAAATGCCACCTCCATGGTTTGCGTTCAAGAGAGCGCCCAACCTGAAGGATAAACTTGTTCATACCCGCACTCTTACAACAACACAGTCATCCAATCTTCCATCTGGCCATTATCCGTGTGGTGGCTACTCGGTTTGTAGCCTCACTCAGGTCACTAAAAGTGTAATCTTGCAAGACGGTAAAACATGGTTTTTGATCAAGTTTAGTAATTGCAACACAACCAACATCATTTACAGGTTGACGTGTAACTGTGGGTTGCATTACATTAGTTTGACTTCCCGGAAGGTGAAAGTGCACAAGAGCATTTGAGTACTCTAGGCTAAAAAGTTGACAACTCGACTGGTGCAACACTTTCATGAGAAACAACATGAAATTGAATCCATTTTGGCAAGGAAAGGAGCGAAATGGATTTTTTCCGAGAGAGCAGATCAGGTGGGATGGAACGACTATTGAATGGAATAGAGTTAGCAGACGCTGAAAATCAGGTGGCTATCCCGTGACCGTGGACTTTAGTACTTTGAAATTTTGAAGGTCCCTTCTCTGCACTGTAACGTTTTGATCATACATGATGCAGTGGTATGGGGTGCTGGATATCGGTAGATATCATGTCTATATGCACTTTAGTCATACCTGTTATTCATCTGGACAGGGTGATGGTGCATGCAATGGCTTGACACATGATCTGATTATGCATCATGGGGAGGGTTGTGCGTGATACATATAGAAAGATCCTCAGCTCTCTATTTGGGCACCGCTTGAGAACATCAGTCCATCCTTTGTCTTGTTTCAGGGGGTGAAGTGGGACTCGATACCATGTACACTAGTGAGGGTCCCATGTCTTTGGATTACTGTTTTCCTCTTCTTCTATGGTTTAAGTTAAATATACTAAGGGCATCCCATGAAGAGTAAAAATGAAAATTAAAAATAAAAAAATGATTAAGAATTTTTTTTTTAGAAACCAAACATTTTTTACATAATCAAGTCTCTTTGGTGTAAAGGGGGCTGTGTCAATGCCTCCTTTTCCTGCACAGTTCTTAAAATTAGCATTATGTCTTTAATTTAAGTATGCAGTACGTGCCTTTGAATATGTTGATTTTTCAATGTGAAGGCATGTTTTTCACTTGTTAAAAGTCTCCTCTCACAACCTGGGGTTAAATAAATTGAACCCAAAACTTTATTAAAAGTGAATCTTTATAGTCCGTTCCTCCCTGTTAAGATGGCTGCCGTTTTCGAAGGAGTCGCCCACTGATCACATGGGGTGCCTTGGTTTAGCAAGGGCGGGGCCAGCTACGTACTTATGCCGTGCGGGTGTGTGAGCTCCATGACAGAGCTTCACACACGCTGGTGGGACGCGGCAGGGGTAAGATGTGTGTACGCGGGGTGTGTTTTAGGTTTCTACCGCGCAGTTTTGTGGGCCATAATATGCAGGGCCACAGTTGTTGGAGGTGCGCAGGAATGACTTGAGGTGTACGTGTGCACCTGGGCTTTCCTCTGTGTTAAACGCGGTATGCGCGGTTCATTTCCGGCGGTGGTTTTTATCTTGCCCCGCCTATTATGAACATATATCGGCGGTCCAGCGCTTAATGTAATTCTGATGTTGATGCGTGAATCCGCAGACATAGTTGGAACAGGACTGTGCCTTGAAGGGTGCTCATTGGAAATTTGGGTGTCCGTATTGTGATATGCTAAAGCAAACTAGGTTGTGATGCAATATTAATATTGAAGCAGGTTTGAAAAACACCTTGATAGGAAAACGCTATAATGCTACTTCGGATGAGAGGAATTGATATGAGGTGTAATGTCTTGTTATATATATTTGTAGGGGACTAGACATTGGGCAGTCACCCCGGTGGCACGTGATCGGAGGACACGTGTGCCAGTCTAAGATGGTTGCAGGTACGAGGAGACTTCGCAACCAATTGGTAAAGATGGGTTTGTTCGTTTATACTCCTCAGAGCAAGCTTTGATTACAGCATGTACACCTAGAAGGCAGATGGCTTTTACATATGACATTCTCTGTGTTCTTTGTCATACCATCATAGGTTTGATGTGAATCTCACGTGAAGTTTATATTTGGAACCTCAACAGCCCTGAAGAAGTTGCATGACGGTTCAGCAACGAAACATGTTGGCTTTAGAAAATTGATTATGGTTTGACTGAAACCATTTTTAATTGGGGAAGCTTACAGCACATAATAAAGTTACGTTGAGCTAGCAAGCTTCACCGTTTTTTAATGGTGAGAATTATATTTTTATATTCTCACAGGGGTCCAATGGGCACTTGCAAAGATATTAGGCACTGATAGTTCATTTACACTTGAGTTTTACTATCTTTCCTTACTGCACTGGGTTTGAGATTTTTTTCAAGAGAATACACACTTTCTTTTTCTGTATGGAGAGAAAGCAACCTATGATGATAAGTGGGTATGCCGGAGAGTACCAGCCACCAACCCCCTTGGTGTTACTACCGTGAGGTGCTTTCTCTCCTTTCCCACACTTTTTCTGGTCACTCCTGGGTGGGATTTGCGTTATGATGGTTTGATTTTTTTTAAATTTGATACACCACGACACTCTGAGTAGTGATAGGGAACACACTCCCGAGGGAATTGGAAAGTATTGGAAACCCTTCAAGTGTCGCATTCTCAGTATCAGGTGTACTGTAGGTCAGGCTAGTTGTTGTTTATAATGCGTTGTGGGGGGGGCGGCCTGGCCTTTCTTTGCCCCTGTAGCTTCAATTGCGTTGTTGTGAAATGCAGACCTGTCATTAGGAGACAGTAGGGTACCCATGAGCTTCGCAATGTCTGCTTCCTTTTTTTTTATTTCGTTAAGCATCTGATGACAGTCATATTGGGAGAGGAGGCTCATGGAACTGACGATGTGCCATTGGGTGGCAGTACCCAAGTGCTACACGCTTGCCCGTAGCATCTTTGTACTTCGACTCTTTATCAAGAGGAGGGGCATAGTCTGTTACCTGTGCTGGGGGTATAGAAAGGGTCATCAGGAGCATTCTTAAATTACTTTTTGACTCTGGGTGTAACAACTTTGGCTTTAGAAGGGTTCACCTTCCGTTCATCATATTAATGTACTGAACAGTTCTCCCCATCTTGAACACAGTCTCTAGAAGAAAGTAATCTTCATGCTGCACCATATGCATTTTTACTTTTTGGCACTGCGTAGCCCTTTCAATGCTTGTTTGATAGACACTGGTATCATCGGGAGGCGTGGCCTTAAAGAAGTAAGGTTCAAGCTCAATGCCCTTGGAGGAGCTCGACCACATACTTGGCTGCACTGGCCGTAGCGGGCACCAGGTGTTTCCCTGGTGGGCTGCCAGGGTGGGGGCCAATTTTAGACCCCTGAGCAGCCATTTTTGTTACCAGGGACCGGTTTTGCAGCGTAGCAATATTGGCCCCCACCAACAAAATCGGCACAAAGCTTTTAAGCTTTCTGCTTGCAACCCCCCCCCCCCCCCCCCCCCCTGGGGTCAGCTATGACTACATAGTCCTCTCACATGTCTTCTCTCCCCCCAGGGCTCATTGTATACATCACGAGGGAGGTAAGGACTGCTTTGGTCTGAGTGAGTGTCTTAGATCAATGTCACTACCTTCCCAGAATGAGTCCAAGTGACCCCATCCCAGATTCCATATTATCACATACACTGTTCTCTGGAAAGAGTCAACCGGAGGACCTTTCCGGGGAGTTATAACTTCAACCAGTCAAATGGGTTTCAGTGGTCTGTGGATCCCTATAGCCGATACGTTCCTTTTCATATCCACCTGGAAAGGCATCCACATTCAGCCACTTGGTCCTTGAGGATAGCAGTTCATTTATCCATGGCATATAGGTTTCATAGCTTTGAACACCACAAATCCATGGTCGGAGGGTCTGCAGCTTTTCAGGTCTGGTCAATGGTCAACCAGGCTGCCAACAAAAGTCGAGTAATAAGTTTGCCTCTCGAGGTAGACAAAGGATATACCATCCTCATCTACATGACCCAGTAGAGCTATCAAATGATTCATCATCAAAAAACTTTATTCGACATTTAAGTCATAAAAGTATCAAACATCGACCATATACATCAATGCAAATTAAAACTAGACATGATTATCAATATAAGTTTACAAAAGATGCTGATGCCTATAGATCCAAAGGGGTAAAATCATTTCATATTTGTACGATAATATTTAACCCACCTCTGCTATACACAATCTAGACAACGAGATATCCTGAACTAGGAATTTTATAAATACAACTTAATGAATAAACAAGTAAATAAAGGCACCTATTAATAGGTCACTTTAGAAATGATCTGTCTAGACCGTATTATCCAAGCCCACTTAATATATTTTGCCATTGCTATAGCAATGTTCGGGCTCGGATCTGAGCACAAGATTCTTAGGGCCACCTCGTGCCTTCGGATTCCTATTAGCCGACACACAGGTAGTACCCATTTTTTACGTGGTAGCACATAAAGGGGACAAAAAAGCACAAAATGACTCAGATTCAATCACGTCCCCACACTTTGGGCATTTATCATGAGACCCTTTGGCCCACTTAGATGTAAATGTACGAATCGGGAGGGTACCTATCCTAAACTGGAAGAAAAGCTTGCGATCACTTGGTACTTCAATCAGGCCCCAATACAATTCCTGTCTAGGGCAGGCCTTAAATTCTAGAAATTTAGCTGTCCAACCAGATGTACTCCCCTTTACAGATAATTCCAGCCCGATCATTTCCCAATATTTAGCCTTCACAGTTTCTTTTGAAGGGAAGACCGCATTTAGGGGATCATCCCAAAGGATTCTCCATCCCAATTTATACAATAACATTTTTATATACCTCAGCCAGTCTATTTTGTGAAAAGGATCTTTTTCCATAATTTCCTTTAAGCCCAGAGCGTAATGCTTGAGCTCCACAGTTGTCCACACCCTACGCCAGTACAGCAGAGGGCGCAGATTAGCTGAATCTTGTAAGGTTTTCAGACCGAGGTCCCAAAAAAGAGGTAACAAAGGAGTACTTTGTGGCACTCCAACAACTTTCCGGATAAACTCGCTCTCCATGGCATTCAACCGTTTTGTATTATTACCAAACCCCCATAACTCAGACCCATATAGAGACGAGCTACGGATCTTCATCGAATACATTTCGAGAAGTGGGCCAATTGGTTGTGTTTGCGAGGTTTTAAATCTTTTTAAAAGGAAGCCTGTCTGTTGTTGGAACTTCAATATAGACAAATCTATTTGGCTTTTCCAACCCATGTTCTTCTGTAACGTGACTCCCAGATAAGTAAATGCATCAACCTGCTCCAAAGGAGAGCCGTTCATAAGGATTACTCCTTTAAAGGGTTTGTAAGACCTACATGGTTTGGGGCCATTAAGGACCATAAACTTGGTCTTAGCAACATTTATTTCCAGGCCACGTAGCAAGCAGAACTCTTCAAAGCGCCGGAGGGTGAGCTGCAGGCCACTCGGGTTTTATAAATCAGCAAAGTGTCGTCCGCGAACATGAGGACTGGAACACGAGAACCAGCCATAGCCGGGGCATCCGAGGGGACCCGGGAGAGGAATTCGGCCACCCCGTTCACGAAGAGCGAAAACAGGGTAGGTGCCAAAACACAACCCTGCCGTACTCCTCGCTCAACGGGGAAGGATTCCGTAATCTCGCCCTGCCGTCCCCATCGGACCCGGGCAAAGTTGTCCTCATGTAAGCGGACTACCAATGACAGCAACTCCGGTGCCATCCCTAACCCCTCCAGTACTTGCCACAGCTTGCCACGCGGAACTAGATCAAATGCCGCCCACAGGTCAACAAACACTGCATACAAGACCCCTTTTTCCAGGACCACTGTCCTCCAATAGAGGACTATAAACCTGAAAACCTGATCTATAGTGCTGGTTTTAGGACGGAACCCAGCCTGGAGAGGACTCAGAACATTACTAGCCTCCATCCAGGTCTGGATTTTGCCCAAAACCAGCTAGCCCATAATTTTTTGCATAGCATCAATTAAGCTAATGGGCCTGTAGTTACTACCCAGCGATTTATCCCCTTTTTTATATATAGGGACGATTTCAGCACCTTTCCAGGATTGGGGAATGGCCATTCCCCGAGCTATAGCATTGGCTAAATAAGTAATGTATAAGCGCCATCTTTGCCTATCATGCAGAAATACATCGGCAGGGATGCAATCCATGCCAGGTGCTCGTCCTTGTGTTACCGTGTCCAACGCCCTATCAACCTCCTCAAGACTAAAAGCAGAATTGTTATAAAATACGTTATCCTGACAAGACGTACTGACTTCCTCAACGCCTTTTGCGTATTGTGGCTTGAAAAATTCAGCCCAGGAGCTCTGGGGAACATGGTTGTGCGGGCTATCAGTAATTTCGCCCCTCTTCCATTTAAAAATATCCCAGAACTTTTTCAGATTTTTATCAATACATGCTGCCTTAAGGTCCTGCCACTCACTCTCTTCCCATTCCTTTTTTGCTTTCCATTGAGCCCTTCTATAGGTATTACGTGCTGCTTTAATCTTACTTAGATCTTTTGATTTGAGAGCGACACCCAAGTCTCCACGGGCTTGTTTGCAGGAGGCATTATACCATTCCTCCTGTTTTCTTCTAGAAACCTGATTTACTGAAAAAGGTCTACAAAAATAAGATTTAAGTTTAACAAATACCTTTTCGTGGATTTTCTCGGTTACTGCTAGAGGTAGGCTATTTATGCCCCCTGCCATCAATGATGTCAACGCCTCTTCGACATTCGAAACAATACGGTCTAAGAGATTAGGATGCTCTGCTACTTTATGCCACTTAAGGTGGCGTTCGTCATTGGATAAAGCAGCTGCTGGTCCTATCATTTCATGCGCTCGGCCCGTTCTATCTCCCAAACCCAAATTAAAAGTAGCGACTAATGGATCGTGATCACTTTCAATCCGAGACTTGACCACCATATCCACTAGAGTACACCACATCCTCAGGTGCACCAAAAGGTAGTCTATGTTGCTTGCCCTGATACCATTGTCATATGTTTTGTTACACATCCTATCTGATGTAGTTCTGCCATTAGCCGCCCTCAATTGGTTGCCCAAGCAAAGCCCTTTCAAATGTAAAGCCGCCTCAGTCCATTTTCTTACTGACTTTACCTCTAGCTGTGGGACACCCCATCTAAGGTCCTCTTCCTCTGTTAAGAGCGAGTCATGAGGCCCTAGCGGCTCAAAGGTCGTATTAAAATCTCCCGCAATCAGTGGGAGTACATCAATAGGTCTGGTTTCAACAAGAGTGTCTAGTGCTGATACCACCTCCGATTTTTTTCCCACCTGGTAAGCCCCTGGCATACACATTATATATATCAATTTTAGAATTTAGCGGGAAAATCAACCTAATTCCCAAAATATCATTATTCAAGGTTGGGATAGATTGGATATTACATTCCAAACTCTGTTTGATCCAAATAACCAGACCTCTACTGGCCGGCCTTTGGACCTTTTCTCTGCAGGGACAAAAAAATTCAAATAGCCCAACATGAATACTGGCTCTGTTGACCAGGTCTCCTGAAAAAGACAAATATTGTGCTTACTGACAAAATCTGACCAGAGGGATGATGATAGTTTAGATCCCACACCCGCCACATTCCAAGATAAAAACGATATATAACCAACAGCGTTCATTGCCCCTTCAGCGCTCCCAGTATTTGGTATAGGGGAAATAGCAACACCATGCGGGGAAAACAGATTAGCCTCACTACTTAACAATTCTTTTTGAAGCACTGCTTGTGAGCCCCGTTCCCCCACCCTAATGGTATTTATTGGGGCAAAAGACCCATAATCACCGCTATTACAATCTATTGGAAGCGACACTCCTTGCTCTAAACCCTCCTCTATCCCTTGAATTGCGTATACCTTTTCGTGGTTGGGATAACCACATCCCCCATTCTGTCACAGTCCGCTAACCCAGATAGCACATCAAATCTATTAGGGGACCTTATGTCCTCGAAAGTGCCTCCATTTATCAAAAATCCCCTTTGTGTAGGCCCACCTAAGGGCAGAGATATGGGAGCGTAAAAATAGGACAGTGGCATAGTACCTATTAGAGATGAGGGATCATCTTGGGGCCAAGAACAAATGTGTTCCACACAGCGTCTATCCCTAAAATTAATAATGATGCAATCCCCCTTTATCAACTTAGGTCTCCTGCCCACCCAATTAACTCTTCTGGCAAAACAAAATTTCAGCGCACACATGGGCCGGCAATGGTCGCTTAGCGTTAAGCCAGTATATACATTTGTTCTTTAGGTCCCTGTATGATTCCCTTGCTCCATTCGTCGGGGGTGGAACCCCAGTTAGGACCACCACATAAGGGGCTGCTTCGGAAGGAAGATGTATATCGATTAAACCTGGCGAAGCCTGCGGTAGGGGCTGTGCAGATGTAGATTGCTTATCAATTCTCTCTCTACCAACCCCGGAGCTATGTGGTACATCGCGTGGTGGGGGATGTTCAACACTTAACAAGTTATCAACAACTGGGATAGCTTGGGTCTCCTGGGGAATGGAGAGGTTAACATTCACAGTACCACTTGCTGATTTACTATTAGAAGATTTAATCTCAGAGCATTGGTCTGTCACACTAGGACACTCATTTTGCGGGCCAGGGCCCTGAATACGACCCCGTGGCTGAGCCGAGGCAAGTGAAAGTTCCATACATACAAGCCTACTTTCTATAGAGCCCAACCTTTCATAAATTGGTTCGCATAAGTTTTTTATAATACTTTCCAATTTTTTCCAAAACGATATCTCTGTATCTTCCATAGTCTTATTCCCCAGAGATAGCAATAGGTTTGGCCTCTCTTCAGCAATTATAGGCTTAGGGCATGGGACTGCGTCTTTCCTTAAAGCAGAAGCAAGGTCGGGCTTAGCTTTTTTCCCGGCAGCAGTCTGTTGATTTCCCCTCTGGTTTTTTTAAAAGTTGGAGCTAATTGTTGTTTGGCAAGACCTGGATTTGTGTTACTAGCAGAGCGGGTCTTTATGCTCGACGAAGGCTTTGAATTTGGGACCACATTGCCAGTACTCGAGATAACAGCAATTTCACCCGGAGTTTCTATCAATGGTGAGGAACCAATCATTATTTCGTCGTTGTTACGCTCCTCCACCAGAGACTATGTTAAGCATAGCGAATCCGACATAACAATCTGACGACACGGAGGTGATCTTATATTGGCCATGTTACCCAGAGAGGACCTTTTGTCACAGAGGGTGTCCAATGAGAGTCTTTTTTTCAGTTAGTTCTATGTCCTTAGCGAGCGCACCAAAAAATTATCTAATGTTCCCATTAGAGCACCCCCCAGACGATTGCGTGATGGGGCCATCCCTTTTAGCAGGTTTATCCATTATTTTACAATAGACTAATAGCCTCAATACACAGATTACACAGGAAATTGCAGAATAGGGCAGAACCTTACCCACTATAATCCAGTGGCTGCCCTTAATCAGCAAATGTTAGGAGGGGGTCCCGTTCCGTTCTCTGACGATCTCGGACGGGCTCAGACGGTCCCGCCCTTGGCCCGGGCTTTGCCCGGCGCGCGCCCGCGCGCGTCCCGCGAAGCGGGGGCCGTGAGTAGTCTTATAGCGTCAGGGCGGGAGTACGGGAAGAGGACACAGCTGATTACAGTCACAGGGCTGCTGGTCCTCGCAGTCCCGAATTACTTCTTTTCCTCTTGCAGCAATCACCAGCGGTTATTGGGCGACACCTCCAATGGCAGCACTCAGAGGGAATTAAAAATGAGCAGGTTAAAAGGACACGCTAATGCTCCTTCCACGAAATGATTCATTTGCAGTTGAATGTTAGTTATACCTGTGATACATGAAACAATCTTAACCCAGGAGGGCCTCACTCAATCACACCCCCATCACATATGTAAATAAGAGCCTCTCTCTCCACAACCTCCCCAGCACACGTCCAAACCTCCAAACGAAGATTTCAGACAGCATCATACTCCATGGTAGTGTAACCTAAAATTCATTTACTTTGCACTAGATGTAGATGAAGTATAAATTAACATCCATGTGTTTTTGAACATGTCTTGTTCAAGCTCCTCTGACCATTTCAATTTATTTTAAATCCTTTCTGGGAGGGAGGGCATTTACATAAGACTCTTTTCAAGTAGGCTACTGCTCTAATTGTCTTTCTTTTTTTATATATATATATATATAGCCTCTGTTAGAACTGGTATCTTTTGGTGTGGTGGTTTTTCCTGGATTTTTGCTTCTCGCCTCCTGTTTTTGACTGTGTGCTGAATTTAGTTTGTGCTGGCTTTAGGACTCTGGGCACTTTACCAGTGCTAAAGTGCAAGTGCTCTATGTCTGAAACCTGGTGGCAATTGGTTTCTCCACGATTGGTGTATTTGATTTACTAGTAAGTCCCTAGTACAGTACAGTACACCATGTGTGCCCGGGGCCTGTAACTCAGATGTTTCTAGTGGCCCTGCCACCCATGAGAGTAGCCTTGCAAATCTGTCTAAGGCCTGCTACTGCAGTGCCTGTGTATGCAGGTTTAAATTGCTATGTCCGCCTATCAAGCACACCCACTTGCCAGGCCCAAAAGTTACTTTTCATATGTAAGGCACCCCTAAAGTAGGCCTTTGGTAGCCCTATGGGCAGGTTGTAGTGTATGTAAGAGGTAGGGCATGTACGTGATTCGCTTTACATGTCCTGGTAGTGAAAAACTGCTAACTTCATTTGTCAATACAGCAAGGTCTATCTCTCCCATAGGTTAGCATTGGAGCTGTCTGGTAACATTGTACCAGTGTATCTTCTAATTGGGAATAGATAGAAAATTCGAGTTTGGTGTCTCTGGGCTCACAATTTTAAAACATACATTTAAGTGAATGTGTTTTTTAGATAGCAGTTCTGAAAATGCCACAAGTCAGCATTTTCTCACGTAACCATTCTGTGTCTCTGCCTGTCCACAGAATACATGTCTGGGTTGGGTGACCGTTACGTTTTGTGAATTCACTCTAGACAGTTACACCCAAAGGGAATTGAGTTGTACCCTCTATATCATGATGGCCCAAGTGTTGGGTGGAGCTGACACTTGCACCTGAATAGGGCTGTCCATGTCCCCACACAAAGTAGTTTGACTTACTGTAGTGTGTCTGGAGCCAGTGCTAGGAATGGAAGATCTCCATACTTCAAAGGTTAAAATGAGTATAAGTATTGGACCACTGACACCATCTGAGGAGGAACACTACTGGACTGAGGATATTCTGCCAGGATTAAGAGCTGTTGGCCTGCCAGGAGAGACTGCCACTTTGCTGTTTGCTTTGCGGTGTTGGCCTGCTGCTTCTGTCTTCGGAGTGAGGGGACTGGACCTTGCTCTCTACATCCTGCTTTCTAAAGTTTCTCCAAGGGCTTGAGTTGAGCTTGCTTCCTGTTGGAAGTCTCAGAGCCATCAAAGACTTCACCTGTAATTCCTGGGCGCATCTGCTAAGAGCCCTACTTGCCAAGTGGTGCCAATTTCAGTTCCTAGGCCCTTGGAAGAGAGATTTCCTGCTACAAGAAACCCGCCTAAGCAACTTCGCAACCAGCATCTGTCTGCCATTCTGAAACCGTGCCTCTGCCTGCAACAAAGCCACGGTCCACACTAGATTCAATGACCACGACTTGCAACACAAGCTCCGACGACGATGCAGCGCCTCTGAAGAACACCACTGCAGGAGTCCCGACCATTGCACCAATGATGTCTGCTATGCACTGCTCCGACTCCAGCGCTGCAGCTGCGGCCCAGTGGTTCGACCTCAATGCCACAACACCAAAGCCTTGCACCTTGACTACTGACATTGATACCGCACAGCAGTAAGGAACAGAGACATCGCACCTGCAACCGACGCATCACCTCCCCTATGCCTCGCATCGTACCCAAGCATTAGCAGCCAACGACCCAGCATCGCCTGCAGGAACGGATGCCTCACTTGCTACAGCGTTGCCATATCTCCTTTGAAATGCACCGTCCCTGAGAGCCAATGTGCTAAAACCCTGCACAGCAGCAAGGAACATACACATCACCTGCTTTCACTACGCCTCACCTCCCCTGCGCCTCGCATCATCGTTGATTTTTGACATATCCAAAGTACTGTATTGGGGTCATTCTGACTCCTGTAACCGGCCCGCGTTCCCTCGTGATCGGATTGAACTTGTGGATGTGTCCTGGTCAAGTGTGAGCCGATTGCCCCAGTTGGAGCTACTGTTTCCTAAGAATATGAACTTTATTCAATATTGAAAACTCCCTAATGTGATTTGTGTATGTTGGTTTTCTGTATTTTTGGTCTTGTTTTGCTCAGATAAATATTGGCTATATTTCTAACCCGGTGTGGAGTACTTTTATGGTGTTTTCACTTTGTTACTGTGTGTGCAAGTATAAATACTGTACACATTGCCTCTGGGATAAGCCTGATTTCTCTTGTCAAGCTACCAAGGGGGGCAGCATGGCTCATTCTTAGTGTGTACCTTACATACCCTGACTAGAGTGAGGATCCCAACTTGGACAGGGGGCAAACCACTACCAACTAGAGACCCCGGTTCTAACATCTGTGCCAGTGATCTCTCTACTCCTGTCTTCATTAACTGATGCCGCCGAGCCCAGTGCAACATCTGTGTTAATCTGCAAACCTCACTCTGTCTCGGTAAAAATTCATCAGCACACTGTTTCCTATTTTTTAAGGTCTCTCTCTCTCAAACAAGATCCCCAGCAGCATATCTCTCACTTCAGATAACCTCTGCCTGAAATTCCAGATTCAAAGTCTGGGTTTCCTAATGCTGTATTCAATTGGGAAGGGCAAGTAGACATTTGATGTGTCCGAGCAGCCCTCTTCCAGTGAAGCGGTGCCGTTCTATTCAGTAACATTAGGGCTGCAATTGTCTAAGAGTTCATGGGGAGAGCCACAGGAGGTATTGCAATGTGACAAACTTCTTGGTCCAGAAGACCCAGAGGGCTCTCCCTATCATGAGAGCACCAGGTTGAAGCTGTTGCTATTTGTGCCACCAAGATGTGCCTGTCACTTTCTCCAATGCCCAGTCCTCCCTTTGTTGGGAAACTACATTATAGGGTTTTGGAAATGCTCTGTTCCATATGAATTTTTAGATTCTCCCCTGGATAATTTTGTGAGTTCATGATGGAAAGATTAAGGACAGATATCTGGAAAAATATAGTAATATGGGCATAAACTTTATCTTGACAATTAATTCTTCCTATCCAGGCTATCTCAAGTTTCCCCTACCTATACAAGTCTGAAAGGGTGTGTCAAGCATTGGCAGGACGTTTGTGTCGTAGAGTTCATTTATTGTGGCGTCGGGGGTACTCCTAGATAAGCTGCGCACTGAGATGACCCTGCGAAACCATGACTGAGTGTGGCTATCTACTGTGTTCTAGATTTGTGATGACTTCCCTCTCCTTTTGTAATTCTCTATATGCTTTTTGTATTTGTTTGGTTTTATATTCTAGTTCTAATCTCCAACTTAGAGTGTTTAATTTTGGCCAAACGGATAAAAGTTGATGAATGTTAGATTAATATGTATGTTTGATTAATTCCCGACCAAGTCCACTTTTGCTGCTTCCCTAATCACTGACAGGGTTATGCCTTCTATCACCTTTACTGTTAGATAATTCTCTGGAGCCTCTCTAATATTTGCTGCCAGGGCTAAATGCTAACTCATTCATTTTCCACACTCATGATAGCATGAGGTATATGGGGCTTATGTCAGTGTCCTTTGTAAATGCTGGTGCCTGATTAGTCTCTCCTTCGTACCGCCTTGTCTCCATTTGTACCCTCCCATGGCGAACGGCACTTTTACTTCGGTTGTTACACAGTACGTCTTTATTAGTCTGTGAGCTCTACTTTCTTTAATGAGTTTTACCCACTGCAGGCATGCATGACGCGCATGGCGCGCTTTGCTATGAACATTTAAACAGAAAGTGTAATCCCTCTCACCGGGATGAAGTAAACCCTGTTGTGATGGTAGGGGAAACTCCGTATTGTACTAAGATGGGCCAGACCTATCTAGGATGGGATGCAGTGCTACAGTTAGATCAAATCTGCTGTTGCGTACAGAGATATTATTGTGCCATTGAAAGAAATTGCAGCAAGCAATAACAAGACTTCATTCTTTTAATATCTTCATTAAGAGGACTACATTTACAGTTTTTGTGTATAATCATTTAAGAAGGGACTTTTGCTTCACTGTGGGGCTCAGACCTTGAACATTAAGGATATTTAGATATGCCCCAGCGCTTCTGCAAATAATTATTTCCTCTGTACCCTCTTTTTAGGACCACAATTGGTTTTCTTGAGGTGTGGGTCCTTTCCTGAGCCTGCTCCCATGCCAATGAAAAGCATCTGCTCTTAAAAGACAGATATACTCTGTCACCTCCCTGGCCAACAAAATTTTCTAGAAGAACCATTTTCAAAACAACTACAACAGTAACGCACAATTTACTTACCTTCAGTAACAATATATCTGTAAGAAAAAACATTAGTAGTGATAGATTCCTTACCTTAAAATTACCCCCAGGCATCAGACTGGATCCAGAAAGTTTGTCAGCAGTACCCCTGCGCATCGTTAGGCATCATTGTGCGGCTCAGCGTGCGTCGTTGGTGCCGAAATGACGTCGCTGTAGCTACTTGGACACGCCCACGTGCGCTGACGTCCGTTCTGTAGACGACTTTCCGCGCCAGGAACGCAGAGCCATGCAAGAAACTGACCACTGGTGCCCTGAAAGGGATGACCTTAACCTTAGAAATCAGTTTTCAGAACGGGGAGGATGGGTGGAGCGGTAAGAAATCTATCACTACTAATGTTTCTTACAGATATATCGTTACCGAAGTAAAGTAACTTGTGCATGTGAAAGAAACACGTAGTGATAGATTATTTACCTTAGAATAGATACCCCAGCAATACCAACCCCGTTGGTGGGTCTGCAAACCAAGATCACACCAGAAAATCCTGGAGAACAGAACGGCCAAAGAAGCTGTCTCTCTGGACTTGGTTGTCCACGCAATAATGCTTGGTAAACGTGTGCAGTGAGGCCCACGTAGCTGCCTGACAAATGTCATGCAAGGGAACTCCCCGTCCCAAAGCAGTAGTGGCTGCCGTCGCCCTGGTAGAATGAGCGCGCAGCCCCACCGGAGGCTCCTTTTTAGCGAAAGAATAACAAGCCTTTATGCACAGAACGACAAACTGAGAGATGGTCCGCTTGTGCACGGCCCAACCTTTCTTGGCATCCATGTATCCAACAAAGAGCTAGTCATCCACCCGGAACTGTTGAGTGCGGTTCAGGTAGAATGAGAGTGCACGTTTTGGGTCCAGACGGTGGAGCCTCTCTTCCTCTTTCGAGGGATGCGGAGGCGGAAAGAAGGTGGGCAAAGTGATGGTCTGCCCGATGTGAAAGGCAGTGACAACCTTTGGCAGAAAAGATGGACGAGTCCTTAGAACAACTTTGTCCGGATGGACAGAGAGAAAAGGAGGTTTAGAAGAAAGAGCCTGGAGCTCACCCACTCTTCTGGCAGAGGTGATGGAAACTACGAAAGCAGTCTATAAAGTGAGAAGACACAGAGGACAGTTGTGAAGTGGCTCAAAGGGAGCACACATCAGATATGTCAGAACCAGGTTCAAGTCCCACTGAGGCATTATGAATGGAACAGGAGGGAAAAGATGAGTAATGCCTTTCAAGAATCTATTTACAACAGGGAACTTGAAAAGGGAAGACTGATCTGGAAGCCATAAAAAGGCTGAAACAGCCGAGAGATAGCCCTTGATAGTGCCCAGAACAGAGCCCTGCTGGGCCAAAGAAAGGAGGAATAGAAGGACCTCTGAAAGGGGGGGGGGGAAGAAAGGGGATCCACAGCCTTTGCTGTGCACCATGCCACAAACTTATTCCACCTGCAGGCGTACACCGTCTCAGTGGAGGGACGCCTGGCTGCCAAGATTACATCACAAACTTTGGGAGGCAAGTCACAAGACGTCAACTGCCGCCGCTCAAAATCCACGCAAGGAGGTGGAGGCTGGACAGGTTCGGGTGGAATACCGTCCCCTGTTGCTGCGACATAAGATCCTCTTGAAGAGGCAGTCGGAGCAGGGATTGATAGCCATGCTGAGTAGCTCGGGATACCATACTCTTCGAGCCCAGTCCAGAGCCACAAAATGACTTGCCCCGGTCTCGCTTTATCTTTTTCAGCACTCTGGGTAGAAGTGGTAGAGGCAGAAAGGCGTATAGTAGATCGCAACTCCATTCACTATGAAAAGCACCGCCTAGCGAGTGCCGCCTTGGAAATTCCAACACGCAGAACTGATGACATTGCGCATTCTCTTCAGTGGCGAATAGATCTAACCAAGGCTCTCCCCGCGGCTGAAAGAGACCTTGCGCCACGTCCGAATGCAGACTCCATTCGTGATCCATCAAACACAGGCAGCTGAGTTCGCCCGCCCTGGCTTTCAGAGAACCAGTCAGGTGTTGAACCACCAGGGAAACACCCTGATGTTCCAGCCATGTCCAGAGACCCAGAGCCTCCTGACATAGGGTCCACGACCCCACCTCGCCCTGTTTGTTGCAGTACCACATGGCGGTGTTGTTGTCTGTGAACACCTGCACTACTCTCCCCTTGACAGAGGGAAGGAATGCCTTCAGTGCAAGTCAGATCGCCCAAAGCTCCAGAAGGTTGATATGGAGCTGGGACTCCACCAGAGTCCTCTGATCTCCGCCTCTCCCATGTGGCCGCCCCATCCCAGAAGGGACGCGTCCATCACCACTGTGTGTTCCGGTTGGGGAAGGGAGAGGTATCTGCCATTGACTCAATCCTGATTCGTGTGCCACCACTGCAATTGTCGTGCAGAGCCCTCCGAGATCTGGACGTGATCGGACAGGTTGCCCTGATGCTGTGCCCACTGGAACTTCAGGTCCCACTGCAGAGCCCGCATATGCCATCTGGCATGATCCACCAACAGGATGCAGGAGGCCATCAGGCACAGTAGCCGGAGGGTCATCCTGACCGAAACCCTGGATAGAGGCTGAAAGATCGGAACCATAGCCTGAATATCCCAGACTCGCTGCTCGGGAGGATAAACCCAAAACTGCGCTGAATCCAGAACCGCTCCGATGAAATGGAGCTTCTGAGAGGGAATCAGGTGCGACTGCAGCACGCTGATGGAGAACCCCAGCAAATGCAGGAGGTCAGCCATAGTCTGGAGGTGGGAGACGACTGCCTGGGGCGAGCCCGCCTTCAACAACCAGTCGTCGAGATAGGGGGAAGACCGAAACCCCTGATCTGCTCAGATGAGCTGCGACCACCGCCATCACTTTTGTGAACACCCGAGGGGCACTGGTAAGGCCAAAGGGGAGCACGGTGAACTGAAAGTGCTTGTGGCCTACCGTAAACCGCAGGTAACGCTGGTGGGCCGGCAGGACGGGAATATGAAAGTAAGCATCCTGCAAGTCCAACGCTACCATTCAGCCTTGAGGGTCTAGGGCAGACAAGACTTGAGCAAGTGTGAGCATCTTGAATTTCTCCTTCTGGAGGAAGCGATTGACGTTCCGAAGGTCTAAGACAGGACGCAGGCCCTTGTCCTTCTTGGGGACCAGAAAGTAGTGGGAATAACAACCATGACCTACTTCTGGACCAGGAATGCGCTCGATTGCCCCCTTGGCCAAGAGGGCCGTGACTTTCTGTTGAAGAAGCACAAGATGGTCCCCCAACATGCGGGGGTACTGAGGTGGCATGGCTGGAGGGGAAGTCTCGAAGGGGAGGGAGTAGCCCCTTCGGACAATTTGCAGCACCCACTTGTCCGATGTGAGGTTGCGCCAGTGGGGGAGATGATGGCGAATACTGCCGCCCACTGGCGTTTGATGGGCCTCAAAGGTCGGACTAGGAAGGCTTTGCAGTGGACGCTGCGGTGTGGAGGTAAACTGACCCGCCCGCTGGCCCCCCTGAACCGCCTCAACGGCTCCCACGTCTGCGCTGAGGATGTTGCTGCGGAGGCCTGTGGCTCTTGAACGAACGTGTTGGGGCACCCCTTCCGTGGCCACGAAAGGGGTGAAAAGCCGAAAGCGGAGGAGGGCGAGTCGCTGACAGGCCCAAGGACTTGGCCGTAGCCCGTGAGTCCTTAAAGGGCTCCAACGCACTATCCGCTTTATTGCCAAAAAGGCGAATGCCATCAAAGGGCATGTCCATCAAAGTGTTCTGGACATCCCCTTAGAAGCCAGTTGTCCTCAGCCAGGCGTGGCACCGAAGCACCACCGTCGTGGAAATCGCCCTGCCCAGCGGGTCGGTGGTATCGAGCCCACAACGAATAGTGCACTTCGCTGCGTCTTTCCCAGCTGCAACAGCTTGGGAGAGTGCTGTCGGAAGTGGTGCCGGTGGAGGTGTTATAAGGTCAACCGACATCGACCGGGGTCCGAACCTGGATCCCGGGAGGTCCGGCATCGACAGGGCCGGAGCCGCTGGTGATGGAAGGACAGGACCTCCAGTCGGGCCCACTGGGCCCGTAGGCGCACCGGCGGGGCCAGACGGCCTAAAGAGTTGGGCCATGGCAGCAAGAAACTCTTGCACCTGAGCAGGCGTTGCCAACCGTAATGGAAAGGGTGGGTAGGGGGACATCGCAGACTCCACCGGAGCCACGGGATGGCATCACCCGCGACGGGCGAGGGGAAGTCGAGGCGCGACAACGGTTCTTCGACTTCTTTGACTTCTTTTTGGAATGTTTCGACTTACCTGACCCCGAGTGCGAAGACTTAGATCCAGAGGAACGATGGTGACGACTCCGCGACCGGTCCCTCTACCTCCCACGGGACCAGGACCTTGAGCGGCGCAGAGCCGACTGCCGGACTTCCAGCAACTTTCTGGACCGCTCCTGCAAAGTCTTCTGCGCCATGGCCCGGAAATCGGGGCACGACTTGGAGTCGTGGTCGCGCCCCAGGCAGTAGAGACACACGCGGTGTGGGTCCGTCACCGACATCATGTGGTGACAGTCCCCACAGTTCTTAAAGCCGGGCATCACTACGACACCAGGAGTCGATCGACTAGAAGAAAATGAGACAAAAGGCCTCGATAAAACTGTGACTGGTGGTACTAGCTCTTCTCGGATCTGCGCTTGCTGGCGAGGAAAAAAAAAACTGACGTCCGCGTGCGTGGGCGCCTCTAAGTAGTTCCAGCGACGTTATCTCGGCGTCGACGACGCCAACAACGCACGCGAAGCCGCACGACGACGCCTACCGACGCGCAGGAGTACTGCTGACAAACTTTCCGGATCCAGTCTGATGCCTGGAGGTAATTCTAAGGTAAGAAATCTATCACTACGTGTTTCTTTCAGATAAAATTAACAATTAAAGATTCCCTAGCTTTCGTAATGGAAAGTTTCAATTCTATTAAGGACTCGGAGGCGAGGATTAGGCTTTTCTTTCTTCTATTTATTCCACGTAGCAGCCTTAGAAAACCAGTAAACAGTAGGATTTCATTTCCCATGAAGCCTACTAAGAAAAACAACAATGCAATGCAGTAGTCCATTGTCCAATCAGGCGCCTCCTAGTATCATAACAACCCCTGCTCTGTGCTGGACATCCTCTTTCTTCCTGCGACCAAGCCGACCGTCAGCATTCCTAATCCTGCTTCGACGACTCGGTTCCTGCGGGCAGAAAAAGTCGTAAAACCTGTGAATGAAAGCCTCCAGCACAGAAGTCAAGACAATATACAGCAACGTCACTCTGACCAGGAAAACGCTTTACTTGCGTCTGACGACACATCCTGATGAACCCGGGTGGGTCTAGGAGTATCCTAAGGGCAGGCTAATCCTCGCCTTCGAGTCCTTAATAGAATTGAAACTTTCCGTTACGAAAGCTAGGAAATTTTTCATTCTATGTCAGGACCCGGAGGCGAGGATTAGACTAGTTCAAAGCTTATCCACCACCAGGGACGCAATGGAGGGGACTGGCTTGAAGTAAAACCTCTTAAAGTTTGAGTCCGAAGACCAGTCTGCCGCATTCAAGATGTCCTCCAAGCGTGCTCCTAGCGTAAAAGCTTTCGAAGCCATAGCATCCCGAGCGGAGTGCGCTCCAAAAACCTTAGGGTCGATGCCAGCTTCAATCATCACCCAACGAACCCACCGTGCGATTGTAGGGGAAGAGACCACCCGGAAAGGTTTCCATAAAGCAAATCAAAAGCTGGCGCTCCCCATGAGGGTGAACGTCTGCGGTCATAGCCTCATACGCTCTGATACATCGGACAACACAGAGCTGCGGACAGTCCGGGAAAGCTGGATAAGAAATAACCCGAGACTGGGTCTTGGTACGCCGGGATACATGAAAGGTGACGCCCTCCAGCATGAAGCATCACCCTGTAATATCCAGGGCTTGAACATCCGAAACCCGTCTGCAGGACACTAAGCATAACAACATGGCCAGCTTTGACGACAACTGTTTGCGTGATAGTTATTTGTTACTGGGCCATGCTGACAAAAAAATGTAAGACCTTATTAACATCCCAGAGAACTGAATACCGTGGCTCTAGAGGAAGAGAAAGGCGAATTCCCCTGCACCAGGGGATGGTCACCCACTGGATGATCTGCCACCACCGAGTGTCCCGCCGAAATCGCAGAGCGGAACGTATTAATCATTCTATAAGCTAACCCTTCAGAAGCTAGTGAAGCCAGAAAATTCAGGATGTGAACAAAATCTGCCCCCACGGGATCCAAACCCCATTGCAAACACCAACCCATCCATCCATCCATCCATCGGGACCAAGCCGATCGATATCGCTTAACGGTACCATCCGCCCATGCTCTGGAGAGGAGATCTGCAGCGTGGTGCGAAAGCCCAGGGACTTGCCATCGAGGCCTGTAATCCGCCACGCCATCAAGGCCAACGAGCCGCTCACTATCAGGGGATGAGGGTTGCCCGAAGGATTGAGCAGGAGATGAGGGAGCCGGGGTAGACGGATTGGAGAAGCCCAGGAAAGTTCCATCAGAACTGGTAACCAGGCTTGCGCTTTCCAAATCGGGGTGATCAGTACCAGATCCGCCCCCTGTCGACGGACCTGTGTCGTCAACCGCATGATCATAGCGAAGGGAGGGAACGCGTAACCCTGCTCCCGTGACCAGTCCTTCGTCCAACAACGCACTGCGAAAGAGCCGGCCATGAGCTCCAAGCAGTTGATGTAGAGAGAGCCTTCCTCGGTGGACCAACCTCCTCCTGTAGTGAGCTTGCCACAACGTGCTCCCCAACCGGAGCCGCTGGCATCGGACTCGATCACCAGGTCGGGACGGGAACCGAAAATGGCACGCCCGTTCCATGCGTCCATGTGGGCGAGCCACCAATAAAGTTTGGACCTGACCTCCTCGGAGAGCGGGACTTTCTGAGCATATGTCAAGCCCCTGCGGAGGTGAAACGCTTTGAGATGCTGAAGGGCCCAAAAATGCAGGGGGCCCAGAAAGATGGCCTGAATCGAGGCGGACAGGAGTCCGACCAGCCTGGCAATACTGCGGAGGGAAGTCAGCTGTTTCCAAAGCAGCTGTCAGATCTCGTGACGAATCTTCGATATCTTCCTGGAAGGCAGACTTAAAGTCGCAGCCACAGAATCGATCACAAACCCGAGAAAAGTGATGGAGCAAGTGGGGTGGAGACAAGACTTGGCTTGGATTATGACAAACCCCAAAGACTGCAGTAGAAGCACCGCCGACCAGAGCTGGCGCAAGAGAGTCTGAGGGCACTGATGAAGGAAGAGCATGTCGTCGAGGTAGACAATCATCCTGGTGCCCTGCGCCCCTAACGCTTCCACCACCGGATGCAACACCTTGGTAAAACACCAAGGGGTGGACGACAGACCAAAGGGAAGCAAAGTGAATTCGAAAATCTGTCCGTCCCACCTGAACTGCAGAAACCGACGGTGAGGAGGGAAGATGGGAACCGTCAGGTACGCTTCCTTGAGGTCCAAACTGACCATCCAGTCGCTGGGGCGTAACAGGTCGTGAAGGAGGTGAATCCCCTCCATTTTGAAATGCCTGTAAACAAGCCAGTCGTTGAACTCCCAAAGGTTTATCACCGGACGCTGACCACCATCCTGCTTTTGCACCAGAAAAATGTTGCTTATGAAGGCCCCGGGCTGAGGATGAGAACGACAAATTGCTCCTTTGTGCAAGAGCTCCTGGAGCTCGAGGCGGATCAAGTTGGCCTCGGCCCCCGAGAACCTTATCGGGGCGGGGGGAGAGAGTTGGACAGGGGAACCTAAAAACTCTATGTGAAACCCCTGAACTGTTTGCAGCACCCAAACGTCAAAGCCCGCCAATTGTCCAGAAATCGGGCTAACCTGCCCCCCAAGCAATGACATGAGACAATTATAGAACTCACCGTGATTGGCGGTGCCGCCGGAACCTCTCCCACAGTTACACTGACCTCGGCGCCAGGAACGGCCTCTGGTGGGGTAGAAACCCCCAAAGCAGGAGGAGTCTTGGTACTGCCCCCTCTGGGATGGTTGACCTCTGCCGGAGGCTGCTTGCGAGAACTGGCCAGCCGAGCGCCCCCTGCCACGACCGGCCCCTCCGAAAACAAAATGCGCTTCATCGTGGATTGTGCCTTATCTAGAGAATTAAAGGTGGACACAAACTTGCCAAGCTCTTTCACAAAAGGGTCTCCAAAAAGACGGCCCTGTGCCACCGGGCCCGCTTCAGAAGTCGCCAATTCCCCCAATTTGGGATCCAATTTGATAAGGAGCGACCGGCGCTTTTCAGTAGAAATGGCGCAGTTCGCATTTCCCAAGAAAATGATGGCCCGTTGAGCCCAATTGGACAAGGTTTCAGGGGAGATCAGGGCGCCTGAAACCTTGGCGTCTTCAGCCATATCAAATATTTTCGCCAGGGGACCCGTGATGTCCAACAATTTATCCTGACAGGCGCGCCAGGATCTATCGATGCCTTTCTTCGTGTCCTTTATAAACTTAGTCAGATAAGTGGTCATTTTGGCATCAATTTTGGGGGTTACCGCGACCTTTTCCTCCAGGGAGGGGCGCGGGCATTCAGATCTAAGGCGTGCACGGACGTCCTGATCAAGGGGTTTCCGAAGGCGAGCCGCCACATACTTGGCCACCTTATCGTAGGGAACCCACTGCGAAGAACGGGGATGCACAAGTTCCTCTAGGTCAAGCAGATCCGAGGGAATCCCGTCCTGGCAAGTTGAGGACAGAGGATGTTCCCCCGAACCAGAAGGGGAAGGACGCCATGACCTGCCCTGGTCTGATTCGCCATCCGACTCACCCTGGGAGCCCTCCGAAGGAGGAGAGGAAGGCATGGGATCAGGGATCCCCACGGCGGAGGATCCGCCGGGGGAAGGATCCACCGGCAAGGACGGGGTCTGGGCATCCAAAAAAGCTTGATGACGTCGCTCAAAGGTGCCAGAATCAACTCCGTCGGAACAGGAGCGCTTACGCGGATTCTCCGGAAGAGAAGCGGGGCTCAACTTCGAAGGGAAGGAACCAGAAGGTCCCGGAGCGTCTTCCCTCGCAGGGAGGGGTTCAAGGAGTTTCACCAGGTCATCCAACCTCTTCTCCAAAGGAGCCACCGCCTGGGAGACCGCCTTCACAATGGAGGAATCCAACACGTTGCAGAACTCATCGGACAGCGGAAAAAACTGGGATTCCTCCTCCTCGTAATAATCATCCAACTCCTCCATGGCGCCCCAGGGAGAAGCTGAGTAAACTAGGTAAGTAAAAATCAGTGGTGGCCACCCACCAGGTAAGAGGGAATTATAATGTGGTGTATTGCATTTGCCATTTTACACGTTACACGTGCTAAACTGCATATTGACCTAGATTCCATGTGATGCTCTGGTCTTCCATTTTTTTGTATTGCATTTCCATTTTGTGCTGCTTTGACCTGTAGTTACACTTCAGCAGTAACAAACATGTTTTTCACGTAAACCAGTATGAGCTGGTGCAAGACATACCTCGTGAGGTTATTTTGTGCCTTGAGCTTGTTTTGTGCATTCTATGCTTATCTCTAGGACATAGGGAGGATGCGCTGTGCAAGGCTCTCCAAGGCCGGAGATAGGGAAAGGAATGTCTTTTGCCTCGGCGCACCCAAGCAGAATCAGGCCAGGTCTGTATGGGTGGGTCTGACGCAGAGATGCGGCCAGCACCTATGATGGATAGATGGGCGAGAACGCCTGCTAGAGGGTTTTCGAACGTGTTGATTTAACTATAAAAAGCGGTGTCCGTGAGGTGGAGCTCAGGAACTCAGTCTTGGAGTGGACGCACTCGTGGGACGACTTTGGTGCCCGGAGAGATTACTTCCTGTGCCCCAGTCTCTGCAGGGTTCCCGACTTGGTGTTTCGGTGCTTGGCCAGGTATGTTGAAGACTCCGGTGCAGACGCATCTGGTGAGGTGCTTTGTACATTAACTGTTTATATGTCTATATTCAGGATCTCATATATATATATATATATATATATATATATATATATATATATATATATATATGTGGTGTATTCATTGTTCATTGTCTTTCACTTGGTGCCTAAGAACTTACTAGCTTCAGTGACTTATTGCCTTCGTCTACGATAATAATAAAGCTCATTTTACCTCCAGAGGAGTGTCGGAGTTTCTGTGTAAGTAAGTGGTGTGCGTAAGTTTAGATTACGCAAGTGGGCAAGGCAATACATTTTGGCGTAGTCGGTGGCAGGATTCGTAAATTACGCGGGTAGGAACATGTTTAAAAAGACGAAAGGTGGTTTTGGTTCCTTGGCACCAAGTGAAATTCCTTTTGCCCCCATGCAAATTCCTGGATGGGAGGCGACGCCGTACTCCGCGCTAGCGCGCGAGTATTCTAAAAGCACAGGGTTAAGTGAGAGCTGGTTTGACTGTTTGGGCGAAGCAACGCCAGAAGATGTTTTAAATTGTTTACAGAAGGTCCCTGTCGATAAAGGTAAAGAATTATATAAAGTGAGCCGCCGAGGTTGGCCTCTGTTGCATGCCTACCGTCAAGTTTTTGACAAATGCTGATCTATGCAGCAGGAACAGTTAAGTTTCGAAAAACAACTCGTTGAAGCTAAGAATATGTCTACGATGCTTTCCTGGCAGAATAAGCTATTACAAGACAAATTAGAAACATATCAGACTATAGCAGAACGGGCTGCAGTCCGTGCCGCTGAATACAGATACCAGAAAAGGAGGGGTAGAGTGAGTAAGCGAAAAGTCCATTTAGCGATTGCCAAAGCAGGCTTACATTTTGATCCATCCACCTGGGACTCTAACATCTAGGAATCATCAGAGTTCTCCTCAGAAGGAGAGCAGCCTTTACAGGGAGGAGGAGGTAAATAATAGTAAGAGAGTGGAAGTGCAGCCCATTCTAAGACGGAAACTCCAATCCGGTCCACATAACCCGCAGGGAATTATGTTAAATAGTCTGGAGGATTTTACTCAGCAGGAGATCAGTGATGTTTCAGAGAGATTTAGACAGAAGCCTGGCGAGGCACTATTAACTTGGATGGTGCGCCTCTATGATCAAGGCGCTTCTGGGGTTATGTTAGACGGTGGGGATGCTGCCACATTTTGCACTCTCAGTACTGATCCCACTGTGCAGGGACATTTTCGGAATTACAATGGGGATGACCAAACTACCCTGTTGCAGCTAGCCGCACAGGGATGTAGTCATAAGTACCCCACAGATTCAGATTGGCCTGCGAATGAAAAACCATGGTTTACCCTACGAGATGCCTCGCAGAGAATTAAGGAGGAGGGAATGAAGTTGGCAATCCTTATAGGTGAGGCGCATGATTTGATGGGTCAGAGAATGACTGTGTCCGTGCGGAACAAAATCATTAGTTTGGCACCCCCTGCATACAAAGCGGTGATAATGACTCTGTTAATCAATCAGATAATGACTCTGTTAATCAATCAAACTGGCAATACCGTAGGAGAAGTAGTCGAGGCAGTCCGTGAGCTGGGAGAGCTTGGGGAATGGAACAAGCCAGATAGGGCTTCGCGCTCCGAGTCCCGCACTGATAACCGAGTAACTCGACGTGATATGTTTTTGGAGCTGTTAAAGGATGGGGTGTCGAGGAGTGAGATTGATGGTATTGAGACCAAAAGCATGTGGGACATGTACCGTAAGCGAGGACTGGATAAAAAGGAGGGGAGTAGGCATGTGAGTAGAAAAGATAACAAGAAAGTAAGTCGCAGGGAAGCAGAGCTTGAGGAAAAGCATGACAAGGCAGGTGTGGAGAGAGAGAGGGAATCTCATGTGAGGGTGACAAAAGAGAAAGGTTGGGACCGAGATTGCACAGATTCAGATGGGGACCGGGAAGAGGAGGAGTTGTTCCCTAAGGATTACCAGACATTGTATTCAGATCTGCGCCGGGACCTGCGCCGGGCAGATGCAGAGCTGCGCAAGCGAAAGTTAGATTAGGTAATGGGCCAAGCTCCGGTGCAGGGATGGGCTCGCAAGGATAATAGACCACATGTGAGGGTTGAGATCTATTGGAAAAATAGAAACGTTCAGGAGGTGCAAGCTTTAGTAGACACCGGAGCGGAGGCCACGTTGATACATGGCAATCCACGAAAATTTAAAGGACAGTATTTCACCATCACGGGTTTGGGTGGACAGGAGACACCAGCAGTGCAAACAGTAATTCAGATGAAAATAGGCAACTTCCCAAGAGAGCATACATTGTCTTGATCGTGCCCATTCCAGAGTACATTATTGGTATTGACATTTTGAAAGGTATGACCCTATATTTAGATGACGGATGCTATCAGTTTGGGTCAAAGCAGTACCTCTCTGTGGCTGCTGTGAGGGTGGGGCGCTTGAAGATTCCCCCAGTGAAGGTGCCCCAAGCAACGAAAGTGGTTCACATGAAGCAGTACAGGATCCCAGGGGGACATGATGAGATTACCGCAACCATACGAGACTTGGTGGAGGCGGGGGTGGTGAGACCGGTTACCACGGCGTGGAATAACCCTGTGTGGCCCGTGCGCAAACCGGACGGAAGCTGGCGTATGACTGTTGATTACTGCGAGCTGAATAAGCATACGCCCCCATTGACATACGCGGTCCCCGACACCATCACTTTGATTGAGAAAATTCACTTTGATTGGGAAAATTCAGAAACACAATGGGACATGGTATGCGGCACTTGATATTGCCAATGCTTTTTTCACGATTCCAATTGCCCCCGAGTCCCAGGAGCAATTCTCCTTCTCGTGGAGTGGTAGACAATTTACATTTCTATCTTTGCCCCAAGGGTACTTACATAGCCCTACAATCTGTCACCGGTTGGTGGCAGAGCATTTGGATGAGGTGTCAGTCATTCCTGGAGTACAGCTTTGTCATTATATTGATGACGTGTTGATTCAAGGAGAGTCCCAAGAACAGGTGCAGGCTCAGCTAGACAGAATTGTAGAGCGTTTGCAGAGCAAAGGGTGGGTGATTAACCCAGAGAAGGTGCAGGGACCCTCTCAGAGTGTGAAGTTTTTGGGTATTCAGTGGCATCAGGGGCATAGAGAAGGGCTGCCACAAGTAAGGCAAAAGATCAAGGAGTTTGCAGTGCCGCGAAACAGGAAGGAGGCGCAGCGCTTCATTAGATTGTTTGGTTTTTGGAGACAGCATATTCCCCATTTGAGTCAGATCTTGGCCCCTCTGTACAAGGTTACACGGAAGAAGCATGAGTTTGAGTGGGGGGAGGCCCAGCAACAGGCATTTGAGTCAGCGAAGGAGGCTATACAGCGTGCCCTGGATCTATGGCCCATACGAGAGGGAAGCATTGATTTGAATGTAACAGTCCAGGATCAGTATGCGACCTGGAGCCTGTGGCAAAAACAGGGGAGACAGAAAGTGCCCCTAGGGTTTTGGACAAAAAAATTACCTGATGCTGGAGAGCGGTACACTCCTTTCGAAAAGCAGCTGTTGACATGTTATTGGGCTCTGGTGGATACCGAGCAATTGACCTTGGGACACAATGTATTTTTGAGACCTGAAATTCCTATCATGCAATGGGTGATGCTCACCCAAGACACACAGGATTGGGAATGCACAGGAGGCTAGCGTCATAAAGTGGAAGTGGTACATACAAGACAGAGCACGAGTGGGTCCTAAAGGTACCGCAGTGCTGCATGAGCAAGTGGCGCAGACTCCAGTAGCAGATGCAGAAATGTTGCAAGATGTACCCAGAGTACGAGAGTCCCCAGTGAAATGAGGCGGGCCATTCTCAGAGTTGTCCGCGGAGGACAAAAAACATGTGTGGTTCACAGATGGCTCAGCCCAATATATGGGGACCAAGAGACATTGGAAGGCGGTGTCATACAATCCTGTGACCAAAAAGTTGCTGTCGATTACTGGAGAGGGAAGAAGTAGTCAGTTTGCAGAATTGTACGCAGTTTACCAGGCTTTAAAGCAAGAGCTTCCTGGTACATGTCACATTTATACTGATTCATGGTCTACAGCCAATGGGTTAGCCACTTGGCTTCCCACATGGCATGCTCATAATTGGATGATTCACAATAGGGATGTTTGGGGAAAGGAGTTGTGGCAGGAGATTTGGGAATTGTTGTCCCAGAGTACAGTCACAGTTTATCATGTTGATGCTCATTGCCCGACTGACTCACTAGAGCGTTGGTGCAATTCCTTTGCAGACCAAGAAGCGAAGATTCGTGAAGCTGAGGTGGCGACGCAGGATTCTGACTTGGTGGGCATGGCTAAATTGGCGCATCAGAGAAGCGGACATTTGGGCGAGCGAGCCACTAGCAGGTGGGCAGAAAGTAGAGGGATGCATATTCCCCTAGATTTGATTAAAACTGCGATCATTCACTGTCCCGTTTGTCAGCATACCCAACACAGACCGCTTTCACAGGTAGTGAGAGGCCAGCTAGGCAGAGGGAAGTTGCCAGGGCAAATATGGCAAATTTATTTCATCGTGCCAATGCCAATGAGTCAAGGATGTCAGTATGCCTGCACGGTGGTGGATACCTATTCTGGCTATCTCATCGCCTTTCCATGTAAGAGAGCAACCCAGTCTAACACTCTCAAAACTTTGAATTTGTTGATTTTGTATTACGGAATTCCTTTGCAGGTCCAGAGTGACAATAGGTCACACTTTAAAGAAAAGATGGTGCAAGATTTTTGTGTGCAGCATAACATTGAATGGATCTATCACATACCCTACTACCCACAGGCAGCGGGTTTGATTGAGAGAATGAATGGCTTGTTGAAAGAGCAGTTGAAAAAGTTGTCTGATGGGTCATTGAAGGGGTGGAGGGATCACTTGTCTGATGCATTGCAAATTTTGAACAACCGACCCCTTGCTAATGCAGAAACTCCTTTGATGCGCATGTTGACCCCAGCTTTGCAGATCAAGCCTCATGTGGCCACAAACACGATTCTGTACTGGGAGACAGCTCCCGGAGCTTTAGCTCCATATCGTGCCACACCAGAAGCTGCTGGTCTTGATTTACATGCCCTGAAGAACAAGTTACTTACCTTCGGTACCGCTTTTTCTGGTGGATACAGTATCTGCCTGTGGATTCCTCACCTTGTGATTCCTCACCTTGTGAATATCCCCTGCGCCAGCATTCCACGGAACTTTTCTTCCCCAGCATTCCACGTCGACGTGGGCGACGTCATAATACACCGGCTCCGCTCGCGACTCCGATCGACGTCACCGGAGCCATAAGAAGCCCACGTCAGCGTGATGACGTCAGTTCCACCCATTTTTTCCCCGTGCCTTCGAGGCGAACAGGTGGACTAACGACAGACTCAAAGTATACACAGTATACAATACACCAACACATATGCATAGCATACAAAGGAAAAGAATGCTAAATAAACCAGCATTTCCTACAAATGTACAAGAAAGTATAAAAACATTCCTACAAGACCTATTCCATGGTATACAAAGGTGGACAACGGGGAGGCGGGTGGGTCAGTGAGGAATCCACAGGCAGATACTGTATCCACCAGAAAAAGCGTTACCGAAGGTAAGTAACTTGTTCTTCTGATGGATACATCTGCCAGTGGATTCCTCACCTTGTGAATAGATTCCACAGCAGTCCCCACTCCCGGAGGAGGGTGTCCACCTTCCTATACCAGAAAGTCCTGTAACACAGAGCGCGCGAAGTGACCCTCCCTCCTCATCTCAGAGTCCAAGCAATAATGCTTTGCGAAAGTATGGAGGGAGGCCCAAGTCGCGGCTTTACAAATATCTGCCACAGGAACACCCCGGGCCAAAGCAGATGTAGAGGCTTTAGCTCTAGTTGAATGCGCTCTAATGCCATCAGGAGGAGTCTTACCAGCCAGGGCGTAGCAGATCTTGATGGTCCGAATTATCCATCTTGACAGCGTGCGCTTGTGCACCGCCTTCCCCTTAGAACGACCAATGTAGCCAATAAAGAGCTGGTCATCAAGGCGAAAGTCCTTGGTTCTATCCAGATAAAAACTAACAGCCCTCTTCGGGTCCAAACGATGGAGTCTTTCCTCCTCTTTAGAAGGGTGAGGAGGAGGGTAGAAAACAGGGAGAGTAATGGACTGCCCCAAATGAAACGGAGTGACTACCTTCGGCAGGAAAGCAGCCCTGGTCCTGAGAACCATCCTTTCAGCATGCAAAGTAAGAAAAGGAGGTTTGGAACTAAGAGCTTGAAGCTCACGTACCCTCCTTGCCGAGGTTATGGCCACAAGAAAAACCACCTTAAATGATAACAGCCTCAAAGGACAAGTATGAAGAGGCTCAAAAGGGGACCCCATTAGAAAGGTTAAAACAAGATTAAGGTCCCACTGAGGCATCACAAATGGAGTAGGAGGAAACATGTTTGTAAGGCCCTTGATGAACCTCAGAACAACCGGAGATTTAAATAGTGAAGGTTGATCTGGGAGGCACAGGAATGCCGATAAGGCCGAAAGATAGCCCTTGACCGTGGCCACAGCACAGCCCTGCTGAGCCAAGTAAAGAGCAAACCGGAGAACATCAGAAAGATGGGCTTTTAAAGGGTCAACGGACCTCTCTCCACACCATTTTACAAATTTAGACCACCTGTAGGAGTAAACTGACTTGGTGGAGTGTCGCCTGGCCGATAAAATAACATCCACCACATCAGGTGGGAGAGAGAAGGAACTCAGGTTGCCCCGTTCAATCTCCAGGCATGAAGGTGTAAGCTCTGGAGGTGGGGGTGTAGAACCTGCCCCTCCGACTGCGAGAGGAGGTCTGCCCTCAGAGGGAGACGGAGCGGAGGGCACGAGGAGAGGTGGAGAAGATCTGTATACCACACCCTTCTTGGCCAATCCGGGGCGACCAATATGACTTGGGCCCGGTCTTGGCGAATCTTCCTCAGAACCCGAGGAATCAAGGGTATGGGAGGAAACGCGTAAAGGAGTCGTGAGCCCCAACTCAACTGAAACGCGTCCCCCAACGCCCCCTGCATCGGATACTGGAGACTGCAGAATGACGGGCAGTGCGTGTTCTCGAAAGTGGCGAACAGATCCACCCGAGGAGTTCCCCACGTCCGAAAGACGTGACGAACTACCTCCGGATGGAGCCTCCACTCGTGGTCGACGGAGAACTGCCGACTGAGACTGTCCGCACGCACGTTCAGCACCCCGGCCAGATGATTTGCCATCAGACAAATCTGATGGTCCTGAACCCAGGACCATAGACGTAAGGCCTCTCTGCACAGACAAAGAGACCCCACACCTCCCTGCTTGTTGACATACCACATCACGGTCGTGTTGTCTGTCAGGACTTGAATCGACTGACCGCGAAGGGAAGGGAGGAAGGCCTTGAGCGCCAAACGAATCGCCCGCAATTCCAGAAGGTTGATGTGAAGCAACCTTTCCTCTGGAGACCACAGACCCTTGATCTCCAGGTCCCCCAGATGCGCACCCCACCCTAAGGTGGATGCGTCCGTTATCACTGTGGCCACTGATGGAGATAGATGGAAGGGCTTTCCCTGCGACAGATTGCCCTCTACACTCCACCAAGACAGATCTGCCGCAGCTTCTCTGGAGATCTTGACTGACTCCCTGAGATCCCCGTTGTGCTGATACCACTGCTTGCGGAGGCACCACTGGAGCGCCCTCATGTGCCAGCGTGCATGGTTGACCAACAGTATGCAGGAAGCGAACAGACCGAGCAGACGAAGGACCTTCAGAACTGGAACAACCGCTCCACTGTGGAATAAAGGGACCATCTCCTGAATGTCGAGAATCCTTTGAGGAGGAGGGAATGCTCGACACACAGTTTCTTCCCCGTTAGGAAGAAACTGAAAACTTTCCTCTTCGATCTGTGATAGGCTCTTTTTCTACTCATTTCACTCTCTCATCAGCGCGGGGACACGCCGGGAGGCGTCACCAGGCGCTTTACAAGCTCCTTTAAACTAAACTAAACAGTAGTGTCCAGTACTGCCCCTATAAACAGGCTGCGTTGAGAGGGCACCAGGTGAGATTTGGGCACATTGATTGAAAAACCCAAGTCGAACAGCTGAGTTGTCACCTGCAGATGACGCTGCACCATCTCTGGGGACTCTGCCTTCAGAAGCCAGTCGTCCAGGTAGGGAAAAACCGGAATCCCCGACCTCCTGAGATGAGCAGCCACCACTGCCATCACCTTTGTGAAGACTCGAGGTGCGGTAGTAAGACCAAACGGGAGGACCGCAAACTGGTAATGTTGCGACCCAACCGTAAAACGGAGATACTTCCTGTGCGACTTCAGGATTGGGACATGGAAGTACGCGTCCTGCAAGTCGAGCGACACCATCCAGTCTCCTTGCTGCAACGCTTGAAGAACCTGCGCAAGGGTCAGCATCTTGAATTTCTCCTGCTTCAGGTAAAAATTCAAGATTCTGAGGTCCAGGATTGGACGCAATCTGCCGTCCTTTTTGGGAATCAGGAAATAACGGGAGTAGCATCCCTGACCCCTTTCCTGCTCTGGAACCACCTCTATCGCACCCTTTTGAAGCAAGGCTAGAACTTCTTTCTGCAAGAGAAGCAGATGGTCTTCCGAGCAATAACCTTGGCAAGGAGGGTAAGGGGGAGGAAACTCCCGAAAGGGAAGGGCGTACCCAGTCTCCACGAGGTTCAAAACCCAAAGGTCTGTTGTAACCGATTTCCAACCCCGTAGAAAGTAGGACACCGGACCCCCCACAGGCCTTAAATGATCCAGGATGGGGGATCTAGGGCTGCTTTCCTGAGGCCTCATTGGGAGCAGAGGAGGAGGAAGAAGAGGGGTTGCGTCCAGAACCTCTCCGACCCCTTTGCCTCCCTCTATAGGACTTATAGAGGGGATTCTGCTGCTGCTGCTGGGGCTGCCGGTAAGAGCGAAAAGACGATCGGCCAAAGCCCCTAAATTTTCGAAAGGACGAACCCTTTGCCGGTACTTGCAGGCCCAAGGATTTTGCAGTCAATCGGCTGTCCTTAAAACGCTGAAGGGCAGAGTCCGCTTTCTCCCCAAACAGCTTCTGACCATCAAATGGAAGATCGACCAGCGTAGCTTGAACATCTGCTGAGAAACCAGAGTTACGGAGCCAAGCCTGCCTTCTCACAGCAACAGAAGACCCCATGATCCTTGCCACGGAGTCCGCAGTATCCAACCCTGACTGGATAACTTGCCTGGCAGCCGCCTGAGTGTCCGCTACAACCTCCATGAAGGATGACTTATCCCCTTCAGGCAACTTAGGAGCCAAGGTGTGAGAAGTTGGCCTGGTATATGATGTTCACTAGTTAAAGTGACCACCTTGTACCATGCCAAGCAACCCTTATGGTGTGGTTGTAAGTCAACCTTTTCGGACTAGCTGCCCTAGTGGTAGCGTAGGCTAAGCAGTCTTTGAGGCTAAACTCGTGAAGCGTGTTAAGCCAGCTGTTTTACCAAATGCAACCCCCTTTTATACCAATGAAAGGACACCACACAGATATATATTCAAAATATATATGTATTTATTTCTCAAAGTAACCCCTAGTCTCTTTATGAGCACAGGAGCACAAATCGTCAAACAAGATTACAGTAGAATACACAGAAGTTGCACTTTATATGGATAGGCCCTGGTGGCCGCTCAAACCATATACTAAAATAGTGGTATAAGTACCACGAACAGAAAAGGGAAAAGGCCTAGGGACTCTAGAATCGCTGGGCCTACAAGGAGCTAACTTCAGTTAGTGACCAGGAGGTCCACGGGTTGCGTGTGCAGAGCAAATAGTCACACGCGTGCTCCCATAGGTTTTCAATGGGTGCGTAAAAAGTACAAAGTTACTGCAAAAAGGATCTTCCGGATGGACTATGACCTTAAGATTGGAAACACAGACACTAGAGATGTTACTCTACACTTGGGCACCGGAGTGCCAGCTTTACCTCACCCACAGGAAGCGGGTGCATAGGTGTCGAAGTGCGTCGGGTTTCTTCTATCTGTTCAATGGAGCCTGTGGACAAAGATTCTGCAGGCGGTCGGTCCGGAAGGGATGCGGTGGATCCAAGGGTGGATCGGAGTTGTAGAAGACCTTTAAGCAGAGGGGACAGTGTTCACAGTCACTAGCCAGTGACCAGCGTGGCACCAGGTGGGTACCAGGCGATGTCGGGTGCAAACAGGAAGAAAGGTGTAGCTTGTCTCTGCAGCCACGTGGTCCCTGAAGGTCGACTACGTCCAGGAATCGGTTCACGAGCTGTCCCACGCCGGCTCTCGCTGTCGGCGACTTGATCGAAGCAAACAAGCCTTGGCAAAAGCAATTGTTGTGGAAAACGAAATAAGCTGATGGTTCTGACCAACAAGGTCAGAGGGATTGCTCCTTTGGAGGGGAGCAAGGGCCAGTCTGGAGCAACCAGACCAGCGGTGTATTTCTTGAAGTTCGTCGCCAAGATGGCCACTAGCCAATGGGCCAGCAACCGGTTAGGCGCGTCGAGTGGCAAAATGCAGAAGGGCCCCACGCAGATCGTGGAGATGCTGGAGGGCTCACCTTTGGTGCAGATGCTGCTCGAGGGTTGGGCTTCTCAGATCCCAAAGCACAACTTGGAGGGAGCCTCGGTTGTTGCACTTGCAGCTTGTCGTGGTCGTTTCAAGATGGCTGGCTCCACGTGTCTCGTTGCCTCCACGGGTCTCCTCTTTTCAGGGACTGTGGATCGGGCGGTGAGAGGTCTGGAGGTCCAGGTCTTGTCAGTCTCTGGGCTCGGGCTCCGGCGGGAGGCGGCGGCAAAGCAGACGTTGATTCGCTGGATGGTGCTTGCGTTAGCAAGGTGGTCACTCCCTGACCACAGGGGAGATTTCCTTCAGTCTTCTGTGCAGCAGAATGTCGAAGTTCCCGTCTTCTTCTTAGTTTCAAGTTGATTCCAGGATGTCTGAAGTCTTAGGACACAGCTCCTACCTTTAAGCGGATTCCAGGGGCCGGACTACCTGCTAGGTCCCTCCCTAAGGGTGGGACCAGGAAGGGGGGTGGTTACACCCCCAATCCTTTGTCCAGCTCGCCCCAGGCCCGGGACTGGTGTGCCCCAGGACCGGATTGAACTGGCATATGCACCGAGGCTCCTTGTGAGCCTCAGGCATGTCTGGTTTCTTTCAAGCCCTACCTGACCAATACACAAAATCCTGTCTGGGGTGGTGCATGCACCTCCCCTGGCAGGAAACCCTTTGTCCACACCTCCCAAGCTGGAAGGACTCCCAGCAGCAGGAGGGCAGACTTGTGTCTGTGGTGGCAGCATCCATTTTGTGGAGCTGAGGCTATGTCTGATTTTACCCGGGTTTCAGGTACTGTACATGTCGTGTCCCTCTAGAAGGGTGGAATGCTAACCCCGTCACCAGAATTGGCGAGGGGTTAGTATTCCAATTCGTATGACACCTTACTCAACATGTTTTGATAAAGCCAAACCAAAGATAGCATTTAACCGCGAGGTTCATAATGCACTTAAGAGTATATGGTATGACGATATCTGGAAACAGTAGAAGGAAGCTGTTCCGACCACTGCAGACAGGCTCAGCTCATGCCAGAGCACCATCTCACATGGAACCAAGCACTCTGCCTTCAGGATTGTTAAGGCCTGCCATAGGAGTGACTTATAGGTTGACATGTGTCCCATTTAAGGTTAGGTATAGGTATACTACACCTAAGTAAGAGGTGGTTACACCAACTTACCCCAGCTGAGTGATCAGCCAGTTGTGTCAAATTTGTTAGGCCAGGCCAGGGGTGGCACAATACATGCTTCAGCCCCTGGTAGGCCTTAGATACACCAATGCCCTGGGTACCTAGTGTACACTGGTACAGGGGCTCACAGGGTGATCCACTTCCAATTGGTTATGCACCTAGGGTGCATAGTGTAAATTTAGTAGAGAGAACAGCAGGCTGGGGGTCTGATTGGCAAAAAGCAAAAGTTTGGGGTGACCATAGGATAGCAGACCCTACTCTCCTACACAAGGGCTTAATGGAATCCATTAGAGCGTGCACGTAACGCCCCAGCAGGCACGTAGCATTAGTCGACTTTAACGCCATGCTTCCTGTCGAAAAGGTCTTTTTGGCTGCCTGATCAGCCTTTTTAGACTCCCTGTCAGCCGGAGACTGAGGAAAGGCACCGGAAGCATGCTTGGAGCATGAAGCCTGCACAACCAAACTGTCCGGGGACGGATGAGTGGATAAAAAGTCAGGATCCCCTGGTGCAACCTTGTACCTTCTTGCCACCTGTCTACTCACTGCAGGAGAAGAAAGGGGCTTCTTCCATACCTCTAATACCGGCTCCAATATGGCCTCATTGAAAGGCAACAAGGGCTCCGATGTCGAAGTCGGAGAATGTAACACTTCTGTGAGCAGGTTGGATTTGTACTCTACAGAAGGCAGCTGTAAATCCAGAAGCTCCGCTGCTTTCTTTATCACTACGTGATAGGGAGCCAACTCATGAGGTGGAGAAGACCTGGCAGATGTATGTTCCCACTCTGGGGTCGTATCCAGCCCACTGGCTTCCTCAATGCCCTCGAATTCGTCCGAAGAAGAATCAACCTCACCTTCTTCCACCTCTCGATATCTTCTTTCCTCCAACAACCTCTGGGCTTCCCTCCTCGACCGGATTCGGGGAACCGACGCCGGCGACGTCGTACGCGGCGTCGGAGGAACCAGAGGACTGATCGCTCCTCGATCTGGGCTTGCCCTTAAAGGTATCCAAGTTTTGGGAGGGGTGGTCGATGCCGATTACCAGGGGGAGATCAAAGTTATTCTATTGAACAGTGGAGACAATGATCTGATTGTGCAACCCGGTGACCGAGTTGCCCAAATGGTCATCATGACGGTTTATGGAGGAAATATCATGAAGGGGACGGCCCCAGCCCTTCTAACTGTGCGAGGAAAGGGCGGGTTCGGATCTACTGACAAGAACCCAGGGGCGAAACTATGGGTAGAGTCCCCAAACAAACCTCCTGAACCTGCAGAATTAATCGCTAAAGGAAAGGATAACATCCTTGTCATCATGAGACCCGGACAGGAAAAGTGGGAAAATGTACCTGCTGAAAATTTTTATTTACGAGAGTGATTATACCAGTTTGTTTTCTGTTTCTAGATCACAGTATGGCTTGCCGCTGCGATGCTTGCGCTGTGTGGTCTGTGTTTGGGCGTGTCCGGAGGGGTCCGGGATGGCCCGGGGATGCCGAAGGGGATCAACCGCCCGAGTCGGATGACAGCATTGTTGCAGCAACCAGATAACATCTGGACCTACTTGGCCGAGAATGTGCTGAACACTTCCCACTTCTGTATGAGAAATCTTCAGAGTACAGCGGATATGATATCCACTTTTTTTGTTGCCGTACCTACCCCTGCACGTGTGCTTCTGCACATCTTCAACCAAACTAACTTTGATGGGGTAGTGGAGGAAACTCATGTTCAAACACATCTGAGTCTTTATGAGTACTGTCGTTTTTGCCCGGAGGTTACAGATAATCTCTGGAGGAACATGACAAGTATTGTTACCTACAACATCACTACTGGAGACGTTTGCTATCAACTAACTTGTGACCCTGCCAAAATTGGCAAGTGTGGCCAATTGAAACTAGAGAAAAGCACACAATTGACCACTGATCAACAAACATTGTCAGTCACGACATAATAGCTTTTGCAGTAATGTTACCAATCATATGATCTGTAATCATACAGTATTAGTCGCTACCCATGTTAACCATGTGAAATGATTTAAGGGATGGCTTTTTTCGTGTGGCAATATTTCATACACTTACATACCAGCTAATATAACTGGAGGACCCTGTGCCTTATCACGATTAAGTCTTATGCTTTTTCCCATGCAGTCTATCACACATATTCGCTCCCCTAGAGCTGCTGTTCAATTACCTGAGGATTGTGATTCCAATATTGACTTGCTTTCTAGGGCAGAGTATACTAGTTTGGCTATTTCCATTGTAGGAGTGCCAGGACTGTCCGTTTATAATGCAAGAACTATTGCTAAGCTTGCCTGTTTAATTGCGAAGAATCTCAATCATACTTCTGCCGCTTTAGCTGATTTGCTATTAGATGTTCAAGGAACGAGAAAAGCTGTTTTGCAAAATAGGGCAGCTGTGGATTATTTGTTGTTGAAACAACCACGGTTGCGAGGACTTTGATGGACTCTGTTGTTTCAATTTATCTGATCATTCTACATCTATCCATGCACATATTAATGCTTTAAAAGATTTAGTGAAAGGGGTTACCCAAAATGTTGATCAAGGATGGTGGGATTGGTTGTTTGGGTGGCTACCTAATTTTGGACAGCTTCGTTATATCCTGGGTGTTATCATAGTAATTATTTATGTTTCTATTTCATTATGTTGTTGTATTCAATGTATTCCTAATCTTCTCTCCCTTCTTCGTCCCAGATCCATAGTATTTAGGCCAATGGGATATGATGGGTGAATCGAGGGTCAAGGGGTGGAATGTATTGCATTTGCCATTTTACACATTACACGTTCTAAACTGCATATTGACCTCGATTCCATGTGATGCTCTGGTCTTCCATTTTGTTGTATTGCATTTCCATTTTGTGCTGCTTTGACCTGTAGTTACACTTCAGCAGTAACAAACATGTTTTTCACGTAAACCAGTACGAGCTGGTGCAAGACATACCTCGTGAGGTTATTTTGTGCCTTGAGCTTGTTTTTGTGCATTCTATGCTTATCTCTAGGACATAGGGAGGATGCGCTGTGCAAGGCTCTCCAAGGCCGGAGATAGGGAAAGGAATGTCTTTTGCCTTGGCGCACCCAAGCAGAATCTGGCCAGGTCTGTATGGGTGGGTCTGACGCAGAGATGCGGCCAGCACCTATGATGGATAGATGGGCGAGAACGCCTGCTAGAGGGTTCTCGAACGTGTTGATTTAACTATAAAAAGCGGTGTCCGTGAGGTGGAGCTCAGGAACTCAGTCTTGGAGTGGACGCAATCGCGGGACGACTTTCGTGCCTGGAGAGATTACTTCCTGTGCCCCAGTCTCTGCAGGGTTCCCGACTTGGTGTTTTCGGTGCTTGACCAGGGATGTTGAAGACTCCGGTGCAGACGCATCTGGTGAGGTGCTTTGTACATTAACTGTTTATAAGTCTATATTCATGATCATATACATATATATATATATATATATATATATATATATATCAAGAAGACAACTTCCAACAGCCTTGAAGATCCTTCAACTGCCAAAGGAAAGAGTACACGAGCCTGGAATTGGTGCTGGTTTCTTTTATTTGCCCAGAGCGACGGCCATAACGTTTCGGCTCCGTGGAGCCTTGATCACATGACAGCAAATAGTTCGTGAAGTTACAAATTTAAAGTAAAAGGGTAGGTCACATGGGGGGAATCACTTAACGTTTGCAGTCATAGACATAGACAAGAATAAAACACCATTGGTAAAAAGAGAAGAAATATCCAATCGCTAATTTACAAGTGATCATATCTCAACAAGTAAAATAATAAATAGACATACAAGCAAGTAATGATTTAAAATGTCGGCTTAAATGCTTTTGAAAATCTGGAAAGGATAGGAGCAATTGTCCATTGTGAGACCTGGAAATATGAATAACCAGTTGCTCATGATTACCAAAATACCAATCGGATGAGTCACAAAATACTAGTCAGACCGTAATGCCATAAAACTGCATAACACATATAAATAAATATATAAATATATATTAAAAACATTTTTGGCATAAAAACATTGATGAATGAGGTTAATTCCAGTTGTCCCATGGACCCCTCTTAATAAAAAAGTGAATAGTGCAGGAAAAAATATATATAGAAATAAATAAACTAATGAAAATAAAATAAAAACATGCGGGTAAGCATGCTATCTAAAGTGCCTGAGTTCTAATGCTAAGGGATACTGCATAACCAAGGTAATTGGAGAAATTATATATGCAGCTCCCATCCAGATGTAGCACAGGGATTAGGGTAATTAAATGGGTGAATACCATTAAGGTGGAATCGGTGGCACAAAAGGCAAATTTATGGATACCGTGGACTCCCTGTTGAGAGAACTAAACTAATTCTCATTGAGTTCATACAGCTCGATGGGACCGGAGAGGGTCTCAATGTTGTACCAGTATGATTAAGCTATCATGGTCAAATGGACAGCATATGTGCGGCGGTGGGTGCGGAGTTGGATCTCAGGCTGGGGACCATTACATTCTATAATGGGAACAGGATGTGCAAATTTCGCAAATTTTTACATAGAAAAAAGTACATTATGTCAACAATAAATAGTAAAATACTAAATAAATAACCTAAAAAACATATTAAATAGGATTATGACAAATGACTAAAATTCCGTAAAAAATATAGCTAAGAACACATCAGATAAAAAGGTTTCCCATTAAAAAACAGTAAAAAGGTGAAAAATCAACCCAAGCATGTATGCATGTCCTCTGTCATGTTTAGACCTGTGGGGACCTTGGTGTTCAATTGTAGAATGTATCTTGTTTCTAATTTGCGGAGGTTAGACTCGCGATCCCCACCCCTTCTACTAGGTTCAATACAATCAATAACATAGTAGCTTAAGCCCCTATTGTCACTATTATGAACTTCCCTGAAATGGCGTGCCACGGGGTAGGTATTGTCTTGATTGGTAATCGCACGCAAGTGTTGTAAAATGCGTTTGTGTACCGCTAGCTTCGTGCTGCCTATGTATTTCAGGTTGCATGGACAAGTGAGGACATATATAGCGAATTCAGTCTTACAGGTCAACAATTTATTAATCCTGAGCTGTCTCATGCTAAAAGGATCAATGTAGGTTTTAGTATTGACACCGTGCGAACAGGCTTTGCAGGTTTTGCATTTGTAAAAACCACTGCTGAGTTGTAGCCAGGACGTTTTATCAATTGTTTCAGGATTCGTGTTGACCAATGCTTGTCTCATAGTGGGGGCTCGGCTGTGTGTAATAGTAACCTGATGCGGTAGTAGGGGCCCTAATATCGGGTCACTGCGTACTATGGGCCAGTTTTTGTTAATGATTTTACGCAAATCATTTTGTTGTTTGCTGTAGCCCATGATGATCCTAAAATTGTGACATGAATTTTTATTAGCCTCCTCAGGATTGGAGGGCACCAATGTGTTGCTAGATACTCCGCTGATGGGTCTTAGCAGATCTTCACGATTCAGAGCATTAGATCGGACTATGGCACTTTCAATGATGTTCGCCGAGTAACCCCTCGCCCTAAACCTAAGTTTACTGAGCTCTTGAGCTATCTGGAGATCCTTTTCATTGCTACAAATTCTCCTCAGTCGTACCATCTCCCCATAAGGTATACTATTTATGAGGTGGGGTGGATGTGCACTTGTGGCATGAAGGGTTGTATTACCTGCTGTGGGTTTACGGTGTAGCCTAGTTTCCAGTTTGCCCGCATGGGTGTATACCTCGGTGTCTAGGAAAGTGACATGTGTTTGGCTACATGTGGCAGTGAAATGGAGGTTGAGATTGTTCACATATATACTCTCAATAAACCCATGTGCCTCCTCCAGTGACCCTTTCCAAATAACAAATAGGTCATCAATAAACCTTAGCCATAAGACAACATTATCTGCGAGGCACTGTGCATAGTCATGGCGAAGGGTAGTTTCCTCCCAGTACCCCATATGGAGGCAGGCGTAGCTAGGGGAAAAGCTAGCCCCCATTGCTACGCCCCTCAATTGTCGATATAGCAAGCCATTAAACATGAAATTGTTATTAAGGAGGCAGAGTTCAAGCATCTCGGTTAACATAGCATTGTGGCTCTCAAATTGAGTGGGTTTGCGTGAGAGAAAATATTTAGTGGCCTGGATGCCGTCATCATGGCTAATGCTGGTGTATAGAGATGTTACGTCCAAAGCCAACATCCAATAGCCATCCCGCCATTGGACTCCATTGATCTTCTGTAAAAAATCCCCCGTGTCCTGTATATATGAATCCAATGATCTAACAAAGTCTTGTAAAAAATAATCAATGTATTGGGACGTTTTTTCATACATACCCTCACGTGCTGAGATTATAGGTCTGCCTGGGGGTTTGACAGGGTCCTTATGAATCTTGGGGATAAAGTACAGCGTGGGAATTACAGGGTTATCTTTCTTCAGGAAGTTAAATTCCGCTTCCGTAATGAGCTTGCGTCCCCACTATATATATATATATATATATATATATATATATATATATAGTGGTGTATTCATTGTCTTTCACTTGGTGCCTAAGAACTTACTAGCTTCAGTGACTTATTGCCTTAGTCTACGATAATAATAAAGCTCATTTTACCTCCAGAGGAGTGTCGGAGTTTCTGTGTAAGTAAGTGGTGTGCGTAAATTTAGATTACGCAAGTGGGCAAGGCAATACATGTGGGATCTCACCCAGGTCACAGAATAGAGGCAAGAGGCAGGGCCCCCCCCCGTCCAAAACAGAGGGCCAACAGCACTGCCGAAGTAACAGGACCCAAATCAGCACACCCAGCACCCTAAGAACCTAATGCGGGCTTGAAACGTATGCCTGGGCACCTTCAAGGTGTACGGTGACAATGCTCATAACCTTACCCCCACGGGGGTGTTCAGCCTCAGGCACAAACCGGCAATGCGCGAGCTAAGTCGGGACGCGGGCGGAGGCGCTCTGCAATGGCCGTTAGAGGTCTGCGCAAGCTCCGCTCGCGTCCCGCTGCAGCTCCGCGCCGGAAGAACACAGACGCGTGCCCTCTCACGGTTGGCGGACCGTCGCGCTCCCCACCGGTAACAACAAACTAGTTGCGCGGCCGCGTAGGAGCGGGCAGAACGCTCCCGCGGCCGTAATCACGGAGTGAAGGCTCCTAGCATCGTGAAAACAAAGGCAGAATTAACAGCCACAAACGCGCATTAAGCCATACGGAGCGGATGCTCCTTTCACACACACAGCGCGAGCAATAGCAAGATATCCCAATAAACCCAGAACAATAATAGATCAATAAGGGCAATCAGCAATCATACGGAGCAAAGCTCAACAGTGCACCCTCAACTACAAGCAACGCGACAGAAGGGAAGGACACTTAACTGAGTGAGGCTGCTAGCAGCGAATAAAGAGGATGTCCAGCACAGAGCAGGGGTTATGATACCAGGAGGCACCTGATTGGACAATGGACTACTGCATTGCATTGTTGTTTTTCTCTGTAGGCTTCATGGGAAATGAAGTCCTACTGTTGTTTTTCTAAGGATGCTATGTGGAATAAATAGAAGAAAAGCCTAATCTCCTTCACTTGCTCACATTGACAGATAGCAATTTACAGAGCTAAATCCTCAAAGGGATATTCAGACTCCTGGGTGGAGGTTGAATGGATCACCCATGTTAATTAGGCTACCTCTAGACTGCTTCAGAATATAGAGTGTCTGCCAGATGCTTATTTGTTGTTCAACCCATCCAAGTAATAGTTCAAAGATCATTCCATCAGCAGTGGAGACCTTTTAGTTGTTTTTAAGTTGAGCCTAGAGTCAGCACGCATGCGCTGCTCTAGGGGAGACTTGTTGTAGTGGAGTATGTAATGGAAGCTCCGCCCACTCTGGCCATATTTGCCATTGGCTTGTGCCAGTGTGCTTCGTAAATGCTGGAGTCTGATTTATAAACAGGCTTGTTAGTCCCTCCTTCGTACCGCGTTGTCTCCATTTGTAGTGGAGAAGTGTAGCTCACTGGTTAGAGGAGGCATACCCTGAAGCAGAGGTCAGACCCGGGACCAGGGTTCGATTCCCAACGTCTGGAGCCCAATTGTCCACGGACTCGATAATTCTCGCTTCGGTGCCTACTCTAAGCACGAGTTCACACTATGCAGCTCTGGGCAACAAGCTTGCTTAATCTCCACAACGGCCCCCCGCAGCGGGATGCCTGGCTTTCACCTTGGGGATGCCCAGTATGGGTTATCTCACAGGGAAAAACCAGGACGGGTTCCCAATGCAAGCGCCGAGATGCCCAAGGGTAATTTGAGCGCTATATAAGTCCGCACATACATACATACATTTGTACCCTCCCATGGTGACTGGCACTTTTACTTCGGTTGTTACACAGTATGTCTTTTTTAGTCAGTGAGCTCTACTTTCTTTAATGAGCTTTTCCCACTGCAGGAACGCATGACGCGCATGGCGTACTTTCACTTTCCTAGCCGCCTGTCACTTGTTTTTTATCCAGCTTGCGCCTTTCTTTATTTGACCAACGCCCGCTTTTCGTTAGCCGTCCCTGCCATATTAATGCTTTTTTTTTTTTTAAAGCACCGCAATGTTGTGCTTTAACTTTAAATCGAATTTTTTTTTCAATACGCCACACGGCGCTGCATAAATCAACTTTTAAAATTACATATTTTTTCACAACAGTGGTAAAATGCAGTGCTTCAACTTTTTGCAATGGCGCCCCTGCGCCTATTGTCAGCAGTTCGGCATGAGCGCTTTCCCTTTCGTGACTGCGCTAGTGTGTTTCCTCTTAGCTCCGAGATCCCTGGAGCCCCTGCAGCATGACAGACAGTAGTGAACAGTTTGTTTACTTTAGATGATTCTTTATCCTAACCTCTCTCCGAAAGCTTGTTGCTCTTGGAGTGGCTCTTGTTTGAGGGTCTTGTGACTGCATGCGGCAAACAATAACGAAGTCAGTTTGCATTGGGCCCTGCAGATTGTGGCCGGATTTCCAGCTTAACCCCTTCGATGCGCATGACGGAACGGTTCCGTCATGCACGTCGGTTGCGCTGTGCGCATGATGGAACCGTTCCGTCATGGCCCCGCCCGCGCACGGAATCTTCAGCGTGGCGCGGAAATCCACGCCGCGCTGAAGAGGTTAATGAAACGATGGAAACTCACTTACCACGTTAGTCATTGTTTTCTAGTGAACTGTATATTTTCTATTACTAAATGGAGTGCAATGTCGAAAATATATTGGTTATGTGTCTAGTGAAGGCCTGATAACTCCTTGCCTGTCATCGGTCCTCTTGGGGTAATTGTTTACTGTTTTGCTTGCGGTCAATAGACGCGTCCTTTACAGCTCACAAACACTACTTCACTCGGCCGCTTGGTAAATAACACTATGTGCTTAACCTTTTGTTGTGCTAATAAAGCAGAGATAATGTGGTATTATTGCTAGGTCAGAAAATGCACTTGCGTTTTCCAAATGCTCTGTTTACCCTATTTAAAGAGTTCAAATAACGAGCAGCAGACATCTACTTACTGAAAACAGTTTTGATGGAATAGATTGGATACTGGCAAAATAAATTGGGTGGGTATGGTAGTTTTGCGTTAAGAAATTTTTTATGGGCATTTAAAAACATATTTTTTTAATGAAATATTGTCACTTGCGATATATCCTGCTATACCTTGTATGTTATTGGTTTATACTGTAAAAGGAATATGCTACTTACCAGTATGCATCTGTTCTTGGCATGTAGAGCTGCAGATCTATACACTATGCATAGATCGCCATCTGGTGTTGGGCCCGGATGTTTGCAGTTTGTTTTTCCTCTTGGAAAGTCTTTGGAAGTCACGAGTTCGGTGACTCCTCCCTTGGTTCGTATTTCGCATGGGCTTCAGCTCCATCCTCAGATTGTCTTTCGCCAGCAGGGAAAGATGGAGCGTAGTAGTAACAGTAAAGAAACCCATGTGTGTTGTATCTAAATAAGATAAGACTGGAACGGATACAGGTAGCCGGGGAGGCGTGTATAGATCTGCAGCTCTACATTCCAAGAACAGATGCATACTGGTAAGTAACATATTCCGTTCGAGGCATATGAGCTGCAGATTATACACTATGCATAGATTATATAGCAGTACCCAACCCTAGCGGCGACCACCGGCATCCGTTGCAGTTGTTTGGAACAGTGATTTTAGTACAGCCTGGCCCACACTAGCTTGTTGCTTGGTTTGCACATCTACACAGTAATGTTTTGTGAAAGTGTGCGGTGTTGACCATGTCGCTGCTTTGCAGATGTCATCTAGTGGTATGTTTCCTAGAAAAGCCATAGAAGCCCCTAACTTCCTTGTGGAGTGGGCTTTAGGGGGAACAGATAGCGTTTGTTTTGCTTTGTGGTAGCAAATCTGTATGCATTTTACAATCCCCCTAGCTATCCCGGATTTAGAAATAGGGTTGCCTTTATGTGGTGGAGCGAAGAAGACAAGCAGCCGTTTGGTTTTCCTGAAAGGTTGTGTCCTTTGGATGTAGTAAAGTAAAGCCCTTTTAACATCCAGTGTGTGTAAAGCCCTTTCCGCAACGGTTTGAGGTTGTGAGAAAAAGACTGGTAATTCTACCGACTGGTTTAGATGGAATGGAGAAATGACTTTGGGTAGAAATTTTGGGTTGGTGCGGAGTACAACCTTGTTCTGATGCATTTGGAGAAAAGGTTCCTGTATAGTGAGTGCTTGTATTTCACTAACCCTTCTGAGGGAAGTGATGGCCACTAGAAAAGCTGTTTTCCATGTGAGAAATTGGAGCTCACATTTATGTAATGGTTCGAAAGGGGGTCCCATTAACCGTGTGAGAACTATATTCAAGTTCCAGACAGGTGAGGGTGGTAATCTGGGTGGAATTACTCTTTTGAGGCCTTCCATAAAGGCCTTGATGGCAGGCACTCAGAAAAGTGATAGGTGCTGCCTGTTCTGTAAATAAGCAGCAATTGCAGCGAGGTGTAACCGAATGGAAGTATATGCTAGGTTACACCTTTGTAGATGGAGTAAGTAACATATGATGTGCTGTATGGACACATTGAAAGGATTGATTGTGTTGTTGTGGCAGTAAACAACAAATCTTTTCTACTTTGCAGCATAGCATGCCCTAGTAGTAGGGCGTCTAGCTTCCCTGATAATATTCATGCAATCAGGGGGAAGGTTAAGGTATCCGAATTCTAGGACCTCAGGAGCTAGATCGCAAGGTTGAGCTGAGCTGGGTCCGGGTGCCTGATCTCTCCATGGTTCTGGGTTAGGAGGCATGGTGAGAGGTGTAGCTTTTGGTGTGGTACTACTGAGAGTTCCAGCAGTGTGGTGTACCACAGTTGCCTGGCCCATGTTGGAGCTACTAGGATCAGTGTTAGGGAATGCTGTTGTAGCTTTCGCACCACTAATGGAATTAGTGGGAGAGGTGGAAAAGCGTATGCAAATTTGTTTGACCAGTTCATCCATATCGCATTGCCTTTGGACAATGGGTGTGGATATCTGGCGGCGAAGCTTGGGCATTTTTTGTTTTCGTGGGTGGCGAATAGGTCTATGTGTGGATGCCCCCACTTCTGAAAGAACGGGTGAAGAACCTGTGGGTGAAGTTCCCACTCGTGGATCTGCTGCGTCTGTCTGCTGAGCAGATCTGCCACGGTGTTTTGGACTCCTGGGACGTGTTGGGCCAGGAGAAAGATCTTTTGTGGAATTGCCCATCTCCATATGCTCTGTGCTAATTGAGAGAGCTGTGGAGAGTGTGTGCCCCCCTGCTTTTGAATGTAGTACATGGCAGTCATGTTGTCTGTGCGAATGAGGACTGCCTTGCCTGAAATCTGCGTCTGGAAGGATTTTAGGGCGAGGAAGATTGCCAGTAACTCCAGATGGTTGATGTGGAGTAACTTCTGTTGTAGCGTCCATGTGCCCTGTGCTGTGAGATGTAACAGATGAGCTCCCCAGCCGGAGAGCGATGCGTCTGTTAGGATTATTTGTGGGTTCGGGTCCAGGAACGGTCGACCTCTGGAAAGGTTTGTGGTGTTCCACAACTGCAGAGAGCGATGGGTGCGACCGTCTACCAACACCAGATCTGTCAGTTGTCCCTGGGCCTGGTTCCACTGGCGCGCTAAGCACTCTTGGAGTGGATGCATCTGGAGTCTTGCATGGGGCACTATGAAGATGCAAGAGGCTATCATCCCTATCAGTTGCATAAACACTCTTGCTGGGAGAGAGTGTTGACATATGAATTTTTGACGCAGAGCCTGTATTTTTGCAATCCTGGCAGGATTGGGATAGGCTATGGCTTTTGAGGTGTCTATGGTGGCACTAAGGTATCGTTTTGTGTGTGATGGTACCAGGTGGGATTTTTGATGGTTCACCGTGAAACCTAGCTGGTGAAGTAGTGGCGGTATGTTGCACACATTGTTCGTAGGACGTGGCTTTTATTAGCCAGTGGTCCAGATACGGGAAGACGTGAATGTGCTGTCTTCTGAGGTGTGTAGCCACTACTGCTAGGCACTTGGTGAATACCCTTGGTGCTGTTGTTACCCCGAACGGGAGCACCTTGAACTGGTAGTATTGCCCGTCCACCACAAATCTGAGGTACTTTCTGTGAGACTGGTGTACTGGGATGTGAAAGTATGCGTCTTTCAAGTCCAGAGTGGTGAGAAAATCGTTCTGGGAGAGGAGTGGAAGAACCTGTTGAAGGGTTACCATGTGAAAATGGTCTGATTGTATGTAAGTGTTTAGAGGTCTGAGATCTACGATAGGTCGCAGAGTCTCGTCTGTCTTTGGAATCAGAAAGTACAGGGAGTAGACCCCTAAATTTTGTTGATTTATGGGGACCTGCTCTATGGCTCCTTTTTGCAGGAGGGAGATCACCTCCTGTTTTAGTAGCGCAGTATGTTCTTGAGATATAGGGCGGTGCCTGGGAGGAATGTTTGGGGGGGGTATCTGACCCATCTGTCTGACGTGATGGTCTCCCAGACGTGAAGGAAATGTTGTATTCTGCCCCCGACCGGAGTGGAATGGTCTGGAGGGAGCGGGGGAAAGTCATTGGGTAGTAGGTGTGGCAGAGCGGGCGGTATTTGTTTTGCCTCTGCCCTTATTATTATTGCCGCTGTATCCGCCTCTTTGATAACCCTTTGTGAAGGTAGATTGAGGAGGGGATTTGTAGGACGTGGATGCACTATCCGAGGAGTAGCCTCACCCCGTGCCTCGAAAGGAAGAGCGGCGAAATGAGCGCCTAGGAGTGTGTGACTGTAGGGCTCCCATGGATTTCGCCGTGTCAGTATCTTTTTTCATCTTTTCGAGGGCTTCATCAACTTTTGGGCCAAATAGATGATCTTGGTCGAATGGGTGGTTAAATATAGAGGCTTGTACCTCAGGTTTAAAACCTGAAACTCTGAGCCAGGCATGGCGACGGAGAAGGACACTGGTGTTTATGGCCCTGGAGGCTGTATCTGCTGCATCTAGGGCACAGCGAATAGAAGTATTAGTTATTATTTTTCCCCTCTTGGATCAATTCATTGGCCCTGTTCTTGTATTTTTCAGGGAGATGGTGCATGATGGCCTCTAACTCATCATAATGCGCCCTGTCGTATCTGGCCAATAGCGCTTGCGTGTTGGCGATACGCCATATGTTGGCGGCTTGTGACGCAGTGCGCTTCCCCGACGCGTCTAGGAGCTTGGACTCTTTGTCAGGTGGTGGTGCTTTGCCTGACGCTTGAGAATTTGAGCGCTTCCTAGCTGTAGATACCACTAGGGAATCCAATGGTGCAGGGCCTTTAATGTATGAAGGGTCTGTGGGGGCGGCTTTGTATTTTTTCTCTATACGGGGGTTTAGGACCCTGGCCCTGACTGGGTCTTTAAAGACCTGCGGTGCATGTTTAATCACTCCCTTTAACATAGGTAGGATGGCAGTAGACCTATGTGCGTTGTCAAAGGTGTCTAGGAGAAAAACTTCCTCCACTGGGTCAGTATGTAAGTCCACCCCGTGGTAGTGTGCCGCCCATTGTAATAGGTGGTGAAAACCTAAGGAATCTTCAGGTGGGGATGGCCTAGATGGGTAAAGGTCATCCTGTGGGACATCTGGGATGTCCGGATTATTATAGTCGATCCAGTAGGGGTGGGGTCTTGTGGCACATCTGCTGGATCATAATATGGGTCTCCTAAATCGTCTGGGACAGGAGACACTGTTGGGGAACGATGAGGCGAGGGTGGAGGTGGGGAGGGTGGAGGAGGTGGAGGAGGAGAGGAAGGCACTCTGAAAGGGGAGGTAGCTGTGTCTTTCCTCTTTGGAGGTGGAGCTGGTTTGTCCAAGTGTCTCTTTTTTGTAGACAATGTCAAATGTCCAGTTCTTGGATCCTTGGTGAGTGTCTTTTGGAGAGGATCCGGTGTGAAAAGTTCTTGCGACACTGGTTGTTCGGTCAGCGCCGAAGTTTTCGGGGCCGACGGCTTTTTAGGTTGGTCTAAGCCGTGCTTCTTTGGGACCTCTGATTTTTTGGTCGGTGCCGAATAAGGCTTCGGCACGGGAGTGTCGGTGCCGAGGGCCTTCTGATGTTTGGTCGGCACCGGAAGGGCAGGTTTCGACACCGAAGGCTTTGGTACTGGGTTCGGTGTGGAGATGGAGGCCGATCTTTTCTTCGGTGCCGAAGGGTGTTTTTCGGTACCAGTGGTAGGCTGGCTCGAGCCCGAGCTGCCGGAAGGCTTAATAGGCTTCTTCACCGGGCCCGAAGGCGGGGTGTGAGAAGCAGTATCCTTGGTCTTGCCTAGGCGCGAAGGTGTGACCGAAGCCTTTTTGGGTATCGGTGTGGGAGGGGGTATTGTACTCACGACCCTCTGCGCCGGGGTGATGTCCTCCACATCGGAGTCGTCAGCCTCGGAAGCACTGACTAGGTCGTCGTCCTCTTCTTCGATGTTCTGCTGTCCCGGAGCTTCGACGTCGTCCCCGAAGATGTCGACTGGAGCGGTGGTCGAGGAGTGCGCCATGTTGCGTCTAGCCCGTCTATCTCGAATAGTCTTTTTAGAGCGAAAAGACTTGCAGGCTTGGACAGTCTCGGGCCTTGTGTTCAGGGGAGAGGCAGAGGTTGCACACCTCGTGGAGATCGGTGTGGGGAAACTTGGACCCACATCAAGGGCACTTCTTGAAAGGAGTTCTTTCCATCAGCCGAGACCGGAGCCGGAATAGGCCCGAAGGCCGCCGTCGACGACCGGAATCGAAGAAGTGCCGAAGAGAAGGTGATTAAGATGATTTATTATCTGAAGGAGCTCGATGAGCAAGGATTTTTGCGTCGATCGTTGAACTGGGAAAGTTCGGAACCGGAGCGCGAATTATTACATCCGAGCCCGATGGCGGAAAAAAACAATCTGAGGATGGAGCCGAAGCCCATGCGCAATACGAACCAAGGGAGGAGTCACCGAACTCGTGACTTCCAAAGACTTCCCAAGAGGAAAAACAAACTGCAAACATCCGGGCCCAACACCAGATGGCGATCTATGCATAGTGTATAATCTGCAGCTCATATGCCTCAAACTGGTGGTTTAGTTTATACGTTCAATAGCTTCGCCCCCATACATTACAATCTTCACCCCCGGTTCCCTCAGTTAAGCCTCCATTTTCTCTGCAGCTCCCTAAATACTGGGCAAGTCCGTCCTGTCCCTATGCGTAGGGCCTCTGGGATTATGAGATTTTGTGAAAGCAGCATGTTCTGCTTAAATTGTGTATTTGCCGCAACGTAGCGTGTTAGCTTTAAATAATTTTGTTTCACTGAGCTGTTGTGTTGCCTGGACGATGCAGGTACTATTTCTTCTACCCCTCCTGTTCTCCCTGCCCTCTTTGCCAACGCACGACTATGTGCCTGCAGTGCTAAATGCATCTTATGGTTGTACTAACTAGAAGGTTAGTCGCGCAAACTATTTTCATAGTCTTAGCCAGTGTATTTTTCTTTTGTAATTTCATTAGAATATGATCTGACAGTAAAGAACGGCTACCTGATTATCGAAGCCATTATTCACTCCTCCACGGTCAGCTCTTTAAAAAGAACGTAACCATTTAATTTAGGGTTTTCGTTTTATAAACTGTAGCATAAACTGTACGTGGAAATGCTTTATTGAATTGCATTCATGCCGGTTTTGAGAGATTTTGAAAGGCTACCAGTTGCGGCACCCTTTCCTGATTTCCTTTCACATGCACCTTACTGTATCTAATGAGTTTCTTCTAGTTGATAAAAATGCCAGTCTCTCTTTATTATGTATATCAAAGAAGCTGCATGCTTCTTCCCCAAACCTTTGCATGTTTGGTGCTATTTGTAAGAAACTGGCTCTCTACATACTGCACCAAAGTGAGGTACAGTGTGTATAGAGTCCAAGAGTCTCCAGAGGTTTGGCAGAGGTTAAAGTTAGATAGAACCTTACTCTCTAAAGTGGTAGCTTGGTCGAGCAGTAAGGCAGTATCAGAGGACAGTGTAAAGCATTTGATGTACACACTCAGTCAGCAAATGGTCTCACACACTCAAGAACTGAACTCTAGGCCAATTGTTTTGTATAAAAATATATACTGTTTTATTTCTAGAACCAAGCAAGCCTGGTACAGGTAAGCATATACATACTTTGCAGTAGTAATTGACTTGTTTGAACACAGTTCAGAATTGTAGTATAACTGGTACTAGTTTTGATTACAGGTTTAAGAAAGCAGTTTGCAACACATTGCAGGTATAGTACATTCAATTGAATGGGCTTTTTAAGTAAAATGCAGTTAATTACTTTTCAGATTACTTTTCTAACCACAGGACTGGATCCTAGATTCATCCATGGGACATTTCCTCAAAACAGGTGACTAAATGCGTTTTGGTTAAAGGTATGATTTTTAAGGAATATTATGTATTTCAAAAGTTGACACTAAAAAGTTTTTCACATAGAATCACCAATGTTATCCTATGGGAGGAAATTCACTTAGCAGGTAAGTTAGGTTATCAGTACTTTTTCTTACTCAGTGCTGGATCCTGGATTTAGCACTGGGACATTTCCTGAAAACAGTTGAGAAAATGCGTTTTGGTTAATCAGCTGATTTTTAAGGAATATTTGCAGTTTTCAAAAGTCGACACTTAGAAACTTTTTGAAAGCAAAAGTGTCAATGTTATCCTATGAGGAAAAATGAGTTATCGGTTTCAAGGTAAGTAATCAGTCTTTTGAGTTGTGGTTCTGGGGTTAGACTCGGGGGGTCTCCCAGGGTCAGTGATGCACTGTTGTTGCACCTTCAGCAGCACTCGGGAGGCCAGGTGCAGAGTGTTGAGGCCCAATGTTATCCAATGGGGGATAGGGGGACTCCGGTTGGTGGCTGCTGGCAAGAAGGCCACAGGGTTGTGGGAGCAAAGCTCCTAGGGTTAAGCTCAGGGCACGTTGGGACCAAGTTAGCACCAAAGGGGCACCCTCAGTGGCACTAGGACAGCCGGGTGCAGTTTTGAGGTCGGGTGCCCTGTTGAATTCAATGGAGATTCTCCTGGACAAAGAAACACTGCAGGCTCGGGACGAAGATCTTCCAGGAGGGTCTCCTGGATTGAGGCTGCAGGCGTCGTCTGGAGGCTTGAGGCAGGTCAGGGGTCGCCGGATCTCAGGTCAGGATCGCCAGTGGGACCTCCTTGTGGTGTTTGTTCACTCAAACACAGGCCGGGTTCGGCGGGTGCAGAGTGTGCTGAATTCGCGGTTTCTGTCTGGCAGCAGAAGCTGCAGTTCAAACACGTACGGTGTTCACGGGAGAAGCAGCTTGGAAAGTGAATGCAGGCAGGTCCTCCGGGGTTTTTGAGGTTGCTGGCTGCTGGACACGCCGGGGTTTTGCAGTAGCAGGTTCGAGGGTAGACAGGCCTGTAGGGCTGGGGCCAAGTCAGTGGGCGTCGTCCTCTTGTTAGCTCTACGCAGCTTCTTGTCCTTTTCTTGTGGTTGCTGGATCTGAGGAAGGAAGGTTCAGGGTGCCCTAAATTTAAGGGCGTTACAGGTAGGTAAAGGGCAGGGACCAATGGGTCCCTTCCCTGGGGTGGGTACACCCCCTATTATGCCACTCTCCAGTGGGAGGGGGGGCAGGAGCCTGTCCCTGGTTGGCTGGGTCCTCCCATCCTCAAGAGGGCGGGGACTCTAGGTTGTGCTTCACCTCACCTCCCCCACCTTAGGGGTGGAGTTGGCAGAGGTGGGCACACCTCTCTTCCTCACTTTGTTTTTCCCGCCGGGTCTCACGCCCAAAGTGGGGGGTAGAACCAGTGGGGACCAGTTGCTGAGTACAGCAAGTGGTCTGGAGAAGCTCACAAAGGCGGCATGCCTTTGAAGCTTCTCCTTCGTGAACCCTGCCAATCCTGGGGGAGGAGGCTTGGCACCTCGTCCCAGTATGTGCATTGTTTCAGGCCCCCGAGAGCAGCAAGCTCTCGACCCAGGGGTCCAGAAACATGTCTGGTGGTGGCAGCCTGCGCAGCCACTCAGTCAGGTCACTGGGAGTTGGTCGATTTTCAGGGGGCATCTCTAAGATGCCCTCTGTCGTGCATTTTACATGAAATCCCACACTGGCATCAGTGTGGGTTTAATGTGCTAAGAAGTTTGATACCAAACTTCCCAGTCTTCAGTGCAGCCATTATGGTGCTGTGGAGTTCTTAATGAAAACCTCCCAGCACCATATACTCTTAATGGCAGCACTGCACTTACAGGGCCCAGGAATGGACCTGGGCACTGTAGGGTTACAGGTCTCACACACCTGTACCCTCATCACTGGCACCCAGCTAGAGGGGTGACTGATGTATGCCAGGGCAGTGGTTTGTGGGCACGGCACACAGGGATGTGTGCCATGTCGTCTCTTTGTTTTGTTCTGCACCCAGACACTCAGCCTGCAAAGGCAGTGTGTGTGTGTCAGGGTACAGGGCCTCTAAGGGTGGCACAATAAGTGCTGCAATCCGGTACCTAGGGTACCATTTACCAGGGGCTGACATGTGGCCAGAGATGCCAATTGGGTTTAGGCTTCAATGCAGTTTTAGGGAAGGAACACAGGCCCTGGGTACCTGATTGGAAGGAGCCCAGGGCACACTCAGTCAAAGTACATCAGCAATTCAGCAAAAAGTGGGGGTATACCATGCAAGAAAGAGGGCACTTGCACACAGAACCCCCCCCCACCCTCCAACGAAAGATGATGAGACTAACCTTGCCCTAGAGAGTCTTCATTGTCTAAGTGGAAGAACCTGGAAAGTCCATCTGCATTGGCATGGGCTGTCCCAGGTCTGTGTTCCACTTCAAAGTCCATTCCCTGTAGGAAGATGCACCACCCAACAGTTTAGGATTTTCTCCTTTCATTTGCATTAGCCATCTGAGAGGTATGTGGTCAGTTTGAACCAGAAAGTGAGTACCAAACAAGTATGGCTTCAACTTCTTCAGGGACCAAACCACAGCAAAGGTCTCCCCTGTCAATGGCACTCCAACGCTGCTCCTTGGAGAGAAGCCCTCTGCTTATAAAAGCAACAGGTTGGTCTTGGCCTTCATCATTGGTCTGGGATAGGACCGCACCTATCCCTAGCTCAGAGGCATCAGTCTGCTCTATGAACTGCTTGGCATAATCTGGAGCTTTTAGAATTGTTGCCGAGCACATCAGGGTGTCAAAAGCCTTTTGGCAACTAACTGTCCAGTTAACCTTCTTGGGCATTTTCTTGGAGGTGAGTTCTGTGAGGGGAGTCTCAATAGACCCATATCCCTTCACAAACCTCCTGTAGTACCCAGTCAAGCCAAGAATGCCCTGACTTGGGTCTGGGTTGTTGGAGCTGCTCAGTCCAGGATGGCCTGGATCTTGGGCTGTAAGGGCTATACCTGGCCTCCACCAACAAGGTGACCCAAGTACACCACAGTGCCCTGCCCTATCCGGCATTTGGATGCCTTGATAATTAGGCCTGCAGTTTGCAGGGCTTTTAAAACCCTCCCAAGGTGGATCAGGTGATCCTGCCAGGTGGAACTAAAGACAGCAATATCATCACGATAAGCTGCACTGAAGGACTCCAACCCAGCAAGGACTTGATTGACCAACCTCTGGAAGGTGGCAGGGGCATTCTTTAAACCAAAGGGCATAACAGTGAACTGATAGTGCCCGTCTGGTGTGGAGAATGCGGTTTTCTCTTTTGCTCCTGGGGCCATGCCAATCTGCCAGTACCCTGCAGTTAAATCAAAGGTACTGAGAAATGTGGCTGCCCCTAATTTGTCTATCAACTCATCTGCTCTTGGAATAGGGTGAGCATCTGTCTCGGAGACAGAGTTGAGTCCTCTATAGTCCACACCAAACCTCATTTCTCTCCTTCCACCCTGTGGATGAGGTTTGGGGACCAGAACCACTGGGCTGGCCCAGGGGCTCTCAGAGGGTTCAATAACCCCTAACTCCAGCATCTTGCTGACTTCAGCTCTGATGCTTTCCTTGACTTTGTCTGGCTGTCGATAGATCTTGATTTTGACAGGTGCACTGTCACCAGTGTCCACATCGTGGGTACACCAGTTTGCCAGACCAGGGGACAGGGAAAAGAGCTTAGCATGCTGTTGAAAGACTTGCTTGCAGTCAGTCTGCTGTTGGGCAGAGAGGGTGTCTGAAAAGACAACTCCATCTACTGACCCATCTTTTGGGATGTAGGAGAGGAGATCAGGGACAGGTTCACTCTCTGCTTCCTCTTCCTCGTCAGTCACCATCAGCATGGTGATGTCAGCCCTGTCATTGTAGAGCTTGAGGTGGTTCACATGTATAAACCTTTTGGGTGTCCTGCTTGAGCCCAGGTCAACCAAGTAGGTGACCTCACTCTTTTTCTCTAGGATAGGGTAAGGACCACTCCATCTATCTTGGAGTGCCCTTGGTGCCACTGGCTCCAAAACCCATACCTGTTGCCCAGGTTGAAATTCAACCAGTGCAGCTTTTTGGTCATACCAGTGCTTCTGAAGCTCCTGGCTGGCCTCAAGATTCTTGGATGCTTTTTCCATGTACTCAGCCATTCTGGACCTTAGGCCAAGCACATAGCCCACAATATCTTGTTTAGGTTCTTGGAGAGGCCTCTCCCAGCCCTCCTTTACAAGACAGAGTGGTCCCCTCACAGGATGGCCAAACAGAAGTTCAAATGGTGAGAAACCTACTCCCTTCTGTGGCACTTCTCTGTAAGCGAAAAGCAGACATGGTAAGAGGACATCCCATCTCCTTTTGAGTTTCTCAGTGAGCCCCATTGTGAGAAGTTGGCCTGGCATATGCTGTCCACTAGTTATAGGGGACACCTTGTACCAGTCCAATTCGACTCTTAAGGTGATAGGTTAAAAGACAACTTTTAAAGAAAGCTATCCTAGTGGTAGCTGTGGAGAGCAGCCTTCGGGCTAAGTCTTGAAGGAGTGTTAAGCTTATTGTTTTACCATGGATAACCTCTTGAATGACCAAATGAAAGAGTAGTCCACACATGTATATATTAAAAATATATGTATTTATTCTAAGAACAAATTCTACTAGTCTCTTGTGAGGCTGGAGGTAAAGATACAATTCAATAAAGCATTTAAACAACAATAAATAGCACTGGAATCACAGGGCCCCAGGGGGGACCAAACCATAAATTAAAAAAATGGTATAAGAACCACGACAGTTCTGCAGACAGTGCCTAGGGCACTTAGGATCGCTGGCCCCTTACGAAACCACCCAAGGTAGTGAGAAAGGGGACCCACGGGAAGCATGTGCAGTGTTTAAACTACAGTCGGCATCCCTATTAAACCCTATGGGGAATGTCGCGGTTGGAAATTACAAGAATCTGGACACTTCTAGCAGGAGTTCAAGTTCAGGAGTTTAGAGTTAAGCTCTTGGAGGGCCCACACCCACGAGACTACCGAGGTACCCCTGTTACCTGTCCCAGGGAAGCCGGGTGCATAGGTCGTTTTTGGTGTCGGTCGATGTCTCGTTTTCAATGGAAAAACGTGAAGAACTGCTGCTGGTGTGAAGCGTCGTCGATGTCGTGCAGATTGAAGATGTAGATCTTGAAGGTAAGGACCTGAAAGCAGAGGGGACAGAGTCTGGGTCACTAGCCAGTGACCAGGGAGCTCAGGAGAAAGAGTCCTTCAATGTCGGGTGTTTTCAGGTTGAAGACGGGTAGCTTGGATCAGCAGCCACGGGGTCCAGGAGGCTTCAAGGAAGGCCAGCTACTGGAGGGCAACTGCCCCACGAAGGATGAAGGCCGCTGCGGTGTTAGTGTCCGGATTGGATCCACTAAGCCTTGGCAACCGCAACCTACGCAAGAATTAGAAAACAGCTAAGGTTCAGACCCACGAGGTCTGAGCAAGGTCTCCAGCGAGGAGATGGTAGAGCAGGCCTGGAGCAACCAGGGGAGCCCTTTAAAGTAAAGATTGACCTCCGCTAGGGCCCACCAGTCGAGAGACAAGGGACTGCGGGAGGCAGCAATTTGGAGTGCGTAAAGATGAGCCCACGAGTCGCCGAAGCGGGTTGGAGCGTCGTCCTTTGGCACAAGTAATGCTGAGAGGTTGGCACAATGATGGGCCAAAGCACAACTTCCCCACTGGTCGGGGTCGTGTTGTCGTAAATTAATTCAATATTACTTCATCTCAGAATTTCTATACTTAATAATCATAATTTCAGTCAAAGCAAAGAGAGGAGTCCGTGGTGTTCGAGTAAAAAAGGGTCCAGTAACTCGAGTTAAGGGGAGAGCTCCAGCACCAAGCGGGTACAGGAGTGGTCTGCAGTTTTATTCACACATCAGAATATTTATACAGTTTTCAGTCAATAGGAAGAAAGGAGAAGTGACAAGAAAAAGGGAAGTGACAAGTAGTAATTTCCAACAGATGTGTCAAGGTAGGGGCGTGTCTTGTGAGAGGGCATGTGATGTGTGGAAATGTGTTCTCTTTCAGTTGAAGGCCCTTACTCATTCGGGGGTTTATCTCTGGCTTTGAGTCAAGAACAGGAACCATCTTGTGTAAAACAGGAACTATCGTGCAGAACCACAGAAATGTGTGTTCACAGTGTACAGCCTTGTGCTTCCTCTATTAGTTGGTGTGGTTTCAGGGCCTAACCTCGTGCTTCCTCTTTCAGTTGGGGGTGGTCACAGGGCAGCTGGTGTGACAGGCTGAGTCACCAACAATGAACAGGATGTGGCTGAGTCTCTGGCACAACTGGGGGAAGGCACACAGGCAGGCTTCTTAGAATTGGCTCGACCACAAGGAGCAGGGGGTTGTGCAAGATTCAATGGGGATGTGAAGGACAGTTTTCAGACAAGTTGCTGAGAGCATGTCACACACAAAATGGGTGTTTGTCTGAGGCAAATGGCTACCAGGCAGAAACAGGGAAATGATGGGGCACAACTGTCAATTTTATTTCCACATTCCCTCCTTGCCCCAGAGTGTACGTATATTATTTCTCAATTTGCATGAGATCATCTATACATTCTTGTAGCATAATTCTTTCCCTTTCTCTCTGCTGGACAAGTGGTTTAGGAATGCAGTTTGCAGCGCATAGACCGCACAGAGCAGGACCACATTGGATGCAAAGGCAGCATCCAGTTATTATCAGGAATATTATACCTGCTGCTGACAGCAGTTGCCATCCCCAGGACGATATTATCTTCCAGAACCAATCCGACCACGTCCAGGTGCCAGGTTCTTGATGTAAACTTACGGCTATCTTGTGTAATTTTGTTATGGCTGTGTATACAGATGGGGAATTATCAGGAATAAATATACAGCAGCTAGAGCCTATAATTTTACAGGCTCCGCCTCTGTCAGCCAGGATGATGTCAAGGACAAGGCGATTTTGGAGAGTAACCAATCGTATGGCGGACTGCTCCTGGGTTAAGCTCCCCAGGGCAGACGCCGTCTGGTTTACAATAGCCTCTAAGGTCCTTGTCAACCTGCGTATAAGCTTGCTGTTCTGTACAGGGCCAACAAAGAAGAAGAACCCTTTGTCAAAATCTGTATACTGTTCCTATGAGGTTTCTGTTTGGTCAACCAAGGAGGTATCGATCGTTCTTTTATGTCTGACATGGGGCACTAGGAGGTCTCGGTGGTAAGTGGATGGGGCCACAAAGACAGGGGGTAACAGGAATGCTATATAACAAGTTCCCCCCCAGTTCAAGGGCAGCTGCACATAGGCCGTTTGGCCACAGACGAAATAAGTATGGCGAGATGCTTGAAATGAGGACTTTCCTCTGTCTTCAAAACTTATAGTGGTATGACAGTCACTGTGTCCTAATGGAACAGAGCCATTTTTCTGGATGCACAGGTGTCCTTTTACTGGTGAGACAGAGATGGAAGGGGGACCAGCATTCTTTTTAGGTTTGGTATTTAACATCTTGTAGGACATGGTCATGTTCCCTTGCTTGTATTCTTCACTTTCTAGGACTGTTCCTGTCGCCTGAGGACTTCCATCCTTATTTGGGTAACAGGCAGCATTAAGTACCTTGTTTAAGTTCCCCCAAGGCCACCCATTCTTGCATGAATTATTTCCGTCAGGGCAGGAGGTGGGGGTGGTATCGTCAGCTGTTATTAGGGCGAACCAGGCTTCACAAGTCCCATTATAGGAAAATGGAAAGGGGAAAAGAGGCATCCCTCCCTTTTTCTGATGAGGTGGGAGGCGGCCACATATCCAGCAATTTGTGCTATTGCTGGCCTGATGAGTGTAGTGTAACATCTGTATAAAGGTATTGTTTTGCAAGGCTAGTCTATGGGCTTGTTCATGAGGGGGTAGGTCGTGATATGTGTGTTCCTGAGTGCTGTTGGGTGCATGAGAGGTGTGTGGTGTTGGAGGAAAAACAGTGTGGAGGATCCAACCAAGACACGTCATAATGGTTATGAAGAAAAACAATATCATTAAACATATGATAGAACCACTACGCAATTTCTTAAAGTTCTTGTTTCTGCGTTTCATTCTATCTTTTTCCCACATAGTCAAGGTGTTTAAATCCATCCCCATGCTCCAACCGCTTCACCACTGGACCTGCGCCCAGTGGACTTAATTAGCCAGAGTCCGGATGGCAGACCTCAACTTTGATTTATATTCTTGTTGTGGGGTCAGTTCCAAAGGCACAAAAGATTGTTCTGTTACAATGTCACTAGGGTTGGCAGCGTCGCCGGCAACAGTGTCTCTTCGTCCAAAATATTTCCGGCAGTGGCTCGCGTGTAGCCAGCCCTTCCTGCCTTCGACCTTCACCGCCGTCCGCGTGGTTAGGAGCGCGAGCTTCGGAGTCTTCCACCTGGGCTGAAGAGGACTGGTCCTGTCGAAGTTTCTTATCACCCAGTCGCCGGGTGGGATGGTGTGTTCTCCAGGGGCGGTTTTGTCAGGGAAGGCTGCAGCGACCTGTGAACGACAAGATTGGAGTGCAGACATCAAGGAAGCCAGGTAATCAGTCAATATTCTGCTGTCTACATCAGTAATTCTTTTAGGCATTGGCGTACCCCACATATTTGGTGGTCTGCCAAAGACCACCTCATACGGAGATAGACCAGTTCTGGAATGTGCTACCATACGCATGTAGAAGAGGGCAACCGGTAAGGCTACCATCCAGTCCACGCCTTTGTCTGTACATATCTTGGCCAATTTTGTCTTCAAAGTCTGGTTGTGTCTCTCTACTAGACCTGCTGCTTGAGGATGTCTTACGCAGTGAAATTTCCAAGTGTACCCTAACAGAAGAGACACTTGCTTCATGAGTTCAGAGGAGAAGGGCTAGCCGTTGTTTGAGTAGATGACGCGGGGCAACCCATATCTCGGGAAATATTCTCTTACTAGTTGCTTAGCAGTTGTCGTTGCAGTGTAATCTGGGACGGGATAGGCTTCTGTCCATCTGGTCAGAGCACATACTACAACTAGCACATACTTGTGACCTCTACATCTCTCCATCTGGATATAGTCCATTTGGAGAACTTCAAATGGATGGTCAGGGGGTTGGAATCCACCCTGCTCCACCTTTGTGCCTTTACCTGGGTTGAACTGATTACAAATCATGCACGTTTTAACTTTTTGTTTGGCTGCAGCTCTCAAATGTTTGTTGTGCCATATGTTCTGTATGCTGTCTAATATTGCTTTTTCTCCCAGATGCGCTGGTCCATGTATGGTGTTTATTATAACCTGTACCATAGCATCCGGCAGAAACCCTACTGCTCTTTCAGGTGTCATCCAACCCTGATCTGTAAGGACCCCTCCTTTTTCCTTCCATTCTAGCAGTTCCTGTGGTGTGGTGTGACTTTGGACATCCTGGATGTCAGAAAAGGGGTCTCGTATTGGCGGTGTAGTATATTCAATTCTGTGTTTGCTGCTAATTTGGCTGCACTGTCTGCGGAATAATTTCCTTTTGATATTTCATCGGTTCCTTTTGTGTGCGCTTTATACTTTGATACTGCAACTTTCGCTGGTAACTGACTGGCCTCTAAGAGGGCAGTGATGAGTGTAGCATGCTGTATTTTAGACCTGTGTGATGTAGGAATCCTCTCTTTCCACAATGTGCCGAAGTTGTGTACAACCCCGAAAGCGTACTGTGAATCAGTGTAAATGTTAACTGATTTTCCTTTTGCTAAGTGACATGCTCGTGTTAGTGCTATGAGTTCGGCTGCTTGTGCCGACAGTATCTCTATCTTGTGTGCTTCCAAGGTGTTTGTACCATTTGTGACGGCATAGGCTGCTGCTAGTCCTCCAGTGGGGAGTCTCATGCAAGAACCATCAACTAAAAGTGTCATTTCTGCCTTAGAAAGGGGAGTATCTTGTAAATCTGGTCTGGGTTTGGTCACTAAATCAATTATGTCAAAACAATCGTGAAGTTGTTCAGTAGGAGAGGTCAGTGGCAACAGTGTTGCTGGGTTTAAAATGTTGCATCGTCTAATCTCAATATGTGGCTGAAAAAGCGTCATCTCATATCCGGTGAGTCTGGCTATTGTCAGATGCTGTGTTTGCGTTCTGTTTAGCAGAAGTTCTACAGCGTCTGGGACCTGGACTATCCGTTGATGTCCCAATACAATAGCATCGCTTTGTCTAATAGCTTGTGCAGTAGCTGCTACTGATTTTAGACATGCAGGTAATGCTTGTGCTACTGGATCTAATGTACTTGAAAAATAACCACATGGTCTATGTCTGTCTGCTTGAAGTTTGGTCAGGACTGATAGTGCTGTACCTGAGTTTTCTGTTACAAACAAGGTAAAATCTTTGGTGTAATCAGGTGTTGCTAACAATGAGGCTTGACACATAGCCTTTTTAAGAGACTGAAAAGCTTGCGTGTGTTCATCTGTCCAGGGTAATTGTGGAGTAGCGCCAGCTTCGAGTGTTGTCAGCTGCACTAATGGTTTAGAAATGAGTGCAAATTGCGGGATCCACGGTCTACAATATGAGGTGAGACCAACAAAAGCTCAAACTTGTTTCTGTGTTGTTGGTTGTGGTATTTGTTGTACGAGCTGGATGCGTTCCTGTGTAAGCTGCCTACCCTCCTTTGACAGCAAGTGCCCTAAGTATGCCACTTGCTGTAAACAAAATTGGAGCTTACCAGGGAAACTTTATGGCCATTTGAAGCTAGGAATTCTAGTACTAGTAGTGATGCTTCAGCACATGCTGCGTCAGATCTGGCCGTAATGAGGATATCATCAACATTGTAGTATGCTGTATCCGTGGGCATTTGAATAGTGTCCAATTGTCTTTTCAGCGCTTGGCTATATACACTTGGACTTTCGGTGAAACCTTGAGGAGCTCTTGTGAATTGGAAACTTCGTCCTTGTAAAAGCCGAAAAGGTATTGACTGTCTGGGTGAATGGGTATACTGAAGAATGCGTTTTTTAAGTCAATGACAGAAAAATGCGTTGCTTCTGCATCTATGGCTGTGAGTAAAGTGGAGATGTCTGGGACCACAGGGTGTTGTGGAATGACACATTTATTGAGCTCTCTCAAATCCACCACTAGTCTGTAGACAGGTGGTGTTCCTGGTTCCACTTTTTTATGAACTGGTAAAACAGGGGAATTGCAAATGTTCGAAGTTGTTTCTTTAATCGCACCTGACTGTATTAGGTCCTGAATAATTAACATTAATGCTTGTTCAGCTTGAGGTGGAATTTTGTATCGTCTTATACGTGGTAGTTGGGCTCCCTCTTTCAGTGTAACCTTGTGAGGTGTTATTTCCATACATCGTACTGTGGTGGAATCAGTGGCCCAAAGGGTGTGTGGCAAATCTTTCAAACGCTCGTCTAATTCTCTACTTGGGTAGTGGCCCTTAAAATCTCGTAGAAATAATCTGACATCTTTAGGTGAGCAAACAATAACAGCTCCTAATTCTTTCAATGTTTTTATACCAAGCAAATTTTCTGGACGTGATTTTGTCAATATAAGATCTGTAGTTGTCGTGAGGGGACCAACCTGCAAGGGCAGTGGTTTTGACGTGGCGTTTGTCACAGGTTGTCCGGAGAAACCCAGAGAAATACTTTTTGAACCCGAGAGGAGCCTCTGGGACCTCTTGATGGCTTATTGTTGTTTTACTGGCCCCAGTATCTAGTAGAAACTTTCTATCCTCCCCAAGAAGTCGGACCTTTATAAATGGGCCTTTCTGATCTACTGGGATGGGGATTAGGGGCAGTTTGTCATCTTCTCTCCCTGGGCAACATCATGAAAAATCTGGGTAGTATTCAGTGTAGTCGCTGTCTATGTTGTTTATTTGGGCCATTTGCGTTGTCGGTGGAACTGAAGGTGTTGAACTGTCTTGGGAAACATTCTGTTTTGGCTGATATGGACGAGGCTGTGTCTTACCAGTAGCCAAATTGTGCTTTAAGACAGGGCAGTCTTTAACGAAGTGTCCCGTCTTTTTGCAATAATTACAAGTGCTCTTCACGTTTGTCTGGCTACCTGGTGTCTGTTGGCGCTGGGGTGCAGTTTGGGCTACTAACGCTTTCATCTTGGTGTCTTTCATGCGTTTCTTATCATTCTTCTTCATCCCTAATGCGATTTTGGTGGTATTGTAGCATTTGTAACACCTGTGGTGGTGTATGTGCTTGCCAGGTACTTTCTACTTTTAGTACTCTTTCCTTAATAGCTGGCAAGGCATTGTCTACTAATTTGGAAACAAACAGATGCGGGTAAGCTTCGCTTGTCGGCGTAAGGCCGCTATTTACCGCAAAACATTTTTCAAGTCTGGTGTAATAATCTCCTATGTCTTCACCATGTTTCTGTTTGCAGGAGGAAATGGTATCCCAGTCCTCCTTTTTCACTGTCAGTAACTGTGGTAGCACCTGTAAAATAGTGCCAGGAAGTGCTTTTAGTCTGTCTCCTATACCTTGACCTGCTACTCTAGTATTTTCGTCATTCTGAAGTTCGGTCCATCTAATGTGTTCACCTGCTACTTCCCAATCTTTCTCTTAGTTTGTCATATATACCCGATGGCAACAATAATTTCAGAATTGCTGTGATATCAGAAAGAGTATATGTTCCCATCATTAATACATCTCCTAATTCTTTAAAGAATCCAGCAGGATCATTTGAGTGGGAGGGAACCATCTCTTTTATCCTTAGTAACTCAAGTTTTGTCAAGGGTACATAAATAAAAACGCGTTGTAGCGCGCCATTCGTGTCAGCTCTGGGGTGGACCTCTCTCATGGGGAACTGGCGTGTTTGAGGAAGTCTATTAATTGGTCCACAAGTATTATTGAAAGATTTATATTCAGTCGTTTTCTGGTATTTCTGTCTAAAATCTATAAGTGTGTTGAGAAAAACTGAACTATTGTGGAGGAACATGTTATCAGCGCAGTCAGACAGAAAATCTTCGAGTCTTGGATCATGTTTAAAATGAGTGTCATTGAGTGTGATGAGATGTTGTACCATGTAGAGACTTTCTAATCTTTGATGTGAGCGTGGTAATGCTAGAAAAAGTTGGGCTATGAGATCATTGTCATATATCTTATATTGAGAGACCCATAGGGTCGCGGTTCTGGCTATTTCCTCCTCCTCCTCCGGTGTAAGCGGAGGTTCCTGGTCTAACCAGTAGTCTAATGCATTGGATGTTTTTTCAAATAACTCATCTGGAGATGACCGTTCAGAGTGACCTTGGAGGAATGTAGGCGGGGGTGTTCATGAATTAGGGGCGGAAGAACGAACGGGTAGGGTAGGACTTTTTCAGTAGGTTCAGTAATTTCCTCCTCAAGTTTCTTATTCTCTTCATTTGTTTGCAAGTTTTGCAGAATACGGGTCACATTACGGGTGAACCTGTCTAGTGCATCATTTATAAGTTCTACGACGGACGCGGAGCCGCAGACGACGCCTAGCGACGCGCAAGGGGTATTGCTGACGAAAAATCTTCCGGATCCAGTTTGACGCCTGGGGATATTCTAAGGTGAGGAATCTAACTAACGTGTTTCTTTCAGATCATTGTGTCCAGTTAACCAACCATCCAGTGTCTTTACTGAGTAGTCTACAAAATCAATCCAGGACTGGTTCTGGGTTTTGTGATCCCCCCCTGAATCTAAATCTGTACTCCATAGTGGTGAGTCCAAATCCCTCAATCAGAGTTTTCTTCATGAGATCATAGGACCCTGCATCTGGCCCAGAGAGGGTCAGAAGCCTGTCTCTGCAGTTACCAGAGAACAATTCCCACAGGTGTACCCCCCAGAGAGTTCTCTTCACCTTCCTCATTTCACAAGCCCTCTCAAAGGCTGTGAACCATTTGGTGATGTCATCACCCTCCTCAAATTTAGGGACAATCCCTTTGGGGATTTTAGGATCAGAGGATTCCTCCCTGTCCTTATTTTTAGTATTGCTGCCACCATTGATGGGTGCTAAACCCATCTCCTTTCTTTCTTTTTCTAGAGCCAGGAGTCTGGACTCGAGATCTAATCTTTTGGCCAGCCTTGCTAAAAGGCTGTCCTCATTGAGGCTATCCTCAATGCCCTCACTGGAACCTGTACCACCTGTGTGGCCTCTAGGTCCCCAGGGGTTGATTCTTGGAGTTAAGGGTCTGGGAACTCTTTCCTCTCTAGGGATTATTGGGGGTGGGCCACCAGCCCTGTCCTCCTCATCCCCTTCCTCATCTGACTGGTCATCACCATTTTCAGATGGGTGGGCCTGGGCATACTCAGCCAGGAGCTCCCGGAGCCCTTGTTTGGTTGGATGCAGACCCATTGGTATATTTTTAATTTTACATAAGGACTTACCTCCCTGAAAGACAAGTGAAGGTAAGGGGTGAGGTCGAGCTCCTCAACCATGTCCTGTATGATATCTTGGTTATCTTCACTAATAGCTGGGTTCTGTTTTTGAGACATTCTAACAAAGTTCTAATCCCCCTCCCCTTGACTATAGTGACTTCGTTTCTAAAATTCTAAAGGGACTTAAGCAAGGCCCTAACAAGACTTTTAGTAGTTTGGTAAAAATGCCAATTTTTAAAAATCAGAATTATAAAGGCAATTTAAGAGTTCTGTTGTGTGATCAGATGCAAACCAAGTAGTTCAACAAATGCAAGTTTGTATCCCACCGCTGATTCACCAATTTAAGAAATTGGCTCTATACATACCGCACCAAAGTGAGGTACAGTGTGTATAGAGTCCAAGAGTCTCCAGAGGTTTGGTAGAGGTTAAAGTTAGATAGAACCTTACTCTCTAAAGTGGTAGCTTGATCGAGCAGTAAGGCGGTATCAGAGGACAGTGTAAAGCATTTGTTGTACACACTCAGTCAGCAAATGGTCTCACACACTCAAGAACTGAACTCTAAGCCAATTGTTTTGTATACAAATATATACTGTTGTTTTATTTCTAGAACCAAGCAAGCCTGGTACAGGTAAGCATATAAATACTTTGCAGTAGTAACTGACTTGTTTGAATTGTAGTATAACTGGTACTGGTTTTGATTACAGGTTTAAGAAAGCAGTTTGCAACACACTGCAGGTATAGTACATTCAATTGAATGGGCTTTTTAAGTAAAATGCAGTTAATTACTTTTCAGATTACTTTTCTAACCACAGGACTGGATCCTAGATTCAGCCCTGGGACATTTCCTGAAAACAGGTGAGTAAATGCGTTTTGGTTAAAGGTATGATTTTTAAGGAATATTATTGCATTTCAAAAGTTGACACAAACTTTTTCACATAGAATCACCAATGTTATCCTATGGGAGGAAATTCACTTAGCAGGTAAGTTAGGTTATCGTTACTTTTTCTTACTCAGTGCTGGATCCTGGATTCAGCACTGGGACATTTCCTGAAAACAGTTGAGAAAATGCGTTTTGGTTAATTGGCTGATTTTTAAGGAACATTTGCAGTTTTCAAAAGTCGACACTTAGAAACCTTTTGAGAGCAAAAGTGTCAATGTTATCCTATGAGGAAAAATGAGTCATCGGTTTCAAGGTAAGTAATCGGTCTTTTGAGTTGTGGTTCTGGGGTTAGACTCAGGGGTCTCCCAGGGTCAGTGATGCACTGTTGTTGCACCTTCAGCAGCACTCAGGCGGCCGGGTGCATTGTGTTGAGGCCCAATGTTATCCTATGGGGGATAGGGGGACGGTTGGTGGCTGCTGGCAAGCAGGCCACAGGGTTGTGGGAGCAAAGCTCCTAGGGTTAAGCTCAGGGCACGTTGGGGACCAAGTTAGCACCAAAGGGGCCCCCCTCATCGGCGCTAGGGCAGCCGGGTGCAGTTTTGAGGTCGGGTGCCCTGTTGAATTCAATGGAGATTCTCCGGGACAAAGAAACACTGCAGGCTCGGGGACGAAGATCTTCCAGGAGTGACCACCCCTTCGAGGGGTAAGTTGGGATGTAGAGGCACCACTGGGTTGGGCACACAAGGCCGTGGGGTGACTGGTGCAGGGGTGCTTTGGACGTCGGATTTTCTTACCCACTCTGGTCGCGGCGGGGGGGGGTCTCCTGGATTGAGGCTGCAGGCGGCGTCTGGAGGCAGGTCAGGGGTCGCCGGATCTCGGGTCAGGATCGCTGGGGGGACCTCCTCGTGGTGTTTGTTCAGTCAAACACAGGCCGGGCTCGGCGGGTGCAGACTGTGCTGAATTCGTGGTTTCTTGCTGGCAGCAGAAGCTGCAGTTCAAACACGTCCGCTGTTCACGGGAAAAGCAGCTTGGAAAGTAAATGCAGGCAGGTCCTCCGGGGTTTTTGAGGTTGCTGGCCGCTGGACATGCCGGGGTTTTGCAGGAGCAGGTTCGAGGGTAGACAGGCCTGTAGGGCTGAGGCCAAGCCAGTGGGCGGCGTCTTCTTGTTAGCTCTGTACGGCTTCTCGTCCTTCTTTCCTTGTGGTTGCTGGATCTGAGGAAGGAAGGTTCAGGGTGCCCCTAAATACTAAATTTAGGGGCGTTACAGGTAGGTAAAGGGGAGGGACCAATGGATCCCTTCCCTGGGGTGGGTACACCCCCCTATTCTGCCACTCTCCAGGGGGAGGGGGGCAGAAGCCTGTCCCTGGTTGGCTGGGTCCCTACATCCTCAAGATGGCGGGGACTCGAGGTTGTGCTTCACCTCGCCTCCCCCACCTTAGGGGTGGAGTTGGCAGAGGTGGGTACACCTCTCTTCCTCACTTTGTTTTTCCCGCCGGGTCTCACGCCCAAAGTGGGGGGTAGAACCAGTGGGGACCAGTTGCTGAGTACAGCAAGTGGTCTGGAGAAGCTCACAAAGGCGGCATGCCTTTGAAGCTTCTCCTTCATGAACCCTGCCCATCCTGGGGGAGGAGGCTTGGCACCTCGTCCCAGGATGTGCATTGTTTCAGGCCCCCGAGAGCAGCAAGCTCTCGACCCAGGGGTCCAGAAACATGTCTGGTGGTGGCAGCCTGCACAGCCACTCAGTCAGGTCACTGGGAGTTGGTCGAGTTTCAGGGGCATCTCTAAGATGACCTCTGTCGTGCATTTTACATTAATTCCCACACTGGCATCAGTGTGGGTTTAATGTGCTGAAAAGTTTGATACCAAACTTCCCAGTCTTCAGTGCAGCCATTATGGTGCTGTGGAGTTTGTAATGACAACCTCCCAGCACCATATACTCTTAATGGCAGCACTGCACTTACAGAGCCCAGGAATGGACCTGGGCACTGTGGGGGTACAGGGCTCATGCACCTGTACCCTCACCATTTGCACAGGGCACCCAGCTAGAGGGGTGACTGATGTATGTCAGGGTAGTGGTTTGTGGGCATGGCACACAGGGATGCGTACCATGTCGTCTCTTTGTTTTGTTCTGCACCCAGACACTCAGCCTGCAAAGGCAGTGTGTGTGTCAGGGTACAGGGCCTCTAAGGGTGGCACAATAAGTGCTGCAGTCCTTAGGTGACTTCTCTGGTCACAGTGCCCTAGGCACCTAGGATACCATTAACCAGGGGCTGACATGTGGCCAGAGATGCCAATTGGGTTTAGGCTTCAATGCAGTTTTAGGGAAGGAACACAGGCCATGGGTACCTGATTGGCAGGAGCCCAGGGCACACTCAGTCAAAGTACATCAGCAATTCAGCAACAAGTGGGGGCGTACCATGCAAGAAAGAGGCTACTTTCTCACACTATTGCATTCTCATGTTTACACCTTTTAAACTATGGTTGCTTCTATTTAGTAGCAACAGTTTAATAGGTATGTAAAACACACAAACTAGTAACTCTAAACTATAACAAAGAAGGTTTTGTTTTCTTCTATAACTAAATCCGTGCTGTAAACAACATCTGCAGATGGGGTCATAACAGTAAAGTATGCTCCAGATACCTTCCTATATGATGTATGTCAGGACATGAGGTGTGCAAGATATTAATGTCTCTTTGTTGGGATCTCACTCCACCTCTTCAACCGCAATAATTACATAGCGAGATGCCCAGGCCCGGATACACTCCACTCTCACTTCCTTTCCTTCTAGTAAACAATTCTCTATATATTGATCCCTCTAACTCTGTCTTTCCTTGACGTGTCCCTCTTCTTCTCCCAATTTTCACTCATCTCCTTTCCCTACTTTTATCTTACAGCAGTAGTATCCATTCACAGGAAGTGACCCCTCCCCCACCCAAATTGCAAGAGGCGTGCTTTCACTTTCGTAAATGCTTTCAAAAGAACCAAATAGAATTCACAAAATAAAAATGTTCCATATTTTTGTTTCAATTATAGCTTCCCGCGTTTAAAAAAAAAGATACAGGGTCCATTTCTCGATTTATTTTAGCATAATAAACAGAAAAATATCTTTATAGTGTGCCTCGTAGTCTGCTTGTAACAATTTACAAAACAATATGGGTAATTTGGCTATTCTTGTGAAACAACTTCCAGTGATACAAATTCCAGTGGCACACTTCCTGTTATATAATTTTCTGTGCTGCTGCCTGGATTAAAGGCGGTGCTATAAAATAAGGAAATACCCTAGTTATCAGCCCCACTACAAAATGACAAGGTCTGTAGAAACGCCAAGGGCCTGTCGTGTTTCCGTACGAGATTCTAGCAGCGGAATACAAACAAAATCTTCAGGCAAAATTGTAGGGGTAGATGTAAAGAAGTAATTACTACTAAAATGTCTTGTTTGTGTAATAATTGGCCTCTACAAAGGTCCTTGCATGCAGTCTTCTCATCGAAATTTACCCCACACTGAGTCGCTGCCTGCTCATCTTATGCGCCTCTAGTAACCCCCATGCAGCCAGAGGTTTCATTACTTCTCTGCAAAGCCGAACTTCCCTATAGTGTGTTCAGGCAGTACCCAATGTGCTGGTCTGACAGATCAATGTGTGGGCCAACACATCTATCCCCTGCAGTTCCACAAACCCGTCATCTCTTTCCCACACACCACTGTCCCTCCCATCACCCCTCTCATCTAGCTGTCTCACTGTCCCATCTAATCCCTCCTTTACAATCTGTCTTCTCTCTCTACCTGCTGCTTACAAATGCTACCTTGCTGTACCTTCTCACTCTGTGCACTGCTCCCCACCGTGCTTCTGCCACTCGTCACTCTCGCTCGTACTCTCACCTCTCTCTCGCTGTCTGATGCACTGTTTCTACCGCTCGCATATAATTGACCTAATGTCTTTAAGCACATTTTCGTGTCCCTCAAACCCATGCTACCTTCCTCTTCTTACAGTGTCTTCTGTGTACATAGGCGCTCCCTCTTTATGCGTCTATACCCTGCTCTACCATTCTTTCTCACGCACTTTTTACTCCTCTGTATCGAGTTCATGCACCACTTTCTAAAGAAACTACCTATCCTCTCTAGCTTCCTTTCAAACTATTCTATGTGGGTGTCGCACCTATCCACCATACCACATAATTCCATTACACAAATACACAACCCACCATACAATTCCACCCCACACAATTCCCCAACTAACAATTCCAATACAACGCACAAAATTCCACGCCACATACATTTATTTTATTTAAGCAATTTATTGAGCGCGCAAATACCCGAGGGTGTCTCGGCACTATAGGACAGCTTAAACGGACAGAAAGGAGAGGAGGAATGTGTTTATTGAAATAGCCATGTTTTTATGTTCTTCCGGAAAGATAATAATGTAGGGGATCTTTTGATGTGTAGCGGAAGTTTGTTCCAGAGTTTGGATGTTGCCACAATGAATCTCCTGTCACCCCAAGAGGCTTTCTTGGTTCTAGGAACCATTAGCAGCTGATTGGAGCTAGATCGCAAGGTCCTGTTGGGTCTGTAAAGGCAGAGGTTTTTCTTAAGGAATTCAGGGCCTGAGCCGTGAATTGCTTTATAGGCTATACACAATGCCTTAAATTTAGTCCTGCTTTTGATGGGTAGCCAATGAAGCTGTCTTATGACTCCTGAGATGGATTTAAATTTGGGAGTGCCTGAGAGAATCCTAGCTGCGGCATTCTGTACCATTTGCAATTTTTGCAGGACTCTTTCTTGTGCATTAATAAGTAGACCATTACAGTAGTCTATTCTAGACATGACAAGGGTACTAAGAGTTTTTCCTGCGCTAGTGGGAAGAAAGGGTAGAAGCTTCTTTATCATTCTGATGGTGTAGAATGAGGATGAGGTGACATAATTAGCGTGTGGCATGAACGATAACTTGTCATCAAATAAAACTCCAAGGTTTCTAACCTTAGTGACCGGAACCGGGGGGGAGCCTAGTTCCTCTGGCCACCAGGAGGTAGACCAACTGGGGTGTAGCTTTCCAAAAATCATCACCTCAGTTTTGTCGGAGTTTAGTCTCAGACAGTTATTTGTCATCCATGTGCTGATGGTGGACATTCCCTTTTTAAAATTATTTGCGATTGAATTTCCATTCTCATATTTCTATTACAATCTGGGTGTCATCAGCATAAGACGTGAGTCGCAAGTCGTAAGCTTTTATGATTTTAGCAAGGTCTGCAACATAAAGATTAAATAATGTGGGGCTTAATGAGGAACCCTGAGGGACACCGCATGGTTGGGAAAATGGAGGAGAGAGAAAACTGCCCAATTTTACCTGTTGTGATCGATTGGCCAGAAAGGAAGCTAGTAGGGCCTTGGCTCTGTCTTTGATCCCTATGGCTGAGATACGGTTGATTAGGATGGAGTGGTTCACCGTATCAAATGCTGCTGAGAGATCCAGCAGCACTAAGACTGCAGTCCCACCCTTATCCATAGTTGTTCGTATTTCATCAACTGTTTTAATGAGAGCTGTCTCTGTCCCATGTCCTTTCCTGAATCCGAATTGGGTGTCATCTAGGCAATTGTTTTCGATGTATTCAGTCAACTGGGTGTTCATCACCTTTTCTATGATTTTTGCGGGAAAGGGGAGACCTGCTATGGGTCTGTAATTGCAACAGTCTGAAGGGTTGAGGTTGTGTTTTTTGAGGAGAGGTCTAATTACTGTTTCTTTCCAGATGGAGGGATATATTCCTGTTTCGAACATGTAGTTGCAGATTTTGGCCAATTCTGGAGCTATAATTTCTGGAATGATTTTTATTATATTCGGTGGGCAAGGATCATTGGGGGATCCGGATTTGGACTTGGAGATAAGATCGGTTATGTGTTCTATTGTGATCTTTTTGAATTCTGAGGAGGGAGAGGCGTCCTGGTTATTGTTTTGAAATATTGGACTATTGTCTAAAGAAGAGTCCATGTTGGACGTAGTGGATTGTGCTGAAAAATTGGAGTAAATATTCATGATTTTATTTTGAAAGAAGCTGGCAAGATTATCACATTGGGTTTGTGTTGGTGCTAATGGCGGGGACGTATCTGGACCAGATAGTTTGGTAACAACTTTGTATAGTTGTTTCATGGAGTCTTGAGAGGATTCGATTTGGTTAATGTAAAATTTACTTTTTTCAGTTATTAATAGTTTTTTGTAGTTGGAAAGTGCTTCCTTGTACCGGGTTTTAGTTGTATTGTCGTAATTTCGGCGCCAGTGACGCTCCTGATTTCGGCATTTCTGTCTTTCTAGCCTTAGTTTCTCTGAAAACCAGGGGGCAGATGGAGTTTTTCTGTTTTTGGAAGTATTTTTTATTGGGACAAGTGTGTCAAATGCTAGGCGAAGCCATTGTGTGTAAAGCATGGCTGCGTGTTCGGGATTGTCTGGGAGGTCTTGATGCGTAGCTTTCAGATGTGTTTTAATATTTTCAGGGATAACGCTGTTCCAGGCTTTAACGTTGACGAGCGAGGGAATGGTAATCTGATTATGTGGTTTATGTTCGGTATTAATGTTAAAAAGGATTGCAAAATGGTCGGTCCATGTTAAAGGAAAGTTATTTCCTAATGAAATGTGTTTATTGTTGGTGAATAGTCCATCAAGAGTATGGCCAGCTATGTGAGTCGGTTTGTTTATGAGTTGAGAGAGTTCAATGGAATCAAGTTCAGAAAGTAGAACAGATGTGTTTTCATCGTTATTGGATTCTAGGTGAAAGTTAAAGTCACCTAGAATAGTGAAATTGGCTTCTCCTGCAGAAGGCTCTGCAAGGGACGATAAAGAAGAAAGAAAGTCTGTCCGAGATCCAGGAGGGCGATATAATAATATACTTTTGAATGTAAGTGATTTGGTGAGTGATATGGAAAAGTAGAAAGCTTCGCAGCCATTGATGAAAATGGGATCTATTTTGACATTGTAATTGTCACGGTGTATAAGAGCTATACCTCCGCCTCTTTTGTTATTTCTGTCCAGTCTTTTAACAGAAAAATCGTTTGGGGTTACAACAGCAAAGTCAGGCCCTGATGATGGATCAGCCCAGGTCTCAGTAAGAAATAAAAGATCAAGATTGTGGTTCTCAAGAAAAGCGAGTATTTCATATTTATGCTTAGGTAAAGAACGAACATTAATGAGTGCGGCTGTGACCGTGTGATTATTTATTGGAATGGTAGAGGGGCCCATAGAGGTGGATGGTGGTATACTAGAGCTGGGTGTGCAATTATTGCATGGCGTTAACACTTGAGGTGGTATAGTGGTACAGCAAGGACAGGTTTGTGACTTCTTGGAGATGGTCCTAATGTTTAGTAGCTGTCTCCTAGTGTAGATTTGAGAGGTAGATAGCCGAGCTGGCTTAGGTGGGTCAGGGGGGGGGGGGGGCCTAGGCGCGGTCCAGGCGCGGACGGGCGCAGACGGGCTTGCCTTTGGCGCGCCCGCTGCGCGCGTCCGCTGCGCGTTGCGCTTTGCATCTGGCTTTGAGTCTTTTTTTGCCAGCAGCTGATTGGATGGCTAACCGGAAGTGCCGGGCCCTTCCTGTTGCACGTGATCCCTCCACTCAAACCGAATCATCGGTTGGCGGACCGGGGATTATGTGCTGCTAAATGGGTGAGTGCACGGCGCGAATTATATTTAAAAAACAACGATTGAGTCAGTGAGTTTAAAATTTTCACAATAAACAGCGATTTACAATGCGATCACAGCGTAATTAGGGAGCCCTTTACCAGGCGCTCCTTAAAGTAATCAACATAAGCAGATGGGCAGGAACCCTTTACCAGGCGCTCCTTTAAGAAATAATACAATTCTCAGTCTCACCTTTCTGAGTTTAAGCACATCCACTACATTCCAACCAAAACGCATTCGTAAAAAGCATTGTCATTTACAATGCCAATGGCTCTAACTCTCACAAATGCGAGACCTATTGCATTGCAAATGCTTGCTCTAAGGGTTTCGAAAGCAAATCATTTAATTGGTCTTACTATCAGACCGTTCTGAAATCTACTTTAAGATGTATTTCTTCACCCAATAAACTTTCCTATTTGTGGTTCTGTGAACTACTTGATAGACAGTGAGTTAAGGCAATTTTGGGGTCCTATCATTCATCACCTGACTCTCGTGTTCTCCTATCTGTGTATCATCATGCCAATTCTGATGCTGGTCTTTAAGGAGATTATCAGGGTCCTCAGAGTCTGTATGGAGATTCAAGACCTCATTTGCTTCTTGCTTATTTCAGATTAAAACTGGTCTGCCATAATGTCTAAAAAGCAGTTCGAATGGCAAGCCCCACCTGTAAGGGATTGGCTTCACTTTCAAATGGTCCACTCCGATATTGAGATTTCCTTTTCCTCAATGAAAGGTTAGTAACATCTTGGAACAGAGAAATAATTTCAGTAGCGGCCACTCATATTGTGAAGTGGTGGGGCGGGGGAACACAAACAAAAAAGAACTATTATAAATGAAGAAAATTGCACTTACCTTGCTCTGATAGCCGCCACTTTGCTCTCTATCCTCGCGTCTTGTGGGAACTTTTGCTCACTGTGCTGGCTCCCAATCCCAGTGCTGCTTACATGCTGAGAATACCATTCCCAGCATGTGCGAAGGGCTGGGATTGATCTGAGTGCCTCGGTTCGACGCTCAGACAGACTAGAAGCCTGTGTTGGTTTCACCACCGAGCTGTACAACACAGTCCTTGAGCTAGCCTCACTCCTCGGCCCAAACTCACACAAGAGTCCACTAACCTTCAGCCTTCAAAGAAGTCCGCATCTAAGAGGGCTGTGCCATCTCCCTCTCACAATGCTTAAGTCAGTCTCTCAAAAGCCAACCTTGCTCTTCCTTTTCTAGAACCCTTTCCTTCACCCTGCAGCTCAGTGTCTTCCACTGGTTTTCAGTTACATGCAATCTCTCTCCTCATTCTGCCATTCTGTACTCATCCCTGAGGCGTTTCTTGCTCACCTGTGAGGAAGAACTTGTGTTGATATCGGATTCCGTGCATGCCTCAACCTTCCCTGCAGCAAGTTGTGGTGGCTACCTTCAAGAGCGCTGTGTGGGTAGCACAGCAGACTGACAATTTTATTGATGTTTCCTTGGAGCTGCTGCTTGGATTTTCATTAACTGGGATCTGCTCTACGTCACACCTCAATTCTGTTTTGAAATACTTCATACCCTTGGAAATAGCTTTGGGGAGCAGCCTGACGTAAGGGCCTCAGTGAGGAGGCATCTATATAGGTACACGTTGTAGAAATGCCTCTGCACGACGTTTAAAACTATGCAAAGAAAGTGTGTGGGAAAAGGAGCAATTTTGCATAGGTACTGGCAGTGTTGTATCTGTGCTGTGAGTAAGGGAAGCAATCAAAACCTTTTAACAAAAGATTGTCAGAACTATTGACTTTGTCAATTCTTGTTTAAATAGCCAGGTGTATAAACTATAAAATGAGGCAGATAATATAGCATGGAGAGTGTATTTGATCCTCTGGTAATTTATAAGCATTTTCAATGATAATCTGCTCAGGCGGTCTTTATTGCTAGCCAATAGTCATCATAACAAGTTATGAAACGCTCTTATCCCAAGGAAAGACAGAATATATTACAAAAACACCCTTTCCACACAGTGCTACAATCTGAAGGAGGAAATGAAGACGCTGACCATTTTAAAAAAGAAAGGGCATGTATTATTATTATTTTAATAAAGATTCATTCCCTTGCACCGTGAAACAGGATTAGCTGGCAGAAAAACATTCTATCGTCTCCAGAGCCTGTGCAGGCTGGAAAGTGCTAAATCAGCAAATTCTCAATCCTCACGTCATATTATGAGAAAGGGAAACCATTTTCAGGCTCACTGTACACATATATTAAATAATTTCCTTTAAAACAAAAAAACACATTTTTATACACTATTTTCAAATATCTCATTTGTTTCCAACTGACTACTTAATACATGGACTGGCCTGCCAGAAGCTTTATCTGCATGTGGTAGGGGCAACCTGATCTCGCCTGTGTGGCTTCTCCGAGTGTATACCCATTTGCACCAGCCCTGAAACTATCCTCGAAAGATTCTTCTGGGACTGCCTGCAAGAATGTCTGTGTACCTCTCTGTGCAGACACATTGCGCCTCTGCCTGCATGTAACTATTTTGTTACAACCTTGATAACAGGACTTGCTTGCAGCTTTTTTTTTTTTTTTACAACAGCCTACCTTCTTTGAAACTGCCTGAGTCTGGCTACCCTGAAAACATACTCTACAAATCTTTGCATGCTTTTGATCCATCACCCTTACTTGCTTTAGAAGACATTACATGTGCCTTCTACTACATGCCTATTACGACACCTCATGGTAATTCCATTCCATCATTTTGTAACCAGTTAGCGACTGCCACTGAAGCAAAAGCACAGTGGTACGAGACACTTTCTCTCCCAAGTGCAGGGCCTCTGTAGTAGATGAACAAGTTACTTACCTTCGGTAACGCTTTTTCTGGTGGATACAGTATCTGCCTGTGGATTCCTCACCTTGTGAATATCCCCTGCACCAGCATTCCACGGAACTTTTCTTTCCCAGCACTCCACGTCGACGTGGGCGACGTCGCAATGCATCGGCTCCACACGCGACTCCGTACGACGTCATCGGAGCCATAAGAAGCCCACGTCGGCGTGATGACGTCAGTTCCACCCATGTTTTCCGTGCCTTCGAGGCGAACAGGTGAACCAACGACAACTCCAAGTATACACCGTATACAGAATACCAATACATATACATAGCATACAAATAAAAGGAATGCTAAACAAACAAGCATTTCCTACAAATGTACAAGAAAGTATCAAAACATTCCAACAAGACCTCTTTCATGGTACACAAAGGTGGACAACGGGGAGGCGGGTGGGTCAGTGAGGAATCCACAGGCAGATACTGTATCCACCAGAAAAAGCGTTACCGAAGGTAAGTAACTTGTTCTTCTGATGGATACATCTGCCAGTGGATTCCTCACCTTGTGAATAGATTCCCACAGCAGTCCCCACTCCCGGAGGAGGGTGTCCACCATCCTATACCAGAAAGTCTTGTAACACAGAGCGCGCGAAGAGGTCCTCCCTCCTCATCTCCGAGTCCAAGCAATAATGCTTTGCGAAGGTATGGAGGGAGGCCCAAGTCTCGGGTTTACAAATGTCTGCCACAGGAACACCCCGGGCCAAAGCAGATGTAGATGACTTGGCTCTAGTTGAATGAGCTCTAATGCCCTCAGGAGGGGTCTTACCAGCCAGGGCGTAGCAGATCTTGATGGCAAGGATAATCCATCTCGACAACGTGCACCGCTCTTCCTTTGGAATGTCCAACATAACCCACGAAGAGCTGATCGTCCAGACGAAAGTCCTTCGTTCTGTCCAAGTAAAAGCTTACAGCTCTCTTTGGAAGGATGAGGAGGAGGATAGAAAACAGGGAGAGTAATGGACTGCCCCAAATGAAACGGAGTGACAACTTTTGGCAGGAAAGCAGCCCTGGTCCTGAGAACCATCCGTTCAGCATGCAAGGTTAAAAACGGGGGTTTAGAACTAAGAGCTTGAAGCTCACTCACCCTCCTTGCCGAGGTTATGGCTACAAGAAAAACCACCTTAAAGGACAACAGCCTCAAAGGACAACTATGTAGAGGCTCAAATGGGGACCCCATCAGAAAGGTTAAAACAAGATTAAGGTCCCACTGAGGCATTACAAATGGAGTGGGAGGAAACATGTTTGTAAGGCCCGTGATAAACCTCAGAACAACCGGAGATTTAAATAGTGACGGTTGATCTGGAAGGCATAGAAAAGCCGATAAGGCCGAAAGATAGCCCTTGACCGTGGCCACAGCACAGCCCTGCTGAGCCAAGGAAAGAGCAAACTGGAGCACATTAGAAAGATGGGCTTTTAAAGGGTCAATGGATCTCTCCTCACACCATTTTACAAACTTGGACCACCTGTAGGAGTAAATGGACTTGGTGGAGTGTCGCCTGGCCGATAAAATAACGTCCACCACATCCGGCGGGAGAGAGAATGAACTCAGGTTGCCCCGTTCAATCTCCAGGCATGAAGGTATGAAGGTCTAAGCTCTGGAGGTGGGGGTGTAGAACCTGCCCCTCCGACTGCGAGAGGAGGTCTGCCCTCAGAGGGAGAGGGCACGAGGAGAGGTGGAGAAGATCTGTATACCACACCCTTCTTGGCCAATCCGGGGCGACCAATATGACTTGGGCCCGGTCTTGGCGAATCTTCCTCAGAACCCGAGAAATCAAGGGTATGGGAGGAAACGCGTAAAGGAGTTGAGAGCCCCAATTCAACAAACGCGTCCCCCAACGCCCCCTGCATCGGATACTGGAGACTGCAGAATGACGGGCAGTGCACGTTCTCGAAAGTGGCACACAGGTCCACCCGAGGTGTCCCCCACGTCCGAAAGACGTGACGAACCACCTCCGGATGGAGCCTCCACTCGTGGTCGGCGGAGAACTGCCGACAGACTGTCCGCACGCACGTTCAACACCCCGGCCAGATGATTTGCCATCAGACAAATCCGATGGTCCTGAACCCAGGACCATAGTCGTAAGGCCTCTCTGCATAGACAAAGAGACCCCACTCCTCCCTGCTTGTTGACATACCACATCGCGGTCGTGTTGTCTGTCAGGACTTGAATCGACTGACCGCGAAGGGAAGGGAGGAAGGCCTTGAGCGGCAAACGAATTGCCCGCAATTCCAGAAGGTTGATGTGAAGCAACCTCTCCTCTGGAGACCAAAGTCCTTTGATCTCCAGATCCCCCAGATGCGCACCCCACCCTAAAGTGGATGCATCCGTTATCACTGTGGCCACCGATGGAGGTAGATGGAAGGGCTTTCCTTGAGACAGATTGCCCTCCACGCTCCACCAAGACAGATCCGCTGCAACTTCTCCGGTGATCTTGATCGTCTCCCCGAGATCCCCGTTGTGCTGATACCACTGCTTGCGGAGACACCACTGGAGCGCCCACATGTGCCAGCGTGCGTGGTTGACCAACAGAATGCAGGAGGCAAACAGACCGAGCAGGCGAAGGACCTTCAGAACTGGAACAACCACTCCACTGTGGAATAAAGGGACCATCTCCTGAATGTCGAGAATCCTTTGAGGAGGAGGGAATGCTCGACACACAGTAGTGTCCAGTACTGCCCCTATAAACAGGTTGCGTTGAGAGGGCACCAGGTGAGATTTGGGCACATTGATCGAAAAACCAAAGTCGAATAACAGCTGAGATGTCACCTGCAGATGACGCTGCACTATCTCTGGGGACTCTGCCTTCAGAAGCCAGTCGTCCAGGTAAGGGAAAACCAGGATCCCTGACCTCCTGAGATGAGCAGCCACCACTGCCATCACCTTTGTGAAGACTCTAGGTGCGGTAGTAAGACCAAACGGGAGGACCGCAAATTGGTAGTGTTGCGACCCAACCGTAAAACGGAGATACTTCCTGTGCGACTTCAGGATTGGGACATGGAAGTACGCGTCCTGTAAGTCGAGCGACACCATCCAGTCTCCTTGCTGCAACGCTTGAAGAACCTGCGCAAGGGTCAGCATCTTGAATTTCTCCTGTCTCAGGTAAAAATTCAAGATTCTGAAGTCCAGAATCGGACGCAATCTGCAGTCATATTTGGGTATCAGAAAATACCGGGAGTAGCATCCCTGACCCCTTTCCTGCTCCTGAACCACCTCTATTGCACCCTTCTGAAGCAAGGCTAGAACTTCTTTCTGCAGGAGAAGCAGATGGTCTTCTGAGCAATAACCTTGGCAAGGAGGGTAAGGGGGAGGAAACTCCCGAAAGGGAAGGGCGTACCCAGTCTCTATGAGGTTCAAAACCCAAAGGTCGGTTGTAACAGATTTCCAACCCCGTAGAAAGTAGGACACCCGACCCCCCACAGGTCTTACATGATCCGGGATGGGGGATCTAGGGCTGCTTCCCTGAAGCCTCATTTGGAGCAGAGGAGGAGGAGGAAGAAGAGGGGTTGCGACCAGAACCTCTCCGACCCCTTTGCTTCCCTCTATAGGACCTATAGAGGGGATTCTGCTGCTGTTGTTGCTGCTGCTGTTGGGGCTGTCGGAAGGTGCGAAAGGATGATCTTCCGAATCCCCTAGACTTTCAAAAAGCTGTACAGGAGCCTGCAGACCCAGGGACTTTGCCGTAAATCTGCTGTCCGTAAATCGTTGAAGGGCAGAGTCTGCTTTCTCCCCAAACAGTTTCTGTCTGTCGAATGGCAGATCAACCAACGTGGCCTGAACATCTGCTGAGAATCCAGAGGAACGGAGCCAAGCCTGCCTCCTTGCGGCTATAGACAACCCCATAATTCTCGCCACCGAGTCCGCCGTATCCAGCCCAGACTGGATCACCTGCCTGGCAGCCGCCTGAGTGTCCGCAACAACTTCCAAGAAGGACGACTTATCCCCCTCAGGCAACTTAGGGGCCAAAGATTTGATAGAGTCCATCAAGGCATGAACATAACGCCCCAGCGAGCATGTGGCATTAGATGATTTCAGCGCCATACTTCCTGAGGAGAAGGTCTTCTTGGCCGCCTGATCAACTTTCTTTGATTCCCTATCAGCCGGAGACTGAGGGAAAGCACCCGAAGCATGTTTAGAACATGAAACCTGCACAACTAGGCTTTCCGGAGATGGATGCGTAGACAAAAAATCCGGTTCTCCTGGTGCAACTCTGTACCTTCTTGCCACCTGTCTGCAAACCGCCAGAGCTGAAAGAGGTTTCCTCCACACCTCCAACACTGGTTCCAAGATGGCCTCATTGAAAGGCAACAAAGGCTCTGAAGCCGACGTCGGAGAGTGCAACACCTCCGTAAGCAGGTTAGACTTGTACTCCACAGAGGGTAGCTGCAGATCTAACAACTCTGCGGCCTTCTTAATCACCACATGGTAGGGTGCCAATTCCTGTGGAGGAGAAGACCTTGCAGAAGTATGCTCCCACTCTGGGGTGGTATCCAAACCACTTGCTTCCTCTATTCCTTCAAACTCATCCGAAGAAGAGTCGACTTCACCTTCTTCCACCTCTGCTCGATATCTCCCTTGCTCCAATACCCTTTGGGCCTCCCGTCTCGACCGGATCCGGGGAGCCGGTGTCGTAGACGTCGTACGCGGCGTCGGTGGAGCCAGAGGTACCGGAGTCGGAGGCGCCATAGGTGGAGTCGGCGGCGCCGGACGCGGCGATGATGGAGTCGGCCTCGGCGTCGAGGAAGGCTCCGAAGACTGACGGTCCATCCGAGGTCGAGTCGGATCCACAGCCGGCGCCGGAAACTGCCAAGAAGGCGCCATCGGCATAAAGGGCAGAAAGGGGGCCTGAGCGTAATGCTGCGGCACCCCTAGCGTAAACGCCATCGGACCCACGGGACCAGTTGGTGCTCCGGATGGGAAGGCCGCCCTATTAAAAATACCATACATGGCATTCTGAAAGCTTGAGGAATCTGTACCTGGAGCCGGGAATTGAGGATAAGGGACCATCCCTGTATCTCCTTGTGGAGTCACCGGCGTCTGCTCCGCAGAATCATCCACCGGAGCCGCAGAGTCATCCGGCACCGGAGCAGCCTCCTCCTGTTCTTGCTCATCCAAAGGAACATCAGACTCCACTTGACCCGGAGTCGAAGCCTTAGACGGAGCCGGTGACTGCGTCGGGGAACGAGCTGGAGCCCGCTTCGGCGAGGGAGACTTCGGAGACTTAGAAGGAGAAGGTGACAAGTCCTTGCTCCGACGTCGACGGGGCGAAGCCGACCTCGACTTCCTGGACTTCGAGGACCGACGCCGAGAAGAATGCTTCCTCTTCTTGTGGTGTTTCTTCGACTTCGACGACCTCGAAGTCGATGACTCCCGCCTCGACTTTTTTCTCCCTCTCTTCTCCTCACCGATCTTCTTCATGAAGAGCTTAGTCTTCCTCTCCTTCAGCGCTTTAGGATTCATGCTCCTACAGCACCCGCATTCTTCCATATCGTGGTCTGAAGAAAGACACCATAAGCAGTCCTGATGCGGAACCGTCATGGACATCAGGCCTCCGCATTCCCTACAGGGCTTAAAGCCCGACTTCCTCGTCGAAGACATACTGAATTTTACACAGTAACACAGCTAAACTACAAAGTAGCTAGAGAGCACTGGAAAAAAAACGTTGCGCGTCGACGGCGCGGAAAAAAGGGAACTGACGTCATCACGCCGACGTGGGCTTCTTATGGCTCCGATGACGTCGTACGGAGTCGCGTGCGGAGCCGATGCATTGTGACGTCGCCGACGTGGAGTGCTGGGAAAGAAAAGTTCCGTGGAATGCTGGCGCAGGGGATATTCACAAGGTGAGGAATCCACTGGCAGATGTATTCATCAGAATTTCGCTTTTTTTGCTGATACCTGCCTGCCAGGGGGAACAGCTGAAGATTCATAAGATGGAGATGCATCTGCAGAATGTGGCATGATTGGGTGCGCCAGGAAAGGGATGTAGGAGCAGGCTCGTGTTTATATGCCAGCATCTCCTTGCGACAGGGATGCACCGGCAAATCCAGGTTTTCAGGTCCACAGCAGCCGAACAGGATGCACGCCCAACCAATGCACCGCCAGCACTGATTAATTAGTGAAAACAAACATACATATATATATATATATATTATATATCATACAATTACTTTCAATAAAACATATATTAAAGCATGTATAGCAAAATAAATGACTTGGCTTTGATGAAATAAGTGAGGCCTTCAGAATATCAAAAGTTGCTTTACATCTCAACGCCCTTTCTCCTAACCGAAGACTACATTTGTCTCAGAGTCCGGTGTGTAAGGGTCGGGTGGGCGGGGGTGGAGTGGGGTCAGGACAGCTGCTTCAGAAGACCCCAGGAGAGGCTACTGAACGAGTAGATATGAGGGTTACATCGCGTCCCTTCTCTTTACTGGGCAATCTTAAATCGACGTGACTGGCAAATACTGTACACAGACACTTAAAAACATAAAATAGAAGCAGGAGCAAAAAGACGTCTCTTTCCACTTTAAAAAATAAATTAGATTAAAAATATAAAAATTGAGTCAGGCTTCCGTTGTGTTTCGGGACTTTGGCTGCAGCAAATGAATCAAAGCTAGTGTTGGCAAACAATGAGGCAAGGAAGGTTTGTAGGCAGTTATTGCAAGGGCCTGTGTCCTGCGCCTTCAACTGAGGGCATTCTCAGGGGTTGAGCTCAGTTGCAACAGTCACTATACCCAGGTGAAAATGCAAGTTGATTTCTATGGAACCTCGTGGCAGCGGATGACAGGGAAACATCTAGCGTAGGTCTCTCCATGAGTCCTGCTTTCCTGCTACCCCAAAGAGACATAAAAGCAAACGAGGGAAACTTGTTTTTACAGCTGCCTGTATGCTCATATTTAATGTCCTACTCGTGAAGTCACAGATATAGCTAATCTTTGAACACTGTCCTCTGCCTACGACTTTGGGAGCAGTCAATGTAAATAAGCCAAGTGACCATCCCATTTCAAAGTAGCAGCTCTGAAGAGTTTAGTAAATGCTCCCATGGCTGCCGTGCAGTAGAAGATATATTTTAGGGACTGGTCGCCACCTATAGGATAAACTGCATGTAAATAGCTGGGTTCCGATCTTCATCACCAGTATTTGTTGGAATAGCAACCTCGTTAGATATTGGAGGTGGCCCCCCGTGATAGAGGTAAACAGTATGGTATTAAAAAAAATATATATAAGAAATATGTTAAATGGAATATAAAAATGGACGAAAGGGTGTATTCAAGCTTCTGGCCAAATGGTTATCTGTTCCAACAATTTCAAAAACAGAGAACCATCTTTGTATGGCAAGGCATCGCCTGCCTGCAGCAGTGGCAAGGCCATCCGGTTTTCCCCAGTCTATGAACTGGATCCAAGACTCAGGGATAAGTAGAGGGATTCCACCATCTGGGACTGGTATGCTGAGGTGTGGTGGTGCAGACTCATACAAAGGAGAGCCGGATCTGACTTGGATATGCATCTTGTACCTCCTTAGGCCTGTTATGGTCTGTGGACTGCCATGATCTCCCATTACGTAGGTCTACGTTTAGCCACATTTACAGGAATCAGGCAAAAAGATTAAAAAACACAACATGTAGGGCTCCACAGGATGGAAGGTCTCAGCAGCATACCTGCTATAGGTGTCTCATTTGGAGGCAGTGCGTCCCATCAGTGAATTAAACATGGCAGTTAACAAAAATACTTGTAAGCTGTGTCTTTTGCAAAAGTCCATTGTGCTTAACACATGGAAAAGGGGAAATGGAGTGCAATTTGCACAAGTAATTTCAGGGGACATTGCATCAGGAACCTCACTGTTTATAATGCATGTCAATGAGCATGGAAGCAGATTCTTTACTGTGTACAGTGGATTTCGAGGGGGAGTTTTAGCAGGTCTCTCTCTGTGGACAATGTAACGCAATGGGTGTTGTAGCAAGTGGCATTACAAAGGGAGATGATGCAGGTCCTACATTGTGTCTTGTGCACTCCGCTCCACTGGGTGCTTTAAAATAGCAAACATAGTTATATATACACACCATGGAACCCTAAAACCTGCAGACTCTATTCTGGCACAGTGAACTTCCGAACCAAGTCCTGTTGTTCCTCAGACTTTTCCTCTGTTAACCTCCTGCACAGGGGCCCCCGTCTGCCTTGTCCATCAGTCACAGTACAGAGACCACAGCACCTCACCCTTGTCTTCCCTGGCTCCTCGACAGACCACAGCCTGAGTTCACCCTCCATGCAGTGTTTAGTCGAATCACCTCTGCATACCAAACTTCATGTGAACTTCAATGACAAGCTCCAAGTCCTCCGGTTTTCTTCAGTCAGATCCTTTAGAGTTACATGTCTAGGCCTGCAGACCCTTGTGCCTTACTCTGTGTCCCCATGTGCTTTTGTCCTTTTGTCCCATGGACCTTGCTGAAGAGGTGCAAATCATGATAAATGCACATAGACATTCTCTTGAAATGGCCCGAGCATGTGGTAGTATTTCTCAATCACTCCTTGCTGGTCATCTGCTGCAGACGTTCTTGCCAGAGGGGGTGCCGGACAGTGATTGCAGAATGCATCTTTGAACGCATGTGGCTAGCCCAAATTCAAATCTTGGCCGGGTCCAGTCAGCACATGCATTCACATGAGCACATGTGCAGTGGCACAACGCTTCATTCATTTCTCAAGCTGCCACTCTAAACAGGTGTGCTGTGGTAACACTTACAGGGGTTTCTGTTCCACACCTTCCCTCGTTTTGGAAAATTACCTTTTTGTCCCAGTTCCGGACACCCTCCCTGTTGACAGAGAAAAATTCTAGAGCGTGTGGATGGTGAAGGGGTTAAAATGCGGGTCTGTGGTGCTGCTCTGAAGCTGCTAGTGCTGTGGAAAAAGAAAGGGGAGACACAACAAGGCAGTGGTTGGTTAGCTACAGCACGCTAAAGTAATCAGATGACAACTTTAATACAATACTGGAGTCTCTTACTTACCTTTGTAACCTTCCACACCCCAGCCCGGAACAAATACCCACTATTAAGATCTGGAAGAAAACTCGACAGATCCCAAGAGCTACAACAGCAGACCCGCCTCTCTTTTTGACAGTACCTCTCTCAGTTAAGTCACATTTTCTTCTTCTACTTATTTGGCCTTTTTTGAGTCAATAAAGAATTATTTCCACTTTGAATACACAATTTTAGTCATTGAAGGTTAATTATATTTCTTTAATGTTTTTTCAAAGTTTAACGTTAGCCGTTTCTTTTCAGTATTATGATTATAACATTTACAACATATCTTTATAACTGTGCTTTTAAACAGTTTGTTCAATTTCATAGTCTATTTTTGCACTCCCTTTGTGATCAGCGTTGCTTCCTTCTGACAAAAATCTGATCCCAAGGTAGTTACAAACCACTTGGTGGTCGGATATATATTGTGATTGGGAGCACAGCGCGGGGCTAGTGCTCTGAGGCACTGAGAGGGACTTGCAGTCAGTAGCGCCGAACAGGGTCACACTCAGGAGTTTCAGGTAGGCTTCACTTTCTGGAATAGCGGACATTGTAAGCACACCTGAATGCTGGTGGTGATGTAAAATCGAAAGGCGATCGTGATTTTTGGTCTTTTACCAATTACGAAGACTGAAAGAATGTGAGTTCTTCTTCCCAGAGTAAGTATCGCACTTCCATTGACCAGAATCAATTTGCTGCAAATAGGGATAAACAGCAAAGACTGATGTATCCATAAATGACACAGAAAGAATCCCACGATGTCCATGTTGAATATTCTTTTCAATCTCTTAAGAATCCTTACAGTGGTTCCATGCGTGACCCAAACAACAATCACACGGCGTGGAAAGATTGGTCTCCAACGGACCATGTAGTGGACAAGATTAATTTACGTTCAAGACCTCCCCTTGATTGGGAGTCTAGAAATGTTGTCACGGCCAAGTGCTCAAGGGGAAACAGCTTTCCAGATTAGTTTAAAATTGATGGGTATGGCCCAGTTGATTCGTCTTTGGAGTACCAATGGCATGCTTTTAGCAGACATACTGATACTTCTCTCCCGAAAATGTTGCTGGAGTTATTACATCTCATCCCGAATTATTGCAGCCTATTGAGGAGTATGGAGGGAGGATCTGGTGAAAGCAGGAATTGTACCTCCTTAAAGTATTCAGGAGGTCTCGGATTGTCCCAAAACTATTGAAATAGTTTGAAGACAACATCTAATTCCTGAGGTCTAGGAACTAAAAACTTATATTTAACGGCATAAAATAGCTGGAGTCACTGATGTTTGGAATGGGGACGGTATCCAGTTACAGGCCTTGTGACATAAGTGGACAATTTTCTTTCCAATTGGTCTGAGAACAGACTTATGTTATGGGACCATCATGCCCATAGTGGTTACTTGATGTTATTTTCTTAAATTACTTTCTACTGGAAAAAAACATTGTGTAGAGATTGAGGAACTTCTAAGGATTTCAAGTGTGTGGTATGTTAATAGATTATCTTTAACGTTTTTGGAGTGACCTTCCATTTATCTCTGAAGCAACTTTCTCAGAAGTTGCCATGCTGCTGTTTTATGAGCGCCTGGGGGCACTAAAATTTCTGAACAACTATAATAGAAATTTTAAGGAGTAATTTTACAAAACAAGAACAAAAAATGTTTTTATTTAATTTGCATTTCCGGCACAGACTAAAGAGCTGCTCCTTCCGGTGGATACTCTATTTAACTTCAGATTCCTCACCTTAGAAGATCCTGCAGGTGCCAGACTGGATCTGGAGATTATTTGTAGCAGTATTCTCGCACTCCACTAGGGGGTGTGATAAGCACCACCCATGCGCGCTAACCTCAGTTTCTGGTCTTTTCCATTTCAATGCCCTCTGATGTGGAGCGTGAACAATTGTTGATTACAGTGTGCGAGTACTAACTTGAGACCCTTTTTTAATAAGGGACCGGGCAGTAGGAGAGCAGTGAGGAATCTGTGGTTAGACAGGATATCCATGATAAAGACAGCTACTGAAGTTAAGTAACTTATTCTTCTGACGAATACTTTTAGCCACAGATTCCTCACCTTTGAATAGATATCAAAGCAGTACCTCCCCAAAGTAGAGGGCCTGTGTAGTGCACCCAAACCAAAAAGTCTTGCACAACTGAGTGGGTGAAATGTCCTTTCCGCCAGACCCTGCTGTAAAAGCAGTAGTGCTTTGTGAATTTCTGCATCATCGCCCACGTTGCAGCCTGGCAGATATGAAGGATAGGTACCCCTCACACCAACACAATTGAAGCAGCTTAGCCCGGATGGAATATGCTCTTAGACCTTCCAGGGGCTGTTTTGGCCAGTACGTTACAGATCTTAACGCAGAGGTCTATCTACCTTGACATGCTACACTTCGTACAGCCTTCTCTTTCTTCACTCCAGACAACGCCACAAAAAGTTGGCCATCAACTTGAAGGTCCTTGGTGGAATCTATGTAAATGCTTAAAGCTCTTTAGGGTTCTAATATATGGAGCCTCCCCTCCTTTTGTGAGGTGTTAGGGAGAGCAAAGAATGATGGCAGAGTGAAAGAATGCCCAACGTGGAACGTTGTCACAGAAAGCAGGGCAGCCCATCATTACGGCTCTGGTGCTCCACCCCTTTTCCAAAGCATGATGAGTGTTTGTTAGGCTGAGCAAAGGTCGGTCTGAAAGACACTCAACATCAGGGTCAAGCAGCCAGGTGCTTTGCATGCACTAGTGCGCAGGTGCCTGACAGCCTGAGCCAAACTTTGCCAGGCTGAAGATTTTACAGCTCTTAGGGCGTGACCTCATCAGCCTGACAAAGCACTGTGAGGTCTGAACCCTCAGGGCAAAGGGGAACGTCGCTCATAGAATCACCCCTGGGCGCTCCAGGGTTGCATTCAATTTGCAATATGACATCCTTGCTACTAGACAACCCTCCACAAAACCCATTTATTACAGACGGAGAGACAAATTTGAAGCCCAGTGTGGTTCGTGGGGCAAGGACTGCTTACAGGTAAGGCTGTCAGATGTCCTTCTGTTTATTTTGCCTTTAGCCCAACAAGGTCTTGCAGTGGGCACTGTAAAAGGTTATTTGTTGGTCACTTTGTCCTTTCTACGTTTGCCAGGCTAACTGCCTTTTATAAAACACTTGTGATAGATTTCAAAAAGGTTTGACATCTTTAGGCCCCAAGCCTTTTGTAAAGCTGCAGTGGGACCTTAACTTGGTCTTGACATTCCTTACGTCTGTCATTCCAGCCTGTGCATTCCTGCTCACTGCATCTCCTGAACTTAACAACTGCCTACCTTATTGCTGGAATATCCCCTAAATTTACGAAACTGGTGCGGAAATTGTTTAGCAGAGATCAATAGTCCCAAGGAACATGCTGTACCTCTACTGTCTTTAAAGCATTCCAAAGAGGACCCCACCTTCTCTCTGAAGAGGCAAGACACAACAGAAGGCATGTCCATTAGCAAAGCCTGTATATCGCTGGAAAACCTGGTGGACCTCATGCAGGCACGTCAACGGAGGACAGCACTGGTACCGACTACCTTGACAAGGTAATCCGTGGTATCCAAATCTGCATGGATACAATACTTTGCTGTACTGCTATCTTGTCTGGGCCAAAGAGGCCATAAAATAATCCAGCACAGCTGGCAAGGACTTACTGGCCTTGTCCCAAAGGACAGATCACAGTGCCAGGCTTGCGTAAGAAAACATACGCTTGCCAAAGGCATGAATCCTCTTTGACTCTCTAAATGGAGAAGTGGCTGGGAATGAATTAGGATTCACCTTACTGATAGAGGTCTGTAAAATAAGGCTCTCTGGAGTGGGATGCTTGGTGAGGAAATCTGGTGAGAAAATCTGTGTCACCGGGCACCAATTTATTACATCCGGCGAGCTACATATTCATAGGCTGGGAAGAACATGGTTTCCATCAGGTGTCCCATCAGTATCTGAGAGGGTGCTACTAAATGGAAGTAAAGGTTCAAATGTCACTGGCCCAGGCTGCAGAATTTCAGCCAAAACATTGTTTTAGTTGCAATGGGGAGCAGCCGCAAATCTAGTACCTATGCAAATGAGGCAATCTTTTCCGATGGTGGCAAGTCAAACTATGTCTCAGGAATGGTATTAAGCCAACTAGCATTGTGTAAATCAAGGTATAAGGCATCATCAGTATAATAAGGGCGGAAAAGTTATCTATCATCATCAATATCCTGGGGTGCACCCTGCTGTGGCACAGGATTAGTCAAGACCAAAAAGATAATGGAGACTCTGTTGATTGCTGCAGCGAAGTAGAGGTATCAGGGTTACAGTCAGGCTGCATGACAACTGGTTCCGCTTTTGTAATTTCATAGCATGACATCAGCAGAGCTCCAGCTCATGCTGGATCAGGATCTGACATGGGAGTTGGTACCGGACCATCCACCGGCACCATTGGTCCTGGGGTCGGGAACCAGTTTGGAGGGCTCCAATGGTAGTAACCCGATTAGAGGCCCCTGAAGATCCATGATGCCTCAAGACACACAAGAGGGAGCTGAACGATTTCCAGCACAGCTTCTTTGAAGGTCCCATTCTACCGTGGGGTAGACGACAGGCCAGGGTCAAGCTGAGAAACTGGTTTCATGACCTCCATGGAGTCTTGATGCCCTAAAGACTTCTCTTCTGAGTCACAGTGGTGGTATGGAGTCCAATCCCACTTCACTTTTTTATGCTTACAATTGGACTTGGACTAACAGGAGGACTTTCACCAGGAAGTGGAATAGTCCCAGGAACGGCCCCAGGATCGAGTCTGGGCCTGTGGCCTGTATTGGTATGTCCGTGAAGGCCACAGACAATTCTGGCATTTGGAGACCCACAACTTCTCCTCCTGGCTTTGAATCTCCTTAGGGTGCATGAGGCTGCACTCTTCACACAACTCAGTGTCTTGTCTTAAGCCCAGGCACCTCATGTGTGGCCATGACCAACATTTGGTTCCTGCAGTCACAGCAAAGCTTGAATCCTGTCATTTTTCTTTGTACATTGTTTGCTGGCACACTTCTGAAAACTTTAGGAAACTATCGAAAAATCAACAAATTCGGGAGTGGAGCTCTGGATCCACATCAAAAGGCACAGAAAAAGGATCTGATGTCAGCGTGCAGGTGTGGCGCAGGTGTGGGCAGTATGGAACCCGTGCCACGTGGGAGTACTGTTAAAAAAATGTCTGGCTACAATCTAACACCTGGTGGACATATTAAGGAGAGGAATCTGCAGTAACATGTATCGAGTAGGAATGATCTTTTTTTTTTTTTTAAACAATTCTTTATTAGATCATTTAGCTTATTTTACATAAAACCCCCCCCCCACCACCCATCAGCTTACAGGCGTTACAATTTATTTGTATAAATATACATTTTACAAAAGAAAAATTATATCATAGCTTCATTTCATCTTAATTATTCAATACCTTCTATTCAAACTCTAAGTGGATCCCAAATAGCTAGACCTTTCTCTTTCTTATTCAAACCCTTGCCTCTATATATAGCTATTTCAAAGCTATAAGTTGCAAGTAAGCGTGCCCGCTATTGTTGAAATGAAGGTGGTTGTGGGTCTAACCAAGCCGACGCTAAACAAATTCTCAATATTGACATTGCAACAAATATAAATCCCCTTATTTGAGTTGATCGAAGATCCCCTTCCACGCCCAGGACTATTTCTGCAGTTGTTATTTCAATATCTTTAAGAGTTTTAGAAAGAAAGATCGAGATTTCCCGTCTAATGGTGTAAAGTTCTTTACAAGTGGCAAACATATGTATTAAATGCACTTCAGGAAGTGCACATCTTGGACATTTCGTCCCTTTGCCCTTGATCCATTTGGAGATCTTTTTGGGGGTGTAATATAACTGAAAAAAGGTCTTGTAAAATTGTGCTTGTAATTTGGTTGATAATAAAATAGATTGCGAAAAGTTAAATGCAGTATGAATGGAGTTTTCAGAAATTTCTAATTTATCCTGCCATATCTGAAAGTGTTTATCAAGATCATCAGGTAAGTTGATAATTAAATTATTGTAAATTTCACCAATTTTAATAGTATTATTCTTTATAATCATGTCTATTAACTGTACTCTCTGAAAAGCTCTGTTGCCACCCCCTTTTTTCGACAAAGTCTCTTATTTGCAGATACTTGAAAAAATCGCGATGTTCTAGTAAAAATGTATTCTTTAATGATTCAAATGTTTTAAGCCTGGATAAATAGAAAAATAAGCCAAGTTTGGTGATTCCGGACATAACCCAGCGTTTCATACATGAATCTGAAAAAATTGCGGGGAGATTCTGATTATCATAGATAGTCGTATAGTATGAAAATCTACCACTCCCCAATATTTTGCGTATGTTACCCCAAACATGATAGATTCCTTTAAGAGTTTTAAATCGGACCTTCTTAAAGTGACAGTCATAAGTCAAACGCCAAAGATGATCTCCCGTTGCGACCCCGAGAATAAGTTCTTGTGGGGTTGGAACTCTACCTACAGGATTTAAAGTGAGATTTGGAATTAGAAGCATTCGACTATAATTAAGTGTACTAGCCCACCAGTATGCTTTCAAATTAGGTAGGGCAAGTCCACCTCTATCTTTGGGTATGTTAATGAATTTCACAGCTCTTCGCGGTCTACTGTACCCCCAGATGAAACGAGAAAAGATATGATATGATCCAGTTCTATAAATATATGCTTATCAAAAATCAAACAAATACTTCTTAAAAAAAATATAGGAATTTAGGAAAAAATATCATTTTTATTAAGTTGGTCCTTCCAAAAATTGTTAAATGTAAATTATGTAGTCTCCTCAGTGATAAGCTCGTTTGTTTCAAAAGTGGGTTCATGTTTAAGCGGACTAAGTTATTGAGATTAGCAATGATATTTACCCCAGGGTAAATAGCGTTTTCAACAATCCTGTCATCAACACAATTAATTTGATTATTAATAACTATTTGGGTTTTATTTTGGTTTAATTTATAACCTGAAACTTCACCAAAGTGGTTAGCCTCTATTTCAATTAAATTTATAGCGTTGGTTATGGTTAAAGCGATGTCATCAGCATAGGCTAATGTTTTGGTGTCTCCATGGGGGGTCCTCACTGGTGTTATTGCTAAATTTAATTCTAATCTCCGAATACAAGGATCTATGTAAATGGCGAAAAGCAGTGGGGAGCAGGGACAACCCTGCCTCGTACCTCTCGTCTTCATTTATCACCACGGCTGCTTCTGGGTTAAGGTACATCATACGGGTTGCTTTGATGAAACTTTCCCTAATTCCACTCTTTGACATTGCTGTCCATAGGTATTGCCAGGAGACCCTATCAAACGCTTTTTCGGCATCTTGTAATATCAGTGCCATAGGGTCTCCTGCCACCTTGGTCATGTCAAAGAGTGTGATGACTCTCTGTATGTGATCGATGGTAGATCTGCCAGGAACAAATCCATGTTGCCGAACTGATATAATTTTATGTATTAGTGGGGCAATCCGACTAGCAAGTATTTTAGAGTAGATTTTGGAGTCGTTATTAATAAGGGTGATTGGACGATAAGCCCCTGCCTCAGTTGGATCTTTATTTTTCTTTGGAAATACAATTCTTTTTGCTAGTGCCCAGGATCCTGGTGGCTGTCCACCATTAAAGACCTGGGTCATCAACATTATAAGTATCTTTTTTAGCTGTTTGCTGAATCTGGCATAAAATTCAGAGGGAATTCCATCAAGCCCACTTGCTTTACCCGGGGGAAGACTGTTATGGATAGTAATATTTCAGTCCATTGCGGAGCCTCAGCCAGGCTATCTCTGTCGGTTTGGGAAAGTTGAGTCCATATAACCATATCCAAATAGTCATCAATTTGAGATTGATTTTTATAAGTTTCGGTGTAAAGATCCGAATAATATCTTTTAAAACAATCTCTAATTTCTTTGGAATCTTGGGTGAGGCCTTTAGTAGGATCATTAATTTCTTTAATAATACTATCCGTATATTCCTGTCTGGCCCGAATTGCAAGATGATGGCCAATATTTTCCCCAAACTCATACATTTTTTGTTTATTCTGGGTAGCTTTACTGATTGCTTTATTGGAGAACACTTCTACAATTAGGTTTTTTGTAATGGCAACATCTCGGATTGCCTCTTCAATGTTAATATTATCCCGAATTGTCATAATAAGCCCTTCCTCTTTTTTAGCTAGTTCGTTTTGTAAGTTTTTTAATTTTAATTTTTCCTCTTGATTGTTTCTAATAGAAAATCTCAGAGTTTCTCCTTTGATTCCCGCCTTAAGGGTATCCCAAACCATTTCCAGCGATGCACTACCAAGATTATTTTCTAAAAATTCGGGGATCCAATTCTCTATAACCTTACAATATTCTTCATTTAACAGAAGAGCCCTTTCGAAGGTCCATCCATTATGTTTTGATTCTATTTTACCAGTATCGAGACATATGGTTAAAGGGTTATGATCGGACAATATCTTAGGTAGTCGATCTATGGGGCTATGTATGGCTATATTGTGGGATGCAAATATATAATCCAGCCTTGCAAACTTGAGATGTGGGTTAGAAAAAAAAGTGTATCCTGGGTTGTTTGGGTACATCAATTGCCAGCAATCAGATAATACATGTGTTTTACATAATTCTTCGAGGGCTCTGAAAACTTTCGGTTTTAGACCTAAATACTTAAATTTGTTGTGCCCCAGTGCCCAATTTGAAGGAAGATTTAAGTTAAAATCGCCACATATAATCAATGGTAGTGGCCAATGGGCCAATTCATTAGATAGAAATTCTAAGGGACCTGGGTCGTCATCAACACAGCCATATACTGAGCAGATAGTTAGTCTTTTCCCCACACCATACTTGCATTCGGCAATTACCCATCGACCAGATTTATCTGCAATTGATTTGCCAAATTGAAGACCCCCACTGCGAGCTAAAATTGCAACTCCCCGTGTTTTGGTGCTCTGAGTTGTAGCCGTAATCACTTTATACCCAAGAGTTTTTAAGACTGCAATTTGGGACCTTTCAACATGAGTTTCCTGGAGACGATGTCTGCCCCTATTGAGTTGAGACCTACAGTTCTCTGTCTTTTATTTGGATCATTTAGGCCACATATGTTAATGGTTAGAATTTTAATTTTACTCATTTTAAAGCATTAAGGGTGCCAATTACCTAGCCAAATCATTACGCCTGTAAGCCCTCCCCATCTCGCTGCCCCCCCAAACCCTTTAAAACAGATTAGGATTAAGTGTGTAAATGTGAAAAAAAAAAACCTGTGTCCCCTTCCCCACCCCCCATTCCCACCCCCCAATTCCCCTAAGGGAGGCTACCTGGTTCAGATTGAACCAGATTGTGGGCATCATTGCGATCAGAGGGCAACAGACGGCGGCTGACCTGACATATATCTTTGTTTCCCTTTTTTTTTCTTTGCCTGTGTATTTTTAGGTACTCCCCTCCCTCTTTGTCATTTATATCTAGCATGTATTAACAATCCCATTATATCTCAATAGATGTAAATTAGATAGTTTTTAAAAGATTACGGTTATTTTTTGGATTTGTTTTTGTCTGGGATTGTAATTTCTCTTAGGTAAGCTTCAGCTTGAATCTCACTGGTAAAGCTTCTTGTATTGCCATTAAAGGTTATCTTTAACCGTGCAGGATTCTGTAAATAAACAGAAGCGCCAATGCGTTCAAACGGTGTAAATAATTGTCTCATCTTCCACCTTCTTTCAACAGTAGCGTGGGCAAAATCTGGTCTACAAAAGAACACAAAGTCTTTAAATTCTCTTTTTTGTGTCGGGCGTGCAAGATCAAAAATAGCTTCACGTAACCGAAAATTGCCAAAGTTAACAAGAAACGCTCGAGGATATTGTGTTGAAGGCTGTGTTCGCTTGGAAGGTATCAAGGGAAAGCGATGGGCCCGATGAATTTCCTTGTTAAAATCCCACATTTGTAGCTCCGGAAACGATTCTTTTAATAGTGTGATTATGAAACCCCTTGGATCCTGTCACTCAGAGTTCTCCGGAATCCCGAGAAAACGTAAATTATTTCGTCTGGCTCTGTTTTCTTGATCTTCAACCTTCACCATTAGGTCTTTAATTATACCATCCTGTTCTTTCCCAAGTGTTTGTAGATTGCAGACATCTTTTTCCAGATTTTCCGTGCGTGTCTCCACAGAAGCCATTCTGTCCGATATCTCTAGACAGGTTTGTCCAACTTTTTGTATTGCGCCTTGAAGTTTCTGGATGGCTACATGGTTTTTCTTATTATCATGTTTGACATCTTCATGAAAGTTCTTGATTGATTTCATGATATCGCAGAGGGAAAGTTTTGATTGATCTTGATTATCGTCACTTTTCTCTGTTTGCATATTTTTAGATGTTTTGGGTTTTCGCAGAGCCTTCCCCATGGGGCTTAGGTTTGTATCGGGCTCTTGTGGTAAGATATTCCTTGCTTTGTGGTTTATTTGTTCAGAATTGCTCCCTTGATCTGTGGTATCTTCAAGCATTAGTTTAGTTTGTCTCTTTTGTCTGTCCCTTTTCCTTTCCTGTTTCTTCTTTGTAGAGCTGCCTCTGAAGGAGGTATTCTGCTTCTTTGCATCGAGTTCTGGTAATTCCAGATCTGACATAATAGATTCGGAACTTGTCTGTTCCAATTTCTGTTGCTCGCTTGAGGTTGAAATTGAGGCGCCAGTTTCGTAGATTTCAGAGCCCGAACTTGAATCAGGATCGGGTTCTTGTAACACAGGGTGAAGTTTGTTCTGCTCTTGATCCCGAACGAGGTTTTGAGGCAAGTTGGTATATTTCAAGCCTTGAGTGGTCTTGATAAGGGGACAGTCAGAGCGGTCAGAACGGAGACTTATGCCAGTACTCGGTTTTTTAAGCGCTGCGATGCCCATGTCTATTGGTGTTTCTATTTCTTGCGCCCCAGTATGTACAGGTATGATCTTATATAGTTCATCAAATTCATCAAGTTCATTTGTACCGTTCGATTCATGTGCTTCATTTAGTGCCATTTGTGAAATACTCAGCGCTTCTCTCACACCAGGCGGACTCTCTGTGCGGACACTAGTTCGGGGATTAATACCCTCTGCCCCTAGCTTTGTGTTGCTAGGTTTCAGATTGGTACTAGGTTGGCTGTACCCCTCTACAGGACCTGAAGATATTTTGGCAACAGTATTAAAGATGTTTGATATTCGGGGTTGAGCAATATCCGATTGTCCGCTACTTCTTGCAGCAATTTTTAATTGTTTGCAGCCGCTTCGCTTTTTTCTCAGGCAAATCAGTCGTATCTCTAGTTTCAAGAACGTCGCCGACCTTAACCATGTCCTTGTTCTTGTCTTTAGCCTTATCTTTCTCTTTACTTTTCAATTTTGTTGTGACTTTGGTTTTGGCTTTCTCCTTCTCCATTTCAGTATCTTTCTCCCTTTCTCTCCCCAACTTGACCCTCAACCCTTTTGTTTCTGGGCCGGTATTACCACTGTAAGTCTCCTGAGTAAGCTGAGTAGGCTGAGTCGGGTGAGTCGGGTGAGTAGGGTGAATAGGGGCATCTTGACACCCCAGCAGATCCCCTTCCATATTGGTATTGGTTTTCTGCTCTGGGTCGATCCTTTGCTCCTTTTGCTCCCAGCCCTGTTCCATCTTTCTAGGTAATTTGGTATATGGATAAGTAATTTCCGCCCTAAGCGTTACCCCTCTTTCGCTTCTATTCGTGCACTCACCTCCGAGCGGATTACGTGGTCGCCTGAGTTTCTGCCACCTCCTCTCGTCCAACACCACTGTCCCAGCGAGCCACGTATGCCCTATGAGGCAGGAAAAACGAAAGCCGAGATGCCGCATCAACCAACGTCAGCCGCCAGTCCTTTCGAATGCTCACTAACGCTGCGTAGGCAGCGAGGCGCAGGACACCGTAGGATTACCGAAGGCCAGGTGCAACAAGGCAGATACAACCGCCGGAGCCGGCGCCGGCCACTGCCACTACCACGCCACGAACAGATCCGTCAGATCAGATCAGGCAGACAGGTTAGACTCCGGGTTTTTTAACGCAACCATAAGCACAGCTCTGTCGATATTGAGAGATGTTGTATTTTGTCGTATGTCTTTAATGGTCTCGATGCTCGATGATTGATGCTCTGTTTACCTTCCGTTGATGCTTGACTGATTGAACGGGTTCTTCCACCGCTGTGTATCTCCCTGTGTCTCCTGGTAACCGCTGTAATGGCAGCTATAGAAGCAATCACAGAGAGCGCTGTAGGCTGTAGACTGCAGACGCTGTGAATATCCGACGCTGTAGATATCCGCTATCTAGCAGGTAACGTAGTTTATCCTCGTTAAAAGCTTAGTCAGCTTAGCTTAGACTCACCAAAGTCACTAGAGGCTTTTCGCAAAGTCTGTGAAGGAGTACATGAGCGTGTCCATTTTTCAAAGCAGATACGCCATCAAGAAGAGCTCTCAGGTCAGCCTGTGCCGGCTCATACTCGGATCACAGTGACGCCATCTTGCCTCCAAGAACCCGAGTAGGAATTATCCATGCTCAGATGTCTGAAGGAAATTTAAATGAATACTACACAGGTCAAATCAGAAGGTGAAGACTAATTATAGATCTGATATGTAAAAACCTTTGGACAAGTGTAATTTCAGCTTTAGCAAGATCGGTAAAATTTGCTTGCAAGAAGCATAGCTGCTGATTAATAACTGATACTGATGTACTTGCAGATGATATGTATTTCATTATTTGTAATGGGAGTCTTGTTTTTTTGTGTGAACCGATGCTCAGAGTATATTATTCTGCTAATTGGACAACTGATTTCGTCTCAAAGTGTTAAGTGACAATAGACCATATTTGACTTAAAATCAAACATTAGACTTTGGACATGGATTGTTGCTATTCTGGAGTTCTAAGAGTTTTCTTCCAGATTCTCTTTTTATTCTTCACAGTTGGTATTTGCTGCTGGGAAGACAGGGTAAATCAAAGGTCTAGCAAACAATATGAACCTTCCTGGTTTTAAGACTATCTGGGTTTTACAGGCACCTATGCCATTATCAGTGCTCTCCCATTGCTGTTACAGAACAAAAGGCCTCTGGCCTCTACTTGTAGTTCTGCCATTGTACCCTCATCATGAACATGCAGCCCTCGCCCCCTCTGCCATTTCTGTACTTGGCCATGAACACTGCTCTGCCAACGCACCTACATCCTAGCCTGCAGTACACCCTGTTATTTCACTTGGGGACATATACCTCTTTCAATGTACATTCATTCTGATCCACAGCAATTCCTGGTGCCTATGTGCAGAGCTGCAAATACAGCAGAATTTTGACCTGCAACACTGCTGTAAGTTTGGTAAGCGAGTACAGCGGCTCATGCGGCAACAGCACAGTGTACTTCAGATTTGACCTGCAGCTACTACGCAAGCACAGCTCTGTGAGCCACACAGAGTTTCCAACTTATGGAAAGAGGTACATGGCTATTTTGAAGTTTACGGCAGGAAGGACAGCATAGCAGGAAAGAAGGTATGTCAGAGAGCAGAGCTGAGGAAGACAGGTTTGGAAGGAGTCACAGAAGGAAAGACCAGAGCAATGAGACCGCATGAAATAAAGAAAGTGGAGAGAGAGAAAGACAGGGAAGGAAATAAAAAGGGAAGAAGAAAGAACTAGGCTGTGAACTAAACAGGGAGAGAAGATGAGAAATAAGCAGTGCAACAAAAAATGCACAGGAATCACCACATCATAAAAATGACAGATTCTCAATAAAGAATGACCAAGAGAGACCTAAGCACAAGTAACATGGGCAATGTTGGTCACTCCATTTATTCTACCTGCATTGAATGCCATGTAAAAAGACCAGGAAGGACTTGCAAGTGCAGGAAGAAATGCACACACAGCTCTGAGCAAACTTCTCAATCCTACACCGTGCCCACTGGCATTTCAATACGGATAACCCACACACAGCTCTGGCAACAGACCTCTTTCCAAACCCTCAGCACCTACTATTGGAAAAACAAAGGTACACACACTGACCCAATGCACCACAATTCTGGGAGCACCTACTTTTATTAAAGCCCAGGGTACTATACATATATCCATGCCAATGCACCACCATCTTTACATGCAGTCCTCCAACTTGTTTGAAACATGCTCCCTAACCAGAGACCAAGAAGGGTTACACCGACCATCCTCCCAAGACATGCACAGAAGCAGGAAGAGTGCTTACGTCATCTTTTCAGACACTCATGAAGTGCCTCCCGTTTTCTTCACTGCTGTTGCTGCTGCTGTTGTCAGCTCTCCGGGATGAAGGTTCATATGAGAAGGGGTTGGTTTGAGGAGCCAGGGACACAGGAGAAGTGGGGGGACTTGGGGTGGCACACAGAGCTATCGAAACATAAGGTGACACAGCAGTGAGGTGCACGCAAACATAAGGGGTACAAGTGGGCTATGGAGCTGAACTAATCTCACATAATATCAGCAAATCGAATGAAAGACTGGGAATTGTTAAACCGTGGAATGGGAAAAGTTTTTTTAGACAATGTATGACATTGAGTGATCATGTCCTAGCAGTATCAATTTTCAAAGTGCTGGTCTGTGAAGAGATTTTATTACGTCTCAACACCTACTTGCCTAAGCGCAGATACTGGATTTGGTCTATTAAACAGAATATAGGTATGCAAGAGCTTCTCCATTTATGTGGGTCACATAGGAAATGAATCCCGCATTAGAGTAGGAGTTATGCAGGATCTACACAGCCCAAGAAGTATTTCCATAGAAATCTTCTACTTTCCTCGACCTCACCAAAGTTTCCACACCCCAATCTTCATGATAGAAATATGAATCAAGGTCGGGGGTACTCCTGTGATGCAACGGGACTGAAATCGATCACAAACTGCACGGCATACAGAAGATACTCAAAGGAAATCTCAAGCATGGTGCTGACATCACTAGTCAATCTCCTTCCTTTCTCCCTCTCATCATCAGCATGAGAGCAACTGATTCTCTTCTCTCTCTCTGATAGCCTCACTTTTTCCCTTTGCCACGTTCTTCACAGCATCCACCCGAATTAATTGTACTCTGTTGCGATAGCCCACATCCAATCACTCTCCCTTTCTCCACTTCAACTCTATTTCTTCTAATTGAATCCCTCTCTCGCTACCAACTCTGAAGTTTCTTGTCTAATCACCCTCTTCAAAATACCATGTCCAGCCCCTCAGTCGGCCTCACCACCTTCTAATTCTTCCCAATAAAATGTTCTCTCCTCGCCTACCATATGGCCATCTCCTATTTTTAGTCCTATCTGCCGCCCTACCTGAAATTCGCCACTTCATTCCTCATAACAATTTTCCAAATATTCCCATGTCACCTGGTAAGTCTTTTACTTCCATCTCCCACTTTTTTCCGCTTCCCTGATCGTCCTCACACTCCCTATGTCCCTACACAAGTTTCATCTAAACCTCTACTTAGACCTTGCCCGTAGCTCTCCAAGTACAATTCCAAATCCAGTCCATACACAGGACTAGGCTTTGGATGGCACCCACCACCCAGTGATAGTTTGATGGAGGCTCCAAGGAAACATCATAAGTCAGCTATAACCAGGCTACAATGCAACCCATTATCATCCTACAGAAATCTCAAAGTGCCTTGTAAAATGAATTATGGAACTAAAGGTTGTGCAATCTAGAGTGCCATAAGTAATCATATACTCTAGTTAGGGATAAAAAGTTCCCCTAATGTGCTTGATGTCGCAGATCTGAATTACAAGCTACGGTGCTAGCCATGGAGCAGTATAAAGGATAAACCATGTGTCCAACTCTTGGTAAGGATACAAGGAAAAGCCATAGGGCACATCTAAAGTTACCCCATGGGGCTGATTAAGGTGGGTGCATGCATTAAGACATGGAATGGGCTGGGGACAAGGAGTTGCAGTATGCCAAGGGGCAGACTACCAGCAGAATATGGGTATGTGCTTAATATAAGCACATACAAGGGCAGAACATTGTGGTGGAAAACTACATGAACTTCCGGGTTAAAGACTGTCACAGATGGAGGCAAGATCACTTACCATAAGTAGGAACAATGTGTTTCTTTGCTGTCTCTCGAATACATTCCCCTTTATTTCTAATCATGCTTCCCTCCAATACCACTCCCATTAGAGACATAGGCAGGCAAATATGTTATGTTATGGTGACTTGTAGAGCACACGGCTGCCCCAGCAAAGGGGCGTCCCGGCGCTGAAACAGAAGACTGCAAAGCTGGTAGCACATCTAAAGTTACCCCATGGGGCTGATTAAGGTGGGTGCATGCATTAAGACATGGAATGGGCTGGGGACAAGGAGTTGCAGTATGCCAAGGGGCAGACTACCAGCAGAATATGGGGTAGGAACTTAATATAAGCACATACAAGGGCAGAACATTGTGGTGGAAAACTACATGAACTTCCGGGTTAAAGACTGTCACAGATGGAGGCAAGATCACTTACCATAAGTAGGAACAATGTGTTTCTTTGCTGTCTCTCGAATACATTCCCCTTTATTTCTAATCATGCTTCCCTCCAATACCACTCCCATTAGAGACATAGGCAGTCAAATATGTTATGTTATGGTGACTTGTAGAGCACACGGCTGCCCCAGCAAAGGGGCGTCCCGGCGCTGAAACAGAAGACTGCAAAGCTGGTAGCAGAACAAGACTGCTTATAACGGAAGGTTGAGGAATGTTTCCACAGCTTTACCGAAAGGCAGGTAGGACTTTATACTGCGGATAGAAATGGGGAGCGCATTCCAGAGCTTCGAGGCCAACACACGGAGCGCCCTCTAGCACGAGCCTTCCTTACCTTGGGGACAGCCACAAGATTCTGTCCCATAGAACGAAGTTGGCAGGAGGGAATATAGAAGGTATGAAGATTAGTCCGGATACATGGAGATGAAAAATTAAGGATTTTAAAAGTAATGCAGAGGGCCTTGAACTCTAAACGCTTGGCCATGGGCAGCCAATGGAGGCGGCGGATGGCATTAGAAGTAGGACACCTCCTCGGCAGAACAAGGAGAGCTCAAGCCGCTGCATTCTGAACCCTTTGTAGTGTGACAATCTCAGACTGGTTGACCCCCAGATAATGGGAACTGGCATAGTCCAGTCTTGACGATAACCTGCCTAATAGGGGGATTAAAAAAAAACAACAGAGGTTTGAGCCCCCGCAATAACCCAAAACAAGTCTCTGCCACCTTCTTGGTTTGGGTTCGAATGCAAAGGGCGGTGTCTATCCAGACCCCTAGGTTTTTTACCACCTGTTTGGAGACAGGTGCTGACCCTATCGTGGCAGGCCACCAGTGCTCACCCCACAACTCTGCATCTCTCCCCACCAGCAGTACCTCAGAGCCTGCTTTTTTTTTTTTTTAATTTTTCAAAAACCTTTATTGACAAAATTGCATAGGCAAATTACATTGTTGCACTGAAACAAAGCACCATGCATATGAGCACAATTAAAAATCATAAAGGGGACCAATAGCTCAGAACATCATAAAACGGCAGCATAACAAATGTTACACAGACACATTTGGGCAGGAAACAGCCATTGGTATGAGATGCACAAGTCTTGGGGGAAGAAGCAGGCCCTGCTGAGAAGAAAAAGGGGGGCGGGGGGAGGCCAATTACTGTCCTACACCGGCGGAGGAAGCTAGGCGCGGGGGGGAACGAGCAAGGAGGTATGAGACAAGGGGCCCCCATATTTCGAGTGGGCCAGATCTAGCAGGTATAAGGTCCCAGATTTCAGACAGAAGGGTCTGGCAACGCGATGCATCCTCGAGCCATTGAGCGAATTTAGGTGCAGGTTTGCGACCCCAACACATGGAAACCGTGCGCCGTGCGAGGACCAGCAGCATGGCAATTAGACGGCGGCAAGCGTCCGGGCAGAATTTAACAAAGCCGAGGAGGCAGAGCGGGGGGTGAGGCTGAATCGGCGAGGTGATCTCTGATATAGGAGAACAAACCTTGCGCCAGTAATCGGAGACCTTGGGGCACAACCAGGCAAGGTGAGCGAAATCCGCCGCAGGAGCTGAACAGCATAGACATCTATCACTGGGAATAAGTCCCAGCTTGTGCAACTGAACGGGGGTGCGGTAGAGCATATGTAAGTATTTGAAATGGACAAGGCGCAGGCGATAGTTAGGAGACAATCGCTTAGTCTGCTTACAACAGTATAGCCAATCAGCTTGAGAGATATCTATGCCAAGGTCCTCGCCCCACAAGCGCGATCAGGGGAGATAGAGGTGGCCGCTAGCGTAAGGGCATAGAGTTTGGTTACCAACTTCCGAGGGGAGGAAGACTAATACAGAAACTCCAGAGCGGTTATCGAGGTGGGAGGCAGAGAGAACGCAGGGTGTTAACTCCTTACAGATGGCCCGTAACTGATAAAAAAGCAGAGTGTCCATGGGGCTGGCGTCCTCAGTCAGGGAATAAAACATATTCCCCGGATAGAGATCCGCTACCGTATTCAGCCCCAGGTGGGTGGCATGTGGTGAAAGGGGTGGTGGCGTCCGTGAGAGGGAAGAGGATCGACTTGTTCCAGTTGACCTGTATGCCTGAATAAACCTCAAAGCGTATGATCTCATGTACTAACGGACTTGGATGTTCCTGGGGATGACGAACATATAAAGTTATGTCGTCCGCATACATAGAAACCAAGAGAGTGCGTGCCGCAAACCCGATTGCCCTCTGTGTGGTGTTGTCGGAGTCTAGCCGCCAGTGGTTCCATCGATAGCAAAGGTGAGAGCGGGCACCCATGGCGGGTGCCATGTCCGATGGGGATGGGATCAGATACCATGCCATTGAGCCGTAGACTAGCGGTGGGGAGAGTGTACAATAATGAGACTTTGCGAATGAACACCGAACTAAAGCCGAGACGTGGGAGGATGGAGAAGAGGAAGGGCCATTCCAGGGTATCGAAGGCCTTGGTGGCGTCAAGCAGGACAGCCACCACAGGGAGTGCTGGGTTGATTTGGTGAAGGACGGAATAGATGGTCCGAAGATTGTGGGAGGTTGCCCGGCCCGGTATGAAGCTGGATTGATCTGGGCGAGCGATGAGCAGCATGAGGGGGAGAAGACGCGATGTTTGCAGTTTGCCAAATATTTTGTTATCAACATTAATGAGAGACAGGGGGCGATAAGAGTCGCGCAGTTAGGGGGGTTTGTCCGGCTTGAGAAGAAGGGTCAGCATGGCCTCACGGAGCAAAGATGGAAATTGGCCAATTTCGAAGGACTCATTATACATGGCGGCCAGATGAGGGACCAGTAGTGGAGCGAAAGTTTTATAAAAGGAGACGGGCAAGCAGTCCAGACGGGGGGGCCTTGTCACTAGGCATGCTGTTGATGACGGCGAGAATTTCCTCTTTAGAGAAGGGCTCGTCCAGGTATTCCCGACGATAGTTTGAGCCATAAGAGCTCGAGGTTATCGAAATACTGATCGAGGACCTCACGAGGGGGGGCGGAACCTGCTGTGTACAATTGCGTATAAAAATCAGTGAACCGCGCTTTGATCTCCTCGGGAGAGGTGGTACAAGCTGAGCCACCGTCCTGGAGCACTACGATGTAGGATGCAGCACGGGCCGGGCAGAGAAGGTTGGCCAAGGTTTTACCTGGTCGGACGCCCTCGCCAAAACGGCATGCCCGGGCCTCCCTATCAAGGAACGAGAGCTCTCGGTTAGCCTCCTCAACGAATTCAGTAAGTTTCTCGCGACGGCGGGCGAGTGTAACTGGGCTAGGGACAAGAGCTTGAGAAGAGTTTAAGCATTTAATTTCGGATCCTAACTTATTAAGAGTGTTGCGGATGGAGCATAGGACCCCGGACTGTTTAGAGATGCATGCACCGCGAATGACGACTTTGAAACCCTCCCAAAGAGTCGAAGAAGAGTCCACAGATCCCTCATTGAGCTCAAAGTAGTTAGTGATCGCGGTCTGGATCTCATCACAAAAGACGGAATCACGCAGAGCGTTAGATGGTAGCCGCCAGGAGAAAGCACGTCGGGGGGGGGGGGGGGAGACAGGTAGACGGGAACTGAACTGGCGCGTGGTCTGAAAGAGTTCACGCCATGTAATCAACGGAAGTGAGCCAGGAAAGGACATCAGGAGAGGAGATCCAGCCGGGACCAACAAATGCGTGTGCCGGTGACGCAAGTGCCCTCGCGGGCATTGGGCTGCGTGTGGCGCCAAGCATCGTACAGAGATTTCTCAGCTAGGGTGGAGTTTAGAAATGCCGCAGCACGGGGGTGGGAGGCATGAGGGCCAGAGTAGTCCAGGACGGTGGAGAGCGCAACATTAAAGTCCCCACCCCAGAGGAGCGCAGCGGGGCCAAGGGATGAAATGTGGTGCCATACCTGTGTGAAAAAATCTGGGTCATCCTTATTAGGGCCGTAGATTGCAGCTATTGTGAAGGGTTGGGCCTGAAGGGAGCCATGCAGAATAACAAAGCGCCCTGCAGGGTCGGTTATAGCATGGGAGGTTTGCCAAGGGAGCCCCCTACATAAGAGAATAGAGACCCCCTGAGAATAGTTGGAATAGAAAGAGGAGTGGGATTCTCCCCAGTGCTGGGAGAGCAGACTGGCGGCAGATGCAGGAAGCGAGTGTGTCTCCTGTAACAGACAGACGTCTACCTTGTGCCGGACCAGATGCGCATGGACAAGTCGAGCCTTGCGGTGGTCCTTGAGGCCCCGAATGTTCTATGTCCAACAAGTAATGTCAGTCATTCAGTCATGCCGTGGAGAATAATCATGTGGAGTGTGGTGAGCATGGCCTGGGTCTTCGTGCGGGTGCATATGGTGGTGCTGACTAACTGAGAAAGCGACGAGTGATGCAGCGGCGAAGGGGTGAAACCAGGACAGCCGAGAGCCAGCCGCGACATGTAGCGGGCAGCAAGGGGGAGCTGCAAACTGCAAACCCCGAAAGGAGGATGTGGTGAGTGTCGAGCCCAGGAGCAGAGTCTTGGGGTGGTGTGCAAGGCAGCACAGCATGGCATAGCAGAGCCAGAATAGAATGGCATCGCAAGGCAAGCGGAAGGGCAGAGCAATACAAAATAACCAAAACCAACACACCTCAGAAGGAGGCGGCAAATCCCCAAGGACCCCCCCACCCAACTAGGTGAGCCTTGCGGTGGTCATTTAGATCACGAATGTTCCATGTCCCTGGAATAATGTCTGTCATACCGTCATATTGTGAGGTATAATCATGCGGAAGGTGGTGAAGCTGGTAAGGGCCCACGTGCAGGTGCGGGTGAGTGCGCGATCCAACGACGAAGGCAAAAAGCAGTGCAACAACAAAGGGAATAAGGAAGGATAAACCTAGAAGTTGCAGCGACTGGGCTTCGAGGGGGAGACAATAGGTCAAACATGTGAGAGGAGGTGGCAGCAGGTACCATGCGCAGAGGCGTGGCATCGGAGGAACAAATAAGGCGGAACAGAGCTGTGCATCGAAACAGTGCTGGAGCAACATCATCAAAAGTGCAATACATGCTCCAAAAGCAATGTGACAAAAACAAAGAAGCCTCAGAAGGAGGCCTCAACATCCCAAAGGAACCCCACCACCCACACCAATCCCCCAAACAGGTTGAGAGACCACCCAGACCCGCCCTAGGGAACCTCAACTGGGAAAGGAAAAGTCAAGAGCCAAAGTGGGAATTATCCCGCGGGGGCATGGCAACGCTCAGCATATGCCCCTGTCTAAGAGACAGGGTGGCCAAACCAAAAATCAAGAGCAGGTGACAGAATATGCAGAGTCTTGCAAAGGTACATTTAGTCCTGGCCCCTCAACAAAACCTCCGCAAGCCGTTTAGTGCAGGTTAAGCCTGTCGGGGTCTCCGGGCGGGGAGTCAAGGTGGCGAGACAAATTCAACTAACTTCGCAGAAGACGATGAAGTCAGTCATTGTCACTTAAGACACCGGAGGCAGAGTCCTGAGAGAGGACTGGAGTGGAACGGTTGGTGCGATTGAGCCCTGTCGGACCCGCGATGGATTTAGGCCCAGATCTCTGTACTGTGGTGAATGTATGACATTGTTCTGCATTCTGTCCATCAATTGTTGTTTTTGCATTTGTCACCCAGAGTGGGAAGGGTATGCCCAGACGTGGGTCCCTTGCTCTCCATGCCACTGGAATCAAGCTATCCTGGCTGAAGATGGGTGAAGGACCTGGCTTGGCAGTTCGGGCTGGACTGTTCCCATGAGGCACAGATTTGCATATGGCTGGGTTCAAACTGGAACGGCATGGTGAGCAAAAAAACGATGGATTTAGGCCCAGATCTCTGTACCGGGGTGAATATATGACATTGTTCTGCATTCTGTCCATCAATTGTTGTTTTTGCTACGCTCAGCATATGTCCCTGTCTAAAAGGCAGGGTGGCCAAACCAAAAATCAAGAGCAGGTGAGAGAATATGCAGAGTCTTGCCAAGGTACATTTAGTCCTGGCCCCTCAACTAAACCTCCGAGAGCCGTTTAAAGCAGGTTAAGCCTGTCGGGGTCTCCGGGCGGGGAGTCAAGGTGGCGAGCCGAATTCAACTAGTTTCGCAGAAGACGATGAAGTCAGTCATTGTCACTTAAGACGCCGGAGGCGGAGTCCTGAGAGAGGACTGGAGTGGAACGGTTGGTGCGATGGAGCCCTGTCGGACCCGCAGCTTGACTGGATACGCAAAGGAGTACGGGATCTCATGTTTTTGCAGGATTCGCTTTGCAGGCAGTAACTCGCGTCGGGCAGTCTGCACCGCCAGAGTGTAATCCGGGTAGAAGGACAAGGCGTTGCCTTGGTGACGGACCTCACCCCTGTCCCTGGCCACCCGGAGGATGGCATCGCGGTCCCGGAAGTTGAGGATTTTGGCGATGATAGGGCGAGCTTGCAATCCAGGTGCAGGACGGGGGCCAAGGGAGCGGTGGGCGCGCTCAACAATAAAGACTGGGGAGAGCACGTCTCCAAACAGTTCACACACCAGTTACTTCACGAAATCCTCCACACGCGAGATGTTGGTGGACTCAGGTACCCCAGTGATGCAGAGGTTATTTCTTCTGGAGCGGGCCTCCAAGTTCTCGTTTTTGGTGCGTATTAGCTCCAGGATTTTGTCCATTTGAAGTAGTTTTTGGCGATCCTGAGTGGGGGCATCCTCAACGTCCGAGATCCTCATCTCGGCATGCAGGAGGAGGTTGTCGTGAGAGTCCACTCGTGACTTTACCACGTCAAGACGTGAGGAAAGCTGGTCCAGCTGGGCAGCGATGCCAGAGACGGCGGATTTGACCTCCAGCATGATGGCCTTGAGATCGTCCTCCCGGGAGGCGGCCATCTCCGCAGGGAGGTTGGGATCGCCTCCGTCGGCGGCCACACCGTCCTGGCACGTCTGGCGGCGTTGATCGAAGGTGAGCCTAGGCTGCTTGGGGTCGGCCTTACCCATGACACCAGCCAAGAGGAGAGTGAACAGGGAGCACCGCTTGGTGGTGGATCAACAACACTCACAGCTGCGAGTGCGTCTGGCAAAGCAAGAAGATGGTGCTGAAGGCGACACCCGGGAAGACAACAGGAGGAGGGAGCAAAGATGATCCGTGCAGTCCCTCGCCACGACAAAGTGTTAGCAGGCCCCCCCCCCCCCCCCCCCTTAGGCCGTCAGGTCAGCTAGTAGACAGAAAAGCGACCCAGCAGCATGTAGCAGTCCAAATCCAGAGACAAAAGCTGTGGAGGGGTCTGTGGGCCACACGTCAGGGGGCACCGGTAGTGGCAGCAGTGCAGGTGTTGACAGGAGTGCAGCTGCGGGGAGCGACGTGGTAGGGATGCGAGGAGGGGCGCGAGGCCTAGGACGCACGGGCCGAACACCACGGGGTGACAGGAGCGTAGAGACTAAACAGGAGCAGAGGCCCGCGGTGTGACACACGCTTCCCTCAACCCAGCCGCAGCGGCCCACAACAGCGTTGGCACTCATCCCAGTCCGCTGTAGACAGGCAGCAATCAGGCCGTATCAGGAGCTGGCAGAAGTGAAAGGCAGGGAGGCCGGCCCGGAGAAGCCGCAGCGTATGGAGACCCCTGGTATCGCCGGTGGAAGGGCAGCCCCGCGTTGGGACCGCGCCCGAGGCGGGAGGTCGATGGTGTCCAAGGCAGCCAGCAGCAGTGCAGAGAAAAGGCGGGTGAACAGCCGGGCCGGGAAGGATACAGGCAGGGAGGCGGGCCGCAAGGTGAGGCCGGGTGGCGGAGAGGGATTAAGTCCACATCCGGGTGCCGATGAGGGCGGGAGTCGCACCGCCAAGAGAGGAGCAGCGGTGGGGTGAGTCACGGGGGGCACGCCGCCCGCGTCACCCAGTCTGAGTGGAGCACGCGAGGAACCAGCGGGCGCCGATAAGGGATCGGCCGGCACTCGTGCTTTTCGGCAGAGAAGGCCGGGAGGTACGGGGCGCGGGCCCCCAAACCCTGCTGCTGAGAGCCCCCGGCAGGTGGAACACTCACCAGGCTCCTCCAGGAGCAAGAAAGGACCCAAGCTGGGGCAGCGCTCCAGGCGCAGTCGGTCTGAGGTGATGAGGCCTTGAGGCAGCAGTTGGAAGGCCCGAGTCTAAGGTGCAGGTTCAGGAATAGAGCTCGGCACAGGAGCAGCTGAGCGAGGTGCAGAAAGCGTCCAGCTGCCCCCGAGACGAGATGAAGGTAAGGATGCCAGTGCCAGGCAGTCAGGGAGCCGTCATCTGCAGGATTGTGACGGATTTTAAAGCTTGGCAGGCAGAGCCCACCTAAAGTGCGACCATCTTGCAGCCACGCCCCCAGCAGTACCTCAGACTTGCTGGCGTTGAGCTGGAGACAGTTGGCAGTCATCCACTCCGAAATGGCCTCAAGATTGCTATGAAACTTACAAGTGTCCCGGGTAATGTCATCGGAGAGTGTGACTACCAACGGAGTGTCGTCTGCATACGACACTACCGTGATCCCTCTGTTCTTGGCCACTCTCGCCAGCGGTTGAACGTACAAATTCAAAAGGGTAGGGCTCAGAGCGGAGCCCTGCGGTACAGCCTGCTTAGTAGCATAAACTCTGGAGGTAAAGGGAGGAGCGGCAACCTGGAAGGTCCTTCTAGAAAGAAAGGAGGCAAACCAATCCAGGGCGGAACCCGTTATACCCACCTCCTCCAAATGCCTCAACAGGATCTGATGGCAGACCGTGTCGAACGCGGCACTGAGACCAAGCAGAATCAGTGCCGACGTACGACCCTCATCTAAGGCCCATCTCAGATGTTCGGTAACAGCAAGAAGGGAAGATTCCGTCCTGTGGCCCGCACGGAAACCATTCTGAGAGGGGTCCAGTATGTTATTTTCCTCCAGATACCCCATCAAGATGGTATTGACGTAGACCTCAGAGTTTAGAGACCCAGGGCAGGAGGGAGATGGGGCGGAAGCTCTCCGGTTTGGCCGCATCCATGTTAGGCTTTTTTAGCAGGGGAACCACCCTAGCGTGTTTCCAAGTACTCGGTATGCTAGTCGTAGAGAGAGAGATAAATTTATCCCATGGCTCAAAGGAGGAATAAGCACAGGTAACATTTTCATTGCATAGGGCGGCTTAAGAGGATCGGAAGGGGAGCCAGACTTGACTTTGCTGCATAACACAGACAATATCTCATGAGAGATGGCAGGAAAAGTAGTCAGAGTGTAAGAAATAGGGGAACAAGCCACAAGATCTGAATCAGGTACAACCTGAGGGAAGGAATTATAAATCTTCTCCACCTTCTCCACAAAGAAGGAGGCCAGAGCATCACATTGCTCATCAGATGAAATCGGAGCGGTAATCAGGGCAGTGGATGATTTCAGCTCTTTCAGTTTCGAAAAGATACTTTTACATGGATTAGCACTGCCCTTGATCTCCTCCACATAGTAGGTGTCCCGTACCGACTGGATAGATCTATGATATTGCTTGATGGCTGTATTGTAGCGCTTGTTTAGGTTAGGGTCATAGCTCATTCTCCATGCTCTCTCTAACCTCTTGCACTCTTTGCACAAGCAAGTGAGCTTAGCGTTGTACCAGGGACTGGATTTGGTACTGCGGCTTTTAGACCATTTTCTGGAATGAGAGAGTCGAGAGCACTGAAAATCCAGTAGGACAATGATTTATCGGCAGAGTCTGGACCTGCTGGAAGACTGGGTGGGGATGAGGAAAGATCATCATAAAATTGTGTGATATTAAGTTAATGCCATGGGCGCCTAAGTGTGCGTTTCTGAGGCTCTCTACTCATAGGTATAACCCCAGGGAGTGTCATTGTTATGAGGTGATGATCCGACCAACACATCGGGGAGGGAGAGTGAACAGTCAGGAGAACAAGATTGGTAAAAACTGGACCCAACAAATGGCCAGCAGAGTGCGTGGGCCCCTGCACCAGTTGGAGAAGTTGGCACGCCGTAAGATCGGCCAAGAAGTTGCCCATGTCCGCATCATGAGGATTATCCAGATGCAAATTCAGATCCCCAAGGATACTGAAATTTGCTGCTCTCATGGCTAAAGGCCCTACAGCGTCAATAAGAGCCGTTCTTATTTGAAAGTGGAACCACTATTCCTGGGAGCGTGTTACATTTGTATTCTTAGTGGAGATATCAGCCAACCTGTTCAACACCGAACAATATTATTCAGTCTCCTTCAAGAATGTGTTGTATGGATTTCAAGCTGTGCACAATGGCAGCCCTTGACAGAATGACCTCTGCAGGAGAGCTCACAAATAACCAGTCCACATAAGTAGGCTTCTCATAACTGTAGGAACCTCATAGTCTGTTCATTGATGGTGCGTCACTCAGTTTATAAACTAAACTACTCTAGCAGGATCGAAGAACATTCATAAGTTTTGGTGGTGCATGGAAATAGGGTACGCTCTATTATGGATGTTAAACCCAGCGATCTGTGCATGAACACAGATCCGCACTAGACCACTCTCCACTAGACCCAGGGACTCTAAGTGACAACACACAGAATAACTAATGTATGGTCTTGTCCCACCCACTGGGTCACTCTGCTCTTGCACCAAGCACAAGCTATTTCTCCACCTAACAAGCAGACCTAAGCCCGCAACTACCTCTCTCAGAGCTGACAGTCTTACCAGAAAGCAGTCGGCCTCGTCTGGAGGCCTCTGCTGCAAGAGTGCATGAGATCTCGATCCTCTTCTCTTGCTCTTGAAGCTGAGATTCCGTGTCCCCAGGAACTTCCACCTCACTCTCTGTCAGTGGCACCACGTTCTGCATGCTGGAATGACAACAGAAGGAAGAGTAGGGGTAACAGTGAGTCTAAAATAAAACATAACCATTCCTCTATCTAACTCTCTGAAACTTAGAATATTACAGGCAGCAATGCTTTTGTTAAGTGATGTATTTTATAGATTCACATTCTTTGCATAATCCTAAGAAACCCAGTGTTATGTTTAACCCCTCACACTCCTCAAAGACTGGATACCTGAGACCATCTCACCACCCTAATTGTTTGCCTTCTACACAGCCTCCTGCAGTACTCCTTCCCTGTGGACAGAACTGTGAGCTTCACTATTCAGCCTCAACAGACTTCCATCCACTTTTCCCTACTGCTGCAATATCAGTGGGCTAAGAGGGACACACAGGGCATTTTCAAAATGTCAGTCCTTATCCTGGTCTTTAAATTACTATAATGTGCCTCTTTTCACATCACACCCAGGACTGTTCACACTATATCCTGGCACAAACATTGATGCACAAGCCTCAACAACCATTGCATTTCAAAATCCTTATTTGCCCCATCCAAGTCCTAGTCCTTACACCTATTCATTGGAACACCCTCCCCAGCAATGCCTAATTTCTAAAAGTGGGTCTCGAAGCTCTGCTCTGAAGCCCGCAGTTGGTGCAATTAAACGTTGATGTGCCGAAGGCTGGTTGTCTAAAATCCATCTCATGAAAAAAGAACAACTGATGGACAGAATACAGAACAAAGTCATACATTCACCCCAGTACAGAGATCTGGGTCTAAATCTATTGTTTTTGTGCTCGCCATGCCATTCCAGTTTGAACCCAGCCATATGCAAATCCATCTTGACCCTGTGTCCAATGGGAACAGTCCAGCCCGAACTGCCAGGCCAGGTACTCCGTGGACTGGAAACAAGCATCCTAGGACCGTTTTCAGGGTTTCACCCCTCATCAGCCAAGATAGCTTGACGCCAGTGACATGGAGAGCACCAGACCCACGTTTGGGTATACCTGTCCCACTCGGGGTGACAAATGCAAAAACAACAATTGGACAGAAAGCAGAACAATGTCATACATTCACCCCAGTACAGAGATCTGGGCCCAAATCCATCATGTTTTTGCTCCATCTCATGCCTCTTTAATCCACTCCTTGTTCCTTTATCTCACTCCTGCAGGTTCCCACTTTCACATTTTTTGATGGTTTCTCTGACTTTCTCTTCCTCCGTCTTTCTGATCTTTGTGTATTTCCCTCTTTTACTCTTGGTAAATGTCTAATGTGGAAATATAAGTGCTGGTACCCAAAAAGAAGTGCAGGTGGTCCCCACCGGCAACCACCAGCCCAAATTAAGCACTGTGCCCCAGTAAACCTCAAGATGAGTGCACTTTTCCTTTATTCAGTTCACATTTACAAAGCCCTTACTCTCCACTGCAATACAAAGAAAATTGACTTGCTGAAATTCCCAGCATTTGGGACCTTATGAATAGTATTCTTATTCCCATCTCAGGTCAAGAAATCTCTAGTGCAGCACCTTGAAGTGGAAGTTATTTTTCTATGGTGAACACCCTCCATCTAGAACGGTCTTTCATGGATAAATGTTGAAGCAAATTCTAAAGCAAATTAAAATTGCTTGATCATTATGGTGGGGCTGCTTTCTCAGTGTTCAGATGAGTTTAAGACTGTAAACTTTACTACAGTCAAGGACTTGAGCTTTTATAGACATTAACCCTCAGCCTTTAGGCGTCAAAGGGCTTTTGTGAGACATCATTTGCAGGTTGACAAACAGTATGTTGAAGTCAGTTGGATAATTGATGTGGAGGCTCTGCCAATATTCTGTACATACTGTCGAGGATAGCACAGCCAGGACCAAAAAAGGTTTATCTCCGTCTCAGAATTTCTCTATTCCTTCATCAAATGCAGCAGCAGCAGCCAAATAAATCTGAAGATTGCATTGAATTGACAGGCAATTTGGGGGTCAGATTTATGGTATCTATTTAAGTGCTCCAAGAAAGGGTTGTATGACTGGAACCAGCAGGTTCCAATTGGTCAGTCTGGTGTTATTTTCAATTTCCCTGACAAAGACCAGAATCGAGCTACTAAATGGAAGGAATATGCACAATATGTGAATCTTACAGATTCCCTATGAAAAACTGAATGCAAAGGTAGAGCCACTCTCACATCTTTGTTTACAAGGGCAAGCCAAGAACCATACTTTGCCTACATAACATGAAGGGCAAGTAAAAGTTATCCAAGATCCTAATATTTCCGAAATCAGTTTGGCTAGAAGATGATTATACATGGCTGAAGAGCAAAGATAAGAATGGCAACAGATAGATAAAAGGAGAGTTATGAAGGAAGCTAGACAGGCACTTGGACGTTTTAGAACAAATTGAATTATTCACTTGTATAGGTAGTTATTAGACGATTTATAGGAGCAAAGCCTTTGGAATGTTGGACAAATAATTCCCCCGATGATGTGATTTGCATAGATAACAGAGTGTGGTCAGCTGGGGAGGTCAGTGTTACAGCTCAACTCCCTTGGTATCATAGCTGCAGATGTACCCATTTTGTCATATCCTGGCCCAATCTCTACACCAAATTTCATCTGGACCAGCAGATTACATTTCAACTTAACCACTGAATACTATCTGAACCACTAGAGTATATTTAACCTTACACACTAGACCATATATATTTCAACTAGATCACGCCTCACCCTGTAACAAGGGAATATCACATTCTGATCACTAGGCAACATCGAAATATAGTCTATATCACAACTTTACTTATAGATTAAATATCAATTTAACTACTAGGTCTTGTCTCAAACTAAAAAGTGTACAGCATTTCAGCTTAACCCCTAGATTAGATGTTCATTTAATCGCCAGCCTGATCTCATGTTACCCGCTGGGAAACATTGCAACCAGCTACTAAACCATACAAGTTAGCAATACACAAAATGTAAATCTCAAAACTCTCGTCAGCTCTATGGTGAATAGCAGCTACGGCACCTCGATTTGGCAATGAGGGTCTTAATCCTCTCCACTTTCTTCTGCTTCTCCTTCTCTTCCTCTGGACTAAGTGGAGTGTCTGGCTCTAGATCAATATACCGCTCTGGAATTGTGACTTTGTCTGGAGTAGACAGCTGGATTTGGTGAGAAAGAGAGGCTGGGTTAAGTCATGACAGTAATCGTATATCTAATTTAAGATATAGTGAGCCATCCGAGAATATTAGGCAACACAAAAAACATTTTTGTTTATTAGAATTGTAGCCAGTTGATTCCGCTGATGAAAATAAATAATTGTTAGAAAACTTCAATGTGAGTGAAGGAGTCGATTGTTAAAATATAATTTTGCACAGTATAGTAATCATTCATGACTTGGCTCTGGAGAAAGCATGCATGAGGGGTACAGGCATGCAATCGTGGAGGCAGAGTCTGCCAATCCATCGTCTGCCCAACTCACCTCCTTGTTGATGTCCACACTGTAGGTCTGTGGTTCCAGGTCCAGCTTGCGCAGACGGGCAATCTCTTCTCTTGGTGTTTCATATGTTCTGCTCGGCTCCTCCGACCGAAGTGCAGCTTCCAAATCGGAGATCTCCACTTCGTGGACACTGCGGTGTCTTCGAACCTGTGCCCAGAAATATAATAAGCAAAGAAAAACACTGGTTGGGGATTAGACAGATTACTAGGCCAAGTATGACATAACTGGCCAAATCACCATACAAGACCAATGAACCAGGAATGACAATAAATGAGACAATGATAGGAAAGTGTGCAGAAACAAACATGCCACGTTGTAGCACAGATGAAACAACAGAGGGACCAACAAGATACAGAGCAAACCAACTGTTTCAGCACAGGGAAGTGAAGAGATGAAGAAACAAACCAAATGAGCCAGGTTTAAGATTAAGTGAGATAAGTGAGGGAGTGAAAAGACTTCGCATAAATTAGCCTGGCAGCATGGGGAACTACCAGATGACCAGAGACAAAACAAAGATTGAAGTATTGAAATTGGTAATCAATGAGGCAGAACAAAAAGCAGTGTGAGCATGGGTATCGAATATGCTACTTACCAGTATGCATCTGTTCTTGGCATGTAGGGCTGCTGACATTCATATCTGTGCATAGATCGCCGCCTCGTGTTGGGTCCGGATGATTGCACATTGTTGTCCTGGAAGAGTCTTCGAAGTATCACGAGATAGGTGGCTCCTCCCCTGGACTACAGTGCGCATGGGCATCCCCTTCATCCTTAGATTGTTTTTCGCCATTGTGGCATAGATGGAGTGTAATACAGTGAATGATGACCATGCTAACTAGTAATTACTGAATGCTACAGCTGCTACAGGCGCCGGGGAGGAGGGTGGGCGATATGAATGTCAGCAGCCCTACATGCCAAGAACAGATGCATACTGGTAAGTAGCATATTCGGTTCGAGGCATGTGGGCTGCTGAATTCATATCTGTGCATAGATTATATAGCAGTCCCTCCATTTAGCGGCGGCTTCCCGTGCCAGCTGCAGCAGTCTGAAAAAGAGTTTTGAGAACAGCCTGTCCTACAGCTGCCTGCTGTCTTGAGTGTACATCTACACAGTAGTGCTTGGTAAATGTATGTATAGTGGACCATGTGGCTGCTCTACATATCTCCTCTAAAGGAATATTTCCCAGGAAAGCCATGGAGGCCTCTAACTTTCGTGTGGAGTGGGCTCTTAGAGGAATTGTTAGTGTGCGCTTAGCTTTTTCATAGCAAATCTGTATACACTTAACGATCCACCTAGCTATTCCTGCTTTGGAAATGGGGTTGCCTTTGTGCTGTGGAGAAAAGGCAACAAACAGTTGTTTTGTTTTCCTGAAATTTTGTTTTCTGTCAATATAGTACAGGAGAGCTCTTTTGATATCAAGTGTGTGGAGCATTCTCTCTGCTACATTCTCAGGATTAGGATAAAACACTGGTAGTTCTATGGATTGGTTCATAGGGAACTGCGAAATTACCTTGGGCATGAAAGTAGGGTTGGTGCGTAGTACGACCCTGTTGGCATGAACCTGTATAAATGGCTCTTGAATGGTTAGTGCCTGAAGTTCACTAACTCTTCTTAGGGAAGTAATGGCAACTAGGAAAGCTACTTTCCATGTTAGAAATTGAATCTCACAAGAGTGTAGAGGTTCAAAAGGTGGTCCCATCAGTCTGGTGAGGACCACATTTAGGTTCCAGACTGGTGAAGGAGGGTGTCTTGGAGGAATCACACGTTTGAGTCCCTCCAAGAAAGCTCTGATGGCAGGCACTTTGAACAGTGAGAGGTGCTGCCTGTTCTGAAGGTAAGCTGCCAGTGCGGTTAAATGTATACGGATGGAATTGTATGCTAGATTGCATCGGTATAAGTGTAATAGATAACAGATAATGTTTTGCGTGGATGCATCCAGCGGATTGATGTAATTATTTTTACAATAAATGACAAATCGTTTCCACTTAGCCGCACAGCAGGCTCTAGTAGTGGGTCTCCGTGCCTCCTTGATGATATTCATACATTCTGGAGGCAAGTTTAGGTAGCCAAATTCTAAGATCTCAGGAGCCAGATCGCAAGGTTCAGCTGTTGCGGATCTGGGTGCTGAATCTCGCCAAGGCTCTGCGTTAAAAGCGTGGGTGTTAGCCGTAGTCATTGATGCGGTACCACGGAGAGTTCCAGAAACGTGGTGTACCATGGTTGGCGTGCCCACGTTGAAGCAACCAGGATGAGCGTCATAGAGTGTTGCCTCAGTTTGCGTGCCACCAGCGGTATTAATGGTGCTGGGGGGAAAGCGTACGCAAATCTGCCTGACCAGTTCATCCATATTGAATTGCCCTGCGACTGTGGATGTGGGAACCTGGCGGCAAAGTTTTGGCATTTTGCGTTTTCCCTTGTGGCGAATAGGTCTATCTCTGGATGACCCCACCGTTGGAAGTACGGTTGGAGTACTGATTGATGTATCTCCCACTCGTGTATTTGGTGGCTGTGTCTGCTGAGCAGATGCGCCATCTGGTTGTCCTTGCCCGGGAGGTGTTCCGCCATGAGGAAGATGTTCCTCTGAATGGCCCACTTCCACATGCTCTGAGCCAGATGAGACAACTGTGGGGAGTGTGTTCCTCCCTGCTTCTGTATGTAGTACATGGCAGTCATGTTGTCCGTCCGGATCAACACGACTTTGTTGCACAAGTGTACTTTGAATGCCTAAATTGCAAGGAAGATTGCCATGAGTTCCCGAAGGTTGATGTGCATCCTCCTTTGCTGTGTCGTCCATAGTCCCTGCACTGTGTAATTGAGTACATGAGCTCCCCATCCCTGGAGAGACGCGTCCGCCGTCAGTATGATTTGTGGGACAGGATCTTGGAACGGTCGGCCCTTGCAAAGGTTTTGTGGATTCCACCAATGCAGAGAGTTGTATGCCCGACCGCTCACCAACACTAGGTCCTTCAATTGTCCGTGAGCCTGATTCCACTGACGTGCCAAGCACTCCTGAAGCGGGCGCATATGTAACCTCGCGTGCGGGACTATGAAGATGCAGGAGGCCATCATGCCTATCAACTGCATAAACACTCGTGCCGGTAGTGAGGTTTGAACTTTTTTATGAGCAACTGCATGCTGTTGATCTGTACTGAATTGGGCTGTGCCTTGGCTGCCAGAGTGTCTATGGTCGCACCTAGGTACTGCTGTACGTGGGTGGGTTGAAGGTGGGGCTTTGGATAATTCAGGGAGAAGCCAAGGCTGTGAAGAAGGTGAATGGTGTGGGTTACGTGGTTGGCACACTGCTGGGCCGACTTTCCCTGGATAAGCCAGCCGTCCAGATAAGGATAGACATGTATGTGCTGTCTCCTTAAGTGCGCCGCCACTGTTGCCAGGCACTTGGTGAACACTCTGGGTGCCGTTGTTACTCCGAAAGGGAGGACTTTGAACTGGTAATGTTGATTGAGAACAGTGAAGCTGAGATATTTTCTGTGTGATGGGTGTATGGGTATATGAAAATACGCATCTTTGAGCTCTAGTGTTGCGAGAAAGTCTCCCTGTTTGAGCAACGGCAGCACCTGTTGCAAGGTGAGCATGTGAAAATGCTCTGACAGAATGTAACGGTTTAGAGGTCGTAAATCCAGTATGGGTCTGAGAGACCCGTCCTTTTTGGGGATCAGAAAATACAGTGAGTACACTCCTGATCCCTGTTTGTCTGCTGGCACGAGTTCTATGGCTCCTTTTTGGAGCATACTGAGAACTTCCTGGTGGAATAAGTGCAAGTGCTCTGCGGACATAGGACGGTGTCTTGGTGGTATGTTTGGTGGAGTGGATGTGAGCTCCAGACAATAACCGTACTGGACAATGTCTCTCACCCACCTGTCTGTAGTGATGGACTTCCAGACCAGCAGGAACTCCTGGAGTCTCCCCCCGACAGGAGTTACGTGGTCGGGGGGCAGTGACAAGGCGTCACTGTTTGTTGGTGGCGGAGGACCTGGAGCTGTTGTTCCCTCGGCCTCTGACGTTGTTTCCACGGTATCCACCTCTAGTATTCTTATTATAGGTAGTCTATGAACCTCCTTTAGTGTACTGCGACTGTTGGGAGTTCTGGGTTTTAGATGGTCCTCTGTTGCTAGAGCGACGAAAGGACCCACTCCGAAACTGCTGTGATTGCAGAGCCCCCATAGACTTTGCAGTCTCTGTATCTTTTTTGATCTTTTCTAGGGTGGTGTCAACTTCGGGGCCAAAAAGGGAGTCAGGGTTGACAGGTTGATTGAGTATCGTTGTCTGTATCTCTGGTTTGAATCCTGAGATTCTCAGCCAAGCATGCCTTCTTAACATGACGCTGGTGTTAATAGCCCTAGCTGCAGTGTCCGCTACGTCAAGAGCGCACTTAATGGAAGCGTTGCTTATGAGCTTCCCTTCTGTAACAAGCGACTCTGCTCCTTCCTTAAACTGATCTGGGAGGTGCTGTAGCAGTGTCTCTAGGGTATCATAATGCGCCCTGTCGTATCGAGCCAGAAGTGCCTGAGTGTTGGCAATTCTCCAGATGTTAGCTGCCTGTGCAGCAACTCTTTTTCCTGAAGTTTCCAAGACCTTAGACTCCTTGTCAGGGGGAGGAGCATCACCTGTGGTCTGTGAATTGGCTCTCTTCCAAGCATTGGACACCACCAACGAGTCCAAAGGCAACTGGCCTCTTATGTAGGTAGGGTCCACAGGAGCTGGCCTATATTTTTTGTCAATCCTAGGGTTTAGTACTCTCGCCCTTCTGGTCTCCTTAAAAATGTCATGATCCGGTTTTAGGACCCCCTTCAGCATGGGCAGAGTCTTAACAGATCTTTCTGAGGTAGAGAAGGTATCCATCAGAAAATCATCCTCAATAGGATCAGTGTGGAGCTGTACATCATGATTTTTAGCTGCTCTCTCAATCAAGGCATTGAAAGCAGCAGTATCCTCAGTAGGAGATAATTTTACCACAGATGCCGGTGTGTCTGGAGCAGTATGTGGGTCCCCTGTGCCAATATCGTCCACCCAAGGTTGGTTTTGATCTTCAGGGTCAGTGTCCACAGGAGAAGTGTCCTCAACATCACCAGCATCCCCTGCATCCACATCAAACTGAGTGGGTGAGAATGACTGAGGCTCCTGGTCATAATATTGAACATGTTCTACTAGAACTGGTGATGTGGTCCTCTTCTTCTTCAATTGAATTTTGTATGGCTCCATTGATTTCTCTGGCAGTATCTTTCTTTTATATATTGAAAGTCTACCTTCGATACCCTTTTAGACGTGGCATCTAACCCCGAACCAGATGCCGTGTTCTCGACACGAGGACTGGGATGGGTCGGCCGTCGCGAGTCGCTCTGTATTTTTGTGTCGACGAGCCTCGGCGCCGATTTTGTCGGGTCGGCAACCTTGACCTTGGTTGTTGGCGCCGCCTTCGGCTCGACGTCCCCATGAAATCTCTCTGCGTCGACGGCCTTCTTTTGTTTGTTCGGCTCCGAGGGCTTCGAGGCCTTGTTGCCGATGAGAGACTCTTTCACTTTCGGTTTCGAGTTAGGTGCCTGTGCCTTCAGTTTTGATTTCGTTTGATCGAATTATGGCGCTTTCGATACCGATGGCTCTTTAGGGTAGTTCGTAGCTGGGCCTTCATGCGGGGCTGTAGAACGAGAAGAATGATCTTGGGTAAGGCCTTGTGGCGATCCCTCGACCTGAGCCTTTTCGAGTGCCTCTCTGGGCCCTGTACCGACATGTGGGCCTAGCTCATCTTCTGAGCCATCCTCCTCGGCCCCAAGGGCATCCTCGTCGTCTCCTACCTCTTCGACGACACCATCTTCCTGTTCGTTTACTATACGCTCGTCTTCGGCATCATAGTCGGATTCTCGCTCCAAAGCCGGATCCGATAGCTGCCCCCGAACTTCAAGGTCCACGACCTCCTCATCTTCTGTCCCGAAGATGTTGTCCGGGTTCGGCGTCGCTTTCTGCGCCTCGAGCCGAGCAGCTCGACGAATGCGAAGGGTCTTCTTCGATCGAAACCTGGAACACGCCATACAGGTGGCTTCGTCGTGGTTTGGAGAGAGGCACTTGTTGCACACCGGGTGCACGTCGAAGCGAGCATACTTAGCGTTGCAAAGAGGGCAACGCTTAAAAGGGCTATTCGATGTCTTTGGTTCCATCGTTGATGATCTACTCGAGAACGCCCTCGACAAATAGACTTGGCGCCGAACGAAAACAATACCGACGAATGTAAAGGCCTAAATACTCAAAGAGCTAAGATTAGGACATCCGAACCCAATGGGGGAAAAAAACAATCTAAGGATGGAGGGGATGCCCATGCGCACTGTAGTCCAGGGGAGGAGCCACCTATCTCGTGATACTTCGAAGACTCTTCCAGGACAACAATGTGCAATCATCCGGACCCAACACTAGGCGGCTTTCTATGCACAGATATGAATTCAGCAGCCCACATGCCTCGAACAACCCCTTGTATAGCCTTCATTAACTACCTCAATAAATTCTCAGTGTTACAGTGGATGTTGCTTTGGGACCAACAAACCTTCCACCATCCTAAGCTATAACGAGCAAAGAATCTACAACGGTGAGCTCCAATGCATGTGTAAAATGTACAATGCAACTCATAGATTCTCAAGGTTCTTCCATGTTTGTTCCAGAGTAAATCTTAGCAAAGATTAAAGCATATCTGGAGCAATTAGGAGGTGATTTGTGCAGCATCTAGAGGGCTCAAAGCATGTTTTAGGATTGGGCTTATAGTATATCCAGAAGAAAATGTTACTTACACTTGGTAATGATATTTCTAATGGATAAATAATCTTCTCACATATTAGTCATCTATTGAATACCCCACAAGGCACAAGACTGGTCTGTAATGCTGTTATCAATTCCGGGAACTTATATAACACCTGATGGAGGCGTGCAGCAACAATAACAGCACATGACATGTTTGCATACCTTGGGATCATATTATCAAGAAACAATTTACCAGGGATGAGGGAGGAATGTTGGGGGAAAATTATGTAACTACCAGAAATATTGTAACAATGTAAATAACAACCTTCTGATGGATACATCTTCCTGCAGATTTCTCACCTAATGAGTGAGTCCAAAGCAATATCTTGCTGGAAGGTGGGATTGAGTAGTGCAGATTAACCAAGGAAGTAATAACACAACAGTGTTAAAGTATCCAACACTGTGTGTGTGGGCTTTGAGGCAGAAACATTTGGAAAAAGTATGAAAAGAGGATCACATGGCTACCCGGCAGATGTCAGTCACAAGAGAGCTTTGGAAGCAGCCATGGCACAGATGCCATCTAAAAGATTTTTCTTGGATAATGCATGGCAGATGTTGATACAAAGGATGACACAGTGAGATAGGTTGCTTTTGAGCAAGCACTGCCTAGTCCTTGTTAACTTGTGTGAAGCCTTCAAAGAGGTGACCATCAACTCTGTCCTAGACAGTATGACTGAACAACTGATGTAACAGGAAGGAGCACATCTGAGTTCCAGTCTATGAAGTTGCTCCTCCTCTTTGGTAAGATGAGTGTGAGGGAAGAAGGAGTAGTTTCTTTTCTGTAGCTCCAGTTCTGTAGTAGGGGTATCTCTATGATAGTCATAATCTAGTGAATAGTCCCGCCCATGTGCGTGGACCCCGGAGCAATAAAAAATAATCTCTTAAGGTGTCAAAGTCAAATCATGCAGACCTGCATCCACCTTTAAGAGAGAATTTAATTTAAAGACAGATAATGCAGCCTATACCCACAGGCTACACTGTCCAGTACTTCAACTAGAATTCCACCAACATCCACAAACAGCACTGCCTGTCCAGCTTTTCTCCACACAGGAAAAAACCCTGCCTCTACCAGCAAAAGCCTCTGGAATGATAGAGAGGAAGGAATGGACAGACAAGCCCCATAGGCTGCCATTATGTGGCTGAGAACAGGATACTGTGCCTTTAAGAAAACTTTCCAGATTTCCAGAACTTTCCCAGTATCCCAGAATGCACAGCAGGTCCCTTCTAATTTCAGTTCTTTTTGAAGGCGTAGCACGCCAGACCTGTAGCATTCCTCACATGAAAAATTATCTCTCCACCGGGGAGGAGGGCGGGCGCTTATGACTATCACAGAGATACCACTACTACAGAACTGGAGCTACAGAAAAGAAACTACTCCTTCTGTAGTAGGGGATCTCTGTGTATAGTCATAATCTAGTGAATAGAATGGCAAGCCCATCCCCATACAACAACAGCGGTGGAGAACACACAAGACAATACCACTACTGTGCGAACAAATTTCGCAGTGAAGCCTGCCCAACCTGAGCATCTGCCCTGGCATCCGTGTCCAGACAGTAATGCGCAGCAAAGGTATGGACCGACTTCCAAGTGGCCGCCTTGCAGATTTCTGCAATCGGAACATTACGCAGCAAAGTCGTCGTGGCAGCTTTGCCGCTGGTGGAATGAGCCTTAGGTTTACCCCCTAAGGTCTTATTAGCCTTTTGATAACACAATTGTATGCAGGACACAATCCACCGAGAAATGGACTGCTTAGAGGTCGCGAGACCGGTCCTGACTGATCCATAATTAACAAACAATTGGTCTGACCTACGAATATCCTTGGTCTTATCCAAATAAAATTTCAACACTCTCCGAACATCCAGGGAATGGAGAGACCTTTCCGCTGGCGAAGAGGGAGTCTGAAAGAACGTAGGTAAAGTTATAGTCTGGTTGACATGAAAATCAGAGATAACCTTAGGAAGAAATTTAGGGTGAGTACGCATCACAACCTTAGCAGCATGAAATACAGTATAAGGTTCCTGACAACATAATGCCTGAAGTTCACTCACCCTGCGGGCCGATGTAATGGCCACTAGGAACGCCGCCTTCCGGGATAGGTGCTGCAATGAAGCCTTGTGAATGGGTTCAAAAGGCTCCTTCATCAGTCTGGACAGCACCACATTCAAGTCCCAGGAAGGCGAGGGAAGTCTGACAGGAGGAAACACTTTCTTCAAGCCTTCCAAAAAATCCTTGACCACAGGGATCTGAAAGAAGGAAGTCTGTGAAGGGCATTTCCTTTAAGCAGTCAAAGCAGCCAGATGAACCTTAATGGAATGGAAATTAAGACCAGACTGCGCCAAATGCAAAAGGTACGGAAGGATGACATCTTCCTTACACGTCGTAGGATCAAAGTTCTTGGACTTACACCAGATACAAAACCTCTTCCACTTATAGGCATAAGACGTCCTAGTGGAAGGCCGTTTAGACTCCTTCAGTATGTCTATACAATCTTCTGGCAGATTCAGATGGCCATATTGCACTATTTCCGGAGCCATGCCGCCAAACTCAAAGACGAGAGGTTGGGGTGCACCATCCGCCCCCCGAACTTCGTGAGAAGGTCCGGCCTGCACGGCAACCGTATGTGAGGAAGGAGAGACCGGTGAAGTAGGTCCGTGAACCACCACTGTCTGGGCTATTCCGGGGCGATCAGGATCATCCGCGCCCTGGACTGGGACAGCTTGATGAGCACTGCCGGAATCAGGGGAATGGGTGGAAAAGCGTACAGAAAGCTGTTCGACCAATCGATCCATAACGCATTCCCCAGCGTCCCCCGCTGGTAGTACCTGGATGCGAAGTTTCGGCATTTGCTGTTTTCGGCGGTGGCGAACAGATCTACGTCTGGAGTCCCCCACCTTGCGAAGACTTCTCCTAGTACTTCGTCGTTTATGACCCATTTGTGGTTTTCCTGAATCAGCCTGCTCAGTGCGTCCACCTGAGCATTCTGTACCCCTGGCAGATGCGTGGCCGTAATCGTCAGTCCTCGGGCCAGAAGCCAGTGCCAGATCGCCTGCGCCTCCTGCGACAGAGTGCGCGATCTCGCCCCCCCCTGCTTGTTGAGGTAATACATAGTGGTTGTATTGTCCGTCTGTATCAGCAGCGAGTTGGTCTGGAAGGACGGAAGGAAGGCCTTCAGTGCCAGGAAGACAGCTCTGAGTTCCAGGAAATTGATGTGGTACGTCGACTCCAACGGGGACCACGTTCCTTGAATCTGCAAGTCCCCGGAATGCGCTCCCCAGCCCTGGAGAGACGCATCCGTCACGACACTCTTCGTGGGAATGTCCTTGTGGAAGGGAACCCCCCTGAGGAGGTTTTCCGCCGAACACCACCACTTCAGAGACTGAAGAGCATGTAGAGACAGCCGTATCTTGTCGTCCCAAGAACCTGTCCTCTGATCCCACTGATCCTCCAAGCACTCCTGCAGTGGTCTCATGTGTAGCCGTGCGTGAGGCGTGAGGAAGATACAGGAGGCCATCGATCCCAGCAGCGAAGACACCTTCCTCACAGTCGTCGATGGAGCAGTCCTGAGGTCCTGAGCCTTCCGAAGGAGTGATAACCGTCTCTCCTCCGAAGGAGACACGCTTGCCGACCGCGTATCGATGGAGGCTTCCAGGTACTGTATGCACTGGACCGGAGTCAGGACCGATTTGGACATGTTGACGTGCAACCCCAGCTTGTGCAAGAGCGCGCACGTCCACCGGAAGTGTTCTTGCGCTTCCGAGAAGGATGATGCCTTGATCAGCCAATCGTCCAGATACGGGTAGACAAACACCTTGTTCCTCCGCAGGTGTGCCGCCACCACCGCCATGCACTTCGAGAAGGTCCTGGGCGCAGACTTTAGCCCGAATGGCAGTACTGTGTATTGATAGTGATTGGCGCCGACTTGGAATCGCAGGAACTTCCTGTGCTTCCGTGCGATGGGCACATAGAAGTACGCATCCTGTAGATCTATGGCACAGAGCCAGTCTCCCCGTTGCAGCTGAGGGTAAATCTGATGCAACGATAGCATGCGAAACTTCTCTCTGCGAATCCATTTGTTTGCCTGGCGCAAATCCAGAATGGGCCTGAACTCGTTCTCGTCCTTCTTGCGAACGAGGAAGAACCAAGAGTACAGACCTCTTCCCCTTTGAGACAGAGGTACCTCTTCTACCGCCTTTTTTCTCAACAAGATGTCTTCCTCCGCCTGGAGCTCTCGCAGCTGAAACTGAGAGCTTACCGGCGGAATCGCTGGAGGCGGACTGATAAACCGAAGACTGTATCCATTGCAAACAATATTCAGCACCCACTTGTCCTGAGTAATTTTTCTCCACTCTGCCGGAAAAAGTTGAATGCTTCCCCCCACTGGAGTGGGTAACGGTTGAGGGGGAAGTAGTCGCTCAGGGCCGAGACCCGGCCGGGCCCTTGGTAGTGGTAGCAGCCTGCTGGCCTCCTCTACCCCTCTGGCGTTTCTGGAAGGGCTTCCGGAACTGCTGCTGTTGGTGCTGCTGCTGTCCCGAACCCTGCCCACGCCCTCTGACCGTAGACCCGAACAGGCGCTTCTTCTTTTCGGCCTTCTCCAACCCGACAGCCGTCAGGGTCTCCGCCTCCGCCTTCATGCGGGCCATCTCATCATCCGCATGTTTTCCAAACAGGGTTTCCCCCGAGAAGGGCAGATTGGCTACTCTGTGCTGAGCCTCTGGCTTGAGCGACGTCAGACGCAGCCAAGAGTGACACCTCTGATGGACACCATGACAGTGGGAGTGCGCCGCCAACAAGGAGACATCCGCTGCTGCACTGATGACCTGGTTCGAAACCAGCATGCCCTCTCGCACCGTTTCCAGGAAGTCCTCCTTCCGGTCCCGGGGCAGCAGGTCCGCATACTGTTGGAGGGACTCCCACAGGGCCCGGTCGTAACGCCCCAACAGCGCACCCGCACTTGCCGCCTTCATGGTGGTAGACGCGGTCCCACACACCTTCCTGCCCGCCGAGTCCAGCCAGCGGCTTTCCTGGTCGGGCGGGACCGTCGATGAAGGTGCAGTCGCATGCTGCTTCCTTGCCGCCGTCACGATGACAGAGTCCGGCTTCGGGGCCATCCGTAAAAAAGCAGGGTCCGGGGCCCGATACTTTTTCATGAGCCGTGAGGGAGCGGATTTCGTCACCGCGGGGGTGAGGAACAACTCCAATGCGGGTTCCACCAGTCCCGGCACTAGAGGCAGCAGAGGGCGAGACAGGTGTTTTTTGTGTAGAGTCTCGAATATCACGGACGTCGTGGGCGTCGGTACCATCACCGAGATGCCCAACTTGGCTGCCCCCCGCAGCAGCACCTCCTGGAAGGAGACCAGATATTCCACCGGAGACATCCTAGTCCCCGGTGAGTCCGACAGCGTCGGCGAGAAGTCCCTGCCGAGGACCGTGTGCGTGACCTGGACCTGTGCCTCCTACGGCGCCGTCCTGATGTCGACGACGACGACCTCCTATGGCTCCGCGACCTTCTCCTCCTGACGGAGCGGGAGCGCGACCTCCTCGGCTTCGGCCTGTCCGACGGTCTAGCCGGGCCCGGCGACCGTGGGTGACGCGGCCTCGGCGTCCCCTGCGGCGGAGTCGGATACCTGGGCAGGGAGACCGACCTCGGTGGAACTGCAGGCGGCCCCAACGGAGTGCGAGGTGGTATAGGACGCGAAGGGGGAGGTGGAGGTGGTGACGCCGGCCGTGGTGGCAGTGGCGGTGGTGTTGGCCGTGGTGGTGGAGGAGTCGGTGGCCGTGGTGGCAGCGGAGGAGGTGGTGATGGCGTAGGGTTCCGAGGGGGTGTATACACCACGGAGTACCCCGATCCCGGCGACTCCGTTCCCCTCTTACTCCTGGCGTCAGGGCTCCCCCTGCGCCGTCTCGACATCGACCGCCTCGACGTCGAGCGTCTTCTCGACGTCGGCCGCCTCCTCGACGTCGACCTCCGTGACGTCGACCTCCTCGACGTCGATCGTCTTCTCGATGCCGATCGTCTTCTCGACGCCGATCGTCTTCTCGACGCCGATCGTCTTCTCGACGCCGATCTCCATGACGTCGATCGCTTCGACGGCGACCGTCCCCTCTTCGCCGACGGCGAGCGGCGCTCCCCTTCGACGGCGAGCGCCGACGCCGGGCCTGATCTCGCCGTCGATGGTTCGACGGCGACGTCGACTGCGTCGTCGCAGAAGATGCCGTCGACGGCGGCCTGTTCAGCTCCTTCGACGTCGATCGTCGACGCCGCTTCTCCCCAGAGCCCTGGGGAGATGGCGAACAGACCGTAGTCCTCCCCCTCGATGCCGCCGTCGACACCCTCGACGTCGAGTGGGGACGCTTGCTGGTCTTCCTGCCCCTGGGGAGCCCCCCAGAGGCCTCAGCATGGGCAGAAGAAACGCGTTACTTACCTGTAACAGCAGTTATCCAGTATTGGTGTCTTTCATAGATTCACATGCCTGAATCTTTCCCCGTCGTCGAGACGGGAGCCTCCGGTACATAAAAAAGTAATGTCCTATAGACATACATAGAGAAAAATAGGCCTAAGGGCCTCCCCTTAGCCGCCTATCTTAGTCCTTATGTAAAAAGGACCAAACTCTTAGAGTCAGCCAATCAGCTATCACCTCCCTCTAGAACCTTCCTGGCAGGAGCCTCAGTCCCTCAGATTTTCGTACGCACCAAGCTAGGTAGGCGTAATACAGTTAGAGAGAGACGTGAGTCCTTCCAGGGGAGGCGGGAGGGTTGCATGTGAATCTATGAGAGACACCAATACTGGATAACTGCTGTTACAGGTAAGTAACGCGTTTCTTATCCAGTATTAGGGGTGTCTTTCATAGATTCACATGCCTGAATCAGAGTAGTTAGCAATACATTATGCACATTTCTGATGTAACATGCCATATAGTTATTTTAGATAATACACATATTACCATAACAGTTTGAAACATTGGCATACAACAAACAGTAAAACATGTGCATACCAGGAAGGCGGGTTGTTGGAAGGCTCACCTCACTGGAACAGATGGCGGAGCACCACCTGGCCCACTGCCGCATCCTTCGTAAGTTCGGCATCCAGGCAGTAGTGTCTGGAGAAGGTATGCGGTGACTTCCACGTCGCCGCTCTACAGATGTCCAAAATCGGCACTCCAGCGAACAGCGCTGCTGATGTGGACATCGCTCTGGTGGAGTGTGCTTCCACCCTGTCTCGCAACGGCCGTCCGGCCCCTTCATGGCAGAACGCTATTGCAGAAGAGATCCACCTTGAAATGCTCTGTTTTGTTAGGGGCATACCCAGCCTTGGTCTGCTGTAGGCCACAAATAACTGCGAAGACTTTCTGAAGGTTTTAGTCTTGTCTATATAAAACTTAAGACACCGTTTGAGATCCAGAGAATGGAGCGTCCTTTCTGCTGCCGTGGTAGGGTTTGCAAAGAAGGAGCGTAGGACCACCGGCTCGTTGAGGTGAAAGTCTGAAGGCACTTTCGGTATGAACTTGGGATTTGTCCTCAGCACCACCCTGTCCTGTTTGAACTGCATGAAGGGCTCCTGAATGGAGAGAGCTTGCAACTCGCTGACTCTCCTGGCAGATGTTAGAGCGAGTAATAGAGCCGTTTTCCATGAGATGTACTTGATGGAAGCTCGGTGGATGGGCTCAAAGGGGTGCTTCATGAGTTGGTTAAGGACCAAGTAGAGGTGCCATGTCGGTGGGACCCGTCGAGGTCTTGGAAAGGACCTATAAAGACCCTTAAGGAACTGTTTAACAAGTCTACTGGACCAGAGAGACGGGCCTTTGAAAGTCCTGGTAAAACGTGAAATTGCCGCCAGATGCACCTTTATGGATGCATGCGCTAATCCGGACTGTGCCAAGAGCAGGAGATATGGCAATATCTGTTCGGGCGTGATATGAAGTGGTCTCAGGCCCTTCTCCGAGCACCAAACGCAGAAGCGTTTCCATTTGAGAGAGTAGGTTTTGTTGGTACTGTCCGCCCTCGCTTTTGCTAGCACGTCCCTGCATTCCTGCGGGATGTTCAAATGGCAGAACTCTCTGTGCTCAGGAGCCAGGCCGATAACCTGAGCGATTGGAGGTTCGGGTATTGCACCTGCCCGTTGGACATTGTCAGCAGGTTCGGGTGCTGTGTTAGACGAATCGGTGTCCTGATGGAGAGGCGATGAAGGTCCGAGAACCAGTGCTGCCTCTGCCAGTACGGGGCGATCAGAATTAGGGTACAGGGCTCCGCCTTCATCTTTCTGAGGACCCTGGGAATCATCGGGAACGGTGGAAAAGCGTACGCAAATACGCTGAACCAGCCTATGGAAAAGGCATTTCCGAGCGACTCCGGTTGGGGATGCCAACTTGCGTAGCTTGGGCATTTGGCGTTCTCCCTGGTGGCGAACAGGTCGATTCCTGGAACCCCCCACCCCGAGAATACGTGTGTTAGTGCACTCTCGTTGAGCTCCCATTCGTGGGAGAGGGATTTCTGCCTGCTTAGGGCGTCCGCAATGGTGTTGTCCTTTCCCGGGACGTAGTCCGCCCTGAGGGTGATCCCATGGAGAACAAGCCAGTTCCAGATCTTCTGCGATTCGCGCGATAGAGTGAGCGAACGCGTTCCTCCCTGCTTGTTCAGATAATGCATCGTCGTGGTGTTGTCCGTTCTGACGAGCACCTGGGAGTTCTGGATGCGTGGTAAAAAGGCCTGCAGCGCTAGATACACAGCCCTCAACTCCAGCAGATTGATATGGAGGCGTTGCTCCCGATCCGACCATTTGCCACTTACTCGGAGGTCCTGAAGGACAGCTCCCCAGCCCGCTAGAGATGCATCTGTGGTGATCACCAGTGGCGCTGCTGGAAGCAGGAACGGTAGTCCTCTCGAGAGGTTTCTGGAGTCCTTCCACCACTCGAGACTCTTGGATATTTGCGGTGTTATGCTTATAATGTCTTCGAACGAACCTGTACTCTGAGTCCACTGGTTCGAGAGAGCCTCCTGCAGTGGACGCATCCGCAGCCTGCAGTGAGGGATGAGTAGTATACAAGAAGACATCATTCCCAGGAGTGACTTGAAGGTGCGAACCCTCAGGGACTTCCTTGATGCCACCGTCTTGGCCAGCGATATGATCCTGTGTTTTCTTTCGTCTGAAGGAAATGCTCTCGCACATTCCGTATTTAAGGTAGCCCCGAGGAAGGTGATGCTTCTCGTTGGGGACATATGTGATTTCTGAAGATTGAGTGTCAGTCCTAGATGTTGGAAAAGATTGGTACAAGCGTTGGAGGATTTGGTTGCGCCTACGGCCGTGGGCGCCTTGACCAGCCAGTCGTCTAGGTAGGGGAAAACTTGGTGACCCATTTGACGTAGGAAAGCTGCCACAGGAGAAAGGCACTTGGTGAAAATCCGCGGAGCGGATTTGAGGCCAAACGGAAGGACCTTGAACTGGTAGTGCTGTCCTGCCACTTCGAAACGTAGAAACTTTCTGTGCCCCCTGAGAATCGGGATGTGATAGTAAGCATCCTGAAGATCCAAGGATGTCATGAAATCTCTTTCCTCCAGAATGCCTAGGATTTCTTGGAGCGTCACCATCCTGAACGACTGACTCTTCAGGAAAGAGTTGAGTGCTCTGAGGTCCAAGATAGGCCTCCACTTCTTTTCTTTCTTTCGTATCAGAAAGAAACGGGAGTAGAATCCTTTCTCCCTCTGAGCTGATGGAACTCGCTCGATTGCTCCCTTGCGTAACATCTCCGATATTTCCCGGAGCAGCAGCCGCAGATGTCTGTGTGGAAACCTGCGGGGAGGGGTTGCAGGCGGGATGGCGGTAAATTCTAGGGAATGGCCGAATCTGAGGACTTGGAGCACCCAACGGTCTGAGGTGATGATGCGCCAATTTTTTAGGAAATGGGTCAATTTTCCTCCAATTTGTGAAGAAGAAGATGGTAGCTGGACTGGCTGGAGTAAGCGGTCACTGGCGTCCGCCGGTGCCCCTCTTCTGGTTCTTACCCTTGAAATTAGATCTTCCGTAAGATGACTGTCGACCCTGTTGATGCTTTTGCTGGTACTGGGTCTTATTCTGGAAAGAATATGAGGACTTATTCTGGAAGGATCCTCTGTAGGAGGACTGACCTCTAGATTTGTTGCCCCGAAAGGACTGGTTCCTTGCCTGCAGGGTTCCAAGCGCTCTAGCCGTGTCCGTGTCCTTTTTAATGGCTTGTAGCGCCTCGTCAATTTTATCTCCAAATAGATGCTGTCCGTCTAAGGGCATATCTAGCACCTTCGTCTGCACTTCCTGCCTGAACGATGTCGCCTTGAGCCATCCTTGAAGGCGCAGGACTGCAGCCCCAGCCAGTTGACGAAAGCCTGTCATGGCTACATCTATGGCGCAGTCGATAATCTCGGCCGCAGAAGTCTGGCCTTCGGAAAGTAGTGCCTTCACCTCATCATGAACCGCACTCGGAAGTTCTGCTAAATATGGGGCAATATCCTCCCAAAGTTGGCGGTTATAACGCCCTAAAAGGGCTATGGAATTGGCCACCTTGATGGTCATTGCCGAAGTGGTCGAAAACCTTTTGCCTATTGTGTCTAATTTTCTGCCCTCCTTGTCCGGTGGTGCTGACAGAGGCGAGGAGGGATTTCGAGAATTTTTCTGGGCTGCTTGAGTCACGACAGAATCCGGCTTCGGGTGGCCAGTTAGGCAAGCTGGTGCCGTGGACGGTGCCTTATACTTCTTATCCAGGCGCGGAACAACCGCAGGAACTGAGGCTGGCGTCAGCATCAACTTCTTTCCCTGGTCCCAGAGGAAGTCGATGATAGGGATTGATTTGGTCGTCTTCTTCGTCTGCTCTTTAAAGTCATGGAGGAAGCATTCCGTCTCCGCCGACTCCATGACCATATGGAACCGCGTTGCAGCCCGTTCAACGAGCTTATGAAAACCACCAATATCCACAGGTGGTGAATCCGCCTGGCGCGGTTGTGGGGAAGGTGGTGAAGATGCTACATACTCCTCCTCCTCATCCTGGTCTGATTGGTCTCCCTGGACCTCTCCCTCTTCCATCTCCTCAGCCTCCTCATCCGATGACTCTATCACCTGAGGTGGCGGCTCGTGGCAGACCTGCGTAACCGGCCGTGATTGCCTTGGGGCTGTCGATGGGGGTTTGTAGTTGGCACTGGAACCCCTGTATCCAGCCTTGGTGGTTCTGGGAAAGGTTGTTTGTAATCCCTGATAAGGAACTTGAGGTCCTTAACTATTGCCAGAGGGAGGCAGACCATTGGAGTGACCTCCGTGCGGACCTGTTCCTGGACGGGGCGCTCCTGCGCGCTTGAATCTTCCTGCTCCTCGTCCGTGCTTTGGCATTTGACAAACAGCTCGGAAGGGGAAGTAGCTTGCTGAAAGAGCTCCTCCTCGGACTCTTCGCTCTGCAGAATCTCCAGAGGTAAATTGGTTTGGACCTTGCTTGGAGATGTTGTTTCCGGGGTAACCTGTGGTCTGGAAAGTTAGCCAGCAGATCCTTGCACAGAAACCTCCGTGGTTTTCCGTCCCATGGACGACGACGACATTCCCGTCGATGGCTCCGTCGTCGACGGTATGGCTGTCACCAACGGCGTCCCCATCGACGATAATTTCCTTGTCGACGAAGTCTTCGTCGACGATGCGGTCGTAGACGATTCAGTCGTCGTCGACGCCTCCGTCGTCGACGCTTCCGTCGTCGACGCTTTCGTCGACGATGCCTTGGTCGTTGACGATGCCTTGGTCGTCGACATCTTCGTCGACATCTTCGTCGACGATGCCTTCGTCGTCGACGCGCTCATCATTGATATCCTCGTCGTCGACTCTTCCGTCGACGGAGGGCTCCTCATCGACGAGGTCCTCGACGGGACTATCTTCGCCGTCGACGATGATTTAGACGACGGTTTTAAGAGTATAATAGACGAGATAGGGGTACCTGCAGACGATGATGAAGGGGTCGTCGTCGTCGACGAGAGGACCGACGCCGCTGTGGATGTGGACACGGTCGTCGTTGCTGTGGAGACATGTCCTGATGGCCTTTTTTGCGCAGAGGATGGTGTCGCAATTTTTGTGGCCGACAGAGTAGGCTTCTTGAAAGTGAGAGAGACCTTGTCAGACGCTGAAGATTTCGAAGATCTTGCCTCTGAAGACGTCTTGTGTGTCTTCTTAGGAGGAGCGTCTGAGGGGCCAGGAGATGTCACTCTCGGCCTCTTCAGGGAGACTTCAGAGGTTCCGGAAAAGCTCGCCTCTGAGGACACCACACTGTCTTTGTCCTTGAGCCTGTCCAGCCAGATAAGCAGGCGGCCCTCCCTGTCTCTCAAGGTCTTATGTGGATAAGACCTACATATTTTACAGTCCTTAGGGACGTGGTCCGGATAAAGGCAATACAAGCATAGTTCATGCTTGTCGTCCACATGCAGCCTCTTCTTCCCACATGAAGAACAAGCCCTGAAAAGGGCTTTCTTCTGGGATTCAGACATGCCAGGAGTTGTAGATGAAATAAACACTCACTGCAGCAATAAGAGGCCTGAAGTAGTCAGCGTTGAAATCCTGAAGAAAAAAGTCACCAAAAAACGTGAATAATCTGGCTTGAAAGAGATCCTGAGGAGAACTCAGGCTGGAGACTCCCTAGCACAACGTGCGGTAGAAAATCTGAGGGACTGAGGCTCCTGCCAGGAAGGTTCTAGAGGGAGGTGATAGCTGATTGGCTGACTCTAAGAGTTTGGTCCTTTTTACATAAGGACTAAGATAGGCGGCTAAGGGGAGGCCCTTAGGCCTATTTTTCTCTATGTATGTCTATAGGACATAACTTTTTTATGTACCGGAGGCTCCCGTCTCGACGACGGGGAAAGATTCAGGCATGTGAATCTATGAAAGACACCCCTAATACTGGATAATCAGCCCCTCCAGACCCACCTCGTGCCTTCAGCCTTCTGTCCTCCAGGACCTGGAGCCTGATCTTCTTCCTCTCTCTCAGGGTCCTGGCTGAAAAAGAGCGGCAGATCTCACACTCCTCAGGCACGTGGGACTGGGGAAGGCAGACGATGCACACCCTGTGTGTGTCTGACTTAGCCTTTTTTCTTCCACAATCAGGACACTTGTCGAACAAGCCAGTCATTCTGATAACACCAGAAGGAAAAAGGACTTTCTAACACATGAAAAGCAACAAATAACCCTTGAAAAGGGAGAGCTCAATGCACAAGGGTCCTGCTAGCAGGAGCCGGAAAAAAGAACTGAAAGTAGAAGGGACCTGCTGTGCATTCTGGGATACTGGGAAAGTTCTGGCAATCTGGAAAGTTTTCTTAAAGGCACAGTATCCTGTTCTCAGCCACATAATGGCAGCCTATGGGGCTTGTCTGTCCATTCCTTCCTCTCTATCATTCCAGAGGCTTTTGCTGGTAGAGGCAGGGTTTTTTCCTGTGTGGAGAAAAGCTGTACAGGCAGTGCTGTTTGTGGATGTTGGTGGAATTCTAGTTGAAGTACTGGACAGTGTTGTGAGAAGTTGGCCTGAAGTATGATGTCACTAGTTCTAGTGTACACCTTATATCAGTCCAAACAACCCTTATGGTGATTGGTTGTAAAGTCAACCTTATAGACCAGCTATCCTAGTGGTAGCATGGACAAGAGCAGTCTTAGGCTAAACTCTGAATGGCATGTGAAGCCAGCTGTGATACCATATATAATCCCTTGAATACCAAATGAAAGGACACCACAACAGATATATATATAAAATAAAGAGTATTTATTCTAGACAAACCCTCAGCACTCTTTATGAGATTAGAGGTAAGTACAACACAGTCTTATTTAAGCATACATTAAGTCACACAGGTAAGTAATACAGTTAGGCCCTAGGGGCCACGCAAACCATATACTAAAGAAGTGGTATAAGGACCACTGTCACGGAAATGGGATAGGCCTAGGTCTAGGGAATCGCTGGGGCTACACTACACTAGCAACAGGTAGAAAGTGGGAGGCCCACGGGATTCAGGTGCAGAGTGGAAACACTCATGCGTAATGCGTAAAAGTCGATAGAATTACTAGCAGTTAGAAATTAACAGTTTAAGGACACTTCTGAAGCAGCTAGAGAGTCGAGACTCGGAAACTAGACCCTAGGATAGTCACTACCCTTGTGAGCACCGAAGTACCCAAGTTACCTAGCCCACGGGCTGCGGGTGCATAGGTGTGAACTTGCGTCGGGTTTCGTCGTGGACTTCTATGGATGCCTGAAGGAAAGTTGCTGACAGGCAGTCAGTGAAGAGTGTCCGGTGGATCCCAAGGCTGGGATCAAAAAGAGGGGAGACCTGCAAGCAGAAGGGACAGAGTCATGGTCACTATCCAGTGACCACGTGGAACCAGGAAGGAACCAGGCGATGTCGTGAAGATTGCAGGTGAAGGTGAAGCTTGTCGCTGCAGCCACGGGGACCAGGAAACGTCGAGGACGACCAGGAGGCGAGCTGTCCCCCGAAGGCTCTTGCTGTCGGCGGCGTCGAAGTTGAACTAGGACTCACCAAGCCTTGGCAAGCGGAACCCACGAAGAACGGAGGACTTGCTTCTGGTGCAGACCAGGAAGGTCTGGGGTGCTTCTCTTTTGCAAGGAAGCGGGAGCCAGTCTGGAGGAGCCAAACCAGCAGTGAAGATTTCTGGATGCGTCGTCACAGAGGCCACTAGCCAACGGGCAAGCAACCGGACAGACGCGGCAAGCAGGAAAATGCAGAAGGGCCCCACGCAGGACTCGTGGAGTGTGGGGGGCTGGTCTTCGGTGCAGATGGTGCTTGGGGTTGGGGCTTCTCAATCCCCGGTGCACAACTTCGAGGGTGCCTCAGAAGCTGCGCTGGAAGATACTAGCCACTTTTCCCAGGTAGCCGGTCCCACATCTCTCGTCGCCTCCACGGATCTCAGCTCGGCTGCGGATGTGGATCTGGGTCGGAGAAGTCTGGAAGTCAAGGCTCTGGTCGGGCTCTGCAGTCGGTCCCTCATAGAACTTCAGCAAAGCAAAGGGTAGTCTCTTGATGGTGCCTGTTTGCACAGGGTAGCCACTCCTTGGCCACAAGGGAGATTCTTCAGTCTTCTTCTTTCGTCGAATGTCGAAGGTCCAGAGTTTCTGTTCAAGTTGCAGGTTCAGGATAATCTAATCTCCTGGGGCCCAGCTACCACTCTTATACTAATCTGGGGGGCTGGGTTACCTGCTAGGTCACGCCTTATGGGTGGGACCTGGGAGGGGGGTGGTTACACCCCCTTCCCTTTGTCCAGTTTCGTGCCAGGACTGGGGCTGGAGTGCCCCAGCACCGGTTTGAACTGGACTATGCACGGGACACCTTGTGTGCCCCAGGCATGTCTCATTCTTTTCATCCCTCCCTGCCCCAATACACTAAGGCCTGTCTGGGGAGGTGCTCGCACCTCCCAAGGCAGGAAACCTATTGTCCAAGCCTCCCTTGCCGGGATCACTCCCAGCAGCAGGAAGTCAGACTCGTGTCTGTGGCAGCAGCATCCATTTTGTGATGCTGGGGCTCTGGTTAACTTTAACCGGGTAAGTAGGTTACAACATGTCTTCTCCCTCTAGAAGGGAGGGATAATATCCTCATCCCCAGAAATGGGATGGGGGTATTATTCCAAAGTGTTAGACACCTTACACGACATGTTTTGATAAAGCCAAACCATAGTTACCATAACCGTTTAAGATTATAAGGCACTTTAAGAGTATATGGTAGGCTATATCATAGAACAGCTATGAGGACAGGGTTCCGAAAGCTGCAGACAGGCTCAGCTCATGCTAGAGCACCATCTCACATGTTACCAAGCACTCTGCCTCCAGAATTGTTAAGGCCTGCCATAGGAGTGGCTGATAGGTACACGTGTCTATATGTAAGTTAAGTATAGGAATACTACACCTAAGCAAGGGGTGATTACACGACCTTGCCCCAGCTGAGTGATCAGCCAGTTGTGTCATAATGGAAGGCCAGGCCAGTGGTGGCATAATACATGCTGCAGCCCCTGGTAGGCCTAGGGTACACCTATGCCCTGGGTACCTAAGGTACACTGTACAGGGGCCAATAAGGTGACCCTATCCAAATGGGTTATGTACCTAGAGTACATAGTATCAATTTAGAGAGAACAGCAGGGCTGTGGGTCTGATTAGCAGGCCCACAGCCACATCTAAGTCGAAAACCAGTAAAGCAAAAGCAAAAAGTGGGGGTGAACATAGAAAGCAGACCCTACTCTCCTACAAGTGTAACCTGTGGGGATAGGCTGCATTATCTGTCTTTAAATTAAATTCTCTCTTAAAGGTGGATGCAGGTCTGCATGATTTGACTTTGACACCTTAAGAGATTATTTTTTATTGCTCCGGGGTCCACGCACATGGGCGGGACTATTCACTAGATTATGACTATACACAGAGATCCCCTACTACAGAAGCATGAAATTGAAATGGAAATGGACTGGCCCATGTGAAATGCAGATACTGCATTGGGTAGTAAGGATGGGCATGTCCAACGACCCAACTTATCTGAATAGAAAACCATTAAAGATGGACAAACTAAGAGGGAATAAAGTTGTCCTACCCTTCAGGCTGAAATTATTGCCAATAAGAGTAAGAGACTCGAACCAGGCAACTTCATTGGCTTGGATGGGAATGCCATAAGTACAGTCAGCACAAGATTCAAATCCCACTCAAGATCAATGAACGGAATGGGAGGAAACAAGTCAACCTTTTAGAAAAAGTCTAAGCAAAAAATGCTAATCAGGAAGACACATGAAGGAAGACGGGGCAGTCAAATACCCTTTAACCATTGCAACAGACAGACTCTGCTGGGCAAGAGACAGAGCATATCCCAGAATATCAAGAAGATGAAATTGAAAAGGATGCGGGCCTTCCGACTTGCACCACTGAGCACATTTGTTCCAATGACTCGCATCAATTGATTTTGTAGTGGGCTTCCTAGGAGTCAAGATGACGTCTGCAACTTCAGCAGTATCAAAAATGATTAGCAGGTACAGATCAATCTCCACGCGTGCAGCAACAGCATTCGGAAATAAAAGTACACAGCTTGGCCTTGCAGCTGAGAGAGCAGGCCCACCAAAGTGGGAGAGGAAGAAGGGGCTGTATTGTGAGTGGCAATAGATTTGCATAGCAGATCCTTCACACCCAACCTGGGTCGATCTGAATCAGCTGTACACAATCTTGCCATGCCTTCCACAGGACCTTCAGCAGAAGCAGAATTGTTGTAAACCCAAACAGATGGCTCTGAGACTAGCTGAACCTGAAAGTATCTCTCAGGGAACCATTCAGAGGTAAGTGTATTGCTCAAAACTGAGGACACCTCCTGTTCCAGGCAGTGGCGAACAGATCAGAGTATGGGCACCCCAATCTGGAGAAAATCTCCTCTGTCCAGTCTTGGTTCTTCAGTGAGAGGTGACCGAGCATTTCCTCTCAGGTTGAGTAGACCTGCAAGATGAGACTGTTGGGAAAACTCTCCATTGGTGTAACAATTAAAACAGGCGAATAACCTCCAAACTGCCTTGTCTGTAGGAATACTGGATGCTGGTGGTGTTGTCTAATAGAATCTGCATGATGCTCCCAGAGATGGAAGAGAGAAATGCCTTGATGGCAAGATGGGCCAGCAGTAGCCTGCAGCTGGCTTACGAACCAGACAAGTGACTCGTGTCCTGTCTCCCAGATGGGCACTCCAGGGATATGAAAATGATAGCATAGGCCTGAGGAGCAATTAAAGAATGAATCACCAAAAGATGAAGTTGGTCCATTTAGAAGTGAAGATCTGAGTGGATGGACTGGAAGATCTGTACCCGAGTTGAGAGATGCACTTGATGTTTGAGCCACTTTGTTCTTAGGTACCTGGTCTCAGGTAACACAGAAAGGCCTTGTTTACTATTTGGCAAGACGCACCAACAGGATGCATAAGGCCATGAGAACAAGCAGATCAAGCTCCCCGTACTAGTCAGAAACATCCTAATCATCCACTCAATATCCACAACCCTTTGAGGAGGAAAAGCCTTTGTGTGCAACACATTAAAGCACTACTCCTATGAAGGTTAAACTCTGCACTGGATATACTGTGACTTTTGGGCATTGATAGCAAAGTTAAAGTCTTTAAGGAGAGTCACTGTACACTGAAGTGGCAATTTACATAGGGCCCCATACATTAACGAAAAAAACGGTCGCAAACAGGCAGATTCTCAGAATCTGCTCCTTTAAGACCGGTATTTTTGCATTCGGGATGCATCCTCCCAAATGCAAAAATCGCAATTTAAGTAATCGCAAAATTTGAAACTACTTAAATTGCGATTGCATTTAAGGAATCGTAAATTTCAATTCCTTAAATGCAATGCATGATGCAAATTGAAGTAAAACTGTACGGTAATTTGCGAAAACTTTGAAAAATGCACTCTAGGCCTATAGGAATAAATGGGTAACAATTCCTTAATTGCGACTCAAATTAAGGAATGTATAGGAATCGCAAAATGTTTTGCGATTCCTACATGCATAGACAACTGCGATTCTTTAATTGCGATTCTTTAAAAATCGCAATTAAAGAATCGTAATTGCCTATTTTGATGCATGTGCACCATAGTGCCTGAGAGTCCGTCTTCACTAACCAATCATCCAACGCAGTCAAGCTGCCACAATTTTCAGCCTTTAATAAAGATGTGTGAACAGATAGTGCTGTGACCTCATCATGACCCTCAGGAAATGTTTGTTGACAAGGAGAACAGACAAATGGAGGTCAAGGAATGACCACCATTGAGGATCAGCAGGACTTTGCTCAGGGACCGCATTTTGAACTTGTGTTGCCGGGTGAACAGGATCAGAAGACAAAGTTCAGAGTATAATCCCTTATCCCTTTCTGCTAGATTTACCACCCCTTTGTTTTAGGGCAGAAACTTCGGCTCCAAAATTGAAATTTGTGCCAGAAAGAGGGCTTTCCAGAGTGAGGAACCAGGAGGGTAGAATGTAGTCCTTAAAGATTAGCTGCAAGGGCCAGCGGTCCATTTTGATCATCTTCCAATAGGTGGGAAAATGGAAGATCCTCATCCACCACACATAGATGATAGAGAAAAGGGGTAAGAGTTAGGGAAGGTTTGAGGTAGCAGTGCTAGTAGAGAATGGCTGGGACTGGATCAATTGCTGGTGATGGTGTCCCCTAAAAGAGGAGTACATTTGTTGTGGCATCTGCATCAGCTAGAATTGCATAGCTCTGGAATAGCCTCAACATTTCCTGCAATGCTTGTGGAATGTCTTGCTAGAGACAAGAGGCCAAGCAAATGAACGTTCCACTGCTGTTCTTGAAGGTTTTCAGGGAGGAGTGGACTTTCTCTCTAAACAACTGCTTCACAACGACGGTCATGTCCATGATGGCTGCCTGGACATCCTCGGAGAAACTGGTGGAATGTATGCAAGCATGGTAGTGTGGCATGACAAATCTGCCCATGGCCACACTTCATGATCTGTCTGAAGGCAGCAAAACCATTGTTGACCAGATCAAAAAAGGCATATTTTTTATGTTGTCCAGTTTGTTGCTTTGCTACTTTCAGTAGGGTACAGACGTAAAAACCAGAAGATAGGAAGCATCTTTCTTTCAGAAGGTGAGAATGCCAGTGGCAAACTTTATGCCCCAGAGTCCAGTTTTTGTAACACTCTTTCTGAAGGAGCCATGGGAAAGGCTTTTGAGCTTAGTGTTGAGGAAGAAGCCTGAACTGCTAGTCTTGCTGATGAAGGATGTGACAACAGATTCTTGTTCAGCTAGATCATCCTTACGTCGTCTGGCAATTACTGTTAACTGTTTAACCACAAAATGGTTTCTCAAATGAAACAATGACAGGTTTCAGAAGAGCCTCATCAAAGGGTCTGAAAGTTGTAATATTTGTGTCATAACGTTAGGCTTGCCTCTGCAAAGGGCAGGATCAGCTCAAAAGTGTCTACTGCTTTTTGTGCCGCTGTGGGGAATGAGGAGACTTCTGAAGGAGCACCAGAGGGTTAAAGGATTTCCCCTTCTGGTGAAGCATCCAGGAAACTTGTATTTTGTAAATCCAGGAATAAACAGCATCAGAATTAGAGGGGAAGGAGTTACCATCATCTGTGTGGCTGTAATCCTCATCAGGCACAGAAGAATCCTCAGAGTCAGACCAATTAGTTCATCTATCTGGGCAAAGCTTTGGGCCCTATGAAGGGCCTCTACCAAAGATTTATTGTGAATACACACTTCTGCCTTTTCTTTAGCCACTCCAATGATTTTTTCTGACTTTCAGTGTTGATAGTGGGTTTCGAAGGTGGAGTTGACCAAACGAGTAACTGTGCCTTGGCTAGCATTGACCTTTGCATCAATGAATGGTTTCCGGATGCTGCCTACGACTATTCACAAAGTGGAAGCTGTACCACAGGAAAATTTTGACTTTTCAAGTTGGGCATCACCTGAAGCAGATATCTGTTTAATGGCTTTCTGCAGTAATTGTGGTCGCAAAGCATTGATATCTAGGATTCTGAATCGCAACGAAGAGGGGGACAGCATTTTTCTTTTTTTTTTTTACTTTGTTTATTGGTTTCAATCATAGCCATACATACATGATTGGACGGCATGTTCAAGATTGTCAACAAAATAATCGAGCAGACATTAATTCTAATTTCATATTAAACATTTCCTACAGAACTCGTTTGTCTATGCATCTCCATTTCAACAGTAGACGACACACAGGGATCCCCCCGATGTTTATTCCAGTGTGACCACTTCCTATCCCATTTCTTGGGACACCCCCGAGCCTTAAAAACCTCAGTCTCTGCCAACATGCATCTATCCATTGCTTTGGCCCACATGGTGACGAGTGGTGGGCACGCTCCCCCCCAACCTCTAGCCAGCTCTCGTTTCACCAGCGTGTATCCTGGTGTCGTAAATTGCTGTTCAGCTTCCGTGTGATCAGTCGCATCCCATATGTTCAACTGTCCCAGTTGTGGTGTTAATAGTATGTCATTCCCCAAAGCTGTGCGCATGTGGTCTGAGACTCCCTCCCAAAGGGCACGTACCTTTGGGCAAGTCCACAGGGTATGGTAAAATGTGGCCTGCTGACCAAATTCCTTCATACAACGGTCGTCAGGTCTAGCTCCTATTCTCGCCAAAACTTTCCCTGTGATGTATGATCGGTGGAGTATCCTAAGTTGAATCAGTCTAAATCTCTGTGTGATAGCCGCTTCTCGAGGGGACATAAGTGCCGTCTGCCAGTCCTCGTCATCTATAGGACCGATGTCATCTTGCCACCGCTCCCAGAGCTTCGGAAAGGTGTCTGGCAGGTTATTACTCAACTTCTTGTAAGTTAGAGATATTGCCTTCGAATTGAGGGGCCCGTCCAGCAAGCGGTCTTCCAAAGGTGACGATTCTGGTATATCTTTGAGAGACGGAAACGCAGCCTGGATTGTCTGATCTGTAAATACTAGTACATTTCTCCTTGTGCCAGATGGTATTGTTTCTGGCGATCACTAAAGGTAAGTATTGCTCCCTTCTTAACCAGGTCCTTCACCGCTGATACCCCGATGAGGTCCCATTTATCAAACCCAGGCTGAAAGCACAGCATGCCCAGCTTCTGGGTAAACCACAACGGTGTAGCTTGCGAGAGGACGCCCGTCCACCCCAGCCGGGAAGTAACTATACGCCAAATTTCCAATGTATGTTGGGTAGGTCCAAAGAACTGTGAGAAGTTGGCCTGGCATATGCTGGTCACTAGTTATAGTGGCCACCTTGCACCAGTCCAATTCGACTCTTATGGTAGATCGGTTTAAGACAACCTTTTAAAGAAAGCTATCCTAGTGGTAGCTGTGGAGAGCAGCCTTCAGGCTAAGTCTCTGAGGAATGTAAAGCAGCTTGTTTTACCTTATAATCTCTTGAATTACCAAATGAAAAGGACACCACACAGGTATATATATCAAATATATATGTATTTATTCTTAGATACACTCTACTAATCTCTTTATGAGATTAGAACCCAGATACACATTCAAATGTCAACAGTTCTCAATAAATTAAGCACAAATATGGCTGTAGACCATATACTAAGAAAATGGTTTAACAAAGTCGACTTGCAAAATGACAAGGGCTTGGGAATCGCTGGGGCTTCACTACTGCAGTGTTAGCAGGTAAGTAACAAGCCCACGGGAGACGCGGGCAGTGTCTAAACACAGCCGCGTGTTTCCTATAGGTTACAATGGAGCAAGTCGCGGTTTGTATTTTAAAGTTTTAGGGCACTTCGGAGAAGTCAACAAGCAAGCCACTTACAGGGTAAGTATTTCGAGGGCCAACACACACTTGGGCACCGGAGTGCACGAGTTACCTCACACAGGGAAGCCGGGTGCATAGGTGTCTTTTGGTGTCGGGTCGCGATGCTGTTTTCAATGGAGACCAATGAAGACTTGCTGCTTGAGACGACTGAAGAGGTGTCCGCAGGAATCCGAAGGTGGATTGAAGATGAAGAGGACTTGAAAATTGAGGGGACAGTGTTCAAAGTCACTTGCCAGTGACCGGTGGCCAGCAGGATGGATGACCACTGATGTTGCGTCGTTTCAGGTCGATGGTGATTGGTCTCTTCGCTCACGAGGTCCAGGAGGGATCGACGATGACCAGCAGCTGGATTCGGAGTGTCCCACGACGTCTGCAGCTGATGACGGTGTCGGCAACCGCATTGGAGCCACAAGCCGTGGCAACTGCAAGTCTCGTGTGGACTGAAGATAGTCGGTGATGCAGACCAGCAAGGTCTGATGGACTTACCCAGCGAGGGTAAGTGAGGGCAGGCCCGGAGCAACCAGGAGAGCCCTTGAAGTCGGTGAGAAAGTCTTCGGGTGAGTCACTAGCCAACGGGCAAGTAACCGCGAAGACACTTTTGCAGGAAAAGTTCCACAGGAGCCCACGGTCACACAGGACGGGGTAGGCCGCTGATTTTCGGAACCAGACTTGCTAGGGACTTGGACTACAAATGGTCCAAAGCACAAGTTCGTAGAACGTTGTTTAGGGTTTGCACTCGAAATCAGTGCATGGTTCCCGGGTATTGCTGTTCCTCGTCACTCGTAGGGTCCAGATACCACAGCTTCGCTGGGGACTCAAAATGGCCGCCGAGAGGTCAGGAAATCCGCTTCAGGGGACGCAGGGACTTCGGACTCCGGCGGGAGCGGTGAAGTTTGCAACCGTCGATTGAAGTTACAGGTGCCTGCCAAGCAGGGGAGTCACTCCTTGACTCCAAGGAAGATTCTTCAGTCTTCCAGAGATAGTGGAACGTCGAAGGGCCAGGATTCTTCTTTGTAGAGCGTCGTCCAGGGTAATCTGAATTGCATTGGCAATGCTTGGTATCTTATAGTGAAGATAGGGGAGGGACTAGCTCTATGACCACTCCTCTAGGAGGGTCACCCACTTCCCTTTGTCCAGTTTCGCGCCAGAGCAGTGGGAGGTTGCCCCTGAACCGGTTTGAGCTGGCATATGCACAGAGGAGCCTACTGCTCCCCCAGTGCAGGACTTCAAAGCACTCTAAGAGTGCACCCACCCAGCTCCAATACACTAAATCCTGTCTGGGAGGTGGTGACACCTCCCTGTGACAGGATACCTTTTGTTGGGCTTCCTCCACTGCGAGTTTCAGTCAGCAGCAGGAGGGCAGCCCAGTGTCTGTGCTGGTGGCATCATTTTTGTGATGCCAGGGCTCTAGGAGATTTCTACCGTTTAGTACAGTGGGTACATGTCATCCCCTCTAGAAGGGTGGGATCATACTCCCACACCAGTTACTGGTGTGGGGGTATGATTCCAAGTTGTTTGACACCAAACACGACATGTTTTGATGCAGTCATTCCAAAGTTAGCATTTACCGCGAGGTTATAATGCACTAAAGAGTATATGGTTTAACCGCATCCACAAACAGCAGCAGAGAATAGACTCTGCCAGCTGCAGAGGGGTCCTGCTCATGCAGAAGCACCCCCTCACATAGTAAACCAAGCACCCTGCCCTCAGGATTGTTAGGGCCTGCAATAGGGGTGACTGGTAGGTTTATGTGTGTGTGTATGGTGAGATATAGGAACTTATACCTCAGTGAGGAGTGCTAACACTACCTCACACAGGCTGCAGTAGCAGGCCTGTGGTGTCAGATTGAGAATGCTTCCCAGGGGTGGCATAATACATGCTGCAGCCCCTGGTAGGCCTGTGAAGTACCAATGCCCTAGGTACCTAAGGTACCATATACTAGGGGCTCATAAGGTACCACAGTATCCAATCACTAGTGCATCTAATATGCACACCAAGTTGTTTAGAGAGATCAGCGAGACTGGGGCCCTGATTAGCAGGGACCCAGCCAGACTATAGTCCGAAACTAGTGTATACATCAGAAAAAAAGTGGGGGCAACATAAGTGCAGATCCTACTCTCCTACAAGAACTTCCCCCTATTTTTCCTATCAGTAGTGTATAGGGCTATATCCGGAGCAGTCAGTTTGGTATCGATCAAGGGCATATGCTGGGTCATCCGGGGGATGATATATCCAGTGATTGACGGTCACCAATTGCGCCGCCCAGTAGTAGCGCTGTAGGTCTGGGAGTGCTAGGCCCCCGTCGTACCAGCCTTTTGTCAATTTCTGCAGTGCGATTCTAGGGGCCCTTCCATCCCAAAGCAGCGAGCGAATCTCCCCTTCGACAGCTCTAAAATACGAGTCTGGGACCCTGTGAGGACAGTTTTGTAGTATATAGAGAAAACGAGGAAGGGCTAGCATTTTAAAGAGTGCCGCCCTCCCCACCAGTGTTAAAGGCAGAGACCTCCAATGCTTCACATCCGCTCGTAACCGAGCCAAAGGGGGGCCAGATTGGAGCTGTAAAAACAAGCTGGATCTGAAGTGACAAAGATCCCCAAATAGCAAAACCCCTCCGTCGCGACTGCTATAGTGCAGTCTGCCGGAAGGCGGGGAGCTTCGCCCCTCAACATAAACAATACTGACTTGTGCCAATTGATCGCGTAACCCGAATATTTACCAAAATTTGTGAATATGTCCAGCACTACTCTGATCGATTTGTACGGGGATGCTAGGTATAGCAGTAGGTCGTCTGCACAGAGGGATATTCGATCTTCCACTTCAGCTGCCCAGCGCATCCCATGCACCATCACGTCTCTACGCACCCAGGCCGCAAGAGGCTCCAGCATAAGAGAGAATATCAGCGGGGAGAGCGGGCACCCCTGTCTAGTACCTCTCCGTAGGTCGAACGTCCGAGATGTAAAACCATTAACCCTCACCTGTCCCAACACACCGGTATACAGAAGCTTTACCCAGGCTATGAATTTAGGGCCCAGTCCCACCTTCCCCAGGACCTCGAACAGATACGTCCATTCGATAGAGTCGAATGCCATGGAAGCGTCGAGAGATAGCACCGCCGCGTCCTCTTCAATATACTTCCTACGAGCCATCACATTATGTAGACGCCGTATATTAAGTGCCGCATTTCTACCTGGCATAAAGCCAGATTGGTCTGGGTGGACCAATGATGTAATAACTGTCACCAATCTATTCGCCAGGATTTTTGCCAACACCTTTGTCTCCACGTTAATCAGCGAAATTGGCCTATAGGAGCCACAGTCATCTGCTTGTTTACCTTGTTTATGAATGACTACGATGGTGGCTAGCCGCTGATCTACTGGTAGCCCACCCACTTCTAGACTCTCTTCATACATGGCTCAGTCAGAGGCAGTGGCCTTCAAAAACTCTACTGAATGCCATTAGGCCCCATCGCCTTTCCGGACTTAATCTGCCCTAAGGCCTTGCTTATTTCTTCGTTCGAAAGGTCCGCCTCCAGGGTCTCCCGTTCCACATCCAAGAGGCTCGGCACCTTGCTGTCCAGGAGGAGCTGACGGGAGTCCTCAGCTGAGTTTTGTGTGGAGGGGGGGGAGTACACAGTTTCAAAATGATCAGCGAACTTCTCCGCTATTTCTTGTGGATGAATCACTGCCTCACCCCCCAGTGTCGTCAGTTTGTGTACCCATCTGGACCCTTGCTCCCGCCTTTCCAGCCACGCCAGTGTCCTGCCAGCCCTATCCCCAAGCTCATAGAGTCTATGTTGGGAGGCACGGTGTTTAGCCACCACCTGTTACCTGGTTTTTATCCTCTATTCATCTTGCTTCAGTAGGAGTCTATGACTTGTGTCCGGTGAGGCATCTTGTGAATGCTCCCGCTCTAGTTCGAGGAAGTCCGACTCTACCTGGACCAAGAGTTTGCGCTTTTTGGTGATATAACCCGTCTTTAATGACGGGGCTTGCCCCTAAAAAAACACTTTGTATGCTTCCCAGATTATTTGTGCGGAGTCGACTGAGCCCACATTTTCAGTAAAATAGTTCTCCGTTTGTGTGCGGAGTTCTTCTCTAATATCCGGTATGTGTAGGAGCCATGGGTTAAGGACAATAGTGGTGCGTGCTTGTCGTTCCCAGTGCGTATATTCCATCCAGACCGGGGAATGGACCGAAATGCCTCTGGGTAGAACTGTATACTGGGCGAAATTACCTATCGAGGGCAGATGCGTGAAGAAGTAATCAATACGTGAAACTACGGTGGACACTAGAGAAATACGTGAATAATTTATCAGTAGGGTGAAGCGCACGACCTACATCTGTCAAACCCAGCGCCTTCGCAAAATCAGCCATTAGCTCGTTAGATTTCTCCCTAGACTTCGGTGGGTGGCGATCAACAGTGTCATCTAAGGTCATGTTGTAGTCTCCTCCATGATAAGTGTGTCCTCCCAGAGTCTCGTCGGCCTACTTCCTAGATCCTCCAATGCCGTCTTGCCCAGAGCGGGCGGTAAATACACAGAGTATATTGATGTCCTTTCCTTCCCATTGGGCATCTGCCCCCACGAAGCAGCCCCCCGTATCCGCCCATGTCGTATGAACAATAAGGGGCGTAGTTTTCCTTACCAATATGGCCGTCCCCCTCGAGCCTGTGGTGTAGTCCGCATGTACTAGAAGTTTGTATCCCCACCTAGTGAGGGCCTTGGATTTCTGACCTACAAGATGCGTTTCTTGCAGTAAGACCACATCAGGTGAATGTCTCTTTAGGTACTGTTGCACTATCCCCCCGTTTAATCTTATCACCATCATTGACGTTCCAGGACATTAGAGAAAGGGTTCGGTCTCTATCCCACCCCATTGCCATGTATGACACCAATTTCCAGTACTCGGATCATCGCTATGTAGGAAAAAACTTGAACCTGCCCACTCAACAATTGCCGTCCAATGTTCACTATGGCTACTTTACGCTTTCGAATCACACTATCACATTGCTGACCAATAATACAGTCAAGAAAGAAACATCCCCTAATTCCAGGCCCCCTGGTTCCCTCCCCCCTTCCTGACCCCCGGTCCATACCACAATGCCCTTTCAAACCCCCCTGACCCCCAACCCCTCAACAGCCGCCCCTCCTTCCTGTGGATTTAAAACTACCCACTCCCAAACATGGCAGAGTGCCTCTCTCCCCCCCTGAAATGCTAGAAATGCACTGGGCGATCAACTCCCATCCCTGCCCGCTCACATCACAATTAACCTGTATTTTTTAGCCATCCACTGATCGTATTGTCCAGTCCCATTCAAATCACATCATTTAACCCCATTGGTCTCAAACCTTGCACCAGGTCCTCCTCTTTGTAAGTCTCGCACCCGATGGGTATATCAAACCCCACCCGGTCCGCCCCTACTGGCGCTTTCAGTTGGGCGCCGGCTCTCCATCGATGAAGCCAAGGGTCCTCATTCCTGTTCCCTCAGCGGACCTTCTTCCACTGCAGGACCATTCTTAGCAGCGTCTATACGGAAACCCCTGCGTTGGCTAATCCTTTCAGGGCAGTCTCATCTCTGGCTTCCCACCGTGCTCCATCCTTCCATCCAGTCCCAGACAGCATCTGGTGAATCAAGAAACCACAATTTGCCATCCGCCTCCACCCTCAGTCTCGCAGGAAAGAGCATTGCGTATTTAATCTCCCGGTCCCGCAGTTCCCTCTTCACCGCCTTAAAGCTGCGACGTTGGGCTTGGACCTTGGCCGTGAAATCAGGAAAGAAGGCTACTTCGTAGTTATCTATTTTCAGCGGGGGACTGGACCTCGCTGTCTGCAGGATAATGTCCCTATCTCGGTAGTTGAACACCCAAGCAATAAGGGGCCTCGGGGGTGCTCCCGGTTTTGGTCTACCTCCTGGTACTCTATGGGCTCTTTCAATGGAGAAGTAACTGGACAGAGTCTTGGGCTGTAGGTGCTTCGTCATGAGGTCTTCTACAAATAAGTCTGCAGCTGGCCCCTCCGTTCTTTCCGGAACCCCTAAGAGGCGGATGTTATTGCGGCGGGCCCGGCCTTCATAGTCATCGAGCTGCTGTGCCATCCTCTCCTGCTTCTTCTGCAAATCAAGCATCTGCGTCTGAAGATCCGACGTGTCCGTCTGTAGGGCACTGGTGACCAACTTAAGCTCCTTGACTTTCTTGTCCATCTTCCGGAAGTCCGCCCTGATGAGAGAGACCTCCACCATGACGAGTCCACCGAAGCGCGCACTCCATTAATAGCCGCCATGACATCATGCAGAGTTGGCTCCGGTCCTTGTTTAGAGGCAGCCGCCCCTCCATCCTTCTCCGACTGCGGCGGATCACCCTTGTCTTCCACTTTGGACCATGCGAATTTGGCCAGCTGCTTTTGGGCGTTCGCTTTAGGCCCCTTCCCTCCTGTCGCCATGGATGTGCGGCAATGGACGCCCCACTAGGTGAAAGCACAGACCAGCTTCGAAGAGTTAATCGCAAATCATTGATAAGAGTGACTAAGTTTGTGAGAATCGCTTACGGATTCTCCGTCTGGGTATCGCGGCCCCAGAACACGGATTATCTTTGCTGGGCTTCAACATACTTCGCAGCTTTCGTCAGTGCGGTGTGACTACCTTTGCCGGCTTTCCGCCGGAAGCTTCTCCGCTCCCTGTTTACTGCACTCTATCTCAATATCTCCTGCGGGGTTGGAGCTTTCAGCACCTCCTTCTGACAGTGCATTCCAGGTTCAGAACGCCCCTCGAGCCCCAGTTTCCGCTCCCACAGCACCAATCTGTCCTTGATCAGTTGGGGGGGGGGGGGGGTTTCAGGAATTCCCACGCCCCCCTCCAAAATCAATAATGTTGTATACTGTTTATTAGTGATGTGGCCCCGCAGGAGGCAGTAGCAGTCCACTGCGCCAATGCAGTTTTAAGTGCAAGGAGTCGTCAGGGCCAATCACCCCCAGCCTCAGGTACCCCTCACTGACATCATCCGCCACCACTGGACAAGGCATTTATATCTGATGCTCGCCCCAGAGTCACTCCTGTGTAGAGCTGTCGGTCCAAGCCATGCGTTGGGTAACTACTGTAGGGCCCACTCTGGGCAGATTAGCTGGTCAGAAGACCTACCAGTTACGGCCTCAACTGCGTACGAGGCCCGGGGATCCAGCGCGGACGCCTCCTTCCAGTACTGCAGCTGGCCCGCAGTGCCTCAAGCGCTATAGATTGCCAAACTGTGCTTACTTGGAGTTATCAGCAAAATTTGACCATTGGAATCCGTGATATTCAGTGCCCTTGTTCAGGCACCAGTGTCAGCATATAACTCCCATGTAGGCCGTAAGCCGGGGCCTCAATTTTACCACTACGCCAGTCTAGCGCCCGGTGGGCCACGGTGCTCTGCTTCCCAGTGGGTCCCGCCACAGGCCACATATCAGATTGCCTCTGAAGAAGCTGCAGGGCGACACTCCCGACAGGACACCGCCTCCAACTACTCACAGGCGCCCAACGTATTTGCCGACGCTCTCTTCTGGACCTGCAGGTCCGCGCTGCGTGTCCCACACCAACCACACAGGCCTTTTGCACCGCCTCTCGTCAGTTCCCCACTTCAGGCCACAAAGCCGGGGTCTCGCTTAGCTCGTGGATGTAGATGTCTTCGAGCCAGGGGCCGCCACGCCTCCTCCTTTATGCAGGCTCTTAGATATACGCCAGTCCTCGCAGCGCGAGTGAGCCCAGGCGCCAGGTCTCCACCGTGCCACCGCTCCCCGCTGAGTATCTGTCCAGGCCTCAGCCCCTCAGGCACCACAAGTCCTATGATGGCGGCCGCGGCGCGTGAAGGCCGCAAAGCCGGGGACTCAGGTGATTGAGTCACTCACCGGGTCCTCTCCCGCTCGGCAGCACCGCCCGGTGCGGGAGTCCTCAGCTGGTCATCGACCGTCCCCGGGCGATTCTTCAGGGCTTAGGCCCCTCAGGACCCCTTCCGGACCACCCCACTGCCAGGCGTCTTTAACGTCCCTCAGACTTTATCGACGCTTTCATTCTGCAGGAGTCCGCCATTGCCACCCCAGCAGGGACACCTCAAAAGGGGTCGCCGGAATCACCCGCCGAGTCGCCGCTCTCGTCGAGTCTCTCCTAGGGGGTAAGGAGTGAGATATTGTTCATTTCTGCAATTTCGGGATGTGGATGGCTGCGGATAATGAAGGATTTATATCGGGGATTCAGGAGCCCTCTCAGGCAGCGTCCATTCTCGTTGGCTGCTAGCCACGCCCCCTCGGGGACAGCATTTTTATGCCCCTCCTTTCAACGATTTGGAATGGGTTGCAAGGATGGGATGATAATTTTCCAACTTTTTGGACATCAAGCCTTAGGTGAAGAACTAGATCTCTAGCTCTGATGAGGCAATTGCCATAGACTGAGGTGAGCAATATATCTCAAAACCATCAAGAGGGTGTCAGATAGGAGAAGAGTCAGCAATGATTTGCTAGATTTATATGGGGACAAGGGCCAGTTTGAGCTAGGTTTTGGTAAGAAGCTAAGTGAAAATAGGCTCTAGGCAGAAGATGGCAGTGTCTGAGGTTTCTAGTCTTGGCCTGAGGGGCCTTAGGTCTGTTTCGGATCTGAGAATTTGCTATATGTGAGTCATGTAGGCGTTGACCACTGTGTCAAAATCTTGGAATCCACAACAGTCTGCACATTGGTCACTAAACCATGTGCACAGTAAGATTAGGATTCCTGTTGGGAATTGTAGGGAGAAATGTCCTTTGCATGGCTTTATGAAGCAGCACCACCCTGGGTCTTGTACTCTGTCTGGACAGCACAGTGAGCTATTCTCCAAGTGAACCTACAGCAGCTAAAGATCCAAAACAAAGAACCCACAGACTTTTCATCACAAGATGCTCACCACTCGGTAGGCAGCAGCAGGTTTAGAACCAGCATTGTCACCCTGATTGGCTGGCAGCTGAAGGCTTCGCCTCTTCTCTTTCATGGAACCACTCTGGTGGCGCTTCATTCTGTCAATCTGCTCCTCCACGCTCATTTTTGCTTTCATTTCATTGGAGAACACAGCACTTTTAGGTCTCTCCTGTCAACAAAGCACATGGTTACAATCTAGCCAGAAAATTAGAAGAGGAGATGAGGAAGTCGGTGGGCAAGAAGTGAAGCGGGGACAGGAGAGAAGAAAGTGTGTAATATATGGGAGAGAAAAAGGCAAAATACAAGGATGAGAAAGAAGAGAACGTTTCAGTGCCATATGGCAGAAGCAGTAGTTTTAAGCAACCGGTATTGGTTTAATATTCACAATGAGAAGGGAGTAGGTAGTGTGTAGGTCAGATTGAATATGCTACTTACCAGTATGCATCTGTTCTTGGCATGTAGGGCTGCTGACATTCATATCTGTGCATAGATCGCCGCCTAGTGTTGGGTCCGGATGTTTGCACGTTGTTGTCCTGGAAGAGTCTTCGAAGTATCCTGAGATAGGTGACTCCTCCCCTGGACCACAGTGCGCATGGGCATCCTCTCAATCCTCAGATTGTTTTTCGCCATTGTGGCAGTGATGGAGTAGATACAGAAAGTGATGACCATGCTTACAGTAATTCTGAGAGCTGCAGCTGCTACAGGCGCCGGGGAGGAGGGTGGGCGATATGAATGTCAGCAGCCCTACATGCCAAGAACAGATGCATACTGGTAAGTAGCATATTCAGTTCGAGGCATGTGGGCTGCTGAATTCATATCTGTGCATAGAATATATAGCAGTACCCTCTATTAGCGGCGGCTACCAGTGCCAGCTGCAGCGGTCTGAAAAAGAGTTTTGAGAACAGCCTGTCCTACAGCTGCCTGCTGTTTTGATTGCACATCTACACAATAGTGTTTGGTAAATGTATGTGTAGTGGACCAGGTGGCTGCTCTACATATATCATGCAAAGGAATGTTTCCCAGGAAAGCCATGGAGGCCCCTAACTTACGTGTTGAGTGGGCTCGTGGGGGAATCGTTAATGTGTGTTTAGCTTTTTGATAGCAAATTTGAATACATTTAACGATCCATCTGGCTATACCTGCTTTGGAGATGGCGTTACCCTTGTGGTGTGGGGCAAAGGCAACGAAAAGTTGTTTTGTTTTCCTAAAGACTTTAGTCCTGTCTATATAGTACATGAGGGCTCTCTTTACATCCAGTGTATGGAGTGCTCTTTCTGCGACAGTTTGTGGGTTTTGAAAGAAAACAGGCAGTTCAATAGTTTGATTCATGTGGAACTGCGATATCACCTTGGGCATGAATTTGGGGTTGGTACGTAGTACGACCCTGTTGGCGTGAACCTGTATGAATGGCTCTTGAACGGTTAGTGCCTGGAGTTCACTAACTCTCCTCAAAGAAGTGATCGCTACTAGGAAAGCTACTTTCCAGGTAAGGAATTGAATCTCGCATGAGTGTAGAGGTTCGAAGGGTGGACCCATCATGCGTGTGAGGACCAAGTTGAGGTTCCACATTGGAGCTGGTGGGTGGCTTGGAGGAATTACACGTTTGAGTCCTTCCAAGAATGCTTTGATGGCAGGCACTCTGAATAAAGAGAGGTGCTGCCTGTTCTGGAGATAGGCTGATATTGCGGTCAAATGGACACGTATTGAGGTGTATGCCAGATTGCATCGGTATAGGTGTAAGAGGTAACAAATTATGTTTTGGATGGATGCGTCTAGCGGGTTAATGTCATTGTTATTGCAATAAATGACGAACCTTTTCCATTTGGCTGCATAGCAAGCTCTGGTAGTGGGTCTTCTAGCTTCCTTAATGATGTCCATACAGTCAGGTGGCAGGTTTAGGTAGCCAAACTCTAGGACTTCAGGAGCCAGATTGCCAGGTTCAGCTGTTGCGGATCTGGGTGCTGAATCTCTCCATGGTTCTGCGTCAAATGCGCGGGTTTGATCCGCAGCCTTTGATGCGGCACCACGGAAAGTTCGAGAAAGGTGGTGTACCATGGTTAGCGTGCCCATGTTGGAGCAACCAGGACGAGTGTTAGTGAGTGTTGTCTGAGTTTGAGTGCCACCAGCGGTATCAATGGTGCTGGGGGAAAAGCGTACGCAAATCTGCCGGACCAGTTCATCCATATCGCATTGCCCTGCGACTGCGGATGTGGGAACCTGGCGGCAAAGCTTTGGCATTTTGCGTTTTCGCTTGTGGCGAATAGGTCTATCTCTGGATGACCCCACTGCTGGAAGTACGGTTGGAGTACTGATGGGTGTAACTCCCACTCGTGCATCTGGTGGCTGTGTCTGCTGAGCAGATCCGCCATCTGGTTGTCCTTGCCGGGGAGGTGTTCCGCCATGAGGAACATGTTCCTCTGAATGGCCCACTTCCACATGCTCTGAGCCAGATGAGACAACTGTGGAGAGTGTGTTCCTCCCTGCTTCTGTATGTAGTACATGGCAGTCATGTTGTCCGTCCGGATCAACACGACCTTGTTGCACAGATGTACTTTGAATGCCTTCATTGCCAGGAAGATTGCCATCAGTTCTAGAAGGTTGATGTGCATCTTCTTTTGTTGTATTGTCCATAGTCCCTGCACTGTGTAATTGAGTACATGAGCTCCCCATCCCTGGAGAGACGCGTCCGCTGTCAGTATTATTTGTGGAACAGGCTCTTGGAACGGTCGGCCCTTGCAAAGGTTTTGTGGATTCCACCAATGCAGAGAGTTGTATGCCCGACCGCTCACCAACACTAGGTCTTTTAGTTGCCCGTGAGCCTGATTCCATTGACGTGCTAAGCACTCCTGAAGCGGGCGCATATGTAGTCTCGCGTGTGGGACTATGAAAATGCAGGAGGCCATCATGCCTATCAACTGCATGAACACTCGCGCGGGAAGGGAGTGTTGGGGTTTGAACTTGGAAATCAGCATTTGCATGCTGTTGATCCTCACTAAATTTGGCTGAGCTGTGGCTGCCAGAGTGTCTATGGTCGCACCTAGGTACTGTTGTACGTGTGCGGGTTGGAGATGTGATTTCGGGTAATTTAGTGAGAACCCTAGACTGTGAAGAAGGTGAATGGTGCGGGACATGTGGCTGGCACATTGCTGGGCTGACTTTGCCTGAACAAGCCAGTCGTCCAGGTAAGGGTAGACGTGAATGTGTTGCCTCCGTAGATGTGCAGCCACAGTAGCTAGGCACTTTGTGAAAACCCTGGGTGCTGTTGTCACGCCGAAGGGAAGAACCTTGAATTGGTAGTGCTGCCCCTGAATAGTAAACCTGAGATATTTTCTATGCGAGGGGTGAATGGGTATGTGGAAATACGCATCTTTGAGGTCTAGCGTGGCCAGGAAGTCTCCGTGTTTGAGAATCGGGAGGACTTGTTGTAGGGTGAGCATGTGAAAATGCTCTGAGAGAATGTAGCGGTTGAGGGGTCTCAGGTCTAGTATCGGTCTGAGCGACCCGTCCTTTTTTGGTATTAAGAAGTACAGGGAGTACACCCCCGTACCTTGCTCGTGGACGGGTACGACCTCTATTGCGCCTTTTTTCAGCATACTTAGCACTTCCTGCTGTAATAGCGCTAAGTGCTCTGAGGACATAGGACGGTGTTTTGGCGGTATTGTGGGTGGAGTGGAGGTTAATTCTAGGCAATAACCGTGTTTGATATTATCTTTGACCCACCTGTCCGTGGTGATGGAGTTCCACGTGGACAGGAACCTTTGTAGCCTTCCCCCGACAGGTGTTATGTGGTCGGGAGGAAGGGAGAGGGCGTCACTGTTTGTTCTTGGGGGAGGATCTGGTATTGCCGTATCCGCGTCCTGTGCCTTTTGTGCTGGAGCCACGATATCCACCCCGGGTGTTTTTATCGTAGGTACTTTGTGTGTTGCCCTTGTTGTAGGTTTGCTGTGACCCCTGTCCTCTACCTGCTCCTCTATTTCCGGGGCGACGAAAGGAGCCACTCCGAAAGGTCTGCGTTTGGAGAGCCCCCATGGACTTTGCAGTGTCTGTGTCCTTTTTTATTTTTTCTAGGGTGGTGTCAACCTCTGGTCCGAATAAGTAGTCGGGGTTGACCGGTTGATTGAGAATGTTATTTTGAACCTCAGGTTTGAATCCGGAGATTCGTAACCAGGCGTGTCGTCGTAACATGACGCTGGTGTTTATTGCTCTGGCAGCTGTATCTGCGGCATCCAGTGCACATTTAATGGATGCGTTTGTGAGGAGTTGTCCCTCCCTGATGAGGATCTCTGCTCCCTCTTTGTATTGGTCAGGGAGATGTTGGAGTAGGGTTTCTAATGTGTCATAGTGTGCGCGATCGTAGCGAGCTAGGAGCGCCTGGGTATTGGCAATACGCCATATGTGAGCTGCCTGGGCTGCAACCCGTTTGCCGGAGGTCTCTAGCACCTTGGGACTCTTTGTCCGGGGGAGGAGCATCCCCAGTTGTCTGCGAGTGCGCCCGTTTGCGAGCATTAGCGACTACGATGGAGTCCAGAGGCAACTGGCCTTTAATGTACGTAGGGTCCCCAGGCGCCGACCTATATTTCTTGTCGATCCTGGGGTTTATTACTCTTGCCCTGGTGGGTTCTTTGAAAATGTCCTTTGCTGGTTTGAGGACACCTTTCAACATGGGTAGAGTTTTGATATTCCTTTCTGAGGATGCGAAAGTATCCATTAGAAAATCGTCTTCGATTGTGTCAGAGTGGAGTTGCACACCATGATTGGCCGCAGCACGTTCAATGAGGGCGTTGAATGCGGCAGTGTCCTCTGTGGGGGACGTTTTCGCGCCATATAGCTGCGTGTCCTGTGTATCCATAGGTGCACCCGGGTCTACAGGGTCATCCCAAGCCTGGTCAGGGTCCTGTTGGCCTTCAGGGTCTATCTCTCTGGGGTAGGGGACGTCGTCACCCATGTAGTCCTCCAAAACGTCGGTTTCGGAGGGCGTCGGAGAGAAGGACTGTGGATGTGGGTAAGAGGTATGGAGACGTTCGTAAAGAACTGGTTCCGAATCCGCTGGCAGCTTTTTCTTTAGCGGGATCAGGTAGGAGTCCAAAGCTTGTTCGGAAGATATTCTCCGCTTGTGGAGCATAATTCTGCCGGTGTCGGCATCGATGATGTGGGACGGTGACGTCTCCGTAGGAGAGCGTTCGGCAGGTGTGATCCTAGTTTGGGTGACACGTGTTCTTATTTCAAACAGTTTGGGCGCCGTGGATGGCGGCAGGCCAAAAGTGATGTGGGGTGGTGCTGGAGAAGCTTTTTGAGCTTTTTTCGGCTCGGAGCCTGACGTGTCCTGGAGGGCTGCCTTTTCTTTGATGCGTTGCAAGGACGCTGCAACTTGTCGCACCTGGAACGCCGACGATTCTTTGGCGCCGAGCGGTTCTGTAGAGGCAGGCGTGGACTTCTTTGGGGCACGAGGTCATCGAGTCGAGGAGAGGTAGTAGCTGTCGAAGGCGTCGATGATTGGGCCTTCGGTGCTGCTTTCGAAGTGGTGTGCGACGCAGCGGCCATTTTGACCTTTGTGGCCGGAGCAGATTGTTTCGGTGCCGGGGGCCGAGGCGGTTTGTCGGTACCGATGGCCTTTTTCCGTGTGTCGGCGCCGACGTCGGCTGCTGCGAGTTCGGCACCGAAGTCCCGTTTGGTGCGGTCGGTGCCGACGGGTTTGGCTGGCATCGAAGGTGTAGTGGGCTTCGATCCGACCAGTGTCACTTTCAGTTTCGGTTTCTGTGGAACCGATACGACTTTCGGTTTCGAGGAAGGGAAACCAGTCGTTTTGGGTACTAATGGCTGTCGCTGAATGTCCGAGGCCGGGCCCGAGGGCGGGGCCGAAGAACTGCAGGATAGGTCTTGGGTAAGGCCCGAAGGCGATCCCTCGACCGGAGCCATAGACTGACGCACTGGGATATCCTCCGTCTGTACGGGTAGGCCTTGCTCGTCACCGGAGCTACTTTCTTCGGCCCCTAAGGCCTCATCGTAGTCTCCTACCTCGGTGTCGGCTTCATCCCTGTGAAAGAGTTGTTCTTCGATGTCTTCCGATCCGGAATCGTGTTCAGAAGCGGGGCTGGAGGGTAGGTTCTCCACGCCTTCCACATCTTCGTCCTCGGCGCTGAAGATGTTGGTCGGTGCCGGTGCCGCTTGCTGCGCTTCAAGTCTCGCTGCTCGTCGATTCCGGAGAGTCTTTTTGGATCGGAATCGGGCACAGGCCATACATGTGGATTCGTCGTGATCCGGTGAAAGGCATTTGTTGCACACCGGGTGGACGTCGACATGGGGATATTTCGCATTGCAAACAGGACACCGCTTGAATGGTGTCCTCGATTCCATCATCGATGTGGGTCGATGGTCGGATATGATGCGAAAAAGTTGTTTTTGAAGTCAGTAAACTAACAAGTAACTGTCGATACCGATCGGGAACAGTACCGACGCGAACTAAAGGCCTTTTGGCCTGAAAAAAGTTTTCCCTAACTTGAGTCAAGATAAGCACATCCGAACCCAATGGCGGAAAAAAACAATCTGAGGATGGAGAGGATGCCCATGCGCACTGTGGTCCAGGGGAGGAGTCACCTATCTCAGGATACTTCGAAGACTCTTCCAGGACAACAACGTGCAAACATCCGGACCCAACACTAGGCGGCGATCTATGCACAGATATGAATTCAGCAGCCCACATGCCTCGAACATACTAAACAACTGCAGAACAATGGAGTAGGATAAAGACATTTGAACTAGTGAATTAGCCATTACTTCTATGAAGAAAAATAAAACCGGCCTCTACCCAAAGAGTGCCTGGGGAAGGGACATGCACTAGCATGTTCCTTCTTCCTCATGAGTCCACCAGTAAACATTTTCTCTTGCTTAAGTTGCCAGCCATGATGATTTGTTTTTCCCATAACTTGCACTTACTCGAGAGCTAAGCCCATTAGGTCCCTTATTCGAGCCCCTCCTGACCACAAACGGTTTGCCGGTGTTGTCTTCCTCGCTGGACAGCTTGGATCTAGGGGGAACAATGCCAACTTGGAAAAGAGAAAAAAGGCACATTATGAGATATAAACAACACAGTGGTTCATTCCTTTATCTCCTATTGGATGCTCATATATTACCTGTAAATTACCTGACCTACCAAGAGATTTTAATCAAATGTATGTTGTAGGGAATAGATTGCTCACTAAGTAACATTCCTGGCAGACCCTGAGATGCACTCACTAATTTGGCACTGTTGCTTCACCACTGGGAGACACACACAGTATGCAAGTATTCTGTGATACGCAAGACTCGTTCAACACATCATCCATCATGCCCATCTTTGCCACAAACATTTTTCAAGAATCACTCAAAGTTGCTGAACCAACCGCTAGATGGTAAGAATGTTCTCTCCACTGTTACAAATTGATGTGCGCCATGCAGTGTTGTAGATTTACATGCTGTTTGCTCTTTTCCTATTGTACAGTTTGGACACCTGTAACATGTTTTCTTCAAAGTCTTTGTGTTGGTGTGTTGAATGACTATTGTAAACTCACAACAATGCAACGGGAATACTGAATCAAACACAGTTTATGTATTTTATCCCCATCCAAGTACATTTCCGTGTGCACGTGTTACTGAGACAAGGTCTGGAACTTCACTGTCCAGAGTCAGTTGAACATTTTCCAGATCTTGTCTCACTAGCTTACACACTTGTCAAGTGTCAGGCATGGTGCTGCTTCTGTATGTACAAATATCTGTAAAACATCTTGTAAATATTCATGGAAGGGCCAATCGAACTAGAGGACTGCTCCATACATTTACAACAATGCATGTTTGTATGTGTGCTCACATATTCCCAATAAAGGTTGCAAATGAATCGACAACATTACAGACTGATAACAGATAGTTACTGGTAAGTAGCATTTTCCATTTGTACTAAGTGTGGGTATAGATCACATCTTGTGCATGGAATGTAAAACAATACCTTTGATCTCTAGTGCGGAGGGTATCAAAACGTAGTTGATAAATAAAGTTTGTTAAATTGTTTGGCCAACTAGAGCTGCCATCCTGGCTTGCATATTTATGCTGTAATATCTTGTGAATGTGTGGATGGATGTTCATGTGACTGCTATAGATATGTCAGCTATAGAAATGTTCCTCAAGAAAGCCACTGTAGCACCTTTCTTACATACGCAATGTACATCTGCTTGCAGATACGCAGGACACTTGTTAACCTACACACCTCAGGTGCTTGAGGTGACTATCGGCCTCAACTACTGACATATGATGACAAGCCCTACAAGCATGAAGCCCACTAACAACTGGAATTGCCACATCTCAGGTGCTAGCTTTGATTCTAGAACATGATTACTTGGCTTTTCATTGACAGGGAAGCAATGATCCCTATGTTTCCCACTCGCCAGGTACCTTTGTTGACGCCAGGTTGGGTGTCAGTCTCTGGCTCCTGCCTAGGCTGTGAAGGTCCAACATCCCCTGGGGCAATCGCTGTGGACATCAACTGGAAATCCTTTTTCTGTGTCTCCAAATTCAGATTGACCTGTTTGGGGAAAAGACAAAGATAGAAACTGAGGGGGGAGATTTTGAACTCAGAGGCTGGGAGTACCCCAAAGAAATACAAAAAGGATGATCAGACTCCTGATGATGCAGATGAATGGACACAATCACAGATTGATTTACAAAACGCATACATTATAGAAATTTAAAGCATTTTGGTCACATTCTTGTTGAAGAGGTTTCCAGGCTGTATGAACTCCTGGTTCAGTATAGTGAAAAGTAATTTTAAGACTCCAGAAAGATGAGGCAACCAGATCTGAAAGTGTTATGCAACCAATCTATTCAAAATACTTGTTTGGCACAAGGACTTTGTAGGAACGTGGTGCTCAATGCAGCAAATAGCTGGACAGACAACTGGTCAATGGAGGCAAGTGGATGGCTCGGAAAGCCAGAGAAATTCCAGCATGCTGGTGCTTATTATAAGCAGTAGGACCATGCAGAGTCTGACCAGTGGGTGAATCTGCTCAAGTTCTATCTGGTTATTACAGGCACCAGACTACAGGGAAACCTACAGATTTGTCTGCAGGCTAGTCTGCCTACTGACATTCGTATGACCAACAGAGAGGGACCCAGGATGGGATCCAGATGCAACACAAAAAACATCACAATACAACACGGACACAGACATCACATAACTGGGTGGACCAACGAGCCAGTGGGGTGGCGAGGAGGACTGCAACCATGACATGAACAGCACACTACTTCCTAGTGGGAAATGCAGGGACTGGGTATCACACCAAAAAAACAGTGGAGGGCATTACCTAGGAAGTGCACAGTGTTTGGCCAAAACATGCTCAGTGGTCTCCGACAAACTCAACTCACGGAAATGGATCATTCCATATCTGTGAAAGTGCCCAGGATAGTTGTAATCGAATGGCAGTGCTCCAGAATCTATGAACTATTATTGTTATAAAAAAGAACATCTGCTGGTGCCAAGATAGCACCCAGTGATAATATCAGATAAATAACATGTCCCGCAGGCATTCATTTATCAAAATCTGTGCATCCTGGGAGTTGATACGAAGCATTTGCTATGGGAAATCACAGACCAAGAACCATGGTACCTTGTAGACATGGAGCTCTGCGATAGTTAAAATAATTACAAAGTATATTGTGTAGTGTTTATACAGAACATAACTTTTAGGGGTAGCTTTTAATTGTTCCAGATTTCGACACACAATGAAAGTGAGGCATAGGGAGATGCATTAATTCACCAATCATCACATGGTCGGCCAGAACGGTGAGGCCGGAATTAAAATTGAATTTTTCAGAACCTATGAATGGCTTCTTAACACCATGGCTAAAAGTCCTCATTAGATAATCAGACAGATTCTGAGCATGCTGATTTTTTGTTTTTTATATAAACAGATGGTTCTCCCACAGAATTTGTTGTCCTCTTGGAGTGCCGATGCAAAAGGAGTGGAATCTCTAAACGTGTTATTCATTTAAAAACTCTATGTGATACATGTTACATGACTTTGTGGTTAGCTAGGGCCATTGTGGAGCATCCCACCGAAGGTGATTGGTTAGAAAATACAAAGACACAGAAATAAAGTGACCGGATACAGAGAGTTATATAGGGTGTTCATTAGCAGGAGTGTACACACAAACATAGAAAGGATAATGGGTCATAGGAAATATGTTTTACCAGGACTACAGGCTTGGGTAGCTATCACTGGGAAGTGGATGAGTTAAGGAGACCTGCATTGGGCAAAAGCAGAGACTTCGGCACATTTTATTACACAAGTTCCTCTTTCTGGACAACGGCCATCAAGTTTGTAGATACTTTGCTATCTGCCATTAGTACGGATCATTATATTACTAGGCAAAGTCCTAGAAACCATTGATTGGGTGATGGAAAAATCTCAGGCACCTGCCAGAATGTACAAGCAGCGAGTAGTATACGTGATTAGGCAAGGTTAGGACACTGCACATCTGTGACTGGTTCTGTTGCTAAATTCTAACATCTGCATTTGAACGAGGTTAGAGCCCTGGATCTCTGAAATTAACGAGACTAAGGTCAGTGTTGAAGCAAGAACAGAGCCTTGGACACCTGTGCTTATGGTTGAACAGGACAGGGGCACAACTAGCAGTCATAATTTATATGCATAGTCTTCAGCACCTATCTTTGAATAAGGACAGAACTACAGAAAAGAACCTAGACAGTTGCAGAACTGCGGGGCCATTAGCAACTGGGAAATCAAAGACCTCTGAGCACTCATGACGTAGTTAGGCAGGTGCCACAGCTAAAGGCACCAATAACTGATAGACAAAAGGTTCTCCTCCTGTGCGTGGCTATTGGCCAAGTTACAGATGCTTTCAACTGCGTAATTAAAGAGCTGTGAAAATCTGCAAATTAATGAGAACACGGCTATGGACACCTGCGATTGGGCAAAAAGTCCCAGCTATGTGATTAAGTATGGGCACAATTTTGGGCACCTACGATTGGTTGAATGAAGAACAATTGGCAGCTGTGATTATTAAGAAGCAGAACAACTGGAATCAGTAACATGGAATGAGTAAAGCTCACCTATGATTGATCAGAAAAATATTCTCTCGCTACCAAAGATGGAGTATGAAGGGCGCTGCGAGTTTGTGATTAAAGTAAGTAAAGCCCAGGGATAGTGTGGTAAGTCAAGAGTAGAGCAATGGGTTGAGTGGGTAAGGGCATTGCAATAGGAGCTTGAGACTGGACAGATCACAGTAGCTGGACTCTGTCACTGAATGTGGGGAGAGTGATGGCGATCATTGATTCAAGGCCAGTATTATGCAAGTCCGACTAAGGTAGATTAACACATGGGTAATAGCATTTGCACAGTCAACCATATGTAGCTAGACAGTGGTGGCTTCTTTTCAATGTGGCCCCTACCCATGTTTTTGTTCCATCCTCAGACCTCACTAGCTCATGATCAGGGTGGATGAAGCTGCAGTATCCGTTTCACATTAGTACTTGCTCACCTGGAACTTCCAATTTACTCGTTTGTTTTTCTGACCCACCCAGTGCTCACCTGAGATGCTCCAGTTTGCATGTTTGCCCTCCATGATTCTCTCAGTACTTCCTGCCAAATTTCCTTCCTGCCCATATCCCACTAGAGGACTCAAGCAGGGGAATTAAAAAACGTATGAATTTGAAAACACAATTCCCTACAATCACAACTTTTCAATGACCAGTCCTCCCCATTGCTTTGGAATGCAGTGCTGTGCCTCCAAGTACTATGGTTCAGCTGAAAGGACTATTTCATGCCCGGAAAGGAATACTGCAGGGAAACCTCCCAAGCTGCTGCAGAGCCAAACTGCTTTCAATACCTGTCCCCTTTTTGACTCTCCACTGTGCCGCCAGGTGGGGGTGCTAGAGTGTGGCCAAAGCCGGAAGAGACTCTCCCGCAGGGGTGCAGGGACGTTCGGAGGTGACTCCAGGGGAGTGTAGGCTTTAGGGAGGGGAGGTCGAGGAGGACCCATATCCTGAGGTAGAGAGTAAGGCAGAAAATTAGCAGTCTCTGTAGGGAGGTAAAATATTGTTAAGAAGAAAGAGGAAGTACATTAATTGAATGAGGTAAAGGATAAGGGGGCACTGAAAAGAGGAATGGTAAAATGACATAAGTAGGAGAGAGGATATGTGGCATGAGAAAGTGACTGACGCAGAAAAATGGAAAGGTGGTAGTAAGACAAAACAGTGAAGGAAATAAAATGCTAAGTAGAAAATAAGATTGAAGAGGAAGAAACCTAAGCCAGAGAGTGAGAGAAAGAGGGGGTAGGGAGAGAGGATTAAAAGACAGACGAAATAAAAAAATTAAAAAAAATGTTAAAGGAGAGCGAAGGTGAAAGAGGTTGAAGTAAGAGAAGAAACAAAAAGGTGAAAGAGAAAGGGAGAGGAAAAGGAAAATTGTGACAAAAATGGAAGAAAGAAGTGAAAGATGAAGAATGACAATGAAAAAGTGTAAAAGATGGTGAAAAGGAGGAATAGACTTGAACAAAAAAGTTATTCAGGGGAGTGCAGGGGCAGCGGGAAGAACAGGAGGGAAAAAAAACAAAAGGACTAATGGAGTGGAACAGAGAAAATGAAAATCAGAGAAACAAGCAAAAGAACAAAAAAAAAGAAAAAAGGAGCAGGAGAAATGACTGTCGAGAAAGTAACTAAAAAACAATAGGCGAGGAGACAAACAACTTCGAGAAGGAGGATAGAGTGAACAGAGAGAGTATAGAGAAAAAGCAAATGAAGAACATAGAAGACAAAGCATCAATCCCACTTGGAGCAGTACATAGAAAGACAGAGTATATATGCCAAACACACATCGGGTTAAGAAATGCCACTCCATAGCAGCGGGGCTATCTTTTGTGCCCCAGCTAACTTAAGTTTAACATAATGTAGGGTTATCTCATAACCATATCAAGGCCAAGGTTTTCATTTATCATATTAGAGCATTTTGAGATTTGTGGTGTTGGTTTATTTCAAGGAATCCATTAGATTATCAGGTAGATCTGACCTCTAAACAATATGAAACACAACCAAACGCAAAGACAATAGAACACTTTGACTCTGGCCATCAAGCACCACACTCAAATTCTTAAAGTGCTACTAAGCCATACATATGGGAGTTAAGCACTGTACAAGTACACATAATTGTTAATAAACTTTATTCAACAAACAGCCAGCACAACAATCACTCAAAGTAAACCTACCAAACTGTCATACAACCCCCATTTGTTAAAGCCTATGCACCTAGCATAGCCTTCTTTTAATATACCACACACAGCCACTTATACTTCTTACTCAGTACTCCAAGAACATTACACACTAAACACAACTCATTCGTAATGCAAGCCACACTTACCACACACAATGCTTAACTGAACTCCCATCTGCTACATCCAAGGTTCCCAGTAGTACTTGACTTCCTGTAGTTCTTGGGACTACCCGATGAGCAAATTCAGCATATTTTCATTATCTCAACAATGAATACCTGTAAAGTGAAAGTACTCATAACTAACTCTCCTGAAGATTGCTTATATATCTCTTGGCCATTGTGAAATATTGGCTGGGTATTAAAAGCCAGTTGGTCACAAGGCCAAGCCCTAGGGTTTTCAGCTGCCTCTTGTGATGAAAGACTTCATCAGCCAAACCCTGAGTTTTTAGTCAAAGACAACTTTTGGGACTTGAAGTGAGGTTTCTCGGAAAGGAGAAATAGCTCCGTAAACCAATGCTGATGAAGCCACGTTCAAATAGGTATAACTGAGCAGAGCTCAGTGGAGACTCCCTAGCACGACGTGTGGTTAAAAATCTGAAGGACTGGAGCTTCTCACAGTAGTGTTCTAAAGGGCAAAGCAGCCCGATTGCCAGAAACCTAAGTTTGGTCTCTTTTTTTAATAGACTATGATACGTTTCAAAATTGAAAGGCATAGGGCCTTCGTATTCTATGTTTAACAATACATTGCTCTTATAAGGTACCTGGGGACTTCCATCTCAACAACGGGCAAGCAGGTGAATCTATGAATGCTTCCAATACTGGAGAGCTACAGTAACTTATTTTCTTCACTTGGGAAGTGGTGTACTCGATACAGTTGGTGGGGGGACGTGAGGGTTGCTGGCTGAGAGTGTTTTGATAAATCTGTGTGCATTGTGGTCTGTTTGGGAATGCTTGGTGTTAGGTGTGAGTACTTGTGATGGGGTTTGCTTTGTAGGGTGTATTAATGTCTGTGCGCATGTATGGTATGCTGGATATAGAGTTGTGTTGGTTGTGGAAGTTGGCATTGTGTTATGTAATAGACTTGGAAAGTGGTGGGTTTTAAGTGGTCTGGTGCTCTGGACCGTGCAAGATGAAGGCTAAGTTTTGTGTGGGACTGTCCTCTGTATAGGAATCCCCAATCTCAGTGGATTGTGAAAGTCGTAGCTTTTAAAAGCCCCCAAGATATTTGATACCCTGAACCAATCATGAGTTTTTGGTAAACACCATTTTGTATGTAGGGATTTTTTGACACATATGTAAAAATACGCATCCAGTTGAGAATGCCGCCCTTTCTCCTAACAATGAACAAGGGCCAAGTAAGCAACTAAAAGGGGAACTGGTGTCTAATCAAATACAAAAACAAAATATGCATCAAAAAGAAACGTATCTTGTGTTTTTATTCCTAAAATGTTTGAGGGTGAACATGATGTTTGTACACCTCCCAACCTAAAAAAAGTTGTCGAAAGTGGCATTTGACATCTCAGGGATGGACAGGTAATGACTACTGTTTTAATTAAATCAAATACAGATTGATAAAGATTGTTAGACCTGACAGACTTAGGGTGGTCTTCCCCCCCAACATTTTGCTTTCCTCCTCCACTTTTTCTGACCTTGTTTTTGCTGGTATTAGTACTCTGCACACTTTACCACTGATAACCAGTGCTAATGTGCTTTGTAGGAGAGTGGCATCGACAGCATAGTTGCCCCCAACTTTTTGCTGATGTTTTGACTGTTTCATGACTAGCCAGGCTGTGGCCCTGCTATCCAGGACCCCAGCCTATCTGCTTCCTCTCTAAACTGTTGTGAGTACCCTAGGTACCTACCAATTGGAAACTGAGGACACCATGTCAGCCCCTTGTAGATGGTACCCTAGGTAACCAGGGCATGGGTCCCTCAGAGGCCTACCAGGGGCTGCAGCACTTATTGTGCCACCCCTGGGACAGCCATACAAATTGACACCACCAGACCACTACTGTAGTCTGGGTAAGGTGGTGCTTGCACCCCTTACAGGGATATAGGTATCCTGTATCCCACTTAATACAACACATATATCCTCATAGGTCACCCCTAAGGCAGGCCTTGCTAATCCTACAAGGCAGGGTGCTGAGATATGTGTGAGAGGGAACCCCTACCTGAGTAGGGCCACTCTGCAACCTTCGTAAAACTATTGCTGGGTTGTTAGTAGTGCAGCCATACCATATACTCTTAACCGCATTATAAGTAATCGCGATAGCGTGATAACTTGAGTGGCTGCACAGAACCCTGTAGTGTTTGGTGTCAAACATACAGGAATCATACCCCCAATCCAACCATGGGAGTGAGGGCATGATTCCCCCCTGCTAGAGGGGCGATATGGTAAAAGCGGCAGATTTTAGACACCAATTAAAAAGTGCACACGTAGTACAAAATGGATGCTACCCGCCACCCACACGACTCTGGCTGCCTGTTGCTAGGCAGAACTCCAGCCAAGGGAGCTGGACAATGGGGATCTTGTTGCAGGGAGATGCTCCCACCTCCCCAGACAGACTATGTGGATTGGAACTGGGTGGGTGCACCATAGGATGTCTTTCAGACTTGCACGTAGGCTTCTCCAGTGCCTACTTCTGCATACACCGCCTCAAACCGGTTCAGGGGCATCCTGTCTCCTGCCCAGGTGGGAAACCACACAAAGGGGAGAGGGTGTAGCCACCCATTTCCCGCCTGAACTCTCATTGGTGGGCTCTGATCTGGACACTCCCCTAAACTTTGGATAAAGGTGAATACAGGTCCCCAGAGCCTCAGATTATTCTTGGACTTTACAAACTTGAACTTCGACTTGCTGCCGCACAGCTGAATGAAGAAATCTGCCTTGGGTAAAGGAGTTACCCCCCTGCTTGGCAGGCACCCGAAACACTGCAAGTGACCCGGTTGGAACCTCGCTGCTCCTACGGACATCGACGACTCTTTCCTACCTTGAGGTGGGTTTCCAAGCATCCCAGAGGCCAGTGAGTGTGCACAGCAAAGCTCAGCACCGTGGACCCCGTGGGTGCCGAGATCCCCAATACCCCAGGACACCGGCCACCTCTTGCACAGCACCCGACCCGACGAGTGGGGAAGTTGTGCTTTGGCCCATTATTGAGCCAACCTCTCAGCATCATCTGTGCCAAAGATCGACGCCCTAGCCCGCTCCGGCGACCCGTGGGCGCATCTTTACGCACGCCAAATTGCTGCCTCCCGCGGTCCCTTGTCTCTCGACTGGTAGGCCCTGGCGGAGGTCAATCTTCACTTCCAAGAGTTCCCCTGGTTTCTCCAGGCCTGCTCTTCCGTCTCCTCGCTGGAGACCTCGCTCAGACCTTGTGGGTCTGCACCAGTAGCTGTTTTGTGATTCGTGCGTGGGTTGCGGTTGCCAAGGCTTAGTGGATCCAATCCGGCCACTAACACCGCAGCGACCCTCATCCTTCGTGGGACAGTCGCCCTCCAGAAGATGGCCTTCCTTGACGCCTCCTGGTCCCCGTGGCTGACGATCCAAGCTGCACCTCTTCCACCTGGAAGCACCTGACATTGAAGGGCTCTTTCTCCTGAGCCACCTGGTCACTGTGCCGTGACCCAGACTCTGTCCCCTCTGCTTTCAGGTCCTTCTCTTCAAGATCTACATCTTCAATCTTCACGACATCGACAACGCTTCTTGCTAGCAGCAGTTCTTCACGTTTTTTCATTGAAAATCAGCCCGCGACCCGACATCGAAAACGATTTATGCACCCGGCTTCCCTGGGGCAGGTAACAGTGGTACCTCGGTACTCTCGTGGGTGTGGGCCCTTCAAAAGCTTAACTCTAAAGTCTTGAACTTGAACTCCTGCTAGAATTGTTTTTAATCTTGTAAAATTCAACCGCGACATTCTCCATAGGCTTTAATAGAGATTCCGACAGTAGCTTCTGCCACTGCACGCGTCTCCCGTGGGTCCCCTTCCTCACTACCTTGGGTGGTTTCACAAGGGGCCAGCGACCCTAAATGCCCTAGGCATTGTCTGTAGAATTGTTGTGGTTCTTATACCACTTTTTTGATATATGGTTTGGTCCCCCCCTGGGGCCCTATGATTCCAGAGCTATTTATTGTAACTATCAATGCTTGTTTGAATTGTATCTTTACCTCCAGCCTCATAAAGAGACTAGTGGGATTATTCTTAGAATAAATACATATATTTTATATATATACACCCGTGTGGACTACTCTTTCATTTGGTTATTCAAGAGGTTATCTATGGTAAAACAATAAGCTTAACACTCCTTCAAGACTTAGCCTGAAGGCTGCTATCCACAGCTACCACTAGGATAGCCTTCTTTAAAGGTTGTCTTTTAACCTATCACCTTAAGAGTCGAATTGGACTGGCGCAAGGTGTCCCTTATAACTAGTGGACAGCATATGCCAGGCCAACTTCTCACATGCTTGTGCTCTCTACCCTAAATATGACAACATTGGTTCATCCCTGTTAGAAGGGGGTTCTTGCCATCTGGGCAGGCCGGATGTTTCGCTTTTTGAACACCTGATTTTTGAGCTTTTACCGTGGGAGAGCCTCATAAGCTGGGACTCACCCACGGTAAGCTCATAATAAAATGGAGTGCATGTGGTTTCCACCGGTGTCCACCTTGTGAGATACAGGCGCTGCGGTAAGGGCACCGGACTGGTTAAATTTACCACCCGTTTAAGGGCTGTGCGGGAGAGATTCCTGTTGTGCGCATCCAAGGGGCTTTTCAGAGACCATGTGGCATGAGAACCCTGGACAACGCCATCTTGAAGTATCCCAGAGGGCTATGCAGGAAGGAGGGATCAGGGGCAGAGAGGTGATGTGTCACTGCAGGACAGAGAAGCAGTGGTTTCCTGCCAGCTCCCTCAATTTTTCTCTTAAAAGGTCTTGCACAGGAAGTGGAGCACTCTCTGGGGTTTGGTCTTGCTAGGGGAGAGTGGTGGTGGAGACAGGCGCCATAGGCAATGGCAAGGAGGAACCCCTTTACTGCACCAGGACTCTGGACTGTGCCTCTGAGGGAGTCCAGGACAAGTGAAGGAATGCATGGGCTTCTGCACAAGGAGAGGAGAGGCCCAGAAGGAGAGCCAGGTGAAAGTCTGGTGCAGGGAGCCAGTGAAGACAGCTCCTTGCTGAGTTCGCCCTCTTGGAGGCCGGGAGGGCAGCAGAAAGTGCTCCCGGTGGCTAGGGCTGGCCACCAGGAGCAAAAAGAGACCAAGACCCATTAAATCGATCCACCCGGGCCGAGATAGGCCCCCCAGAAGGTAGGCGACCTTTTACCAGACCAACGTCGAAGCGCGTGGGGCTCCGCCGTCGGTCTCCGATGCACCCCCAGGGTGGGTCAGTTCCCGGGGGCTGCCCCCAGGAGAAGTAAAAGTTAGGGCGCGCCGTCACGCTCCCTGAAAATGCCTACAGGACCCAGGACCCCATCCCTGCACCCCGACCAAGCCAAGCCAGGGAGCGCCATCGCGCCCCCCATGAAGACCTGCCCTGTTGACAAAAAGGTTGTGGAGTGCTGTCACACTCCCCGAGGCTTCGCCTGGCCAGCCGCAGCGCTCATGTCTGCCCGCAGGAGTGGGCAGACCATAATGAAGGGCCAGCTCCCACTGCAGCAGGCAGGGAGCCGGTGAGAGTAGCCAGGGGTGGGCTATCCGAGCTGCTCTCCAACTTACCTGCACGCGGGGAGCCCGGAGGGGACTGGGCTCCCGAGGACGAGAGGAATACAGCACGAGGTCGCCAGTCCAGCAGTGTGGATCACTCCGCAGCAGCAGGAAAGCCACTGCTCAGATATGCACGCTCTAGAGGAAGCATCCTATAATGCCCTGCAGTGTAGGGTCATGCCTTTGAGGAAAACTGCTAGTTCCTCGCGTGTGGTGACCTCAGGAAGATGGGGCCACCACTATTGGGATGCAAAGGTGCAGGGGAGCTGCAGGAGCAGCGCTGACTCCCACAGCACAGAATTGAAAAGTCTCATGTGGGATTTGGGGGCAAGATGATGTTCATACAAGTGAGTGGTGGTACCAGACCCCTCCTGTGGGAGGTTTGGGCATGTTTACTCAATGTCAAAAAGTAATTCCATCAGCTTATGTATATTTGTAAATTGATGCATAGTATTGCGTAGTGTGTGTGTAATAAATGTACTCTTCCTTTTTATAAAGAAAAGCACAGACTGGACAATCAATTATTGAGTGTTATTTCTGCGTACCGGTAAATGGTGCTTCTAGGCCACACCACCTCCCTTGAGTAAGCCTTGGACTGCTCTGAAATGCTACACTCAAGCGCTACAATGGGGTGTTTGGTTCCCAGTGAAGGACAAATTTAGACCCCCATTATTTGTGCAGGCCTCACAACAAATACCTCGTTTTCCCCACAATCCCCAATTACCATATTTAAATTACTTGTAAGTTTCTAGTAAAGTGGTACTCTCTGTACCCAGGACCTGTAAATCAAATGCTACTAGTGGGCCTGCAGCACTGAATATGCCACCCATTAAAGTAGTCTGTTAACCATGTCTTAGGCCTTCCACTGCAGGGCCCGTGTGTGCAGTTTACATTGTCATGTCGATCTGGCAAAATAAACCTTCTGCCAGACCCAAAAATTCCCTTCTCTATACATACACCCACCTCTAAGGTAGAACCTACACAACCCAGAGGGCAGGGTGCTCTGTATTTAAAAAGCAGGATGTGTACTTTTTAGTTTTACATGTCCTGGTAGTGAAAAACTATCAAAGTTGTTTTTCACTAGTACAAGACCTATATCTCACATAGGAGAACATTGGTATTAGCTTATTACAATTTATAAGAGTGATTCCCAAATGGTAAGATATAACTGATTCAAGTTTGGTGTCTATGGAATCACAATTTGAAATCCAAACTGATGGGGAAGTCAGATTTTAAAATGCAATTCTAAGAATGCAACATTTGGAAAAGTTGGCATTTTCTTACTTTAACCAATTGGGGCCCGCTGCCTATCTCTGATCATATGTCTGGGGTGGGTGACAGTTGGGCTTAGTGTACTCTCCCTGCACAGCCACACACAATGGGAGCTTAGGTGTGACTTAATGGGCCATCCTGGCAGGATGGGAGGGAGGAGCTGGACCCAGCCTCACTTATATCTGAATAGGCTGTGTCCTGTCCCCACAAAAAGGGTTGCATTGTCCCCTGTAGTGAGTCTGGAGCCACGGCAGGAAAGGCAGGACCTCTGTGTACTTCAAAGACCTATCTTTGAAGTCTCCCCCACTTTAAAGGCCCAACTGGGTAGAAGTACTGAGCCTCCGACACCACAACGTCAGTACACTTCTGGACCTGTGAAGACTCTGCCAGGAAGAAGGACTGCTGTGCTGCTGAAAGGATTTCCACTCTGCTGGACTGTTTTGTGGAACTCCTGATTTGCTGTGCCGACCTGCAGATTGCTGCCCTCCTGCCTGGGTGAGGGGACTGGACCTGGATCACGTCAACCCAGAGTGACTCCAAGAGCTCTGGGTCTCATCTGATGTCTCAGGGACATAAAAGACTTCCAACCAAAACTGCTTCTGCACCTAGGCTTTGCCATCTGTGAGCCTACGTTGCCCAGTGGTGCCACCCCAGTCCTGGACCCTTGGAAGAGGGCCTAAAGTGCTTTTCCAGTGGAACCGACGCATCCTCTGCTGAGCAACGCATCCCCAAGCAGTACTGATGTATCTCTTTGGCTGAGCATCGCATCTTCGAGCAGAACCAATGCATTACCGCTGTTACAGTATTGGACCTGTTCCAAAAGACTCACATTGCCGCTGCACCCCTCGTTTTTGGTACCAATTCTTTTTCCTCAGAACCACCACTGCGCAATGCTTTTTCTGGCGCAAGCTCCTTGCACCCCTCGCTGATGGCAGTCTCGATGATGAACCTCCGCACTGCAGCTTCCCCGCTCATTGGAACTGACGACGCATAGTCTCCAATGCTACCCGCATCCTCAACACCAGTCTTTTCATCGCAAGCCCCGTCTACAGGATCCTCAACGACTATGCAATAGGACCTCGCATCGCAGCCCAGTCACATCTCGGAAACGACGCATTGCCTCTGCTGCGCAAAGCAAGCGACACAGGTCCACGCACATGCTCTGCAACAAGGATTTAGGGTATTTTGGTTCAGCGGGCCTATCTGGGTCCCTGTAGCTGACCTGCATTCCATCAAGGTTGGCCTGAACTTTTGACTTTGTCCAGGTCTGGCACGACCAGATAGCCCCAATAGCAGTTTTTTGCTTCTAGGTGCTATTTTTAACTACAAACTTTAAAATGAATTATCTCAAGTTCTACCAATTTAATTGTTATCGTTTTGGTCTGGTTTTATTTATTCAATTAAGCTCTATTTTTCTAACCTGTAGTGGAATCTTTTTGCGTGGTGTTGTCACTGATTTACTGTTTGAAGTGTTGCACAAATTAATAGCTTGTGGTTTATCCAATAGATTGTTCAAAGTTAAAAGCTTCACCTGAATTTCTTAAACTCAGGCAGTTTACACGCCTAGTACACCTCACACCAGTGTGGACTTATTACACTGTTAGCCTAGAATATCCTCGTGGCGCATCCTATCCGTAACAAAATACAGCTCGAGCATATCCATCACAACCTGTCACACACTGCCCTTGGCCATCACATCCTTCGTATGTGATATCACCTAATATATTCAACCAACAGCACAAGCGACACCCAGCATTTCCCACTCATGCAGAACCCAGATTAGGAACATCCTACTCCAAACACACATCACCCTTTATCCACTGAACACCACCAAGTAGACCTAAAAAACCTGAGACCCTGACTGTGCATAAACCTGCACAACACACAAACTTCCATCCCCACAATCAGTATTGGCAGCTCAATAAATACTAAGCATCATGGCAGGAAGGAGGTAGATGTAAAATCAAGCTGACCGATTATAAATCTGGTGATCATTTTTGTTGGGCTGCAAGTAAAACGTATGTTTGACTTTGATTTTAGGTTAAAAAGTAGCCAGCTTCATTTTTTAGGATTTAGCGGCATTCCATCACTGTTTTTATAGTGGAATGCTCATAGTTCCTGGGTTCAGCCACTAGACTACTCAAGATGCAATCCTGTGCTTCTACAAAAGACACAGATTAATTAAGCACTCACTATGTGTGGTGTGTGCAAAGCATCGGATGGGCTTGGTGGTGTATCTCTAAAAGATGTGGCATGTGCTTGGTGTTACGGTGTGCTGCTGCTAGGTGTGTTGCTCTGTAGCCACTTTGGACTTGGTGGGTCTGATTCACAAAAACATCCCTGAATATACGCTCAGAGTTACTCCTATGCACTAATACAGGTTTATAACTTTTCCCTATTGTCAAAACTGTTCTGTTGTGTGGCAGAAATTCTGCATCCGTGACAGTTTTCCAATTGTACACCTGAAAAAGTCATATGACTTCCAGGTTGAGGAAAGCCACCTCAGTGGGCCATGGCCCGTGTATTTCTTTTTTCCTCCACGATAAAATATTTTTCCAAAGGAAAAACTTCAAACCATATCCCTGTATGAATTTCAGGGATGCACTTATCCCCACACCCACCCTGCAGTAAATTTCCAACCATTTCCAGAGTGATAAAGGGACGGAGGTAACATTTTCAACTGTGAGAAACTGACCAGTTTGTAGTTGTTTACGAACTTTTACATCGTACTAAACTGCCCTCTCCTCCCCACTTGCATTGAAATTAAAGTGATGTGAGTTATATTATTCAGGGGAAAATAGTTTTGTAACTGCTAGGTCACATTTTGCATTCATTCATAAAACTTCATTACGAGCGCAAAATAATTTGTGAATTGGGCCCTTTGTGTCCAACTTTATAGGAATTTGTCTATTAAGTTAAAATCTTGTGACTAAGTGGAACATAAAGGGCAAATAGCTCCTATGTACCAGGAACTCAATGCTGTAGCACTGACCTAAACATCCCTGTATGGAGCACCAGTGCTCGATTTCATGGCTGATATGAGGTGCGTCATTCCCCTCGTCACTTGCTCTGCTAAGTCAGGGCTCTATAAAGTAGGTAGTTTAATGGTAACAAATAGATTTGTTTATGGTATTACTTGGGCAAAACTAGAAAGTGGAGATACCCTAGCCTCCAGAAACAACAAAATGTAGTTTTGTCTCATTTCTTACAACAGACGCCTGAGGGGCTATCCGGCAACAACCCAATGGCCGCCACCTGATTAATATCAATTACCAGTGCTATATTTAATATTGAGGTGTCTTACAGCATTTTGGTGTTCATTGCAAGCACATTTACCTTGTAGCAACATCCCTGTTCAAAGGATTTAGGCACTAGTTACTTCCTCTACCTGGGAACACTAAAAGTGACACCACCTATGTATAGATGTGACTGTAAAACCACTCGGTTTACAACACTGGCCTCACGCAGCACAGGGCACTGCAGTAGCTTGTCCCTAGGGAGCAGGACCGCCACAACTGATGGAGCAGCACAGGACGCTGGTGTAGGTTGTCCATGGTACCTGAAGCACCATCTACCTGGGGAGCTGGAGCAACCTAGTGTGCTGGAGTAGCTTTTCCCCAGGAATTCAGTGACAAATTCTCCAGCAAATGCCAAAGTCAAACAAAATTCTCAACACATTTTTTGCTGTAAAGACCCCATCCTTGTAATTTACAAAATATTAAAATAGACATCTCAGGGTAAACAAACACAATGAAGATGCATCTGGGGGGGCAAAATCACTTACTCCATAACCCAATGTTAGCGGGTAATCCAGTGGTTATTGGGATTAACTACTCGCCAAAAAGTGATTCAACGACTCGTGAGAGGTAGTAAGTACAACACCAAGCCAATGGCTTTATGGCTCTTAAGCGTTATACAAATGGCAATATAACCCAATACAACCCCATTCTGTACATACATCTGAGTCTTGGTGCCACTTAGTAGATATTACATCAAATGTGTACTGCTCTGTTGCATAACCAGTCTCACCTCGTTGGCCATCTGCTTGGTGGGGGACCCCTGGGATCCAGAAATGATGGAAAAGGGGCTCAAGGGGCTGGTGAGGCTGGCAGAGCTCAAAGGACTGGCAGGACTGTTAGAACTGTAGGTTCTCGAAGGGGCGCAGGGCACTATTAGAGAAGAAGACAAAGAACCTAATTAGAAAACCAAATTAGAAATGCACCATATTTTGCAACAACAGATGTATCAACAATAGAAGGAATTAAAGACCCCCTTCCCTGTAAAATATGTGAACACATTTAAAATGTGTAATATAATAAAAACAAGCACTTACAATGCAATAAGTCTTGCAATGACATTATTTTGAGCTATTGATATTGTAAATGGCAATGCTTTTAAAAGAATTAAAAGGCATTGTTATTTACAATACCAAAAGCAACACCTATTGCATTGCACAGCGCGGTGTCCGTGACAACGGTGCTGCGCTTATTAAAGTAAAAAAAAAAATAAAGTGTTTGGGGGGGCAGAGCACTGTGGTGACTCACTGGAGAGTGCCTTGAGTGCTGCGTCCAGCTCGGCAGTGGCAATGCTGCCCTGCCAGTGCTGATAAAATGCTCGAACAGCCCTGGGCAGCTGGAGAGAATGGTACAGGTGGGGGGCCGCCACAGAGTTTCTGAAACCAGCATCCCGTAAAAAACAGATTTTCCCATGTCATCATTCTTGCACCGAGTTATGTAGGTGTATCTGTAAAACTGCACATTTGACGGAAATTTAGTAGCCATTGAAGAGGCTGTTTCAATGAAAAATGTTTCAATGAAAAATGTACGCTCTATAAATGGCAGTCACCACCATACCATGGGTTAGTTATATATTTCTGGAAATGTGCACAAGTGTGCTGATGTCTTACTTCTGTCGCTGTAGGATGCCTACTTCCAAGAAGAATAAACATATTTACTAGTAGTTTAAGAAAAAAGAGAAACGTGACAAGCTCCAAAATATTATCCATGTTGTGAAAGAGCCTGTGCTGCGTTCAGCTGTGCCAAGTCAAGTCCATAAAGCACTGCTGATGTGCACTCGCCCCAGCTTGTGCCATGTAAGTACAGAACAGCTGTGAGTGCCCAGCTGTCTCTGATACGTTTTATTTGAAAAATGGCATCTATTTAAGGTTTTCCAGAAGCATAGCTTGGGCACTAGTAATACACATTGGGAGAGTCTTGGAAGCCTCCTATTTCGTCAGATTATTGAAAGTCTATAACTTGACCTGGTGAAATGTTCACATCTTTTACCAAGGGTTGTAAAATATTAAGATGAGGTTTGCTAACTGGTGCACACGTCAGGGTCTGGAAGGCCCCTCGCATCAAGCTGGAAAGCCCCTGCAGTGGCATCAGTGCACGCCGAGGGCGGGTCTGGGCAAGGGGTAGGTGGTTTGGAAGGCCCCTCATTGGCTCGAAAGCCGTGCAGTGGCATCAGTGCACGCCGACGGCGGGCCCCTGCCTGATTCCTCTAAACTAAAACCTTTTAAAATACCCATTACCTCCGGTACTGTTATCAGCTGGGCACCTGACAACACATAGTGCATAATTATCAGCCTTGATAACAGGCCTGTGCACCCACAGCGCCTCTGTATATCCATAATTCGCAAATGGATTGAATAAGTTTACTGTGGAACGGCGCCTGCGCAGCCTTCGAAAGCGCTTTAAAGAGGGCTTTAGGCCGCTAAACAGTCATTAGCGTGTTTTCCAGGTGGTGGGGATGATGGTTCACTATGAACCCATATCTCACACTGTGCACATCAGGTATCATGCACGCTACCACTGTTTTCCAGCAATACCTCTGTGTCTTAAGCTCACTTTTAAAGCCCCAAAAGTGTCCTTTCCGCATATTCTGGCATGCATATAGCTCTATCTTGTGTTACGCAACATGCTTTAAACCAAAGTGCACTGGTACACAAAGGGTCTTCCGTGCGATGCAAGAAAGAATAGTTTAAAGCGAATGAATCAGTTCATCCACGGAGTCGTCAATTCATACATTCAGTCATTCAGCCTCTTGGCCCCGGGCACCCATTCAAGCGATCGTGGGATGCCTTGTATGTATGAATATGCTACCTGATACTTCACTGGTAAGTGGTGTCGGCCTGGATACCTAACTTGTGTATGTCAGTATATATCGGACTTGACAACTTGTGGATATGTTCGTATGTGCTCGTTCGGATACATTTTAAGTATGTAGTAAGTTTGGCCGATCACATCGCTCTTTCACGTCGCGGAGTGCCTAGAAGCAGTTCAGAGCAGAAGAAGAGCTTGGTGACTAAGAGGGTGAACCTCTAAGCGCGGCCGGACCCCGCCTCACCCTACCCTCCTCCGTGGCTTATGTCACGTTTTGCCACCCGTTCTCTCCAGCCCTAGTCCCGGGTCCGTCCGTAGAGGGGACAGCTCATGTTTGAAATCCTCTTCCACCACCCCGGTCCTTGGAGTCCGCTCGGTTGGGGAAGCTGACGGGACACTACGTGCACCCTGGGTGACCACACCCGTCGCCTCCCGCACCCAGCGTTCCGGTCACAGAGAGTACCGCACTTTATAGAGTCCGTCAGCGCCGGGGCTTTTACAGGTCCCACAGCCGGGGAAGCAACAGGGGGGTCCACGAGAGGTTCGAACAGGAGAGCTGGCAGGGTGCGGGCCATCTAGGTCCAAGTTACCGATGATCAATCAATCGATAATTAGAAGAGGTGCAGTACAGGCCATCCCGTCCTGACTGTAGGAGCGCGGATATCAAAATATAAATTTTTACCTGAGAATTTTGATCGTTTTTTCACCGTTTCGTGGGCCCTTGAGAACGAGCAAGCGCGGGGAGTACACTGAGCAGCTTTGCCATTGCGGGAAGGCAGAGGGCCATCGGTTTTCACTCAGCTGTGTTTATATTTGCAGCGCGCTTTCACTTTAAGTGAAAGCGCGATGCAAAAATAAACACGCGGCTGAGTGAAAACAAATGGCCCGACAAAGATCAGAAAATACTTTGCGACAGCCGCAAAGCAGACGAGCCAGTCCGGATGGGCCGGACAAAAAAGCAAAAGGGTGGCAAGGAGTAGTTTCTTTTCTGCAACTCCAGTTCTGTAGTAGGGGTATCTCTGTTATAGTCATAATCTAGTGAATAGTCCCGCCCATGTGCGGGGACCCCGGAGCAATAAAAATAATCTCTTAAGTTGTCAAGCCATGCAGACCTGCATCTACACTTAAGAGAGAATTTCAAAGACAGATAATGCAGCCTATATCCACAGGCTACACTGTCCAGTACTTCAACTAGAAAATTCCACCAACATCCACAAACAGCACTGCCTGCCCAGCTTTTTCCACTGAGAAAAACCTGCCTCTACCAGCAAAAGCCTCTGGAATGATAGAGAGGGAGGAATGGACAGACAAGCCCCATAGGCTGCCATTATGTGGCTCAGAACAGGATACTGTGCCTTTAAGAAAACTTTCCAGAACTTTTCCAGTATCCCAGAATGCACAGCAGGTCCCTTTTACTTTCAGTTCTTTTTGAAGGCGTAGCACGCCAGACCTGTAGCATTCCTTACATTAACATTTATCTCTCCACCAGGGAGGAGGGCGGGCGCTTATGACTATAACAGAGATACCCCTAATACAGAACTGGAGTTACAGAAAAGAAACTACTCCTTCTGTAGTAGGGGATCTCTGTGTATAGTCATAATCTAGTGAATAGAATGGCAAGCCCATCCCCACACCAAAACGGCGGTGGAGAAGACAAAATAATACCACTACTGTGCGAACAAATTTCGCAGCGAAGCCTGCCCAACCTGAGCATCTGCCCTGGCATCCGTGTCCAGACAGTAATGCTCAGCAAAGGTATGGACCGACCTCCAAGTGGCCGCCTTGCAGATTTCTGCAATCGGAACATTATGCAGCAAAGCAGTCGTGGCAGCTTTGCCCCTGGTGGAATGAGCCTTAGGTTTACCCCCTAAGGTCTTATTAGCCTTTTGGTAACACAATTGTATACAGGACACAATCCACCGAGAGATGGACTGTTTGGAGGTAGCAAGACCGGTCCTGACTGATCCATAATTGATAAACAATTGGTCTGACCTACGAATATCTTTGGTCTTATCGAGTTAAAACTTCAACACCCTCCTAACGTCCAGGGAATGTAGAGACCTTTCCGCTGGAGAAGAGGGATTCTGAAAAAACGTAGGTAAAGTTATGGTCTGGTTGACATGAAAATCAGATATAACCTTAGGAAGAAATTTAGGGTGAGTACGCATAACCACCTTAGCAGCATGAAATACCGTATAAGGTTCCTGGCAACACAACGCCTGAAGTTCACTCACCCTGCGGGCCGAGGTAATGGCCACTAGGAACGCCGCCTTCCAAGACAGGTGCTGCAACGAAGCCTTGTGAATAGGTTCAAAAGGCTCCTTCATCAATCTGGACAGCACCACATTCAATTCCCAGGAAGGCGAGGGAAGTCTGACAGGAGGGAACACTTTCTTCAAACCTTCCAAAAAATCCTTGATCACAGGGATCTGAAAGAAGGAAGTCTGTAAAGGGCATTTCCTGTAAGCAGTCAAAGCAGCAAGATGAACCTTAATGGAATGGAAATTAAGGCCAGACTGCGCCAAATGCAAAAGGTACGGAAGGATGACATCTTCCTTACATGTCGTCGGGTCAAAGTTCTTGGACTTGCACCAGATGCAGAATCTCTTGCACTTGTAAGCATAGGACGTCCTAGTGGAAGGTCGCTTAGCCTCCTTCAGTAAATCCATACAATCTGCTGGTAGATTCAAATGGCCATATTGCACTATCTCAGGAGCCATGCCGCCAAACTCAAAGACGAGAGGTTGGGGTGCATCAACTGCTCCCCGAACTTCGTGAGAAGGTCCGGCCTGCACGGCAGCCGTATGTGAGGAAGGAGAGACCGGTGAAGCAGGTCCATGAACCACCACTGTCTGGGCCATTCCGGGGCAATCAGGATCATCTGCGCCCCGGACTGGGACAGCTTGATTAGCACCGCCGGAATCAGGAGAATGGGTGGAAAAGCGTACAGAAAGCTGTTCGACCAGTCGATCCATAGTGCATTCCCCAGCGTCCCCCGCTGGTAGTACCTGGATGCGAAGTCTCGGCATTTGCTGTTTTCGGCGGTGGCAAACAGATCTACGTCTGGAGTCCCCCACCTTGCGAAGACGTCCCCTAGTACTTCGTCGTTTATGACCCATTCGTGGTTTTCCTGAATCAGTCTGCTCAGTGCGTCCGCCTGAACATTCTGCACACCTGGCAGATGCGTGGCCGTAATCGTCAGTCCTCGGGCCAGAAGCCAGTGCCAGATCGACTGCGCCTCCTGCGACAGAGTGCGTGATCTCGACCCCCCCTGCTTGTTGAGGTAATACATCGTGGTTGTATTGTCCGTCTGTACCAGCAGCGAGTTGGTCTGGAAGGCCTTCAATGCCAAGTAAACGGCTCTGAGTTCCAAGAAATTGATGTGGTACGTCGACTCCAACGGGGACCACTTTCCTTTTATCTGTAAGTCTCCGGAATGCGCTCCCCAGCCTTGGAGAGACGCATCCGTCACGATCCTCTTCGTGGCAATGTCCTTGTGGAAGGGAACCCCCCTGAGGAGATTTTCCGCCGAATGTGAGAAGTTGGCCTGATGTATGATGTCACTAGTTCTAGTGTACACCTTATATCAGTCCAAATACCCTTATGGTGATTGGTTGTAGAGTCAACCTTATAGACCAGCTATCCTAGTGGTAGCATGGACAAGAGCAGTCTTAGGCTAAACTCTGAATGGCATGTGAAGCCAGCTGTGATACCATATATAATCCCTTGAATACGAAATGAAAGGACACCACAACAGATATATATATAAAATAAAGTGTATTTATTCTAGTCAAACCCTCAGCACTCTTTATGAGATTAGAGGTAAGTACAACACAGTCTTATTTAAGCATACATTAAGTCACACAGGTAAGTAATACAGTTAGGCCCTAGGGGCCACGCAAACCATATACTAAGTAAGTGGTATAAGGACCACTGTCACGGAAATAGGATAGGCCTAGGCCTAGGGAATCGCTGGGGCTACACTACACTAGCAACAGTTAGGAAGTGGGAGGCCCACGGGATTCAGGTGCAGAGTGGAAACACTCACGCGTAATGCGTAAAAGTCGATAGAAATAGTAGTTGTTAGCAATTAACAGTTTAAGGACACTTCTAAAGCAGCTAGAGAGTCGAGACTCGGAAACTAGACCCTAGGATAGTCACTACCCTTGTGAGCACCGAAGTACCCAAGTTACCTAGCCCACAGGCTGCGGGTGCATAGGTGTGAACTTGCGTCTGGTTTCGTCGTGGACTTCTATGGATGCCTGAAGGAAAGTTGCTGACAGGCAGTCAGTGAAGAGTGTCCGGTGGATCCCGAGGCTGGGATCAAGAAGAGAGGAGACCTGCAAGCAGAAGGGACAGAGTCAAGGTCACTAGCCAGTGACCACGTGGAACCAGGAAGGAACCAGGCGATGTCGTGAAGATTGCAGGTGCAGGTGAAGCTTGTTGCTGCAGCCACGAGGACCAGGGAACGTCGAGGACGACCAGGACCAGGAGGCGAGCTGTCCTACGAAGGCTCTTGCTGTCGGCGGCGTCGAAGTTGGACTAGGACTCACCAAGGCTTGGCAAGCGGAACCCACGAAGAACGGAGGACTTGCTTCTGGTGCAGACCAGGAAGGTCTGGGGTGCTTCTCTTTTGCAAGGAAGCGGGAGCCAGTCTGGAGGAGCCAAACCAGCGGTGAAGATTTCTGGATGCGTCGTCACAAAGGCCACTAGCCAACGGGCAAGCAACCGGACAGACGCGGCAAGCAGGAAAATGCAGAAGGGCCCCACGCAGGACTCGTGGAGTGTGGGGGGCTGATCTTCGGTGCAGATGGTGCTTGGGGTTGGGGCTTCTCAATCCCCGGTGCACAACTTCGAGGGTGCCTCAGAAGCTGCGCTGAAAGATACTAGCCACTTTTCCCAGGTAGCCGGTCCCACGTCTCTCGTCGCTTCCATGGATCTCAGCTCGGCTGTGGATGTGGATCAGGGTCGGAGAAGTCTGGAAGTCAAGGCTCTGGTCGGGCTCTGCAGTCGGTCCCTCGTAGAACTTCAGCAAAGCAAAGGGTAGTCTCTTGATGGTGCCTGTTTGCACAGGGTAGCCACTCCTTGGCCACAAGGGAGATTCTTCAGTCTTCTTCTTTCGTCGAATGTCGAAGGTCCAGAGTTTCTGTTCAAGTTGCAGGTTCAGGATAATCTAATCTCCTAGGGCCCAGCTACCACACTTATACTAATCTGGGGGGCTGGGTTACCTGCTAGGTCACGCCTTATGGGTGGGACCTGGGAGGGGGGTGGTTACACCCCCTTCCCTTTGTCCAGTTTCACGCCAGGACTGGGGCTGGAGTGCCCCAGCACCGGTTTGAACTGGACTATGCACGGGACACCTTGTGTGCCCCAGGCATGTCTCATTCTATTCATCCCTCCCTGCCCCAATACACTAAGGCCTGTCTGGGGTGGTGCTAGCACCTCCCAAGGCAGGAAACCTATTGTCCAAGCCTCCCTTGCCGGGATCACTCCCAGCAGCAGGAGGTCAGACTCGTGTCTGTGGCAGCAGCATCCATTTTGTGATGCTGGGGCTCTGGTTAACTTTAACCGGGTAAGTAGGTTACAACATGTCTTCTCCCTCTAGAAGGGAGGGATAATATCCTCATCCCCAGAAATGGGATGGGGGTATTATTCCAAAGTGTTAGACACCTTACACGACATGTTTTGATAAAGCCAAACCATAGTTACCATAACCGTTTAAGATTATAAGGCACTTTAAGAGTATATGGTAGGCTATATCATAGAACAGCTATAAGGACATGGTTCCGAAAGCTGCAGACAGGCTCAGCTCATGCTAGAGCACCATCTCACATGTTACCAAGCATTCTGCCTCCAGGATTGTTAAGGCCTGCCATAGGAGTGGCTGATAGGTGCACATGTGTCTATAGGTAAGTTAGGTATAGGAATACTACACCTAAGCAAGGAGTGATTACACAACCTTGCCCCAGCTGAGTGATCAGCCAGTTGTGTCATAATGGAAGGCCAAGCCAGGGGTGGCATAATACATGCTGCAGCCCCTGGTAGGCCTAGGGTACACCTATGCCCTGGGTACCTAAGGTACACTGTACAGGGGCCAATAAGGTGATCCTATCCAAATGGGTTATGCACCTAAAGTACATAGTATCAATTTAGAGAGAGAACAGCAGGGCTGTAGGTCTGGTTAGCAGGCCCACAGCCACATCTAAGTCGAAAACCAGTAAAGCAAAAGCAAAAAGTGGGGGTGAACATAGAAAGCAGACCCTACTCTCCTACACCGAACACCACCACTTCAGCGACTGAAGAGCATGCAGAGACAGCCGTATCTTGTCGTCCCAAGAACCTGTCCTCTGATCCCACTGATCCTCCAAGCACTCCTGCAGTGGTCTCATGTGCAGCCGTGCGTGAGGAGTGAGGAAGATACATGAGGCCATCGATCCCAGCAGCGAAGGCACCTTCCTCACTGTCGTCGATGGGGCGGTCATAAGAGCCTGAGCCTTCCGAAGGAGTGATAACCGTCTCTCCTCCGAAGGAGACACGCTTGCTGACAGCGTATTGATGGAGGCCCCCAAGTACTGTATGCACTGGACCGGAGTCGGGACAGACTTGGACATGTTGACGTGCAACCCCAGCTTGTTCAAGAGAACGCACGTCTTCTGGAAGTGCGCTTGTGCTTCCAAGAAGGAGGCGGCCTGGATCAACCAATCGTCAAGGTACGGGTAGACAAACACCTCGTTCCTCCGCAGGTGTGCAGCTACCACCGCCATGCACTTCGAGAAGGTCCTGGGCGCAGACTTTAGCCCAAATGGCAGTACTGTGTATTGATAATGATTGGCGCCGACTTGGAATCGCAGGAACTTCCTGTGCTTCCGTGCAATGGGCACATGGAAGTACGCATCCTGTAGGTCTATGGCACAGAGCCAGTCTCCCCGTTGCAGCTGAGGGTAAATCTGATGCAACGATAGCATGCGGAATTTCTCTCTGCGAATCCATTTGTTTGCTTGCCGCAAATCCAGAATGGGCCTGAACTCGTTCTTGTCCTTCTTGCGAACCAGGAAGAACCGAGAGTACAGACCTCTTCCCCTTTGAGACAGAGGTACATCTTCCACCGCCTTTTTCCTCAACAGGATGTCTGCCTCCGCCTGGAGCTCTCGCAGTTGATACTGTGAGCTTACCGGCGGAATCGCTGGAGGCGGGCTGATGAACCGAAGACTGTATCCATTGCAAACAATATTCAGCACCCACTTGTCCTGAGTAATTTTTCTCCACTCTGCCAGAAAAAAGTGAACGCTTCCCCCCACTGGAGTGGGTAACGGTTGCAGGGGAAGTAATCGCTCAGGGCCGAGACCCAGCCGGGCCCTTGGTCGCTGTAGCCGACTTCTGGCCTCCTCTACCCTTCTGGCGCTTCTGGAAGGGTTTCCGGAACTGCTGCTGCTGTTGTTGTTGCTGCTGTCCCGAGGCCTGCCCACGCCCTCTTCCTGCCGCCCCGAACCGTCTCTGGAACGGGCGCTTTTTCCTCTCAGGCTTCTCTAACCCGACAGCCGTCAGGGTCTCTGCCTCCGTCTTCATGCGGGCCATTTCGTCGTCCGCATGCTTGCCGAACAGGGTCTCTCCCGAGAAAGGCAGGTTGGCCACTCTTTGCTGTGCCTCCGGTTTGAGTGAGGTAAGGCGAAGCAAAGCGTGACGCCGTTGGTTGATGCCATGACAATATCCATGTGCCGCTAACAGAGACACATCCGCCGCCGCGCTGATAATCTGATTCGACACCAGCATCCCCTCACGCAAAGTCTCTAGAAAGTCCTCCTTGTCGCGAGGCAGCAGCTCCGCGTACTGCTGGAGAGACTCCCACAGGGCACAGTCGTAGCGCCCCAACAGAGCCCCGGCACTTGCCGCCTTCATGGTGGTAGAAGCCGTCCCACAGACCTTTCTGCCCGCCGAATCTAGCTAACGGCTATCCTTATCAGGCAAAAATAACAATTGATGGACAGAATGTAGAACAATGTCATACATTCACCCCAGTACAGAGATCTGGGCCTAAATCCATCGTTTTTTTGCTCACCATGCCGTTCCAGTTTGAACCCAGCCATATGCAAATCAGTCTTGACCCTGTGCCTCATGGGAACAGTCCAGACCGAACTGCCAAGCCAGGTCCTCCCTGGACTGGAAACAAGCATCCTAGGACCGGTTTCTGGCATTTCAGCCGTCTTCAGCCAGGCTTGCTTGGTTTTCAGTGGCATGGAGAGCAAGGGACCCACGTCTGGGCATACCCTTTCCACTCGGGGTGACAAATGCAAAAATAACAATTGATGGACAGAATGTAGAACAATGTCATACATTCACCCCAGTACAGAGATCTGGGCCTAAATCCATCGTTTTTTTGCTCACCATGCCGTTCCAGTTTGAACCCAGCCATATGCAAATCAGTCTTGACCCTGTGCCTCATGGGAACAGTCCAGACCGAACTGCCAAGCCAGGTCCTCCCTGGACTGGAAACAAGCATCCTAGGACCGGTTTCTGGCATTTCAGCCGTCTTCAGCCAGGCTTGCTTGGTTTTCAGTGGCATGGAGAGCAAGGGACCCACGTCTGGGCATACCCTTTCCACTCGGGGTGACAAATGCAAAAATAACAATTGATGGACAGAATGTAGAACAATGTCATACATTCACCCCAGTACAGAGATCTGGGCCTAAATCCATCGTTTTTTTGCTCACCATGCCGTTCCAGTTTGAACCCAGCCATATGCAAATCAGTCTTGACCCTGTGCCTCATGGGAACAGTCCAGACCGAACTGCCAAGCCAGGTCCTCCCTGGACTGGAAACAAGCATCCTAGGACCGGTTTCTGGCATTTCAGCCGTCTTCAGCCAGGCTTGCTTGGTTTTCAGTGGCATGGAGAGCAAGGGACCCACGTCTGGGCATACCCTTTCCACTCGGGGTGACAAATGCAAAAATAACAATTGATGGACAGAATGTAGAACAATGTCATACATTCACCCCAGTACAGAGATCTGGGCCTAAATCCATAGTTTTTTTGCTCACCATGCCGTTCCAGTTTGAACCCAGCCATATGCAAATCAGTCTTGACCCTGTGCCTCATGGGAACAGTCCAGACCGAACTGCCAAGCCAGGTCCTCCCTGGACTGGAAACAAGCATCCTAGGACCGGTTTCTGGCATTTCAGCCGTCTTCAGCCAGGCTTGCTTGGTTTTCAGTGGCATGGAGAGCAAGGGACCCACGTCTGGGCATACCCTTTCCACTCGGGGTGACAAATGCAAAAATAACAATTGATGGACAGAATGTAGAACAATGTCATACATTCACCCCAGTACAGAGATCTGGGCCTAAATCCATCGTTTTTTTGCTCACCATGCCGTTCCAGTTTGAACCCAGCCATATGCAAATCAGTCTTGACCCTGTGCCTCATGGGAACAGTCCAGACCGAACTGCCAAGCCAGGTCCTCCCTGGACTGGAAACAAGCATCCTAGGACCGGTTTCTGGCATTTCAGCCGTCTTCAGCCAGGCTTGCTTGGTTTTCAGTGGCATGGAGAGCAAGGGACCCACGTCTGGGCATACCCTTTCCACTCGGGGTGACAAATGCAAAAATAACAATTGATGGACAGAATGTAGAACAATGTCATACATTCACCCCAGTACAGAGATCTGGGCCTAAATCCATCGTTTTTTTGCTCACCATGCCGTTCCAGTTTGAACCCAGCCATATGCAAATCAGTCTTGACCCTGTGCCTCATGGGAACAGTCCAGACCGAACTGCCAAGCCAGGTCCTCCCTGGACTGGAAACAAGCATCCTAGGACCGGTTTCTGGCATTTCAGCCGTCTTCAGCCAGGCTTGCTTGGTTTTCAGTGGCATGGAGAGCAAGGGACCCACGTCTGGGCATACCCTTTCCACTCGGGGTGACAAATGCAAAAATAACAATTGATGGACAGAATGTAGAACAATGTCATACATTCACCCCAGTACAGAGATCTGGGCCTAAATCCATAGTTTTTTTGCTCACCATGCCGTTCCAGTTTGAACCCAGCCATATGCAAATCAGTCTTGACCCTGTGCCTCATGGGAACAGTCCAGACCGAACTGCCAAGCCAGGTCCTCCCTGGACTGGAAACAAGCATCCTAGGACCGGTTTCTGGCATTTCAGCCGTCTTCAGCCAGGCTTGCTTGGTTTTCAGTGGCATGGAGAGCAAGGGACCCACGTCTGGGCATACCCTTTCCACTCGGGGTGACAAATGCAAAAATAACAATTGATGGACAGAATGTAGAACAATGTCATACATTCACCCCAGTACAGAGATCTGGGCCTAAATCCATCGTTTTTTTGCTCACCATGCCGTTCCAGTTTGAACCCAGCCATATGCAAATCAGTCTTGACCCTGTGCCTCATGGGAACAGTCCAGACCGAACTGCCAAGCCAGGTCCTCCCTGGACTGGAAACAAGCATCCTAGGACCGGTTTCTGGCATTTCAGCCGTCTTCAGCCAGGCTTGCTTGGTTTTCAGTGGCATGGAGAGCAAGGGACCCACGTCTGGGCATACCCTTTCCACTCGGGGTGACAAATGCAAAAATAACAATTGATGGACAGAATGTAGAACAATGTCATACATTCACCCCAGTACAGAGATCTGGGCCTAAATCCATCGTTTTTTTGCTCACCATGCCGTTCCAGTTTGAACCCAGCCATATGCAAATCAGTCTTGACCCTGTGCCTCATGGGAACAGTCCAGACCGAACTGCCAAGCCAGGTCCTCCCTGGACTGGAAACAAGCATCCTAGGCAGGCTTGGCAGTTCGGGCTGGACTGTTCCCATGAGGCACAGGGTCAGGCTGATTTGCATATGGCCATGTCTGAACTGGGGTGGCAGAGTGGGCTAAAGAACGGTGATGGATCAAACCCAGATCTGTTGACTGGGTGTGAGTGTTTGATTGGTTCTGATGCTCCGTCCATCACCACCCCCTTTTGTATCGCTTTGTTCGCCATAAGTTGGCAGGGTATGCTCAGACGTGAGTCCCTTGCTCACTTTGCCACTGGATTCAAGCAAGCCTGGCTGAAGACGGCTGAAATGCCAGAAACCAGTCCTAGGAAGCTTGTTTCCGGTCCAGGGAAGGCATGGCTTGGCAGTTCGGGCTGGACTGTTCCCATGAGGCACAGGGTCAGGCTGATTTGCATATGGCCATGTCTGAACTGGGGTGGCAGAGTGGGCTAAAGAACGGTGATGGATCAAACCCAGATCTGTTGACTGGGTGTGAGTGTTTGATTGGTTCTGATGCTCCGTCCATCACCACCCCCTTTTGTATCGCTTTGTTCGCCATAAGTTGGCAGGGTATGCTCAGACGTGAGTCCCTTGCTCACTTTGCCACTGGATTCAAGCAAGCCTGGCTGAAGACGGCTGAAATGCCAGAAACCAGTCCTAGGAAGCTTGTTTCCGGTCCAGGGAAGGCATGGCTTGGCAGTTCGGGCTGGACTGTTCCCATGAGGCACAGGGTCAGGCTGATTTGCATATGGCCATGTCTGAACTGGGGTGGCAGAGTGGGCTAAAGAACGGTGATGGATCAAACCCAGATCTGTTGACTGGGTGTGAGTGTTTGATTGGTTCTGATGCTCCGTCCATCACCACCCCCTTTTGTATCGCTTTGTTCGCCATAAGTTGGCAGGGTATGCTCAGACGTGAGTCCCTTGCTCACTTTGCCACTGGATTCAAGCAAGCCTGGCTGAAGACGGCTGAAATGCCAGAAACCAGTCCTAGGAAGCTTGTTTCCGGTCCAGGGAAGGCATGGCTTGGCAGTTCGGGCTGGACTGTTCCCATGAGGCACAGGGTCAGGCTGATTTGCATATGGCCATGTCTGAACTGGGGTGGCAGAGTGGGCTAAAGAACGGTGATGGATCAAACCCAGATCTGTTGACTGGGTGTGAGTGTTTGATTGGTTCTGATGCTCCGTCCATCACCACCCCCTTTTGTATCGCTTTGTTCGCCATAAGTTGGCAGGGTATGCTCAGACGTGAGTCCCTTGCTCACTTTGCCACTGGATTCAAGCAAGCCTGGCTGAAGACGGCTGAAATGCCAGAAACCAGTCCTAGGAAGCTTGTTTCCGGTCCAGGGAAGGCATGGCTTGGCAGTTCGGGCTGGACTGTTCCCATGAGGCACAGGGTCAGGCTGATTGGCATATGGCCATGTCTGAACTGGGGTGGCAGAGTGGGCTAAAGAACGGTGATGGATCAAACCCAGATCTGTTGACTGGGTGTGAGTGTTTGATTGGTTCTGATGCTCCGTCCATCACCACCCCCTTTTGTATCGCTTTGTTCGCCATAAGTTGGCAGGGTATGCTCAGACGTGAGTCCCTTGCTCACTTTGCCACTGGATTCAAGCAAGCCTGGCTGAAGACGGCTGAAATGCCAGAAACCAGTCCTAGGAAGCTTGTTTCCGGTCCAGGGAAGGCATGGCTTGGCAGTTCGGGCTGGACTGTTCCCATGAGGCACAGGGTCAGGCTGATTTGCATATGGCCATGTCTGAACTGGGGTGGCAGAGTGGGCTAAAGAACGGTGATGGATCAAACCCAGATCTGTTGACTGGGTGTGAGTGTTTGATTGGTTCTGATGCTCCGTCCATCACCACCCCCTTTTGTATCGCTTTGTTCGCCATAAGTTGGCAGGGTATGCTCAGACGTGAGTCCCTTGCTCACTTTGCCACTGGATTCAAGCAAGCCTGGCTGAAGACGGCTGAAATGCCAGAAACCAGTCCTAGGAAGCTTGTTTCCGGTCCAGGGAAGGCATGGCTTGGCAGTTCGGGCTGGACTGTTCCCATGAGGCACAGGGTCAGGCTGATTTGCATATGGCCATGTCTGAACTGGGGTGGCAGAGTGGGCTAAAGAACGGTGATGGATCAAACCCAGATCTGTTGACTGGGTGTGAGTGTTTGATTGGTTCTGATGCTCCGTCCATCACCACCCCCTTTTGTATCGCTTTGTTCGCCATAAGTTGGCAGGGTATGCTCAGACGTGAGTCCCTTGCTCACTTTGCCACTGGATTCAAGCAAGCCTGGCTGAAGACGGCTGAAATGCCAGAAACCAGTCCTAGGAAGCTTGTTTCCGGTCCAGGGAAGGCATGGCTTGGCAGTTCGGGCTGGACTGTTCCCATGAGGCACAGGGTCAGGCTGATTTGCATATGGCCATGTCTGAACTGGGGTGGCAGAGTGGGCTAAAGAACGGTGATGGATCAAACCCAGATCTGTTGACTGGGTGTGAGTGTTTGATTGGTTCTGATGCTCCGTCCATCACCACCCCCTTTTGTATCGCTTTGTTCGCCATAAGTTGGCAGGGTATGCTCAGACGTGAGTCCCTTGCTCACTTTGCCACTGGATTCAAGCAAGCCTGGCTGAAGACGGCTGAAATGCCAGAAACCAGTCCTAGGAAGCTTGTTTCCGGTCCAGGGAAGGCATGGCTTGGCAGTTCGGGCTGGACTGTTCCCATGAGGCACAGGGTCAGGCTGATTTGCATATGGCCATGTCTGAACTGGGGTGGCAGAGTGGGCTAAAGAACGGTGATGGATCAAACCCAGATCTGTTGACTGGGTGTGAGTGTTTGATTGGTTCTGATGCTCCGTCCATCACCACCCCCTTTTGTATCGCTTTGTTCGCCATAAGTTGGCAGGGTATGCTCAGACGTGAGTCCCTTGCTCACTTTGCCACTGGATTCAAGCAAGCCTGGCTGAAGACGGCTGAAATGCCAGAAACCAGTCCTAGGAAGCTTGTTTCCGGTCCAGGGAAGGCATGGCTTGGCAGTTCGGGCTGGACTGTTCCCATGAGGCACAGGGTCAGGCTGATTTGCATATGGCCATGTCTGAACTGGGGTGGCAGAGTGGGCTAAAGAACAGTGATGGATCAAACCCAGATCTGTTGACTGGGTGTGAGTGTTTGATTGGTTCTGATGCTCCGTCCATCACCACCCCCTTTTGTATCGCTTTGTTCGCCATAAGTTGGCAGGGTATGCTCAGACGTGAGTCCCTTGCTCACTTTGCCACTGGATTCAAGCAAGCCTGGCTGAAGACGGCTGAAATGCCAGAAACCAGTCCTAGGAAGCTTGTTTCCGGTCCAGGGAAGGCATGGCTTGGCAGTTCGGGCTGGACTGTTCCCATGAGGCACAGGGTCAGGCTGATTTGCATATGGCCATGTCTGAACTGGGGTGGCAGAGTGGGCTAAAGAACGGTGATGGATCAAACCCAGATCTGTTGACTGGGTGTGAGTGTTTGATTGGTTCTGATGCTCCGTCCATCACCACCCCCTTTTGTATCGCTTTGTTCGCCATAAGTTGGCAGGGTATGCTCAGACGTGAGTCCCTTGCTCACTTTGCCACTGGATTCAAGCAAGCCTGGCTGAAGACGGCTGAAATGCCAGAAACCAGTCCTAGGAAGCTTGTTTCCGGTCCAGGGAAGGCATGGCTTGGCAGTTCGGGCTGGACTGTTCCCATGAGGCACAGGGTCAGGCTGATTTGCATATGGCCATGTCTGAACTGGGGTGGCAGAGTGGGCTAAAGAACGGTGATGGATCAAACCCAGATCTGTTGACTGGGTGTGAGTGTTTGATTGGTTCTGATGCTCCGTCCATCACCACCCCCTTTTGTATCGCTTTGTTCGCCATAAGTTGGCAGGGTATGCTCAGACGTGAGTCCCTTGCTCACTTTGCCACTGGATTCAAGCAAGCCTGGCTGAAGACGGCTGAAATGCCAGAAACCAGTCCTAGGAAGCTTGTTTCCGGTCCAGGGAAGGCATGGCTTGGCAGTTCGGGCTGGACTGTTCCCATGAGGCACAGGGTCAGGCTGATTTGCATATGGCCATGTCTGAACTGGGGTGGCAGAGTGGGCTAAAGAACGGTGATGGATCAAACCCAGATCTGTTGACTGGGTGTGAGTGTTTGATTGGTTCTGATGCTCCGTCCATCACCACCCCCTTTTGTATCGCTTTGTTCGCCATAAGTTGGCAGGGTATGCTCAGACGTGAGTCCCTTGCTCACTTTGCCACTGGATTCAAGCAAGCCTGGCTGAAGACGGCTGAAATGCCAGAAACCAGTCCTAGGAAGCTTGTTTCCGGTCCAGGGAAGGCATGGCTTGGCAGTTCGGGCTGGACTGTTCCCATGAGGCACAGGGTCAGGCTGATTTGCATATGGCCATGTCTGAACTGGGGTGGCAGAGTGGGCTAAAGAACGGTGATGGATCAAACCCAGATCTGTTGACTGGGTGTGAGTGTTTGATTGGTTCTGATGCTCCGTCCATCACCACCCCCTTTTGTATCGCTTTGTTCGCCATAAGTTGGCAGGGTATGCTCAGACGTGAGTCCCTTGCTCACTTTGCCACTGGATTCAAGCAAGCCTGGCTGAAGACGGCTGAAATGCCAGAAACCAGTCCTAGGAAGCTTGTTTCCGGTCCAGGGAAGGCATGGCTTGGCAGTTCGGGCTGGACTGTTCCCATGAGGCACAGGGTCAGGCTGATTTGCATATGGCCATGTCTGAACTGGGGTGGCAGAGTGGGCTAAAGAACGGTGATGGATCAAACCCAGATCTGTTGACTGGGTGTGAGTGTTTGATTGGTTCTGATGCTCCGTCCATCACCACCCCCTTTTGTATCGCTTTGTTCGCCATAAGTTGGCAGGGTATGCTCAGACGTGAGTCCCTTGCTCACTTTGCCACTGGATTCAAGCAAGCCTGGCTGAAGACGGCTGAAATGCCAGAAACCAGTCCTAGGAAGCTTGTTTCCGGTCCAGGGAAGGCATGGCTTGGCAGTTCGGGCTGGACTGTTCCCATGAGGCACAGGGTCAGGCTGATTTGCATATGGCCATGTCTGAACTGGGGTGGCAGAGTGGGCTAAAGAACGGTGATGGATCAAACCCAGATCTGTTGACTGGGTGTGAGTGTTTGATTGGTTCTGATGCTCCGTCCATCACCACCCCCTTTTGTATCGCTTTATCCTTATCAGGCGGCACTGTCGAGGAAGGAGTGGTAGCATGCTGCTTCCTTGCCGCCGTCACAATGACCGAGTCCGGTTTCGGGTCCATCCTCAGAAAGGTCGGGTCCGATTCCGGCGCCCGATACTTCTTCAGGAGCCTAGAGGGGGCTGGTTTTGTCACCGCCGGAGTGAGGAACAACTCCGTAGCGGGCTCCACCAATCCCGGCACTAGTGGCAGCAGGGGGCGAGACAGGTGCTTCTGGTGCAGCGTCTCGAAGATCACGGACGTCGTAGGTGTTGGCACCGTCACCGTGATCCCTAGTTTGGCCGCACCCCTCAGTAGCACCTCCTGGAAGGAGACTATATCGTCGACAGGCGATACTCCCGTCCTTGGTGAGTCCGACAACTTCGGCGAGTAGTCTCTGGCAGACGATTGGGTGCGGGATCTGGCGCTGCGCCTCCTGCGGCGTCGCCCAGATGTCGACGATGCCCGTCCACGGCTCCGTGACCTTCCTCTCCGTCCGGAACGGGAGCGCGATCTGCTTGGCTGCGGCCGCTTCGGAGTTCTCTTCGGCGGCGTTGGATACCTAGGCAACGACACCGACCGTGGCGGGGCCACAGGTGGGCCTGACGGTGTGTGAGGCAGAATGGTATAAGGAGGAGGAGGAGGAGGAGGTGGTGGTGGTGGAGGAGGCGGAAGCGGTGTCGTAGGAGTCCGCGGTGAGGGTTCCCTTGGCAAAGGAGGAAAGGGTGGCGACCTCGGCTTAGGAGGTGTATACACCACCGAGTACACCGAGCCCGGTGACTCCGTTCTCTCCCTTCGTGACCCCGAGGAACTGCCGGCATCAGGACTCCTCCTGCGCTGCCTCAGTGTCGATGAACGCCTCTTCGACGGCAAACGCCTCTTCGCCGGCAAACGCCTCTTCGCCGGCAAATGCCTCCTCGACGGCAAACGCCTCGGACAGGTCCTCGACGTCGGGGATGCCCTCGACGGTGACCGTCTCCTCTTCGCCGACGGCGAACGGCGACCTCGCCTCGGCGGCGAGCGCCTACGCCAGAACTGCTCTCGACGCCGATGACTAGACGGAGAAGTCGACGGCGTCGGCGAAGATGCTGATGTCGTCGATGGGGGGCTGCTCAGCTCCCTCGACGTCGAGCGTCGACGCCGTTTCTCCCCAGAGCCCTGGGGAGACGGTGAGCAGACTGCAGCCATCCCCCTCGACGCCTTAGTCGACGTCGACGGAGAATGGGGACGTTTGCTGGGCTTCCTGCCCCTGGGGAGCCCCCCAGGGGCCTCAGCATGGGCAGAATCAGCCCGTCCTGACCCACCTTGTGCCCTCAGCCTTCTGTCCTCCAGGCCTAGGAGCCTGATCTTCATCCTTTCCTTCAGGGTCCTGGCTGAGAAAGATTGGCAAATGTCACACTCCTCTGGGACATGGGACTGGGGAAGGCAGACGATGCGCACCCTGTGTGGGTCCGACTTGGCCTTCTTTCTCTCGCACTCTGGGCACCTGTCAAACAAGCCAGGCATGTTGACCACACAGAGCTCACACAAGAAGGAAGGCAACAAGGTACTTAATATAGCACTTGAAAAGTGAACAAATCCAAATAAACCCTTGAAAAGGGGAGAGCTCAATGCTCCAGGGTCCTGCTAGCAGGAGCCGGAAAAAAGAACTAAAAGTAAAAGGGACCTGCTGTGCATTCTGGGATACTGGAAAAGTTCTGGAAAGTTTTCTTAAAGGCACAGTATCCTGTTCTGAGCCACATAATGGCAGCCTATGGGGCTTGTCTGTCCATTCCTCCCTCTCTATCATTCCAGAGGCTTTTGCTGGTAGAGGCAGGTTTTTCTCGGTGGAAAAAGCTGGGCAGGCAGTGCTGTTTGTGGATGTTGGTGGAATTTTCTAGTTGAAGTACTGGACAGTGTAGCCTGTGGATATAGGCTGCATTATCTGTCTTTGAAATTCTCTCTTAAGTGTAGATGCAGGTCTGCATGGCTTGACAACTTAAGAGATTATTTTTATTGCTCCGGTGTCCCCGCACATGGGCGGGACTATTCACTAGATTATGACTAGGCTGTCCGGATTTCGGTTTAAAACGAATCTGACTGACAGTACCCTACCGGATGAAAATCAGCTGACCCGGTTTAAACCGAGTGTCACTGATTTTCATAGTTGACGGGGGAGAGCAGCTGTTGTGGTCTGCCGTCTGTCTGACTGCGGCCGCACCTGAGTACTTCACAGGTCTTTAAAAAGACCATTTACATAACAAGGCTTTGTTCTTCTTTCGCCCCTTCTCAGAGCCCCTGGGGGTGGGGCTGAGCGCAGAAACAGTCTTCGTTGCTTGCAGTTTTGGCCCGTTTCAAGTATACTGCTGTAGCCTGCCAGCCTCGAGCGGAACAGGACACTTCCTTGTTCAATACTGAACAGAACTAGTTGCTGCTGGATGGAGCGTCGGGAAGTGAACCCTTCAAGAAGGGGCCAGTCTAGTAAATGAAGCTTGTGGCTGAGGGTTTACAAGTAGCAGCAGATTTAAATGCAGGTTTCTGACAGTGGAGTAAAGGACTGAAAGAAATTTAAAATATCTCACTTTCTGATTCAGTAGCTACATTGACAGCAAGTGCACATAATAAGCAGGGGCGTGGCGATCACTAATGCAGCAGGAGCAGTGGCACCGAGGCCTCGATGGCTCCTGCCTTTCGCTGTCCGAACGGCAGTCAGGGACCGGGGGTTCCCTTGCCGGAACTACGGCGCGCGAGTCGTGACGTGGGTCTTTACGCCACTGGTAACAAATGCGTGTCTGCTTGTAGCACACTCACAATGAGAGCTCGGGGCGCACTGCCCGTAGGCACGCAGTTCCGTGAAAGGGGAGGGCCCAGGCCTTTGTTTGGTAACACACTGGGGAAGTGTAGGGGGACGGGGAATGACAATGGGGGCATGCCACCAACAGCCGCGAGGTGTTCGGAATACACGCTTGAAAGGGATTAGCAATGGATGCCCCTGGAGGAATGCGTGGCATCGGGCAGTGTATACGTAGCAGCAGGGCGCAGACTAACCTATTCACAGCTTTTCCTCAAGTTCAAACGGCCGACCTTGTTCCTTAGGATAATGAATATCACAACAAGTGCAGATTGCAGCCACATCAAAGTGTGACAGTGTGTTCATTGTTTAAATAAAATTAGCTTGGCGACAGAAAGACTTCCTAGGTGTCCTTAAGCTTCTTAAGGAAATGCTGACCTCTCCTCACTGTACAGGTCCTATCGAAAGATGTAAATGCATTTCCTGTGCCCACCACGTGGATTTATAAGAGGCACATAGAAATATATCAGGATTGATACATGACAAGGGACGAAAATTGTTTTCAAAGTTCGACTCTTATTTTGCAGAGCTTCTACTGTATCATTTGAAATTTGACTGAGGGTTCCAACTCACTTTTGCATTGCAATGCATTGAACACAATTACCAAGCTAAGGTCGCTACGGAAGACAAGTTGGTTATTATCTGTATGAGGTAAACTAAAGAAAACCATTTTTGCGGACAAAACAGGGAGGCCCCGCCGAAAAGAGAGCTTGGGCGTGTGCGGGGTCGTCTTTCCAGCGTAGAAAACGTGTGACGCAATTTCTCCGAGGCTCTTGGAAATGGGTTACAGCCTGCCTGATCCCTCTGACAGGGGATGCGCCCTCTCTAGTGAAGAAGAAGATGGCTCGAGTCCCAAAGGACAGGCAGGAGGTGTGATGTGCTATAAAGCTCGACCTACTCATTTCAGCCATGAGCACTGATAGATTCTCACATCGGGACTGGACCAAAAAGTGCTTAAAACTGGCTGGGTTCAAACTGGAATGGCATGGTGAGCAAAAAAACAATGGATTTAGGCCCAGATCTCTGTACTGGGGTGAATGTATGACATTGTTCTGCATTCTGTCCATCAATTGTTGTTTTTGCATTTGTCACCCCGAGTGGGACGGGTATGCTCAGACGTGAGTCCCGTGCTCTCCATGCCACTGGAATCAAGCTATCCTGGCTGAAGAGGGGTGAAACCCCGAAACCGGTCCTAGGATGCTTGTTTCCAGTCCAGGGAGGACCTGGCTTGGCAGTTCGGGCTGGACTGTTCCCATGAGGCACAGGGTCAAGACTGATTTGCATATGGCTGGGTTCAAACTGGAATGGCATGGTGAGCAAAAAAACAATGGATTTAGGCCCAGATCTCTGTACTGGGGTGAATGTATGACATTGTTCTGCATTCTGTCCATCAATTGTTGTTTTTGCATTTGTCACCCCGAGTGGGACGGGTATGCTCAGACGTGAGTCCCGTGCTCTCCATGCCACTGGAATCAAGCTATCCTGGCTGAAGAGGGGTGAAACCCCGAAACCGGTCCTAGGATGCTTGTTTCCAGTCCAGGGAGGACCTGGCTTGGCAGTTCGGGCTGGACTGTTCCCATGAGGCACAGGGTCAAGACTGATTTGCATATGGCTGGGTTCAAACTGGAATGGCATGGTGAGCAAAAAAACAATGGATTTAGGCCCAGATCTCTGTACTGGGGTGAATGTATGACATTGTTCTGCATTCTGTCCATCAATTGTTGTTTTTGCATTTGTCACCCCGAGTGGGACGGGTATGCTCAGACGTGAGTCCCGTGCTCTCCATGCCACTGGAATCAAGCTATCCTGGCTGAAGAGGGGTGAAACCCCGAAACCGGTCCTAGGATGCTTGTTTCCAGTCCAGGGAGGACCTGGCTTGGCAGTTCGGGCTGGACTGTTCCCATGAGGCACAGGGTCAAGACTGATTTGCATATGGCTGGGTTCAAACTGGAATGGCATGGTGAGCAAAAAAACAATGGATTTAGGCCCAGATCTCTGTACTGGGGTGAATGTATGACATTGTTCTGCATTCTGTCCATCAATTGTTGTTTTTGCATTTGTCACCCCGAGTGGGACGGGTATGCTCAGACGTGAGTCCCGTGCTCTCCATGCCACTGGAATCAAGCTATCCTGGCTGAAGAGGGGTGAAACCCCGAAACCGGTCCTAGGATGCTTGTTTCCAGTCCAGGGAGGACCTGGCTTGGCAGTTCGGGCTGGACTGTTCCCATGAGGCACAGGGTCAAGACTGATTTGCATATGGCTGGGTTCAAACTGGAATGGCATGGTGAGCAAAAAAACAATGGATTTAGGCCCAGATCTCTGTACTGGGGTGAATGTATGACATTGTTCTGCATTCTGTCCATCAATTGTTGTTTTTGCATTTGTCACCCCGAGTGGGACGGGTATGCTCAGACGTGAGTCCCGTGCTCTCCATGCCACTGGAATCAAGCTATCCTGGCTGAAGAGGGGTGAAACCCCGAAACCGGTCCTAGGATGCTTGTTTCCAGTCCAGGGAGGACCTGGCTTGGCAGTTCGGGCTGGACTGTTCCCATGAGGCACAGGGTCAAGACTGATTTGCATATGGCTGGGTTCAAACTGGAATGGCATGGTGAGCAAAAAAACAATGGATTTAGGCCCAGATCTCTGTACTGGGGTGAATGTATGACATTGTTCTGCATTCTGTCCATCAATTGTTGTTTTTGCATTTGTCACCCCGAGTGGGACGGGTATGCTCAGACGTGAGTCCCGTGCTCTCCATGCCACTGGAATCAAGCTATCCTGGCTGAAGAGGGGTGAAACCCCGAAACCGGTCCTAGGATGCTTGTTTCCAGTCCAGGGAGGACCTGGCTTGGCAGTTCGGGCTGGACTGTTCCCATGAGGCACAGGGTCAAGACTGATTTGCATATGGCTGGGTTCAAACTGGAATGGCATGGTGAGCAAAAAAACAATGGATTTAGGCCCAGATCTCTGTACTGGGGTGAATGTATGACATTGTTCTGCATTCTGTCCATCAATTGTTGTTTTTGCATTTGTCACCCCGAGTGGGACGGGTATGCTCAGACGTGAGTCCCGTGCTCTCCATGCCACTGGAATCAAGCTATCCTGGCTGAAGAGGGGTGAAACCCCGAAACCGGTCCTAGGATGCTTGTTTCCAGTCCAGGGAGGACCTGGCTTGGCAGTTCGGGCTGGACTGTTCCCATGAGGCACAGGGTCAAGACTGATTTGCATATGGCTGGGTTCAAACTGGAATGGCATGGTGAGCAAAAAAACAATGGATTTAGGCCCAGATCTCTGTACTGGGGTGAATGTATGACATTGTTCTGCATTCTGTCCATCAATTGTTGTTTTTGCATTTGTCACCCCGAGTGGGACGGGTATGCTCAGACGTGAGTCCCGTGCTCTCCATGCCACTGGAATCAAGCTATCCTGGCTGAAGAGGGGTGAAACCCCGAAACCGGTCCTAGGATGCTTGTTTCCAGTCCAGGGAGGACCTGGCTTGGCAGTTCGGGCTGGACTGTTCCCATGAGGCACAGGGTCAAGACTGATTTGCATATGGCTGGGTTCAAACTGGAATGGCATGGTGAGCAAAAAAACAATGGATTTAGGCCCAGATCTCTGTACTGGGGTGAATGTATGACATTGTTCTGCATTCTGTCCATCAATTGTTGTTTTTGCATTTGTCACCCCGAGTGGGACGGGTATGCTCAGACGTGAGTCCCGTGCTCTCCATGCCACTGGAATCAAGCTATCCTGGCTGAAGAGGGGTGAAACCCCGAAACCGGTCCTAGGATGCTTGTTTCCAGTCCAGGGAGGACCTGGCTTGGCAGTTCGGGCTGGACTGTTCCCATGAGGCACAGGGTCAAGACTGATTTGCATATGGCTGGGTTCAAACTGGAATGGCATGGTGAGCAAAAAAACAGTGGATTTAGGCCCAGATCTCTGTACTGGGGTGAATGTATGACATTGTTCTGCATTCTGTCCATCAATTGTTGTTTTTGCATTTGTCACCCCGAGTGGGACGGGTATGCTCAGACGTGAGTCCCGTGCTCTCCATGCCACTGGAATCAAGCTATCCTGGCTGAAGAGGGGTGAAACCCCGAAACCGGTCCTAGGATGCTTGTTTCCAGTCCAGGGAGGACCTGGCTTGGCAGTTCGGGCTGGACTGTTCCCATGAGGCACAGGGTCAAGACTGATTTGCATATGGCTGGGTTCAAACTGGAATGGCATGGTGAGCAAAAAAACAATGGATTTAGGCCCAGATCTCTGTACTGGGGTGAATGTATGACATTGTTCTGCATTCTGTCCATCAATTGTTGTTTTTGCATTTGTCACCCCGAGTGGGACGGGTATGCTCAGACGTGAGTCCCGTGCTCTCCATGCCACTGGAATCAAGCTATCCTGGCTGAAGAGGGGTGAAACCCCGAAACCGGTCCTAGGATGCTTGTTTCCAGTCCAGGGAGGACCTGGCTTGGCAGTTCGGGCTGGACTGTTCCCATGAGGCACAGGGTCAAGACTGATTTGCATATGGCTGGGTTCAAACTGGAATGGCATGGTGAGCAAAAAAACAATGGATTTAGGCCCAGATCTCTGTACTGGGGTGAATGTATGACATTGTTCTGCATTCTGTCCATCAATTGTTGTTTTTGCATTTGTCACCCCGAGTGGGACGGGTATGCTCAGACGTGAGTCCCGTGCTCTCCATGCCACTGGAATCAAGCTATCCTGGCTGAAGAGGGGTGAAACCCCGAAACCGGTCCTAGGATGCTTGTTTCCAGTCCAGGGAGGACCTGGCTTGGCAGTTCGGGCTGGACTGTTCCCATGAGGCACAGGGTCAAGACTGATTTGCATATGGCTGGGTTCAAACTGGAATGGCATGGTGAGCAAAAAAACAATGGATTTAGGCCCAGATCTCTGTACTGGGGTGAATGTATGACATTGTTCTGCATTCTGTCCATCAATTGTTGTTTTTGCATTTGTCACCCCGAGTGGGACGGGTATGCTCAGACGTGAGTCCCGTGCTCTCCATGCCACTGGAATCAAGCTATCCTGGCTGAAGAGGGGTGAAACCCCGAAACCGGTCCTAGGATGCTTGTTTCCAGTCCAGGGAGGACCTGGCTTGGCAGTTCGGGCTGGACTGTTCCCATGAGGCACAGGGTCAAGACTGATTTGCATATGGCTGGGTTCAAACTGGAATGGCATGGTGAGCAAAAAAACAATGGATTTAGGCCCAGATCTCTGTACTGGGGTGAATGTATGACATTGTTCTGCATTCTGTCCATCAATTGTTGTTTTTAAAACTAGAGACAGAGCATACAGAATGAGCTAAAACGTGCAGACTAAAACAATAACGATGAAACTGTTTGTTTGGAAACCACGTTATCTTCCACTAAATATGCATTTAACCATCGGGAAAAATGTATGCATTCCATGTACTGTAAACCTCTGTATCTATAAACCAATGTTATACAGTAAACAATGTGTTCTTTTATAAACCAATCAAAACACATTGTTGACTTTTGCCTTGTGCTCTGACACCTCTCCTCTGTACAGTGCTCTGAAACAGCATTGGGTGGAGTTTGCGATCTATAAAACAATAACTAAGAGGTATATTATCAAGACAGGCGATAAAATTATCGCCGCTTTAGCGGCAGAAAACTGCCGCTAAAACGGCGATAATGGGTTTGATAATATGCTCTATGGAATTCCAATTGAAGCTCAGGTTAGACGTCCTTCACATCTAACATGGGCTTCAATTGGAATTCCATAGAGCATATTATCAAGCCCATTATCGCCGTTTTAGCAGCAGTTTTATGCCGCTAAAGCGGCGATAATTTTATCACCTGTCTTGATAATATGCCCCAAAATAAGGGGCATATCTACAAGGTGGCGATATAAAATTATCGCCGCTCTTGTGGCCGGTTTCGGACGAAAAGCGGCAATAATTTTATCGCTAAATTAGCAAGGTCACGCTATCGCGTGAAACCTTGCCTTAGCGCCTGATTTCTTATCGCCCATCTTTGCATCTCTAATGAGATGCAAAGTGGGCGTTCCTCCCCAGGATAACGGGAGAAATGTCACTAAGGACATTTCTCCTATTATCAAGCCTCACGCAAAGCAGCAGAGCGACAAGATAAGTAGCGATAACCTCTGTTATCGCTAATTTCCTTACGCCTGCTTTGAAATTGACTTAGCCATGATATCCTATGTAAGGTGGATATCATGGCTAAGTATGTGAGGCCTTATCAGCAAGCTATCGCCAAACTTCGTGGGATTATCGCTGGGTTTCCAGCGATAATCTCACGTTTGGCAATTAGCGCTAGGATTTTTTATCGCTTTTGAGATAAGCGTTGCTAATAGCACGCTATCTCAGCGATAAAAATCCACGCTAGCCGGCGATAATTATCGTAGCGCTTCCATAAACCTTGAAAATAACAGCAGGAGAGGATGTAGTCTAATGATTAGGGCGGTGGACCTCAAATCTGGCGAACGGTGGTCAGAGTCTCGGCAATGACGCTCAACATCCTGTGATTCTGGGCAAATCATGTAATCTACCTGTCCCTAACAAAAATGAATGTGCCCTTGTATAACGCAACAGGTGCTCATGTGAAGCGCTTCAATACCTTCAGGTCGAGTTAGCACTATATAAATCTCAGAATGGAAAAAAAACAGCAGTGAAAACCAGCCTAGTTTTACTCAGAGCCGTGCCATCATGCTACATGATTTGGGAGGAGTGCCCAAAACCATGAACATTTCACCAAGCTCTCACTTTCTTCAAATGACAACACATTGATTCTAAATGAACTATGAGAACTGCCTGCATTGCCTACAACGCCCAACACCCCCAGAAATCTCTCATTTCCAAAACGTTCTCTCTGTACCCCGCAGTTCAAGAGGTGTGCCTTGCACAGAGCCACCCTTTTCAGGCAAATTTCAGAAAGTGCTGACTTAACCTTCGAGTTGTAAAAATGTACTTGGACCTCATCTACACTGTACGTACACTCTCTATATACCATGCATCAATGAAGAAAGCAAGCAATAATAAACGTAAAGCGTTCCATAAACACCGGTAAAGGAATATGCTACTTACCAGTATGCATCTGTTCTTGGCATGTAGAGCTGCAGATCTATACACTGTGCATAGATCGCCATCTGGTGTTGGGCCCGGATGTTTGCAGTTTGTTTTTCTTCTTGGACAGTCTTTGGAAGTCACGAGTTCGGTGACTCCTCCTTCGGTCCCTACTGCGCATGGGCTTCGGCTCCATCCTCAGATTGTTTTTCGCCAGCAGGGTAAAGATGGAGCGTAGTGATAATAGTAAGAAACCCATGTGTGTTGTATCTAAATAAGATAGACTGGAACGGATACAGGTAGCCGGGGAGGCGGGTGAGCGTGTATAGATCTGCAGCTCTACATGCCAAGAACAGATGCATACTGGTAAGTAGCATATTCCGATCGAGGCATATGAGCTGCAGATTATACACTGTGCATAGATTATATAGCAGTACCCAACCCTAGCGGCGACCACCGGTATCCGTTGCAGTGGTTTGAAACAGTGTCTTTAGTACAGCCTGGCCCACACTAGCTTGTTGTTTGGAGTGCACGTCTACACAGTAATGTTTTGTGAAGGTGTGCGGTGTTGACCATGTGGCTGCTTTGCAGATGTCATCTAAGGGTATATTCCCTAGAAAAGCCATAGAAGCCCCTATCTTTCTTGTGGGCTTTAGGTGGAACAGATAATGTTCTTTTTGCTTTGTGATAGCAAATTTGTATGCACTTTACAATCCACCTAGCTATCCCTGATTTTGAGATGGGGTTGCCTTTATGCGGTGGAGAGAAGGAGACAAACAACTGTTTAGTCTTTCTGAAGGGTTGCGTTCTTTGTATGTAGTACAGTAAAGCCCTTTTAACATCAAGTGTATGTAGAGCCCTTTCCGCAACAGATTGGGGTTGCGAGAAAAAACCCGGTAATTCCACCGATTGATTAAGATGGAAGGGGGAAATGACCTTGGGCAGAAATTTTGGATTTGTGTGAAGTATCACCTTGCTGTGATGTATCTGTAAAAAGGGTTCTTGTATAGTGAACGCTTGTATCTCACTAACCCTTCTAAGGGAAGTGATAGCTACGAGGAAAGCTGTTTTCCAAGTAAGGAACTGTAGCTCACATTTATGCATTGGTTCGAAAGGTGGACCCATTAGCCTGGTAAGAACTACGTTTAGATTCCACACAGGTGAGGGTGGTGTCCTGGGTGGAATTACTCTTTTAAGGCCTTCCATGAAGGCTTTAATAGCAGGTACTCTGAAAAGTGATAAATGCTGTCTGTTTTGCAGGTAAGCAGCAATTGCTGCTAGGTGTAGACGGAGGATGAGTACGCCAGGTTACACCTTTGAAGATGGAGCAGATAGCATATGATGTGCTGTATGGATACATCTAAAAGGGTTGATTGTATTGTTACGGCAGTAAACAACAAATCTCTTCCACTTTGCGGCATAGCATGCTCGAGTGGTAGGACGTCTGGCTTCCCTGATAATGTTCATGCAATCAGGGGGATGATTAAGGTATCCAAATTCTAAGATTTCAGGAGCCAGATCGCAAGGTTGAGCTGATCTGGGTCCGGGTGCCTGATTTCTCCATGGTTCTGGGTTAGGAGGCATGGGGACAGGTGCAGTTTTTGATGTGGCACCACCGAGAGCTGTAGTAGTGTGGTGTACCACGGCTGCCTGGCCCATGTTGGGGCTACCAGAATGAGTGTGAGGGAGTGCTGTTGTAGCTTCCTTACCACTAATGGAATTAGCGGGAGAGGTGGAAAGGCGTATGCAAATTTGCCTGACCAGTTCATCCATATCGCATTGCCTTTGGACAATGGGTGTGGGTATCTGGCGGCGAAGCTTGGGCATTTTTTGTTTTCGTGAGTGGCGAAGAGGTCTATCTGAGGATGCCCCCACTTGTGAAAGAATGGGTGAAGAACATGTGGATGTAGTTCCCACTCGTGCATTTGCTGCGTTTGTCTGCTGAGCAGATCTGCCTTGGTGTTTTGTATACCTGGGACGTGCTGTGCCAGGAGAAAGATTTTTTGTGGTATTGCCCATCTCCATATGCTCTGTGCTAAGCGAGAGAGCTGGGGAGAGTGTGTCCCCCCCCGTTTTTGAATATAATACATTGCAGTCATATTGTCTGTGCGAATGAGGACTGCCTTGGCTGAGATTTGGTTCTGAAACGATTTCAGGGCTAGAAAGATCGCCAATAACTCCAGATTGATGAGGAGTAACCTCTGTTGTGGCGTCCATACAGCTTGCACTGTGAGGTGTAATAGGTGCGCTCCCCAGCCGGAGAGCGATGCGTCCGTTGTTAGAATCACCTGAGGAACCGGGTCCAGGAACGGTCGCGCTTTGGAAAGGTTTGTGGTGTTCCACCACTGCAGAGAGCGATGGGTGCGACCGTCCACCAACACCAGATCCGTCAGCTGTCCCTGGGCCTGGTTCCACTGGCGTGCTAGGCACTCTTGGAGTGAACGCATGTGAAGTCTTGCATGAGGCACTATGAAGATGCAAGATGCCATCATCCCTATTAGTTTCATGAACACTCTTGCTGGGAGAGAGTGCTGAAGAAGGAATCTTTGGCGCAAGACTTGTATGCTTGCGATTCTGGCTGAGTTGGGATAGGCTATGGCTCTTGAGGTGTCTATAGTGGCACCGAGGTATTGTTGTGTGTGAGACGGTATCAAGTGGGACTTTTGGTGGAGTAGTTGGATGGTAGTGTTTGTATGCTGCACACACTGGTGGTAGGACGCGGCTTTTATGAGCCAGTCGTCCAGATAGGGGAAGACGTGAATGTTCTGTCTTCTGAGGTGTGCCGCCACTACTGCCAGGCATTTGGTAAACACCCGTGGTGCGGTTGTGACCCCGAAGGGGAGAACCTTGAACTGATAATGTTGGCCGTCCACCACAAATCGGAGGTACTTTCTGTGAGCAGGGTGTATTGGAATATGAAAGTATGCGTCTTTCAAGTCCAGTGTAGTGAGAAAGTCGCCCTGACTGAGGAGTGGGAGAACTTGTTGGAGAGTTACCATGTGAAAATGGGCTGAATGGATATATGCATTTAGAGGCCGGAGGTCTAGAATAGGCCGCAGGGTCTCGTCCTTCTTTGGTATTAGAAAGTACAGAGAGTAGACCCCTAAATTTTGCTGATTGACGGGGACTTGCTCTATAGCTTGTTTTTGTAGGAGGGAGAGTACCTCTTGTTTCAGAAGTGTGGCATGTTCTTGTGACATCGCACGGTGTCTGGGGGGAATGTTTGGGGGGTAGAAGTTAGTTCGAGACAGTACCCCGACCGAATATTTTGGGTCATCCATTTGTCTGATGTTATGGTCTCCCAGGTTTGAAGGAAATCTTGTAGTCTGCCCCCGACCGGAGTGGAATGGTCTGGGGGGAGCGGGGGAAAGTCATTGTGTGGGCGGTGTGGCAGAACGGGCGTTGTTGGTTTTGCCCCTGCCTTCATTATTGTTTCCCCGATATCCACCTCTTTGATAGCCCTTTGTGAAGGTATTTTGAGGAGGGGACTTATAGGATGTGGAGGCGTTATCGGAAGAGTAGCCTCTGCCAGAGCCTCGAAAGGAGGAACGGCGAAAGGAGTGTCTAGGGGTGTGTGATTGTAGTGCTCCCATAGACGTTGCCGCGTCTGTATCCTTTTTCATTTTTTCCAAGGCTTCGTCTACTTTTGGGCCAAATAAGTGTTGTTGGTCAAAAGGGTGGTTTAGTATAGACGCTTGGACCTCTGGTTTAAAGCCTGAGATCCTGAGCCAGGCGTGGCGGCGAAGCAGAACACTGGTGTTTATAGCCCTGGAAGCTGTGTCTGCTGCGTCAAAGGCACATTTAATACAGGTGTTGGTAATAATCTTTCCCTCTTGTATTAGTTCATTAGCCTTATATTTATATTTCTCTGGGAGGTGTTGCATAAGAGCCTCCAGTTCATCATAGTGTGCTCTGTCGTAATGCGCCAGCAACGCTTGCGTGTTGGCGATGCGCCACATATTGGCAGCTTGCGAGGCAGTGTGTTTGCCTGACGCGTCTAGGAGCTTGGACTCCTTATCGGGTGGCGGAGCTTCACCTGATGACTGGGAATTAGAGCGCTTCCTAGCTGTGGATAACACTAATGAGTCTAGGGGCGCAGGTCCTTTAATATAGGCAGGATCTGTGGGGGTTGCTTTGTATTTCTTTTCTATTCTGGTGTTTAAGACCCTAGCTCTGACGGGGTCTTTGAAAACCTCTGTCGCATGTTTGGTCACCCCCTTAAGCATGGGTAATATAGCGGTAGATTTATCTGCTATGTCAAACGTATCAAGTAGGAAGTCTTCCTCAACTGGATCATTGTGTAACTCCACCCCAGGATAATGTGCCGCCCGTTGTAAGAGGTGGTGGAACCCCAGGGAGTCCTCTGGTGGAGATGGCCTGGATGGATAAAGATCATCCAGAGGCACATCTGGGACATCTGGATTGTGATAATCCTCCCATGGGTCAGGTGTTCCCGGAGGAGTGGGGTCCTGTGGGGCATCTGTTGGATAATAGAATGGATCCCCTTGGTCATCAGGGTCTGGAGACGGGGTTGGAGAGCGATGAGGCAAGGGTGGAGAAGGTGGGGGCGGAGACGGAGGGAGTGGAGGAGGTGGAGGTGGTGGGGAGGGTACTCTGAATGGGGATGTGGTAGAGTCCTTCCGTTTTGGTGGTGGAGGAGGAGCTGGGTTGTCTAAATGTCTTTTCTTGGAAGACAAATTCAAATGTCCAGTCTTTGGATCCTTGGTTAAAGGCTTTTGAAGAGGATCTGGCGTGAAAAGCTCCTCCGGCACCGATTCCTCTACCGGTGCCGATGTTTTCGGAACGGAGGGCTTCGTTGGTTTATCCGCGCCATGCTTTCTCTGGGCCTCCGATTTTTTGGTCGGCGCCGAGGCAGGCTTCGACACGGAAGCGTCGGTGCCGAGGGACTTATGTTTGGTCGGCACCGAGAGGCCAGGTTTCGACACCGATGGCTTCGGAACGGAGCTGGTTTTCTTCGGCGCCGAAGGGTGTTTTTCGGCGCCGCTAGGAGGCTGGCTCGAGCCCGAGCCACCAGGAGACTTGTGATGCTTTTTCACTGGGCCCGAAGGTGGGGTGATGGAAGCGGTATGCTTGGTTTTCCCTAGGCCCGGGGGCGAAGGGGTAACCGGAGTCTCTTTCGGTATGGGCGCGGGAGGGGTGATCTCCTCCACGTCGGAGTCGTCGGCTTCGGAAGCGCTGACGACGTCGTCCTCCTGTTCGGTGTGCTGCTGTCCCGAAGCCCCTGTATCTTCTCCGAAGATGTCAGGTGGAGCCGAGGTCGATGAGTGCGCCATGGTGCGTCGAGCTCGTCGATCCCGAATGGTCTTTTTCGATCGAAAAGACTTACAGGCGGGGCAGTCTCGGGCCTCGTGTTCGGGAGAGAGGCAGAGGTTGCACACCTGATGGAGATCGGTGTGGGGAAATTTAGACCCACATTTTGGGCACTTCTTGAAGGGAGTCCTTTCCGTCGGCCGAGACCGGAGTCGAGGTAGGCCCGAAGGCCGCTGCCGATGCCTGGAATCGAGGAAGTGCCGAAAAGAGAGATGAAGAAGCCGATTTTCGTCTGAAGAGTCTCGATGGACGAGGATTTTTCGTCGAAGGTCGAACTGGAAAGGTTCGAAGCCGGAGCACGAAGTATAACATCCGAGCCCGATGGCGGAAAAAAACAATCTGAGGATGGAGCCGAAGCCCATGCGCAGTACGGACCGAAGAAGGAGTCACCGAACTTGTGACTTCCAAAGACTGTCCAAGAAGAAAAACAAACTGCAAACATCCGGGCCCAACACCAGATGGCGATCTATGCACAGTGTATAATCTGCAGCTCATATGCCTCGAACACACCGTTTCAGTTGTTTTTTATGGCGCGAAAATGAGTAACCACTGAAAAGCACTGTTTTTTTGAGGTTTTGAAATCACTGGAAAACACTGAAAAAACACCACCAGAAATCACCAAAAATAGAAACTGAAAACAGGAAAGCCTAATTATGACTATACACAGAGATCCCCCACTACAGAACCAAAATACCCCATTTCCAATAGCAGGCAACCGTTTAGCATAAACGGGGACGCAAGCCAATGAAAATGAGGGGCGGGGCTTCGAGTCCCTTTCTGAAAACCCCTCATCCACAATATCTCTCGCCGAGCGAGCAGCGCTTTGTGCTGCAACGCTAGGCGAGACCTAATGACTCTAAACTGCTTACAGCAGTGTGAGGCATTTTATTGGGTCCCTGGACAGTCAGTGGAAACAGCAACATATCCTAAGAGTGCAAGGGTTAATACTGGAGTCCCAGGACCGCTAATAGTATTGCACTCAGATTTGAGAACCATATTAATAATGTAACTGTCTTACACAGAGCTCCTATGCCATAAAGTATATGGTGAATTCAGTTTCTCCCTTCATTATAGTTTGACCCTTTGCTCTATTTGAGTATTATATTTGTCACTTTCTCTAGGAGAAGGGATAACAATCTCAGATAAATCATGGTAGAGGCAATACTTCGCAAATAACCTGACCTAAGAGTTACTATCAATGTTTTCCTGCAGAGCAGTGTTATGATGATTGCCAACATCTGAGACAAATCAGTTTACTACAATGCATGTAAACATATCTCAGTCAATGGCGCAGAGGTGCAATGTAAAACTGCAATGTATCCAGTGGTATATAATCGGTTTGCTCATTTGCATAGTGTTTCTGGCGCTGGGTGCAAAGTTGGACAGCTGTTATGTTATGTTACCAGATTTTCTAAAGCGCATAGCTGCCCGTAAGCGTCCCAGCGCTGAACAAGTACAGGTGGAGCCAAAAAGAGGAAGCTCACGGGAACAGCCAGGTCTTCAGAGATTTACGAAATGTCAGAAGGTTGGGTTGTGCGCGGAGGTCGAAAGGGAGGGAGTTCCACAATTTGGAAGCATGGTGTGAGAAACGTCGACCTCCTGAGCTCAGAGAGGTTGGGACCAAACTGCTGGGTTTCCAGCACAGGGCCAACACCCAATTAGAAGTGGTGTGCTCCCCAAGTCAAAGATTGAGGTAAGGGTGCCAAGGCCATATTCTAGAGTTTAACTGTTCGATTAAGAGGAGCTTACAGAGCTTTGGTTACTGGCAGGCAACAGTTCAGAATGATGCAGGTCTCATAATCCTTAAAATATTTTCACTGAGAGAGAGAAACTGCTTGGGAATGGATAGGGTGGGGATGAGGGGAGAATTGCGAGAGCGTACACTTTAGCTATCCCTAAAAGGAATGAAAATGTATGGAGTCTTTATCATAAAATGGCCTGGTGGGCTTAAAGTTGTTCTTGATGCGAGGGCACCCAAGGGGCTAGCAGGCTCAAGCAATCCACTGGCCTCAAATGCTTGCCCAGTTCCAACTGGGAAGAATGGTTTACTGTTAGGGTGCAACAATGACTCTCAAAAAGGATCGCTCTTGTAGATAACTATAAATTCATACTATAATTTCTATGTAGCAGGGAAGCGTTTGACATTAATGTTATTGTCATGTTTCAGAGTATTAACATGTAAGAAAGTAGAAAAACTAAAAGAAAAGTATTTTTTTAAAGTGTGAAGACTCCTTCGGAAGTCTGATGAAGTACAAGTTATTAAGGTAAGAAAGTTAGTATTTATGCTACCCTCATTGGGCATGGCTTCCCACTACTCAGCGATTACAAAGCATTTCTCTAGCTGAAGATTACAATCTTCCTTCAGTCGTGAAGGAGGGTATTCTTGGTCTTATCTGTTTTTACAGGTTTTGCACAGTAGGACTCATGGGTCAATTCAGCAGTACTGGCCAAGGTGGTTTCTATATGTTAGGAGTCAAACTGGTCCTACCACAGAGCCTCAGTTTCTAGGAGATGGCCATAAACACAGGAAGAAGGGGCAGCGTGGTTTTCACTATTTTCAGCAGAAATCTATTTCAACAATAGATGGGATGGAGATCCTCATCCCCGAACCATCCACCAGATGCCTACAGTAAAGGGACAGCAAGCCCAAAGCAACGGGATAATCTGGCCATCACATCCACCACCATCTTATGTAGTTGTGTGTGCAGTATCCTAAATGGATATTCACCACCATAGAGTTTGGAGATCGACCATGAAAGAAGAATAATCAACTCACATCAAAAGGTGGGTCCTGCAGTTATGAGGGAATGGATGGACGGGACAGCTGATAGGGAGTATCCCCACAAGGATACATATAAAAATGACTGTACCCTGAACTTTAACTCCTTGTTGCAGCCACCACCACCAGTCACCTCAAAGTCTGGTAATAGGTGGCAGTGGTCATCTTCCCAATGGTTTGGGTACAGATTGGCTGCATCTCGGTCCCTCAGAAATAGGTCCTTCAGTTAACACCTCTTACTGAAAGGAAAGCATGTCCGATAAAAAGATAGGGCAAGGCGATACAGCTTTTCCAACCTGTTCAGGGGGCTTACATCCCAACGAATAGAGTTGTTTGAGGGGACCCTGCCATTTAATTCACTGAAAGCTTAGACTAGAGATTCAAGATCCAAACCATCCTACCCTATTAGGTACAGCAGGGTTCACCAAAAAAAACAGACTGCCTAGGAATCAAACACTACCCCAAGAAAATGGATCTTTGTTGAAGTCAGAAACAAAGGTTAAGGTAACCTCCAATTAAGTCAACTCTAAAGCAATCGCATAGACATAGATTATTATTATATAAAACCAAAATTGGAAGCGAATGTAAAAATGTTTTGTACGGTTTGCCTACTTAAGAAGCAGAAACGAGTTTTAAGACTAAGCAGGTCTGCTAGGAGGATACAGTGTGCCCCCACTTATTGCACTAACACTTGTGCCCTGCTGCAATCCGGCAACTGGGATCATAAAGTTAAATCTCATTTTGCCCGGCTATGTAAATGTAGCTGTAACTTTCAATGAGGTACTTAAAGCACAGTCATTTGCACTTATAACTCAAAATGCCAGTTGTTTTATATTTCGCGCCAAAATCTATCTCCCCTGAAAATGGTTCTATGCTCTGCAGCATGGTTCGTCTATGGGACCAAAAGAAATTACCACATTGCCTCCATGCTGATCACCCTCTAATGGTTGGGAACCAAAGCAAGGGATATCTATAAGACTACCTGCATCACCCATAACGCCCTGCACACATCAACTCACCGTTACCTGGAGGACAAACTCAAGTTATCATGCAGCTCCAGACCATCGCAGACTGCTGAATGAATATGCTACTTACCAGTATGCATCTGTTCTTGGCATGTAGGGCTGCTGACATTCATATCTGTGCATAGATCGCCGCCTAGTGTTGGGTCCGGATGTTTGCACGTTGTTGTCCTGGAAGAGTCTTCGAGGTATCCTGGGATAGGTGACTCCTCCCCTGGACTACAGTGCGCATGGGCATCCTCTCCATCCTCAGATTGTTTTTCGCCATTGTGGCAGTGATGGAGTAGATACAGAAAAGTGATGACCATGCTTACAGTAATTCTGAGAGCTGCAGCTGCTACAGGCGCCGGGGAGGAGGGAGGGAGATATGAATGTCAGCAGCCCTACATGCCAAGAACAGATGCATACTGGTAAGTAGCATATTCAGTTCGAGGCATGTGGGCTGCTGAATTCATATCTGTGCATAGAATGTATAGCAGTGCCCTCTATTAGCGGCGGCTACCAGTGCCAGCTGCAGCGGTCTGAAAAAGGGTTTTGAGAACAGCCTGTCCTACAGCTGCCTGCTGTTTTGATTGCACATCTACACAATAGTGTTTGGTAAATGTGTGTGTGGTGGACCAGGTGGCTGCTCTACATATATCATGCAGGGGAATATTTCCTAGAAAAGCCATGGAGGCCCCTAACTTACGTGTTGAGTGGGCTCGTGGGGGAATAGTTAATGTGCGTTTTGCCTTTTGATAACAAATTTGAATACACTTAACTATCCATCTGGCTATCCCTGCTTTGGAGATGGCGTTACCCTTGTGGTGTGGGGCAAAGGCAACGAACAGTTGTTTTGTCTTCCTAAAGGGTTTAGTCCCGTCGATGTAGTACATGAGAGCCCTCCTTACGTCTAGTGTATGGAGTGCTCGTTCCGCGACAGTTTGTGGGTTTTGGAAGAAAACGGGCAGTTCAATAGTTTGATTCATGTGGAACTGCGAGATTACCTTGGGCATGAATTTGGGGTTGGTACGTAGTACGACCCTGTTGGCGTGAACCTGTATAAATGGCTCTTGAACTGTTAGTGCCTGGAGTTCACTAACCCTTCTTAAAGAAGTGATTGCTACCAGGAAAGCTACTTTCCAGGTGAGGAATTGAATCTCGCATGAGTGTAGAGGTTCAAAGGGTGGACCCATCAGGCGTGTGAGGACCAGGTTGAGGTTCCACATTGGAGCCGGTGGGTGGCTTGGTGGAATGACTCGTTTGAGTCCTTCCAAGAATGCTTTGATGGCAGGCACTCTGAATAGTGAGAGGTGCTGCCTGGTTTGCAGATAGGCTGATATTGCGGTCAAATGGACACGTATAGAGGTGTACGCCAGATTGCATCGGTATAGGTGTAAGAGGTAACAAATGATATTTTGGATGGATGCGTCCAGCGGGTTAATGTCATTATTACTGCAATAAATGACAAACCTTTTCCATTTGGCTGCATAGCAAGCTCTTGTAGTGGGTCTCCTGGCCTCCTTGATGATGTCCATACAGTCAGGTGGCAGGTTGAGGTAGCCAAACTCTAGGACTTCAGGAGCCAGATTGCCAGGTTCAGCTGTTGCGGATCTGGGTGCTGAATCTCTCCATGGTTCTGCGTCAAATGCGCGGGTTTGATCCGCAGCCTTTGATGCGGCACCACGGAAAGTTCGAGGAAGGTGGTGTACCATGGCTGGCGTGCCCACGTAGGAGCAACTAGGACGAGTGTCAGGGAGTGTTGTCTGAGTTTGCGAGCCACCAGCGGTATCAACGGCGCTGGGGGAAAAGCGTACGCAAATCTGCCAGACCAGTTCATCCATATCGCATTGCCCTGCGACTGCGGATGTGGGAACCTGGCGGCAAAGCTTTGGCATTTTGCGTTTTCGCTTGTGGCGAATAGGTCTATCTCTGGATGACCCCATTGCTGGAAGTACGGTTGGAGTACTGATGGGTGTAACTCCCACTCGTGCATTTGGTGGCTGTGTCTGCTGAGCAGATCCGCCATCTGGTTGTCCTTGCCGGGGAGGTGTTCTGCCATGAGGAACATGTTCCTCTGAATGGCCCACTTCCACATGCTCTGAGCCAGATGAGACAACTGTGGAGAGTGTGTTCCTCCCTGCTTCTGTATGTAGTACATGGCAGTCATGTTGTCCGTCCGGATCAACACGACTTTGTTGCACAGATGTACTTTGAATGCCTTCATGGCCAGGAAGATTGCCATCAGTTCCAGAAGGTTGATGTGCATCTTCTTCTGTTGTGTTGTCCATAGTCCCTGCACTGTGTAGTGGAGTACATGAGCTCCCCATCCCTGGAGAGATGCGTCCGCTGTCAGTACTATTTGTGGAACAGGCTCTTGGAACGGTCGGCCCTTGCAAAGGTTTAGAGGATTCCACCAATGCAGAGAGTTGTATGCCCGACCGCTCACCAACACTAGGTCTTTCAACTGTCCTTGAGCCTGATTCCACTGACGTGCTAAGCACTCCTGAAGCGGGCGCATATGTAATCTCGCGTGTGGGACTATGAAAATGCAGGAGGCCATCATGCCTATCAACTGCATGAACACTCGTGCTGGAAGTGAGTGTTGGGGTTTGAACCTGGAGATCAGCATTTGTATGCTGTTGATCCTCACTAAATTTGGCTGAGCTGTGGCCGCCAGAGTGTCTATAGTCGCACCTAGGTACTGTTGTACGTGTGCGGGCTGGAGATGGGATTTTGGGTAATTTAGTGAGAACCCCAGACTGTGAAGGAGGTGAATGGTGCGGGACATGTGGCTGGCACATTGCTGGGCTGACTTCGCTTGAACGAGCCAGTCGTCCAGGTAAGGGTAGACGTGTATGTGCTGCCTCCGTAGATGTGCCGCCACAGTAGCTAGGCACTTTGTAAACACCCTTGGTGCCGTTTTCACGCCGAAGGGAAGGACTCTGAATTGGTAGTGCTGTCCTTGAACAGTGAACCTGAGGTATTTTTTGTGTGATGGGTGAATGGGTATGTGGAAATACGCATCCTTGAGGTCCAGTGTGGCTAGAAAGTCTCCCTGCTTGAGCAGCGGGAGGACTTGCTGGAGAGTGAGCATGTGAAAATGCTCGGAAAGAATGTATCTGTTTAGGGGTCTCAGGTCTAATATAGGTCTGAGTGACCCGTCCTTCTTCGGTATTAAAAAGTACAGGGAGTACACCCCCGTACCTTGCTCGTGGACGGGTACGACCTCTATTGCGCCTTTTAGAAGCATGCTTTGCACCTCCTGCTGTAAGAGCGTTAAGTGCTCTGAGGACATAGGACGGTTTCTTGGAGGAATTGTGGGTGGAGTGGAGGTTAGCTCTAGACAGTAATCGTATTTGACAATATCTTTGACCCACCTGTCCGTGGTGATGGAGTTCCACGTGGACAGGAACCTTTGTAGCCTTCCCCCGACAGGTGTTATGTGGTCGGGAGGAAGGGAGAGGGCGTCACTGCTTGTTCTTGGGGGAGGACCTGGTGTTGCCGTAGCCGCGTCCTCTTCCCTTTGTACTGGAGCCACGATATCCACCCCGGGTGTTTTTATCGTAGGTGGTTTGTGTATTGCCCTTGTTGTATGTCTGCTGTGACCCCTGTCCTCTACCTGCTCCTCTATTTCCGGGGCGACGAAAGGAGCTGCTCCGAAAGGACTGAGTCTGGAGAGCCCCCATGGACTTTGCGGTGTCCGTGTCCTTTTTTATTTTCTCAAGGGTGGTGTCAACCTCCGGTCCGAATAAATAGTCGGGGTTGACAGGCTGGTTGAGTATATTATTTTGCACCTCCGGTTTGAATCCGGAGATTCGCAACCAGGCATGTCGTCGCAGCATGACGCTTGTGTTAATGGCCCTGGCAGCCGTGTCTGCGGCATCTAGTGCACACTTGATGGAAGCATTTGTGAGTAGCTGTCCCTCTCTGATAAGAATTTCTGCACCTTCTTTGTACTGGTCAGGGAGATGTTGGAGTAGTTGTTCCAATGTGTCATAGTGCGCTCTATCGTAGCGAGCGAGGAGCGCTTGAGTGTTGGCTATGCGCCATATGTTGGCAGCCTGGGCGGCAACTCGCTTGCCGGAGGTCTCTAGCACCTTGGACTCTTTGTCCGGGGGAGGAGCGTCACCTGTCGTCTGCGAGTGTGCCCTCTTGCGAGCATTCTCTACGACGATGGAGTCTAGTGGTAATTGGCCTCTGATGTAAGTAGGGTCCCCAGGCGCCGATCTGTATTTTTTATCGATCCTGGGGTTTATCACTCGTGCCCTGGTGGGTTCTTTGAAGATGTCCTTGGCTGGTTTGAGGACCCCTTTCAACATGGGCAGAGTTTTTACATGTCTTTCTGAGGATGCGAAGGTGTCCATAAGAAAGTCGTCCTCGATGGTGTCAGAGTGAAGCTGCACTCCATGATTATTTGCGGCACGTTCGATAAGAGCGTTGAATGCTGCAGTGTCCTCTGTGGGAGATGTTTTCGCCCCATAGAGTTGTGGGTCCTGTGCATCTAGAGGTGCACCTGGATCTACAGGGTCGCCCCAAGTTTGATCAGGGTCCTGTTGGTAATCAGGGTCTATGTCTCTGTGGTAGGGGAGTTGGTCATCCATGTAGTCCTCCAACACATCCGTGTCGGAGTGTGTGGGAGAAAATGATTGTGGATCCTGGTAGGGCGAGTGGTAAGATTCGCTTAGGAGAGGTTCTGAGTCCAGAGGCAGCTTCCTTTTTAGTGGGATCCGGAAAGGGTCCAAAGGTGGCTCCGAAGTTATCCTCCGTTCGTGGATAACCATCCTGCCGGTGTTGGCGTCGATGACATGTGACGGAGACGCCTCAGCAGGTGTAGTTGTGGAGTGGGTGACCCGTGTCCGGAGTTGGAATATTTTCGGGATCGTGGACGGAGGCAGGCCAAAAGTAATGTTGGCTGGCGCCGAGGAGGCTGCTGGAGCTTTTATTGGGCCGGAGCCCGACGTGTCCTGAAGGACCGTTTTGGTTTTGCTGCTTTGTGCTGCACCAGGTCGCACTTGGAGCGCCTTTGAGGTTTTCGCGCCGACCAGGTCTGTAGAGGCGGTCGTCGACTTTGTCGGCGCCGGCGGGTCATCGAGTCGAGGGGTGGGAATGGCCGTCGACGTCTTCGATGCATGAGGCTTCGGTGTTGCCGTGGAAGCGATGTGAGACGCAGCCGGCAGTGTGCCCTTTGGTGTCGGAGTCGACGCCGGGAACCGAACAGGTTTGTTGGCACCGAAGGCCTTTTTCCGTATGCCGACTCCGACGTCGGCCGCTTCAAGTTCGGCACCGAAGTCTGGCTTGGTGCGCTCGGTGCCGATGCGCTTCGCTGGCGTCGAAGGTGTGGAAGGCCTCGATCCGACCAGCGCCACTTTTGGTTTCGGTTTCGATTGAACCAGTGCAGCTTTCGGTTTCGGTTTGGAAGAAGGGAAACCAGCCGGTTTAGGTAATAATGGCTGCCGCTGAACGTCCGAGGCCGGGCCCGAGGGCGGGGCCGAAGAACTGCGGGATAGGTCTCGGGTAAGGCCCGAAGGCGATCCCTCGACCGGAGCCATAGACTGTGGCACTGGGCTCTCTTCAGTCTGAACGGGTAGGCCTTGCTCGTCATTGGAGCTACTCTCTTCGGCCCTTAAGGCCTCATCGTAGTCTCCTACCTCGGTGTCGTCTTCATCTCTGCGAAAGAGTGATTCGTCGACGTCGTTCCATCCGGAGTCATGTTCGGAAACGGGACTGGAGGGTAGGATCTCCAATTCTTCGACATCTTCGGTCTCGGCGTTGAAGATGTCTGCCGGGGCCGGTGCCGCGTGCTGCGCTTCGAGTCTTGCCGCTCGTCGATTCCGTAGAGTCTTCTTTGAACGGAACCGGGCACAGGCCATGCATGTCGATTCGTCGTGATCCGGCGAAAGGCATTTGTTGCACACCGGATGGACGTCGATGTGGGGATATTTCGCATTGCACACCGGACATCTTTTGAACGGTGTTCTCGATTCCATCGTCGATGTCGTCGATGGGCAGGTAAGAAGCGAAAAGTCGGTGCCGAAAGTTGTTAAACTAACAAAGGAGTATCGAAACCGATCGAGAAAACAGTACCGACGCGAACTAAAGGCCTTTTGGCCTCGATAAAGTTTTTCCTAACTTGAGCTAAGATAGCACATCCGAACCCAATGGCGGAAAAAAACAATCTGAGGATGGAGAGGATGCCCATGCGCACTGTAGTCCAGGGGAGGAGTCACCTATCCCAGGATACCTCAAAGACTCTTCCAGGACAACAACGTGCAAACATCCGGACCCAACACTAGGCGGCGATCTATGCACAGATATGAATTCAGCAGCCCACATGCCTCGAACGCAATGATTCTTGATTCCGCATCCTTTAAAAGAGAATGACTGATGGCACAATGCTTCCGGGAAGCACAACCAGAATCTGGAATTCACTACTTCTAAATCTGCGCATTACTACTTCACTAAAACTTTTAAAAAGTGACCTGAAAGCCCTTCTCTTCCAACGGACTTTAGCTAAAACACTATAATCAACTCTTGTCACAGGCCCACTATACTACCTCAACATTTTTATGGCTGTATACTATCTCAACCTTTTACAGCCACATGTACATTCTGTAAATCTCCTCAACCTTTTTACGTCTTTTGTACATTCTGTTTTAAGTACTGATTTACTTTGTTATATTTTCAATACTTTGTAATAATTTATAGTTGTATTGTCTATCCTAATCCAACCATCAACTAAATATTACCCCTGTAAAGCGCTCTGGCATCTTTGGGTAATGTCCGCACTATATAAATATGAATAAATAAAAAAATAGGAGTCCTGAGGTTATAGAGTCTGTGTCAACACTGTGATATTGCCAGCCCTACAGATTCAGCGGAGTCAGTGCAGAGGTTAGGAAAGATTTTCGACCTATGTCTATACAGCTGAAGTGAAGGAAAGAGGAGGAAATTACTGTACTGAGGTTAGTGTATGATGCTATGGACAAAGCAGTACACATGATGTTTTGATCAAAAACGGAATTGGTAAGATTGGAATCCATACTGCTGAGGAGTACCGGGCAGTGTCTCCACTGCTTGGCTACATAGAAAAGAGGCACACATGTTGTTTTTCTGAAGGCCAGAGCAGCATGTGCGTATCTTATAAGCCTGGGCAAAGAACTACACTAAGCTCGCGTAGTTTGCGCTACTTCGCACTACGCGAATTGCACGTAGCACAGTGCAAAAATGCATAGCGTAGCGTTGCGTAGTGCAGCTGTCATTTTTTGCTTGCTCGCGGTCCTCAACATCAAGTTGGCGACCGCGAGCAAGCAAAATGACATCCGGGCGAGACTTTTTCCTTGTTCGCGATCAGCAACATCAAGTTGCCGATTGCGAACATGGAAAATAAACATCCCGGCGAGATTCTCAACGCGGGGAGGTCAGGTTTCTCATTGCGAGTGGTCGCGTATGCACGCGACCGCTCGCGATGAGAAGCTACCAGTCCGCGTTGAGAAAGCTGCCGCTCGAGTAAACATCTACTCGAGCGGCAGAAAACTACAGCACGCACTGTGCAAGATGCCGTTTTCAATGATTGCACAGTGCCGGATGCTTGTCCGCACTGTGCAATCATTGAAAACGGCATCTTGCACAGTGCGAACAGGGTACTACGCCGTTTGCGAAGTGCTACGCGTAGTGCACATTGCATTGCTTCGCGTAGTGCTACTTCGCGAACTACGCCCAGGGTTAGTATCTGACCAACCCGAGGAGCAGAGTCGACTAGTGCCCCTGCTTTTGTACAAATGGACGTCGGGATTCATTCACGAGGACCAAGATGTGGACAGATTACATTTCTAGACCCTCACCAGTCCTCCAGGACACCATAATTTGCTTTGCATTTACAGTCCGTACTGAAACCAGAAAGGTTCTTTGAGTATCAAACAGGGAAGCTCAGTTCAGACTCTGCCAAACTGGACAGGTGATATTGTTGTTGGAATAAGAACATATACCCCTGTGCTTGGCTGTGTCTGTTCCACGTGAAGGGTTGTTCTTCCGGAGCCCCTCCATCACATCCTGGATCCGCCAGATTTCCTTCTGGATCTGCCCATTCAAAACTTCATTCTAATGGGAAGGGAGAAAACAGATCAACACAGATTATGGAAAAATGTGAGGGAGATGTGGGGAAGCAACTCACTGCAAATTAAGACAATGACGTACTGACACAACGCTACAGCAGTAACAAGCATTCACCACTCACCAAAAGATAGAGATAAGAATGACCAGCACCGACCCCGGGGTACAACTAAGGGCCTTGTTTAGAGTTTGGAGTAAAGAGTAAAGTGAGTCAGGGAAAGGGAGTAAATTACTCCTCTTCTCTGATGGACATCCCCTCATGGGTGAGTAGCAGCGCTATACAAACCTCTGATTGATTGATTGATCCCATCTCCCAAATAGACAGATGTCGTCCAGCCCCCCCAAACATCTCTTAACATGGTCAGGATCCGCCGTCACAGCGGTTTTCTGTCAATGTTTCAAGAGTTTTACAAATGGCTCTTTCAAACATGATGGTGGGCAGTCAAACTTAAAGTTTTACTTTTTTCAAAAACGAATTGGGAGTTTGTTTTTTAAGGAAGTAAAGTGAGTTTTTTACGATCGCGTGGGGGTCTTTTTTAGGTCTCGCCTCCGCAGCGCACATGCGCTACATAGGAGGACCTTTAGACGTCATTCTGCTCTTTTAGGAAGCACACACTCGTGCTTGTGGCGGCATCCAGCTTGCGGGAGCGCGTAGCGGCGCGCCACAAGCATGAGTGCAGTGCTTCCAAAAAGAGCAGACTGCGCGCGCATGCACGCACCACTATCGGGCTCACCTCCTCCTCCCCCTCTCTCACACGCACCACTCGCGGGCAGCCAGCGCTTCCCAGGACAGTACTTGTGAAACCAACCAAAAAAAAAAAACAACGGCCATAAAGAAGGCTATGTGTAACCCTTCAAACGTCTCTTCCGTCTTGTTGCACTATGCTACGCTTTCAGTTTACTAAAGGCGGCACGCACCTTTTATGCACAACACATTTAATTTTATATTAACTTTTTCCCCCGCGCCTTGCCGTGCTTTCACTTTGATAAAAGCTGCAGGCGCCTCTTAAGCACATTTCATTTTTTTATGCAAGGAGTAGGTGGAAGCATACTTGATGCGCACGGTACCTTTGTGTTTAATTCCGTCACACTGGAGGCAATTCTGACACTTTGTGGCCCTTCGGGGGCTGTGTAATATCACCGCTCGGTTTCAGAAATTCTTAATAGGTGTGTACTTGTAAGAGAGAGGGCCCGTTTCCAACTGCTTAGAGAAATAACATCACTCAGTGTGAGAAAGCAGACCCCCCCGCCTTATCAGCAGCTGAGCCCATCTGACTGCACTGACAATGACATGGGCCATCCATCATGCCATCAGTCCCAGTGACGTGTGCACCCTGTAGGAAGGTGGATATCTGACTATGGTTACCCCCAACTTTTTGCCTAGTGTCTAGCTGGTTTTTCGACTTAGTTGGCCTGAGATCCTGCCATTCAGGGTCTCAGGCTGTCTGCTCTCTCTTTAAAATGGACTCCATGTACCCTAGGTACATTCCCAATTGGTAAGGATCACCTTATTGGACCCTGTACAGTGTACCCTAGGTACCCAGGGCATAGGTGTACCCTAGGCCTCCCAGGGGCTGCAGCATGTATTATGCCACCCCTGGTCTGGCCTTCCAATCAGACACAACTGGCTGATCACTCAGCTGGGGCAAGGTCGTGTAATCACCCCTTGCTTAGATATAGTATGCCTATATCTACCCTTATATATAGACACATGTGTACCTATCAGTCACTCCTATGGCAGGCCTTACCAATCCTGGAGGCAGAGTGCTTGGTAACATGTGAGATGGTGCTCTAGCATGAGCTGAGCCTGTCTGCAGCTTTCGGAACCATGTCCTTATAGCTGTTCTATGATATAGCCTACCATATACTCTTAAAGTGCCTTATAATCTTAAACGGTTAGGGTAACTATGGTTTGGCTGTATCAAAACATGTCGTGTAAGGTGTCTAACACTTTGGAATAATACCCCCATACCATTTCTGGTGATGAGGATATTATTCCTCCCTTCTAGAGGGAGAGACATGTTAAAATCCTACTTTGCTGTTTAACTCTAACCAAAGCCTCAGCATCACAAAATGGATGCTGCTGCCACAGACACGAGTCTGACCTCCTGCTGCTGGGAGTGATCCCGGCCAGGGAGGCTTGGACAATAGGTTTCCTGCTTGGGGAGGTGCTAGCACCTCCCCAGACAGACTTTAGTGTATTGGGGCAGGGAGGGCTGAAAGGAATGAGACATGCCTGGGGCACACAAGGTGTCCCATGCATAGTCCAGTTCAAACCGGTGCTGGGGCACTCCAGCCCCAGTCCTGGCGCGAAACTGGACAAAGGGAAGGGGGTGTAACCACCCCCCTCCTAGGTCCCACCCATAAGGCGTGACCTAGCAGGTAACCCAGCCCCCCAGATTAGTATAAGAGTGGTAGCTGGGCCCCAGGAGATTAGATTATCCTGAACCTGCAACTTGAACAGAAACTCTGGACCTTCGACATTCGACGAAAGAAGAAGACTGAAGAATCTCCCTTGTGGCCAAGGAGTGGCTACCCTGTGCAAACAGGCACCATCAACAGACTACCCTTTGCTTTGCTGAAGTTCTACGAGGGACCGACTGCAGAGCCCGACCAGAGCCTTGACTTCCAGACTTCTCCGACCCTGATCCACATCCACAGCCGAGCTGAGATCCGTGGAGGCGACGAGAGACGTGGGACCGGCTACCTGGGAAAAGTGGCTAGTATCTTCCAGCGCAGCTTCTGAGGCACCCTCGAAGTTGTGCACCGGGGATTGAGAAGCCCCAACCCCAAGCACCATCTGCACCGAAGATCAGCCCCCCACACTCCACGAGTCCTGCGTGGGGCCCTTCTGCATTTTCCTGCTTGCCGCGTCTGTCCGGTTGCTTCCCCGTTGGCTAGTGGCCTTTGTGACGACGCATCCAGAAATCTTCACCGCTGGTTTGGCTCCTCCAGACTGGCTCCCGCTTCCTTGCAAGAGAGAAGCACCCCAGACCTTCCTGGTCTGCACCAGAAGCAAGTCCTCCGTTCTTCGTGGGTTCCGCTTGCCAAGGCTTGGTGAGTCCTAGTCCAACTTCGACGCCGCCGACAGCAAGAGCCTTCGTGGGACAGCTCGCCTCCTGGTCCTGGTCGTCCTCGACGTTCCCTGGTCCTCGTGGCTGCAACGACAAGCTTCACCTTCACCTGCAATCTTCACGACATCGCCTGGTTCCTTCCTGGTTCCACGTGGTCACTGGCTAGTGACCTTGACTCTGTCCCTTCTGCTTGCAGGTCTCCTTTCTTCTTGATCCCAACCTTGGGATCCACCGGACACTCTTCACTGACTGCCTGTCAGCAACTTTCCTTCAGGCATCCATAGAAGTCCACGACGAAACACGACGCAAGTTCACACCTATGCACCCGCAGCCCGTGGGCTAGGTAACTTGGGTACTTCGGTGCTCACAAGGGTAGTGACTATCCTAGGGTCTAGTTTCCGAGTCTCGACTCTCTAGCTGCTTTAGAAGTGTCCTTAAACTGTTAATTGCTAACAACTACTATTTCTATCGACTCTTACGCATTACGCGTGAGTGTTTCCACTCTGCACCTGAATCCCGTGGGCCTCCCACTTCCTAACTGTTGCTAGTGTAGTGTAGCCCCAGCGATTCCCTAGGCCTATCCTATTTCCGTGACAGTGGTCCTTATACCACTTACTTAGTATATGGTTTGTGTGGCCCCTAGGGCCTAACTGTATTACTTACCTGTGTGACTTAATGTATGCTTAAATAAGACTGTGTTGTACTTACCTCTAATCACATAAAGAGTGCTGAGGGTTTGACTAGAATAAATACACTTAATTTTATATATATATCTGTTGTGGTGTCCTTTCATTTGGTATTCAAGTGATTATATATGGTATCACAGCTGGCTTCACATGCCATTCAGAGTTTAGCCTAAGACTGCTCTTGTCCATGCTACCACTAGGATAGCTGGTCTATAAGGTTGACTTTACAACCAATCACCATAAGGGTATTTGGACTGATACAAGGTGCACACTAGAACTAGTGACATCATACATCAGGCCAACTTCTCACACACCCCACACCTCATCTCCGTATGACTACAGAGAGGCCTATTTACCCAGCCAGGAGGCAAATAGCACTTAACCCTTGCAAGCCGCCCCTTCCTGCTGGCTTTAGACAACCTCTGTCATGTGCGAAAGGCCCAGAGAGTGACAGCAAATCTATACAAACCTACAACTTCCGGTTGGTCAGGGGAGTGGACTTGGTGTAAACCATCTTCAGGTAAACTGCTCAAATCTAAATTCTCAAGACAAACTTAATGCAACAAATAGACCTCAAATACCGTTTTTGCAATGGAATGTCAGTATCCTTTGTCACTGAAGAATGGTACCACAAATTGGTGTTGCAGAAGTTGGTATTTGAAATAGAGGTGGGGATGTTACAAGCCATTTTCTGAGGTCTCCCTTATAGCTGCAACAAAAATGTCACATTTTTGTGAATGCTGTCCTTATGTTTTATCAAAATGTTTTTTTGCAATTGGTTTTCTTATTGAAAGGTTTTATAATATAGTATGTATATTCAGCTGTGCTCATGGGGTGAAGGGTTGCTTGCTTGTTTCATACCATGCAGTGCCTGGGGATATGTCACCCCTCATCTTTAACTATAAAAGCTGCAGGGCTCTTGATCCATTATTTGGTATTTACCCACAATGTCCCAGCTGAGCGGCTCACTTACTTGATGTCTATCCTGCAGTGCCCCCATGGGTTGAGCTCCCTCTGCTCTTTACAAGTTCCCTGCAGGTCACTGGAGCAAGCAGCAACTTACCTGGATGTCTAGGTTCAGTTGCTCCCAGAGATCGTCATGCAGGGTGCAGACCTCATTCTCCAGGGTCTCGTATTCCAAGGTGCTCTTTGAAAATGCCTGCAAGAGATGGACAATGAAATACAGGGGAGTGGGAGAATATATTGTACCGGGATGCCATGATAACGTAATTAAAAACTTGAACACAGCATGTGTTTGTGTTTCAGGTAGGTTTCTGGAGGCTAACTCCCTATTAACTTGTGACTTTTCTTTTAAAGTGATTTTCAATACAGTGCTCTTACAATATCTAAAGCTTTAAATATTCTGAATTCTAAACCCCGGCCATTATGACAAGTAGTCGAAATTTACAAAGATCCAGCTCTTCAACCTGTACAAATATATATAGGAACAAATGCTAAAACAATTTAGTTTAATTCTAGGTGAATTATGATTTTAGACATTCTTTACCAATTGAAAAACAAACTACTCTATAAGGAACCTCTTTGTTTTTGTATTGCCCAGTTTCGCAGAGTTTTCCAGGTTACCCCCTACATCCTCTTCTGTTCTTTGCCACTCAAGATAACAAAAGACCACAATTATGTGTTGTATATTTGTACATCTTTTCAGTCACTATAATACCACTTTGGAACACCTTTATCAGCAGATGCTACCAACTCGGTCAAAGGCATTTGCAAAAGAGGTACTCTTTGCTACAAAATACAATGAGCAGATTTTGTCCTACACTACACCTGGTTTTAGTCTACATGGTCTAATTTACTGCAGGTCTCACACACCTTACCTTTCACTGGTCTCTTTATGCCTCCTTTATCGACATCGGTCTCTTCTAAACTGAAATAGCTCTATGCCATTTTACCCTCAGAGCATCCACACATTCTTACTCTCCAGTAGTGATCATACAGTCTCACAACCCTAAGTATTGTAATTCCTAAGTGAGGACCACTAGAAAAGGGACTACTCGGGCATCTTGGGCGAAAAGAGTAGACTTTTGGTCACAAAATGACTGTGGGCAGATCGAATTCACATCTAATGATTTCACTTCAGGTTTCACAGTTCATGTAGTCTTCTATCGCAGTTAAACAACACCTCCCTTTATTTTACACTGAGTTAAAAGCTTTCTCTGAAGTCAATTTTTCATTTGATTTTCTGTTGAACTGTGAGGGAAGTCAAGTGTGATCTATTTAGACCAAAGAGAAGAAAAACAAAAAATACAAGATGTTCTCATCTCTCCCTCTCCAACACTCCCCTCAGTCGCCATCACTTTCATTACTAATCCTCGAACATATGCACCCTGGCCTCCTGGCTCAGCACTGTTCCCCTTCTTACTCTATCACTCTTCTACACCGTTGCTAAGGAGAGCGAGTGCATGAAGGCCTAAGTTCCTGAGAGTCGAGTGCGCAAATACTTTCACTTGAAAGCATGTGCGCAAAAAGCACGGCTCGTGTGTGTGAAGACTGCAGAGTGTGTGAGATGAACACAATCACAGCAAATAGGTGAAAGCCCCTAGTTCACATCTTTTTAGAGAAAGGAAGCAAAATCCCTATGATTGTGCACAAAAGGCTCCTTTTTCAATATATTTATATCATATGAAATTCCCTATAGTGGACCTCTGCACAATCCCAATCTTTACTACAGGGAAAAGAGCAAAACTAAAGTATTGCCTCAACTTGGGCTCTCCTGTCCTGTTCACTGAATGATGACCCTCAACCATCCTTCAGGTTCCCTGTTAAGGTTACTGACAGAGTAGACCCAGGCTCTGGGCTAGGATGGTAAGGGCCCCCATCAGTGTTCCTTTTTCACATCGTCTAAATGAGGACTTGTGCAACATATCCACTGGTTCACTTCAATCTAGTGGAGGGTACACTTCACCCTGATGTTCTCTCCTACACAGTCAATCTCGGGATTCTCTCCTGTACAGTGAATGCACCATTTCACCACAGTTAGACTACTACGCAGTGTGGCCTTACCGTTGTCGCCTGGGACAGCTCTACCCGAATATTGATCAGCTGGTTCTGCAGTGACTCTTTCTTGTGCAGGAACTTCTCAGGGTAAGCAGGTTGACTTCCAAACATCTCCAGCTCCTGATGAGTGGCCATTAAAGCACTTTCTAAGCTCTCCTGGGAAGGTAGAAAAGATTATCATTAACAATTTGAGTAGAAGATGGCCCGATGGACAGGAGAGAAACTTAAGTACTAGGCTCTCCAGCACAAGGTGCAGTACAGTGGACGCTCTGAAGAGCACCGATTTAAAAAAAAAAAAAAAGGATATTTGGCTGATAAACCTGAGCTACAAGTAAACATGCGCTAGAACTACTCATGAAAAGCAGGTAGGTGGGGGAGATACAGCTTGGTGTCAGGCAATAACAGATGATGCTTCCTCTCACGCAGCCTTTCCAGCCCTTGAAAAATGAGTCAGACATATGTTGGACTCTAATGTGGCTCTACTGCCTTCTAGAGGCAATCAATCCTAACTGCAACTGCATGCAACAACCTACACTCCAGGTACTTTTGTCTCCCCCCTGTTTGAACACCACGCAGTGCTTCTATGCTTGCACAGCACTTGCATGCTCACCTTCTCAGCGCGGAGTTGCTGGACCAGCCTATCCTGCTCCCGTACCACTCTGTGCTGCTCACAGAGCTTTCCCAGCAATTTCTGTCCAAACAAACGAAGCATTAATCATATGAGAACTTTGATTTTTGAACGTTATCAAACAGAAGACGCAGCTATACACGAGAACGCTTCAGAGCACGGTTTTCTTGAAATGCAAAAGACCACACAGTCGGCAGAGCGCTTGCACCTCCCTGGTGACCTATTGATTTCATTATGAACTGATGCGAAGTGCTTTCTTATAGGGTTGGGGAAAGGCCTTGTTGTAAGATATCGAGCTGTCTCGTTGCATAGGTCATTTAATCCCATATTTTTTCTTACCTTTTAGTACCTGTAGTTTTAGCTTTGGGATGGAAAATGTAAAACTAAGTATTGGAATAAGAGTGTTTTCTTTGCTGATAACATGGATGTGGTTAGGTAGAACATCTCACTGCTGAGAAAGGGTTGCAATATGCCTTGCTCACACCAGGTAAATTTCATCCATGTGGAACAATCTCTTAGAGGCACGGAGTTCCACCAGTTAACACAGAATGGCCCACAAACCAGCAACAGTTGTCTGGCCTGTGGTGGGTTGTGGACTATTCTCTGCAGATGAATTGAAGAGGTGAATGACCTAGATTTTACTCCGGAGTGTGCAGATGGGAATCACAATGCATGCCTTGGTTCCACTTTCTGCAGGACATGTCTGCCATTTCATAATCAGAAGGGAAGATCTACGTAAACCTGAACTGGGACAACTTAAAATCTCTGCTGGACAAAAGCAGGCAACAAAACTTGTCCTTCAAACTGTAGCTGATTTGACGGAGTCAGAACACTGCTAGCATGCTCTCGATTCTAGCCACTTTGGTGCACGCCACAAATGTTGCTCAGTGGACGAATTATTGGGAACACAAAGGGGTGGTGAGTGTTTTAAGTGCGGGAGAGACATTTTATGCGTAAACATATAAAAAAAAGATGGTCAATGACTATACTGTAAGCAGAATATGTAATCAAAAGGTCTGGGTGGTGAACTCCGTTCGCGGAGTTTGCAGAGATTTCTGCACTCCGCATTATGCCGAGCTCGCGGAGTTCCGATTTTTTCCTCGCTTGCCAACATCAAGTTGGCAAGCGCAAGCAGGGAAAATCCACCTCCCGGCGAGATTTTTCCTAATTCAGGCTCATCAACATCATATTGGCGAGCGAGGGAAATCAACCTTCCGGCGAGATTTCTCAACGCGGGCGGTCGAATTTCTCAATGCGGGTGGCCGCGTAGGCTCGCGACCGCTCGTCTTGAGAAACCGTCCGTTCGCGTTGAGAAAGCCCCCGCTTGAGTAGAAAATCTACTCGAGCGGCAGAAAGGAAGCAGTGCTAGCTTGCGCTGTGCATGGTGCCATTCGCAATAATTTCACAGTGCGGACAAACACCCGGCGCTGAAAATTACAGCGAACGGCATTTTTCTAACACACTCTGGCGCTTGCGGAGTTCTGTGTAGTGCAGCTGAGTTTTTTTTGCACTTCGCGGAGTTCCGTGTCGCGGACCTCCGCAAACTCCGCCCAGGTTTAGTAATCACAGTCTCTCAAAAAGGTACATAAATATGTAAGCAGTAGTTCTACTTCGTTTGGTATTTAAAGATACTTGGATGCTTTATTTTAATGTCTGTGAATCATACGTCTGCAGTTAGGTACTACAGATTTCAGGTTTCATCATGGCCTGTGCTGCACTTTCCATGCCTGTGTTGTCGATTGAGCTGCAGCAAAAAGCAAGACCTGTAAGTTTTTGTCCGAAAGCAGCTCGAAACCCACTTGAAGCTACTAATGTCAGTCTTTGTAACTAGTAAGCTCATGTCAATGGCAGAAACACGGATTACTCTCAGTACAAAAAATAATAAATTGTTTTCCTAAATTGTTTTCCCAGACAGTATAAATTTAATGCACATCTGAGGATCAGCTGAGAATATACGTGTATGTGGAGCATGTGTTCCGTCAATGTGGCGCCAGGGTGTATTAGTGCCCGCCCCCGAGAATAAGACTGTTTTATTCTTTCTTTTCTATTCCATTTTGTATTTTTTATCCTTTACAATAAAGATTTCTTACTAACCTAACTCAGTCTGTGCAGATGTTGTCCCTGGACATATTTTCCTTTTTTTAGACTCATCGTCACTGCGTCTGCCAGAGATTCAATTGAACACAAGGTGATTAGAAGGACCCACTGGTCAAGTATACTCTGGGCACACACTTTTTGTTAAGCTGGCAAAATCTCAGGACCATACCCTGCACTAGCAGGCAGCATTCCGCCATGAAAAGATGGGGTGGGCATGCAGGAATTAGAATGCGATGCAGTGAAAGTACACTTACATCAGTCTCGTCCCCATTCCTCTTGTAGGCCTGCAGAGCTTCTCGGTATGGATCTTGATATGGAGAAACCTAGAAATTAAGAAACACACAATACTGAGCTATGTTATGAATTTGAGGGGGCTGCTACGACCCCAATCTCCTACTCCAGCAGCAGCAGCTGTTCTAGGTATTTTATGGAGTGGTTGAAATCTAGTGCTATCACACAGAAGCACACCATCAAAAGACTCATCTGGCTGAATGCCCATGGAAGATGAACGTGAGGAGATGAGGGCGATCATGGAAGTGTTACAAAATAATAAGAGAGCTGATAGACATATTAATAAAACTATTGGGGTTAATGAAACAGACAGATTCAACACAGGAAACCTTTTTTTTTTTTTAACAATTCATGGTTTTGATTAAATACTAAATATGCATTAGCATAAGCTAAGGAGTTTCATTGTATTTTTAAATTTCTAATTTCCAAAATGCATTAAGCCATAAGACTATAAACTACAAGATATGTTTGGGTCAAGCCTAACCAGCATCTGAGGATGACATGTGGGTATGAACACTATTTCTACTCTACACATATGCTATGGCAATGACAGCAGCTGGATGGTTTATCTGTTAACTGTGGAACTTCCAGACAGGCCAAAAACTTTGCAAGAATGAAAATTGTAGGGCAGGATGAGTTTGATGTAAAGCAGAGCCAGGAATGAGACAATCTGCCACATCCTACTGATCCTTTAGAGAAGCTTGGATGTCAGGGAGTCCCCCCAATGGGCAAATCAGCATCTAAGCACATGAATCACGGAGAAAAATATCTCCTCTCTCAAAGAGGAACATAAACATTGGCCACAAATACATGGAATGTGCCATGTTTGGGTATTACTTTTAATGACTCTGACCTAATGGAAAATAGTTTCAGGTCTTAGGAAAGAGCCATTGAGTTTTTTTATTCATAGAGTGTTACATAGAAATGGCATGTTTTGCACGGATTACACAAATTTATGTAGAATGTTGTCAATGAATTCGTCAACTGATGAACGTACAATGAGATGCTGATGAACTTATGGCTCAAAAGAGATGATTAGCAAATAGACTTTTGTCCCATATGGCATGTGCTGGATGAAGGCACAGTTGGAGTAGGTAGAGGGAGAAGGGATGTTAATGGTTTTTGAAATGCATAACTAACTAGGACGGGATATAGCATGGCCAAGACCTGCTGGCCACCACTTACTTGCATGAAGAGCTGAGCCCTAGGGGATGAGTTTTCCACCATTCTGTTGACCATACTGATCACGGTTTCACTCTCATTCATCTGTGACAAACAAAGGAAGAAATTCATCAGCCAGTGAAGAGAGAGATTGCAAGTGTGTGTACCAGGCTGTACCAAAGGGACAGGGATCTACAGCTGATAACAAGAGGACATGTCGGACCATACCAGAAAACAGGCTCCATATTGATGCAACCTGACTGATACCAGGAAAAGAAAGCACTGATACATTTCCAGAGCTGATCTACACAAATCCCTGGTCCTGAATCCTGCAGGAAAGAACATCTTAAAGAAAGCAATCTCAAGGAGTGTCCAGTCACAGTTTTGTATGCATATGCCATTCATGAAATTCAAGGTACTTTTTAAACAACATGCCACTTTACAACAATCACAGTCGAAATGTATAATGAATGAAGGTAAATCAAGAGATATTAATGGGCACCAACTCTGAAGAGCCCAGCCAACAAGACATCAAGGCATAAAAAAATCTCCCGATTTCTCCACATACCAGTCTTCCTCAGATTGATTACATTAACGGGTGTAGAAAAACATTATCACCCAGAAATCTCTATGAAACAAGTACACTTATGTCTTGACAAGGGTTAATAAATCAAAGGTAGGATTGGCTGGTGAGCTGCCCAAAAGAAGAAACATTATCAATGAGAGACTGGTGTGCAAGCGCTAGACAAGGACCCCTGATTGACAATGAAAACCATTTTCCTATGCATCTTCTCAAAGATTACTATCTATATGTACTGCAGAACATCAGGCCTCAGAAAGGTTTAAAACATGCTCAGTGATGCACCACGGCTTGTTATCTTCACTCCTCCAATCAGGCTTTCCTTTTTTGACTTTCTGGTGGTGCTGCTCTATTCTTCCAATTTCTTCCTTCAATCAAACTGATCCACAGTCTATCCCCATCCCCTCCCCTACCCCGGTGTCTCTTGTGTCATCAAACCGACCATCCTATTTTGAACAGCTTTTGATGGGGTGTCCCAATTTTATATTAAAAAATCTTCCATTATGAGTGTACGACTCTGCCACATTAAAGGAAAAGTAATTTGTCTGTAACCATAGTCCAAGGAAGCCAGCAGTGAACAAATTAGAATTACATTTTCTTAAGATTTCAAAATGCAGGCTGCGATATCTATTTTCGGTTGAGATAGAACCTACACCTGAAGCAGTAATGGTGCAGAGAATCCAAATCTGGAGGTGAATTACCGCTCACAATTGTTTTGAAGTTTGTATAGTTTTAGCTTCATATGCTGTTAGTATTCCTGCTATTCTGTGGTTTTGTGGTTGTGGATGACTATCATGGACATGTCTGCTACTCCCTATAAGGAAACAGCTTTTTGCAGGTTTAGCCCCACTTTTGCCCACATTTTGCCCACTAGGTACTGGTGAAATGGATCTGAAAAGCCCTGAGCCCTGCCGAATAGGACTCTGTGCATGTGCGCTGAACCTTAAAATGGTGCATGTTAAATTGGCGTGTTCCTAATTGGCATAGCTCACCTTAATTGTAAATTCCTAGGATATGGTGCCAGGGGTACCTGGGGCCTGTAAGTTGAGGTGTCTCTCATGGACTGCAGCACTAGTTGTGCCACCACGAGTACGACAGGGTAAAATATGGCTCCCAGTCTACCACTGCAGACTGGAAGGGCAGTTCAAAACCGCTAACACAACTGTGCCATTTAAGGTAATGGCAACGCCCAGACCTCTCATTTTAATATATGCAAGTCACCTCTAAGGAAATTGGCCTATGAAGCCCTAGGACATGGTGCTGTATGTTAAAAGGTGGAACATATACATGTTCCGGCAGTAAAACCCCTAAGTTGTCGTTTTTACTGTGGCAAGGCTAGTAGCCCCATTGCCAAGTCCAGATCGACAGGCTAAGATCTCAGCCTGCAAACTTCTGAAAGAGAATACAAAAGTTGGTACTGTAAGGTATTAAAAGAATCAGTACATTAACTCCAGTTTCACAGTGAAATCAAATGTAATGTCACTGGTGGGCAAAGTGCTTCTTTGGGCAACTCAAGTGGAAACTTCTAAAGTCTGGATATCCCATCTACTGTTGTACACTGGGCCTGTCCTGCAGACAGCTTTCTGCCTTCCTGGGCAGATGTGCTAATGACTCCCATGACAGGAGAAAATAGGGGCCTGCCTGGGACAGAGGTGTTACCTCCCTCCTGCAAGAAGCGCAGTTGGCCAAAAAGGCGAACTTCAAAGAAGAATCCGCCTTTGAAGGGAAATAGGGAAACACTTGGGAGAGGGGCTTAGCTCTATTGTTAAAGTAGACAGGCTGGGACTAGGGACAGAGAAGGTGGAAGTCAGTTTTCAAACTGGTTTTGTAGGAGCATGTACCCCCTTGGTACCAACACCTCTGGGTTTGGCTATGAAGCTCTGGGCACCAAGAGAGGGGTTCTGCCATGTTGGTAGTGGGCAGAATGGTGCATCCTGAGATATTCCGATGCCACACTTCACAGTAAGTGGTCATCAGTAGGGAGAGAACCTGACAGCCCATTGGCTACTCACTGCATCCTACCCAGAGGGCATTTTCTGGGCCTATAAGAGCACCTCTGGCACCTATAACTTAGATCTTACCTACTCGAACAAAGACAACAGAAGGACTGCCCTGCTGCTCTGTGGAACCGGCAAAGAGAGGCAGCACCATGGAGGACTGCACCTGCTAAACCCAGTGTCTAACAAAGGAGAGGGACTGTGTCTGTGTGTCTTGCTTGTGAAGAAGTCGCCCCTGGAGCCCAGCCAAAGCAAGAGACTCCAAGGGTCAGTTGGCAGATGAACTATGCGAGCACAGCTGAAGAAACTTGCTTAGGCAAGTTGATGGTCCAAATCTTCAAGACACCGCCTCTCTTCACCGTGCAGCACCAGAGACCAAGATCCGATGCTCAAAGATGACCCCTAGTTACCTGAACAGGGAGAGTTGTTGGAGTGAAGCTTGGTCGCCCAGAAGGCGAGTTATCATCTAGGGAATCAATCAGTTAATTTGTAAAGCGCACTACTTACCCGCAAGGGTTTCAAGGCGCTGAGGGGAGGGGGGCGGGGGGGGGGCGGCTGGAGTGGGTGCTACTGCTCGAAAAGCCAGGTCTTGAGTCGTCTCCTGAAGCGCAGCAGGTCTTCGGTTTGTCGTAGGTTGAGGGGGAGGGTGATCCAGGTCTTGGCGGCGTGGTGGGAGAAGGACCTGCCTCCGGATGTGGTTCTACGGATGCGCGGGACCGTGGCCAGGGCGTGGTCGGCGGAGTTTCCTGTTGGGTACGTAGAAGGAGAGTCGACTGTTGAGATAGGCTGGGCCGGTTTTGTGGAGTGCCTTGTGTGCGTGGATCAGGAGCTTGAAGACGATTCTTCTGTCGACAGGGAGCCAGAGCAGGTTCCTCAGGTGGGGGGTGATGTGGTCGCTGCGTGGGACGTCGAGGATCAGGCGTGCATATGCGTTCTGGATTCTTTGCAGTCTGTTGATGAGCTTGGTCGGGGCTCCGGCGTAGAGGGCGTTTCCGTAGTCGAGTCTGCTGCTGACTAGGGCCTGGATGACTAGCTTCCTCATGTCTGTCGGGATCCATCTGTAAATCTTGCGGAGCATGCGGAGGGTGTTGAAGCAGGTAGAGGAGACTGCGTTGACTTGTTTGGTCATGGTGAGTTTCGAGTCGAGGATGACTCCCAGGTTGCGTGCGTGATTGGTAGGAGCCGGGGGTGTCCCCAGTGATGCGGGCCACCAGGAGTCATCCCATGCTGAGGGGTTGGGCCCGAGGATGAGGATCTCCCTCTTGTCTGTGTTCAGCTTAAGTCGGCTTTCCTCCATCCAGTCGGCGACAGCCTTCATTCCCTGGTAGAGGTTGGATTTGGCAGTGAGGGGGTCCTTGGTGAGGGAGAGATCAGCTGCGTGTCGTCGGCGTAGGAGATTATGTTGAGGTCGTGCTGTTGGGTGATGCGTGAGAGTGGTGCCATGTAGACGTTGAACAGCGTCGGGCTGAAGGAGGATCCCTGTGGGACGCAGCAGATGATCTCGGAGGCTTCGGACCGGAACAGAGGGAGGCGGAATCTCTGGGATCTGCCGGAGAGGAAGGAGGTGGTCAAGTCCAGGGCCTTGTCTCGGATTCCTGCGTCGTTGAAGCGCGTGCGTAGTGTGCGGTGGCAGACAGTGTCAAAGGCGGCGGAGAGGTCCAGGAGGATGAGGGCCGCCGTCTCGCTGTTGTCAGATTTATTTTTACAGGTCAAGGGAGTAGGGATGGGTTGCTGCTTTGCGCCGGAAATAGCAAATCTGGTGATGGATCATTTCGAAATAACACACATCTTCCATGAAGCGACCCCATTCAGGGGCCATATCCTTGAGTGGGTGCGCTTCATTGATGATGTGTTCATGATATGGGAAGGCACACTGGAAAAATTGGATGATTTCCATATATGTCTTAATACCCGGACCATGGATCTTAAATTTACTAAAACAGCCAGCAATACACGGATTAATTTTCTTGATGTTTGGATTGTTGACAGGGACGGCAGATTGGAGGTAGATTTGTATACCAAACCTACCGACCGTAATACCCTCCTGGAATATTCATCAGGGCTTCCACGCAACCTCAGAGACAACTTACCCTTTGGGCAGTTTCTGCGAGTACGACGTAATTGTACTGATAAAAATGATTACTTTAAAAATTCTAAGATCTTGCAAGAGAAACTGATTACCAGAGGGTATCCTAAACGTTTAGTCAGAGGGGCACTCAAGAGAGCTTGGTACACCCCACGGAAAGACTTACTCACCCCTAAAAGTAAACAGGAAAACGAACAATTGGTCTGTGTACTCCCTTTCAATCCCAAAGCGCACAAAGTAAAACAGGTTATCCTCAGGAACTTAAGATTAATTGATCATCTGAACATCCCGAAGCCTTTATTCGCGTTCCGACGAGGAAAAAATCTGAGGAATTACCTAGTAAAAACGATCCGTCAGAAACCTACCCCAACAGATGTGAGAGGTCTCTTGTGGTTACCAGCAGTGACAGGACACTATAGGTGTAATAGCTGTGCTGCATGCCAATAAACAGAAGATTCCAAATTCGTGATGATTCACAAGAGACAACACCAACAGCAGTGTTTCTCAAATTGCAATACAAGAAATGTAATTTACTGTGTGACCTGTCCATGCGAGAAAACCTATATTGGACAAACGAAGCAAGCCGCTAAAATGCAGGTATTACAGCATAAACCCCGTATACGATGCAAGACTGTAGGGGCTCCTATGGTCCAGCACTATATGGAAATGGGACACGGTGAGAATTAATTGACATGGTCTATCCTGGCTGTAGTGAAGACACCCAATAGAGCAGTCCTTCAAAGGAGCCTTAATACTCTTGAAGCACGTCTGATAGAAAGATACCAGACATCCAATATAGGATTGAATGACCGAGATGAGGTGTGGGCGCTGATTCATCATTGATGTCAGTATGTGGAGATCTAATGCTTATTCCCTATAATGGGTTGTCAGGTTCTGTGAATTTACATAGGTCCACGTGTTTATAGGGTTTTACGTTATAAGCGTAGACTCACCATTTTGTATATAGGTTCTGTCACTATATATATGATACTGTGTACATATATGTATATATTATACGTTTTTATTTGTGTTGTGGTTAGAATGACATCTCCCACCTTGAGTGGTGGAGTTCATCGAATGAATATAGGTTGACTGTCCAATATGACACCACTGTTTGTAGATGCACTGTGTGATAAGGAGGTTTTTGAGTATAGATGTGTAGGAGAGTAGGGTCTGCTTTCTATGTTCACCCCCACTTTTTGCTTTTGCTTTACTGGTTTTCGACTTAGATGTGGCTGTGGGCCTGCTAATCAGACCCACAGCCCTGCTGTTCTCTCTCTAAATTATACTATGTACTTTAGGTGCATAACCCATTTGGATAGGATCACCTTATTGGCCCCTGTACAGTGTACCCTAGGTACCCAGGGCATAGGTGTACCCTAGGCCTACCAGGGGCTGCAGCATGTATTATGCCACCCCTGGCCTGGCCTTCCATTTTGACACAACTGGTTGATCACTCAGCTGGGGCAAGGTCGTGTAATCACCCCTTGCTTAGGTGTAGTATTCCTATACCTAACTTACATATAGACACATGTGTACCTATCAGTCACTCCTATGGCAGGCCTTGACAATCCTGGAGGCAGAGTGCTTGGTAACATGTGAGATGGTGCTCTAGCATGAGCTGAGCCTGTCTGCAGCTTTCGGAACCTTGTCCTTATAGCTGTTCTATGATATAGCCTACCATATACTCTTAAAGTGCCTTATAATCTTAGACGGTTATGGTAACTATGGTTTGGCTTTATCGAAACATGTCGTGTAAGGTGTCTAACACTGTGGAATAATACCCCCATGCCATTTCTGGACATGAGAATATTATTCCCCCCTTCTAGAGGGAAAGACATGTTAAAATCATACTTCAACTGTTAGCCTCTGACCAAAGCCTCAGCATCACAAAATGGATGCTGCTGCCACGACACAAGTCTGACCTCCTGCAGCTGGGAGTGATCCCAGCCAGGGAGGCCTGGACAATAGGTTTCCTGCTTGGGGAGGTGCTAGCACCTCCCCAGACAGCCTTTAGTGTATTGGGGCAGGGTGGGCTGAAAGGAATGAGACATGCCTGGGGCACACAAGGTGTTCCTTGCATAGTCCAGTTCAAACCGGCGCTGGGGCACTCCAGCCCCAGCTCTGGCGCGAAACTGGAAAAAGGGAAGTGGGTGTAACCACCCCCTCCCAGGTCCCACCCATAAGGCGTGACCTAGCAGGTATCCCAGCCCCCCAGATTAGTATAAGAGTGGGAGTTGGGCCTCAAGACTTTAGATTATCCTGAACCTGCAAAACTGAACAGAAACTCTGGACCTTCGACATTCGACTAAAGAAGAAGACTGAAGAATCTCCCTTGTAGCCAAGGAGTGGCTACCCTGTGCAAACAGGCACCATCAAGAGACTACCCTTTGCTTTGCCCACGTTCTACGAGGAACCGACTGCAGAGCCTGACGAGAGCCTTGACTTCCAGACTTCTCCGACCCTGATCCACATCTACAGCAGAGCTGAGATCCGTGGAGGCGACGAGCGACGTGGGACCGGCTACCTGGAAAAAGTGGCTAGTAACTTAAAGCGCAGCTTCTGAGGTACCCTCGAAGTTGTGCACCGGGGATTGAGAAGCCCCAACCCCAAGCACCATCTGCACCGAAGATCAGCCCCCCACACTCCACGAGTCCTGCGTGGGGCCCTTCAGCATTTTCCTGCTTGCCGCGTCTGTCCGGTTGCTTGCCCGCTGGCTAGTGGCCTTTGTGACGACGCACCCTGAAATCTTCTGCGCTGGTTTGGCTCCTCCAGACTGGCTCCCGCTTCTCTGCAAAGAAGAAGCACCCCAGACCTTCCTGGTCTGCACCAGAAGCAAGTCCTTCGTTCTTCGTGGGTTCCGCTTGCCAAGGCTTGGTGAGTCCTAGTCCAACTTCGACGCCGCCGACAGCAAGAGCCTTCGTGGGACAGCTCGCCTCCTGGTCCTGGTCGTCCTCGACGCTTCCTGGTCCTCCTGGCTGCAGCGACAAGCTTCACCTTCACCTGCAATCTTCACGACATCGCCTGGTTCCTTCCTGGTTCCACGTGGTCACTGGCTAGTGACCTTGACTCTGTCCCTTCTGCTTGCAGGTTTCTTCTCTTCTTGATCCCAGCCTTGGGATCCACCGGACACTCTTCACTGACTGCCTGTCAGCATCTTTCTTCAGGCATCCATAGGAGTCGACGACGAAAACGACGCATCTTCACCCCTATGCACCCGCAGCCTGTGGGCTAGGTAACTTGGGTACTCCGGTGCTCATCAGGATAGTGACTATCCTAGTGTCTAGTTTTCAAGTCTCAACTTCCTAGCTACTCCAGAAGTGTCCTAAATCTACCGTTTTCTAAACTGTACTATTGCTATTGACTTTTACGCATTACGCGTGAGTGTTACCACTCTGCACACGAATCCCGTGGGCCTCCCACTTCCTAACTAACGCTAGTGTAGTGTAGCCCCAGCGATTCCCTAGGCCTAGGCCTATTCTGTTTCCGTGACAGTGGTTCTTATACCACTTACTTAGTATATGGTTTGCGTGGCCCCTAGGGCCTAACTGTATTACTTACCTGTGTGACTTAATGTATGCTTAAATAAGACTGTGTTGTACTTACCTCTAATCTCATAAAGAGTGCTGAGGGTTTGACTAGAATAAATACACTTTATTTTATATATATATCTGTTGTGGTGTCCTTTCATTTGGTATTCAAGGGATTATATATGGTATCACAGCTGGCTTCACATGCCATTCAGAGTTTAGCCTAAGACTGCTCTTGTCCATGCTACCACTAGGATAGCTGGTCTATAAGGTTGACTTTACAACCAATCACCATAAGGGTATTTGGACTGATATAAGGTGTACACTAGAACTAGTGACATCATACATCAGGCCAACTTCTCACATTGGTGAGCAGCGGTTGGGATCTGAGCTTGCTGTTGTAATACCATTGTAATCTTGAGATACTAAATTGAAAGATCACACAGATATTGTCTAGGTACATATAACATAGATTATAATACTTAAGTCCTACTGGACTTTGTAGTTGTAGGTTGAAGGGAGTAACACACCCTGACTACAACTACTAGAGAGGTTTAGTAGATACAACTAGTGTAGGTAGGTGCACACACCACACCCTCACTAGATCATGTCTCTGAGAGGAGATCAAGTAGATGCTCCCTCAGGAGGATCAGGTCTGCAAAAGACCCCCTCTAGATATGATACCTTAACATTCCAGGAGATGAGACACTTGTGTACCTCCAGAGGAATAAAACAGGGTGCAAACCCTACCCTCCTTCAGTTAAGACAACTCCTAGAGGAGTATGACATTATTAGGGCATCTCAGGCAGGTACCCTAGGTACAGAGGAGGGTCTACCCACCACAGAGGAGTCAGAGGAGACTTCAGATGAAGAGGTAGACAGCCAGGGCCAAGTAGGAAGACTTAGCCAGGCTAACCTAAGCTTACATGGGAGTTTGCATGGGGTCCCCCCTTACAGACCCCCAAGTAGGCTTACACAGAGAAGCAGGAGGGACAGATCCCCTTCAAGGGAATCCATCCACTCCCATGTCTCTAACATCTCTAATGCTTCCTCTCACAGGGGAATGACTTCCCCTGAGAGAAAGGAGCATGAAGCCAGAATGAGGGAGGCTAATCTGAGGATTCAGAGGGAAGAACTTGCCCTTGCCAAAGAGAAGCTTGCTCTGGCTATAGAACAAAAGTTGAGTGGGTCAGAACCCACTGGTGGCAGCAATATCCCTAAGGATAGAGACAGGCACTATGATAATAGAAACCTGAGCAAGATTGTCCCTCCCTACAAGTGTGGGGATGACATCCACAAATGGATAACTGCTTTGGAGAGAGCTTGCAAAGTACAGCAGGTACCCCAAAGTCAGTGGGCAGCTATCTTGTGGCTCTCCTTCTCTGAGAAAGGCAGAGACAAGCTCCTCACAGTTAGTGATGAGGATGCAGATAATTACACTGTCCTGAAGAGTGCTCTGATTGATGGGTTTGGCCTAACCACTGAACAATACAGGTTGTTGTTCAGGGATACCCAGAAGACACAGACTCAGGACTGGACTGACTTTGTAGATTGTGCCACTAAGGCTCTGGAAGGCTGGCTAATGGGAAGTAAGGTTAAGGACTATACAGGATTGTATAATTTGATCATGAGAGAGCAAATACTTAGCACCTGTCAAAACCAGCTATTGCATCAACACCTGATTGATTCTGATCTGACTTCTCCCCAAGAATTGGGAAAGAAGGCAGATAGATGGGTCAGGACTAGAGTTAAGCAGAAAAACCAGAACCAGGGCGGTGATCAGAAAAAGGCAGACCAGAAGGGTAATGAGCAGAAACAAAAAGACCAGAAGTCTTCACCAGGCCCCCAAAAGGCTCAGGGGGAGGGTGGTCCCAAAAAGGATAAAAAGAAAGATGGCCAAAAGAAACCATGGTGCAACTATTGTAAGTCCAACTCACATTGGTTTAGTGAGTGCACCAAAAAGGATAAGCCCCCAGCCACCATTGCCCCTAAGGCAACTGTACCCCCTAGTTCAGCTGTAAGTGGTGGTTCCCAGCAAAAGGGTGTAGTAGGGTTAACCCTGGGAACTGAGGAGGATTCTGGCCTAGTCAGAGTACCTACTCAGGCTGTTCTGATCTGTGATGGGGACTTAGCTTTGTCCTCTACTGTAGGCCTCAGTAACCTGGGCAAGTACAGACAGACACCTTTTATCAACCAAAGAATGGCTCAGGCCTACAGGGACACTGGAGCTAGTGTCACAATGGTGACACCTGCTTTTGTGGACCCTGGACAGATCATACTAGGTGAGAATTACCTAGTGACCAACGCTAGCAATGCCACTACCTCCCATAGTGTGGCTATTGTTAACTTCTCCTGGGGAGGGGTAACTGGCCTCAAGAAAGTTGTTGTTAGTTCAGACCTTCCTGTAGAGTGTTTACTGGGCAATGATCTTGAAACTTCAGTTTGGTCTGAAGTGGAGTATAGGACCCATGCAGAAATGCTGGGGATAGATGCACATGTCCTTGCTGTGACCAGGTCACAGGCCAAAAAGTGCACCACTGAACAAGTGCTGGATCCTGAAACTATGGACCAGTCACAACCCAAGAGAAAGAGCAGTAGGGTTAAGGCTGTGCCTTCCCCCCTGCCTCAGGTGGTGGATCAGCCCTCCCAGGAGGATGATTCTGAGAGCCCTGAAGGAACTGTCCTAGAAGAACTTGAACCTGATCAGGTTGAGTTTCTTGGGACAGGGGGACCTTCAAGGGCAGATCTGAGGCAGGCTCAATTAGACTGCCCCTCTCTTGAACCCCTCAGACAGCTGGCTGCTGCTGAGGCTGCAGGGAATGCTCAAGGTACCCATAGAGTGTATTGGGATGAAGGGCTACTGTATTCAGAGGCTAGAGACCCCAAGCCTGGTGCATCCAGGAGGTTGGTCATACCACTGAAGTTCAGAGGCTTCCTTCTAACCTTGGCCCATGATATTCCCCTTGCAGGACATTTAGGCCAGAACAAGACTTGGGACAGGCTTGTCCCTCACTTTCACTGGCCCCATATGTCAGAAGATACTAAGGAGTTTTGTCGCTCCTGTGTCACCTGCCAAGCCAGTGGCAAATCAGGTGGTACCACAAAGGCCCCCCTCATACCACTACCTGTGGTGGGGGTCCCCTTTGAAAGAGTGGGCATAGATATTGTAGGACCAATGGACCCACAAACAGCATCTGGGCACAGATTCATACTGGTGATAGTGGACCATGCCACCAGGTACCCAGAAGCAATTCCCCTGAGGACCACAACAGCTCCTGTTGTGGCAAGGGCCCTGCTTGGAGTATTCTCCAGAGTGGGCTTTCCAAAGGAGGTCATTTCTGACAGAGGTACTAACTTCATGTCAGGATACTTGACTGCAATGTGGAAGGAGTGTGGTGTTAACTATAAGTTCACCACACCCTATCACCCACAGTGCAATGGGCTTGTTGAGAGATTCAACAAGACCCTAAAGGGAATGATAAAAGGATTACCAGACAAGCTTAGGCGAAGATGGGACATCCTTTTACCCTGCCTTCTGTTTGCTTACAGAGAGGTCCCACAAAAGGGGGTTGGCTACAGCCCTTTTGAGCTTTTGTTTGGGCATCCTGTAAGAGGACCCCTGTGTTTGGTGAAGGAAGGATGGGAGAGACCTCTCAGACAACCCAAACTAGACATAGTGGATTATGTACTTGGTCTCCGCTCCAGGATGGCAGAGTATATGAAGAAGGCTTCTAAAGACCTTGAGGCAAGCCAAGAACTCCAAAAAGCTTGGCATGACCAAAAGGCTGTACTGACTGTTTACCAGCCAGGGCAGAAAGTGTGGGTGTTGGAGCCAGTGGCCCCAGCAGCACTCCAAGACAAATGGTCTGGACCCCACACTATTGTTGAGAAAAAGGGAGAAGTCACCTACTTGGTGGACCTTGGGACTCCCAGAAGCCCCCACAGGGTGCTTCATGTCAACAGATTGAAGGCATATGTTGACAGGGCAGACATGGGGCTACTCATGGCTACAGATGAGGGGCAGGAGGAAGAGAGTGACCCTCTCCCAGACCTGTTGACTCAGAACCCTGATGATGGCTCAGTTGATGGTGTGGTCTTTTCTGACAGCCTCACTGTCCATCAGCAACAGGACTGCAGACAAGTTCTGCAATCCTACAGACATATGTTCTCTCTGACCCCAAGTCAGACAAACTGGTGCACCCATGAGGTGGACACTGGTGACAGTCTGCCTGTGAAGAGTAAAATCTACAGGCAACCTGACCATGTCAGGGACTGCATAAAAGTTGAGGTACAAAAGATGTTGGAGCTGGGAGTCATTGAACCTTCAGAGAGCCCTTGGGCTAGTCCTGTAGTTCTTGTGCCAAAACCTCACACCCAAGATGGTAAGAGAGAGATGAGGTTTTGCGTGGATTACAGAGGTCTCAATGCTGTCACTAGGACAGATGCCCACCCAATACCTAGGGCAGATGAGCTCATTGACAGACTGGCAGCTGCTAAGTTTTTTAGCACATTTGACCTAACAGCAGGCTACTGGCAAATCAGACTAGCTGAGAGTGCAAAGGCCAAAACTGCTTTCTCGACTCCAGGAGGACATTATCAATTTGTGGTAATGCCCTTTGGTTTGAAGAATGCACCTGCCACTTTCCAAAGGTTGGTGAATCAAGTCCTTACTGGGTTGGATGATTATTGTGCAGCTTATCTTGATGATATTGCCGTCTTTAGCTCCACCTGGGAGGATCACCTGGTCCACCTGAGGAATGTTTTAGAGGCCTTGCAAAAGGCAGGCCTCACTATCAAGGCCACTAAGTGCCAGATAGGGCAGAGCAAGGTTGTATACCTGGGCCACCTAGTTGGTGGGGGTCAGGTTCAACCACTGGAGAGCAAGATCCAGACCATAAAGGACTGGGCTCCTCCAACTACCCAGACTCAGGTCAGAGCTTTCTTGGGCCTGACTGGGTACTACAGAAAGTTTGTTAAGAACTATGGGTCCATAGTGACACCACTTAATGACTTGACCTCCAAGAAGATGCCAAAGAAAGTTCAGTGGACAGTAAGCTGTCAAAAAGCATTTGATGACCTGAAGCAGGCCATGTGCAGTGCACCTATTCTGAAAAGTCCAGACTACTCCAAAGAGTTCATTGTCCAGACAGATGCTTCTGAGTTAGGTGTGGGAGCTGTTCTTTCACAACTGAATGTAGATGGTCAAGACCAGCCCATTGCTTTTATAAGTAGAAGGCTGACCCCTAGAGAGAAACGTTGGTCAGCTATTGAGAGGGAGGCCTTTGCTGTGGTTTGGGCCCTGAAGAAGCTGAGGCCATACTTGTTTGGCACTCACTTCAAGATTCAGACAGACCATAAGCCCCTCTTGTGGCTAAATCAGATGAAGGGTGAAAATCCCAAACTTCTTAGGTGGTCCATTTCCCTACAGGGGATGGACTTCACAGTGGAACATAGACCTGGGACTGACCATGCCAATGCAGATGGACTCTCCAGATATTTCCACTTAGAACATGAAGACTCAACTGGTCAAGGTTAGTTTAATGTCCCTAAGTTTTGGGGGGGGGGTTGTGTAGGAGAGTAGGGTCTGCTTTCTATGTTCACCCCCACTTTTTGCTTTTGCTTTACTGGTTTTCGACTTAGATGTGGCTGTGGGCCTGCTAATCTGACCCACAGCCCTGCTGTTCTCTCTCTAAATTATACTATGTACTTTAGGTGCATAACCCATTTGGATAGGATCACCTTATTGGCCCCTGTACAGTGTACCCTAGGTACCCAGGGCATAGGTGTACCCTAGGCCTACCAGGGGCTGCAGCATGTATTATGCCACCCCTGGCCTGGCCTTCCATTTTGACACAACTGGTTGATCACTCAGCTGGGGCAAGGTCGTGTAATCACCCCTTGCTTAGGTGTAGTATTCCTATACCTAACTTACATATAGACACATGTGTACCTATCAGTCACTCCTATGGCAGGCCTTGACAATCCTGGAGGCAGAGTGCTTGGTAACATGTGAGATGGTGCTCTAGCATGAGCTGAGCCTGTCTGCAGCTTTCGGAACCTTGTCCTTATAGCTGTTCTATGATGTAGCCTACCATATACTCTTAAAGTGCCTTATAATCTTAGACGGTTATGGTAACTATGGTTTGGCTTTATCGAAACATGTCGTGTAAGGTGTCTAACACTGTGGAATAATACCCCCATACCATTTCTGGGCATGAGGATATTATTCCCCCCTTCTAGAGGGAAAGACATGTTAAAATCATACTTCAACTGTTAGCCTCTGACCAAAGCCTCAGCATCACAAAATGGATGCTGCTGCCACGACACAAGTCTGACCTCCTGCAGCTGGGAGTGATCCCAGCCAGGGAGGCCTGGACAATAGGTTTCCTGCTTGGGGAGGTGCTAGCACCTCCCCAGACAGCCTTTAGTGTATTGGGGCAGGGTGGGCTGAAAGGAATGAGACATGCCTGGGGCACACAAGGTGTTCCTTGCATAGTCCAGTTCAAACCGGCGCTGGGGCACTCCAGCCCCAGCTCTGGCGCGAAACTGGAAAAAGGGAAGTGGGTGTAACCACCCCCTCCCAGGTCCCACCCATAAGGCGTGACCTAGCAGGTATCCCAGCCCCCCAGATTAGTATAAGAGTGGGAGTTGGGCCTCAAGACTTTAGATTATCCTGAACCTGCAAAACTGAACAGAAACTCTGGACCTTCGACATTCGACGAAAGAAGAAGACTGAAGAATCTCCCTTGTAGCCAAGGAGTGGCTACCCTGTGCAAACAGGCACCATCAAGAGACTACCCTTTGCTTTGCCCACGTTCTACGAGGAACCGACTGCAGAGCCTGACCAGAGCCTTGACTTCCAGACTTCTCCGACCCTGATCCACATCGACAGCAAAGCTGAGATCCGTGGAGGCGACGAGCGACGTGGGACCGGCTACCTGGAAAAAGTGGCTAGTAACTTAAAGCGCAGCTTCTGAGGTACCCTCGAAGTTGTGCACCGGGGATTGAGAAGCCCCAACCCCAAGCACCATCTGCACCGAAGATCAGCCCCCCACACTCCACGAGTCCTGCGTGGGGCCCTTCAGCATTTTCCTGCTTGCCATGTCTGTCCGGTTGCTTGCCCGCTGGCTAGTGGCCTTTGTGACGACGCACCCTGAAATCTTCTGCGCTGGTTTGGCTCCTCCAGACTGGCTCCCGCTTCTCTGCAAAGAAGAAGCACCCCAGACCTTCCTGGTCTGCACCAGAAGCAAGTCCTTCGTTCTTCGTGGGTTCCGCTTGCCAAGGCTTGGTGAGTCCTAGTCCAACTTCGACGCCGCCGACAGCAAGAGCCTTCGTGGGACAGCTCGCCTCCTGGTCCTGGTCGTCCTCGACGCTTCCTGGTCCTCCTGGCTGCAGCGACAAGCTTCACCTTCACCTGCAATCTTCACGACATCGCCTGGTTCCTTCCTGGTTCCACGTGGTCACTGGCTAGTGACCTTGACTCTGTCCCTTCTGCTTGCAGGTTTCTTCTCTTCTTGATCCCAGCCTTGGGATCCACCGGACACTCTTCACTGACTGCCTGTCAGCATCTTTCTTCAGTCATCCATAGGAGTCGACGACGAAAACGACGCATCTTCACCCCTATGCACCCGCAGCCTGTGGGCTAGGTAACTTGGGTACTCCGGTGCTCATCAGGATAGTGACTATCCTAGTGTCTAGTTTTCAAGTCTCAACTTCCTAGCTACTCCGGAAGTGTCCTAAATCTACCGTTTTCTAAACTGTACTATTGCTATTGACTTTTACGCATTACGCGTGAGTGTTTCCACTCTGCACACGAATCCCGTGGGCCTCCCACTTCCTAACTAACGCTAGTGTAGTGTAGCCCCAGCGATTCCCTAGGCCTAGGCCTATTCTGTTTCCGTGACAGTGGTTCTTATACCACTTACTTAGTATATGGTTTGCGTGGCCCCTAGGGCCTAACTGTATTACTTACCTGTGTGACTTAATGTATGCTTAAATAAGACTGTGTTGTACTTACCTCTAATCTCATAAAGAGTGCTGAGGGTTTGACTAGAATAAATACACTTTATTTTATATATATATCTGTTGTGGTGTCCTTTCATTTGGTATTCAAGGGATTATATATGGTATCACAGCCGGCTTCACATGCCATTCAGAGTTTAGCCTAAGACTGCTCTTGTCCATGCTACCACTAGGATAGCTGGTCTATAAGGTTGACTTTACAACCAATCACCATAAGGGTATTTGGACTGATATAAGGTGTACACTGGAACTAGTGACATCATACATCAGGCCAACTTCTCACAGATGGGGTCTCAGATAGCGTGCAGTTGTTGAGCTGATTAGTTCTACCACCGCTGTGTGGGGCACGAAAAAAGTTCCTCTCCCCTTTCTTCCCCCCCCCCCCATCCCTTTGTTTTTTTTTTTCCCCTTACCCCCCTCCTCACCCAGTTTAGTTATTGGTTTAATGCACAAATCGTAAGTAGTGGAGTGGTTGGATATAATAAGAGGCGATTGGGCCGGTAGGCACCAGTTTTAACACACATGCAACCTTGTTGGTGCTTGATACTGTGCGTGCAGTCCCATTTCTATGTTCCTCCTTTAGATGGGCGTGACGCTGTATGTAAGGGAGATCACTTCCGCGTTTCGATACACGGCAGTGTTTGCACGCTGTGGGATTGAGTCGGGCGTTGCGAGTGAAGGAGTTGAATAAAATCACTGAGGAAAGGAGTGTTGATTTATCCGGAAAGGTGATTACCCTTAAGTTATACTGTATATGTGCGAAGTGAACACGAGCTTATGCTGGTTCACGCCGTTCGAGTATATTTACAGGTTTGTCTGATTGTTGCAGGGTTGATCAGGTGATTACCAATTGGGAGAAAAGCCTGGATTGATTGCAGAGAGTGGTACAGAGGGCGTACTTTATACGCTGCCGGGAAGGTGAGCGACCCTCGTTATGCGGCTATAAGAGACAAGTTAGAGCCTGATTAGGATGAGTCGTCTTAAAAATACCTCCCATTCATGGTGTTGTACATTTGGTTATATTCTTGTAGGTTGGGCCTCCTGATTGTAATACACACGTTCCATGTGTGGGAGCGCGTTTGTGCTTTTGTGCACAGAGATGTAAGTAGTACTTGCCATAGATTGGGTGTCCTCACGTTGTTGGACGGTAGTGATTGGCGCTTTCTCTATCTACTATTTTTATTAAGAAGTGGGAGAGCAGGTATATGGTGGGGACCCGCATGTCTCTCAATAGTCGAGGGCCGCTTTTTGACACAAGGAATTACCGATAGTGGTCACTTGTTTAATAATCTCTTGACACATGGTGATAGGATGTATAGTTGGGAAGGTCTTTGGTGGCACTGTAGTGTACATGTATTGGGCAGTCGATCAATTTCACCGATGTACTCTTCACTGCCTTGTGGATGAGAATAATGGTGCGTTATTGTATTTATTTGTAGTTATGTAGAACCCCTGTCCTGAAGAGGCTAACGAAGATAGGCTGAAACGTGTTCACGTCGACAGATACTGCTAAGGAGGAGCCACAGGATTTTTAGTGATTATGGAACTTTTCACGTGTCACACTATTAGCTAGGCTTATTTGGAGCCTCACAGTGTTTTCACGTTTTGACTACCTCTAAGTGGATCCCCTATAAATTCTTCTTGGGGGACACTATAATGAACTTTACTTCCTTTGGGTTATTGATTTTGCGAGATATATATGTGATGTTGTCTATGTGATATAATTTGCAAATGTGATATATGGAGTAGTTTCTTTTCTGTAACTCCAGTTCTGTAGTAGGGGTATCTCTGGGATAGTCATTATCTAGTAAATAGTCCCGCTCATGTGCGGGGACCCCGCAGCAATAAAAAATAATCTCTTAAGGTGTCAAATCATGCAGACCTGCATCCACCTTTAAGAGAGAATTTAATTTAAAGACAGATAATGCAGCCTATACCCACAGGCTACACTGTCCAGTACTTCAACTAGAATTCCACCAACATCCACAAACAGCACTGCCTGTCCAGCTTTTCTCCACAAGGGAAAAAACACCCTGCCTCTCCCAGCAAAAGCCTCTGGAATGATAGAGAGGAAGGAATGGACAGACAAGCCCCATAGGCTGCCATTATGTGGCTCAGAACAGGATACTGTGCCTTTAAGAAAACTTTCCAGAACTTTCCCAGTATCCCAGAATGCACAGCAGGTCCCTTTTACTTTCAGTTCTTTTTGAAGGCGTAGCACGCCAGACCTGTAGCATTCCTTACATGAATAATCATCTCTCCACCGGGGAGGAGGGCGGGCGCTTATGACTATCACAGAGATACCCCTACTACAGAACTGGAGTTACAGAAAAGAAACTACTCCTTCTGTAGTAGGGGATCTCTGTGTATAGTCATAAGCTAGTGAATAGAATGGCAAGCCCATCCCCACACAACAACGGCGGTGGAGAACACACAAGACAATACCACTACTGTGCGAACAAATTCCGCAGCGAAGCCTGCCCAACCTGAGCATCTGCCCTGGCATCCGTGTCCAGACAGTAATGCGCAGCAAAGGTATGGACCAACTTACAAGTGGCCGCTTTGTAGATTTCCGCAATCGGAACATTACGCAGCAAAGCCGTCGTGGCAGCTTTGCCCCTGGTGGAATGAGCCTTAGGTTTACCCCCTAAGGTCTTATTAGCCTTTTGATAACACAATTGTATGCAGGACACAATCCACCGAGAAATGGACTGCTTAGAGGTCGCGAGACCGTTCCTGACTGATCCATAATTAACAAACAATTGGTCTGACCTACGAATATCCTTGGTCTTATCCAGATAAAATTTCAACACCCTCCGAACATCCAGGGAATGGAGAGACCTTTCCGCTGGCGAAGAGGGATTCTGAAAGAACGTAGGTAAAGTTATAGTCTGGTTGACATGAAAATCAGAGATAACCTTAGGAAGAAATTTAGGGTGAGTACGCATCACAACCTTAGCAGCATGAAATGCAGTATAAGGTTCTTGACAACATAATGCCTGAAGTTCACTCACCCTGCGGGCCGATGTAATGGCCACTAGGAACGCCACCTTCCAGGATAGGTGCTGCAATGAAGCCTTGTGAATGGGTTCAAAAGGCTCCTTCATCAGTCTGGACAGCACCACATTCAAGTCCCAGGAAGGCGAGGGAAGTCTGACAGGAGGAAACACTTTCTTCAAGCCTTCCAAAAAATCCTTGACCACAGGGATCTGAAAGAAGTAAGTCTGTGAAGGGCATTTCCTGTAAGCAGTCAAAGCAGCCAGATGAACCTTAATGGAATGGAAATTAAGGCCAGACTGCGCCAAATGCAAAAGGTACGGAAGGATGACATCTTCCTTACATGTCATAGGATCAAAGTTCTTGGACTTACACCAGATTCAGAACCTCTTCCACTTATAGGAATAGGACGTCCTAGTGGAAGGCCGTTCAGACTCCTTCAGTATGTCCATACAATCTTCTGGTAGATTCAGATGGCCATATTGCACTATTTCAGGAGCCATGCCGCCAAACTCAAAGACGAGAGGTTGGGCTGCACCATCCGCCCCCGAACTTCGTGAGAAGGTCCGGCCTGCACGGCAACCATATGTGAGGAAGGAGAGACCGGTGAAGTAGGTCCGTGAACCACCACTGTCTGGGCCATTCCGGGGCGATCAGGATCATCCGCGCCCTGGACTGGGACAGCTTGATGAGCACTGCCGGAATCAGGGGAATGGGTGGAAAAGCGTACAGAAAGCTGTTCGACCAATCGATCCATAACGCATTCCACAGCGTCCCCCGCTGGTGGTACCTGGATGCGAAGTCTCGGCATTTGCTGTTTTCGGCGGTGGCGAACAGATCTACGTCTGGAGTCCCCCACCTTGCGAAGACTTCTCCTAGTACTTCGTCGTTTATGACCCATTCGTGGTTTTCCTGAATCAGCCTGCTCAGTGCCTCCGCCTGAGCATTCTGTACCCCTGGCAGATGCGTGCCCGTAATAGTCAGTCCTCGGGCCAGAAGCCAGTGCCAGATCGCCTGCGCCTCCTGCGACAGAGTGCGCGATCTCGCCCCCCCCTGCTTGTTGAGGTAATACATAGTGGTTGTATTGTCCGTCTGTATCAGCAGCGAGTTGGTCTGGAAGGACGGAAGGAAGGCCTTCAGTGCCAGGAAGACAGCTCTGAGTTCCAGGAAATTGATGTGGTACGTCGATTCCAACGGGGACCACTTTCCTTGAATCTGCAAGTCCCCGGAATGCGCTCCCCAGCCTTGGAGAGACGCATCCGTCACGACACTCTTCGTGGGAATGTCCTTGTGGAAGGGAACCCCCCTGAGGAGGTTTTACGCCGAACACCACCACTTCAGAGACTGAAGAGCATGTAAAGACAGCCGTATCTCGTCGTCCCAAGAACCTGTCTTCTGATCCCACTGATCCTCCAAGCACTCCTGCAGTGGTCTCATGTGCAGCCGTGCGTGAGGCGTGAGGAAGATACAGGAGGCCATCGATCCCAGCAGCGAAGACACCTTCCTCACTGTCGTCGATGGAGTAGTCCTGAGGTCCTGAGCCTTCCGAAGGAGTGATAACCGTCTCTCCTCCGAAGGAGACACGCTTGCTGACCGCGTATCGATGGAGGCTCCCAGGTACTGTATGCACTGGACCGGAGTCGGGACCGATTTGGACATGTTGACGTGTAACCCCAGCTTGTGCAAGAGAGCGCACGTCCACCGGAAGTGTTCTTGCGCTTCCGAGAAGGATGTGGCCTTGATCAGCCAATCGTCCAGATACGGGTAGACAAACACCTTGTTCCTCCGCAGATGTGCCGCCACCACCGCCATGCACTTCGAGAAGGTCCTGGGCGCAGGCTTTAGCCCGAATGGCAGTACTGTGTATTGATAGTGATTGGCGCCGACTTGGAATCGCAGGAACTTCCTGTGCTTCCGTGCGATGGGCACATGGAAGTACGCATCCTGTAGATCTATGGCACAGAGCCAGCCTCCCCGTTGCAGCGGAGGGTAAATCTGATGCAACGATAGCATGCGAAACTTCTCTCTGCGAATCCATTTGTTTGCCTGTCGCAAATCCAGAATGGGCCTGAACTCGTTCTTGTCCTTCTTGCGAACGAGGAAGAACCGAGGGTACAGACCTCTTCCCCTTTGAGACAGAGGTACCTCTTCTACCGCCTTTTTTCTCAACAAGATGTCTGCCTCCGCCTGGAGCTCTCGCAGCTGAAACTGAGAGCTTACCGGCGGAATCGCTGGAGGCGGGCTGATAAACCGAAGACTGTATCCATTGCAAACAATATTCAGCACCCACTTTTCCTGAGTAATTTTTCTCCACTCTGCCGGAAAAAATTGAATGCTTCCCCCCACTGGAGTGGGTAATGGTTGCGGGGGAAGTAGTCGCTCAGGGCCGAGACCCGGCCGGGCCCTTGGTAGTGGTAGCAGCCTGCTGGCCTCCTCTACCCCTCTGGCGTTTCTGGAAGGGCTTCCGGAACTGCTGGTGTTGGTGCTGCTGCTGTCCCGAACCCTGCCCACGCCCTCTGCCCGTAGACCCGAACCACCTCTGGAACGGGCGCTTCTTCTTCTCGGCCTTCTCCAACCCGACAGTCGTCAGGGTCTCCGCCTCCGCCTTCATGCGGGCCATCTCATCATCCGCATGTTTTCCAAACAGGGTTTCCCCCCGAGAAGGGCAGATTGGCTACTCTGTGCTGAGACTCTGGCTTGAGCGACGTCAGGCGCAACCAAGAGTGACGCCTTTGATGGACACCATGACAGTAAGAGTGCGCCGCCAACAAGGAGACATCCGCTGCCGCACTGATGACCTGGTTCGAAACCAGCATGCCCTCTCGCACCGTTTCCAGGAAGTCCTCCTTCCTGTCCCGGGGCAGCAGGTCCGCATACTGTTGGAGGGACTCCCACAGGGCCCGGTCGTAACGTCCCAACAGCGCCCCCACACTTGCTGCCTTCATGGTGGTAGACGCGGTCCCACACACCTTTCTGCCCGCCGAGTCCAGCCAGCGGCTTTCCTTGTCAGGCGGGACCGTCGAAGGTGCAGTCGCATGCTGCTTCCTTGCCGCCGTCACGATGACAGAGTCCGGCTTCGGGTCCGTCCGTAAAAAAGCAGGGTCCGAGTCCGGGGCCCAATACTTTTTCATGAGCCGTGAGGGAGCGGATTTCGTCACCGCAGGGGTGAGGAACAACTCCAACGCGAGTTCCACCAGTCCCGGCACTAGAGGTAGCAGGGGGCGAGACAGGTGTTTTTTGTGTAGAGTCTCGAATATCACGGACGTCGTGGGTGTCGGTACCGTCACCGTGATGCCCAACTTGGCTGCCCCCCGCAGCAGCACCTCCTGGAAGGAGACCAGATCATCCACCGGAGACACCCTAGTCCCCGGTGAGTCCGACAGCGTCGGTGAGAAATCCCTGGCCGAGGACCTTGTGCACGACCTGGACCTGTGCCTCCTATGGCGTCGTCCCGATGTCGACGACGACGACCGTCCACGACTCCGTGACCTTCTCCTCCTGAAGGAGCGGGAGCGCGACCTCCTCAGCTTTGGCCTGTCCGCCGGTCTAGCCGGGCCCGGCGACCGTGGGTGTCGTGGCCTTGGCGTCCCCTGCGGTGGAGTCGGATACCTGGGCAGGGAGACCGACCGTGGCGGAACCGCAGGTGGCCCCAACGGCGTGCGAGGTGGTATAGGCGGCGGTGGAGGCGGTGACACCGGCGGCAGTGGTGGAGGCGGTGGTGGTGTTGGCGGTGGTGATGGAGGAGGAGGAGTCGGTGGCGGAGGCGGTGTTGGCAGAGGCGGAGGTGTATACACCACGGAGTACACCGATCCCGGCGACTCCGTTCCTCTCTTACTCCTGGCGTCAGGGCTCCCCCTGCGCCGTCTCGACGTCGACCTCCTCGACGGCGACCTCCTCGACGGCGATCTCCTCGACGGCGATCTCCTCGACGGCGATCTCCTCGACGGCGATCTCCTCGACGGCGATCTCCGCGACGGCGATCTCCGCGACGGCGATCTCCGCGACGGCGATCTTCGCGACGGCGATCTCCTCGACGTCGACCGCCGCCTCGACGCCGGGTGTCGGCTGGCTCGCGACGTCGAGGAGCCCCTCGACGGCGACCTTCTTCTTTTCGCCGACGGCGATCGGCGACCTCCCCTCGACGGCGAGTCCGACGCCGGGTCCGATCCTGACGCCGATGGCTTGATGGCGACGTCGACGGCGTCGTCGCAGACGATGCCGTCGACGGCGGTCTGTTCAGCTCCTTGGACGTTGATCGTCGACGCCGCTTCTCCCCAGAGCCCTGGGGAGATGGCGAACAGACTGTAGTCATCCCCCTCGGCGCCGCCGTCGACGCCCTCGACGGGGAGTGGGGACGCTTGCTGGTCTTCCTGCCCCTGGGGAGCCCCCCAGAGGCCTCAGCATGGGCAGAATCAGCCCCTCCAGACCCACCTCGTGCCTTCAGTCTTCTGTCCTCCAGGACCTGGAGCCTGATTTTCATCCTCTCTTTCAGGGTCCTGGCTGAAAAAGAGCGGCAAATCTCACACTCCTCTGGCACGTGGGACTGGGGAAGGCAGACGATGCACACCCTGTGTGGGTCTGACTTAGCTTTTTTCCTTTCACAATCAGGACACTTGTCAAACAAGCCAGGCATGCTGACAACACCAGAAGGAAAGGACTTTACTAACTACTATTACTTGAAAAGTAACCAATAAACCCTTGAAAAGGGAGAACTCAATGCTCCAGGGTCCTGCTAGCAGGAGCCGGAAAAAAGAACTGAAAGTAAAAGGGACCTGCTGTGCATTCTGGGATACTGGGAAAGTTCTGGAAAGTTTTCTTAAAGGCACAGTATCCTGTTCTGAGCCACATAATGGCAGCCTATGGGGCTTGTCTGTCCATTCCTTCCTCTCTATCATTCCAGAGGCTTTTGCTGGGAGAGGCAGGGTGTTTTTTCCCTTGTGGAGAAAAGCTGGACAGGCAGTGCTGTTTGTGGATGTTGGTGGAATTCTAGTTGAAGTACTGGACAGTGTAGCCTGTGGGTATAGGCTGCATTATCTGTCTTTAAATTAAATTCTCTCTTAAAGGTGGATGCAGGTCTGCATGATTTGACACCTTAAGAGATTATTTTTTATTGCTCCGGGGTCCCCGCACATGGGCGGGACTATTCACTAGATTATGACTATAAACAGAGATCCCCTACTACAGAAGTTATGTATTTGCTCTTTGAATAGGCGCGTGCCCATGTGTGTTAAAAAATTGAATAGGATTTGTTCAGTGCAATATGAATTATTCTGGAGAGGGTAATTAAATGTGCTCGTTCCATATAATTGTTTAGTAGTGAGTCCTTGAAACCTTTTTTCTTCTATATATGTATCCTTACCCAGGTATTCAAGGGTTATTTGGGTATACCCCTGTTGTTGTTTCTAGTCTCGCAGGATCCTGATGTCGTCTGTGGCGGCGATGAAGGCGGTCTCGGTGCTGTGGTTGCTGCGGAATCCTGATTGGGAGGGGTCCAGGATGCTGTTATCTTCGAGGTGATGGGTGAGCTGGATGTTAACTATCTTCTCGATGACCTTTGCCGGGAACGGAAGCAGGGAGATGGGCTGGAAGTTTTTGAGGTGGCTCGGATCCGCCTTGGGTTTCTTTCAGTAGGGCGTTGATCTTGGCATGCTTCCAGCTCTCAGGGAAGGTAGTGGTCTCGAGGGAGAGGTTGATGACGTTGCGCAGGTGGGGTGCGATGGAGCTGCCGGCTTTGTTGAAGATGTGGTGTGGAAGAGGGTAAGACGGTGAGCCAGAGTGGATTGTGCTCATGGTCTTGATTGTGTCCTTGATGCTCATGTTGGCCCAGGTTGTCAGGGAGTCGTGGTCTATGGGCTGCGGTGGGTCCGGCGTGTCGAGGCCTGTAGGGGTCGTCCGGGGGTTGAAGCTGTCATGGATGTCGGTGATTTTGCGGTGAAAGAAGGCGGCGAGGGAGTCGCACAGGGCTTGCGATGGTGGCATGTCGTTGGCGCTGGAGCGGAGGTTGGAGAGTTCCTTCACGATGTTGAAGAGCTCCTTGCTGTTGTGTGCGTTGTTGTAGAGGCTGTCTTTGAAGGAGGTCCTTTTGGTGGTCCTGATAAGGTGGTGGTAGTTGCGGATGGCGTCTTTGTGGGCAGCACGGCTGTCCAGCGTCTTCTCGCTGTGCCATTTGTTCTCCAATTTCCGGCAGGTGCGCTTTGATGCTAGGAGTTCTGGGGTGAACCAGCTGGCTCTCTTGCTGGTGTCTCTTGTTGGTTGGCTTTTTCTGCGGGGCTAAGGTGTTGGCGCAGTCGTCCATCCAGCGTCTGAGGATGCGTGCACCATCATCAGGGTTGGTGGGGTTGGTCGGTGGGTTGAGTGCGAGGTTTGTCTGTAGTTGTTCTTCACTGACTTTGCCCCAGCAGCGGCGGGGGATCTGTAGGGTGCGGTGGTGTGTGAGGAGTTTTCGGAAGGTGAAGTGGATGCAGTGGTGGTCTGTCCAGGTGAGTTCGGAGGCGTGGCTGAAGGCGACGTGGGGGCTTGAGGAGAAGATGGCATCGAGCGTGTGACCGGCGATGTGGGTCGGCGTCGTGACGAGCTGTTTTAGTCCGAGGTTGTCGATCAGGGTGGAGGAGTTGCTGTCGTCGTTGTTCTCCAGATGATAGTTCAGGTCTCCGAGGAGGATGCAGTCGGCGGAGATCAGCGCGTGCGTGCTGATTAAGTCGGCGATGGAGTCGCAGAATTGTGGTCGGGGTCCGGGCGGTCTGTAGACGAGAGTGCCTCTTAGGGTGGTCTTGGGGTCCGTGTGGATCTGGAAGTGCATGTGTTCGGCGGTGCTGAGAGTGTCGTTGGTGTTTGTTGAGACCATGATGGTGTTCTTGTGGACGATGGCAGTTCCTCCTCCGGCTCCGTTGGTGCAGTCTCTCGGGTGATCTTGTATCCGTCGGGGATGGCTATGGCGATGTCTGGAGAGGAGGCTTCGTTCATCCAGGTCTCGGTCAGGAAGGCGACGTCCGGAGATGCGGTGACGAGTAGGTCCCAGAGCTCGATGGCGTGTTTGCGTGCGGAGCGGGTGTTAATCAGGATGCATCTGAGCTGGTTGGGTTCCATCGTGGCGGGTGTCTCGGCGCCTTCGAGGCAGGAGAAGCTGCAGTTCCGGCAGGCGAAGGGACCGTGGGTGCACTTCGGGGCGGCCTTGCAGCAGGTGTGGGTCCTTCCTGAGTTGAGAGCGACGAGGGTGCTGGGGTCGTAACAGAGGCGGTCTTCATGGCTGGTGCAGGGGCCAGGGGTTCTGGCGCTGGGCGCGGTCTAGGCGCACTTGCCATAGGCGCGCCTTTGGCACGCCCGCTGCGCGCATCCGCGCAGCGGCCACCATATATGGGGAGGTGGGGAGGGAGGAGCAGCTGGGAGGCGGGAGGTGGGTGGCAGGGGCAGAGAATGGGCACAGAGGGCGGGGCCACGGGGGATGCAGCGGCGGGGACGGGAGCAGGGAAGCAAAGCGGTCTCAAGGTAGGAAAACAAGGCAAAAAGGGGTACAGAGGCAGAAAAGGGGGCACAGCAGCAGCCGGACAGATGGGCAGGGGGCACAGAACAGAAAGGTCGCAGCAGGGGCGGGAGGCAGACTAGGGACAGAGGGAGAAAACTGGGCAGTGGGTGCACAGAAGTAAAAGAGGTCACAGCGGCGAGCAGGGGGCAGGGGGGTACAGAAGAGAAACGGGTGTACAGAAGGAGGGCAGAGGAGTAAAGAAGAGAGATAGGTAGACAGAGTACGGGCACAACAGAGCAGATACAAACCTAAGGCCACCATTGGCCACCAGGGATGAGGCGCAGGTGGTAGCCTACGGGTGGTGGAGGGCCTCGACTTCAGCGGCAGCAGCAGGCGTCGGCAGGAACGCAGGCTGAGCTGTGGGGGGGGGGGGGGGGGGAGCTACCTACCAGGCAAGGTCAAGGGTCGCTCTCCTTACCGCGCAGCGGCCGAAATATATGGGAAGGTGGGGAGGGAGGAGCAGCTGGGAGGCGGGTGGCAGGGGCAGCGAATGGGCACGGAGGGGGCGGGGCACGGTGGATGCAGCGGCGGGGACGGGAGCAGGGAAGCGAAGCGGTAGCAAGGTAGGAAAACAAGGCAAAAATGGGTGCAGAAAAGGGGGCACAGCAGCAGCCGGACAAATGGGCAGGGTCACAGAGCAGAAAGGTCGCAGCAGGCGAGGGAAAGAGGGAGAAAAGTGGGCAATGGGGGCACAGAAGTAAAAGAGGTCACAGCGGCGAGCGGGTGGCAGGGGGGTACAGAAGAGGAACGGGTGTACAGAAGGAGGACAGAGGAGTACAGAAGAGAGACGGGCAGACAGAGTACAGGCACAACAGAGAGCAGATACAAACCTAAGGCCACCACTGGCCACCAGGGATGAGGCGCAGGTGGTAGCCTGCGGGTGGTGGAGGGCTGACTTCAGCAGCGGCAGCAGGCGTCGGCAGGAACGCAGGCGGAGCTGCAGCGGGGGGGGAGCGACCTACCAGGCAAGGTCACGGGTCGCTCCCCCCCTACCCCCCGGGGGGGATGAAGGATTCCGCTATGCCCATGCTACCAGCAGAGGGGTAGCCCAGTGGCGATTGGACTTCAGTCAAAACCGAGGATTCGAGGGACGTCAACCTCAGTGGCCAGGATCCCCTTGTAGGAGAGTAGGGTCTGCTTTCTATGTTCACCCCCACTTTTTGCTTTTGCTTTACTGGTTTTCGACTTAGATGTGGTCGTGGGCCTGCTAACCAGACCCACAGCCCTGCTGTTCTCTCTCTAAATTGATACTATGTACATTAGGTGCATAACCCATTTGGATAGGATCACCTTATTGGCCCCTGTACAGTGTACCTTAGGTACCCAGGGCATAGGTGTACCCTAGGCCTACCAGGGGCTGCAGCATGTATTATGCCACCCCTTGTGAGAAGTTGGCCTGATGTATGATGTCACTAGTTCTAGTGTACACCTTATATCAGTCCAAACAACCCTTATGGTGATTGGTTGTAAAGTCAACCTTATAGACCAGCTATCCTAGTGGTAGCATGGACAAGAGCAGTCTTAGGCTAAACTCTGAATGGCATGTGAAGCCAGCTGTGATACCATATATAATACCTTGAATACCAAATGAAAGGACACCACAACAGATATATATATAAAATAAAGTGTATTTATTCTAGTCAAACCCTCAGCACTCTTTATGAGATTAGAGGTAAGTACAACACAGTCTTATTTAAGCATACATTAAGTCACACAGGTAAGTAATACAGTTAGGCCCTAGGGGCCACGCAAACCATATACTAAGTAAGTGGTATAAGGACCACTGTCACGGAAATAGGATAGGCCTAGGCCATCGCTGGGGCTACACTATACTACCAAAGGTTAGGAAGTGGGAGGCCCACGGGATTCAGGTGCAGAGTGGAAACACTCACGCGTAATGCGTAAAAGTCACTAGCAATAGTACAGTTTAGAAATAGATAGATTTAGGACACTTCCGGAGTAGCTAGGAAGTCGAGACTGGAAAACTAGACACTAGGATAGTCACTATCCTGTTGAGCACCGGAGTACCCAAGTTACCTAGCCCACAGGCTGCGGGTGCATAGGGGTGAAGTTGCGTCGGGTTTCGTCGTGGACTTCTATGGATGCCTGAAGTAAAGTTGCTGACAGGCAGTCAGTGAAGAGTGTCCGGTGGATCCCAAGGCTGGGATCAAGAAGAGAGGAGACCTGCAAGCAGAAGGGACAGAGTCAAGGTCACTAGCCAGTGACCACGTGGAACCAGGAAGGAACCAGGCGATGTCGTGAAGATTGCAGGTGAAGGTGAAGCTTGTCGCTGCAGCCACGAGGACCAGGGAACGTCGAGAACGACCAGGACCAGGAGGCGAGCTGTCCCACGAAGGCTCTTGCTGTCGGCGGCGTCGAAGTTGGACTAGGACTCACCAAGCCTTGGCAAGCGGAACCCACGCAGAACGGAGGACTTGCTTCTGGTGCAGACCAGGAAGGTCTGGGGTGCTTCTCTTTTTCAAAGAAGCAGGAGCCAGTCTGGAGGAGCCAAACCAGCGATGAAGATTTCAGGGTGCGTCGTCACAAAGGCCACTAGCCAGCGGGCAAGCAACCGGACAGACGCGGCAAGCAGGAAAATGCAGAAGGGCCCCACGCAGGACTCGTGGAGTGTGGGGGGCTGGTCTTCGGTGCAGATGGTGCTTGGGGTTGGGGCTTCTCAATCCCCGGTGCACAACTTCGAGGGTGCCTCAGAAGCTGCGCTTGAAGATACTAGCCACTTTTCCCAGGTAGCCGGTCCCACGTCTCTCGTCGCCTCCACGGATCTCAGCTCTGCTGTGGATGTGGATCAGGGTCGGAGAAGTCTGGAAGTCAAGGCTCTGGTCAGGCTCTGCAGTCGGTCCCTCGTAGAACTTTAGCAAAGCAAAGGGTAGTCTCTTGATGGTGCCTGTTTGCACAGGGTAGTCACTCCTTGGCCACAAGGGAGATTGAATATGCTACTTACCAGTATGCATCTGTTCTTGGCATGTAGGGCTGCTGACATTCATATCCGTGCATAGATCGCCGCCTAGTGTTGGGTCCGGATGTTTGCACGTTGTTGTCCTGGAAGAGTCTTCGAAGTATCCCGAGATAGGTGAGTCCTCCCCTGGACCACAGTGCGCATGGGCATCCTCTCCATCCCCAGATTGTTTTTCGCCATTGTGGCAGTGATGGAGTAGATACAGAAAGTGATGACCATGCTATACAGTAATTCTGAGAGCTGCAGCTGCCACAGGCGCCGGGGAGGAGGGTGGGCGATATGAATGTCAGCAGCCCTACATGCCAAGAACAGATGCATACTGGTAAGTAGCATATTCAGTTCGAGGCATGTGGGCTGCTGAATACATATCTGTGCATAGAATACATAGCAGTACCTCCGATTAGCGGCGGCTACCAGTGCCAGCTGCAGCGGTCTGAAAAAGGGTTTTGAGAACAGCCTGTCCTACAGCTGCCTGCTGTTTTGAGTGTACATCTACACAGTAGTGTTTGGTAAATGTATGTATAGTGGACCATGTGGCTGCTCTACATATTTCCTGTAAAGGAATGTTTCCCAGGAAAGCCATGGACGCCCCTAACTTACGTGTTGAGTGGGCTCGTGGGGGAATCGTTAATGTGCGTTTAGCCTTTTGATAGCAAATTTGAATACATTTAACGATCCATCTGGCTATACCTGCTTTGGAAATGGCGTTGCCCTTGTGCTGTGGAGAAAAGGCAACGAAAAGTTGTTTTGTCTTCCTAAAGACCTTAGTTCTGTCTATATAGTACATGAGGGCTCTCTTTACATCTAGTGTATGGAGCATTCTCTCTGCTACATTCTGTGGATTTTGAAAGAAAACAGGCAGTTCAATAGTTTGATTCATGTGGAACTGCGATATTACTTTGGGCATGAATTTGGGGTTGGTACGTAGTACGACCCTGTTTGCGTGAACCTGTATGAATGGCTCTTGAATGGTTAGTGCCTGGAGTTCACTAACTCTTCTTAACGAAGTGATTGCCACTAGGAAAGCTACTTTCCAGGTGAGGAATTGAATCTCACATGAGTGGAGAGGTTCGAAGGGTGGACCCATCAGTTGGGTGAGGACCAAGTTGAGGTTCCACACCGGTGCTGGTGGGTGTCTTGGGGGAATTACTCGTTTAAGTCCCTCCAAGAAAGCTTTGATGGCAGGCACTCTGAATAAAGAGAGGTGCTGCCTGTTCTGGAGATAGGCTGCTATTGCGGTCAAATGGACACGTATTGAGGTGTATGCCAGATTGCATCGGTATAGGTGTAAGAGGTAACAGATTATATTTGGAATGGATGCGTCTAGCGGGTTAATGTCATTGTTGTTGCAATAAATGACAAACCTCTTCCATTTAGCTGCATAGCAAGCCCTGGTAGTGGGTCTCCTGGCCTCCTTAATGATCTCCATACAGTCAGGTGGCAGGTTTAGGTAGCCAAACTCTAGGATTTCAGGAGCCAGATTGCCAGGTTCAGCTGTTGCGGATCTGGGTGCTGAATTTCTCCATGGTTCTGCGTCAAAAGCGCGGGTTTGATCCGCAGCCTTTGATGCGGCACCACGGAAAGTTCCAGAAAGGTTGTGTACCATGGCTGGCGTGCCCATGTTGGAGCAACCAGGATGAGTGTCAGTGAGTGCTGTCGCAGTTTGCGTGCCACCAGCGGTATCAATGGCGCTGGGGGAAAAGCGTACGCAAATCTGCCGGACCAGTTCATCCATATCGCATTGCCCTGCGACTGTGGATGTGGGAACCTGGCGGCAAAGCTTTGGCATTTTGCGTTTTCGCTTGTCGCGAATAGGTCTATCTCTGGATGACCCCACTGCTGGAAGTACGGTTGGAGTACTGATGGGTGTAACTCCCACTCGTGCATTTGGTGGCTGTGTCTGCTGAGCAGATCCGCCATCTGGTTGTCCTTGCCTGGGAGGTGTTCCGCCATGAGGAATATGTTCCTCTGAATGGCCCACTTCCACATGCTCTGAGCCAGATGAGACAACTGTGGAGAGTGTGTTCCTCCCTGCTTCTGTATGTAGTACATGGCAGTCATGTTGTCCGTCCGGATCAACACGACCTTGTTGCACAGATGTACTTTGAATGCCTTCATGGCTAGGAAGATTGCCAACAATTCCAGAAGGTTGATGTGCATCTTCTTTTGTTGTGTTGTCCATAGTCCCTGCACTGTGTAATTGAGTACATGAGCTCCCCATCCCTGGAGAGACGCGTCCGCTGTCAGTATTATTTGGGGAACAGGCTCTTGGAACGGTCGGCCCTTGCAAAGGTTTTGTGGATTCCACCAATGCAGAGAGTTGTATGCCCGACCGCTCACCAACACTAGGTCTTTCAACTGTCCTTGAGCCTGATTCCACTGACGTGCTAAGCACTCCTGAAGCGGGCGCATATGTAGTCTCGCGTGTGGGACTATGAAAATGCAGGAGGCCATCATGCCTATCAACTGCATGAACACTCGCGCAGGAAGGGAGTGTTGGGGTTTGAACTTGGAAATCAGCATTTGCATGCTGCTGATCCTCACTAAATTTGGCTGAGCTGTGGCTGCCAGAGTGTTTATGGTCGCACCTAGGTACTGTTGTACGTGTGCGGGTTGGAGATGTGATTTTGGGTAATTTAGTGAGAATCCCAGACTGTGAAGGAGCTGAATGGTGCGGGACATGTGGCTGGCACATTGCTGGGCTGACTTTGCCTGAACAAGCCAGTCGTCCAGGTAAGGGTAGACGTGAATGTGTTGCCTCCGTAGATGTGCAGCCACGGTAGCTAGGCACTTTGTGAAAACTCTGGGTGCTGTTGTTACTCCGAAGGGGAGGACTTTGAATTGATAGTGCTGACCCTGAATGGTGAACCGGAGATATTTTCTGTGTGACGGGTGTATGGGTATGTGGAAATACGCATCTTTGAGGTCTAGCGTGGCTAGGAAATCTCCCTGTCTGAGGAGTGGGAGAACCTGCTGCAGGGTGAGCATGTGAAAATGCTCCGAGAGAATGTATTGATTGAGGGGTCTCAGGTCTAGAATAGGTCTGAGTGACCCGTCCTTTTTTGGTTTTAAGAAGTACAGAGAGTATACCCCTGTTCCCTGCTGGTGTACGGGCACGACCTCTATTGCGCCTTTTTGCAGCATACTTAGCACCTCCTGCTGTAATAACGCTAAGTGCTCTGAGGACATATGACGGTGCCTTGGCGGTATGGTGGGTGGAGTGGCGGTTAATTCGAGACAGTAACCGTGTTGGATAACATCTTTGACCCACCTGTCCGTGGTGATGGAATTCCACGTGGACAGGAACCGCTGGAGTCTCCCCCCGACAGGTGTTATGTGGTCGGGGGGAAGGGAGAGGGCGTCACTGTTTGTTCTTGGGGGAGGACCTGGTATTGCCGTAACCACGTCCTCTGCCCTTGGTGCTGGAGCCACGATATCCACCTCGGGTGTTTTTATCGTAGGAACCCTGTGTGCCCCCTTTATTGTAGGTTTGTTGTGCCCCCTGTCCTCTACCTGCACCTCTATTTCCGGGGCGACGAAAGGAGCCACTACGAAAAGTCTGCGTTTGCAGAGCCCCCATTGACTTCGCAGTGTCCGTGTCTTTTTTTATCTTTTCTAAGGTGGTGTCAACCTCCGGTCCAAATAAGTAGTCGGGGTTGACCGGCTGATTGAGGATGTTATTTTGGACTTCAGGTTTGAATCCGGAGATTCGTAACCAGGCGTGTCGTCGTAGCATGACGCTAGTGTTTATTGCCCTTGCAGCTGTGTCTGCGGCATCCAGTGCACACTTGATGGATGCGTTTGTGAGCAGTTGTCCCTCCCTGATGAGGAGCTCCGCTGCCTCTTTGTACTCATCTGGCAGGTGTTGGAGTAGGGTCTCTAATGTGTCATAGTGTGAACGGTCGTAGCGAGCTAGGAGGGCCTGTGTATTGGCGATGCGCCATATGTTTGCTGCCTGGGCTGCAATCCGTTTGCCGGAGGTTTCTAGAACCTTGGACTCTTTGTCTGGGGGAGGAGCATCACCAGTTGTCTGCGAGTGTGCTCGTTTGCGAGCATTGGCAACTACAATGGAGTCCAGAGGCAACTGGCTCCTAATGTACGTGGGGTCCCCAGGTGCGGGTTTGTATTTTTTCCTCGATCCTGGGGTTTATGACCCGTGCCCTGGTGGTTTCTTTGAAAATGTCCTTTGCTGGCTTTAGGACACCCTTTAACATGGGCAGAGTTTTTACAGTCCTCTCGGAGGATGCGAAAGTGTCCACCAAGAAGTCATCCTCGATAGTGTCTGAGTGGAGTTGCACTCCATGATTGGCTGCGGCACGTTCAATGAGGGCGTTGAATGCAGCAGTGTCCTCTGTGGGGGACGTTTTTGCGCCATAAAGTTGCGTGTCCTGTGTATCCAGGGCGGCACCAGGCTCTACGGGGTCATCCCAGACTTGATCAGGGTCTTGCTGGCCCTCAGGGTCCATGTCTTCGGGGTAGGTGGTGTCGTCACCCATGTAGTCCTCCACTGCATCCGTGTCGGAGTGCGTTGGAGAGAATGATGGATCTGTGTAAGAGGTGTGGATGCGTTCATAAAGAACTGGTTCCGATTCCGCCGGCATTTTTTGTTTTAGCGGGATCCTATAAGAGTCCAAAGCGTGCCCTGAAGTGATCTTCCGCTTTTGGAGCATAAGCCTGCCGGTGTCGGCGTCGATGTCCCAGTAGTCGAGTGTTCGGTAGATGGGGACCTTGTCTGTGTGACGCGGGTTCTGATTTCGAACATTTTCGGCGCCGTGGATGGCGGCAGACCAAAGGTGATGTTGGCCGGTGCCGAAGGTGCCTTCTGTGCCCGTTTCGGTTCGGAGCCCGACGAGGTCTGGAGGGCTGCCTTTTCCCTGATGCGTTTCAAGGACGCTGCCACTTGTTACCAAGCACTCTGCCTCCAGGATTGTTAAGGCCTGCCATAGGAGTGACTGATAGGTACACATGTGTACACATGTATGATGTCACTAGTTCTAGTGTACACCTTATATCAGTCCAAACAACCCTTATGGTGATTGGTTGTAAAGTCAACCTTATAGACCAGCTATCCTAGTGGTAGCATGGACAAGAGCAGTCTTAGGCTAAACTCTGAATGGCATGTGAAGCCAGCTGTGATACCATATATAATACCTTGAATACCAAATGAAAGGACACCACAACAGATATATATATAAAATAAAGTGTATTTATTCTAGTCAAACCCTCAGCACTCTTTATGAGATTAGAGGTAAGTACAACACAGTCTTATTTAAGCATACATTAAGTCACACAGGTAAGTAATACAGTTAGGCCCTAGGGGCCACGCAAACCATATACTAAAGAAGTGGTATAAGGACCACTGTCACGGAAATAGGATAGGCCTAGGCCTAGGGAATCGCTGGGGCTACACTACACTAGCAACAGTTAGGAAGTGGGAGGCCCACGGGATTCAGGTGCAGAGTGGAAACACTCACGCGTAATGCGTAAAAGTCGATAGAATTACTAGCAGTTAGAAATTAACAGTTTAAGGACACTTCTGAAGCAGCTAGAGAGTCGAGACTCGGAAATTAGACCCTAGGATAGTCACTACCCTTGTGAGCACCGAAGTACCCAAGTTACCTAGCCCACGGGCTGCGGGTGCATAGGTGTGAACTTGCGTCGGGTTTCGTCGTGGACTTCTATGGATGCCTGAAGTAAAGTTGCTGACAGGCAGTCAGTGAAGAGTGTACGGTGGATCCCAAGGCTGGGATCAAGAAGAGAGGAGACCTGCAAGCAGAAGGGACAGAGTCAAGGTCACTAGCCAGTGACCATGTGGAACCAGGAAGGAACCAGGCGATGTCATGAAGATTGCAGGTGAACCGGGGGCGTGGCCAACCGGGCAGCGAAATGGCCGCTCTGTGAGCGAGCTCCGCCGGCTGCATTAATTAATCCTTTGAGTAATCCTGCACCGCCCGCACTGGGAGTCCCGATCCACACTCCGGGAGGCGCCGCGAAGCCCAGTGAAGCATCGACTGCAATTTGATGCCTGGCCGAGACCGGGGGACTGAGCTATGCCCCTTGGCGTCCCGCGCGTGAAGATCCTGTAAAGCGCCCGCTGCTGCGGCTGCCGGGGACGGCTGGGAGCGGCTACTGGAGGCCGAGGCTGCGTGGGCCTGAGGCGAGCGGGAAAGCTGTGGCCCCCACACTGCAGGTCGCGAACGGAGGGAACAACGTGCCGAGTGGAGCGGATCCGCCCGGGGACCTGGCCGCTGATCTTCAGGTGCTGCTCTGGGTGCTCCGTTGCTAATCCCGGCTGCCGCTGGCGAGGGGAGAGACGACGCGAGAGGCGGAGCCGCCATTTTGTGGCCACTGCAGGAGGCGGACACACGGCACTCTCTGGCGGTGGGCTGCTGGATCCGATCCTTGGCGACCCCGAGCCGCCACACACACGCTGCTGTGGAGCCCAGTGACTGCTTGAGGTGAGCTTGAGGGGGCGGCTGGTGCCGTGAAGTCGGGAAACGCGCTACAGCCCGAGGTCGAGGGTGCAGGGGGAGCCGTGCGGGGCTGGCCTGCCTCCTGGTCCCGCGGATTGTCCCTGCGCTGCGGAGCGGTCAGGGCTGGACCTGCGGGGAGCCTGGTGGTCGTCGCGCAGGGGATGTGAGTCCAGGCTGGTGAAATTTGACTGCGACCCACAGAGGGCGAGCCGCCGGGGGGGCCCCAGGGCGCTGGTGTCTGGCGGGGGGCCTGCCCTGTGCGAGGACCCTACCTGGCCGGAGGTGATGAGGCGGCGATCCTAGCCCGGTCCTGCGACCGAAGCACTGGTAGAGCGGACGGCCGGGATCCTGAAGCGAAGCTGTGAGGGCACATACAGGGTGCGCACCTGGCCTAATTATAACGGAAAGGCCCCACTAGCGGACTTGGGGCTCTAAACTACTCATCGACGGCTGCATGTAGAACTGTGCGCGCGGCGCCCGGTGGTGGGTAGTCTGGGGCGGCCCGACTGGCGGCCGTGACGGATGAGCTGCGGCGAGGCCTAGAGATCCTGTCCTCTTGTCCCGCTCCGACAGCGCCTGTGGCATTGCCTGTGCCCCTGTGGACCCGAGATCGGTGGAGCGACGGCCTTGGGTGAGGGTGTCTGGTCTGCCTGGGTAGCGGCCGGGGCCGTTAGAGCCGTCATCTGGCCGCGGGGCCGCCCTGCTGTTCTCGACTGGCACTGCCCCATAGTCATGGGGGGGAAGAACGAGGCGAAGCAGTCCAGGCTCACGTTTGAGCATAAGCGACAGGCCAAGCAGCAGGCGGCGGACCTGGAGGCGGCGGAGTCCTCCGCGCACGGGGCAGAGCCGGAGGTAGACTACCGAGCGCTGATGCTGGAGGTCCGCTCGAGTCTCAAGAGCATCGATACCAAGCTAGACGCCATGGCTACCCAGTTGGACTCCGTCAAACAACGGGTTGACTCGCACGAAACTAGATTGGACAGCCTGGAGAGTGGGCACGCTGACTGCTGCGAGTTCAGACATGACACCAAGAAACAACTCACGGCTGTGGAAAAAGAACTGGAACTCCTCCGGGCCAAAACGGATGATTTAGAGGCGAGGTCCCGAAGATCCAACATCCGAATCACGGGCATACCAGAGACGACGAACATTGGAAAGATGGAACTGTATGTCTCAGAACTACTCCATGAGCTCTTTGATCCGGCGCTCTCCCCGGTGTTCACAGTGGAAAGGGCGCACAGATCGCTCGGTAAGAAGCCACCGGTGGGGGCGGCGCCGCGTCCTATCCTGGCAAAGATCCTGAATTTCCAAGACAGGGACCTCATCTTACGCCTTGCTCGCGAAAAGGGGAAAATTATACACAAAGGGAATAACATCTCCTTTTATCCGGACTTCACTCCCTTGGTACAGGTGGCCCGGAAGGAATTTTTACCTGCTAAGAAGCTGCTACTGCAGGCTGCTGTCCCTTATGCACTGTTGTACCCAGCGAAACTGAGGGTGACGCACAAGGGTACCACACACTACTTCACAGAGGCGAAGACAGCGCTGAAGTTCGCCAAGCAGCTTGGGGGGGCTGCGTCAAGGCGCAGGCCGCCACAGGCGGAGGTGGACGAAGGGCGCTTAAGTGACAATGATTGACCCTGGAGGGAGTGGGAGTTATGTATGATCCGTGTGGGGTGTTCTACCTGGCGGGTGAGATGCCAGCCCCGTTCCGTCTATGGTTGCTCCTGGTTTACAGTTTTTGGTTGCTAAGGGGATGAGAGAGGCCTGCAAATGTTAAATGTGCTGCACTTGCTGAATTGCTCCTTCTGGACAAGGTCTCCCGATTAGGTATAAGTTTGGATCCGAGTGGGGCGGGCTCAGCTGGTGTGAAGCGGTGTGTTTCATAGTGCAGCCACCCTGTGCAGACGGGGGAGTACGCTTGGTGCACCACGCCCCATGGGGTGCATCCCAATGTTGGAGAGTTTGAGTTGTAATCACGCTTCGCGTGATCCATGGGGGGATTTGTCACAACCTGATTGGGGGGTTGGTGAGGGTGGGGGGGGAAGGAGGGTTGGTTTGAGTTATGTTGGTTCTGGTACGATGGATGTGTATGTTCGCAGATCACCATGATGCTACCATATGCATGGCCCTGGTTGCACACTAGGAGAGAGATGCAGTTTGTAGATGGGGGTGGAGGAGACTTAAAAGCAAAATGGCTGGAGTGATAGCAGGCGTTAGGATATTAACGTGGAACATTAGGGGCCTAGGTGACTATAAAAAGGCACGGCTCATGCAAGGGTACCTCTCCCGACACAAGATAGACATCTGCTTCCTGCAGGAGACGCATGTGCAGTCCACCCCCTCCCCTAGACTGAAGCGCTCACGCTGGGCATGGGTACATTCCACCGCTTATTCTAATTATGCTAGAGGGGTGGCAATCCTCATAAGAGCCGGGCTGGATTGGAAGGAACACCGCACTCATTTGGACGCAGAGGGGCGCTACGTTATTACTCACGGTGTGTTGCAGGGGAGGGAGATGGTGCTGGCGGCGGTGTACGGACCCAATGTAGATGACCCTGACTTCTTCCGGGATCTATGGGCACGGATACTGTTAATGGACTGCTCCACGATTATCCTTGGAGGGGATTTTAATGTACCACTGGTGGATGCGGTGGACCGTAAGGGGGCGGGAGGTCCCACACACGCCAGAGCGAGACAGGCAGTCCTTGACATCATGGAAGAGGGGTTGCTGTCGGATATATGGAGAGTCAGGCATCCGGCTGATATTGTGGGGACATGTATTACGAGCCAACACGCGGCCTGGTCCCGGCTGGACTACTGGCTGGTCTCGCCGGATGTGGCAACCTGGGCAGAGGGGGTGGATATTCAGGCCCGGTCACTTTCTGATCACGCTCCGTGCCTGTTGGTGGTGAGGATGCCTGATGCCCCTGCTCGTGCGTTCTCCTGGAGGCTGCCCCCGTACGTGTTTACCGACTCTGTATTTACGGAGGAAATCAGAGAGGATATTGTGCGCTATTTCGATATCAACGCGGGTACGGTGGAAACGGAGGCGGCCCTTTGGGACGCATTTAAGGCAGTGATCCGGGGCCAGTGCATCTCTAGGAGAGCGGGGGTCCTCGGGGCAATCCGCGGCACACTGAGCAGGTTGGAGGGAGAGTTGCGGGACTTGGATGCAAGTTTCTGTACTGACCCGTCGCCCGCACTGGCGGTTCTGATGAAAGCTAAGCTGTTGGAGTTCGGCGAGGAGGCGCAGCGCGAAGTGAAGTTCCTGGGAAGGCAGGCGGAGGCCCGTCGATATGGGGAAGGTGATAGGCCTAGCAGAACCCTGGCGAGGCTCATCTCCCCGCGTGCGCGATCGGATTTCATAGCGTCCATAAGAGATGGGTCAGGTGAACTCCGGTTAGGACATGATGCAGTTCTGACTGCTTTCGCTCAGTTTTACTCGGCCCTCTATACGTCCAGGCAAACTACAGCCCCGGAATCACTGGACGCTTTCCTAGACTCCATTGCCATTGTCTGGTTTAATGACCATCACCGTCGCTATATGGATGTCCCGTTCACTGTTCAGGATGTCGCGCAGGTGATTAAGAGCATGCCGGCGCACAAAGCCCCCGGCCCAGATGGGTTGACCACTAGTTTTTATAAGACCTATGTTGATGAACTGGCCCCTAGGCTCCTCTCGGTCTTCGCTGAGGCCCAGGAGACGGGCTCCCTGCCAGACTCGATGCGGGAGGCGCTGATAATCACATTGCTGAAGCCGGACAAAGATAGCCAGCTGCTCGACTCGTACCGTCCACTATCCCTCATCAACGTAGACGTTAAAATCTACGCTAAACTGATTGCGGACAGGCTTCAGCCCCTGTTGCCCATGGTGGCATTGCCTGATCAATCGGGGTTTGTCCCCGGCCGCGCCACGTCGCACAATCTAAGAACGATATTCTCAGTACTGCACTACCTACACCCCTCCATCCCGGCGGCGGTTATTTTTCTCGACGCCACGAAGGCGTTTGACTCGCTGGAATGGCCCTACCTGTTTCGGATCCTAGGCAGAATGGGTTTTAGCCCCCTCTTCATAAATTTGATACGGCCCCTATACGCAGCTCCACGGGCGAGAGTGCGGGTGAACGGGCTGATATCCAAGCCATTTGGCATATCTCGCGGGACTAGGCAGGGGTGCCCCCTGTCCCCGCTGCTATTTGCCATTGCCATGGAGCCTCTGGCGGCTCGGGTCCGTCAGCACCACACTGCCCGGGGTATTGGCTTCAGCTCTCGCAGCCTGTTGATATCCTTGTATGCGGATGATGTAACGTTATATGTTGCTGACCCCGCTGAAAACCTAGATCCACTGCTGAGGGAGTTTGTCAGATTCGAGGGCCTGGCAGGAATAGCTATCAATTGGTCCAAGTCTGTTGCGTTCCCTCTGACGGATGCCACCCCGGAGGTGACTTCGGATTATCCCTTGCGCTGGGAAACGGACTCGGTCAAATACCTGGGGGTCTGGATTAGTCGCAACCTGAGTGATTTGTGGACACTGAACTATGGGAGAGCGGTGGACTGGCTGGAGGGGAAAATCGAGATCTGGAACAAGCTCCCCCTATCTTTAGTTGCGAGGATAGCCCTGGCAAAGATGGTAGTCCTCCCGAAGTTCCTATATCTCTTTGTAAATCTGCCGTTGCCCTTGACTGCGCATTTCCATGCTCGGGTGCGATCACTGCTGTTGACGCTGGTCTGGGCCGGAGGCCAGGCGAGATCGTCCTGGGCGCTGCTCACCCTCCCGTTGAGACAGGGTGGACTGGGGGCTCCAGACATGGCGCTGTATGCGCTATGTGCGCAGGCACAATTCCTACACTTCTGGGTTTTCCCCACCCCCTACCAGCCGCATGTGGCGGTGGAGAGGGCAGTGGCGGCTCCATTGCCCCTTAGCGTGGCATTATACGTGAGGGCGCCCCGGCGTCTGGAGACGTTGACACGGTGGCCTTGCTCCGCTGGTCGTGGCGGGAATTGCAGAGGAGGGCACGTCTCCCTCTCCTGTGCCCCTGAGGGGCAACCCATTGATTCCCTGCCTGCAGGACAGGGGGGGAGATGTCGTGATTAGAGGAAAAGTTCTGCGCACTTTCGCGGACATTTACCCCGACGGCACCTTTGGGGTTCCTGTAGAGGAGGACACTGAAATACCGGAGACTTTTGCGGATACGTTGCGCTCCATAAGCTTAAAGAATCCTGTAAGGCGGTCTGGCCTCTGTTCCCTGAGGAGCCCCCGCATTTTCAGGCGCTGCAAAATTTACTGTCAAGGGCTTCCCCCAAAAAACTTGTGTCCCGATTATATAACTGTATGCAGGAGCAAGCTCCCATTATGGTGCCGCCCTCGCAGCACGCGTGGAACGCGGAATTGGAGTCCCCTCTTTCGGACGAACAGTGGACCTTTTGTTGTGGGCAATTGAAGGAATTGTCGCCTAACTATAGGTTGCGCCTCGTACATTTTAAGTTCCTACACAGATACTACCGTACACCTAGGCTGCTGCACCGTATGGGCCTCAGGGAAGACGACACTTGTTGGAAGTGTGGGGCTGAAAATGCCACTTTTCTACATGTGGCGTGGAGCTGTCCTCGCCTGGAGGAATACTGGTCGAGCATTTTTGTAGCTATTAACCAAATCCTCCATAGAGCCGACACGCCGTCTCCACACCTGGGGCTACTAGGTTATGTCAAAAATACTCTACCAAAATCTAGGAAACTACATGCGCTGTTGCTCCTTTATGCTAAGCGACAGGTGGCGGTACGTTGGGGACGCAGGTACTTGCCTAAATTTGAGGACTGGGCGAAAGACGTTACATATGGCAACACACAACTTGAATGCTATTGGGAATCTATGCCGGTCACTTCCCGACCTAGGGACATCTGGGAGCCCTTTTTGCAATGGGCCCGTGAGAGGGCGGACTCCCCACGAGCCACAGGTTCACTGTCTGGTGAAATATCTGATGATATGGGTTAAGGTTGATCGGAGGTGTGTGGGAGGTCGCATGCGACGCTGAGCTCTGGATGACACTGTAAACGGTGATGGATGGTCAGGTGTCGGGGTGATGCAGCTGGGCCTCGCCGTGTGCGGGGTGGAGCGACAGGGTGGATAGATCCCCGGGTCGGCGGGAGGCGGGAAGGACGCCCACTTAGGTCCCGTTTCGCTGGGGTGTGTGTCCAAATGTGGTTACTTTAGCTGTGTGCTTCTCCGAATGTGCTGTCCCCTCTGCAGGAGTCATGCATCAATCGATAGTGCGAACTGTTAGGGTGTTGATGCCTTCCATCTGTACCATTGTTTGTTTTTGTTATGGTTTATTTGTTGGCGACTTTGGATGTGAAAAAAACACTGATTGGTATCTATATGCTACGTTACAGTGATAAATTGTATCAGTAATTGCCTGCTTTTGCCACGGCTCTGCATATATTTAACTGTAATGTTCTGTATTTGCTGACCTGAATAAACAAAATTAAAAAAAAAAAGATTGCAGGTGAAGGTGAAGCTTGTCGCTGCAGCCACGGGGACCAGGAGACGTCTAGGACGACCAGGACCAGGAGGCGAGCTGTCCTACGAAGGCTCTTGCTGTCGGCGGTGTCAAAGTTGAACTAGGACTCACCAAGCCTTGGCAAGCGGAACCCACGAAGAACGGAGGACTTGCTTCTGGTGCAGACCAGGAAGGTCTGGGGTGCTTCTCTTTTGCAGGGAAGCGGGAGCCAGTCTAGAGGAGCCAAACCAGCAGTGAGGATTTCTGGATGCGTCGTCACAGAGGCCACTAGCCAACGGGCAAGCAACCGGACAGGCGCGGCAAGCAGGAAAATGCAGAAGGGCCCCACGCAGGACTCGTGGAGTGTGGGGGGCTGATCTTCGGTGCAGATGGTGCTTGGGGTTGGGGCTTCTCAATCCCCGGTGCACAACTTCGAGGGTGCCTCAGAAGCTGCGCTGGAAGATTCTAGGCACTTTTCCCAGGTAGCCGGTCCCACGTCTCTCGTCGCCTCCACGGATCTCAGCTCGGCTGTAGATGTGGATCAGGGTCGGAGAAGTCTGGAAGTCAAGGCTCTGGTCGGGCTCTGCAGTCGGTCCCTCGTAGAACTTCAGCAAAGGGTAGTCTCTTGATGGTGCCTGTTTGCACAGGGTAGCCACTCCTTGGCCACAAGGGAGATTCTTCAGTCTTCTTCTTTCGTCGAATGTCGAAGGTCCAGAGTTTCTGTTCAAGTTGCAGGTTCAGGATAATCTAATCTCCTGGGGCCCAGCTACCACTCTTATACTAATCTGGGGGGCTGGGTTACCTGCTAGGTCACGTCTTATGGATGGGACCTGGGAGGGGAGTGGTTACACCCCCTTCCCTTTGTCCAGTTTCGCGCCAGGACTGGGGCTGGAGTGCCCCAGCACCGGTTTGAACTGGACTATGCACGGGACACCTTGTGTGCCCCAGGCATGTCTCATTCTTTTCATCTCTCCCTGCCCCAATACACTAAGGCCTGTCTGGGGTGGTGCTCGCACCTCCCAAGGCAGGAAACCTATTGTCCAAGCCTCCCTTGCCGGTGTTCGCTGGACCTTGCACCCAGTGACAGCCGACACAAACAAAGGCTGGTGGGGTGGGTGGAGGCAACGTGAGAGGGAAAGCAAGGGGGAAAGGAGCGCGTGGAGGGATTCAGTGATATATATATTTTTTCTTTTTAAACTTACCCAAAGCCAGCTGCTTCCCATGTCGCATTGCGCCTCCTGCGCTCTTCATGGTCCCAGCAGTTCCTGGGACAGACACCCATCCAATCCCCAAGAGCAGCGCAGGGATTGGCCTGAGCGAGCTGAAAAGACGATCCGCTCAGGCCAGGGAGTCTGTGGGGGTTTCTCCATCCCACCTGTTCAATGCAGCTGGGCTGGAGAAATCCAAGTGCGCATGTCTGTTTTGGTCGGTCTGTGACAGCCAGCCAAACACATATGCGCACTTAGGGGGTGCACATAGCACTCCTCCTCCCCCTCCTGTCCCATGCCTGCCCCTCCCTGCATGCGCATGCTCAGCACCAGCAAATGAAAAATAAAGAGATGCACGAACATTGTTTTATTTTTCATTTGCTAGCTCTGAGCCAGGCAGTGGGGCGACACTCCTCTGCAATTGCAGAGGAGCTGCCGCTGATTGCATCCGAACCAGCCCCTCCAGCATAGGCCTCGCTACTACTTTGCAGATCCTGTTGAGCCTACCCTTTACAAAGATATTGTCGTGCACTGACCCTTAACTGCATGCGCTCTGCACTACACAGGTCTTGCCACTTTTCTTACCAGGTAGTATTGACTCCCTAGGAGGACTGAGTCTTTATTCTGGGACGGAGCAAACTGTCCCTCCCTGCTTGGTCCCTACTATCCTTGCGAGCTCTCCCAGAGGGGCCATAAAGATGACCCTCATTCAGGCTACTAGTGAGTGTAACTTTTATGACCGGGGCGTGCCTGTCTCCTATGCCCAGTTCAATTTAGAATATCTGTGGGATTTTATTCCTCAATTACTTCGCTTTTATACTCAGACTTTCGTATTACCTCTATTTTATTAATTATACTAAATTTTATATTGGTGTTATTATGCCATCTTAGATGGCCCCCATGTGTGTGCCCTGAACCCTTGCACATCAACTTTCACAGATACTGATATAGGGCTATCCGTAATAACATGAGAACAAAAATGGAAAGGTGACTTCCCACACTTTCTATGAAGTAACCCTCACTCCTGCTTTCAAAAGAGCAGTCACCTTGGAAGGGGCCACCATTCTCTTTGTTCCTCCCTGCCTATTGTACCCAACACATAACCATCCCATATCAACAGACTGAACACCCTACTGTCCATTGCAAGAAACAACTTGTTTAGAATAAATTATCCTCCTAACTTAACCAAAAACACCACTAAAAATCTCAAACATAAAATTCTTAAAATGAATATAAAGACCCTTACTTCTGCTACAACCACAGAAATATACTGAATGATTTTATCTTTGTCACCAATCGTTGTGCTCAATGGAGGAAAGTGCTATCCTCTTTACTCAACATCACCGCCACCAAGAAAATACCACATTTCTATAAACTCACTATTGTGTCCTCACCTTTGTACAATGCTGAAGCCACCATCTCCATCTATAACACTGGCACCAAGCTCATTCAATAATCCTTCCGCAACATTGAACTCTTCAATGATCTCTTCTCCTACCTCAAGAACAAGTTAGACTCTGTTATAGCCCCTCCCTCCTCAAACCAACTCCCCACTGACTCCCTTCCATAACATAACCACATCTCTTCCACCACATACTCACCTCAGACCATTTCCCTCCCCTGGCAGACACCCACTCATCCATGGGTATAATTACAGTCCAAAATACCCCTTCCCCTCTCATGAATGCAGACCTTTCACTAACACATCACTCTACCAACTCTCCTTCCAAAATACTAGGGAAACCTCCCTAAACACTGCTCTCGACCGTAAGAGTATCTACACCGTTAACAATCAGTTAACCAATATTTAGGTTCTGATAGTGGACCATGCTAACGACTGTTATCCCAACTATCCTGGTTCGACTAGATCTCGATATCGCAGTGCTCCCACCAGTCAGGGGCTCATTAGGAGTCTCCATACTTAACATATGCTCAATAAAATAAAATTGGATCTATATCCGATTAGGGCTGAAATCCTTAATCTAGTGCATATCTCGTCTAACTTGAAACATAATTGGTTGGTACAAATGACTCGCTTCCAGAACCGCAACATCCCTATTCCCAAATGCCCCACTGCTGCTAGCCCTGCCTACACCTAGGCTCTTCAAACTAGCTGGAGAGGCAAACCAAATCCGGACCATTCCTCCCGACCCAATAAGCTAGCTAGACAGTTATCGAATAAGGATATCCTCTCCCTCCTAGCCACATATAACTCTGCACTGAATGACTACGTTACATCTACTAAAAAAGTCAGACTATTATCACTCCCCCTCCCAGGGAACACCACCCTAGATCTAGGTACATTATTAAAACAAACCTTAAACAAGTCCCCATCTCACATACTTCCACTAATGTTACCAAAACATTCCTAAAATACTCGTTACTCAATTGTCGCTCGGAAGTAAAAATACTTAGCTTGCCCGTTGGCTAGTGGCCTCTGTGACGACGCATCCTGAAATCTTCACTGCTGGTTTGGCTCCTCTAGACTGGCTCCCGCTTCCCTGCAAAAGAGAAGCACCCCAGACCTTCCTGGTCTGCACCAGAAGCAAGTCCTCCGTTCTTCGTGGGTTCCGCTTGCCAAGGCTTGGTGAGTCCTAGTTCAACTTTGACACCGCCGACAGCAAGAGCCTTCGTAGGACAGCTCGCCTCCTGGTCCTGGTCGTCCTAGACGTCTCCTGGTCCCCGTGGCTGCAGCGACAAGCTTCACCTTCACCTGCAATCTTCACGACATCACCTGGTTCCTTCCTGGTTCCACGTGGTCACTGGCTAGTGACCTTGACTCTGTCCCTTCTGCTTGCAGGTCTCCTCTCTTCTTGATCCCAGCCTTGGGATCCACCGTACACTCTTCACTGACTGCCCGTCAGCAACTTTACTTCAGGCATCCATAGAAGTCCACGACGAAACCCGACGCAAGTTCACACCTATGCACCCGCAGCCCGTGGGCTAGGTAACTTGGGTACTTCGGTGCTCACAAGGGTAGTGACTATCCTAGGGTCTAGTTTCCGAGTCTCGACTCTCTAGCTGCTTCAGAAGTGTCCTTAAACTGTTAATTTCTAACTGCTAGTAATTCTATCGACTTTTACGCATTACGCGTGAGTGTTTCCACTCTGCACCAGAATCCCATGGGCCTCCCACTTCCTAACTGTTGCTAGTGTAGTGTAGCCCCAGCGATTCCCTAGGCCTAGGCCTATCCTATTTCCGTGACAGTGGTCCTTATACCACTTCTTTAGTATATGGTTTGCTTCTTAACCTTGACCTCCTACTACTCACTCTAGCTTGGCTGAATGAATCCTCATCTCCTATACTAGACAACCTAGTCCCTCCCAGTCATGACATCATCAGACTAGACAGTTCAGGCCACTCTGGGGATGGCCTCGCCTGTATCTATCAGTTGGATCCAGTCATAAAACAAACCCATTCTCTATGTCTGCCCTCTTGCGAATATCTGAGTATCAACATCTACACCAAAGACATTTCAACCTGCACTCTACACACGATTTACCACCCTCCTGGCGATAACTACACATTCATTCAACAAATCATGGAGATCATCTCCTTCAATAATGGAGACCATAACAACCAGATTTTTCTTGGTGATTTCAACATTCACTTGAATGACACTAACGACTCGCTTGTGAACAGCTTCAAATCCTTTCTCCACGACATCAGTTTGATTCAAGCCTGTAACAGCTCTACTCTTAATAAAGTGGCCACTTCAAACTTTATCATAGCAAAGAAGAAAATCATACACATTTGCATCACCTTCTTTATAGCTGAAAGGGCAGTTATCTCCAGGGGTCAGCCTCTAAAAGCCCAACATTGAGTTAGAAACACCTGTAACATCAACCCAGTCACACTGTTGGCTATTACCAACAGTTGCCCGTTCCCTCCCACCAACATGTCTGACACACAAGACTTCACCGATCATTACATCAACCACATGTCAAACCTCATGGATGTTGTAACGACCCCATTGTAACAACATGCGGGGTGACAGATTCATACTAAGGGCTGTTTACATCACTAAAATAGTCCAACCATTCCAACGATCCCCCCCCACCCTCTAAACTCCTCAGTGAGACCAAACACCTCCTGCTGACCTTACAGACCAGGATTATCAACGCCTCACTTACTCAAGGATCCATTCCAGGCTGCCTAAAAAGTGGCCAGGTTACTCCTATCTTTAAAAAAAAAAAAAAACTCCGACCAGTCGACCTCTAGCAACTACCGCTCATTATCCAAAATCCCAACTTTGGCCAAATTCTTTGCAAAATGTGTGCACCTACTGCTCTGCAGTCACATTGAGCAATTCCAATTCCTTGACCAATGCCAATCCGGTTTCAGGCCAGGTCACAGAACCGAAATTGCTCTGGTTCACTTTGCTGATGATGCTCTATGTTCATTCGATGAGAATGAATCTTGCCTACTAATCCTACTTGATCGGTCAACTGCCTTTGAAATGGTCAAACATGAGACTCTTATGAACCTATTAAGATGAAGGGTGGGTCTCCCTGATAGCTTGTTAAAATGGTTCTCCTCATTCCTACACAACAGATCTCAAAATGTTTTGATCAACCATGCTCTATCAGTCACCATGTACGCTTGGTGTTCCCCCAAGGCTCAACTCACTCCCCCTGTACAGGGAGGTCTTGACCTAAATCCTCACACTCTCTCACATCTCATTCCACATGCGAGATGACGATACTCACCTCTGCTTGAAAATTGCCTCACCCGAAGACATCAGCATCCTCAATAACACTGACAAAATCTCAGCATTGGGGGACTCATAACCAGCTAAAACAATGCACCCAAAGCCGAATCCTTATCTAGCCACCCAGTATCGCTCCCATCAAAGGATGGCTCCCACATCTTACAGTCTTGAACTGTACCCCACACATCATAGACTCAGAAAATCCCTAGGAATAACTTTGGACAATAACCTCTCCATGCAGAACCATATCAGGGGCTAATCATCAACTACGTGCATTAAGGAAACTAAAACATTCCCTCCCACAGCAGATCTCAAAACAGCAGTTCAAGCACTTGTGATATCTAAATTAGACTATAGTAGTGCTTCCTTTGTGGGCCGTCCGAAAACAAAATAGCACAGTTAAAGGCTACCTTGATCGCGGCATCTAGATTAATCACAGGCTCAAAAAATGGATCATCTCACCCCTGACCTCCAATCACTGAACTGACTACCCTATGAGACTAGGATCCGTCTCAAAATCGCTTGCATGACCCATAAAGCTCTTCACCACAACACTCCTTCTTACCTGGCCCACAAACTGACCCTATCTGGCGGAAACTGATCTTCACGAAGCACAAGCTACCTTCTCTTGAAGCGACAAAAATTGAACGAAAAGAAAACCTACAAACTAGCCTTCTCCAAATTGTCCCAAAAATCTCGAACTCTATTCCTCCAAGAGCAGGTCCAACTTCTGCTATCAAACAGATTGCTTTTATATTGAGGATATAACTACCGCACACCCAGTCGTGACGCTATTTGCACCCATTTATCTTTTTGTTGTTACTTTCCTTGTATGACATTCTATTTATCACTTCTGTGTCCAACACCACCTGGGATCTACACGGATCTTCAGTTTCCCAATCATCTACATGGTAACTGTTGCAGAACGCCCAGACACCCAAAAGGGTCTTGTCCATGACACAATTTTCCCGAGAGACTATGTGTTCCTGTCTGCTTACCCTGTGGTATTTTCTATGTTTTTACCACTGTATATATTACTTCCATGTCCAATACCATGTATATTTCTATTGTTTATTGCTTGTATCATAACTACCTTTGGTTATTCTTGTACAGAACTCTGACCCCCTGAAAGGGTCTTGTTCGTGCTAATAGAAACGCTATAGATAAAACAAAATGAATAAAGAGATACCCAGGGTTGAGCTAGAGGGTTTAACAAATGAAACTTACTGGTCCTAACGGGGTTGGTAAGTGTATTACACGTTGAGGTCACAGCACCACACCATATAATACATCACATTTCTTCACACTCCAATAGCTATGTTGTGTCTGCATTATCTTTTTATTTTGAGGCTTCTGTGTGTATGTGCGAGCAGGTTTTGACTAGAGCATCCCTAGGAGGAGGCTGGGTGGCTTGCATGTGAACTCCTAACTATTCTAGCATTACAAACTATTCACTGAGGTAAGCAGAGGTTTCCTTTCCTAGCATGAGCTGAAGAATGTAGCTATTTCATATAAATTCTTAAGTGCCACATGCCAACTAGTCACTAAATGCTCAACTGGTCTAACTTGTGATGTGCTGCATCAACACAGTAATGGTTCTTATAAATGTGCACTGAACTCTAGGTGTTAAGGATATGTTCCCCATAAATACTAGCGCTGCACCAGTTTCCTTGATCTTATTAACAAGTGCCAGACAAACCGGCCTTGGTAATTTCCCTATTAGTTCTCTTAACGGCAACAAACACCTCCATGTCTTTCTGAATTTCTTAATTGTAACCTAGTAACACAGAGGCCCCAATGTACGTAAAGTTTAAGTATTAGCAGAGTATTTTTACAGAAAAGTTTAATCATGAGATTAGCCTGTAATAAAGACGTTACTTCCTTTATAAATATAGCCTCTATAACGAAAATAACTCATATAAAGGATTTACCTAAACCTACTGCCTATAGTTCATTGATTTATATTGCCTCAAATGGTAGACTCATGAACTCTAACAAAAAGATGTTTAGGCACACTGGCAAGACTGCGGCTGTTGTCTTATGTTTCAAAACATGAATGTCCAACTGTGACTCTAAAATCTCCCATTTACCGTGTGCTGGCAGATATTATATTTGTTTACGTTTTTGTCTCTCACTTCATTGGAGATGCATCCTAAACCATGATCACACAACACATTTGTGAACATCCTTCCCTGTGATAGACGACAGATTCTACTTTTTTTTTTTTCACACTGTTCTACCCCCTACATTAATTAGCCTAATACTTCATAGACTGTTGCCAGTGGGAATGGAATCACTCTTGTAGTGGTCTTATATACAACTATGTAGTACCACATAAATGCACAATGGCATCACTCTAAGCAGTTTCATAATGCCTATCAAAGAATGCTAAGTTGGTAAAGACAATTTAGTGAAAGGTTGCATTCCTTTCGCGTGGAGTAGGAACTCAACTGATATGCTTATATCATGGCTCTAAGAAAGTCCTTTGTTGGTTTCGATTCAAGGGTGATTCTTTTTAGTTCCAACATGAAATGCAAGCAATGTGATAATTGTATCACCACTGTTGCGTCTGTGGTACTTCAAATGAAACCTTCATTTCAACAGCCCATCATATGCATTTTACTCTGGAACCATCTATCCATAGCATGTTGTGCTGTAGACTCACATGCTCTGCATACTCTTGCCTACCGGTAGTGGTGTATGCATGGGGAGGGGGCAGACGGCACTTCGTCCCTTGCACAGCAGTCAGCCGCCCGCTCACCTCAGGAAGAGCGGCAGTGGTTCCTCGATCTCTCCAGCGCAGCTGCCATCTTAAAGGTCCGATAAGCCTCCGCAAGTAGGTCCTCTTAGTGAATTTTCGACTCTGGCATGGATCAAATCCGTTTATTTGGAGTTCCAAAGGGTGCAGGCATCCCCTATATATCCATTCCTCGGTTCTCGCTGAAATTCGCAGCCATCTGGGACAGGATAATGTCAGATGGCGACCCTGGACTGAAGGAGCCTCACACAAGAGTGGCCATCTTGCCCTCCGGCACCCCCAATATTAATCAAACGTAATCTACTAAATTGTGGTTCCAAATTTGACAGCTGTTCTGACAAATGGTAGCTAGCCTGTAGGATAGATACTAGGGAAGAGCCATGGGAAACAAGACTATCACGCCATCATATCGACATACTCTGATATCAGTGTAAGGTTTTACAGCTTTGTGGTGACCCGCCTTAGATCTGGCTACCTGCAAGTCCAGTGCTAAATATCAGCTGCTAGGATGACAGAGGACTTCACTGGCAAGTCGCAGGTAGGCAACAAATCAGACACAAAGGAAGGTCTCAGTTTGCACTAGAATTCTCAGAGTCGAGCTAAAGCTTTAATCGTTGGCATGGTTGTGATTAGAGGGACCTTAAGATTAAACTGAACTGAAGATGAAAGTTGTCCTTATCCTCAATGTCCCTGTTAGACTTCCCAGGTGTGAATCTGAGCTCGGGGGTGCGAGTGAGGCACTCATTGACTGAATCTTGGGGTTTGGCAGTGCAGAGGGCTGGGGTGCGTGGAAGCTCCCGTCTCAGGGTTTGTGTATTATTTATGCATTCATAAACCATATGGTCTGCAACATTATCGGCCAGGCCACAGAGGATTTGACATACGTAACGTACTCTAAGATTGCAAAATATCTATCTATTTGTATATATATATATATCTATATATCTATATATCTTTATATCTCTATATCTCTCTCTCTATATATATATATATATATATATATATATACACACGCGAGATCCCAAAGTGATTCCAGCCGCAACACCAGGGCACAGACTCCAAAAGCAAGGATGCAGGTACGTTTTGTTTGTTCAAATATCAAGGTCCAAATGGCGCATTTCGGCCGCCAGACATGCGGCCTTGATCACATAGCGCACGGTTAGATACATGGGTGCATTATATACAAGTAGTAATGTTTTAACTATGTTGACTGTAATGATTAGGCATTTTACCACATTTGGCGAGCTTTTGCAGAAGCGCTGCTTTACTGCTGTGAGAAAAACAACGTCTCCATGGCACTCTTTACCTTGAATGACATAATGAACAGACTATTGCCCTGAGGACAGACTCAATAGATAAGGAGTAGTTTCTTTTCTGCAACTCCAGTTCTGTAGTAGGGGTATCTCGGTTATAGTCATAATCTAGTGAATAGTCCCGCCCATGTGCACGGACCCTGGAGCAATAAAAATAATCTCTTAAGTTGTCAAGCCATGCAGACCTGCATCTACACTTAAGAGAGAATTTCAAAGACCGATAATGCAGCCTATATCCACAGGCTACACTGTCCAGTACTTCAACTAGAAAGAATTCCACCAGCAACCACCAACAGCACTGCCTGTCCAGCTTTTTCCATAGAGAAAAACCTGCCTCTTCCAGCAAAAGCCTCTGGAATGATAGAGAGGAAGGAATGGACAGACAAGCCCCATAGGCTGCCATTATGTGGCTCAGAACAGGATACTGTGCCTTTAAGAAAACTTTCCAGAACTTTTCCAGTATCCCAGAATGCACAGCAGGTCCCTTTTACGTTCAGTTCTTTTTGAAGGCGTAGCACGCCAGACCTGTAGCATTCCTTATATTAACATTCATCTCTCCACCGGGGAGGAGGGCGGGCGCTTAGGACTATAACAGAGATACCCCTACTACAGAACTGGAGTTACAGAAAAGAAACTACTCCTTCTGTAGTAGGGGATCTCTGTGTATAGTCATAATCTAGTGAATAGAATGGCAAGCCCATCCCCACACAAAAACGGCGGTGTAAAAAGATTACAAAATAATACCACTACTGTGCGAACAAATTTCGCAGCGAAGCCTGCCCAACCTGAGCATCTGCCCTGGCATCCGCGTCCAGACAGTAATGCGCAGCAAAGGTATGGACCGACTTCCAAGTGGCCGCCTTGCAGATTTCTGCAATCGGAACATTGCGCAGCAAAGCAGTCGTGGCAGCTTTGCCCCTGGTGGAATGAGCCTTAGGTTTACCCCCCAAGGTCTTATTAGCCTTTTGGTAACACAACTGTATACAGGACACAATCCACCGAGAGATGGACTGCTTAGAGGTCGCGAGACCGGTCCTGACTGATCCATAATTAACAAACAATTGGTCTGACCTACGAATATCCTTGGTCTTATCCAGATAAAATTTCAACACCCTCCTAACGTCCAGGGAATGTAGAGACCGTTCCGCTGGAGAAGAAGGATTCTGAAAAAACGCAGGTAAAGTTATGGTCTGGTTGACATGAAAATCAGATATAATCTTAGGAAGAAATTTAGGGTGAGTACGCATAACAACCTTAGCAGCATGAAATACAGTATAAGGTTCTCGGCAACACAATGCCTGAAGTTCACTTACCCTGCGGGCCGATGTAATGGCCACTAGGAACGCCGCCTTCCAGGACAGGTGCTGCAACGAAGCCTTGTGAATAGGTTCAAAAGGCTCCTTCATCAATCTGGACAGCACCACATTCAATTCCCAGGAAAGCGAGGGAAGTCTGACCGGAGGGAACCCCTTCTTCAAGCCTTCCAAAAAATCCTTGACCACAGGGATCTGAAAGAAGGAAGTCTGTGAAGGGCATTTACTGTAAGCAGTCAAAGCAGCGAGATGAACCTTAATGGAGTGGAAATTAAGGCCAGACTGTGCCAAATGTAAAAGATATGGAAGGATGACATCTTCCTTACAGGTTGTCGGGTCAAAGTTCTTGGATTTGCACCAGATGCAGAATCTCTTCCACTTGTAAGCATAGGAAGTCCTAGTGGAAGGACGTTTAGCCTCCTTCAGTATGCCCATACAATCTTCTGGTAGATTCAAATGGCCATATTGCACTATCTCAGGAGCCATGCCGCCAAACTCAAAGACGAGAGGTTGGGATGCACCATCCGCCCCCCGAACTTCGTGAGAAGGTCCGGCCTGCACGGCAGCCGCATGTAAGGAAGGAGAGACCGGTGAAGCAGGTCCGTGAACCACCACTGCCTGGGCCATTCCGGGGCAATCAGGATAATCCGCGCTTCGGACCTGGACAGTTTGATGAGCACTGCTGGAATCAGGGGAATGGGTGGAAAAGCGTACAGAAAGCTGTTCGACCAGTCGATCCATAGCGCATTCCCCAGCGTCCCCTTCTGGTAGTACCTGGATGCGAAGTCTCGGCATTTGCTGTTTTCGGCGGTGGCGAACAGATCTACGTCTGGAGTCCCCCACTTTGCGAAGACTTCTCCTAGTACCTCGCCGTTTATGACCCATTCGTGGTTCTCCTGAAGCAGCCTGCTCAGCGCGTCCGCCTGAACATTCTGCACCCCCGGCAGATGCGTGGCCGTGATCACCAGTCCGCGGGCCAGAAGCCAATGCCAGATGGCCTGCGCCTCCTGCCACAGAGTGCGCGATCTCGACCGCCCTTGCTTGTTGAGGTAATACATCGTGGTTGTATTGTCCGTCTGTATCAGCAACGAGTTGGTCCGGAAGGACGGATGGAAGGCCTTCAATGCCAGGTACACGGCTCTGAGTTCCAGGAAATTGATGTGGTACGACAACTCCAACGGGGACCACTTTCCTTGTATCTGTAAGTCTCCGTAGTGCGCTCCCCAACCTTGGAGAGAAGCATCCGTCACGATAGTCGTCTCGGGAATGTCCTTGTGGAAGGGAACCCCCTTGAGGAGATTCTCCACCGAACACCACCATTTCAGAGACTGAAGAGCATGTAGAGACAGCCGGATCTTGTCGTCCCAAGAACCTGTTCTCTGATCCCATTGATCCTCCAAGCACTCCTGCAGTGGTCTCATGTGCAGCCGTGCGTGCGGCGTGAGGAAGATACAGGAGGCCATCGACCCCAGCAGCAATGACACCTTCCTCACTGTCGCCGATGGAGCGGCCATGAGGCCCTGAGCCTTCTGAAGGAGCGATAACCGTCTCTCCTCCGAAGGAGACACGCTTGCTGACCGTGTATCGATGGAGGCCCCCCAAGTACTGTATGCACTGGACCGGAGTCGGGACAGATTTGGACATGTTGACGTGTAACCCCAGCTTGTTCAAGAGGACGCACGTCCTCCTGAAGTGTGCCTGCGCTTCCGAAAAAGATGAGGCCTTGATCAACCAGTCGTCCAGGTACGGGTAGACAAACACCTTGTTCCTTCGCAGGTGCGCCGCTACCACTGCTATGCACTTCGAGAAGGTCCTTGGAGCAGACTTTAGCCCGAATGGCAGTACTGTGTATTGATAATGATTGGCACCGACTTGGAATCGCAGGAACTTCCTGGGTTTCCGTGCAATGGGCACATGGAAGTACGCATCTTGTAGGTCTATGGCACAGAGCCAGTCTCCCTGTTGCAGCTGAGGGTAAATCTGATGCAACGACAGCATGCAAAACTTCTCTCTGCGAATCCATTTGTTTGCTTGCCGCAAATCCAGAATGGGCCTGAACTCGTTCTTGTCCTTCTTGCGAACCAGGAAGAAACGAGAGTACAGACCTCTTCCCCTTTGAGGCAGAGGTAAGTCTTCCACGGCCTTTTTCCTCAACAGGATGTCTGCCTCCGCCTGGAGCTCTCGCAGTTGATACCGCGAGCTTACCGGCGGAATTGCTGGAGGCGGCCTGATGAATCGAAGACTGTATCCATTGCAAACAATTTTCAGCACCCACTTGTCCTGAGTAATTTTTCTCCACTCTGCCGGAAAAAATTGAATGCTTCCCCCCACTGGAGTGGGTTACGGTTGCAGGGGAAGTAAATGCTCAGGGCCGCGACCCGGCCGGGCCCTTGGTAGCAGTAGCGGACTGCTGGCCCCCTCTACCCTTCTGGCGTTTCTGGAAGGGTTTACGGAACTGCTGCTGCTGGTTTTGCTGCTGTCCCGAGGCCTGCCCACGCCCTCTGCCCGCAGACCCGAACTGTCTCTGGAAGGGGCGTTTCTTCTTTTCTGGCTTCTCCAACCCGACAGCCGCCAGGGTCTCTGCCTTCGTCTTCATGCGCGCCATCTCGTCGTCCGCATGCTGGCCGAACAGGGTTTCCCCCGAGAAAGGCAGATTGGCCACTCTATGCTGAGCCTCCGGCTTGAGCGAGGTAAGGCGAAGCCACGCGTGCCGTCGTTGGTGGACGCCATGACAGTACCCATGCGCCGCCAGCAGGGACACATCCGCTGCCGCACTGATCACCTGGTTTGAGACCAGCATCCCCTCGCGCAAAGTCTCCAAGAAGTCTTCCCTCTTGTCGCGAGGCAGCAGCTCCGCATACTGCTGGAGGGACTCCCACAGGGCACGGTCGTAACGCCCTAACAGAGCCCCGGCACTTGCCGCCTTCATGGTGGTGGCAGCCGTCCCACAGACCTTCCTGCCCGCCGAATCCAGCCAGCGGCTCTCCTTGTCGGGCGGAACGGTCGATGAAGGGGTGGTAGCATGCTGCTTCCTCGCCGCCGTCACAATGACTGAATCCGGCTTAGGGTCCGTCCTCAAAAAGGTCGGGTCCGAGTCCGGGGCCCGATACTTCTTCCTAAGCCGGGAGGGGGCGGATTTCGTCACTGCCGGAGTGAGGAACAACTCCATAGCGGGCTCCACCAGTCCCGGCACGAGAGGCAGCAGGGGGCGAGACAGGTGCTTCTTGTGCAGTGTCTCGAATATCACGGACGTCGTAGGTGTCGGTACCGTCACCGTGATTCTCAACTTGGCTGTACCTCTCAGCAGTACCTCCTGGAAGGAGACCAGTTCGTCAACCGGCGACACCCTCGCCCCGGGCGAGTCCGACAGCGTCGGTGAGAAGTCCCTGGCAGATGATAGAGTGCACGATCTGGATCTGCGCCTCCTGTGGCGCCGTCTCGATGTTGACGACGAACGCCCGCGGCTCCGCGATCTCCCTCTCCGTCCGGAGCGGGAGCGCGATCTTCTTGGCTTCGGCCTGTCCGACGGCCTTGCCGGGCCCGGCGACGGTGGCTTACCCTGGCGCCGCGGCCTAGGCGTTCCCTGCGGCGGCGGCGGATACCTGGGCAACGTGACCGATCGTGTTGGAACCGGTTGTGGGCCCGAAGGCCTGCGAGGCGGAATAGCAGGAGGAGGCGGAGGAGGAGGGGTGGCGTTAGTGGCAGTGGAGGAGGCGGCGTATATACCACTGAGTACCCCGAGCCCGGGGACTCCCTGCGCCTCCTCCACGTCGATGAATCCCTCTTCCACGTCGATCGCCTCCGTGACGGCGATCGCCTCCGTGGCGGCGATCGCCTCCGTGACGGCGATCGTCTCCTCGACGTCGATCGCCGCGACGGCGAGTAACGCCTCGACGGCGAACGCCTCCTCTTCACCGACGGCGAACGGCGACCTCCCCTCGACGGTGAGCGCCGACGCCGGGCCTGATCTCGACGTCGATGCCTCGACGGCGACATTGACGGCGTCGACGCAGACGATGCCGAAGTCGTCGACGGCGGCCTGATCAGATTCCTCGACGTCGAAGTCGCTTCTCCCCAGAGCCCTGGGGGGACGGTGAAGACACCGTGGTCATCCCTCTGGACGCCTTAGTCGACGTCATCGACGCCGGTGGAGAGTGGGGGCGTTTGCTGGTCTTCCTGCCCCTGGGGAGCCCCCCAGAGGCCTCAGCATGGGCAGAATCAGCCCCTCCTGACCCACCTTGTGCCTTCAGCCTTCTGTCCTCCAGGACTTGGAGCCTGATCTTCATTCTTTCCCTCAGGGTCCTGGCTGAGAACGAGTGGCAGATATCACACTCTTCAGGCACATGGGACTGGGGAAGGCAGCCTATACACACCTTGTGTGGGTCTGATTTAGCTTTCTTCCGGTCGCACTCTGGGCACTTGTCGAACAAGCCAGGCATGTTGACAGCACAGAAGGAAGTCCCAACACTAAAACACTTGAAAAATTGACAAAATCACCAATAAACTCTTGAAAAGGGAGAGCTCAATGCTCCAGGGTCCTGCTAGCAGGAGCCGGAAAAATAACTGAAAGTAAAAGGGACCTGCTGTGCAATCTGGGATACTGGAAAACTTCTGGAAAGTTTTCTTAAAGGCACAGTATCCTGTTCTGAGCCACATAATGGCAGCCTATGGGGCTTGTCTGTCCATTCCTTCCTCTCTATCATTCCAGAGGCTTTTGCTGGAAGAGGCAGGTTTTTCTCTATGGAAAAAGCTGGACAGGCAGTGCTGTTGGTGGTTGCTGGTGGAATTCTTTCTAGTTGAAGTACTGGACAGTGTAGCCTGTGGATATAGGCTGCATTATCTGTCTTTGAAATTCTCTCTTAAGTGTAGATGCAGGTCTGCATGGCTTGACAACTTAAGAGATTATTTTTATTGCTCCGGGGTCCGCGCACATGGGCGGGACTATTCACTAGATTATGACTATACACAGAGATCCCCTACTACAGAACAGTGTTCACATCTTGAATCCCAACAAATATTGCCACAATTTATGAGATTCTATCCGTGCTATGCGGTGGATAAATACATGGTAACGATCATTAGAGAAAATAGATACAAAAATGTAAATGAATGAATAAATGTCTTCTGCCAGCTTAACCGCACAAATACGAGCCTCATTGGCCATGAAGTGACGGTGGCAATCCAAAGATAGTAGGTGAGTTGAGTATCGCTGTGCTTGCTAATGGAGTGATTGGACTGTAAACACGAATTAAAAAGAGTCTGTGATCCGAATTCTTGGTGGAAACGGTAATGCAGGGAGTGCATAACTGTGCTATTAAGCATCCGTGGTAGCCTAGACAGTGGTACGGGGGCATAAATGCAGAGTACTACTACGATGTGGTGGTGAGATAAAAAACGAGTTTAAGGGATACGGGGAGTGCCTCATGGGAAATGCAAGGAGATGTGCGCATTCAGGTGAGCATAAATAACGGTGATTAAAGTGCCATAAAATAATGTCTCCTCACATCTGTGAAAATAGTTGTGCATATAAAATACATGAACAATTCTCGGATGAATCCAGTTACCCAATGCAAAATGTCTTAAATATCTGTCATGATACATAAACAACAAAAGATTTTGTTGAAAAGAATTAATATTATCAGACAATTAGCAAACTGACAAAGGTTCAACTGCACAAATGCAAACATTGATACATATAAAATATGTATCACACCCAGCTGAAAATGCAGTTGGATTATGTGCTCATGCATAAATACAGTGTGTTAATGATTAGCTTCAAAACATCTGAAATCATCGCTATACAGAGAAACTATGGATGTAATGTGTGTTGCTTGATTTACAGGAAATTGTGTAAGTCCTCACTGGTGTTGAGGCAGGTGGGTGTCTTGGTGTTGAATTGCAAAATGTATTTACTTTACAGCTGGCGCAATAGTTTTTCACGATTCTACCCCTCCCCCCATCTCAGTGTGGGTATGCAATCAATAACAGAATATTGAAGGTGGTCCAGATTGTTGTTATGTACCTCCTTAACCCCTTCGCTGCTAGGCCTTTTCCCCCCTGCGCTAAGCCTTTTTTTGGCTATTTGGGGAGTTCGCACTTAGGCCCCTGTAATATTTTGACCACAGAAGGTATCCACACCAAATTTGCACCCTTTTTTTCCAACATCATGGGGATTCAAAAGGTACCCATGGTTTGTGGATTCCCCTGGAGGGGACCCAGAAATTAGCCAAAATACAGCAACATTTTGTTTTTTGAGGGGAAAAATGGGCTCCAGATGAAAGCGTCTGGTTTTTTCCCCTGCAAATGGTATCAAAAAAGGGGTTGTGGTGCTGAAATTACCATCTTCCCAGCTTTCAGGGACAAGCAGACTTTTGCAAGAAAACCAACATTTTTTACACAGTTTTGGCATTTTTCTGGGACATAGCCTATTTTTGCTATTTTTTTGTGCTTTCAACCTCCTTCCAGTTAATGGTAGAAATGGATATGAAAGCAATAATGGATCCTGGAGAGCTATACATTTTTAAAAAGTAGACAAAATTCTGAATTCAGCAAGGTGTCATTTGTGTAGATCCTTCAAGGTTTCTTCATAGAAACTAACAGTTAAATATAGGAAAATTTGAAATTAGTTGAAAAAAACAGCCATTTGTGTCAACGTTTTCACCTGTAACAACTTCTAATTATGACAGCTGTATGAAAGCAATATACCGTTACATTTGCTGGACCTTTCTGGTTGTGGGGATATATAGGACTTGTAGGTTCACCAAGAACTCGACGAACCCAGAGCCAATAACTGAGCAGCGTCTTGCAATGTTTTTTTTATTATGTACCGGGTATATAGCAATTATTTTGGGAAAATGTATACATGGAAAAATTGGTATGAAAGACACCTATGTATTTCTGAAATGGGAATAAAATATAGAGTTTAGAAACAGTAGATATTTGCACATTTCCGAAATCGGGAGTACCCATACTAGCATGAGAATTATAGGTCACTTTTCAAAATGACCTTTTTTACATAGTGTCTTTCATTTGGAAAGCAGAAATGCATTGAAAGTCAATAGGTAATAACAGTTGCTCTACAGTTCCCCTAAGTCTCCCGAAAACAATGGTACCTCACTTGTGTGGGTAGGCCTAGTGCCCGCGACAGGAAACGGCCCAAAACGCAACGTGGACACACCACATTTTCACAGTGAAAAATGAACCTTTTTTTGCAAAGTACCTGTGAGAAGTTGGCCTGATGTATGATGTCACTAGTTATAGTGTACACCTTATATCAGTCCAAATACCCTTATGGTGATTGGTTGTAAAGTCAACCTTATAGACCAGCTATCCTAGTGGTAGCATGGACAAGAGCAGTCTTAGGCTAAACTCTGAATGGCATGTGAAGCCAGCTGTGATACCATATATAATCCCTTGAATACCAAATGAAAGGACACCACAACAGATATATATATAAAATAAAGTGTATTTATTCTAAGCAAACCCTCAGCACTCTTTATGAGTTTAGAGGTAAGTACAACACAGTCTTATCAATGCATACAGTAAGTCACACAGGTAAGTAATACAGTTAGGCCCTAGGGGCCACGCAAACCATATACTAAATAAGTGGTATAAGAACCACTGTCACGGAAATAGAATAGGCCTAGGCCTAGGGAATCGCTGGGGCTACACTACACTAGCGTTAGTTAGGAAGTGGGAGGCCCACGGGATTCGTGTGCAGAGTGGAAACACTCACGCGTAATGCGTAAAAGTCAATAGCAATATTACAGTTTAGAAATAGATAGATTTAGGACACTTCCGGAGTAGCTAGGAAGTTGAGACTTGAAAACTAGACACTAGGATAGTCACTATCCTGATGAGCACCGGAGTACCCAAGTTACCTAGCCCACAGGCTGCGGGTGCATAGGGGTGAAGATGCGTCGTTTTCGTCGTCGACTCCTATGGATGCCTGAAGAAAGATGCTGACAGGCAGTCAGTGAAGAGTGTCTGGTGGATCCCAAGGCTGGGATCAAGAAGAGAAGAAACCTGCAAGCAGAAGGGACAGAGTCAAGGTCACTAGCCAGTGACCACGTGGAACCAGGAAGGAACCAGGCGATGTCGTGAAGAGTTGCAGGTGAAGGTGAAGCTTGTCGCTGCAGCCAGGAGGACCAGGAAGCGTCGAGGACGACCAGGACCAGGAGGCGAGCTGTCCCACGAAGGCTCTTGCTGTCGGCGGCGTCGAAGTTGGACTAGGACTCACCAAGCCTTGGCAAGCGGAACCCACGAAGAACAAGGGACTTGCTTCTGGTGCAGACCAGGAAGGTCTGGGGTGCTTCTTCTTTGCAGAGAAGCGGGAGCCAGTCTGGAGGAGCCAAACCAGCGCAGAAGATTTCAGGGAGCGTCGTCACCAAGGCCACTAGCCAGCGGGCAAGCAACCGGACAGACGCGGCAAGCAGGAAAATGCTGAAGGGCCCCACGCAGGACTCGTGGAGTGTGGGGGGCTGGTCTTCGGTGCAGATGGTGCTTGGGGTTGGGGCTTCTCAATCCCCGGTGCACAACTTCGAGGGTACCTCAGAAGCTGCGCTGTAAGTTACTAGCCACTTTTCCCAGGTAGCCGGTCCCACGTCGCTCGTCGCCTCCACGGATCTCAGCTCTGCTGCAGATGTGGATGAGGGTCGGAGAAGTCTGGAAATCAAGGCTCTGGTCGGGCTCTGCAGTCGGTTCCTCGTTGAACGTTTCGCAAAGCAAAGGGTAGTCTCTTGATGGTGCCTGTTTGCACAGGGTAGCCACTCCTTGGCTACAAGGGAGATTCTTCAGTCTTCTTCTTTCGTCGAATGTCGAAGGTCCAGAGTTTCTGTTCAGTTTTGCAGGTTCAGGATAATCTAAAGTCTTGAGGCCCAACTCCCACTCTTATACTAATCTGGGGGGCTGGGATACCTGCTAGGTCACGCCTTATGGGTGGGACCTGGGAGGGGGTGGTTACACCCACTTCCCTTTGTCCAGTTTCGCGCCAGAGCTGGGGCTGGAGTGCCCCAGCGCCGGTTTGAACTGGACTATGCAAGGAACACCTTGTGTGCCCCAGGCATGTCTCATTCCTTTCAGCCCACCCTGCCCCAATACACTAAAGGCTGTCTGGGGAGGTGCTAGCACCTCCCCAAGCAGGAAACCTATTGTCCAGGCCTCCCCGGCTGGGATCACTCCCAGCTGCAGGAGGTCAGACTTGTGTCGTGGCAGCAGCATCCATTTTGTGATGCTGAGGCTTTGGTCAGAGGCTAACAGTTGAAGTATGATTTTAACATGTCTTTCCCTCTAGAAGGGGGGAATAATATTCTCATGTCCAGAAATGGCATGGGGGTATTATTCCCGTGTGTTAGACACCTTACACGACATGTTTTGATAAAGCCAGACCATAGTTACCATAACCGTCTAAGATTATAAGGCACTTTAAGAGTATATGGTAGGCTATATCATAGAACAGCTATAAGGACAAGGTTCCGAAAGCTGCAGACAGGCTCAGCTCATGCTAGAGCACCATCTCACATGTTACCAAGCACTCTGCCTCCAGGATTGTCAAGGCCTGCCATAGGAGTGACTGATAGGTACACATGTGTCTATATGTAAGTTAGGTATAGGAATACTACAACTAAGCAAGGGGTGATTACACGACCTTGCCCCAGCTGAGTGATCAGCCAGTTGTGTCAAAATGGAAGGCCAGGCCAGGGGTGGCACAATACATGCTGCAGCCCCTGGTAGGCCTAGGGTACACCTATGCCCTGGGTACCTAGGGTACACTGTACAGGGGCCAATAAGGTGATCCTATCCAAATGGGTTATGCACCTAAAGTACATAGTATTAATTTAGAGAGAGAACAGCAGGGCTGTGGGTCTGATTAGCAGGCCCACAGCCACATCTAAGTCGAAAACCAGTAAAGCAAAAGCAAAAAGTGGGGGTGAACATAGAAAGCAGACCCTACTCTCCTACACAACCCCCCCCCCCCAAACTTAGGGACATTAAACTAACCTTGACCAGTTGAGTCTTCATGTTCTAAGTGGAAATATCTGGAGAGTCCATCTGCATTGGCATGGTCAGTCCCAGGTCTATGTTCCACTGTGAAGTCCATCCCCTGTAGGGAAATGGACCACCTAAGAAGTTTGGGATTTTCACCCTTCATCTGATTTAGCCACAAGAGGGGCTTATGGTCTGTCTGAATCTTGAAGTGAGTGCCAAACAAGTATGGCCTCAGCTTCTTCAGGGCCCAAACCACAGCAAAGGCCTCCCTCTCAATAGCTGACCAACGTTTCTCTCTAGGGGTCAGCCTTCTACTTATAAAAGCAATGGGCTGGTCTTGACCATCTACATTCAGTTGTGAAAGAACAGCTCCCACACCTAACTCAGAAGCATCTGTCTGGACAATGAACTCTTTGGAGTAGTCTGGACTTTTCAGAATAGGTGCACTGCACATGGCCTGCTTCAGGTCATCAAATGCTTTTTGACAGCTTACTGTCCACTGAACTTTCTTTGGCATCTTCTTGGAGGTCAAGTCATTAAGTGGTGTCACTATGGACCCATAGTTCTTAACAAACTTTCTGTAGTACCCAGACAGGCCCAAGAAAGCTCTGACCTGAGTCTGGGTAGTTGGAGGAGCCCAGTCCTTTATGGTCTGGATCTTACTCTCCAGTGGTTGAACCTGACCCCCACCAACCAGGTGGCCCAGGTATACAACCTTGCTCTGCCCTATCTGGCACTTAGTGGCCTTGATAGTGAGGCCTGCCTTTTGCAGGGCCTCTAAAACATTCCTCAGGTGGACCAGGTGATCCTCCCAGGTGGAGCTAAAGACAGCAATATCATCAAGATAAGCTGCACAATAATCATCCAACCCAGTAAGGACTTGATTCACCAGCCTTTGGAAAGTGGCAGGTGCATTCTTCAAACCAAAGGGCATTACCACAAATTGATAATGTCCTCCTGGGGTCGAGAAAGCAGTTTTGGCCTTTGCACTCTCAGCTAGTCTGATTTGCCAGTAACCTGCTGTTAGGTCAAATGTGCTCAAAAACTTAGCAGCTGCCAGTCTGTCAATGAGCTCATCTGCCCTAGGTATTGGGTGGGCATCTGTCCTAGTGACAGCATTGAGACCTCTGTAATCCACGCAAAACCTCATCTCTCTCTTACCATCTTGGGTGTGAGGTTTTGGCACAAGGACTACAGGACTAGCCCAAGGGCTCTCTGAAGGTTCAATGACTCCCAGCTCCAACATCTTTTGTACCTCAACTTTTATGCAGTCCCTGACATGGTCAGGTTGCCTGTAGATTTTACTCTTCACAGGCAGACTGTCACCAGTGTCCACCTCATGGGTGCACCAGTTTGTCTGACTTGGGGTCAGAGAGAACATATGTCTGTAGGCCTGCAGAACTTGTCTGCAGTCCTGTTGCTGATGGACAGTGAGGCTGTCAGAAAAGACCACACCATCAACTGAGCCATCATCAGGGTTCTGAGTCAACAGGTCTGGGAGAGGGTCACTCTCTTCCTCCTGCCCCTCATCTGTAGCCATGAGTAGCCCCATGTCTGCCCTGTCAACATATGCCTTCAATCTGTTGACATGAAGCACCCTGTGGGGGCTTCTGGGAGTCCCAAGGTCCACCAAGTAGGTGACTTCTCCCTTTTTCTCAACAATAGTGTGGGGTCCAGACCATTTGTCTTGGAGTGCTGCTGGGGCCACTGGCTCCAACACCCACACTTTCTGTCCTGGCTGGTAAACAGTCAGTACAGCCTTTTGGTCATGCCAAGCTTTTTGGAGTTCTTGGCTTGCCTCAAGGTGTTTAGAAGCCTTCTTCATATACTCTGCCATCCTGGAGCGGAGACCAAGTACATAATCCACTATGTCTAGTTTGGGTTGTCTGAGAGGTCTCTCCCATCCTTCCTTTACCAAACACAGGGGTCCTCTTACAGGATGCCCAAACAAAAGCTCAAAAGGGCTGTAGCCAACCCCCTTTTGTGGGACCTCTCTGTAAGCAAACAGAAGGCAGGGTAAAAGGATGTCCCATCTTCGCCTAAGCTTGTCTGGTAATCCTTTTATCATTCCCTTTAGGGTCTTGTTGAATCTCTCAACAAGCCCATTGCACTGTGGGTGATAGGGTGTGGTGAACTTATAGTTAACACCACACTCCTTCCACATTGCAGTCAAGTATCCTGAAATAAAGTTGGCACCTCTGTCAGAAATGACCTCCTTTGGAAAGCCCACTCTGGAGAATACTCCAAGCAGGGCCCTTGCCACAACAGGAGCTGTTGTGGTCCTCAGGGGAATTGCTTCTGGGTACCTGGTGGCATGGTCCACTATCACCAGTATGAATCTGTGCCCAGATGCTGTTTGTGGGTCCACTGGTCCTACAATATCTATGCCCACTCTTTCAAAGGGGACCCCCACCACAGGTAGTGGTATGAGGGGGGCCTTTGTGGTGCCACCTGATTTGCCACTGGCTTGGCAGGTGACACAGGAGCGACAAAACTCCTTAGTATCTTCTGACATATGGGGCCAGTGAAAGTGAGGGACAAGCCTGTCCCAAGTCTTGTTCTGGCCTAAATGTCCTGCAAGGGGAATATCATGGGCCAAGGTTAGAAGGAAGCCTCTGAACTTCAGTGGTATGACCAACCTCCTGGATGCACCAGGCTTGGGGTCTCTAGCCTCTGAGTACAGTAGCCCTTCATCCCAATACACTCTATGGGTACCTTGAGCATTCCCTGCAGCCTCAGCAGCAGCCAGCTGTCTGAGGGGTTCAAGAGAGGGGCAGTCTAATTGAGCCTGCCTCAGATCTGCCCTGGAAGGTCCCCCTGTCCCAAGAAACTCAACCTGATCAGGTTCAAGTTCTTCTAGGACAGTTCCTTCAGGGCTCTCAGAATCATCCTCCTGGGAGGGCTGATCCACCACCTGAGGCAGGGGGGAAGGCACAGCCTTAACCCTACTGCTCTTTCTCTTGGATTGTGACCGGTCCATAGTTTCAGGATCCAGCACTTGTTCAGTGTTGCACTTTTTGGCCTGTGACCTGGTCACAGCAAGGACATGTGCATCTATCCCCAGCATTTCTGCATGGGTCCTATACTCCACTTCAGACCAAACTGAAGTTTCAAGATCATTTCCCAGTAAACACTCTACAGGAAGGTCTGAACTAACAACAACTTTCTTGAGGCCAGTTACCCCTCCCCAGGAGAAGTTAACAATAGCCACACTATGGGAGGTAGTGGCATTGCTAGCGTTGGTCACTAGGTAGTTCTCACCTAGTATGATCTGTCCAGGGTCCACAAAAGCAGGTGTCACCATTGTGACACTAGCCCCAGTGTCCCTGTAGGCCTGAGCCATTCTTTGGTTGATAAAAGGTGTCTGTCTGTACTTGCCCAGGTTACTGGGGCCTACAGTAGAGGACAAAGCTAAGTCCCCATCACAGATCAGGACAGCCTGAGTAGGTACTCTGACTAGGCCAGAATCCTCCTCAGTTCCCAGGGTTAACCCTACTACACCCTTTTGCTGGGAACCACCACTTACAGCTGAACTAGGGGGTACAGTTGCCTTAGGGGCAATGGTGGCTGGGGGCTTATCCTTTTTGGTGCACTCACTAAACCAATGTGAGGTAGACTTACAATAGTTGCACCATGGTTTCTTTTGGCCTTCTTTCTTCTTATCCTTTTTGGAACCACCCTCCCCCTGAGCCTTTTGGGGGCCTGGTGAAGACTTCTGGTCTTTTTGTTTCTGCTCATTACCCTTCTGGTCTGCCTTTTTCTGATCACCGCCCTGGTTCTGGTTTTTCTGCTTAACTCTAGTCCTGACCCATCTATCTGCCTTCTTTCCCAATTCTTGGGGAGAAGTCAGATCAGAATCAATCAGGTGTTGATGCAATAGCTGGTTTTGACAGTTGTTAAGTATTTGTTCTCTCATGATCAAATTATACAATCCTGTATAGTCCTTAACCTTACTTCCCCAATAGCCAGCCTTCCAGAGCCTTAGTGGCACAATCTACAAAGTCAGTCCAGTCCTGAGTCTGTGTCTTCTGGGTATCCCTGAACAACAACCTGTATTGTTCAGTGGTTAGGCCAAACCCATCAATCAGAGCACTCTTCAGGACAGTGTAATTATCTGCATCCTCATCACTAACTGTGAGGAGCTTGTCTCTTCCTTTCTCAGAGAAGGAGAGCCACAAGATAGCTGCCCACTGACTTTGGGGTACCTGCTGTACTTTGCAAGCTCTCTCCAAAGCAGTTATCCATTTGTGGATGTCATCCCCACACTTGTAGGGAGGGACAATCTTGCTCAGGTTTCTATTATCATAGTGCCTGTCTCTATCTCTAGGAATGTTGCTGCCACCAGTGGGTTCTAACCCACTTAACTTTTGTTCTCTAGCCAGAGCAAGCTTCTCTTTGGCAAGGGCAAGTTCTTCCCTCTGAATCCTCAGATTAGCCTCCCTCATTCTGGCTGCATGCTCCTTTCTCTCAGGTGAAGTCATTCCCCTGTGAGAGGAAGCATTAGAGATGTTAGAGACATGGGAGTGGATGGATTCCCTTGAAGGGGATCTGTCCCTCCTGTTTCTCTGTGAATGTCTACTTGTGGGTCTGTATGGGGGGATCCCATGCAAACTCCCATGTAAACTTAAGTTAGCCTGGCTAAGTCTCCTTACTTGGCTCTGGCTGTCTACCTCCCCATCTGAAGCCCCATCTGACTCCTCTGTGGTGGGTAGACCCTCCTCTGTGCCTAGGGCACCTTCCTGAGATGCCCTCTGAGCATCATACTCCTCTAGGAGTTGTCTTAACTGAAGGAGGGTAGGGTTTGCACCCTGTTTTATTCCTCTGGAGGTACACAATTGTCTCATCTCCTGGAATGTTAAGGTATCATACCTAGAGGGGGTCTTCTGCAGACCTGCCCCTCCTGAGAGAGCATCTACTTGATCTCCTCCCAGAGGCATGATCTAGTGAGGGTGTGGTGTGTGCACCTACCTACACTAGTTGTTTCTACTAAACCTCTCTAGTAGTTGTAGTCAGGGTGTGTTACTCCCTTCAACCTACAACCACTAAGTCCAGTAGGACTTAAGTATTATAAACTATGTTATATGTACCTAGACAATATCTGTGTGATCTTTCAATTTAGTATCTCAAGATTACAATGGTATTACAACAGCAAGCTCAGATCCCAACCGCTGCTCACCAATGTGAGAAGTTGGCCTGATGTATGATGTCACTAGTTATAGTGTACACCTTATATCAGTCCAAATACCCTTATGGTGATTGGTTGTAAAGTCAACCTTATAGACCAGCTATCCTAGTGGTAGCATGGACAAGAGCAGTCTTAGGCTAAACTCTGAATGGCATGTGAAGCCAGCTGTGATACCATATATAATCCCTTGAATACCAAATGAAAGGACACCACAACAGATATATATATAAAATAAAGTGTATTTATTCTAAGCAAACCCTCAGCACTCTTTATGAGTTTAGAGGTAAGTACAACACAGTCTTATCAATGCATACAGTAAGTCACACAGGTAAGTAATACAGTTAGGCCCTAGGGGCCACGCAAACCATATACTAAATAAGTGGTATAAGAACCACTGTCACGGAAATAGAATAGGCCTAGGCCTAGGGAATCGCTGGGGCTACACTACACTAGCGTTAGTTAGGAAGTGGGAGGCCCACGGGATTCGTGTGCAGAGTGGAAACACTCACGCGTAATGCGTAAAAGTCAATAGCAATATTACAGTTTAGAAATAGATAGATTTAGGACACTTCCGGAGTAGCTAGGAAGTTGAGACTTGAAAACTAGACACTAGGATAGTCACTATCCTGATGAGCACCGGAGTACCCAAGTTACCTAGCCCACAGGCTGCGGGTGCATAGGGGTGAAGATGCGTCGTTTTCGTCGTCGACTCCTATGGATGCCTGAAGAAAGATGCTGACAGGCAGTCAGTGAAGAGTGTCTGGTGGATCCCAAGGCTGGGATCAAGAAGAGAAGAAACCTGCAAGCAGAAGGGACAGAGTCAAGGTCACTAGCCAGTGACCACGTGGAACCAGGAAGGAACCAGGCGATGTCGTGAAGAGTTGCAGGTGAAGGTGAAGCTTGTCGCTGCAGCCAGGAGGACCAGGAAGCGTCGAGGACGACCAGGACCAGGAGGCGAGCTGTCCCACGAAGGCTCTTGCTGTCGGCGGCGTCGAAGTTGGACTAGGACTCACCAAGCCTTGGCAAGCGGAACCCACGAAGAACAAGGGACTTGCTTCTGGTGCAGACCAGGAAGGTCTGGGGTGCTTCTTCTTTGCAGAGAAGCGGGAGCCAGTCTGGAGGAGCCAAACCAGCGCAGAAGATTTCAGGGAGCGTCGTCACCAAGGCCACTAGCCAGCGGGCAAGCAACCGGACAGACGCGGCAAGCAGGAAAATGCTGAAGGGCCCCACGCAGGACTCGTGGAGTGTGGGGGGCTGGTCTTCGGTGCAGATGGTGCTTGGGGTTGGGGCTTCTCAATCCCCGGTGCACAACTTCGAGGGTACCTCAGAAGCTGCGCTGTAAGTTACTAGCCACTTTTCCCAGGTAGCCGGTCCCACGTCGCTCGTCGCCTCCACGGATCTCAGCTCTGCTGCAGATGTGGATGAGGGTCGGAGAAGTCTGGAAATCAAGGCTCTGGTCGGGCTCTGCAGTCGGTTCCTCGTTGAACGTTTCGCAAAGCAAAGGGTAGTCTCTTGATGGTGCCTGTTTGCACAGGGTAGCCACTCCTTGGCTACAAGGGAGATTCTTCAGTCTTCTTCTTTCGTCGAATGTCGAAGGTCCAGAGTTTCTGTTCAGTTTTGCAGGTTCAGGATAATCTAAAGTCTTGAGGCCCAACTCCCACTCTTATACTAATCTGGGGGGCTGGGATACCTGCTAGGTCACGCCTTATGGGTGGGACCTGGGAGGGGGTGGTTACACCCACTTCCCTTTGTCCAGTTTCGCGCCAGAGCTGGGGCTGGAGTGCCCCAGCGCCGGTTTGAACTGGACTATGCAAGGAACACCTTGTGTGCCCCAGGCATGTCTCATTCCTTTCAGCCCACCCTGCCCCAATACACTAAAGGCTGTCTGGGGAGGTGCTAGCACCTCCCCAAGCAGGAAACCTATTGTCCAGGCCTCCCCGGCTGGGATCACTCCCAGCTGCAGGAGGTCAGACTTGTGTCGTGGCAGCAGCATCCATTTTGTGATGCTGAGGCTTTGGTCAGAGGCTAACAGTTTAAGTATGATTTTAACATGTCTTTCCCTCTAGAAGGGGGGAATAATATTCTCATGTCCAGAAATGGCATGGGGGTATTATTCCCGTGTGTTAGACACCTTACACGACATGTTTTGATAAAGCCAGACCATAGTTACCATAACCGTCTAAGATTATAAGGCACTTTAAGAGTATATGGTAGGCTATATCATAGAACAGCTATAAGGACAAGGTTCCGAAAGCTGCAGACAGGCTCAGCTCATGCTAGAGCACCATCTCACATGTTACCAAGCACTCTGCCTCCAGGATTGTCAAGGCCTGCCATAGGAGTGACTGATAGGTACACATGTGTCTATATGTAAGTTAGGTATAGGAATACTACACCTAAGCAAGGGGTGATTACACGACCTTGCCCCAGCTGAGTGATCAGCCAGTTGTGTCAAAATGGAAGGCCAGGCCAGGGGTGGCACAATACATGCTGCAGCCCCTGGTAGGCCTAGGGTACACCTATGCCCTGGGTACCTAGGGTACACTGTACAGGGGCCAATAAGGTGATCCTATCCAAATGGGTTATGCACCTAAAGTACATAGTATTAATTTAGAGAGAGAACAGCAGGGCTGTGGGTCTGATTAGCAGGCCCACAGCCACATCTAAGTCGAAAACCAGTAAAGCAAAAGCAAAAAGTGGGGGTGAACATAGAAAGCAGACCCTACTCTCCTACAGTACCTAGCTGTAGTTTTTTAACCCTAGCTCTGTCGGCACCTAGGGAAACCTAGCAAACCTATACATTTTTGAAAACTAGACACCAAGGGGAATCTAGGATGGGGTGACTTGACTGGCTTTCACCAGGTTCTCTTACCCAGAATCCCTTGCAAACCTAACAAATTGTAGAAAAACAAACACATTTTCCTTACATTTCTGTGGTGGAAAGTTCTGGAATCTGCGTGGATCCACAAAATTCCACCCACCCCGCGTTCCCCAAAGTCTTTCGAGAAAAATGGTACCTCACTTGTGTGGGTAGGCCTAGTGCCTGCGACAGGAAACGGCCCAAAACGCAAGGTGGACACACCACATTTTCAGAGTGAAAAATGACCCTTTTTTTGCAAAGTGCCTAGCTGTAGTTTTTTAACCCTAGCTCTGCCGGCACCTAGGGAAACCTAGCAAACCTATACATTTCTGAAAAGTAGACACCCAGGGGATGCTAGGGAGGTATGGCTTGCGTGGCTCTCCCAAAGTTTTCTTACCCAGAATCCCCTGCAAACCTCAAATTTAGCTGAAAAATATCACTTTTTCCAAACATTTGTGTGTGGAAAAGTTGTGGCATCACTGGGCTGACACAAATTTCCTACCACCCAGCGTTCCCCTGGGTCTCCCGATAAAAATGGTGCATCACTCATGTGGGAGGCTCAAGTACCCGCGACAGGCAAGGGCCCAAAACATATTGAGGCAACATCAAAATTGCCCATCACAAAACGACCTGGTTTTGCAAGGGGGGGGTCACCTGGGTTTTTGGCCCCGTGCTCGGCAGCCAGCTAGGGAAACCTACCAAATCCACACTTTTCTGAAAACTAGACACCCGGGGGATTCCAGGGAGGTATGGCTAGCGTGGATCCCCCAACGTTTTCTTACCCAGAATCCCCTGCAGACTGCAAATTTAGCTGGAAAAAAAAATCACTTTTTCCACACATTTTTGTGTGGGAAAGTTGTAGCATCACCGGGCTGACACAAATTTCCTACCACCCAGCGTTCCCCCAGGTCTCCCGAAAAAAATGGTGCCTCACTCGTGTGGGAGGCCCAAGTACCCACGACAGGCAACGGCCCAAAACGTATTGAGGCGACATCACCTACATAAAAAAAAAAATCCCTGCAGCTTAGTGGTCCCCGATCGCGCGCCGCAATCTGAACATGGTAAACTGAAACAATAGTGAGGATTTGTTATATAGGATAAGTGTTCCTCTGTAAGAAAACGCCCCTCCGGATATTTATCCCGCATGTACCCAAGACCGGACTTCCCTCATAGCTCTAATGGGGCCTTCTTTGCACGTGACAGAAAGGGCCGCATGATGTGCTATGGGCAGTGCTGGTGAATATAGAGGCAGTCTGTTAGTGAGTTTTCCTATGGCTTGCCACGCTCCTATAGCTGCGTCTACTGAGTTAATTTCAGTGCGGGGTGTGTTCCAGTGGAGAAGTGTGGCTCAATGATTAGAGCGGCAGACCCTGATGCAGAGGTCTAGCCCGGGACCAGGGTTCAATTCCCCGCCTCGGCGGGTCTTGGGCACAAAAAATTCCATAGACATGATAATTATCGACTCGGTGCCTATTCCAATCATGGAGTCCCACTCTGCAACTCTGGGCAATAGCTTGCTTAATCTCCACAACGGCCCCCACAACGCTAAGGATGCCTGACCTCCACCTTGGGGGTGCCCAGGAGTGGACGCCTCACAGGGAAAGCCAGGATGGGTTCCACAGCGGTATTCGTACAAGCGCCTTGAGACCCTTGGAGGTGAGTAGTGCGCTATACAAGTATCAATTTACATTTACATTCCTGCGGCTGTGTGTGAGAAACCCCGCCAACGGAACCGGGTGTGCATCCCCATCTTCCACCCCAACATGCGGAGTGAAGGCGTGCGGTCTGAACCAGTGATATGCGTATTGCGCTTGCGCACATAAATAATAGAGATATAGGTCTGGTGCATTGAATCCACCCCTAGCGTAGTCTAGCGTCAATGTAGTCCAGCTCACTCTGGCCTGCCTACCTCCCCATATCAAGCGAAGAAGCAGGGACTGCATTTCCTTGAAGAATTGGTGTGTCAATTTAATCGGTATATTGGTGAACAAATAGAGGAATCGCGGCAAGACAATCATTTTGATGATCGCCACTTGATCCGCTAGTGAGAGTGGCAACCGGTTCCATCTGTCCACCTGCTGCTCCAAGTTTATGCATGCCCTGCCATAATTTCCTCCAACCACTAAATCAGGGTCGCGGTGCACCCAGATCCCCAAATACTTCACCGGTTCTGTGGTCCACACCAATGGGTATTCCACGCTGGGGGGTGTCGTTTTGGTTGTGAGTTGTATAATAATCGATTTATCCCAATTAATCTGTAGTCCAGAAAAAAGATCGGATCAGATATATTACCGCAACAACTCTGAGAGATATCGATCTGGCTCTCTTAAAAATAGTACCATGTCATCGGCGTAGAGCAAGATGCCAACCGGTCGATTTAAAAAGTTTAGTGCCGATTCCCTGTGTCGCTGACGAATGACACAGGCCAACGGCTCGAGAGCTAGCGCAAATAACAACGGTGACAGGGGGCATCCCTGACGACGAGTGGCCCTGTGAATTGTGAATGATTGAGACGTCAGTCCTCCAACGCGCACAAGCACTAAGGGCTCAGCATATAGTAGCTGTACCAAGCCGAGAAATAGCGGCGGAAACCCTATTCTTCTCAATATACAGAGCATATAATCCCATTCAATGGAATCAAACGCCTTCGGCGCGTCCAATAAGACCGTAGCAGTGGGCAGCGCAGGATCTAAAACATGAAAGATAGCTAAGATTGTTTGTAAGTTATACAACGTCGACCTTTCCGGGATGAAGCCCGATTGATCTGGAAGGACCAGGCTGCACATTAAGGGCTGCAGTCTAGTAGCTAAAATTTTTGCCAATATCCTGACATCCAGGTTTATTAACGACAACAGCCTATAAGATTTGCAAATATCGGGGGCTTTGTCCTTTTTCAATAGTGTAATGATCAGGGCTTGGCGAAGAGTCGGTGGCAACAAGCCAGTTTCATGTGCCTCCGCATACATCTCAAGTATGTGAGGAGTAACTAAATCAATGTAAGCTTTATAGAATTCGGCGTGAGCCCGTCAGGTCCCGGCGCTTTTTGGTTGGGCATCGACCGTATAGCCGCTTTGATATCTGACACGTCAATTCATTGGTCCAAATATTGACGATGATTGTCCGCCAGCCACATGCAGGCTATGTCTGCCAAATAGGCAGCCAGCTCTGACTCTAAAGCGCTCCCACGTGAGGCATAGAGATCAGAGAAGAAGCAGTGAAATTGCTCCACTATCGCCTCCGGGGCGTGTTGGGCTACCCCTTGGGAGTCTGTAATTTTAGTAATGTGGTGAAAATCCTCCCGAACTTTAATTTTTGTGGCCAGAGTACGGCCCGGGCGAACCCCCCTCCCCATAACTTCGAGCAACACGTCGGTGTGCTATATAGCGAATCTCAGATTCCGCCATAGTATCATAATCTTGTAACAGATTGTGAATACTTGCCAATATGTCAGAACTGGGAGGGATTGTATATTGTCGTTCGGCCTCCACCAGCTTACGCTCAATCTGAGCAAGCTGCTCACGTATATCTTTTAAAATACTGGCCGTGGTGCTGATGCAGACCCCCCCCTGATGGTTACTTTAAATGCCTCCCATAATGTGGCAGCACTGTCAACCGTGCCTACGTTAGTTTCAAAATAGTGCTCTATGGCCGTCCTTATAGTATTATAAATAGGGTCTAGTAATGCCTGCGCTCGAAAGCGCCACGTGTATGGTCGTCACTTGTTAGTCTCTATCCGAATCGTAAGCAGCACTGGGTTGTGATCCGATAGGGTGCGGGGGAGTATCACCACGTCTGTAACCCATTTGTTCGCCTCGCCATTGAGAGGCCAGTAGTCAAGGTGAGACCAGCTATTATGTATGGGCGTGGCATGCGTGCCCACTTTGGCGGAGCCATTACGTAGTCTCCACACATCCACAAGATCAAATTCCAGCATAGCGTCATTACCACTCTGTGCAATTTTAGGTGTGCGTATACCTTGTGGCCTCGATTTGTCTAGCTGAGGATTTAAATATGTATTAAAGTCACCTCCCCACACCGTGGCTGCCTCGGGCCACACACGCATAGTGCTGTACAGTCTTGTAAAGGTCTCCGGTTCGTCCGCTATGGGGCCATAAACATTAATCAGGGTGATCAGGGAAGTACCCAATTTACCGTGTACCATGGCGCAACGCCCGTCCCCGTCAGTGTATGTAGTAATATGTGTAAAGTGGATGCCACGCTTCACTAGGATGAGCACTCCTCTGGCATATTAGGAATACGATGAGGCCAATTTGTATCCCGCCCATCTAAGTGCAACGTTAACCTCGGAGGCCGCAGAAAGATGCGTCTCCTGCAGAAGAGCTATCTGAACATCACGGCGATCTAAATAGGCAAATACTTGCCTAAATTTCCTGGGGGTGTTAAGCCCGCGGACATTCCATGTTATACAGTTGTATTGTTCACCCGCGTTCATACTTATATAGCTGCATTGTCAAAATCATTGTCTCATTACTATCCACAACAGATGTAGTCACTAGTCGTCTCGTCTGTACAAGCAGTTTAATCACAGCAATCAATCTTAACTTTAACCAACACCCTCCCCCTCCCCCCACCCACTTCAGCATACCCAATTCGCCAAAGCCATCCCTTAATGAAACCCGGCCCCCCGCTCCCACCTCCCCCAAACAATCCCCATAAAATTCAAACATTTGGTGTGGTATACACTCGGGGGACAGGAGCAACCAGCCGAGAGTCCCAGTGACAATCGTCACATGGGGGTCAGCCATGAACCCTCACAGAAAATAGTACCAGATGCAATATCACACCCTTTGCGAAGTTCCTTCACCCACCAATCCTAGGCATTACTGAAAATACAAATCGGAAGTTCAGGTTGAGCACTTATCTGCGTTTGTAGGATCTGCACCCAAAACTGTCCAGGGATCCACGACTTTCTGCGGATCACAATACGGGATAACCAACCGTTATTCCACATCCGATGCACGTTCTTGAGATTCTTGCTCGCCCCTGGGCGATCGCCTGCGCGGCGCCTGCGTGCCTCACTGTTTCAAGAATTTTTGCACCTCTTTGGTGTCGTTATAGGGTCTGCTTTTGCCCCCCACCGTAACACGGAGACTAGCAGGGTAGATCATTGCGTATGGGATATTTTGATCACGGAGCGCTTTTTTGACGTCTAAGAACTTTTTCCGTGCCTCTTGAACTTGTTGTGTGAAATCTGGGTAGATGGAGATAGTCATACCTTTGTGTGATAGGGTACCCAGTTCCCTCGCTTTTCGGAGCGCTCCATCCCGATCCCTGTAGTTTAAAAGTCTTGCTATAATGGGGCGCGGTCTCGCTCCAGGTGGAGGGAGCGGCGCCAACAACCTGTGCGCCCGTTCCACAATATAGACGGGCGAGAAAGTCTCTTTACCTAGCAGTGTGATCAGCAGGGCCTCTATAGAACTTTCCATAGTGCCCATGTTTGTGGATTCCGCTATTTCCATAAAGCGGAGATTGTTGCGCCGAGATCTCGCTTCCAAATCTTCTGATTTCGCCATGAGTGCCACTAGCACTTTATCCATCTTATCCTGTTTCGTTTCTGTTTGCCGTTGTGCGTCCTCGGCGTCCGAAATCCGCCTCTCTGCCATATCGATCCGCTCCGTGTGTCGATCCAGTCTTTCAAAGATGCGGTCCACTCTATCAGTAAATGAGTCAATATCCCCGTCTATATTGGTCAGCGTCGCTTGAATCGTCGTGAACATAGACAAAGTCAACTGCAGTAGTGAGCGGTGTGTCCGCCGCAGGCGCTGACGCTTGTTCTGCCCCAGGAGCATCCGCCATCTTTTTTGCCTGTTCAAAATTCAGCTTGGGCTGATTACGGTTTGGCTTGCCCATTTTTGTCGTTCCGCAGTCACCAATGCCGAGCATCACCTGGGCCGGGGAACCAGGATCCGATGGTCAGCCGCCACAGTGCGCGCCCCGTGCCGAATGTATAGTCTGTTGAAGTGGCTGAGTTCAGTGGGCGTTCTCGGGGCAATGGCGCGCCCTAGACGGGGATCAGGATTTCACCGCACTCAGACTCCGAGGCTGCACAGCCCCCTCGCACGGTGTGCGCATCCGCGCAAACACCACCGCGTACTTCAGCGTCGGCGGCCAGCGGGCGCTCTCAGGGCAACCATACGTGACAGATTAGCAGTTTAGTGTCAGTGCGCTTGGGCCCAATTTCCTTCTAGGCCTCTTGACAAGGCCTTCAATTGCAAACACCAGCTAGCAGCTGCTTTGTACTCCCAACTTCTGAGAAACCTCAAGGTCTCGTCTGCTGAATGCAGGTCATGGACCAAAGCACCACCGTTTGTCTACAGGCCAAGGGTGCAGCTATACAACCTGCAGCCCACGTGGTATGACCACCAATCTATGTGCTCCGCAAGGAGCGCCGCACGGGGTCCACCATCAGGCGCTGCGCTGATTAATCCGGGCTTCAATCCACCTCATCGTGCACCCGCCGTGGGGAGGACCAGGGGAGGGCTGCGGCCGCTCCGAGCAGAGGTGCACACCCACAAGGCAGGGCCCGCAGTGCCGCACAGTCACAGCGGCCCGCTGCTCTCACACTGCAGCGGGGTCCCGAGCAGGCGCACACACCTCCGCCGCAGGCCGCTCTCACCTCAACGTGCCCCAGCAGCGCTCCGACGGGCAGACCCACGATCCCTCCAGCAGCATCTCCCGATCAGGGGAAGAATCGCATACACGCCGCTCCGCGGCCTCCGCACCCCCGCCACTATGAGGCAGCCCATGCGCTCCTCACAGACCCTTCGCTGCCGGTGATGTCGTTATCTGTGGCATCCCAGGCGCCGTCGTATTTTACAGGGCTCCGGTGCGTGATTCTGTGGATTCTGGCTCAGAAAACAAGCTGGGAATGTAGGATAGTAATAAAATTATTAGGCGACCGCAAGGAGCTCGCCTAGGACGCGGCCATGTTGCAGGCTGGGCTAGCTCCGCCCCCATTTAATCAGTATGTTTACCAGTCGCATTGATGCCTCCAAATTGCTTACAACCATTCTTTAAGCATGTCTGGGTGCGGATTCTCAAAGCTAGGTGCCAGCATAATCCTTCGACCACGTGGGACGCGTCCTGCATCTCAATATTTTTTAAATGACTTAGCTCCCAACCATTTTGTGATTTTGGTGCGCATTAGCTTTTCCAGTAGTTTAAGTTTAGCTTAGTAATTTTCATGGCTCCAGCCAGCATGAGCATCAGTAGTCCTTGTCTGGTTCAGAAAATTGAGTAGGTTATCGAATAAGGCTGCACCAGCTGCTTCCCTCTCTCGCAGCGCTTCGTTGAACATGATGTGATAGTTATGTCAAAAAGTGTCCGTCAAGTGAAATATGCACACATACTTGTATACTTGAACAGACAACTAGTGCTCTTCTTCACAACCTGAGATACGCCAAAGGCCGCTCGTACTCACCACCGGGTATTGAGATTCTAGTCGGGTTCTCCGACTCGACCTGGACCTCAGACGCTTTGGATTCGGAGCAGGCAGTCTTCTCGCTGTCAGGGGGCTGTGATTTGTTGCTTTCTCCTGCCGGAGCTCACGACAAGATGCGGCTGTGAAAATCACCCTGGCCCACTGATTCGACGAAGAGGGGGTCTGTGAAGCAGAGACAGCCGCCCTCTGCATAAACATCCACACGAGATCCCAAAGTGATTCCAGCCGCAACGGTGCAACACCAGGGCTCAGACTCCAAAAGCAAGAATGCAGGTAAGTTTTGTTTATTCAAACATCAATGTCGAAATGACGCGTTTCGGGGCCAGACATGCGGCCTTGATCACATAGCGTGCTGTTAGATACATGGGTGCATTATATACAAGTAGTAGTAGTAGTGTTTTTACTATGTTGACTGTAATGAGTAGGCATTTTACCACATTTGGCAGGCTTTTTCAGAAGCGCTGCTTTACTGCTGTGAGAAAAACAACGTCTCCATGGCACGCTTTACCTTGAATGACATAATGAACAGACTATTGCCCTGAGGACAGACTCAATAGATAAGTGTTCACATCTTGAATCCCAACAAATATTGCTACAATTGATGAGATTCTATCCGTGCTATGCGGTGGATAAATACATGGTAACGATCATTAGAGAAAATAGATACAAAAATGTAAATGAATGAATAAATGTATTCTGCCAGCTTAACCGCACAAATACGAGCCTCATTGGCCATGAAGTGACGGTGGCAATCCAAAGATAGTAGGTGAGTTGAGTATCGCTGTGCTTGCTAATGGAGTGATTGGACTGTAAACACGAATTAAAAAGAGTCTGTGATCCGAATTCGTGGTGGAAACGGTAATGTAGGGAGTGCATAACTGTGCTATTAAGCATCCGTGGTAGCCTAGACAGTGGTGCGGGGGCATAAATGCAGAGTACAACTACGATGTGGTGGTGAGATAAACACGCATTTGCAATTACGCAGGTTTGAGCTATTGACATTGCAAATAATTATGCCTTTCATTTTTGTTTTTGTTTCTAAAACAAAGAAAAGGCATTGTCATGTATAATGCCAATAGCTTAAACTCGCGTAAATGCGAGACCTATTGCATTGCAAATGCTTGTTTTTTATTCCTCCCTCTCTCCCTCTGCAGTTCTCTTCTCTCTTTGTCATTGTCATGCACTCCCCTCTTTCTGTCTCTGCCTCTCTTGTCTCTCTCATCTTCCTCTCTTTGCTCCTGCTCCTTGCCTCTGGCGCCCTCTACAGGACCATACCATTGTAAACGATGCTTCAGTCATTCTTTGCCCTTCGCCTCCATATCACAAATATATACACATGACACAAAGAACCAACACACACACCACAGGCACGCCATAAACAAACACATCACAAACACACCACGCGCACACAGAATCCTACAAATACTAAATGCACACACGCATCACCCACGGCACCGTCCCACTGTACGTACAGACATCACACACAAGCACCAACAGTCGCATGCCAGCACACACACAACACATTTCAACACACACACACCAACACACACAGAACACCACTCCTACTCCTTCGTCTCCATAGTGTTTTAGTAAAATATAAAATATCCCAAAATTATATAAGTAATACAATAATTATATTGTTATTTGTAATACTTAAAACGGCGAAACACCAGAAATTAGACAACTCAGACTCATGGCACAGTTGAGGGCGTGCCCTCCCACAGTCTTGAAATGTGTCATTTTATTTTCAATGTTTACCTTTCTTGTCTTTAACCCCTTGTGTGCCACGCCCTTTCCCCGCCCTGTGCCGGGCGCTGCATTAGCGGGCGGGGTTCATGACGAGCTGGACTCGTCATGGGCACAGCGCAACCGCGGCCCATGACGAGTCCAGCTCGTCATGGGCACACAAGGGGTTAACATATCACTTTCCTTATTTGCATTCCTTTTTCCTGCCCTGTCGAGTTTCTTTATTGTTGAAACCAGATCACCCCCCCACGGAGCATGGCTCCTCGTGCCTGACCGAGTCTCTACCCTCCGCTCCGCCGCTGCCGAGGGTTCGCCCCTGGTATCCGGTAACCGTGTTTTTTGTCTTTCCCCCACTGTACGCGCCGTGGTCTGTATTTTATTTGTATCCTTGTATTGTATTGTATTTTTAGGCGCTCCCTGCAACCCTCTGTGCCCCCCCCCGCTCCCCAGCGGCCCCGCCCCCTTTCCCTTCAGGTTCCCCTACCCTCGCCCATTGGCCGCCCCGCTTCCGCCTCCCAGCTGCTCCTCCCTCCCACGTCGCCTCATATGGAGGCCGCGCGGCGAAGGTGAGTGTGACCTGACCCCAGATCACCCCCCACGCCGCACGGCTTCTCATGCCTGACCGAGTCTCTGCCCTCCGCTCCGCCGCTGCCGAGAGTTCGCCCCTGGTATCCGGTAACCGTGTTTTTTGTCTTTCCCCCACTGTACTCGCCGTGGTCTGTATTTTATTTGTATCCTTGTATTGTATTTTTAGGCGCTCCCTGCAACCCGCTGTGCCCCCCCCCCCCGCTCCCCGCTTCCTGCCGCTGCTCCCCCGCGGCCCGCCCCCTTTCCCTTCTGGTTCCCCTGCCCTCGCCCATTGGCCGCCCCGCTCCAGCCTCCCAGCTGCTCCTCTCTCCCACTTCGCCTCATATGGAGGCCGCGCAGCAGCCGCGCCAAAGGCGAGCTCGTCAGCGCCCGTCCGCGCCAGAACCCCTGGACCCTGTGCCTCCCGCAATGCCAGACTGCACTACGATGCCAGCACCCTCCACAAACTCAACACCGAACGAGACCACTCCTGCTACCGGGCCACCCCGAAGCGCACCCAAGGGCCCTTCACCTGCCGGAACTGCAGATTCACCAGCATCCAACCCTCCAAACCACCAGCCAGGGAACCCAACCACCTTCGCTGCATCCTCCTGAACACCCGCTCCGCTCGCAAGCACGCCATCGAACTCTGGGACCTCCTAGACTCCACCGCCCCCGACGTCGCCTTCCTGACGGAGACATGGCTGAACTCCACCTCAGCACCAGACATCGCCATAGCCATCCCACAGGGCTACAAGATCTCCCGCAGAGACCGCACCAACGAAGTGGGAGGAGGAATCCCCATCATCCACAAAGACTCCATCAGAATCTCAACTAACACCGACGACACCCACACCACCGCCGAGCACATGCACTTCCAGATCCACACCGACTCCAACACCACCCTCAGAGGAACACTTATCTACAGACCTCCCGGACCCCGACCACAGTTCAGCGACACCATCGCCGACCTCATCAGCACCCACGCCCTCGCCTCCACTGACTACACCCTCCTTGTGACCTGAACTTCCACCTCGAGAACAACAACGACGCCAACTCCACCACCCTGATCGACAACCTCGGACTCAAACAGCTCGTAACGACACCCAACCACGCCGTTGGACACACGCTGGACCCAATCTTCTCCGCAAGCCCCCACATGTCCTTCAACCACACCACCAAACCCCACTGGACAGACCACAGATGCGTCCACTTCACCTTCAGGAAACCCACCACACACCACTGCACCAAACAGCTACCGCGCCGCTGCTGGGGCAAGGTCACCGAGGACCAACTGACCACCACCCTCGCCCTGAGACCACCCACCGACCCAGACACCGCCACGACCAACCTCACACAGTGGATCAAAGACTGCGCCAACACCCTCGCCCCTCTCAAGACCTCCACAACCAACCACACCAACAAGAAAGCCGCCTGGTTCACCGAAGACCTCCGGATCTCCAAGCACACCTGTCGGAAGCTGGAGAAGAAATGGCTCCACGACTGAACACCAGACAACCACACAGCCCTCAAGAGCGCCACCCGCAGACCCCACCAACTCATCAGGACCGCCAAGAAGACCGCCTTCAAGGACCGCCTAGACAACAACGCACACAACACCAAAGAGCTCTTCAGCATCGTGAAAGAACTCTACAACCCCAGCTCCAACACCAACGACATCCCACCATCACAAGACCTGTGCGACTCCCTGGCCACCTTCTTTCACTGCAAGATCACCGACATCCACGACAGCTTCAACTCCGACCCTGCCGCGCCCATCACCGAGTCCACCACCCCTTCGACTACCACCCGCACCAGTCGCCTGACCGCCTGGTCCAGCGTCGGCAACAAAGACACCATCAAAACCATGAACTCCATCCACTCTGGATCCCCATCGGACCCCTGCCCTCACCACGTCTTCAACAAAGCCAGCACAACCATTGCGCCCCACCTCCGGAAAACAATCAACTGTTCCTTCGAGACAGCAACCTTCCCAGAAAGCTGGAAGCACGCCGATATCAACGCCCTTCTGAAGAAGCCCAAGGCAGACCCCAAGGACCTCAAGAACTTCCGGCCCATCTCCCTGCTCCCATTCCCGGCAAAAGTGGACTGAGAAGATTGTCAACAAACAGCTGACCCGCTACCTCGAAGACAACAACATCCTGGACCCTTCCCAATCCGGTTTTCGCAGCAACTACAGCACCGAGACCGCCCTCATCGTCGCCACTGACATCAGGACCCTGATGGACAAAGGAGAAACAGCCACCCTCATTCTCCTGGACCTATCAGCAGCCTTTGACACAGTCTGCCACCGCACCCTATCAGCACGCCTCCATGACGCTGGTATTCAAGAGAAGGCCCTGGCCTGGACCACATCCTTCCTCTCCGGCAGAACCCAGAGCGTCCGGCTCCCACCCTTCCGCTCAAAAACCACCGAGATCATCTGCGGCGTCCCACAGGGATCCTCCCTCAGCCCGAGGCTGTTCAATATCTACATGGCACCTCTCGCCCACGTCGCACGACAACATAACCTCAACATCATCTCCTACGCCGACGACACCCAGTTGATCATATCCCTCACCGAAGACCCCCACACCGCCAAAGCCAACCTCCACAGACGAATGAAGGCCGTAGCCGACTGGATGAAGGACAGCAGACTGAAGCTGAACTCAGACAAGACGGAGGTCCTCATTCTCGGACCCACCCCATCAGCCTGGGACGACTTTTGGTGGCCCACATCGCTAGGCACAGCCCCGGAACCCACGGACCACGCACGCAACCTGGGGGTCATCCTCGACCCCACTCTCTCCAAGACCAGTCAAGTCAACGCCGTCTCCGCGTCCTGCTTCAACACCCTCCAAATGCTCCGCAGGATCTTCAAATGGATCCCCTCGACACAAGAAAAACCATCACCCAGACCCTCATCACCAGCAGACTCGACTACTGGAACGCCCTCTACTCAGGAACAACAAACAAGCTCCTGAGACTACTACAACGAAACCAGAACGCCTCGGCTCGAATGATCCTCAACGTCCCCAGCCGCAGCCACATCACACCCCACCTGAGAGGCCTGCACTGGCTCCCTGTCAACAAGAGGATCACCTTCAAACTCCTCATCCATGCACACAAAGCACTACACAACACCGGACCTACTTACCTCAACAACCGACTCAGCTTCCACACCCCCACCCGAAGCCTCCGCTCAGCCAACCTCGCCACAGCCCCTCGTATCTGGAAACCCCCCGCCGGCGGCAGATCCTTCTCCTACCTCGCCGCCAAGACCTTGAACACTCTCCCTACCAGCCTACGACAGACCCAGGACCTGCTGGCCTTCAGAAGACTCCTCAAGACCTGGCTCTTCGATCAGTAGCGCCCCCCCCCCCAGCGCCTTGAGACCCTCACGGGTATGTAGCGCGCTTTAGAAATGCAGTGATTGATTGATTGATTGTTCTTTCTCTCTTTCGTTTCCCTTGTCTTTCTTTTTATATCCAGATATGTATCCCTTTCTCTGTCATTCTGTTCATTATTGATAGTATTTTCGTTGTATATTTTTTTCTTCCTTTCGTTCTTTCCAATTTTTTCTTTTATTCCTTTAAAAAAATCTTTCTTTTCCTTCCTAAAACTGTTTTCGTCCTTTCCCCTTCTGCTAAGATAGCTCAGTGAGGTAAACGCTCGCCTTTGGCACGTGTTTAGCTGCAAGGCACGAGTTCTACTACTGGCGTGACCAGCTCAGCTTTTCATTCTTCAGATGATGATACAAATAAAAACAATACAAGGATACTGCTACTGCTAGTCCTGCTACTACGAATAATAATAAAACTAAAAATAATAACAATAAAATACAAGTCTGACGATGAGGAAAGAAAGGACGAAGAACAGTCATGTATACATTATTTTACATTGAGCTCCTGACCACGGTCTTGGGACCCAAAGGTGCTGCCGACACTGGAAGTGGGGAACCAGGATCGAGTGCTGGTGTCGACTCCACACCCTGTGATCCTGGGCAAATCACTTACTCTGCCCGTGCTTAAAACAAGCGCTCACCATTGCCTTGTCCTCCCTGTGCGCCTCTGAGCTCCGTGCCTGCTTCACAGCTGTCTTGAAGCCTTTTCTTATCTGCTTGTTAAATAAACAAGCAGATAAGAAAGTCTTCACCACAGCCGTGAATCAGGCGAGCCAGTCTGGCAAAAAGCGAAAGGGAGGCAACGAAAAACCCTCCTTTCCAATGGGAAGCCAGCGTTTACCATAAACGCTGACGCTACCCAATGGAAATGAGGGGCAGGGCCCGAGTCCCCTTCTCAAAAGTAACTTGTTTACTATAGCTCCGCAGGCGAGGAGCGCATGCGCTCCAACGCCAGGCGAGACCTAAAAACGAGTGAAAGGGTATACGGGGAGTGCCTCATGGAAAATGCGAGGAGATGTGCGCATTTAGGTGAAAATAAATAACGGTGATGAAAGTGCCATAAAATAATGTCTCCTCACATTTGTGAAATTAGTGGTGCATATATAATACATGAACAATTCTCGGATAAATCAAGTTACCCAATGCAAAATGTCTTAAATATCTGTCATGATACATAAACAACAAAAGATTTTGTTGAAAAGAATTAATATCATCAGACAATTAGCAAACTGACATACTCTGGAACCATCTATTCATAGCATGTTGTGCTGTAGACTCACATGCTCTGCATACTCTTGCCTACCGGTAGTGGTGTATGCATGGGGAGGGGGCAGAAGGCACTTCATCCCTTGCACAGCAGTCAGCCGCCCGCTCACCTCAGGAAGAGCGGGAGTGGTTACTCGATCTCTCCAGCGCAGCTGCCATCTTAAATGTCTCTGTTAGACTTCCCATGTGTGAATCTGAGCTCGGGGGTGCAAAAGAGGCACTCATTGACTGAATCTTGGGGTTTGGCAGTGCTATCAGAGGGTTGGGGTGCGTGGAAGCTCCTGTCTCAGGGTTTGTGTATTATTTATGCATTCATAAACCATATGGTCTGCAACATTATCGGCCAGGCCACAAAGGATTTGACATACGTAACGTACTCTAAGATTGCAACATTTCTATCTATTCGTAAATATATCTATCTCTCTATCTCTCTCTCTCTATGTGTATATATATATATATATAATCTACTGGCGGTCGCCAGTAGATAGTTATAGTTAGGACCGTGTTTCCATAGGAAATCTCAAAATTCTATTTTGAATAACTTTGGCGCCGGTTGACGAATCCTCTTGAATTTTTCAAAACTAATGGGGCGCTCCGCTCAGCTCCTACCCTGAAAGTCTCGGGGGGGATTCGTCAAGCGGGGGCCGAGAAATGCATGCATTTTCCCATAGGAGCTTTAGTCGAAGGTACAGCCCGAACGGCTGAACAGAATTACTTGAAATTTGGCAGAAAGGTAGTCCTCAGGTCAGGGATGTGCCTTTTGCATATATGGAGTCAATCTGTTCAGTAGTTCAAGAGAAAATTGCAGTAAAAAGCACATACATATCTATAGCCGCGCACCGTGCGCGCACCCTAACGTGCGCGAGCGTAATTCTGATTGGTTGTTACATGTCTGTCAACGTTCGAATCGGTCGAAATCAGGAAGTGTCGGCCGCCAATTTGTTTGTTTTCAGTGCGAGAGTGGAAAAGGAAGGTGGCGAACGTGAAAAGGGGGCAGGGTAGAGAGTTCCTGACCCCCTAGCCTTTGTCAGTTCGTCCCTGAAGGACCCCAAAGGCAGAAAAAAAATTTACATTTTTTTTTAATCTCGGGGGTGCGCGCACGGTGAAAAACCATAAAAAAAAAAATATATTTTTTAATACGTAGTTTATTGAAAAATAAATGTATTTAAAAAAAATACATACATAACTTAGCATTTAAAAACAACCATACAAATTCACATATAACTATAACTCGCGCGACCGCCACTCTATCACAAGGATGATGTCATCAGTGATGTCAAGAGTGATGCCACATACCATGTCATGAGTGATGTAATATGTGACGCCATGAGCAGAGGATTGCGGGCGCGCGAGTTATAGTTATCTGAACTAACTATAACGGGGGAATTTCATTGGTTTTTTACGAGTGAAATATCCACCTAACTATAACATGTGTGAAACCTATGATTTTTTAAGTGAATTTGCAAGGTTTTTTAAATGCTAATTCGTAACTATAACGTGTGTGAAACCTATGGTTTTTTCAGTGAATTTGTACGGTTTTTTAAATGCTAAGTAATGTAGTTATTAATTATTTTTTTTCCAGGTTTTTCACCGTGCGCGCACCATGAATTTTTTAAATCGCGAGGTGCACACCGAGCTCCCACGGCTCGCAATACCTCGCGATTTTAAAAAAAAAATTGTTTTTTTCTCCCTTGGGGGTCCTTCTGTGACCCCCTGACCAAGGCTAGGGGGTCAGGAACTGTCCACTCTGCCCCCTTTTCACGTTCTCCACCTTTTTTTTTCACCCCCTGAGACTGCGAGAGACAAAATGGCGGCCGACACTTCCTGGTTTCGACCGATTCGAATGTTTACCGACATCTAACAACCAATCAGAATTGCGCTCGCGCACGGCAGGGTGCGCGCACAGTGCACGCATATAGATATTAATATGCTTTTAAATGCTATTTTCTCAGGAAATACTGAACAGATATACACCAGACCTGCAAAAGGCACTTCCTTGACCTTATGGCTACCTCTCTGCCAAATTTCACGTAATTCTGTTCAGCCGTTCGGGCTGTAGCTGTGTCTAAAGGTCCTATGGAAAATAACATGGGGAAAACGTGTTTTGGGACCCCCCTTTTTTTCGGCCCCCGCTTGATGAATCACCCCGAGACTTTCAAGGTAGGAGCTGAGCGGAGCGCCCCATTAGTTTTGAAAATTTCGCAAGGATTCGTCAACCGGCGCCAAAGTTATTCAAAATAGAATTTTGAGATTTCCTATGGAAACTAGGTTGTAACTATAACTATCTACTGGCGACCGCCAGTAGATAAAATATATATATATATATATATATATATATATATATATATATATATATATATATATATATATATATATATATATATATATATATATGTGTTTATCTATTGTATGCTTAACATGTTTGTGGGTCACTGCATAGGTTCCATATGGGTTGTTTTATTGGATGTTTGTGTTTTTTTTTTTTTTTAATAGAGTTTTATATAGCGCGAACTAGACTCGAATCGGGTATCAGAGTGTTTTACATGAGCACCAGTTTCGTTACAGAGGGACACATTAATTTTTGTTAGGCGCAGGGAGATTAAGTGATTTACCCAGAATAACAGGATGTTGAGCGCTTTTGCTGAGACTCGAACCTAGTTCCTCAGCTTCGAGGTCGACCGCTCTAGCCGTAAGGCTACATCCTCTCCCAAAGTGGTTCTCTGTGCTGTTTGTCTGTCACAGTATGTAAATATTCTTTGCTTTTTTGCCTACAGGTGCTTCACTGTTGAAGAAAATATAAAATTAAAATGAAAAGTTTTTTAAAAATAAAAATGCATAGATGAATTGGCTTCAAGTGCAGCACTTGGAGGTCTGAGTTTATGCAACACAACTTTGAATCTCTATGTATTGTCTTCCTTATAGATGTATACCCTTCCTGTGTGGTTATGTAACTGTGTGCTTGCTGCGTTAATCATACTGTAGAACATATAATAAAAAATTAAAAAAACATTTGACTCTCTCGAATCCACTACTTTGTCTCATCCTACACCTCTCTCAACATATCCTCTACCTCCACTCTGACTCATCCCAAACCTCATTCTACTACTATGATATCCTAAATAACCCTTTCTCGACTCTTCTCTCCTCTATCCCTCCTTGTCTCACTCGAAGCCTCATTTTACAATTGTGATCTCACAAAACTCCTCTCTCTATATTCTTACCTCGTGAATCTCTCCTTGACATATTCCAAACCTCACCTTACTATGATTTCCCAAATAAACACTTTCTAGACACTTCCCTCTTCTATCCCTCCATTATTCTACTCAATCCAACTAACATACTCACATGTCCACCACTCAAATTAACTCATATTTCCCTATACTAATCGACCACCAATCCTTTTTGGATTCCAGAGTAGTGTGCTACTCGCCGAAAAGTGCTTCAACGCCTCGTCAGGGAAAGTAAGGGCTATATAAACACAATTACAATCTAGAGTTTGGCCCGGACGTTTGAACTTGTCTTTCTTCGAAGAAGTCTAAATCAAAAGACCCACTGTGACTCCAGTCTTGGTCCACAGTGTACCAGCACGTTGGCTCCACCTAAGATTGTTTTCTCCACCATCAGACTTGCATGTTTGGAAATGCAGCTCCAGGATCACCTTTCCGATGCCGCAACGAACAACATGCCAAAGAAAGCATCCACCCATGACACTGGGGCTCTGTATCCAATGGTCGCCATCCAGTACACATTGATGCACTGTGGGCTCGTGCTGCCATCCTTGAGTCATCACTGATGCTTCTTGGATAAAGCACCATGAGCAAGGGTATGGAATGTACATCCTTTCAATTCTGCCCTAGGTGTAACACCAAATACCCCTGGAGTGACCATCACAAGATCTGAACCCTCTGCCTCTCCTGAAACCACATTGAGACTTCCTGCTTGAGTTTCCTTCCGTTGCAAGAAAACACTGAGGTACTGGAGGGAAAAAGGTGGTCCACAGGATGCACGGTCAAGACTCGCTGGAGACACCCGACATTTTTAGTGCAAAAGATATGCCAGACACTAAGGAAGTGGAATTTGGGCTTTTCAACATTTCTGCAAGACAGGCTGAAGTCAGAGACCAACACTACGCGGCAGGAGTATGTAGAGCATTTGCATCTACTGCCACACGTTATGAGACTCAGTCTCTGCTACCTATGAACCCAGTGGTCTATCCAGCTGTCTCATTTTTGGTCTTCTGCAGAACCTTAATGACCTGCTTTCAAAACAGAAGTAGTTAGCCACACAAAGCAGAATGAAAACTTGCATCTTATGGCTTCTTGCATTCTAGTATGGGCTAGTATGTCTGGTGTAATTAACTTCTTGCAACCTTGAAGACGCTAAACATTCTTTCCATACAAATTAAAAAAATCTATGATTGCATGTTTGTTGAAAGTTTTTCTGCGCAATAAGTATATTACAAGAGTTCTACTGATTCTTTAGCAGTGAGGTTGGCAACATTTGGATCACTGTAAGCAATACACATTAAACCCACTCTTAAGGAACATCTCTACAAGTTTAAATTCAGATTTCTTTTTATCAACTTAACTTTATTAGGCTTTTGAATTTGGAAAGTAAATATTTTTTCCAGCTGCCTACCCATTTAAACTATTTACAAAGGTTAATATTCCTTTTCTGTGCTTTTGTGGGCAGCTATATTACTATCTAGAAAATGTTTATGTGATTCTGGCAACCAATTTGTGGATGAAAGCTAGAAAGTATTTTTAGCTGAGATCAACATATGAAATCTCTGACGCGGGGATCTTAAATACTTTGGGAGTTTCATAATTCCTTGTCAGACCTTTCTTTTCTCACAAAACGTGCTATATGTATAAGGTGTTTTATAAGGTGACTAGGGCTTTTGGACACACGTAAGAACTACGCAGGAGACCGATTAAATAACTACCCGACCTCAAAAGTTGGTGGCGCCAAGTGACAATCTATCACAGCTTTAAAAAGTGGACTTATCAACACGCACTGTTGCATTTCTTGATTCTGTGAAACATATATTTTTTTTAAATAAAGCCAGAAGTGGATTGGCCAATATAAAAGCTGCTAATCTTTTAAAGAAGTTCATTTTCTGAAGCACCTGCTCACTCAGTTACCAGCCTTGTAAAACTTATAGGATCTAATGCTGTGCATACTCCTGCCATCTAGTGGCTGGTCATCTGTGGGCACCGACCACTGTGTGGTTGCAATGAGATCCCTTTAGAATAGAGGCTGGTTCTCCAAAATGCCCCTGAAGTCCATATCAGCCTTCGATTATTTTCACAAAGCTATGTTTGGTTGTATGGGAGGGGATGTATAGCTTCCCACAAAACAATTTCTCGGTCCTGATCATTGGATCATTTGTTCCTCGACTGTGGAATCGGATAATGTAAGTTTTTTTTTTTTTAATAAATGCAATCTTTTCCCAATACTATAATCGATGGCTGAGGAAAACACGTTTACGTCTTGAACTCAGTTTAATAATGAGCTCCAATGAACAGGTCAACACCATAGCTGTAACCAATGTTTACAAAAGAATAGGGTGACATCAGGTGCTGGGCTTGTGGGACACTCAAGTCCACAATCATAAAAGATAGAAATGGCGGGCTATTTATGACATGCACTCATATAAGCGTTTGGCTTTGGAAACCATTGAAAATGGGTCAAAAGTGAAACCTACGTAAATGAGGGCGATGGCAATTCAGACGAGTAATACCTTAGTAAGGTGGAGTCGTTTCAGAGTCCCAAAACAGGCCCTCTGCACAGATGCACAATCAGTTCTTGTGGCATATGTGGACCAAACCAGCAAAGTCACATATGGAAAAGAAACAGCGTCTTAAACCAAACTGTACAACGTCCATGCATTTCAATCTACCGAGAATTGCAAAAAGATAAGGTCTCAAACATCACTGCCCTGTGACAAAGACAGCGTCAGTGTAAGAGGAGGCACCAAGCGTTAAGTATCAGATGACATGATCACCAAACAATACAAATGGTGCTTGGCTAGTGTAATGGTTAGCGCTCCTGTTGTTTTAAGGGCGCCACACATCATCCACAGCCCAGGCATGGCCTGTGGGGTTAATAAAAGGAAGCGCTCGCTGGGGGGCGGTACTTCCGGCACCCACACACTGCGTTGTGTGAGTTTCATTGCGCCAGCGTCATGCCTGCAGGCCATAGCGAAATTCACCACTACCGCTATGCGCACCGCTACACTGGCGACGAGGCCGTGACCCTTGCGCTCCCTACCAGCCACACCGCCCGCTGCAGCTGGGCGCACCGCTCATCGGCTGGAGCCGCGACTCCGCGGGACATCACACACACGTGCGCGCACGCATTAACAGGTGAGTGCACCCTGCCGCCACGCTACTCACGGGCCTACGAGAAGGGGCATTGTGCTGCCACGTGTCTCCCCTGCCTCATATCCTGCCGGCAAACACCACGTGTAAACCACGCCCCCGCCTGGAACCACACAACAGGCACAGCACTCCAAGGGTTTGCATACCCAAACTTTGCCCGCCTAATCAGGCCTCCCAACGGGCACAGCACATCAATGGATTACCTACCCAACCTCTGCCTGCCTGATCAGGCTTCCACATTGCGGCCACTGCTCACTCCAGCCAAATAACATAGGGCGCACCGCAGGCTCATCATCTGCTCAGCCCACTCGCCTAAGACCGCCATGGGGGACAATGAACAAGCCGCTGCACCCGCCCACTCCCCCTTCCAACATGCAGCCTCGGGGGTATTACCGCCATTCAGTGAACTGGAAGATTCGGCGACAGCCTCCCCTAGATGGAAAATCTAGATTGACCGCCTAAATAATTACTTTGTCGCCACCCGGGAAACTAACGAAGCTGTAAAAAGGTCTTTGCTGCTAATTATGCTGGTGATTAAATCTTTAAACTCTTTAAGCACTTACCTAACACAGGGGCAGCCATGGACTACAACGCAGCAGTGACAGCGTTGGACGCCCATTTCGTCCCCCAACTCAACCCAGACTTTGAACGGTTTAAGCTGGGTCAAGCCCGCCAGAGGGAAGGGGATTCGATGGACACGTTCTACGCCCGGTTACGCGAACTCACCAGCACATGCACCGAGGATGATCAACCGAAGGAAATCAGGGCGCAGCTCATCCAGGGATGTCGAGACAAGACCCTGAGAGGCCTCATTTTATGCCAACCGAAGATCGCACTCGAAGATATCCTAATACTGGCGAGGTCTCATGACCTGTCCGCAGCCAGAGCGAATGAAATGGACCAAGCGCTCACCAAACCCCAGGGGCGGCCCGACGCCATCAAGAGGGAGCGGGCAGATGCCATCAAGATGGAGCCGGGCAGATGCCCTCAGAACCAAGCCCAAGGGAGAACCATTTCGGAAACAAAAACCTGAGACATCCAGACCGATACGTGGATATTGCGGCCATGAGCCACATGCAGCAAAAGACTGTCCCGCTCAGGGGAAGACCTGTACCAACTGCGGTATACCCAACCACTTTGCCACCGTGTGCCGAAGAAGGAACAAAGGCCGAGATCACAGGAACTAAAGACCCCCATCACAGGCAGTACAACAACTATCGGTGACAGAGGCGGCACCACCTGAGGAGGCCCCCAAGGAGTGGCCGGAGATACCAACGGCCAATCGAGGAATCGTCAGAAGAGGACTGTAGGAGAGTAGGGTCTGCTTTCTATGTTCACCCCCACTTTTTGCTTTTGCTTTACTGGTTTTCGACTTAGATGTGGCTGTGGGCCTGCTAATCAGACCCACAGCCCTGCTGTTCTCTCTCTAAATTACTACTATGTACTTTAGGTGCATAACCCATTTGGATAGGATCACCTTATTGGCCCCTGTACAGTGTACCCTAGGTACCCAGGGCATAGGTGTACCCTAGGCCTACCAGGGGCTGCAGCATGTATTGTGCCACCCCTGGCCTGGCCTTCCATTTTGACACAACTGGCTGATCACTCAGCTGGGGCAAGGTCGTGTAATCACCCCTTGCTTAGGTGTAGTATTCCTATACCTAACTTACATATAGACACATGTGTACCTATCAGTCACTCCTATGGCAGGCCTTGACAATCCTGGAGGCAGAGTGCTTGGTAACATGTGAGATGGTGCTCTAGCATGAGCTGAGCCTGTCTGCAGCTTTCGGAACCATGTCCTTATAGCTGTTCTATGATATAGCCTACCATATACTCTTAAAGTACCTTATAATCTTAGACGGTTATGGTAACTATGGTTTGGCTTTATCAAAACATGTCGTGTAAGGTGTCTAACACTCGGGAATAATACCCCCATGCCATTTCTGTACATGAGAATATTATTCCCCCCTTCTAGAGGGAAAGACATGTTAAAATCATACTTCAACTGTTAGCCTCTGACCAAAGCCTCAGCATCACAAAATGGATGCTGCTGCCACGACACAAGTCTGACCTCCTGCAGCTGGGAGTGATCCCAGCCAGGGAGGCCTGGACAATAGGTTTCCTGCTTGGGGAGGTGCTAGCACCTCCCCAGACAGCCTTTAGTGTATTGGGTCAGGGTGGGCTGAAAGGAATGAGACATGCCTGGGGCACACAAGGTGTTCCTTGCATAGTCCAGTTCAAACCGGCGCTGGGGCACTCCAGCCCCAGCTCTGGCGCGAAACTGGACAAAGGGAAGTGGGTGTAACCACCCCCTCCCAGGTCCCACCCATAAGGCGTGACCTAGCAGGTATCCCAGCCCCCCAGATTAGTATAAGAGTGGGAGTTGGGCCTCAAGACTTTAGATTATCCTGAACCTGCAAAACTGAACAGAAACTCTGGACCTTCGACATTCGACGAAAGAAGAAGACTGAAGAATCTCCCTTGTAGCCAAGGAGTGGCTACCCTGTGCAAACAGGCACCATCAAGAGACTACCCTTTGCTTTGCGAAACGTTCAACGAGGAACCGACTGCAGAGCCCGACCAGAGCCTTGATTTCCAGACTTCTCCGACCCTCATCCACATCTGCAGCAGAGCTGAGATCCGTGGAGGCGACGAGCGACGTGGGACCGGCTACCTGGGAAAAGTGGCTAGTAACTTACAGCGCAGCTTCTGAGGTACCCTCGAAGTTGTGCACCGGGGATTGAGAAGCCCCAACCCCAAGCACCATCTGCACCGAAGACCAGCCCCCCACACTCCACGAGTCCTGCGTGGGGCCCTTCAGCATTTTCCTGCTTGCCGCGTCTGTCCGGTTGCTTGCCCGCTGGCTAGTGGCCTTGGTGACGACGCTCCCTGAAATCTTCTGCGCTGGTTTGGCTCCTCCAGACTGGCTCCCGCTTCTCTGCAAAGAAGAAGCACCCCAGACCTTCCTGGTCTGCACCAGAAGCAAGTCCCTTGTTCTTCGTGGGTTCCGCTTGCCAAGGCTTGGTGAGTCCTAGTCCAACTTCGACGCCGCCGACAGCAAGAGCCTTCGTGGGACAGCTCGCCTCCTGGTCCTGGTCGTCCTCGACGCTTCCTGGTCCTCCTGGCTGCAGCGACAAGCTTCACCTTCACCTGCAACTCTTCACGACATCGCCTGGTTCCTTCCTGGTTCCACGTGGTCACTGGCTAGTGACCTTGACTCTGTCCCTTCTGCTTGCAGGTTTCTTCTCTTCTTGATCCCAGCCTTGGGATCCACCGGACACTCTTCACTGACTGCCTGTCAGCATCTTTCTTCAGGCATCCATAGGAGTCGACGACGAAAACGACGCATCTTCACCCCTATGCACCCGCAGCCTGTGGGCTAGGTAACTTGGGTACTCCGGTGCTCAGCAGGATAGTGACTATCCTAGTGTCTAGTTTTCAAGTCTCAACTTCCTAGCTACTCCGGAAGTGTCCTAAATCTATCTATTTCTAAACTGTAACATTGCTATTGACTTTTACGCATTACGCGTGAGTGTTTCCACTCTGCACACGAATCCCGTGGGCCTCCCACTTCCTAACTAACGCTAGTGTAGTGTAGCCCCAGCGATTCCCTAGGCCTAGGCCTATTCTATTTCCGTGACAGTGGTTCTTATACCACTTATTTAGTATATGGTTTGCGTGGCCCCTAGGGCCTAACTGTATTACTTACCTGTGTGACTTACTGTATGCATTAATAAGACTGTGTTGTACTTACCTCTAAACTCATAAAGAGTGCTGAGGGTTTGCTTAGAATAAATACACTTTATTTTATATATATATCTGTTGTGGTGTCCTTTCATTTGGTATTCAAGGGATTATATATGGTATCACAGCTGGCTTCACATGCCATTCAGAGTTTAGCCTAAGACTGCTCTTGTCCATGCTACCACTAGGATAGCTGGTCTATAAGGTTGACTTTACAACCAATCACCATAAGGGTATTTGGACTGATAGAAGGTGTACACTATAACTAGTGACATCATACATCAGGCCAACTTCTCACAAGGACGATGAAGAGGTATACCGGATATCTTTCGCACGTGAACTTAAGCGTCGCCGGAGGCCACAACCAACCTGCATGATTCACGTCGCCGGCACAGAGATAAAGGCAGTCATCGATACCAGAGCGACGGTGAATGTAATGAGCCAGCAACAATATCGACGTCTGCGGCCATGCCCACCAGTGACCCCGTAAAGGAACAAGATATGCGTACGGAGCGGACACACCTCTACCGTTAAAAGGGAAGAGATCAGTCCCCATTAAGGCAGATGACCTGGAAGTCACGGCAACGATCTATGTGATCGACAGAGAAGCAGACTCCCTACAGAGCAGCCACACGGCAGAGGACCTGGGTCTCGTCTCGTTTGCCAGGCGAGTCCAAACCAATCAAGTAGAGGAGCTACTCGACCAATTCCCCGAACTATTCCAAGGGCTCGGGTGCATCAAGTGTGACCCCATCAAGCAACACATCGACAAGACGGTCGCTCCGGTTGCTTTACGACACAGAAGAGTGCCATTCCACTTAAGGCCACTGGTGGAGAAGGAACTAGAGACCCTGGAAGAGCAAGGCATCATCGAAAAAGTCTCAGGGCCGACGCCGTGGGTATCCCCAATGGTCATCGCGGAAAAGCCGAAACAGCCAGGGGCAATACGCCTTTGTATCGATATGAGACTACCTAACAAAGCCATTAAACGTGAACGTCACATCACACCAACGATGGACAAGATCATCGCAGATGTCAACGGATCAAAGCTGTTTTCAAAAATGGATCCGAATGCAGGATACCACCAGCTGCCATTGTCAGAAGAAAGCCGTTACATCACCACTTTCAGCTCCAACCTCGGGCTGAGGAGGTACAAACGGCTCAATTTCAGAATATCCTCGGCGGCAGAGGTGTTCCAGAACACGATACGTGAGATGCTATCGGGTTTACCAGGGGTATTAAACGTCAGCGACGATATCCTAATTCACTCGGCAACCGCAGCTGATCATCACAAGCACCTCCGCAACACCTTAAAACGTCTAAGCGAACACGGAGCCACGCTTCACAAAGATAAATGTCAGTTCTTCCAACCATCCCGTGAATTCTTTGGGTACATGTTCAACCAGGAAGGCATCCAAGTAGACCCGAGGAAGTCACACACAATCAAGAATGCCCCCGCTCCGACAACACCCACTGAAGTGAGAAGTTTCCTAGGGATGGCCACCTACTGCGGAAGGTTCATCCCAGGGCTAGCAACCCGGGCAGAGACGCTCAGGGCTCTTACCCGGACGGACTCTAAATGGCAATGGGGTCAGAAGGAGGAAGAGGCATTGCAAGGAATAAAAGATGCACTCCTGGAAGAAGCCACGCTGGCGTACTTTGATCCAGCCAAGGAAACCGAGGTACTCGTTGACGCTAGCCCGGTGGGGCTAGGAGCAGTGCTTGCCCAAGAACATGAACCCAGACGATGGGCAGCCCTGGCATTCGCCAGCAAGTTACTCACTCCCACTGAGACGAGATATGCTCAGATTGAGCGGGAGGCACTAGCCATAAAGCAGGCCTGCAGCCACTTTTTTCATCAATACCTAACAGGACAGCCTTTCACCATGGTCACTGACCATCAGCCCCTCGTTCCTCTCTTCAAAGGGACTGCGCCTCAACCTCCTCCCCAAATTGAGAGATGGGCAGTTCAGCTGCAGTCATATGAGATGGAGGTGGTATACCGGCCAGGAGCCAAAAACCCCGCTGACTTCCTGTCAAGACACCCTATAGCGCAGGAGCTAGAAGAGGACACCGAAGGTGGTCTAACACTACGTCCAGAAAATGGTTGAAGGCTTTGTCCGCCGCTGCCCGCTGTGCCAACTGACAAGCGCCCCAGAAAGACCGACTCCGGTAATCACCGAAGAAGCATCCACAGCCCCATCCATGGTCCAAAGTGAGTATAGACTTTGGAAGCTTCCCCGGAGGAAAACACACGCTAGTACTCGTAGATGCGTTCTCAAAGTACTCCCTAGTAGAGCCCATAACATCAACTGCTTTCAGCCACGTGGGCACCGTCCTGGAAAAGGGGTTCACCATGTTTGGGTTCCCCCATGAGATCCACAGTGACAACGGGCTGCCGTTTCAAGGGGCAGAATTCGCCACATTCCTAAAACAGCGTGGAATACACCAACGCCGGGTCACACCTCAATGGCCACAAGCAAACGGCGACGTCGAAAGGTTTATTCACACTTTAAACAAAATGTTCCGCATAGCTGTGGTACAACAGGCCGACCCAGAAAAGCGACTCTACGAACTTCTGAGAGAGTACAGAAGCACCCCCCACTGCACCACGCAAAGGAGCCCCTGGTCACTAATGCACCATGGTCTGAGAAAAGACCTCCTCCCCACCTGTCCAGGGTGGATGCCACCGCCTCTAGAAGCCGAGGAAACACAAAACCGGAGAACCCATCAAAACAAGCAGGCAAGCATTCAATGCCGTGCAGTATCCCGAACACTCCGAAGAGGGGCAACTGTCATCCTTAAAGACTGCCGGCCAGGGGGGAAATTCAGAACAAACTATGAACCTGGCGCCTGGACAGTCATTGCCAGCACTGAAACCATGGTAACTGCACAGAAAGGAAAAGAAGGAGTAGTTTCTTACCTGTAACTCCAGTTCTGTAGTGGGGGTATCTCTGTTATAGTCATAATCTAAGAATAGTCCCGCCCATGTGCGGGGACCCCGGAGCAATCAAAATATCTCTTAAGCTGTCCTGCATTTGCAAACCTGCAAAGACACTTAAGAGACAGACAAAATAATACAGCCTAATAACAATATGGCTGCACTGGCCAGCACTTCTTCTGAAGTGAACACAAAAGCCAAAATAAAGTTTAAATGTCATTTTTATTAACATCTGACATGTTCCTTTATTGTATCACACTCCCTTCACCAAAATCCCTTTAAACAATAGAGAGGAAGGGGTGGACAGACAAGCCCTATAGGCTGTCATTATGTGTCTGCTAAAGGGATACCGTGCCTTTAAGGAACTCTCCAGAGACCCCCGGTATCCCAGGATGCACAGCCAAAGCAAGTTACTTTCAGTTCTTTTTGAAGGTGTATAACAACAGGCCTGATACTGCCAGTTTTACTCCACCGGGGAGGAGGGAGGGTCGCTTATGACTATAACAGAGATACCCCCACTACAGAACTGGAGTTACAGGTAAGAAACTACTCCTTCTGTAGTAGGGGATCTCTGTGTATAGTCATAATCCATGAATAGAATGGCAAGCCCATCCCAACCAACAAACAGCGGTGGAGTAAAAACCAAACACCAACAAATTACTGTGCAAACAAATTCCTCAGCGAAGCCTGTCCAACCTGCGCATCTGCCCTAGCATCAGAATCCAGGCAGTAATGCTTTGTAAACGTATTGGACCGACTTCCAGGTGGCAGCCTTACAAATGTCAGCAATTGGAACATTCCTAAGCAAAGCTGTAGTCGCTGCTTTGCCCCTAGTCGAATGCGCTGTAGGCCTACCCCCTAACGTCTTATTAGCTTTCTGATAACAAAGCTGAATACAGGACACAATCCATCTGGAGATGGACTGTTTTGAGGTAGCTAGACCAGTTCTTACTGAACCATAATTCACAAACAGTTGATCCGACCTGCGGATGTCTTTTGTCTTATCTAGATAGAATTTCAACACCCTACGCACATCTAATGAATGCAGAGACCTCTCCGCCGGAGAGGAGGGATGCTGAAAAAATGTAGGCAAAGTTATCATTTGATTTACATGGAAATCAGATATCACTTTAGGTAAAAACTTAGGATGAGTACGCATTACCACTTTAGAAGCATGGAATACAGTATACGGCTCTTGACAACACAGAGCCTGAATCTCACTTACTCTCCTGGCCGATGTAATGGCCACAAGGAAGACGGCCTTCCAGGACAAATGCTGCAGCGAAGCCCTATGAATAGGCTCAAAAGGCTCCCTCATTAATCTGGACAACACCACGTTCAATTCCCATGGTGGAGAAGGTCGTCTAACAGGGGGAAACACCTTACGCAAACCCTCCAAAAAATCTTTAATCACAGGGATTTGAAAAAATGAGGTTTGGGAAGGGCCCTTTCTATACGCAGTCAAAGCTGCGAGATGAACTTTAATAGACTGAAAATTAAGTCCAGATTGAGCTAACTGCAGCAGATAAGGCAAAATAACATCTTCTTTACAGGATGTAGGGTCAATGTCCTTTGCCTTGCACCATAAGCAGAATCTCTTCCACTTATAGGCGTAAGAAGTCCTCGTAGACGGTCTCTTCGCCTCTTTCAAGATCTCCATACAGTCCTGAGGTAGGTTCAAGTGTCCATACTGTACTAGCTCAGGAGCCATGCTGCCAAACTCAAGGACAAGAGATTGGGGTGAACCATCTGTCCCCCGAACTTCGTGAGAAGGTCCGGCCGACACGGCAGGCGCCGGTGTGGCAGAACAGACCGGTGAAGAAGGTCGGTGAACCACCATTGCCTCGGCCACTCCGGAGCAATCAGGATCATCCGGGCTCTGGATTGCGACAGCTTTATCAGCACCGCCGGAATCAGGGGAATGGGTGGAAAGGCATAGAGAAAGCTGTTGGACCAGCTGATCCATAGGGCATTCCCTAGTGTCCCTGGTTGGTAGTACCTGGACGCGAAGTCGCGGCATTTGCTGTTTTCTGCCGTAGCGAACAGATCGATGTCCGGAGTGCACCACTCTGCGAAGACGTCTCTTAGCACGTCGTCGTTTAGCACCCACTCGTGATTTTCTTGAACGAGCCTGCTGAGCGCATCGGCTTGGGCATTCTGCACTCCCGGCAGATGGGTTGCCGTGATCTTTAGGTTCCTGGCCACCAGCCAATGCCAGATCGTCTGTGCCTCCCGAGACAGCGTGCGTGAACGGGAGCCCCCCTGCTTGTTGAGGTAATACATGGTAGTAGTATTGTCCGTCTGAACTAGCAGGGAGTTTGTCGTGAAGGAGGGATGGAACGCCTTCAGGGCCAAGTGTACTGCTCTGAGTTCCAAAAAGTTGATGTGGTAAGTCATCTCCGCCTGTGACCATATCCCCTGAATCTGAAGAGGGCCCGAATGCGCTCCCCAGCCCTGGAGAGACGCATCGGTCACTATGGTCTGGACCGGAATATCCTTGTGAAAGGGAGTCCCCTTGCAAACATTCTCTGAGGAGCACCACCATTTCAGAGATTGGAGAGCGTGTTGGGACAGATGAATCGTGTCCTCCCAACGCCCCCGCCTCTGGTCCCATTGATCCTCCAGACACTCCTGCAGGGGCCGCATATGCAGACGTGCATTGGGGGTGAGAAAGATGCAGGAAGCCATCGACCCCAGTAAAGAGGACACCGTCCTCACTGTAGGAGAGTGGGCTGAGAGGAGGTGCAGGGCCTTCCCACGGATCGATAAGCGTCTCTCCTCCGAAGGACACACGCTTGCGTTCAAGGTATTGACTGAGGCCCCCAAGTACTGGAGACACTGCACAGGGATCGGCACTGACTTCGACATGTTGATGTGCAGCCCCAGGCGATGAAGCAAGGCAGCTGTCCTGTTGAAGTGACACTGGGCTTCCCGGAACGTGGAGGCTTTGATCAGCCAATCGTCCAGGTATGGATACACAAACACTTTGTTCTTCCGCAAATGTGCTGCCACCACTGCCATGCACTTGGAGAACGTCCGTGGTGCAGACTTCAGACCAAACGGGAGTACTGTATACTGGTAATGGTTGTTGCCTACCAGAAACCTCAGGAACTTGCGATGCTTTGGTGCGATCGGCACATGAAAGTAAGCGTCCTGCAGATCTATGGCGCACAGCCAGTCTCCTCGATGCAACTGAGGGTAAATCTGATGCAGGGACAACATACAGTACTTTTCTCTGCGGATCCACTTGTTTGCTTGACGCAGATCTAGAATAGGCCTGAACTCGTTCTTGTCCTTTTTTCTGACGAGAAAGAACCTGGAGTAAAGGCCTTTTCCTTTTTGCCTCAAAGGAACAGTTTCTATCGCCTTCTTCTTTAACAGAACGTCCGCCTCCCACTGGAGCTCCCGCACCATGTAGGGAGAGCGCACTGGTGGAATCTGTGGAGGCGGGCTGGTGAAACGAAGACTGTATCCATTGCAAACAATATTCAGCACCCACTTGTCCTGAGTTATTGTCCTCCACTCTGCCAGGTAGTATTGAATACTTCCCCCCACCGGAGCGGGTAACGGACGAGGGGGAAGTGACCTTTCAGGGCTTCGACCCGGCCGGGCCTTTGTTCCCCGACGAGGATTGATGCTGGCCTCTGCCCCTCTGGCGCTTCTGAAAGGACTGCCTCGGGAACGGTTGTTGTTGCTGGTGCTGTTGTTGGTGACCAGACTGACGCCCTTGACCGCGTTGCTTAGAATAACGCCTGCCATAGGAACGGAATGACTTCTTCTGCTCCTTGGGTTTTTCCAACCCCACGGCCTTCAGGGTTTCTGCTTCGGCCTTCATGCGGGCCATCTCGCCATCCGCATGAGACCCGAACAACGTCGAGCCAGAGAAAGGCAGGTTAGCAATCTTTTGCTGCGCTTCAGGTTTTAGAGAGGTAAGCCTCAGCCAGGAATGTCTCCTCATGTGTACTCCATGACAGTACCCATGGGCCACCAGCAACTATACATCCCCCGCCGCACTGATGATCTGGTTGGAGACCATCATGCCCTCGTTCAGCACCTCCTGGAAGTCCTCCCTTTTGTCCCTAGGCAGGGAGGCAGCAAACTGTTGCAGAGAGTCCCAAAGCGATCGGTCATAGCGACCCAGCAGGGGGGAGGAGCTAGCAGCCTTCATAGTCGTGGCCGACGTAGAGCACATTCTCCTCCCCAAGGAGTCCATCTTGCGACTCTCCTTATCCGGAGGAGCCGTGGAAGAGGGCGTCGTGGAGTGTTGTTTACGAGCCGCAACCACAATGACAGAGTCCGGGGGAGGGTCCACCCTGAGGAACGCCGGGTCCGAATCAGGGGCCCTGTACTTCTTCTGCAACCGTGAGGGAGCAGACTTCACCACGGCTGGTGTCAAGAAGACCTCCATGGCTGGTTCCTCCAAACCCGGAACCAAAGGAAGGAGGGGGCGTGACTGGTGAGCCTTGTGCAATGTCTCAAATATCACCGAGGTAGTGGGAACCGGGACTGCTACTGAGATTCCCAATTTCGCCGCCCCCCTCATCAGCACATCCTGGAAAGTGGCAATATCATCCACCGGCAAAATTCGAGTAGGCGGAGTTTCCGACGACGAGGGGGAGAGCCGTCCATTGCCAGAGGAGTCCGTATACCTCGTGCCTCTGGAACGAGATCTATATCTCCGTCGTCCATGTCTTGTGTGAGTGGACGACCTGTGTCTACTCCGTGACCTCCGGCGAGATCGAGATCGAGAGCGTGACCTCGGTCTGCGTGGAGCCTTAGGAATCGCCGGTAGCCGAGGAGACGGCGGGAGCTGAGGCACCGGCGGTGGCGGAGGTGGCGTAGGACGCTTAGGAGGAGGAGGAGGAGGATGAGGAGGAGGAGGCGGAGGAGGCGTAGAAGGCTTCTGAGGCAGCAGCTGAGGGAGAGGCTGCGGAGCTCCATCACTCCTTGCAGGAGAACCTGGACCAGCACTGTCCGGACTCCCGTCCACCCTTCTCTTCTTGGCGGGCCTGTCCCGTGCTGAAGTAAACGAGGGGGAGCGCCGTCGTCTCCTAGATCCACGACTGGAGATCGTAATCACCGAAGACGTGTTACCAGATGTCACCGACGTCGAACTGATAGTCGACCTCGTACGGTGTCTCCTCGCCGTTCAGCGTCCCCTCGACGTCGAACGGTGGCCCCTCGACGTCGAACGGCGGGTCGACGGAGAGCCTCTCGATGTCGACGGTGAACGATGTCTCCTCGACGTCGACCTCCTTCGCCTCGACGGCGATTCGTGCCTCGACGTCGATCTCCTTCGCCTCGACGGCGATCTGTGCCTCGACGTCGATCTCCTTCGCCTCGACGGCGATCTGTGCCTCGACGGCGATCTGTGCCTCGACGGCGATCTGTGCCTCGACGGCGATCTGTGCCTCGACGGCGATCTGTGCCTCGACGGCGATCTTCTTCGTCTCGACGGCAGTCGCCGGTGTCTCGGCGTCGATGTCTTCGGCGTCGATCCATGAGTCGACGGCGAAGGAGCCGAGCGGGGTCGCCTCGACGGCGATCTGCGCTGTCCGTGGGGCTCGGTACGTCGATGATGGTGTGTCGACGTCGACTGTGGAATCCTCGACGGCGACCTAGTCCTAGGTCTCGCCGGCCCCTCTCTCGACGTCGAACGTCGAGAACGCCGCGATCCAAAGCCCTGGATAGACGGCGAACACACCGGTGCTTTACCTCTCGCCATCGACGTCGTCGCCTTCGACGTCGAACGCGACCTACCAGCCGGTAGGTGTCGTTTCTGCTCCTTTTTCTGCCCGGAGGTCCCTCCAGTGGCTGAAGCATGGGCAGAGGAAGGGGAATGAGATCCTCCATGCCCCGAAGTCCCACCTGTCCTCTGCTTCTCCTATCCCTGGAGGCGAATCTTTTCTCTGTCCCTCAGGGTCCTCTTGGAGAAGGTCTTGCAGATGGCACATGTAGCAGGGACATGTGAGGATGACAAGCAGAGGATACAGACATCATGTGGGTCCGTCTTGGCCTTTTTCCTCCCACACTTTTATCAAATAAAGCCATGCTAAGAGTGGGTCAAATTGCACCAAATTGCAGGATGCAGTAGAGAAAGGCTCTAGACGTCGAGTGAACACACTATTTTATCCAAAAAACCAAACCAAAAAACCAAAATTTAGTCCAAATATCCACCCAAAAGGGTAGAGCTCAAGCTCCAGGGTCCTGCTAGCAGGAGCCGGAAAAAAGAACTGAAAGTAACTTGCTTTGGCTGTGCATCCTGGGATAGCGGGGGTCTCTGGAGAGTTCCTTAAAGGCACGGTATCCCTTTAGCCGACAGATAATGACAGCCTATAGGGCTTGTCTGTCCACCCCTTCCTCTCTATTGTTTAAAGGGATTTTGGTGAAGGGAGTGTGATACAATAAAGGAACATGTCAGATGTGAATAAAAATGACATTTAAACTTTATTTTGGCTTTTGTGTTCACTTCAGAGGAAGTGCTGGCCAGTGCAGCCATATTGTTATTAGGCTGTATTATTTTGTCTGTCTCTTAAGTGTCTTTGCAGGTTTGCAAATGCAGGACAGCTTAAGAGATATTTTGATTTCTCCGGGGTCCCCGCACATGGGCGGGACTATTCTTAGATTATGACTATACACAGAGATCCCCTACTACAGAAGAGGTATTCCGAAATATCTTGTGGCTCAAAGAAGTACCGTCCGGAAGTCCAACAGAAACTATCGAAGATCGACCAATTAGCCTGAACATCACAGTGCAGGAAGACTCAAGTGGAGGTTCAGGGAGCGACCGTGGCGCAGGAGAACCGGCAGTCAACATCTCGCCGCTCACCTACCCGCCTCCAAGCAGGGTACCACACGACAGCACGCGCCAACGAAGCTGTCCTCAGGGATACAACCTGCGGCCCAATCCTCTTACGAATCAACGGCTACAAGACTTCGCCTGCTGAGGATGCAGGAACCAATGCTACTGCACCGTGTACAGGTACCCTTAAGCTGTGTGCACGTCACAAGAAAAAACAACTGTTTGAACTGTTGTTTTCAAAGACTGAGTTGGAAAGGGATGTAATGGTTAGCGCTCCTGTTGTTTCAGGGGCGCCGCACGTCATCCACAGGCCAGGCGTGGCCTGTGGGGTTAATAAAAGGAAGCGCTCGCTCGCGGTACTTCCTGCACCCACACACTGTTGTGTGAGCTTCATTGCGCCAGCGTCATGCTTGCAGGCCATAGCGGAATTCACCACTACCGCTAGGCGTGCCGCCACAGCTAGCACCACTAGCGCAGTATCAGATGACACGATCACCAAACAATACAAACGGTGCTTGGCTAGCACCACTAGCGCAGTATCAGATGACACGATCACCAAGCAATGATGTAAAACAACAAACTAGCGCAAGTCAGGGCTGTCCATATTTAAATTTCATCCCAGTGGTCATAAATGCGAGGCCAACCATCTGCAAAATAGAAAGTCCACCAAAAGATGTCCGAAAATTAGCCACTTTACAAGCACATGAGGACCAGCTTTGAGAGACAACCTACTCTGTGGAGAGAGCCTTATAAACAACTCCACCCACTGCCACTAGTCGGACTGAAAATACCATCCGTAAAAGTAGATATTTTCAATCCAGTTCCATGGTGTGTAACTGTAACCAGGTTTTGTCAACTACTGCGCATGTCACTATGGACATGTATTTTCGTAATATATATTTTTGTTGATTTTTGGAGCATCGGTCATGGCATACATTTTGGATATACCAAATTATGAATAAATCTATTCCTTGCTTAACCGCTTTTCTTATAATCTGTTCAATCACATATTACAGTTTTTGAAGCGTAACTATTTTCTAAGTAGGGTCTAATTCCATGTCAAATTTAGTGAGATTTTATGTGGACAATTTAGAAATATTCCACTTTGCATGTTATATGAAGGGGTCCATGTATATGAAAACATCCTAAACCATCTTAAAAACTGTTTTACACTAAGAGATCCTCGACTGATGTTCACAAAACTTAAACTGCAGAAACACGTGTGAATTGTAGGCTATTCAAAACTTAGTGGAGTGTGGTAAGAAAAATATAAAGGTTTTAGGTAAAACATAACTATGGAAAGTGCACAAAATCCAGCATAAAGTATGCTTTTCAATCAGGTACAAGCTAGCAGCTGGGACCGGCATGCAGCAGGCACCCGAAGAAAAGAAAGACCATGCTAATAAAGGGTAAGAGGCAAGAAGGGAGGGGTTTGGGAGGCATGCCACAAAAAGAAGATAACAGGCAGCGAAAGGAACACTGCAAGCATCGCCTACCTGCTGATCCAAATACTCTAAGTTTCTTTGTAACTAAAGGTCTAAAAATTCGTCCAAGCATGGGGGAGGTGAGGGAGGCACCGACAGACAAGCAGGAGAATAAAAAACAAAACACAAAAGTATTAAAGGAGCAAAGCTCTTATGCAGGTAGTTGGCATGCAGGCATGGTCCGCATACTCGCGATAGTCAAGCGAAGTGACACAACTGTGCCATCACTATCACCAACTTTACATTTACCACTCTGATTCCTCCTGGAAGAATCCTGGACTATGGCAGCTAATGACTTTCTAAATGCACCAATCGTCATAGACAGTGGCAATACATTCCCCAGTCTCCACTAGTTATTTGTCAATGTGTATTTTTTATACCCCTTCATCCTCTAGATGTTTTTGCACTCCATGTACTTGTTACCACCACTGCGTTTTGTTTTGTCGTGATTTTAGTCGCTGTCTTAGAACTCCTAAATATTTTGTATTTCATATTCGTACTACTATAGTACCTTACTTTTCCTCTGTTAAGTGGTTTGCTACCCAGCTGAGTTTGGTTCGCATTACATATCCAAAAAACAAATAAATACAGCATGTCTAAGAGTAACATCAAGATGTGCGCGGCTTCCCTCTGCAAATGCTCCTTTAGTCTTCATTGCAAGGCCTTGGTGGTATGTCTGTATCTATGTGAACTCCAACGTTCCCTTGGATACTGGCAAGTTTTTTTCTACATTCTTCTTTGCTGAGACGGCAACGTCATTTACGTACTACGAAATCACGTACGTTACGTACCGCCATATTGAATTTGCGGTTTGCCCTGCTCCTTGGTTACGGCATTCCTGAACTTGTGTTACGTTTCGGATAACGCAATCACACATTTTACGTGCCGCAATACTGAAGTTGCTATTTGTTTGCTTATCAACCACCGCTATTATCGTCGGAGAATTCACCTTCTTTGATTCGTTTTCTTCAGGATATTAACCTCTCATCAGTACTAACGGTGAGCTTAATTTGGCAGTTTGCCATTATTTCAGTTTTTTTTTTTATCTTCAGTTTTGCTTTCTACCTTCATTCAACAATTTTATAATGTCAACATCACAGAAGAACAAGTTACTTACCTTCGGTAACGCTTTTTCTGGTGGATACAGTATCTGCCTGTGGATTCCTCACCTTGTGAATATCCCCTGCGCCAGCAACATTCGGAAACTTTTGTAGCAGTCCACGCCGATGGGGTCGAAGATGACGTCACAGAGACACGGCTCCGCTCGCGACTCCACTGACGTCACCGGCTCCATAAGAAGACCTCCTCGGCGTGATGACGTCAGTTCCGCCCCTTTTTTCCGTGCCTTCGAGGCACACGGACGGACTGACAGCAATATGTACATAAACAGCATACACAGTACACAATATGCATATCAACACACACAGTGTGGAAAAGAAACATCAAAGCACTAGAAATAACCCAATGTCCTTGACAGTCATAAATACATTTGAAATCATCAATAGAATTACCGTCATAGAGTCACTGGAATAGAAGGATGGACAACGGGGAGGCGGGTGGGTCAGTGAGGAATCCACAGGCAGATACTGTATCCACCAGAAAAAGCGTTATCGAAGGTAAGTAACTTGTTCTTCTGATGGATACATCTGCCAGTGGATTCCTCACCTTGTGAATAGATTCCACAGCAGTCCCCGCTCCCGGAGGAGGGTGTCCATCCCCCTATACCAGAAAATCCTGAAGGACGGAACGGGCAAAATGTCCGTCCCTCCTCACCTCAGAGTCTAAACAATAATGTTTTGCAAAGGTGTGAAGGGAGGCCCAAGTTGCCGCCCTACAAACGTCCTCCACAGGAACACCCCTAGACAAAGCAGAGGTAGAAGACTTTGCTCTAGTGGAATGAGCTCTTAAACCCTCCGGAGGCTCCTTACCAGCTAGGGAGTAGCAGATCTTGATGCATAGCACAATCCATCTTGAAAGGGTGCGCTTGTGCACCGCACGACCCTTTCTACAGCCAGCAAAGCCCACAAAGAGCTGGTCATCAATCCTGTAGTCCTTAGTCCTGTCCAGGTAAAAGCTCACCGCCCTCTTAGGGTCCAAGCGGTGAAGTCTCTCCTCCTCCTTGGAAGGGTGAGGGGGAGGATAAAAGGTAGGAAGGGTAATGGACTGCCCCAGATGGAAGGGAGTTACCACCTTAGGCAAAAACGCAGCCCTGGTCCGGAGAACCATTCGTTCAGCATGCACAGTCAAGAATGGGGGTTTTGAACTAAGAGCTTGAAGCTCACTTACTCTCCTTGCCGAGGTGATTGCAACGAGGAAAACCGTCTTAAAAGACAACAGTCTCAAGGGACACTTATGTAAGGGCTCGAAAGGAGAACCCATAAGATAAGTCAGTACAAGGTTTAAGTCCCACTGAGGTACAATAAAGGGAGTAGGAGGAAATTTATTCGTAAGGCCCTTGAGAAACCTAAGCACAATAGGTGATTTAAATAAGGACGGCTGATCCGGCAGGCATAGGAAAGCCGACAAAGCCGATAAATATCCCTTAACAGTGGCCACAGCAAAGCCTTGCTGGGCAAGAGAAAGAGCAAACTGCAGAATGTTAGACAAACGAGCCTTCAAGGGATCAATCGACCTCTCTCCACACCAGAGAACGAACTTAGACCACCTATAGGAGTATATGGATTTGGTGGAGTGTCGCCTGGCCGATAAAATAACATCCACCACATCTGGCGGGAGAGAGAAAGAATTCAGGTTGCCCCGTTCAATCTCCAGGCATGAAGGTGTAAGCTCTGGAGGTGGGGGTGTAGAACCTGCCCCTCCGACTGCGAGAGGAGGTCTGCCCTCAGAGGGAGACGGAGCGGAGGGCACGAGGAGAGGTGGAGAAGATCTGTGTACCACACCCTTCTTGGCCAATCCGGGGCGATCAATATAACTTGGGCCCGGTCTTGGCGAACCTTCCTCAGAACCCGAGGAATCAAGGGTATGGGAGGAATCGCGTAAAGGAGTCGAGAGCCCCAACTCAACTGAAACGCGTCTCCCAACGCCCCCTGCATCGGATACTGGAGACTGCAGAATGACAGGCAGTGCGCGTTCTCGAAAGTGGCAAACAGATCCACCCGAGGAGTTCCCCACGTCCGAAAGACGTGACGAACTACCTCCGGATGGAGCCTCCACTCGTGGTCGGCAGAGAACTGCCGACTGAGACTGTCCGCACGTACGTTCAGCACCCCGGCCAGATGATTCGCCATCAGACAAATCCGATGGTCCTGAGCCCAGGACCATAGACGCAGGGCCTCTCTGCATAGACAAAGAGACCCCACTCCTCCCTGCTTGTTTATATACCACATCGCGGTAGTGTTGTCCGTCAGAACCTGAACAGACTGACCGCGAAGGGAAGGGAGGAAGGCCTTGAGCGCCAAGCGTATCGCCCGTAACTCCAGAAGGTTGATGTGAAGCAACCTTTCCTCTGGAGACCAAAGACCCTTGATCTCCAGATCCCCCAGATGCGCACCCCACCCTAAGGTGGATGCATCCGTTATCACTGTGGCCACCGATGGAGGCAGATGAAAGGGCCTTCCTTGAGACAGATTGCCCTCCACGCTCCACCAAGATAGATCCGCTGCAGCTTCTCTGGAGATCCTCACAGACTCCCTGAGATCCCCTTTGTGCTGATACCACTGCTTGCGGAGGCACCACTGGAGCGCCCTCATGTGCCAGCGTGCATGGTTGACCAACAGTATGCAGGAAGCGAACAGACCGAGCAGGCGAAGGACCTTCAGAACTGGAACAACCGCTCCGCTGAAAAACAAAGGAATCATTTCCTGTATGTCGAGAATCCTTTGAGGAGGAGGGAATGCTCGACACACAGTAGTGTCCAGTACCGCACCTATGAACAGGTTGCGCTGAGAGGGCACCAGGTGAGATTTGGGCACGTTGATCGAAAAACCCAATCTGTACAACAGCCGAGTTGTATCCTGCAGATGACACAGCACCTTCTCCGACGACTCCGCCTTGATCAGCCAGTCGTCCAAATAAGGGAAAACCGAAATTCCCGATCTTCTGAGATGGGCTGCCACCACTGCCATCACCTTTGTGAAGACTCGAGGTGCCGAAGTAAGACCAAACGGGAGGACCGCAAACTGATAATGTTGCGATCCTACCGTGAAACGGAGATACTTCCTGTGCGACTTCAGGATGGGGATGTGAAAATACGCATCCTGCAAGTCGAGCGACACCATCCAGTCCTCCTGATTCAGCGCCTGAAGAACCTGCGCAAGGGTGAGCATCTTGAACTTCTCCTGTTTCAGGTAAAAGTTCAGGATTCTGAGGTCTAGTATCGGACGCAATCTGCCGTCCTTCTTCGGGATCAGAAAATACCGGGAGTAGCATCCCTGACCCCTCTCCTGCTCCGGAACCACCTCTATCGCCCCTTTCTGAAACAACTTCAGGACTTCTTCCTGCAGGAGAAGACGGTGGTCCTCCGAGCAAGCACCTTGGCAAGGAGGGTAAACTGGAGGGAATTCCCGAAAGGGAAGGGCGTACCCATTTTCTACAAGATCCAGAACCCAAAGGTCTGTAGTAACCGATTCCCAATCTTGTAGAAAATGGGTAAGCCGGCCCCCCACAGGACCAGCATGATCCGGAATGTCGAATCTAGGGCTGTTTTGCGGTGGTGGGAGGGGCTGAGGAAGAGGAAGAGGAGGAGGAGAGCTGACGGCCACGTGAGCGACCTCTAAGTCTTCCTCTATATCCCTTGGAGCTTTGCTGCTGCTGCTGCTGGGCTGGTCTATAAGAACGAAAACTCGCCCTTCCAAAACCTCTGTACCTCTTGAAAGTACCTCTCGGCTGGGATTGAAGGCCCAACGACCTAGCCGTAGCCTTACTCTCTTTGAAGCGCTCGAGAGCAGCATCAGCCTTCTTCCCGAACAGACCAGACCCATCAAAAGGTAAGTCCAACAAGGTCGACTGGACATCCGAAGAAAATTCGGAGGACTTAAGCCATGCACCCCTCCTGGTGGCAACTGAAGACCCCATGACCCTGGCAACTGAGTCTGCTGTATCCAAGCCACTCTGTATAACCTGGCGAGCAGCCGCCTGGGCATCCGACAGTACTTCACTGAAGCCTGCCCTATCCACCTCCGACAGCTTCGGTGCCAACTTTTTAGCTGAATCCATAAGCGCATGGATATAGCGCCCCAATAAACAAGTCGCATTAGAAGACTTTAATGCCATACTGGCTGAAGAAAAGACTTTCTTGGCTGATTGGTCCACCTTCTTGGCCTCTCTGTCCCCTGGGACCTGAGGAAACGCACCTTTTGAACGTCCAGAACAAGCAGCCTGAACGACCAGACTTTCAGGAGAAGGGTGTGATGACAAAAACTCAGGATCCCCCGGAGCCACCCTATATCTCCTTGCAACCACCTTGGACACCGCAGGAGCCGAAAAAGGCTTGCGCCACACATCCAACACAGGCTCCAATATTGCTTCATTAAAAGGCAACAGCGGCTCTGACACCGCAGTTGGAGAGTGCAACACCTCAGTCAAGATATTGGACTTGAACTCAACAGATGGCAATTGAAGGTCCAACAACTCTGCAGCCTTTCTGATTACAGCATGATAAGGAGCCGCGTCTTTAGAAGGTTCATCTGAAGGAGGAGTGATCTCCCACTCCGGAGACAAATCCAACCCACTTGCCTCCTTCAACTCGTCAAACACCTCATCGGATTCGACCAATTCTCCCTCTTCAGCCTCATCCATAAGATAGCTCCTCTCCTCCAGCACTCTCTGCGCCTCCCTCCTGGAACGGATCCGCACCTGCGGCGTCGGCGGCGCCGTGATCGAATCAGACGGCGCCGGCAGAGGCGTCGAACGCGGATCAGCTGGAGCAGCCGGCGTCGAACGAGGTCGAGCCGGCGCCGGTGAAGAGGGAAGCGGCGTCGATGTTTTCGGCGCCGGCATCTGCCAAGACGGCGTCGCTGGGAAGAAAGGCATAAACGGTGCTTGAGGATAAACCTGCGGCACTCCCAGATTAAAAGCCATCGGACCCATCGGACCCATAGGTGCACCAGAGGAATACATGGCCCGTGAGAACACCCCATACATCGCATTGAGATACTGCGAGGGGTCCTGACCTGGATTAGGGAAAGCCGGATACTGGTCAGGTAACACCGGACTCGGGCCTGCCGGCGCCGACGGTGGAACTTGCGGCGTCACAGACTCACCCGGAGCCTGATCATCCTCATCCTGGGCCGGAGTCTGAGACGGAGCCGAAGGACCTGCAGGACCTGGAGAAGCCATCGGCGCCGGAGAGGACGCCGGCACCGGCGAATCAGCCGGAGCCGGAGAAAACACAGGAGAAGATGGAACGGGAGGCGAAGCCGGAACAGGAGAAGGAGACACCGACTCCCTTCGACGCCGAGCAGGTGATTTAGACTTCGACGTCGAGGCCTTGTGATGAGACGAATGCCTCCTTTTCTTCTTATGCTTCTTGCTCTTTGAAGCATGTCCCGAAGTCGACTTGGAAGCCGACCTCGACCTCGACCTGGATCTTCTTCTACCTCTTTTCTCCTTTCTCTTCATCCGGGGGATAAAGAGCTTTGCCTCTCTTTCCTTAAGAGCCTTTGAGCTCATCTTCCTGCAACACGAACATCCTTCAACATCGTGGTCCGATGACAAACACCAAACGCAGTCGTCATGCGGGTCAGTGATGGACATGTGTTTGCCACACTCATGGCAAGGCTTGAAACCAGACTTCCTTGCCGAAATTCTCGAAGAAAGACAGAGAAACTTCGGAATAAACACAAAGTAACAGGTAAAGCTACCAGTAACGATTCCCGAAATCCGTTGGCGTCGTCGGCGCGGAAAAAAGGGAACTGACGTCATCACGCCGAGGAGGTCTTCTTATGGAGCCGGTGACGTCAGTGGAGTCGCGAGCGGAGCCGTGTCTCTGTGACGTCATCTTCGACCCCATCGGCGTGGACTGCTACAAAAGTTTCCGAATGTTGCTGGCGCAGGGGATATTCACAGGGTGAGGAATCCACTGGCAGATGTATCCATCAGAATTACAGTTTATCTCCCCCTCAATGCTTCTGGCCCGCTGTTGGCACGCCCTGCATGCAATGGCCAGAATGGAAAGCATACTTCCTGAACTACATTGAGACTTTAGATGTCAAGGGGAAAATGTCTCCAGCAGAAAAGAAAGGTATATTTTTACATTCTGTTGGCCCTGAAGGTCTCAAAGCTTATAATCAGATGACTAAAGTCAGTGGTGGCAGTGATCAAAAAAACAATTCTGCGGCCATTAATGATTTTGACCGTTATTTTTCACCTAAGGTATGCATTGGCATTCTTCGTTTTACATTTTTTCAGAGGAAACAAAATACTGATGAGTCCGTGGATAACTATGTTTCTGCTTTAAGGACACTTTCTCTTGCCAATTTGGAACTTTACAAGAAGATTTAATCAGAGACCAAGCTGTTATGCATGTAAAAGACACTTCTATTCAAGACAGGTTGAGGGTAAATGGTGATTCGAAATTAGAATATATATTAGCCATAGTAAGAAAGGCAGAAATGTCCTGTAGACGTGCACAAGAGGTTAAAGTAGAGGATAGCAGCAAATCTAACAGTGTGGTAGCCAAAGTGGATAGTACTAAAACTAAAGTTAATTTTAAAAAACACATTCCTATAAAAGAATGTTCTAACACTACTGAGAAAAATAAGTTTAGATGTTACAGGTGTGACAGTAGTTCACATTTAGCGAATTACAAAGGTTGTCCTGCAATCAAGCAAAAATGTTCTGTTTGCGGTGTGATAGGACATGTAGCTAAAGCATGCAGAAAACACAAAAATAAGAAAGTAAACTGTGTGGAAGAAGGTGAGTGATGGGAGTTATTCTGACACTAAAAATGGGGACTTTGAAAGGTCTTACATGTTAAACATTAAAGAAGATCCTTCTACAATTTTAAACAGATAATAGTGCTATTAAAAAGAAACCGATATGTGACATGATGATTGGTGGGGTGGAAATACACATATATGCTGACTCTGGTTCTCCTTACTCCATAATAAATGAGAATGTGTGGAATTCCAAATTCGTAGATCAACTTGGACCTAGATTAGATCCTTGTGACATTAATCCTCAAGGATATTCTGGAGAAAGAATTGATATCGGTTTCAGAGTACTTGTCTTTAAATTTAAAGACCGTGAATGCACTGCCAAATTGTATATATCCAAACATGGTCCTTCTGTTCTAGGATGGTTTGAACAAGGTAAACTCAACATCATCCTTAATCCTAACAGTCCTGATCCAGTTATGGTTATTGGGGAGCCTAATGAGTATAGTAACACTTTGTTGAATAGGTTTCCTGAAGTATTCACGGACAGTATATCAACTTTAAACACGATTGTTTTAAAGGACAATGCCTGTCCTAAAATCTACAAAGCAAAAAATATTCCCATTACAGTAAGAAATGAGGTAGAAAAGGAACTTAATAAACTTGTGGAAAGTGACATTATAGAAAGAATTGAATTTTCTGAATGGGTGTCTCCCATTGTCGTAGCCAGACGAGCTAATGGAAATATCAGATTATGTATTGATCTGCGCCACCTTAACAACATCATTGTGGTTGATCAATTTCCGTTAACATGTACTACTGAAATGCTGGCTTTAGTTGGTAAGGCTAAAGTGTTTTCTTGCATAGATATATCAGCTGCATACCACCAAATTGTTTTACATGAAAGTTGTAAGAAATACACTGCTTTTATCACACCATTGGGATGCTTTCAATTCAAAAGAATGCCCTTCGGACTTGCGTCAGCTGCAGCTGTTTTTCATCGCATCATGCACAATATTTTTGGTGATTGTAAAAACGCAGTGTGTTTTCAAGACAATATTCTTGTCTTTGGCAACAACAAATCTATCCATGACCAAGCACTTGAGGTAATCCTCAATAGACTTTCTACAAATGGTTTAACTGTCAAGCATGCTAAATGCAAATCTGGGGTTAATTCTGTAACCTATCTCGGCCATGTATTTTGGGAAGATGGTATTAAACCCAAACCTGATCTTGTAGAGGCTATTCAACTGGCACCTTTCCGATTTGCAAAGATGATGTCAGGTCATTTTTGGGTTTAACTGAGTTTTATTCCAAATATATACGCAATGTTTCATGTAGGGTGTTTCACATCAGACAGTTATTGAAAAACAAAAGCAAATTTGTATGGGATGCTGAGTGTGAAAACAAATTTGTTGATGTCGAGTCAGCTATTGGAAAGGCTGCTGCACTCAATAGTTTTGATACACAGCTTCCTTGCATCATTACTACTGATGCCAGCTCGAAAGGATTGGGAGCTGTCCTGTCTCAGAAAATGGAAAATGGAGGATAAGTCATTATTGCGTACGCCTCAAGGGCTGTGTCTCCTACTGAGGAGAAATATTCCACTATTGAAAGGGAAACTTTAGCTGTTGTGTGGTCCCTGGAACATTTTAGAGCGTTTGTTTGGGGGAAGGAGTGTGAAATCAGAAGTTACCATAAACCTTTGGTACGTTTACTTACTACTGATGGTATGATTAGAGCCTCAGCTAGAATAGCACGCATGTCTATGAGATTGCAGGATTTTGTTTATAAAATTGTTTACGTTCCAGGCAGAGAAAACGTTAGTATGGGTTTTCTTATTTAGACTTCCTTTACCTCTCAAAGAGTGTTTTCAGAATTCATGGGATGAATTCCAAATTGCCTTAATTCACGACGAAGGTGCTTTACCCATTAAGAGTGAGATTTGGCGTGCTGAGTACTTAAAAGATGAGATTTTGCAAGAAGTTCAGAAATACATTATTAAAGGTTGGCTCATCAAGAAAAATCTTACTCCTAAACTCAGGAATTTCTGGGAGGTAAGAAATGAATTATCCTTTACAGATAGTACCGTTTGGAGAGGTGATAAGGTAGTACCTCCTTCTGGCATGAGACAAATCATTGTCAAACACGGTCATGAGGGCCACAATAGCATTGTTAGAACTAAGCAATCGGTCAAGAAAATATTTTGGTGGGCAGGTTTAGATATCTTTGTTGAACGCATTGTTAGAGATTGTGTCAATTGTGCCAATTCAGATAAATCTTTGAAAACTTTAAAACCTAATATGGGAGAACATTGTGTTCCCAACGGTCCTTGGAAAACTATTGCTATGTATATTATGGGCCCCATTGGCCCTTTGAGCAAATATATTGTGGCAGCATTGACTTATTCTCTAAGTGGCCTGTCATAAAAGTTGTGGATAAGGTAAATACTGATGCGGTCTTGTTATTTCTAGATGAAGTCTTTACTGAGGAAGGGTTGCCTATACGTGTTATAACTGATAATGGTGTACAGTCCTTATCTAATAAGGCAAAGGAATATTTTTAAAAAACTGGAGTTGGGGGCGTGGCCGGCAGCCGATCCCAATGGCCGCCGCTTAGAGGAGCTCCGAGGAAGTTGTAGCTTCCCCAGTCAATCCGGCTAGTAATCCGCTCGTTTCTACTGCCCCAGAGACGATCCATGAATGTGGAGGCACCGGCACGCTGAGCGCCCGTGTTTATGGCCCAGAACGACTTCCGACACGTCTGGAGCAGCGCGTGGAGCGGTACGGCCTGACCAAGCGGCCGCGACCACGGACTCGCCTGAGGCAGTGTCCCGGCTGGGAGGCTCGCGGGTCGGCATGTGCCCCGGGGTGCCCGCGAAGACATCTGGAGTCTGGCGCGGACGCGGCGCCTGAGCATCGGACGCCGGCCGGTGCCCGCATTAAATATCCAGTGCACGGAGGGATGAGCGGCCTGCGGGGGGCACCCGCTGGGACGGTCCCGGAGAGGGCGAATGTGTATTAGGCCCTGCAGGCTGCAGCCGGCCTCGGATGACGACGGGACCTGCCCTGAAGCGCCTGGTAAGGACTCCGGGGCCCCATGCCAGACCGTGCACAACACTACCCTGGAGGCAGATAACTGATACGGGACTGAGCAGTGCCTTGAGGGAGGAGACCTGCGCACGCAGCCGAAGCCCCACGTGGGGACGGGGCCCTCCTGGGGGGGGGGGACAAGAATTGGTGAGCCCCTGCCGCGCAGTGGGGTGCTTTCGGGGGTGCATCTGGTGATCACGTGAGGCCACTGGCCGGCGCAGAGAGCATGGTTGATGCCCAGGGAGGGCCCTTTGGAGAACAACTTTGTCAGGCACAGATAAGCTGATTAAGTCCCTTACACTGCACGGGGAGAACACTGGTAGCCACAGTACCTGAAAGGACGGCATATACTCCTGTTGATTAGTCAACCCTGAACCCCTACCCTGCGGCCCGCGCATCCCTGGTGAGGCGGGAAAACCGACAGGCCACGCAGGAAGTGAGGTCTTGCGGCAGGCGGCAGCGATTACCGCCCAACGCGAACTTATCCAAACAGAGATGGGAGGCAAAGGGCCACGCACGTCTTCACAGGCGAAGCTCGATAAATATGCATACGCAAAAGACTTCCCTGCTCTGCCAGAGCGCACGGCTGTCGCAGACAAGGCCCCTGAAGGTGAGGGAGCGAATAAAGTGACACTGGAGGACATCATGACTGCTCTTACCAAGGTGCAGTCGACGGTGGGATCCATCTCCACAGACGTCTTGTTTTTAAGAGCCGACTTTCAAAAAATGACCGCCAGGGTCACGGAGGTGGAGCACGTGACGAAATCTTTGACTAAAGACTCAGCCACATTACTCCAAAAGGTCAGCCACCTGGAAGCCGAAAATAGACTGCTGGCGGCAAAACTGGACAACCAAGAAGGGCGCTCCTGCCGCAATAATGTCCGAATCACGGGCGTTCCCGAAAGTGAGGGGAGTCCGGCCATGGACCTCTATATTGAAGATCTCATTAAAAACAGGCTTCGGCCCAGAGGACTCTCATCCTTGTTCTCGGTGGAAAGAGCACACAGAGTACCAGGGGATAGGCCCAATCCTGGGGCGCCTCCTATACCAATATTGGCCCGCATTTTCAATTTCCGAGATAGAGACGCCATTTTACAGACAGCGAAAGTGGCTCCACCGCTGCACATTCATAACTCGATGGTATCCTTTTTCCCGGACTACACGACGGCAGATACTAAACGACGGAGAAGCTTCCTTGAAATCAAGAAAGAACTTAGGCGACGGGAGCTGTCCTACTCCATGTTATTTCCGGCAAAACTGAGTGTGGTGGCAGATGGTAAGACCTGGTTTTTCGATACGCCAGAGGAGGCCCATGACTGGCTCGAGGGATGGTAGCGAGTGGATGGCTCCAGACGATCGGAGAGGCGCCAACAGCTACGCTGGGAAGGAGAGGACTCTGGTCCAAGGACAGGAGCACCGGGATGACGCTGCACAGCGGACGGTGGTCGAGGAAAATTGATAAGGATTTGTATGCAATTGAACCTCGCCAGCACCTGGGGCGGAGCACCCAACGTGCATCTACCTGTGAAGCGGACTGCATCGTAGATGAGACCTGGCAAACCTGGTTCTCCCCCTTGCTGGGGGAATGAGCAGACGACCGCAGAAGTGGTCTTACTGGGCAGACGTGGCAGAACATGGCTGAAAGATCGTCTTTGGGGTGGAGATGGGCTGCGGTGCCCCCGGACTTCTCACCCCCACACGCAAGTACTGTTTATGGGATTGGGTGCTAAGCACTCTGCAGAGTTGGGGGGGCGGGTAGTTTTGAGTCCGTCCGGCAGGGAGGCAGGGAGGGGGGTGGGAGGATTGGGACTGTTTAAGCGGTTTGATATTTTTCTTATGTTCGTTTTTATAAAGGCACACATATATGACACATTCTCAGGCACTGTTCAGCGATACACATCGCGCACCGGTATCGGGGATACCACTCTTACACTATGCCGGCTACAAAAGTACTGGACCCGATGGCCATTGACCCGAGATCCCCCCCCCCCCCGTGACTCACGTAGCTCCCTTCTCCCCAATTACGTGGAACGTGCGTGGCATGGGGGACAAAATAAAAAGAGGCCTAGTTTTGCAATGCTTAAAATGAAGCGCCCAGAAGGTGGCTTTGCTGCAGGAGACACACCTTACCGGGGCTGCATGTAAGGCGTTCGACAGGTGGGGGTTTAAAATGGTAGCGCACTCGGAGTTCTCCTCAGGATCACGGGGGGTTGGCATCCTGGTTAAGAAGCAATCACCGTTAATAATTCATAAGACAGATGCACACGGTCGCTTTGCGGCCCTTATAGGTCAATGGGAGGGGCAAGCGGTTAACATCGTAGCAGTTTATATACCCCGGCCCTGAATGCTGTAGCACTTCCAGCTCTGAGTGACTTCTTGCTTGACCTAGGGGGAGCTACTGATTGGGGGAGACCTTAATGCCATTATAGATGGGACTCTAGATCGCTACCCTGTGAGGAAGCAACAGACTGGCAGTTCTCGCCTTGACAGCTTCTTAGAGGCACTTGGGCTTACTGATGTGTGGAGGAGTCACCACCCCGCGACGCAACAATTTACTTTCCACTCAGGGGTTCACGACAGTCTGTCTAGAATTGATTACTTTTTCGCGTCCACAGATAGTTTGAAAAATGTTGACAAGGTAGAGATTCGGCCAAGAGGTATCTCCGACCACTCTCCAGTGCTGTTGTCATACACACATCACCACAGAGTGCGGCAACGTGTCTATCCCATATACCCGGGGTATCTGCAGGTCCCCAAGATCAAGAAAGCTATCCTTCAGGTGACACAACACTACTTCCAGGAGAATGTACTATCGGTCGACTTCCCAACTACCTTGTGGGAGGCCTACAAGACTGTTCTCAGAGGGCAAGTCATCGCCTCTGTTACAGGTCATAAACGGGAAAAACAACAGGAACTGCATGATATAGAGTTAGCATTACATAACGCCGATTCCCAGCATACCAATAATCCAACACCGGCCACATCTCAGCATTTACGTCTTGTGCAGCAGCAACACAGGGAGTACCTTAGGGTAGCAGCTAAGTCCCGATTGACGGCCACGCAGCACAGGATCTATGACATAGGTGATAAGGCCGGAAAACTTCTGGCATGGCTTGACAAAAGGGAGCAAGGGACAAAATGGATAACGCGGCTTCGGACGAGGAGCGGCCAGGAGACGACTGACCCAGAGACGATAACACACACTCTAGCGTCACACTTCAGCAGGTATACACGTCCTTCTCAGACATGTCTGTGAATGAGGCACTGTCTTATATACAGGACATTGCTATGCCCAAACTCACTCCGGAAGCAGCCCTCACACTGGAGGCTGATCTCACGGTCGAGGAGCTGCAGGTGGCGATTAGCTCACTACAATCTGGGAAGGCGGTAGGGCCAAATGGTATACCTATAGAACTTTATAAAACGGCGGCTGGGACTCTTACCCCACATCTACTGAATATGTTCTCTGACAGTATGCAGACGGGTGAACTCCCGCTTGACCAACGATTAGCCACCATTGTGGTAATCCCAAAACCTGGAAAGCCCCCTGAAGAATGTACTTCGTATCGCCCAATATCTCTCATTAATGCAGAAACCAAAATTCTCGCGAAACTCCTTGCGATCAGACTGACACAACATTTGGAGACTCTAATACATCTGGATCAGTCCGGTTTCATGCCGGGCAGAAACACGGCCCTAAACCTGCGACGCCTGCACGGGGTGATGGTCCGCATTCCGTGCATTCAAGAGCCAGCTGTCATACTCTCCCTAGATGCGCGAATGGCGTTTGACATGGTTGAATGGACCTTCCTATTCGCTGTGCAAACTTATTTGGGCTTTGGCCCTAAATTCTGCGTGTGGATACGGCTGCTGTATACAAGACCGATGGCACATGTTACAGCCAATGGTCATATTTTCGGCACTTTTTCCTTAACGCGAGGCACACTGCAGGGTTGCCCTCTGTCGCCTCTGCTTTTTGCCCTGATACTGGAGCCTCTGGCGGCGTGGATTAGGTGGGAGCCGATGATCCGAGGACTCAGTTGGGCGGTAGGGTGGGAAGACCGCATCTCCCTCTACGTGGACGATATATTACTATATATGACCTCCCCTAGGCGCTCCATACTGGTACTCTTAAACATATGTGAAATCTTTGGACGGGCATCAGGATACACCATAAACTGGTCCAAATCGATCATGTTTGTCCTGTGCGGCCCATCGCCTCAACTCCCAGTAGATTGCCCGTTGCAGATCGTAGGAGACGGTTTTAAATATTTACAGGGCTCGAAAAATCTGAAAAATTGTACTAGTCCTGCAGGTCTAGTCCCTTGGAAAATCCCCTCGACCTCACTGCAACCTACTTGACCTCCGTCTCTGAAAACGGAGCAAAAGTGACAAGATAACAAGATTTAAAGGCATTTTTTTTGCTCATTCCCATTGTGAGCAATAAAAATGCCTTTAAATCTTGTTACCTGATTGTTGGGGGGCGGAGTCAAGATGGCGGAGTGAGCAGACGTCCTGCTCTAGTGCTCCCGCCAACGATCGCTACAGCACCGGACCGCGGACCGTCATCAGCGCACACAGAGCAGATTCCACGGGCCGGAGCGACCCCGTGATTGTCGCGAGCGATTGGTGGCCGGTTCCGGCTCCAGTACGGTCAGCGGAGAAGGAGGCAGAGGCGTCACCGGAGCTCGGCCACGCAGGGGGCCGACAGCCAGCCGGAGCTTGGGACCGCTGAGAGGTGGGGCCCTGGTTTTGCGACGCTGACCGGAGAGGAGGAGGCGGCGGCCGGAACAGGGGCAGAGACGACGGCACAGAGGCGTCAGCCGGATACTCCCATCGCGGAAGCGGAGAAGTAGTGGTCCTCCGGAGCGGCGAAGATGGTGGTGCGAGGACTGGCAGGGCAGCGGAGCGCGGATGCCGCTGTCGACGGCGGCTGGGCCGGTGAGTGGGCCCCGCGCCTCCCTTTTTCCCTTTCCCCCCCACACACGTTGATACCTCCACGGAACGGTGGCGCTGACCTCCTGGGGGGGATTGGTTGATTGGAGCCCCAGTGAGGACCGGCGAGCGGGTCTCTCCCGCATCTGAGGTGGTAGCAGCGGGAGGACGGCGGCGGTTAGCCGAAGCTACGCTACAGCGCTGGGAGCGCGTGGAGCATGCTGCCTGAGGAGGCCCCAGCCTGAATGCGGAGAGCTTGCGGGGAAAGGCCCCATCGAGACTGGAGGGGACGGACACGGGGCCATCAACAGAGCGGGGCAGTGAGATTGGAGGGGTCGTCCCGGCGCCACGGCACCGCGAGCCGGAGGCTTGACCTCAGCGGGTGATCCGGTCTGGTAGCAGGCCCAATAGAGAAGGAAGGACCGAACATCGGCGGGACCAGCAAGGGTACAACAGTTACCGGAGCACCACAACAGGAAAGGGACGGGTGGAGGCTAGTGCTGTTGCTGCGTGGTCCGACGCCTACCCCAGCGACATTGCTGCCCGCAGGGATAGGGCATGCACAGAACCACCACCCGGGACTAGAGGGGGGGGTCGGGTCGTCCCCCTGGCTCCTGGAGACCGACGTCCTACCTCGGATCGGTGGATTGGGCCGAGTGGCGCCTGCTGTGGGGGAGTGGGGGTGGCGGCGTTGGGCCCAGCACGCTCCCTGAGACCCGGACGGAGCAGGCTATGCCCACGACTAAGAAGAGACAAGGCAGGTCGATTAAAGAGTTGTTTGCCCAAGGACCGGCTGGTCAGATGACTTCTGGTGCGGAGGCTGGTGCCTCGAGGGGAGCAGCGCCGGAGGGAGGTGGAGCGGGGCCCGTCACCAGGGCATTCCTTGAATCTATGTTCAGCGCATTGAGGGAGGACATTCGCACATTCAAGCATGAATTCACCTCGGAACTAAAAGAGATTTGTCGCGATGTGGATTCTATTGGAGAGAGGGTAGCGGATCTGGAGGGCAAGGGCGATAGACGAGACGTAGAGATCTCGGAGCTACAGCAAGAGATCATCCGGCTCCACGATCAACAAGTAGACCTCCAAACCCACCTCGAGGACATGGAAAACCGCTCCCGTCGCCATAATATTCGGATTAGAGGAGTGAAAGCGGATGAAGTATCGAAAGACCCGTTTGCCTACACACAGAAGCTCTTTAATCACATTTTGGGCAACCCGTCTGAGACTGAGATCCGAATAGATCGCGCTCATAGAGTAGGATCCCCGAGGGCGCCAACGGCTTCCCCGGACATCTGTGTGTGTGTCCAGGACTATCGCACTAAAGAAACCATCCTCCAGAAAGCACGCCAGCTGCACCCCATACAGTTTCAGGGTCAGACCCTGGTTCTGTTTCAGGACTTATCTGCACTCATGTTACAAAAGCGGTGAACATTCAAACCTGTCACTATGTACCTTCAACAACACGGCATCCCTTATAGCTGGGGCCATCCTTTCCGGCTGGTGTTCCGTAAAGACAATAAACTGTTCCAATTACGTTCCTTGTCAGAAGCCTGCACGATCCTGGGCCTTGATCCTCCAGATGAGGAGACCGGCGGGGAGCCTCCTAAAGCGGGGCCTGAGAAATCTAGGGCTCAATGGCGCCAACAGAGCTGCAGGCGTCGCCCCAAGAAGCCCCCAGCGGCGGACATCGCAGAGAGCCAGAGATCTGCTCTGGAGGCCGCCTCCATAGGATTATCATGTCCTGATCCGGTCTGACTCTACACAGACATCTGCTTGATAACTGCAGCCTGTTCTCCTAAATATGGGTCGCTGGCGGGAGGGGGGCTTCCGTTCCACTGTGGGAGGTCTTACCCAGATGCTTTCTTACCGATCACTGACGAGTGATGGACTAAGTTCTTTGTATTGGTTGTGAATGGTTTTTGAAAGTGTGTTATTTGGGGGTTTGTTGGGGGAGGGATTCCGACGCTCCGCATTCAACTTTTGTACAATTCAAAGGTCTGATGGTGCCCGCACACCCCCCCGACGACTGTTGGATGGATGCGATGACAGGAGTGGAAACGGGGGGTGGCCGCTTATTGCAGCATGTATTAGGGGATCATACATATGCCTGACACCACACAAAGTCCTCACCCTTAATGTGAGGGGTCTTAACAATCCCGTGAAGCGTAGGGCTGTTCGGTCTTGTCTGGGAAATTCCCGGGCGGACCTGTGTCTTTTACAGGAAACCCATTTACTGCTGAGAGATTGCCACCGTCTTAAGTCCCGGAAATTCCCAACACAGTTATTCTCTTCTGCCCCTACTAAGACGGCGGGAGTGGCGATATTGGTGGCTCAGGGGTTCCGGGGGGGAAATCCTTCATAGAGTGGCCGAGATCCGGGGAAGGTTACTAGTCTTCCGCTTCGCCTTGGGGGGACAGATATACACGGTTGGTTCCCTATATGCCCCGAATGAAGACCAGGAGCGATTTTTGCACTCTGCTCTTGTAGAGGCTACTGCCACGACGGACCGCAATATCATTCTAGGGGGCGATCTGAATCTTGTGTTCGACAATCATAAGGACAGGTCTAGTCAACGCACTTACCACAAAGGGGCATTAGCAGCTGAAGGGATTGCACATATACGGGACCTGGGGCTTTGAGACCTATGGCGCAGCTTTCATCCTCACGCTAGGGAATACCCATTCTACTCTAACGCCCACAAGACATATGCTCGCCTGGATCATCTTTTAACGTCCGATACGATATGCACACTTACGAGGACAGTGGAGATTGGAGTGGCAGCTTTGTCAGACCACGCGCCGGTTCTGGCCACTCTTGCCCTCCCGCCCACATCACGCCCAGCCAGGGTTTGGCGACTTAGAGACACTCTTCTACATTGACCAGATGTTGTCCACCACATACGACACACTATAGATGAATACACCTCACACAACGCAAATACCGACACCACATTAGCAATACAATGGGCGGCCATGAAGACAGTAATCCGAGGGGAATTTATAGCTTTGTCGGTGGCGGACAACAGAGAGCGCGGACGTAAACGGGACGATCTCATGCAGCGGACCCGGGAATTAGAGCAGATGCACCAGAGAACAGGAGCGCCGAGGGTGTGGCGACAGCTTAAATCCGTGCGCCACCAGTTACCAGCGCTGGATCAGGACAGACAGGAATATGCGGCATTGCGGCTGAAGCATGCATACTACACAGGGGGGAATAAATGCGGACGTCTCCTTGCTCACAAATTGCGGGAAGTACATCAGCAGCGTGGGGTCAAGAATATCACCCGATTGGATGGCACCTGTGTGTCTGAGGACAGGGCTATAGCGGAGACATTTCGTGACTTTTATGACACTCTTTACGCAGGGGACTCGCTGGATGGTTCGGAAGGGGTGGCCTTCCTTGATTCCGTTACTTTACCTACATTGACTGCGGATCAAGCTGACCATTTAGATAGGGAAATCCAGCAAGAGGAAGTCATAGCAGCTATATCTCGTCTCAAGCTGGGGAAAGCCCCCGGCCCAGACAGTTTTTCCGCGATTTTTTATAAGACGTATTGCGCCGTGCTTGCCCCGATCCTCACCCTGCTGTTTAATTCCTTTGCCACCCGAGGGGCAATACACGGGGATATTTTGGAAGCCTCTATAGCGGTGATACCCAAACCTGGGAAGGACAGATCCCGTTGTGGATCCAATCGCCCAATCTCCCTCCTCAACACAGACCTCAAATTATACACGGGGATCCTAGCTTCCCGTCTTGGCCCCTACATGACTAGTCTCATTGACCCAGATCAAGCTGGGTTTATCCCGGAACGGCTAACGGCAGATAACACCAAAAGAGTTTTGCACCTTATCGAGAAAGCTACTCGTTCATGATGCTGGCCATTGATGCCGAAAAGGCATTTGACCGAGTACACTGGCCATATTTGGAACAGGTGCTGGGAAAAGTCGGGATGGGGGAACGGTTTCGCACGTACGTATTCAGCTGCTATAAGTTTCCCACCGCAACGGTTAGAGTAAATGGCTATACTTCCTCTCGATTCCATATTGAGAGAGGCATGAGACAGGGATGTCCTTTATCCCCCCTTCTTTTTGCCCTCTATATGGAACCATTAGCTCAAATGCGGCAAAACCCGGAGGTACAGGGGATTAAATTCGGGGGGTTTACCCACACTATTAGCTTATATGCAGACAATGTGCTGATATCACTCACTGAGCCGAGGTCCGCGCTGCCGGCGTGCATGGCAGAACTAGACGCCTTTGCCCGAGTCGCGGGATTCAAGGTGAACACTGACAAGTCTCTGGCCCTCGATCTGTCCTGGTCACGACCCACACAGGATTATTTGCAGTCCATACTCCCCATCCAATGGGCGACGGACACGATCCCCTACTTGGGGATCCAGTTGGCTCCTTCTCTCTCAGCAGTGGTTGATGTCAACTATTCTATACTGCGCGGGAAAATCCGCCGGGAACTGGGTCGGTGGGAACACTACCCCCTGTCATGGCTGGGTAGAGTGGCGGCAGTGAAAATGACTATTCTGCCGCAGATTCTTTATCTCTTCCGTACCATACCTTTGCGACCGCCAGCCGATTGGATTCGTCGGACTCAATCCGAGCTGGCTCAGTTTATCTGGAGTGGCCGGAAATCACGAATGAGACGTGCCTTGGTAGTGCTCCCGGATCTCCAGCTCTATTTCCAGGCGGCACAGTTACGGTACCTGGTGGAATGGAGTAGATGGGAATCCGAGAAACACTGGCTATTCCAGGATCAAGCGGTGGCGGCCCGCCCCTTGCAGGACATTCCATTCCTGCGTAGGCCTCATAGACCTCCTAACCTATATGCCTCATACATCACGCGAGTCCCCTTAGAGGTGTGGGATGCCACTAACGCTAAACATAAACTACCAACCTTTCCATCCCTGCTTACTCCTCTAACGGACAACCCCGACTTTGCCCCGGGGATGGACAATGCAGCTTTTTCTAACTGGAAAGCGGCGGGGTGCCGATTTTTGTACCACATCTATGGCCCTGAAGGGGTTCACCCGTTTACCCACATGAAGCAGGAATTTGGGTTTCAGGAGGCAGAAAGACTTCGGTATTTTCAGGTGAGGCACTGGGTGCTCCAACCACAGATCCGCTCTGGGGCGGATAGGTGTTTTTCCTCCTATGAAAGATGGCTTGTCACGCGTACGTCAGATCGCAAACTCATATCGGACCTCTACAAGACATTGCAGTTGATACATGTGCACAATTTCAACCCCAGCAGAGAACGGTGGGAACGGGAGTTGGGTAGAGTTCTCACACATAAGGAATGGGAGGGTATATACTATAGAGCCAGGCATTCAGCATACCACATGGGTCTCACGGAGACATTTACAAAGATAGCGACATACTGGTACTGCGCCCCTGGAGCGCTTGCACGACATGGATCATACCCGAGAGGCGACGTGCTGGAGAGGCTGTGGCCAAGTGGGCAACCTAGTACACCTACTCTGGGAGTGCGCACACATTCAACCATACTGGACGCAGGTGCTGGATGAGGTGGATAAGCATTTCGAGACGGAGATACCGCGCTTTCCGGCCTACGTCCTATTGGGTCTTCCTAATCCCTTGACCTATCCACTGAAATCCCGTAGAGGCAGGCAGATCGCTATAGCATTGGGGTCTGCGACACAAAACATTCTCGCACATTGGCGCAGTCCCACTCCCCCAGCTTTCACAGGCTGGCTACATCGCCTGTGGTATGTCCTAGGGATGGAGAAGCTAGCGCTCACCCAGGCAGGGGAGGGAACTAAATATGGGGAGTTGTGGCAACCATTCTTGTCATTGTTGGCTACTGAATTCCGAGAAGTCACATGCTCCAGATATTTAAGGCTGCTACGGCTCGCGGAGGTGGAACGAGCCGAGGGTTAGAGGTATGGTCGGAGGGTCCATATATAGCTTAGAGGGGAGGCGCGGGGTAGGACAGGGGGAGGTGTTTTATTGTTCATTTTATGTATATCATGGCACCGAGGGCAATGTACAGTTGAGTAATATTCCACAGCCACCGACTACAGTGGTATTCATATTGCATCCCATGTCGACAGATGTCTGTATGTGGTTCTGCTTTTTGGTTTTGTAAAAATAAATAAAAACATTTAAACCATAAATCTTGTTACCTTGTCACTTTTGCTCCGTTTTCAAAGAAAGAAGACAAAAGTTAGTTTGTCTTCCTACTCGCCAGAAAGGGCGAGTAGGACCTAAAAATAGCTCGTACTCATCAATTCTCCCTCGCAAATGCAAGCGGGCGAGTGGATTTGTCGAGCCCTGATTTAGGCATATACATAACACCTAATCCAGGTACCTTCTTCAAACGAAATCTTGTGCCCCCCCTGGAGCAGCTGAAGAGAGATGAGATACATTGGGGAACATTACCATTGACATTGTTGGGAAAGGCTGCACTTTTTAAAATGATGGCACTCCCTCGATTTCTGTACGCACTGGAGAATACGCCGTTCCTAGTGCCACCCAGCTATTCTAAAATGATCGCGGGCCTATTGTGGGGGAACAAACCAGCACGCATTGCACAGGAAAAATTGGTGAATGGCTGGTATGATGGTGGGATAGCACTGCCAAACATACAGATTTACTACTGGGCAGCTCAGTTAAAGGTCATTAATCAATGGATACATGCCCCGCAAGCGGACCCCGCATTCAAAGCGGACAGATTTGGATTAGGGACAGAGGGCGTGCTAGCAGCCCTGTACAACAGGAAGCAAGCCACTCCCTTGCTAGGGCCCACAAAACATACAGTTACCATATGGTATGAGGCACATACCAGACTAGGCTGGCGCAGGGTTATAACACAACTCACCCCCCTTTGGGACACGCATCGATTGGGAAGGCTTAGGAATTGTAAGGGGTTTGCTCAATGGGACGCAATTGGTATTTTCACAGACGGACATGTGGAACAAAGGCAACGTAATCTCATTCGAACGTCTTAAACAACAGTATGAGTTAGCGCCCACTGAAATCTTTAGCTATATGCAGATAAAGCACGCATTGCAGGCTGTCTTCCCACCTGGCACTGAAGTCCCGGAAGCAACCCCCCTGGAGGACAGGCAGTTGACAGACTTTTTGCACAAGCGGGCTACCTCTCTCACGTATCGAAAACTAATTAACAATCTACGTGATCCTACTGTGATGCTGAGGGAAAAGTGGTCCCGCGACGTGGGAAAATTTGACAACGCGGAATGGCAGGAGGTATTAGCTTCCCCGCGGGAGGTGGGAATACCCTCAAAACTTAGATTGGTGCAGCTTAAAATACTGCACCGAACCTATTACACTAGGCTCACCCATCACAGAATAGGTACAGCACCGCACCCATACTGCTTACGACGCTGTGGGGAGGAGGGCACATTTTACCATACCCTGTGGCAGTGTCCAAAGGTTAGAGAATACTGGATTAAGGTGATGAGAACAATATCGCAGGCATAGGAACTGTCACTAGTGCCGGAGCCCAGGCGATCCTTGCTAAACGTTTGGGAACCGAATGACCTCACTCGCACAGCACAGACCTGGGCCACATTGGGGATAATGTTGGCAAAACGTAATATCGCACAACAATGGGGTTCCGCAGAATTGCCAACGCTCGCTGCATGGTGTAAAGATATGGACGCGGCGAACAAGTTACTTACCTTCGGTAACGATGTATCTGTGAGAAACATTAGTTAGTTAGATTCCTCACCTTAGAATATCCCCAGGCGTCAGACTGGATCCGGAAGATTTTTCGTCAGCAATACCCCTTGCGCGTCGCTAGGCGTCGTCTGCGGCTCCGTGTCCGTCGTCGGCGTCGTGCGCCGGAATGATGTCGGAGTACTTAGACGCCGCCCTCGCGCGCTGACGTCAGTTCTTGTACACAGCCTTCCGCGCCAGGAACGCAGAGCCATGCAAGATACCGACACTGGTGCCAAAAAATTCTAGGGCCCTGAAAGGGATATCCTTAACCCTAGATGTCAGTTCGCAGAACGGGGAGGATGGGTGGGTCGGTGAGGAATCTAATTAACTAATGTTTCTCACAGATACATCGTTACCGAAGGTAAGTAACTTGTTCATCTGAAAGAAACACGTTAGTTAGATTCCTCACCTTAGAATAGATACCCAAGCAATACCATCCCCGGTGGTGGGTCTGGGAACCAATATCACACCAGAAAGTCCTGGAGGACAGAACGGCCAAAGAAGCCATCCCTCCGGACTTGGCTGTCAAGGCAATAATGCCTGGCAAACGTGTGTAGCGAAGCCCACGTTGCCGCCTGACAGATGTCCTGCAAAGGGACACCCCGTCCCAAAGCAGTAGTAGCCGCTGTGGCCCGAGTAGAATGGGCGCGCAGCCCAACAGGAGGGTCCTTTTTTGCCAAGGAATAACAAATTTTGATGCACAAAACGACCCACCGAGAGATGGTCCGTTTGTGCACAGCTTTCCCCTTCTTAGCACCCACGTATCCAACGAAAAGTTGGTCGGCCACCCGGAACTGCTTTGTGCGGTCCGGATAAAAGGAGAGCGCACGTTTTGGGTCCAGACGGTGGAGCCTCTCTTCCTCTTTGGAAGGATGCGGAGGCGGAAAGAAGGTGGGAAAGGTGACAGACTGCCCAAGATGAAAGGGGGTCACCACTTTCGGAAGAAAGGAGGGACGAGGCCGAAGGACAACCTTGTCCGGATAAACAGAGAGAAAAGGAGGCTTTGAAGATAAAGCCTGGAGCTCACTCACCCGTCTAGCCGAGGTGATGGCTACCAGAAAAGCAGTCTTAAGCGTCAGCAGACGAAGAGGACAATTATGAAGAGGCTCAAAGGGAGCGCACATTAGAAATGTGAGAACAAGATTCAAGTCCCACTGAGGCATTACAAAAGGGACAGGAGGGAACGTGTGAGTAATGCCTTTTAGAAAGCGTGTAACTACAGGGGACTTGAAAAGAGAAGGCTGATCAGGAAGCCGCAAGAAGGCAGAGATGGCAGCAAGATAACCTTTCAAGGTGCCCAGGGCAGAGCCCTGCCGGGCCAAAGAAAGAAGAAAGAGGAGAAACTCAAAAAGAGGGGCGGAAAGGGGATCCACAGCCTTTGCTGTGCACCATGCCACAAATTTGTTCCACCGGCAGGCGTATACCGCCTTTGTGGAGGGACGCCTGGCTGCCAGAATGATATCACAGACTTCAGGAGGCAAGTCAAATGGCATCAACTGCCGCCGTTCAATCTCCACGCATGGAGGTGGAGGCTGGACAGGTTCGGGTGGAGGACCGTACCCTGCTGCTGCGACAGAAGATCCTCCCGAAGGGGCAGACGTATCGGAGGATCGGTCAACATACTGAGTAGCTCGGGATACCAGTACCTTCGTGCCCAATCCGGAGCCACCAAGATGACTTGGGCCCGGTCGTGCCTGATCTTCTTCAGCACTCTGGGCAGAAGTGGTATAGGCGGAAAGGCGTACAACAGACCGCAACTCCACTCGTGACGAAAAGCGTCGCCGAGCGAGTGCCGCCTTGGAAATTCCAACGCGCTGAACTGCTGACATTGCGCGTTCTCTTCGGTGGCGAATAGATCTAACCAAGGCTCTCCCCACTGCTAAAAGAGACCTTGCGCCACTTCGGAGTTCAGACGCCATTCGTGATCCATCATGCACCGGCGGCTGAGTTCGTCTGCTCTGGCGTTCAGAGAGCCCGCCAGATGTTGCACCACTAGGGTGACGCCCTGGTGTTCCAGCCACGTCCAGAGGCGCAGAGCCTCCTGACAAAGGGTCCACGACCCCACCCCGCCCTGTTTGTTGCAATACCACATGGCGGTGGTGTTGTCCGTGAACACCTGCACGACACTTCCCCTGACAGAGGGAAGGAAGGCTTTCAGTGCAAGTCGGATCGCTCTCAACTCCAACAGGTTGATGTGGAGGCGAGATTCCGCCGGAGACCAGAGGCCTCTGATCTCCGCCTCTCCCATATGGCCACCCCAACCCAGGAGGGACGCATCCGTCACTACGACATGCTCCGGTTGGGGAAGGGAGAGGCTCTTGCCCGTGACCCGATCGCGGTCCGTGAGCCACCACTGCAACAGCTGTGCAGTGCCCTCCGAGATCAAGACATGGTCGGACAGGTTGCCGTGATGCTGGGCCCACTGAAACTTCAGGTCCCACTGCAGAGCCCGCATGCGCCGCCTGGCGTGATGCATTAGTAGGATGCAGGAGCCCATCAGCCCCAGAAGCCGCAACACTAGCCTGACCGAAACCCAGGATAGCGGCCGAAAGATGGGAATCAGGGCCTGAATATCCCGGACCCGCTGTTCCGGCGGATAGACCCGGAACTGCGCCGAATCGAGAACCGCTCCGATGAAGAGGAGCTTCTGAGAGGGACTCAGGTGTGACTTCGGCACGTTGATGGAAAACCCCAGCAAATGCAGGAGATCCGCCGTAGTCTGGAGGTGGGAGACTACTGCCTGGGGCGAGCCCGCCTTCAACAACCAGTCGTCGAGATAGGGGAAGACTGGAACCCGTGATCTGCGCAGATGAGCTGCGACCACCGCCATCACTTTCGTGAACACCCGAGGGGCACTGGTAAGGCCGAAGGGGAGCACGGTAAACTCAAAGTGCTCCTGACCCACCGTGAACCGCAGGTAACGCCGGTGGGCCGGCAGGACGGGGATGTGGAAATATGCGTCCTGTAAGTCCAACGCTACCATCCAGTCTCCAGGGTCTAGGGCAGCTAGAACCTGAGCCAAAGTTAACATCTTGAACCTTTCCTTCCGGAGGAAGGCATTGACGTTCCGGAGGTCCAAGATAGGGCGTAGGCCCCCTTTGCCCTTCTTGGGAACCAGAAAGTAGTGGGAATAACAACCACAACAGACTTCCGGGCACGGAACGCGCTCGACGGCCCCCTTGGCCAAGAGGGCCGAAACTTCCTCGTGGAGAAGATTCAAATGATCCCCCGAGATACGTTGGTGCTGCGGTGGCATGGCTGGAGGGGACGTCTCGAAGGGGAGGGAGTAGCCCCTTCGGACGATTTGCAGCACCCACCTGTCCGATGTGATGGACCGCCAGTGGAGCAGGTGATGGCGAACTCTGCCGCCCACTGGCGTGGAATGGGCCTGAAAGCTCGGACTAGGAAGGCTTTGAGGCGGATGCTGCCGGGGTGGATGTGGACTGACCGCGTCGTCCTCCAGAACCGCCTCGGCAGAAACCACGTCCGCGACCGCGCCCAGGTTGGTTCTGCGGCTGGTGGCTAGGCGGACGTGAGGAGGCACCCCTTCCTTGGCCACGAAAGGGGCGGAAGGCGGAAGTTTGCGACCACGGGGCCGAGAGGCCCAAGGACTTGGCCGTAGCCCGGGAGTCCTTAAAGCGATTCAGCGCACTGTCCGCTTTCTCACCAAAAAGGCGAGTGCCATCAAAGGGCATGTCCATGAGAGTGCTCTGGACATCTCCCGAAAAGGACGTGGACCGCAGCCAGGCGTGACGTCGAAGCGCCACCGTGGTAGAAATCGCCCTACCCAGCGAGTCCGTAGTGTCAAGCCCACATCTGATAGCGTGGGACCCGTGCTCACTACGCCACTGGAGTCAAGCTATCCTGGCTGATGACGGCTGATAGCCAGAAACCGGTCCTAGGATGCTTGATTCTGGTCCAGGGAAGACATGGCTTGGCAGTTCGGGCTGGACTGTTCCCATGAGGCACAGGGTCAAGACTGATTTGCATATGGCCATGTCTAAACTGGGGTGGCATAGTGGGCAAAAGAAGGATGGATTTAACCCAGATCTCTTGACTGGGGGGGGAATGTCTGCATTGTCAGCATTCCGTCCATCATTTGTTTGTTGTAATGCTTTTCGCCCTAAGTGGGATGGGTATTCCCAGACGTGGGACCCGTGCTCACTACGCCACTGGAGTCAAGCTATCCTGGCTGATGACGGCTGATAGCCAGAAACCGGTCCTAGGATGCTTGATTCTGGTCCAGGGAAGACATGGCTTGGCAGTTCGGGCTGGACTGTTCCCATGAGGCGCAGGGTCAAGACTGATTTGCATATGGCCATGTCTAAACTGGGGTGGCGTAGTGGGCAAAAGAAGGATGGATTTAACCCAGATCTCTTGACTGGGGGCAATGTCTGCATTGTCAGCATTCCGTCCATCATTTGTTTGTTGTAATGCTTTTCGCCCTAAGTGGGATGGGTATTCCCAGACGTGGGACCCGTGCTCACTACGCCACTGGAGTCAAGCTATCCTGGCTGATGACGGCTGATAGCCAGAAACCGGTCCTAGGATGCTTGATTCTGGTCCAGGGAAGACATGGCTTGGCAGTTCGGGCTGGACTGTTCCCATGAGGCACAGGGTCAAGACTGATTTGGATATGGCCATGTCTAAACTGGGGTGGCGTAGTGGGCAAAAGAAGGATGGATTTAACCCAGAACTCTTGACTGGGGGGGAATGTCTGCATTGTCAGCATTCCGTCCATCATTTGTTTGTTGTAATGCTTTTCGCCCTAAGTGGGATGGGTATTCCCAGACGTGGGACCCGTGCTCACTACGCCACTGGAGTCAAGCTATCCTGGCTGATGACGGCTGATAGCCAGAAACCGGTCCTAGGATGCTTGATTCTGGTCCAGGGAAGACATGGCTTGGCAGTTCGGGCTGGACTGTTCCCATGAGGCACAGGGTCAAGACTGATTTGCATATGGCCATGTCTAAACTGGGGTGGCGTAGTGGGCAAAAGAAGGATGGATTTAACCCAGATCTCTTGACTGGGGGGGAATGTCTGCATTGTCAGCATTCCGTCCATCATTTGTTTGTTGTAATGCTTTTCGCCCTAAGTGGGATGGGTATTCCCAGACGTGGGACCCGTGCTCACTACGCCACTGGAGTCAAGCTATCCTGGCTGATGACGGCTGATAGCCAGAAACCGGTCCTAGGATGCTTGATTCTGGTCCAGGGAAGACATGGCTTGGCAGTTCGGGCTGGACTGTTCCCATGAGGCACAGGGTCAAGACTGATTTGCATATGGCCATGTCTAAACTGGGGTGGCGTAGTGGGCAAAAGGATGGATTTAACCCAGATCTCTTGACTGGGGGGGAATGTCTGCATTGTCAGCATTCCGTCCATCATTTGTTTGTTGTAATGCTTTTCGCCCTAAGTGGGATGGGTATTCCCAGACGTGGGACCCGTGCTCACTACGCCACTGGAGTCAAGCTATCCTGGCTGATGACGGCTGATAGCCAGAAACCGGTCCTAGGATGCTTGATTCTGGTCCAGGGAAGACATGGCTTGGCAGTTCGGGCTGGACTGTTCCCATGAGGCACAGGGTCAAGACTGATTTGCATATGGCCATGTCTAAACTGGGGTGGCGTAGTGGGCAAAAGAAGGATGGATTTAACCCAGATCTCTTGACTGGGGGGGAATGTCTGCATTGTCAGCATTCCGTCCATCATTTGTTTGTTGTAATGCTTTTCGCCCTAAGTGGGATGGGTATTCCCAGACGTGGGACCCGTGCTCACTACGCCACTGGAGTCAAGCTATCCTGGCTGATGACGACTGATAGCCAGAAACCGGTCCTAGGATGCTTGATTCTGGTCCAGGGAAGACATGGCTTGGCAGTTCGGGCTGGACTGTTCCCATGAGGCACAGGGTCAAGACTGATTTGCATATGGCCATGTCTAAACTGGGGTGGCGTAGTGGGCAAAAGAAGGATGGATTTAACCCAGATCTCTTGACTGGGGGGAATGTCTGCATTGTCAGCATTCCGTCCATCATTTGTTTGTTGTAATGCACATCTGATAGCATGTCGCGCTGCATCCCTCCCTTCGGCCAGAGCCTGGGTAAGTCGTGTCTGGACCTCCTCCGGACACAGGGGCAGCACGTCCTCCACCGTATCCCACAGAGAGTGGGAATAACGGTCCAAAAGACAGGCGGTGTTCAAGGACCGCAGGCCCAAACTAAGGGAGGAGAACAGCTTTTTGCCAAACTGTTCCAGTCTCTTGGAATCCCGGTCCGGCGGAGCGGTCGGGAAGGAGGATTGGGAGGTAGAAGCCTGAATAACCAGGCTCTCCGGGGTGGGGTGTTGGGGACAAAAAACTGGGGTCGCCCGGAGCAGGGCGGTGGCGCCTGGCGACGTTCCTGTCCACAGGAGGAACTGTGGAGGGCTTGGACCAGGTGCCCTGCAGAACGTCAATGAGGGCCTCATTGAACTGCAGCAGAGGCTCAGTGGAGCTTGCTGCAGACTGAAGCACCTCAGTGAGGACGTTAGTCCTCACAGCCACGGCAGGCAGCTCGAGCCCAAGGGCTGCGGCCGCCTTGCGCAGCACCACAGAGAAAGCAGCACCCTCTTCCGAAGCCACAGTCGGAGGAGAGATGAATCCAGTGTCTGGAGAGGTATCCAGACCACTGGCCTCCCCCAGTTCATCTGCCCAGTCCTGTGACAGCTGAGCCTGAACGGCCATAGGGTCCTCGGACCCCTCCCATTCGCCCCCGTCATCTGAGTCCTGGTAAACAGGAGGAAGGTGCGGAGCCGGACGATAGACATAATGTGTCTCCAGCGGCACCGTACGCGGCGTCCATCGATGCCGTAACGGCGCCGGGTCCGGACCGGGGCTGAAGTGGGGCACGACGCCGAGCGGAGCCGGCGTCGGAGGTGGAACCGGTGTCGACGCCGGTGGAGGAGGCGTGACGAGGTCGACCGGCGTCGGCGGGGACGAGCCCCTCGGGCACTTGCGGCGTAGAGGACGGAGCCGTCGACGGCGCCGGGGCCGGAGCCGCCGGCAGGCAAGGTTGCCCAGTCGGGTCCGCGGGGCCCGAAGGCGCGCCAGCGGGCGTCGACGGCGGAGCCAGGTTCCTCATGGCCGAGAGGAAGGCACTGACTTCCGGCGGCGTCGCGTCAGTCCCAGGGACCGGCGGGTATGGGGACTTGCGCGGCGCCTGCGGCTCCGCTGGAGCCGCGGGGGTGGAACCACCCTGACCCTCGGCCGAGTCGCACGACCGGCGAGGGGAGTCCGAAGAGCGGTGTCGCCTCTTGGACTTCTTGGAGTGCTTCGACTTACCCGAAGACTTGGAGCCAGACGATCGATGATGACGTCGGCTGCGGCTCCGCGACCGATCCTTGGACCTCCTCCTGGACCGGGATCGAGAGGGGCGCGGAGCCGAGTGGCGAAGCTCGAGAAGCTTACGGGACCGCTCCCGTCTAGCCTTCGAGGTCAGGGCCTTGCAGTCCGAACACGACTCCGTGTCGTGGTCGAGGCCCAAACAGTAAAGGCACCGGCGGTGATGATCTGTAACCGACATCAAGCGGTTGCAGTCAGCACAGGCTTTAAAACAAGGCATCCGACCGGCACCGGAGTCGAGACAAGATCAAAAAGGATCAAAAAACGTAGTCAAAAAAGACTAAAAGGGGTAGCTCTCCCGGATCTGCGCTTACTGCGCGGAAAAAAGAAGAACTGACGTCAGCACGCGAGGGCGGCGTCTAAGTACTCCGACGACGTCATTTCGGCGCACGACGCCGACGACGGACGCGGAGCCGCAGACGACGCCTAGCGACGCGCAAGGGGTATTGCTGAAGAAAAATCTTCCGGATCCAGTCTGACGCCTGGGGATATTCTAAGGTGAGGAATCTAACTAACGTGTTTCTTTCAGATAATGGTGGTCGAAAGGACGGTGTTTGTGGGCCGGGGCTGTCCTCGCAAATGGAACAGGGTTTGGGGAAATTGGAATAAATTCCGGGGATACATATGTACGCCGCCAGAAATACAGGAGGACGAGGGTACTGAGGACGAAGATTAGGCTGGGATGGGGGACTCAATTGTGGGTCGCTGTTATTCACTATTACGGTGTGTTAGACGATGTACCAATGCTGTCAGAATGTAAAATGTTGCAAAGTAACGTCTATGTACGTTGTTTAAATGAATTGTGCCTTGTTCTTCAAGATTATACTAAAAAAGTATTTTAAAAACCAAAAAAACTGGTGTTCTACATTGCACTACATCTCTTTATAACCCTGGCGGTAACATGGGATTATTGAGAGATTCAATAGAGTACTCAAAGGTGCCATACAGATGGTAGGTGTTGAAGATGACAAATGGGAGATTCAGGTGGTAAAAACTGTGTGGAAGTACAGAACCACCCATAATATGACTGATTGTGCTCCTTTTGAGATTATGAGAGGCAGATTACCCAGGATGAAAATTAACCCACCTTGGTTGATTCCTTCTTCTAAATGTCACGTTGATTTTGATAAAATTAAGAAAAGGATTGAGAGAACACATATTGGAAATAAACACAATTTTGATTTAAGAAGAGGTTCAAAAGTAAACCCCAATGTACAAGTGGGTATGCTGGTAAAAATTAAGAAACCTTGGAGAGTACCTAAAGGTTAAAGTCAGTTCCTGGGTCCTTTTGTGGTGAAAGAAGTTTTAAAAAATGCAGTCAGGCTTGAGAATGGTAAAGTTTGGAACTTAAACAGAATTGCTGTGCTCAAAGGTGACAGAAAATTATACAAAGAAGTACAGGCTACTACTAAGCAGAATTTTTTATATTGAGGACATCTCCAAGAAAAATACTGTTGATATTAGCAACAATGGAAATTATAACAATATCAATGATTGTTTTAACACTGCTGTTGCTTCTTTACCTTTAGCTTCTGACCATTTTAATGTTTGTCATGAAAATGAAAGCATTTCTGAGACTAGGCGTGTACGTAAAAAACCTGTATGGTTATCAGATTTTGTAACTCGTGTTAGAAATAAGTTGTATTCATAATTTTTTGTTGTTGTTTTCTTTTGTTTTTAACTTTTGTATTAGTGGGGAAGATGTGTTATGTCGGTATCTATGTTCTTGGCACGGACCCTTGTAAGATTCTATTGATGTTCTAGAGTCTTTGGTCCGTGCCGTGTTGTTATGAGGGGCAGTTGGAGAATGCACTTGATGGAGCTGGATGTCCGCTGGTGGTGCTGCATTACATGAATAAATACTACTGGATTTTATATCTGCATTACCTCGGTCTTAACACTTGGGCTGTAATGAGTCATGGCTGTGAGATCAGTAAGCTCTACTTTGGAGGTGCTCTCATAGCGACTCCTGCTGGCAGACAACGACACTGCAGGAGCTATTTCCACCGCTGGTGCACCGCTATCAAACCTCACAGCGCAACCACGGATGAGGATGGTATTGCAGGTGCTGTGTGCACAGAGTTAGCATTGCTGCCCTCTTCTTTGCAATTCTCCATGTCTGGCTTCAGCAGGATTTGTGAGAGCCCAACAGCAAGCCCCCCTGCACCAACACTTATAGTGACTCGTGTGGCGTATGGAGGGTCTCCAGGATCAAATAAGTACAAACTAGGAAGCTCTCGCAAACCAACTCTATTCATTAGAGAGAAGGCCAAAGCTTAAAAAATGTAGGTATCTACCACCACCAGCAATCCATCGGGCGTATCAGATCTGTACAATATCCGTGAGCATTTGTTCAGTCTTTTTTTTTTTTTAATTCTTTTTATTAACAATGCTTATGAGACCATACAGTACAAAACAGTGTCTACATACCACATTGGGAGATATCACAAGTGTTATCAGGAAAATAATCATCAGGGAACCACAGGGACAATCAGCCATCCCCAATGCTACAACCCCTCCATGAGTGCACCTGTTTCTCTGTATTTCCGCCAAGACGCCCACACTTTCTTAAATTGTTTAGTACACCTCCTACTTTTGTATACAGTTTCTTCAGCCCTTTGGCATCAGTCGAGGTCACGCTTCCATTCCTCCCACTGCGGGGGCGCCTGCGCCCCCCACCCCCTAGCAATATTTTGTTTTGCTACTCCCGCAGCCAGGACAACCATATTTCCACATAACTCGACCAATCAGTGTCCCCTTTAATCAACAATAAAAGCCACGTCGGCTCCATCTGAACCGTCTCCCCAACTACCCTAGACATGGTGTCCGTGACCTTCGTCCAGAAGGAAATGATCTCCGGACACTCCCAAAGGATAAGAAGGTGCCCTCGTGTTGCCAACCCCTTACACAGGACGCCGACTGGCTCCTTCCCCATGCGCAAAGGTGTGTGCGAGGGTAGTAGGTACGGTGAAGGATTTTGAGCTGCAGCAGCCTGAATCTTGAACGGATTGCAATCTCTCTAGGACCCTGCAGTGCGTCCTGCCAGGCTTCATCGTCTAGACTCCTAAGGTCTTTGGCTGAAGCTGCTCAAAGTTTGACCAAGGGATCAGGTATATTGTTTATTAATTTATGGTAAATTGTTGATGTGGGTTTCTCCGCTATGGGGTCATGCAACAACCTATCTTCCATCGGGGAGTATTCCGGGATGGATGTACCACTCGGTTAATGGGATCGTAGGGCGTGCAGGAGTCGTATGTGATGATAGCTCTGTGAGTGATGTAAGTTGTATACCTTTTGGAGGTACTCAAAGGAGCGGGGGGAATCCCGTTTCCAGACATCCCCTATATAATAAATGCCAATCAGCTGCCACTCCTTGAACCCTGTCAAAGCGGTCACCTCCCGCAGCTGCTCACCCTGCCACAGTGGTGTTCTCCCAGTCAATGTGCCCGCCCAACCTAGAAGTTTATTAGCCTCTCTCCAACAATGCAGCACTACCTTAGTGTGCTCAGGCCATGCCGTCTGCGGTCTCCGGGCATAAAGAAGAGGTTCACAATTGCCCCTCAGCATAGCCATTCTATCCGCCCTGTAGGCAGGTTCACTACTATATATATATACACCCAGTCGTTGATCACCTGAAGCTGTGAAGCCCAGTAATATAGTTTAACATCTGGGAGCGCCAGCCCTCCATCGTATACTCCCCTGTGTAGCTTGTGCAGCGCAATACTAGGTGACCCCCCCCCATCCCACAGCAAGGTCCGCACCGCCTGTGAGATTAGTTTAAACACGCTTCTGGGGACCGGGTATGGTGTGCTCTGCAGAACGTACAGGAGTCTTGGCAATGTACGCACCTTAAACAGAGCAGCTCTACCCATGAGAGAGAGTGGAAGGGTACGCCAATGATTCACATCGGCACTCAGGCGAGCCAACTGGGGCTCGAGATTTCTATAAAAAAAAACTCTTTCCTGTCACGCGTAACATAGATTCCTAAATATTTAAACCCCTCAATAACCACCGGAGCCGAGCACCATATCCGAGGGGGAGAGCCCGACAAAGGAAAAATCAGAGATTTCGACCAGTTGATGGTATAGCCAGAGTAGCTGCCAAACAGCTCGAAAAGGTGTAGCACTTGAGCTATACAGTGGTATGGTCTTGCCAGATATAGAAGGATATCGTCGGCATATAAGGATATACGCTCTTCCCACTCCTCAGTCGCCACTAGGCCCCAAATCAAGGGGTCTCTCCTGATCCAGTGGGCCAGTGGTTCCAAAGCGAGTACGAAGAGGAGGGGAGACAGGGGGCATCCCTGCCTGGTCCCCCTCCACAGGGGAAAAGCCCTAGATACTGCCCGTTGACCCGCACCCGGGCCATCGGTTGTTGGTAGAGGAGCCGTACCCAACTGCATTAGATCGGTCCTAATCCCAACCTCTGAAGTACCATGAACAAATATAGCCATTCGATGCTGTCGAAGGCCATCGAGGCGTCCAGCGCCATCAATTCCGTTTGAGTATCCCCAACGAACAAGTTACTTACCTTCGGTAACGATGTATCTGTAAGAAACATTAGTTAGTTAGATTCCTCACCTTAGAATATCCCCAGGCGTCAGACTGGATCAGGAAGATTTTTCGTCAGCAATACCCCTTGCGCGTCGCTAGGCGTCGTCTGCGGCTCCGCGTCCGTCGTCGGCGTCGTGCGCCGGAATTACGTCGTCGGAGTACTTAGACGCCGCCCTCGCGCGCTGACGTCAGTTCTTGTACATAGCTTTCCGCGCCAGGAACGCAGAGCCATGCAAAGACCGACACTGGTGCCAAAAATAAAATCTAGGGGCCTGAAAAGGACAACCTTAACCCTAGATGTCAGTTCGCAGAACGGGGAGGATGGGTGGGTCGGTGAGGAATCTAACTAATGTTTCTTACAGATACATCGTTACCGAAGGTAAGTAACTTGTTCATCTGAAAGAAACACGTTAGTTAGATTCCTCACCTTAGAATAGATACCCAAGCAATACCATCCCCGGTGGTGGGTCTGCGAACCAAGATCACACCAGAAAGTCCTGGAGGACAGAACGGCCCAAGAAGCCATCCCTCCGGACTTGGCTGTCAAGGCAATAATGCCTGGCAAACGTGTGTAACGAAGCCCACGTCGCCGCCTGACAGATGTCCAGCAAAGGGACTCCCCGTCCCAAAGCAGTAGTAGCCGCTGTGGCCCGAGTAGAATGGGCGCGCAGCCCAACAGGAGGGTCCTTTTTTGCCAAAGAATAGCAAATTTTGATGCACAAAACGACCCACCGAGAGATGGTCCGTTTGTGCACAGCGTTCCCCTTCTTAGCGCCCACGTACCCAACAAAAAGCTGGTCGTCCACCCGGAACTGTTCTGTGCGGTCCAGATAAAAGGAGAGCGCACGTTTTGGGTCCAGACGGTGGAGCCTCTCTTCCTCTTTGGAAGGATGCGGAGGCGGAAAGAAGGTGGGCAAGGTGACAGACTGCCCAAGATGAAATGGAGTCACCACTTTCGGAAGAAAGGAAGGACGAGGCCGAAGGACAACCTTGTCCGGATGAACAGAGAGAAAAGGAGGCTTTGAAGATAAAGCCTGGAGCTCACTCACCCGTCTAGCCGAGGTGATGGCTACCAGAAAAGCAGTCTTAAGAGTCAGAAGACGAAGAGGACAATTGTGAAGAGGCTCGAAGGGAGCGCACATCAGGAATGTCAAGACCAGATTCAAGTCCCACTGAGGCATTACAAAAGGGACAGGAGGGAACGTGTGAGTAATGCCTTTTAGAAAGCGTGTAACCACAGGGGACTTGAAAAGAGAAGGCTGATCAGGAAGCCGCAAGAAGGCGGAGATGGCAGCAAGATAACCTTTCAGGGTGCCCAGGGCAGAGCCCTGCCGGGCCAGAGAAAGAAGAAAGAGGAGAACCTCAGAAAGAGGGGCGGATAGGGGATCCACAGCCTTTGCTGTGCACCATGCCACAAATTTGTTCCACCGGCAGGCGTATACCGTCTTTGTGGAGGGACGCCTGGCTGCCAGAATGATATCACAGACTTCAGGAGGCAAGTCAAATGGCATCAACTGCCGCCGCTCAATCTCCACGCATGGAGGTGGAGGCTGGACAGGTTCGGGTGGAGGACCGTCCCCTGCTGCTGCGACAGAAGATCCTCCCGAAGGGGCAGACGTATCGGGGGATCGGTCAACATACTGAGTAGCTCGGGATACTAGTATCTTCGTGCCCAATCCGGCGCCACCAAGATGACTTGGGCCCGGTCGTGCCTGATCTTCTTCAGCACTCTGGGCAGAAGTGGTATAGGCGGAAAGGCGTACAACAGACCGCAACTCCACTCGTGACGAAAAGCGTCGCCGAGCGAGTGCCGCCTTGGAAATTCCAACGCGCAGAACTGCTGACATTGCGCATTCTCTTCGGTGGCGAATAGATCTAACCAAGGCTCTCCCCACTGCTGAAAGAGACCTTGCGCCACTTCGGAGTTCAGACGCCATTCGTGATCCATCATGCACCGGCGGCTGAGTTCGTCCGCTCTGGCGTTCAGAGAGCCCGCCAGATGTTGAACCACTAGGGTGACGCCCTGATGTTCCAGCCACGTCCAGAGGCGCAGAGCCTCCTGACAAAGGGTCCACGACCCCACCCCGCCCTGTTTGTTGCAATACCACATGGCGGTGGTGTTGTCCGTGAACACCTGCACGACACTGCCCCTGACAGAGGGAAGGAAGGCTTTCAGTGCAAGTCGGATCGCTCTCAACTCCAACAGGTTGATGTGGAGACGAGACTCCGCCGGAGACCAGAGGCCTCTGATCTCCGCCTCTCCCATATGGCCACCCCAGCCCAGGAGGGACGCATCCGTCACTACGACATGCTCCGGTTGGGGAAGGGAGAGGCTCCTGCCCATGACCCAATCGCGGTCCGTGAGCCACCACTGCAACTGTTGTGCAGTGCCCTCCGAGATCAAGACATGGTCGGACAGGTTGCCGTGATGCTGGGCCGACTGAAACTTCATGTCCCACTGCAGAGCCCGCATGCGCCGCCTGGCGTGATGCACTAGTAGGATGCAGGAGGCCATCAGCCCCAGAAGCCGCAACACTAGCCTGACCGAAACCCAGGATAGAGGCCGAAAGATGGGAATCAGGGCCTGTATATCCCGGACCCGCTGTTCCGGTGGATAGACCCGGAACTGCGCCGAATCGAGAACTGCTCCGATGAAGAGGAGCTTCTGAGAGGGACTCAGGTGTGACTTCGGCACGTTGATGGAAAATCCCAGCAAATGCAGGAGATCCGCCGTAGTCTGGAGGTGGGAGACGACTGCCTGGGGCAAGCCCGCCTTCAACAACCAGTCGTCGAGATAGGGGAAGACTGGAACCCCTGATCTGCGCAGATGAGCTGCGACCACCCCAACACTTTCGTGAACACCCGAGGTGCACTGGTGAGGCCGAAGGGGAGCACAGTAAACTGAAAATGCTCTTGGCCCACCGTGAACCGCAGGTAATGCCGGTGGGCCGGCAGGACGGGGATATGGAAATATGCGTCCTGCAAGTCCAACGCTACCATCCAGTCTCCGGGGTCTAGGGCAGCTAGATCCTGAGCCAAGGTTAACATCTTGAACCTTTCCTTTCGGAGGAAGGCATTGACGTTCCGGAGGTCCAAGATGGGGCGTAGGCCCCCTTTGCCCTTCTTGGGAACCAGAAAGTAGTGGGAATAACAACCACGACCTACTTCTGGACTCGGAACGCGCTCGACGGCCCCCTTGGCCAAGAGGGCCGAAACTTCCTCGGAAAGATTCAAATGATCCCCCGAGATACGGTGGTGCTGCGGTGGCATGGCTGGAGGGGTCGTCTCGAAGGGGAGGGAGTAGCCCCTTCGCACGATTTGCAGCACCCACCTGTCCGATGTAATGGACCGCCAGTGGAGCAGGTGATGGCGAACTCTGCCGCCCACTGGCGTGGAATGGGCCTGAAAGCTCGGACTAGGAAGGCTTTGAGGCGGATGCTGCCGGGGTGGATGTGGGCTGACCACGTCGTCCTCCAGATCCGCCACGGCGGAAACCACGTCCGCGACCGCGCGCAGGTTGGTTCTGCGGCTGGTGGCTTGGCGGACGTGAGGAGGCGCCCCTTCCTTGGCCACGAAAGGGGCGAAAAGCGGAGGTGTGCGCCCGCGGAGCCGAGAGGCCCAAGGACTTGGCCGTAGCCCGGGAGTCCTTAAAGCGGTTCAGCGCACTGTCCGCCTTCTCACCAAACAGGCGAGTGCCATCAAAGGGCATGTCCATGAGGGTGTTCTGGACATCCCCGGAAAATGACGTGGACCGCATCCAGGCGTGGCGGCGGAGCGCCACCATGGTGGAAATCGCCCTACCCAGCGAGTCCGTGGTGTCAAGCCCACATCGTATGGCGAACCGCGCTGCATCCCTCCCATCGGCCAAAGCCTGGGTAAGACGTGTCCGGACCTCCTCCGGACACAGGGGCAGCACGTCCTCCACCGTATCCCACAGAGAATGGGAATAACGGTCCAAGAGACAGGCGGTGTTCAAAGACCGCAGGCCCAAACTAAGGGACGAGAACAGTTTCTTGCCAAACTGCTCGAGTCTCTTGGAATCCCGGTCCGGCGGAGCGGTCGGGAAGGAGGATTGGGAGGTAGAGGCCTGGATAACCAGACTCTCGGGGGTGGGGTGTTGGGACAGGAAACTGGGGTCGCCCGGAGCAGGGCGGTGGCGCCTGGCAACGTTCCTATCCACAGGAGGAACTGAGGAGGGCTTGGACCAGGTGCCCTGCAGAACGTCAGTGAGGGCCTCATTGAACGGCAGCAGAGGCTCAGTGGAGCTTGCTGCGGTTTGAAGCACCTCAGTGAGGATGTTAGTCCTCACAGCCACGGCAGGCAGCTCGAGCCCAAGGGCTGCGGCCGCCTTGCGCAGCACCACAGAAAATGCTGCACCCTCCTCCGAAGCCACAGTCGGAGGAGAAGTGAATCCAGTGTCTGGCGAGGTATCCAGACCACTGGCCTCCCCCAGTTCATCTGCCCAGTCCTGTGAAAGCTGCGACTGAACAGCCATAGGGTCCTCGAACCCCTCCCAGTCGCCCCCGTCTTCCGATTCCTGATAAACAGGAGAAATGATCGGAGCCGGATTGTAGAGATGATAGGTCTCAAGCGACGCCGGACGCGGCGTCGGTCGACGCCGTTGCGGCGCCGGGTCCGGAATAGGGCTAAACTGGGGTTGGACACCGTCCGGAGTCGGCACCGAAGGCGGCGGCGGCGGTGTAGGCGTCTGCGCCGGTGGCGGCGTCGGTGGTTCATTCGCCGGCGCCGGCGGAGGAGTGGTTAGGTCAACCGGCGTCGACGGGGGCCGAGGCATGGGCCCCGCGGGGACCTGCGGCGTCGAGACCGGAGTCGTCGATGGCGCCGGGGCCGAAGCCGCCGGCAGGCAAGGTCGCCCAGTCGAGTCCGCGGGGCCCGAAGGCGCGCCAGCGGGCGTCGACGGCGGGGCCAGGCTCCTCATGGCCGAGAGGAAGGCACTGACCTCCGCCGGCGTCGCGTTAGTCCCAGGGACCGGAGGGTATGGGGACGGGCGCGGCGCCTGCGGCTCCGCCGGAGCCGCGGGGGTGGAACCACCCGGACCCTCGGCCGAGTCGCGCGACCGGCGAGGGGAGTCCGAAGAGCGATGTCGCCTCTTGGACTTCTTAGAGCGTTTGGACTTACCCGACGACTTGGAGCCCGACGATCGATGGTGGCGTCGGCTAGGGCTCCGCGAGCGATCCTTGGACCTCCTCCTGGACCGGGATCGCGCACGACGCGGAGCCGAGTGGCGAAGCTCGAGAAGCTTGCGAGACCGCTCCCGCCGAGCCTTCGAAGTCAGGGCCTGGCAATCGGAGCACGACTCCGCGTCGTGGTCGGGGCCTAAACAGTAGAGGCACCGGCGGTGGTGATCGGTCACCGACATCAGTCGATGGCAATCCTCGCAAGCCTTGAACCCAGGCATCCTACCGGCACCAGATGTCGACAGACAAGGATCAAAAGTGATCAAAAAAGATTTAGTCAAAAAAGACTAAAAGGGGTAGCTCTCCCGGATCTGCGCTTACTGGCGCGGAAAAAAGAAGAACTGACGTCAGCGCGCGAGGGCGGCGTCTAAGTACTCCGACGACGTCATTCCGGCGCACGACGCCGACGACGGACGCGGAGCCGCAGACGACGCCTAGCGACGCGCAAGGGGTATTGCTGACGAAAAATCTTCCGGATCCAGTCTGACGCCTGGGGATATTCTAAGGTGAGGAATCTAACTAACGTGTTTCTTTCAGATATCCTGGGTCATGTACAGCACCCTGTATAGGCCTGTAGATTATGGCGGGTGCTTCTACGGGGCATGAACCCGGATTGGTCAATGTGTACCAACTCCGTAATAACCGACCGCAATCGATCTGCCAGGACCTTGGTGAGGACCTTAGCCTCCACATTTAGTAGAGATATTGGTCAGTATGAAGCGCATTGGTCCGCCCGCTTCCCTGCTTTATGGATTACTACAATCATGGCTTCTCTCTGATCAGGGGGGAGCCTCCTGGACCCGCGCGCCTCATTGAACATCCTAAGCAGGGGAGCTGTTACAATCGTGGCTTGTCTTTTGTAGATCTCAATTGGAAGCCCGTTTGGCCCAGAGGCTTTCCCTGACTGCAGGGAATTTAGAGCATTGCCGAGCTCCTCCTCCGTAAAGACCACCTCGAGCCGTTCACTCATTTCCTCAGACAGCGTGGGAAGAGCAAAGTCCCGTAAGAATCCCGCACAGTCCCTTTCGGTCCTCATGCATACTGGAGAGTATACTCACTCGAAATGTGCCGCAAAGGCCTCTGCTATGTCCATGTTTGTTGAGCAGAGTGAACCCGCTGCATCCCTTACTTAGGGACACCCACGAGCGATCCCTTTCAGGGCGTTCCAGCCACGCTAGTAATTTCAGTGCCTTGTCCCCCACGTCATAAATCCGGTGCTGTGTGGCCAGCGCATAGGCTCATGCCTCACCCTCAGCCAGAGTCCTAAGGTCTTTTTGTTTCAGCTTCAGTCTGTGACAGAGTTCCACAGAGGAGGTCATTGCACTATCACCCTCTAGCTACTCAATTTCTCGCTCTAACAGCCGAATCTGGAGAGACTCCTCCTTTTTCTGCGCCCTAATTAGCGACTGAGCCAAACCCCGCAGCACCGTCTTATAGACCTCCCACAAAATAATTTGGGACTCCACAGACCCCTGGTTCTCCTCAAAGTACAACTTGGAACCCTCCCGAACTTTTTCCCCAATTGTCAGATCCCGAAGGCGCCAGGGATCTATCCTCGGCAAGGTCACCCCGTTTACAACCGGACCTTTAAGGGTGGCACTAACAGGGGAGTGATCCGAAATCCCCCAAGCCATATGTTTAGTGTCGCTGAATTCTCCCATTTGATCATTACGGGTAAAGAAGTGATCGATCCTGGAGAAGGACCCATGTCATGTCGAGTGGAACGTGTACTGCCTAAGTGAGGGGTTATGTGCCGGTCGCATAGTCCCATAGCCGTGACGAAGTCTGTCAGACCCTGTTCCCCCTGTCTGCCCATCAGGGAGCTGGACCGGTCTAATTCCAGATTCATGACTGTGTTTGTGTCACCACCGATAAGAAGTACTCCTGAGAGGAGATTCGTCAGGAGCAAACTCAACTTTGGGAAACACACGGAGTGTAACATTTGTTCAGTCTTGTTACAGAACCACCAGGGGGTTTGTTCAGAACAGTAATTACCAGAACCACCTTTGCAGACTTGTGAGAAAGTGCCATCTTTCTTGCATGGTATGCCCCCACTTTTTGCTGAATTGCTGAATGTACTTTGACTGAGTGTGCCCTGGACTCCTGCCAATCAGGTGCCCAGGGCCTATTTTCCTTCCCTAAAACCTAAAACCCAAATTGGCAAGCCCTGGCCGCACGTCAGCCCCTGGTAAATGGTACCCTAGGTACCCAGGGCCTTGTGACCAGGGAAGGCCTCTAAGGGCTGCAGCACTTATTGAGCCACCCTCAGAGGCCCTGTACCCTAACACAAACACACTGCCCTTGCAGGCTGAGTGTCTGGGTACAAGACAAAACAAAGAGTCGACATGGCACACATTCCTGTGTACCATGCCCACAACCTACACTGCCCTGGCATACATCAGCCACCCCTCTATCTGGGTGCCCTATGCCAGAGGTGTGGGCACAGGAGCATGAGCCCTGTGACCCTACAGTACCCAGGTCCATTCCTGGGCACTGTAAGTGCAGTGCTGCCATTTAAGAGTATATGGTGCTGAGAGCTTGTCAAACACGAACTCCACAGCACCATGATGGCAACACTGGAGACTGAGAAGTTTGGTATCAAACCTCTCAGCACATTAAACCCGCGCTGATGCCAGTGTGGGATTTAATGTACAAAGCACTACAGAGGGCATCTTAGAGATGCCCCCTGAAACCTAACCTACAATCCACGTCTTGTCTGAGAGGCTGCCTAGGCTGCCACACAGCAGACATGTTGCTGGACCCCTGGGTGGAGAGCTCCCGCTCTCCTGGGCCTGCAACAATGCACATCCTGGGCGAGGTGCTAGGTCTCCTCCCCCAGGATGGGCAAGGGGGAAGCTTCAAAGGCATGCCGCCTTTGTGAGCTTCTTCAGGCCACTTGCTGTACTCAGCAACTGGCCCCCACCGGTTCTGACCCCCACTCTGGCGGGAAGAATGGCCGGAAACCCCAAGTAAGGACAAGGGATGTGCCAGCTTCTGCCAACCCCACCCCTAAGGTGGGGGAGGTGAGGTGAAGCACATCTCCGGGCTCTCGCCATCTTGAAGATGGGAAGCCCTGCCCAATCAGGACTTGGCTACGGCCCCCCTCACACAGGAGAGTGGTAGGATAGGGGGTGTACCCACCCCAGGGCAGGGACCCATCGGTCCCTGCCCTTTACCTACCTGTAACACCCCTAAATCTAGTATTTAGGGGCACCCTGAACCTTCCTTCCTTAGATTCCAGATTCCGAAAAAGCAAAGAAGAAAGAAGCACTGCCGTGCAGCTGCTAAGAAGAGTAAGACACCAACTGCTTTGGCCCCAGCCCTACCGGCCTGTCGACCCTCAAACCTGCTCCTGCTAAAATCCCGGCACCTCCGGTGGCCAGCAACCTCACAAACCCCGGAGGACCTGGCTACCTTGTGACTCTGAGCATCTGGGACTCCCATGAGCAGTGGGCCTTTACTCAAAGCAAGTTTCTAACCCCTGGCATCAGCCCGGAACCGCGAACCCTGCACACTCTGCACCCACCAAGCCTGGCCTGTGCCGGAGTGGACAAAGACCCCCGAGGACGTTCCTCCGGCGACTGTGACCTCGAATCCGGCACCCAAGGACCCACCTCGACGCTCCTGACGACGCCTGCAGCCTCAAAACCAGGGACCCCCCCAACCGCGATCAACAGAGGGTAAGATTTCCCCGACATCAAAAGGCACCCCTGCACCGGGAGCCCTGCGGCCCCCTGTGGCCTACTCCTGGGTACCTACCCATCCTCCAACTACCCAACTTACCTCTCGAAGTGGTGGTGGCACCCGAAGAATCTTCGTCCCCGAGCTTGCAGCCTTTGTTCGTCCTTGAGCTTTCCCATTGAAATCCATTGAGCGCCCGAAGGCTCAAAAGCACCCTGCAACCAGCCGCCCGAGTTGCCCTGGCAGTGCAACTTCTACTCCTACCTACTTCCCCATTTGCCCTGAGCAAGTCGCCAGGAGCCCAGCTCCCACAGCCGCGTGGCCTGCTAGTCAGCAGCCACCAACCAAGGCCCCCCTGCCTCCCATAGGATAACATTGAGCCTAACTCACTCTGCACCCGGCCGCCCCAGTGCCGCTGAGGGTGCAACAACTAAACCAACCTGACCCTGGGAGACCACCGAGTCTGTGCCCAGAACCTTAACTCTGCCAGTCGAGTACTCACCCAAAAGCCGATAACTCACTTTTCTTCCATAGGGTAACATTGACTGGTTTCTTCTGAAATTTCTTTTAAGTGTGGAGTTTCTAAATATTCATTTAAAATCAACAGAGTAACGAAAATGGAAATACTCACCTGCTATTAGGAGAGATCCCAGTGCTGGATCTTGGTGCCCACCACTGACCCTGAAAAGTACTCACAATCGTACTTACCACTAACCCAATTTTCTTCCACGGGAAATCATTGACTGTTTTTCTGTGAAATTTCTTCTAAGTGTCGATTTTTGCAAACTACAAATACCCTTTAAAAATCGTACTAACTGTGAAAACGTAATTACTTACCTGTTTCAGATAGAGGTCCCAGTACTGAGCCTAGGAGTCCAGCCATGGATTACAAAAGTAACGAGAACATACTTTACCCGTAACTTGAATTTTCTTCCATAGGGAACCATTGACTGTTTTTCTATGAAATGTCTCTTGTGTTGATTTTGCAAACTTATAATTATTCCTTAAAAATCGCCTGTGTAACTTAAACACAGTTTCTCAACTGCTTACAGGTGGTACACTAGTGCTGGATCTAGGATCCAACACTGACCTAGAAAAAGTAACCATAACCCCACTTACCTGCTAAGTGAATTTCCTTCCATAGGATAACATTGGTAATTGATTAGCAAAAGTTTCTAAGTGTCAACTTTTAAAATAGCAAAATATTGCTTAAAAATCACAACAGTAACTAAAACGAATTTACTCACTTGTTTCCAAGAACTGTCCCAGGACTGAATCTAGGATCTAGTCCTGGAGTTAGAAAAGTAATCCTGAAAGTAATCACTTGAAATAACTTAAAATTCACATTGAGCTCAATGTATTATTGTGTCTGAAATTGTGTTGCCTATTGCAACAAAACTGTAACTATTATCTGCAAAAGTCAATCGCCTTTTGCAAAGTATTTAACTAAAGAATCTCATTCTGAGAAAGTATATTTTGATACCTACTGTTGGTTCTAAAATAAAACAACCAAATATTTTTTTATATAAACCATTGGCCTAGAGTTCAGTTCTTGAGTGTGTGAGACCATTTGCTGACTGGGTGTGTACAACAAATGCTTTACACTGTCCTCTGATACTGCCTTACTGCACGACCAAGCTACCACTTTATAGAGTAAGGTTATATCTAACTTTAGCCTCTGCCAAAAGTCTGGGGACTGTGGACTCTGTACACACTGTACCTATTTGGGAACAGTATATAATAATAATAATAATAATAATAATAATAACCTTGAATTTGTAAAGCGCACAGCTACCTCCGAAGTGGTTTCCCGGCGCTGGGGGGGCCCTCGGGAAGATTAAGCGGGCTGTTGCCCAGAGTCACACGGTGCTGGGCTGACCCGCCGCCGGTGCCGGGGATCGAACCGTGAACACCATGGTCCGGAGTCAGGCACCCTGGCCGCTGCGCCACACCTCTTCCACATACATACATATACACAGAGCCACTCTATCACAAGACTGTCAGCAAATTTCTAGCTGAGGAGTGCTATCTGGTCATCTGCTACATGTGAGGGCCTGTTGCTACAACCACTGAAACCCACACCATATCCAGAAACACCCCATGATTTCAGTTTTTTGCTTTAAAAAAATCCAACATTTTAGCCATATAAAAGGAATATGCTACTTACCAGTATGCATCTGTTCTTGGCATGTAGAGCTGCAGAGTTGTACACTTAGCATAGATCGCCATCTGGTGTTGGGCCCGGATGTTTGCAGTTTGTTTTTCTTCTTGGACAGTCTTTGGAAGTCACGAGTTTGGTGACTCCTCCTTCGGTCCGTACTGCGCATGGGCTTGGGCTCCATCCTCAGATTGATTTTCGCCAACAGGGAAATGATGGAGCTTGGTAATCACAGTGAGAAACCCATGTGTGTAGTATCTAAATAAGATGTACTGGAACGGATACAGGTAGCCGGGGAGGCGGGTGGGCGTGTACAACTCTGCAGCTCTACATGCCAAGAACAGATGCATACTGGTAAGTAGCATATTCCGTTCGAGGCATATGAGCTGCAGATTGTACACTTAGCATAGATTATATAGCAGTACCCAACCCTAGCGGCGACCACCGGTATCCGTTGCAGTGGTTTGAAATAGTGTCTTTAGTACAGCCTGGCCCACTCTAGCTTGCTGCTTGGAATGCACATCTACACAGTAATGTTTTGTGAAGGTGTGCGGTGTAGACCATGTGGCTGCTTTGCAGATGTCATCTAAGGGTATATTCCCTAGAAAGGCCATAGAAGCCCCTAACTTTCTTGTAGAATGGGCTTTAGGCGGAACAGATAATGTTCTTTTAGCCTTTTGGTAGCAAATCTGTATGCATTTTACAATCCACCTAGCTATCCCTGATTTAGAAATAGGGTTGCCTTTATGTGGTGGAGAGAAGGAAACGAACAATTGTTTAGTCTTCCTGAAGGGTTGCGTTCTTTGTATGTAGTATAGCAACGCCCTTTTCACATCAAGTGTGTGTAAGGCCCTTTCCGCAACAGATTGGGGTTGCGAAAAGAAGACAGGTAATTCCACTGATTGATTGAGATGGAAGGGGGAAATGACTTTGGGCAGAAACTTCGGATTTGTGCGAAGTATGACCTTGCTGTGATGCATTTGTATGTAGGGTTCCTGTATGGTGAACGCTTGTATTTCACCAACCCTTCTAAGGGAAGTGATAGCTACAAGGAAAGCTGTTTTCCAGGTGAGAAACTGTAGCTCACATTTGTGCATTGGTTCGAAGGGCGGACCCATTAGTTGTGTGAGAACTAAATTTAGATTCCATACAGGGGAAGGTGGTGCCCTGGGAGGAATTACTCGTTTAAGGCCTTCCATGAAGGCTTTAATAGCGGGCACTCTGAAGAGTGATAAATGCTGTCTGTTTTGTAGATAAGCAGCGATCGCTGCTAGGTGTAGGCGTATGGATGAATATGCCAGGTTACATCTGTGAAGATGGAGCAGATAGCATATGATGTGCTGTATGGATGCATCTAGAGGGTTGATTGTATTATTACGGCAGTAAATTACAAATCTTTTCCACTTTGCGGCATAGCATGCTCTAGTGGTAGGACGTCTGGCTTCCATGATGATGTTCATGCAATCAGGGGGAAGGTTAAGGTATCCGAATTCTAAGATCTCAGGAGCCAGATCGCCAGGTTGAGCTGAGCTCGGTCCGGGTGCCTGATTTCTCCATGGTTCTGGGTTAGGAGGCATGGGGATAGGTGCAGTTTTTGATGTGGCACCACTGACAGTTGTAGTAGCGTGGTGTACCACGGCTGCCTGGCCCACGTGGGAGCTACCAGAATGAGTGTGAGGGAGTGCTGTTGTAGCTTCCTGACCACTAATGGAATTAGTGGGAGAGGTGGAAAGGCGTATGCAAATCTGCCTGACCAGTTCATCCATATCGCATTGCCCTTGGACAATGGGTGTGGGTATCTGGCGGCGAAGCTTGGGCATTTTTTGTTTTCGTGGGTGGCGAAGAGGTCTATGTGAGGATGCCCCCACTGTTGGAAGAATGGGTGAAGAACTTGTGGATGCAGTTCCCATTCGTGTAGTTGTTGCGTTTGTCTGCTGAGCAGATCTGCCATGGTGTTTTGTACGCCTGGAACGTGCTGTGCCAGGAGAAAGATGTTTTGGGGAATTGCCCATCTCCATATGCTCTGGGCTAAGCGGGAGAGCTGGGGAGAGTGTGTCCCCCCCTGTTTTTGTATATAATACATCGCAGTCATGTTGTCTGTGCGAATGAGGACTGCTTTGCCCGAAATCTGTTTTTGGAAAGATTTTAGGGCTAGAAAGATCGCCAAGAGCTCCAGATGGTTGATGTGGAGCGATTTTTGCTGTGGCGTCCATAGACCTTGCATGGTGAGGTGTAGGAGGTGCGCTCCCCAGCCGGAGAGCGATGCGTCCGCTGTTAGAATCACCTGAGGAACCGGGTCCAGGAACGGCCGCCCTTTGGAAAGGTTTGTGGTGTTCCACCACTGCAGAGAGTGATGTGTGCGGCCGTCCACCAACACCAGATCCGTCAGCTGACCCTGGGCCTGGTTCCACTGTTGTGCTAGGCACTCTTGAAGTGGACGCATGTGGAGTCTTGCATGGGGCACTATGAAGATGCAAGACGCCATCATTCCTATGAGCTTCATAAACACTCTTGCTGGAAGAGAGTGTTGAGGAAGGAATGTTTTGCGTAAGGCTTGAATGCTTGTGATTCTCGCTGAGTTTGGATAGGCAATACCCTTGGAGGTGTCTATAGTGGCCCCGAGATATTGCTTTGTGTGAGATGGTATGAGGTGGGACTTTTGGTAGTTCACCGTGAAGCCTAGCTGGTGGAGCAGTTGGATGGTGCTGTTTGTATGTTGCACACATTGGTGGTAGGACGCGGCTTTTATCAGCCAGTCGTCTAGGTAAGGGAAGACGTGAATATGTTGACGTCTGAGGTGTGCTGCTACTACTGCTAGGCATTTGGTAAACACCCTTGGTGCGGTGGTGACCCCGAAGGGGAGAACCGTGAATTGGTAATGTTGCCCGTCCACCACGAACCTGAGGTATTTCCTGTGAGAGGGGTGTATTGGAATGTGAAAGTATGCGTCTTTCAGATCCAAGGTTGTGAGAAAGTCTCCCTGGCAGAGGAGTGGGAGGACTTGTTGTAGGGTGACCATGTGAAAATGGTCTGAATGTATGTAGGCATTTAGAGGCCGGAGGTCGAGAATGGGTCTGAGGGTCCCGTCTTTCTTTGGTATTAAGAAATATAGGGAGTAGACCCCTAGATTTTGTTGATTGACGGGGACCTGCTCTATAGCGTGTTTTTGGAGGAGTGAGAGTACCTCTTGTTTGAGCAGTGTGGAATGTTCTTGAGACATTGGACGGTGCCTTGGTGGGATATTGGGTGGGGTAGATGTTAGTTCGAGACAGTACCCTGACCGAATGATTTTGGTCACCCATTTGTCCGATGTTATGGACTCCCATGTGTGGATAAAGTCTTGTAGTCTGCCCCCGACCAGAGTGGGATGGTCTGGGGGGAGCGGAGGGGAGTCATTGTGCGGGTGGGGTGGCAGAACGGGTGTTGTTGGTTTTGCCCCTGCCCTTATTGTTGTTGCCTCTGTAACCACCCCTTTGATTGCCCTTTGAAAAGGTATTTTGAGGAGGGGACTTGTAGGAGGTAGAGGCGTTATCGGTGGAGGAGCCTCTGCCTGTGCCACGAAAGGACGAGCGTCGAAAGGAACGTTTAGAGGCTTGTGTTTGGAGTGCCCCCATAGACTTTGCTGTGTCTGTGTCCTTTTTCATCTTTTCCAGCGCTTCGTCTACCTTTGGCCCAAAGAGAGTTTGTTGGTCAAAGGGGTGATTGAGTATGGACGCCTGGACTTCAGGCTTGAACCCTGAGATCCTGAGCCAGGCATGGCGACGAAGCAGGACACTTGTATTTATGGCTCTAGAAGCAGTGTCGGCTGCATCGAGGGCACACTTAATGGAGGTGTTTGTAATTAGTTTACCCTCCTGTATCAGGTCATGAGCCTTGCGCTTGTGTTTTTCTGGAAGGTGCTGCATAAGAGCCTCTAGTTCGTCATAGTGTGCTCTGTCATATCGCGCAAGCAGTGCTTGTGTGTTTGCAATGCGCCATATGTTTGCAGCTTGGGAGGCGGTGCGTTTACCAGACGCGTCCAGAAGTTTAGATTCCTTGTCTGGCGGTGGGGCTTCTCCTGAGGATTGGGAGTTAGCCCGCTTTCTAGCTGTGGAGACAACTAGGGAATCTAGGGGAGCAGGGCCCTTAATGTATGCAGGGTCTGTGGGTGCCGCTTTGTACTTCTTCTCTATTCTAGGGTTCAGTACTCTGGCCCTGACAGGGTCTTTGAACACCTCTGTAGCGTGCTTGGTGACACCCTTAAGCATGGGTAAAATAGAAGTGGATTTGTCTTGTATGTCAAATGTGTCCAGTAGGAAGTCTTCTTCCACTGGTTCACTGTGCATGTCCACCCCATGGTAGTGTGCTGCTCTCTGCACTAAATGATGAAACCCTAAGGAGTCCTCTGGAGGAGACGGCCTGGATGGGTATAGGTCGTCCTGAGGTATATCTGGTATATCAGGGTTATTGTAATCCTCCCATGGGTCTGGGGTCCCTGGTGGAGTGGGATCCATTGGGACGTCCGCCGGGTAATTGTCCGGGTCCCCATCATCCGGATCTGGGGATGGGGCCGGATCGTAGTGAGGTGGAGGTGGCGGAGACCTGGGAGGGGGAGGGGGTGGAGGTGGTGGAGGAGGTAGGGGAGGCGGTAGTGGGGAGGGCACTCTGAGGGGAGAAGTAGCAGAGTCCTTCCTTTTGGGTGGTGGAGGAGGAGCCGGAGTATCAAGGCGTCTTTTCTTGATAATTAAAGTCAATAGTCCAGTCTTTGGATCTTTGGACAGAGTCTTTTGTAGAGGGTCTGGTGTAAACAGAGCCAGTGGCGTCGAATCGTCCGTCGGCACCGGTGATTTCGGAGCCGAGGACTTCGATGGTTTGTGTGCGCCATGCTTTTTTGGGGCCTCCTGTTTTTTCGGCGTCGAAGGAGTTTTCGGCGTCGGAGCGTCGGTGCCGACAGATTTATGTTTGTGTTTGGTCGGCAGCGAGAGTCCAGGCTTCGGCACCGGTGGCTTCGGAGTCGAGCTGGATATTGCTTTCTTCGGTGCCGGATGCTGTTTTTCGGCACCGGGCGTCGGCTGGCTCGATCCCGAGCTGCCGTGAGACTTTGGATGCTTCGACACCGAGCCCGAAGGTGGGGTGATCGAAGCTTTGGTCTTGGTTTTGCCCAGGCCGGCAGGCGAGGGAGTAACCTGAGTCTCTTTGGTTTTGGGCGAGGGGGTGGGAGGGGGCACAGTACTCACGGCCCGCTGCGCCGGTGTGATGTCCTCCACGTCGGAGTCGTCGGCTTCGGAAGCGCTGACGACGTCTTCTTCCTGCTCGGTGTGTGTTTGCCCCGAAGCTTCGGCGCCGTCTCCGAAGATGTCCGGTGGAGCTGCAGACGATGAGTGCGCCATGGTGCGTCGAGCTTTTCGATCCCGGATGGTTTTCTTCGATCGAAAAGACTTACAGGCGGGGCAGTCTCTGGCCTCGTGTTCTGGAGAGAGGCAAAGATTACACACCTGATGGAGGTCGGTGTGGGGAAATTTAGACCCACATTTTGGGCACTTTTTGAACGGAGTCCTTTCCATCGGCCGGGACCGGAGTCGAGGAGGGCCCGAAGGCCGGTGCCGATGTACGGGATGGAGAAAAGTGCCGCTTCGAGAGATGAAGATGATGATGAAGAAACTCGAAGATACGAGGATTTTCCGTCGAGGCTGGAACCGTAGAAGTTCGAAGCCGGAGCACGAAGTATCACATCCGAGCCCGATGGCGGAAAAAAACAATCTGAGGATGGAGCCCAAGCCCATGCGCAGTACGGACCGAAGGAGGAGTCACCAAACTCGTGACTTCCAAAGACTGTCCAAGAAGAAAAACAAACTGCAAACATCCGGGCCCAACACCAGATGGCGATCTATGCTAAGTGTACAATCTGCAGCTCATATGCCTCGAACATAAAATTAGCTGTATTTTACTACATTCTTAACTATGTGGCAGTAAAATATTTATCCAAAATGAAAAGATGTAGTAGAATCACAGCTGATTCATGTGTGCCTTAGAGATGGGATCCTGGTCTATAGCTGTAACAAGGCGAGCCCAGCCAAGGGGGGTGTGAAACGGACAGTGGACTGGTGGAATGTGACAACCACCGTTTCCCCTCTTCTTTCCCAGCAGCAGGATGATTGGAACTGCCCGGATATTCGCTCATATGAGAGACGAGGAAAACAGACGCTGTTCCTTTAACTGGGAGGACATTTCTGATTTCCCCGCCCCCAGCGATGACGTTGAGGAGATCTGGCCCACAAGAACGCGAGGAATACGGAAGCCGGTGTGTGAAATCACCGGAAGAGTCGAGGAGGAAGAGTCGGAAGGAGTAGAGTGTGGAACAGAGTGGACGGAGTTGAGCGGAGGAGTGGTCAAGAGACGCCAGGAGGCCAACGACCCCGTGATTCGCCCAGCCACGCTCCAGGTATGCGAGCGGTTTGTGGGCTGGGTGGGAAGAAGGGAGAGACCCGATACGCAAGTCTAGAGGGTCCCCTCTTCCCGGTGTTCCCCTCCCGAGCACTTCACTCACCTAGGTAGACGTGCTACTCACACTGTGTGATCCTTCACCCCCTCCCCATCCTAGCGTGTTACTTCACCACACTAATACCACACCACCTTTTGTTTCTTTTTCCTTTATGACGTACACTGACCCACCAAAATGCATGACTGGATGGGCTCGTGCTGGAGTGGATGAGAAGAGGGTGGACCCTGTCGAGGGACCGGGGAAACCAAAGACGAACAGCCATTATCCCCGTCTCTCTACAAAAGACTGGCTACTCGACGGAGACGTGTTCTGTATTCAATAAAGCCGTCTTTGCCTAGACTTGGTCTCCTGCCCCTTTCTTCCAACCCGCTACAATAGCATTAGCTCGATATGGTATAGATCAATAAAACAGCCCAGGTGCGTTGCAGTGCAGGATATGAAACTACTAGAATATTGGAAAAATCTAATTTAATGGGCACTGAATGTTCCACCTCGCAGCCTCTCTTTTCCGCAGAGTTTGGCTGGACCATGTGGAAAGGGCGGTAGGGCTGAGATGCATTAAATCTGAAGGTCAGGCACGGGCATTACTGGAGCTGTCCAGACCACTTCTGGTAAATCCCGGTACTCCTTACAACTGAAAGGCTATACTTATAAGGAGATGTTGTCTAATTATTGCCCAAATTCTAATCCTGGCTCTTCCAGTGGGTCTCATTGTGTTGTCTTCAGCAAATCCGATTAGCTCGATCCAACCCATTTCTCGGTTCTACCAATGCTTATAAATTACCTACATTCGAAGATAGAAATATAAAAATGGCCATTCATAAAATCAGAGCGGATTCATGGGATCCCATGAGGTGAGGGCTGAACAATGGGCATGATTTTCATGAGGTGGCCATTTTGAATAAGGTGGTGAACATGTATGTAATTAAATAATTACAGTACAATATAAAAATAACAGATGTTCTAAGATGTGTACATGTAGCACGCACCTGAACAGGCACTGACTGGCAGGGCAATATGGATAGGCTGAAGTACACTGACTATCTTGCCAGGCATGCATGTGTAACTTACTCTGTCACAGCCTGTCCTTACAGGGGACCAGATTGTTAGGGAAACCTCAGGTTCGCCTTACAGGCTGCTTGGGCGATGTGATGTAGCGACTATGAAAGGGCTGGTTGTCGTATGTGAGCTAGCTTCCAGTGCTGGATACCTAACCTGACCATGATGTCTCATCCTGGGCAAATTACCATATTCCAGGATGCATCTTAAAATAACTTCAATGTTAGTATAAAGCACTAATAAATACTGAACATAAATATCTACATTGCTTGCTTGGGTGTTTAGTTTTTATCGTATTTTAAAAGTAATTTTTACAGGCCAAGAAGTTTAAGAACAGGGCGGATGGAGGAAGGAAGCTGGCTGGGATGTTTAGCAGTGGCCACGCAATGTAGGCAATCACTGAACCCGGTACAAGGATACCGGTTGCTGCATCTCGACATCACCCTTTTTCAGTCTACGGAAGCAGGGCAAGGTTCCATCTACCAACCAGTAAGGACATTTGTTTGACATGTTGGCAACCAGTCTTTCAGAGAATGGATATTTCCAGTGGCACCACCCTGAGCAAAATGGTTACGGCTGTCAAGGTGCAACATTGGCTCAAGGAGAGAAGAAGGCGACAGCCACAGTGCTCACACTTTCTAATGGATACTTCTGCCTGTGGATTCCTCATCTTCTTAATACCCCCTGCGCCAGAAATCCGCAGAAATTCTTTACTAGCTCCACTCGCGACTCCAAATGACGTCATCGGAGCCATAAGAAGACCTCGTCGGCGTGCTGACGTCAGTTCCCTTTTTTCTGCGCCGTCGGCGCGTAAAGGTTTTTCTAGGGGCTCTCCATTTTCTGTAGAGAAAACTTTGTATCCTCAAGGATTTCCAATGACTACTTCTAGGAAGTCTGGGTTTAAACCCTGCAGAGAGAGTGTAGTGGTCACATGTCGATCACTGACCCGCATGAGGATTGCCTCTGGTGCTTATTGTTGAATCACGACGTCGATGAATGCCGAAGCTGCAGGAATATGAATCCGAAGGCCGTTAAGGAGCGCGAGGCTAAGCTGTTTATAGCCAGAGCCAAGAAGGAGAAGAGGGGTCGTAAAAGAACGAAGTTATCGTCGTCTTATACTTCGAAGTCAAGAAAACATAAGAAGTCTAAGAGGAGACATGGCTCTCGGCGCCGTTCGGCGAAGGTCAGGGCTTCGAGGTCGCCTTCTCCAGCTAAGCGACTTTGAAGACAGGACTTTGTTTCTCCTTCTCCAACTCCATCTCCACGGGTGACGCCAGTTCCATCTCCGGTTCCAAGGTCGCCGGCGCCGAAGGGCTCTTCGTCGCATGAAGGTTCTCCGGCTCCTGCTACGTCTCCGATACCCAGGGAGTCGTCTCCAGGCCGTGTGGTTTCACCTGTGCGGGCGCCGTCCCCGGCTCCACAGGCTCCAGTTCAGCCTCAGGTGGTTCCGCTTCAGGAAGGTACGGATCCATATCCTAATTTTCCTGTTCCTGGATGAGACCCTACGCATTTTCTTAATGCGATGTTTGGCATGTTTGCCAGGGCCTCTACTCCATCTGGTGCGCCTTCGGGCCCCGTGGGTCCTTTGGCCTTTAACTTGGGTGTGCCTCACCACTATGCTCAAGCACCCTTTGTGCCATTCTTGCCATCGACTACGGCTTGGCATATCCCGGCACTGAGGTCTTCCACTTCGGCTCCGCGTACTCCTTCGGCTGCCGAGTCAGCGCCGCCTTGAATTCGATCGACGCCGAGGTTTGAAGCTGAGGCTCCTCCATCAACACCGTTGATGTCCTCACCGGCACCGCGCTTGGCGCCGCCGATTCTTAAACAGCGCTCTAGGAGGGAGGCGCAGAGAATCCTTGAGGAGGAGGAATATGCACAGGATCAGGAGGAAGGAGAAATTGTTAAGTCCGTGGACGAGTTGAGGGCTTTCAGGAGGCCAGTGGGTTGGATACTTCTCCTGAGTATGATCTCTCATCCCCGAAGGCTGCTGACATTGCTCCTTATCACATAGTAATAAGGAAGGCAGCTGAATTGCTTGATCTGCAACTTCCCTCAGTGGAGATAAAATCTAATATCCTTACGGAGGCTCTTAATACAGCTTCTTCAGCCTTTGAGCCGCTGCTACCCTTTAAGGAGGCCTTAACGGAGCCTATAATGGAAGTTTGGCAGAAGCCCTTGTCTGCTCCTGCAGTTTCTTGTTCCATCTCAAGAAGGTACAGGCCAGCTCCAGGGAATCCGGCTTTTCTGTCTTCGCATCCATCACCAGAAAGCTTGGTGGTCCAGGCTTCTTGTTCGAAGCAATCTTCTGGTTCTTTCCCTATCATACCTGGTGATAGGGATTCTAAAAAAAAATAGAGCAGGAGCAAAGAAGATATTCTCTTCTGCGAGTATGGCTCTAAAGTCCACTAATGCAACCGGTCTTCTTGGGAGGTATACCCATGCTCTGATGGATTCAGTCAAGCAGCTAGCTCCAAAGTTGTCTGAAGAGGATCGGAATAATTTCTTGGAGGCCCTTTCTGATTCTCAAGCTGCGGCCCGTCAGGTGATACAATCGGGTCTGGACACTGCTGACTCTATGGCTCGTGTGATGGGGTCTTCTGTGGCGACAAGAAGACAAGCTTGGCTTAGATCGTCCGGATTTTATCCTGATTTTCAAGCGACTCAGCTGGATTTGCCCTTTGATGGGTCAAGACTATTTGGTTCAAAGGCTGACTCTGCCTTGCAGCATTTTGAGGATAGCAGGACTACTGCAAGGTCTCTGGGCCTCCAGGAGCAGTCCAGGGGATACCGCTACAAGCGGTATCGTGGTTTTGGAAGAGCTGCTTCCTTTCGTGGCCTCCAGCAGACTAAACAAGTCCAGCAGCAGCAGAATCCTTTGTACAAATAGTACAGAGGGAAGAATAAAGGGCGTCTTAGGTGAGTCTCTCGGCAGCAATCCTCCTCCACTTCTCCTCCCGCCACCGTTGGTACTTCAGGAAAGCAGTTCTAGATCCCCATCTTAGAACATGTTGGTCCGGTAGGGGGTCGGGTGTCCCACTTTCTACAAGATTGGAAACTGATCACTTCAGATCATTGGGTTTTAAAACTTGTAGAGAAGGGGTACGCCCTCCCTTATTTAGAGTTTCCTCCTCCTTACCCTCCTCGCCAGGGTTGATGTTCAGAGGACTACTTACTGCTTTTGCAGCAGGAAGTTCTTACCTTGTTACAGAAAGGTGCGATAGAGGTGGTTCCGGAGCAGGAAAGGGGTCAGGGATGCTACTCCCGGTATTTCCTGATCCCCAAAAAGGACGGTCGTTTAAGGCCGATCTTGGACCTCAGGATTTTTTTATCTTTACCTCAGGCAGGAAAAGTTCAAAAAGTTGACCTTGGCTCAGGTTCTTCTTGCGCTGCAACAGGTAGACTGGATGTAGTCTATCGATCCGCAGGATGCGTATTTTCATCTTCCCATCCTGAAGTCGCATCGGAAGTATCTCCGGTTCACGGTAGGATCGCAACACTACCAGTTTGCGGTTCTTCCGTTCGGTCTGACTTCCGCACCTCGAGTCTTTACGAATGGTGGTGGTAGCAGCACATCTCAGAAGGTCGGGGGTTCCGGTTTTCCCTACCTGGACGACTGGCTGTTGAAAGCAGATTCTCCGGAGTTGGTGTTGCGCCATTTGAAAGCAACAACACGACTGTTGTTCAAGTTGGGTTTCTCAATAAATGTACCCAAATCTCACCTGGTGACTTCTCAGCGCTGCCTGTTCATAGGGGCAATACTGGACACTACTGTGTGTGGGGCATTTCCGCCTCCGCTGAGGGTTCTCGACATTCAGGAGATGATTCCTTTGCTTTTCGATGGAGCGGTTGTTCCAGTCCTGAAGGTTCTATGCCTGCTCAGTCTGTTCACTTCCTGCATACTGTTGGTCAGTCATGCACGCTGGCATATGAGGGCACTCCAGTGGCGTCTCCGCAGGCAGTGGTATCAACACAATGAAGATCTCGGGGAGAAGGTCAGAATCTCCAGAGAAGCTGCAGCGGAGTTGACTTGGTGGAGTGTGCAGGGCAACCCCTATCTCAAGGAAAGCCCTTTCAGCTTCCTCCACCTGTGGCCACAATGATCACGGATGCCTCCACTCTAGGGTGGGGTGCTCATCTGGGGGATCTGGAGGTCAAAGGTCTTTGGTCTCCAGAGGAAAGGTTGCTCCATATCAACCTTCTGGAATTGCAGGCGATACATTTGCCACTAAAGGCTTTCCTTCCTTCCCTTCGCGGTCAGTCCGTTCAGGTACTGACGGACAACACTACCGCAATGTGGTATATAAACAAACAGGGAGGTGTAGGGTCGTATCGTTTGTCGAGAGACTCTGCGACTCTGGTCCTGGGCTCAGAACCATCATATTTGTGTGTTTGCAAATCATCTAGCCGGTGTGCTGAATGTTCGTGCGGACAGTCTCAGTCAGCATTACTCGGCCGATCACAGTGGCGGCTTCATCCAGAGGTGGTCCATCACATCTTCCAGATGTGGGGGTCTCCTCGGTTGGACCCGTTTGCCACCCACGAGAACGCGCACTGCCCATTGTTCTGCAGTCTCCAGTATCCGATTCAGGGAGCGCTGGGGGACACGTTTCAATTGGATTGGAGCTCCCAACTCCTTAACGCGTTTCCTCCCATACCCTTGATTCCTCGTGTTCTGAGAATGATTCGTCAAGACCGGGTCCAAGTCATATTGATCGCCCCGGATTGGCCAAGAAGGGTGTGGTACACAGATCTTCTTCACCTCTCATCGCACCCTCCGCTCCGTCTCCCTCTCAGAGCAGACCTCCTCTCGCAGGGGCAGGTTCTACACCCCCACCTCCAGAGCCTGCACCTTCATGCCTGGTGATTGAACGGGGCAAGTTCTCTCCCGCCGGATGTGGTGGATGTTATTTTATCATCCAGGCGACACTCCACCAAGTCTGTTTACTCTTCCAGATGGTCTAGATTCGTTAAATTGTGTGGAGAGAGGTCCATTAATCCTTTAAAGGCCCACTTGTCAAATGTTCTTCAGTTTTCGCTTTTCTTGGCCCAGCAGGGTTGTGCTGTGGCCACTGTTAAGGACTATTTGTCGGCTTTTCTATGTTTGCCAGACCAGCCGTCTTTAGTTAAGTCCCCCATTGTCATGAGGTTCATTAAGGGCCTTACAAATAAGTTTCCTCCCACTCCTTTCATTATGCCTCAGTGGGATTTGAATCTCGTTCTTACCTTTTTAATGGGTTCTCCATTTGAGCCTCTTCATACTTGTCCTTTGAGGCTTCTTTCTTTTAAAACGGTTTTCTTGATTGCCATTACCTCGGCTAGGAGGGTAAGTGAGCTTCAGGCTCTTGGTTCGAAGCCTCCATTCTTGACCATTCATGCAGATAAGTTGGTTCTAAGGACCAGGGATGCTTTCCATCCCGAATTGGTTACACCTTTCCATATGGGACAGTCCATTACTTTACCCACCTTTTATCCTCCCCCTCACCCTTCCAAGGAGGAGAGACTTCATCATTTGGACCCTAAGAGAGCTATCAGCTTTTATTTGGACAGAACAAGTGATCTGAGACTGGATGATCAGCTCTTTGTGGGTTACGTTGGGAAGATGAAAGGCAAGGCTGTGCACAAGCGGACTCTCTCCGGGTGGGATTATCTTGTGCATCAAGATTTGCTACGCCTTGGCCAAGAAGGAACCTCCTGAAGGTATCAGAGCTCATCCCACTAGAGCCAAGTCTACTACTTCTGCTTTGGCTAGAGGTGTTCCTGTTATTGATATTTGTAAAGCAGCAACTTGGGCCTCCCTCCATACTTTTGCAAAGCATTACTGCTTCGATTCGGAGGTTAGGAGGGATGGGCATTTTGCTCGATCTGTTTTGCAAGATTTTTTGGTCTAGTCAGGTGGACACCCTCCTCCAGGAGAGGTACGGCTTTGGGATTCTATTCAGAAGGTGAGGAATCCACAGGCAGAAGTATCCATCAGAAGAACAAGTTACTTACCTTTGGTAATGCTTTTTCTGGAGGATACAGTATCTGCCAGTGAATTCTTCACTGTCCCACCCTCCTCCCCATTGTCCACCTGTTTCTACCAAAAAGATGCTTTAACTGTTTAACATGAGTGTTTTTTAAATATGTCTTAATCATTCTTATGTTTTAATAGTGGGAAATGCTTGGTCTATTGCTTTCTCTATGCTTTTATTTGCTTTGCAATTGTGTATATATATTTTGTATACTATGTATGCATGTGAAAATGTGTCGGTCCGCCCGCTTGCCTTGGTGGCATGGAAAAAATGGGTGGAACTGACGTCAGCACACCGACGAGGTCTTCTTATGGCTCCGATGATGTCATTCGGAGTCGCGAGCGGAGCCGTGCTATTATGACGTCCTCGTCGACGTGGGAGAGCTAGGAAAGAATTTCCGCGGAATGCTGGCGCAAGGGGTATTCAGAAGATGAGGAATCCACAGGCAGATACTGTATCAACCAGAAAAAGCGTTACCGAATGGAAGTAACTTGTTCATGACAAGCGTAGAACTAGAATTGCTGTCATGCTTTCACTGAGGCATCATACCACACGGGTGAGGTGGGGAAGAAGGTCCAGTTATGGTGTACATGGATGTCACCCATATGGGCTAAAGGGAAGTTGATAGAATTTACATCAGTGGCTCGTTTTCAAGTGTTACCCTAAACCGTACATACCGACGCCAACAAGGCAGAGTCACACAATCAAGGAAAGGGGAATACGCTCTCGAGATTAAAATGGAGGGGAATTTGGTTGCTCACTCAAAACAGCCGGATCATTGAATTTGGCCGGCAAGCACATAGAAATAGCTCTGGTCTCAGACTTACAAGTGAAAGACAAGCAACTATTCAGGCATCACAATGAACACTTACAGGGAGGGAAAACTGCCAAAATACAGTGACACATTTTTGTTGCAACAAATCCAATTCTGTAACTGGGGGTATTTGCTTCAGGAAGAAGCAGCTAAACAACTCACCCATTTAATCCTTTATCTGTGTTTGGTAGCTTCATCGTATCTATCCAAATACAGGCATGAACGCCTCCTAACCACCATCTTGCTATAGCTTACCCCAGCTATGGCCTTTCAGCAAGATGACACGGAGGAGTGTAAAACATTTATTGCACAACATTGACCAATAAGGAGGACAGGACTCAAAAAGGAGATACACACAAATTTTATCAAAATAAGCTTGGTTTCTACTTTCTTCTAAGACCAAGATCTTCGCAATAAGGTAGGAAAATGCTACTTACCAGTATGCATCTGTTCTTGGCATGTAGAGCTGCAGAGTTGTGCACTTTAGCATAGATTGCCATCTGGTGTTGGGCTCGGATGTTTGCATGCTGTTTTTGTCTTCGAAGAAGTCTTTGTAGTCACGAGGTTGGTGACTCCTCCTTCGGTCGACAGTGCGCATGGGCATCGGCTCCATCTTAGATTGTTTTTGCCACGTAGGGTTAGATGGAGTAGTGAGAAATAGAAAGATGTCCATGTGTAATGTAGCTAAGTAAGATAATACTGGAACAGATAGAGATATCCGGGGAGGCGGGTGGGCGTGTACAACTCTGCAGCTCTACATGCCAAGAACAGATGCATACTGGTAAGTAGCATTTTCCGTTCGAGGCATATGAGCTGCAGATTGTACACTTTTGCATAGACTATACAGCAGTTAACTCATTAGCGGTGGCTACCTTTCTGTTGCAGTAGTTTGAAATTGTGTTCTTAATACAGCCTGGCCCACACTAGCTTGTAGTTTTGCAGCACATCTACACAAGTGTTTTGTGAAGGTGTGTGGTGTAACCCAAGTTGCTGCTTTGCAGATGTCATCTAGGGGAATGTTCCCTGAAAATGCCATAGAACCCCCTAGTTTGCGTGTAGAGTGAGCTTTAGGGGTTTGGTTTTGATGTAGGATATTTTCTTGCATTTCACAATCCACCTTGCAAATCCTGTTTTGGATATAGGATTATCTTTATGAGGTGGGGAGAAAGCCACAAAAAGTTGTTTGGTTTTCCTAAAGGATTTTGTTCTTTCAATGTAGTAGAGTATTGCTCTTTTAACATCTAAGGTGTGTAGAGCTCGGTCTGCCACAGAGTCTGGTTGAGGAAAAAACACTGGGAGTTCAACAGACTGGTTGAGATGGAAGGCAGATACTACTATGGGTAAACAATTTGGGTTAGTCCTAAGAACCACTTTGTTATGATGGATTTGTAAAAAGGCTTCCTGTATAGTTAATGCCTGGAGTTCACTAACTCTTCTGAGAGATGTGATAGCAATTAAAAAGGCTACTTTCCAAGTATGGAACTGTAGTTCGCACTTGTGGACAGGTTCAAAAGGAGGACCCATTAGTCTGGCAAGGACTATATTAAGGTTGCACACCGGAGAGGGTGGAGCTCTTGGTGGAATTATTCTTTTAAGTCCTTCCATAAAAGCTTTGATAGCGGGAACTCAAAACAAAGACAAGTGATGTCTGTTTTGTAGGTAGGCTGCTATGGCGGCTAGATGTAACCTAATAGATGTATACGCTAGGTTACATTGTTGTAGAAGCAAGAGGTAACAGATGATGTTCTAAATGGAAGCATCTAGTGGGTTGATTTTGTTGTGCATGCAATAAATGGTGAATTGCTTCCATTTTGCCGCATAGCATGCCCTGATTGTAGGACGTCTAGCTCCTTTAATAACGTTCATACATTCTAGTGGGAGATTGAGGTAGCGGAACTCTAAGATTTCAGGTGCCAGATCACAAGGTTGAGTTGATTGGGATCTGGGTGTCTTATATCTCCATGGTTCGGAGTAAGAAGTTTGGGCGAGAAGTGTAGCTTTTGATGTGGTGCTACTGATAGTTCCAATAGAGTTGTGAACCATGGTTGCCTTGCCCATGTTGAAGCAACTAGGATCATTGTGAGGGAATGTGGTTTGAGTTTCCGAACCACTAACGGAATGAGTGGGAGAGGTGGAAAAGCATAGGCAAATTTGCCTGACCAATTCATCCATATCGCATTGCTTTTGAACATTTTGCGATTTGATGTGTGGCGAACAGATCTATTTCTGGGTGTCCCCACATGCGAAAGAATGGAAGAAGAACTTGAGGATGAAGTTCATGTTCGTGGATCTGCTGTGCTTGACGGCTGAGCAGATCTGCAATCTGATTGTGTATCCCTGGGAGATGTTCTGCAAGGAGGTATATCTTTTGCGGAATGGCCCATCTCCATATGCTTTGAGCAAGGTGTGAGAGCTGCAGGGAGTGCATCCCCCCTTGCTTCTGTATGTAATACATTGCGGTCATGTTGTCTGTACGGATCAGGACAGTTTTGCCTAGAGAATGTAGTTGAAAATATTTCAACGATAGGAAGATTGCTAACAATTCCAGGTAGTTGATGTGAAATTCTTTTTGTTGCGGGGTCCAAATAACCTGAATGGTATGGGTTTGAAGATGAGCTCCCCAGCCGGTGAGCGATGTGTCTGTTAGCACTATCTGTGGAACTGGCTCGAGGAACGACCGCCCTTTGGAAAGGTTCTGTATGTTCCACCATTGTAGAGAGCGATGGGTACGGTCGTCCACCAACACCAGATCTGTTAGCTGACCTTGAGCCTGGTTCCACTGATGTGCCAAACACTCTTGTAATGGACGCATTTGTAGTCTTGTATGAGGAACAAGAAAAATGCAAGAGGCCCTCATCCCTATTAATTGCATGAACACTTGTGCTGGTAGTGAGTGTTCTCGCTGAAATATATGGACTAGTGCTTGTATAGCACTTATCCTGACTAGGTTGGGATATCCTAGGGCTGTGGAAGAGTTTATTGTAGCTCCTAGATATTGTTGTATTCTGGACGGTTGGAGGTGGGATTTGCCCAGATTTACCATGAATCCCAGACTGTGAGGCAGTTGTATCGTGCTGAGTGTGTGTTGAACACAGCTGTTGTGGGATTTTGCCTTTATGAGCCAGTCGTCCAGATAAGGGAAGACATAAATGTGCTGTCTTCCTAAATGAGCTGCCACCACTGTGAGGAACTTATTGAAAGCTCTGGGTGCCGTGGTGACCCTGAATGGTAGAACTTTGAATTGGTAGTGTTGACCATCTACCACAAACCTGCGATATTTCCTGTGAGTGGGATGAATGTGGAAGTAGGCATCCTTTAGATATAGGGTGGAGAGAAAGTCACCTTGCTGAAGTAGTGGAAGCACTTGTTGTAAAGTGACCATGTGGAAGTGGTCTGATTGGATGAAGAAGTTGAGTGGTCCGAGGTCCAGTATTGGCCTGAGAGAGCCGTTCTTATTTGGAATTAGAAATAAGAGGGAATATATATCCCTGTGCCTTGATGAGGCAGGAGAACTGGTTCTATTGCATGTTTTTGTAATAGTGCATGAACCTCTTGTTTGAGAAGAGTCAGGTGTTCTGATGACATTGGACGCTGTTTGGGAGGAACGTTGGGAGGGGTAGAAGTGAGTTCCAAGCAATAACCATACTGGATAATTTGTCTTACCCACTTGTCTGTTGTGATGGAATTCCAAACAGGCAGGAACTGTGAGAGGCGTCCCCCGACAGGAGTTGGATGATCGGAGGGAAGCGCAGGGAAGTCACTGTTTAGTGTTAGGGGAGCTGCAGGTGTTATTACCTCTGCCTCTGCCCTTGTTGTTGTTACCCCTGTAACCTCCTCTAGAGTGCCCTCTGGAAAAAGAGCCCTGGTTGGGACTTTTGTAGGACGAGGACGGGTGTTCTGGTGTATTTGTTTTTGAGCCTGCTCTATAGAAGGAGCGTCGAAAGGAGCCTCTAGTAGATGTTGACTGCAGGGCTCCCATAGACTTGGCAATCTCTGTGTCCTTTTTTATCTTTTCTAAAGATGTGTCTACTGCCGGGCCAAAGAGGTGCTCGTGGTCAAAAGGCCGATTAAGGATACTGTTTTGCACTTCTTGTTTAAAGCCAGATATCCTGAGCCAGGCATGTCTGCGTAGTAAAACACTAGTATTTACTGCGCAGGATGCGTTATCTGCTGCGTCGAGCGTGCATTTGATGGATGTATTAGTGATCAGTTTGCCTTCCTGTATAAGGTTATTGACTTTGTCTTTATATTGTTGAGGTAGGTGTGAATGAGCTTTTCCAGCTCATCATAGTGAGTCCTCTCATACCTTGCCAGGAGGGCTTGTGTGTTGGCTATTTTCCAGTAGTTTGCAGCTTGAGACGCCATACGTTTGTCTGATGCGTCTAATAATTTAAATTCTTTGTCAGGAGGTGGGGTGTCACCTGACCCCTGAGAATTTGCCCTTTTGCGTGCATTGGCTACGACCAGGGAATCTGAAGGAAGTTGACCCTTAATGTATATGGGGTCAGTTGGAGCTGCCTTTTATCTAATCTGGGGTTAAGCACCCTAGCTCTAACCGGGTCTTTGAACACTTCAGGAGCGTGTCTAATAAGACCTTTTAGCATTGGCAAGTCATGAAATGTTTTTTGTGGCTGGTCAAAGGTTTCTAGAAGAAAATCCTCTTCTACAGGGTGTGAGTGTAGTTTGACTCCATGTTATGTTGCTGCCCTATTTATTAGTTGGGCAAAGCCCACATTGTCATTTGGTGGAGATGGTTTTGAGGGGTAGAAATCCGGATCATTATGTAAGTCAGGATCGGTATTATAGTCATGCCATGGGTCTGGATCCTGTGGTGGGTCATCGGTATCCTCAGTGTCTACTGGGATTATATCATCATCTCCTTTCCCATCCCCATGTGCATCGTCACTATCCTCTGGTTGTGGGAAAATATGTTCTGGAGAATGTACTGGAGAAATCAGTAGATTAGGGTTAATTGGTGGAGGGGTGAAGGAGGTGGTGAAGTATTAGTGGCCATGTGTATTTTCTTTAGAGGAGCCGGTGCATGTGGTAAATGTTCTGGTTTCCTCTTTGTAGGTAGTGTAGTAGCTATATGACCAGTCTTTGGATGAATAAAGCTGGTGGTTTGCTTCGGATCCGGGAGAAAAAGTTCTTCGGAATCGATAGTTTTCTTTGGCGTGGAAGATTTCTCTTTAGAAACTGGTTTTGACTGTTTAGCAACAGTGTCCGGTATAGAAACCTTCCCTGGCTCCGAGACCTTCAGTGCGGGTTGTTTCGGCTCCGGAGGTTTCTGTTTGGGAGGCTTAGTTATGGAAGGCTTTTCGTTATATGGTTTCGGCTCCGGGGTCTTCGGTGCCGAAGTCTTCTCCGGCTGCTTAGGTGCCGAAGGATCTTTTGGCAGCTTCAGCGCAGATTGTTTTTCCGGTGCCGACGGAAGGGGGCGTGGCATCTTAAGCGAGACTTAAATTTCAGTGTCAAAGGTGTTTTTTCGGGACCGGGTGGCTGGCTCGAGTCAGAGCCAGAAGGCTTGTCTTTGTCTTTCGGAAATGGGCCTGGAGGCGGGACGCTCGGAAAAAAAATTCGGTGTGGACCTGGGCCCGGAGGCGAAGGCATCACCGGAGCCTTTGGTATGGGCTTGGGTGGGGCAGGGGTCTCGGTACTAACATCCCGTTGAGCTGGGGTGACGTCATCTTCGGCATCGGAGTCGTCTGCTTCGGAGACCGAGACCCCTTCCTGTTCTGGCTCCTGAAGGCTGTTGAGGCCTGGATGGAAGATGTTTGGAATGGAACCGGTGCCTCGGAACATCTAGTTGCGTCGAGCCTGACGATCCCGGATGGTTTTCTTAGACTTGAAAGATAGACAAGCCTCACAGTTGTCCTCTCGATGTTCCGGAGAGAGGCACAGATTACAAACGGAGTGGAGTCCAAGAGTGGGAATTTAGCACCCCACTGGGGACATTTCTTTAAGGGAGTCCGTTCCATCGACTTCCGTCGTTACCGGCGCGGGTAGGCCCAGCGGCCCGCATCGAAGTTCTCAAGTTTTCAAAGTTTTTCGAAGTAGTCGTCGAGGGTGTGAGTCGAAGGGCACGCGATCGAAGCAATACCGTCGTTTAGCAGCGATTGTGCGTCAACAGGGAGTTCAATAACGACACCGACCCAGAGCGCAGCAAGTCAAATCCGAACCCGAGGGCGGAAAAAAACCAGCATTGGCATAGCCAATAGATCTCGCCATTTGGGACCTTATAAGTGTTTAGCCATTCAACAGTTGATGTTGTTGCACCAAGGATATTGTGCTGCATAACTAAATGCTTATAAGGTCCCAAAGGCGAGACCTATTGGCTATGACAATGCTTGTTATGATTTTTCTGACCTCAGGCCTTCTGGAAAGCCATATGGATGAGGACATCTGAATCAGGATATAGAGGTTTAACATACACTTAGAACTATTGCCCATCAAAACTGAAGTCACCAGAAGTTCACAGAGAGTTATATCATTCAAGTCCTGCCTTTGACAATGAGGGGAACATGGAATGCAATACCTGCAGGTTGGACAAGTGTGGTAGGCCAGGACCCTCAAAGATATACAATTTTGAGAAGGAATTGCATGAAACTATTAGATTCTTAATGCATGATTGGATTGCTGCATGTTTCACATTGAATAACCTAACTTTTTAGCAGCTAAAGGAACGGAGGCCTGTGGACATACAGTGCACTGCCCAGGATCACATTACATGTTCAAGGAAAAGGCGTTATGGAAACCTACGTCAGAAGAGTGCAGTGTGGTCCCTAGACCACAACTCCTTTTCCTGATGCTGGTTTCATGCTCAAGAACTCAAGAGAAGATGCGTTTCATTTTTGTAGCACTGTCACTTTACACCAGATGAAAGGAATGGAGGACAGCAGTGAGCTACTGTGCAACAGAATTCCTTTGCAGATGGTGTGTGCTCAGTCACCTCATGTGCCCAGAAACTCACAGCCCAGGCGCTCACTGGAGGCCCTCAGTGAAGGACCAGACAGGAGCTAAAGCACAACTCCAAGAGGCTAGGAGAGGTAGAGGCAGACAGAGTTAGGTCGAAGAGCACAAGAAAGAAAGAAAAATCTGACTAAGAAGGAGAGAGACCAACTGTGAACAACATGGGGGACAAAGTGCTAAGACAAATGGTGACGGTTTCCACAAATTAAGAGTCGGCGCTTTTCAGAGTGGCAAGGACGTTCAGTGCTTCAGTGCTAGGTTCAACGTACCGACGCTCCCTCTGCATGCACCGCCAGAACCTACATATACTCGAAATCTGTTATCTGGCTGCTGAGGCTTAAATTGCGCTTAAGATTGTTAGGCGCAGCCTAGACGTAAAGGTCACAGGGGGGTGGTATGTCAGGTGAGAAGAGAACGGTAGAGATAGCGACTTGATGTACTGGTTGAGGGCGGGGGACAGTACTTAGACTTTTAGAAATGAAGCAAAGGGGAACTTAAAAGTATTTCAGTGACGGGAAGATGCAACACTGCACGAAAAGAGGGGAAAGAAACATTCATATAGAGAAAACAGATTATGTAGGGGGTAAAATACAGCGAAAATTAGAAGAACTAGAATATCATCAGACTACAGCGAGAATGAGAACCGGAGCATCAAAAGACAGACCAGCTGGCGCCCGTGTAAGGTGCACTAAGTAAAGAGTGCCATGTATATGAACAGGTTTAATGCCCAACTCCCCCCAAGATATCACCATGAATGCTCTTTCTCCCAGGATACTTTATTGTTACACCTCTGAAGACAAATATTAATTCAACTACACAATCGCAACATATTGCACATCCCTCGTAGACAATGTGTTCTCACCCTCCCCGATTTTCTCCAGCTTCTCATATTTCTGCATCTCTGCTGTTCCAGCCGGGTGTTTCTCACTGCGCACGTGCCACTTTCACATACCCACTCCTATAGCCGGCTAGCTGGACGAAAATAGCATTATCTCCAGCCAGAGCAAAACACTAAACTGGATTACAGGGTCCGGGGAGTGTTTATTGACGTAAGCGCGGGGCAGCATGGTGCCCATTCATTGAGATCGGGGTAAAGGGACTGTTGCTGTATCAAAAGAAGATACCCAAGTCAAGGGTAGAAGGAGTTGATGCATTTGGCAAATGAACGGGACAGTTTTCCCTGCGCGTAGTGACTGGAAGGCAAACTGCAGGGAGTTTGACTCCGTTGTACTTGGGCAGATGGGATAAAGCTAATTGATCATAGACGTCTCGGGTTTTATATTTTTACGCAGTGGGTGTTTGAGACATCGCGGTAATTGAAAGAGAACGTGTGGTGTCTATGGTCAGCTTCTCAGAAGTAACTGCAGTTTTGAAAACCTTAGAAGAATTGGCGAAAAGCGAAAGTGATCACGATCAAGCAAAAGTGATCGCGATCGCCGGATTGCGCTCTGTGGTGGGGAGGGGCGGAGCAAGGCGCTTGGGAGAGCAAGCGAAAGGAAAGGGTGCCCGGAGGAATGCGTGCGCACATGCACGCAAGCTGTAGGCCGGCCATGGTAGCATTTTTTGAATCCCTTACTAAAAGTCTCTGGGTCAGGCGACACCTAACAATCTAAGGATGGAGCCGATGCCCATGCGCACTGTCGACCGAAGGAGGAGTCACCAACCTCGTGACTACAAAGACTTCGTCGAAGACAAAAACAACATGCAAACATCCGAGCCCCACACCAGATGGCGATCTATGCTAAAGTGTACAATCTGCAGCTCATATGCCTCGAACCGTACGTTTTGAAATAAAAATACTTTTCACTTTCAAAAGTCGACACAATTTCTGAGCAGTTCAATGTTATCCTGTGGAGGAAAACAATAATGCGGTTAAACAAGTACGCAACTTACAGTTCAAGTCTTTGGGACCAAAGGTCAGCAAGGGGCAAGGGTCAGGTGAGTATCAACACTGCACCACCAGTGGAGCAGGGGCAGCCGGCGGCAGAGGTGAAAATCGGAGTTCGGCCCAATACGTTTCAATGGAGACTGGGAGTGTTCAAAGTGACACTGTTTGCAGGCAAGTAAATAAGTTGCAGGGGGCCAAGCTTTGGGGGTTTGGACCAGCACAGGGGAGGAAGGGGGCACAAAGCAGCACCAAACACTGCCAGCGGCACAGGGGCAGCTGGGTGCAGGGTGCAATTTCTGCGTCAGGCGCCTAATGCGTTTTTAAATGGAGATTCTTCTTTTGGTTAACAGGCTGCAGGCGTTGAACCGGAGGGTGCAGGCAAAAAAAAAAAACAGTGGCAGCACAGGTAAGTTGGGTTGTTAGGGGTCACAGGGGTACTGCTGGTCAAGCTCCCCAATGCCCAGGGGTTGCGGGTGCAGAGGTACCTTTAGAGGTAGGATTTCTTCTTACCGGGCAGTGGCAGTTGGGGGGACCCTTCGGATTCACACTGCAGGCACCAATGTGGAGGTCCAGAGAGGTCAGCCAATGCCGGATTTGTCATCCGGATCAATTGGGAGATTTCACTGGGCAGGTGGGCTACTCAGACTCGGGCTATGGGCGTCAAATGCAGAGGGGGCAGGACTCGCGGCTTATGATGGCATAGGAGTCCTTGGAGTTGATTTCATCTGGACAGGTCTGCTGTCCATGTCGGGTTGAAGTCTTTTACAAAGGCAGCAGTCCTCCCAGGGTTTTCAGAGGTCGACTTTTCGTTGCAGGCTGTTGAAGCTGGAGACAGGTTGGTAAGTTGGGCCAAGGCAGTCACCTTCAGGCTTCTCTGCAGGGTCAGCTTCCACGATGTCTTCTTTTTTAGGTCATCGCAGATCTAGTTTCCAGGTCTGGGCGAGCCACCTAAATACTACATTTAGGAGAGTTTTAGGGGAGAAGTAGGTAGGGCAATGTGCACCTTACCTGGGGTGACTACACTCACTTTTATGCCACCCTCCTGTGGGAGGGTGCATAGACCTAGCCCTGATTGGAGGAGTATCCTCATCTTCAAGATAAAGGTGACTGAAAAGTGTGCTTAACTTTGCCTCCTCCATCTGAAGGTTAGAGTTGGAAAAGGTGGGAAACACCTAGGCTTTCCAAGTTTTCCCACCCAAAGTGGGGGTGTAAACCAGGGGCTGCCATCTACTTCTAGCAGCAGAGACTGGGGATCGCATTACAAAGGCAGCAGGCCTTTGAAACTTCTCCTTCTATCACCGGCCTATCCTGGAGGAACGAAGTGCGACACCTCTGCCGAAGATGTGCATTGTTTTTGGTCCAAGAGAGCAGAGGCTCTCCACCCAGGGGTCCAGAAACAGGTATGTGTGTGGCAAGCTGCCTAAAGCCAGTCAGGGACCACACCAGGGTTAATAGGTTTCAGGGGGCACCTCTGAGTACAGAGTTCAATAAATCCCACACTGGCATCAGGGTGGGTTTACTGAAAGGTGTGGTTTGGTACCAAAAACTCCTGGGTTCAGTGAGTCAAGCGCCCAGCCCACGTACTCTATGACTTCCCTAGCACATACAATATTAAGGAAAAGACCATAATACTGTATGGGAATATCTGCTCAGGCAGATATGCCCACACCTATAATATAGTGTACCCAGCCTTAGGGCTGGTAAGGCCTGTTAGAGGGGTGACGTACCTATATCGTGGGCAGTGCTAGTTGGCATGGCACACAGTGTGCCATGTGGACCTGTTGTTTTGTCTGCACCAGGCCATGTATGCTGCAGTCCCTAGGGGACCCTCCTCAGTCCCAATGCCCTATGTACCCATTTATCTTTTACTAGGGACTTACAGGGGGCCTGAATGGATAATTGGGGATCAGTTTTAGGGAAAAAACACTTGTACTGGGAACCTGGACAGCAGGGACCCAGTACTCTACAGCCAAAGTTACATCAAAAGCCAGGCACAAAGGGGGGGGGGGGGGGGGGGGGGAGGGGATGGGGGCTGCAACAGAACCTCATTTTCTCACAGTGATTATTTAGCACTTTTAGAAATGACATATGTGGTAAAACAAAAAGTTCTATTTTAAAGGGGCCATTCAGAGCAGTGTCACAACTGATCTCACAACCCCAGCAGTCATCATCAAACAAAGTAACATTCCAGAATGCCAATTGTTAAAGAAGCAGGGCTGGGCAAACTACCTACACTGGACCACCCCTAGGAAATAAGCTATGTTCATTCCAACACCAGGTCAACCACAGTTTTTTGACCAGGAAGAAAGGATAGAAATAATGTCCAATTCACAAGGACCTAATCCTTTCTGTCCATGGAACAGGGAAGGGCAGGGTTACTCTTGTTCAAGTGTACCTGGTTTGTTGTCAGTTTTTAAATCAATGGTTTCACACTTCTATTTTTAAAGTTTGGTTGACCGAGACTTAGAATCAACACTCAAAACACTCAAAGTGTTGACTGGACTCAAAGCTGGGTACCGTCCAGTATCACAGATGTTGATCCCACAGTAGCCAAAGGGTAGCAGTTAACTGGGTGGGTGCTAACTTTATAGAGCACTTACTTGACTTTTTTTATGTTGTGCTTCAGAATCTATAACTGCCATTGTATTGCAAAGTAACAGCTGTGAAACCACCTGTCGTAGTAGAGCAATTACATTTGCACGAAATGCGTGTGCATCCTTACAGGCTTTTAGGTAATTGGCACTTCTGCGGGCTCCCATGTATGCATTATTGAGCATCTCGTAGAGTTTAACAGTCACAATGGTCTTTCTTTTATCTTTATACCACGCTCCTGCAGCACTTCGGTATCCTGCTCACATCAGGCACGCGGGGTACACAGCAGCGTTGGGTCACAAATGTGCTGTTACAAGGTGAAGAAGCAGGAATACAAGTTGGAAAGTCAGGGAAGGGAGACATGGCTGCGCTAGAGCTCAGAGGTGCTGAGAGCTCAAGCAGTGACAGGCAACAGAGGGCATAGTGCGGCAGTGACTGCTGTCAGAGATTAGGGAGAGAATGTGGTAGTGCAGCGGCAGTTCCTCCGCTATGGTGGAGGAACATCACCCATTCCAAACCGCCCGCCAGCACTTTAAAATATGTAAAAATAAAAAGATAATAAAACGGGTTAAACAGTTTTATTATCATTTCATTCTGCTTGTGCCAGGGCCAGGGTTGTGATAGGCTGGAGCGGGGAGTGGTGGGTTCTACCTACACTGCACATGTGGTTTTTGGCTGGCTGTCTCAGGCCAGCCAAAAAACACATGCGCAGTAACCCCTCTCTAACCCCAGCTGCATTGCTAGGGCTGGAGAGAGCAGGCACAGACCCCCAGTCTGTCCTGGAGCGCACATTATCGGCGCTCAGGCCAATTCTGAAGCTGCTGTCATGTGATAGCTGCAAAAGCAACAGTTGGTGGACAGAATGCAGAACAATGTCATACATTCACCCCAGTACAGAGATCTGGGCCTAAATTCATCGTTTTTTTGCTCACCATGACATTCCAGTTTGAACCCAGCCATATGCAAATCAGACTTGACCCTGTGCCTCATGGGAACAGTCCAGCCCGAACTGCCAAGCCAGGTCCTCCCTGGACTGGAAACAAGCATCCTAGGACCGGTTTCGGGGTTTCACCCCTCTTCAGCCAGGATAGCTTGATTCCAATGGCTTGGCAGTTCGGGCTGGACTGTTCCCATGAGGCACAGGGTCAGACTGATTTGCATATGGCCATGTCTGAACTGGGCTGGTGGAGTGAGCTAAAGAATGATGATGGATTAAACCCAGATCAGTTGACTGGGGGTGAGTGTTTGATTTGCTCGAGCGCTACGTCCATCATCCCCTTTGGTATTGTCATGTGATAGCAGTTTCAGGATTGGATGAGAGCAGCAGGCACGGAGTGGAAGAGCGCGATGCTGGAGGGCAGCAGGTACATTTTATTTTTTACTTTTTTGTATTAGTTGTCCCCCGTTTCCCTCGCCACTTTTGTCAAATGTTTTTTTATCTCAGTTGTGCCCCGTCGCTCCTCCCCCAGGCCTCAATCCTCACCCCACCTCATTTCCCCACTACCAGCTGCTCCTGCTGTAGTGACCTTCCACAGAATGGGCATCATGCTCACCAACAAACAGGCTGAAAAGGTTAAGCAGCCAACAGCGGAAGGAACTAGGGCTGCAAGCGAAAACTGCAATGGGTAGCAGTGCCCCCTCAAGGATTTCACAAAACTATCTGCCTGAAATGATGTACCTTCTCGGCCTCCTTATTTACTGTCCGTGGTGCTCCTTTTTAGGTCTCGCCTGAGCCAGCGCATGCGCTGCCCTGGCGAGACATTTAGTGAGTGGGCTTTAAAAAGCCGACCACAGCTTTTTGTGTGGCCTAGAGTTTGCGGTTAAGCGCACAATTATGCGCACAGCCGCCATCACGCATACACGCACGCACCGCGATCGCTTTCAGTTTCACGGCCGCGCAGCCAATGCTTGTTTCGTTTAACTCCCTGTGTTGCCTCCTTTCCTCCCTTCCTTCCCGCTCTATCTCTGATCTACCAGTTTCCCTTTACTTGCTCATCTTGCCCTCTATCCAGTCTTTCCAGCTCTTACTGTTTTTACTTTAACTTGTTTGCATTACCTCTCGTTTTCCCTTCTCTCCTCGGCAGATCATTCTCTTTCTTTCTCCATTTCTCACTCTCCGTTTTTTTTTTCCCTCCATCAGCGGCTCCTCTAAATGATTCGGCATGTAACGGACTATTAGTCCAAAAGTGGAGGAACACTGACATCTGGTGGTCAAATTGCACAAACGCCCCAGACTGCTTAACACATGTTACATGGATACTAGTTCTTTATTACGAATTTTGTAACATATTTCCTGATCCGGTTGTAGCTTTAAAGTGGCCTATGCAAAAGGATCAAACGAAAGGGAGGAATGAAGAGATCTGTGGAAGACCAATACTGTTCTGCTAATAGGCTATCCAAGCCCGATACCCATGGCCACTGGAATTATGTAATTGGGAGGAACACATTATGCAACAACTAAATTACACGGCAAGAAATGCCAAATTATGTGGCATTGGGGAGCACACTAAGCTGCATATTATTTTACTATCTTGTCATTTTTATCCATAACAACAATGTCTGGGCAGAGGTTTCACCTTATCAGTATCAGTTTAACACCCACAGAAAGTTATCCAGCCACGGAAAGATGTCCTGCCACAGTGCAGAAACACGGATGGCAGTGTTTTTAGTAACTTTTGATCTGTTCAAGTTGGAAACTTTTTTTGTTAAAATATGTATTTTATGCAGATAAAAGAATGAATATGCTACTTACCAGTATGCATCTGTTCTTGGCATGTAGGGCTGCTGACATTCATATCTGTGCATAGATCGCCGCCTAGTGTTGGGTCCGGATGATTGCACATTGTTGTCCTGGAAGAGTCTTCGAAGTATCCTGAGATGGGTGACTCCTCCCCTGGGCCACAGTGCGCATGGGCATCCTCTCCATCCCCAGATTGTTTTTCGCCATTGTGGCAGTGATGGAGTAGATACAGGAAGTGATGACCATGCTATACAGTAATTCTGAGAGCTGCAGCTGCTACAGGCGCCGGGGAGGAGGGTGGGCGATATGAATGTCAGCAGCCCTACATGCCAAGAACAGATGCATACTGGTAAGTAGCATATTCAGTTCGAGGCATGTGGGCTGCTGAATTCATATCTGTGCATAGAATACACAGCAGTACCTCCTATTAGCGGCGGCTACCCGTGCCAGCTGCAGCAGTCTGAAAAAGAGTTTTGAGAACAGCCTGTCCTACAGCTGCCTGCTGTTTTGAGTGTACATCTACACAGTAGTGTTTGGTAAATGTATGTATAGTGCACCATGTGGCTGCTCTACATCTTTCCTGTAAAGGAATGTTTCCCAGGAAAGCCATGGACGCCCCTAACTTTCGTGTTGCGTGGGCTCGTGGGGGAATCGTTAATGTGCATTTAGCTTTTTGATAACAAATTTGGATACATTTAACGATCCATCTGGCTATACCTGCTTTGGAAATGGCGTTGCCCTTGTGTTGTGGAGAGAAGGCAACGAAGAGTTGTTTAGTCTTCCTAAAGTTTTTAGTTCTGTCAATATAGTACATGAGGGCCCTCTTTACATCTAGTGTGTGGAGCATTCTCTCAGCGAAATTTTGTGGGTCTTGAAAAAAAACAGGCAGTTCAATGGTTTGGTTCATGTGGAACTGCGATATTACTTTAGGCATGAATTTGGGGTTGGTACGTAGTACGACCCGGTTTGCGTGAACCTGTATAAATGGCTCCTGAATGGTTAGTGCCTGGAGTTCACTAACTCTCCTTAAGGAAGTGATGGCAACCAGGAAAGCCACTTTCCAGGTGAGGAATTGAATCTCACATGAATGGAGAGGTTCAAAGGGCGGACCCATTAGTCTGGTGAGGACCAAGTTGAGGTTCCACACCGGTGCTGGGGGGTGCCTTGGGGGAATCACCCGTTTAAGTCCTTCCAAGAAGGCTTTGATGGCAGGCACTCTGAATAAAGAGAGGTGCTGCCTGTTTTGGAGATAGGCTGCTATTGCGGTTAAATGGATACGTATTGAGGTGTATGCCAGATTGCATCGGTATAGGTGTAATAGATAGCAGATTATGTTCTGAATAGATGCGTCTAGCGGGTTAATGTCATTGTTGTTGCAATAAATGACAAACCTCTTCCATTTGGCTGCATAGCAAGCTCTGGTAGTGGGTCTCCTGGCCTCCTTAATGATCTCCATACAGTCAGGTGGCAGGTTTAGGTAGCCAAACTCTAGGACTTCAGGAGCCAGATTGCCAGGTTCAGCTGTTGCGGATCTGGGTGCTGAATTTCTCCATGGTTCTGCGTCAAAAGCGCGGGTTTGATCCGCAGCCTTTGATGCGGCACCACGGAAAGTTCCAGAAAGGTGGTGTACCATGGCTGGCGCGCCCATGTTGGAGCAACCAGGATGAGTGTTAGTGAGTGCTGTCGCAGTTTGCGTGCCACCAGCGGTATCAACGGCGCTGGGGGAAAAGCGTACGCAAATCTGCCGGACCAGTTCATCCATATCGCATTGCCCTGCGACTGTGGATGTGGGAACCTGGCGGCAAACCTTTGGCATTTTGCGTTTTCCCTTGTGGCGAATAGGTCTATCTCTGGATGACCCCACTGCTGGAAGTACGGCTGGAGTACTGATGGATGCAACTCCCACTCGTGCATCTGGTGGCTGTGTCTGCTGACCAGATCCGCCATCTGGTTGTCCTTGCCTGGGAGGTGTTCCGCCATGAGGAATATGTTCCTCTGAATGGCCCACTTCCACATGCTCTGAGCCAGATGAGACAACTGTGGAGAGTGTGTTCCTCCCTGCTTCTGTATGTAGTACATGGCAGTCATGTTGTCCGTCCGGATCAACACGACCTTGTTGCACAGGTGTACCTTGAATGCCTTCATTGCCAGGAAGATTGCCATCAGTTCCAGAAGGTTGATGTGCATCTACTTTTGTTGTGTAGTCCATAGTCCCTGCACTGTGTAATTGAGTACATGAGCTCCCCATCCCTGGAGAGACGCGTCCGCTGTCAGTATTATTTGTGGAACAGGCTCTTGGAACGGTCGGCTCTTGTAAAGGTTTTGTGGATTCCACCAATGCAGAGAGTTGTATGCCCGACCGCTCACCAACACTAGGTCTTTTAGTTGCCCGTGAGCCTGATTCCATTGACGTGCTAAGCACTCCTGAAGCGGGCGCATATGTAGTCTCGCGTGTGGGACTATGAAAATGCAGGAGGCCATCATGCCTATCAACTGCATGAACACTCGCGCCGGAAGGGAGTGTTGAGGTTTGAATTTTGAGATCAGCAGTTGCATGCTGTTGATTCTCACTAAAGTCGGCTGAGCTGTGGCAGCCAGAGTGTTGATTGTCGCGCCCAAGTACTGTTGTACGTGCGCAGGTTGGAGACTTGATTTTGGGTAATTTAGTGAGAATCCCAGATCGTGAAGAAGGTGAATGGTGTGGGACATGTGGGTGGCACATTGTTGTGCTGACTTGGCCTGAACTAGCCAGTCGTCCAAATAAGGGAAGACGTGAATGTTTTGTCTTCGCAGATGCGCGGCCACTGTCGCCAGGCACTTGGTAAAGACCTTGGGTGGTGTTGTTACTCCGAAGGGGAGAACTTTGAACTGATAGTGATTCCCTTGAATAGTGAATCTGAGGTATTTCCTGTGTGAAGGGTGTATTGGTATGTGGAAGTATGCATCCTTCAGGTCTAGCGTAGCTAGGAAATCCCCCTGACTGCGTAGTGGGAGAACCTGCTGGAGGGTGAGCATATGGAAATGCTCCGATAGTATATATAGGTTTAGGGGTCGCAGGTCCAGGATAGGTCTGAGCGAGCCGTCCTTTTTTGGGATCAAGAAGTACAGAGAGTACACCCCTGTACCCTGCTGGGCGATGGGCACTACTTCTATGGCCCCTTTTGCGAGCATAGCAAGCACTTCTTGCTGGAGTAAATCCAAGTGTTCGGCTGACATAGGACTGTGCTTTGGTGGTATGTTGGGTGGAGTGGAAGTTAGTTCCAGACAGTACCCATGTTGAATGATGTCCCTGACCCACCTGTCCGTGGTGATGTTCTTCCATGTGGACAGGAACAGCTGGAGTTGTCCCCCGACAGGTGTTAAGTGGTCGGGGGTAAGGAGAGGGCGTCACTGTTTGTTCTTTGGGGAGGACCTGGTGTTGCCATATCCACGTCCCCTGCCCTTGGTGCTGGATCCACGATATCCACCCCTGTTGTTTTTGTCGTAGGTGCTTTGTGTGCCACTTTTAGCATACTGTTGTTGTGACCCCTGACCCCTTGACGTTCCCCTATTTCCTGTGCGACGAAAGGAGCCACTACGAAACTGTTGCGTTTGTAGCGCCCCCATAGATTTGGCAGTGTGTCTTTTTTTTTTTTTCTCTAGGGTAGTGTCAACGTCTGGGCCAAATAAAAATTCCGTGTTAACTGGTAAGTTCAGGATATTGTTTTGGATCTCGGGTTTGAAGCCTGAGATGCGTAACCAGGCATTGCGTCGCAGCATGACACTTGTGTTTATTGCCCTGGCCGCTGTGTCAGCTGCGTCTAGGGCGCATTTTATGGATGCATTAGTGAGGAGTTGTCCTTCTCTAATAAGGAGTTCCGCTGACTCTTTATACTCCTCTGGTAGATGTTGGAGCAGTGACTCCAGCGTGTCATAATGTGACCTGTCATAACGTGCCAGGAGTGCCTGTGTATTGGCAATGCGCAGGATATTCGCTGCTTGCGCTGCAATGCGTTTGCCCGATGTTTCAAGGACTTTTGACTCTTTGTCTGGGGGAGGAGCATCACCAGTCTGTGAGTGGGCTCTTTTGCGAGCGTTGGCAACCACCATAGAGTCTAATGGCAACTGACCCCTAATGTATTTAGGGTCACCGGGTGCAGGCTTATATTTCTTTTCAATCCTGGGGTTTAACACCCGGGCTCTTGTGGTGTTCTTGAAAATGTCTTTGGCAGGTTTCAGAACCCCTTTAAGCATGGGCAGAGTCTTGACAGTCCTTTCTGAAGATGCGAAAGTGTCAAGCAGGAAGTCCTCCTCAATGGCGTCAGAATGTAGCTCCACCCCATGATGAGCAGCAGCCCGTTCGATAAGGGCATTAAATGCGGCCGTGACCTCTGTAGGAGATGTTTTAATGTTGTAGAGTTGCGCATCCTGAGTATGTGGCGCAATACTTTGGTCTGTGGGGTCACCCCACGCCTGATCAGGGTCTTGTAGTGGTTCATCGGGATCTGCGTCCCCGGGGTAGATGGTATCGTCCCCACCATATTCCTGCATCGGTTCCGATTCAGAAGGGGTAGGAGAAAAGGACTGCGGATCTAAGTGGAGGGGATGTAAGTGTTCTTGTAGCACTGGCTCCTGTTCCGCCGGTAGCTTGCGTTTAAGAGGAATTTTGTATGGCACCTCTTCCCTGACTGGCGTTATTTTGCGCTTGTGGAGCATTAACCTGCCAGTGTCGGCGTCGATAAATTGTGGCCCCGAAGAATCTTGTTCTGTTAGGCCAGTGGTGGTGGACTGTGTGTGTAGGACACGTGTCCGAATCTGAAATAGTTTCGGTGCCGATGTCGGTGGCAGCCCAAATGTAATGTTGGTGGGCTCCGAGTGCACTCTACAGGGTGAGGTAGTGTCGGGACCCGGGGTAGAGTGGAGGGCTACCCGGTCACGGATGCGTTGTAGAGATGCAGAGACCTGCTGCACAGCAAACTGAGATGGTGGTTTGGTGGGCAGCTTGGTAGTAGGCGTCGAGACCGACCCCGACTTTTTTGTCGGAAGGGGGTCACTGGTCTGAAGGGATGCATCGACAGTCGACGTAGTCGAGGACTTATTCGGCATTGGTGCTTTAGGCGTCGACGTAGCCGAGGCGGCCATCTTGACTGTGGAGGTTACGGCCTTCGGTGTAGGCGCCGAAGGTATCGGCGCCTTGTGGTGCCCGAGGGCGCGTCTCTTCTGTGCCTCGACCGCGTCTGCTGCGGTGAGCTCGGCGCCGAAGTCTCTCTGTACGCGCTCGGAGCCGACGACTTTTTTCGGCGCCGGGGCAGTGGACTGTTTCGACGCCTTTGATCCGACCACCACCAGTTTCACTTTCGATTTTGAAGGGACTGGAGCGATGGATGTGTTTGGGTTTAACAACCCGGTCGTCTTTGGTAATAGTGGCTCTTGCAGAGTGTTCGATGCCGGGCCGGAAGGCGGGGCCGAGGAACCATGTATTAGGTCTTGGGTAAGGCCCGAAGGCGATCCCTCGACCGGAGCCTGACGACGATGTACAGTTTCGGCCTCCGTTTCGACGGATTGGCCTAGCTCCTCGGGAGAGCTGTCTTCTTCGGCCCCATAGGCTTCGTCGAAGTCCCCTACCTCGTCGACGGCTTTTTCACGGCGAAAGAGCACTTCGTTATCGTCGTCCGATTGGGAACCATGCTCTGAAGCGGGGCTAGAGACTATTTCTTCCACGCTCTCGGCGTCCTCGTCCTCGGTGCTGAATATATTGGTGGGTGCGGGCGCCGCCTGCTGCGCCTCGAGCCTCGCTGCCCGTCGGTTCCGCAGAGTCTTCTTGGATCGGAACCGCGCGCAGGCCATGCATTTCGATTCGTCGTGATCCGGCGAGAGACATTTATTACAGACTGGGTGGACGTCGATATGAGGGTACTTGGCGTGGCACAACGTACACGTACTGAACGGAGTCGAGTCCTCGATTTCATCGTCGATCGAGCGTCGAAGTTTGGACTAATTCGGTCCGAAAGTTGGAAGAGGGTGTGGAGCACTAGAACTAGTAGTCGACACCGAACGGTAACTGTACCGACGAAAACTATAGGCCTTTTGGCCTAAAACTAAGTATTCCGAAGTTGAGCTAAGATAGTTGCATCCGAACCCAATGGCGGAAAAAAACAATCTGGGGATGGAGAGGATGCCCATGCGCACTGTGGTCCAGGGGAGGAGTCACCCATCTCAGGATACTTCGAAGACTCTTCCAGGACAACAATGTGCAATCATCCGGACCCAACACTAGGCGGCGATCTATGCACAGATATGAATTCAGCAGCCCACATGCCTCGAACTATGTGGTAAATGCGGCACATCTATAATTATGTAATAAACACCACGGCCACAGAATCTCACAATTAATTTGTCCTGTTGATCTCTCATTGACATCTAACTTGAAATCATTAACAGATGTGATGGGGTCACCCACTCTGCAAACCGTCCTCAACTTCCAAGAAACTGTTCACCTCCAATGAGGTGGTGTTAGCAGTCTGGCTTTTCAGTTGGTAGCCTCTTTAATGCCTGTTACACATGTGACCTTGTAACCAATATCAAACAATGTATCCTCTCCTGCCCTGACGAAGGTGTCGCCCCTGTAAGGGCGTTACACCGAAACGCGCGTTGGCGTTCTTGTGCAATTGGATCCAGTTTCCTCTTACCATCTGGAGGATACACGAGAATGTCTCACTCTGTCACCATGTGGCAGCTTTACCATCTGGATTGTTTTGCTATTTTGTAGGAATGTGTAATTGGTGAGAAATTAATGTGCATATTATTTAGAGTGAACGCAAGTATGACTGATGTTTATGATTGTTTTTTGTGTGGGACAAGATTTACCTATACATTCATTGAGGATTTTGTTTGTTCTATTTATGCACTCTCTGAGATACAAGAAACTTGTTTGATATGATCAAAATAAAAGAAATATATATTTTTTTTATAAATAAATCTCTTTTTTAAATTTTGAACAATTGTATGGGTCAGCCCTCAGTGTTGATATACTAGGACCCTTTTTCTTGGGCCTCTTATAATCCCGTTGGGCGGGTGATTGTTTCCATTAGTGGTGTTCCACACATGTGACCTTGCACATATGACTTGTATAGTTGTATACTGTAACAAGCATTGGCATAGCCAATAGGTCTCGCTTTTGGGACCTTATAAGTATTTAATTATGCAACTGTTGCATGGTTAAACACTTATAAGGTCCCGAAGGCGAGACCTATTGGCTATGCCAATGCTTGTTCAGTTTGTCTTTGATCTCTTATCTGACTTCCATGCACGCCTTGGCTCTTCAAGTGCAATTTCTTGCCCTTTAGCAGCAGAGATACCTTGCATCTCCTCAAAGCCAATTTATTTTAATTTACTCCTCTTGCCGGATTCCTAGCAAGGATTTTTCCTGCTCCAGTTCAAATGAAAATTTGAAATTTGGGCGTTCTGCTGCTGCAGAAGAAAGTTCAGCTTTGAATGCTATCTGATGAATTCCTGTTTTATTTAAATTGCTTATTTTCAATGATTGTCTCACTAACAATAGCAACATTTATCTATACTCTATTTCCTACAGTCTATCCAGATACTTCCCACTGCTAGCATCTGCTTCGGGGACTATTCTGCAGTCAACAGTATTTTTCTTAGCGAAGGTTGCCTCTGAAACTATTCTTCGATACTCCCACAGGACCAGAGATCTACTAAGTCCTAGATTTGCAGATTTTTACCCACCGATTTTTACCCACCCACACGCTGTTTACGCTTTTCTGATTAACGAGAACAAGAGCCAATGCCACCTCATTACACACAGGGTCTACTGCTAGCAGGAGAGACCCCTTCAGTGAGCCCAATGTGTCTCATTTTTATTGTTATCAATGTGTGCAATTTTTGAGTCACAGACTAGGCAAAAAGCAATTAAGATAATTCAAAAATGAAAAAGGACACACTGTCCCAGTCCTTCAAATTCTCTGGGCAACCATCAACTTTATCACAAGAAACTCAAAACTTGGCTTTTGCATCTTCCCAGCACTTTTCCTTTGTAAGCTGATCTAACTTCCTCGCATTTAAAATGCCAGGAGACATCTCTATGGTACACTTTCGTTCTACAAATACAAAATTAAACTAATCACTTTCTTTTTTGGATAACGCATGTGTCTCTCTGCACTTTCCGCTGGTATGGTGCCTGATAGTGTGTCACTGTGCTGGCCACCGAGAACCTTCGGTCTACATCCAAGGATGATGATTAATGTAGTTCCTTTTTATTAAGTCTGGACGATCGCCCTCTTCATTCACTGCGCTGTTAATTAGTATTCACATCTGCTTCTGCCCACAACAGCATACAGCAAGGGGCAAATGGGTCAGTCCACTCCGCCATGGACTCTCTTGCATTGTGAATGGTGCCATTTTCCGGACCAAAAGGGTCCATCCACCTAAAAAGTAGTGCACTACAATGCCAAGCCCGATGAGCCAATTTCTCCTTTCATGTCTTTTTTATTTCTTCTTCATTTTGTGAGGGCCCAGCAACTTTTCCCACACTTTCTTTGCAAACGTATGTATACAGCATTTTCATTTTTTTTAGACTTTAAAACTTTTAGTTTCCATTATACATGCTTACCAAAAAAAAAAAAGACGTTTTGCCAATGCTGGTCTTCTATTGTACTGGATTTAATTACCTATTATTGATGTATATTTATTATTTGAATTTCTGAACAGACTAAGGTCAAAGCATGGAGCGAGTTGCCAAACAGAATATTAAGGCACCCAAAATCAGAAATGAACATATATAAGCAGGAAAAGGTTAGTAGGAGGCCATGCTATTCCCTAAACATAGGCAATACACCAAGAAACAAAGCACAATAGTCGCTAACAACACTCAAATTAACAATGAGGGGCAGCCTGCCCCATAAAAGTAACATTTTCTATGGGTTACTGTTGTCGTCTGATTGGAAAACAGCTTGTCGGGTACAAAACATTTTTATTCATGTCCCTTGCCATGTCAGAAACCTATCTATGACCTATGAAGTAAAATTTAAATGTAATGTATATAGAAGGCTCGCACAAATTGTTTGGAGCTTATTAAGAGGTTATTCACTGCCTGGACTTACCATTTTGTCGTGAATGTTGGGGGATCCTGGATAGTTGTAGGGGTGCATGCCTGCTGCTGCCGGCCGGTCTGCCATGTAATCATACTGTGGAAACAAAAGACATATAATTAAGGTGGCCTAAACTCAAAGTCTCTGAAATCTGGCACAGAGCCGCCCCGTCCACAGGTGAGACATGGCCCTCCCTCAGGCCTATACCCAATAGTCGATGAGTCGGACAGCCCATAAGGACAGACCATGCCCGTACTTGCCAGCTCTGCAATCCCATTCTGAAGTTAACCCCTCACACCCAAAGCCTCCAAAGACTGAGTGACAAAGGAAACACCCAGGACTAGTAGTTAAACTGTTGATTTTGGAACAAGAGGGTATGTAGGGCATGAGTTCGAATCCCATCCCAGCTTGTCTTGACAGAAAGAATGTCTGGCCGTGGGGAAATCCTTTTATCTTCCTGCACCTTAGTTTCCTTAACCATAGAAAAAATAGCAGGGCGCAGAAACCTGCTTAACACTAGATTTCAGTGTTATGTGAAAAAAAAAAAAACACGTCTTCATGAATAGCTCTGCTGTTCAAGCTTGACACTGAGCTTGGAGTTCTCTGTCCAATAGTAGATGGGGCATGACAGACATGTCTACTGGAAAACAGTGCAGAGCTTAGTAAAAATACTTGTCTGTAACATGTTCTGCAGGTTAGTGTCACTGTGGACTTCCAACATGTGCTGAATTATTCATTGCATAAGGCGTGAGCTGAAGATGCATACTAGATGAAAGAATTATCACAGAGTTGTGATCCTAGGTGTAAAATCCCCTCCCTCATGCCCCGTTGTCTCTGCATCATAAGTCTATTTCTGTGATTAGTATGAGTGACACTTCAAACTATTTTACTAGACAGACCATTGTGTAATTGCGTGCTCATTTGTTGTTTGCATGATTTGTTGCCGCTCAACCATTAGCATTAAGCAGCACAATCTCCTTGCAGTTCAGTTCAGTTCTGATGTTGCCGTTGCTCCTATTTTTGTTCGGTTTCCAAATTAGTGTTGTTAAAATCTGATTTCGTTGTGTTTTAGAGGGTTATTTGCCTTCAAAGGTCAGTGACGATTTAAAAAAAAAAAATGTTTTAAAGTATTAATGAAGTTGCTACTTTTTTGGGTGATTGATTTCAATGCCTATTTTTTGCTATGCTCTCGTGAAAGCCTTTTGTTTTCTCTCTCTCTCTCGATATATATATATATATATATATATATATATATATATATATATATATATAAAACAAGCACAGTTCGCTGGTCTCCCTGCCGCTTTGCGGTGGCGGGCTCAAGCGAGGTAGCGATCCTCCAACATTTACAAAACGCCTTTTCTCATCCAAAAAGCAGTCTTGAGCCCAGCTCCATATGCCATTTTTTGAATAAAGATTTCACGCATAAGGAGCTGGGCTCAAGACTGCTTTTTGGATGAGAAAAGGCGTTTTGTAAATTATATATATATATATATATATATATATATATTCACAGAAAAAACCATAGGTGTCAGGCACGTTATAGTTAGGAATTAGCATTTAAAAAACCTCAAAAATTCAATGAAAAAACCATAGGTTTCAGGGGTGTTATAGTTAGCTGGACTTTTCACTTGTACAAAACCATTGAAATTCCCCCGTTATATTTAGTTCAGCTAACTATAACTCGCGCGCCCGCAATGCACTGCTGATGACGTCACATATTACATCACTCATGACATGGTCAGTGACATCACTCATGACATCACTGATGACATCTCATATGACATCACTGATGACATCATCCAGTGAATGTGTGTTTTTCTGAAAATTAAATAAGTTTTATATATGTATATCTCAAGGTCGATGGAAGAATAAATGGGTATATAAGTGTCTAAAAGGATGATTTGTTTTTGAAAAATTGATTGTGTAACTGACTGATTAAGTGTATCTCAGTGAATACATGACTTAGTGAGTAATGTTTAAATATGTAAATATCTGTATCAGTCTCTCACTTTGTGTATAAGTGGCTGCATGGGTTGGTGAGTAGCTACATGAGTGTCTATATAGGTTATTAGTTGGTTTTTTGAGTATCAGTATGAGTGTCTGAGTGTCTGTATGGGTCGGTGGGGGGTATTACGTAGTGCATAGGTGCATGAATGAGTGACTCACTGTTTGTATGTGTTCAAGACAGCATGTTTGCAGGACTGTATGGGTGGATGAGTGTGTGTATGGGTGTGTTAGTGAGTGAATGACTGTCAATAGTGTCTTTATGAGTAACTACATATGTTTTAAACTAGGATATGTGACTATTGGTGTATATAAGTGAGTATATGTGAGAGTGAGCGATTGAAAGTGTTCCTGTATGAATAAGTATGTGTGTCTATAAGTGATTGTTTAAAAGACTAAGTATGTGTAAGTTTCCGTAGAAGTAAGTGTGGTGGTGTGTGTATAACTGTATATGCAAGTAAATGTATGTTTGATTCTTTATTAGCATGAGTGACTATGTGTGTGAGTAACTCTATGGATGAGTGGCATTGTGTAACAGGATGTATAGGTGTACGAGTACATATGATGAGTGAGTACATGTATGAGTGACTGTACAGGACTGTTGGTGAATGAGTGGATGTGTATGTGGATCTTAGAATTACTGAAGAGGTTGTTGTAACTGGTATTGGTATGTCCATTGTTTTGAAAATTTAAGTCTCTATTTTTGAATGTGTGTATCAAAGGTTATATTAGGGTGAGAGGAGGTCTGCCACTATCACAAGGATGATGTCATCAGTGATGTAATTTGAGATGTCATCAGTGATGTCACTGACCATGTCATGAGTGATGTAATATGTGACGTCATCAGCAGTGCATTGCGGGCGCGCGAGTTATAGTTAGCTGAACTAAATATAACGGGGGAATTTCAATGGTTTTGTACAAGTGAAAAGTCCAGCTAACTGTAACACCCCTGAAACCTATGTTTTTTTCAGTGAATTTCTGAGGTTTTTTAAATGCTAATTCCTAACTATAACGTGCCTGAAACCTATGGTTCTTTCTGTGAATTTCAAAGGTTTTTTAAATGCTAATTTCTAACTATGCCTACAGAGATAGGACATGTGAAGAAAGAAGAAAAAATGCACAGAAAGAAAAAAAAGAAGTGCAGAAAGAAGCAACAGATGTCCTCAAAGACGAAGAAAAGTGCAGGAAGAAGGATAACGTGCAGAAAGAACAAAAAGAAGAGCAGAAAGAAGCCTTGTTGCAAAATCATCCTGTACCCTCAACTTTTTCAGACGGATACTGGTGGTAACTGAGTCTGACAAACCAGTCCTAGAGCCAGTGCTATGTTAAAAGACACTTAGAATACAGTAAAAACACCTACATACACTAGGAAACATTATGCGTTGGGGTCCCCCTGTGATTAGCATGACCTCCTCTGTAAGCCCCTAGTATATAATAGGGCAGGGGGATTAAAACTACCTCTTAAAACAGGCCACAGGGCGTTTTTGCACACGTTAACTCAGGCCCCGTCCCCTCCCTTCACCACTATGTAAACACACCCTGTGTCCGTTTTTAGTTGGGAGATTAAGTTCATTTGAATCCTGAGGGTCCCTAGGGTCCAACTAGCCCACTAGGTACCTCCAGTAAGTGTCACAGAGCTGCGTTGCAGAGAGGTGTAAAAAGTGGCACGGCCTGGACCACCTCTCTGCAATGCAGCTCAGTGGCGCCTACTGGAAGCACTTGGTGGGCTAGTTAGCCCCCAGGGGCCCTCAGTATTGAAGGGAAATTATATCCCCAATTTAAAACGTGCCATAGTGCGTGTTTGCACACGTCACCTCAGGCCCCGTCCCCTCCCTTCACCACTGTGTAAATGCGCCCTGTGGCTGTTCTAAGTTGTGAGATTAAGTCCCCTTGAATCCTAAGGGTCCCTAGGGTCAAACTAGACCACTAGGTACCTCCAGTAAGCGCCACAGAGCTGCGTTGCAGAGAGGTGTAAAAAGGCGCTTGGCCTCAGAACACCTGTCTGCAGCGCGGCTCCCTGGCGCATACTGGAGATGCCTGTTGGGCTAGTTGGCCCTCAGGGACCCTCAGTATTGAAGAGGAATTAATTCCCCAACTTACAATTCGCCAGGGGGCGCGTTTGCAGAGTGCTGCAAGGAGGGGGCGTGGCCTCCGGCACGATGCCAGTCTTTTATTTATTTTAATTTTTTAAGAAGGGGGGCTGTGTGGTTCCCCTTCTTATTCTAATTTATTGGACCTGATGACCCCATCCCCCAGGGCCTGTCTCCTAATTATATTTTTTTGACCCCAATCCCCAGGGCCGGCCACTGTTTTTTATTATTTTAAAAAAATATATATTTATAGACACACCTAGGACATGCTGGACAAACCGTACGTACCCATCACCATGACGATTTGCGTGATATTCATTAAAAGACGACTAAGCATACAATGAATCCACGTGGAATGTATTTACACCAGTAGTGAAGCTCTGACATGTCTGATGCCCTACCGTGCCTAATCCCGGTAGACACTATGCAAGAAACCCCCCTCACGGTTAATAAAACACACATCCACTGCCGGATGTGTAATACTTTTTATTTTACTCTCTGGAAAGGGGACGAACATCACTTGAGAGTCACAGCGTGCTCCTGGCTGAGCCCAATGCTGTGTTACACCCACCAGTGCCCTCCGAATGCCACACACCTCTGTGTTGTATTCCACCAGCTAGTGCGTATGCTATGACACTCTCTAGCCCATGTGCACTGTAACACCACCCCGTGAATATGTAATGCCACACTTGCCTTCGCACGGGTTATATTGCCCCATCTAAGGTGCCTTCCTCGATGCCTATGTTATAACGCACAGTGCTATGCCATACATATTACAATCTGGGATCCATATCTTTGTCACAGTGCATATGCAACGTTACACTCCCCAGCACATATTTTATATTACAACTTTAGAGACTAGTTAGGTTACACAACACTGCCCTGTGCATATTACACTCCAAGGCGCATATCGCATAGCACGCTCTAGTGCCTGTGCTATCTCGCGCTCTCCAATGAATCTGTAATTGCGCACAATGTATTGCATATTATATTTCACGCCGGTTCATCTTATATCACACTTTTTGGTGCATAGTTTATACCATACACTATATCTAGTTTTCATTTTCAATCGTGCTCTCAGGACTATGTTCTATATAACACTGTGTTCACCTACCCTTTTCACGGGCATTACATTTTGCGGTAGGGGGTGGAGGGTCAGGGGGTGTTTCTGCCAAGTGAGCCCGGAGTCACAGTCACAAACGTCCTCTTCTTCCTGAATAAAAGTGAGATTATGCTGCATACTTGTTCATATTTTAAGTAGTTCGCACAGACACACGTTTTAAAAACAATAAAGTTCCTAATACCCGCCTTCTCTGAACAGTTAGCTTGCTGCCCCATCCCCCTCCTCCCTATCCTCTGTTGTGTGAATCCATGGACTAGCCTCCTCCCTCCTGCCATGCATGGTCTGATGTGCTGCCACTGCCCTCAATTTAATATGATGTACCAGTCCACTCCTCCTGCCCTCCATTGCCCAATTCTATGCCCCATCATTGACCTCCTGCTTAAACTCTGTGCTTAGCTTGCTGCCCCTATTCTCCTTCCCCCTGCCCTCCGATGTCTTTGTGCATGCCCCTGCTCCATCCTTTTTGCCCACCATGTTCCATGGACCTGCCACTCTTATCTACTCCGAGTGTTCTGTTGAGCTGCCACTCCCCTCCCACCTGCCTAGCATTGTCAGATGACTGTAACCTGTCCCTGCCACCTCCACCCTGCCTGTCCACATGCCATGCCCCTATCCTCTTCCTCCTGCCCTACATGGTCCATTGTACTGCCACACCCTTCTGCCCTCCCTGGTCTGTTGTGCTGCAACTGCTCCTCCTGCCTGCCCCGTGCGACTGTTGTGAGGCCCATTCCCCTGAACTTTGCCTGTGCACAGGTCCTGACCCTCCCTTCTATCCTCCATCGTCCTTTGTGCATGCCCCTGCACCCTCCTTCTTGCCCATCATAGCCATTGTGCTGCCACTAACCCTCCCACTTGCCATGCATGGTCTTCTGTGCTGCCATGGCCCCTCCCACCTTCCCTGTGTGGTCAGTTAGCTGCCCCTGACCCCCTCCCACCTTCCCTCCATGGTCTGTGTGTATGCCATCACAGTCTCAGTGTTGCTCTTCATGGTGTGTCTTGCTTCTAGTGCCCATCCTGCCTGACCTCCATGGCTAGCTTGCTGCTCCTGCCCTGCCCCCTTGCCCCCAGCCCTCTGTTTACATGTGCAGACCCCTACTCCCTCCCTCCTGGCTTGTCTGTTCCATTGTAATGCCCCTGATCCGTACCTCCTGCCCTTTATGGTCTGTTATGCTGCAGCTATCTCTCCTGTCTGTCCATTATGGTCAGCTAGCTACCATTGCCTCTTGCCCCTCTGTTCTCTGTTGTCCTTGTGCATGGTCCTGTCCCCTCCCTCTTGCTTTCTATGGATTGTTGTGCTGCACTCCCATCCCGCATGCCCTGTGTGGTGTATTGTGCTGCTGCAAACCCTGATGCCTGCCCCGCAGGGTCAGTTTGGTGCACCTCTCCATGTCCCTCCTGTCCTCTGTTATCCAAGTCCATGTCCCTACCCCATTTCCTTCCATGATCCAATGTACCATACTTGCGAACATTTTGAACTTGGTAAGAGGGAGATTTTGAAAAAAAACTGGGGTATTGATTTTGCCCTTTGAGTTACAATGAAAAAGAGGAGATTGTAGACAGGAGACAGATCAAATAAAGCCCATTTGAGCTTAAAAACATTGGACGTTTCCTGGCTGAATCGGGTCTGTTGGCATGTATGGTTGTACTACCATTGCCTCTTCCTTCTGCCCACAATGGTCTATTACACTGCCAGAGCCTCTCTTGCAAGTCCTGTATTGTTGGTTTGTTGCCCCTGCCCCCCTTTCCACTGCCCTCCATAGTCTGTTGTGCAGCCACGGCCCTTCCTGCCTGCTCAGTGTGGTTACATTGTTGCCTTTGCACCCTCCTACCTGCCTTCAATTTTCAGAGTCCGTGCCCCTGGCCTCTGCCTCTAAACAGTATCCTAATGAACAACTAGATTGCTAACATTCTATATTTATTACAAAAGTGTGGAACGCCTGACGTCATCTTGATGTAATCAAAACTGTAATACCTAGAGCATTTCCTTTAGAAATTACATATATGAGAGGGTCTTATTGGCATCAAAATTATGGTTAGTGCTCTAAAAGACTAAAATAAGGACATATTTTCTGAGTTTTCAAATAGCGACAAAGCACTTTTAAATTATTTGTTATCTTTATGTTTTTTTATCCAGTTGACCACTTGATTAAATGTTGCACTTAGGGGAGAGGATGTGGTGTTATTTCTAGAACTGCAGACTTTGCAACTGGGGAACCAGGTTGGAGTTTCTGCTTCAGCTCGACATTCTGTGATTCTGGTCAAATCACTTAGTCTCCCCATGTCTACAACCAAAATGAATTTGTTCTTGTGTGATGTAACCAATGCTCATGTAAAGCACTCCAATACCTGACAAGTCTGCACTATATAACACTGCAAAAACACAAAATAATAAGTGTTTTGCACACTTCTGTCATTGGGCTATATTTGGGCTACATCTGGGTGATTTTGGGCTACATTTGGGCTCTTTTGTCTCCGGTGGCCATCTTGGGAGATTTATTTGTTATGAAGTTTCCTAATTTCCTCAGGTACTGCAGTATCCTCAGTAGGAAATGCTTTCAGTTTTTTACTTTGATTCCATCATGAAGGTATTCAGATATGTCACACATTTGCCATAAATTCTGAATGTTAGCACTCTAGTTGCTCATTAGATCACTGTAGTAAAACTACTGTTCACCATGGAAGTCTGCTCCTGGTATTAAAAGTGCATGTTTCAGTCTGCATGTCAGAATTTTTTAATGAAATTGAAGAGGATTTGAGAAGTCACTCAAAATGTGCCCTCATTTTCTTTCTTCAGCATTAATCATAATTTCTATGGCAAAATGAACCCCCTCATTGTGTTCCTTTTTAAATTAAATGTTTTAAGTGTTACCAGTTTATTCCAATCAAGATGGCTTCAGGTGTGCCATACTTTTGTCATAATGAAGACAGTAAGCGCTCTAGTTGTTTTTAAGAACACTCTGGGACATTCTGTCATTGGGCTATACTTGGGCTACACCTGGGTGATATTTGGGCTACATTTGGGCTCTTTTGTCTCTGGTGGCCATCTTGGGAGACTTATTTGTTATGAAGTTTCCTAATTTCCTCATTTACTGCAGTCTCCTCAGTAGGAAATACTTTCATTTTTTTACTTTGATTCCATCAAGAAGGCATTCAGATGTGTCACACATTTGCCATAAATTCAGAATGTTAGCACTATTTTTGCTCATTAGATCACTGTAGTAAAGCTACTGCTCACCAGGGAAAACTGCTGCTGGTATTGAAAGTGCATGTTTCAGTCTGCATGTCAGAATTTTTTAATGAAATAGAAGAGGATTTGAGAAGTCACTCAAAATGTGCCCTAATTTTTAGGTCTCGTCTAATTCAGCGCTTGCGCTGATCTGGCCGAGACATTTTGTAAACAGGCTTTTTCAAAGTGCTGCCTGGCCTAAAGCTACAGTGCACGTGAACGTGCACGCGCGCCCTCCGTAGCACGCGATCGTAATCGCGATTGCGATCACTTTCACTTTCGCGGCCGCGTTGCCAAAGCTTGTTTTCATTGTTTCTAGAAATAATTGTACATTCTCTTGGCTGCCCGCTTGCTTCCAACCCCTTGTTTGTACAGAGCAGGTCTTTCTTCCCTACAACCTGTCACCTGTACTGCCTGCGCACCACTGTGTAATAACCACAGAGCCACGTGACGCGTAATGCACACCAACGTAATGTGAACATTACAACTACACTTTAACTAAAGTTGCAATAATCAAATGCTCACTGGTTCATGCTTGCCCTGGGATCCCTGTATGTATAATAATATATTGTGGTACTTTAAGCTCTCCAATCTGGTACAACCATATGTGGTCCCCCCACCCCATACATACACACACACTCATACTATATACAAAACAAATCAAAATACATTTCTCACTGTCAATGTGCAGTGTAGGGTACCGGTGTTTGCCTGCGCCTGTCAACTTTTTTTTTTGCAGTTTTATATAGCGCGAACTCGACCCGAAGGTATTGGAGCGCTTTACATGAGCACCAGTTACAAGGACCCATACATGTTTCGTTAGGCACGGGGGAATTAAGTGATGTGCCCAGAATCACAGGATGTGGAGCCGACGTCAAACTCAAACCTGGTTCTCCAGCTCCAGGGTAGATAGTTCTGGCCGTTACGCCACATCCTCTCCCAAGATCGTTTGTACTCACATTGAAGACACAGCTCGGTGAAGCACAACACGAAGTATACGCCCGGCAGTGTGCACTTCCTCCAATCACTGGGGCTCCTCATGAGAAACAAATATATCACACGTGTGAAGCCTCACAGCCGGGGAGCTTGGGGTCGGAGAGCATGGCGGCCTCTCTGCGTGGATGCACGCGCTGTGGAGCGCGGACCCTCAAATACGGCAGTCTCGACTTTTCTCAAAGCTTCATGTCGAGTGGGAGATGCTGGGCGAAACAGTTTCACTCCGCATACCTATCAGAGGAGCAGAGCTGATGTACAAGCACGAGAGGCCTCTTTGTTTACGCCTTGCTGCCAATCAAAGCATAGCTACACTCCTCTGTTGCCAGTTCTGCCCAGCAATGCTGGGTGTTTGTTCGTGACTCATTAAACCAACAGCATGACATGTGGTTCTGTTTCTGTTCGGGTAAAAAAAATCTTAAAACGCAGCATCGAGTATGTGTACCTGACTTCCTCGCCCTCGTGCGAGGAGTAATAAAGAAAATGCTTAAATGAAGGGCAGATCACAGAAACATTTTTACATTGCACAGAAACTTTGCACCAGTGCAAATCCATTTGCACAATTTGATGCTTGTGTAATACGTGCCTTACATATGATTGTACATACAATTTCTCCATTTTCTGTACACAGCTTTCTGTAATATGATTTGCTGTATTTTATTACGTTTAATATTCTTACTTAGCAAAAATGCTCCAATGCAATGCGTTTCTTTTTTTTTGCGCCAGAGCAAAGTTTCTGTAAAAGGCGAAGCAGCCATATTACAGAACCTTCACACTGCTTTTAAAGTAGGTAAATCACATTTTGCACTATTGGGCTGCCTATATTAAGTGAAATGTAGACACACATGTTGCCCATTCCATATGTATTTAAGCTTAAAGATATTTGAACACAATGCACACGTTTTCGGCGCACTTCCGACAGTGCCGCAGATGAAGCATGCACTTTTGTGGAGAGTAGGTGCATTCTGCATTTGTCATATTGCACTTGTGTAATAACGCCAAAGGAACACATTCCCAGCTTTAAACGTGTTGGCAGTCCGCTCCTTAGCACTGGGGTATCTTAGTAATAGTGCGAGACGGACACAGTGGCAGCAGGTCAGATATCAGTGCGGTGAGATACTTGGATGTAATGTCAACAGTATGAAGAACAGGTGGGCATGGGCGTGGATTTACCAAAACATCAAGGGTATCGGAAGTGACATCACAAACTCTGTTACTTCAATGGAATCACAGGAAGTGCCATCGTCCGAAGAAGTGATGTCACACGACCTTGACCCTAATGACATCACAATAATAGGCATCGTTCAAGCACTCTATAAAAAAGTATGTGATTAATATAACGCAGTTATTAACACAGATAAATGTAGCTTCTATATACCACCTATAGTTTAACTGGGGTGATGGCATGAGATGTCAGGGAGGCAACATTACTCATTTCTCGCTTTATTACAAGAGCACAATGTGCGTTCCTTGAGATAGGATATCATGCATTAAAAATAAACAAGAACAAATAATTTATATTACAAGCTGTTATGATTTGATGCTACCCCAGTGACTACCTGAAAAATAAATGCATTGGTAACTCTCAGAAAAGATGAAAAGAGAGATTTGAAAAACAATAGTGATTAGGTTCACCTGAATTAATTAATTAATATGGATCATATATATGAAATGTGAACTGTGTTATTGGACTATATTTGTCTTATTGTGGACACAATTTAGTTTATTATAGCGTGTATGGGGCTATCACTGATGCGAAGTACAGAGGAGAAGGTCACTCATTCACAACAGTGAAACATGTTGCCATGTTTTGAAAAAATGTTTTTGGTTCATACTTTTATCACTTTGTATTTGATCATACGAGTGGGCATTGCACTACTCAATTGATGCATTTTAGAGAACTGTAAGGGTAATGTCCCGGGTCCCAGTGGAAGCTGCAGAATGTAAACAGTGCCCATTAGGACTCAATGTGCATTCTGGTCTTGGCACTGCTGTTGTCACCTTTGAGGCCAGGAGTCGAAAAGTCAGCGCCAAGGGTCATCTGCTAAATCTGGTAACCTCTGAAAAACAGGTAGTCTGCAGTTAAAACCCATGGCAGGTAGACTGCAGTCAAAATTCATGACAGGTAGACTGCAGTCAAAATTAATGACAGGTAGATTGCAGTCAAAACCCGTGGCAGGTACACTTCAGTCAAAATTCATGACAGGTAGACAGCAGTCAAAAGCTGTGCCAGGTAGACAGCAGTCAAAACCTGTGGCAGGTACACTTCAGTCAAAATTCATGACAGGTAGACTGCAGTCAAAACCCGTGGCAGGTAGACTGCAGTCAAAACCTGTGGCAGGTAGACCGCAGCCAAAGCCCGTGGCAGGTAGACCGCAGTCAAAACCCATGGCAGGTAGACTGCAGTCAAACCCATGGCAGGTAGACTGCAGTCAGACCCATGGCAGGTAGACCGCAATCAAAACCTGTGACAGATAGACCGCAGTCAAAACCTATGTCAGGTAGACCGCTGTCAGAACCCATGGCAGGTAGACCGCAGTCAAAACCCGTGGCAGGTAGACCGAAGTCAAAACCCGTGGCAGGTAGACCGCAGTCAAAACCAGTGGCAGGTAGACCGCAGTCAAAACCCATGGCAGGTAGACCGCTGTCAGAACCCATGGCAGGTAGACCGCTGTCAAAACCCGTGGCAGGTAGACCGAAGTCAAAACCAGTGGCAGGTAGACCGCTGTCAGAACCCATGGCAGGTAGACCGCAGTCAAAACCCGTGGCAGGTAGACCGCAGTCAAAACCCGTGGCAGGTAGACCGCAGTCAAAACCAGTGGCAGGTAGACCGCAGTCAAAACCAGTGGCAGGTAGACCGCAGTCAAAGTATGCAGGGACAAGAACCTGGCAGTGTGACAGTAGTTGAACAGGTGCTGGAGAGAGGATTGGAACCAATTGAGGAGTCAATGGATGTTTTGCATGAGGATAACATAATCCTCACGTCAGTGTAAGTTTAGCTACATTATGACCTTCAGTTCTTTACAAATATTTCCATATGTGCATTTTTATCGTTCCTTTTTTCCTCCTTAAATATGTGCGATTTTAGCATTACTGCTGCTTGTAAATTCAACTTAGATAGGCCAGTCTCCATCAGGTCAGTTCTACCTTTCATGTTCTCCCTGATCCCTTTCAGGATCTAGAAAGGGTTCTCTGTGGGTCATGTAGTGAACCACTTGTTTACAAGAAGATTCTATGATTTTGTATGTTCCTTCCGTGTGCAATTTGTACAATAGGGTGCGTTGATTTGATAGTGACATGCACATCAGAAGAACAAGAAAGCAATTTATGTCAAGTGTGTACGTTTTTGTTATTTAAATGAGAAAACCAAGATGCAGCATTAGTCAGTCTCCATATGAGCATCTCAAGTTATATCTCCGTAGGAAAGTCCTTCCCTCTGAGCACCAGCGGAAACACCATGGATGCATCAAAATGTAAGCTCACCTTTGCTAAAAAATCCCCCAGCTTCCTTCAGACACAGCATAGCAGCCATGCTTGCTCACCCTCTCGACAATGGCTCTGAATGCTCAGCTCAGAGCAGCAAAGAAGAAAATGAAAGGCTGCCTTCATTTTCTAAATGGAATATAAGTACTGTGAGATAAATCCTGTAGTATACATTAGTATTATATAGATGGCCATAGAACCGGCACACCAAATGTATCTATACAGGGCTCTCAGACATATGTTGGAGTGACTGCAAAGGTCTATGAACTATATTGCAAACAAAAGCAATGCAACATAGCAGAGCTACTTAAACATGCGTCATGAGTGGATATAAAGTTAGGGCACAGAATGGTACATTTGTTTAATCTTTTTATGTGTGTTAAGTTTTCACACACGTCCGTGCGACACAAAATATGATGGAGTAAAATACAAATATATACAATTTTTTAATATTTCTTTACTGTGCTTACATTATTTGTATGTAAGCAAAAAAGGGCTACGTTGCAGCTGTAATCATCTTAAGGCACTGCAAATCAAATCAAATCAGCTTTATTCGATTTTTGACAATAAAAAAAAATCATAAAAGCACCAGTGTTAAAAACAGATAAAATACTTATTACAGTAATATTACATAACACAGGGAAATAAGGAGGACAGTTCTTATTTTCGTAATTAAATTGCGTGCTACAAGAACCATAAAGGCAATCCATATACACAGAGGGCTGCAAGAAGCTAATTTTAACAAAAGCTTCACAATGTGTTCCGGTACCTGATAACAGTCTTTAACAAGCATTAAAAATGCAATAGGTCTCGCCTTTCATTAAGTTAAAGCCATTTGCTTTGCTATACAATACCATCAGCAAAGCAAATGGTTTAAACTTAATCAAAGGCGAGACCTATTGCATTTCCAATGCTTGTTCTTTCTGCAGCACTAATCATACTTTTTACGGAAAAAAGAACCCCCTCATTTTGTTCCTTTTTAAATTAAATGTTTTAAGAGTTACCACTTTAATCCAAGCAAGATGGCTTCAGGTGTGCCATACGCTTATCATAAGTAGGACTGTTAGCGCTCTAGTTGTTCTTTGGAACACTCTTGGAAGCTGCAGTAGAACACAAAGGAATCATTTGACAGTCTCTGCCCTTGTTGGATGTACATGTTTTACTGAGAATGTCAGACTTCATTCTCACATGACTGAGAAAGATAATGTGAATTTACAGAAAATAAGCTCTCAGTTTAGCTTATAGATCACCTTCCAAACCTCTGTGGGAAAAGCATGAGAAAATATTTTTCTCTCAATCATGATATCCTAGAAGGCTTTTTCACATGGTGAAATCACCTTAGAACATACCACAATTCCTAAAATGAGTATGGTACCATGAACAAATGATTTATAATGTAACTAAAGTCTTAAAACCTTCTATTAACTGCAATGCTTTTTAATGAGGTGCTATCATGTATATTGGTCCCAAGATGGCTGCCAACACTTCTTGGATGAAGTGCTGACAGCCAATCAGATCTCAGGATGAGATGTGTGGTTAGGCTCCGCCCACATATATATTGAATATGCTCCTTACCAGTATGCATCTGTTCTTGGCATGTAGGGCTGCTGACATTCATATCTGTGCATAGATCGCCGCCTAGTGTTGGGTCCGGATGATTGCACATTGTTGTCCTGGAAGAGTCTTCGAAGTATCCTGAGATGGGTCACTCCTCCCCTGGACCACAGTGCGCATGGGCATCCTCTCCATCCCCAGATTGTTTTTCGCCATTGTGGCAGTGATGGAGTAGATACAGGAAGTGATGACCATGCTATACAGTAATTCTGAGAGCTGCAGCTGCGACAGGCGCCGGGGAGGAGGGTGGGCGATATGAATGTCAGCAGCCCTACATGCCAAGAACAGATGCATACTGGTAAGTAGCATACTCAGTTCGAGGCATGTGGGCTGCTGAATTCATATCTGTGCATAGAATACACAGCAGTACCTCCTATTAGCGGCGGCTACCCGTGCCAGCTGCAGCAGTCTGAAAAAGAGTTTTGAGAACAGCCTGTCCTACAGCTGCCTGCTGTTTTGAGTGTACATCTACACAGTAGTGTTTGGTAAATGTATGTATAGTGGACCATGTGGCTGCTCTACATATTTCCTGTAAAGGAATGTTTCCCAGGAAATCCATGGACGCCCCTAACTTTCGTGTTGAGTGGGCTCGTGGTGGAATCGTTAATGTGCGTTTAGCTTTTTGATAACAAATTTGGATACATTTAACGATCCATCTGGCTATACCTGCTTTGGAAATGGTGTTGCCTTTGTGTTGTGGAGAGAAGGCAACGAAGAGTTGTTTAGTCTTCCTAAAGGTTTTAGTTTTGTCAATATAGTACATGAGGGCCCTCTTTACATCTAGTGTGTGGAGCATCCTCTCAGCGACATTTTGTGGGTTCTGAAAGAAAAAAGGCAGTTCAATGGTTTGGTTCATGTGGAACTGCGATATTACTTTAGGCATGAATTTGGGGTTGGTACGTAGTACGACCCGGTTTGCGTGAACTTGTATAAATGGCTCCTGAATGGTTAGTGCCTGGAGTTCACTAACTCTTCTTAAGGAAGTGATGGCAACCAGGAAAGCCACTTTCCAGGTGAGGAATTGAATCTCACAAGAATGGAGAGGTTCAAAGGGTGGACCCATTAGTCTGGTGAGGACCAAGTTGAGGTTCCACACCGGTGCTGGGGGGTGCCTTGGGGGAATCACCCGTTTAAGTCCTTCCAAGAAGGCTTTGATGGCAGGCACTCTGAATAAAGAGAGGTGCTGCCTGTTTTGGAGATAGGCTGCTATTGCTGTTAAATGGACACGTATTGAGGTGTATGCCAGATTGCATCGGTATAGGTGTAATAGATAGCAGATTATGTTCTGAATAGATGCGTCTAGCGGGTTAATGTGATTGTTGTTGCAATAAATGACAAACCTCTTCCATTTGGCTGCATAGCAAGCTCTGGTAGTGGGTCTCCTAGCTTCCTTAATGATCTCCATACAGTCAGGTGGCAGGTTTAGGTAGCCAAACTCTAGGACTTCAGGAGAACAGATTGCCAGGTTCAGCTGTTGCGGATCTGGGTGCTGAATTTCTCCATGGTTCTGCGTCAAAAGCGCGGGTTTGATCTGCAGCCTTTGATGCGGCACCACGGAAAGTTCCAGAAAGGTGGTGTACCATGGCTGGCGTGCCCATGTTGGAGCAACCAGGATGAGTGTCAGTGAGTGCTGTCGCAGTTTGCGTGCCACCAGCGGTAACAGCGGCGCTGGGGGAAAAGCGTACGCAAATCTGCCGGACCAGTTCATCCATATCGCATTGCCCTGCGACTGTGGATGTGGGAACCTGGCGGCAAAGCTTTGGCATTTTGCGTTTTCCCTTGTGGCGAATAGGTCTATTTCTGGATGACCCCACTGCTGGAAGTACGGTTGGAGTACTGATGGGTGTAACTCCCACTCGTGCATGTGGTGGCTGTGTCTGCTGAGCAGATCCGCCATCTGGTTGTCCTTGCCTGGGAGGTGTTCCGCCATGAGGAATATGTTCCTCTGAATGGCCCACTTCCACATGCTCTGAGCTAGATGAGACAACTGTGGAGAGTGTGTTCCTCCCTGTTTCTGTATGTAGTACATGGCAGTCATGTTGTCCGTCCGGATCAACACGACCTTGTTGCACAGGTGTACTTTGAATGCTTTCATCGTCAGGAAGATTGCCATCAGTTCCAGAAGGTTGATGTGCATCTTCTTTTGTTGTGTAGTCCATAGTACCTGCACTGTGTAATTGAGTACATGAGCTCCCCATCCCTGGAGAGACGCGTCCGCTGTCAGTATTTGTGGAACAGGCTCTTGGAACGGTCGGCCCTTGCAAAGGTTTTGTGGATTCCACCAATGCAGAGAGTTGTATGCCCGACCGCTCATCAACACTAGGTCTTTCAACTGTCCTTGAGCCTGATTCCACTGACGTGCTAAGCACTCCTGAAGCGGGCGCATATGTAGTCTCGCGTGTGGGACTATGAAGATGCAGGAGGCCATCATGCCTATCAACTGCATGAACACTCGCGCCGGAAGGGAGTGTTGAGGTTTGAATTTTGAGATCAGCAGTTGCATGCTGTTGATTCTCACTAAAGTTGGCTGAGCTGTGGCAGCCAGAGTGTTGATTGTCGCGCCCAAGTACTGTTGTACGTGCGCAGGTTGGAGACTTGATTTTGGGTAATTTAGTGAGAATCCCAGATCGTGAAGAAGGTGAATGGTGTGGGACATGTGGGTGGCACATTGTTGTGCTGACTTGGCCTGAACTAGCCAGTCGTCCAAATAAGGGAAGACGTGAATATTTTGTCTTCGCAGATGCGCGGCCACTGTCGCCAGGCACTTGGTAAAGACCCTGGGTGCTGTTGTTACTCCGAAGGGGAGAACTTTGAACTGATAGTGATTCCCTTGAATAGTGAATCTGAGGTATTTCCTGTGTGAAGGGTGTATTGGTATGTGGAAGTATGCATCCTTCAGGTCTAGCGTAGCTAGGAAATCCCCTTGACTGAGTAGTGGGAGAACCTGTTGGAGGGTGAGCATATGGAAATGCTCCGATAGTATATATAGGTTTAGGGGTCGCAGGTCCAGGATAGGTCTGAGCGAGCCGTCCTTTTTTGGGATCAAGAAGTACAGAGAGTACACCCCTGTGCCCTGCTGGGCGATGGGCACTACTTCTATGGCCCCTTTTGCGAGCATAGCAAGCACTTCTTGCTGGAGTAAATCTAAGTGTTCGGCTGACATAGGACGGTGCTTTGGTGGTATGTTGGGTGGAGTGGAAGTTAGTTCCAGACAGTACCCATGTTGAATGATGTCCCTGACCCACCTGTCCGTGGTGATGTTCTTCCATGCGGACAGGAACAGCTGGAGTCGTCCCCCGACAGGTGTTAAGTGGTCGGGGGGTAGGGAGAGGGCGTCACTGTTTGTTCTTTGGGGAGGACCTGGTGTTGCCATATCCACGTCCCCTGCCCTTGGTGCTGGATCCACGATATCCACCCCTGTTGTTTTTGTCGTAGGTGGTTTGTGTGCCACCTTTAGCATACTGTTGTTGTGACCCCTGACCCCTTGACGTTCCCCTATTTCCAGTGCGACGAAAGGAGCCACTACGGAATTGTTGGGTTTGTAGCGCCCCCATAGATTTGGCAGTATCTGTGTCTTTTTTTATTTTCTCTAGGGTAGTGTCAACGTCTGGGCCAAATAAAAATTCCGTGTTAACCGGTAAGTTGAGGATATTGTTTTGGATCTCGGGTTTGAAGCCTGAGATGCGTAACCAGGCATGGCGTCGCAGCATGACACTTGTGTTTATTGCCCTGGCCGCTGTGTCAGCTGCGTCTAGGGCGCATTTTATGGATGCATTAGTGAGGAGTTGTCCTTCTCTAATAAGGAGTTCGGCTGACTCTTTATACTCCTCTGGTAGATGTTGGAGCAGTGACTCCAGCGTGTCATAATGTGACCTGTCATAACGTGCCAGGAGTGCCTGTGTATTGGCAATGCGCAGGATATTGGCTGCTTGCGCTGCAACACGTTTGCCTGATGTTTCAAGGACCTTTGACTCTTTGTCTGGGGGAGGAGCATCACCAGTTGTCTGTGAGTGGGCTCTTTTGCGAGCGTTGGCAACCACCATAGAGTCTAATGGCAACTGACCCCTAATGTATTTAGGGTCACCAGGTGCAGGCTTATATTTCTTTTCAATCCTGGAGTTTAACACCCGGGCTCTTGTGGTGTCTTTGAAAATGTCTTTGGCAGGCTTCAGAACCCCTTTAAGCATGGGAAGAGTCTTGACAGTCCTTTCTGAAGATGCGAAAGTGTCAAGCAGGAAGTCCTCCTCAATGGCGTCAGAATGTAGCTCCACCCCATGATGAGCAGCAGCCCGTTCGATAAGGAGTAGTTTCTTTTCTGTAACTCCAGTTCTGTAGTAGGGGTATCTCTGTTATAGTCATAATCTAGTGAATAGTCCCGCCCATGTGCGTGGACCCCGGAGCAATAAAAAATAATCTCTAAAAGGTGGCAAATCATGCAGACCTGCATACACCTTTAAGAGAGAATTTAATTTAAAGACAGATAATGCAGCCTATACCCACAGGCTACACTGTCCAGTACTTCAACTAGAATTCCACCAACATCCACAAACAGCCCTGCCTGTCTAGTTTTTCTCCACAAAGGAAAAAACCCTGCCTCTACCAGCAAAAGCCTCTGGAATGATAGAGAGGAAGGAGAGGACAGACAAGCCCCATAGGCTGCCATTATGTGACTTGGAACAGGATACTGTGCCTTTAAGAAAACTTTCCAGTTTTCCAGAACTTTCCCCAGTATCCCAGAATGCCCAGCAGGTCCCATTTACTTTCAGTTCTTTTTGAAGGCGTAGCACGCCAGACCTGTAGCATTCTGCATATGAATAAGTATCTCTCCACCGGGGAGGAGGGCGGGCGCTTATGACTATAACAGAGATACCCCTACTACAGAACTGGAGTTACAGAAAAGAAACTACTCCTTCTGTAGTAGGGGATCTCTGTGTATAGTCATAATCTAGTGAATAGAATGGCAAGCCCATCCCCACACAACAAAAGCGGTGGAGAACCCACAAGACACTACCACTACTGTGCGAACAGATTTCGCAGCGAAGCCTGCCCAACCTGAGCATCTGCTCTGGCATCCGTGTCCAGACAGTAATGCGCAGCAAAGGTATGGACCGACTTCCAAGTGGCCGCCTTGCAGATTTCCGCAATCGGAACATTACGCAGCAAAGCCGTCGTGGCAGCTTTGCCCCTGGTGGAATGAGCCTTAGGTTTACCCCCTAAGGTCTTATTAGCCTTTTGATAACACAATTGAATGCAGGACACAATCCACCGAGAGATGGACTGCTTAGAGGTCGCAAGACCCGTCCTGACTGAGCCATAGTTAACGAACAATTGGTCAGACCTACGAATATCCTTGGTCTTATCCAGATAAAATTTCAACAACCTCCGAACATCCAGGGAATGGAGAGACCTTTCCGCTGGCGACGAGGGATTCTGAAAGAACGTAGGTAAAGTTATGGTCTGGTTGACATGAAAATCAGAGATAACCTTAGGAAGAAATTTAGGGTGAGTACGCATCACAACCTTAGCAGCATGAAATACAGTATAAGGTTCCTGACAACATAATGCCTGAAGTTCACTCACCCTGCGGGCCGATGTAATGGCCACTAGGAACGCCGCCTTCCAGGATAGGTGCTGCAATGAAGCCTTGTGAATGGGTTCAAAAGGCTCCTTCATCAGTCTGGACAGCACCACATTCAAGTCCCAGGAAGGCGAGGGAAGTCTGACGGGAGGAAACACTTTCTTCAAGCCTTCCAAAAAATCCTTGACCACAGGGATCTGAAAGAAGGAAGTCTGTGAAGGGCATTTCCTGTAAGCAGTCAAAGCAGCCAGATGAACCTTAATGGAATGGAAATTAAGGCCAGACTGCGCCAGATGTAAAAGGTAAGGAAGGATGACATCTTCCTTACATGTCGTCGGATCAAAGTTCTTGGACTTACACCAGATACAGAACCTCTTCCACTTGTAAGCATAGGATGTTCTAGTGGAAGGTCGCTTAGACTCCTTCAGAATGTCCATACAATCGTCTGGCAGATTCAGATGGCCATATTGCACTATTTCAGGAGCCATGCCGCCAAACTCAAAGACGAGAGGTTGGGGTGCACCATCCGCCCCCCGAACTTCGTGAGAAGGTCCGGCCTGCACGGCAACCGCATGTGAGGAAGGAGAGACCGGTGAAGAAGGTCCGTGAACCACCACTGCCTGGGCCACTCCGGGGCGATCAGGATCATCCGCGCCCTGGACTGGGACAACTTGATGAGCACCGCCGGAATCAGGGGAATGGGTGGAAAAGCGTACAGAAAGCTGTTCGACCAATCGATCCATAGCGCATTCCCCAGCGTCCCCCGCTGGTAGTACCTGGATGCGAAGTCTCGGCATTTGCTGTTTTCGGCGGTGACGAACAGATCTACGTCTGGAGTCCCCCACCTTGCGAAGACTTCTCCTAGTACTTCGTCGTTTATGACCCATTCGTGGTTTTCCTGAATCAGCCTGCTCAAGGCGTCCGCCTGAGCATTCTGCACCCCTGGCAGATGCGTGGCCGTAATCGTCAGTCCTCTGGCCAGCAGCCAGCGCCAGATCGCCTGCGCCTCCTGCGACAGAGTGCGCGATCTCGACCCCCCCTGCTTGTTGAGATAATACATCGTGGTTGTATTGTCCGTCTGTATCAGCAGCGAGTTGGTCTTGAAGGACGGAAGGAAGGCCTTCAGTGCCAGGAAGACAGATCTGAGTTCCAGGAAATTGATGTGGTACGTCGCTTCCAAAGCAGACCACTTCCCCTGAATCTGCAAGTCCCCGGAATGCGCTCCCCAGCCCTGGAGAGACGCATCCGTCACGACACTCGTCGTGGGAATGTCCTTGTGGAAGGGAACCCCCTTGAGGAGGTTTTCCGCCGAACACCACCACTTCAGAGACTGAAGAGCATGCAGCGACAGGCGTATCTTGTCGTCCCAAGAGCCTGTCCTCTGATCCCACTGATCCTCCAAACACCCCTGCAGTGGTCTCATGTGCAGCCGAGCGTGAGGCGTGAGGAAGATACAGGAGGCCATCGATCCCAGTAGAGACGACACCTTCCGCACTGTTGTCGATGGAGCAGTCCTGAGGTCCTGAGCCTTCCGAAGGAGTGATAACCGTCTCTCCTCCGAAGGAGACACGCTTGCTGACCGCGTATCGATGGAGGCCCCCAGGTACTGTATGCACTGGACTGGAGTCGTGACCGACTTGGACATGTTGACGTGTAACCCCAGCTTGTGCAAGAGCTCGCACGTCCATCGGAAGTGTTCTTGCGCTTCCGCGAAGGATGATGCCTTGATCAGCCAATCGTCCAGATACGGGTAGACAAACACCTTGTTCTTCCGCAGGTGTGCCGCCACCACCGCCATGCACTTCGAAAAAGTCCTGGGCGCAGATTTTAGCCCGAATGGCAGTACTGTGTATTGATAGTGATTGGCGCCGACTTGGAATCGCAGGAACTTCCTGTGCTTCCTCGCTATGGGCACATGGAAGTACGCATCCTGTAGATCTATGGCACAGAGCCAGTCTCCCCGTTGCAGCTGAGGGTAAATCTGGTGCAACGAAAGCATACGGAACTTCTCTCTGCGAATCCATTTGTTTGCCTGCCTCAAATCCAGAATGGGCCTGAACTCGTTCTTGTCCTTCTTGCGAACGAGGAAGAACCGAGAGTACAGACCTCTTCCCCTTTGAGACAGAGGTACCTCTTCTACCGCCTTTTTTCTCAACAAGATGTCTGCCTCCGCCTGGAGCTCTCTCAGCTGGAATCGAGAGCTGACCGGCGGAATCGCTGGAGGCGGGCTGATAAACCGAAGACTGTATCCATTGCAAACAATATTCAGCACCCACTTGTCCTGAGTAATTTTTCTCCACTCTGCCGGAAAAAATTGAATGCTTCCCCCCACTGGAGTGGGTAACGGTTGAGGGGGAAGTAACCGCTCAGGGCCGAGACCCGACCGGGCCCTTGGTTGTGGTAGTAGCCTGCTGGCCTCCTCTACCCCTCTGGCGTTTCTGGAAGGGCTTGCGGAACTGCTGCTGTTGTGGCTGCTGCTGTCCCGAGCCCTGCCCTCGCCCTCTGCCCGACGATCCGAACCTCCTTTGGAACGGGCGCTTCTTTTTCTCGGCCTTCTCAAACCCGACGGCCGTCAGGGTTTCCGCTTCAGCCTTCATGCGGGCCATCTCATCGTCCGCATGCTTCCCGAACAGGGTTTCCCCCGAGAAGGGCAGGTTGGCCACTCTTTGCTGCGCCTCTGGCTTGAGGGCCGTCAGGCGCAACCACGAATGACGCCGCTGGTGGACGCCATGACAGTAGGCGTGGGCGGCCAATAAAGCTACGTCCGCCGCTGCGCTGATCGTTTGATTCGACACCAGCATGCCTTCGCGCACCGTCTCCAAGAAGTCCTCCTTCTTGTCCCGTGGCAGGAGGTCTGCATATTGCTGCAGGGACTCCCACAGGGCCCAGTCGTAACGGCCCAACAAAGCCCCTGCACTCGCCGCCTTCATGGTGGTGGCGGCGGTGCCACACACCTTCCTGCCCGCAGAATCCAGCCAGCGGCTTTCTTTGTCGGGTGGAACCGTGGAGGCCGGGGCGGTCGCATGTTGTTTTCTTGCCGCCGTCACGATCACCAAATCCGGCTTCGGGTCCACTCTCAGAAATGACGGATCCGACTCCGGGGCCCTGTACTTTTTCATGAGCCTGGAAGGAGCGGCCTTCGTCGTCGCGGGAGTAAGGAACAGCTCCAAGGCGGGTTCCACCAGTCCTGGTACCAAAGGCAGTAGGGGGCGAGACAGGTGTTTTTTATGAAGCGTCTCGAATATCACGGACGTCGTGGGTGTTGGAACCGTCACCGTGATACCCAACTTTGCAGCACCTCGCAACAGCACCTCTTGGAAAGACACCAGGTCGTCCACCGGAGACACCCTCGTCCCCGGGGAGTCCGACAGCGTCGGGGAAAGACCTCTGTCCGAGGAGCGCGTGCGCGACCTGGACCTATACCTCCTACGGCGTCGTCTTGAGTCCGACGAAGACCGTCCACAGCTCCGTGATCTTCTCCTCCTGTGAGAGCGGGAGCGCAACCTCTTCGGCTTCGGCCTGTCCACCGGCCTCGCTGGTCCAGGCGACCGTGGGCGTCGTGGTTTCGGGGTCCCCTGCGGCGGAGTCGGGTACCGTGGAAGGGAAACCGACCGCGGAGGAACCGGCGGCGGCCCCACAGGGGTGCGTGGCAGCGACAGAGGCTGGGGCGGCGGAGGCAGCGCCCGCGGCCGAGGTGGCGGTGGTGGAGGTGGCGGCGGTGGAGGTGTTTGTGGATGTGGCGGTGGAGGTGGAGGTGGTGGTGATGGCAGTGGAGGCGGCGTCGGCGGGAGAGGAGGAGGCGACGGAGGCATCCGCGGCGGCGTATACACCACCGAGTACACCGATCCCGGTGACTCTCTCTTCCTCGACGTCGATCTACTCCTCGACGTCGATCGTCGCCTCGACGTCGATCGTCGCCGACCTGCGCCTCGACGGCGACCTGCGCCTCGACGCCGATCTTCTCCTCGGCGTCGACCTTCGACTCGACGGCGACCTTCGCCTTGACGGCGACCTCAAGCGTCTCGACGTCGATCTCCTTCTCCTCTTCATCGACGGCGAGCTGCGATCCCTCGACGGCGAATGCCGACGCCGGGTCCCATCTCGACGACGACCGCTGGACGGGGCCGACGACGGCGTCGTCCCCGACGCCGCCGATGTAGTCGACGGCGGCCTATTCACGTCCCTCGACGGCGATCGTCGACGCCGCTTCTCCCCAGAGCCCTGGGGGGACGGCGAACAGACGGTGGTCATCCTCCTCGACGTCGCCGTCGACGCCCTCGACGTCGACGGGGAGTGGGAGCGTTTACTGGTCTTCCTGCCCCTGGGGAGCCCCCCAGAGGCCTCAGTATGGGCCAAATCAGCCCCTCCAGACCCACCTGGTGCCTTCAGTCTTCGTTCCTCCAGAACTTGAAGCCTGATCTTCATTCTGTCCCTCAGGGTCCTTGCAGAGAACGAGTGGCAGATGGTACAGCTTTCAGGCACGTGGGACTGGGGAAGGCAACCTATGCACACCTCGTGTGGATCAGTTTTAGCATTCTTTCGACCACATTCCGGGCACTTGTCGAACAAGCCAGGCATGTTGACAGTACCAGCTACTAAACACAAGAAAAAATGACAAACATTGCCAAAATCTCAATTAAACCCTTGAAAGGGGAGAGCTCAATGCTCCAGGGTCCTGCTAGCAGGAGCCGGAAAAAAGAACTGAAAGTAAATGGGACCTGCTGGGCATTCTGGGATACTGGGGAAAGTTCTGGAAAACTGGAAAGTTTTCTTAAAGGCACAGTATCCTGTTCCAAGCCACATAATGGCAGCCTATGGGGCTTGTCTGTCCTCTCCTTCATCTCTATCATTCCAGAGGCTTTTGCTGGTAGAGGCAGGGTTTTTTCCTTTGTGGAGAAAAACTAGACAGGCAGGGCTGTTTGTGGATGTTGGTGGAATTCTAGTTGAAGTACTGGACAGTGTAGCCTGTGGGTATAGGCTGCATTATCTGTCTTTAAATTAAATTCTCTCTTAAAGGTGTATGCAGGTCTGCATGATTTGTCACCTTTTAGAGATTATTTTTTATTGCTCCGGGGTCCACGCACATGGGCGGGACTATTCACTAGATTATGACTATACACAGAGATCCCCTACTACAGAAGGGCATTAAATGCGGCCGTGTCCTCTGTAGGGGACGTTTTAATATTGTAGAGTTGCGCATCCTGAGTATGAGGCGTGACACTTTGGTCTGTGGGGTCATCCCATGCCTGATCAGGATCTTGTGTTTCATCGGGATCTGCGTCCCCGGGGTAGATGGTATCGTCCCCACCATATTCCTGCATCGGGTCCGATTCAGAAGGGGTAGGAGTAAAGGACTGCGGATCTAGTTGGAGGGGATAGAAGTGTTCTTGTAGCACTGGTTCCTGCTCCGCCGGTAGCTTGCGTTTAAGAGGAATTTTGTATGACACCTCTTCCCTGACTGGCGTGATTTTGCGCTTGTGGAGCATTAGCCTGCCAGTGTCGGCGTCGATAAATTGTGGCCCTGAAGAGTCTTGTTCTGTTAGGCCAGAGGTGGTGGACTGTGTGGAGGACACGTGTCCGCATTTGAAAGAGTTTCGGTGCCGATGTCGGTGGCAGCCCAAAGGTAATGTTGGTGGGCTCCGAGTGCACTCTACAGGGTGAGGTAGTGTCGGGACCCGAGGTAGAGTGGAGGGCTACCCGGTCCCGGATGCGTTGTAGAGATGCAGAGACCTGCTGCACAGCAAACTGAGATGGTGGTTTGGTGGGCATCTTGGTAGTAGGCGTGGAGGCCGACCCCGACTTTTTTGTCGGAAGGGGGTCACTGGTTTGAAGGGGTGCATCGATAGTCGACGTAGTCGAGGACTTCTTCGGCATCGGTGCTTTAGGCGTCGACGTAGCCGAGGCGGCCATTTTGACTGCGGAGGTTACAGGCTTCAGTGTCGGCGCCGAAGGTGTCGGTGCCTTGTGGTGCCCGAGGGCGCGCTTCTTTTGTGCGTCGACCGCGTCTGCTGCGGTGAGCTCGGCGCCGAAGTCTCTCTGTACGCTTTCGGAGCCGACGACTTTTTTTCGGCGTCGGCGCCGGGGCAGTGGACTGTTTCGACGCCTTTGATCCGACCACCACCAGTTTCGCTTTCGGTTTTGAAGGGACTGGAGCGATGGATGTGTTTGGGTTTAACAACCCGGTCGTCTTTGGTAATAGTGGCTCTTGCATAGTGTTCGATGCCGGGCCAGAAGGCGGGGCCGAGGAACCATGGATTAGGTCTTGGGTAAGGCCCGAAGGCGATCCCTCGACCGGAGCCTGACGACGATGTACAATTTTGGCCTCCGGTTCGACGGATTGGCCTAGCTCCTCGGGAGAGCTGTCTTCTTCAGCCCCATAGGCTTCGTCGAAGTCCCCTACCTCGTCGACGGCTTCTTCACGTCGAAAGAGCTCTTAGTCATCGTCGTCCGATCGGGAACCATGCTGTGAAGCGGGGCTAGATACTATTTCTTCCACGCTCTCGGCGTCCTCGTCCTCGGTGCTGAATATGTTGGTGGGTGCGGGCGCTGCCTGCTGCGCCTCGAGCCTCGCTGCCCGTCGGTTCCGTAGAGTTTTCTTGGATCGGAACCGCGCGCAGGCCATGCATTTCGATTCGTCGTGATCCGGCGAGAGACATTTGTTACAGACTGGGTGGACGTCGATGTGAGGGTACTTGGCGTGGCACAACGGACACCTCTTGAACGGAGTTCTCGATTCCATCGTCGATCGAGCGTCGAAGTTTGGACCAATTCGGTCCAAAAGTCGGAAGAGGGTGTGGAACACTAGAACTAGTAGTCGACACCGAACGGTAACTGTACCGACGAAAACTATAGGCCTTTTGGCCTAAAACTAAGTATTCCGAAGTTGAGCTAAGATAGTTGCATCCGAACCCATTGGCGGAAAAAAACAATCTGGGGATGGAGAGGATGCCCATGCGCACTGTGGTCCAGGGGAGGAGTCACCCATCTCAGGATACTTCGAAGACTCTTCCAGGACAACAATGTGCAATCATCCGGACCCAACACTAGGCGGCGATCTATGCACAGATATGAATTCAGCAGCCCACATGCCTCGAACATGATTTTACTTTTGATTTTCTCAGGAACTACTGAACAGATTGACACCAGACCTGCAAAAGGCACTTCCCTGACCTGAGGACTACCTCTCTGCCAAATTTCAAGTAATTCTGTTCAGCCGTTCGGGCTGTACCTTGGACTAAAGGTCCCTATGGAAAATTGCATGGGGAAAATGCGTTTTGGGACCCCCCTTTTTTCTCAGCCCCCGCTTGACGAATCCCCCCCGAGACTTTCAGGGTAGGAGCGGAGCGCCCCACCTATTTTGAAAATTTCGCGAGGATTCGTCAACCGGCGCCAAAGTTATTCCAAATAGAATGTTGCGGATTTCCTATGGAAACACGGTCCTAACTATAACTATCTACTGGCGACCGCCAGTAGGTTATATTATACATATATATATATATATACATATATATATATATATATATATACACACACTACAACACCAGTCCACCAGCCATCACACTACGCGCCACGGGTGCCACTCAACGCAAGGTGGGTTGCGGAAATCGATTCCAAATACCACTATCGTTCATCCTGGCAATAGTAATATAGGATTTGTTGTGCATAAGAGCCATTTCAGTAGGTTGAGCCAAGTTTATTTTGTTACGGTCGCATTCGTGGTCGGAATGGAACAGAAAATAGCCTTAGGTACCAAAATAAAAGTGGCCTCTTTCAGCGGATCAGATAGTTAAATAAAAAGTGCCCCACATTCAGCAAATTGGGGGAGTTTTGAAACTGTAAAGACGCGCTTTATAGGCGTTTTGCATAAGTGTGTATTGGAAACTTGCATGCATCTGTGCTTGCCTCAGGCAATGTTTCTGGTAATAAACAAATACACAGTCAAAACCGGCCCAACAGATCATAAAACAGGCTCACACACTGCTAGAGCATCGGCCCACGTGCTGCCCTGCCAGAGCAGCACTTCTGGCCTCGCTAGATTGCCCTACAGGCCAGATCGACCTTGAGCTGAAGGTTTGCGTTAGGGGAGGGTGAGCTGGGTCCCATCACCTAGATATGGAGGGCTGAAGGGGACCACGCTGTGCCGCAGAAATACTGACACGAAATTAGATGTGAGGAGCTCCCCTGCCCAGTGAGCACAACCCTGCTAGCATTTGATTATTTGTTGTAACCATGCACAAGGAATAACATGGCGCACTGATTCGTGGTATATCAGCGAGCTCTGTAGCATGGGCAGAGTCAGATCGCATTTAGACATGATGTACGGCTACATACACCTTTAATCACACAGGCCAGGTAGCCAGGTATTTACATACACTCAAATAGTGCCTAGATACGATAAAGCGCTGGGTTTCATTCTGTCTTTATCCATCTTCTTTTGCACGGTCTTAAAATATGCAATTGTGTAACGGGTTTCATGGCATTTAGCAGAAGTGTAAATGTTACACTATCGTGTCTGAGTGCAATTCCGTGTAAGTGGTTGTTTTGTTTCTCCTTTAGCCACGTTCACAGATCCTCAGACACCGGTGTTGGATTGCAAACCGCTGTCCGTATATCTGCTCTGAGCCTTGAGCCTGGGTGAGACAAACAGATACATACATCCCCACCTCTTGTGTTTTCAGGTCAGCCTGACTGAGGTTATCTCAGGCGAGGGGGGGTGACACATCTGATGGGTACATAATCAATTAGTGAGAACAGTATGAAAATGTCTGACAAATTAGTCAATGGGTAATTTGTATTCAGCCCGCAGGTATCACTTAATAGGATGGCCTACGGATAGCGGGGAGGCCGGCCAGATGGGTTAATGACAGTGATTTGGTTCACAAATATGGGGGTTTTACTGAAATCCCAGATTAATTTGGAGCAAAGCACGTCCTATTACATTAGCGTGGCAGACCCCATGTAAGCTATTCGAGCTGCACTTCTGTAGCATTTTAAAAGAGACTGGCGCTGCTCTGGGTATGTTTCAATGTCTTAGGGAAGGGGGAATGGGCTGTGGGAAAGGGGATTTTTCGTGACAGGCAGGCAGTTTCTGAAAGTCCATTAAACATCAGTCTATAAACTTTCCAGAATGTATAGGGAAAGAAATCAATATGGAAACATTTACTGAACAATTTGATATGATTTTCTTATGTTTAGAAATAGTCCACACAACTTTCACGGACCTATGACAACACATCAAGAATCGTTTGTTCATCAATTCAGTAAAGATGCCACCGTAGGGCCAGCTCCGAATCAATTGTGAACAGATTGCTGGAGAAACCTCTATTAGAGCAGACCTTCCCTCCCAGCAACCCACGGTGCCAGCTCGCCTCCCTCATGGTGTCTGCAGGCTCGGAGTATAGTATTCATCGATACTCTAAATGCTGGGTTCTTACACAAAGTACAATTGTACTAGAGCTTCTGTTCAAGCGGCCTTGTCTTACTGCTTCCAGGCAGCTGAAGGATGTAGGCTAAAGAGTAAAGGGTGCCAGGGACTGAACTCTAATTTCCTTTCATTTCAACAGCTGCCAACAGTGTTTACCAGTGAACAGGAGCCCTGTAAGGGTAGGAGTGAAGGACGAAAGAATGAACACTTGCTACTTGAAACAAGCATTGGCAAAGCTAATAGGCCTCGCTGATGCAAGAGCTATTGACTTTGCAATGTGTTTTAGCCATGTTGTACAACAGTGTGGCTACTGTTCAGGATGTTTAAAAGTTAGTGGTGTAGAGGAGAGTGGCATGGAGTGTCTTAGAGAAGAGTGGCAAAGAGTAGAGTGTAGTGGAGTGGCATAGGATGAGTGGAGGGGCCCAGAGTGGTGTAGAGAAGGGTAGAGTGGCGTCAAGTAGTGCAGAGTAGAGTGTTAGAGTAGAGGGTGTGGAGCAGAGTAAAGTGTCGTAGAGTAGTGTAGTGTGGAATGAAGTGTCAGAGTGCAGTGGTGTAGCATGGGGTGGCACAGAGTGGAGTAAAGTGGCATGGAGTGGCATAGACTGTCATGGAGCGTCTTATAGTGGAGTGTTGTTGGGTGGCGTAGAGCAGAGTAGAGTCATGAATTGGAGTGGTGCAGAATCAAGTGGCGTAGAATGAAGTGGTGTAGAGATTAATTAAGTGGCGTAGAGATGAGTACAGTGGCCTAGAGTAAAGTGGCATAGAGTGTCGTAGAGTGGCACAGAGTGGAACTGCGGAGAGTAGAGTGTCGTAGAGCAGAATGGAAGAGCCTAGAGTGGAGTGTTTTGGAGTGGAGTAGAGGGAATTGAGTAGTGTCGCAGAGTGGCATAGAGTGGAGTAGAGGGTATCAGATTGGAGGGGCAAAGAGTGAAGGGATGTAGAGTAAAGTATAGTGTAGTGGAAGGGCGTAGAGTGGAGGGACATATCGTGGAAGGGCGTAGAGGGGAGTAGAATGTCATTGAGTAGTGTAGAGTGGAGTGGAGTAGAGTCACAGATAAAGTGACAGTGTGGCATAGAGTGAAGTGACAGAGTGACGTGGAGGGGCATAGAGTGGAGGGTGTAGAGTCGTAGAGTGGAGTGGAGTTTTGTAAAGCAGAATGTTGTTGAGTGGTTTAGATAGGAGTAGCGTTGTAGAGGGAAGTGGAATAGAGTTGAACAGTGGGCCATAGATTGGTGTAGAGGAGCGTAGAGTGGAGTAAAGTGTCCTTGAGTGGCATAGCATGAAGTAAAGTGGTGTTGAGTATCCTAGAGTGGAGTTGTGTAGAGTGGCTTGGACGGTCATAGAGTGAAGTAGTGGTGTGGAGTGGAGTAGTCCAGAGTGGCGTGGAGTGGCAGAGTGGAGCACAGTGTTGTAGAGTAGAAATAATTACGTGGAGAAAAGGCATCACCTAAGGTATTGATTTGTTTTGATTGTATTAAAATAATTGTTTCCACCACTCTCTAGAATTACAAAAAATGTACTTGATTTGTGCTTTCCTAATTCTAATAGTCAGGTAGGCTTCGACCTAAATAGTGTTTTACCTTCGGAGAGCTGACAGAGCGCCTCATCATGTATGCCGCCGGGTCTGCGTAGATGGCTTCACTGCGGGGTGGTAGGCGGTCAAAGCGGGCACTGGGCGACCTGACAGGTGAGTAAAGCGGAGGTCGATTGTAGGTGTTTTGACTGGGAGACCGTGGCACAGAGCGGGAGCGAGGCTGGAAGGATAGCCTACGAAGAGAGTCTGAGGCACCGTCAATTTCATCGTAGTACATGGGCTGCCGTCCATTCCCCGGCATCCATACAGACCCATCTGGCTGCCGACCATAGCTATGGGGCTCCTTCCAGTCCCGGGGGTGAAAGAGGCCACCATTGCGGAAGGCTGGCCTCTTCTCTTCCACTGGCCATTGGTGGTTGACCCGCTCGAAGGCAGGCATGGAACAGATGCTATCTGGGCGTATTTCAGGAGGGAAGAACGGGTAATCCTCAGCATATTGTGGCGAGTAGGGGTCGTAGTAATCTCGTACTCCATCAGGCACAGGGAAGAACCTGCTGGGGCTGAAAAACAGAAAGAGGCATTAAACCAGCTCTATGCACTGCTTAAAAAATACACAGCCCGTGAACAACCAAACCACAACCACACAAAATGAGCACCGTAAAAGTTTTAATGATCTCAAGTCTAGGCTGCCATATTTTCTTATGCCCGATATAGACATGTATAGTGATCGTACCATGCAGTCTCCCTAGCCCCTTTCAAGCATGCCCCACACAGATTTCACGCTATTATTTACCAGTTTTGCTCCGTACACAAAGTCACTTACAAAATGGCTGCTCAGCATGCATCTCCTAGGCATGCTCTTTGCAGAGGTAGAGATCAACATGTTCCTCCAAGACAGGGGTACCCGCAAACATTTGCCCAGGGGCCACAAAGTACGGTCTATGGTGCGACCGAGGGTTGCACTGATGCCAACATGGTGGTGGTAGGGGGTCTGGGTGGGTCAGGGATTGTGTAAGGAGGTCTAAAAAAATAAAAATAAACGGGCAAGCATTTATTTGCAAGTTAATAAATGCTTGCTCATTTATTCGAGATTTTTTCTTAATATTAGTGCTCAGCAGCTCTTGTTCACCAGAGGGGCGCATATAAAGGTCAAGAGGGCCGCATGCGGCCCCCGGACCGTACTTTGAGTATCACTGCTCTAAGGCATACACCTTACAATCACAACGCTCAGGCTAACTCTCACTGATATGTCACATGGATATGTTAGATATGGAGTCATGGTGGGTGGCTTTGCTTGCTTACTGTTGCTTACTGTTTAAGGACTAGCTCCGCATTCTAGATCGGGTGCTCTCGGCTTACCTCTGCAGTTCCTCAGGAGGAGAAGCTCCGCGACGCAGGTTCACCCACTGCTGCAACTGCGTCATGGAACTCTGGCGTTGTGCAACTTTTTCGAGGTTAGTGCGTGGAACAAAGCGGCGGTGTGCCAAGTTATCACCCTCCACTGGTGGGTAGGCGGTACTGCCTGGTCTGTTCAGTGACTGAAACTGCCAACCATTGGGCTGAAGGGTTCGGTTCACAGAGGATGAGCTTCGGGGGGCATTGGGGTATGGACTCCCTGGTTCTGAGGGCATCTCCTGTGGGGTAGGCAACCCATTTGACTTGAGAGGTGGAACCTCCTTTTTGCTTTCCATGCGCTCTGCCCTTCGTTCAATCTTTTCCGAGCCTCGTCCATCACCCTCTCCTCTCTGTTTCTCCAGCTCAGCCCTCTGACGCTCCTGATGGGACAAGAACCCGTGGTGGTCGTGGCTGGGTGGTGTGTTCTCTGTGTCCATCGCCTCCTTCCTAGAATACATACAATATTACTATTAATTAGCAAACATACGATTTGGGGACTTTCCAAAGTGACGAACTCTCTCCACCGTAAAGAGATATCGGCACCAAAAGTCATCAGTGGTGACCAAGTACCTGCAAGAAAGTACTGTATAGAGTGAAGAAGATCTGCTGCCAGAGACCACCCACACCAGGACCTTTGATTGACACAGGGGATAGTCTTTTTTATTTTTCCTACTTGGAAAGCCTCAACAAAGTTGAAAAATAGTACAACCCCAGGGATATAATGCAGAGTTGACACAAGTACTAATGTCAACGAGGGGGCAGCTGTGCAACAACCTGTGTCACAGACATTTTCATAGAGATTATCACAATCCTCTTGGTGCCAACAACACCAGCCTGCTGTTTCTGAAGCACTGAGCATTGTTTATGAGATGCTGACAAAGTGTCAGCTTTCTGATTCTCTCCTTTCACCTACTCTGAAGGTGCTGCTCTGTACTTAATGGGTCACTGAAAGTTTAACCATTTTTCCACTTAATATGAAGCTCACCTATGCAATCTTTCTGGACATTTTTACCGAGCAGTACCATTAAACCTAGACTCACATAGAAGGTTCTGCTTGTGTTTTCCTTTTCCTATAGACTAAAGGATTATGTTACTTACCCTGTACGCATCTATTCATAGCGTGTAGTGCTGCAGATTCACTTGCTATGCATACTCCTGCCATCTAGTGTTGGACCCGGACTTTGCAAGTAGTTTTTTTCGAGGAAGCTTTATGATCGGCATTGTGCGTCGATTCTCCTCCCTCTCAAGGCATGGGTCTGGCTTGACAGTGCAGCTGTCTACAATACTTTTTTGCTACCAATCATTTAAAAGACAGAGTGGGCTTATGGCTCCTCCTATCGGAGTATGTCTCTCGCAGCTAACGCTACTGGCAGTCTGATGAATCAGTCCACCTTCAATGGAGTGATTGCACTGCAATGCATGAGGGACTACTTTACACCTGAGATGTCTACTGAATCATCACACAATTTTATGCAATAGTTGTACTGCAGATAGAAAGTAGTCATTTTTATTTTATTTTATCATCATTGCAGCAGGATTTATTACAGGATTTATTAAACACTTTAGTCAGGGCTCAATTTGAAACCTAGATCTATATACTTTGCCAATGTTTATTTATATCAATGTGCTTACGCTTGATATTTTTCAGTGATACAGAGGGGTGACTTAATAACCTTGAAGGTCACCTCAGCTTATCTAGCTCTGGCAAGCTGGTGAACTAGGAATAAGGGTAGTAGGTAAGATCTACATTTTTGTGAAACACTTGAAGCAGTCGTAGTGTCGGAGAATGGGGGATTGCCTAAATCGAGGTACTTAAAGATAGGGACATTAATGAATTATTACAGGGGCAAGTTACTTTTTTAGGGAAATATTTCATTAATCAGAGAAAATATATCCACTGCGTAGACACTCTGTCGGGCAGGAATATTGTTTTGAACTTGAAAGGCCAACTTAATTAATCATACTAACATCAGACAGAGGGCAGGGAATAGTTTTCCTTTTCAGTGCGGCTATGTGAACCAGTCCAGGAGAAAGGGGCTGTGCTGACCTGTCAGATGGCTGAACATGCATGTTGGAGGCCTCACTCATGGCTTGGATCCAGGACTCCATCTCCTCTGCACTTTCAGCGCTGAAGATATAGGTGCGGATACCAGCGTGCTCCGCCTGCGGAGAGATGCAGTTCTCATTACTGTCTAGAGATTCCCCTGGTCGGCAGATGGTCACCTGGAGACAAAAAGGTAGAAGATGAGTCAGACTGCATTCCAGGTATAACTGAAAATGCAAGTACATCTAGGTGCTCAAGAAATAGGAAGCACTCAACGCACTACCTGGGGGTCAAATTAAAATTAGAAAGTAAAGCAGTGCAGGCTTTTGTTTTTAGTGAGGAACATCACCCAAAGCCTTGTTTGCAACACTCTAGAAGCCAAAGTCATTCAAACCCTATTCAAGGCATTTTAAAGCCCACCCTTTGGTTACTGCAAGTAGAAGAAGCCAATTGGGACAACGTGGCACTCTTCAGAGATGCCTCAAATATTTGGCTTCAGAAATGGTCACATGAATCCAGATACGCAGTAAAATGTTTTGTAGGGAAATTGAGACACTCTTCAACAAGCCAGAGCCTGTAAAGCTGACCGTCTTGAAAAAGTAAGTTAGGTGCACTTGACTTCGTTGTTGCTTTCAAACATTTCAGAGGCGTCAGCTAGTCCGATTTCATCAAGTGACCAATGATGTACATAGCCCAATTGGTTCTCAATTTCCCTACAGAGCGGTTTCACTCTGCTCAGACTGGCTGACTTGATTTTCTCTAGCGTCGGGCAAGTACCTGGCTCTGAAGCATAATTAAGCATCGTAGGGGCTAAGCTTTTTTTTTAATTGAGGCATCGTTGCTGTCGTAGTAAGCAGATAAAGCTCCTGCACTCGGAATCCCCTGACCTCACCCAACCCATCTCAGAATTTCTAAGCTCATCTATTCAATCATCTCCTGTGGCCCCACATTCTCATCTGTAGCCTTCCCGGTTTCTCTATCATAACATCTGTTTTCTCACCCACAGCATCACCAACGTCTCATTATAGCCTCCCTGACAGCTCACCCGTGGCCTCCTTCACACATTTCACTTGGTTCACCAAATGCATCACATCTGGATTTACCACTGCCTAACCCATGCCATTTACTACCTGCCATTCATGACATGCAGGATCCCCAATATTTCCCAGAGAAGGCACAACTTCTCAGCGGCTGTATCTTTAACTCCTCACCTATGCCACACCCAACTTCTCACCTGCAACAGCCACCATTTCTCACCCATTATGCCATCATCTTCTCTTCTACCGCCATCCAGACTATTCGCCCAAAAATTCCACGGCTGACCTCAATACTAGCCTATATCCGAATTAGAACCCATGGTGCACTTCACCATCCACTTTACAATGTCTCTGCCAGAATCCGGAACTGAACCTGAGCATGCGCTCCAGCTATGGGTGAGAACTTCACACAACCTGCCTCATGCAGGTAGTCCCACCCCATAAATGTGCCAGCAGGTGCTTGACACCAAGAGCTGTAGCCGGAAGCCCATGCAATGCAAGTTAGAGAAGCGTGTAAACACAATGAGGAAATCAACATTCACTAGCACATCATGATGCCCACAGATTCATGCACGAACGTAAGTGACCCTCTACTTGAGGCATGCAGAGCAAATGCACCCCTGTAGCGGTGTTATTTTTAAGCATGCAGTGCTAGTTTATCCCTTCAGGGGTAGCATCTTTCAAGCATGCAGCAAATTGTAAGAAAGGCAGTACCTCTCAGTGAGGGTCTGTGGAAGGTCGCTCTGTTGTCCAGGGGCCCCTCACGTAAGAATTAGAAGGAAAGACAGAGAGAGACAAGGTCTAACCACCAAACACAAAGTGCAAAAGAAGGCAGCGGAGAGGCGTGGGAACATAAGGGAGGTAAAAATGTAAGATTGGAAGACAGAATGGGGAGGTGGAATGGGAAGTGGGGTAATTAATACTGGAGGGTAGCAGACTTTGGCAGGGAGGGGAGACTGGTAGAATGCGAGCATGATGAAGGCAGGACTGGGAAATAGAGTAAGGTGGAGAGAGAAATAGCAACAGGGCAGTGAGCTGGAGTGGCGATTTAATTCCGCGAGGGTGTGGGGTGGTTTGAACATATAGGTGGGGAATTATGGAGGAGTTAAGACAGGTGCATGGAAGGGTAGTGGGCTAGGGAGAAGGAGGAGGAAAGTGTGCCGGGTAAAGTGGCAGGAGAAGAAGCTGATAGGTGGGCCGAAGGCAAGAGAAGCCTAAGAGAGATAAGTAAGGTGGGAATAAAGCATTGTAAAGAAACATAAGTATGGAAGGGCAGAGAGGGAAAGAAGGCAGAATGCCAAAGGAGGCAGGGAGTCAGGCAGTGGTATTGTAAAGTGGGACAGGCATGTAGGTAAGAAGCTGTTGGGGGCATAGAAGGATAGGGGCAGAACATTCACCAGAGAAACATACAGGGGTGCTTGCTTGTGCCCGGTGTCTAATGCTGGGCACTTCCCAGTTGGGTTCACCACGGGCGCCGCTTGTGAGACATGGGTAAAGGAAGACACTGTGTGGGTAAGAAAAGGCCTCAGTGGTCCTGGGGGACTTATTTTCATTCCGAGTTGTGTTTTTCATGTCAACAACTCAATTGATATGTTGTACCATCTGGTCGAAAGAAGAGAAGGCTGGAGGGGGTCTCAAGGACCACTGCATGGGTAGTGCTGGGAGTACATGTGAAGAAGAGAGCTGAACCGGAAGGAACCTGCTCTCCATCTCCTCTCTAGCATGCTGGAGTTGGAGCTCTGGTAAACGCAAAGTGAAGTTCATTTCTTTCAGACTCCTACTCTGAGTCCCCAATAAAAAGCACAACATTTGTTTGACAACTCATTTCAGAAAGCTCCTATTTTTTTTTTTTAACTAAAGAACCTGTGGAATTTCTGTGCGACACTTCTACATAGTAATTATTTTTAAGGCTCAGTTAGCAAGGAGGACATAATTAACATGGGTCCCACTGCTCGAATGGCATAAGAATGTGCTTTGAGATCACAGCGGTGCATTGGCGGAGTTGTATGTGGGGTTGCCTAGTCAAAGAGCAAGACGCTCAAGTGCTTTGCCAGGACCCCCAGATGAGTCCCAGTGGTGGAAAAGGGAAGAATACAAGAGCGGACGTGCACTAGCAGAGGGGTGAGTGGCTCCATGCCTGTGCACAGCTCAGAGTTCAATCTTAATGCTTTTCTGTCATTTTTTTAATTTCCACTTTTTTCCTCACTTGAGTACTATTATTTTTTGTGCACACTTTTGCATGTGATAATCGGTTTCAAGGTTGGCGTTAGAGGCACGTTAGACAAAACCCTGAGTTTGGGGAGCTATCGATACTCAATGTACCTTTCATTTCTAGGCATTAACCCTCAATGTGGTTTTCCTGATGAAGGTGCCATGTTCGCTGAAACGTGCGTCGATACATTGAAAAACCAACATTGCATCATTTTATTTATCCCTATATTTTATCCTTGTCCCTTATCTATTCCTTTGACTCTGTTTTTTAGTATATTGTATGTACATATTGCAATGTTATGTTATATTATTTTATGTGAATATTTAGACTCCATTTTGTGAAATGACATCAAAGTACTTATAGTTGCACTAATCTTGTGACATAGCTTTTTAATAATTTTTGTCTTAAATCGTGCTACATTGTTCAGTCACTTCATGTATGTCTAGTGTCCATTGATCTAGAACCTCATGAATTCATGAGCTTCGTGCCATTTTCTAACAACAGTTTGTATTAATGAAATTGAGATATATTTTTATAATTAACACTGGTACATTGAGTCTAGTGCTATTACTGTAAATTTATAGTCTGATATATTTTATGACCATTTAGTTGCCTAAGGATTTCTCATACTAATGATTGCACAGCAGTGGTGGTTGTGCCAGGAATGAGGTACATTGGCAGAGCCGGGTGCGAGCGTCTGCACTGAAACAGAGCAAGTGTTGCAGGTCTTGGCCGAAGATACATCAATAAATATTAACAGAATAGCAAAGACGCCAATCTAGTTTTAAACCACACTGGGCGCACGCACCTGACTCCCAAGGTTGATTTTAGAAGTGGGAATGAATTAATTAATGAAAGAATATTTATAGAGGGCATCGGAGACCTCAAAGGTATCCTGGCGCTTGCCTCTTAGAAGAAAACCGGTCAGAGAACTTTAGCCACGGCGTAGTTTATGCTGGGATGAACCAGGTTTTTAATGCATTTCTAAACCAGAAGAGATCTTGTTGTGCTCCGGATTAAGGCGGGAGGCTATTCCACAGTTGTGCGGCCATTGCTGAGAACGCTGTCAGTCTCAGTTTTATAGATTTTAGGGCTACAAAGAATACAACGAGCCCTGTATGATGTGCTAATACAAAATATTAAAATGCAAGACGAAGACTGTCACGGATTTTTTTTAGGTACGTCTTTTAATGATGAAGTTGAGCTGATCTATAAAGGGAGTTGATGGTAAAGGCGTACAAAGGGGTTTGTTGGGCTATTCCATGAAGATCTAACCATTTTGTGGTGTCAGAATCAATTCTCCCGGTGCTGTATTCCTTTTAACAACAGCGGTGTTCTCAAGACGGATTAGACACCAATGATCTTGCATAATTAATGAACGCACAAATGAATTCAAAGCAAACTCTGCACGAATGACAGGCCTACAAGTTGACAATCAATGCGCTCTTTCATCTGGGTTATGCTCGGTTCTCTCAATATTCGGGGCACCCTTTGTAAGAGGAAACAGGAGACTTACCGGGCCACAGAGGAATCTGGAATGACTCTTCAGCGGTGCTTGAGCACAGTCGTGGATGAGACTGCGGGGATCTAATGCGCCAGAAGCGTAGATTATTCGGTTAGGATGTATGTCCGAAATATCTCTGTAGTTCAGGAACATACAACCAGGGCCCCTGAAATTATGCAATTCGGTGGCCTCTGTGTTTCCCACATAATTATGGATTGCCACATAATCGATCATCTGCTGTACAAGCTACAGATTTTAACTAATATTTTTGTTTCTTGCTCAAATAGTTTGAAAGTTACTAAAATTGTGCTGAGCCGTGCATGCAACTCCTCTTCTGTATAGCTCTTCAAGTCTTCTAACCACCCCCTAGCCTTCTACCGGCCAATCAGCAAGCGGAGACATTAGTGGAAGGGGCGAGTAGGTGCTAGGATGGGAGTCCGGAAGTTTCGCAAAAGGCAAGTAGGGACTGGGCTTCAGGCACAACAAACAGACGGCTCATACCCTGTCTCACTCTCTGAGGGACCGAATAGATTTGTGGCCCTAAAAAGTGTTTTGCAAAACCACATCCAGCTGTGAAGGACGTCCAAAGGCAATGCCCCTCTCTCTCCCTCCCTCCATCCCCCCCACCCGCCCCCCTTCCCCAGCACTGACCTTGAAGGTGAACTTGCGGGTGATGTTGTCCGTGGGCTGCGCGGCAGAGATGCAGAAGCTCAGGATGGGGATGCTTCCGAGAACGCCCTCCTCCTTCTCATCTAAGGAAGAGAGTGGCCGTTTTAAGACGGAAAACCAACAGCACCAAGACAGACTTTAGAAGGGACAGAACAGCAACGCCACGAACATGCAAGGCAGCTGCTCGTGAGGCCATCAAGAGATGGCAGGCCGCCGCCAGAGTAATGGAGCATTCGAAGGTACGCTATCATGGACAGAGAAGAAAGACCCAACAAGAGAGCCCACCGTCAGCCACAGAGAGGATGCAACTTCAACCTCAGAGATGCAAACCCCAAAACGAACACTCGATATAGCTCTCTTGAAAGCCTGGGTCGTCTCCACACTCGCTCAGCCAGGGTGCGGTTGTACTGCGCTATTTGGTCGTGGGTCCTGGCTGCAAGCTTACCCAAGGTCAGAAATCACCTATCTCCATAAATACCTTCCACTCTCTGCCGGCTTACTGCATGCGCTCTTCTGTTCCACACACACAGGATGACAATATAGGATGTTAATAATGCATGGGTGCCCGGGGCATTGCACAGCCCTTGGCCGCCACCGCAGCTACAAGCAGCAGGTACCTGGGAAGCTAGGAGACAGCCCTGGATGAGACACTGAATGGGGGAAGCTGTTGGCAGGAGAAGGAACGGGACAATTAGGGTAATGAGCAGAGGAGGTGGGTAGCAGAACACTGGAGCAAAAGAAGGAAGAAGAATTTGGGAAAGAAAGGAGGAAATAGGGTGTGAAAAGTAGAGCGAGAAACCCAGAGAAAAGAAGGAAGCGAGATACAGTGAGTCAAAACGGATGGGTAAACAAATCAGTCGGGATGGTAGAGGAGTGGTGAAGTAAGAGTTACTCCTGTTCCAAGGATTCCTGCCCCCCCCAAACATCACATTACACCATAAGTCCCAATGCACCCCCACCCCACCCCACCCACCCCACCCCACCAGGTCATATCTATTCCATAAGAGAGGTCCATCTCCCTCCCCTGTATCTTACAGAAGCACTGGGTGCATCTTTTGGTAACAGATTGATACATCAGTCCCTGGTTACCTCCAATCCCTCCCACTATCCGCCCCATACATAGGTTTTCCACCCCTCTAGTCAGATTGACTTGGTTGCTCTTTTCATCGTGCTGTCTCAAACATTCTTGCTGCGTCACTTTTTACTCTGCACATCAGTCCGCAGCGGCGCGCACCGTGGCAGGACTACGCAACCCTGCGCGAATAGACTCACCTTTGTAGTAGAAGAGGCACCTGTCCACCAGGACGAACCATCGCTTGTTCCACTTTTTCACCCCGGAGCTGGCCTGGTGGAGAGTCAAGCAAGAGAGTGAAGAAGAGTGCTAGAGAACCAGGAAGCCCTCTAGCATGTCCCTCGAACACTACGAGGAAAGGGGGATGCTGGAAGGTCAATGAGACCTTTGAACAGGTCTGTTTTGTGGGGCCTGGAGCTCTTAAGGCGGGCGCAGGGGACATCACCTTTAGAACCAGGTTGTGAATAGGTTAAATAAACATGTACCAAATTTACTAATGAGGATTGCTTCAAGGAGTTTATCAGCTGCCTTGTTATCTTTTAAGTTAGTGAGTGTTTACAGAATGTTTATATTACATGTGCAGTTTACGTAGTAGGTACGCAATAGGGGTCTTTCTGGGTTTGAAAGGATTGCTTGCATCGTATACAGTATGGGGTGGTGGAGAGGATGGTGGTGTCAATTTTTAATTACGGGTTCTAGGATGTGCTTAAATGCCACACTGCTTTGTGGTCGCTGGGAAAGAGATCTCAACAACCACTGGGCTTGCTTTTTACAGTGAGTAAAGTATCTGCTACTTATCTTAAAAGTTAAGGGTCGCTAGAAAGACTATTTAAAGCCACATTCCTTTAGAGAAAAATAAAAAATCGTTTCTTTCTGCATATTCACAACCCCATATTGCATGCCATCATAAAAACCCACATATGTTCCTTAAAATCCTGCATGGAAAATGGACCTTGAATTAAACGTTTACCTCCATTACTTATTTTGAATGCACCTCTGCTTCCCTTATGCATACCACTTCTGTATATAAACTACTCTATATCTCATGTCCGTCCGAAGCTTTTTTTGAAATCATAACGTATATTAATTCCAGTATGCATTTGTTTCACCCCTTCAAATGATCACACCTAATTAACCGATGTGCCGTAAAGAAACTAGAGTAAATGCATGAAATGGTTTCCTTTAGTATGCACGAATAGCCTCAATAACCAATGGACTGACCACTAACGATCATCATTCCAACTTTATTTCGATCATACAAGATCATAAAAGTAAACAGCACATTGTGGATAAAATATAAAAGGGTAAATAATCCTGAAAAGCATTAATACCATATAAAATAGTTTAAAACGCAGGGAGAGAAATTAAAAAATGTCATAAAGTGTATTTAAATAGACAGAAAGCGTTAATACCATACAAATATGAATAAAAATCGGGGGGTGGGTGGGGGGGGGGGGGGGGGGCTGGGAATTGACATGTCATAAAGTGCATTTAGTGCGCCTGATCCAAAGCGCATGCCAGTGTCTAGACAGACCAAAAACCACCACTCTACGGGTATCAGTCATCAGAGTTCTGATCACCTCGAGATAGTGGCTCAGGCCGACTACTGTACACAGTGCAATTATCCATTTTTTCCTTGAGAGTTGATAATGAGGGTAGAAAAATAGCAGATGTGCAATCGCTTCTGAGCTGGCATTACACGCAGGACAAAGATCATCGTCAGCAGCATCATTTGACCACTTTGAGCAAAACTGTTTTGTGGGGAGGGTCTTAAATCGTAACTGGAAAAATAGTTTGCGTGCCATTGGAGGGACAATTTCATCTATTGTGTCCTCAAAACGATAGACTGATTTAAATCTAGAAATTCAGAAGTTAGGCGACCCTCGCTTTTTACTAGTGCTGTATTGGATATGGCTTCCCAGAACCTTTCTTTCAGTTTTGTTCGAAGGATGGTGGCTAAACCATCCGGTTTTATCCAGAACCCTTCTATCTCGATCCTCTCGAGTAGCTCTCTCACTGATCTAAAACATGGGGATTGAGGATGTCGATGGTAACTTCAGGAGCACCATCAAAGGCTCCCGATAAGAGGCTAGCTCGTCCACTGACCATAGCCTATGCCAGAACATTAAAAGTTTGTAGCTTATTTTGTGTGCTAACTGCCTGTGTGCAAGATCCAGATAGAGGGGCATCAGCGGAGTGCTAGATGGCAAATCCACCAGGGATCTAAGGAACCGGTTTTCAGTTGTAAATAAACAATTAGTGTTACCAGTGCCCCACAGCTCGGCTCCAAAGAGAATGCCTCCTAAAAGCTTGATATTATAAATTTCCAGGGCAAAGGCGAGCTGTCTGGAGTGTTTTCTTGTGTATTTTGGTAATATTTGCAGTCAGATGTATTAATTGCAATTTAGCTTTCTCGATATGCGCGGCCCAGTTGATTGTTGGAGTCAAGCGGATGCCAAGATAATCAAATGCATCCACTCACTCCAACTTGCTGTTTCCGATTAACACTGGTCTTTTAATGGGGTTGGCCGCTCCTTTTTTAAAAAACCATGTACTTTGTTTTTGACTCATTTAACACCAACCCTCGGGCATTACAGAACTTTAAAAAATCATTTAAGAGCTGTTGAAGTCCCTGCGGTGATTTAGAGATTAAAAGGGTATCGTCGGCAAAGAGCAGAGCAGGTACCTTCTACACCAATTTTAGGAGCATCGCACCCATCTCTGTCTAAAAAAATCGACGACTCGTGAACATGAAGGTGGTACTCTGCTGCACACTGTTTGGCACTGCTCCGCGTTAGCAAGATTCTGGAGGGGGGTTATGGCGTGCCTCTCTGAAGTGCTGGGTTGGGACCTCCCCAACTCCCCGAAGCTGGTCCTGCTACATGTTATGGACGACATAGGAGGTAACATATACAAGCGCCATCTTATGCTCCTAGGGTTTACCTCGGCCAAGAGAGAGATCGCTAGAGCCTGGAAGACTCCGAGGGCGCCCTCGGTGTCTGCGTGGAAAAATGGCATGGAGTTCTGTATGGGTCTGGAGATTACCATCTTTGTGGCCAGGGGGTGCCCGCTTAAACATTTTAAAATTTGGAAGCGGTGGGCGGATTATCGCGGCTTAGAGCTGAAACCCATCTCCATAGCCAGGTCCCCTGACCTGGCTTCAATCCCACCTTAACTCGCATGTGATATCGCCCCTTGGGCATCAACAGATCATGTTTATGTAGACACGGTTGTTCTGTGGTGTTGCTCTGGAGTATGTACAAGTGCGATGGGGGGTGGGTTCATGGGGTTTCTGATTTGTTTTTATTTTCTTAATATTTCATATGTATTGCTTTTCAATTGTCCTATTTTTATTATTGAAACTGTCAAAGTCAATTCAATGTACATTTCATATGCAGAAGTTGCTGGGGTACAGTGCTCTGCGCTATATTTGTTATTTGACAAATAAAATATGTTCTTAAAAAAAAAAAAATCAACGACTCCATTAATAACAAGCATTTGCAATGCAATAGGTCTCGCATTTACGCAAGATTAAGCTATTGGCATTGTAAATGAAAATGCCTTTTTAAAAAAAAACAAATAAAAGGCATTGTCATCTACAATGCCAATAGCTTAAACTCGCGTAAATGCGAGATCTATTGCATTGCACATGCTTGTTTTAAAAAGCCTCAATATTTGAAAATTACATCCTCTCACTTGCAAACAGGAACTTAGTTTCCATATATTTAGCCCCCCCCCCCCCCTTTCAAAGAACCTGTTTGCTCGCACAAGGCAAAATGCCAAATCGGTGGTGGAATGTAACAAACACGTAAAACATATGAAACATACATGCATCTTCTGTTAATGTGAGTTAGGGCCTACATCATCTTCATTGGCTTTTGGCTAGATGTGCACTATAGAAATACTACATACATATACACAGACATACCTACATACATACACATATACAGACATACATACACATATACAGACATACATACATACACACATACTGACAGACATACATACAGACATACCTATATACATACATACAGACATACATACATACATACAGACATGCATACATACATACATACATACATACAGACAGACATACCTGCATACACACGCAAAAACCAGTAGATAGGGTTGTCCAGTAGAGGTAGAGCTGGTTTTGGTAGCTTGGTGGTCAGGGTTCCTATTGTAAACAGGGGCCTGAAGATTGAAGGCTTGAATTTTGCAACACAGTCAGCCTTTCATTCTTTTAGGGCATCAAAATGAGCACCGCTGAGGGCTGCGAGTGGCGCAGTAATCCCGATGTTACTGTTCATGAGAGATACCGTCTGCATTGAGATTGCCACTCATGGGGAGATATCACGACTTGAAGTTGAGAGGTTTATCTGTGCAAAGAATCGAAAATGTCCGTGTGAAAAAACAGCTGAGAAACATATGGGAATCGGACGGGCTAGTTTCGTAATATTCTGAATTCCCACAACAAAGTAATAATTTGTGAGAAGTTGGCCTGGCATATGCTGGTCACTAGTTATAGTGGCCACCTTGCACCAGTCCAATTCGACTCTTATGGTAGATAGGTATAAGACAACCTTTTAAAGAAAGCTATCCTAGTGGTAGCTGTGGAGAGCAGCCTTCAGGCTAAGTCTCAGAGGAATGTAAAGCAGCTTGCTTTACTTTATAATCTCTTGATTTACCAAATGAAAGGACACCACACAGGTATATATATCAAATATATATGTATTTATTTCTAGACACACTCTACTAATCTCTTTATGAGATTAGAAGTCAGGAACATATGCACAAATCAATGTTTCACAACAAATTAAGCACTTATATGGCTGGGGCCCTAGGGGCGTACCGGACCATATACGAAAAAAGAGGTTTAGGAATGTCGACTTGCAAGGGGACAAGGCCTAGGGCCTTTAGAATCGCTGGGGCCTCACTAATCCACCCAAGGCAGGTAAGTAAAGGACCCACGGATGACGCGTGCAGTGTGAGAACACAGCCGCGGGTTCCCTATTGATTTCAATGGAGCAAGTCGTGGTTGGATTTTTAAAGTTTTAGGGTACTTCGGAAGAGTCTGCAATCTAACCACTTACAAGGTAAGTACTTCGAGGGCCAACACACACAGGAGCGCCGGAGTGCACGAGTTACCTCACCCAGGGAAGCCAGGTGCATAGGAGTCTTTTGGTGTCGGGTTGCGGCGGCGTTTTCAATGGAAGCCGAAGAAGATTTGCTGCTTGTGAAGACTGGAGAAGTGTCCGGTGGAATCCAAGGCTGGTTTCAGAAGAAGGAAGACCTGAAAGCAGAAGGGACAGTGTTCACAGTCACTTGCCAGTGACCCGGGCCAGGAAGATGGATGCCCACGGTAGTCGGGTGATTTCAGGTGATTCACGGGTGTCTTGACTCTTCAGCCACGAGGTCCAGGAGGCGTCGACGACGACCAGGAGCTGGATTCGGAGTGTCCCATGAAGTCTGCAGCTTACTGAGGTGTCAACAACCGGATTGGAGCCAACAAGCCTTGGCAACAGCAAGTCTCGTGGAATGTGAAGAAAGTCAGCGGTGCAGACCAGCAAGGTCTGAGGGACTCAGCCAGCGAGGGTAAGTCAGGGCAGGCCTGGAGCAACCAGGGGAGCCCTTTGGTGTGATGAAGCAGTCTTCAGGGGACCCACAAGCCAGCCGGCAAGGGATCGCGAAGACGCCTCGTGAGGATTCACTTCACAGGAGCCCACGGTCACTCGGGACGAGGTAGGCCTCTGATTTTCGAGGGAAATCCTGCTGGAGGCTTGGACCACACGTGGTCCAATGCACAAGTTTGTAGAATGTTGGGAAGGGGTTGCAATCGACAGTAGTGCACGGAACCTGGGTATTGCTGTTCCTCTTCACTCGTGGGGTCCACTCGTCTCAGGTTTGCTGGGGACTCACAATGGCCGTCTAGAAGTCAGGAAATCCACTTCTGGGGCTGCAGGGACTCCGGAGGGAAAGTTTGCGACCGTTGATTCAAAGTTTTGGTGCCTGCCAAGCAGGGAGTTCACTCCTTGACTCCAAGGGAGATTCTTCAGTCTTCCAAAGGTAGTGGAACGTCGAAGGTCCAGGATTCTTCTTGTAGAGCGTCGTCCAGGGATATCTAGTTTGCAATGGCAAGGTTTCCCTATCTTATACTAAAGGAAAGGGAGGGACTAGCTCTATGACCACTCCTATGGGAGGGTCAGGGGAGTGGGTGGTTACACCCACTTCCCTTTGTCCAGTTTCGCGCCAGAGCAGGGGCAGGTAGCCCCTAAACCGGTTTGAGCTGGCATATTGTGAGAAGTTGGCCTGGTATATGATGCTCACTAGTTAAAGTGATCACCTTGTACCATGCCAAGCAACCCTTATGGTGTGGTTGTAAGTCAACCTTTTCGGACTAGCTGCCCTAGTGGTAGCGTAGGCTAAGCAGTCTTTGAGGCTAAACTCGTGAAGCGTGTTAAGCCAGCTGTTTTACCAAATGCAACCCCCTTTTATACCAATGAAAGGACACCACACAGATCTATATTCAAAATATATATGTATTTATTTCTCAAAGTAACCCCTAGTCTCTTTATGAGCACAGGAGCACAAATCGTCAAACAAGATTACAGTAGAATACACAGAAGTTGCACTCTATATGGATAGGCCCTGGTGGCCGCTCAAACCATATACTAAAATAGTGGTATAAGTACCACGAACAGAAAAGGGAAAAGGCCTAGGGCCTCTAGAATCGCTGGGCCTACAAGGAGCTAACTTCAGTTAGTGACCAGGAGGTCCACGGGTGGCGTGTGCAGAGCAAATAGTCACACGCATGCTCCCATAGGTTTCAATGGGTGCGTAAAAAGTACAAAGTTACTGCAAAGAGGATCTTCCGGATGGAATATGACCTTAAGATTGGAAACACAGACACTAGAGATGTTACTCTACACTTGGGCACCGGAGTGCCAGCTTTACCTCACCCAAAGGAAGCGGGTGCATAGGTGTCGAAGTGCGTCGGGTTTCTTCTATCGGGTCACTGGAGCCTGTGGACAAAGATGCTGCAGGCGGTCGGTCCGGGAGAGATGCGGTGGATCCAAGGGTGGATCGGAGTTGTAGAAGACCTGTAAGCAGAGGGGACAGTGTTCACAGTCACTAGCCAGTGACCAGCGTGGCACCAGGTGGGTACCAAGCAATGTCGGGTGCAAACAGGAAGAAAGGTGTAGCTTGTCTCTGCAGCCACGTGGTCCCTGGAGGTCCACGACGTCCAGGAGTCGGTTCACGAGCTGTCCCACGCAGGCTCTCGCTGTCGGCGGTGTCGGCGACTTGATCGAAGCAAACAAGCCTTGGCAAAAGCAATTGTTGTGGAGAACAAGATAAGCTGATTGTTCTGACCAGCAAGGTCAGAGGGACTGCTCCTTTGGAGGGGAGCAAGGGCCAGTCTGGAGCAACCAGACCAGCGGTGTATTTCTTGAAGTTCGTCGCCAAGATGGCCACTAGCCAGCGGGCCAGCAACCGGTTAGGCGCGTCGAGTGGCAAAATGCAGAAGGGCCCCACGCAGATCGTGGAGATGCTGGAGGGCTCACCTTTGGTGCAGATGCTGCTCGGGTGTTGGGCTTCTCAGATCCAAAAGCACAACTTGGAGGGAGCCTCGGTTGTTGCACTTGCAGCTTGTCGTGGTCGTTTCAAGATGGCTGGCTCCACGTGTCTCGTTGCCTCCACGGGTCTCCTCTTTTCAGGGACTGTGGATCGGGCGGTGAGAGGTCTGGAGGTCCAGGTCTTGTCAGTCTCTGGGCTCGGGCTTCGGCGGGAGGCGGCGGCAAAGCAGACGTTGATTCGCTGGATGGTGCTTGCGTTAGCAAGGTGGTCAATCCCTGACCACAGAGGAGATTTTCTTCAGTCTTCTGTGCAGCAGAATGTCGAAGTTCCCGTCTTCTTCTTAGTTTCAAGTTGATTCCAGGATGTCTGAAGTCTTAGGACACAGCTCCTACCTTTAAGCGGATTCTAGGGGCCGGACTACCTGCTAGGTCCCTCCCTAAGGGTGGGACCAGGAAGGGGGTGGTTACACCCCCAATCCTTTGTCCAGCTCGCCCCAGGCCCGGGACTGGTGTGCCCCAGGACCGGTTTGAACTGGCATATGCACCGAGGCTCCTTGTGAGCCTCAGGCATGTCTGGTTTCTTTCAAGCCCTACCTGACCAATACACAAAATCCTGTCTGGGGGGGGTGCACGCACCTCCCCTGGCAGGAAACCCTTTGTCCACACCTCCCAAGCTGGAAGGACTCCCAGCAGCAGGAGGGCAGACTTGTGTCTGTGGTGGCAGCATCCATTTTGTGGAGCTGAGGCTATGTCTGATTTTACCCGGGTTTCAGGTACTGTCCATGTCGTGTCCCTCTAGAAGGGTGGAATGCTAACCCCGTCGCCAGAATTGGCGAGGGGTTAGTATTCCAATTCGTATGACACCTTACTCGACATGTTTTGATAAAGCCAAACCAAAGATAGCATTTAACCGCGAGGTTCATAATGCACTTAAGAGTATATGGTATGACGATATCTGGAAACAGTAGAAGGAAGGGGTTCCGACCACTGCAGACAGGCTCAGCTCATGCCAGAGCACCATCTCACATGGAACCAAGCACTCTGCCTTCAGGATTGTTAAGGCCTGCCATAGGAGTGACTTATAGGTTACCAGGTGTCCCATTTAAGGTTAGGTATAGGTATACTACACCTAAGTAAGAGGTGATTACACCAACTTACCCCAGCTGAGTGATCAGCCAGTTGTGTCAAATTGTTAGGCCAAGCATGGGTGGCATAATACATGCTTCAGCCCCTGGCAGGCCTTGGGTACACCAATGCCCTGGGTACCTAGTGTACACTGGTACAGGGGCTGACAGGGTGATCCACTTCCAATTGGTTATGCACCTAGGGTGCATAGTGTTAATTTAGTAGAGAGAACAGCAGGCTGGGGGTCTGATTGGCAGGCCCACAGCCTCAATATGTCAAAAACCAGTGAAGCAAAAAGCAAAAATTTGGGGTGACCATAGGATAGCAGACCCTACTCTCCTACACATATGCACAGAGGAGCCTACTGCTCCCCCAGTGCAGGACTTCAAAGCACTCTAGGAGTGCACCCAGCCAGCCCCAATACACTAAATCCTGTCTGGAAGGTGGTGACACCTCCCTGTGATAGGATGCCTATTGTTGGGCCTCCTCCACTGCGAGTTTCAGTCAGCAGCAGGAGGGCAGCCCAGTGTCTGTGCTGGTGGCATCCATTTTGTGATGCCAGGCTCTTTCAGATTTCTACCGTGTTTCTACAGTAGGTACATGTCTATCCCTCTAGAAGGGTGGGATCATACTCCTACACCAGTTACTGGTGTGGGGGTATGATTCCAAGGCATTTTACACCAAACACGACATGTTTTGATGCAGCCATCCCAAAGTTAGCATTTACTGCTAGGTTATAATGCACTTAAGAGCATATGGTTTAACCGCATCCACAAACAGCCACAGAGAATAGACTCCGAGTGCTGCAGAGGGGCCCTGCTCAGGCAGAGTCACCCCCTCACATGGAAAACCAAGCACCCTGCCCTCAGGATTGATAGGGCCTGCCTTAGGGGTGACTGATAGGTTTATATGTGTGTGTAAGGTGAGATATAGGGAACCTATACCTCAGTGAGGAGTGCTAACACTACCTCACCCAGGCTGCAGTAGCAGGCCTGTGGTGTCAGATTTAGTCTGCTTCCCAGGGGTGGCATAGTACATGCATCAGCCCCTGGTAGGCCTGTGAAGTAACTATGCCCTTGGTACCTAAGGTACCATATACTAGGGGCTCATAAGGTACCACAGTATCCAATCACTAGTGCATCTAATATGCAGTCCAAGTTGTTTAGAGAGAACAGAGAGTCTGAGGCCCTGATTAGCAGGGACCCAGCCAGACTATAGCCAGAAACCAGTGTTAACATCAGAAAAAAAGTGGGCGCAACATAAGTGCAGATCCTACTCTCCTACATAATTATACCGAGGGTTTTGGTTCTTCCAGGCGCTAGAATGTACACTAAACTCTTGTATCACCAGTAAGCCGTCCCGAGTTGGAAAACGCCTTTTAACATTGCTATTAAACTGCAAGAGTCTGCTAACAAGAGGTAGTAATGACCAGAAGAGATTGAACAGAACTCTTCAGGGTCACATACAATCACCCCCGCTTGATTTTCCTCTGTTGCAAGAGCATCAAATCTATTATGGCATTCGATGTGTACAGTCAGGGTGACACTAGCCTCTCTTGTTGGGGGATTACAGAGCAGGTCAGTCGGTACACTGGCCCCCCCTTCAGAGGGTCCATTGGTTGCGGCCTTAATGCGCCTTTTGTTATATTTTTAGAAAATTGAGGGTATCTGCTTAGATTTTTTTTTTTTTTTTGCAGACGATGGTTCTGGAGAAACAATCAGACCGGGGCCAGCGGCCAGAACCCCTGGTCCCCGTCCCCCGTACTCAGATGAGGACTTACAGGCCTTAGCCCATGGAAACACCCCCTTAAAAAACTACATAGCGGACATCCTGAGAGCAGAAGGCTTATTAAGGACACAAATTGCAGTAGGGAGTACAGGTATTCCACCGCACCCTCCAAGGTCGAGCGGGTCTGTTGGCCCACACGGACTACGGGTAGCGTTCTTGAACACCCGCTCCCTACATAAGCATAATCTTGAGGTCTTCTCCCTCCTCCAAGATGGCTCCCTAGACATCCTGGGGGTGATCGAAACATGGCTCGATGCCTCCTCAGCCCCAGACATACTAGCAGCTTTGCCCCCAGATTATGCTGCCCTATGGCACAACAGGACGGGGAACATTCAAGGAAGGGGGGTAGCGATCCTATACAATCGACAGCCAACGATAGAGACGCTGTGTGCCGAAAATATTGAGGGAGCAGAAGTGCTGGAAGCAAAGATCCTTTCCCAGTCCTCTTGCATAATCTTACTGGTGGTTTACCATCCCCCTCGAAAGAGCCCCAAGTTCATTGAACCCGGTATCAGTGCATCTTGGTGATGGGGGACTTTCACTGGGATCAGATACCCAGAGACCGTTATGCCAAACAGTTGGATGAGGCTTTATCCATCTTGGAACTTAAACAACTTGTAAATGTTCCCACCCATGACAAGGGCCACACCCTTGATCTGGGCTGGACCCCTCACCGATCAGCAAGCCTGACGGATATCAGTCCCTGCGCCTGGTCTGACCATTTCCTGATCAGGGGCCTGTTCCCACTCATAGGTTGAGTGTCCAACCCTCCCCCCAGTGGAAAGTGCTGCATGGATGGAGAAAAATAACAGAACATGACCTTGTCGGGACCCTGTGTAATACAGCCTCAATGAGGCTTGCACAGGGCAACCTTGACCAGGAAAGTGAGTCCCTCTAACTTAGGCTCAGCAATGCCATTGATAAAGTCGCCCCCGCACGTAGGGAATGAGTGAGGAATATAGGCAAAGGGGTCCCCTGGTTTAATGAGGCTTTAAGAGGGAAGAAACAAACCCTGCGCCAGTCCAAGAGAGCCTGGCATAAAGCATATGTCCCAGAGGCTCTGTCTGAATATAAAATCGTACTGACAGCCTATAAACAAGCATTGAACATGCAACAGGTCTCGCCCTCGTTTAAGTTAAAGCAATTCTGTTTGTAATTGGGTGGCTTTTAAGCTTTGCTTTTATTAGAGGTTTTGCAAACTTGCATGTACATGGCATGCATATGTATACATACATATATATATATATATATATATATATATATATATATATATATATATATATATGTATGCATGCATTTATATCTGTATTTATATAGATATGCAGATGTGTATATATATATATTTATTTATATAGCAACGAAATCCTCTCCAATGCGAGAAAGATCGCGGGACACAGCGGGGCTTCAGAAAATAACTTTAATTATAAGATTCGGGCACAACGCGTTTCAGCACACAGCCTTCCTCAGATACCTCCATCTTAGATGTCAGTCCCACTCTTTAGGAATCTTTAGGAAACTTAAATAAGCACCTCCTACCTCCGTGGTAAGGCGCGCACCTGATGCATAGCTGATCCGATAGTTCCGGTTGCACGAACTACCGTACAAATACAATACATATAGATATATAAATGCATATATGTGTATATGTATATATGAACGGACATATGCATATATTACCTACTGGCAGTCGCCAGTAGGTAGTTATAGTTAGACCCTGTTTCCATAGGAAATCCGCAACATTCTATTTGGAATAACTTTTGCGCCGGTTGACGAATCCTCGCGAAATTTTCAAAACTAATCGGGCGCTATGCTCCGCTCCTACCCTGAAAGTCTTGGGGGGATTCGTTGAGCGGGGGCTGAGATAAAAGGGGGGTCCCAAAACGCGTTTTTCCCATGCATTTTTCCATAGGACCTTTAGACACAGCTACAGCCCGAACGGCTGAACAGAGTAACATGAAATTTGGCAGAGAGGTAGTCCTCAGGTCAAGGAAGTGCCTTTTGTAGCTCTGGTGTAAATCTGTTCAGTAGTTCCTGAGAAAATAGCATTTAAATCAATATATATATCTGAGCCAGCTTACGGTGCGCTTACGGTAAGCTTACCGTACGCGTACGGTGCCGTGCGCGAGCGCGATTCTGATTGGCTGTTAGAACTTAGTAAACATTCGAATCGTTCGAAACCAGGAAGCGGCGTCCGCCATTTTCTCTCTCTTGCACTCTGACGGGGAGAGGATAAACAAAGGCCAAAAACATATAAACGGACTGGTTAGACAGCTTCTATCCACCTAGCTTTGATGTATGTGTCCCCAAAGTACCCCCAAGGCAAAAATTTTTTTTTTTTTGCGAAAAATCGCCGATTACGCTTACCGTACGCGTACGGTGAAAATTATATATAAAAAAAAAATTATCCACATTCTCCCCCCCTCCCCGTGTGCAAATGGTGCCCGCAGGGCTCCATTTGTGCATGGGTTTTAAATCATTCGAAAGCGAAACGATTAACTTTCACAACGAAGCGCTGAATATGTCCTCCATGTGCGCACGGTGCGCGAAGCGCATCGTGCGTACATGGCCCATCCACGGCACTAACTGTGTAAAGTGGGTACGCGGTGCGCGAAGCGCACCGCGTGCTCACTGTGCGCGCACGGAGCGCGAAGCGCACCGTGCGCGCACGGAACGAACTGCGTTAAGTGGGCGCGCACGCCACGAATGGCGTACAGTAACTTAGCATTTAAAAAACCGTACAAATTCACTGAAAAAACCATAGGTTTCACACACGTTATAGTTAGGAATTAGCATTTAAAAAACCTTGCAAATTCAGTGAAAAAACCATAGGTTTCACACATGTTATAGTTAGCTGGACATTTTACTGATAAAAAACCAATGAAATTCCCCCGTTATAGTTAGTGCAGGCAACTATAACTCACGCGACCGTAATCCTCTGCTGATGCCAATACTGTATTTAGACACTTATTTGCCCATGTGTTCGTCCATTAAATTTTAGCTATACATATATTACAAATATTTTTTTTTCATAAAGACACATATGTCATCAGCAGAGGATTACGGTCGCGTGAGTTATAGTTGCCTGCACTAACTATAACGGGGGAATTTCATTGGTTTTTTATCAGTAAAATGTCCAGCTAACTATAACATGTGTGAAACCTATGGTTTTTTCACTGAATATATTTATATACATACATATATATGTATGCATATTTATATGAATATATAGGCATATATATGTGTATAGATAGGTGCATTTATATAGATATGCAGATGTATATGTTTATACATGTATGTGTGTATATATATATTCACTGAAAAAACCATAGGTTTCACACATGTTATAGTTAGCGGAAATTTTACTGATAAAAAACCAATGAAATTCCCCCGTTATAGTTACTGCAGGCAACTATAACTCACGCGACCGCAATCCTCTGCTGATGCTAATACTGTATTTAGACACTTATTTGCCCATGTCTTCTTCCATACATTTTTAGCTATACATATATTACAAATATTTTTTTTTCATAAAGACACATATGTCATCAGCAGAAGATTGCGGTCGCGTGAGTTATAGTTGCCTGCAGTAACTATAACGGGGGAATTTCATTGGTTTTTTATCAGTAAAATTTCCGCTAACTATAACATGTGTGAAACCTATGGTTTTTTCAGTGAATTTGCAAGGTTTTTTAAATGCTAATTCCTAACTATAACGTGTGTGAAACCTATGGTTTTTTCAGTGAATTTGTACGTTTTTTTAAATGCTAAGTTACTTTACGCCATTCGTGGCGTGCGCGCCCACTTAACGCAGTTCGTTCTGTGCGCGCACGGTGCGCTTCGCGCACCGTGCGCGCACAGTGAGCACGCGGTGCGCTTCGCGCACCGCGCGCCCACTTTACGCAGTTAGTGCCATGCACGCACGGTGGGCACGCGGTGCGCTACGCGCACCGCGTGCCCACGTTACGCTAGATGGGCCATGTACGCACGATGCGCTTCGCGCACCGTGCGCACATGGAGGACATATGATGCACTTCGTTTTGAAAGGTAATATTTTAATTTTTCGTATATTTTATAAGCCATGCACAAAGGGTGCCCTTCGGGCACCATTTGCACACGGGGTGGAGAGAGTGTGGATAATTTTTTTTTTTATTATTATTGTTTTAAATATTTTATTTTATCTCACGTCTGATAAGCCATGCACAAATGGTGCCCTTCGGGCACCAATTGCACACGGGGTGGAGAGAGTGTGGATAATTTTTTTTTTTTTTATAATTTTTTACCGTACGCGTACGGTAAGCGTAATCGGCGAAATTACCGAAAAAATAAAAATTCCGTTTTTGGCCTTGGGGGATCTTTGGGGACTCCCTCAACATGCCTATGTGTGTGGGAGCTGTCTAAACAGCCCCTTTACATGTTTTTGGGCTTTAAATTTTAAAAATCACTCTCAGTGCGAGAGAGAAAATGGCGGCCGCCGCTTCCTGGTTTCGGCCGATTCGAATGTTTACTAAGATCTAAGAGCCAATCAGAATCGCGCTCGCGCACGCCACCGTACGCGTACGGTAAGCGTACCGTAAGCGCACCGTAAGCTGGCTCAGATATATATATTGATTTAAAGGCTATTTTCTCAGAATCTACTGAACAGATTTACACCAAACCTACAAAAGGCACTTCCTTGACCTGAGGACTACCTCTCTGCCAAATTTCTAGTAATTCTGTTCAGCCGTTCGGGCTGTAGCCCTGTCTAAAGGTCCTATGGAAAAATGCATGGGAAAAACGCGTTTTGGGACCCCCCTTTTATCTCAGCCCCCGCTTGACGAATCCCCCCCGAGACTTTCAGGGTAGGAGCGGAGCGTAGCGCCCCACCTAATTTGAAAAATTCGCGAGGATTCGTCAACCGGCGCCAAAGTTATTCAAAATAGAATGTTGCGGATTTCCTATGGAAACGTGGTCCTAACTATAACTACCTACTGGCGACCGCCAGTAGGTAATATATATATATTTATATATTCACTGAAAAAACCATAGGTTTCACACATGTTATAGTTAGCTGGACATTTCACTCGTAAAAAACCAATAAAATTCCCCCGTTATAGTTAGTTCAGCTAACTATAACTCGCGCGCCCTCAATCCACTGCTGAGACGTCACATATTACATCACTCATGACATGGTCAGTGACATCACTGATGACATCTCAAATGACATCACTGATGACATCACTGATGACGTCATCCATGTGATAAATTACCACATCTTCTCACACCCTAATATAACCTTTGATACACCGACTCAAAATTTCAGAGTTCCATTCTCAAAACCATACATACTGCAATACCAATAACTACATACCCACTTATTACCTCTTAGGTCTACATACACCTCCACTCACTCACCTGTACAGTCACTCATACTTACAGTCACTCCATACAAGACTATCATATGCATTTATACACCTATATAGACACTCACACACCCCCAATCATCCATAGAGGTACTCTCACACCTAGTCAGTCATGCAAATAATCACACTCCCATTTTCTCACCTATGCGGTTATACACACTCAAGTTCACTTACTCATAAAAATAGTACCACATTCTTACGCTCTTATAGAATCATTGATACAAGCACACACTCATCCATACAGTCACTCTCACAATCACACACTCTCACATCTACCCACTTATATATTCTTACACGCATATATACTGCCTTTCACATATGTAGTTAGTCACAAATGTACCACTGAGATATACATTAAATCCCTAACACACCCATACATACACTCACTCAACCATACAGTCCATCACAGATGCACTCTTAAAACCATGCACCCATAGAATCACCCACTCACACATCTATGCATAGAGTCACACACACCCTACCCACACAAACACTCAGGAACCCATACAGATACTGAGACAAGCAATCAATAACTCGTATAGACACTCATATAGCTATTCACAAAACCATGCAGCCACTTATACACCAACATACAGACACATACAGACATTTACACAGTTTAGTCACTAGTCTGCAGTAAGATACATTTAATGACTCACTTATAGAGTCAGTTACGCACCACAGAAAATCATCCATTTACACACTTGTACACCCACTCATTCTTCAACAGGCCTTTCCCTATATATATTAAACATATTAAAATTGTTCAGAAACACATACTCAATGGATGATGTCATCAGTGATGTCATGAGTGATGTCACTGACCATGTCATGAGTGATGTAATATGTGACGTCATCAGCAGTGGATTGCGGACGCGCGAGTTATAGTTAGCTGAACTAACTATAACGGGGGAATTTCATTGGTTTTTTATCAGTAAAATGTCCAGCTAACTGTAACATGTGTGAAACCTATGGTTTTTTCAGTGAATTTGCAGGGTTTTTTAAATGCCAATTCCCAACTATAATGTGTGTGAAACCTATGGTTTTTTCAGTGAATTTTCAAGGTTTTTTAAATGCTAATTCCTAACTATAACGTGTGTGAAACCTATGGTTTTTTCAGTGAATATTCAAGGTTTTTTAAATGCTAATTCCTAACTAAGACGTCTGTGAAACCTATGGTTTTTTAAGTGAATTTCAAAGGTTTTTTAAATGCTAATTTATGAATGTATTATTATATTTTGTAAATATTTATTTTACAATAAGCTACCTATGTATACAGTTATAGATTGACTTTATCCTGTAATATGGGTTGGCTCAGCTCTTTTTTTTTTAAATTTGGATAAAGTTGAACAGCATAGTTAATATCTTTTATAAACTTATAAGCACTTAAAAAAAAAAATTTTTAAGGGTTTTTGACCGTGCGCGAACGGTGCGCGCACGGTGCACGCATAAGTACGTGCTCCGTGTGCGCATGCGTACGTGCTCCACGTGCGCATGCGTACGTCGTGCGTGCTCCGTACGGGCATGCGCGCGTGCTCCGTACGCGCGTGTTCCGTGCGCGCACCGTGCGCGCACGGCAAGTCATGTGATTTAGAAACAACACTTTTCATTGGTTTATAGTAGTTTCAGTTCCAGAAACTTCCAACACCACACCCACTCCCCTCATTATTTCTTCTGATTCCCTGGGAGAAGGAGCTGAGCAGCTTTTCCAGTACTCCAGTACTTGAGAATGGCAGAGCAGCAGTCATCTTCTGGGAGTGAGCAGGAGACCCTTGTGAGACAGAGGAAACAGAAAGACTCTTTTATCTGGCAATTTATTAGATTTCCAGAGGGGCAGAAGAAGGTGAATGCTCCAAAAGTCACCTGCACTATTTGTGGTGTTGTCTTATCAAGAGGAGATCCTAAAAAGAAATACTCTTTTAGTATTTTCACTATGATCAGGCACGTTAAAGGAGTACATCCTGTAGCTTTTGCTCGAGCTGCTAGAGACAACCCTCCAGCAGCTCAGCCGAGCACATCCGCAGCAGCTCAGCCGAGCACTTCATCTGCGGCGGCAGCTTCACCTGCTTCTGTTCCTCTGGATACACACCCTCTGTTCAAGAGGGTGCATATACGGTGCAATGCGTGCAATGCTCTTCTCTCTTATGAGGACACCAGCATTCCCCTAATAGAGAGCAAGATACAGCAGCACACGTGCGGCACCCTATACATTTTTTTTCATTTTTTTTGTTCCTCTGTTCCTCAATTAACACAACGGCTCTTTTTAGAGCCATCTAACATCTAAACACTTAAATTTGATTTTTAAATCTTTTTTTTTAATGATTTTTTTTCCGCCGTGCGCGCACCTCGCGACGGTGCGCGCACGGTACGCTCACCCCGCAATTTTTTAACAAAAAAGAAAAAAAAAATTCCACCCTTCAGGGTCCTTCAGGGAGCCCCTGACAAAAGCTGGGGGGTCAGGAACTCTGTACCCTGCCACCCTTTTCACGTTCTCCACCTTTCTTTTTCACTGTCACACACAAAATGGCGGACAACACTTCCTGATTTCGACCGATTCGAATGTTGACTGATATGTAACCACGCTCGCGCACGGTGTGCGCACGGTGCGCGCATATAGATATTTATGTGCTTTTACATGCAATTTTCTCAGGAACTACTGAACAGATTGACACCATATATGCAAAAGGCACATGCCTGACTCGAGGACTACCTCTTTGCCAAATTTCAAGTAATTCTGTTCAGCCGTTCGGGCTGTACCTTCGACTAAAGGTCCTATGGAAAAATGCATGGGGAAAATGCGTTTTGGGACCCCCCTTTTTTCTCAGCCTCCGCTTGACTAATCACCCCGAGACTTTCAGGGTAGGAGCTGAGCGGAGCGCCCCATTAGTTTTGAAAATTTTGCGAGGATTCGTCAACCAGCGCCAAAGTTATTCAAAATAGAATTTTCAGATTTCCTATGGAAACACAGTCCTAACTATAACTATCTACTGGCGACCGCCAGTAGATAATATATATATATATTTATATATGTTTGGACATATGTATATATACATATATATGTGTATATATATATATATATATGCACATACTTATTTATGCATATTTATACAAATATGTATGCATTTATATTTATATGGGTATGCAGATGTATATATATATGTTTATTTATATACATATAGATATTTTTTTTATGTAAAAGCATATATATGTACATATCTATATATGGATGGACCTATGTGTATATATATATATATATATATGTATGTATATATATTTATATATATATGTATATGATATATTTACATATTCACTGAAAAAACCATAGGTTTCAGGGGCGTTATAGTTAGCTGGACATTTCCCTCGTACAAAACCCTAGAAATTCCCCTGTTATAGTTAGTTCAGCTAACTAACTCGCGCCCCCGCAATTCACTGCTGATGACGTCACATATTACATCACTCATGACATGGTCAGTGACATCACTGATGACATCACTGATTACATCTCAAATGACATCACTGATGACATCATCCATTGAGTATGTGTTTCTGAAGTTTTATTATGCTTAATATATATAGAGAAAGGCCTGTTGAAAAATAAGTGGGTGTACAAGTGTGTGAATGGATGATTTTCTAGGTGCGTAACTGAGTCTATAAGTGAGTCATTAAATGTATCTTACTGCAGACTAGTGACTAAACTGTGTGAATGTCTGTATGTGTCTGTGTGTTGGTGTATAAGTGGCTGCATGGTTTTGTGAATAGCTATATGAGTATCTGTATGGGTGCCTGAGTGTTTATGTGGGTAGGGTGTGTGTGACTCTGTGACTAGATGTGTGAGTGGGTGATTCAGTGGGTGCATCTGTGATGGACTGTATAGTTGGGTGAGTGTATGTATGGGTGTGTTAGTGATTGAATGTATATCTCAGTTGTACATGTGTCAGTAACTACATATGTGAAACGCAGTGTACATGTGTGTAAGAGTATATAACTATCTATATGTGAGAGTGTGTGATTTTGGGAGTGGCTGTATGCGCCATAGTGCAAGGATATCTGTCTCATGTGCTGTTTGTTTTTCTGCAGGAAGACACAGAATTTGTTAGTATTTTTATGAGTAAGTGAATTTGAGTGTTTTTAACTGTATAGGTGAGTAAAGATTACTGTGATTAATTATTTGCATTACTGACTAGATGTGTCAGTACCTCAATGGATGATCGGCGGTGTGTGAGTGTCTATATAGGTGTATAAATGCACAGAGTGACTAAGTATGAGTGACTGTACAGGTGAGTGAGTGGAGATGTATGTAGACTTAAAAGTCAATGAGTGGGTTAGTAGTTATTGGTATTGGAGTATCTATGGTTGTCAAAAGGTTATATTAGGGTGTGAGAAGATGCACACATTTTTCACATGGATGACGTCATCAGTGATGCCATCAGTGATGTCATTTGAGATGTCATCAGTGATGTCATTTGAGATGTCATTTGAGATGTCATCAGTGATGCAATATGTGACGTCATCAGCAGTGCATTGCGGGGGCGCGAGTTACAGTTAGCTGAACTAACTATGACAGGGGAATTTCTAGGGTTTTGTACGAGGGAAATGTCCAGCTAACTATAACACCCCTGAAACCTATGGTTTTTTCAGTGAATTTCGAAGGTTTTTTAAATACCAATTCCCAACTATAACGCCCCTGAAACCTATGTTTTTTTCAGTGAATTTCAAAGGTTTTTTAAATGCCAATTCCTAACTATAACGTGCATGAAACCTATGGTTTTTTCAGTGAATTTCAAAGGTTTTTCAAATGCTAATTCCTAGCTATATCAGGCCTGAAACGTATGTTTTTTTCAGTGAATTTCAAAGGTTTTTTAAATGCTAATTCCTATCTATAACTTATCTCTGAAGATATCATGTTTATTGATGATTTTGATTGGATTTCTATATTTTTCAAATTCAGTGCGTCATTTCATTAATTACATTTTTGTTAAAATACTTTATCACCATTTTTAAATGTATTTTGTCAATCAATTCTTTTAGAAATTTTAAAATATTATATACCTTAATGGGTTTTTCAAACTTTTTTTTATATTTTTCAAAATATTTTTTTAACTATATGTGCAAAACTTTATTTTATATATATTTTTTCCATGTTTAGGGATCCACGCACCATTCTCGATCCCTACGCGATAGCATCCGCGCATGGTATGCGTCGGGTACGTGGTTAGTGCGCGATGCCAATGCGACCGGTACGCGACTCCCAGCCTATACGCGACACGTTTGATGTACGTAACGCGGCGTTTACGCGCTTCCGCGATGCGTCATCTGCGTCTATTACGCTGTAGGTCCGCGGATCCCGCGAAGTATTTAACATTTAAAAAAATATATTTATGTATTGCATGTGAATATTAATTGAAGACAAACTCTAAACTAGTCTTAAAACTAATATATTTTGACATCTAATCCTATATTTCTTTTTAATTCAATTTCGCGGATGCGCGCTGGGTGCGTGCTGCGTATTCGCACGGTGCGCGGATCCCATGTGACCTGCAAAAAAAGAGATTTGATTGGTTCATTACACTTTCTGTTCTAACTACTGAAAGACCCCACCCATTTCAATCATTCCTCTTTGAGCTTCTTTGGAGAACCACCTCTTTGGAGAGAAGAACATTTTTTAGACTAAGTTTACACTTAGCTCTAACTTTTTTCAACCAAAAATGGCTTCAGGGCAGCAGGCATCACCTCAAACCTCTGAGGATGAATTTTTGCCGGAGTTACCACGCAAAGAACGTTTCTCTTCAGTGGTATGGAAATGTTTTTCTTTTCCTGAGGGGCAGAATAAAACCAATGCCACCATGGTCACATGCAAGATTTGTAAAAGAGTCCTATCAAGAGGGGATCCTAACAAGAAATACTCTTGCGGCACGGCAAGTATGATGAAGCACGAGAGGACCCTTCATCCAAACAATCTTGCAAAATTAGAGTGCCGACGGATGAGAAACGCTCCTGCGCCATCCACCTCATCGCAGCCGAGCACATCAAGAGTGCATCCATCAGACCAAACCTTGGACATCCGTCCTCAATTTCAATTTTTAAAAGTGCTCTGCACTAAGTGGAATAAGACTTTGTGCTATGGCGAGCAGTCGATCAATCTGATCTGCCGACGCCAAGAAAGTCATATTTGCTATTTTTTTTAAAAAAAATTTATTGTTCTCTGAAGGTCATTCTTTGGTTTCTCCTGTTTTTTTTTTTTTTCCAGAAAAACCCAAAATCACAAAATTGTTCAGAAAACCCAAAAAAACAGAAGAAGAAAAAAAAAAAGTTCTTGTAAGAACTAACTTTCCTGGTTTAAAAAAAGAGCTAAATTTCTTTGTTAGTGTGTGAAAGTTTAGATGAATGTATGTGTAGTACGTAATTGACTGAATGAATGCATTAGTAGCGTATGGTGAATGTATAATTGCAGAACTATGAGGAAGCGCTGCAGCATCACACAGTAACCTCTTTAACTACAGTGTGCTGTAGTACTTCCGAAGCACAGGGATGCAACATATGTACATAAATATGTTGCAAATCTATGCTTCTGTCTGCACGGCTGCTTAAACTGCAACCATGTGGTGACACAGGCACCCTTGCACAATAGTGCAAGGATATCTGTGTCATGTGCTGTTTGTTTTTCTACAGGAAGACACACCTTCCTGTACACAATCAATGAGAAAATGCATTTTTCTCCTTCAATGTATGCTGAACATTTCAGCATGCATTGAAGATATAAAAAGGTGGAGAAATTAAAACAATTCTCTTTGTTGTGCTTTCCTACACCAATTGTAGAATGGTGCACCATTCACACACATATCGAGATTTATGATTTATGATAAATCTAGATATGTGTCTTGTTCTATGAGTATTAAGTGCAATCATGCACAACAACACTTATAGAACACCCTTTCAACACAAAGGTGCCGATTCCGATCCGGTAAAACCTGGGTACAAATGGTCGTACGGAGCGTTTTCTCCGTCCGACTCGTACCCGGGAAAAACACCTTACAAACTCGCAAGTACGAATCGTACAGAAACACCATTTCCGTACGAGTCGTAAAAAACACCGACCGGCAAAAAAATGCATACAAATCTGAGTCTGGACGGCGCAGACGCGACGTCCGGACGGAGTCAGGCAGCGTTTCACGGACCAGCAAGTACGATTCGTGCCTACGTCACTCCGCATGTAGCATTTTTTACGGGAGCCAAAAACTGCCGGGAAATTGAGGACGACGCGAACAAGGAGCACCGGTACGTGACGGACAGCGATGGACCCCAACCTACGCGTCATCCCGGCCCTCATAGCCTACCACCTCGTGTACAGAAACCGACTCAGATGCCGCAGAAGGGAAGAACAACCCCCAGGGGCAAAGGAGGGAGGGGGGTGGGGTGCAAGGGGCAGGAAACATAACCCACACCCCACAAAATACAAATACAACCTGCACAATAATTACCTCCATGGTCTGGTCACTTCGGGGGGCGTGTCCACCAATCCCACGTCGCGCCACAACGGAAGTGGACCCGTCACCACCATAATGGTGTTACGGGACGTACCCACGCCCCCAGAGCATGGGTACGGTCCGTACACGCGTACCCCTACATCACCACTACAATGGTGGTACGGCCCGTACCCACGCCCCCCAGAGCATGGGTTACGGTCCGTACCACCATAGTAGTGGTGATGTAGGGGTACGCGTGTACGGACCGTACCCACGCTCTGGGGGCGTGGGTACGGTCCGTACACGAGTACCCCTACATCACCACTACTATGGTGGTACGGACCGTACCCACGCCCCCAGAGCGTGGGTATGGTCTGTACACGCGTACCCCTACATGACCACTACTATGGTGGTACGGACCGTACCCACGCCCCCACAGCGTGGGTACGGTCCGTACCACCATAGTAGTGGTGATGTAGGGGTATGCGTGTACGGACCGTACCCACGCCCCCAGAGCGTGGGTACGGTCCGTACCATCATAGTAGTGGTGATGTAGGGGTACGCGTGTACGGACCGTACCCACGCCCCCAGAGCGTAGGTACGGTCCGTACACGCGTACCCCTACAGCCCCATTACATGATGGACACAAGGCGTACACACGCCACGGATGCAGGCGTACGGCTTGGTGCAGCACATCAGCTGTAAATTGGGGGTGGTGTATGGCCAGGACAGCAGTGTACCACAGCAAGGGCGCAAGTGGGTGGGTGGGTGCCTATCACTCCCAGCAGTGCCCAGACATATGAGGGGTGGGTGCATATCACTCCCAGCAGTGCCCAGACATATGAGGGGTGGGTGCCTATCACTCCCAGCAGTGCCCAGACATATGAGGGGTGGGTGCCTATGACTCCCAGCAGTGCCCAGACATATGAGGAGTGGGTGCATATCACTCCCAGCAGTGCCCAGACATATGAGGGGTGGGTGCCTATTACTCACAGCAGTGCCCAGACATATGAGGGGTGGGTGGCTATGACTCCCAGCAGTGCCCAGACATAGGAGGGGTGGGTGCCTATCACTCCCAGCAGTGCCCAGACATATGAGGGGTGGGTGCCTATCACTCCCAGCAGTGCCCAGACATATGAGGGGTGGGTGCCTATCACTCCCAGCAGTGCCCAGACATATGAGGGGTGGGTGCATATCACTCCCAGCAGTGCCCAGACATATGAGGGGTGGGTGCCTATCACTCCCAGCAGTGCCCAGACATATGAGGGGTGGGTGGCTATGACTCCCAGCAGTGCCCAGACATATGAGGGGTGGGTGCCTATCACTCTCAGCAGTGCCCAGACATATGAGGGGTGGGTGCAGAGGACTCCCAGCAGTGCACAGACATATGAGGGGTGGGTGCAGTGGACTCCCAGCTGTGGACAGAGCCATGGGGGTGGGTGCAGAGGACTCCCAGCAGTGGACAGAGATATGGGGGGATGTACATCATTATCAGATGACCACAGCTCCATGGGATATGGTGGGGGTGTACATCATTATCAGATGACCACAGCTCCATGGGTCAATGTACGTATCCATAACTTAGGACAATGATGATAGTGCCATAGCAACACATCACTGACAGCAGAGTCCCACTCCCAGGAGGATGGATGTCATCCCCCCACTGCATGACACACCACATGTGGGTGTGAGGACAAATATCACATGCATAACCACCCCTGGCAGATGCAGCACAATACACACACTGAGATCATGCCACAAGACTGTATAGTCATGCCACTGCCTAATAAACTAAGAGAGCCAAAGAGAACACACACTGACACGCACATCCCAGGACTGATAGGAATGTTCAGGTGCTGGCCTAGCCACCAAGATGTTGTCTGTCACGGAAGGAATCGGGTGGAGTTCCCACAGATACAAAGGCCACAATTGTGAGTCAGGTGTTCAAATACCCAGCAGGACAAGTACCATATGTGTACTAGGCTGGAATTAAACACATGCATTGTGCGGAAAAGGGACAATGTCTCCGTGAAGGCATGGCAAAACACTCTATACATGAGTACAGTGAGTACCAAGGATGGCACAGACTATGCAGCCGGACACATTGCTGAGCAGGCATGGCCAGAGTTGAAGGGATCCATCACCAGCCAAGGATATGTAGACACAGGGCAACACAACAATTGTGCAACTCTCTGCAGGGGAGATGCCAGGTGACACAGAGGAAAGAACACTCCTTGGGACAATGTCTCCAAACACAAAGAGCAGACACGACAAAGAATCTTTGCAGAGACCTTGTGATGGCACGCAGATACCAGGTTCCACCCCATGAGCAGCAGAGTACAACATGTCCCTGAAACATAACACATGCCCACAACCCCAACTCCTGTAGCATCAACATCAATCCCTGAAATGCAAGACTTTCCAAACGAAAAAGAAAAGGCTTTATTCAGCAGCAAAATAATAATGTGTAAACGAGACTATTCACAAAGGCCAATGGCGAGTCCATTACATCAGTCCTTGGGGGGGGGGGGGGGCACATGGCCATGCGTCTCCCCTAGCTTGCCTGCACATCACAAGACTGTGTCGTCGACTGGGGGGGGCATCATGTGGGGAAAGACCAGGAACCGCAGGGACAGGAGGGGGAAGGGTAGGTGTGGTGGGTGCAGGGACGGACGACTCCACCACAGGGGGTGGGGCAGCGCCAAAGGTGGCGGCGAGCTCGGCGCTGCACACTTCTGCCAGTTCTTCAAGCGTCTCCCCTGCACCTGGAGAAACAACAGGGCCAAGGAGGGATGGGTTGCAGCGCTACTGGGGGAGGTGGTGGACAGGCTGGGGGACTTAACTCCCCTACCCGTGGAGTACCTTGACCGTTTCCGCCCAGTTGAACTAGTGGGGCTGAGGCCCAGCCCAGCAAAGTAGGCCTCCTTCTCCGAATCTGGGGCAGGGGAGCCACGGGGAGTGACATCGGAGGGACTGGGGAGTGAGTCATGTGGACGAGGACTGTGGCTGCGTGCCTGCCTATGTGCCCCAGACCCAGTGGGTGTGCCTGCTTCCCCCTGAGTGTGCGTTTCAGGAGGTGTGCGCTTGCCCTTATGTGGTGGTGTGCTGCTACTGTCTGGTGGGGTGCATGTGTGTGGATGTCTTGGTGTGACTGGGACAGGCATGGTTGTGGGACTTGTGGATGGGGCAGGGGTAGGGGGGGGGGGGGGGGGGACGCAGCGCTGCATGTGATTTGCTACTGCCGTCAGTGTTGAGTCCATGGACCTCAGCAACCTCCGTTGGTCAGACATCGCTGATGACATGCCCTCCATGTACGACACCATCTGTGTCAACAGTCTGGTGTGGCCATGGAGGACAGTCAGGATCGATGTCTGCCCAACTTGCAACTGCCGCTGAATGTCCACAGACTCGGCAGCGAGGGCAGTAGGTGTGACAGGGGTAGGGGGTGCGGTGCCTGTCACGAAGGAGACATGTGGGCGCCTAGCACGGACAGAAGGGACCCGAGCAAGTGGGAGGGCGGTGATGGGAATGGAGGGGGCGGCGAGAGATGTACTGCTGCTTTCAGCTGTGGGAGCAGCCTCCGCCCCCTCTGGGAGCTCAGCCTCGGACTAGTCTGCCTCGTAGTCTGTGTTGGTACTGGGCAGGTCCTCCGCCTCACTCCCCTCGCCCTCCGTGCCACTGGATTCCACCGACTCCTCAGCAGTGGTGGCACCACTGCTCGATCCCTCCTCGACGTCCGTGCCGGTGTCTCCCTCGGTGTCCTCAGATGATGCTGTGGGCAAAGTGAAGAGACAGGAAAAAATCAGTCACCTGTATACATCTGACACATGAGACCAAACAAAATAGGCAACACTGCATATCAGAAAAGGCATCATGAGTAACATCTAGGATAATCCCCACATATGTAAGCCCTGCACTCCCCAGTTGGTTGACCCACCACGCCACTTGGATAAAAATAAAATTAGGACACAACAGCAAATAACTTGAAGTCACAAGATCATGAGAAGCTAGTGTCTGGGATCAGTTGAGCACAGCGAGACTATGAAGGCATGCCACCTCTTGTTCACTGTGAAACAAACAGTATTGTTGCAACGAAGGCCAAAGACCACCTGCCAATGCAGAAGGTGTCCCCACACTCAGAGACCTGTGAGTACTTTTGACACCCCAAAGCAAAACATTGTGACTCCTGGAGATTCACAACCCTTTACATAATGGACATGTCTAGCATGTGTGAATGTGGCACTCTGTGAACACAACACACATGTGTCTGTATAGCAGAAGTCACACAAGGAGGTGCACACCACACTACATGTACACAGTCATTGTCTGAGCTGCCAGACTCATTCAAATCAGCCACTGTTAGGCAGAAATGGCTTATCAGTAAGTACATACACATGGCACCAGGGTGGTCTGGATGACTTGACACTCGTAAGTTGGTATCAGCAACAACCAAGGACGAACCCAATTGCTAGCACACTGTGGGAAGATGTATATGTATGAACTCCAAACAAGTTTTGTTCAAACTGTGCCTTACTGTAAAATGTGCCAGCGTGTCCCTGGAAAGTGTAAAGGTGGTGACTTGTGCACTTCCTTGGGAGACATCTGGCATGCAGGCACATCATTGTCCTTCACAACAAAGTCACGCATATGAAACATATAGACATGTTGACAGGTGTAGTGAGTGCCAATGGACATTTTCTCTGTGTAACAACTTGAATCATGTTATTTGTCACATGGCTATCCGTCACCTGATCACACAGTTGGCTACACATATGACCTACTGACTGTCATCTGGAGTGGCACACATGTCCACACCCAGGACAATGCATAAGCTAATGGGCCTGCAATTGTGTAGCAAAAAAGCCTAGCTGTACTGTGGGTTCCCCCTCATGGCAAGCCAGAATGTACCCACAGATGTCAGCACACAAATTCACAACTGTGTAGCATCTGAACCACACACAACACAAGTGGCAAAAATGCACAACCAGGATACATGATTGTCAAAAACTGACACTGGCAATGACGCACAAACATTAAGCACTGGCCAACATCACGGGGGCACTGCACGATGACTGTCTGTACTACGACTCATCACACACAAGTCAGAACTGGCAATGAAACATCAGGGTTGAACATATACGCCCCTCCCGCACACACCCACCCATACCTGAGTCAATGTGACTGATACCGATCAAGTGACACCTCTTATTCAGGGCTACAATAACTGTGCTTGAGAACTAGCTTCATTAACACGACATCACCTTGTAGGGCTGGCAAAACATATTGGTCAAACAAACCAACAGATTGTTGTGAATAGCCACACAGGCACTGCCCAGTGTGAGTATGCACAAGCAAACTGGTGTATCCCTGTCCAGTGGACAAATGTATCACACATGTGAAAAATACAACCTAGGCCAGGGAACAATGCCACAGAGGCAGAGCCATGATGTACCCACAGTGAATGTGCACAGTGTTGGATGACAGACATGAGTAGGAGGGCAGGCTGTGTCAGGGGACTGTAGTGTGCACACTGCTCCATGGTCCTGAAATGAGCTGACTGTCGCAGGAGCAACCGTCCCGGCACTAAGCATATGTCCCACTCATGCACATCATATCTGAGGCCACAACATTGGTAATGCATGCTGCAAATCTGTTCATTTGACCCCTCATACTCCTATGTTGAGACTCAGCATCAGTGCCAACTATTAAGCACCCCAAAATGACCAAACAGGACAGGGCACAGGCAGACCACCACCACACGATGCAGAAAGCAGTGTGCACCTTGATAAACTGGCAGCCTAGATGACCATGTGCAATAGTGATGGCACACAGACCAGGTAACACATGTCAAGGAGGGGAAGGGAGGAACAACAGCACAGATTGACTTTGGGAAACTGGATATGCACTGCACATATATAGCCTGGCAGCGTATCCAGGCGACTGAGCAGATCAACAAGCTGGCGACACACAACAAACACACATGTACCTACCCCCTTCCTGCTGCTGTAACTCCCGTATCCGCCTATCCAGGTCAGGGAAGACCACCGCCAGGACGCGCCGCATCTGGTGGGTCAGGCGCCGGCGCCCGCCATGCTTGCGAGGAGGTGAGTCCTTCAGCATGACCCGGGCGATCCTCCGGGTCCAGCACCGGATGTCCTGCCATCTCTTCCTCACTTGTGGCAGGCGCCGCCTGCGACCCTCCACCGATTGCACGGCCTTGACGGCATCCTTCCAGATCTTCCCCTTGTGGTAGGTGGATACCTGTGTGGATGACAAAGTGGGACAATATCACTACACCTGCACCATGTCACAGAGACACACATTTGAATATCTTTGATCTGTTGAACAGGGCATAGTATGCTGGCAAGTAATAGCACCTTAGTCATAGGGACTTTTTCCACTGTGGGCGCACCAGTGCACAACATGGCATAGTAAGTGCACAGGTGGCATGAGGGGTGCGAAACAATCCCTGATCATGGCACACACTGTGCATCCCAAGCAACAGAAGGCTGATGGACAGCACCGAAAATCAGTCGCATGCCCCAGGCCACTGACAAAACCTCAGCAGAGTACACAGACACACACAGGCACACATCAATCACCTGCCAATGCCAACTGCGGATGCACACCTCACTCTGCACATGTGCCACTTGCCGGGGGGGGGGGGGGTCACAGGTGTGGGGCTACCTCAGCAAGTCAGACACACAGCACAGCTTACTTCACACATCATATGGATTGAGCAGTTGCCTCCTCCATGCAGCTGTGGTGCAACACTCCACATGGACACTCACCCACATGACAAGGAACATTCACACACATCACTGTCCAGGGGGCGTACACATCATTTGGACACTCACCACAGCTCCACTCAACTCTCACACACATCTGTGGGTGCAGTCACCTGTCACACCGGGGTGACCACTGAATCACCGCAGGACAATAGAACAAGAATGCCCAAGAGGATTAGGCTGGCAGAATGTGCCATGCACTATGCAGTGAATGTCACAGTAAGCACAATGCAAGTGAGGAGTGCAGACATGAACTACATCAAGGCCTGCATGAGAGACATAAGCCACCCCCCCCCCTCCCTGGGACCCACTCCAACCAACATTGCATGTCTGTCACACCTGGCCACAATGCCAGAAGTGACAGACACAAGAAAGGTGCACAGGCAAAGGTAGTGGAGTCAGCACTCACCTGCTCCCCTGGTCGACCATACAGCATGGGGTACTGTGGGAGGATCACATCCAGCAGGGCCTCGTTCTCCTCCTGGGTGAAAGGCTGGGCCCTCTCCACAGTCCATGACATGGTGCCAGAGGGAGACAATACAGCACCAGAGGCATCGACTGACATGTTGTGCAGGCAAATGCCCTCTCATGGGTTCTGGCTGCCTTATATCTGCCTTGCTGGCCTATTTCATTTACAGGAGGACAGAGTGATTGGTCAGACTCATTTGCATCCTATGTTTCCTCCAATCCCTTTAAACAGACACCAGTGACAGCCTTTGCATCTTTCGACTTTGCAGCATGATGTCAAGTCAACAACCACTTTGCAATATTGTTAAATGTGGCCAACTGATTTTTCCACACCACATGATGTTCAATTTTGAACGTGAAACTCGGTATCCATGACAACCTGCATGCATTTAGGCCTTAATACTTGTCCCTCATGTGTCCCCATTGTAATTCTTAACTCCCCACACTGGTACGGCGCGTTTCGCACGTACCCCTAGGGCACCATCACTACAGTGATTCGGGCCGTACTCACGCGTGTACGGGCCGTACACGCGTGAGTACGTGCCTATCACTAGGACCTACGGTACCCCCAACTATAGTGATACACGGCCCGTATCACTATAGTTGGGGGTACCGTAGGTCCTAGTGATAGGCACGTACTCACGCGTGTACGGCCCGTACACGCCTGAGTACGGCCCGTATCACTATAGTTGGGGGTACCGTAGGTCCTAGTGATACGGGCCGTACTCCCGCGTGTACGGCCCGTACACGCAAGAGTACGGGCCCTACACACGCCCTCAGAGCGTGTGTACTGCCTTTCACAGCTTACACTGGTGATAGGAGGCGCACACGAAAGGAATGGAGGCGTCAGACTCGCACAAGGCTGTACATCAAGTCATTGTCAGTGCAGTCCTTCATGTGCAGGGCCTAGGTGTGTCAGGCAGTCATGTGGCACATGTCTCCTCATGTTGTGGCACAATAGATATTTGATGAGCTGTTTACACATGTCATGTGTGATGGGGCACTACGTGGCACACTTCCCATTCACACTTTGCACATGTGTGCATGTAGGACACACGTGTCAAGCACTGCTTCACTGGTATGGCACAGTCAACAACACCCGCAACTGTCCCCTGATGCCAGGTACACAGATAATTACACCTCACATGTGACTCCCAGCGTGCCACGATATGACTATGTCGTGTGTGTCATGTGTTCCCATGAGCTTTCCGTTGGTGTTGCGTCAAATCCATCTGCTGTTGCAGCATCCAACATGTGTCTGTGTGCATATGTGCATGACACACATATACGCACACCATGCCACATGTGGACTCACACGTTACATGTGTCATGATGGTTCGAAGAGGACTCCCTGACATGAGGCAATATCTGCATTCTCTCAATGTCTGTGTCATCAGTTTTTGACATGTACCCCTTCATGGTAATGTGTGTTGTCTGTCCTTTTCAAGATTACATGTGACCTGTGCGTCTAGACTCCCGCCAGCAGTCTGTATGAGATTACATCCTTCAAATGCTGATATGTGGGTGTCTGTCACTCCTGTAATGCGTCTGGCTTTTCACTTACACTGGCCCACAGCTAGTTTCATGGCATGTCGTGTTGACCTTAAGCACCCACGTGTGTAGATGACTCTTGGTAGGAGTATCACCTGGCTGCCATACGTGGCCTGGATGCATTGCACAGAACAGACTCTGTATGTAGCATATGTGTATTAGCTGTTGGACATGTGCTCTGTTCATTGACATTTGTGTAGTGATGTACTCAATCTTCGTTATTCCTTCCAAATTTCTGCAGGGCACAGCCTCTCCCCCGACCAATGCCAGACTTGGCTGCCATGAGGGAACGTGACTGTATACGCCGCTACCGCTTCTCACAACCGTTGATTGACAACTTGACAGCAAGGCTGGCACCACACCTCCAACCGCTACACAGGTATCCTACTGCACTGACACCCAAGATGAAGGTGATGGCAGCCCTACATTTCTTTGCCACGGGTACGTTTCAATTGACCATAGCTGATGTAGGTGGCATGTCCCAGACCATGTTCAGCTGTGTCCTGCATGATGTGTTAGAGGCCATGTTGTTACACCTGGATGAATTTATACATTTTATACATTGTCCAACTCGTGAGCAGTTGACAGGTGTCAAGGGTGAGTTCCATGCCCTGGGAGGGATGCCCCATGTCATTGGGGCCATTGATGGGACACATGTGGCTTTGGTACCACCACAGGAACAGGAGGTAGCCTTTCGTAACCGCAAGCATTACCACTCCATCAATGCCGTTGTGGTATGTCTTGCTAACATGCTAATATCCCATGTCTGTGCCCGTTTTCCAGTATCAGCACACGATGCCTACTTCATGAGGCGTAGCAGGGTGCCTGAAATGATGCTGCAGCTGCGCAACGAACGTGCATGTCTTGTTGGTGGGTATACTCTGTTAGTCCAGTGTTTTGCGGTATCTCAATATCTTACTGCTTCTCCTGACCCACTTCAGCCCATGATGTTTCCATGTAGGGGACTCTGGCTATCCCAACATGCCATGGCTGATGACGCCTCTCCGCAACCCCAGAACTGCCGCAGAACACCGGTACAACGACACCCATGGGCAGACGAGGCGCGTTATTGAGAGGACGTTTGGCCTCCTGAATAGCAGATTCCGGTGCCTTCAGAAGACCGGCGGCACCCTCCCATATGCTCCGGTGAAGGTCTGCAAAATCTTCCTTGTGTGCTGCATGCTGCACAACATGGCAGTGGAGAAGGCCGTGCCACCCATCCTGGATCCCGATGAGCAGGATCATCCACCCGTGGAGGATGAAGGGCTTGGGCACGGGGCAAGTGAGGAGGAGAAGGAGGAGGATGAGGACATTGGGAGTCAGCTTATCCGCAACTTCTTCTCATGATGGTGAGTCCCTGTGTCTGAGTGTGCATGCTTAGAGCCTTGTGTGACATGTGTTGCAATGTGTGTGTCGAGCTGACTGTGTGCTGAGTGACTTGGAGGTGTGTTCTGATGTGTCATTCAAGTGATGATGTCAATCCACACATTTTTGCGGGAACACAAAAATCATTAATAGCATGGTGACGTCATCATTCCTGTAGAGTACATGTACATGTCTGCGGATTACTAGCTCTTAGCTGACTCGTTGTGTGTCTGTCCTACCCAGGTTCCTGCGGCTGTCGTCTGCTCATGTCATCATTGCCGTCCTGCTATTCCTCATGAGTATTGCAACGTGTGCTGGATCAGAGTGACATGCACAGACATGGTGAACATTCATTTGGGGTAAGGAGTGCAGCAAGGCGTTTTGTGGGTGGTACGTGTTTGTGATTTGTGGGGACTGCTCCTGTGCATGTTGTGTTACCATGCATACATGTCGACTCACCATGGGCCACATGACGTGTTGCATGGCTCCCATGAATTGATAGTCACCCTTCCTGACAGTCATCTGTCATGGATTGTTGATTCTGATGAAGGCATCAATGTGTGTATAACGTCCCTCGGGAACATACGGGATGCTAATGGTGGACATGGTGTGGGACATCCCCATGACAGCCTCAATGGGGAATTGCACACTCTCCGTGTGCAGCAAGGGGTGTTAGGCTCAACCCCTTCACTTGTGTGCCAGCTCTATAGGATTTACCACATTTGTGTGTTGAAGGGGGTGTCCAGTGTAGGTCACACATGTTCTGCCAAATGACCTGCGAGTCTGTTCCAATGGTTGCATTTCCATTAGTGTGAGGCTGAGTAATAAAGGTGTTCGTAACACTCCAAGGTGCCTCATCTCTGTCAATGCAGGTCTCTTGCCACTTAACATGCGGCATATCTGGCATACTTGTTGTAGATAATGCATAGGAGTCCAGGTGTAGTTTAGCGACATGCATGCAGTTTCTCATGGATTAGGCTCCCGATTGGGCATGTAGTACATGGTCGTGTATGTTTTTTTGCTAGGTCGACCACACAATGGGCCATCAACAGCTGCTGAGGGTGTGTCTCCTGTGCGCAGGTCGGCCTTCAGTTTCCTAATCTGGTGTAATGGCTCTTTGGTGATTGTGCATGCATTGTCGCTGGGTGTGCCATGTGACACTGGACACTCCTTACTTTACACCTGCGCCTGTTGCAGTTGTCCTGACATCCTAGTCTTTGTGTGCAAAATGTGGCATATTGAAGGGAGATGGCGCCTGCTGCTGCGGGCCCTGCACAAGTACCCAGTGGCCACACACACAAGATGGTGTGCATCATGTTTGGCTGGCTCACATATGCCATGCTAGTCCACAGCATCTGTACCTCTTGCTGCAACACCCTCTGCATTATGCACTTGATCCACAGATGGATCCACTCCAAGTAAAGACAGACCATCCCCCAGGTCCATGGCAACATCCGTGTCAAATACTGCCCTGCCCTCTACAAAGCAAGTACATCCAAACTCCCAGGAAACTGGTCCACTTCCAGGGGGCATCTGCACACCTCAGCTTCAACACCCTGCGCCCCAGCCACCTCACCGTTCAGCATAGATAGCTGCAATGGATCACTGTCTGCTGCAGGATGACCTCCACACTCTCCACCCACACTCAGGAGGCAGTCCACAAACCCGACCCCACACCAAACTTGTACGTCTGTCATCCTAGATCCCGTTGGGCAATCTCCGTGCATCCAACCTTGCCCTGGGCACCGTTCTTCACATCCACCGTACTCCAGCATACAGGACATTGTTCTCCCACCTGGCCACACATACCTGGGACTCCCTCCCCGGGTACCTCCACATGAGCCATGACCCCTACGCCTTGATGATAATCTCCCAAATAGGTCTCTCCGCACAGTTTAGCAAGCACCCCCTCAGCAGCCAGAGGCCATCACAGGTGAATGTTGTGCTCCATGCCTACATTGTATGATACCTTGTGACCCATGTGTGTCCTGTACCAGACTCTGATCTCAGGGTATGGATGGCTGGAGTTAGTTCAACACTCAGGCATAGTTAGACATTTACACACGCATATGTCGTTGAATAATGCCAAATGACAGCAACATCTCATGTGCAGAAAAATAAGATTTTATTTTTGTTGGGGTGAGTCTTTTGGTAGATGTGCTAAGGTGCACTACCGGGGGAATAGAATCCAAAGTTCACAGGGGGAGATGGCATCTTTGTCAGTTGGAGTCATCAGAGTCCAGACCACAGTGTTGGTCATCATTGGTCAGACTGTGACCAGCAAGTCCATGTGGCAGAGAATGTCATTGGGTGAGGTGCTGCTGTTGCGCCAGAGGGCCAGGTGCCAGGCCAGGTGACCTGGGAGATGGGGATGGTCCGCTGACTCTCACGGTCTTTTACGTGGACGACCCACCTTCCTCCGGGGACCCTCAGATGCAGGCCTTGACGATGTTAGGGACGCTCCGTCAGACGAATCCTCCTCCTCCTCGTCCCTCCCTGTGTCTGGTGCAGGTCTACGCCTGGTGGTACAGGGAGGGTTTGCCAGGCTTTGGGCGATCTGACGGAGTGATTGGCTCACGTCCCTGTGCACCGCCAGGAGCTCAGCCAGCCTTGCCTCCATCCGTCCTTGGTGTTGTTGATGACTGGCATGATGCTCGACCTGCAGGTTCTTAATCTCATCGAGGGTCCCCTGCATCCTGGAAAGTCTGGACACGACCTGGTCGATGCCTCTGGTGTCACACCGGTATGAGTCCAGGATGTTGCGTATGTGTGACATACTGGGGTCCTGAGCTGGCTGGTCAGGTTCGCGCCTCCGCCTGCCTCCACTCCCACCACCCCTGCCCACTTGAGCCTGGCCTGCCCTTGTGGGCACATCGGGTCTACGGGACCCCTGAGGTATGGCATTTGCAGGGTTGCTGCCTCCTCCTGGGTGCCCGGAGAACCCCGTCCCTCCTGGTCAGACTGGCTCTGTTGTTCAGTGCGAGCAGGGCTCCTGGGTGTGTCCTGGGATGTGGCAGGAATGGAGGTGGTGGTTCTCACAGATGTACCTGACGCAGGTGCTGCAGGTGCTTGGGCACCAGAGGGGCCAGGTTGGTCGGGGTCATCCACGGAGTGGTGAGAGTCGTCGCTGCCGGTGGGATCGTCTTCATGCAGAGCCTGGGACAGTGATTCTTCCCCCCCCCCCCAGTGTTGGGGGGAGATTGACGACGTTGCCCTGTGTGTGAGAGAGACGATGTCAATGGTGTTTCCTGCCACATCTATGTTTCATACATATTCAAGTTGACACAGTTCCTCCAGGTAGTTGGTTGTCTCAAGGTCCACTTGGGTATGGGTATGTTGCGGGGGACATATTGGGATGTTCTCCTGAGTGTTTGACCTGTAGATTGGTGGCTCTGATGCTTATTTGGCTCTGGATTGGTGTAGTTGTGTCACATGTCCATTGTGGGAGTGTGTAAATCCGTTGCCTGCCCCGGGGGTGTGTGCTTGTGTTAGGGGGGGGGGTGTGACCGGGCGTGCTGTCATGGTGCATGCTGGCATGACAGTGAGTGTGAGTTCCTGTGCTAGATACCTGTGCTTGTGGAGTTGGAGTTTGAGTGTACAGTGGTCCCAGGAGGGCCTTGTGCTGCATACAGCAGGGCCCAGTGTCAGCTACCTTGTCAGTAGTTTGCCAGTCCCTGTGCATTGTGCATGGGTATGTACATATGCCATATGGGCTGAGGGCATTGTTGTCTGAGTCTCATTTCCACAATGTGTTGTGTGGGGCCCAGCCTCCCGGACATCCAGTCTTGTGTTTGTGGTTGTTGTAGCCTTGGACATGGCCTTGCCTTGATTTGTGAAGGGTGCATGGAGACGTTAGTGGCATGAGCGTGGTTTGTGAATGTTGTTGTGTGCGGTGAGTGCTTGGGGGAAGTTGCATGCATTTGGTGTATATGTTGTGTGGACCCCATTGCCCCCATGTTACGTAAGTTGTTTGTGTACTCACCAGGCTCTGCGACTCCTTCCACTCCGTGTACTCCCACCGTCAGTAGCAGGGCCATCACCTTCTCCTCCCAGGGATGGTAGTGTACGGGTCTGTGGGCGGCCCACCTCCAGTGATGTTAGTCTGGGCATATTCTTCATTCATTTTCCTCTTGACCGCCGGGCGCAGATCGTACCACCTGGCTTAGCATTCATGCCTGGTCCTTCGGACGGGCGCAACAGCATTCACCTTGTCAACAATCCTCTGCCACGAGGAGGAGCCTAGCGCGCAACCAAGATGGCCGCGTAGGTGCGAGGCTCCCGAGGACCTCCGCGACCTCCTGAATTAATCCTGGCGATATCCTGTCCTTGTTGAGGGGACTGTGTTGGGGAACCGGAGCTGAGGCGCCACCCGTTTTTTGGGCTCGAATCGGACCCCGGACGCCGGTGGGAGCATCGATCGAAGGTTGTGGCCTTCTCCTCGCCGGCCCCCCGGATTGGAGTAGTGGGGCGATCCGGGGACAAAGTGAATAACAGCGGCGAACGGGGCTGGGCGACTGGCGTACCCCGCACTTTCGCTTTCGCTTTTGCGCCCTCCTAGCTCTCAGGCGGGGTCGGACTGCGGAGCGGGGTGTGGTGGTGTGGCCTTGTCCAGGAGCCCGGCTGACCCGCCGGCGGTGGGTTGACCCGCGGTTCGGTGGTCGCCCCTGCCCCCCCCCTGGCACCCGTGACTTGGTACAGCGGCCCGTTTGGGGTGCTTGGCACGACGGTGGAAGAGCCAGCATGTCCACCAAACAAGATGGCGACCGGGCGAAGGTGAAGACGACCCGCCGTGGCACGGCGCTCCAGGCCAACACTATGGACCGCTACACGCTCCAGAAGGGTTCTCCGGAGACATCGCGTGTGTCCCCGGTGGGCCCGACGGAGCCATCCGCTCATCCGGTGGATCTGACCCTCCGGGACGTCATGGGCGCCATCGCAGAGATGAAGGCCTCGGTGGACCAGCGTTTCGACACCTTAGCGCAAAAAATAGACTCGGTCCTGGTGGATGTGAGCCTTGTGAGGGCAGACTTGTCCAAAACGAACGACCGAGTCGACTCCCTGGCCCACACCACAACGAGCCTCACGACAGACGTGGTGGCCCTCCAGAAGGAGGTGCGCCGGCTTGGCCAGGCGAGCGCCCTGATGGACCGGCGACTGGAGGACTCCGAGGGTCGGGCCCGGAGGAATAATGTCCGTATTGTGGGGGTGCCGGAGGGACGAGAGGCGGAGGCGGCGGATCTTTTCGTGGAAGAGTTGATCCTGACCCATCTCCAGCCCCGGGGGCTGAGTAAGCTTTTTGCGGTGGAGCGTGCTCACCGGGTCCCCGGGGGCAGACCTAAGACTGGTGCCCCGCCGCGGCCTCTCATTGCCCGGATTTTTAATTTCCGGGACAGAGATGCTATCCTCCAGACCTCCAGACAACAGGGACCGGTCAAGCTTGACAACATGGAGGTACATTTCTACCCAGACTTTACCCCGGCGGTCCAGAAGCAGCGGCAGAGCTTTCTTGGTGTTAAACGTCGCCTAAGGGACCTGAACCTCAAGTACTCAATGCTCTTTCCAGCTAAGCTGAGGGTAGAGGTGGATGGTCGCACTCACTTCTTCGACCGGCCCGAGGTGGCTGGGGACTGGCTGGACACTCTGCCTGGAGATCGGGGCCGGGGGGGCGGGGGGGGCGCGGCTGGCGAGGAGGGCCCGCCGGAGCAGAATTGAGGGGTGACTGCATAGGCCTTGCTCTGGACGTTGTTCCTTCACCATTTATTGATTGCGTATTTTCCCCTCCTATGGAGGTCGTGCGGGGTCTGTTGGGGGCTTCCCTCCTCCTCTGGGGGACTAGTTAGTATTTTAGCTATGGGGCGACAGGCACACTGCACTTTGGGGGGGCTGTCTGGGCTCATGCAGGGGTGCAGGGAGGGGGGAGTTTTGTTGGGACCGGGGGGTGGGGGGGGTGTGTTGTTTGTTAGCACCGCAGGGCAAACCCGCTACTATGTTGTTGTTTTCAGGATGCTCGATGGGGGACGACCGATTGTTTCGACGTATGATGGGGGGTAGGGATTTGGCTGTGTTGTCATGGAATGTTAACGGCCTGGGGGATAGGATTAAGCGTGGTGTGGTCCTGCAGTACTTAAAACGTATTTCACCAGATGTTGTCTTTCTGCAGGAGACGCACCTTATAGGTAACTCCTTTCATGCAATGAACCGGCGGGGATATCGTTTGGCGGCCCATTCTGGCTTCACCTCGGGCTCGCGGGGGGTGGGTATTATGATCAAGAACTCGCTCCCGTTGGAGATTGATGAGGTGCGCCATGATGAGAGGGGACGCTACACGGTTCTGGTGGGAAGAATGGAGGGTAGAGTGTTTATCTTTATATCAGTGTACGTCCCGCCTGGGTTACAAGCCACCACATTTGCGGACCTGAGGCGCCTCCTTCTGGACCTTCCGAGTGGCCTGCTGGTGGTTGGAGGGGATTTTAATGCAGTTGCCTCTGGGTCTATGGATCGCCATCCCCCTAGGGACCTCCCCCGGGCACAGGCGTGGCTGCCCGGCCTTCTGGACACGCTGGGCCTGGTGGATTGCTGGCGATTAAAGCATCCTGCATTGCGACAGTACACCTTCCACTCGGGTGCCCATGGTAGCCTCTCGCGGCTTGATTACATCCTTGTCCCGGCGGCCCACGCAGGGAGGGTGGGGGAGGTGCGCCATCTGGCGCGGGGTATCTCAGACCACTCCCCATTGTTGTTGCATCTCGATGTCTTCCCAAGGGGGGATGGCAGGGTGGCCCCAATCAATGCATGGTATTTGCGCGACCCCACCATTCGTGCTGATTTGATCAAATCCCTACAGCGAAATTTCGCTGAGAATGTGGGGTCGGTCTCTTCGGCCATCTCCCTGTGGGAGGCTTTCAAGGTAGTCCTTAGAGGGGAGGCCCTCTCCTTTATCTCCCATGCCCGGCGGCGCGAGCGGGAGGAGGTGACCCGGGTAGAGGCCGAGATTGCGGAACTGGAGGGTGACCTGGGAAGCGGGGTAACAGACGACAAGTTGCATGTTCTACACCTAAAGCAGGCGGCCTATCGTGCCCTCGTCACGGAGGCGGCCAGGGGCCTCAGTAGAGAGCAGCAGGGGCGATTGTATGATGTGGGTGATAAGGCTGGCAAATTGATTGCGTGGTTGGATAAGAGGGAGAGAGCGAGCCGGGTGGTGCCTTTGATTGAGAGTGTTGATGGTGCGTCTGTCACTGAGCCGGAAGCCATTGTCTCCTGCTTCGCGGATTATTTCCGCGAAGTCTACTCCCCGGTTTCCCCCTGCTCGGAGGCAGACTCCCATGCCCTGCTTCGGGACATCGCACTGCCCTCCCTAACGGTGGAGGACAGGGATTCGCTGGACGCCCCTCCCACCTCGGACGAAATTGCCTTGGCTATCCGCTCGGTTGCATCCGGCAAGGCCATGGGCCCCAATGGTATTCCCATCGAGCTCTACAAGCTACGCCCGGATGTGTTGGCGCCCCACCTGCGCGCGATGTTCCTTGCGGCCCACTCGCGGGGTTCCCTCCCGCCGGACCAGCGTCTAGCCACAATTGTGGTGATCCACAAGGAGGGGAGGCCCCGTGAACGGGTCACATCCTATAGGCCGATTTCGCTTTTGAACGCGGAGCCCAAAATCCTCGCCAAGGTGTTGGCCAACAGGTTGGTTGGCGTGGTGGGCGATTTGGTCCACCAAGACCAATCTGGTTTTATACCGCACCGCAACACGGCGCTCAATCTGCGGCGCTTGCACGGGGTGCTCGCGCGTGTCCCATTTGTGCGGGAGCCGGCCATCTTGGCGTCCTTGGACGCCACCATGGCGTTTGATACGCTTGAATGGCCATACATCTGGGCGATGCTGGCAAAATTCGGGTTTGGCCCGGGTTTCATTAGCTGGGTCAAATTGCTATATTCGGGCCCATTGGCGCAGGTGGTAGTGAATGGGCGAGTCTCGGCCCCATTCGCGCTGGGGAGGGGTACGCGACAGGGCTGCCCCCTGTCGCCTCTCCTGTTTGCCCTGGCCCTGGAGCCCCTGGCGGAGTGGCTGCGGTGGCACCCTTCTATCCGTGGTCTCCGCTGGACCCCCGAGCATGAGGACCGTGTGTCCCTCTATGCTGACGATATCCTTCTGTATCTCGCCTCCCCGCGTAAATCACTGATCGTCCTGGTTGATGTTTTGCGTTCATTCGGTCGCAACTCAGGCCTGGTCATCAACTGGGCGAAATCCTGTGTATATGTGCTCTCCGGGGAGGCTCCGGCCCTACCACGGGACTGTCCGATCCAGATTGCCTCCCAAGGTTTTCGGTACCTGGGTATCTATATCACTCTTGACCCGGAGGCTCGCTATGAGCGGAATTTGTTACCCCCCCTCCGGCGTTTGAGGGAGGACGTGGTGCGCTGGCGGCGTCTGCCGCTCTCGCCGCTCGGCCGAGCGGCCTTGTTTAAAATGATGTCCCTGCCACGCTTCCTCTACGCCCTCCAGAATACTATGGACTTGGTCCCGGCACGCTATTTCCGTGAGGTGGAGGGCCTCCAGCGGCGCCTGTTCTGGGACGGGAGGCCGCGCATTGCTCTGGCTAAATTGACGCTCCCGTGGTACGATGGGGGGGTCGCCCTCCCTGACATCAAACGGTATTACTGGGCCTCCCAACTAGCTGCAATTAATCATGGCCTTTACGGGCCTGCCCTGAACCCGGCATTTGAGATGGATAAGATGCTCCTGCCCGGTGGCGATTACAATCGAGCGCTCTACGCTGGCGCGCCCGACTCCCGTTTGACGGGACCGACGCGTGTCATGGTGCGTGTCTGGCACGCGGCTAATGCAGCTATGGGGTGGAAGGACCGTTTGACCCGGGCGTCACCGCTGTATGCGTCTGAGAGGTTGGGCTCCCTGTGGACGTCGAAGGGCTTCGAGAAGTGGGACACGATCGGAATCAGCACGGTGGGAGATCTCTGGACGAGGGGGGGATTCAAAACTTTTGAGACTCTGCAGGCGGAGTTCCAGCTGCAGGGCAGTGAGTACTTTCGGTACCTACAGGTCCGCCATGCGCTGGGCTCCGTCTTCTCGGATGTCGCATCCATTCCGGAGTCTTCCCCCCTGGAGGACAGAGTTCTAGATGGCCATGTCCCGGACAGCACGATTTCCCTCATATACAAAAAACTGATCAACGATAGATCGTGCCTGCTGACTAGTCTCCGCGAGGCTTGGGTTGCCGACGGGCTGGAGCTGGACGATGAGGATTGGACTTCCGCGGTGGCCTCTCCGAAAGAGGTGGCCATCCCGGCTCGCCTTCGTTTCGTCCAGCTCAAGATCCTTCACCGGGTTTACGTGACGGGGCCAAGGCTTCTGCGTATGGGTTTTGATATTGATGGAATGTGTAAGCGTGGCTGTGGTGCGTTGGCGACTTTCATGCATATCTTGTGGGAGTGCCCGAAGGTGGAGCGATTCTGGCGTGGTGTGCATGAGGTCCTGCGTGTGGTGACGCGTGTTGCGCTGCTGCCTGAAGCGAGGAGATGCTTGCTGAATGTATGGGAACCGAATGACTATTCCGTCCCGCAGACGCGGTGGGTGACTCTGGGATACATGATAGCCAAGCGCGACATTGCTCAATTGTGGGGATCCCAGAGGCCCCCTGCGGTGTCGGCCTGGAAAGAGCATATGGATTGGTGTATGTTTCGTGAAAAGGTGGTGTATGTGGCGAGAGGTAAGCCTGGGGCGTGGGTGAAACTCTGGGGCCCCTGGAACGCCTACCGCGGGGGTATTTGTGAGCCACCACTGCTACCGGCTGCCTCGCCTGCTCCGTCTCCCTAGACGGCCCCCCTCCCTCAGCCGCGGGCGCGCGGTCCCCCAGTCCCTGATCTATTCCCATTCCCCTCTCCAGAGTTTTGCTGCTGGTTTGGATCCCCCACTTATGGAGCACGTGCTGTTATTTTGGATCGCGGGTTGCCTTGCGGGTGTGGTTTTTGGTGTTGTTTTGTTTCAAGAAAAGGGAACCGTACTGTGGGCTTGGAGCTGTGTGGCCTGCACCATTGATTACTCCTGTTTCACTGCTCTGCACTGCCTAGAGACTTTTATTGTATGTGTGCAATATGTTTTTGTCATTCTAGCGGCCGGCCGGATGGTTGTAGGCCCATACCTGTAACTTTTACGAACTGCAATAAACGGTTTAAAAAAAAAAAAAAAAAACAATCCTCTGCCACATGGCAGATTTTGCAGCTATGCTGGTCTGTCTGACAAATGTTCCAAACAGCTGTGGCTCGACTCTGATGACTTAGTTGACAAGGAGCTCCAGCTCCGCCGTAGTAACTTTGGCATGGTGTGGGTGTGGATGGGTGTGGATGGGTGTAGGTGTGTATGTGAGTGTGTGTGTGTGTGTGAATGTGAAGAGGGGGATGTTTGTGGTGGAGGTTGTGTGAAGGTGGGTGTAGTGAAGGTATGAGCGATGTGGAGTTGTTTGTGTGTGGGGTCTGGCAGCAGTGGGTCTGTTGCAAAGGCTCATGGGTTGTGTGTGTGGGCCCTTTTTATTGGTCCATTTTTGGGTGTGGCTGTGTTTGAATTTTGGTGGGTGTGTTATAAGAGGTGGTTGTGATTTGGGGCCTCTGGCTGTTTGCATGTGCCAGGTCAGTCATTGAGATGTATTTTGTCGTGTGGATGCGTTTGGTGGTGTTGTGCGAGTCGAATTGACCCTCCTTGTGCTGTTTTACAGTGTCCTGGTTCTGTATGAGTCTTTTTCGCGTAGGTGCAATCCGTACATACGCGATGCTGGGTGTGGGTGCTGGGGTACGGTGTTGGAGTGCGGCGTGTACATGCGGTGGGGGTACGGTGCGTACACGGGCGGACCTGGGGTATGGCGCGTGCATGCAGAGGTACTGCACGTACAGGGGGGGGATGGCGCGTACATGGGGGGGTGCGGTGCGTACATGCGGTGGGGGGCAGGGGGTACGGTGCGTACATGCGGTGGGGGAGGCAGGGGGTAAGGTGCGTACAGGCGGTGCTCGGGTCCGGTGCGTACATGCGGTGGGGGGCAGGGGGTACGGTGAGTACATGCGGTGGGAGGGCGGGGGTTCGGTGCGTACATGCGGTGCTGGTGTACGGTCCGTACATGCGGTGCTGGGGTACGGTGCGTACATGCGGTGCTGGGGTACGGTGCGTACATGCGGTGAGGGGCAGGGGGTACGGTGCGTACATGCGGTGGGGGGCAGGGGGTTCGGTGCGTACATGCGGTGCTGGGGTACGGTGCGTACATGCGGTGCTGGTGCACGGTCCGTACATGCGGTGCTGGGCTGCGGTGCGTACAAGCGGTGCTGGGGTACGGTGCGAACATGCGGTGAGGGGCAGGGGGTATGGTGCGTACATGCTTTGGGGGGGCAGGGGGTTCGGTGCATACATGCGGTGCTGGGGTACGGTGCGTACATGCGGTGCTGGGGTACGGTGCATACATGCGGTGAGGGGCAGGGGGTACGGTGAGTACATGCGGTGGGGGAGGCAGGGGGTAAGGTGCGTACAGGCGGTGCTCGGGTCCGGTGTGTACATGCGGTGGGGGGCAGGGGGTACGGTGAGTACATGCGGTGGGAGGGCGGGGGTTCGGTGCGTACATGCGGTGCTGGTGTACGGTCCGTACATGCGGTGCTGGGGTACGGTGCGTACATGCGGTGCTGGGGTACGGTGCGTACATGCGGTGAGGGGCAGGGGGTATGGTGCGTACATGCGGTGGGGGGCAGGGGGTTCGGTGCGTACATGCGGTGCTGGGGTACGGTGCGTACATGCGGTGCTGGTGCACGGTCCGTACATGCGGTGCTGGGGTACGGTGCGTACAAGCGGTGCTGGGGTACGGTGCGAACATGCGGTGAGGGGCAGGGGGTATGGTGCGTACATGCTTTGGGGGGGCAGGGGGTTTGGTGCATACATGCGGTGCTGGGGTACGGTGCGTACATGCGGTGCTGGGGTACGGTGCATACATGCGGTGAGGGGCAGGGGGTACGGTGAGTACATGCGGTGGGGGGGCAGGGGGTACGGTGCATACATGCGGTGGGGGAGGCAGGGGGTACAGTGCGTACATGCGGAGGTACGGTGCGTACATGCGGGGGTGATGCGCGTACAGGGGGGGACGGCACATACAGTTGCGGGGCTGGGGTACAGTGCGGACAGGGTGGTGTACGGTGCTGACAGAATTGGGGGTGGGGGACTGTACGGCTCGTACACGGGCATAGGTTTACCCGTGTACATGTGTGCTACTGCATTAGCTCCGTACGGGCCTTTTTCCGTGCGATTGTGTATTCGGATGGACGGTCGGGATCGTACTTGCGCATTCGGACTTGTGTTTTACTATTTGCACGTACAAATGTATGGCTCACTCTCGTACACTTTTCCCGACGATATTCGGACGTAAAAAATTTCCGGAGCACTCTCAGACTTTTCCCGACGCTATTCGTAGATATTTTTCGCATACAGATCGTACTTGGCCGTTGTACGGTACTTGTGCGACTCGTACTTAAAAAAATACGGATACGAGTCGTACGTTTTTATTTTTTTTACCGGATCGGAACCAAAGTGGTCTAAATGATGAGGTTGTATTTACATGGAGTATAAAAAGTGCACAGAGTGCCTTTTCCTCTCTTTGTAAATATAAAAGAGTATCTTCCACAATAACTATGTTACTAAAAGTGACATATTTCCGTTTTTAAATTTCCTTACGAATGATAAAAGTAAGCACAGAGTTTTGTCTGCAAAGATGTTCAAAGAAGAATGATTGAAATGATTGCGGTCCTTCAACAGCTAAAAACGTGAAATATTATGAACCCCTCAAATCTCTTTTTTTGCAGGTCACATGATATCTGATTATGGTCAGATTTCAAAACTACATAAACAGAGTGTTTTTAGAAACGTGTTTCAACTTTGTAGCTTCTTGCACGCCTCTTCATTCTGCATATTGAGACTTAGTTAAACTTACCTTCACAGTAATAGGAATACAAAATGGTATTCATTTTTTGCTTTTTTTCATTCAAATATAAATTGTTGAAAATTGCTTATTTTAAAATTTGGATCTGTGAAAGAAAAAAAAAAATTATAACATAATAATACATTTTTTACAACACAACATAATTTCCACAAAGTAATTTGTTTGCCTTTTTTGCTGTTCTCAGAATATATTGAATTTCACTAGAAATAGTGATTTCAATGGTACTCATCACTTAACAGCGGGCAAAAAAAAAACAATCAGAAAGATTGTTAAAAAAAACCAACATACTATTCTCAGTAGAATACCAGAAAATACAAAACATACATATATGAAATGCTTACAGATTACAAAAGTTTATAACTTTAACTTATAAAAACTGTAAATGTTGCCGCATTAAAATAATCACCGAATAAATGACCACCAAAAAGTCCATAATTCAAAAATATACCTTTCCTTGAGGCCAAATGGTATTTTTGCACTTCTTTATGTGAATTGTCCAATGGTAGTCCTATTAAATCATAATAATACATTCCTCAGAGAGTGAATTATCTTCCTAAAACTTTGGCTTGAAAAATATTAGGTAGGAATTTTGTTATTCCCTAGGCAAACGTTGGTTGAAAACCAACTGGGCATCATTACAAAGTATCCAGCCTTTGTCACATTTTAGATAGGCAGTGTAATGTCCAGATGTGGTGGAAGGACCATCATGGAAAATTATTGCAATTGCTACAAAAGTCCTTCCTGATATTGATACTTGTGTTGCTACAAACTGCTTTATTAAAGTATCCAATTTTCTTCCATCAGCTGTACAACGTTGCATCATTAAAATTATGTATTTTCCATATTTTGTTAAGAATAATGTGGATAACATTTCTGATTTACATTGGCTACACTCCATGTTTTGAATTGCACCTTTCACAAATTTTTTGAAAGACACTGATTTACAGTCTGGTCATGTTAAATACAGAAATCTCTCAGTGTCTATATTGGTGCTACATGTATACATGCAATTTTCACAATAATGTTTCCATTTGTAAGAAAGGCCAAAAATATTTTCTATTTCTACAACTTCATTAAAAAAAATTGTAAGCATATACATTAAAAATTCCTGAGCATCTTGTTCGATATTTTGTGTAAATTGTGAAGAACCAGAACACACAGCCAAAAGATTACGAACATCTGAAACAGATTGTATTTTACTTCTATCTGTTGTCAATTTTTCATAAACAGAATGCAACAGAGAACAAAATCTTTTTTCCCGATTTTGCATAATTTGTGCTTGCAAACCTTCCAGATATAAAACATTGACCACTACATTAGCATAGTAGTTGACACCAGAACTATTTTCAAACTGATAACCAACAATCTCTTCAACAGTGTCCAATTTCTTTTTACCTGCAATCGCAACATTATCTTGTTCTTTTCCCTTCTTGACATCTTCAGTACAGATATTCTCTAACCTTCTTTTTCGACAAACCACACGCTTTTCAAATACAGGATATTGACCTAAATTTGGAAGCATACACACTTCTTAACCTATTATACTCTTTTACACAGTTTGCATCTGCAGTAACCTTTGTCTCATCAAAATCAATCAAAAACAAACCAGATAATGTTCTAACTCGCGACAAAGTAACATATGCCATACCCTCTTTAAATGCAGTAGATCCAATGTTCACCAATGCACTGTCTACACGTAATCCTTGAGATTTATGAATAGTCACTGCATATGCCAGAGAAAATGGAAATTGTTTCCTACGGACATATACATCTTTAACAAGCAAAAAACGAACTGAACAACGACCAATTTCTGTAACTTCATCAATCTGATCAAATTAAATTTTTAAAAATTCAATTCCTTCTTTTTTCTGATAATTAACAAAATCCATCACTTTACCCATTGCACCATTAACTAAACCTTTCTCTACATCCAAATTACGCCTTAAAATTACCCGACAGTTTACACACACAAAGTGTCTTTTCCAAACCAGCAGTTTTAGATTTTTTTTTCTAAACAATCTAGTTTTGATCTCAACTTACCCGTCAAAATAATAGTGATTCCTTCATGCAGTATTTTATCGATGGCTTCCATTTTAACAATTTCTTCATTTTCCAATTTTAATAATTCTTTGTTAAATATTGAACACTCACGCAGTCGGCATTAAGCAAATCACTGACTTATTTTGAGCAATTTCCACGTACACTTTTGCAGCAACTGCATTTTCATTTGGAAAGACATTGCAAAGTAATCGACTCTCCAAAGCTTCTTTCCCTTTTTTTGAAAGAATTCCAATTCTTACATCTTTAAGAATACTTCCATATTCAGCATCATTTGTCTGTCGCATATTTGATGTCAGTTCTTTGTATTCAAAATTACTCCAAATATTCACATTACCAACACTGCCAAGAGACTTTCTGGTATCTTCATGGGCAAGTGTTTTAAATACCGGTTGTCCTTTTACCGGTGTCAGTTGCAGTAGATCTCCAAAAACATCATACTCTGTTTTAAGAATTTGCTGCATTCTTAAATGCACAAAGGCAAGCATCAAGTTTGAAACCATGCTCACCTCATCAATAATGAGAAGTTTCATTTTCTTCAGCACTCTTGAAACTTCACAACAAGCTTCTCCAGATAGCTTGTGGTATTCCAATTTGTTCTCATGCTCTACTGGCAGCATTAGTAAACGATGTAAAGTAATTCCTTTAATGTTATGTGCTGCCAACCCAGTTGGAGCAGTGACAACACAAGACAAATGCGACTCAGTTGTTTTTTGCAGATAACTTGTAATTACTTTAATTAAGAAACTCTTTCCTGTTCCAGCTTGACCACTCACATACATTCGGATAGGTTGAAATGATGTACATGAGCACACTCTTTTCATGAAGTAATCCATGGTCAATCTGCTCTTTCACTTGCTAATATATTAGTTTCTGTTTAACATTTAGTTGCTCTTCCAAGTTTCCTAACTGTATTGCATCTTCTTGTGCTTGATACATTGCTGTTTCCACCTCATTCATTGCAATCGCTGCTTCATTTTCAACAATTGGTTGTCCTAGTGGATCTTGACTCAGTGCAGCAGAACTTTGACTGTCTTGAGAACTGTCTCTAGCAATCTCAGCTGCAATTGTAGCTTCTTGATCAATGTCATCATTCAACATTTTCACATAATTTGCGAAAGCACTGCATTGTATGCTATCTTTACAAGCATTAAATGAATCTTCATAGCTGGGAAAATCTCCAAGTAATTCCAGTTCAGAACGCCATGGTTTGAACATTTGCAAAAGGGCTAAATAGTCAAATTCCCTTTTGTCAGCAGTGTCGCAACTCAGTTTTCTGTGATTAATTAAACTTCCTTTCCTTTGTTTCACCAGACATCCTTCAGAACCAATCACTCCATATTTTCCATCGTTGATGTTCTCTGTAATATTCCGTTTAAAAGTGTAGTTTTGCAGCACTTCATAGAGACACATGTTCTCAAGAAGATGACTTCTCTTTGGATAGTATGTGTCCAACATATTGGTTTTGAAAATATCTGTACTTTCAGGGTCATTTTCTGCTAAATATTCAATTTCTTGAACAGATTTCAGTACCCGATTTCGCATTCCTGCAAGACCTAGACTCACCCAAATGATTCTTCTACTTTTGGAATATAAACTTGCAGATAACCGATCTGAACATTCATATGCTCCAATTTCACGATGCGATAACATCTTCAAACTGAAACTGTATAATTTCTTAGAGTCTTCTCGTGAGAAATCTCTTCCCACATTTCTTTCAATTCAGTCTTTTCTGATTTAGTAATGTAAGACGTTACATATCGAGCAACAGCAATGGAATTGTCCGTAACATACTGAATATCCATGTTAGCGTTCCACATGGATAAAATAACTGGATTGTAGTCATTTATGTATTTTGATTCTTTGCTTCTTCTTCTTCAGTTGTAGGTGTTTTTCGGAGACTTTCTTGTGATGGTATGTCATACAGCTGACATAAAACTGTTCACTCTTCCTTTGGCTAATACAGGACGTGGAAATCCAAAACGACATTTGGTATAGAACTTATCCTTTGACTTGTACTTTCGTCAACAGTATATTCCACACCTCTGGCTTTGAAATCGTAAGACTTGTTGTTTTAAGTTTTTCTCTTCTCTGCTATTTGGAACAGCACATGTAGCATCATCTTCAATGAAAGACAAAACAGTTTCATCTGAATCTGTTCCAAATTTGGGGGCGTCCTTGACCCATACCAACATATGTATGTGAGTAGCACCTCTTGCTTGATACTCCTTTCTCCAAAAGAAATCCACAACTTCTCCAAGAGGAGGATTCTTTTTATTGCAGATGAAAGAAATCATAGCTTCAAATCTATGATTGAAATATCTGCATACATTGACAGGATCCAAAGAGCATAATTCTCCAGGTGTCTTGTATGCAATATTATTTATATTGGAATTTGCCTCTCGAAGAAATTCAAGTAAATCATCCCAAGCATACTCAGCACAGCTTAGTGTAACAAACCATGTAGGAGTTCCCAAGTTCCGTAGCATGCATTTCAGTTCTCCATGTCAACGGTACTAATATTCATTAGTCCCACGCTGACATGCCATCAGATTAATCAACTGAGATTCTAAATGATCATCTCTCTGATGCACTTTATCCATAAAATCCTTTGCAGTTACATTTTGAAGATGCATTCCAGTTTTTAAAATGTGATTTACTGCATATGAAAGTCCAGACAAGTCACTGTCAAACAGAAGATGAAACATATAAGGGATACATTGTCGAAATCTTGGATCTTCTGCATATAATCTTCTTGTCCGATATTCAGATGCAGGAATCTGCACAGGACGTTCATCATATCGTCCACTTTTTCCTGTTGGAAACAACTGAGGGAAACAAGGAGCTTCCAAGCTCTCTTCCCATACACTCATGGGACTTCCTGTTGCTTTTTTCATTTGAAACAACTCAATTGTATTCCCCATCACCTCTCTGGAATGAAGTGGATGTACACTGTGATGTTCATAGATCTCTTCACATCTGGACATGTCCACTTTTTCAATTTGTCCACTTAATGTTTCACTATCTTCTGCTAAATCTATTTCTTCTTCTCCAACAAACACATTTCTATAGTACTCATTATTTTTTATCAGATACAATGATGCCTTTTGCACTTTTCTAACATCCACTAACTCTTGCCAGATTTTCTTATTCTTAGTAGGAACACCATTAACTAGAATGACTAGTGGCTCATTTTATTGCATGATCTACACCAATAGTTTCAACATTTTTCCTTAAATCTAATGGTAAATACACAACTCTTCCTTTCAATCCTCTTTGCAACTCTGATGGAGGTAATTTACTTGTTTTGGGCTCCATACGAACAATAGCCTGAAACGGGTGAACAAATTGTATCAGAATAGACTCATACATATTTAAATCAATCAGCTCTGGAGGAATAGCAACCAACTCTAGATTATTATGAACAGCTCTAGCAGGCATTTTATTCTCATCTAATTTATTATAACAATATTTGCAAATACGCTGCTCACATCCCAAATCAAAACAATCATCTACCAACAAATAAGTTGCAAATTCCATCCACTTATCATTATCTTCTGTTTCACTTTTTAAATACAGATTGACACCCCTAGTCTGATTTTTATAGTGATTTCGCCGACAACAAATACAAGAAACATTTGGTCTTTCACCTGAAATTACCTTAAACTTTGGGATTTCATCCTCAAATTTTTCTGTAATTAAAGGTTCTACATTGTCGTCAACATTTTGTTCTACTAATGTGTCAGTTTCTTCACTCTCTTGCTGAGGCCCAAAGTAACAAAACTCAATATCCTCACAGACCTGCTTCACATCTGAAACTGACCCATGTAAAAGAGCACTGTTCAACTCACTTAACTTTAGTGCTGGACTTTTTGCATAATACAACCTTCTCACTAACTTCCGCATTTGAGTATGATGTACTGCCAGCATTCTGAAATGGTGAAAAACACTTTGACATACTTTCCTAGAAAGACAAGCCAGAGAATGACCTTGCAAACCAGTATGTGTTCTCACTCTGCAAGGGTCTAGTCCTTGCAACAGCTTAATCTTTTGTTTTACACTTTTTTTAGTATAGACTCGTAAAAAACTACATAATTTTTCAATAGATTCCTGTCGTACACTCCAAACACTACTGCAATCCCAAGTGTACACAGGGTTTTTAGCACGTCTCCCTAAAACTTCATCAGCTATCACTTCTTCTGCATTTCTTTCAACCATTTTCTCTTTCTCCATTGGACAACCATCACTAACCTCATAACCTCTACCATTGGTGTCAACTGCATACAATAATTTTTCACTTAGTGAATAACTCTCTTCATTAAAAAAAAGGCTCTGAACTAGAACTGTTTCCATTCTCCCAAAAAAAATCACAACATTTCTTTTTATTAATAACTCTTTTCCTCCTACTTTTGGCCTTCATTACAAATATTGGTTTATCTAGTGATCGAATTCTGTTTAACAGTAAAATAAACAGTTTCCTTTTTACTTCAAAAGCCTTTTCCACAATGCTTTCAATACGCTTCTTTTTATAAAATAAAGCTCTCTTTTTTTATTTCTTCACATCTTTCAGCAAATTATGCACTACTCTCTTGTAAAATATTTTTTTGCGTAATTCCTTATAATGATTTTGTCTTCTTTTACCATACTTTATCTCCTTTGACTGAACATTTGCTTTTCTACTTTTCTTCTTATTTTGATTTTTTTTCTTACTTAAAACATTTTCTGAAGTTGCAGCATTCTCTACATTCAGTTTGCTCCTACAAACATTTTTAATAAATTGCTTCGTGATCTTACCAGAATTGTTTTTCCTTTTAGCCACATTATCTAGTTCATTCAATACTTGTGGTTGATTTTTCTTCAAATAATCCTCCTGTCTCTGTTCTTTTCTTTTTGGCATCATTTCTCGATTTTAACGTTGAAAAACAGTATCTGCAAAAAAGAATCACAAATAAATGTATATTAATAACTTTCAAATTTACAGTATTCCATTACTGTACAAACACATTTTATATAAAAAAAGACTAAGAAACTACAGCCCTGAACCACAAGTGTGACGATGATTAAAACACTACATACATAGTGCATACTACTTTGAAGCAGTTCATGCCCTAAAGCCTACCTCACTAAAAGACTACACGCTAAGTGACTGAATGATTACACTACTAAAAGGAGACACACTGGGTGAGTACCAGGGTGTTTGCTAGAAGTATATGAATACTAACTGGGGAATTGAAGGTGCGAAAGACAACTGTGTAGCTGATTAGAGAACTGAATGCATACTGGATAGGCGTTTAAAGCAGTCCATGTGCTAAGGCCCGGCTCACTGCATGACTACTTGGGTACTGACTTAATGATTAGACTACAGCAAGGAGACTGCCTGGATGAATTTATAAGTGGTAGGCTTTTCGCACAGGGAATGGATTAGTACTTGGTACTGAATGGGTCACTAGAAGAGTGCAAAGGGAGTGACAGGATGTTTGCTGGACTATATGGATACTGACTAGGGAATTGACAGTGTAAAAGACAAGTCTGTAGATGGTTAGAAAACTGCATGCATAGTGCATAGGGGTTTGAAGCAGACCATGTGCTAAGGCCTGGCTCAGTGCATGAATACTTACACAGTGACTGAATCATTAGAGTACTGTAAAGAGAGTGTCTTAGTGAATTTATAAGTGTTTGCGTTCTGGAACAGTGAATGGATTACTACATGGTGCTGAATGGGTCACTAGAAGACTGCAAAGGGACTGACAGGGTGTTTCCTAGAAATGTATGGATACTGACTAGGGAATTGAAGGTATGAAAACAACTGCGTAGGTGGTTACAGAACTACATGCATGCTGCATAGACATTTGAAGCAGTCTATTTGGTAATGAATGGTTCACAACATAAGTACTTAGAAACTGACTAAATCATCAGACTACTTCTAGGACAGTGCCTGGGTAAAAAATGTAAATTTTCAGCTCTGGTGCAGTGAAGACAATACTACATGGTACTGCACTTTAGTGTCAAATCATGACTCATTTAATCAACACATAAGCAAAGACTGGCTTCTAATGCTACTAAAAGTTGACAACATGACAGGTTTTAAAACAGTTATCTGTCAGCAAATACATGATGTTACCAAACGCTTCTCTCACAGTGGTTCCCAAATGCAAACAGACTCACAGTGTGATTCTAGACAAGCACCACTATCCCTAGGACTTTACCAAAGCTCATTCACTACAGTGGAAGTGGTAAACGAACTGCACACAATCTACATATTTCACGACTGCACTTTAATGTCAATGCCTGACTAATGTAATCAACGCATAAGCAAAGACTGGCTTCTAATGCTACTAAAACTTGACAACATGACCTGTTTTAAAACAGTTATCTGTCAGCAAATACACAATGTTACCAAACGCTTCTCACAGTGGTTCCCAAATGCACACATACTCACTGTGTGATTCTAGACAAACAATACTATCCCTTGCGCTATACCAAAACATATTTCTTCATCTAGAAGTACTACTACATTTTAGTATAGAAACATAACATAACTCATTTCACAAATTCATAAACAATGACTGGTTTCTAATTCTATCAAAATATAAAAACAGCACAGTTATCTCTCTGCAAACACATGAAAAACACAAATGCTTATCACAGAATGGTTTCTACATGCACACACACACACTGTCAATAAGATTGTACAGAAAAAAAGTACTCCTTACACTTTAGCAGGAGAAATACATTAGTCTGATTAAAATCAAAATAGTCTACATACATCCCCTCACAATTAAATAACTCACCTTTCAAGATGTTTTGTAGATTAAGAAGTATATCAGTCACACACCAGATATCAGTCACACACCAGATTTTCTTATATAGAATCTCTGCACTGTGCACCTGTCAGCAGAACCAAAGAATGGCAAGGTTTGCCTCTCATTTTCCACACATATACATGTAAACATCAAATCACATTCCTTCCCACATAAATTCAAAAGCAAACACACAGTTCTATTGGTTAAACATTTCAACCCTTTCCAAGTGACAAACTTCAACCCTTCCCCCAATCTGCCTTCTGCCCGTTACCATAGAAACAGGTCATGGAACACTGTACTGAGCACACAGGTCACAAGTTCAGCACACACAATGTTGTTAATCAAAACAGCAAGTGTGCTTGACTTCTCAACATATCAGCTTATCATATATAATGTTCCTTACAATCAGCTTTTGTTAACCAATAAGAATCATGCATTTAAAAAACAGAAATATGCACCCTACCTTTCAGTGTAGAAGGTTGTCAAACAACCAATGATTTCTTGTCTTTTTTCAAAATTGCATCTTAGCCACCATTTTAGAAACATCTTACTTTCCAAACTGCCATTTCATTTTGAGAGACCATCTGAGTGCATCCAGACCTCCTTACAAGATGCTTACAGTGTGGATTGTGGGACACAGCTACATTTTCTGGAGCCAAAGGTATGCAAAAAACAAAGGCATTCACAAAGACCTAGGTTTTCCAAATGTAGACATAAAATGGATTGGACAGAGAGGGTTAAAGTGGCACCAATTGATGCCATTGGTGAAATCCTTCATGAAATCTAACACCCTGACCTCATAATAGTGAACTGTGGTGGCAATGACCTAGGCACTTTGGCTGGGGTAGGTCTGGAAATGCTTATGAAGGACACCTTTGCACAACTGATTTCACTTTTCCCTAAAACTGCCTTTGTGTACTCTAACATATGCCAAAGGCAGAAATGGAACTGGTCCGATCATTTTTGTCCACAGATTGAGAAAGCTAGGAAACGTGAATAAATCGGTTTCTGCTTTTCTCCGAGACTACAGAATGGGGTCTATTTACAATAATCTGCGCTTTCATATGCAAGAGATGTATAGGAGAGATGGAGTACACTTTACTGATGAAGGAAACTGAGTCTTCCTCAACAACTTTAGAGTCTGTATAGGTACTTACTTATAAGTACCAAAAACTCTCAATGAACACAACGGCTCTTTTTAGAGCCACTCATGAACAAAACACTTAAGCTTAATCTCCCAACAATTTCATTTTTTCCCCCTTGGATCCGCGAACCCACCGCGGGAGGATCCGTGCATCTAACGCGATAGGATGCGCGCACCATGCGCGCATTTCGCCGTTCAAAAAAAAACAAATTGGGGCCCCAGGGGGTCCTTCTGGGACCCCCTAAGCACCTCTAGAGGGTCAGAGTATTTCCAACTGCCCCCTTTATATGTTTTACACACTTATTCCCCTTGCATCTTCAGCCTTGCTTCTACCGAGGCAGAAAATGGCCGCCAACAGTTCCTGGTTTCGAATGTAGAGAGACACTCGACAGCCAATTAGCATTCAGCGCGCGATCGGGAGGGTGCGCACTCGATTCGGGGAGGGTGCGCTTACGGTGCGAGTACGGTCCGCGGATCCTCCGCGGCCATAGATATCACTAACTTTTTTACCCTAATTTTCTCAAAAACTACTGAACAGATTCACACCATATATGCAAAAGGCACGAGTCCGAACTGAGGACTACCTCTTTGCCAAATTTGGTGTCATTCCGTTCAGCGGTTCGGGCTGTAGCTGCGACAACAGATCCTATGGGAAATTGCATGGGGAAAACGCGTTTTGGGACCCCCATTTTATCTCGGCCCCCGCTTGACGGATCACCGCAAAACTTTCAGGGTAGGAGCGGGGCGGAGCTGGCCAAAAGTTTGGAAAATTTCGCGAAGATTCATCAACCGGCGCCAAAGATATTCCCAATAGAATGTTGCGGATTTCCTATGGAAAATATGTCCTAACTATAACTATCTACTGGCGACCGCCAGTAGATAATAAACATGAATACATATATATGCGTATACATATTTATATGTATCTATGTGTGTATATATATATATGTTTAAACATATATGCACATATGCATATGTATATACATGTACACACGTGCATACACACATGTATGTATATATATGCACATGTATGCATGCATTGGCATAGCCAATAGGTCTCGCCTTTGGGACCTTCTAAGTGTTTAGCCATGCAGCACATTACTACGTGAGAGCCGTTAGCTTTGTCTATATGTTTTAGCCATATTGTATAGCAGCGTGGCTGAAAGTAAAGGGAATAACGAACAGCAAAGAAATAACAGCACATCAAGAGAGACAGCAGTTATCAGGAAAAGGCATATAAAGTGGCAGTTTTGTGGTCTGTCACCCGAGCATCCTCGTTTTAACGTAAAAAACCTTTAATTTCAACTGACATTGGATTAGTGTTTGATCAAACAAAACGATGTGCCATTAAATCCAAGGAAACAGGATTTGTGTTGAAAAGTTTACTCCGTGTTCAGCATTGCGTGGTTGGGGTTCGTTGTACATGCTTTCACTGTTTTGAAGTTTTACTAGTCCTTCTCTTATGCACAGACACTTCTGTTAGCAAAGGAAGACCTATGGGCGAGAAAATGGACACGAGAGCAGCCCCCTCTGCGGGGCTGGGGAAGTAAAAGAAAGAAGACAATCTCTGCGCCCTACACACTTGCTGCGTCTTCATTGGCGCACACTACAGCGCTACTTTCTAGCTCGGCCTGGTGTGTGAGGACAGTTAGCGCCTGTTGGTGAAAGTATGACAAATGGTGCCTCTAAGCAGAGCGCCCCTGCTTGAGATCCTGTGAACAAAGAAGTCTGTGTACACAAAGGACTGGCGCCCCTTCACTGCCCGCGGGGTCCCCTTCGCCTGCATATTAAAGCCCCGAGAGGAGCAACTCCCGGGCAGGGAGGCGGAGTAGTCATGATGGAGCGGGTAGTACAACATTTTGTATACCTCCCCTATTCTGAATAAAAAGGAATTGTATAATCAATTAACTATAATATTATTAAACTAGCTTGCATGTTTTATTAATCAACATTATTAACATTCAAATTACACGTGGGATTTGCATTTGCATGGCTAAAATAACCTTTATGACAAATCTGTACGCATATTAACAGTAGTACAAGTGGCAATTATAATATTGCATGATATATGTTGCTTTTGTAATGTTGCCCAAGAGGAGGACCGAAAAGGTGAATATAATGGCTTTAAATAGATAAATACAAGCACATAGAGGGATTTGTAAGGGGTTAACATTAGATTCATTATTTCTATGTATTAATTACACTTTTGTGTTTGTTTCGCTTAAATTAGCACTTAGGCCTAAAACCAAGATGGCCGCCGACACCACACGACGAAGTGGCCACTGTTCCACGAGGCGCGGAGTGAAATGCGCACGAGCAAGGATTCTCCTAAACCTCATCACGACCTTTGGTCCAAGATGTACCCGAGCAAGGACAGAGTGGGCTACCAGCCAAGTCTAGAGAACAATCAACCTTACAATAAATCCGGAAAAAGCTGACTTTGGACAATCTCATGACATCACCCCTCGAACTGTACTGAAAACTAAAATTTGACATCGGACGATCTCAACCAGCCAATCACGACTGTACAAAATTATTATATTGTATCTTCTGTACTACATTTTATTAAAAAAACTAGTAGAATAGAGAGGGACATTCTCAATCTTTTCGATATTCTGATGCTTTGGCTGATACTGATGCGGACATTCGGGCTGACGCTGACGTTTGGGACTGTAACCTGCCGAGCTAAGAACAATTGAGCTTTGGCTTGCTTTCGGACGATTTACGACAAAATTATGCAGAGACAATGAATTAGAGGACTCCAATTAGCCAGATTAGGTAAATATGATGATCTGCAAGTTACTTAAATACTGATATGAACTTTCTAAACTTTGACAAGACAAAATGCAAATTTAAATTCATTATGAAATATTAGATAAACAAATTATGATTAACGAGAATTCATGAGCCATGAGTTTCATTTAAGAGATAGATTCTGAAGTCTTAAAATGTGTTTTAGGTGGTTCTAAATCACCATCAACCAATCCAAAAAATTTGGTCCATTGACCGAAGTGGGAGGAGTGCCTTGACGTTTTGGGATTAAGGATCTATAGGAGAGAGGGTGTTAATGTATATTTTGTAAATGACTTTTCCTTCCCTATAGGTTATAAGGTATTTCCCTCACATGTATGGAGCTTGAACCATTAATCTCTCCTGCGTGCGGACTCTTGAATAGGTTGTGTGAGTGTTGGTGTTATGGGCCCCACCAATGAATGCATGTATGAATGAGAGTGTGTGACGACGGGTCTGCGACGCAGGAAGAATACCGGTATAAGTTGTTTTCCCCGTTTTTCCCGGTCTTTCGCTCCAGCAGTTTTTCTGGTAGAAGGATGATGGTTATTATTGTATTGGTTTGGTGATTATTGCTTATAAATTGCTTATTGATTGTGGATAAGAATTGGTTTATGTATTAACACTATGTTGAGTTGCGTTGAGTTGAGTTCTATGTTGTTTGACGGCTTCTGGGATGTAGGAAGTCAGAAGATTTGTAACGGTTCCGTAGTAGAGCAGAGGTAAGCGCTGCTCTCGGGAAAGACGGAATTGTTGTTGCCCTGTAAGTACACAGGGAAAATGTGTGACAATTGGAGTTGCACGACGCATTGTCTGGGTTTGATTTGGTAACAATGTTGTGTGTTGCCATTAGGGACATTTTCTGTATGAGAGAAATGCATGGTAGCGAAGGTCACCTGTGAAATTTTGGTCTTAGGTACCAGGAGTCCAAAAGGCACTTTGATTACGCTTATCACTGGAAAGGTAATAGGTGTTCCCTAAGCTTGCTAGAAGGATAAAGTAGAGGGAAGTGCTACTTTGTTAACGAGTGTTATAATTCTGTAGTAGAGCAGAGGTAAGCGCTGCTCTCGGGAAAGACAGAATTCTGTGTGTATGAACTACATTTTCCGTATGAAAGTGCGTGAATGAAATAGCATTCAGGTTAATTGTGAAACTCTGGTTTTATTTCTCAGGAGCATTGGGTCTCCAACTAGGTGTCCTAATTCTGGAGAAACGGTTAGCTGATGCTTGTTAGAAGGGCAAGGTAGAGGGATGTGCTACTTTATCAACGGAAGTAACGATTCCATAGTAGGGCAGAGGTAAGCGCTGCTCTCGGGAAAGACGGAATTCTTGTAGGAAAGGTAATTAACTATTCTTGGTTAGCGAAACAGATAATGGCGGCGTATTTATGTCGTTACTAACAGATTTGTAAGTTAAAGAACGTAAAAAAAAAAGCTCCGAGAAACTTTTGTAAAGGAGGGGCCAGCAGGAGCAGCGAGGAAAACTGACGTCAGAAAGACCGCGCTGGGATTGGCTAGTTAGTGAGAAACGAAGACGCTCCCGATTGGTGCGTTAGTGTATGCCGCGCCGAGAGTGGAGAATTACAGGGTGACGTAGACGCTCCGGATTGGTGCGTTAGTGTGAATCGCGCTACGATTGGTTAAGAACAACAGAATAGTTGTAGGGAAAGTCTAGCGATACACGGAAGACAAAATGATGTATTACGATCCACCAGAGAAAGAGAAAAAGACCTGGTTTGGAAAGATCAAGAGTTTGTTTAAAAAGGACAAACCGATTAAGACTAGAGAGGGACAGTTGCTTCCTCCACCTAAATCGCCTGCATCCTTTATGGTTGCGAAATACGGATATCATAGCTGTATTTGGTTAGACAATTGGGCTAAGTATACAAAAGATGATGGAGTTTTGGCATTTCCAAAACGTGGTTAATTTAATTTAGCGGTTTTAAGAAATTTGAGAGAAAGAATGATGAATCTAGAGCCGAGACCTAGACCAACACAGTTTGAAGCATTGACTGAATGGGAAGATGAGATGCATGACAGGGAAGGACAGAGGAGTGACGGAAGGTATAGGTACATGTTTGGTATATCATATGGACAGGAGAATCATGATGATAGAATGAGAAGATGGCGAAGTGCAAATATGGCTGATGGTTTATTTCCTGTGAGACATACTGGAGAAGTTAGCAGTAGAAAATGTATGGAAAAGAGAAATAATGTCAAGTCAAAAGGATATGGTGTGCATGAATCGGAGGATGATGTTCTTGACGATATGTTTTATAAAAATCCACCTCCTTATCAGTCAGATTCTACCATATTGACACCAAGTGCCCCAATGAGAGAAACTTAACAGAATATAAAGTTTGAATCAGTATTACCAGAGACAGGCAGGAACAATCCTTTTAAAGAATTAGAGCAAACGCAACATGGTAAAATGGGTAATGAAAATTCAACTGAACTAGCAAAGACCACTTTAGAATTAACTGAGAAGAATAGGGAATTAACTAAAAATTTGGAAGCAGTAACTGTTCCAGTGACCATAGGACCTGTAATGCCTATTTTTGATAAACAGAAGGATAGTGAGCATTGTCTGACGATTCCCTATAACAGTAATAAACAAACAGAGAGGCCAGAAAAGAATAATAAAAGAATACATGGAGACAATCAACAAGTATATTAGAACAGAGTACACCTAGAAATTTGACGGTAAATCAAAGTTTAGTGGATAGGATAATAATGACGACGGAATCAGTCCCAGGAACACCAGAAAGATTAGCACCAAAAAATACTGAGAAAGACAGTGTAGGTCCTACCTAAGAAGAATTGAGTGAATGGCTAAGGAGTTTGCAGCAAAAAGATAAAGAACCCCAATCTATAGATGTAGCCAAGCTCAGGATGGTTTTGGAAGAATTAATAGTAGGGACTATCCCCACAGAAAAGCTTAAAAATTATCAGGATGAAGAATTACTATTTCTATGTAAAAGTATAACCTGGAGAGCAAGAAACCTACATGAAAGACTAGAAGAAGTGGAAAACAAAATGGGTATAGACTTTGAAAGAGTAAAAGCTTTACAAAAACCCTACAGAGTAGATTTTTCTGAAAAGGATATTGAAAATCTGAACACCACAGGAAGACTAACTCAGATTAACGATATAATCATTTTGTTAAGAAAATGGGGAGACGTAGATGGATGGAAAAGGAGATGGTTTAGAAAACGAGATGATGCTTCAGACAAAACATTTGCAGCTTTTGCTGTAAGAGAAAAAGAAAAGGTAGTCACAATGTCCCATGAGAGAAATTCCAGGAGGAGGATATGTACATGTTCCTTGGACTAGACAAAATATTTTGTCATTTACAAATGATTTCCCTCGACTACGCGAAAAGCCAGTCGAGTGGTACAGGCAAGTGGATAGCTTTGTAAAATTATCGAAAGTTTTGTGGATTGATCTAAATAGTCTATTTGACATAATAGTGCCAGCAGATCTATGGACAGAATGCAAGTTGATGATCAGTTGGCCTACACAGGAATACCCTAGAGACCCAAAAACAGGAGCCCCAGATCCGGAAGTTATGAAAAAATATGAAGTAATTGTTTTCCTGAAAAACAAGGTACCTCCCAAGGAGACGGATTGGGTAAAAATAGATCGAACTCATCAAGAAGCTAAGGAATCAGTACATGCTTATTACGAAAGGTTAATTCTTGCCTTTAAACAGTTTAGTGGTGATGAAAACTTGAGTGAAAAAGATTTAAGTCTCTTTGTATACCGATTTGTAAATGGTTTACGTCCAGAGATAAGTGAAATGATTAAACAGCATACAGTATCTCGCGTGGGGTTTCAAGTAGTGCGGTGCGTGATGGCGCCTCTGCGTGTGAACATCAGTTTCAAGCAGAATTGTAGACAGTAGATTGGCAAAATAAGAAAATAGATGAAGCACTAAGGCATGCAAAATATTTTAGTGATGAAATTGAAGAAGCAGCGAAAGTTAAAAGAAAAAGCCATGTGGCCACAGGTAAAGGTGGCAGAAAGACAGGAAGCTCAGTTGGCCAAACAAGCAAATAGTGCAGGATCAAAACCTAAATTTAATGCTGGAAAAGGTAAGGGACAGTTCAATATAGAAGAAGCCAAAAAAATGGCCATGTCACAATTGCGGAAGAATAGGGCACTGGAAATCAGAGTGTAAATTTCCCCTGAATACTAACAGTGATAACGCATCATTGAATCCGCAGGTGCAGAAAGAGGTGAGTTGTCAACCGCAGCGACAGCGACAGGTTGTTGCCCAACAGAGAAACTCACTAAGCAGAGAAGAACTACAAAGAATTAATATTTACAAAGCAATAAGACAGTGACAAAGAAATAGTTTTATCCTTCACTATCTAAAGCCCAGAGGTATAGCAAGAAGGAAAACCATTTTTATTATAATACTGCCCTCACACACTTTGCAGTGTCATGCTTCATCATTGGGCCGCGTCAAACGCCCCCGTGCAGACCAACACAGTGGGCGGAGCACAATATTTTTTTAGAATGAAGTATATAGTGGTGAGATTGCAGAAAGACAAACAGTGTCAACCAAAAACACAAATAGTGAAGACAAAAACAAGGAGAATTATTCCCTGGAGAAGGGACCACAAAGTGCAGACATAAACACTTAAAACTGCCTAGGCGGGGACCATCATCAATCTTTATTCCTGTCACCCCCTGGTAGGATTAAAAGTAATCTCTCGGGACAATTAGGGGAGGTAAAGACCCCTAGATCCCTGCTGCGTTAACCAACATGTTTCAGCCACTGTTACACGCTCATCTGAGTCGTTCTGGCATTCATCAGGGTGTTGGTCCCGTTATTATCTGGTCTACGCCCCTAATTGGGGTTTTTTACCTTCTACCGACAAACAGCCGATACTGCTTTCATCATGTACTCTGGGTAATTTCCAAGAGCGAACAAGTTTAAGGGTTTATTAGAAATTCTCCAAACCCGGGACCGTTGTGGGACCGTGGTCTTGTTGTCACACTTACTCCAAAGACTCACGGCGCTGCGAATCCTCACATCGGTCCACCGTCGATATGTTACCCAACAGAATCAGGCGCCAAAACCGCCTTTTCCACAGAGCGTAAATTCACAGAAATACATTAATGAGACAGGATTCTACAACAAAGAACAGGTAACTAAGCTGCCGCGCGCTAGCGCGGTTTCGCAGTATTGGCGAAAACGCAATGAGAGTGAGTCAGAAGAAGGGTCTTGACGGTGCCGAAGGGAGGAAGAAGAGTGCGTACGTGGCGCAACTCTAGAAGTAGACCAGACAGGCCCTTTTGTGGATGGAAAGGTAAATGATGACAATATTACTTTCCTAGTAGATACTGGTGCTACTCGATCAACTGTTAGGTCAGCTGATGTTAAGAATCTTCCTCTCTCGGACGAAACAATCCAAGTGGTTGGAGTATCCAAGAGACAGATTAAAACATATCTCACAGAACCAGTAAAAGTCAATATAGGGAAATTTTTCGAAATGCACCGCTTTGTTGTGTGTGATTCAAGTCCTGTAAATTTCTTAGGAAGAGACTTACTGTGCAAGATGAATTGCACCATATTTTGTACCCCTGGTGGTATAGCATTTGAGACCCCTGATGAAGATGTACTGTATAAAATGACAATGGCTAACATGGAACCTGAGATTACTGAAGCATTTGCTGTATTCAACCCTGATGAACTGCCAAGAGAATTGAAACAAACAGTAAAAGCAGAAGTCTGGGATTTCACAGGAGAAGATATAGGATTAATGAAAAATGTGGATCCTGTAAAGATAACAGTGAAGGAAGGAATAAGTTACCCAAACGTACCTCAATATAAATTGACACCTGAGATAATTGAAGGAGTTACTCCTATAATTGAGAAAATGGTTAAACAGGGTATTGTGAGAGAAATAATGAGTAGTCCATGTAATTCACCAATTATGGGACTGAAAAAGCCTAATGGAAAGTTCAGAATAGTGCAAGATTTGAGAAAGATAAACAAAATTGTTGTCATGTTGTCCTATTGTACCAAATCCATCTGTGATTTTATATCAGATTCCACATGATGCAGAATGGTATACAGTGATTGATCTGTGTCACGCTTTCTTTTCCATCCCGTTGCATCATGACAGTCAACAAAGTTTTGCGTTCCGTTTTGGTGAACGTATTTTGGCATGGTGCGGAATCCCAATGGGGTATACAGAAAGCCCCTCGATATTTAATCAGATATTGAAAAAGTCCTTAGAAGACCTAGAAATGCCCGAGAATTCAGTGCTGGTTCAATATATTGACGACCTACTTGTGGCGTCAAAGACTCGAGAAGCTTGTGTAATGGACACCATAGCATGCTAAACCATTTGGCAGATGGAGGACTTAAATTATCCCCATCGAAGTTGCAATTTTGTCAGAAAGTACAATATTTAGGCCACAAAATTGAAAAAGGATTGAGGAAAATAACTACAGATAGGATCAAGATAATAAAAGGAATGAGAGCTCCAACGACGCAAAGAGAAGTAAGAATGTTTCTTGGAATGGTAGGATATTGTCGTCAGTGGATAAGTAGCTTTTCCCTGATCGCAAAACCTTTGATACGCCTGACAAGAAGTGATGTAAAAGACCCAATTGACTTAAATAGGGAAGAACTAGCAGCTTTTAAACAATTGAGAGACAGTCTGTGTGAAGCACCAGCGTTAGGAATGCCTGATTACGAAAAAGAATTTGAGTTGTACTGCAGTGAGAGGAATTGATGTGCACTCTCTGTAGTAATACAGAAACATGGAAAATTGAGAAGACCGATTGCATATTTTTCAGCTATGTTAGACCCTGTAGCTGTAGTGTTGCCAGGTTGTTTGAAAGCAGTAGCTGCTACTTGTAAGAGTCTGGAACAAAGTGAAGGAATTGTGATGGGATATCCTGTGCGAGTGTTTGTACCTCATGATGTGGCAATCCTTTAAACACGGAGCCGCACTCAGTTCATGACACATAGTCGGCTGACTAAATATGAGAAGGTCATATTAGGTGCAACGAATGTGAGCCTTGCGAGATGCTTGAATGTGAATCCTTCAACGTTACTGCCTGATGAGAATGTGGAAGTCAGAGATTAAGTGGATCATGATTGTTTGGATGTACTTGATTTCTGTACCAAACCACGTCCTGATATAAAAGATGTACCATTGTCAGAAAGTGACTTTGTGATGTTTGTGGACGGGTCATGCTTGAGAACAGATGAAGGAATGCTAAGTGTAGCATATGCAGTATGCACAGTTGCAGCAGTATTGGAAGCATCTTACCTGAAGGGAGTAAATCAGCTCAGGTTGCTGAACTTGTAGCCTTTACTAGAGCATGCAAGTTGGGAAAGAATGTGAGAGTAACTGTGATAACTGATAGTCAGTATTGTTTTCGTGTTGTGCATGATTTCGGTCAGATATGGTTGCAGAGAGGATTTCTGACTTCAAGTGGAACTCCTATAAAGAATGCTGAAATGGTTGGGAAGTTGCTTGAGGCGATACAGCTGCCTAAGCAATTGGCTGTTGTGAAGTGTGCTGCACACGTTCAGACAGGAGATTATGTCGCAGTTGGTAATAAGTACGCCAACGATGTGGCGCAATATTGTGCTCCCAATCAAAATTCAATCAACAGGGCGAAAGAAAGAGAAATGAATTCTTGTCCCTTACTGTTTAATAACATTGTGAGTACCTGGGAAGAAGTGAGGCAGTTGCAGGAAGAAGCAGGAGATGAGAAAATGAGACAATGGGTAAAAGCAGGATGTGCACCAAGAGAAACAGATCATGTGTGGGTTTATCGAGATGGAAGACCAGTTATGCCTGATAGCATGGTGTCAGCCATGGCACGGATGTATCATGGAGAAGCACACATAGGGAGAGACGCGATGGTTAGGTCATTTAAACAAACATGGTATAATGAAAAATTCAGACTGGTAGCTGAGAGCGTTTGTCAAAGATGCCTTATATGTCAGCAGTTCAATCCTGGAAGGAAGACAGTGGTAAGTCTAGGAACGATAGGTCGAGAAGGAGGGCCTTTCACCAAAATGCAGATTGATTTCATTGAAATGCCTCCCTGTAACAGGTTGAGGTATGTTCTAGTGATGGTCTGCTTGTTTTCTAGATGGGTAGAAGCAGAACCCACAAGAAGTGATGGAATCACAGTAGCAAAATAGCTTTTGAGAGAATTCATCCCTAGATCCGGGTTCCCAGTCACAAATGAATCAGATAGAGGAAAGCATTTCCATAATGAGATCATGAAATTGATTTGTGAAGCATTGAATGTACAACAGAAACTACATTGTGCCCATCGCCCAGAGGCTTCTGGTGTGGTGGAACAAATGAATGGCACTATTAAAACCGATTGGGAAAAATGTGTTTAGCCACAGGTTTGAAATGGCTTGATGTCTTGCCTCTTGTACTCGTGACTATTAGATCTATTCCAGATAGGAACACAGGTCTGAGTCCCCATGAAATTGTCATGGGAAGAGCAATGCGACATGTTTTCATACCAGTCAACAAGCTGTTGCCTATAACTGATGACTTGGTTTTGGATTACTGTAGGGGGCTGGCTGACGCAGTTCATTCTGTGTTTCATCAGGTTGGATCGGATGCCACCACCCTTGAAAAGAAGCAAGCTCATGGTCTGAGCCCAGGAGACTGGGTGAGAATTAAAATACACAGAAGAAGAAACTGTCTGGTCCCACGTTGGGGAAAACCACGACAAGTGATTTTGACCATAACTACAGCTGTGAAGTGTGCTGGAATAAAGAATAACATTCATGCTAGTCACACATTGACCACAACTACAGCTGTGAAGTGTGCTGGAATAAAGAACTGGATTCATGCTAGTCACACATTGAGAATTCCAAATCCAGTGGATAACAAGGAAGGAGAATATTTTGAAGAGTCAGAGACTAGTTCTGAATCAGATGCTGAAGAAACGAGAACTAGAGAAAATCCTGAAAGGGGGGAGTCTGAACCAAATTTGATTGTTGCTCCAGAAAATATTCCCTTGAGAAGAAAATTACAGATTTCCGATACCAGCTCAGACTCGGAGACTGAACAAGAACAGGTACATTGGAGAAAAGCAGTGAAGAAACAATCAACGAAATTGTTGATAAGGAAGTTTTTGATCTAAAACTGAGAGAAATTCCACCTGAAATAATGAAATTAGATGGACAGGTGCCAGATACAGAAAGTGAGGGAAAGATTCTTGCGGAAGACCCCCTAAGAGTTGTAGGGAATTCAAACATCCAGTTAGAAGAAGGGTCAGTTAGTCAGCAGGAAGATTGTGTGCAAGAACCACGAGGAGGGACAGAAGTAGGGGAAATAAAAGAAGTGGTGGAAAGAAGAACAGCTGAAAGCAAAAAGCAAGTTGAAACATAATCAGAGGATAGTGATGAAGAAATACCAGAAGGTCGAGTCCTGAGGAAAAGAGCATGGAGAGCTGAAAAGAATGATAAAAATAAAACTAAAAGACCAGCAAGAGATGAAATCTGGCCAAACAAAATAAAGAGATTGAGATCACGAGTGAATTCACCAAGAGCAGAACAAGTGAATGAAGTATCCAGTCAAGAAAAATCGAAAAATGAGAAAGTAACTACAGAGGAAGAAAGCAAAAGAACGAGAAAACCTAACCAGAAGTATAAGTCGCCAGAATGGACATATGTGGCCTTGCCTGAAAAAAAGAAGAGGCAGATAGCCAAGAAAATCCAGAGGTGACTGTACAAGAAGTGGTTGAGCAAGACGAAGAATCGGAAATCCTGAGAGTTATCTTATCCGATATTGGAGAAGAAACGGATGTTCAGGAAGTTCTGTATCAAGATTACGAGAGAAAAGTGAAAGACGATCAAATGCCAAACTGAATAAAACAAAAAGTGTTGCAAATGGAAAGACAATAAAGTACGGGAAACACATAACTGATAGAACCAAGTAGGTGCTTAGAGCCTTGGGTTAGTCAAAACTAGTTGTGAAATAGAAGAGGCTAAGTCAAAAGACACTGATCATTTTACGAAAATGGCAAACACAGAAAGTAGAAAAGCTAAATGTACGTTTCTTAGAAGGTGGTTTAAAATGCGTTGTTGTACAGGATAACTAATGCTTCTGTGGAGTGTATTAGCTTTGATGATATCATTTAAAGTTACACTAGAAACAATAGAAGGACATAGTGAAAATAAAACTAAAATAGAAAAGATTCAAAAAGTATATCCGAATAAAATAGATAGAAATTATCTGCATAAAGACAGGTCTATAAATGATTTTTCTAACAATGTATTTTCAGAACTACTGTATGAATATGTAAAGAAAATGGATGTGAGGGATTGCTACGTCTGCATGCAGATACCTGCATCTGTATCTGAGGGAGTGACCTACCATCACCTTCCAATAACGTATGGAGTAACATGTAGTGTGATAGCTAGTCTATTTTACAAAATAGGGAAAGTAGAATATTACTTTTCAGATGTAGATAACGTATTTTCACAAGTACCTGTAATTAACAAATTGAATAAAGTGAAACCTGCAAAGGTATTAGGTGAACTTTTCTTAGAAACTAAAGAATTAACATTAGAATCTATTTTTAGGAATAGTCTAACTTGTAGTTTAAAGAAGGAGGAGAAAGTGTTCTAGGATATGGTTGAAGAAAGGAGATTAAAAATGCAAAAGAAAATACCTGAGGGAAAAGAGGAAAAGACAGTCTGGGATGTTGAAATGGAAAAGCATTTGAAAGGAGAAGCTAGTCCAACAATGGCTCAGAAAGGAAAGTTGTGTATTAGAAGGAATCAAACTGCATATGATAATTACTTTGTATGTAACAGTGAACGCCATGATACGTACTGATTCATGGGTGGATGGGGATTTAAAGGAAGAAATTATCCTGGGTTATATTTTATCTACGGGAACAAGGCATACTATCGGTTGCCGGACCATTGGTATGGCACATTTTATGTAGGTCTGGTTTTTCCAAAGATATTCCACATGGGAAGAGGAGAAGATGGTGTACATAAGTTAGGTAGTCTACTAACACGTAGAAAAAGAGAATCTTGGTCAGAAATTGTAGGAGACATCTTTGAGCATTGATACCAGCAGTGGGAATATCTCAATGCACAAAAAATTAGAAAATTATCAACAGTAGTGGATCGCTTGTCAACAAGCAAAGCGGGAGGATTCTTATTGGTAAATACTGAAATGGTTGCCATGCGTGCCATGGTGATGCAAAATCAACTTGATATATTATTGGCAAAAGAGGGTGGAGTCTGTGGAATGCTGAAGGTTCAACATTGTTGTACTTACATTCCGGACGAAAGTAAAGATTTGAAGATCTACATTAAAAATATAACTGAATTGCATGAGGTAATTACACCACTGGAGGTTGAAAGTGTTTGGAAAAAAATTGGAAAGAAACTTTCTTCCATTAAAGATTTCTTATTTAACTAAGGTGGTACATTTATAGGTAGGATCTTATTTCCATTAACATGTGTTATTTTTCTAGTATTAATTATAAGACTAGGATGTTTATGTTGCAAAAGGAAGAAAATTCAGAAAAAGTTAAAAAGTGAAAAATTTAAAAGACGACAGAATAAGAGACAAGAGAGGGAATTTGAAGAAGTAGAATTAGAAGAGATGAAAGATAATATGTATAAAACAGCAAGAAGAGAAGAAATTGGGGAAACAGAGATGTGAACTAAACTAAAGAATTCATTTCGCTTTTATGACAAAATGGATATAAAATTGTAATGGTATGGTGATAAAATCACCAAAGGGGGGGGATTGATGGAGCGGGTAGTACAAAATTTTGTATACCTCCCCTATTCTGAAAAAAAATTAATTAAATAATCTATTAACTAGAATATTATTAAACGAGTTTGCATGTTTTATTAATCAACATTATTAACCAGGGGTGGGGGAATCATATCGCCCGAACCATGTTGATTTTTATGAGGGGCTAGAAGATTTACTGTCTATTTTGTCCGACGGACAAGTAGACATTAACTCACATCAATAATAAACGATCTGTGAGCTGTGTGAGTTAAGTGGTCTGTATTACTGGCGGGCTTGGCAGGCCCGGCAGCTCAAATGCAGATTATCGGCAGTTCGGACGTTTCCCGCTCTGCAGATCAAATGACGACCAGAAAGAGCCACTCTCTACAATCCCGCCGAAGTCGTCACACAAAATCCGGAATCCGGGGGAGGAGGGTCTCTGCTGTCTGAAGCTCCTCACACGCGAGGAGAACATGAGGGCATCGTCCAGGGTAGACTGAAACCCGGCATAAGGAAATGGAGATGCGGCATGCAACGGCATAGCGGGGGGCGGCGCCCCCGCCTCTGCTCTCACATGAGAAATCGCCAACACCCCTCCCCCCCTTCACAGCGCGGCCGCAGGGCGGGAAAGGCAGAGACCGCCACAGGCAGCATGATGCTAAGAATCTGGGGAAACTGAGTAGCACTGATCTGACTGGCTTGAACTATGGCTCTGGACGGCAGCCTTCCATTGAGGATTTCTTTACTGTGACTGGTGGCCAGAACTAACTACTGACTACAGCTGGTGCTGGTGTTGAGAGCGCGCCTCTCCCCAACGACTTTTGCAACCGGCAAGATGGTCCATCTACGGGTCAGCCCGGAGCCGTGGTTACACTGGGAACATCCAGGGGATGCACACTAGAGGAGCAGCAAGCAGCACACAAGTCGTCACTAAAGCGGAAGTGTGTCGCCCTGTCTTCCCTCTACATGCAAGTCTCAGGTCAGTGTGTCATACATTCCAACATTTCAGAAGAGCAAAGCGGGAAATTTTTTAGAAAAAAAATTGGGAGAATGGGGCCTTGAATCGGGTTACTGTCATGTATGGGCTTTGAAAGTGAGCTGCTGCAGTATCGGACATTTGAAACGCAAATGCACTTTTTTTCTTACCTTTCAGAAGCATGGAGCGCAATGGCAAGCAGAGAGAGGGTGACGCAAGTGTTGTGCACTGACCTGGCAGGTTGCTGGCTGTGCATAAACCAACCCCCCCCCCGTGTGGGTTAGCCCGGGCTGAGACAGCTTCCCGGATACACACACAGCCGCCCGAGTACTTCAGAGGTCTTTAAAAGACCATTCGCTTGTTAATGAGGAATTGTTGGTTTTTCACCCCTTCTAGAGCAACCGCATCGCCACTCTGACTGTTGCTGGAAGAATTATGCACGTTACACATTACCAAGCCCTGTCAGCTGAAACCCTGAGGAATCGGGTTTCGGGATGCTTGAATCGGGAGGAGGGAGACTAGCCTTGAAATCGGTAGTCTCTTGCCTAAATTGGGAGGGTTGGCATGTCTTTTTTTTTTTTGTCTGGTGTGTATTCTGGTGTGACGGCCCCTCATGTTAAGACTACCCCTTCTAATCCTGATAATAACATTGCATTTTGCAGCGGCGCCTGCACTAAGCCCCTTGTCGGCGCAGCCCCGCCCCGTAATTATAACCACTTTAGCTTGGTTTGAGTCTAGTCTCTGGCTCTGAGGGAGGGGTAAAACTCATATATATGCAGTCCCTGGCTTGGCTAGTCAGTCTTACTGTTCCCTCTACGTTTATTGCTCAGCTCGATAGTGGCTCAGACAGGAATTATAGTCCTGGCTCACGAAAAATTAACCAAGGATGCCACAGGTGGGCTTAAGGCACCTGTTGATTCTCTTTATTGTGGGGACAGGTTATTTTCGTTATCTGATGTTTCAGAGGCTTCTGGGCCTGAAGATGAAGTGGCAGTTACAAGCTCTGCAGTCTCAGAGAATAGCAGCAGTAGCTCACCTGAGAATGAGAGCACCACGGTTAAACGGTTAATCCATTGGAAGGGGGATAAACATTTTAAATCAACTACTGGGCCAAGCAGGAAGCCAGCGGCTTCTGTGCTTAAGTGGGACTATTCGGCTAGCAACAAGTCTATTATGAGCCAACCCAGGACACATGAATTGATTTCAAAATAACGCATGCTGATTAATCGACTAAAATTAAAGCTGCTAAAAGTGGCAAAAGTGTGCATTGTATTATATTATAGTCATGTGCTAGGATCTGCAATTTACTGTGAATATACACAAAATATGCAGGGACATATTTAACATTTTCAATTTCAGTTTGCATTTTTGGTACTTTCGCCCAGAATAATCAAGTTCAGAGCGTGTCTGTTACACTGTGAGAATTGACTGTCTTGATTTTGAGGTTATTTGCCTTAAATATATGTAGGTTATTGGGTTTTATGTTTCTGAGGCCCCCTTTTGTTGTGTTTCCTGTTTATTCTGATTTCCTCAGCCTCTCAGGGTGTTGGCCTACTGCCGTCAGGGGTGAAAGATGCTTCTATAAACCAGAATATTGGGGGTTAAACCAAATTTCTCTTTCTGCCCGGAATAAACCAACCCCTGCCTACTTGCTAAGAAAAGTGAACCAATAATCTTACAGATGCCTCCTGTTTGTCTTGTATCTTTCAGTTGTTAGTGGCTATAGTCCCTTCTCGTCACATTCATCTTTCCTTCTGCTGCTCACTCCCTGCTTAGCACCTCAACTCCTGTTCTACAAACCTGACCACCTCTCTTCCCAGCATACTCTTTGCACACTTCCTTGCATTCTTGTACACTACTTCATCACTGTAGCCCCCCCCCCCCCACTCCCCCCCCCAATCTCCATTTCGGGTCCCACATATTTCCACTCTATGAACTCACTGCAACCACCATCTGTCTCATTTCACCTGGCTAGTATCTCTGCCATCAGCTACATGCTCACGAGCCACAGCATTACTCTCCCCTAGGGGCATAGAACATGTAGTGAGTTGGAGACAAATGGGCCAAGCATGACACCTGTATTCTGTGTAGTCGATGAATAGGGCATGGAACCTGTGGCCTGTAATGAGAGAGAGAGGGGGATAACAGTATTCGGTCTGTATTGAGAGAAATGGGTAACATGAAGCTTACAGTGTGAAGGAACAGAAGCAAAGGGTGATGGGGTGGAGCCTATGATGAGTCAGTGGAAGGGTTATGGACTGTAATTGAGAGGAAAGGGGATGTGTTTCGCCTTTATGATGAGAGGAATGTGGAAGTTTATAGGTTGCTGTAAAGGGATTTGCGTGGTTGCTTACTACTGATGGGCAGAAGCAGAGGGCAACTTTACTTAGGAGGGTGTAACCGATTAGTAAAAGTAGCAGCTAAATTATTTAGGTAGTAAAGAGGACAAGTGGATTTTATTACAGGACAAGAAGATTTCTGTAGCACTTTGTCCCTTGGACAAGTAATTTTTTTCAAAAATTCCACACCCCTGTTAACATTCGAATTACACGTGGGATTTGCATTTGCATGGCTAAAATAACCTTTATGACTAAAATCTGTACGCATATTAACAGTAGTATAAGTGGTAATTAGAATATTGCATGATATATGTTGCTTTTGTAATGTTGCCCAAGAGGAGGACCTAAAAGGTGAATATAATGGCTTTAAATGTTGCTATACGCTAGATGAATACAAGCACATAGAGGAATTAGTAAGGGGTTAACATTAGATTCATTATTTCTATGTATTAATTACACTTTTGTGTTTGTTTCGCTTAAATTAGCACTTAGGACTAAAACCAAGATGGCCGCCGACACCACACGACGAAGTGGCCACTGTTCCACGAGGCGCGGAGTGAAATGCGCACGTGCAAGGATTCTCCTAAACCTCGTCACGACCTTTGGTCCGAGATGTACCCGAGCAAGGACAGAGTGGGCTACCAGCCAAGCCTAGAGAACAATCAACCTTACAATAAATCCGGAAAAAGCTGACTTTGGACAATCTCATGACATCACCCCTCGAACTGTACTGAAAACTAAAATTTGACATCGGACGATCTCAACCAGCCAATCACGACTGTACAAAATTATTGTATTGTATCTTCTGTACTACATTTTATTATAAAAGAACTAGTAGAATAGAGAGGGACACTCTCCATCTTTTCGATATTCTGACGCTTTGGCTGATACTGACTCTGACGTTCGGGCTGACGCTGACGTTTGGGACTGTAACCTGCCGAGCTAAGAACAATTGAGCTTTGGCTTGCTTTCGGACGATTTACGACAAAATTATGCAGAGCCAATGAATTAGAGGACTCCAATTAGCCATATTAGGTAAATATGATGATCTGCAAGTTACTTAAATACTGATATGAACTTTCTAAACTTTGACGAGACAAAATGCAAATTTAAAATCATTATGAAATATTAGATAAACAAATAATGATTAACGAGAATTCATGAGTCATGAGTTTCATTTAAGAGATAGATTCTGAAGTCATAAAATGTGTTTTAGCTGGTTCTAAATCACCATCAACCAATCCAAAAAATTTGGTCCACTGACCGAAGTGGGAGGAGAGCCTTGATGTTTTGCGATTAAGGATCTATAGGCGAGAGGGCGTTAATGTATATTTTGTAAATGACTTTTCCTTCCCTATAGGTTATAACTTATTGCCCTCACATGTCTGGAGCTTGAACCATTCATCCCTCCTGCATGCGGACTCTTGAATAGGTTGTGTGAGTGTTGGTGTTATGGGCCCCACCAATGGATGCATGTATGAATGAGAGTGTGTGACGACGGGTCTGCGACACAGGGAGGATACCGGTATAAATTGTTTTCCCCGTCTTTCCCGGTCTTCCGCTCCAGCAGTCACACAGAAGGATTCTTCAAAAGAACAGCTGGTTTGTGACCCATGGAGTGAAGTGCCTTCATCAGTGCTCCTGAGATGATGGGGGTCCTCTTAACGAGCTGGTGACCCTGGAATTCCTCATTTAACTAGCTGTTGGTTTATGTTTGTAACATTCAGCTGTTTATGAACTTTTTGCGGCCAGGAGTTTTCAAGAAAGATTATTTTCCGTCGTCACAGCTTAAATGTTGGGTAATGCCACTTGGGCCTCAGGGCAACAAGAAACCATTGTGTGAGCCACCGAAAGTAACTACCCCTCCCCCCCCTTCCGCACCCCCCCTTCGGCCTATACTCTGCACCCTCCCTCTGCCATCATTCTTTGAACCTGGGCTTGCTGCATACAACTGATAGGGCTGCTTGTAATCAGGACATCGCTTGATTTCCACACATTTTCCATCCAAACACTTTTTTAAATATGTATGTTCCCGGAAATAAATTAATTTGTAGTCACCATAAACGGCCCTGGGGATGAATTAAATCCAGACATTGATACACTTAACAGGTGGGCCGTGCGCGCTGGTAAGATATCTCAGTGAGTCATAAGCTTGTGGCTGACGTCTACAGGTCACAAGTACCAATCTCAGCAGGGCCAACTCAGCCTTCCCTTTTTCTGAGGTCGATATCAATATGGTAACATATTATTCACAGTGCTTAGAAATGGCATAAATGTGGCATGAAGTGCTATATTAAAGTTGATACCTACAGAGTGATGGCTACCACCTTCAGCACACAAAAAACGTTGTCATGTGAAGCCAGACAGTGCCTCAAATAAACTCCTGGAAAACAGTCAAAACCAGGACAATGCTTGTGTCTCCCTAGCGGTCACCACCCCCCTCTGGAGCAATGCATGTCTCCCTAGCGGTCACCATGAGTGTGTCTCCCTAACACTCACCATCCCCAAACACTGCAGGAATGCTTTCTACGAGCCACTATACGCACTGCAAGACAGATGAACCGGTTGGATGATCAAGCGCCCTGCTCCATGGCTTCTTATACACTATTTTTTTTAAATGACAATATTTAAAGTTAAAGCGCAACGGCACGGCATGCAGCGAGCGCTTTGTGTATAAATATAAAGCAACTGCACAAGAGGTGCTGCCACCATATTTAAAATTAAAGCGCGACCCTGCATGACGGCTTTTTGTAAATATCAAGCAAATAAAAAAACCACATCTAAACAAAATAAAAAATAAATCACATCAAAATAATAAAAAATATATATATCCACTTATCTTATTCTACACGCGCTCCTCCCTGCTATCTGCTCATCACGGCAATCAAATTCACGCATTAACCGCGCATGAAGCGTACAGTTACAAAGTATCCCCTTAAAACTCTTCCAACATCTGCACACTAAAACAAGCGTATAATTACAAAGTAGCCCAAAAGTAGCGTAATAAATAGCATACATACAAAAAGAAACATATAACAACCAAGTAGCGTAATAATGATATACAAAGTAGCGTCCAAGCATGCAATGCATTCCACACGGAAACGCATACAATGGTTTAAAAAACAGAAGTTCAGCAAGTTAATAATAAGCCTACTGTGTCACGCCGCCGGTAAGCGATCCAATCCCGCTGGGCGGGGCCAAAAGGGGACAGGGTGGCAACCAAGAGGGATTGAAATGCCTCCGGTGCAATCATTGCACTATCTTTTGCATAATTTGAGACGCCAAACGAAGCGCACGAATGAAAACTGCAGGCGGAGCGGAGACATGCGTCGGAATCCGTATTGATTCCAAGAAGCCTTCGCATGGCGAGAGCAGACACATGCGCTGCTTTCGCCAGGCCGAGAACTAAAAAGCCATTATAGCCAGGAAAGCTGAATACTAGGAGTCTAGGATTCTGGCTGTCGACAACAAACAGAAAGAGACTTTTCGAATTTTAAAGGAGCTGAGGTAGTCAGCAGAACAGAAACCCCCTGTCTGTATGGAAGACTGTAATAAGTTCCAGTCCTACTTCCTCACTAAAGTCAAAGACCTCCTGATGGACATCTACCGCACCCCCGTTGTACACTGCCCCCCGGCGGTGGACCTCAAACCATTTGCATATGACAAGCCCCTCACTGTCTTCCCAAAGCTAAATCACGATTCTCTGAATCACTTAAAGGGCCGGGTCAAATCAGGTTCACCAGCAGATCCCTGTCCTCCCAGGGTGTTTCAAATGGCACTCTGGAGCGAGGTTCTTAGCTTGCTAAATCGGTCACTTGAAACTGACCAGGTCTCGACCAACTTTAAGGAGGCGAGAGTAATTTCCATGCTGAAAAAACCTGGGGCTATTCAGAGAACCTTAAGAACTTTAGGCCCATCTCCCTGCTCCCTTTTCTGGCAAAGGTGCTGGAGCAGCATGTGCTGAAAACCCGATCACACCACATAGAGGTAAATCGGCTACTCCAAATAAAACAGGCAGGGTTTAGGGCCATTCATAGTACAGAATTGGTAATGCTGGCAGTGACAGATGAACTTAGGACCATGGCCGACAACAGGAAGCCTTGCGCCCTGGTCCTATTGGACCTCTCCGCGGCATTTGACACGGTCAATCATAGCCAACTCCTGTCACGAATCTCGGAGTTGGGCATCCAGGGGACGGCTTTCCAGTGGCTTTCGTCCTTTTTGTCAGACCGATCCCCAACGGGTCCAACTGGCTGATCAGATGTCCAACACCGGCGAGCTCGCGTGCAGGATCCCCCAGGGTTCAGCATTGTCCCCTCTCCTCTTCGATGCCTATCTTCAGCCTCTAATGGCTGTACTGAGCCGCATGAAGAGCCACGTTTTTAGTTACGCAGATGACACCCAAATTATCATCCAGATTGACAACTCCAACACAGCCCACGGGCGGGTGCAGAATATTCCTGAAGTACACGGTCAACTGGATGACTGCCAATTCCTTTAAAATGAACCAGATAAAACGGAGGTCCTGGCAATCACCACGGACACCAACCCTTAGTGCAACCTCTTTTGGCCACAAGAGCTTGGCACTATCCCCAAACCAGCCCAAGTGGTAAAGAGCCTTGGCATAAAAATTGATGCCAAGCTCTCCATGGCTCACCAGGTATCTTCCGTGGTGGGAACATGTGTGGGCCTGTTAAGACAGCTACGACGACTCGCCCCCCTCCTTTCATTTACGGCACTCCGGATGGTAGTGTCAGCAATGATCGTGTAATGTCTGGAATATGGTAATTCCCTGTACATTGGCCTCCCGGAGAAGCTGCTAACAAAACTCCAGGTAGTCATGAATGATGCTGCCAGATTGATTTTCAGACTCCCAAGACGGGCACACGTCACCCCTCTCCTGCAGCAGTTGCACTGGCTCCCGGTTAGGCAAAGAACCATGTTCAAAGGGCTATGCATAGCCCATAAAGCTATCCACGGTCAGGCCCCAGCTTACATCAGGGACCGACTGGTAAGCTATGTGCCAGGACGGTCCCTCCGCTCCTCGGATGCTGGCCTGCCCTTATTTTATTTCCTCTTCTAAAGGGGGCAGAGCTTGTTCCACAATGATTCCCTCAACTCTGGAACAAGCTACCAGCTAGCCTTCGTAAAGAACCTGTCGTCCTTCTATTCAGGAGGAAACTAAAAACTCTTCTTTTTGTTGAAGCCTGGGGCACCAACTAAGCCAAGGTTTCAAGGCACTCTTCTGCAGATGTACCCAGGTTGGGCAATGCGTTTTAGAAATCCCAATTAACATTAACTAGCTTACTCCAAATAACGCTAACCTGTTGCGCTTCAAAAAGTGAAAACCCCAAGAATCAGCATGGAGGCAAGCAGTTTGCATGTCATAAACTTGTATTTTGTTTCTTTTTTCACAACTAAACACCCATCTTTCATCTTGAAACAGTCACTGTGCTATCATGCATAGGATTTTCACTTCAGACCTCATCAGCAGGGCCTCCAGGCCAATATTGTCCAACAGGGAAAACAGCTTTGTTTTCAACGGTGCAAGTATGGATATGATCATTAAACATTTGCACTGGTAGAAGGGTGTGTAAGAGACTGCTATCCTTGGTGTGCGCATCCGTGTGCGTGAGGAAGAAAAAGTGTTAAACTGCATGTTAGAAAAAGCAGGTGAGAAGGAGAGAGGCTTGGAAAAGGGGAGTTTAGACTGTTAAGAAGTGTAAGTTGTGTGTGAGAGGAATGGGGAAAAGGTCTGAAAGGAGCAGGGTCGTGGAAAAAGCGAAGACTGGCTGATGGCTTCACAAGGCATCGTGGTGCAGCTTGCCCCTCTGCAGACTTTTATTTCAGTTTGTAAACTTCTGTCTTTTTATTTTTACTTGAAAACAATAAGAGGTTGTAGAGTCAAGTGGGGGGAAGGCTTGGGTTGACTTTAAACTGAAAATACGAAAAGCCAACGGCTAATGAGCAAATACCAGCACTGCTCTACAACAGAGGAGCCTGCTGAAAACCCCTTAGTGCCAAGGAGGACCTCGATGGAATTTGGACAGCACCACTACAAGCCCCACCCCTTTCCTGGGCTTAGGCTCTTATAATAGCAGTTAAGTGTCTTTAGACATATGCTGAGATGCACAATGGAAGAGAAATGTTGTGTTAGCTCCCCTTTGCCAAACACAGCCAGGTGTTTGGCATGCATTGTGTGGCCTCCTCCAACCTCTGCCTTGAAAAGGCACTGCAGGTGATGGGCTGCTAGTGAGATGAAGTTTGGGAAGACTTAAGTAAATTGTTGTAAGATCATATATGGTGTCTGTCACTCGAATATGCAAAGAAAGACCCGCAGTGGGACCCTTTTTGCAGTTCAGTGTTTCCAGCAGTGAAACCCAACAGCACAGCCAAAAGGTTTACCCACACCTAAAGCATGAAATATGGCCGGCTAGAGATCACAGAGGGCAAGTCCGGGGTCCCTCTAGGTTGTACAGCCAGACACTCTTGGACACTTCTTGTTCAGTGGGAGGTTTTAGATGGTAGAAGGTGGGATAGCCGCTCGCCTCACCTGCTTATGCAGACAGCAGCTCTTGGTCACTTCAGCATTTTATTGGGGGGAAGGGGAGACGGGGGGGGGGGGTTTGAGGAAAGATCTATCCGCCTCACCTGCTTGTACAGCCAGCCGCTCTTGGTCACTTTGGCGTTGGGATTCCTCTTCATGGAGTTGGACCGTTTTCCAAAGGCGATCCCTTTCTTGGAGGGCTGTGGGAAAAAAATGGCAACAATACATCATCTGACCACCACAGAGGTCCTGAACATCCCCCTTTGTACAGCACATAGCTCTAAGTCTATTGTAGTAGAGTAGGATCTGCACTTATGTTGCCCCCAATTTTTTTCTGATGTATACACTGGTTTCTGGCTATAGTCAGGCTGGGTCCCTGCTAATCAGGGCCCCAGTCTCTCTGTTCTCTCTAAACAACTTGGAGTGCATATTAGATGCACTAGTGATTGGTTACTGTGGCGCCTTATGAGCCCCTAGTATATGGTACCTTAGGTACCAAGGGCATAGGTACTTTACAGGCCTACCAGGGGCTGAAGCATGCATTATGCCACCCCTGGGAAGCATTCTCAATCTGACACCTCAGGCCTGCTACTGCAGCCTGGGTGAGGTAGTGTTAGCACTCCTCACTGAGGTATAGATTCCTATATCACCATACACACACACATAAACCTATCAGCCACCCCTATGGCAGGCCCTATCAATCCTGAGGGCAGGGTGCTTGGTTTACAATGTGAGGGGGTGCGTCTGCCTGAGCAGGGCCCCTCTGCAGCTGGCAGGGTCTATTTCCTGTGGCTGTTTGTGGATGCGGTTAAACCATATACTCTTTAGTGCATTATAACCTCCCGGTTAATGCTAACTTTGGAATGACTGCATCAAAACATGTCGTGTTTGGTGTCAAACATCTTGGAATCATACCCCCACACCAGTAACTGGTGTGGGAGTATGATCCCAAACTTCTAGAGGGGATGACATGTACCTACTGTGGTAAAACGGTAGAAATCTGAAAGAGCCCTGGCATCACAAAATGGATGCCACCAGCACAGACACTGGGCTGCCCTCCTGCTGCTGACCGAAACTCACAGTGGAGGAAGCCCAACAATAGGCATCCAACCCAGTGGTTGAAAATGCCTTCTCACTCTGGCGGCCATACGATTGACCTGATGTGTTCCAACTTTGGACTATCTATAGAGAATCCTATCCAGGTCTCTTGGTCTGACCATTTCTTGGTCCATTTTTCTTGGTCACTGGGATCACCGATGCCCCCCAGTGCCTTTACTTTTTGTAAACCTCCCCCGAAAATTGAAATTCCCGCCCTCTACACAGCTCTCTCACTCTCTCGCCCGGTGCTTTCTAGCGACTAGGATTTGGCGGTCGACGACTTTGCCACCTGGATCAAGCAGGGCGTCAGCTCTGTCTCTCACCCTAATTGTAAAAAGCAGTCACGCCTTTCTCCCTCTTGCCCTTGGTATTCCGGTGCATTAAGAGGGCTCAAATTAGGCTGCAAGAAACTGGAACGCCTCTGGCGTTTGGAGTATTCTCCATCAGCCAAATCTGCTTTGCAGAAAGCTCAAAACATCTATTACTCAGCCATCAAACTGGCTAAGGGAAGCTTTTATGCCGAACGTATCGCCAAAGCAAAAAACAATGGTAGAGAGATCTTCTCCATTGTAAGAAGCTTTCTGACACCTTGCGCCAAACAATCGACCTCCCCCACTTCACTTCAATGGTGTGAGGAGCTCTCTTTTCTCATTGGAAAAATACAAGCCATCCAAGATAGCGTGATGAAGAGCCTTCAGGGATTTGAGGTTTCCTACCATCTGCCTCATTCCCCCCCCGCTGTCAGGGTGGCCTACATGTTCCGGCTTTTCTCCTGCTACTGGCTCAGATATACTGGCCATTCTTAATACTCTTAAGTCAGGCTCCCCTTCTGACCCATGTCCTGCCAGAGTACTGGCTGGTGTAGCTGAGGTTATTTATCCGGAAGTGACATCAATCATTAATCGGTCTCTGTGTACAGCGCAGGTTCCTCTGCACTGGAAGCAGGCCAAACTATTGCCACTCATAAAGAAGCCTTCTCTGGACCCGCTACTAGCGGCTAGTTATCGTCCCATCTCTTTTCTTCCAGCCCTGTCCAAAGTCTGCGAAAAAGTCGTCTTCCGTCAGCTGGACACGTTTGTTGAAAATTCCGGTGCCCTTCATCCGGTTCAATTCGGTTTCAGGAAATGTTACAGCACGGAGACGGCTCTAGTGGAAATGGCTGAATCAATCAGGGAGCGCCAGTACGCAGGCGGCAGGGCGGCTCTGGTTTTACTGGATCTCTCTGCTGCCTTCGATACGGTACCCCACCATCTTCTACTCATTCGCCTGGCTAACATCGGCATCGCAGGCTTTGCCTTGGACTGGCCGAAATCTTTTTGGGAAGATCGCTCCCAGCAGGTCTGGAGACCTCCTTCATCCTCAACTGCTAGGTAAGTGGCTACGTGAGTTCCCCAAGGTTCCACCTTGAGTCCACTACTCTTTAACATCTATTTGACACCTTATTTACTTGGCAGAGGAGCTGGGGGCAAAAATAATTGCCTACGCCGATGACACCCAGCTCCTATTTACTTGGAAGGATGGTGACCTGTCGACCTCGAGCGCAGAATTGCCTTTCCTCTGTGTTTCAGTGGTTGGCACGTGCCCAACTGAAGGGCAATGAGGATAAGTCAGAGGTGCTGCTATATGGCTCTTTTCCACCTGCCTGCCATGAAAATATGTGGCCGAACGACTTCCCTCGTCCGAAGTCAGTGGGTGTGCCTGCTAAGAACCTAGGAATATGGTTCAGCAACGATCTCTGCTTTGCGGTGCAAGTTAAGAAACTCACTGGTGTTTTCTTTGGCATACTTAAATCTCTAAGAAGATTTTTTTCTCTTCTTCCCAGCCACGCAAAGTAAACGGTTGCTCGCGCACTTATTCACTCCCTCTTGGACTACGCCAACGCCCTCTACTGTGGCATTCCCGGCTATTTGCTGGGGAAATTACAAACGATTCAAAATGCCACTGTTAGACTTCTATTTAACATCTCTGGAAGATCTAACGTGAGAAAGCATTTGCGTGACCTGCACTGGCTTCCAGTGGCCCAAAGAGTGCAATTTAAAGCTCTTACGGTGGCTCATAGAGCGCTGCATGGTTTGGGCCCTGTATACATAAGGAAACGGTTCTGTTTTTATGTCCCTAATAGAGCTTTACGATCAGCCACCCAAAGCTTTCGTAGGTCCCGGCTGGGAGGTCAGTCTATTTCTGTTAAAACTGCGCTGGCCTTGAATTATCTCCCTTTAGAAATTCGGAGTATTCAGGAGCTCGGACCCTTCAAAAAACGACTTAAAACCTTTCTCTTTAATTAGCTGATCCAAACATCCCGCTCTCTCAAGCTCTCTGATAACTGCTCGCGCCAGGACACTCAAGTAATTGAGCGCGCTATAAAATCCTTTATAACATATAACATAACGTATGCCAGCTCAAACCGGTTCAGGGGCTACCAGCCCCTGCTCTGGCGCGAAACAGGACAAAGGGAAGAGGGTGTAACCACCCACCCCCCCTGACCCTCCTAGAGGAGTGGTCATAGAGCTAGTCCCTCCCTTTCTTTTACTATAAGATAGGTACACCTTGCCATTGCAAGTTAGATAACCCTGGACGACGCTTTTACTAGAAGAATCCTGGCCCTTCGACGTTCCACTACCTTTGGAAGACAGAAGAATCTCCCTTGGAGTCAAGGAGTGACTCTGCTGCTTGGCAGGCACCAAAACTTGAAACAACGGTCACAAACTTTCCCGCTCCCGCCGGAGTGCGAAGTCCCAGCAGCCCCAGAAGCAGATTTCCTGACCTCTCGTCGGCCATTTTGAGTCCTCAGCGAAGCTGTGGCGTCTGGACCCCACGAGTGACGAGGAACTGCAATACCTGGGAACCGTGCACTATTGTCAAGTGCAACCCCTTCACGACGTTCAACAAACTTGTGCTTTGGACCATTTGTGGCCCAAGCCTCCAGCAGGTTTTGCAGCGAAAATCAGAGGCCTACCCCATCCCAAGTGACCGTGGGCTCTGGTGAAGCATTTCCTCAAGAGGCGCCTTCGCGATCCCTTGCCCGTTGGCTTGTGGGTCCCTCGAAGATTTTATCGAATAAAAGGGCTCCCCTGGTTGCTCCAGGCCGCCCTCACTCACCCTCGCTGGGTGAGTCCCTCAGACCTTGTTGGTCTGCACCATCGACTTTCTTCACTCCTCACGAGACTTGCTGTTGCCAAGGCTTGTTGGCTCCAATCCGGTTGCCGACACCGCAGTCAGCTGCAGACGTCGTGGGACACTCCGAATCCAGCTGCTGGTCATCGTCGATCCCTCCTGGACCTCGTGAGCGAAGAGTCAAAACACCATCGACGACCTGAAATCACCCGACATCCGTGGGCATCCATCTTCCTGGCCCGGGTCACTGGCAAGTGACTGTGAACACGGTCCCTTCAATTTTCAGGTCTTCTACATCTTGAATCCAGCCTTGGATTCCACCGGACACTTCTCAAGTCGCCGCAAGCAGCAAGTCTTCTTTGGTCTCCATAGAAAACAGCGACGCGACCCGACTCCAAAAGACACCTATGCACCCGGCTTTCCTGGGTGAGGTAACTCATGCACTCCGGTGCCCTAGTGTGTGTTGGCCCTCAAATTACTTACCTTGTAAGTGGCTTGCTTGTAGACTTCTTCGAAGTACCCTAAAACGTTAAAAATCAAACCGCGACTTGCTCCACTGTAATCAATAGGGAACCCGCTGCTGTGTTCTCACACTGCATGCGTCTCCCGTGGGTCTGTTACTTACCTGCTATCACTGCAGTCGTGAAGCCCCAGCGATTCTACAGTCCCTAGGCCTTGTCATTCTGCAAGTCGACTTTCCTAAACCTCTTTTTTAGTATATGGTCTGGTACGCCCTTAGGGCCCCAGCCATATTTGTGCTTAACTTATTGTGAAACGTTGATATTTGAATGTGTTCCTGGCTTCTAATCTCATAAAGAGATTAGTAGAGTGTGTCTAGAAATAAATACATATTTATTTGATATATGTAAGTGGTGTCCTTTCATTTGGTAATTCAAGAGATTATAAGGTAAAACAAGCTGCTTTACATTCCTCTGAGACTTAGCCTGAAGGCTGCTCTCCACAGCTACCACTAGGATAGCTTTCTTTAAAAGGTTGTCTTAAACCTATCTACCATAAGAGTTGAATTGGACTGGTGCAAGGTGGCCACTATAACTACCAGCATATGCCAGGCCAACTTCTCACATCTATTATACCTTTTCAATCAGTATCATACATGCAGTTTTCAAATAAAGGGCACCAACCACCGCTCCTGCTCAAACACGACGATATGTATTGTAGGTGATTTTTTATCAACATGCAGAATCAAAGACCACCAGCAGATGGCGGCACCATACAACGGCTCTTCAAAGTTCCTGCCAAAAGTGAGGCTGTGAAGCAACAGCCATGGATATGCTAGGACTGGCGGTGGCTTTACCGTCGAGTTTAATTAGGGCCGGCTTTAGCGCTGGTGGTGCCCGGTGCGACAGGGTTTGCTGGCACCCCCAATTACCTCATTCGCTACGTATTACCCCACTACCACCCGTTAACAGTGCTCCTCAAGTCTCCATAACCGCTCTCTCATACATTTCTTTTATAGCGCCACTTGTGCCATTGTAGGGTGTCAGAGCACTTGACATCACACAAACATTACAAAAGCCAACGAATCATACATGTACGAATCATGGTATAGGAAATGTTGCATAAGACAGAGGACTACAAGGTGTAGGAGTCGTATGTCATCCATACTGGTAGTAGGATAGCTTAAGAGTGCTTGGTCTGTGAAGCACAAACTCAGAATTTAGAACGTAACACCATGGTTGGGGGTTGTCCTTACTAATAAGAATTGATTTCTACCCAAATAAACCCTTTTTGCAACATTAGGATAACGAAAGACCGGGTAAGAAAACAATGTGGTAACCTATATCTTACAGTCTGCATGCAGCTCTTTGATAACAGTTAATAGATCACTGTTCTATGTCAGGATTTTAACTTATAAACTGCAAGTAACAAAAGGATTTCTGTGATACAAGCAGTAACCAACTGAACTACTTACGGTATATGTACTTATGTGATCTGCATGGTGCACGTTCTTTGCAACAGGCATATTAACCTTCTGCGTTACCTTATGAGGAGTCAAAACTTCCACTAGACAAAATTCCGATCTCTTTCCAGCAGTCCCGTTAATCACCAGAGTGATCGTGACATTTTTATTGTTGCCTCGAAATAGCTGGAGGCAAAGAAGCTGTAGCAGGTGCTTTTACATTCACTATATATTTGAAAACACGGCGCAAAAGTCAGCGCCCGGTGCTGTGGCACCAATCGCACTGCCCTAGTGCCAGCCCTGAGTTTAACTATACTTTCCTCACTAGCAATTACATAGCGCTTTCTACAAACCGAACTGTCTTTAGAAGCAGGCAACGTCCGACAATCTTACTGTCTTTCAAGGGATGGGTGAAATGCTCCTGTCAAGTTTCCCAGGTGGATGGTGAAAGGCTCCTGTCAAGTTTCCCAGGTGGATGGGTGAAATGCTCCTGCCAAGTTTCCCAGGTGCATGCGTGACTAGCTGCTCCAATTCAGGCCATTTTCTTTGCAGTCTGGGACTTGCAGTCCTGTTTATTCAATTACTAAACCGTGACTGCAAGTCGTGAATTAAAAGAAAGAACCTGGACTGGTGCAGATCACACATGGACCTGTGAAACTAGTGAAAGCCAGAAACAGTGCCACATTTTAGACCAAACTAGTGGGGAGTTTAAACAAATCTGTGCCCCTCTTTTTTGTTTCGGTCTTCACTGGCCTGACACAAGCACACCGTGGTTGTCCTACTTGATTTGTCACCAAGTGAAAAGCAGACAGCTTGTCGAGGCATGGGCATAGTCAAACAGAAAGAGTTAGCCATCACAGTGCAGCGGAGATTCACATGGGAACAAAGAAGCACTCTCCAAACTGAACTGGTGTGGAGGCGGGATTAAGGGGCAAGTCTAGTTAGAAGGCAAGGGGTACGCTAAATGGCAGGGAATGTAATAGAATTTCCTCACTTTCTAGTTGTGCATGGTCTTACAATTACATTTATATCAGCTGCCCACATCGATTTTACTTTGCTCCTGCTTGTGCAAAATCACCAATTTAATCTTCAATTTTTTCGTCCGCATCATAGAGGCTCTCATGCCCAGCAGTCTTTATGCCTGTCAACTTCCCACCTCAGCACAGAGATAACATTGCTCAGTAACTTTCCTGTCACCTCTAGCCTTTGCACATGGGCTCCCCTGCTCAGCAAGCATGCCAATGCCGGCAAGCTTCCTCCACACAAAGACTGCACTTCCCAGACCCATTAAAAAAAAAAAAAAAACACAAGCCGGCCCACTGCCCAAAAGCACATGGGAATTCGTGGCTAGGCTAGGTTCTTGCATCCAACATGGGAGGACTTGTATAGAGAGAAATTCATGAAGGCCCTCAAACGTAAGTCTGCTCCTCCTTACCCTCAATGAACAGAGAACCGAGATTCACCTGTTATGCAGATGATGCCTATTTCATCCAAGCACTCCAATCTTATGTAAACCATGTGTGGGAAAGTGCCCTTTTTGCATGTTCACCCTCCTATTTTTGGGACGGATGCAGATGGTATTTTGACTGTGCACTGGGACACTGGTATCCAGTTCACAGTTGACATGTTGTGACCTCTAAAATGGGGTAAAATTGGCTAAAAACGAATTGGCATATTTAACTTTTTTTTTATAAGAGCATAGTATGTGATCCAAAAATACACCATGGAAGTTAAATGCCACCTGTGGGCTGCAGAACTTACTGTGCAATCCACTAACATGATAGAGAATACATTGCTTCAGGCCTTCCAGGGTAGACGGACTGCTGCAGTTTACACTTGTCGTCCAAGTGATCAAAATAACCTTTGTTTGACAGAGAAAAACATCCCTTTTAAAAATCAATAAGTGGACATTTAGGAATGTAATAATATGTTGTCTCTACAGTGACAAGTCTCCAAAGGTTATTTCTCTGCGGAAGGCTCTGGCTGTCCTAGAAGGAAAACTAGAGTCCAGATTAAAAGATTAATTCTGCAATCTCAGGTCTACTGCAAGATACAAAAACAGTTTACTTTCTGAATATTTATGAAAGACCCAATTTTATGGTGCAGTTGGATTTTTAATAAATATTCAGGAAAAGTCACTTTGAGAAACTTACCTTTTCCCTGCCAGAAGCTCATTTTGCATTAGATCTTCTGCAGCTACCTCTGGTCCTTGACCTTGAGGTGTGAAAACTGCTTCTACAGCAGGAACAATGACCAACTTGTGGCGAGAAGTTTTTCTTCCCCTTGCAGGAAGACTAGTTAAGGAGGACCCAGGAATGTCATTAACATGCAAGTATGCCTTCACTTTCACAAGTAGATGTTAGGTGAACCCTGGAGAAGGCAATCCTTTGTTCTCCAAACCAGCCTGGCTCCAAACCCAATGTGACGGGGAGCTGCCATCAGAACTGGTATTGAGTGACCACACAGGAGGGAACACTTTTTTGGATTTTGGGATTAAAATGGAATTACTTATAGTAGCGCAAAGAGGAAATGCTGCAAAAGTGGGTAGGGTTGCCCATGAGAACCTTTACCCCGTTGGTTAGGAAGGAGTCTGGAGTCACCCGTACCCACTTGCTGGTGCCAACCATAAAGGTGGCACCCCAAGGCACCTTCCTCATAACATTTTGGGGACCTTCTGTTTAAGACCTGTGAGGAGACCTATAGGTCTCAACCAGCTCCCACTTGTACCCAGGACCAAAAAGTGGACTCCAATGGTCAAAAAAAAAAAAAAAAAGCTGACTGACATTCTGGATTGTTACAGGGCCACAACAAGCTTTAAAAAAGGTCCTCTGAAGGGCCCAGCTGACCAGTATTAACTGGACCTCGACTGGACCATGCTGGTGGCCTCTGCTAGAATGAGACTGGGACACCAAGAGCTGTTCCTGAGGTCCCAGGACCCTGGGCTGTGTCTAACTTGACTTATCATAACTCTGAAAAGCTGGAGCTTAGAAAATGTTTGGACTTTCAGAGGACCAGGACTAATCACCCAAGTCAATTTGCTCAAGGAGTGACTTTGTTGGGTTTAAGCAACAAGTTTCTCTCACTTGGAGCTTCTCCACAGCAGTAAACCCATTTCAGCAAGCCCTTGGCGAGAAGGAACTCATCTTCTACTACAGTCTGTAACTTTGTCCTGTTGGGAGGTTTCCGAGTTATGAAAAGGAGAGTTAGTCCGAATGTAGAATTTGTGACTGGGTAAGGTTCCAAAAGTATCTGCCTGACATGAGAATTTCCCTTGGCACGGTGTCTGAATTTTCCCACTTGAAGCTTTTCCCACCAATAACTTCAGCGGGAACTTCTCCAATGGCTATCCAACTTAGATTTTTTGGATCCAGTCAGAAACTTGCCCAGCATGAGGAATTAGACGTCCATTTCAGAGACTACGTCTAAAAGTAAAGTCTCCGACCGGGACGAACCTGGTTGATGTATGTGACCTGCAATCAGTGGCGGGTCCTCCATAGGGGCGTTTGGGCGTTGCCTCACTGCTTTCTCGCAGTGAGAGAAGCAGAAACATAAAATGGTAAAACTATCATTTTATGTTTCTGCTTCTCGCACTGAGAGAAAGCAGAAGTGCCTGGTTGTGGGTGGGCGGGTGGGTGGTCCTGCTCGAGGTCTGGGGCCGACCAAAGCAGTCATGCACACTCTCTCTTTTCTCCATGTAAGCTGCATGCATCCTACATAGAGAAAAGGGCTTCCCATTTGGCGCCCGGCTGGGGCGCTGTGCAAATGCACTGCACCAATCACAACGCTGCCAGCGTTATGACTGGCGGAAGGGAGGGAGGCTGCCTGTGGTTGGCTGGCTTTCCTTAGGAGCAGCAGCAGGAAAACGCAGGACTGCGGGAGTCGGGACCGGCCAGGAGCTGAGGCGGCGCAGTGAGTTTTACATTCATTTAATTAAACAACCCCTCCTGCCTCACAACCCCTCCCGCCTCCCTCCCCCCGCCTCCCAGGACAGGACACAGTGTACATGGACCTGCCTTCGTGAAAAGCACTCAGATAGGAGGAGCTGTTTCTGACTTTAGTGAAGCTTTACGGCTGTTTTCACAGGTGTTCGTAAAGGGACGGAAGAGGCAGAGCAGAGGCTGTCACGGAGAACCAGGCAACCTTCAAACACACAGGAAAATGCAGCGTTGAAGCCAGCATGGATTCTGCTTGCCACTGGTGGAGTGTACTGTCCATACTGATTGTGAGCTGGTGCCACCTTTACTGCTAAACATGTTTAACAGCTCTCTTGTCCACATGCTGCATGCCCCGGGTGCGGTTGTATTGGCATACGACTTAATTAACGGGACCTCGGGGTGGCACTGAATCAGCCAGTTTGTCACAAGGAGGGGACGGCGGTGTGTGTTATATGGCGGAGAGGAGCACGGTGCCTGCTGCCCGTGGAAAACAGTGTGCCTGGTACAAGGGTTAGCCAATATGTCTGTCTGTTATTAGGTGGAGGTAGTGTGCTAGTAGTACAGGGCAGTCCAGCGTAGGCGCAGGAGGACTTGATCGACGCCTGATAACCACTGACTATATACATTGTTGCATTTTAAATGAACTGTAATGAGTATCTTGGAAACCTGGCAGCGATCCGGCTTTCCTTGGCCTACGTTAGGCATTTGTGGCCTGGCGCATCCGGACAGTGTCTGGAGTGGGCTGCGTGTCTGTAGACAGGAGTGAGCTGGGCAGGGCAGCAACTGGATCCGTTAGCGGCAGCCGCAGGGCAGTGGCTGTCACAAAACCTTTGACTAGACGCATGCGACGGTTTGTCTTTATTACAATGCACAGTGTGTCTGTTACATGTTCTGGGGGAGGGTGCTGCAGAGCGCGGGAAAAAAACTCAGAAGGGGCTCGGATCTGTCTGTGATTGAGGAATGCTTTATTTCTATATTTTTTTATATTGTTTTGCGGTTCAAGTCATCGGAATTGATTAGTCTCAGTCCCCGGGATTGTATAGCGCACATTCTGCCATATGTATAGACTCATAGCGCTTTTGGCGGTTCAGAGAGCTTCCCACACGTTTCGGTGTTATTGTGACAGATAAGGGTCGGGTTCAGCTTGTAATTATTACACAATCGTAGGATGGAAATGTCCTTGCTTGTGTTGATCTCTCTAGGGTTTTAGTGGTTCCTACATGACTACTTTTATGTTAGCAGGTTTCTACCCTTTTGAGACGGGTATTCCTCAGGGCCAATTATTTTAAATACAAACTTACAGAAATCCCCAAAGAAAACCAATTACCCTGTGCTTTCCCTGGCCATATATCCCCATCACCTCTATAGCTCATAAACATTTGCAATTTCTTAAATGATAAATAATTCAATCGTATTGTTTCAATCGTATTGCTTTATTAACCTTCCTGCTTTCTCAATTTTGCTTGTAAATGCACCATTTGTCAACTCTTTTTTCCAAATTTTATTGGGGGGAGAACCCCCGGAACCCCCCATAGGTTGTTCGGGCTAGCTCGCTATGCTCGCAAGTCGCAGTGCAGTATGACAATAATTTTATGCCTCACCACTTTCAAATGTCACCAGCCGCCACTGCCTGCAATCCATAGTAGTCGGCCTGAAATCTTGCCTAGGTCTCGATCTACTGAAACCATCGACTAACATTGGAATTTTAATTAGTGGTTTTTGGTGCTATTTTTCCTTCAACCTTTTCAAATTCATATCTATGGGGTCTCTCTATTGGATGTTTATCATTTGGGTGTTTTTTTGTTTATTAAATATTACTCTAATTTTCCAAATTTGAGTGAGATATTTATTGTGTTGTATTTTTGACTTTTAACAGTTGTTTTTACTTTTAAATACTTTATATATTTTCTTTAAGCTAAGTCTGTCTTATCTGTGTCATAGATACCAGGGGTTGAGCTTAAGTTTAAATTTCATAAACCTTTGAAGGATCAAACAACCTAGTGACTATTACTTGTGGTGGACTTACATCCACCCTAATTAATAATTCACTTTTTTACACCCTCTATACAAATAAATCAAACATGGTGGTCTCCGTGCATTTATAAGCAGATAGATAAGTGAAAGGAGGCTATGTCTAGTATACTGTGCAACCTACAGGCTACAGATCACATCCCAAATTAGTAAATTCAGCTGGTTGAGATCCTGCTGGCACAACCTTGATCACGCAAGACAGTAAGCTGCAATATCAGATTGCTTTGTGGGTGGACAAATCAGCGGGTGTTACTCCCCTAACAAAAATGTTAAACCCCTGCATATAATTATTGCTAATATTACTATTATTACTCTTATGATTACTGCAGAAATTAACACATGTCTGGTTCAGGCACCTGTTGTAGATACTTATGTGTAAACTGAGCTTGTTGGGACATTTTATTTTTCTCTGCAGTAGCTCTTTCCTGAGTTATTAGCAATATCTTAATGTGTTTATTATGCTTCTTTTTGGACACTGAGTTGATGGCATCACCAATGGTCTGGAGCGTGTCAAGTGTTGGACTGAGTGAGGGTTGAGGTGCGGTGTAGGCTCAACATCTTGCAGACTTTTCCTCCGAAACAGAGCCAAGCACACACATCCCCATAAGAGATGAGGGAACTTTGCCCATGTAATAAACCAGGCATAGTGGGATCCGTAACACTCACCCTTCCATTGGGCCTATCCTGGCTGGCCACGGACACCATTGTATAGTTGAACGATTCGCAAGCCAGGCTCGCAGGGTGGACGCCGGCAGGTTTACTGGACATGGCCGACCTGAGAAGAAGAGCAGATGGGCAAAGTAGGACCCTCGAAGGGACTAGAACAAGGATAGGGAGTGAGGGGGGAGGGGGAAGGAAGGGTAGATGATAGTGAGAGGAAGAGGGGGTGAAGGAGAAGGTAGAGGGGATGGAGAAAGAAGAAAGTAAGAACTATGAGAAATTTAAAGAGAGAAGGAAGACATAGGACAGAGGTGGGCGTGAGAAGTCAGAGAAGCAAGAAAGAGGGAGCTTGACAGAAATTTGATTGTGGATACTCCGCACTTCGAACAATCTATTTTAAGAAAGTGTGCTAGTGATTTTCATGAAAAACCTATCAGTAATGTACAAATCCATGTCTGAGTAAATATCCTGCATTCTAAAGGTATATTCCAAATCACACACAGGTAAAACCCCTCACATTTGCACAACGACGCACAAATGCACCTTATCCCACACTTGCACAACCACACTTTCTCGCACCCCCTTCATTCACCCCTTCATCCCACCCACTGCTTAACTTCAGTCAGTGGTTTCCGTTGCTCAGCACCAGTACTTAGTTGTCAACACCGGCACTTATGGCAGTCTGCCACATGGCAGCGCTATTTGCTAGTTTAGAGAGACAAACTGTAGCAATTGTTAATTGATTTAATATACATTAAAATGACTAATACCTACTGCCAAAGCAATTCTTATGGCTTTTGGGGCCTGGAATAGTCAGAACTGGCACACTTGCAGTAGTTTGATGGTTAGTAGTTATGTTGTTACTGTAATTGGAAGTGGTGACAGCTGCAATGGGTGGTGCAAGTGTCTTCCTGAGGAGGGCCCTGGCAGTTATAATTTAACAAATTAAGCACTGATCCCACAATGGAAGTCCTACTCACTTCTGAAGGTGGAATCTCTGGTTTGCTAGTGGTATCTGCCCTGTCACAGGGTGCTTGAAGGTATTTCTTCTTTCATTGTGGCTGGAAAATAAAGAGTTGTAGGATTAGGTTACTCTTTTAACTAGTTTAAGGATGGCAATTGTAAAGATGTGTAAGTTTATCCATATCAGGGATATCCAACAGAGGGCCAGGAATTCTGGTTTAATGCCCGAGTTTCAGAATACAATTTAAAACAACAGGACATCCCATTAACTACCCGCAACCTAGGGCAGCAAAATCAGTAAGTCACAATGGTACTTTGCAGTCTCATTAAATTGCTGTTCAAAACTGCAATAAATTAAATAGTCAAACAGTAAAAGTCAGTTAACATGCCAGTAAAAATGTATAAATAAACACAGACAATGTCCATGTTAGAAATTCCATTTTTAGTTTCTTTTATGATATGCATATCAAAAAAAGGAAGTGATCAAATGGTTAACCAGTCTGAAAAGTATAAAGAAGTGTGGATAATAAAGAAATGGCAATAGACCACACAAATGCTAAAGCTGGTACAGATGTTATCATTATTAACCATACAATGCTCAAATGTATATAAAGTACTTTATTAGAAAACCCAATTTCCCTAACACCGTTTCGACCAATCATGATTTTTAAGCGCATCATCAAGGCAGACTAGTATTGCGCATAAATAAAAGTTAATGTGGTAGTCAAGGAAAGATCAAAATGAAAGGATTGTGACAAGAAAAAGGAGTCACTATAAATGCAGAAATGAAGACTCTGCTAGCCAAGGTCTGTAATCCATGTTCGCCAACAAGGATTGGAAAGAAAACAAATAACTTAGTGATCAGGCAAAGCCCTTGCAAGATAGATTTATATAAAATGGATGTCAATGGACCTCATTCACATAGTGCCTGGTTATCTTGAAAAACTACCACAGATACGGCTCGCCCAGACCTACAACAACACCCCTGTTCTTTGTAAACAGTTCGAGGCTCACCAGTGTAAACCCGTCTAACTTTAATAATGAAAACAACTAACTCTTTGCTCAATGTAAATAATTATTGGTTGCCCTTTGTAAACACTTAGAATCATGAATGCATACACTTCTCTGCTCTCCAATGTAAACAACTCTTGGTTCACCATTGTGAATAATTGTAGCTTCACTTGGGTGTTGCGACCAATCAGTGTGTGGCCACCTGACTACGCATCTGAGCACAGATTCTGTTCGTTAGACCATAGCGACCCATGACCCTGCCCACAGGCAGGTCGCTCCCCCACGCCGCACAGCACCACCTGTGTGCACTTGTCCGGTGCTCGCTGCCGCTCCTGTGACTGGAGGTCCCTCTGCCTCGCTCCCTTGGTAATTTCCTTGTTGCTATTGTCTTGATTTTTGTACTGTTATTTGCCCCTTTTTTCTGTGCCCCTGTGCTTGCCCCTTTTTGCCTTCTGTGCCCTGTATCTTGCTCCGTTTGATTTGTGCCCTGTACTCTGCCCCTTGACTCCTGTGCCCTTTGTGCTTGCCCCTCAGCCTGCCCTCCGCCCGTTTTTTCCCGCCGTTTCCCTGCCGCTGCGTCCCCGCCCCCCTGCTCACCCATTCGCTGCCCTGCTCCCGCCTCCCAGCTGCTCCTCCCTCCCACTTACCCCTATGGCGCGCCAAATTCAAGATCGTGTGCGCCCGTTCGCACCTGGACCGCACCCAGCGCCAGAACCCCTGGCCCCCGCAAACACTACGACGCCCGTCTCCGCTACGACTCCAGCACCCTCCAAGCACTCAACGCTGGACGATCACGCACCTGCTGCCTGGCCGCCCCGAAGCACACCCAAGTACCCTTCTCCTGCCGGAACTGCAGCTTCGCCAGCATCCGGCCCCCCAACCCACCGACCAGGAAAGAACCCAACTATCTCAGATGCATTCTTCTCAACACCCGCTCCGCCCGCAAACACGCGGTTGAACTCTGGGACCTATTCGACTCAACCTCCCCAGACGTCGCCTTCCTGACGGAGACCTGGCTGAACCCCTCCTCGGCACCTGACATCACCATAGCCATCCCAGAAGGCTACAAGATCAACCGCATGGGACCGCACCAACGGAGTAGGAGGAGGAATCGCCATCGTCCACAGGAACACACTCAAAGTCTTGACCAACACTGACGACACCCTCAGCACCGCCGAACACCTGCACTTCCAGATCCACACTGACCCCAACACCACCCTCAGAAGAACACTTGTCTACAGACCGCCGGATCCTGACCACAGTTCAGCGACTCCATCGCCGACTTCGTCAGCACACACACCCTCGCCTCCACGGACTACATCCTCCTCGGGGACCTGAACTTCCATCTCGAGAAAAACAACGACACCAACTCCACCACCCTGATTGCCAACCTCGCCAACCTCGGACTCAGACAACTCGTCACAACACCCACCCACTCTGCCGGCCACACGCTTGAACCCATCTTCTCCGCAAGCCCCACGTCTCCTTCAACCACACCACCGAACTACACTGGACCGACCATCGCTGCCTCCACTTCACCTTCCGGAAACCCATCACGCACCACCGCACCCAACAGATCCCTTGCCGCTGCTGGAGCAAAGTCACCGAAGACCAGCTAACCACCACCCTCGCCCGGAGCTCACCCGCCAACCCAACCGACCCTGACACCGCTGCCCGCAACCTCAGACGGTGGATCGATGACTGCGCCAACACCCTTGCCCCGTTCAAGAAACCTTCCAACAGCCACACCAGCAAGAAAGCGAGCTGGGTCACGGAGGACCTCCAGGCCTCCAAGCTAACCTGCTGAACGCTAGAGAAGAACTGGCACTGTGAACGAACACCAGACAGCTGCGCAGCCCACAAGAAAGCCATCCGGAGACACCATCACCTCATCAGATCCGCCAAAATGGTCTCCTTCAAAGTCCACCTAGACAACAACGCACACAACAGCAAAGAGCTCTTCAACATCGTGAAGGAACTCTTCAACACCAGCTCCAACACCAACGACATCCCACCTTCACAAGACCTGTGCGACTCACTTGCCACCTTCTTGCATCGCAAGATCGCAGACATCCACGACAGCTTCAACACCACGACCGCCATGACCATCACTGAGCCCACCATCCACACCAACCGCCTGCTCTCCTGGACCAACATAAATGACGACGACACTATCAAAATCATGAACACCATCCACTCCGGATCTCCGTCAGAACCATGCCCACACCACATCTTCAACAAAGCCAGCACCGCCATCGCACCCCATCTCTGGAAAGCCATAAATATTTCCTTCGAGACAGCAACCTTCCCGGAGAGCTGGAAGCACGCCAAGATCAACGCCTTACTCAAGAAACCTAAGGCGGACCCCAAGGACCTCAAGTACTTCCAGCCCATCTCCCTGCTCCCGTTCCCGGCGACGGTCATCGAGAAGACCGTCAACAAACAACTGACCCGCTACCTCAAGGAGAACAGCATCCTGGACCTGTCCCAGTCCGGGTTCCGCAGCAACCACACCACCGAGATGGCCCTCATCGCTACCACCGATGACATCGGGGCCCTGCTGGACAACGGAGAAACCGCAGCCCTTATCCTCCTGGACCTGTCAGCCGCCTTCGACATGGTCTGCCACTGCACACTACGCACACGCCTACACGACGCCAGGATCCAAGAAAAGGCCCTGGACTGGACCACCTCCTTCCTCTCCGGCAGAACACAGAGCATCCGCCTCCCCCTTCTGCTCCAAAGCCACCGAGATCATCTGCGGCGTACCCCAGGGCTCATCCCTCAGCCCAACGCTGGTTAACATCTACATGGCACCGCTCACCCACATCGCCTGACTGCACGACCTCAACATCATCTCTCACGCCGATAACACCCAGCTGATCCTCTCCCTCACCAAGGACCCCCACACTGCCAAAACCAACCTCCATGAAGGAATGAAAGCTGTTGCCGAGTGGATGAAGAATAGCCGTCTGAAGCTGAACTCGGACAAGACGGAGGTCCTCATCCTCGGATCCACCCCCTCGGTCTGGAACGACTCCTGGTGGCCCACCACACTTGGAACAGCTCCAACACCCACCGACCATGGACGCAACCTAGGGGTCACTCTCGACTCCACCCTCTCCATGACAAAACAGGTCAACGCCGTCTCTTCCTCCTGCTTCAACACCCTCCGAATGCTTGGCAAGATCTACAAGATCGAGAAGAACGGTCACCCAGGCCCTCATCAGCAGCAGGTTGGACTACGGAAACGCCCTCTACGCAGGAGCCTCGGCCAAACTCCTGAGACTACTTCAACGCATTCAGCACGCCTCTGCACGCCTGATCCTCGACATCCCCCGCCACAGCCACATCACACCCCACCTGAGAGACCTGCACTGGCTCCCCGTCAACAAGAGGATAACCTTCAAGCTCCTCACCCACGCACACAAGGCACTCCACAACACCGGACCACCATACCTCAACAGACGACTCAGCTTCTACACCCCCACCCACCAGCTTCGCTCCGCCGACCTCGCCCTCTCCACTGTCCCCCGCATCCGAAGAGCGACCTCCGGCGGCAGATCATTGTCCCACCTCGCCATCAAGGCCTGGAACACCCTCCCCATCCACCATGGCAGACCCAAGACCTGCTGACCTTCAGAAGACTCCTCAAGACCTGGCTTTTTGAGCAGTAGCAGCCCCCCCCCCCCCTAGTGCCTTGAGACCCTCACGGGTATGTAGTGAGCTTTACAAATGCTATAATTGATTAGCTGTTTACTAAAATGATCGCTGTGGGGTATATTAATCTGTCTGATTATTTCAATGGGAACAAAGCGGGACCACAACGCCCAGAATGCTTTAGTGCGTGATATGAAAGGCAACAGTGCCTGCGAAGACCTGAAGCAGGGTTAAGATAACTTCAGATTCCCGGTTTTCATGTTTGTTTGTACAAAGAACGAAAGACTAAGCACCGCATGGGCATTATTCGTGAATTTGACGAGTTGAAAGGAGCCTCGTCAAAGTCGGCGACCCACGTGGACACACACAAAGATGCACTAGTGTCAATGTCACCGCTGCTGCCAGGCCGGTGTTGTGTAATATCTGGTATCCCCTTGGGATCGTGTATCCCCTGGACTTCAGGAGACTCCGGAGGTCCTGTCTATTGGACACCTCGGACGAGCCCACGGAAGCCCCGCCCACCGCTGGAGAGGCAAGCCTCGGCTTTAACAGGCAGAAGCAGCAGCGCTCCGAGCAAAGCTGCTGTTGAAACTGCACCTTTCTGCTCTAAAGCCGAGGAGCCATCTCATTCATACAGGGTTAAGACGCCGTATGTCGATTCCCTCATGGCAATTGTTAAAGGAAATCACCAGTTTACAAATGATAAGAAATCGTATGATTGGAAGTGGCAGTACGTAAACAGGATGATTAAAACAGTGCACATGACCTGAAAGGCTTGGTGGCATGTCTTCTATGTTTGTATTCTTTTACTATGAGTCCTTGTTGTACGAGTTGTTTTCCCTCTAACTTGTATTTAGGACACGCTTTCACTCATTTAAAAAGCAACAGAGGAAATGCCACATTAGTACTGTGAAATGCATGTACCTTGCTCCAATTTTGAAACTCTCTGGCAGACATTTGTTTTTGAATTAATTGAGGGGTTTACATCTGTGTAAGCACAGCGCTATGTTGTATATTGTCATATGTAGAATGATAATTCTTTAGTTTATTTTAATAATAAGGGCTTTGGTAAAGTGCTACTAGACACAAGATCCCTGCCCTAGTGCGCTTTGGGTGTGGACCTGTACCAGGGGCACAATACCCGAACTTCGGAAGGGGGGGGGCTATGGGGTTGGCTAACACTCCCAGCCACGGCTCGCCCTAGCACTGGTTGCACACGGTGTAACAGTCTTTTTTGGGGCCCCCTGCTCCATTTCCTCCTTCATCATGAATTCCCTCACTACCACTCACCAACAATGCACCTCATCTCGCTGAAGCACCTTTCTGACAAACATTTAAATTTTTAAAGCGCTACTCATAGTTTACTTACACTCAGTTCTGTGATCTGCATGGTACACTTTCTTGGTAGCAGGCACATTAACCCTCTGCACTGTGTGGGTGGCAGGAGGGCCCATGTGAGTGCACGGTGAGCTGTGCAACAGTGTGAGAGTAGGGTGAGCGAGGTGACCACATGAATTTGGGCAAGCATGTTAGTGCAGAGTGGGACTAATGAATGCATGGTTAGTGATGGGCTTGTTTTAGTGAGATTGCAGAGTGAGCATTGAGGGGGGGGGGGGGACAGGTGAGTGAAGCTTCACATAAGTGCAGGGTGAATAGTGTGCTTGTGTGACTGCAGGGTGAGGTACAGGGTGAACAGCGCAAGTGCATTGTGAGTGCAGAGTGATCACTGTGAGTGCAGGGTGGGCGGGTGAATGGTGTGAGTGCATGGTGATCAGTGTGAGTGCATTGTGATCGCTGAGTGCAGGATGAGCGTGAAAGGGCGAGAATGAGGAGTGAGTTGTCTGAATGCAGGGTGCATTCCCAGACACTTGGAGTAACTCAGCATGTTATTGACGGCGGCGTAATGTTTCAGATAAAAGTTAAACTATTGCTAATATGCAGGGCTTTGAGTGGGATAAAAAAAACGGGGGAGGGAGGGTCTCTCAAAAGGGCGTGGCCGATATAATTAAAACATTTATGCTAAACATCTGTGTTCTTTAAACAACACATGGCTGGCATTTTTCTTTCGGCAACCCTACATTGCATTCCTTTTCATGAAATGCATTCTTACACTACGAGAGTAAATGTAAAATACAAATGTAAGGAGGCCCAGAGGGTACTGGAACCAGAAAAAAAACTAAGCCTCGGTGACCAGTTTACAAAAGGTATGTAAATATGTAAATGGTCTTTAAAGACCTGTGAAAAACTCGGGCGTGCCGGACACGCCAGACACTGCCTCGCCTAGCCCACAGCAGCTCGAGCTGCAGCAGCACGAGCTGGGACACACAACGAGAGGGGCTGAAACCCTTTCAGCCCTATGGGCGCTGCGCGCTTGGCATATACAAAATAAGCGGTCCTAAGACCGAGCACTTTCATGAGACGTAGGTAGACTATGGGGTAAGGGATTCTCAAGGAAGATAACGTTCCAAAGCCATGAAGAACCAAGTCCCTGATGTTTATTTTAAGACAGCAAGTCAAAATGCTGCCAGTACTTTAGAACCATTTTTCCTTTACAAAGTTATGAAGATTTAAAAAAACTAGGCTGGTGTGTCTAAGGTGCGCAGTGTGTATCTATCTATCTAGTCATCACGGCACAGAACACTGTATCGAGCTCGGAAGGATGGGAGGCTCACCAGGCCCATCGTGCCGGTACTTTGAGGCACAATGTATCAAGCTCGGAAGGGTGGGAGGCTAGCTAGTCCTGTCATCCCTTCTGCAGACAATCTGGCGGTTGTAAGCATACAGAAGATTTCCAGAACACCCATGCACACTGTACCTCAGAATGAAGGTGGTCTGACTAGCCCCATGTGCCAGCACACTGATGCACACTATCGAGCTTGGAATGTTACGATGCTTACTAGGCCCGTTGTGCCAGCATTCTGATGCAAACTGCGTCAACCTTAGGAGGACGGCGTGCTGACTAAACCCATTGTGCCAGCACTCTGATGCATACTATATCCAGCTTGGAAGGGTAGGATGCTTATTACGCACCTCATGCCAGCACTCTGATGCATAGTTTATCCAGTTTGTAAGGATAAGATGTTGACTAGGCCCCTCGTACTAGCACTCTGATGCGTACAATATCTTGCTCGGAAGGATAAAATGCTGACCAAGCCCCTCGTGCCACCACTCTGATGCACACTCTATTGAGCTCAGAAGGATAAGATGCTGGCTAGGCCCCTCGTGCCACCACTCTGATGCAAACTGTATCAACCTTGGAAGGGCTGAAGGCTGACTAGGCCCATCGTGCCAGCATTCTGATGCATACTATATCCAGCTCGGAAGGGTAAGATGCTGACTAGTCCCCTCGTGCCAGCACTCTGGTGCACAGTCTATTGAGCTCAGAAGGATAAGATGCTGATTAGGCACTTCGAGCCAGAACTCTTATGCATGCTATATTCAGCTTGGAAGGATAAGATCCTGATTAGGCCCCTTGTGTCCGCACAGATGCGTACTATATCCAGCACAGAAGGATAAGATGCTGACTAGGCCCCTCGTGCCAGCACTCTGATGCAAACTATATCCAGCTCAGAAGGATAAGATGCTGACTAGGCACCTCGTGGCAGCACTCTGATGTATACTATATCCAGCTCGGCAGGATAAGATGCTAACAAGGCCCCTTGTGCCAGCACTCTGATGCATACTGTATCCAGCTCAGAAGTACAAGATGCTGATCAAGCCCCTCGTGTTAGCACTCTGATGCACACTCTATTGAGCTTGGAAGGATAAGATGCTAATCAGGTCCCTCGTGCCATCACTCCCATGCATACTATATCAAGGTTGGAAGGATAAGATGCTGACTAGGCCTGCTATGCCAGCACTCTTTTGCGTATCATATCCAGCTCGAAAGAATAAGATGCCAATTAGGCCCCTCGTGCCAGCACTTTGATGCGTACTATATCCTGCTTGGAAGGAAAGCATGCTGACTAGGCCCTTCACCTCTCCTGCAGATAGTCTGGCAGTTGGAAGCACACTGATGATTCCTAGTACACTGCATGTGTTGCAAGTGTATCTGGTGACTCTGATCACCTCAGCCGCAATCTGTGCTTGAGGCGTGCACACTGGCTACTGTGATCCGGAAACAACTCAGTGGCATCTCTTTTGGGAACTGGGGAGGGGTTTGATGGCCCAGGCATCTTTTGGTGATTGAACTGCTGCAGGATCACAGTCACCCTGCTACATGGCACTGGAACCTCAATGTACTGACAGCAGACACGTCTCTGACTCAGAGATACCGGTGCACCAGCAGAAACGAACAGGTGCTGTGTAATATTTGGTATCCTCTTAAGATCGTGTATCCCCTGCTCTTCGGGAGACTTCGAGGTCCTGCCTATTGGACATCTTGGACTGGCCCACAGCAGCCCCGCTCACCTCAGGAGAGGCGAACCTCTGCTTTAGCAGGCAGAAGCAGCAGCGCTCCAAGCAAAGCTGTTGCCCCAGTCGCTCCGTTTACGGGGACACTAAGAAAGGGTCCCATTAAAGTGCTTAACTGTTGGTTCATTTTGCCTTGATCTCTGACTGTTTGAACTAAAATGCACTACATGTAAAACAAAGGAGAAAATAAACGTAGATCTCGAATGCTAAACGAAAAGATTAGTTTAAGGAAGTGAAACGAAATTAACATGAGGAAAAGATAATAATAAGGTTGGGGAACCATGACAGTAATAAAAAAAGCAAAGAAAAATTGCAAAAACACGAGGGAAACAACGGATATTTACAGCATTGAAAAAGACAGAGAGAAAGCATGAGAGGAAAATGAGAAAGAATACCTTTTGTCTTTTTAATAATAAAAAGTATTAAAATCTTTAAAGATGCTACAGGAACAGATCCACAAAGGCCTTCCATTTTTGCATGTAGACATGCCTTGTGATGATATCTCATATAACTCTGGCTCCCTATTGAACTCCGAGCTAAAGAAAATCATCCAACAAACGTGTAAAATCTGATAAAGTCTGATCAAAATTCAAAGAAGTGTATTTCTTTAACTTGTTAATTCAACCTGCTGTGATGCAACTCTTGTGAACTTTGGGCTGGACACTCGTTTTTGCCAATTGAAGCTCTCCCTACCTGGGTGCGTGTTCTGCTGACTTGGTCTCCCTCCCGCCGCCACCACTACCATCTTTGCGGCCGCCGTGTGGAGGTGGGACCACAATCCCCAGACTCCTTTGCGCTCTCCCCCGGAAGCTATCAGCTGGTCACTCGCACCTGGAGGCGCTATTTAAACTGGCTGCATCCCCGGTGGAGCGGGTGATGCAACTCTTGTGAACTTTGGGCTTGACACTCGTTTTTGCCAATTGAAGCTCTCCCTACCTGGGTGCGTGTTCTGCTGACTTGGTCTCCCTCCCGCCGCCGCCACTACCATCTTTACGGCCGCCGTGTGGAGGTGGGACCACAATCCCCAGACTCCTTTGCGCTCTCCCCCGGAAGCTGTCAGCTGGTCACTCGCGCCTGGAGGCGCTATTTAAACTGGCTGCATCCCCGGTGGAGCGGGTGATGCAACTCTTGTGAACTTTGGGCTTGACACTCGTTTTTGCCAATTGAAGCTCTCCCTACCTGGGTGCGTGTTCTGCTGACTTGGTCTACCTCCCACCGCCGCCACTACCATCTTTGCGGCCGCCGTGTGGAGGTGGGACCACAATCCCCAGACTCCTTTGCGCTCTACCCCGGAAGCTGTCAGCTGGTCACTCGCGCCTGGAGGCGCTATTTAAACTGGCTGCATCCCCGGTGGAGCGGGTGATGCAACTCTTGTGAACTTTGGGCTTGACACTCGTTTTTGCCAATTGAAGCTCTCCCTACCTGGGTGCGTGTTCTGCTGACTTGGTCTCCCTCCCGCCGCCGCCACTACCATCTTTGCAGCCGCCGTGTGGAGGTGGGACCACAATCCCCAGACTCCTTTGCGCTCTCCCCCAGAAGCTGTCAGCTGGTCACTCGCGCCTGGAGGCGCTATTTAAACTGGCTGCATCCCCGGTGGAGCGGGTGATGCAACTCTTGTGAACTTTGGGCTTGACACTCGTTTTTGCCAATTGAAGCTCTCCCTACCTGGGTGCGTGTTCTGCTGACTTGGTCTCCCTCCCGCCGCCGCCACTACCATCTTTGCGGCCGCCGTGTGGAGGTGGGACCACAATCCCCAGACTCCTTTGCGCTCTCCCCCGGAAGCTATCAGCTGGTCACTCGCGCCTGGAGGCGCTATTTAAACTGGCTGCATCCCCGGTGGAGCGGGTGATGCAACTCTTGTGAACTTTGGGCTTGACACTCGTTTTTGCCAATTGAAGCTCTCCCTACCTGGGTGCGTGTTCTGCTGACTTGGTCTCCCTCCCGCCGCCGCCACTACCATCTTTGCAGCCGCCGTGTGGAGGTGGGACCACAATCCCCAGACTCCTTTGCGCTCTCCCCCGGAAGCTATCAGCTGGTCACTCGCGCCTGGAGGCGCTATTTAAACTGGCTGCATCCCCGGTGGAGCGGGTGATGCAACTCTTGTGAACTTTGGGCTTGACACTCGTTTTTGCCAATTGAAGCTCTCCCTACCTGGGTGCGTGTTCTGCTGACTTGGTCTCCCTCCCGCCGCCGCCACTACCATCTTTGCGGCCGCCGTGTGGAGGTGGGACCACAATCCCCAGACTCCTTTGCGCTCTCCCCCGGAAGCTGTCAGCTGGTCACTCGCGCCTGGAGGCGCTATTTAAACTGGCTGCATCCCCGGTGGAGCGGGTGATGCAACTCTTGTGAACTTTGGGCTTGACACTCGTTTTTGCCAATTGAAGCTCTCCCTACCTGGGTGCGTGTTCTGCTGACTTGGTCTCCCTCCCGCCGCCGCCACTACCATCTTTGCGGCCGCCGTGTGGAGGTGGGACCACAATCCCCAGACTCCTTTGCGCTCTCCCCCGGAAGCTGTCAGCTGGTCACTCGCGCCTGGAGGCGCTATTTAAACTGGCTGCATCCCCGGTGGAGCGGGTGATGCAACTCTTGTGAACTTTGGGCTTGACACTCGTTTTTGCCAATTGAAGCTCTCCCTACCTGGGTGCGTGTTCTGCTGACTTGGTCTACCTCCCGCCGCCGCCACTACCATCTTTGCGGCCGCCGTGTGGAGGTGGGACCACAATCCCCAGACTCCTTTGCGCTCTACCCCGGAAGCTGTCAGCTGGTCACTCGCGCCTGGAGGCGCTATTTAAACTGGCTGCATCCCCGGTGGAGCGGGTGATGCAACTCTTGTGAACTTTGGGCTTGACAATCGTTTTTGCCAATTGAAGCTCTCCCTACCTGGGTGCGTGTTCTGCTGACTTGGTCTCCCTCCCGCCGCCGCCACTACCATCTTTGCGGCCGCCGTGTGGAGGTGGGACCACAATCCCCAGACTCCTTTGCGCTCTCCCCCGGAAGCTGTCAGCTGGTCACTCGCGCCTGGAGGCGCTATTTAAACTGGCTGCATCCCCGGTGGAGCGGGTGATGCAACTCTTGTGAACTTTGGGCTTGACACTCGTTTTTGCCAATTGAAGCTCTCCCTACCTGGGTGCGTGTTCTGCTGACTTGGTCTCCCTCCCGCCGCCGCCACTACCATCTTTGCGGCCGCCGTGTGGAGGTGGGACCACAATCCCCAGACTCCTTTGCGCTCTCCCCAGGAAGCTGTCAGCTGGTCACTTGCGCCTGGAGGCGCTATTTAAACTGGCTGCATCCCTGGTGGAGCGGGTGATGCAACTCTTGTGAACTTTGGGCTTGACACTCGTTTTTGCCAATTGAAGCTCTCCCTACCTGGGTGCGTGTTCTGCTGACTTGGTCTCCCTCCCGCCGCCGCCACTACCATCTTTGCGGCCGCCGTGTGGAGGTGGGACCACAATCCCCAGACTCCTTTGCGCTCTCCCCCGGAAGCTGTCAGCTGGTCACTCGCGCCTGGAGGCGCTATTTAAACTGGCTGCATCCCCCGCGTCGCGGGACCGCGCGCGGGCAGGCGCCGGGCTAAGCCCAGGCAAAGGGCGGGCCGTCTAAGGCCGTAGGAGGCTGGGCTGGGCCATCCCTCTTGGCATCTCTGTATTGCTGCGTTCGGTAAAGTGCAATGTTATTGTCCTCCTGAGGGCTTAGTGTGAATGTTGTGCCAATAACATACAGGCAACTGTACTATATGTTCTAGACCTGTGCTTCTAGTTTGAGCTTATGGCAATGTCTACGCGCTCGGGAAAGGGAGGTGTGTCAGGCGGGGGCAGAGTTAGTGGCACCTTAGATCATTTTATAATACGTGCCTGCTCTGTCCTTGAAAAGGAAATTGCTATCACGGAACGCCGACTCTCTCTCGATCAGCTTAGTAATAAACGTTCCTCTTTGGGCAAAATTGCATTGGCTGTTACTCCCGCTCCAGATAACACCCAAATAACTACTACTACACTGGGGAACACACAGAGCACGGCAACTAGTGTGGACATAAATCCTGTTAGTTCTATAGGTCTTGGCCCTTCAACGCAGCTAGACCTATCGTATTCACCTCTGTTGGCTGTTCCTACTGCGACCTCGGAGTCTATCATTAACATAACTCCCTCTCCTGAAATCCCAGTTCCCCCTGAGCGAACTAATACTGCAGGTTCCAAAACCGCACCAAGTAAAAGGAAAAGAGTGGGTAGTGGCCATAAGGGGGATCGTTTAAAAACACCTAAGAAATGCAGAACCAAATCGCGCTATAATGCTGACAGGAAAGAGGGTCGTACAACGCTATCTACACCTCACCAACAGAGGACTAGGTTATCCCATGTGCATTCTAATAACTTGCACCCCAAACACCTGTAGAGCAGCTCCCCTTAAATCCTGGCCCATATGGCCCCGAGTCTCAATTTCCCCTTATCAACCAAATTGAACTACTCATTAAATCTCTTACACTTCCTTTGACTAAAAGAGTGAGGACATTGTCTGAGAGGCTTGAGAGATTCGAGCAGGCTTCTCTAGACAATTTCTTTTCCCATAAATCGTTAATTAAGTTGTATTCGAAGATTGGTCACGATAATTCCATTACTGTCGATTCCCTTCCAATTATCCAAAATGAGTCTACTTCCCAAGATGCCGTGTTACACCCAAATACTGCCCCAAATTTGGGGCCTAAGAATGTAGCTATTTCTTTACGTCCCAAATCCCCAATATCTACATCCAACTTGGGCAGAAAACCTACTAAAAAAAAAGTTAGTCTCTGGTCCATCTGATAGTCACAGAAACCTTGAAGCACTAGATCAAGCGATAGAGCCTACTCAGAGTCTGCCCAAATCATCCAGCAAGGATCCTACACAAGTTCAAACGTACGATAATGTTATCAGTAGCCAGCAAAACCTACCCCACATTAATTTGCCACCGGAGTGCCTACCCTTTGTTGTCGTTCTAACTGGAGTCCCTCAGCTTAAAGCTGGTAAGGTAGAAACTTTCACCGAACTAAAAAACAAAACAACACATTGGTTGAACATCAATAGGCCGCTCCCTAGGCACCTAGATGGCCATGTTCTCCATGTCAGAAGGGTGTCCTGGGTGGGTAATAGACCTAAGAAAATGCCTGGTGATTGTATTATTGTAAACTTCAGGGATCCTCGCGTTACAAAGTTAATCTGTAACCAACAATTAGGTCCTGCCACTAACGGCATAGGTTCTTTTGACTTGAGCCAATTTTACTTAGACTCTGAGTACTTTCATCATTCACACTGCTTTTTTCACTTGGCTCGCGATGGGTATCCTAATGGGGCCTGGACTTCTAGTGAAATTGATTATCCTACACCTGCCTTTTTCAGACACCGAGAACCTCATGGCTATTATGATTCTTACTATTCCGTTGCGGTCGGATCTCATCCTCCCGCTGGTAACCAAAACAAAAAAGATGTTGAAGCACCTATCGAATTAGCCGGGGATCCCTTTCTTAACAACCTGAGCCCTTATGCCCAGCAGCACAGGTTACAGTTTATCTCAAACTCTCAAGATACAAACCATTTGCCATCGCCTTTTATATCCAACTTGCCCCAGGTTATCCCTAGCTCTGCCACTCCTCCTACAACACGAGACACAGTTACTGATGTTCCTCTCCTAAGGGTGCTAAGCTGGAATGTAGCTGGCATTGCCAGTAAAATAGATCTTCCATGCTGGCATTCTTCAATAGAGCCCTATAGTTTTTGTATTTTCCAGGAGACCTGGAGCACAGTACCCCACCATATGGTTGGCTATACCACCTTCTTTGTACCGGCCATTCTATCTTCAACAGGGAGAGGACGCCCTTCGGGCGGTCTTTTGATTTGGGTCAGTATCTCTCTAGGGTGTGCTATCAGGCAGGTCCATAATGTCTCTCCAGATATTCTAAGGCTTACTCTTAAGGGAGCCCAGGGAAGGAAGTCTTTAGACATATTTAATGTTTATGCCAGGGGCTTAAGTGGAGGAGCCTTGTCACCTGTATTTACACTCCTTGAGGGCGAATTACGTAAGTGCCATCACGCATCCCATGTTCTGGTAGCAGGAGATTTTAATTGCTCCTTTGAGCCCCTTGCATCATTGGACCTTCCTGATCTATTGGAGGATGATGCCAAAAGAGGCATCCCGATATTGACATTGCCCCCCATTAGGAGATGGACAAAAACAGTTATATACTTGAACACCATGACCTTAGAGTTTGGACTAAGGGCGGTAAACGGCAGAACAGCTTCAGACCCGCAAGGCGCCCATACTTACAATAAGATAAATCACACCTCGAGGATAGATTATATACTCCTTGATTTTAAACTCTGGACATATGTGGTGGATATGGAAATAATTCCCTCATATGATAGCGATCACAACCAGCTATCCTTGAGTATGAAACCACTATGGGAGGGAGCATATGGGTCTTTGGCTCAACCAGTAGCCAGTTTCATGCAAACCCTCGAGGTGTACCCCGCAAATTGCGAGAGGTGCCTTAAATGGCGTAAAGTGATGCTCGATGAAGAAAAAGTCCAGTCAATCGGGACAATACTGTGTGCAGCACATGATGAGCTGGCCACGTCTATTAACTACGAGGCTGCTTGTGGTAAGGCTTTAACCGTTTTTTCAAGGTACCATCAAAGAGCTGGGAAACTTATTTCGAGCCTATGGTAAAGGCGGACCACTGAGGGGGGGGGGGGGGGGGGGGGGGGGCTAAGCATTCTTTTCTGGATGGTTTACACAAAACTTCAGGCGGAAGAAATCTTCCTTAATTATAGCCCTTAAAAGCAAGATCACATCAAAGATCCAGATGGCCAGGAAGGAGTGCAGGATTTGTGTAGCCAATGCCAAAAAGGTATGGGAGGAACAGTATTGGCAGGCATTAAGGGAGGCTTCCTCAAAACGTGATTCAGGTTCTTTCTGGAGCATAATTAGGACCAAGAATAGACCAGCGCACGACCTTTTGACATGTAACATCACTAGTGAGGTCTGGTTCGAGCATTTCTCCAAACTTTATTCTTCCCGGCCCGAGGACGAGGAGGAGCATCCTCTTATAAAGGCCTCTCCCTCCATGGCCACATCAAACACTAACCCTTTTACCGAAGGGGAAGTACTCTACGCTATTAAGTCCATCGTTCCCCAGAAGGCATCTAGTCCGGATGCCATCCCTGGTGACGTCCTTAGACTAGATCCATCTAGATGGGGGAAGCTCCTTTCCACTTTAATTAATGCCATTGCCAATGGTGCTTCGGTCCCTGAATCTTGGAAGGGGGCTGAGGTCGTTCCGATTTTCAAGAAGGGTGGCAGAGACGATCCAGCCAACTACCGCCCAATCAGCCTGATCGACTCATCCCAGAAGGTTGTTGGGAAGGTGATTCTGGAGAGGATCCTATCCTGGGCAAATGAAAATAACATCCTCTCAGACTATCAGGCAGGCTTCAGGGTTGGGACAGGCACCATAGAACAAGTCTTTAGACTGCTCCTCATTTATTGAAAGGTTGTCCTTCTCGGAAAGGGCAGCCTTTACCTCGCTTTTATAGACCTTAAAACAGCGTTCGACCTTGTTCCCCGTGATACTTTGTGGGGTGTCTTGGCCAATATGAACATCCCCCATACTTACTGGCTCTACTAATAAAGCTCCACGAGGGAAACTATGCTCAAGTGCGGTGGGGCCCACACGGCCAGAAAACAGAGAGAATTCCAGTGAACAGGGGTGTCCGCCAGGGATGTGTCCTTGCCCCTACGCTTTTTTTCCACTTTATGTGAATGGCGTAGTGGATCACCTGATGAAAGTTCCTTCTGACGCGCCATCCCTGGCGGGCGGGCGAGCGTATTCCAACCCTCCTGTTCGCTGATGACACTCTTTTGTTGTCCAAATCACCTATGGGTTTACAAACCCCCCTCGACAGTTTTCAAGCCTTTTGTAATGACAGAGGCCTTATAATAAATTCGGCCAAAACAAAATACCTAATACTGAATCCACCCAAAAAATTAGGGCGGCCCCCAGTTCTAAACGCGGTTAACCTTGAAAGGGTAAAAGAATTAGACTACCTGGGTATCCGCATTTCAGATACTATGCGTTGGTCATCCCACATACAAAAGATGCTTTTAACCCATAAGAGAGTCACCGGTGCCCTTCTCAGGGAACATCGCTCCTCTATGACTAGGCCAATAGCCCCTGCCCTAGAGATATACAAAGCAAAAGGCGTGAACTCGGCTCTCTATGGCGCTGAACTATGGGGCCTGAATAACATCGACAAGGAATTGATGGCACTACCTCAGAGCACTCCAGTAGTGCCTCTGTTAATGGATCTGGGGTGCCATGCGATTAAAGACTTGGCAAAAGTACGCCCCCTGCTCTTATGGGCTCGGCTCTGGCGAACCCCTGAGCTAGCCAAGTATGCAGAGGGACTATCTGAAATATTGTCTATGCCTTGTTGGCACAAAATCAAATGGCTGCATGATGTACAAACCTTGCTCTGTGACCTAGGCCTTAAAGATGCCTGGGTGAACAGAACCTCGCCCCCGAAAGCCGAATTGAAGAAATTATACTGGAGTTGGGTTACTGCGAAGAGGAACTCTAGCCCTTATGGTGGCAGAAGCACCACTGAGTTCCTAAGCTTTAAAGACGAAGTACGCTATGAGCCTTATCTTGACACCATCCAGAAGCCTTATGATCGGGCCCTTTATTTTAAATTTAGGGTTGGTACTCTTCCGATGTGCGAGCTGACCGCATGCTGGAAACCACTATCTCAGACATCACCATTTTGCCCTTATTGCAAGACTCAAGTCGAGTCAATCGCACATGTCTTATTTGCATGTCCTGAATATAAAATTCCAAGGTCCTATTGGCTTAGGCCTCTGTGTAGGAACTTGGGCACGCGAGACCATCTCATAGCTCTGCGCATTCTCAAATCAGATACACGATCCTCCTATGTTTGCGCTCTATCGAAATTTTTGAGGTAGTCCTGGCTCATAAGATCCAAAGCCCCTGTAGCCCACACATAAGCAGCCTTACTGTAATGTTGTCATCTTGTATTCCCTTTTTAAGAAATTGTCCTATTTATTCTGTTTATGTACTTTTAATCTTGGTTTGCTTTGGAAATCTGACGAAATTACAGTTTAATGATTTGACCTTTGATCTTATATATTTGTCTATGTTACATATGTATGTGCTTTTAAGATATGCTTTTATATCGAAATAAAGCTTATTTCATTTCATTTCAATTCAACCTGCTACAAGTTGCATTGTGGCCCTTGAAGACTTTTCTTTTAACCAGTGCTGGATGTGGGAAAAATGGCTAAAGGATCCCATAAATTGGGGCTGACGTGGTAGATGAACGGACTGGAGGAGCCCTGCCAAGTTTCCCATGTCCCCAGTCCAGATTTGTTTTTAAAATTCTGGGACTTGTAGTCCTGTTTATTCCATTACAGAACTGAACTACAAATCTGAGAATTCAAAGAAAAACCTGGCTAGAACAGCACATCATGCATCGATCAGGGAAACTTGGCAGCAATGCTAGAGTCACAAGTGGCAGAGATAAGAGGAGCAGGGGTTAGTATTCAATATATATATCACCAATTGCCCATAAGCTTTAGGAGCGCACACAACAGAAGAAGAACCATCCGGTTTTCTCTTTAAAGGCACCTTGCTTTATTTTTCTGGGTTAACAGTAATAAGACCTGACGCGTTTCGAGATTCGCTCTCCTTTTCAAAGGTCACACTGCCAGGATGTCAAACAAAGTTCTGCACGCAATTAATATCCGCTGAGTGCTTATGGGCAATTGGTGATTTACATACGTGCACGGCAGCCCTTGCGTGCAGAACTTTGTTTAACATCCTGGCAGTGTGACCTTTGAAAAGGAGAGCGAATCTCGAAACGCATCAGGTCTTATTACTGTTAACCCAGAAAAATAAAGCAAGGTGCCTTTAAAGAGAAAACCGGATGGTTTGTCCTCTGTTGTGTGCGCCCCTAAAGCTTATGGGTAATTGGTGATCTATCTATCTATCTATCTATCTATATATATATATATATTTCATATTACCTCTCAATAAGGCACTTGCTGTTGAGATCACTGTGTAAGCAAACTCCTAGATATAACATTGATGAGATATCTATGAAGGTTAATGCACTTGCTGAACAGATCTGTGTACAGTCTAGTTACAGGTTTCATTTATCATAAAATAGCATAGACTTCTCACCAGATCTTGCTGCAACACTACCAGTAGAGGGCATGACCCCCCCAGCTGTTTACACCTTGATAAGTATGATGCGTTGTATACCGAATTGTGACCCAAATGCATTATTGTGTATTCATTGTATTTTTCATTTTAAATACACAATACAAGATATTTTTTTTAAATCTCATTAAGGGTTAATATGCCTGTTGCAAAGCACAGTGTGTAACATGCAAGTATGTATTCTTGTGTGATAGCTTTGTGTTTTAAGTGGATATCTCAGTTCCTTGGCTGCTGCTGTTTTTCCGCCTTTGCCCCTCTTTACCTGGGGCTGATGTGAAGATCGTCCGGGCTGGGAGAGGCTCTGGAGTCCTGGTGACTGCGCCAGCTAACGCTTCCTACTACCAAGCACTACAGCAAAATCGACGGACTTCAAGTCCCAGTGTCCTTTGCCCTCAACTTCAGATGCCGGTGGTCAGGGGGAGGTGTGGCCATCGCGCTTATAGCGCTGCCTCCCCCACCGTGGCGCAGGACGCACCCGGGCGAAGCCCGGGCCAAGGGCAGGCCCGTCCTAGCCCGTCATTGCCAGGAAGAGGCAGGGCAGGGCCACCCCTCTTGGTTTTGTTACAGGAGACTCACCGACCATCTAAACATGGGTAATACTACTTCCAACATTTGAGCAGACATGGTGTGTACAGAGGTATCCAGCATCACTACCTAGGAACTATTGTCCAGCAACCAAGAGGAGGACTGTCTCCATTTAATCTGTAAATTGGGAAGTGGAAAGACTAGCACAATTTTTGTATGCTGCAAGTGGGTGGTTAATAAGGTGTCTAGTCTCCTGCCCATAAGTCTAAATAGCGAAAACCCATTTTGTGGATGGAACGTAGGAGCAGCAGAGCACGAGTGGGTAGTAAAATGGGGAAAAAAGTAGGCACTGGCAGTAGTAAATGTGCCAGTGCCCCAAAGCCCCCACCTACATCAATAGATAAAATGTTGCAGAGGGCAATTGGGCCGGTGGACACTGAAATTGCACGCACAGAGAGGCGGTTGTCTCTTACCCCGGATATGCCCACCGTGTCACTAGACCCGGCACCGCTATCTCCAATGCCCCAAACGATTTTAGCTGAGTCCACTGAGCTGTCTCTTCGGGAACTTCCCACTATAAAAGGTCCCCGCAAGGCTAAAACCACATTGCATAACATCAAACCGGGCAAACGTAAATCATCAGCTGAGGCAGGGTCTAAAAATAAGAAAGTATGTGAAGGTACACTAGACGGAAAAGGGGGGGTAACGTGCATGATTTAAATCTGGCCAATTCGCAAGATGGTAGAGCTGATACAACTTACCCCTCTTGGGTATTGAATCTGTTGGCAGACTTGCACACCAAAGTGCGAGCCACTATTAAGGAAGAACTGGTTCCCTTATCTAGCAGGCTAGCAAAGCTGGAGAAAGCACTAGTAGCAAGGGACCTAGGGACATTGGTCCACCAAGTTGGTCCCACTTGCACTACAGTAGAAAGAAGGGATAAAGGTTGCCAGGTGGATTCTCCAAACATAGCCCACCCGAGGGGGGGGGGGGGAGACGTTCTTCTGTGGGTCCTGCTAATATTTCAAGAGCAGGGGATTGTAGAACCCATAAGGAGAGTGAAAATGTGCCACATGGCCCCAAGTCTGGTGCCAGGATGTCAGCCCCTAATAGTAGGCAGTGTGCCAACCCTATTTCTCATGCCCAGGACGTAGCAAGTGTAAGGGGGAGGCAACCTGCATAAGTCCATCTTGTAGAGGGGAACAAGAGTGCAAACAGCGACCTGCCCAATATCAACTTGCCCCCGGCCTGTGCACCTTATGTAGCCATTTTGACTGGAGCCCCTCCAATCGCACCCAATACAAAGGAAACCCAACTCGAGCTCAGAAATAAATGCCTGTTCTGGTTGGCGAGGTATAAGCACTTTGAATATGCTAGAGCTGGAGAGATTTTAACGGTTCGAAGAGTAGGGTGGCTAGGTCCCAGCCCAAAAAAAGACAAAGGGGAGTGTATAATTATTCATTTTAAAAATCCACTTATTGCTGGAAATCTTATAAATACCACCACCCACTGCCATAGTGTTTTAACCGGAATTACCCTGCGACCTCTGAACTATTTTTATCCCCAACACCAAATGACTAGCAGAGAGGGTACTGTCCCATCTATATCCGGTTTGGCTCACCCAAGTGAAGCCAGTAGGGGAGCTTCCTTTAGGCGCTCCTTATTTGACATCTCGGTAAGCAATAGATATGAAAGTCTTGAGGGGGTGGATTGACTGGGGAGTGGTCCACCTATAGGAGATATGACACCAATGCAGTGACAGGACCCAAAGGGAGAAATAGGTTACGGTGGGAGGCAACAAGTTAGGGACAGTAACACAGATGCCACCTTGCATCAAAGACCTCGCAGCGAGAGGATGCAGGGGAGAAGGGCCCCCGATGCTACACCTAAAACCCCAATGGCAGGCAAAAATAGGGAGAATAGATTTGAAGCTGTCTCTGCCAACACGCAAGGTGCCACCCTGGGTGAACTGTCCCCTCCCCATGCTACTGCACCGGAGGCCACAAGTGGGCCTAAAGCACAGGACAGTGGATTGCAGATATTGTCCTGGAACTTGGCTGGTCTAAATAACAAACTCCCCTGTCCAGGCTGGGGGCACTTAGAAGATAAACAGGACATCAGGAGACTTGGACAAGGGAAACTGTCCACCGGGTTGGCTTTGCATCTTTTAACACCTTGGCAACTATGGGGGGGGGGGGGAGAGGGAGACCATTTGGTGGATTAGCTATATGGGTAGGTACACACCTAGGTTGTAGAGCGGAGCAGTTATCTTCACCCTCAAATGACATCCAATGTGTTTTGTTGGTGTTCCCTACCAAGATAAAAATAGCCATCATTAATGTTTACTCTAGACCTGGGAATAGTAGGCACGAATCTGCCACCTTGGACTATCTTGCGCACTTTATACCCACTTTAGATCCAGCAACGTGGCTGATAGTGGGGGGTGATTTTAATTGCCAATTTGAGCCCCTCATTGATTTCAATCATGCAGCACCCTCAGAGGAAGACCTACTTTGGTCGATCCTGATCCCTTGATTCATCCTATTAAGGTATGGTCACCTCTGGCCCTACAACTTTATTCACTCACCCTGGCCTTCTCCCTTAGGGCATGTAACGGGAGGACCAAATCGGACCAGCCAGGCCAGTTTACTTTTAACCGGCCAGGACAGGCCTCCTTACTGGATTACATCATGGTGGAAACTAGACTCTGGGGCAAAGTTCTTGACTTTTATGTTGAGCCTAGACAAGACAGTGACCACAACGCTTTGATAGTGATCCTAAATGCTGGGGAGCTCAGCAGGACCAAGCCACTACTCCCTCCCACTAATGAGCCTAGTGCTCCAAGGCTGACTAACAATAGAAGGAGGGTAAAATGGCCTTATTTTAAACACTGTCCTACAAAACTGGAAAAAGTTTACCAAATAGTTACACCATTGATTTCTAGTATGTGGGGGTTAGTACAGGATCCATTAGCACAGGAACGAGATCTAGCAGGCAAAATACACACGGAGCTTGTCACTAAATTGTCTGACATGTTCCATCCATTATCCAAGCGGAGAGCGCGGAAGCGCCCTACCTGTCCATGGTATAATGATAAGTGTTGTAGGGCTAAACGTGATTTGTTGGCAGCGCTGAAGGACAACGATAGGCCGCTAGTCATTCTTGCAAGGGCAAGGTATAAAGAGATCTCCCTTCAGGAAAGGAAAAACTGGGAAGGAGAGAGGTGGGGGGCCCTAAGGCTGGCCCTTAGTGATAAAGACCTAAAAACCTTCTGGGCTATAGTGAGTACAGGGGAGAGGGAAGGGAGTTCGGCCCTAGAGCCCAACATTGCTCCTGAGGCATGGGAGTCTCACTACGGGGCGCTGTATGACATCAAGGAAGGTATTAGTGATAACATCAGCTCACCTGGTCAACCTAGGGCTTGTCAGTGGGCTGGGGATTGGGAGATCACTATAACTGAAGTAGCAAACGCTATTAATAATCTCCAGTTTAACAAAGCACCGGGTTTAGATAAACTCCCAGGCGATCTTTTCCGGGAGGAATGCGCTATTTGGGCTCCATATCTGTGCGCCCTGTTCAACGCAATTCTGAATGGTATGGACCCCACAGATACATGGTTAGGGGCCTAGATAGTCCCCATATTTAAAAAAGGTTGCCCCCCTACTTCCCTCGAATTATAGACCCATCAGTTTGATCGACACCACTCAAACTGATGGGTCGGGTCCTTCTAGATCGATTACAGGGTTGGATAGAAGAGGAGGGGATACTAACCCCATTTCAGGCCGGCTTCAGAGCAAAGATGTCAACTGTAGACCAAATATTTAGGTTGCAGTTGCTTTTTTGGAAAACAGTGTTAGTGGAGGGTGGCAGCCTCTATCTAATATTTGTTGATCTGAAGTCGGCCTTTGATTTGGTTCCCAGAGAGAAACTTTGGGAAGTATTAAAGGAGATGGGGATTCCACCCTACTTACTCAATGTGATAGCAAGGCTCCCTTCGGAAAACTATTCTGCCTCTTCATAAACGGGCTAATTGAACACTTACTAAATATAAAGGATAACGATACCCCTAAGCTAGTCGCGGGGAAGGTACCCGCACTTATGTTCGCGGACGATACCCTTTTACTGTCAAAATCGCCAATGGGTATACAGCGTATACTTGATGGTTTTGTGAACTTTTGTAAATAGCGGGGCTTGAAAATCAACCTAACCAAGACTAAATTTATGATCTTCAACCCACCCCGGACTACACGCCCTAATCCTGCCCTAAATGGCATACCCCTTGAAAGGGTGAGGACTTTTGAGTATTTGGGAGTCTCTCTGTCTGAGAACTTTGAGTGGGGGTTTCAGCTGGCCAAGGCAAGCCTTAAGCTTACACAGACCATGGGCGGCATTTTGAAAATGCATAGAGCCTCAGTGTTTAAGCCAGCAGCCCCAGTTATGGAAATCTATAAAGCTCGGGCAAGAGGTGCCACGCTTTATGGGGCAGAACTGTGGGGTTTTTGCCAAACTCCTGATCTAATGAAGGTTGAGAATAATTTTATGAGGCAGCTTATTGGTCTTCCCCGCAGCACGCCTCTAATACCTCTTCGCTTGGATTTGGGTATGAGGCCTATCGAGGAGGAGGTAGCGATTAGACCTCTTATATTCTGGCAGCGGGTTTGGGTGACTCCGGAGTTGTCTTCCTACAAAGCCGACCTCAAGGAGATTTTGTCCCTCACCGCCTCCAAGAAAATAACCTGGCTTCGCCATATCAGGGATCTTGCGCTGAGGATGGGCAGGTCTGATTTGTGGAAATCTCCCGAGGCCGCCTGCCCAACTCTAGCCAGGACTGAACTGGTGAGGCTCTATAGGTACGCTAACATTATGGTAATCCAGGGAAGCTCACGGGGAATTGGCCGGATGACTGCGGAGTTCCTCCAGATAAAAGATGTATACAGAGGCAAACCCTTTCTGGATCTGATCCATTGCCCTGTGGCCAGAAAACTGTATGTCCGTTTAGATTAGGGAATCTCCCACTTGCCACACACACAAGCAAATGGGCTAAAGAGTCCAAGGCGGAGTGTCCCGTCTGTAATTACAAGCTTGAGTCAGAGGCACATGTTTTGTTTTTCTGCCCTGCATATCAATTGCCTCGCAAACGCTGGTTAATCCAAATTTGCAGAAATGTGGGTTTTGTGAGACATGCCCAGGCGTACCGAGTCTTAAAATACGACACGCACCTCCCAATCGTGTTTGCTGTGGCTCGTTTTCTGAACCATGCGTGGCACATACGCCGGGGAGTGATTAAGACTCAATCTGGGCAGACAGGGTTGTAGGAGGTTTAAAGGTTTTCTCTGGTAATATGGCAATAGCCTTATGTCCCGCCAATACCTCCCTGTATTTGTAATTTTTAAGCATACTTTTAATCATTTTATATCTTTTGATATTAGCAGTGTATGAAGATAGCTGTGACCCAATTGTGCTATTTGGTAATAGTGGGAGAACTTTGCTATTGTAAGGTATGTGTAATAAGTGGATTTATAACTGAAAGTATTTACTCTTTTTAGTGAATGTTATCTCTCTGTGATTTTATATTTCTGTACTTTTATGGCCCTAGGGGCCGAAATAAAGTTTAACCTGGGCTATCTCAGTGGGTTATTACTTTTTTGTGTGGTGATCCTTGTATTAATAAGTGCATCCTAATAATGACTCAGAAAGATGCATCTGACATTCTAATAAATCTTACATATGTCTTAGTTTGGAAATATCAAACATCACACCAAATGATGGATGGGTCAAACATCTTCCCCCTCCACCATGAAACATCTACCCTAGTTTACCACTCCATGGATTCTGCGCACTTCACTTCTGCTAACCAGTGCTAAAGTGCATGTGCTCAATCCTTTAAACATGGTCATGTTGGCTTATACCCAATTGGCATATTTAATATACTTTAAGTCCCTAGTAAAGTGGCACTACCTTTGCTCAGGGTATGTAAATTAAATGCTACTCATAGGACTACAGCACCGATTGTGACACCCAATGAAGTAGCCCTCTGAACATTTCTAAGGCCTGTCCTCACAGAATGTGTAGGCTCATTTAAACTTCCATTTATACCTGGCAAAATAAACCTTTTATCTAGGTCTGAACCTTCCTGTTTAATACATATAAGACACCCCCATGGTAGACCTTGGACAGCCCTGAGGGCAGGGTGCAGTGTTAACATGTCCTGGTAGTCAAAAACTCTTAAATTTGTTTTTCACTACTGCAAGGCATACCTCTTCCACAGGATAGCATTGGTGTTACTTTATTACATTTAATAAGCTGTAATTTCTAAATGGGAGCAGGTAACCAGTTCATGTTTGGTGGCTCTGGAATTGTACTGAAAAATCCTAACTTATGATGAAGTCAGATTTTAGGCTACAATTTTGAAAATACCACTTTTGGAAAGTTGGCATTTTCCTGCCTTAGCCATTTAGTGCCTGTAACATTTCTCTTGGTCACATGACTGGGTGTAGCTGACAGATGGGCTGTGTGTGTTCCTCCTAGACATGCACACACAATAGAGAGGTGCGGTGTGCCTAGTAGTTTCCATCACTGGCAGGATGGGAGGGTAGGGCAGGACCCAGCCCTAGTTACACTTGAATAGGCCATGTCCTGACTCCACACAAAGGGCTGCATACCCCCTGTAGTTAGTCTGGAGCCAAGGCAGGGTAGGCAGGATCACTGAGGACTTCAAAGGGAAACGTCTAGAACTCCTCCCCACTTCAAATGCACAGCTTGATATAAATACTGGACCTCAGCCACTAACTCTTCAGTACACTTCTGGACCTGTAGATACTCTGCCAGGAAGAGTGAGAAGGACTGGATCTGCATCTGTTGAACCCAGGACCACAAAGTGACTGAATGGGCTAGTTGGCGGTCATCCTGACTTGGGCCTCAGGTAAAGTAGCCTCCAGTAATCTTGAACTCAGCGCCTGGACTGTGCCATTTGTGAGTCTACCCTCTAAAGTGGTGCCACCTCAGTCCCGAACCCTTGTAAAATGGCCTACGGTGCTCTGCCAGGTTTTGTGAATCCAGTGGAATGGATGCATCTACACTGCTTCCAAGCACAACTCTGAGCAGAACAGATGTTTGCCACTGCTTCATGGATCAGTACTGCGACAAAGAGCTGTATTGCGTCTAAGCCCATTGACGCATCGGAACTGCCAATGTGCGATGCATTCTTGGTGTAGGGCTTCTCATCCCTCATCGACTGCAGCCTCGAATAAGATGCCGAGTGGAGAATCGCAGCCTCTTAGCTCCTCAGAACCAATGCATTGTCCAGACTGTGCAACGCTATCTTGAAGATGGAATTTGCATGCAAGCCCTCATCAATGGTATTGTCAACGACCGTGCAGGATCTTGCACCACAGCCTTGCTGCACCTCAGAACTGACGCATCCCTTCAGTTGAGCGATGCATCTTTGACTCAGAACCACACAATGCTGTGCAAACCAGGATTGAAGGTAGCTTGTTCAGCAAGCCTAACTGGGCCACTGTAGCTGGCCCACGCTCCATCGTGATTGGCCTGAACTTGTTACTTTGTCTCGGTCTGGTGCAACCAGGTATCCATAGTTGACACTTAGTGACTGTTGATGCTATTTTTGCTTAAATCTTAAAACCTGCATATCTCTGGTTCTATTGATTGGATTTTTGTTGATATTATCTTCTTTTATTTATAACAATGTACTGTATTCTTCTAAACTGGTGTGGAATCCTTTTGTTGAGTGTTTTCACTCTATTACTGTTTGAAGTGATGCACAAATACTTTACACATTGCCTCTGAGGTAAGCCTGACTGCTCTGTGCAATCTATCCAAGGGTTCAGCACAGGTTAATTTAGGGTTTGCTTGTGACTTTACCCTGAGAAGAATTGTGGTTGCTGCTTAAGAAGGGTTTCACCACCACTCAATCAGTAACCCAATTTTTTACAAGCTCTTTCTAGGGTGCTTAGCAAACAACTGAATGAAAAATCAATGGCATCAGAAGGGGGATTGAAAAAGATGTTTTTAGGTTCAATTTTTTTATTGTCATAGAGAGCAGTGAGTCACAGCATCGCAGACTACATAAAAAAGAAACAAAACCAACTCCCTACCCAACCCCCTCATCCCTCCAAGTCCCTTCCTGGATGCTCCCGACCCCCTACAAGTGTCTCATCCCCATCAGGGCCAGTTGAATGTCATGTCGCTGTAACCCATACAAGTTCACTAGGATGTTGTGCCTGGTGGTGCCAAAGGAGTTGATTCTTGTGGGGGTTACGAGAGCCGCAAGAGGCACAAGTACTTGGGGCAGGTGAGTTCCCTCAGCCCAGTGCCAAGTAGGGAAAGAAACGGGCGCCAAAGATCTGCAAAAGAGGCCCACCTCCCTGTAGTGAAAGAGTTATGCGTTCCATGCCCAGAACGTGCCATCATTTGTGCAACCACCCCTGGTATGTGGTTATTCTATCTGTGCCCCAGTGGGATATTATGTTTTGCAATGCTGCCCCAAGGGCTATTCCCATTTGTCAACCCTTGTGCGACCTGAGGGGAAACGTAAGTGCGTTGGGTAGGCCCAAGACGACATCCACCGGGAAACGCGGTATCTGTGTGTTGAAATGGTTGTCTACGTCGCCTAAAATGTGGTCCCAGTAAGGTGAAATGACAGGGCAGTCCCATAGTAAGTGTGTCAGTGTGCCCTCTGCTCCACATTCCCTCCAGCATTGCGACGAGCGATTTGGGATTGTGTCTGTGTAGTCTGGGGGCGTAAGGTACCAGTAGGTGACTACTTTGGTCGCTGTTTCAATGCTGGAAATGTTCCGCATGGTGTGGCGCTTGCGATAGTAAATGTCGCCCAATTCATTCTGCAAAAGTGTTTGCCCCAATTCTACTTCCCATCACCATTGCCCTGACGAGGAGGTCACCATTTCGGGGGGGGGATTATAAAGTGATAAAGTTCAGTGATAAGGTGTGAGTTGGACTTCTTGGTGTGGAGCCATTTTTCATATGGGGTTAGTGGTCTTTGGTCCCCTAGTCGCATTGTGGGGTGCATCACCCAATGTCGTACCTGATGGAAGTGGTACCGCTCGGACCATAGCAGAGCGAGTTCGGAACGAAGATCTTCGAAGGTCAAAGGGCCCTCCAAGTCAAAAAGGGGTCCTATTGACCTACACCCTTCTTTATCCTAGCATTGGAAAGCCCTCTGATCTAGATCTGGGGTGAATTCTGCATTTTTGACTATAGGTGTGAGGGGTGATGGGAAGGAGGTTAAGCCATATCTTGTTGCTGTGTAGTCCCATACCCTCAAAGTCTTGTGAGTGATTGGTGAGCCATATAAACCAGCTGGGCATTGAATCTTGTGAAGGAAAGGGATTCTCCACAGCGCCTGATTGGAGATTGCTCTTTCCATAAACAGCCAATGTTTCTCCGACTCACTGCGGGACCATTCCAGCAAAACTTGCAATAGGGTAGCTTGGCAGTAACAAGCTATATTGGGGACACCCAGTCCTCCCTCTCGGGAGGGCCTATAGCTCAATTCCTTGCTCATTCTAGGCTTTTTTGTCAGCCCACACGAACTAACCGAATTCCAGCTGAAGCGATTTAATAATACAAGGGGGAGGCTCCAATGGGCGCATTTGAAAGATGTATAATATCTTGGGTAACACGTTCATCATGAGTGCTGTCACTCGGCCAAGCAAGGAAAGGCTGAATGGCTTCCAGAAGTGCAGAGCTTTACGAACCTGGGAGAAAAGATGCTTATAGTTCAGGGTAGCCGTAGCACACGTGGACACCGTCAGCATGATCCCTAGGTATGGAATCGATTCCGTCTCCTAATGAAGTGGAACAGAACGCGCAAGAGTCTCCCAGGTGGAAGGCCGTAGGGAAATCCCTAGGACCCGCGATTTCGTAACGTTGACCTGGAACCCAGATCACTCCGCAAAGCTCTCGAGTTAAGTGAAAAACACGGGGATGGAAGTCTGGGGTTTCTCCAGTGTAGCTTCCGCGTCGTCTGCTTAAAGACTGAAAGTGTGAAGGTCCCCCCCCCCCCCGATTCTAACCTCAGAACAGTGGGTTCTCCTGCACCCTCTGGGCTCCTTGTAAAGAGCGAAGAGCAGGGTACAGAGTGGACACCCCTGCCTTGTGCCGCGTGCGATCGGGTAAGAGTCGGAGGAGTGACCATGCACCCGCATCGTGGCCGTGCGGTGGCTACAGCCGCTGAATATCCATTTACGAAAACAGTCGCCCATCCCAAACCGCGCGAGGGTGGTCTGCAGATACTTCCAATGTACTCGGTCAAATGCTTTTTCAGCATCGCCCGATAGCACCACACATTCCTCTTTCTGGTGTTGAGCCTTGTCGAGAAGGTGAAGTAGCCTCCGTGTGTTGTCAATGCACTGTCTGGTGGCCACAAAGCCAGAATGGTCGGGATCCAGCAACCCTGGCATCATTGGACATAGCCTGGCCGCCAATATCCCCGTAAAGAGCTTTAAATCAGTGCTTAAAAGGGATATCAGTCTATAAGAGACACAGAGTCGCATATCCTTGCCAGGTTTTGGAATCACTATGACCGAGGCCATTAGCATCGTGGGGGTAATGTCCGAGGTATCGCCTACCTCATTGAAAAGCTTGGTGAGAATAGGCGCCAATGTTGTGCAAAAGGTCTTGTAGAAGATGACCGGGAACACATCAGGGCCCGGGGACTTAAAAGGCTATGGCTGTTATCACCTCCTCTATGCAAACAGGGCTCTCCATGCAGGCTGCCTGATCCAGGGTTAAACTGGGGAGAATTGCCCCCTGTGTGTAGGTGAGAGAAGCTTCTTCTGAAAGGTGTTGGGCTGTGTATAGTTTTGCATTAAAATCACGGAATGCTCGCGTTATGGCTGTGTCATTGCCAGACTCGCTGCATACTGTATGCACGGAGGCCGCTTGGCGTTGGGCGCGGAGCTTATTAGCCAAAAGGCGCCCACATCTATCTTCCCCATGTAGAAAGAATGTTGCAGCCTAAGGGCTGCAAACTCTGCCGTATCCAAATCTAGGCGAGTGAGTTGCAGGCGCACTGCCTCTAATTGTCGCCATACCTGGGGGGCCCAGGTTCATTTATGAATGCGTTTTAGCTGCTGCACTTGCCTGTTGAGCCCCTCTATTTTGTCCCGTCTAATTTGATTGTACGCTGTGGATATAACGATGAGTTCCCCTCTAGCAAATGGAGTGTTTCCCAAGACATAGTGATGGAGGTGCTGGGGATATCGTTAAAAATACGGAATTCCTTCAGTGCCTAAGCGCAAGTGTCAATGCGGCTTGGTCAGAGTAGGAACGAGGTTCAAATCTGAGGTCAGCGTGTGCTGAAGTAGCGAACTGGACCCGATAAAATAATAAATTTTGGCATAGGTATTATGTGCATGCGAGTAGAATGTGTAATCTGTCACCTGGGGATGTATAGTGTGTCAGATGTCCACTAGTCCTAGATCCCGCAGACACTCCTGCCCTGTCTGTGAGAGAGCCCCGGCCTGCCTATGTCATTGCGCTGAACGGTCTGATTGTCAAAAACTGCGCTAATATTGCTCCTTAGTATAAGTTGCCGGTCTGGTGAAGCTGATAGTTCCATCACTGCCCGTCTTAGGAATGCCTCCTGCCCCTCGTAGGGGCATAAATAGTGCCTAGGGTATAAGTATGCGCATTAATGGTAACCGAGAGGGCCAGGAGCCTCCCCTTAATTTCAGCCTGTTTCGTGCCTATTTTGCCCCCAAACGTGCATGAGATGAGGACAGCAACTCCGGCTGGTTTAGCGGAGTGTGAAGAGAAATATTGTTGTGGGAAAGCCCTCGATCTAAGTCTGTGCGTGTCCCCGGCCAGGAGGTGAGTTTCCTATAATGAGCATATTTGTGGGCCTGAATGTTCTAAGTAAGTTAGAACAGTGTTCTGCTTTATCGGGTTATTCAGCCCTTTTACATTTAGCGTGGGGATTTTAATTTTCGCCAGCATGTAACTATGATGTCAATTGAAAGCCATGCGGGACGCCAGTGTCCTCCCAGCGACCCCCCATGTGAGCCTTCCCTTGAGATCTAGGAGTCTCACCCTGGGGGAAGCAGTGCCTATAGGTAAGGCTAGAGATTCGTGGGACTTGGAAGAGGGGACAAACAAAGTAAAATAAAAAGCATAATGAACCCCAACAATTGAACCCATGAAGCAAAAGTCCAGCATCATGGGGTGAACCTCAGTCTGGAGCAGTGTGCTCCAAAGAAGAAACAATGAATGGGTACTTGTGACCAGTTTCACCCTGCCCCCGGCCGAACTCAGCCCCAACAGCCATAAAAAAAAATGATCAGGAGGAGGTATCTGTGGAATGTCCACTATTTCCTCCCACTTACGCCAGCCTTCATTCACTAGAGGGGTCCCCTGCGTTGTTGCCAGTACTGCTTGCCGTTCCTTGGCCATGGTGTCTGGGTCAGGGCGCAGTTTGCTTGCAGGGGCTTTAACTGTAGTCCATCTATGGCTGCTACGTTGGTTTCTCTTTGTCTTGCTTTGTTGCGGTTCTTCCTCTGACTGGACCTCGATACGCAGGAGTCTAATCTAAATGGAGATGCCAGCTGACCTGAGATGCATGGTAACGGGCCAGAAAGCTTTGCCTTTCAGCAGGCTTGAGGCAGCCCGGTCTCGATATAGAGCAGGTTTCTGGCCCTTGAATTTAAATGTGGGCTCGTCTCTGGCAGCACGTAAGATCTGCGCTTTATGCTGCAAATCGTGTACACAAGTTAGGATATAGGCCGGCAGGGGGTGGGAGTGCCTCTGATGACCCACTCTATGTGTACGATCGAGTTTAATGTGGAAGTCCTTTGGCTCACCGAGAAGCGTGTGGAAAAGGTCTGTCACCATGGGCTCGATGTTTGCATCCTCCGTCCCGGACGCAATACCTCTGCTATGTATGTTATTGCACCGGGACCTATTTTGGAGGTCCTCTGTGTGCACCTGGAGGTCAAGGTTTGGTTCTCACAGGCGAAGAACCTCTTGTTGCAGGCCCTCTAACTCCTTAACCCTGCTGGATTCATGATCTTACAGGGAGTTGACTCTCTCCCCTAGTATATCTAAGTCACGGCGCACCTCCCTGAGGTCTGCTGATAAGTCACGCTTCATAGAGGTGAGGTCTTCTTGAAGGGAAGCAAAAAGGGATTCTAGAAAGGGGCGGCTGACCGGGTCTCCGCGTCCTCAGCTCCCTCCACTTCTGTTGCGGGCTGCAGGGTAGGGGGATTCTCAGATTGCGATTGGGGTGTCTTGAGAAGCATGTCCTTTACTGATCTGCCCTTCTTTACTCTACCGGAGGCCATGTCCAGGTTCACGCCCCGTCTTGCAGGCTGTAGTCCACCTCTTCTTGATATGCGTGTAGTTTTCAGATTGGCCAAACCACAGGCTCCTTGGTAGCTTATAGCACTCTGCATGTTAGATAGATTGCCCTGGGGGTCAAGGAGCTTGAGTTAGGGGAGCAGCAATGTCCTTCCTAGGGCTTCCGCTCAGTGCGGAATCGCCAGTAATCAAGGGGGCCCCCAGGGAGGACGAGGCTGTCCTCTAGACCGTGCGGTGGGGTCCAGGCCTGGGTCTGTCCTCCTTCTGCTGCCTCCGCTCTCCCCTATGGCACTCCCTACTCGTTGCGCACACCTGAAGGTGTCACAGCCCCCCTAGTTATGGTGGGGAAACCCAGCCACGCAAGGTGCTCTTGAGTGGAACTTGTCTATAGAAGGACTTCACTTTGAGTTGGGCTGGGGGGGCATCGCCGTTGCGCTGCAAAGTTTTTCAGGCCGCTGCCATCTCTCTGCCCCTTATTTCAGCCCCCCACAGCCCCTCACCTCCTTGGCCTTGTTTCGCCTGCTTCGCCCGGAATTCATGGCACGAGGCCTCAGCCGTTCCGCCGCTCCCCTCAGCTGCCACAGTCCGCTGCACCATCTGCATTCCTCTTAGTCTGTAGGCCTTGTTTTACCCTTGCCCTGTGGCTCAAGGTTTTCTGGCTGTCAGCTCGGCCTGAATGCTGGCCAGAGTTCCTCCCCAGGCAATGGTGGCACTGCCCGCAGCCTGAAGTGCTCCTCATCGATGCGAATGGCCCGTTGTGGGTGCTCATTGTCCCTGGCCTCATTGCCGGACAGCCCCAAGGTTTCAGTGACCCGGCACCGCCAAAACCCCGGCACCAACTCCCCTTGCACAGCTTCTCTTCCACAGCTGCCTGTGCACCCGGCTCACTGGAGGCCGCAGCCCCTGGACTCAGCATGGCTCTGCCTTCTGCGGTCTGTATTGCTGAATAGCTGGTGTGGCATTATACGGGGCCTCTCCGAGTCACGCTGCTGCTCCCCCGGCCCCTCGTGGACTGGTTCTCGGTGCCACACAGTATCTTTAACGTCGGGTCCTCACCGTCTGTTTCTCGCCACGGCGGGCTGCTTCCGCTGCTGCCACAGGCACCCATGCGGCCACCTCTCACTACTTGCCCCCTGGATCTTACAGGGCTGAGTGATCCGGAAGGCTCTCTCTTGTTTCCCCAGCACTCAGGAAGCGTTTTGCTGGGGAAAGCGACCTTCGAATGTCCCCCTTCTGCCGTCAAAAGTCGAGGCTGAGTCGGGCAGGAGCGAAGAGGCAGAGAGACACGAACTAGCGAGTGCCATCTTGGCCACGCCCCCAAAAAGGATGTTTTTGAAAGTGAATTCAAAGCTTGATCTGTCCTATGTTACATTAAGATCAGAATTTCATCCAGTTGGCATGGAGACTCTAACCAAATTTCTTTTGAGAATTAAATCTGGTCCTCTGCTAGATCTTTGCCCTTCCACATTGAGAAAGCAAGTATGGTCAGCCGCCTAATGACTTCACTAAAGTCCTCTCTTAATCAAGGTATCTGTTGAAGCTGGCCCTCTTTGTAGGGTCACTCCTAAAACTTTTTGCTTTTCTCTCTTATGTTTCTTAATTAGTTTTTGTTGGCGTTAGGACTCCCAACTTTACTACTTCCAACCAGTGTTTAAATGCTTGTGATTTCGCCTTAAAACAGGATACATCTGATTGGTACATTTAATTTATTTTTGTAAGTCCCTAGTATATGCACGGCTGGAATGGGAACCGAAAACGGCCCTGGCAACTAGCTCGGCTGGCATACCAGGGGGAAGGGGGGAAGGGGAAGCGGTTTGTCACGGTCAGTTTTGCTCACTTTTTTTTTTTTTACAGGGGACCGATATTGCAGCTATGCTGCAAAACCGGCCCCCGGTAACAAAAACGTCCCCCCAGGGGACCAAATCCGACCCCCACCCTGGCAGCCCAGTGGGGGAAAGCCTGGTGCCCGCTACGACCAGTCCGGCCCTGAGTATATGGTACTACATGTACCAATGACCTGTAAATTAAGGGACATATTTATCAAAGGTTTTGCGTCATTCTAGAGCCACCTAAGGGGACACAGGGTGATGCAAAACCTAGACTGAGATTTATGAGGCCAAGCAAGGTCAGCTTACATGACCCTGAGTGACTTGGTAAATCTGGAGTAACGCAAAGCAGCGCAAGTCGCTGTCTTGCATTACTCTGTCCCAGGGAGGAATTCCATGGGTGGAGCATGGGTGTTCCTGCGAACTCACCCATGAATTTGGTTGCCTTCCCAGATTTACCATGTGTGGTAGGCCTGGGAATGCGTCAAAATCCAGGGGAGGCATAATAAGGAGAAATATCTATATTTCTACTTGTTTGTTCCTCTATCAATGTGTGCTGCAGAATGCAGCACACATGGAAAGAGGGATAAGCCTCACAGTATTGTATTTGTGCAGGAAGATGTCCCCTCCAGCACAAAAACAATCTTGCTTGCCTCGCAGGCCCATTTGCACCATGGTGCAAGGGTATCTTCGTTTGCGGTAGGCAGCCACAAGAGCACCAGCGCAAGCGAAAAACCGGAATGCGCAATATAATGGTAAATATGGTGCATTCATGCTGTCTACCTGTCACGCAGCACTGCAAGGTGTCTTGCTCCACTGTGTTGCATGACATTTTGAGATTCTGACCTGAGATGCTGTTAGTGGCTTGCAGCATTGATTGAGCAACCCAGTAAAGTAGCACTTTAAAACACAACTCAAACCTGCCATCGCAGTTTTAAACTGCCAATCCGACCTGGCGAAAGAACTTTTTGCCTGGCATAAACCTTTTTTAATACAAATGGCATTCCTTGTGTAGGCCCTAAAAAGCCCCCAGGGCATGGTGCATTGTAAATACAAAGTAGGGCACGTGTTTTTAAGTCTGCATGTCCTGGTAGTGAAAAAACTCTTAAATTACTTTTTCACTACTGTTAGGACGGTCTCGCCCATTTGATAACATTGTGTTACTGTAGTTCATTTAAAATGCGCTTTTTCATTGGGAACAGGTAAGGATGTCAAATTTGGACTCAAAAGAATTGTAATTTAAAATCAAATCCTCTTTAATGGTAAAGTTTGATTTCAAGTTAAAATTCAGAGACTGCCACTTTTAGAAAGATAACGTTGTCTTGTTCTGGCCATTTGGTGCCTTCTGGCAGTGTTCTGGGTCACAAGACTGAGAAATTTAGCTGTTTGGCTTTGTATATTCCTCCAAGTGAGACACAAGGGGATTAGTTCTTGGCAGGCTGTGCCATGCTGCCGGGATAGCTGGGGGTGGAGCTGTTCCCTGCCACACCTACACTTCAAAAGGGCTGCCTTAGCATATACACCCAATCAAACCTGGCACTAGTCTTTTTCACCCCAGAATTCTTAGAGCCTTAGAACCAGATGTGGGGGTAGCATAAGAAATGTCTCCACTTCAAAGGCCGGCACCAGGTATAACTATTGGAACCTCGGATCATCTTTTCAGTATGTTTCTGAACCTGTGGAAGACTTCAGAAGGATTTCATGGACCGCCAGATTACTGCCCTGCTGCTTGAGGCCTGCCGTGGTCCCCAGAGGACTGCCATGCTGCTACCAAAATACTGCATTGCTGGTAGAGACCTGCCTTGCTTCCCAAAAGATTTCCCTGCTTTTACAGCCCAACCTTTCTGCTAGAAGAGAACTGCACCATCTCCTTGAAAGCAGGACAGCTAGATGTGACTCTATGGTTTAATCGGTCCTCCTGTGTGAGCTACAGGGGCATAACAAGCTCCAGAGACCGTGAACCCTCACCTGGTCACTCTGCTAGAGTTAGTCCTTACAGCCTCTAAATGCTGCCCCCTCTCCCATCCTGCACCCTTAGAAGTGGTGTTAGAGGTGCTGCTCCCACCTACCCTTAAATCTTTTGACTTCAAAAACCTTTCACCATAAAGTGCCAGAAGAACCAATAGAAGACTTGAACCTACCTGTCAGTCGAGCCACCCAAGGTGCATTGCCAGTCAGTTTGACTTTGCAGTAGCTCCAGCTAATTTCTTCACCACAGCAGAAAATCCTGTTCACCGGGGTTTCTCAGTGATGGCATCTGGTTATGTGGAGCCCTCCTTTGGCTACATCTCGTAGCTTTGTCCCGCTGGAGGTTTTCAACTGGCAAAAAGTTGTCTACGCTGAAAGGAAATTGTCTTCACCGGGCTTAATGTCGATCAGCTCTCCATGAACAATGACAAAGTCCTCAGCCTGGAAATTCAGCCTTTTCTGCTCAGAGCTTTTTCCTGCCATTGTCATTTGACTTCACCAAGACTTTGTCCGGCACTCCCCAGCGATGACGAATCCTCTTTGGGCACAGCCTGCTGCCTTGCCCCATTGAACTCTACCTTTTCCTTCTTCTTTTCTTCAAATTTTCTTCTCAGTCCAAAGGTAAGCCAAGACCAGGTCCAATCCACCTTGTGTATCTGACTTGTGCTCCATTGCAGTAAACCCTAACTTTATACCGGTCTTGCACAACCAAATAACCATGGTTGGCACTTAGATCTTTTAGGCTCTAAATTTTACTGAAAACTTTTAAAAATCATAACTTCAGTTGTACTGATTGGATTTGTTTTGGTGTAATTACATTTATTAAAATGTATCTAATTTTTCTACATTGGGTTGGAATTTTTCTTGTCTTGTGTTTCACTTTATTACTGTGTATATGCTACATACATACTTTACACATTGCCTCTAAGTTAAGTCTGACTGCTTTTGTGCCAAGCTACCCGAAGGTTAAAGCAGATTAATTTAGTAACTTTTAAGTTTTTCTCTGACAGGTATTAAGGCTGTTGCTTCAGAAGGGCTCACCGCCCTTCCCATCAACCAACAACCCAATTTCCCACAACAGCCTTATAACTTTCATTTTGTAGATACGTGACACCAAGATCTGGCATGTGGCTGTGGTCAGTCTCACCAGGAAAAGTGGAGCACCCTCTTTTACAAAGTGGAGCAAAACTTCAGAGAAAGTAGTGCCCAGGAGAAGGGACAGGATAGAGAGAAGACACTGCTGAGAGAAGAGTGGCCAAGGAGAGGGAGGGAATAAGAGAAGGCAATACTGAGAACAGAGCAGGCAGGGGGAGGGACAGTGAGAGAGCATGTGCTGCTGCGCGGAGAGTGGGCCAAGGGAGGAAACACAGAGCAGGAGATTTGGAGGCGAGAATTTTGGAGGGAGAGCAATGACTGCTGAGGAAAGAATGTCCAGGCCGGAGGGGAATATAAAGAGGGAGAGCAACCACTGCTGGGGAGCGAGGAACTAAAGAGTGGAAGGCTAAGAAAGCAGGCATTGCTTGGGACAGGGCCTGACTCTCACACAGGGGCATGCACCGCGTTTTCCCTGCCCTTCGCTTTCTCATCCTGAGATATCAAAAGAGAGTCTTCAAACTGTTAAATATTAAGCAGCTTTCCCTATGTTTAATTGTCTTTTCTGAGTTGCAATGTGCAATTGGTACCACCTACAATATACATTATTGCAACTTTCATTTGTGCTCATCAGGCATTTGAGAAAATAGATTCACTTAGTCCTCGAGTAGTTCTTTCCTTAGTAGTCACCTTCTGTGAGCAGAAGACTCACTAAAGATATCCAGGTGCTGCATGGCCCATCTCCCATCAACCAAGAAATGCTGTTGGTAAAACTGCCCATATTGTAGTTTAGAACCTTTATATTTGAGCGAAAACAAACCTACCTCCGTAGACAAAATTATGTACGTTTCTATCCAAATCATTCTCCTGAAAACGTCAGAATGCCAAAGACAAAATGCATAAAACAAGAGACTTGAGATGATGCTCAGACATGAAAAACATCTGGCACCTAAGGGTATTCCAATGTATTTATTTACTCTTATGTTACAGGCAGTCATCAATTACTGATATTGCACAGTTGTAAACAGCTTCTAACGTCATATTTATAAAATATTTATTCTTGTATATTTATGTAGCATAAACTCCACGCAATAAATGGTTTTTGGGGGGAGGGGGGGGGTGCACAGGGAGATTAAGAGATTTGCAGAGGATCACAGGATGGTGAGCCCCGACGCCGAGACTCACAGCTGATTCCCAGTTGCAAAGTCGGCGCTATGATGTAATGCCCTTTGCTCTGATTTTTAAATCAAACAGGAAATACAAGGTGATCAACACTCACTACAAAATTTCAAATAATCCTTGGTATGACATAATTTCTGTCAGTTATAAGGTTAACAGTACATTCTTTGAGAGAGATCACCAGTTTTAATCCTGAATTTTCACGTCTATTTCAGCAAAGCCATAAAAGTTTGATAAAATACAATAAATATATAGGTAAAAGAAAAGTGCAACACATTATTACATTATTAATGAGGAAGTTGTCACAATGCCACGTTTCAATCAACATTGGAACCCACAAACTGTTAAAAATAACATGACATTCAAAAATTGATAACACCAATACCAGTGCATCACTATCCTTAAATCAATATAAAAGACAATCATTTAATGACAGTTCTTCTCTTCGCCCACATCCGCCCTAAAATTGTTGCTACTGCACAGGTATACAGTATGGAAGGGTCCCATCTCAATAGCCTCAAAGCAATGCAGTGGCTATATGTGTCCAGTTGTCAGCAAATGGGAGACAGCCGTGCAGAGTGTGACTGGACATAAGCTGGGCATGCAAACAGCACATGTGGCAAAGACTATTTGATCAAGACAAAAAGGGTAATTCCGAAGAGACAGATTCCAACCATTTTGAATTCTTTCAGATGGAGCGTCCCTACTTTACATTGATTGTGTCTAAAGGCCCCATAATTAAGTCCTAGTACTTCTCTAGGCCATACACTGATTTAAACATAAACAATTCATCCGTTAGTGAAGTACCTGCAACATTTTGCTCTTCCCTCTGCAGCATAAATGCCCAATACTGTTTTTTAGTGTTTCCTTGGAAGGTATTTGGGGTTCAGTATGATGGTGCCAAACATCCCTAAAGCATAAAAAAAACGGACACTTTTTTGGTTGAGGTCAACCAGAGAATGTTTTAAATTCTATCGAACTTAATGATGACTTGTAAGGCAGCAGCATATTGAGCGAGCTCTGGGGTAGCCCATCATCTTCGTCAGAATAGCATGGACCATAAGGGGACATTAAGGGCTACCTTTTTATCTCCCATTTCCAAAAATAGAAGGTGCAATGGTGTACTTCGTGGAAGGGAGGTCAGTGATCTTAAGAAATGTTCTCCAATTGCTCCAAAACTAAGACGTCACCAAAACCCCACAGCTCAGCACCATATAATGCTGAGCCTTGGGCTCATACACCTGTGGAGCTGGCACTATTGGCTTGGTGAAAGAAGCCTGGTGTTCTTTCAGGACGGCACCAATAGTCTGTCTGTGCTTCAAGCAAGCACTATTGATATGTGGACACCATGACATATTGGCTGACAATTTGATCCCTAGGTAATTAAACAAATCAACCCTCTCTAGGGCCTTATCGCCTAGCAGCAGCTTTTCCTTAACTTTTTTATGGTTGCTAAACAGCATAAATTTAGTTTTGGCTGTGTTGATTTCTAAGCCACAAACTTGACAAAAGGCAGCAAATTTGTTAAAAAGAATGTTCAGGCCACTCCGAGTTTTCGATATTAAAAGAGTGTCATCTGCAAATATAAATGTAGGGATCTTGGTGTTCGCTATAACAGGGACATACACTGGGCAGTCAGAAAGATAGTCGCCCAATCCATTTAGATACAAAGTGAATAGAGTGGGGACTAGTACACACCCTTGCAGAATACCTTTCAGCACTGGGATCTTGTCGATCAGTTGGCCCTGTTACCCCATCTGACACAGGCAAAGTTATTCTTAATCAGTATTGATTGAATATTGTGAGGCATACCCATCGCCCTCAAAACCTGCCACAGCCTCAAGCATGAAACCAGGTCAAAGACAGATTTTAGATTGACAGAAGCAACAAATAAGTTGCCCTTGCTGATCAGAACAGTCTTCCAAAACAATTAGGATAAACCTAAATTCCTGCTCTATCGTAGAGGTTTTGGCTCTGAATCATACTTGAAGTGGGCTTATAATATCCCAATCTGATATCCACATTTGATTTCATACCAGAACCAAATGAGAACAGACTTTTTGAACACAACAATAAGACTAATGAACCTATAATTCATATATTCTGGTATAACTTCGGCGCCCGGCGAAGATTCTGGAATAGATGTTCATATATACTGGTATAACTTCGCCCTTCATATATACTGGTATAACTTAAGGCACCCAGCCAAGATTCCGGAATAGATGTTTCCCAGAGCGATCACATTTGATAGAGCTACTATATAGTCAGCCCAGGCATCAGCATTATGAGCAAACAAATAAAGAGGAATGCCAACTGGGCCTGGACCCTCTCCTCGCAAATGTAGACAGTGAGTCTAGAACTTCCTCTCTAGTGAATGGGGGGAAGAGGTAACATTCTGGAGGTTACTATACAACAGAGTAACTTTGGTGACAGGGACTACCTTCTCATAGTACAGGGCAGCAAAGTGATTAACCTATTCTGAGGGTGGAACATGGTTTTGTGGTTCTTCCCCCCCCCCCCCCCCCAGGGATTTGTACCACAGGCAACCAAGTGAAGTACGAACAGCCTCTGGATGAACATGATTCCGCTAACTCCTGCTATCCATTATTGTCACACTCCTTCTTTGCATTCAATATGCTAAGTGTGTATTACTTTCTGATGGCTGCAATCATAGATGGCTTTTTCAACTTGATCGCCCTAGCTAGAGTGCGCCTCAGGTGCCCACACTCCCTGTTAGACCATCCATTGTCTTTTATTTCGGGGGCTTCTTCTTAAATCATGAAATAAGCTGCAATCCTCGCAAAAAGTCTTTTTGTTCCACACTAAAGTCTAGGTGGTCTCCTTCCTTTTCCATACTTTTTGCAATGGTACTCCGAGTTGCCTGAACATCTTTGGTGATGTTTGACAAGATTTCTGGCTTTCCATAACCTGATGCCATTTGAGGCGACATCTATCAGATATATGTACATTGAAACTGGAACTGATGGGGGAGCACACTGGGGGAGGGATGGGGGGAGGGGGTAGTAATTTTGTTGGGGGGGAAAGTTGAGGGTAATAGTTACCAGAGTGGGGAGGCTGTTAACAGCCAATGAGAGACGGGAAATAGGAACTTGGATAATACCGTACACTCTTATGGATATGTTGCCTGATAATATTGTATGTGAACTCAAGAGAGCAATATATTACTATGTATTGTATGCACCTGTTGTGGAAAGGATGACGGTATGAAGGCGGTTGCGTATAATAAAAAATATTTAAAAAAAAAAAGAAATCAGTGTAGCAGGGCTACCTACATTTCCCAGTAAGGCATACACAGAGTATACATATCTTCTAAAATGTAAAATGCCGGTAAATTTGATGCTTTCAAAGCAGAAAATAGGTGCTGTGAAAATGTCAAACTGGCGTGGCTTAGCGCACAATTATTAACCTGATTTCGAAATAAGTACTGTAAATTGAGTAACTTCATTATGGGAAGTGAAGCAGCAGCGAGGGAACGCTATCTAATGGGTGCTGGTGCATGCATAACAATCATGGGAACAGGCCCTACAAAGCAGTTCTTCCAACCGGCGCCGGTGCATGCGCCGCTCACTTCGGTAAACGGCTTTCATTTGAAACAAGGAAGTGACGGGTAGAGTTGTCCTCTGTGAAAGTGCTTCCAACAAAACTGGTCTCTGTTTATTGAACTCACATATGTATTAGAATGGCGCGAGATATGTATTTTAGTGCAATTTTTTGATAATGTCCTGCAACTTTGCAATGATTTTAATGAATAAAAGAAAAATTCATTCAAAAAAAATAAAATAATAATCTATCAGATATATGTACAACATTGTGAGTACTAGATGGCCTAGCTGGGTCAATTGTATAATTATCAAATAAAGCTAGCAGCCTAAGACATAGAGGGTCATAATCTCTCTCCAGTATTTCCTACTACCTGTACTACCATGTCACCCACTCTGGACCACAATCCTAAGTCGATGAGGATGTAATCAATTCGGATTTTGGACAAATGGCTGTTGCCCCCTTGGTATCGGAATTAGTACGACCATTAGTAGCCCAACCCCCAATTCAATGGAGAGCACTATCAACTGAAGGATGGCTTTAGTCCATCTTTTGATTGAGTGAGGCTCCAACTGGGGGATAGCCCAAGATTCTTCCTCCTCAGCAGTGATTTCAATATCATCCATGACTAACGGCTCAAATGAAGAATTAAGTCCCCTGCAATGATCATATATAAACTTGCACAAGACTTAGCCAGATGAGCCTCCAGGGCTTCAATTGTCACCGAAGTGTGTCTACCCTTAACCACATGTGGATATATGTTGAAGATCATCACACTATGGTCCCTCGCCCTACTTACTTCAATGCCTAGTATGTCATACAATCAATTGTTAATCGGAAAATCTTACAATTTGGGAAGGAATTCACCCATATTGTTAGACCACCCACAGGTCTTAAAAACTTATTAGGCTTAGCTGAAAAATTGAAAAGACATGTTGTGAGAATTTGGCCTGGTATATGCTGTCCACTAATTAAAGTTGGCACCTTGCACCAGTCCAAACAAACTTTATGGTGATTTAAGAGGTCAAAGATGACCTTAGAAAGCTTTCCAAGTAGTAGTTGTGGAGAGCAGCCTTCAGGCTTCGTTTTGAAGGAATGTTAAGCAGCTTATTTTACCAGAATGCAATCTTATAGTATTGGTTAAAGGAAAGGAGAACCAAACAGTAGTTATAAAAATATGTATTTATTAATATAACACTATCTAGTATGACACAGTATCTCCTACATGGAGATAATCACAAAGCACACCCTACTTAAGCACAGACATGACAGTAAATAGCACTAATACACAGCGGGACCCAGTGGGGGACCAAACCATTTATTAAGAAAGTGGTATAAGAACCACAACTCGAGTCAAGACAGTGTCACGAGGACGTAGAATCACTGGGTCCCCAAGGAACCACCCAAGGTGAGTAGATAGGGACCCCACTGAGGATGGGTGCAGTGTGGGAACACGACCGTGTGCTCTGCACAATTCTACGGAAAAGTCGCGTTTGAAGTTTTAGAGTTTAAGGACACTTCCCAGTGGACTTCTAAGAAACCCAGTGGAAGACAGAAGGTTGGAGAGCCAGCCCACCCGTGGATACAGAGATACCCAAGTTACCTATCCCAGGGAAGCCGAGTGCATAGGTCTGAAGTGGTGTCAGAAACCGCAGTCAAACCAAATGGAGGACTTAGAAGAAGAGCTGCTACTGGAAGGAAGAAAAGTGTCAGTTGGAATCCAAAGGTGGACTCTTGTTGAGAAGTCAAATCGACTCATACGCACGCGCAAACTCCCGAACTATCTAACGGAAATGGAAATCCACACCCTTCTACTACTATATGAAAACCCAACGAGCCCCATCAGTCCCGTAGATGATTCTTTCTACCCAACAGAGCAGGAAATCCAAACCCTCCTTCTGTCTTACGAGTGTCCCGCTCACCTCATCATCATTGAAGAAGAATTCTCTATTCACCCAGTCCCTATAAACCCAAACAGAACGTCCCTTCCAAAACTTAGAGGAATAAACCTGAACAACCTCCAATCCGTACCCACCAATCATGAATATCACGAGCAATCTTCAAAGAGTTCTTCTAATCTGATCTCCTGCCTTCTCCTCAACTGCCGCTCCGCATCAAAACATGCCTCGGACATCGCTGACCTCATTCTTAACATGAAATCAGACAATCATCCTCACAGAAACTTGGCTCAATGAAGCGTCCTCCCCATTCCTAGACCTTTTAGTCCCCCCCCCCCCCCCAACTACAACATTATCAGACTAGACAGACCTCACAAAAAGGGCGGAGGTCTAACCTGCATTCATCGATCCAACATTTCCATTTCGAAGTTTCACTCTGAACCCTTGGACTCCTGCGAATACCTTGGGATATCTGTAAAATCCTCAGATAACCACTCCCACAAGCTACATATCCTCTACCATCCCCCAGGCAAGAACGCAGTATTTACAGATCATCTTATGGAAATCATTACAACAAACTCTACCCCTCTCTCCAACGACATATTCCTCGGCGACTTCAATCTCCATTGGGAAAACCCCCTTGACAAACAGGTCCACGCCCTCAAAACCTTCCTTGCTGACCATTCACTGATCCAAGCTATCTCAAAGCCCACTCATGCTAAAGGTGCTACTCTTGACTGGCTCATCTCTAAACAAAACACAATTGAATCAATCCAGATCTTCCCTTGTGACTGGACAGACCATCACATCATCACCTTTAGCATTTCCTCCTCTACCAGGAAAACCTTCCCGCTACAAAACAAAAATAAACAATGGGTGAGAAACACAAAAAAACTCGACTGGAACACCCTAGCCTCTCACTGTGAAAAAGCTCTCATCCCACCCAACAACATATCCAACGCCAGTGACCTCACCGACCGCTACAACTCCACGATGACCAAGATCTTTGACCAAGCTGCCCCACCTAAGCTCAAACGAATCCCAGACAAAGATAAAAACCCTTGGTTTAACGGAGCCCTTAATGAGGAAAGATGTAAATTGAGATCATCAGAACGGAAATGGCGACAGCATCCCTCCCCTCTCCATCTCAAACTACTTCGGCAAGCTAGAAACTCCTACAACAAAAGTATTCTTCAATCCAAAAAATACTTCTTTAGATCAGAACTAGACAATGCCAAGAACAGACCAAAGAAACTCTTCGACATTCTAAAACAACAATCTAACAAACTGGCTAAATCCTCTCTGGACCGCAAAATCACAGATCAGCAGTGAAGAATTCTCATCCTTTTTCACAACAAAAACAAACTCCCTCCAACTTGAGCTTAACATGGCCGCAGCGAATGCAACCGCCCCAAAGCACCCTGATCAATCCGAGTTACCTTTCCCTAAAAATAACTCGCACTGGTACACCTTCAAACTCTACGACCCAATTGCCATCACCAAAACATTAGTATCCACCAAACTCAACAACCACTTCAATGACACAGCCCCTTCAAATTGCCTTCCACACATCTACCGAGCCATCTCCCCTCTCTGGACCAAAATCATCAACGCCTCGTTAGCGCAAGGGCACATACCGGACTGCCTAAAAACAGGCCAGGTAACCCCTATACTAAAGAAACCGACTGCGAACTCATCCGACCCCAACAACTTTCGACCTATAACTAACATTCCTATGCTAGCCAAGGTCCTGGAAAAATGCGTTCAACAACAACTGAACCAACACATCATGGACTTCAACCTTTTGAACACCCACCAATCGGGTTTCAGGCCCGGTCACAGCACAGAAACAGCTATTCTACATATAGTGGACAACGCTCTCCTTGCCCTTGACCGCAACTAAACTTGTCTACTAGTCCTGCTCGACCTCTCCTCAGCCTTCGACACGGTCAATCACGAAAAAATTCTAAAAAGACTGGAAAATAGGATGGGTTTATCTGGTTCAGTCCTTCAATGGTTTAAATCCTTTCTGGAAAACAGAACACAATCTTTCATGGTGAACAAAAATCTTTCCCGCCCATCACCAAACCCCCTGGGTGTTCCACAAGGCTCTACTCTATCCCCCACCCTATTCAACCTATATGTCGAACCGCTAACCGAACTTCTACAGCAGGCAAACATAGCCTACCACATGTACGCGGACGACACTCAGCTGTACATCAAGATCTCCTCCATTGAAGATATAACATCGATGAACATAGCACTTGAGAAGACCGTCCACTGGCTAACAACCAACTTTCTCAAGCTAAACTCACAAAAAACTGAATTTCTGCTAATCTCCCCCCCTAATAACTCACAGGAGACAAAGGAATGGCTCAACTTGATCACTGCACTAAACTGCACGCCAACTCTAGTGGACTCCACCAAATCACTTGGAATCACTCTAGACAGGAACCTTAACATGCAAACACACATCAACTTGCTTGCTAAAAATGCACGTTTTCACCTCAGCTATCTAAGGAAAATGAAACCTTTCATCGATAACCAGGACCTCAAAACCGCAATTCAATCCCTAGTCATCTCAAGGCTGGAGTACGGTTGCACCACCCTCGCGGGTCTGCCCAAAATCTCAACCGCCCCATTAAAAGCCTGTCTCAACGCCGCAGCAAGACTGCTAACAGGATCCAGGAAATTTGACCACATATCGCCACACCTGAAAGCGCTTCACTGGCTTCCGTTCGAAGCCCGAATCAACCTAAAAATGGCATGCATCACCCACAAAGCGCTTCACCACAATACGCCCCAGTACCTATCCCAAAAACTGACCTTATCCGGAGGAATCAGACATTCAAGGAGTGCTGATAATTTACTCCTGAAACCCTCAAGCTTAAGAAAGAAAAAAACTTCAGACAGAGCATTTTCCGGAGCAGCACCAAGAATATGGAACTCGCTTCCTCCCTACATCAGAAAAATCCCCTCTACTCTGTTCAAAAAAGAAGCAAAATCTTTCCTTATGTGTAAATTCCTCCCGTAAAATATCTCTCGGACCTCTCCAGATATACACCTGTTGTCCTCCGATAGACTCCCTCGCTGTTGCCCACCAGTTTGTTCAAAATTAGATTTTATGTATGCTATTCTTCTATTTCAAATTGTTTTCATTTTGTATGATGTTTACATTGTAAAGCGCTCTGATACCCTTCCCCGGGTCTGGTCCGCGCTATAGAAAACTCTAAAAATAAATAAATAAAGTACCTGAAAGCAGAGGGACAGAGTCTGGGTCAATTGTGAGTGACCAGGGGCTTGGTAGACGAATGCTCACCGATGTCGGGTGCTTCAGGTGAGTGGATTGAGTCCTTGACTCTGTATCTACGGGGACCAGGAGACGTCAAGGACAACCAGGAGCTGGATACGAGCTGTGCCATGAAGGATGTAGAGTGCTGAGGGGTCGGTGTCTGGTAGGAGCACTAACAAGCCTTAGCAACGGCAACCCACGCAGAAGGTCAAGGATGGGTACGGCTCAGACCAGCAAGATCCAGGAGACTCACCACAGCAAGAGGAGTCCTGGCAGGCCTGGAGCAACCAGGGGACCCCAAGAAAAGCAAAGTTGACCCTCAAGTGGACCCACAGGCCAGAGGCGCAGGAGTCGCGAGAGGACCTCGAGCGTTTCACCAAACAGCCCACAGAGCTTTCAGTGTGAGGAGGTCAAAGATCTTGGTAGGAAATGGTGCCAGAGGTTGAGGTTACTCGGAGCCCAATGCACTTGTTAAAGGAATGCCAACAAGTACATTCACTTGCAAATTAACACAGTGCACAGGGGTTCGGGTATTGCAGCCCCCGTGAGAGATACTAGCCTCAAAATTGGTAAGAGGGCAGCTTGGGCCTCGAGGGACATAGAAACACACCTCCTGTGCTGCTGGACCCTTCAGAGTACGTGGGAGCTTGGGATCAGCAGACTGGTGAGCAGTGAGAATGCAGGGGAGTGACTCCTTCACTCCAAGGTAGATGTTTTGGGTTGTCCTTGATGCTCTACAGGTCCTGCATGTATCCTGTATGGTGCACGGGCACAGACGATGCAGCAGACTGAGTGGGAGACAAATTTGTCCCAAACGAGTGTGCAGACAAAGTTCAGTGGCTTTTGGTTCAGATCCTTGTCCACGTCGAATCAAAGGTCCTACAGCCAGGTAAGCCCATATGTACCCATGGAAGAGGGTTGGCAAGATTCAGGGGACCATCCCAGGGGATGGTCTGGACAGTGGGGAGTTTACTCCCATGTCCTTTGCTCAGTTTTGTGCCAGAGCAGGAGCCAACAGCTCCCAGGACTGGTTTGAACTGGACTATGCACAGCGACACCAAATGTGCCCCTCATGCAGACTTTCGGTCACTGGCAAGCGCACTTGTGTGTCTGGGAGGTGGTCACACCTCCCTGTAACAGGATGCCTATTGTTCTGCCTTCCTCTGCTCGAGCTTGGCTCAGCAGCAGGAGGGCAGAAATGTCTCTCTGGTCGGCAGCAACCATTTTGTGCTGTCCAGGACTAAAAGGCGGGTACCGGGAACCCCAGGGACCCCCACGAAGCTCACTTCTGAGGGGTGGAATCATTCCTCCCACACCGGTTACCAGTGTGGGGGTATGATCCCAAAATGTTGACTAATAACCAAACACAATAGGGTTAGTTTCAGCCATTTTAGAGTTGGTCATCACGCAGTCGCGTAATGCCCCTCTATATATCGTATATGGCTGCTTCACTGACAACCCGGGAGAATGGACTTCATAGGCTGCAGAGGTGTCCTGCTCATGCAGTGGCACCCTCTCACTTAGAACAAAGCACACTGCCTTCAGGATTGTAAAGGACTGCTATAGGGGCGACTGATAGGTTTTAAGTGCAGTGACCCTTAGTAAACCTATGTCTGAAGTAAGTGGTTCATGCACTGACTAACACAGGCTGCCGTTCCATTTTGCATGGCCTCTCATGGGTGGCACAATACATGCTCAATGGGAGGCCTCTGAAGTACCTAAGCCCTGGGTACATGGGTACCATATACTAGGGACTGACAAGGGTACACCAGTATCCAATTTGGAGTGTACCGAAGTACATATCATAACAGTTTAGGGAGAAAGCAGTTAGACAGGGGGTCCTGAATAGCAAGATCCCAGTCAGACTACTCGAAAACCAGCTTAGCACCAAGCAAAAAGTGGGGGTACACATGCAGAAGGATCCTACCTTCCTTCACAAGTACCCCACTTTATGTAGAGATTCTATTGTCCAAGTTTCTGGGAAGTGGCATTTGTCATGCTTGTCGACAAATTCACCCCATGGTGGCTGCATCATCCTGGCTTTGAGGCCAGCCACATTACCAGAAACCACAAAGATCAATGGTAAATCATGAATTTTAATGGATCACTTGGAGAGGGGACAAAGTGCCTTCGGATTCAGTTAGTGTGCTATTTGAGACTTCAAGAACTGGAGAATCATTACCAGTGCACAGTAACCAAGGTATGCAAACATTGTAAATTTGGGCATGGGTAGATAAGTCATGAGTATTCAAGCTGACCCAGTTAGTATAGAAGGTAACTGGACGTGAAAAACCATCAAACTGAGTATCAAAACTAAACATGGGTGAGCAGGGGCCCAAAAGTGTATCATGACGCTTGAGAGCCTCTGAACAGGTCGACTGTAGGTGAAAGATTCAGCACTTCTTGGGGTAGCCCTTTATTATTAATACTTGCTGGGGGACTTGAGACAGGGGGGAAACTAGGGGGAGTCCAAGATTGTCGTACGAAGCCCCCGCTAATCTAAACTGTAGCCAGTTCACACTTCCCCATCAGTTGTCAATTGTTATCTTCCAAGCTAGATAGAACCAGAAACCTATTCCCATGTGGCAGCTGAGCTGTGTGTTGGTGGTGGCTGTGTGGTTGTATTTCATTGAGTCTCCTGGGTTTTGGGGCTAAACGTTTGTAAGAAAATATCCCAATGGAACAACGTTTATGTGCCCTGGCTGAGCTAGATCTGTGTTTGACTTTTCACTTTACTAAACAGTTTGATACTGTGCACACACTCATTTATTGTCGAACACACAGCACATCCTCACTCAATTGCCAACTCCCTAGAGCTCGGCATGGGAAGCACTAGTGGTTGATCTCCAGGGGTGGGGAATAGCGGGGGAGGGGGGCCCTGCGGCACTGGAGCACCCGGCAGGAACCTAGGGGTGGGGGAGGCTAGCTGATTAGCCCATGGGGGCCGGGGGCTTTCCTTTTCCTTTCTGCTTGGGGCCTGTCTGTGGTGGTTGGGGGGGGGGTGGCTCATGGCTCCTAACACGGCTACTTCTGAGAGAGGTTTATCCTGGTAGTTGTCGTCTCGGCACACTGACATGTGGGCGGGGGGGGGGGATGTATTCGTTCAGGGGAGGGTTTGGGGACAGCGCATTGGTAGGTGGAAGTGGCCCAGATTGTACTTGGACGTGGTTTTATATGCGAATGGCGGCCACTGGCCAGATGAACATTGTGGATGTCAACTGTGTCTGAGTAATGCAATAAAAATTGTTTTTGCAAAAAAAAAACTCCCTAGAGCTCGTCCTTAACCCTGGCCAGAACCAGCTGCCCTAAACAATTCTTGCTCTGATGGCTTCATGGCACTTCATTCACAGCAGGAACTTTGATGGTATAGCGCTAAAATGGATGCTAAATACTTCGAGTCCAACTTTATAATTTATTATTTATCTATTGTGTTTTGTATAGCACAAACTAGACTCGAAGGCATCAGACCTCTTTACAGAGTTAGCACAGCAGCAATTACACGAGTTACATAAAGGGCAAATGAAAGTACATAGTGACCATATAAAAAGTAGCATACGATAGACAGCAGGAAATGTGAATTATATAGCAGCAATTACACGAGAACATAAAAAGAGTAAGTAGAAGTACATAGTAACCGTATAAAAAAAGAAGTATATACTATACTAGACAGTAGAATATGCAAATTATATAGTTCTGAGGTAGTAACGGTTGGGTGATGCGAAGATGGTGAGAATAGAGAAACAGTTTTTGCCAAGGGCAATGGTACTGACATTTCAATGGAGGTTGTGGGGTAGGAGCATTAGGCCAATCTGGTCATTTAGTGGGGAGGGTTTAGGTATTTATTAAAAAGAAGTTTAAGTTTCTTCTTGAAGTGAGGGAATGAGTGATTGTCACGTAAATCCTAAGGCAACGAGTTCCAGATTCTGAGAGCGTTCCCAGAGAAGGAGCTGGTGTACTATTTTTCTTTCCTGAATTATGGCGGAATCACGAGTAGACTCTTGGAGCTTCAAAGAGGTCTCTTTTGGCTGGATTTTGACAGATTGTTTGCAAGGTAAGGCAAATGCTACTTACCAGTATGCATCTGTTCTTAGCATGTAGAGCTGCAGATCTACACACTGTGCATAGATCGCCATCTGGTGTTGGGCCCGGATGTTTGCAGTTGTTTTTCTTCTTGGAAAGTCTTTGGAAGTCACAAGGTATGGGACTCCTCCTTTGGATCATACTGCGCATGGGCTTCGGCTCCATCCTCAGATTGTTTTTCGCCAGCAGGGAAATGATGGAGCGTAGTAGTAAGTAGTGAAGATGCCCATGTGTGTTTTATCTAAATAAGATAAACAGGAACAGATAAAGGTAGCCGGGGAGGCGGGTGGGCGTGTGTAGATCTGCAGCTCTACATGCCAAGAACAGATGCATACTGGTAAGTCGCATTTGCCGTTCGAGGCATATGAGCTGCAGATTACACACGGTGCATAGATTATATAGCAGTACTCGCTCCTAGCGGCGACCAACAGTATCTGTTGCAGTGGTTTGAAACAATGTTTTGAGTACAGCCTGGCCCACACTAGCTTGTTGCTTAGTTTGCACATGTACACAATAGTGTTTAGTGAAAGTGTGCGGTGTAGACCATGTAGCTGCTTTGCAGATATCATCTAAGGGAATGTTCCCTGAAAATGCCATGGAAGCCCCTATTTTACGTGTAGAGTGGGCTTTGGGGGGGGGGGGGGGCGGGACAGTTAGTGTTAGTTTTGCTTTGTGGTGGCAAATCTGTATACATTTAACAATCCACCTAGCTATTCCAGCTTTGGAGATGGGGTTGCCTTTGTGTGGTGGTGAGAAAGACACGAACAGTTGTTTGGTTTTACGAAAGGGTGGAGTTCTTTCGATGTAGTAGAGTAAGGCTCGTTTGACATCTAATGTGTGGAGAGCTCTTTCTGCAATGGTCTGTGGCTGCGAGAAGAAGACGGGCAGTTCCACAGATTGGTTCAGGTGAAAGGGAGAAATTACTTTAGGGAGGAATTTTGGATTAGTGCGGAGAACCACTTTTTATGGTGCAATTACAGAAAGGGTTCTTGAATGGTGAGTGCTTGTATCTCACCGACTCTTCTGAGGAAAGTGATGGCTACAAGAAAAGCAGTTTTCCATGTTAGGAATTGAAGTTCACATTTGTGCAGAGGTTCAAAGGGAGGCCCCATTAGTCTTGTGAGAACGATGTTTAGGTTCCACACAGGTGAGGGTGGCACTCTGGGGGGAATTATTCGTTTGAGGCCTTCCATGAAGGCTTTTATGGCAGGTACTCTAAAGAGTGACAGATGTTGCCTGTTTTGTAGATAAGATGCTATGGCTGCAAGTTCAGTCTAATAGACGTGTATGCTAGATTGCATCTTTGTTGGTGTAATACATAGACTAGAATGTGTCGAATGGACACATCTAGGGGACTGAAGTTATTGCTGTGACAATAAACCACAAAACGTTTCCACTTGGCTGCGTAGCAAGCTCTAGTGGTAGGTCTTCTAGCTTCTCTAACGATGTTCATACAGTCTGGGGGAAGATTTAGGTAACCGAATTCTAGGATTTCAGGAGCCAGATCGCAAGGTTGAGCTGAGCGGGATCCGGGTGCCTGATCTCTCCATGGTTCTGGGTTAAGAGGCGTGGAGACAGGTGTAACTTTTGGTGCAGTACTACAGATAGCTCCAGCAGTGTGGTGTACCACGGTTGTCTGGCCCAAGTTGGAGCTACTAGGATGAGAGTAAGGGAGTATTGTTGAAGTTTGCGCACCACTAATGGAATGAGTTGGAGAGGCTGAAAAGCGTATGCAAATTTGCCTCACCAGTTCATCCATATCGCATTGCCTTTGGACAATGGGTGTGGATACCTGGCGGCGAAGCTTGGGCATTTGGCGTTTGTGGGTGGCGAAGAGGTCGATTTGGGGATGCCCCCACATTTGGAAGTACGGGTGAAGAACTTGTGGATGGAGTTCGAACTCGTGGATCTGTTGTGTTTGTCTGCTCAGCAGATCGGCCATAGTGTTTTGCACTCCTGGGACATGTTGGGCTAGGAGAAAGATTTTTTAGGGTATGGCCCATCTCCATATGCTCTGTGCTAGCTGAGAGAGCTGCGGAGAGTGTGTGCCTCTTTGTTTCTGTATATAGTACATGGCTGTTATGTTGTCCGTGCGGACTAGGACGGCCTTGCCTGATATTTGTGTTTGAGAAGCCTTTAGTGCCAAGAATATGGCTAGTAACTCCAGATAGTTGATGTGGAGTAACTTTTGTTGAGATGTCCACCGGCCCTGCATGGTGTGATGTAGTAGGTGAGCTCCCCAGCCGTAGAGCGATGCGTCCGCTGTCAGTACTATCTGAGGAACAGGCTCCAGGAACGGTCGCCCTTTGGAAAGGTTTTTGGTGGTCCACCACTGCAGAGAGCGATGGGCACGACCGTCTACCAACACCAGATCTGTCAATTGACCCTGGGCCTGGTTCCATTGGCGCGCTAAGCACTCTTGGAGACGACGCATCTGGAGTCTTGCGTGAGGTACTATGAATATGCATGAGGCCATCATTCCTATGAGTTGCATGAACACTCGGGCTGGAAGAGTGTGTTCCGGCTGAAATTTGGCGCGTAGAGCTTGAATGCTTGCTATCCTGGCAGGACTGGGGTAGACTAGTGCTTTTGAGGTGTCTATAGTGGCACCTAGGTATTGTTTTACGTGGGACGGTTGCAGATGGGACTTTGTGTGTTTTACTGTGAAGCCCAGTTCGTGAAGTAGCTGGATAGTGGCGTGAGTGTGTTGTACACACTGGTTGTATGAGCTGGCTTTTATTAGCCAGTCGTCTAGGTATGGGAAGACGTGGATGTGTTGTCTTCGCAGGTGTGCTGCCACGACCGCTAGGCACTTGGTAAACACTTGCGGTGCTGTGGTGACTCCGAATGGGAGTACTTTGAATTGATAGTGTTGACCGTCCACTACAAACCTGAGAAACTTTCTGTGAGCTTTGTGAACGGGAATGTGGAAATAGGCGTCCTTGAAGTCTAGGGTGGCAAGGAAGTCGTTTTGGGAGAGCAGAGGAAGTACCTGCTGGAGTGTGACCATGTGGAAATGGTCTGAGTGTATATAGTGATTTAGGGGTCTGAGGTCCAGGATGGGCCTTAGAGTGTCGTCCCTTTTTGGTATGAGAAAATATAGGGAGTAAACTCCCATATTTTGTTGGTGGGCAGGAACCAGCTCTATCGCACCCTTTTGTAGGAGGGAGATTACCTCCTGCTTTAGAAGAGACAAATGTTCCTGTGACTTTGGGCGTTGTTTGGGTGGCATGTTTGGGGGGATAGATTTTAGTTCGAGGCAGTAGCCTGACCGAATTATTTGTGTTACCCATTTGTCTGAGGTGATAGTAGCCCAGACATGAAGGAAATTGTGGAGTCTGCCCCCGACTGGAGTGGGATGGTCTGGGGAAGTGGAGGGAAGTCATTGGGCAGGGGTTGAGGCAGAGCGGGAGGTATTAGTTTTGCCTCTGCCTTTATTATTGTTACCCCTGTAGCCACCTCTCTGGTAACCCTTAGTGAAGGTGGATTGTGTAGGGGCTTCATAGGAAGTAGAGGTGCTGTCGGAGGAGTAGCCCCTGGAGGTGCTTCGAAAGGAAGAACGGCGAAAGGAGCGCCTAGGAGGGTGTGACTGTAAGGCCGTATCGGTGTCCTTCATTTTTTCAAGGGCAACGTCAACGTTTGGGCCAAAGAGATGTTCTTGGTCAAAAGGGTGGTTGAGGATGGAAGCCTGCACCTCTGGTTTAAAACCCGAAATCCGTAGCCAGGCATGCCTACGGAGGAGGACGCTGGTATCAATTGCCCTAGAGGCGGTGTCAGCAACATCGAGGGCGCAGCGTATGGAGGTGTTGGTGATGGTTTTACCCTCCTGGATTAGCTCGCTGGCTCTATTCTTGTATTTGTCAGGGAGGTGTTGCATTATGGCTTCTAGCTCATCATAATGTGCCCTATCGTATCGTGCTAAAAGCGCATGGGTGTTTGCAATGCGCCATATGTTGGTAGCCTGGGATGCAGTTCGCTTGCCAGAGGCATCTAGGAGTTTGAACTCTTTATCAGGTGGTGGTGCCTCATCTGATGCTTGGGAGTTTGCACGTTTCCTTGCAATGGAGGCTACTAGGGAGTCTAGTGGTGCGGGCCCTCTGATGTAGGTGGGGGTCTGTAGGGGCGGCCTTAAACTTTTTTTCGATGCGAGGGTTGATGACCCTGGCTCTGACTGGGTCTTTAAAGACCTCTGGCGCATTTTTGATAACCCCTTTAAGCATGGGCAGAATGGAAGTGGACCTGTGTGTAATATCAAAAGTATCTAGGAGGAAGTCCTCCTCCACGGGGTCTGTATGGAGATCAACTCTGTGGTAGTGTGCAGCTCTATGGAGCAGTTGGTTAAACCCCATAGTGTCTTCCGGGGGGGATGGTCTTGAAGGGTAAAGGTCGTCCTGCGGGACGTTATGGGACGTCTGGGATGTTGTAGTCGTCCCATGGGTCTGGAGAGCCTATAGGAGTGGGGTCCCCTGTGGGTTGGTCATGGGGTCCGTCCCCTGTGTCGTTGTAGACATCTTCATAATCCTCATCCGGAGAGGGTGTGGGGGAATGATGAGGTGGGGGAGGTGGAGGAGGTGGAGGAGGAGGTGGAGCAGGAGGTGGAGGAGGAGGGTGTGAGGGTAGTCTCAAAGGGGAGATAGCAAAGTCTCTTCTCTTTGGAGGTAGAGTTGGGGCAGGCTTGTCCAGCGGTCTCTTCTTGATGCCGAGCATCAAATGTCCGGTTTTAGGGTCTTTGATGAGTGTTTTTTTGAGTGGATCGGGCCGAAATAGTTCCTTTGTGAGGGGGCGATCCGTCGGGGCCGAAGGTGTCGGAGCCGTAGGTTTTTTAGTCTTGGAGTTAACAGTTTGTTGTTTTGAACTGTGTGGTTTAGAAAAGTCCGGTTGTTTCCTCGGTTCCGAGATGACTTTCGGCTTTGAGGTGTGGGTGTCGATGGCTTTGGATTTTTTGCTCGGTTCCGGGGATGGTGTCGGTACCGAGGAGCTAGTAGGGGTCTTCGGCGCCGAGTGCTTCGGTGTGGAGCTCGGCGAGGAGGAGGAAGCCATCTTCTTTTTCGGTGCCGGTGCGGAGGAGTGTTTCTCGGCACTGACGGCAGGCTGGCTCGAGCCGAGCTGCCAGAAGGCTTGATAGGCTTTTTAACCGAGCCCGAAAGCAAGGTATGTGAAGCAGTGTCTTTGGTCTTTCCTAGGCCCGAGGGCGAAGGCGTGACCGAAGCCTTTTTCGATGCCGTCGAGGGTGGGGGGGTGGGGATCGATAGTAGTACTCACGCCCCTCTGTGCCGGAGTGATGTCCTCGACATCTGAGTCGTCGGCTTCGGAGGCGCCGACGAGACCCTCTTCGGTGTGCTGGTCCTCGGGAACATCGACGCCTTCTCCGAAGATGTCGTCGGGGATTGCAGTCGACGAGTGTGCCATGGTTCGTCTCGCCCTTCGGTCCCAAATGGTCTTTTTGGACCGGAAGGATTTGCAAGCCGGACAATCTCGTGCCTCGTGTTCTGGGGAGAGGCAGAGGTTACACACCTCATGGAGATCGGTGTGGGGAAATTTGGACCCACATCGAGGACACTTCTTAAATGGAGTCCTTTCCATGAGCCAGGACCGGAGATGAGGAAGGCACGAAGGCCTGCGTCGACAACCGGAATCGAAGACGTCTAATGATGAGTCGCGTCGAGAACAATACCACGAAAGGGAAGAATTACATGCCGATTAGGAGAACTGGAAACGGTTCGGAACCAGAGCGCGAAGAACACATCCGAGCCGGATGGCGGAAAAAAACAATCTGAGGATGGAGCCGAAGCCCATGCGCAGTATGATCCAAAGGAGGAGACACATACCTCATGACTTCCAAAGACTTTCCAAGAAGAAAAACAACTGCAAACATCCGGGCCCAACACCAGATGGCGATCTATGCACAGTGTGTAATCTGCAGCTGATATACCTCGAACAATTCTTTTCATGTAGAGCACTTTTAGAGTGTTATTCAAGCACTTTTGAATATACATCTTGACTAGATTGGTAGCCTGTTGAGGTACTGAGAGTGGGAGTGATGTGGTCGAAGCGGCTCTTTCCCAACAGGAGTGTAGATTTCAAAGGGGCTAAGTGTGTATTTGAGGCGCCCGTGATCATTGCGTTACCATAGTCCAGTTTGGAGAGGACGAAGAATTGTACCACTTTCTTTAGATCTTCAATGGGGATGAAAGGTTTTTTATTTTTTTAAGGTGTTTTAACGTGTAGAAGGCACGATTAGCAGAGGCATTAATATTCTCTTTCATAGTCAGGTTTTTGTCAAGTGTAATCCTCAGAGATTTTACAGAGTTAGAGATGGATAGTTTGCAGTTAAATGCAGTGAGGCCATCAAGCCAGATATCAACAGGGAAGGACTTTTTTTTGGTTGGATGAATAAGAGTTCGGTTTTGCAAGTATTAAGCTTACGATGGTTGTTGGACAGCCTGGATTGAACCATGGAGGGAGTGCTTTTTAAATGTTTTTAGTGATGAACTTTTTATGTAGATTTGAGGTCATATGATAGGCAATTCTGGCTTGTTTCATGATCATTGCAAGGGGTTTCATATAGTTGTTGAATAGGGCAGGAGACACTTGCGGACCTCCTTGTAATTCTGGTGTTACTTTTGAGATGGAGGTGTTTAATTTGATTAACTATGAGCATTCATTCAGGAAGGAAGCAAACCACTGAAGGACAGTGTAATTGATATCTGCACGTAGTGCGCGGATGTTAAGGAGGATGTCATGGTTGACAGTGTCAAAGGCTGCTGAGAGGTCTAGGAGGACTTGGACTAGGAGGCAGGCCTGGCCTTCATCCAGAGATCTGTGTAGGTCATCTACAATGTTCAGTATTGCAGTCTCTGTGCTACAGCCTTTCCTGAACCCTGATTGAAAAATACAACCTGCCCAACACCTTCCAAAGTGTTTTTTTTTAAATGAGCCAGCATACATTTTTCCATGATTTGGCCAGGAGGGGGGAGGTTGCTTGGGAGAATTACTGTGCTGCATGAAAAGGGACACCTGGATGACCTTAATACAGTTCCTCATGACTTGAAGAAACATCCTTTGCAGGCGTGATCTACCAAGAGTGGCTGGCAGCACCTTGGGCTTGACAGTTGCATGACAAAATGTTGCTTTAATGGTCATGCTGTAAAGGCACTTTTCGGTAACCGTGCTGGACGAGAGCCAGTTGCTTTAGTATGTACTTTAGCACATGCCCGGCAGGCTTCAAAGCACTCACATATTCTTTTTATTTTTTGTGGCTCTATAAGGAAGAAAAATGGGCTAACTTTGATATAAAATTATAAATGGGTAGTAACATTGCAAAAATGCATAATAAAAGGTGTTTTAAAGATAATAAATAGAAACATAACAGAAAAAAGTACCTGGCAGACACTACCAAGGGTTAATGCCCCACCCCACAGAATTGGCGATTTACACATACACACACACACACACACACCATCCCCCCCCCCCAATGACCTAGCCACCTCCACTTACTGGCTCAGTGAGGAGGGATGATGTGATGGCTGGTCACAGCAGGTAACCGTCATGCTCTCATCAGTGGAGGCCAGGAAGGCAGGTGCCAGTGCCTACAGTTCTGCTTGACCTACCGTACTTGCTCTCTGCAATGCTACCACTGCCATGCTCACGCAGCTGAGCAATTAGAGTGGTAGCAGTTTATATACAGTGTCAGTGCAGAGCAGCACATGCGCACTGAGTTCTGACAGTGACTGCAGTTTTTGGTGGGCACAGGCCACAAGCACGTAAAGGCAGTATTATAGACCGCTTCAACTGGTTTCTGTTCAGTGCAAACTGATACAAACAGTATGTTATGCACTTTTAAATTGCTCCACGACATTCTAAAGTTTGCACAGAACTTTGCCAGCCTGCTCCCTTCCAGCACAGCCATCATATGCCCTCCATAACAATTTACCAATGGAATTAGAAAATGATGATGTTCCTTGGTGAAAAGCAGGTATGCACTGATGACATTAATATTGTGATGCAGTCATCATTTCTGGATCTCGGTGGGTCAGCCACACCAGGCAGACATCAAAAGGAGAACAGATACATTCATTTTTAATAATTACTGGGTACAATGCCCAGGGACGGAAAATTCAGTAGACATGGCCCTGTGAAATAAGTGCTGATGCTGAGCACTGGAAACCACTGACACAAATTAAGCACTGGTTTGGACCCAGGTGCTACTTTTTTCTCAGTCATATTAACAATAGCAGTGGTAACCCCCGTTCCCTTTAAGGCACGCGCACAGAGGCGTAGCTAGAGGTTGTGGCGCCCGGGGCTATCCCTCAGATTGCCGCCCGTGGGGAGGGGGGGGTTGCTGGGGAAAAAGGACGGCGAGCACTTGAAAGAGGTTCGAGAGACACCTAGTATCGCCGCTAATAGTTACCTCGATCATGCAAGTTACATGCACATACATGACACGGTCGAAGGCGACACAGTTGAATGCACCGGTAACTGGCAGTAACTGGCAATACTAAAGAGATCACACAGACTGCATGATCTATCTGGGAACTCAGAAAAACCGCATGTGACATCCATCAGAGAGCTGCGTGAACAATTACCTGGCAATTCCCTCAGCACAATGCAAACATGCACATACATGACACTGTTCAGGGATCCATCATCTACAGCTGACATTAAATGACCATTCATCATGGTCCCCCCATTAAAGCAGTGCACTTTGTGATATGCATGGTACATGTTCTTTGCAGCAGGCACATTGACCCTCTGTGCTACCTTTCCAGGAGTAAACCCTTCCACTAGACAAAACTCCGATCTCTCTCTAGGAAGAACATTAATCACCAAAGTTATCATGACATTTTTATTGTTTCTGAAAATTGCCAGGAAGGAGGCAAGTTTTTTTTAAACAATAATATACTTGCAAACACTACGCACCCACCCGAAATAGGTACCCAGTGCGGTCACACCGTTCGCATCGCCCTAACCTGCTCAAAGTTCATGTGGCCTCAGTGACAAGAGTCACAGGGACTGGATCACTGTTGCTCTAGGGTGTGCTGCTTCGTAGGCCTGCCCGCAAGACTGGAGATCAACTTCAGTATGGATTGTGGTGGACAGGCCTTCAAGGTTAACCCACAATTGACACCACTAGGGTACACCTGCTTGTGCTTAGACATCACGCCTTCTAAGGTCTACCATGGTAATGTGCTCCCTCAGTAGAGTGGTCTGGTGGACTGGTCAAGAAGGCTGAACCCGGTTCCCCAGTTCCAAATTCGACAGCTCTGGCCATAGTGCCACATCCTCTCCCCCACTGAACACCATACTGCCCCACTGAGAGAAACTCGCACTGCCTTCAGCTACAACCTAATTGTGCCCGCTATAAATACTTGGATGTGGCTCAATTCAAATTATGCACTTGATAAGACTAATATGCTGCCTAAAAAAAAAGTAAAAGCAAACACTCATAGTGAATGCAAGAATAAGTAAAGCATGTGAAATGTAAGCAGAAACAACATGGTTACCTTAACCCCTTCACCGTGGGGGTAATTCCCCCACGGCGCGGGGGCGCAGCACCGCGGTGATCGTGACGAGCCCAACTCGTCATGAGGCACAGTGGAGCTGTGCTCATGACGAGCTGAGCTCATCATGAGCATGCAAGCGGTTAACGATCTCTCACTCACTATTCAGAAATCAGCGAGTGGTTTTACCTGAAAAGTTAAGGACATGACTAGACGGTCCTGAAGGGAACCGTTTCAATGTTCATTGCTTATATCTTTACAAAACGTAAGCAGTATGGTTTAAAAAGACCACATCCATAAACACAGAGCCATGGTATACATTTTGTTTTCCAATCCACCCATCAACCAGGTATTGCAGTACCTCCAGGAATGGTACACTTTCCCACCTGGAGACAACAGTGCTGTTCAAAGAAAGACGAGAAAACAAAAGTAGCGCTTCACTGGCAAACTCTGTAAAGTGATGCTGATGTATTTGGATGTAAATAAAACCAAGCTGGCCACTTTGCAACCACTCTGTCTTGCTTTTAGTTATATATTTATTTTTCATATTTAAAACCTTCAATTTCTCTCCATCCCGCTGCACTTTGGAATAGAAAAATGTCAGAAAAAGGGCATTTCCCACAAGAGTGGGTTTTTTTTGGGATCCATTTCACAGGGAAGCAACTAAATGAAAGTAGTTAATAGAGGTTGTGAACCGTTTCTTCAAGTCACGGTTTTCAGTAAGCGAGGAGTAAGACAGAAAAAGAGGGAATTATAGGAAGAGAGGGAGGGACAGCTGCCAGCACAAAAAAGAAGAGGACATTGCCCGAGTCTTATTCCTTCTCTGCCCGTCCCCGAACACCCACGAAAGCAAGCAGAGCCTTATCTGAATGCCTTTGTCCTCCCCCAAAATAGTGCTGCCTGGGGCGGACCGCCTTCACCGCCCCACCCTAGCTACGCCACTGCACGCGCACCTCTCCTGACGTCAGCGCGCACTGCCGTGTGTGGAGCACGCACAGCCAGGACGTCACGCGAGAGAGTCGCGCCACCGCTTTAAAGAAGCGAGCAGCGCGAAAAGCAGGCACTTCCTAAATGCGGTGTGCGTGCTGGAGGAGTCGTGACGGAGTGCAGGTAAGGCTGCTTTGTGGGCTTGTCGGCTTGGGCGCTTGTCATCTTGTGGGCATGTGGCTGCAAAGCGTGGAGCGGGGACGATTGTGGCCTTTTGTTTAAGTATTGATGTTCATCACAGCCCTTGAAGGGGCTCTGATTAACATCAATACTTTAACAAAAGGCCAAAATCGTCCCTGCGCTTTACTAACAAAGAGTAGAGCCAATTTCAAAACACAGCGTGTACTTTAGTACACGCTGTGTTTTTAAACTGGCTCTACTCTTTTGTTAGTAAAGCGCGGTGCGGGGACGATTGTGACCTTTTGTTTATGTATTGATGTTCATTTCACCTCTTGAGAGCCTACTTTTTGTCAAAGTTACATTAATTAACTATTTTATGAAGCTTAATCCCTTCAACACAAAAGAGCAGTGGAGTCTGATTCTTTTACTTGTATCATTTGGGTACAAAGAAATACTTTAAGTGGCCAAACATGTAGTATTGAATGAATGATTGAAGGGGGTGGGGGGGTATTTTTAGATTTTCTATCCAATTACCTGTTTCACAAGAAAGAAACATTAAGATAGCGACTTTAGAAATACCACTAGCACCCATTCCAGAAAGAAGGTTAAGGGCATCGTTTAGTGTTGGGCTGTAATGAGGAATCTTCTGAAAATCGTCGCATCCTGCCCTCACTCCCTCACCCCACCCTCCCCTTTTCCCAGCCTCATTTGGGGAGCTGATTGGTTTCTGATGCCTCAAACTTCGCCAACTTCATGTTTGGGAAACCCTTTGGTTGCAGCACGCCTCATGTCCTTTGCCAACACAGCATCAGAAGGACGGCAATGTTTTGGTCGGTTTGCTGATGCTCTTTTTGCCCAATTTGTCACCGCCAAGTTAAATGGAAAGGTGTCTCATAGACTCTGCAAGAAAACTCTCTTCACATCAGAAATATTTGTTTGTTTGTATTTTTGTATTTTATTTTTTTTAGAGCTAAATCCCCTCTGTGGGAGGTTGTTTCAGAAAAACAAATATAATGCTGGGTGGGGAGGCCATAACGTTGCAGCCTGTCTACGATGTATTCCCACAGAAAGTGCTCCTACCGTGCTGGTGGGAGCAGTGTCAATGACAATATTCTGTCAGAGTAGCTGGAATGTCTATATTTGAAAGACTGGTTGCTTCTAGGCTGCTGGAATCTGTCCTCCACCACCTAGCCATTTTGCAGCTAGTTATGCCAGATTCTAGGTGAGGGATTTCTTGCAAATCTCAAGGAGACTATTTCCTGCCCAATGGAAACCTGTTTTTGATGGCTACTTCTTACCGCAGATTCCTCACCTTAGAATATTTTCCGTAGGTACCAGGCTGGAACCGGACAGTTTTGTAGCAGTGCTTCAGTGCACCAATAGGTGTTGTTGTGCTGCTCGCCTTATCATTAGACACAGAGGGGGATCAAGAGACACAATCTCCTTTTTGTCAAGGGGTGGGTGTGAATGTGCGGCAGGGATCACACAATCCCACGCCCCTAGCATGACGTGTGCCTGTGCGGGAGCTTGTATGAGTGGCTGTACGATTTAAGTATTGATGTTAATCAGAGCCCCTTCACGGGCTGTGGTGAACATCAGTACTTAAACAAAAGGTCACAATCTGCGTGCTCCTGGCCCACACGCACCGTGTGACTCAGAGTAAGGCTGGCTTTGCTAGATAGCGCTATGGACACCATCTGCACATTGCTGGGACGAGGGTGTGCTGCTGTGCGTCAGTCCTCCATGCAGGAGCATGTGTGTTTAACAATGACTTCATTGATGATGATCTGGATGGCATCAGTGATCACACAATGTACACTATTACCAACCTATTCAGTTATTCTTTTCTCCATTTATTGAGCGACTATCCACCGATGGGTGTCTGCCACCAGACTGCGCCTCAACGACATGAAAACTCATACCTTTGGACTTGATAACAGGTGATCAACAACCACTCAGCTCTTTAAACTTTGCTCACAATTCACGCACACATCACCCACGTGCCATACATCCGCCTCGAGGCTATGGCACATATTTCTTTTTTCTATATATAGCTAAAGATAGTGAACCCCTGCTGCTGGGAAGTTCTTTGACCACTCTGCTTCACCAGCATTTCACTGCACAGCTGCCTGAACTGCACTCCACGGCCTACCACCCTCGAGCTATACCACTGAACACGCAACAAAACTCTACTCTGCAACCTTCCGTCCTCAGACCCACACCTTTGCCACTCACCCTCACTCTACTCCGCAGCCTACCATCCTCAGACCCACACCTTTGCCACTCATCCTCACTCTACTCCACAACCTACTGTCCTCAGACTCACACTTTCTGAAACTCAACCTCACTCCACTCCGCAACCTACCGTCCTCAGACCCAGAGCTGTCCACACTTTAAGACTGCTGTAGTTGAGTATGGGAGAGAAGCAGCGTCTACTCTCCTCCCACATTTTCCATTGGCTTGTGTCATTGTTTTTCGTAAATGCTGCCTTCGGATTCGTTAATATGCTTGTTAGTCCCTCCTTAGTACTGCTTTGTCTTCATTGTACCCTCCCACCAGATTGTGGGCTTTTGTGCGAGTATTCATGTTAATCACAGCCCGTGAAGGGGCTGTGATTAACATGAATACATAGCTGCCACCTCCTCAGCAATCATTTTGGCAGGTGAGAAGAGAAGCTAACGGGTGGACTAGTGTGAGTTCCAATTAAAAAGCTCCTAAAAGGGGGGAGGAGCCTAGCCTGCAACAGAGATGGCCGCCTGAGCCCTCGGCTCCGCCGACTCGTCCGCTTCCCTCCCGTACCGCTTCTTCTCCTGATTGCGGAATCGTGCCTGTTGTGCGGTAACGGGTCTGGGAGGCGACGCTGCATCCGATGGTAGGCTCCCCGTCGTTCCTCCTGCACCGGGAATGAAGAAATGCCCTGAACTCCTGCAGACGGCTGCTGAGTGGGTCCGGTCCTTTGTTCTCGGCAGCGTCCGGCTGGAAGGCAACAGCAGCGGCCATTACATGAGAATCTGAAACCGCCGGCGAGACACGACAAACCACCGAGATCCTCAGAAGTGGCGCAACAGTTTCTTTTGGAGTCTCGCCGCTACGTTGCTTTACTACCACCGATGCAACAAATGTATCCCCCCTTTTTGGAAGTTTCTCTTTGATTTCTCGCTACGTAGTGTAATGGAAGGGGCCATTTGTATTGAGTGATCGGCGCTTATACACGGCGCCTGGTTGGACCGTCACTGTGCTGTCCCTGTGCGTGGCGCTGGACTAGAGGTTGCTGCCCTGTCCCCGTGGTTTGGCCCTGTCTTTCTGGGAGCTGACCTACTAAACAACGCCTGGACATGTATGCTAAAGACTGGGCTCGAGGGTCGCCATACGCTTGCGAATTCCGGGGACAGGGAGCTGGCATCTCTTCCTCTCACGTTATGCCCGTGAGCATCGGCGACGTCCTGGAAGCTTTGGCTGCTATGCGAGCTGCTTTTTGTTCCAACGCCCGTGACCTGGAGCGCCGGTTGGACGACGCTGTGCCCGATCTCTCCTTGGCTGACCGGACGGGCGGCTGTGCCCGGAGCGGATCGCCGAGCCCAGGACTCGGCAGTCGTGTGCAGCCTCTCCGGGGAGACGTAGAGGAACTGACTGTGAGTGCACTTAACATCACCGCCGCTCGGACTGTCGCAACTATGGAGGACACAGTGCATTCTATATTTGGACGGAAACTAGAAGTTCGCCGTCGGATGCCAGGACTACCACCGCCAGCGGGTGCTGCTGACAAGATTGCTCTGCTTACTTTGAACATGTTGCCCGGGAGTGAGTTGCCTAATTTCGGTGGGCTATCACTGTACGCCTGCCCGTACTGCACTCTTGGGGATAACACTGTCCTGCTTTGGATGGCGATTACTGGCTGTTGCCATCTCTCTAGGTGGTCACATCGGATGCTCTTCCTACTCTACGGGGCTACGCCGCAACTGCACTTTGCTGGCGCACTGGAACGTAGGGGTCAGGGTTGAGTTTGTCTTTTTCTTGCCTTGATACCGGTCACTACATTCCTGGGACTGTGCTGGACTGACGAGGAAGCTGGACTTTGGGTATGGTTTGCATAGGGGTCCGGGAAGCGATGGCCGGATACACTCCTGTCGATTATTTTTGTTATCATGGGTTGGCCCTCCTCCGTTGATAAATGTTTTGCACCGTTCTGGCGAGTGGGGCAGCCGGGGACCTAGGTTTCTCTGAGTGACCGGGACATGTATCGGTGGTGCTAGAAGACTATTGCGGGGGCTTACGCTTATCAATCATGGCTTGAAGATTCCTTGTTGATATTTTGGATGTTTCGGTTGGGTGTTGCTGCCTTACTTACCCTGCGCGCTGCTGCTGTGACCCCAGTTTTCTCGTCATATTGGGCATGTTATTATTATTGGGTGTCAGACTACTGTTGCTATTATTGGTGCGAGATGGCGGAGCTGGGGGACGAATAGTGGGCTCCTCCCCACCTTTCTCAATTTTATGAGAGTCTTAGGCTTCTATCTTTTTCTTACTTTCTATATTTCGGGACTCCTTTTCTTGGGCGACAGGCACACTGCTAGGGGGGGACAGGCCGTAGCCAGCTGCAGGGGTGCAGGGTGGGGGGTACTTGGGGGGTGGGGTTGCTTTCTTTTTTGTTTTTCCTTTTTGTTCTATGGGCCTTCTATTCTTTGTCCTTTTTCCTTCCCTGGGGTTTAGACGTTCCTTTCTGGGTGCCACGCAGCGACTCTGGTGTTTTCTTCTGCTATAAGATTATCTATCCTGATTGTCCAACACCAGTATTGACTTGTTGTGCTACGATATCCTGCTTATGTCTATCCTACAAGGAAAACTTTTAAAACTAGACCTAAAAAAAGAAAAAAAAAAAAAAAAAAAAAGCTCCTAAAAAATGTGTTTGTTTGTGAAAACCCCCATAATTGTCCCTTTGAACAAGAAGGGCAGCCGATGCAACCCTGTCAATTACTAACAAAGGAGTAGAGCAAGTTTAAAAACAGCATGTACTTTCTGAAAGCACATGCCCTGTTTTTAAGTCTGTCTTAGTAAAGTGAGCATAGCTGCCAAGGTTTCAGATTGCTTATGTGTGACATTTTCATAATTTCAATGTACTTATGATGACTAGCATTCGATGGCTACGGGTGACATTTTCTAGAGGACAAAATCAATGCAATGAAGATGCGGGAAATATGTAAAAATCTCTGCAAGTAAAGCAAGATTGAAGGTTATTTCTCTTGATGCAGATTTTTAAATTTAAGGCTATTTTATTTATTTACTGTTCGAAAACACCCTTAAGTTCTTACAATAAAAAGCTATGTTACTCTTCCGCTCGGGTTGTCTGTCCCAAGTTTTCTGCCATTGCAAAGAATGGAAATGCAACTCTTTGGTAGTTAATAGCTCACTGTTCTATATTAGGATTTAAACTTATAAACTGCAAGTAACAAAAGGGGCTTTCTGACAGAAGCAGTAATGCAGTGACCTATTTACATTGCATGTAATTTGTGAGCTGCATGGTTCACCAGCTTTTCAGCAGGCATTTTAACCTCCTCGGCTACTTAATGATGAGTCAACTCCCACTAGACAAAACTTAGATCTCTCTGCAGCAGGTCCATCATTCTTCAGAGTTATCTTGACATATTTATGGTTGCCTGAAAATTGCTAGAACATAGTTATCATACTTTTTGCACGCCACTGCATCATCTTCAGGTGGGATCTTCTGATGGATTGTGTGCTGCTCAGTCCTCCTGTGAATTTCCTTGTTCACCCACCTCAACCATTTGCGCTGTTTGAATGCCAGGCAAAAGCTGCATCACAGAAGGTGTAACATAAAATACAGATTTATAGACCAGTTTAAGATAATGGGTGCTAATAATGAAACACATGGGCACACGTCTATTTGTCCTAGACTGGAATCCCAGGTAATTATTTGGTCATTTTTCCTATTGAGGGCTCTAGACCGGTCCAATTCATAGTTTGTAATTCTTCAAGCGTTTGCTGACTATCTTGTCTTCAATTGCAGGTTTCCAGTCTGTAAGGTATTTGGATTTGAGTGGTCAGGTGCGAGTACCCACAAAGACAAGGTAAATCTGTTTACGTTCCTAGTTGGGTTGGGGGTTGCTGGGTTAATAGATTCACAATCTGCACCCCTTTTCTTTTGCAGGTTTGTGAGACCATACTACGAATACAATTGCACAGGCAATGGTTCCTCTGGTCCAGGTGATGCAAGAGCGCCACTTGCATCGCCGGTTCCAATTCACCCATGGGCCTTTACTAATATCACTGTATGCAGACGGCACTTTACTGTTCATCTACAACCCCCACCTCAATCTCCCCCTTCTTAAGCAGGGGATAGTCAGATTCGTCTTCTCAGGCCTCCATATAAATTGGGCCAAATCAGAGCTGTTCCCGTTAACGGACGCAACGGCTCCTCCCCCGGCTGAGCTCCCCTTTAAATGGGCACCTGATGGAACTAAATACTCGGGCATCCACATCCATAGAGAAAAGGAGCAGGTACTACAACGAAATTACGGGCCAACTCTGTCAGATCTCAATGCACAGGTGGAGCGTTGGATAAAACTCCCTTTGTCAATAGCTGGGCGAGTTACAATTATAAAAATGGATGTCCTGCCTCGCTTTCTATAGCTCTTCACTAACATCTCTATTCCCTTAGCACAGTACTTTTTCAACACACTAAGAGGAACCCTTTTGCGATCAATATGGGCGGGAACCTGTCCCCGTATTCGTTGGGATACACTTACACTCCCTATGAGCGCGGGGGCCTATATGTCCCTGACCTACATTTATATCATCTAGCAGCTCAATGCCATTACACATACCGTTCGTACCATCCTGACACTCAAATACCCTATTGATGCCCTGAAAGAGTGGTTCTTGAAAAAATCTGGTACACCCAGATTCTACCCAAGGGAATCCCACTCGACGATATGGACATACAAACGGTATCCTTTACCTGTTGGGCATGGTGCCGTATGCGCTGCACATTGGGAGGTGGCCCCCTCTATTCCAACGCCATCCCGCTGCATGACAACCCTTGGCTCCCTCTCGCTAGGGAGAAACTAGTCCAAGGCACCCTTCATAGGTATGACCTCCACACTATGGGGCACTTGTTCCCCGATGGGCATGTTATTCTCCTTTTGGAGGGACATTTGGATAGGGATATTCCATACATGGACTAATTTATTTTCAGGAGACTGCGCAACAAGTTACGATCGCTCCACCCTTCCTATCCACTCCCTCCTGACGATTTTGCCCCACTGACAATCTCGACTACCGAGGGAGGACGCATGAATATTAGACTACATAGATCCGTTCTTGAACTAAAACCTGACACTACCAATAGAGTGCGTAAGGTTTGGGCGACAGGACTCCGGATGAAAATCAATGACAAAACGTGGGCATATTGCTGCACACAGATGCAGCACATTTCTATCTGTCAACGCCACAAATTGTTACACTTTACATTTTTACATCAATATTATATATCCCCATCCGATATTGCTAAGTTTGACTATACCAGATCTGATGCCTGTGCTAAGTGCCAAGATGCGGGAGCTGACTTCGCACACCTCGCCTGGACCGGCTCTGTAGTACATGCTTACTGGGTGACGGGGTTCGAACGGATCTCAGCTATGATGGTTACAGGACTAGCACCTTGTCCACTAATGGCATTATTGGGATATACCCTCAAGGTGCCACGCAGCGCCCATAGGTTGGTGTCCATGGTGCTGGTACTGGCTAAAGGAGGTAGCACTGCGATGGGGTAGTGCTTGTCCCCCCACAGCTTCGGGATGGCTGGAGAGTATGTGTCATTGCTAGAAAGTAGGGGAGGATTATGCACAGATGCAACCCCTGATCTCACATTCCAAAAACTTCTGAGCCCCTTTCCAGGCCTATCTGTCCTCTTTAGAGGAATGAAATACAGCTCAGCATTCACGTCATTTTATACATGTCTCTGCGCTACCTAATGCCTAGAGTATCCCAAGGACTAGTGCCATCCGGCTGAAGCTTAGTTAATACTGTGAAATATTTGTAAATGGAATATTACATGTCCAAATGGAATGTTACATGTTCAAATAGGATGGTCAAACTTTATTTTTTCATCTATCATTTGACAAGTGTGATATGCATATATTGTTGATGTTAATTTGAAATGCTCAATAAAAAATAGGAAAAAAGGATGTGTGAGTCTGCCACTCAATGTACAAACTCAACTCTATGCTACTCCACAGTACAACACTGTCCTCCAGTCTATACCAGCGTATACCACAGTAGTTTATTCTATGCCACTGTACCCCACTCTGACACTCTATGCCCCTCCACTCTACCAAAGATTACTCCACTGTATGCTACTCCACTGTACAACCCTGCATTACAGTGTATGTCACTGTACAGCACTGTAGTCCACTGTGTGCCACTCTATCGCACTCTACTCCACTTCACTCCCTCTAGACCACTCCGCCCCAATTTATTCCATGATTCTCTATGAAACACTACTCAAATGTACTCAACTACTCACCTCTATGCCACTACATTCCACTCTATGCCATTCTATGGAACTCCACTGTACCACACTCCGCCACACTGTACTTTACTCAACATCACTTTACTCTACAAGACTGTACTATACTCTATGCCACTCCTCCCTATGACAGTTTCCTAGACTATATGACATGCCACACCACTCCACTCTATGACACTTTACTCCACTCTATGCTATGTCACTCCACTGTACTGTACGACATGGCACTCAACTCTACGACACTACTTCTCTCTACGCTATGCCTCTCCACTAGACTCCACTGTGCAACACTTTACCCCACTCAGTGCTACTGTGGGACACTCTGCTCAATGCTGCTTCACTCTACAATGCTCTAACCTACTCTATACAACTCCACTCTACAACACTACTACATTCTATGCCACTGTACAACACTATACTACATTGTATGTCCCTACGCACCACTGTACAAGACTCTACTCCACTCTGTTCCACTGTACGACACTCTACTCTATGCCAATCTACAACACTCCTCAATGACACTACTTCATTCCACTATGACACACTACTCCCAACAACTCCACTTCACTCTACTCTACTGTATGCCACTGCAATCTACTCTACTGTATGCCACTGCAATCTACTCCACTCTATACCACTCTACTCGACTACACTCTACAGTGTACTGTTCACCACTCCACACTACTCCCCACTATGACACTCAACTCCACTGAATGACACTCTGTGCCCCTTCACTCTACCATACATAACTCCCCTCTATAGCATTCCACTGTACACTAGTGTAATCCAGTCTATTTCTTTAACATCCACACGTGTGTGTTTTTATATACAAATATATTTATACATAGTGTTAAATATTTTGTGTAATTTATTTACTGTACATTAAATTAATGTTATACATTATATAATTCACTACTTTAAACTATATATATTACTAAATTGATATTTTTGGATGATATTAAGGTCTACAATTTTTCTTGATATTTTTGCAATCTTCATCAGTATAGGAACACAATATTGTGGCAAACAATATTTTTTAACACAATATTTTTGTTAACAATATTGTTTACCACAATAATGTGTCATCAAACCCGACTTACAGGGATGGGGCCCAATGGCCCTCAGATAGGGGCCTGAGATGGTGAATACTTAGGTCTTCCTATTGAGTGCTAAATTTCATTTGATGTGTCTTGAAGCACACTTGAGGTTGAGGTAGTTTGTTTATCAGGGCTATTGAAGGATCCTTTGGGTAATCTGCATGTCGTGATATTGCATAAACTAAGGCTCTGGTTTAGATCTACAAGATTTGTTTTCATCACAACAGATGCACCAAGTAAACTTAGTTCAATACATCAGTGCTTGAATGCGAAAGACAGGTTGTAGCCCTCCACAACCCAATACATAGTTGAAGTGGTGTGTGTTTTTGGGTTTCTAACAGTCAGCAGCAGCTGGTGCCAACATACAGTGGTGTGGCAGCGCGGGGCAAATAATTTAAAAAAGCACTCATCTGCTACTTCAGCTGCAGCTCCCACTACCTGCCACCTCGGTGCTCCTCTCTTCCTGAAGTCCCTAGGCCAGCACAGGCTCCCAGACTCCCCATCCAATCCAGAAGCTGCTCTCATGCTGTGAGAGAAGTGCCTGGATTGGTCTGAGCGGCCTGGTTAGGTGCTCACTAGACTGGGAGCCTGTGTTATTTCATAACCAAGCTGTACAATACAGCTGGGTTGGAGAAATCCAAGTGCGTATGTCCGTTTGGCTGGCCTAACATGGTAGGCCAAAACTGACATGAAACTTACAAGTGCCCTCCACTCCTCCCAGTCCCTGTGCTGTCAAGAAAGGATTGTCTGGGCATGCCCTAGACTCGGCATTGGCTGCCAGTGAAAACTAAAATGATAACATTGTTTCATCTTTAGGTCTCGGCCTGGCGAAAGCAGCCCATGCGCTGCTCTGCCATGAGAGGCCTTTTGGAATCGATAAGATTCCAGCGTGCACACGGGGAGACAAACGAGACAAATGATGTGCACGCGGGGATTGGATGCTTTACTGGCGGCGTGATACACTGGGGACTTTTTTTTCCGCCGCCAGTAAAGGCAGTCTCCGTGTGCACATCTTCTGTCCCTCCATGACGGGCCGTGCTTGTTCCCTAGAATGGCTTTTGGTGTGCGCGAGAGCCATTAAGGAGGAGCTATTAAATTGAGTCTGTTTGTTGGAAACGGATCCGAACTTTAAGTGAAGACCCGTTTTGCTGAAATTCGTTACGGTACAGAATTTGAGGACTTCAACAGTAATTAAACAGGCAAGTTAATACTGCTATTGCCTACTTCGGGTTAACCATTTATTAATTTGCCGTGTTTCTTGACTCTATTGCCGTAGTTCGTTTGTGGAGGCAACTACGTTGATTGACAACCGCTTCGAGTGTTACTTCAAGATGTGGTTCAAGGAATCATAAGGCGAATTTTCAAGGGTGTTCTGCGCAGGGGAGGAAATGCACCAAATGCTTTAAGAACCCTACATTCTTTTATAGAAGCCGTTCGTGAAGGAGTTTGTTGTCCATTGAGCTCAGCTGCTCACACTCGTAACTGGAGCATGCCTTTGATCTGTGACTGCCCTGCTGTTTCCTGGTAGCGGGAGGACTGTGCAGACGGGACTGCGAGGACCAGCAGCCCGTCATTCTCATCAGCTGTGTCCTCTTCCCGCCCCTTGTCGCTGGAGTCTGGTATATAATCAATTGCTTTCTCGGTCGCGCGCCGGGAGAAGCCCGGGACAAGGGCGGGTCCGTCTGTGGCCGTCAGGGGCCAGAGGAGGCTGGGCTGGGCCACCACTCTTGGTTCTCCCTTAAATCAGTAGTGCTAAATGAAGCATACATTTGTTGTTACGATTGTATTGTACGCTTGTAGGTGCTGAAAGAAAATATGGGTAAAAACACTCCCATGCATACTCGTTCATCCTCGAGACAGAAAAAAGATGTTACCACTCCACTCCCCAGCCGGACTGCAATTGATAGGATGTTGCAGAAGACTATAGGGGTAGTTGCTACTGCAATTGAGAATACGGAGAGACGTCTCTCACTCCCTCCAACTATGTGTTTTCCAACTCAACAGATAAATACATCTACAACAACGGCATATTCTTGTGATTCCATCCTTATGGATTCCTATGCAGACTTTCCAGGAAAAGATGGTAACTGTGTTGCCCAGTTAGAACAAAATGTATCTAATGATTTTTCATGTCGTGCTAGCAGACCTTCTATTACACCGATGATGCGGTCACTACAGCGGAGCCAGGAATCATCTCTCCTCATTAACGATTCAGAAATTGTAGAGAAGAAGGATGCCTGTTCTATTGTTGATTCTAATCTAATAGACACGGCAAACAATGAGAGCCACCCACAAATATCTAGAGGGCGAAAACAAAGGTAAAGGAAAAAAATTAACTAGCAGGAAAGAACAGCCTGTAAATAAATCTAGGGGGAAAGCTAAAGGTGACTGCTAGAAAATAGTACATAATCCATCGGCAAAAAAAGGGGATAAAAGTGAAGCCCAGCCAGTCATTGTTGAAGGACAGATTAATGAAGAGAGATGTAGTGTCCAACCAGATATTTTACCACCAAACCCAGTGGGTTTCATGATCTATCTAGAGCAGCTAATGAAATCTTTAACTTTACCGCTGCTGGGAAGAATAAAGGACCTAGCAGAGAAAATAGGGAACCTGGAAATGCTGGTTATAACAAATGCAGATCTATTGAAACAACTTGAAACCTATGATAGACCCGCTGTTAAACCCAGTTCTGGTTCAGCTGTAAGTACAGCCAGGGATGCTCAAAAACAACCTCTTAATCTAGGTATACTAGAGGCAAAGAGTGATAATTGCCAGGCTCAACATATTTTATCTGTAGGGACTAATGCACAGGTTCATAAAAGTCCTGGGCGTAAGGGGGTTGAAAGGGAGACGGTAAAAGAGACGACAGGGAAGGAACGGACCAGGGATCTTAGTAAAAGAAACCCAGAAAAGAATAGTTGTGATTTTGAGCGGGCTAACTATCCCTGTATTGATCTTCCTCCATAGTCTACCCCTTATACTGTGGTGTTGACGGGGGTGCCAGAGTTAACAAAAGATAGAGGGGAATCTTACTCGGAACTAAAGAACAAGGTTTTATTTTGGTTAAATACCAACAGACCCTTACCAGGGCATGTGCAAGTTGAAATTGTACATGTCCGTAGAGTAAGTTGGATAGGATCTACAAAAGAAGATCTCCCTGGGGACTGTATAATTTTCAACTTTAGAGACAGTCATGCAGTAAGATTCATATGTGGCTGGAATAATCATTGCAGGAATAGTGGGATTCAAACTTTGAACTTGTCTAAATTTTATCCTCCCACAAATCTTATGATGACTAAATTTAACTCATGGCATCAAGGGGAGTTCACGGTTAGAAATAGAGATAATTATGATTTACCAATATCAAATCGATATCACATTTTGCAGGGTTTAGAGGACATTGACTGACTCAATACAGATACCAGGTCCACTAATTTTATAAAGCCTATGATATTTTGTGGAGATCGGACAGCCACTGATGAACGAGGTGTGGACATGATTAATGTAACGGATGACACAGGTACGGCGGGTAAGATGAGTAAAGAGCAGATGTTTATGAATGATAGATAGTACCCCACTTGATAAGTCATACTTGGGGGTTATTCCGGAGCTTACTGGTAATACGGACGCTCTGGTTAGACAAACAAGAAAGGGAACATGGTGTTTTATGAGCTGGAATATTGCAGGGTTAAGGTCAAAACTGGATAATGAAAACTGGGTAAACTTGTTGAATAATTACGATGTTGTCAGTCTTCAAGAAACCTGGACATTGGATCCAGATCATGTGAATGGTTTTAGATATTTTTCCCCTGCAATCAGTTCGGCCCATGGTAGGGCCAAAGGAGGTTTATGCACCTATGTTTCTAACATGCTGTTATGTACTAAAGTGGAAATGGTATTTAGCAACATGTTTTATCATGTTATCAGGATCACAATTAACAATACGTTTTTTCTGGTTTTGGTGAATTTCTATAATATTTTAACTATTGTATATATTTCTTCATTCTTAAAAAATGTTTTTAAATCACGTAAATCAATTGTATCCTGAACTATGATGACTTGATTTTGGTGTACTTGATGAAATTAATTGTGATATTTACCTATACTTTTATGGTTATTCTGTTTTAATAACCGAATAAAGAAAGAATTGATTGAGTCTGTAACACGTCTGTCGCCAGGGGCTTCTCTGCTGAGTTATGGCCCAATAAATCGGCGCCGCTCATTTGCGCCTTTCAGATGGGCCTGGGCCCGTTCGGAGCAGGGGGCAGAGGGCTGGAAACCGCTTGCGCCTCGCGCTGTGGACGGTGGCTGGCAGAGGCCTTTTCCCGGCACACCAGTGCCTCGCAGGTCATAGACGTAGCACAGAATTGTGTTCCAGACAGATTTGTAGCCTATGCACCAGGCAGGCGGGTCTTGCACCCGATACACTTACCGCATCCCATAGCCTGCCCCTGTCTAGTGATCTGTGATAGTTAATTAAGTTTTCCATGGTGGTTTCCATTTCCCCCGTGCAGCACTGTATAGATACATCGACTGCTCGAGATGAAGGCTAGGCCATTAAAGCTTGCGTGCATCCATTTAATTGCTACACATTGTAGAAGCACCTGCTCTGCATTGGAGGTGCACAGTAATCTGCATTACTTTGTGGGTTTGGTGCAGCCGTGGCTGCCTTGTTTCTTTCAACCAGCACGAATCAAAAAGGTGGTGTACTTGATTTACATTTCATTGTTGGGCTGTAGCCAACGAAATAAATGACTTAAGAGCCATAACCAACAATTGTGTGATCGTGGGCACATTTTTTAGTCTCCGCATCTTAAATTGTACATAAGTGCAATGTAAATATCTGCACTTGGCTTTAATAAGTAGTGTACTGTCCGTGTATTAATAGATTATCTCCCGAAAAGTGTTTGTGGGTTTTACCCTAAATGAATGTAGAAAGTTTCATACAGTATTCAGTTGTTTCTGATTTGCCAAAACATGTTGCTCTCATAATCAGTTTTTACGCTGTCCACGAGTGATGGAGGGCAGGACATTATAGTTTTATAATGAACACTAGTTAAGGTGTCCTGCAGGTACAATGAGCGATTTTACTGTCCGTACATTATCCCATCCATGACCAATCATTGTCACTGCCTCTGTATGTATGTATGTATGTAACCTTTTAGCCATCTGTTATGTAATGCCATGTTACTTTGTACAGCGTTTCTGGTATAAATTCATTCATGAATCATTACAAACATGTTGAGGGAGGCATGTCTGTTTTGGAGCATAAGCTGTAGCCTCCCTGTTGATTATTTGTTTGCTACACCCATTAAAAGCACCATCTCTTTTTGGCACATAATGGGTAAAACGTTTTTTAAAGTGTAAAATGTTTATTAAAAGGTAAACGTTCAGTTGCCTGGTATCAATGCTTCACTCACTTTACTGTGGTGCAGTGTTGTGCATGCTTGATTGCAAACAGATGAACTCTCCCAGCTATGCAAGGTTCACCCTGAATGCTGTAAAACTGCAGGTGCCAGTCACGCCTTGCAGCACATATGCTCACGTCTAGGGTCTAGCCTTAGGGGTACAAATTCAGAAATGGCTGTGGGTGCATTACAAAAGTCACACTGGTGGATGGATATATGTTGGCACATGGGTACTCTCAGCAGCTGTTGGGACTCAAAAGCAAGCGTTCGAAATTTTGGATGGCGGAGCTCCAAGAGTTGTGTGCTTTGAGGGCGTTCACTGGGCACTTGGATTGCAGTGGTCTTTGTTTGTTGGAGCATATGGGGAGCTTGGGGTGAGTGTTTGCAAAACAATGGGAAGAGTGTGTGACGTTGGATGGATCTGCCTCGAAGACTCCAAAAGAGGCTCAGATGAAGACTATAGAGCACGGTTACTCGTAGTACAGCCCGCGGGCCGCCAGCGGCCCGGCAAGCCTGCCTTGGCGGCCCGCGGACCTTGAAGAAATCCTACCTGTGTTTTAAAAAAATAAATTAAATAGTATTAGCAAACACTGCCGGGTGCAGCAGCCTGAACTCTGAGACTCTGCTCTGTGGGGGCCGGGGGATTCCAGTGATTGTCAAAGTGGAGGTGCAGGGGCCTAAGAGGTGAAATACAACAAAGCTTTATTAACATGTAAATGGTCTTTTAAAGTCCTGTGAAGTACTCGGGTGCGGCTGTGTGCGCGCGCTGGGAAGCTGTCTCAGCCAGGGCTGAGGGCGGACACACACACGGGGTGAGATGACAGAGGGTGATGGTGGGAGGGAGAGGGAGACAGGGGGGGAGGGGGAGAGGGGGAGAGGGGGAGAGGGGGAGAGAGAGAGGGGAGAGAGAGAGAGAGAGAGAGAGAGAGAGAGAGAGAGAGAGAGAGAGAGAGAGAGAGAGAGAGAGAATGAATGCAGGGTCTGGTGGCTCAGTGGACGAAGGCATCTGCTGCAGGGACCTGTGTTCAACCTCATGGTCATAATTTTTTTTTGCTTTAGCCCGCCCCTCCCCCTCTGACACCGCCCCCACCAGTGCAGCCCTCGGCCACAAACCACACTGTAAATTTGGCCCCCGAGAGAAAGTTTGTGAGTACCCATGCTATAGAGATTGTCTCGCTGGGCAGCGGCACTAGTCTCAGAAGCACTCCACGCCTAATGTGCGATCCTCACTACAGCGCTCCTTGGTTGTTGATAAAGCAAGTTCTGCCCATGCAGAGCAGTCTGTCTTTGTCTCTTCTGCAGAACACAACTACTGAAACCTTTCCCTCATTCCTTTGAGTCAGAGTCCGACTGGAGAGGACAGCTAATCTACTTTGGCTGTGCAAATCTTCTGCCGGGTCACTGGATGTGCTCCTATCCTCATACAGTAGCGCAGCGCTTTTCTTTTTTGGGGAATCTAATCTGGTTCACTAGCATTTTGCTGAAAATATAGCCCAAAGGATGTTTTGCGTTTCCTACTGAACCTTTGCTGCAGAAACCTGAATCTAGCCATAGGCATCCCATGCATTGATTCCTTTGTTCGCTGGCTATGATACGATTCCTCTATTATTCCCAGTTTGTACTCTTAACTATTTCAAAGACTGCTTTCAGTTCTCTTTAGTCTTACTTTTGTCTACATTGAGATTGGTGTTCGGGTTGGCTCATTTTATTGCTTTACTTGCAGCTATTAAAGCTAAGCACATTCTTCGCTTTATAAATTGCTTCACTGTGTCTCTTCTAGGGGTGGGCGGAATTTGCAAAATTAACTTTCGCAAATTATCGCGAAAATGTTTAAAATTATCGCAAACAAGCGGAAATATCGTGAAGATGCGGAAGTTTTTTTCCCGCATGTTCGCGAGATTTTCTGCATGGTTGCGGGTCGCCAACTTACCCATGTGGTTGCTTGCGGGCGCGGCCATCTGTTTTGAGTTGTCTCGGGGTGCATGATCGCGAGAAGAAAGACGTGATCGCGCGACGCATGACGTCACTGCGGGCGCGAACTGTCGCGAGACAGCGCAAATGGCTAAAAACAATACAACATCTCATGGAGAACGCGACCGGATCAAGAAAACTTGTCGGCGAACGCAGGGATTCAGGTAAGGCGATCGCGCACGCGCGAGAATGTATTATTTTACAGCGCGAGCAATAAACAAATTATCACCAAGCTGCGGAAACCGGAAATTTTTACATTTTTGCGCTCTCCGCGGAACGCAAAAATGTCAAATTATCGCAATTTCCGCAAACGGAACGAAATTTTCGCCCAGGCCTAGTCTCTTCGCAGTAAATTACCTCCCGTGTCCTGCTCTTTGTACTGAGCTGGGCTAAATTACTTTACCTCCTGCTTGCTCAGTAAATAGTGGCCTTGCACTGTTCCTTCATGTTAAGCAGCTCTTTGTCGCCTACTCTCCTTTACCTAAAAGGTTGATAATTTTACATAAACACTATTAAATTTGAAGGCTTTCATTTGTCACGGAAGGTTAAATCTCATTAGTCTGATGTGCTAATACAATCAAACTCAGTCACGAGGAGCTCATTACGAAGACCCGGAGGTCTTGTTTCACTTTCAGATGGAGGTAGAAAGCAAGTTGCCACCGAGCTGCTTGTTTAGATTTTCAGTAAGCTCAGTGGTAAGCAATGTTCGGAGTACGTACAATATAATCGGTGTTTGTTAGCCTATATCAAGCGACCCCCTTCTCTTCCGTCGCACCTCATTTCTTTACTTTTGCTATAATCGCAGCACCCGCGCTTTACTTTTAATGTTAAAAGTAAAGCGCCAGTGCCGCGATTATAGCAAAAGTAAAGAAATAGAAACAAACATCTATTTCTTTACTTTTGCTATAATCGCGACACCCGCACTATACTTTTAATGTTAAAACTAAAGCACCGGTGCCGCGATTAGAAAGAAAACAAGCATTGGCATAGCCAATAGGTCTCGCCTTTGGGACCTTATAAGTGTTAAGCCATGCAACAGTTGCATAACTAAATACTTATAAGGTCCCAAAAGCGAGACCTATTGGCTATGCCAATGCTTGTTTCTTGTTGCTTAAGCGCTCAGAGTGCGTGTACTTTCCAGCTATCTAACTCATGTTCTTTCCTCCCCCCTGCAGTCTGTGTTGCTCTCCGTTCATGTACTACCCCCCGCGGGTTTCTCGCCTGTGTGCTTCTCCCTGTCAACTCCATGTTGCTCTCTGGTCCTTTGTTTCTTCTATGTACCCCTGCCCTCCATCGTCGTTCTTGCCCTGCGCTTCTCCATAGCTTCACGTTGCAGTCTCACCTTTGCTTCTCTCTCCCCTCCCTCCACCAGACCCGCATGTTGCTTTCCCCTGACCCCATTTAAATAATAAAGCCCTGTTGGAAAAACACACTCCCACTCTGGAAGGGTGGTGGTGTTCTCCCGGACACACTGTGGTAGCTTGGCTCGAGTGGTCAGGAATCAGGCTCCGTGCTAAGCATACGACATACCCAAACAATAACCATGCGTGCATCCGTTCCAAAAACGACTCTACACCGTAAAAATTATGAAAATATCTTGCTTTATCTTCTTTTTCTCTTAGTTGCTGATTGGATAAATAAATAACAATCACAATATACAAACTTTAAATAGTGCAGGTCAAATAAATACTGGCTTAATGATTCAATAAATAGGGGTGATCATAAATAATGAAGACATAAATATAAATGCAATACATACAGGCAATTAAATATTCTGAGGCAATAAATACTGTAAACCAATCAATATTGTGCATCAATAAATACTGTGGACCAATAAATACAGTGAAGCAATAAATAGGTTAAATACAATAAATACAGTGCCCCTAATAAATACTTAAAGCTGACAGTGACACTCATAGAATCAGTTCACTTTTGAATTCCTAAGGGCTGATTTGGCCCAGGCACAGCTTGTGGGGATGTGGAAGGCTTGGGGGTGTCTACTCCCTGGCTTGGACAAGGCTGAGGCCTAAACTGAGGTAGATCAAGGGGGGAATACCAGAGACCTGGCTCTCTCCCTCCACACAACTTCTCTAGATTAGTCCCAGCTCACCCCTGGCACAGTCAGGTTGGTTCCAGCACCTCCCTAGCCCCTTAGAGCAGTCTCTCAGGTCTCCACAGGGCCTTAGGCGCCCTCTACTCCACTTACTGCCCTTTTTCTGATGCTCCGACGACGCTGGAGTCGTGTCGACGCCGTGAGGCGGTTCCGGTTCGATGTCGGCGGCCTCGGCACAATGTCAGTTCTTGGCGACGCCGGTAGGCGGTTCCGGTTTCGATGTCGGCGGCCTCGGTTCGATCTCGACCTCCGATTCGATGGCGTCGGGCAGTCTTTACTCGATGTCGACTTCGGGCGGCTCCGGTCCGATGGCGACCTCAACTTCGATGACGTCGGCCGGCCTTGACTCGATGTCGACTTCCGGCGGCTCCGGAGTGCGATCCTCACTCCCGACCTCCGGTGCTCCTCTCCTTAGGTTTCCGGCGACTCCGGAGTGCGACCTCCACTCCCGACCTCCGGCACACCTCACCTCGGTCTCCGACGACTCCGGAGGGCGGACTTCACTCCCCCGATGACGCCGCTCACTCGACCTCGGGTGACTTCCTCCTCGACCTCTGGTACTCCTCACGACCTCTGACGGCGCCCTCTCTCGACCTCTGGCGGCTCCGGGTACGACGTCTGCTTTTCCAGTCAGCGCCGCTTCTCCACCTCGGGCTCCAGGTCTCAGGCTACTCGACGTCGGACTCCAGGGAAACCAGTTTCCAGGTCAGGATCTTGCTGTTCTCTGTTTCTAAGGCCTGTTCCTGCTGTCCAGGTCCTTAGGATGGTGTTTCTGACTTCTTCCCACACAGGGCTCCAGGCTGGGCTCAGTCAGTAGGGACTAGTATCAAGGGTGGGTTTATGGACCCCACTCCAGGCACAAGTTTCCACCCCTGCTGCCTCACTCCTTCCTCCTTCAGGTTTTTGCTGCTCACTCTTCACCAGTCAGGTGCCAACTGCCAGCTCCAACTGCCAACTCTCCCTCTTAGCTTCCCAACATTCTAAACCGCCTCCAACTGTCACAGGGTTCTGGAATGTTCTGGAAGGTGCTAGCAGGTTCCAGTGGATGCTGGTGATGTCACAGGTGGCCACCATTTTGTGCTCCAGGCCCTCAGACAGAAGTTTCAGGGGTAGCTAAAATGGCTCCCTGAATTTGCAGCAACACGAAAAAGTCTGGTGGTTCCCAAAAAGGAAAAATTCAAATAGGGTTTGAGGCAAAAGTGGGACAAAATAAATAATGATGAGGAGGGACCACCCAAAGGGCTGACCGGTCTAACACGCGTCCCCCCCAGCTGAAAGTAGGGAGAGCTACCCAACCCCTTGGGAGTTCTCATCACTAAGGCGGAAATACCTTGAGAGACCGTCTGCATTGGCGTGGTCCACTCCAGGCCGATGTTCCACCTGAAAGTCCATTCCCTGTAGGGAAATAGACCACCTCAACAACTTGGGATTCTCCCCCTTCATTTGCATCAGCCAACGAAGGGGTCTGTGGTCGGTCTGAACTAGGAAGTGCGAGCCAAACAGGTATGGCCGCAACTTCTTCAGAGCCCATACCACTGCAAAGGCTTCACGCTCTATTGCACTCCACTTCTGTTCCCTGGGAAGTAGTCTCCGGGATAGGAAGACCACGGGTTGATCCAGACCCTCTTCGTTGAGTTGCGATAACACTGCCCCAATGCCATGTTCTGATGCATCTGTCTGGACAATGAACTCCTTGGAAAAGTCTGGGGCCCTTAAGACCGGGGCCTCGCACATGGCTTTCTTCAATCTCTCAAAGGCTTGCTGACAAGCCTCCGTCCAGACTACCCGTCGAGGTTGTTTCTTGGACGTGAGCTCCGTGAGGGGGGCTACGATGGTACCGTACCCCTTCACGAAGCGGCGGTAGTATCCCGTGAGGCCCAAAAATGCTCGGACCTCAGTCTGTGTCTTGGGGGGTTCCCAGGCCATGATGGCCTCGATCTTCGCCTGGAGGGGTTGCACCGCTCCCCTACCCACCAAGTGTCCAAGGTACACTACCGACCCCTGCCCGATCTGGCACTTGCTGGCCTTGATCGTCAATCCAGCTTGTCTCAGGGCCTGGAGAACAGCTTGCAGGTGACGCAAGTGATCCTCCCAGCTGTTACTGAAGACGGCTATGTCATCCAGATAAGCAGCAGAGAAACTCTCCATTCCGGTGAGGATCTGGTTTACCAGGCGCTGAAACGTGGCAGGTGCGTTCTTGAGCCCAAAGGGCATCACACAGAACTGGTAGTGGCCATTGGGCGTGGAGAAGGCTGACCTTTCCTTTGCTCCATCAGTCAGAGAGATCTGCCAGTACCCTGAAGTAAGGTCAAAGGTACTTAGATATTGGGCAGCTCCCAGCCGGTCAATCAATTCATCCGCCCTAGGGATCGGATGAGCATCAGTTTTGGTTACTGAATTCAGTCCCAGATAGTCCACACAGAACCTCAGTTCTGGTTGGGCACCCGGTGGTGCAGCTTTTGGTACTAACACCACCGGACTGGACCAGGGGCTGCTAGAAGGTTCGATCACTCCTAGCTCCAGCATCTTAGTGACTTCACTATGAATGCTGGCCTTCACCTCGTCTGACATCCGGTAGATCTTGGACTTCACAGGTGGGCTGTCTCCTGTGTCCACGTCATGGACGCACAGGTGAGTCCTACCCGGAACAAGGGAGAACAACGAAGAGTACTGCCCCAGGACCTGGCGACAGTCCTCCTGCTGTTCAGGAGTTAGAGATGGGGAGAGAATCACTCCCTCCACCGACCCATCCTTCTCTTGAGACGCAAACAGATCAGGGAGAGGCTCGCTTTCCACGTCCTCTCCTCCGTCAGTCACCATCATCAAGATGACTTCGGGCCTCTCGTGGTGGGGTTTGAGGCGGTTGGCATGCAGCACCCGCAGGGGCTGACGAGGGGTCTTCAGGTCCACCAGGTAGGTAGCCTTACCCTTCTTCTCCACCACCTCAAAGGGTCCTGACCAGCGATCCTGGAGGGCGCTAAGCTCTCCCGGTTCGATCACCCACACCTTCTGGCCAGGCTCCAACTCCACCGGGTGAGCATTGTGGTCATACCACGCCTTCATCACTGCTTGGCTGGCTTCCAAGTTGTCAGAAGCTTGCTTCCACAACTTAGCCATTTGGCTCCGGAAGGCCAGCATGTAGCTCACCACATCCTGGGGAAGCTTTCTGGGAGTTCTTTCCCATCCGTCTCTCACCAGGTTGAGAGGTCCACGTACAGGGTGCCCATACAGAAGCTCGAAGGGGCTGAAGCCCACTCCCTTCTGTGGCACTTCCCTGTAGGAAAAAAGTAAACAGGGTAGGAGGACGTCCCACTTCCTCCGCAGGCTTTCAGGCAGACTTCTGATCATGCCCTTCAAGGTTTTGTTAAACCTCTCCACCAGACCATTGGTCTGGGGGTGGTAAGGAGTGGTGAACCGGTATGTCACTCCACACTCCTTCCACATCGCCCGCATGTACGCTGACATGAAGTTGGTCCCCCTGTCGGACACAACTTCCTTGGGAAAACCCACTCGGGTAAAGATTCCCATCAGGGCCCTAGCCACAACAGGTGCTGTTATGGTCCTCAGAGGTATTGCCTCTGGGTACCGTGTGGCATGATCCACCAGGACCAGGATAAACCTGTGACCAGCTGTCGTTGGCGGATCTAACGGACCCACAATGTCGATGCCCACCCTTTCAAAGGGGGTGCTAACGACAGGAAGTGGTTCCAGGGGAGCTTTCAGCTTCACCCCTGTTTTCCCACTGGCTTGGCAAGACACACATGTCCGGCAGTAGGTATCGGACGACACTTTCATCTGAGGCCAATAAAAGTGTGGGACAAGACGGGCGAAGGTCTTGTCTTGCCCCAGGTGTCCTGCCAATGGTATCTCGTGAGCCAACTCCAGAAGGAAGGCTCGATAACGTTGAGGGACTACCAAGGCTCGTGACGATCCATGTAGGGGTGCCTTGGGTTCACTGTAGAGGAGGCCATCCTCCCAGTAAACACTGTAGTTCCCTTCAACGTTCCCTGCTGCCTGGGCTTCGGCCTGTCGCCTCAGCCCCTCAAGGGTAGGGCACTCCCTCTGGCCCTGGCAGAATTCCTCCCTGGACGGGCCTCCCTCCACGTGCCACTCGGCCGGTATGGGTAGGTCCTCCAGGTTGGTAACGTCCCCCACCGCAGACTCCTGGTCCACCACCTCCGGTGGCCTATCCGTCCTACGGGGTGGGGACGCCGAGGCAGGCTCCTCCTGTCCTCGGTTCTTCCCTTGACTGGCAGCTGGCTGGGCCTTTGTTCCAGGCTCCAGCCGAAATGAACTCCCTCTTCGGGTAGTCGCGGACCTTGTGCTAACACAGGCCCAATCAGGTGTACCCAGCATCTCGGTGTGAGTCCGGTATTCCACCTCCTTCCAAGCGTTGTGCTCCATGTCATTCCCCAACAGACAATCGACTGGCACGGCAGGGCTTACGGCAACTCGAAGTGAACCTGCAACCCCCCCCCATTCAAAGGGAACCTCGGCCACTGGATAGTGGCCTGTTCTGCCGTCAGCCATCGCGGCTGGGTGGAGTACATCGGGAATTACCTGCTCTGGAGACACCAGTTGGCTACGCACCATAGTCATACTGGCTCCTGTGTCTCTCAGAGCCTCCCCTCTTTGGCCGTTGATGGTGACCCACTGCCCATACTTTGCGGTATTTGCGGGCACCTGGATCTTAGGAACCATCTCCCGTTCTCCCAGGGACACTAAAGTGACACCCGCCCACTCCCTTCCCTTAGTTAAGGGCATCTCCTCCCCGAGCACTACACTAGCTACTCCGGGGGTCTTTCCTCCAGTGGGAGGGGGTGGTCGTTTCAAGCACTTCGGATCTCCTTTATAGTGTCCAACGCCACCGCACTCATAGCAATGGACAACCCTTGGCTGCTGACTCTGGCCAGGATTAGGGTTTCTGGGTGGGTTAGCCCTAGGGGTGAATCCTGTTCCCTTCCCTTGGAAGTTATTTTGGGGGCCTTTGGAGAACTCCTTTTTCTTTTCCCCTCCCTCTTTCTTCTGGGGGGCGCCCTGTCCGGCCTTTTGAGTATCCCCTCCAGTCCCCCTTGTGGACACCCGGGTACTAGCCCAAATGTCCGCCTCCTCAGCAAGCTTCCGGGGATTGGTCAGCTTGCTATCCACCAGGTGTTGCCGCAGTTCAGGGAAACATTTCTCGAGCAGGTGTTCCTTCAGTACTAGGTCAAACAACCCCTCGTAGTTCCTCACTTCACTGCCCTGAATCCAACCTTCCAGTGCCTTCTTTGCATAGTCCAGGAAGTCCACCCAATTCTGTGTGCCCAGTTTGTGACTACCCCTGAACTTCTGTCTGTACTTTTCGGGTGTTAGTCCAAACTTCCTTATGAGCGCCAGTTTCATGGTGGGGTAGTGGGTCTGCTCATCCTCTTCGAGGGCCAATAAAGCATCCCTACCAGCTGGAGGCATGTACTTGTACAATCCCCCTCCCCAGTACTTCTCTGGAACCCCATGGGCCCTTAACGAGACCTCATAGGCCGCTAGCCACTTGGCGATATCATCACCCACCCCATAGCTAGCTACTATGTCCTTTGGCAGGTAGGGTTTAGGTTCCCTGGTGATCTCTTGGGTTTGGCTGCCACCATTAGGAACAGGTTGTGCCCCGATTCTCAGGATCTGAAGATCTATTTCTTTCAGTCGTAATTCATGGGCCATCCTCTGCTCCTCCTTCTCCTTCTCCAGCCTTGCTAAGTCCCATGTGAGCTGTCTTTTCTCCCTCCGGTCTGTTAACTCCACTTCAGACAAGCCACCGCTAGAGGCACTGCTGCCCTTCCTGGAAATGGTTCTGGGCCCCGCTGACAGGTTCCCCACCTCAGGTTGGTACATCTCAGCCCCCTCGGTGTCAGGCTCTCCATCCCTGTCTTCCCCCTCAGCCTTGCTTTCTCGTCGTGCCTCCCCCCAAGCCCTTAAGCTGGTTTGGAGTGCACCCTTCTTTGCTCCTGGGGGACAGTACACCCCCTCCCGCTGGCAAAACTCCCTGAGTTGGGCCACAGTGTACGTTTCTAGATTTTCTAGTACAAACTCCATCTCGCCCACTCAGGTTAGAGGACAAGTTTTGTGCAGTAACTATGCAGGGGGGTACCTTTAATAATACCTCCTCCCACCACCAGAGTAAATTTGGAAAAAACAAAAACCCACAATTAGGAAGGCCGCTTTGAGAAAACTCCCGGTGTAGGCCTATGGACTACCCACAGTTATTGTTGAGTATACGTAGGCACAGCTCAATCCCACCACTGAACACCAATTATGTTGGAAAAACACACTCCCACTCTGGAAGGGTGGTGGTGTTCTCCCGGACACACTGTGGTAGCTTGGCTCGAGTGGTCAGGAATCAGGCTCCGTGCTAAGCATACGACATACCCAAACAATAACCATGCGTGCCTCCGTTCCAAAAACGACTCTACACCGTAAAAATTATGAAAATATCTTGCTTTATCTTCTTTTTCTCTTAGTTGCTGATTGGATAAATAAATAACAATCACAATATACAAACTTTAAATAGTGCAGGTCAAATAAATACTGGCTTAATGATTCAATAAATAGGGGTGATCATAAATAATGAAGACATAAATATAAATGCAATACATACAGGCAATTAAATATTCTGAGGCAATAAATACTGTAAACCAATCAATATTGTGCATCAATTAATACTGTGGACCAATAAATACAGTGAAGCAATAAATAGGTTAAATACAATAAATACAGTGCCCCTAATAAATACTTAAAAGCTGACAGTGACACTCATAGAATCAGTTCACTTTTGAATTCCTAAGGGCTGATTTGGCCCAGGCACAGCTTGTGGGGATGTGGAAGGCTTGGGGGTGTCTACTCCCTGGCTTGGACAAGGCTGAGGCCTAAACTGAGGTAGATCAAGGGGGGAATACCAGAGACCTGGCTCTCTCCCTCCACACAACTTCTCTAGATTAGTCCCAGCTCACCCCTGGCACAGTCAGGTTGGTTCCAGCACCTCCCTAGCCCCTTAGAGCAGTCTCTCAGGTCTCCACAGGGCCTTAGGCGCCCTCTACTCCACTTACTGCCCTTTTTCTGATGCTCCGACGCCGCTGGAGTCGTGTCGACGCCGTGAGGCGGTTCCGGTTCGATGTCGGCGGCCTCGGCACAATGTCAGTTCTTGGCGACGCCGGTAGGCGGTTCCGGTTTCGATGTCGGCGGCCTCGGTTCGATCTCGACCTCCGATTCGATGGCGTCGGGCAGTCTTTACTCGATGTCGACTTCGGGCGGCTCCGGTCCGATGGCGACCTCAACTTCGATGACGTCGGCCGGCCTTGACTCGATGTCGACTTCCGGCGGCTCCGGAGTGCGATCCTCACTCCCGACCTCCGGTGCTCCTCTCCTTAGGTTTCCGGCGACTCCGGAGTGCGACCTCCACTCCCGACCTCCGGCACACCTCACCTCGGTCTCCGACGACTCCGGAGGGCGGACTTCACTCTCCCGATGACGCCGCTCACTCGACCTCGGGTGACTTCCTCCTCGACCTCTGGTACTCCTCACGACCTCTGACGGCGCCCTCTCTCGACCTCTGGCGGCTCCGGGTACGACGTCTGCTTTTCCAGTCAGCGCCGCTTCTCCACCTCGGGCTCCAGGTCTCAGGCTACTCGACGTCGGACTCCAGGGAAACCAGTTTCCAGGTCAGGATCTTGCTGTTCTCTGTTTCTAAGGCCTGTTCCTGCTGTCCAGGTCCTTAGGATGGTGTTTCTGACTTCTTCCCACACAGGGCTCCAGGCTGGGCTCAGTCAGTAGGGACTAGTATCAAGGGTGGGTTTATGGACCTCACTCCAGGCACAAGTTTCCACCCCTGCTGCTTCACTCCTTCCTCCTTCAGGTTTTTGCTGCTCACTCTTCACCAGTCAGGTGCCAACTGCCAGCTCCAACTGCCAACTCTCTGTCTTAGCTTCCCAACATTCTAAACCGCCTCCAACTGTCACAGGGTTCTGGAATGTTCTGGAAGGTGCTAGCAGGTTCCAGTGGATGCTGGTGATGTCACAGGTGGCTACCATTTTGTGCTCCAGGCCCTCAGACAGAAGTTTCAGGGGTAGCTAAAATGGCTCCCTGAATTTGCAGCAACACGAAAAAGTCTGGTGGTTCCCAAAAAGGAAAAATTCAAATAGGGTTTGAGGCAAAAGTGGGACAAAATAAATAATGATGAGGAGGGACCACCCAAAGGGCTGACAGGTCTAACAAGCCCATAAGTCTGATTGCTTCTTTGGGAAAAGTTATTTCAGATTCCATAGGTCTGACTTGTTCATTTTCAAAATTTGCGGTAGCATGCATTACATAATTATTTTGATATATGCATCTTAATGTCAGTAGGCCTTTAAGGAGGGGTAATTACACTTGTTAATGCCTTTCGACAGTTATCTTATTGCCTGGAATATCACGGTTTTCCAGTATAGACAAGGGGTATGATGTTTGATTATTCTCCCACACACAAACCCAGGTTTGGAAGAGTTGCATCGTGATGTAACTTTGTGTATATTCGTAATTTCCTGTGTTTGTGTAGTGTTTATGTGTGTATATTAAAGTACCTTTTAGATCTGGCCTGACAATGTTAGCTGTCTGCCAGGTTATTGTAATACAAAAATCCTTATATAACTAAATACAGGAAAAAATGCTTAACAGAATTGAACCTAATTTGGCAAAACGTTAAAACTTAAAGCGTGCTTATTATGATTTAGTGTAAATCCGCTGAGCTGTTTTAGAGAAATTCACATTTAAATGTATATCTGGGCAATTGGTTCCGCAGAAGTCCGGTGGTACTCAAAATAAAAAAACAAGCATTGAAAACGCAATATATCGCGCCTTTTATTAAGGTAAAGCCATTTGCTTTACTATACAATACCATTAGCAAAGCAAATGGCTTCAACTTAATCAAAGGCGAGACATATTGCATTTTCAATGCTTGTTTATTCTGCAGTGGGGCGATTCTCCTCCGCTATTACAGAGGAGCCGCAACTGCCTGCAGTCCCCAAACAGAGATTCAGAGACGCAGTAATAATTTGAGAGACCAGTGTTGTTGTTACCAATATCACACACAAACACTGCACTAAGAAAAATGCTTTTATGGGATCACTAACAGAATATCTGAAAAAAATATTGTTTGAACAGAATCTCATGTCAAAAATATGAAGGACCAAACTACTGAGAAGGTAAATGGAAATAGGTAAGTATAGATTTACTATTCTTAATTCCATGTCCACGTACTTTGACGACATATGGTATTGTAAAGGTACATATGTGTGGAGTTATATATAGTTAACTTTGCTTACCTATAGAAACCTTCCTTCATGATATTTTTGTCCTCATTATTCTTGATAGGAAGGTAAATAGAGAGGGACCTATGTAAAAAGTAAAAATAAATCTCCTTTTGGGACTTTTTTCAACCATCAACCACAACTTAGTTTCTACAAACATTAATTCAAACATTCACCGCAATGGACTCAGAAATAATTTCTTTAATGACCCCAACACTGATCAGTCAAATACAACAAAAAGTGCCAGATTGTTCAGATCTTTAATTCCAAATCTTTACACACTACATTTAGGGCAGCAAATACAATGTACAAAAGCTATATAAAAGTGAACCAAATCACTTGAAATCGTCAATTAAAAACCAAATATTACATAAAAAATGACCAAAATTCATACACAATAGAAAGATTTTTTCTAAAAGAGGGAGCACACACGAGACTATTATATCTGTCTTTGTATCATGCTAATTTGTGTGACTCGAAGAATGGGACACCTGTTTGTTCAAAAGATCATCATCTATTTTCTCCATGTGTTCATCAGATTTAGCATAACCTAAGCATCAACGTATTTTGGTGGTTAACACAGACTTTGACCACCTTCTTAAGGACCACACAATATCTACCATACACTATTACACAATATTAAAATGCACCAAATGAAAGTGAGAGTTTTTCGTGTTCAATTGGCTAAATTGTCATATGCATCTAATCTCTTGGGTTAAGCCCAAATCTTAATGGAAGGATTCATGGCTTCACAAGTGGGCCCAATCGCTTACTTTCTTGATAGATTGCCAACCTAGTTGAGCTGTAAGGCTGCAGAGATATAAAGTTCCTCACTGGGGAAATATAGCCCTTCCTTATGCCTATAGGACCTGTTTTTTCAATTCACAGGCTCTAGGTTCCTAGTGCCTCAGGGATTACGTGTTTCATGTATACGTTCACATGTCATAACAGGATTTTCTATGAAGATTGACACAATTTTTTGTCCCAATGTATTTTTATTTTCAACATTCTGTCTGAACCCCTATTGTGATTAAAAAAAAGGTTTTTTTCAACATTGTCTGTTGCCTAGCACATGTAAAATAAGCGCACAGAATATTATTACACTATTTATGCAGCACTTCAAACAGTAATGAAGTGAAAACAAAACACAAGAAGAATCCCACACCAATCTCGAAAAGTAGATTTAACTTTAGGAAAAACAACAAAAATCAGATAAGTAGAACCAGAAATATGCAATTTTAAAGGTTTTGAAGAAAAGAAGCTCTTAGAAGGAAGAAGCACTAATTGTGTTTAACCGGTCATGTAGGATGGGATCCAAATCACAAAGGCCGACTACGATGGAGCGTGAGTTGGATTCAAGACTGAGTCTAGTTCGTAGTTATAAAGTATCTTGTGTCCTGGGCATAGAGATGACAAGTCCTTGCATTGGCCTGTGTGGTGTGACTGTCAAGGAGAAGTTGACGAGCACTTGAGATACTGCATCAAGATGCGCTGTGTTCCGTTGTGTCAGTTCTGTTGAAACCATCAAACAGAGCTGTGATGCGGGCAACGAGATGCTTTACATCGAGGTCAATGAAGCTGCTAGTGGTGCGAGTACTTGCGTTGAGGTGCGTCACGCTGAGTTGAGATGCATCAAGCTGGGCCAATTGTTGGCATCAATATGTGGTGCACTGGTTCGGTGCTAGTGAAGCCGCCGAGCAGAAGCTACGATGTTCAATCCATTAAGGACTCAAAACATTGTTCGCGTTTGAGATTGTTCTCTATTAAGTCTTTTTTGATGGGCCCTATAAACAGGTGAACATGCTGTTCACTACCAGGCTACTGCTAGACCACCGTTTGAGCAAAGAACGCTGATCAGCTCAGGGGTTGGAATCGCAAAGTAATGGCTGGATGCATTTAAAAGAAAATATCAAGCACTTTCGGCTGCACATGAATAAATCAGTTACTTCATGATAAAAGCAACACAAGAGAATATGCAACATAAGTAATTCAAACATTGAAAAGAAGATTCCCTGAATGCTATAACTGATGTATTCTGATGCTTACCCTTGCAAAGCAAAGTGAGGTCAATTTGAATGCCCCTGGTTTGTAATTGTACAAGATGAGGATAGCTTCCTGGAGAGTGGAAGTGTATTACCTGCCTTCGGATAGCTGGAGGGAGAAAGAAGAGATCAGGCTACATTTAGAAATTCCGAGAGGCCTTTTATTTATCAGGGAGTTGCAGAATACTCCTCCCGAGCAAAGTCGCCTGGTGGATGGCTGTGACAACGGTTGGGACAACAGCCTCAGCTTTTCCAAAGAGTTATAGCTTCTAGGACAGACCTGTTGACCGCCTGTCCCAAATCGCTGCATCAGGAAGATCCCAAAACACATTTTATCCACGGTGTGGGTGTTGAAGCTCAGAGTCACCTCCAGTGTTTCCTATAAGGAGAAACATCATAATACACAAAGGCTGCCTCTCCACAGTAGTCTGAGAACGATACAATGTGTCATCCCGCCAGCATAAGACCATATAAAATTATGTCCCGGTAAATTTTAATCCAAGAAACATAGGGGATAACAAATATTACATGTCATTGGTGACATTATATTTGGTATCGCCTACAGGAACCAGATGTGAAAGCTAGTGGAATGATATTAAAAGTGCTAAGCTATACTGTAATCTGCTGTCAAATAAAAGTCAATTTGAACTAGTCAGTGGTGAAATGGTAACCCTTGAAAAGGAGGGTATACAAAATATAACAGCAATGCTTGAGTCATAATAGTTGGTATCCCCATAGAAGGAGAGAATGAAAAACAAAAGGAAGGGTGCATGGTAACAGAAAAACAGTGTCTTCACCCTGCCACATTAGGCCATGACAAATTGTGTCCAGCCTACTTTTAACCCTTAGAAAAATAGGCGATGGAAAATAGTATACTACTATGAGGCATTACATTTGGTATCCACTAAAGGAACCAAATCTGAAAGCTTGGGAAATAAAAAGTGCGAAAAATATTGTAATCTGCTATAAAAATGCAACTTGAATTGGTCAGCTGCTAATAGGTAACCGTTGAAAAGTAGGGGATACCAGACATTACAGCAATGCCGGAGCCATATGTGGTATCACCATAGTAAAAGATGTTGGAAAACACAGGGGAGGGTGCTATTTGGCAGGAACATACTATGTACACCCAGCCAACAGAAGGCCATGTCAAACTGAAACCTGGTAAGCTCAAACCCGAGAAACATAGGGGATACCAAATGGTATAGCTCTTATGAGGCATTATATTTTGTATCCCCTAAAGGAACCAGATGTAAAAGCTTGCAGAATTAAATCACAAATGTGAAAATGTACTCTAGTCTATCATCAAATAAAGGCAACTTCAAGTGGTAAATGGCTAAATGGTCACCCATGAAACGTAAGGGACATGAGATATTACAGCAATGCGTGAGCCATAATATCTGGTATCCTCATTGTAAACGATGTTGTAAAGCAAAAGGAAGGGTGCTATTTGCCTTAGAAATACAGTGCTCACCCATCCAACCTAAGACCATGCCAAATTGAATCCAGGTAAATTTTAACTAGGCCTGGGCGAACATTTCGTTCCGTTCACGGAAATTGCGAACATTTTCGCGTTCCGCGGAGAGCGCGAAAATGTCAAAATTTCCGGTTTCCGCAGCTTGGCGATAATTTGTTTCTTGCTCGCGCTGTAAAATAATACATTCTGGCGCGCGCGCGATTGCCTTACCTGAATCCCTGCGTTCGCCGACAAGTTTTCTTGATCCGGTCGCGTTCTCCAAGAGATGTTGTATTGTTTTTAGCCATTTACGCTGTCTCGCGACAGTTCGCGCCCACAGTGACGTCATGTGTCGCGCGATCACGTCTTTCTTCTCGCGATCATGCACCGCGAGACAACTCAAAACAAGATGGCCGCGCCCGCAAGCAACCACATGGGTAAGTTGGCGACCCGCAACCATGCAGAAAATCTCGAACATGCGGGAAAAAAACTTCCGCATCTTCGCGATATTTCCGCTTGTTTGCGATAATTTTAAACATTTTCGCGATAATTTGCGAAAGTTAATTTCGCAAATTCCGCCCACTCCTAGTTTTAACCCAAGAAACACAGGGGATACCAGATATTATAGCTGGTATTGGCCATTATATGGTATCCCCTTAGGGAACCGGACGTAAAATCTTGTGGAATAATGTAAAAAAATGTGAAAAGTTAGAGTAGTCTGCTATCAAATAATAGGCAACTTCAAGTAGTCAAAGGCTAAAGGGTAACCCATGAAACGTAGGGGATACGAGATGTTACAGCAATGCGTGAGCCATAATATTGGGTATCCCCATTGTAAACGATGTTGGAAAGCAAACAGAAGGATGCTATTTGCTATAGAAATACTGTGCTCACCCATCCAACAGAATACCATGACAAATCGAATACTGGTAAGTTCTAACCCTAGAAACGCAGGGGATACCAGATATTAGAGCCAGTATAAGCCATTACATATAATATCCACTAAGAGAACCAGATATAAAATCTTGCAGAATCATGTAAAAAATGTGCAAAGATACAGTAGTCTGCTATCAAACAAAAGGCAACTTCAAGTGCTTAATGTCTAAGGGTAGCCCATGAAACGAAGGGGATACTTGATATTACAGCAATGCATGAGCCATAAAATTTGGTATCCCCATAGTAAAACGATATTGAAAAGCAAAAGAAAGGGTGCTATTTGGCATAGAATAGTAAGGGACTTATTTGGCAAACAAATACTGTGCTCATCCATCCAACATAAGACCATGTCAAATTGAATCCTGGTAAGTACTACCCCAAGAAACACAGAGGATACCAAATATTATAGACGGTAAAGGCCATTGTATTTGGTATCCCCTAAGGAAACCGGTTGTAAAATCTTGTGGAATGATGTAAAAAATGTGAAAAGACCTGTAATCTGCTATCAAATAAAAGACAACTTCAACTGGTTAATGTTTCAAGGGTAGCCCATGAAACGTAGGGGATACGCGATATTACAGCAATACGTGAGCCATAATATTTGGTATCCCCATAGTAAATGATGTTGGAAAGCAAAAGGAAGGGTGCAATTTGGCATAGAAATATTGTGCTTTCCCGTCCAACATAAGACCATGTCAATTTGAATCCTGGTAAGTTCTAACCCGAGAAACCCAGGGGATACCAAATATTATAGAAGGTAAAGGCCATTCTATTTGGTATCCCCCAAGGAAACTGGTTGTAATATCTTGTAGGAATGGTATAAAAAATGTGAAATGCTACTGTAGTCTGAAAACAAATAAATGCAACTTCAACTGGTGAATGTCTAAAGGGTAGCCCATGAAACGTAGGGCATACTCGATATTACTGCAATGCGTAAGCCATAATATTTGGTGTCCCCATAGTAAACAATATTGGAAAGCATAAGAAAGGGTGCTATTTGGCATAGAATACTGTGCTCTCACCCATCCAACATCAGACCATGTCTAATTAAATCCTGGTAAGTTCTAACCCGAGAAACACAGGGGATACTAAGTATTGTAGCCAGTATAGGCCAATACATATGGTGTCCCCTAAGGGAGCCAGATGTACAATCTTATGAAATGATGTATAAAATGTGAAAAGCAATTGTAGTCTGCTATCAAATAAATGTCAACCTCAACTGGTCAATGGCTGAATGGTAGCCCATGAAATGTAGGGGATACAAGATATTACAGCCATGCGTGGGCCATAGTATTTGGTATCCCAATAGTAAACGATGTTGAAAAGCGAAAGGGATGATACTATTTGGCACAGAAATACTGTGCTCACCCATCCAACATAAAACAATGTCAAACTGAAACCTAGTAGATTCTAACCCGAGAAACCGGATGTAAAATCATGTGTAATATTTTAAAAATGTGAAAAGATGAACACTAGAACAGACAGACTGGGGAGATATGCGGTAATTTCGTGGCAATGGGCGGGGCCCATTTTAAATATCTTATCATTATATGTCCCTCCCACGCTGAGAGATTCGACTTTGACAGATTTGGGACTTTACTACTAGACCTTTCGCCAGGCCGACTTTTCCTGGGAGGGAATTTCAACATGACGGCATGCCACCCAGAACGCAGCCACCAGCAAAATCACGACTAACCAAATTTCTCCTAGTACTAGGCCTGATCGACATCTGAAGGGCACTCAAACCAACGGCCTTGGAATATACATTTAATTCAGGGGCGCATGGCAGCGGATCGAGAATAGACCTATTAATTTCCCCCTCAGACCTCCATTCCCAATTCACGGTAGTTAGGCACCTGGCTAGAGGCATCTCGGACCACTCCCCCGTGTGGGCAAGATATGCGGTGGGAGGGGGGGCAACGTTCGGGTCCCGTGCCCATAAACCCCTGGTATATGAAGATCCCAAAGATAAGAAAGGGCCTGAGGCCACAAATTTCTATTTTCAGGAGAAAGTGGGCACAGTCACGTCATCGCAGACACTATGGGAGGCACACAAAATGGTGGTGAGGGCCAGGCCCTCTCGTTGATCGGAGGGTATAAAAAAGAAAAAAGGGCGCTAGTCACTACACGTGAGCAAGAAATACTGGAGCTCGAGCTTCAAGTAGTGGGAAAGGTGAATGAAGCTTGGCAACGTAGGATCAAATTGAAACAGCAAGATTATAGAGACCACGTAACAGAGGAGGCCAGGAATAAAATTAGGGAGACGCATCACCGAATATATGAGGCAGGCGACAAAGCGGGCAAACTCTTGGCCTGGCTAGACCAGCGCCTAAGGCCGTCTGATGGGTTGCGGTGATTGTTGCCCAAACAAGTGAAACGATTAAAGATCCGAGAGAGATTGCGGAGACCTTCGCAGATTACGTGGCAGTCTACTCCGCCAAAGCAGAATATACAGAACAGGACTCCTTGAAATTCCTTAACGATATTAGGTTCCCAATCTTAACCGCAGAGGAAAGTCAGTATTTAGAAGAAGACTTAACAGGGACTGAAGTAGCTCAGGCCATAGGAGCCTTGAAGCCGGGCAAGACTATGGGACCAAATGGCATCCCAATAGAACTTTACAAACTTACAGTGCAGAGAACCACACCCCATCTGCTAGCCCTGTTTCAAGAAAGTAGAGACATAGGAACACGGCCATCATATCAGAGGTTAGGGACGGTAGTTGTGATACACAAAGAGGGAAAACCCAGGGACCAATGTGCTTCATACAGGCCAATTTCTTTACTAAACGCAGAAGCAAAAAATCCTAGCGAAGCTGCTGGCCCAGCAGCTTTTACCCTCACTTCCGGCCCGGGTCCATCCGGATCAGTCCTGATTTATGCCTGGGCATAACACGGTCCTAAACCTCAGACGCCTTCATGAAGTCATGGGACGCGCACATAGGATTAGGCAGGATGCAGCGGTGCTGTCCCTAGATGCGCGCATGGCCTTTGATACGATCGAGTGGCCCTACATGATGGCAGTGTTCAAGCACATGGGATTAGGGCCCCGATTCCTTTCATGGCTGGGACTTCTATACACAGACCCCTGTGCGCAAGTGATGGTAAATGGGGTAAGATCCTGTATATTCTCTTTACATCGAGGGACGAGACAAGGTTGTCCCCTATCCCCACTTATTTTTTAACTAATGTAGGAGCCGGTGGCAGCATGGATCCGCAGGGATCCAATAATTTGGGGCAGACGGGGCCTACAGCATCTCCCACATAGCCCTGGCTTGGCTAAAAGGGTTCTTGCAGAACCGCAGACAAGTCATCACCCTTGGCCAATACAAGTCAACAGAAAAACCCCTGCTCTCGGGTGTTCCTCAGGGGTCCCTTCTCAGCCTGGGGCTCTTTAATGCCTACATGGCCCCATTGATCAGTTTGATATTGTCCTTTAACATAGAGACTAGCTCATATGTGGACGATATGCAGTTAATCCTGGTCCTAGATAAATATACCATACTGGCGGAAGAAAATTTCCACTTATGTCTCACTGCAACTTTCCAATGGATGAAAACCAACCATCTAAAGTACAACTCAGAAAAGACTGAAATCCTACCATTGGGACAAGGGAACACCTTCTCTCCCAATATATGGTGGCCAGCTGACACCCCCCCCCCCCCACACCCAAATACAGTAAAAGTAGCTATAAACCTGGGAATTAAATTTGATGCTGCACTATCCTTCAACCAACAATCATTAGCAGTAGCTGGGACCTGCTTTCCTATTATAAAATCACTCAAAAGGTTTTTAGATTTGCTTCTCATTACAGCCAGTTGCTATGGTCCTAATAACGTCTAGATTGGACTACTGCAACAGCCACTATGCAGGGGCCAACAAGTCAGTCTTACGCAAACTCCAAAAGGTTCAACACGCAGCAGCCCGTTTACTGCTAAAATGGCCCAGGAGATCATCTGCATCAGCGGCCCTAGAAACACTATACTAGCTACCTATCCATAAAAGAGTTCTGTTTAAGATTCTGATCATCACCTTCAGAATATTTCACTCCTCAGGACCACAATATCTCCGGTCCAGATTTGCGCATTATCTACCTCCGCGGAGCCTTAGATCAACTAACGCCAATCTGTTAAAACCACCAGCATTTAGATAGGTCTCAAAAGGAGGAAAATCGCTTGCAGTGATAGGCTCCAAAGCATGGAACCAACTCCCCAACCACCTCCGTCATATCCAATCTGAAACTCTCTTCAGGATGGCCCTAAAAACCTGGATCTTTTCAGCCTCCAACGCCCTATTCAGAGCACTTCTCTAACTCCTCTTTTCACCCTCAGATACCCAGTTTATGTTCCAACTCAGCGATCCACCAAGCGCCATGATGCTCCCAGGAGTGACAGTTGCCCTTTACAAGTGTCCGATTACATTACAAGACTGGGAGGACAGGATCTTGCTCTATGCAGACGATGTCCTCCTGTATGTAGCATCCCCAAGAGCCTCAATAACAAGAATATTAAATATTTTTGCCACGTTCGGAAGGTTTTCCGGATGCACTATCAACTGGGCAAAGTCAGTGGTCTATGTTCTTAGCGGACCGGGGCCAACTTTGCCAGCAGATTGCGAGGCACAAGTGACCTCGGAGGGCTTTAGATACTTGGGGATTTTTATTACACATAGACCCCATGGTCTATGCGGCTCGGAATTTGCAGCCCCTTCTGGACCGCCTCAAAAGCGACATCTATCACTGGCGGGCCCTCCCACTATCACTGCTCGGTAGAGCGGCATTGTTCAAAATGATTTTGCTGCCACGTTTTTTGAATGTTCTTCAAAATACTCCCTTTCCCGTTCCAGACACATTTCAATACTATTGATAGCTTTCTTAGTTATTTGCTATGGGAGGGGGTCCCCCAAAGATCTCCCTAGGTAAACGAGAGTAGCTGGTATGACGGCGGAATAGCACTGCCGCACATTCAAACATACTACAGGGCAGCTCAACTGGCAACGGTCAATCAATGGGTGCATCAGCCACAGACAGAGCCAGCTTATAGTATGGATAGATTAGTGATGAATCCAAGAGGCTACCTCCATGCATTATATACAGTTCCGCGCTGCCTCTCTATTCATGGTCCCATGACGGTCACAGTCCGACAATGGCATTTCGCTTTGGCCAAGCTGGGAATGGAAAAATAAAACTTACAGGGGCCGCCCCGCTCTGGGAGTCTCAACAACTAGGTGCATGGAAACTTAGACAAAGTTTTAGTAAATGGGACCCAATAGGAATTTCGAAGCTGGGGGACTTGCATACGGGGAGTAAAATCCTACCTTTTGAGCAGTTGCAAAAGACTTACGATTTGGCCAAAACTGAGTACTTTCACTACCTCCAAATTAGACATGTCATACAAGCAGCGGTGTCCAGGGGATCGGAGCTTCCAGAGTCATCCCCCCTCAAGTGTAGACTGCTTGAAGAACATCTGACGCATAAGGCAATTTCACTCATGTATCATAAGCTGAACAATAATCTTTCTGATACTCTTGGAACACTAAAAGAACGATAGTTTCACGACATAACGGACTTGCAGGACGAGGACTGGCCTGAAGCACTTGCCTCCCCGAGAAAGGTGGCCATTAGGGCCCGTTTTCGACTAGTTCAGTTAAAACTCCTAAATAGAACTTACATATCTTGAACTACCCTAGTAAAGATGGGACGCAGGACTGACTATCTTTGTAACAGGAGCTGTGGCGAGGTAGGGTCTTTCTACCACATACTCTGGGCATGTCGAGAGATCCAGGTTTATTGGCAGGTGATAATATCTTGCATGTTGGAGGTGGTGGGGGAGGAACTTGCACCTTCGCCCAAATGGTGCCTCCTAAATGTGTGGGAGGACTCCAATCTGACGCGAACAGAGCAAACATGGGCTACGTTAGGTCTTATGGTGGTGAAACACAACATAGCACAACAATGGGGGGCAGCCTTGCTTCCCAGGCTCCGGAATTAAGGGAACTTGATGTAAAATCTTGAATAATGATATTAAACATGTGAAAACATAACAGTCTGCTATCAAATAAAAGGCAACTTCAACTGGTCAGTGGCTAAAAGTTGACCCGTGAAACATTGGGGATACCAGATATTACAAAAATGCATGGACCATAATATTTTGTATTCCCATAGTAAGAGATGTTAGAAATCTCAAGGAAGGGTGCCAGTTGGCAGAAAAATACTGTGGTCACCGAGCCAACATAAGACCATGTCCAATTGAACCCTGGTATGTTTTAACCCTAACATCCTGGGTGATTCTAAATATTGTAGTCTGTATGGGCCATTATATTTGGTATCCCCAAAATTTACTTGATGTGAAAGCTTATGAAATACATTCAAAAGTACTAAAAGATATTGTAATTTGGTGTTAAATAAAAAACAATTTCAACAGGTCAATTGCTAAAAGGTAAACCTTGAAAAGGAGGATACACCACATATTATAGCAAAGCATGGACCTTAATATTTGGTATCCACATAGAAAGGGACTTGGTATACGCCCAGGCGATTTCACTCATCATTCCTTTAGATTGGCCAACATGCGTTCATGGTTCCTCCTGGTCGGCCAGTGCAACGAGTGCTTCCTCTGCTCTTTCCCCCTTGATCAGCGCAGCACGCTGCACTTTATGCATTCTTCTGCATGGCATGTCAACTTTAAATATGGACGCATTTGAACTATAAACTGCATGCTTCAAACAGACGCACATCTTGACTGCTGCGTGTTTCTCTGTGTAATAGGCATGTTTCTGCTCAAGCAAGTTAGGCTTCCTTTATTTTTCACAGACGGCGATGAGTCACGTGGGGGGATCTCCCAATGTAGTTGTTAGACTTGGCATCCTTGGCGTGGTTTACCCTAAGTTTTTGCCTCTACCTCCTGTATTTTTGATGATGTGTGGTTGGTCCTGCAACACAAAGAAAACCAATTCCAATGCCGTCAGCGCCACCACGACCAGCAGCGAGGCCTGGGGCACCACCCATGAAGTGCAAGATGCACCACCTTGTCTACACTGCAGCTCTGATGCCCTTCGACGCCTGCAGTTATCGGTCTTTCCGACGCTCACACCAACGCCTGCAACCCATTATCGCAGAGCCAATAACCAACAAGAGTGAATTCACGAGTCTTCGACTCTGCATCACTTGACTGGAACAGAAGCCTCAGCACTGACTCAACTGACTTCTCCTGTCCTGGACTCGATGCATCGCCTCCTCATGAACATAATGCCTCACCTCCCCCATGGCAACCAGGGAATGGGCCTCAAAGTCGGCACCGATGCCTCACCTCCATGACACCATGCATCATCCAAAGACTTCGCTCTAAGGTACTGCTGCTTGGGGGTCCGTGTGACTCCGTGCCCAATGCCACGCATCTCGCATTTTGCCTGTCACAATGTCATAATAGACCCAGGTGGAGCTATTTGTTTTCTGCAAGTTCTATTTTTGAGATAACTGTTTTAAAGTCGTATTTTAATACATGCAGGTTGGATTTTTGTCGTTTTGGTCTTGTTTGGTTTAGATAAATTTACTTTATTTTTCTAAACAGGTGTGGTATCCATTTCTGTTGTTTTCACTGTGTTACTGTGAGTGTGGGTACAAATACCTTACACATTGCTTTTGGGTTAAGCCAGTCTGCTCATGCCAAGCTACCAAGGAGGTGAGCAGGCATTATCTAAAGTGTGTATCCCCCTTACTCTGACTAGAAGCAAGGATCCCTACTTGGACATAGGCGCATACCTTTGCCAACTATAGACCACCAGTTTTAACAGTGCTCTTAAGTTTAGACCTGCAAGACAGGTCACTGGAAGCACAAAAGATGGATAAAAATGTTACTCAAGAGATTTAGAATGAGGGTGCCCTGTGCCTCGCTTGCTTGTGAGTATAGACTGCTTCTGGAGAACTGATACTGTACGTCGTTTCAGAGCTGTAACTATTAATGCACATGATCCCTTGTTTCTCCCAGATATAGTGTGGAGTTGTTGGAAAATTTGTGTTCGGTTATAAAATCACACCCCACCATGTAAGATGCATTGTGTAGTTCACCTTAAAGGGCTTTGTAGTCCTCTCTTCCCTACAAAAATTCTCCAAGGCAAACTGCGGGTACCAAAGAAAATGACTTTTTGAGCCTTTTTATCCCCTATTCTCTTTGCTAATTTTACGATAATGCAGATGGTCTTCAGCTCCTCTAGACTTAAGGCAGCGAGCTGCTCTTGCCTTGTTCTTGACACTGAATCTGGAAGACAAGACCTTTTTGCACACTGAACCCCCACTCCATAGCGTGCCCTCCACTGCGGCTAGAATCTGTCCACAGTAGTGATGATGTGGCTCTTGGCTTATGCTTCCCTCTCCTCCCAACTCTTCCTGAATGCGCTTTCTGTTACCCTTCTGATTCGCCATCTGTTTTCTGCACCATTGCCCGATAGCCATATCAGCAAATTAAACCCACACATTTCTCCTCTGTTTGATTTTGCAAATAGAAGAGCACAGGTGATATCTCAAGCAGATTACCTACTAGGTGCGCTTGTTGGTCTTACCATTAAATAAGAAGCTAGTTATTTTTACAGTGCTTGCACGTGCTTACGGTTTATAGCGCTGTGAATAACAAGTGGTCATCATTACCCAACTCACTTAGCTGATTTTAGAACTATGAAATGGTCAGTTGGCCATGCCACTATCAAACCTGTGACTAGGAAGTTTATAATAATGATAAATAGTTTTATATAGTGCACAATGACAGAGATTTGCAGCTGTGGGCGCTGTTATAACAAGTGTTACACAATTTAATGCTACTCATTTTATCTATGTTGGATGGATGCAAGGCTGAACTGGTCCTGTCAGAATGCAACCTGGCTGGTCGCACAGTAATATCAGCAGGGAACACATAACCTACTGAGCAGACCAGCTGACTAGGATTCATTGTGCAGAAAAACTAGAATTCTACTTGAATATGACCATTTCTCATGAAGTACAGTAATAATAATATCACAAGTCTTCCAAGCCCTCTGGAAGAAAGTGTAATTTATTGTTTTGGGCAGTTGATCTAAGTCACTAGTGGTGAATGACCATCCCAAACACACCAGCCCTAATCACACAAAGCAATCACATTGGCGTCAAGGCAGGTCACCATCATTATAAAACAAACTAGACTGCCCCCAGTGAGATCCAACCCCCATCTCATTTGTCAAAAGGTAAACAAGGCAATTACAGATTGAGAATACAGCGAGGAAAAGTTCAGGAATTACAGTAATCCTACTCTGCGCAGCCAGAAGCAATGATGCTCTTTAATGTGACATAAATGTTCATGCTTGTTTTTTTACCTCACTCAATAGCTATCTAAGGCTAAGGCATTTAATAAGTTTACAGTTTCACAAGCAACCCACCCGCTGCCTGCTGAATAGTGAATTAATTAAAAATCACATGAATCACATACACATCTATGGGTGCTTTGTTTGGACCCCCGGATTCAGAATTCCAGTCACAAATGTGCCAGGATGAGTTTAGATGAACATTCCCTCCACCACAGATGCGCAGAGCCCTAGCACCATTAGCAACCCAAACAGCACCCTACATTGTTCAAGCCCTCCCTAAAATTCACCAACACAAATGTCACTGGGTATTCAATATGCATGTTTTATTTTAGATATTTGGACAAGTCTTCACATATATAAGGTTTTGTAAATTTGTGCAGAATTAAAGGCCTCCTTTCTTTCTAATTATGTTTCATCATTTTAAAACTTGGTAACACAATCCACACAAATACACTCCATGCCATGCCATGCAAAATAATTCCAATCAGCATAATTTCCCTCAACACCACACACTTCCACGCCACACAATTCAACTCCACAACACAATTACACAACACACCACATACATCCAAACCACTTCACAGAATTCCTCATCATGCAAAAAAACTCTACAGAACACCACAATTAAAATCCACAACATTCAACTCCACAACACAAAATGCCATTCCACATAGCTGCACTCAATGACACACAATTACACTCCACATAATTCCAGTACACTCAATACCACATAATTACTATACACATGTTGCAACTGAACACCATTCCACTACACAAATCCACTCTACACCACACAATTCCACATCTAACATTCCAATCCAACTCGCATAATTCCACTCCACACCACATATATCCACTACACGCCAATCCACAACACAAGGGAAAAAGACATTAGCAATTACATACATCTCCAATACCTCTAACTCTCACAAATGACAGACCAATTTGCATTGCAAATGCTTGTTTTACTTTCTTTCATGCTCCTCTACAGCCAGGCTGCTACACAACATTACTTAAAAACTTACACAAATAACCCTCTCATAGGCAAACCATATTGGCTTTGCCAATGCTTGTTTTATTAGGCACAGGCACAGAAATATAATGCAGGCTGGTGATAAGTCAGTAAGGTGGCAGCCTTATTGTATGTATAAAATGAAAGATTCACTGTTATGCACTTGCAGTACCATTGACGTTTTGAAAACAGATTTGTAAATTGTTCATTTTACAAAATCTGCAATGTTTTATTTCTCCATTTTCCTCTCCTGCTTTCTCTCATTGCCTTTTTCTATCCGTCACACTTTAATATTTTGTCCGTATTGATGTGTTTTACCTTTAAGGTTTTTTAATCTCTGCCATTTTTTCCCTTCTCTGTCATTCTCTCTCCTCATGTTTTAGTTTATAATCTGATGTCATCTCTTACAATTGTAATTTTATTTATATCTATATAGCGCTTACTACCCTTGAGGAGTTAAAATACTTTTCGGCGAGTAGCACGCTACTCCGGAACCCAAAGGATTAGTGGTGGATTAGCATAGGGAAATAGGAGCATAGTATTAGTATTAGCATTAGTGTTAGTACTCGAAGGTATGAGCTAATTTGAGCGAAGGACATGTAAATCGGTTAGTTGGATTGAATGGTGTAATGGAGGGATAGAGAAGGTAAGAAATTCATAGGTGTTAACTGGGAGACCATAGTAGTTAGTTGAGGTCTAGGATGAGTAAAGGAGAGATGGAGGAGGGAAGAGCCTGTAGTAAGGGATTAGGGAGAAAGAATCAAGAGTAAACAAATTAGGTTAGGAAGGAGAGAACATCAGGGAGAATTTTTTAGGGTTGTTTGGAAGATCCTAGTAGTAAACTGATGTTTGGGGTGAGCCAGGAGGTGTAGAGGAGGGATGAGTGGCAGGTCCTCCTGACTGCCTGAAGCTCAGCATAATGTTTTTAGGGGCAGGAATGTCATGCCCTAAGAGATGAATGAGACTTGTAGGGCTATGTAGCTGCATCATTTTCCTTGCTCTCAATACATGTGTATCCAAAACAACCAAATGTGTGAGGTTTAAGAGAGAACTGTTTGTGGCGCATTGGACTCATTTCACACACTTACTACTCGTTTACAATGCTACCAATATCCTACACCTTGGATGAAAGGTGGACTAGCAAGAAAGGACTGCTTACAACATTTTAATAACACACAAAGTACTTAATAAGTCCAGGTGGCAACTTCTGAATATAATTTAATGAACTCTAATTGTGTTTCTTGATTTCTCAGCACAGGGTGGGAGTCCACTACAGAGACTATCATCGTACACCATACTTTAAAACATGTATGTCTATGTACTTTGTTAACATCACCATCAAAATAACCTTTATAGTACAGGTTAACTTATATGCATGTTACTATGAAAAAACGGCTAGAAATCTAGGCTTATTTCTGACAACCAATACATTTTTCAAGTGGCCGAATAAATGTTTTTGTAGTCTTTAACCATATGGGATGAGCCATGTAGCCGGTTTCATAATAAAAAATAAAAACAACATAACTGTGAAACTGTAGAATGAAGTGGGAAGTTGCGGATAAACAGTGTTTGATATTTCCAGAAATTAGAACATTGGAATGTTGGAAGCTCCATTGAAAACAATGGAGTGCTCCGGGCTTATAATGGCGGGTATGAGCCTGGAGCTCCAACATTCCAATGTTTCTTTGTTCACAGCTCTGGCTGTGAACAAAGGCTTCAGGGAGCCTGAGGGGATTTGAATCCCTTCGCGCTCCCTGAAGGCTTTGTTTTATTTGTTAGAACATTCTGCCCTCTAGTGGCAGAATGTTCTAATAGCCTTATAGCCCTTCGTATCAGGGCTATACCGGCTATTAAAGTCCTGCTGCTTTGTTAAAGTCCCTCGCCTTCGGCTCAGGCCTTTAATGATGCAGCGGGCCTTTAATAGCCAGTATAGCCCGCTACGGCGGACTATAAGGCTATATTATTACATTTGGTTCCTTTGAGCATCATACGGCTGGAACATTTTTGGGTCCAACACTACTGTTTAATTGCATTTAATGCATATTTTTCATCTAGAAAATGAAGGCGTTTGCGGTATCAGATCCACTTACCAAATGCACTAGTCTTAATTAACTTAAATCACAAAAGACAAACAGTAAATATGAACCCTGAACAAAATATACAAACATGAAACAATGCATTAGATTTTTCTTGAGTTGCATTCCAATCCTTATGAACACACAAAAAGGCACAAGGTCCTGCGACAGGAAGAGTAAGAAGCTGATCTATTTGAAAATCTCAAGAGTAATGTGCTGTTGTACTTTAGTTCTGCCAGCATTCAGGTCGTGGCTAGACACAGACTCTTGTCCACCAGGCCATTATCTCGATTGACCAAGAATCTGGCTGGTTGCAAATTTCAAAAGGGCACAGTTTCATAGATAGCATTCTCATAATCCAATTGTACTGATAGAAAGGATTCATGGAGGGGAATCAAAAGAGTTTGTTGTTCATTTCATCCAAGCAGCATCAAAGACAAGAAATCTATGCCTGATTAAGGTGGTTGATATATTGAAAAGGGTGTTAATCTTGCACCACAAAACACTACTTATTCAGTTTAGTACTTTAGAAGCACTACAGAGGAGCACAGCTGAGTATTCCGTGCCCTTTTAGGTCGAGCCTAGGCAGCGCATGTGCTGCGTGCCATGCTGTATTGGAGTATGTACTTGAAGCCCCGCCCACTCTCCGCTGATATTTGCATTGGCTTGTGTCATTGACCTTCGTAAAGGCTGGCTTCTGATTCGCTATTAGGCTTGTAGTCCCTCCTTAGTACCGCCTTGTCTTCATTTGTAACATCCCAGGAGGACTGGACCTTTTACTTCGGTTGTTACACGGTACGTCTTCTTTAGTCTGTAAGCACTTTTTTCCTTAATGAGTTTCTCTTACTGCAAGAGTGGCAACTGGCTTGTTTATTGAACCCATAGCAAACGGGGAGCTTTTCAGGGGCCATGGGAGACAGAAGGGGCAACTAAGCGATGCTTTCAAGCATTTGGAATGCAATAGGTCTCACATTTGCAAGAGTTGAAGCTATTGTCATTGTAAATGACAATGTCCTTTTTATGTATTAAAAACCAAAACAAATAAAAGGCATTGTCATTTACAATGCCAATAGCTTAAACTTGCATAAATGTGAGACCTATTGCATTGCAGATGCTTGTTAAAACAGGGACAGAGCGGCACTTGAATCATGAAAAAAAACTTGTATTGTCATCTATTGGCCTGCTGCAGAACGTTTTCATGAGGTACGTGCAGATGCATGATGTTCTTATTAACCGGGTGTGCATACAACCAAATGCGCCTGCTTCGGTATTAGCTAGGAAAGCAGAGTGCAAATATTTTTACTTCTACCCATCGCAGGAACTTTGACTATATACACAACCGATAACTACAAAGTATTAATGGCTATTGCCAACTGAGACAAGACTCAAATATGGAATATCCAGTCTATAAAGCTTCCTCCAGACTCATATGCAAGACAGAATTCACGTGACTGCGCCATATAAATTCCAGCAACCCTCACCGCTTTCTACACAAGGGATGGGATACATTATGCAAACAAGGATGCAGAGGTACTAAATCGTGCCAGCAGTCAATTTACTGCCTTGCACAATGCCCTGCAAGCACAATACTCTAGTTTCTTCATCCATAGCAAAATCAGACCTGGAAATCACTTCCCCAGCCTAATAACGACAGCTCCACTACACGTTATAAACCCTTATCTTACAGGACTGCAAGATAATTTTAAACTGACCATGCTTCGCATCAGTGGTGAATGGAAGTCAATGAATGCACACTGACCCACATTGCCAACCGTTCATGTAAAAGACAAGCATGATTTGTAAAATACCAGCTCTGCCAAGTACCACGCATCAGGCGTTAGACTAATGCATTTCAGTGTGGTGATCCGCATCACCGCACTGAAATGCAAAGTCACGCATTTTAGTGCTCCCTCAGCTGTTAAACCGGAGCGCTGCTATATAATAATGTACCGTTATACAAGCTTAAGTGGCATTGCGCAGTGCGCGCTGTTCTTGGCAGGCTTGTGGGCTCTGGTGCAGCTGCAAGAGCTGCAAAGTGTTGCAATGTAATTCTTAGGACACGCGTGCTCTAGGGTTCACTGACGTCAGGATGTCGAAGTCAGTGCCTGCCCAGTCCAATGGCTACCAAGACGTTGTGTTTGAGGCATGCAGCTTCAGCAGGCAGCATTTCACAAAGCTTTCATGGGCTGCTGCCTGCACGAAGGGCTGCTGGGGCAATGGCAGGGTAGATGGCCCCTTGCACCACATGGCAGGTTCCCAGCGACGGACCCGACCCAACCGGCGGCTCATGTTCCTGCTGGCACACTGACACACTGCTGCAGCTGGCACTATGGGAAAGAGCTCGCAGCTGCAGTGCACGCACGCAGTATGACGCAACCAGACCCGACCCCACCGGCCTCGCCTGAGACGTGTGTGTGTGTGTGTATGCTCAGGTCCCAACTGAGCCAGAATCAAGCAGCGTGAGGAATCCTTGCCACCCTTGAAAGAAGTAAATGTGCCTAAGTTCAGTATAGTAGTTGCTAATGGCACGTAGGCCAGGCTCCATCCACTGGGGCATCTATAAGGTGATCTGCCCTCAACAGCATTTCATCCATGGCTAAAGAACTGGCAGTTCCTCCTTGGGGCTGCAGAGCAATGCGTACTATAGTAAGCCCCTGGTGGACCTCTGCTCCCGGACGAGCTGTGCGTGGGGTCTGCTGTCGTTATCAACAACTTCCACACTCCCTGGTCAAAGGCGCTCTGCACAGGCAGAAACACGCCATAGAATGATTTGTGTATGCTCCCAAGCAGACGTCATACTGAACTGTTGCCCTTTAGGAGCGCAATTTCTATGTGACAATGTTTACCCTGTGTGCCCGGAGCCATACTTTGTAAAAATCTCATTTTACACACAGTTACCATAGATCATGCTAGTAAGAAATAAGTAAAAACAGGGACAACATCCACATATGAAGAAATGTAAATCATGCCTTGAAGTCCAGTTGAAATTCAATGACACAGATTTGTGGTATCAGGAACAATAACATTTGTTTTTCTACAGTGCTCGAGGTGTCACCATCACTGGAGCTTCGCAGCACTAAAAATAACAGCACACCATCCCACACAGTCAACATAAGATAAAAATAAATTCAGTACCCCTAGCCCCAAGCACTGGAGGTCAAGTTAAAGGCACCATTTACTTTTCAAAAAAACAGTAGTAGTAATAAATCACAATAAAAGAAAGCAACATAATTTAACAAATTGTAGGAATGATAAAGGTGAAAGACAATAGTTTTACATGGTAATTATTTAATGTCAAACTAGCTGCTCCAACTGCTCGCGCTAGTATATAATAAAAGTGAAGTACTCCCAGTATAGTTTGTTTACGGGTGAGCGAGTGATAAATGAATCGGGGAGATTGGATGATCTATAGAATACATTAATTAGAAAGGAATGGAATTTGAGAAGAAGAAACAGGTCCACGTAGATGGGATTAGGCAATAAAGTGCACAGCATGTTGATTTGCAAGAAAGATGAAATATCGACGAAGACAGACTAATCTGTCTTCCTAGTCAACAATTCCTGCCTAGTACCATTAACCAGGCGTAACGCATTTCAGTGTGGTGGTCCCTCCTCTGTATTGCTTGATTCTGCTGGGAGAAAGTGTCACCCATAGTCGTTCAAATATCGCTCTTAATTACTCATTATGAAAATGTCACTCATAGCAATCTAAAACCTTGGCTCCATGACATAATTGTTAAAAATTAGATAAGATAGTAATAAGAGTTTATTTATGTAATTTAGCCATTAACTGCACTTCCATACAGTGTCACATCTCTTCCTTTTCTCCTTGAAAATGTACTCAATTCTTTCACTCCGTGCATGCCTCGTTCCATTCTTTCACTCTGTGCATGCCTCAAAAACGTATTCCATTCTTTCACTCCATGCATGCCTCGAAAATGTATTCTATTCTTTCACCCCGTGCATGCGATTTTTTTTAATTTATTTCACGTTTCTTTCTTTGTTCTACTCGAGATTTGCTTCCTGTCTCTTCATTTGCAGCATTGACTCCTATATTAAAGAAACGTCGGGTAATTAATTGCTTCCTGTCTTTATGTGCAGCTTTGACTCCTATTTTAAAGAAACATCGGGTAATGTAATTAATAGCCTGAGCTCCATTCAGTATCCAGTGAAATCGTGTATCCCTGCACTCAGCTCGAGCAGAGATCGACTGCTTCTGTCTGATCCTGCCCCGGCTGAGTTTATTCCCCGAAGAGTCGAAGACCAGGGGATACACGATCCCAAGGGGATACCAGATATTACACAACACCAGCTCTAAAAGCCCTGAACCAAGCATGTCCCACAGAAGCACTGCAATGCAGCAGCTGCCTTCCCGGCCGCCAGCTAGACCTCCACTCTCAACCCGGGGCTCACCTTCACGTCAGTACCCTCGACTCCCGTCTCTCACCCTGTGCCTCGCCGCCCCTACCCGAGGCTCCTACCTGCTCCGGCGGTCGGCATGAAACTTCAGCATCCTGGGCAGAGTACCCGGCCCGTGGCCGGGGATGGCAGGTGGGCACAGGTGAGAGTGCGGCGACGCTGTAGCGTGGGCAGTAGGGTCAGACCCAGGTGCACCGGGCGCATGAGGACCCTCACCTGCTCCAGGGAGGAGCGCGCGAAGGCAGAGGGACAGACCCTCGGCCCCGAAGACGGGGAAGTGTGTCCAGGGTGACTGGTGTGTGTGAGGCGCAGCGGTGGGCAGCGGAAGGAGGGGCAGTGGCTGTCAGCACAGGCGGTGGATTTCTTCGAGGGTACAGGTTGATGGGCGGCCTGTAGGTACTCTGTGGCCCTGACCATGCAGACAGGGAGGGTAAAGGTCTAAGAGAGGATGTTGATCTTTCGTAAGAACGCTCTCTCCTCAAAAGCGCTAAGCACAACTAACACAGCCACCATTTAAAGTGTGCATTACCTGAACCACAGCCAAAGCAGTAGCGAAGGCACAAGCATGGAAAATAGGTACCCTGACCACTGGCTCGGTAGAAAACTGCAGCAGTAGCTGTTCTCGGTGCCACTGCACCTGCTGCACCAATTGAAAGCTGCGCGACCTCACCACACACTAAGTGATATACCTCCCTGTTACTGCATCGGCGAGCTCCCCCTTCTCCCACCCCCAGACTCCCGCAGAGTTGAGTCTGTTAAACATGGTGTGGTTAAATAAACCTTACAAGATAAAGGTAGCATAGATAAAAACAAAAGCAAAGAAAGTGGTAAAAGCTGAAAATGAGCGATAAAAGCACAAAAAAATAGGCTATGCTGCAAGTCAAAATTAATATGTATTTTTTAAATACGTTTGGTCATATCTCTTCTAGCGTGTACAAAATAGATGAGGGTCGCTCAGCTCCTGGGCCACACCTCTCAAGAGCGTGGACTATCCCATTAACAGTCACACTGTGCCCATTCCGGGAACCGTACCATACTTGTGTATCTGCCTTACTACACACAGCCAACAGTCATTGTATTATTGTGGTGGTTGTTGGCCGCAGTTTAATTACTCATTACATACGTCATATTTGTACAACTCCCCTGGACACTTTCTTGGGGCCGATGTCATAAATCATTATCATACATTGTCACGAATTGGGTATCACTCAGTTTCATTTGGACATCATAAATCATGGGTCGTAAATCATCGGGTATCATAAATCATTCTGCCGCAATTTGCCATTATTTTGTTGTCATAAATCATTCTGCATGGGCATCATAAATCATCAGCCATAAATCATCGGCTGGCCATAAATCACTGGTTTGTCTTTTGCTCATTTGCATCTCCTAGGGTCATAATTCACCCTGACAGCTCGTAGATTGTTCTTTGTTGTTTTCCACGCCCCTTGCGTGTAGGGGGTAGCCTTTCCCCGGAGTTAGGCCCCAACTCGCTACCTTGCTAGTCTCTTTTGTTCCCCGTCTGGCGGGGGCTGGGCTGCAAGTGCCATCTCCGTTTGCTACCCCGATTTTATCAGGCGTACCCACCCTGCTGTGAGGCATCCTAGAGTGAGTGGCCTTCCTTCTACACACCGCCCTGTCGGTGTGTTTCCATAACCAAGCCAATACACCTTTTGTTTCCGTCCCTTTTGGCTGGATTTGCGCTCTCTTTGCGCTATTTCCCTGTGGGGATAGCTTCTTCCTGGAGTTAGGCCCCAGCTCGCTACCTTGTTAGACTCTTTCGTGCCCTACCGTCCAGCGGGGGCTGGGAGTGCAGTCTCAGTTAGCTGCCCCATTTTGTTAGACCACTTCACTCAGACGTGAAGCATCCCAAAGTGAGTGGCACCACTTCACTCAGCCGTGAGGCATCCCAAAGTGAGTGGCTTTACTCCAACAATCCGCCCGGTGTGTCTCCATAGCCAACCATTGTACCATTAGTTCCTTTTCGTCCCTGTCAGCACTGCGACGTTGCTGTTGTAGGTGTGGGTGGGACTAGAAATTAGTTGGCGCCGCTCCCCCAGCTCGCTGATGTAAAGGTGAGCTGCCCAGGAGGAGCGTCGCCTTATATCCCCCTACCCTCTTCCTCTCTTCCCTGGGTCCTTGAATGGGGGGTGGGAGAGGGCCTCGGGCGCGTTTCGCCGCGCAGCATTTCCAGGCGGCGCAAACCGGATCCGTTCCTTGCGGGCTCTGGCGGCCGTTATGGCGCCGGCCCTCGAGGCCCCCTTCGGTGGCGGCCTTTGCTATAACAGCCACACTGTGCCCATTCCAGGAACCGTACCATACTTATGTATCTGCCTTACTACACACAGCCAACTGTCACTGTATTTTTGTGGTGGTTGTTGGCCGCAGTTTTATTACTCATTACATACTTCATACTAGTACAACTCCCCTTGACACCTTCTTGGGGCCGGGGTCATAAATCATCATACATTACCACGAATTGGGTATCACTTAGCGTCATTTGGACATCATAAATCATGGGTCGTAAATCATCGGGTATCAAATCATTCTGCCGCAATCTGCCTTTATTTTGTTGTCATAAATCACTCTGCCTGATCATCATAAATCAGCGGCCATAAATCATGGTCATAAATCATCCGGATGTCATAAATCATTCTGTCACAAATCTGTCATCATTTTGTTTTCATAACTCATTCTGCATAAGCATCATAAATCATCAGCCATAAATCACTGGCTGGCCATAAATCACTGGTTTGTCTTTTGATCATTTGCATCTCCTAGGGTCATAAATCACCCTGACAGCTGCTCGTATATTGTTCTTTGTTGTTTTCCACTCCCCTTGCGTGTGGGGGGTAGCTTTTCCCCGGAGTCAGGCCCCAACTCGCTACCTTGCTAGTCTCTTTTGTGCCCGGCCGTCTGGTGGGGGCTGGGCTGCGAGTGCCGTCTCCGTTTGATACCCCGATTTTGTCAGGCGTACTCACCCTGCCGTGAGGCATTCCAGAGTGAGTGGCTTTCCTTCTACACACCGCCCTGTCGGTGTGTTTCCATAACCAAACCAATACACCATTTGTTTCCGCCACGCCGCCAGGGAGGCTTCAGTCTTCCTGCGGCTCCCCCAACCTTATGTCGTCCCTTTGCACCTCCCGCTGCTCTTACTGTGGAGCCTGCCCCTGCCGTTGCTCCGCTCGAGCGCAAGGATACCAATCTCTAGCTGTGTCTCCGGGAGGCTGACGCCTGGAAAGCTCTGACGGCAATCTTCCCCACAAAGGCCATTGTGTGCTCTGCTCCGTCCTTGCCGTTATGTAGTGGCTCGCTTGTGTCCTGTTCGGAGTCTTACAGCACTGTATCCTCTCACCATGGGCCATACATGAAATCAAACAAAGTTGCGAGACAAACAGATACCACTTGTGGAGGTGTGATACAACATAAAATTACTTAAATACCATCCTCTACTTCACTCATGCTCCTGCAAGGCTCCCCCGGTAGGCACCCCTGCAAAACCAATACTCATTAGTATGCGACAGGATGTACTACCCCCTCCGCAGTACTTATTTCTTACTCTGCCACTGAACCGTACTGAATTTCTACGTTCGGAGGGTGAAATCACAAGTTTACACCTCAATCTGTTTGTTTTTTTTGTCCTTGTCCCCGTGGACCGGATTATTACCAGAAACATGACTTTGTCATGCTCAACTGGTTTGCTGCTAACCCTTCTTCCTAAATTTTTGTATTGGACATTTTTAGCTTAAACTTTGTACGCATGCCCAATGAAATGCAATGTTTTCCAAACATGGCCCCGGTCCCTTTTTTATTGTAGGAGAGGTAACGGAACTATACACCCTTAATCCTTCTGTCACCTAATCAACAGCAAATGTGCAGTATATTGGTGTTGTTAAAAATTACACCCAGCGCCCTTTTAAAATATACTATGACTTTTCGCTGGTCTATACAACATAAGGGTTACTGTCAGCCATGTCTGAGTTTCAATAACACATTGATCTGTTGCAAACATACGCGACTTAGGACAATTTTTTAAAAGGGGGTTATTTCACATTTCTGCATGACATTCATTTTAGTTTCTTTAAAATAGCCTCCACTTGATTTCCAATTGTGACAAATCTCCTTGTGATGTAATTATGAATTACATATACTAATTAGTTCCCCACTCCGAAGGGTTTGTGTACTTTATGAGTGTACGTGATGTTTATGTCTTCGCTGAACATGCTGCAGCTTTGTCTTTCACTCACACTGTAATGCGCCAGAAAACAGATTTTCAAATAATGCCCATGACCCTTGAACCCATACATTCTGTCAAAAGACAAATGATAAACACTAATCGCGCTAAATTAGAGGCCTGAAATTAGATTTCAGACACAGCTCCTCAGTTCCCCAGAAATGGAAAAGAAATCATCACACTAGATGTCAGTGCATTAAAGAGCATTCTCTCCCGATTTCGAAAACAGATTTCGGAGATGTTAGGAATTCTGAAGCTATGCCTGGGACTGAAACTGTGGAAACGTGTAATATTTTACTTGGCATAAGCTGCAGCCATTTTGGCTGTGGTGTTCATTTCCTTTCCTTCGTAATTCTCCCGTTCTCTGTTGCTCGTCTTTTTCTGCCTGTGCTATCTATTTTAGTTGACTTCCTGACTCAGCTAAAAGCAATGTACGTGCTGAGAATTTGTAGCTGCCAGTACACCTGTTAACTGTCAATCATTTCTGCTGCCTTAAGCACTCCTGCTTCCCCTCCCACTTTGCTGACCAAGTAGTTATTCATCTGCCCTAGTTTGTTGAAAACTATTTCAAAAACTTGTCCTTCCTATTTCTGTTAACATGCTTACACTGCAGAAAAACTGTATAAAAGCTCTGTGTTCTGTGACTTCAGTGTACTACCTCAGGCAGCACTTGAGTCCTGTGTGGACGTGGTCCCACTCATGAGTGATTAATAAACTTGTTATTTATTCCTACTCCAGTGCTGATCTCTACTTTGTTGGTTTTTAAACCCATGGACAAAAGGGTGTCCCTGCACCAGTGTACCCCATAAAAGGTAAATTTCCACAGTTGGCGCCCAACGTTGTACCCCATCAGAGACACGTTCGCACGAAGGAGTGGTCGTGACGGAGGATTGGAATTTCACTGAGGAAGCGCACTGCACGAGGAGACTTTGTCTTTGCAGGCCGAAGTGACTTTTCCGTTTTTTCTCGATTTGACCCTCCAGGTGATGCCGGTCTCAACTGGGGTTTTCTTTGGCGCACTTTTGTAGTGACCATTAGGTCGACCAGAGATCAGCAGGTGGGAGTTGGAGATTTCTGTCTGGTAAGGTCGCTAAAGCGGCACTCTTGTTTGTTAAGCCTGGGCGTTTTGTTTGAATTTGTGATTCACTTTTTGCAAAAATTTAAGACAGGTAATGTGGAGATTTTTCTCCTTTGGAAATATTTTGAAATAGTAATATTTTACACGTTTTTGATGAAGCATGCCTGTTCTAAGCACACTCTGTAGGTGGTGTTGCTGCTCTGGTGGTACCAAACAGAGTTTAGAAAAAAGTCAGCCGGCTCCCCCAGAGGGGACACTTAATAAAGACATATATGTCAAATATGGTATTTCTTCCATAATGTACAGTACACTGTGGAACAAATACCCAAGTAAAGATTCTGATCTACAATGGCCTGTGAATTTGATTTTAAAAAGGTTCAATATGTAGAGTAGTGTTTATTTGAAAGAAAAAATGGACAGGATTTGTTTGATTGTGTGCGTATGTGGGAGAAAGAAGTGCGAGAGAGCGCGAAAAGAGCAGAAGTTAAAGCAGAAAAAGAACAATGAAAAACGATTCATCAAAAAGCGCTAGAATTAAAAAAATAAAGAAAAGAAGGAAAAAATAGAAAAAAAGAAGATCGGGAACGTTGATTAGAGGTAAATGGCCAGGATCCTATTAGGCGCCCTATTTATCCCACACTTAATAAACCTCAGGATGACTGCATCCTATTAGATCAACCCCCACCCCCGTATAAACTCCCCACTCCAAGTGCCCCTGATGATGAGGTTGATAAGGAGCATTTGTCTTCAGAAGAAAAAAATAAAGATAAGCAAATTGGGCGGCAGACTCGCTCTACTTTATCTAGGGAAGAGAAAGATAACTTGCGGGCTATTGCTAGAGAGGAAGCACGTTGGACTACTACAGCATTGGCCCTCACAGTTACAGTTCAGACTTGGGAAGACGCCAAACAGTTTTATTTTTGTAGAAGAATTCACTTGGGAGGTAATATATGGTTGGCGGCATATTTCTAATGCAACAGAACCAGATGATATAAGTACTGATTATTAACAGTTAGGAGATGGGACTTTCCTTTTTTCGAACCTACCTGATATGATTAGACGAGTGGTCAAATTACGAGATGACACATTGTGTTTGCGAAAGGAGCAAGAATTAGCTAAGAAAAATAAAGTTGCAGAAGCAGTTCAATCTCAGGCAAAGAAAGTAGATGCTTTGGTGGATGCGAATAAACCTAGTAGTAGTGAGTCTGTTATGAAACCTATGCGTGAAGCTGCACCCCTGTATGTTCCTCCGAAGGGTGCGGGAACCAATTATGATAAAACTTCGAATGATGCAAAAGGATATTTTATATATAATTGGGTTTACACTCCTTGGAATAGAGCTGATGTGATGCTCTTAAAGCTGCTTTGCCCGACCCCCCTGAAAAATCCTGCCTCCTTCTATGAGGAGGTGTAAGGAGCCATTAGCTCCTGCACTATGACCTTGCCAGATATTGATAATATGTTCTTTGGGCTCATTTTGCCCCCTGATATGTGGAGAACAATACCTAAAATAGATGACAATGCGGCATTTGGTGATACCTGGGTGGAATTAGAAAGAATAGATGCGGAAAGAGAGCCAGCACAGAAACCTCAGAAGGAGATATTAGATCTTCCTAACGCTATTGTAACTGAGCAAAAGACTCTCATACCCGCTAAGAAAATTGATTGGACCACGTTAGCGTCCTGTAAACAGAAAAAGGATGAGTCAATTTCTGATCTCTTTTCAAGATTTGAGGAGACATTCCATGATTTTAGTGGTCAGTCATTGGCCGATGATACGGGTAAACATTTGTTGATACATTTGTCACTAATATGTTACCAGAAATAGCTAGTCGCTTAAAGGCCAACGAGAGTTCTTGGACCACGTCTTCCCCAGTTTGACCATGAGCAACAGGAAGCAAAAGGCAGGGAGGATAAGAATGACGATTCTCCAATTATTATGCAGAGAGAATCTTGATTTCATTAAAGACATACGGAGGCTAGCATTATGCAAATACTTTTGTTTGCTGCCCAAACATGCAGCCCTTTAAAGAATGTTATTACATCACAATGAATAGAACATTAGTAACATGACAAGTAGACTGTGCTGGCTCCAAACATCCTCTTGGGCTGCGATGACACAGCTAACAAACTTGAAATTCCAGTAAATCCAGTTAGTCTTCAACATTGTTATCTGAGAGGAAAGAAAAAAATTTGGGTAGTGAAAGGAACAAATACCCAGATAATTATTGTACATTAATGTATAATAAAAAATAACACATTAAAGGTATAAACATTAATCAACCCAAACCTCTCGGGGAGAGGAGGGTGGGATAATGCTAGCCTCCGTATGTCTTTAATGAAATCAAGATTCTCTCTGCATAATAATTGGAGAATTGTCATTTCATTACAAGACCGGAGGCTATCATTATGCATGTTTAAAGCCATGTACAGCTACACTGCTAACATGCTCTATAGGTCTCAAGTAAATCTTAGAGAAAGTACTTGCGTAAGACCAATCTGCTGCTTTAAGTATCTCGGGGAGAGATCCTCCTCCCCAAAAATCTTTGCTAGCCATTGCACCTCTGGAAGAATGAGCTCCGAATCTAGATAGGTCCACTCCAGCCTCATGCATGATCGAGCAGATCCATCTTGATAGGGTAGCTGATGAAACAGGTTTAAAAGGTTTGACATATGATAAAAGAAGTTGGTCGCAACCAATAGGTCCAAAAGTAGAAATCTTATTTTCATAGCATTTCATACAATTCACAACACAGTTTTTCACATTCATGAAAGGTAGGATAGAAGATGGATTCTGACATAGTTTTCGTTCTTTTCCAGATATCGAAATGAACGCCTTCGCAGGAGTAAAATCTGTTAGAAAGTTCTAGTGCTCTAAAATCGGATACCCTTCTAAAGGAAATCGGACACAGGAGAGTAGCCAGTTTCATTGATAATCTCTTAAGGGATAGTGAGTTATTGATAGGCCAAGAAATGAAGAGATTAAAAATAAGGTTAACATCCCAAAGGGATTGATAGCGGGCCTTGGGAGGTCTCCTTAGACGGATACCTTTCATAACTCTTTTGATAAGTGAGTTGCTACCAATTGCAAGATTGTTAATAAGAGAATGACCAGCAATTTCTTCTGATCTGTAAATTGATGGTTCTAAAGGAGAGACATAGATCGAAAAGATAAGCAATATAATTTGCTACGTGTTGTAGAGGACACTGAACGGGATCCAGATCCCTTTCCAGGCACCAACCAGACCATTTTCTCCAAACACCTTTGTATCTCTTTCTGGTTCCTGGTGCCCATGAATCTTCCAATAAGCTTTTAGCTTCTCCCGAAAGATCAGGATATCTTCCTGAATCCCTGATATCCTCCAAGCAAGAAGGTTCATCTTCCCCTCCAAGACTAAAGGATGTTATTTGTCTGGACCCAGGAGTAAGCCTAGGGCTGACGGGATCAGCCGAAGAAAGTCCACCGCTAACTCCATTACCCCAGGAAACCACACCTGTGATTTCCAAAAAGGAGTTATCAGAATGATTGAGCAAGGTTCGAGTCTGACCTTCCACAATATTCTCTGAATCATTGAGAAGGGGTTAAAGGCGTAAGCTCGGATCCCTTCCCAAGACTGGATAAAGGCATCTACTCCCGAGGCATGCGGGTCCGGCCTCCAACTGAGGTATCTCTCCACTTGGTGAGTCAATCTGCTGGCAAACAGATCTAATTGGATTGGGCCCCAAATCTTTTGGATTAGAGAAAAGATTTCTGGATTCAATTTCCAGTCGCTTGAATCGTGAAGGAAACGAGAATTCCAAACTGCCCTCAAATTTTGTGATCCAGGGATGAATTCTGCTCTCAAGGTGATCTTTTGATTCCAACAAAAATACCATATTCGTCTGGCAATATCTGATAGATTTTTGGATCTCGCTCCACCAAGGCGATTTATATAAGAGACAGCTGAGAAGTTGTCCAAACGGATTAGGGTATTTGAGTTCTTTAGGTGCTCTTTGAAGCTCATAAGAGCATTCAGAGCTGCTAACATTTCTAGAGAATTTATGTGGAGAGATTGTTCTTTTATGGACCATCTCCCTCCTGTCTCTAAATTGTTTAGGCGAGCACCCCAACCGTGGTTGCTCGCATCTGATTCGAACGTAAAATCTGGAACATTCCCGAAAATAGCTTTTCCGTTCCAGGATTGGAGATTTTTCAACCACCAGTGAAGATCCTCTCTTGCGTCTTCCGAAAGAGGTAGGAAGTCTTCGTACCAAAGGCCCTTTCTCAGGCCCAGAGCTTTTAGTCTTTGTAGACCCCTGTAGTGAAGAGGGCCTGGAGAGATAGCCTGAATAGAGGAGGAAAGGAGTCGTAAAACTCTGGCCAGATCTTTTAATCGGATATAATCTTTGGAAAGGATAAGGGAAACCTGTTTTTTTTATTTTGGTAACCTTCTTGTGGAGAAGGATTTGGTTTGAATGAATAGTGTTTGCATTGAAACCAAGGAATTCTAGTTCCTGTGAGGGGGTCAGAATAGATTTCGCCATGTTTATAATGAAGCCCAGGTCTAGAAGGAGGTCCATGGTAATTTAAAATGTTTCATAATTTCTAACTTGTCTTGAGACATGATGAGGATATCGTCTAGATAGATTAGACGAATCCCTTTCTCTCTGAGATGGCGGACTACTGGACGTTGGACCTTGGTGAAGCATCAAGGGGCTGATGATAGACCAAAGGGAAGACACTGGAACTGGTAAAGAGTTCCTTTCCAAGTAAAACGAAGGTACTTTCAATACTCCTTGACCATGGGTATGGTAAAATAGGCATCTTTCAGGTCCAATTTTACCAGCCAATCTCTGGTTTGCAAGATGTCCCTCAAAAGATGGATACCTTCCATCTTGAATTGTCTGTATGTTAAAAATTGGTTTAGATATTTGAGATTTATGACGGGACACCAACCCTTGTCCTCCTTTTTTACAAGGAAAATAGTACTTAAGAAACTCTTTGATATTTCTGAAAGAGGAATTTTTATAATAGCTCCTTTGTCTAACATTTGGTGAATTTCCATTTCTATTAATTTTGAGTTCTCCTTGTCTAGAGTAATCTCGTTTGGAATCTTTTTTTGGAAGGGTTCTAGGTAAAAGTCAATCTTGAAGCCACTCACAGTTTCTAGAACCCAAGGATCTTTGGTGATTCTGAACCAATTCTTTACAAAGTGTTTCAGTCTACCTTCCACTTGGGAAGGGAAGGAGGGAATTAGACTTACCTTGGAAAGTTTGGTTGGAGAAATTTGATCTTCCACCACGGGCTCTAGAACCCTTTCCTCTCTGGGGGTAGAAGTTTGAGCGGGAGCCTCTGTAAGGGCGGGTCTCTTGTCTCATGTGGATAAAATTGGGACCTGAAGTAGCCACGGCTGACAGCTTGTCCCCTTCTGCCAGCCCTTCCAAAAAGTGGTCGTCCACCAAAGACTCTTCGTATGCAAGATTTACTAAAGGCATTAAACGTGGCCAAATATTTACCCAACGATTTAACAAAATTATCTCCGAATAACATGCCTAGGGCGTCGCACATGTCTTCTTTAGCAGAGTGGTCCGCGAGTTTAGGATTCATTCTAAGGAGGACAGCCTTGCTCCGTTCAGTAATGAGATTGCCGTTGCCATAAGACATATTGCGCGTTGAGCCCATCCTCGTAATAGGTCAGAATCTATAGGGGTATTGTTAGATCTGGCCTGTACAGTCATGTCCAAAATTTTGGATAGAGGTCCCATTACGTCGAGGAGCTTGTCTTGTGCTTGTTTGAGGCATTTTTCAATTCCTTTTCTAGGATCCCTTCCTGATATGAAAAGGAAGGTGATCAATTCTGGGTCAAGGTTGGGTGTTCTGCAGATCTTATCCTCCGTGGAGGGTCTGGGGCACTCGTTTCGCAGTAAATTGCGAGTATTTGTATCAAGAGGTTTTCTGACCCATTGTGATAAGTATTTACCTACGTGCTCCATAGGCCACCATTCAGTGCTGCGAGGATGACGAATGGTTGTAGGATTAAACATTTCTTCACCAAGGGGATCTTTAATATTGAGAGAAGAAGTGGAGGGGTGATCTAAATCCTCATTGAGGTCCTCGAGTCTAAATTGAAAATGAATTCGACCAAGTCCTCGTAGTCTGTGGTTTGATTATAAAAATCATTGTAGTAATCATGTGTCCCGTAAAGGGTACCGCTTTCTATAATGCCGCTATGGGCACCCCTTCTCTCAGCCCCAAGGAAATGAGGTCTCTCTATTGTGCTGCTATGAGCACCAAATTCTTTTGTAGCGCGGGGGCTCCCAAATCTCATTGCATTGTTGAATGCTTCAGAAATAGGTTTCCTTTTCTGTGTAACCTTGCCCCTTTTATGAACTCCAGAGGGGGAGTCCCCATCGGAGAGAGAAAAATAAATATCCTCGGGAGGGGGAAGTCCTTTTTCTCTTATAAAGAGCAGCATCTACTGCTTCTCTGTTTGAAGATTTTAATTCTTCTCCAATAAATCTCTTAAGGTTGTCATTCAGTGTTTCCTTAGAGGAGTGTTGGGTGACGTTGCCATCAGATTCCACAATAATATAAATATATATATTCTTATAATGATGAAAAAAGGGATTGAATGCTAAAAAATCTCTTAATGATTCAAAACCCAAAGGTATGCAGGGTTAATCAATTAAATTAAAGCAAATCAATTGTTAGATGGCTTACCAACAGACTATTTGTTGTTGAGGATGGAGTTTCTCTTTGATAACTCAGGAAAATGATTAAAATGCCAAGAAAACGGGTAAAAAGCCCTTTAAAAATCAATGAATGCTTTCCTTGATGAAGCTTATTGAATAAATGAGTATCTACTAGATGGCAGTCTTTCTATTTCAATCTCTTCTCGTCTGGAAACGGGTCGGGAAAGGCTTCCGTTATGCTCACGAAGCGAGCGTAACTATGGAAACCATCCCGACCGGCATTCAAGCGAAAGCAGCGCGAGGGTGATCATGGCATGCTCCTGCATCGCTCTAGTTTGTCGCTAGGAGACGCAGGGAAACGGTGAGAAGGGCCATGCTTGTATTCTAAGAAATTGTAAGTAAGCAAGTATCGCGGAAGGCGCGAACCCTGCTAAGAGCATTAACAATTTAATTGAAAGGTAGGGTGAACGAAACTCACGCAAGACGAACCTTGTAAGGAACGTAAAAATTTTAGTTGAAAGTTGGGAAAAAACCTCCTTTGTGAGCGCGTTCAAAAGGGGCGATAACCTGTGAATGAATCATCGTGAAAAAATACGATCGTTATTAGTAAAATGAAATTTCATTAAAGGGGGGTAGACCTGCCATAAATTGGTAGGAGTACTGAGAGGAAGTACATATTTAAAATATATGTGATGCGTATAAGTCCTAGAGTCAAGAAATAAGTAAAATTATAATATTACTATCATAAATATAGATAAATCTATTCAATCAAAGGCAAACATGAGTAACAAAAATAATGGTACTTAGCTGTGTCAGGGCAGCGAACAAAAGAGGATGTTTGTTACTAATGTTCTATTCATTGTGATGTAATAACATTCTTTAAAGGGCTGCATGTTTGGGCAGCAAATAAAAGTATTTGCATAATGATAGCCTCCGGTCTTGTAATGAAATTTTAAAGAATTAAAGACAAAAGTTATGTTGGCTCAAGTATATGATCCACCATTTAAGGGAGGTGGAAGAGGCGGACGCGCAATGTATACACCTGGAGTGCCCCTTTTTACGAGGTCAGCAGTATCAGCGGGGAAGGGGCAGTATAAGAGGACGCCCAGGGAATTCAGGAAACAGGGGAGGTACAGGAGCTCGCCCCAGATTTGAAGCAGTTGAACAAGGACCAAATTACTCGAATACTTTTGATAGATGAAATCAATATCAAATGTCTGATTTTTCTGCTGATGCTCTTGCAGATTCCGATTATGCAGCATAGGGATGCCTAGGATGGGGTAAGGGACCGGTTGAGGTGCCAGTTTATCAAATGGGTCCTTATATTGACGCAAACGTCTTGGGATTTACGGATCGGTTTCTGGTTGACACAGGGGCTACCTGTAGTGGTCTGTCTAAAAGATTGGTTCCTAGGGCTCTTCTGTTCGGCACAATGATAACATCGATAGGATTCGATGGGATACCTACATCTAGCCCACTTTCACAGACACTTGAATTCAGGCTTGATAAATTCACTGCAGCATGTCCATTTTTGCTTCCCCCCTACCACACCGGACAACATTGTGGGTATCGATATGCTTAAATATTTTTCTGCCACAATACGTTGTTCTCCAGAAGGTGTGCGTGCGTGTTATTTTAAATATCAATTATCCAATGGTTGAGAGATTCTGTCTTATCAATGAGGATGCCGCTCTGGCGTTCTTACCTAGTGTGAAGAATGAACACTGTTATTGTTATCATTTCTTGCCTCTCATCATCACAAAGTCTTGCAAAAGAAATTGCAATATTGTAGACCGCAGGTTACCTATTTAGGTCACCTCCTGTCTAAGGGGGGACGTGCACTCACACCAAACCGCATTCAGACCATTCTGGACACTCCTGTACACCGGACTCTGAAGGATGTGCGTGCACTGATTGGCCTCACCTTTTTGTTAGGCAGTTTTTCACACATTATTAAACCTTTGTTGGCCCTTTTTTGCCCCTCCCATGGACTGCTGAGTGCCAGAGCGCCTTCCAACAGTTACACCAAGCCCTTTGTTCTGCATCAGTATTAGGTACAACAGACATGTTGATGAGTGGCTATTTGTCCCAGTTAATTGACAGCTTATCTTTTATTTATCAGCAGGTGCGGGAAGCTCTTCCTTCGTGAGCCCTTCTGTGTTGACAGACCACCGCGACATCCTGGTCACCGAGAAAGGACAAGCTGCGTCACCTGAAGGACCTGAGGAAGTCTTCCCAGACCACACGATCCCTGGTACATCTAGATATCTGCTTCGATCCAGGAAGAAAGACATTTCAGCGCAGAAAGACTGTTTGAGCCACTGTCCTGGGTGGTTAAAGACTGACTTCAAAGGGGGGTAGCTTATTAGTGACTACTCGTCTCAATGTTAGTGAAGAACCAACGCCTGCCCAGGACCTTAGGGCACCATCTGTTTTGTTGTTTGTCGATGAAAATGAGCTCGCCTAAGGAGGAGATCGTTGCAACCACGAGCAACGGCTGTACAATCTGCATCCTTGGTCTGACTTTGACTGCTGCCATCATCGCTACTGTAATGTGGGTAGTGGAGGAAGTAATGCCTGGAGCCTCCTTACCTAACATTACTGTTACATCACTTGCTGCAAAAGAGCACCATCATTTTGATTTGCCGCAACATTAACAGGGATACCGGCAAAATCTGAGAATCAATTAATTTCTTCAAATGTTGCATCAGACACACCAGCTAAGCAATGCTACTAACTGTTGGGTTTGTGGCAAGATTCCTCCTCATCAGAACATAAAAGGAATCCAGTTGTCACCGCTGCCATTCTCTCACAATGGCTCATGCCCAGCTTGGTTCAACCTTCCTTATGCCTCTAATGAATAAAAAGTTTGTTACCCCGATGAGGAAGGGAACCCACAAGCCAAAGGAACTGAGGATTATCACAGAGGAAATTCCTCCACACGTTATGTTTTCCCCAACACTCTTAACGGCCAAGGGTAACGGGTCGTTTGTCATCGCTGTTACTAGAGCCCGAGCAAATCTTGGTGTGAGCAGTTTTGGTAGTATCCCAGTGGGAAAAAGTGACTACCACAGTATTGAACATTACTGGAACGAACAATAGCAGTTTTCTATCCTCACACAACACTTATTTCATTTGTGGGAGTAAAGGCTACTATCTTCTACCAATTGGATGGTCCGGAACATGCTACGTGTCCTTCTTGCTTCCTCCTGTGTTCCTAGCACCTGCATCTTATCATAAAGATCAAAAACTGTTTAATGACATTTCCTTGACCAGATTCAAAAGAACTATAAATAATGATGAAGTGGATCAAACCGACACTGCATTACAGCAATATGTTGACTTTAATTTACGACTCTTTTTCTTTGTTGGTGCGGCTTTGAATAGCAGGGAAATTAGGCGCTTACAAATGTCCAAAATGTAAATGCTTGTTTAGCAATAGACCGAGAAGTCAGCGATATGATGCTGATCGATATACATGATATGTATCATACCCCTTTTTGTTTGAAATCTGTTTATTGAGTACGAGCAAAGACAAAACAAGAAAAAGAAAAGAAGCTTTACACATGTCGCAGAACTTGAAGGGCCAGGGTGGGGAAGAAACCAAATGCGGGGAACAGGAGCAACAAACAGATCAAGACCCCCACAATAGGATTAATTGAGCTAGGTAAGCTAGCTAAGTACAAATGCAATGCAGACTCAACACCGTTCCAGAATATAGGGGGTCACTATAAAAAGAAGGACCTTCATCCCACCCATAGGGGAAGCCATGAAAGGGACCATCAAATGTGGGACTAGCTAAAGTCTCGTAGCCCAGTATTAGAGTCCAGCAGCCACATAACCAAAGAGAACCCCAGGTGGGTAAGGTTAACAAAATCCATCCCGAAAGGTACTACATATACTGCGACAATATTTAATACATTTTGCCATGGATAGAACCAAGATCATTATAGCACAGAAGGATAGGGAGAGGAGATGGAGGAAAGAAGAAAGAGAAGGAAAGAACAGTGGAGGGTATGATACTCCAAAGGAGAGAAGAAGAGAAGAGAGGACAGGTGTGGATACGCCCAAGAAGTGGGGGGGAGGGGAGAGCCAAGGGCTAGGGTGGTGCCCAGAGGACGGAAGGTCCCAGGAGCCAACCAGACAGACAGGTTACTCCGGGGTAACCGGTCTCTTGCCACGCGTGAAGGGCTCCAGAGTATCATCGAATAGTTGAAGGGCCCACAGTCAAGGGGGTATCAGGTGGGAGTGTTCAGTTTTAGTGAGAAAATGTACAAGTGGACGGACGCCACATGCGGTCATAGCGTGTGTCCGTGTGGGTGAGACGGACCGGGAGTAGCTCTAAAGACAGGACATCCCACAGTCGGACCACGCTGCAATGGGAGGGGGGTTTGGCCGCTTCCAGCCTGAGGCGATGGTCTGTCGCGCAGCTCCCAGTAAGTGAAGAATTAAATACCAGAGGGACGTAGACATGGCCTTCAATGTACCAGGACGAATGCCCAGAATCGCTAGGGACGGAGTAGAAGGGATCGGGGAACCCACCACCTCTTTAATATGGCTGAGGACCTCCTTCCAGAACAGGAGAAGGCTCGGGCAAGACCACCAAATGTGTAGGAAGTCCCCTCTATCCGTCTGACAGCACCAGCATGTTGAGGGAGTGTTCGGGAACATCTGGTGCAGGTGGGTGGGGGTGTAGTACCAACGGGTCATTAGTTTGTATGCGGATTCGCGCTGGGAAATGCTACGGTATACCTTAGGGATGTCCGTCTACAAGCGGTCCCAGTCCTCCGGGGGAATGTCAGCGGCCAAATCGGAAGCCCAGCGCACCTGGTAGCCATGAGGTGACAGCTGTCGAGAGTGCTGAAGGACAGAGAAGGTTGGGAGTACACCGGGGAAGATAGCCAATGACACAATTGACAATATTGCAGACGCGCGTTTTCTGTGAGATGGAAGCTTTGCTTGCATTGATCAAAGGAGCGGAGGGCAAAACCCTGAAAGAAATCCTGGAGTACTCGCCGACCCTCTACAGTCCAAGCCGCAAAGCCCTGAGATTGCAAAGCAGGGGGGAACGCAGAGTTGAGTGTTAGGGGAAGGGACGGTCCCAAGGCCCCCGGAGAGCACCAATTTATCCCATATTTCCAAAAATGTTCTCGTTGGGGTTGCTATGTAGGCACTGCGTGGGCGCACCCTGCGTGGGAGCCATGACAGTTCCCACAGTAGTCTACATGCCACCGCACGGTCCATATGGAACCAGTGTTTCTCGCTTTCGGGGATGATCCATTCCGATATAAACCGGAGATGACAAGCCCAGTAATAGTCCAACAAATTGGGACAGGCCAGGCCACCCGAGACCTGGATAGCATAAGTAATTTCTGAGAGAAGCGGGGGCGGGACCAGATGAACTTGGTAAAATCCCGTTGGAGAGCCAGAATGTCTGCATGCGGAATGGGAGTAGGAAGGGACTGGAATAAATAAAGAATCTTAGGGAGAAGGGACATTTTGACGGCATTAAGGTGTCCCAGCCATGCCAGTGGGAGGCCCTCCCAGCGGTGCATTTCTTCACAGATGGACTTCCGGTACCTAGGCCAATTAGAGGAGGGCCACGAAGCAAGATTAGGAGTCAGGTCGAGACCCAAGTAGCGAATTGACTCATCTGTCCACTGCACCAGGAGCAAGTCCCGTAAACCCTGGACCTCAGAGGTTGAAAGTGTGAGATTAAGAGCATGAGATTTAGCAAGGTTAATTCGATAGCCCGAAGCGGTCTCAAAGGACTTCAAAAGCCCAGCCACAGTCGGAAGAGAGGTCAAGGGAGAGGACAAAGACAAGAGCAGGTCATCAGCAAAAAGAGATGCCTTGTGCTCAGCACCCACCATACAGATACCCCGTATAGTCTGATTGCGACATATAGCGATGGCTAAGGGCTCAACGACGAGTGCAAAAAGGAGAGGGGAGAGCGGACACCCCTGGCGAATGCCTCGATAGATAGAGATACGAGCGGTGGTGGTTCCGTTGAAGCGAACACGAGTGGTAGGTTTCAAAAAGGGGGGCATCAATTTAGAGATGAAACCCGGCCCCAAGCCAACCTTCTGGAGGACGGCCCGGAGGAACCCCCAATCCACGCGATCGAACGCCTTTTCGGCATCGAGGGAGACCAAGTATGCAGGGATCTCTCTAATTCGAGATTTTTCTACCAAATGGGCAATCCGCCGTATGTTAGCCGCGCCCTGACTGTGTCGGATAAACCCCACTTGATCCGGGTCTACAAGGCCTGGGAGATGAGGCTCCAAGCGATTAGCCAAGATTTTGGTGAATAACTTAGCGTCAGTATTTAATAAAGTGATGGGACGAAAGGAGGCCGCCAAGGTCGGGTCCATGCCAGGTTTAGGAACAAGCACAATTTCTGCTTCATTCATCGTGGGGGAGAGGCTGGTGCGATCAGTAAAGTTATTTAAGAGATGGAGAAGATGGTCCCAAAACTGCGGGTAGAGGATTCGATAAAAAGTGACCGGGAGGCCGTCGGGACCCAGGGTTTTGCCCGTCCGCAGCTGTTTCAATGCTTTCGCAATTTCCTCGTGGAAGATAGGCTCATCAATTATCTCCTTGAAGTAGGGATCGATAGGGTCCCAGGAAAAGGAGTCAAGAAACGACGCAACCTCCTCCGGGGGCAAGGATCCCTGGCATACAGATCATAATAGAAGGCCATCAGAGTATGAGCCTTGTCTGTCGCAGAGGTAGCCCAGGAGCCATCAGGCCGCTTGAGCTTCGCAATATGGGATCGAGCCGTCTGAACCCATAGATGGCAAGCTAAGCATGCCCTAACTTTATCACCACCCACGTAATATTTCTGTTTAAGGTTAACAAGACGACGTTCGGCCTTATTAGAGCGCTGTAAGCGCAGCTGACCACGCAAGGTAGCCAGGCACCGCTTGTTGGCAAGGGAGGGACAGGCATGATCCGCACGCTCCAAGCCATTAATATCCCAGGACAGAGTGGTTTCAACCAGTCGCGCCTCTCTGGTCCGGGCAATAGAGTTGAGGTGATAACCACCCGGACAGTAGCCTTAAAGGCATCCCAACGGACGTCCTCAGAAGTATCACAGAGAGAGTTTGTCACAAAGAAGGATTCAATCTCCTTATGAATGTCCACCGGGTCACGGAGGGCTTGGGGGCAAACGCCACCGCGGGAGGGGTTCGTCACAGGCATCGGGGACCCGGAGCGTAAGCAGGACATGCGTGTGATCAGAGATGGAGATGTCTGAGATATTCGCGGTGCACAGCAAGTGAGCCAAGGGAAGCGAGAGGAAAAAATATTCGATACGTGAATAAGAGCGATGGACGTGAGGAAAAAAAGAATAGTCCCGTGAGTCTGGATAGAGGTATCGCCAGGTGTCAACCAGTCCCAAGTCGGTGATGGCATTCCTCAATGGCGCCGACATCGCCCCAGCAACATGGTGCCCCTGTGCAGTGCGATCTTGTTCAGGGTCCCAGACCAAATTAAAATCACCCCCAAGCACAACAGGGGTCGAGAGGGAACGAAGCAGAGACCCAAGGTGGTGGCGCAGGAACATATCCTGTTTCTGGTTAGGTGCATAGACATTAACAAAGGTGCAGGAATCCCGACCCCATACCATGTCGACTTTAAGATACCTCCCTCCAGCGTCAGCCACAGTCTGAGCAGTCGTCACACGCCAACCAGGTTTAAACAAAATTGCCACTCCACTAGTCTAAGTGGGGGAGCATGCCCAGAAGTGAGTAGGGTATTTGCGTTGCGACATGAGGTAGGTGTCAGAGGAAAGCAAGTGGGTCTCCTGTAAGAAAACCACGTCAAAGTCATGGTGAAGTAGATAGCGCCACACCTGTCGGTGCTTGTTAGGGGAGTTCAGACCCTTCACGTTAAGGGAGAGGAAGATGACAGTGCGAGTCATGGTGGAAGAGAGGACGGGCAACACGCATCAGCCACATCAGCGGATCTTAGAGACCCCCAGAACGCACACCCAAGCAGGCACTCTCCTAGAAAGCAGCGGGGGGGGGGAAAAACATGGCCGAGAAAGAGGCAGCCCCCCAAGGTCGTACAAGTGAGGGAGAAGGTCACTATGAGGAGGACAATGACAGAGAGAATGGATAGGGCACAGGAGGAAAGGGCCAACCGACCCGAGCAATTGACAACATCTCCCCTTCACACCCCCAGGACAACACCACATGAGAGTCTCAAGCAGGGACGCATCCAAAGAGAGCCCATAAAGGGGAGAAAGAATAAGGAACAAAAGGAGGAAAAGAAAGAAGAAAGAATAAACAGGCCAACTGGGCCAAGGCAATGAAGAGTCCATTCGGAACAGCCCGGACTCCCGAAGGTGGGTCATTCCAGAGAAGTCACTCTCCTATAGGACTTTGGAGAGGGGGGTGGCAGACGCACAGAGGGCGAGGAGCCTCCGCTGCCATCATCCTGTGTAGCAGTGGAAAATGCGCAGCCTAATCCGGACACCAGGCCCGGTCGGGGGCCCCCAAGGGTCGGACCCCCGGTAGAAACACAAACAAGCACTGCCCCGCATAGAAGGCATCTAGTTCGTAAGAGACGGGGAAGTACTCAGGGAGCGAACATGGTTGATGGCATCCTGCTTGGCTTGTGTTGAATCAAGGTCTCTCGAGAGGCGTCTGGAGCGAGGGGGAGGAACAGTGGACCACTCCGGCCGGAACAAGCCCACAGGGCGAGCGCGAGAGGATGGAAGATCTTCTTTGTCCAAGTCCACAGTAAGGCGGAGGAGACGCTGCGCCTCCTGTAAAGACCGAACAACTCGCGGTCTACCCTCCCAGGTAAACATCAGGGCAAAGGGATGACCCCACTGGTATTTAATCTCCAAGTCCTGCAATTTGTCAGTCACAGGTTTAAAGGTCTTCCTCCGGCGAAGGTGCAAGGTCCTGAAAAATTTGTATGGAGAGCCCATTATAGGAAACTGCCTGAATCCCCTGCACCTTACGAAGGATGGCTTCTTTGTCCACAAAAAAGTGGACTTGTGTGATAATGTCCGGGACAAAATTAGGACGGTTGTGGGGGCCAGGAACTCTATGCACTCTATCCAGCATGGGTGGCGAGGTACCCTCACGGATGGCATGCAGGAGGTCCGCCGTGTACGCCAGGATATCTGTCCCCTCCGTTCCCAATCGGACGCCTCGGATGCGAAGGTTGTTCCGCCAACTTCGGTTCTCCAGGTCTTGCTTCAACTGCAGGGTGATGTTCTGATCTTCCAACTCTGATACCTTCTTCCAGAGGCCATTAATGTCTTCCGTCCTAGCATCCAGTGTCCTTTCAAGGCCATCAACTCTGTCGCCAATCTCTACGACATGTCTGCGGATATCTTGCAACCTGGTTTTGAAGTCCTGTCGGAGAGAGCGGATTTCGGTCTTTATTTCCTGCAGAAAGGACGACATATAGGCCTGGGTGATTGGTAACGCATGGGCGGACGAGCCTGAGGGCGCCGAAGAGGCAATAAGCGCCTCCTGAGTAGATGGGGGCGCCTTAGACCCCAGGGAGGTCACCGGATTGTCACGGGAGGCCGCCAAATCAGTGTCTTTATTGCCTCTGTGCTTAGGAGGCATGGTGCTGGGGCCCAGAAGCACCAAGGGCCCAGCCTGAGAAGAAGCAGAGCGTTCCAGGTGGTGCCAAGGAGGGGTGCAGATGAGAGAGCAAAGAAGTAGGAGGCCACACCGCATGCGTAAGGCCTGCCCAGATACACACAGGACAAAGGTATGTCCGAGGTCACCCAAGCGTTGAGGGGCGATAGGAGGAAGAGGGAGACCAGTGCATGAGCCAGCCAGCGAGGGTATTGTACAGGTCAGCTGCCCGGCCCCGCAGGTCCAGCAAGGCCCCTGACCAAAGGGCAGATCAAGTAGGTCAGGTGGGGGGTACACAAGCCAGGGGGGCAAGGACAGACTCTGGAGTGGCAGCGAAGGCCCCACGGGTAGGGAAGGAGGAGCAAAAGCAAGTCAGGTTCCACAGGGATTGGGAGATCTTCAGGGCCTTCACAGGTCGACGCTACAGCAACACAGGGCCCAGGAAGCAAGGGAGTTGGGCCAAGCTCTGGCGAGAGGGCACCTGCAGTGCACACGCCCTTCCGCTCTGCGCTGAGGAGACAAGGCCCCAAGAGAAAGGCCAAAGCAAGGCTGGGGCCGGGAATCGCCAGACGCAGGCAGGGATAAAATGGCGGGCTGGGCGCCGAAGGGCCTGCAAAGTCCAGGTAGACCAGGTATTCACGTGGAGAGGGTCCCCCGTCCCGGTACCTGCACCGCTATAGCCGCGGTCTGTTGTCAACACAGAGCGCAGAGGGGGCCGAACGCCCTCACAGCCGGGCGTCTTGGTCCGGAGTGGAGCCGTCGTCTGGCTCCGCGATCACTGGGGCCTCCCGGAGGGTCCAGCGGCAGTAGGTCTGCAGAGGTCAGGATGGCAAAGACCTCACTGCCGTTACCAGCGCCGCTCACCACCTCCGGAGAAGGGCTACAGGCGCCGGCGGAGGTGCGGTGGCAGACGGGGCCCAAAATGGCGGCAGATGCGAGGTGGGCCGGTCTTGGACAGGAAAGACCCGTCTTGGAGGTTGAAGCGGCAGCACGGAGTTCCAGCAGAGCGGCGGGGGTCAGGTTATCGAAGACCCCACCTTCGTCGCCAGCACCACTTCCCGCCACCAAAGCAGGTAACCCGGTGCCAGTGGGGACACAGCAGCAGCCGGGGCTCAAGATGGCGGCTGAAACGAGTCCGGCTGAGCCCGGCCAGAAAGGTCTCCACAGGCGAGGTTTTCGAGGGGCCCCCGCAGCTCAGGACAACATCCAGAAGGTCCCAACAGGAGTCCGAGCTCACCACAGCAGCAAGCGGGCCCGGTGACCAGGAGAGAGGTAAGTGCAGGAGGCGCTGGAGCAGAGACTCAGAGGAACACGTCTCACTCCATGCGCGCTCATGCCACGCCCTCCATCGTACCCCTTTTAAAGCATAAGAAAATGTCTTAGCTTATGCCAAAAGGGCCATCTGTTGAAAACGTGTAATATTTTACTTGGCATAAGCTGCAGCCATTTTGGCTGTGGTGTTCATTTCCTTTTCTTCGTAATTCTCCCGTCCTATGTTGCTCGTCTTTTTCTGCCTGTGCTATCTATTTTAGTTGACTTCCTGACTCAGCTAAAAGCAATGTACGTGCTGAGAGTTTGTAGCTGCCAATACACCTGTTAAATGTGAATCATTTCTGCTGCCATAAGCACTCCTGCTCCCCCTCCCACTTTGCTGACCAAGTGGTTATTCATCTGCCCTTGTTTGTTGAAAACTATTCAAAAATGCGTCCTATTTCTGTTCACATGCTTCCACTGCAGAAAAACTAAAAAAGCTCTGTGTTCTGTGACTTCAGTGTACTACCTCATGCAGCACTTGGGAGTGCTGGGTGGACGTGGTCCCACTCATGAGTGATTAATAAACTGGTTATTAATTCCTACTCCAGTGCTGATCTCTACTTTGTTGGTTTTTGAACCCATGGACTAAAGGGTCACCCGGCACCAGTGTACCCCTTTAAAGGTATATTTCCACAAAACCTGCTTAATCAGGTGTGTTGTTTTACAGCCATTAGCTCAGAGATGAGCTGTGGGATTCGATTGCTTAGCAGGAATTTAAACAAAATGTTACATCAGACCGAGGACAACAAGGGGTGGATTCACATGTTATCCATACAGGTAGGCCGTATAGTTGAAGAGTACTTGGTCTGGACCAGCACAAACTCTGAATTTAAAATGTACTGCAATGGATTGGGGCTCTCTTTGCCCATCAGAAGGGATTTGAAACCCAAATTAACCCTTTTTGCGACACTAGAATGAGAGTCTTTGACAGTTAATAGCTCGCTGTAAACTGCAACTAACAGGAAGTCTCTGAGACAGGCGGTACCCACTGACCTGTTGACATTACCTTCCCTTTGTGATCTGCATATTACATGTTCTTTGCAGCAGGCATATTAACCCTCGGCGCTGCATACCATGAATAACAACTTACACCTGAGTCAAAACTCGTACTAGACAAAACTCCGATCTCACCAGGAAGAACGTTAATCACCGGAGTTTTCTTGACATTTTAATTGTTCCTAAAATAATTGCTGGAGGCGAATGGCAGCAGGGCTTTTAATCCCAAACTAACTAGAAACAAGCATTGAAAATGCAATAGGTCTCGCCTTTGATTAAGTTAAAGCCATTTGCTTTGCTAATGGTATTGTATAGCAAAGCAAATGGCTTTAACATAATGAAAGGCGAGATCTATATGCTGCCACAGCCAGGGGCCCCAGGGCCAGACACAGCCAGGGGCCGAGGGCCAGACGCTGCCACAGACAGGGGCCGAGGGCCAGACGCTGCCACAGCCAGGGGCTCCAGGGCCAGACCCTGCCACAGCCAGGGGCTCCAGGGCCAGACCCTGCCACAGCCAGGGGCTCCAGGGCCATACCCTGCCACAGCCAGAGGCCCCAGGGCCAGACCCTGCCACAGCCAGGGGCCCCAGGGCCAGACCCTGCCACAGCCAGGGGCCGAGGGCCATTTAGTCCTGAAGCTAGGATTTCAGAGCCCGGTCCAGCTTGGAGATGCAGGTTTGCCTGCTTTACTCCATTCTCAATATTTTTCATGAATATGTAATTCGTACGTGTAACATAGGTAGCTCTCACCCTGAGTAACCGTAGGAGCTTTACGGACTGTCTCTGCTACCCTGTTACTCTGAGTTTCTCATGTAACGCTCTCCGCACTATTGTAAAGAGCTCCGACACCTCTCTGGGTGATGGCGCTATAAATGCATTCTCGGGCTCCCCTGCTGCACTCCCTCCCCTCCCTTCATGGTCCCCCCTCCGGCCCTCCGTCACCGTCTCTACCCCCACTTGTGGTCTACAAGAGAGGGCTTTTATCCTTTGCAAGCAAACAGAAGAGACAGAACTGGCTGTACAAGCAAAGGGGCGCAGATTAAACAAAACGGGGAGGGAGTAGAGGAGCGAAAGGTGAGGAGGGGACGACAGGGAGAGGTGGGGTGGGTCACTCAGTGCGACAGAATGGAGAGGACAGCAGGACACAACTCTACCCCGGGGCAGCACCGGCCATTCTAGGAATACCTTGGGCTTATTTAGGAGAGGGGGCTGGAGGTGTGTAAGGGGGGGGGGGGGGGGGGGGGGTGTCACCCGCGCCCTCCCCGCAGAAAAAATAGAAGAAAACAATGCTGTTGAGTAGTCATAGTGTCCTGTATTATCACTCAGGCTTTCAAGCAGGGTTTTAAGTAGGATGAAAAAACTGGAGGGGTCTCTCAAGGGGCGTGGCCAATGTAATTAAGGGCGTGAAACACATAGGCTAGAAACCTGTGCTTCGCCATAGTGTGCTGCCCCACTGGTATTTTGCTGCTTCTGTCATTGCTCCAGATAAATAATACAAGTAACAACATTACACCCACAAAACAGGACTAATGGCTTTGTCAATGGTTGTTAGTTGCATAGAATAAATAAGTAACAACTAAGCCTTCGTTATTTATTCCAATGCTTCAGTTCTGAAATGATGAGACCATAAAACAACTATAACCAGTCTCTTTGAAGTTACCTCAAAGGCAGTAAAGGAAGGCACTGCTGCAGAATTAAGATTTTATTTCACCCTGATGGTGAGCGCCAAAATGAGAGCCCGATAGGGACCCGTCTCAGCGCCTGCTTTTTAAGACTGCCGGTGCCGACCGGCAGGACCCAGCCCACTTAAAGCCCTTATTTCAAATAGGAAAGAATGAAATCCCGGCGCCTCAGGTTGTGAATAAGTGTGTGATCTGAGGCAGCTGAGAGAGCAGGACTCTGAGCCTTAACGCTGATCACCGATTTCCCCATTGATAATAAGTCTTTCGTTGTGAAGTTTTTAATATTTCATGGTCAGGCCATAATTGCAGTATTACATATATTCTTAATTAATACGGATGCGCACAGTCTAATATGGTTTTGATTATTAATGTTAAGCGTTGGGAGAGGCAACTAGTCAAGATGACCCTTCCCTCCTCCCTCAGTGGCAGTAAGTGGAATATTATACTCTGCACGTCTGAATACCTGGGGTATTTTTACAAACCCGTCAGCGATGCTGGGTGGCACGTGAAGCTGGTTTTATTTTTCTTACATCGCCATGAAATCTGCATTTGTTTCTCGTTGCAAACTGCTTCTGGGCTGCGTCCAAAAGAGCCACCCCGACGCGACATCTCTCCCTGCACACCCGGCCTCGACTCCTGCGGGGTCTCTTCGGGTCTGCCCTGTATAACAGAAGGGGTTGAACCCCCGCCGGGGTGCGAGGGGTTTGGAGGCCTCTCACCTGGGAGCGGGGGGCACTTTATTTCTCACCTAGGCTTGTCGTCAGGGACAGTAAACGGAATACAACCCTTGCGCTACAGTATTAAATGTGTGCATGAATGTTTTATTAGCGTTGGTGCTGTGCTATTGGGGATGTTTCCACACCCCCGTGTCCCCTGCTCACCTCCTACCAGGTATTGTGTATAATCAACACTTTCACGTATTAATAGGATGGACTCCATGTTATCGCCCCAGATGAAGAGCGCATGCGCATCACGCGCCACGAGACTTAGAATTCAAGGTCTCTGTTAAGAGCTAATTTAATATAATTTAGGAATTGGCCCCTAGCGCGCAGGGCACCCAACGGGCTCCACCCCCGTCCAGGTTGGCACAGCCCTTCATTCTTCTGAGATCAGAACTTGCATAAAAGCAACGCCTGCTATTTACAATGGTTAGAAACAGGAGACGTGCGCCAAGAAGCGCTGTAAAACAGCACGTTTAGTTTCCTTTTTGTATATTTCCATTTGTCTTATAAGGCTTGTTTCAGAAGAGATTCATCGACTAAACAACTACTTTCGATACCAATTAAACTGAAATTACGCACGGTTTCAGCAGCGGAAAGCGTGGGCTGGAAGGAACACAATCATATGTCATCTTTCTTCTGATTTCCACGTTGTGACGTGTTCTCAGCCCCGGACAAGTCGCCCCCAGAGGGCAGCTTTTAAAAACAAGGAAAAGTGCAGACTGAGAAGTCCAAGAGGTGAGAGGTACTCTGCAGTATTATTTAGAATACTACGCGTGTCCTTGGGCAGGCTGCGAGATGTCTACTGCCCTCGATCCACAAACCTGGGCGGGCTCTCCTGTGGCCCCGCCCTGCCCTCGGCACCGCCCTCTCAGCGCTCATTTGGACCGAGAGCACGCACTGAAAGTCGTTCTAAAGTGCCGAAGACATCACTTCAATAAAGCTAACATTTTCGAGCGTCTGGTTCGTCGCCGGACGCTGGCGCAATGCTGCGTGATGCAAGCCTGGCATGGTGGGTGCTGGCGATGCGGACGTCGTCCTTGGGGTCTGCAGGAGAAGATGCGGTTCTGAGCCGAGAGCAGGTCAGCAACTTCTTCAGTGAGTGAAGAGACAGAGCAGTCTCTGCCGATCGATTTCTGTGGAAAGATTGTTTTTTAAGTTGAAGTAAGGGGAATGTGTCAATTTTGAGCTGCGTGCAACATAGGGTTCCATGACTTATTTGCTCGGCTTTTTCTGCCAAGACGGCCTCGCCTGCCAAAAGGTTTCTTGTCTTTATGAGGCCATGTGTTTGGCCCCATAAAGATAAGAAACCTTTTGTGACGAACGTAATTCAGGCGAGTCCGTCCAAGTGGTACGGCTCAAAAAGCCAAGCAAATACTTCATGCACAGCTCTGTTCCAATGGCTGGCCACCATTTACCATAAACGGTGATGCCAGCCAATGGAACAGAGGGGCGGGGCTTAAAGCCCCTTACAGAAATCACCCTAACACTAAATCTTGCCAGCGAGATTGCGCATGCGAGCAGCCTACGCCAAGCGAGACCTAAAAGACCGGCACTCCTATTCCAAGTCGGCACTGGGTGCGGTCAGACCACCCTAGAGCCAGCCCTGAGCTGAACAGCATGCCGCCAGTGTATTTCAATCTTATTTTGGGTACCTCGAGCCTGCCAGCAGGCTAACCTACCCCAGGCAAAAAGCATTTGCGCCATCCCTGCTGTACTCAAGGGTATCATAGCGATTTACATGTGCACCAGCAACGTTATACAAGGGAGGGCGGGGGGTTGTTTGCTTGATTTGTAGTGTGGGTTAACCACGCCCTATGTACAACGCTAAGTTAGCATAACCTCGATGGCTGTTAGAAAGCCAGCTTGCTGCTTCTGCTGCTTTTGCACGCGACACTGTTGTTACATGTTATTCATTCGAGAACTGCTGACTCGACTTTGCTTCACATGAGAACCGTCTGTTGTTTAACATCCTTAACAGTGAGCAGTGACCTTGGTCTGTACACCGTGTAAAGAACGAGTCTGGGTCACTAGACGGGGCAGGTTGTTGTGTTCAGGTTGATCGTACCACTTCTTAGCCATAACATACATACAGCTGCCAATACCTGAAAGACGAGCCCTTTAATATTACAGAGCAACATGTTTTCTGTTACATTCGAAACGAAGAGCTGTTGCAGGAGAGAGCCTAGCTGATCCTGTGATGTGATTCCACTAAGCTGATCTATAAGGTATAAGGGTCCCCCATGCAAGCCTAAGAGACCTTCTTTTAGTCTAATAATACCTCATTAGTTGCTAGAGAAAGGAGGGTGGTTGCTTTCCACTGTCATTACTATTATGATTGCTCCTTTCATTTTCTATGGTATTGTAACAATGCGGATGGTGCTGATCCTAACCATTTGTCTGCTTGTGTTAGCCAAAGTACTGCATCTTAGGACGCGAGGTTTATAAAATAAACTCTTTAAACTTTACCGTGTCTTTGTTATTCTGTTGTGGACTGATATATAGCTACCAACGGGTATTTCGGATTCCCACCACTCCTGAGAGTATCTAAGTCGCTTGTTCTGGGTTGTCTATACATTGGGACCGCCGAGCTAAATCTCGGATAACGAATGGGACACTAAGCTAGTCGGATAGGGGTTCTTGGTTCTGAGGGGAGTTTCTGGTACACCACAATTCTCTGAGGTCCTGGTTTCCTGCGCATAGTTCTGTGCATAAGCAGAATCCCTGCAACATGGCGCACCTAACGTTTGGTCTTTTGATCTGAAACGCCTTAGTAGTGCTTTTATTAGTCCACAACGCCCTCACTCTGGTTTCCGGACAACGGGAGTGACGGCTTAACCTACCTAGGTTTCGACTTAAGGTTCTTTCAAGCTTGATAATGAAAAAGGTTTTCTTTTTCTGAACCCCAGTGCTACAGTATAGCTTTTCATTGTTCGTCTGAGTGTCCCGATGGCGGTCAATGTGCCGCGCATAGTAGGGTTCCCCTGACCGCACATTTGAGGGTCTATGGGGTCCCGGATGATGGCTTGGCTGTTATTTTAGTGGTAGGCGCTGAAGCGGCGTTCCCGTATGAGTTGTTTTACTCTTGGGTGACGTTTGAGAAAGTGGATGCAAACGACAATTTGTTCCACGAATATACTCACACCGCGGTGCCTGCAGCCTATGCCCCTTACCGGACACTTGAGATTCCCCTTACTGCCTGGCAGCATACCATTTGGTTTAATGGCGCCCTTCCCCATGCGGTAGTACCGGCGAGAATGGGCCCGTTGTCAATTGCAGGGGCCACATGGCCGGTGCTGGACGGTTATACACCCCATCCCCGCTACATGACTGTGGCGGTGGTGGAGTTACGAGTGCTACACACTGCCCTGATTACGGTCCATAGGGCGTTAGTGCAGTACGTGTCTCGCAATGTACAGGTGGGGGCTCCTGCAGTTGCGGGCCACACGACTGACCATCATGCGATGGTCATCAGTCCTGTTATGGTTAATTCGGTTGTCGGCAAGCGCCCCCAGAATAGGGATGAATTTCCTTACTGGCTTGCTGAATAAACACAGGATCCTCACTATAACTTTGCCGAAGGATCTGGTCCCGGATATTGTCGACTGTGACAATTGGGGCAAGGTCTTTGCTGCGACCTATGCGAAGTGCTATGGCACTCCGTCTATGTCTGTACTGCCCTCAGTCATCAAGAAGGTCCAAGACAATCATGGTGCAGAGGCAGCAATTGAGTTGGGATTGAGGCTTGTCGACAGCTTCGATGTGGTCTGTTCCATGGTTATGGGCAACCTCAAAGGAGATGCCATGCAATTCCAAGTGTGCAATATGTTGGCACTTGTGGATCCAGGCGACAGGCCAAAGGAATTCGCTAAAATTATAGCGAAAGCCTACAGAATGGTGGGTCGTAGCGCCTTGGGTGTGAAACCCGCCGTGATCATTCCGACTGCAGTGCAGCAGCCTAAAGTGAAGTTCGTCTACCAAAGACGAGAAGCCCAACTTTCCAAAACAAAGTTGGCGAGCTAAAAAACAGGGGAAGCAGCAAGAGAAACGGAGGTCTCGTTCTGCGTCGCCGGTGCAGATACAAAGTGAACGCACTTATGATTTGCGCGATCGTTCTAATATTAAGTCACCTGATAGATTTCAGGTTCCTGAACAACGCTCTCCTTGTTCTTCACAGGAAACATCGGCTTTTCAATCCGGTGGCGGAGATCGTGGGAAGGGAAGGGGTGCTCAAGGTCGTGAGCAGCCCCGTCAGACTGACAGTAAAGGCAAACAGGACGAGTCTGCACGTCAAAGACCCCCGTTTCAAAAGAAGAAAGTTGCTGCTCTGACTGCGAGATATGCCTCAGATGGTACGGACACAGCTTCTGAACCAGAAATGGGCGCTAACGCTGCTAGACAGCGCGGCGGAAGTTACAGTAGTGCGACAAGCGCTGCGTCCGTTTCTGGCGGCGACAGCAACTGATACATTTGTTAGTGTTAAAACTGCTGATACTCGCATAGCTCCCCCTGAACGGATGTTTAAAATTGACCTTTTAATTGAGGGTGACATACAACGTAAAATTAAAGTGGTATTTTGGGATAATCTAACCTCCACCTATGATATCCTTTTGGCGGAGGCGGATTGGCCCCCGGTTTTCGTGTTAGAGGCTCCGAGAGGGGAGGTGGTAATCCTCCCGTCCTTTGGGCACACAGTGCCACTGGAACATTCTAATCGGTTAGCCGGGGAGTGGGCGCAGGTGCTCGCGCCTGCGTTGTACCGTACTCAGGTGGGCTGGGACAAATTTTCTCCCAATCATACGATTCCATTGCGGTCGGAACCCCAGCCACAACCCCAATACCCCATGCGTCGCAAAGCTCGATCTCACGTCGCGTCAATCCTTGAGCAATTGGAATATCAGGGAGTAATTGAAACTTGTGTGTCACCCATGAATAATCCTTTATTCACTGTGATGAAGCCTAACGGATCGTACCGCCTAGTTTTGGATTACCGGCACTTAAATTCACACTGCCGGACATGTGCAGTACAGAATACACACAGTTCGGCTCTCGTCGATAGTCTCGTGAGAAAAAGTTTTAAAACTACTCGACATCTCCAATGGCTTTTATAGCCACAACTAGGGCTGGGCGGAATTTGCGGAATGCCTCTTCGCGGAATTTTGAAAAAAAAATTGTGGAAAACGAGCGCACAACCTGAGGGACCGTGTGCCCAGGACTGGGGTCCCTCGTGCTTGGGCAGGCTCCCCGATCTCCCCGGCCTGGCTGCGTTGAGAAGCAGGGACCTGCCCTGGGCCTCCTGATTTTTGGTCAGGGCCTGGGATCCCACGTCCTGCGGCCTGCCAAGTGTCCATCTGCCCGGGACAAGGGACCCTGGTGCAGAGCCCCGGAGCCCTGCAAGGGCAGGCGGGAGCCCTACCGCTATGGCTCGGTGTGGGCAGCTGGGAGTCCTTTCGGCCCCGGCCATCTGGTCGCACCTTTCCCTCGGCCATCTGGTCGCACGCAATGCTTTCCAATGGGGCGACCAGATGTCCGGGCCAGCCTGGAAGTCCCGATGAGGGCTCATTTGACTCCCGGATCCCAGTCAGGGCTCCAGGAGGTCGGGCGCACCCGCACCTAGGATCCCCTCCGTCACTCGGAGCGCGAGGGTTACAAGAAAGGTGGGTAGCCTTCCTCCGGATTAGTAGGGGCAGGGTATGCCGGGACACCCCTCCAGGGGATGGCGGTTCTCAGGCGGGGACCAGATGGGCCAAGCCCGGACGACACTTCCCCGGGGCGTCCGGTGCTTCCTCCTCCAGCCCGCGGTGAGGCAAAGTGCCCAGGACGGGCTCCATGGGTCCCCCGGGCGTCCCCTGAGGCCTGCAGCCCCAAAGCCCTGCAGCCCTTCAGCCCGGAGCCCTGCAGCCCCCGAGCCCTGCAGCCCCCGAGCCCTGCAGCCCCCGGAGCCCTGCAGCCCCCGGAGCCCTGCAGCCCCCGGAGCCCTGCAGCCCCCGGAGCCCTGCAGCCCCCGGAGCCCTGCAGCCCCCGGAGCCCTGCAGCCCCCGGAGCCCTGCAGCCCCCGGAGCCCTGCAGCCCCCGGAGCCCTGCAGCCACGGAGCCGTGCAGCCACGGAGCCCTGCAGCCACGGAGCCCTGCGTGGGCAGGCGGGAACCCTAGCGCGAAGGCTCGGGGTTGGACAGATGGGAGTCCTTTCAGTCCCGTCCATCTGGTTTCACCTCTCCCCTCGGCCATCTGGTCGCGCGCAATGCTTTCCAATGGGGCGACCAGATGGCCCGGCCAGCCTGGAAGTCCCGATGAGGGTCCATTCGCCTCGCGGATCCCAGCCAGGGCTCCAGGAGGCCAGGCGCGTCTGCGCCTAGGGTCCCATCCGTCACTCGGAGCGCGAGGGTTACAAGAAAGGTGGGTAGCCTTCCTCCGGATTAGTAGGGGCAGGGTATGCCGGGACACCCCTCCTGGGGATTGCGGTTCTCAGGCGGGGACCAGATGGGCCAAGCCCGGACGACACTTCCCCGGGGCGTCCGATGCTTCCTCCTCCAGCCTCCTCCAGGGACGGCAGACCCGGGGCCCACCTACTGGGGCCCGAGTACAGGTACGCTCCTGCCGCTCAGCCCCTTCCCGATGGTCCTTTTTCTCCGAGTTTGCTGGGTCAGAGCTCCGTGAGGTCCGGCGATCCCGAGACGGGGGAAGGCAGACCCGGGGCCTGCCCGCTGGGGCCCCCAGGGGCACGGGTACGATCCTGCCTCTCAGCCCCTTCCCGATGGTCCTTTTTTCCCCCGGGTTTGCTGGGTCAGACCTCCGTGAGGTCTGGCGAACGCGAGACGGGGAAGGCAGTGACCGGGCCTGCCTGCCGGGGCCCCCCAGGGGCCCGGGTGCGCGCCTGCCTCCCGGCCCCTGTCGATGGGCCCTCCCTTTGAGCCTGCTCGCCCCGGGAGCAGGCAGGGATGACAAGCCGCCACCCCCCCGCGCAGGGCGGCCTGCAGAGGGGATGCTCCGGCCGTACTCTGATCGATTGGGCACTCTCGGTCCGTTTAGGGATGGGCTGCTTGGCCAGCGTTGGCTGTTTCGAGCAATTAGCTTCCTCCCTGCATGGACCGTCCGACTCAAAGGCCTGCCGCCTGGCGGGAGGCCCTTCACCCTACCCAGCAGAGCGAAGGCCGAGCGGCCCCAGCAGCTCGTGACCCCCAGTGGTCTGACCCCGAGCGGAAGGGGTCGGGTGGCGCCAGGCCCTCGGACGCTGCTGCCCAGCAGGTCCGTACTAGGCCACGTGCGCCACGCCGTCACCCCTCTCCGCCCAGCACATTTCTGCAGCAGCTCGGCACGACCGTTCCGAGGGGTGCCGCCGCCGCCGCCAGGCCCCGGCACCCCTGCGTCTCACTCAGGCTGCGCCTCGGCCCGCCTCTCCCTCCCGGGGGAGACGGCTGGGCCTGCCGGTGCCCATGCGACCTGCCACCTCTCTCTTCACCCCTCCGGCAAGCCCTCCCGCCCAGGCAGGTGGGCTCCTTTCCCCCCCAGCAGGCTCCCGAGAAGGAGGGGTGTGCGCGAAGGTGGTCGGGGAGATGGGCACGCGGCCCCCCGAACCAGCAGGTGCGGCTACCTGGTTGATCCAGCCAGTAGCATATGCTTGTCTCAAAGATTAAGCCATGCACGTGTAAGTACACACGGCCGGTACAGTGAAACTGCAAATGGCTCATTAAATCAGTTATGGTTCCTTTGATCGCTCGATCTGTTACTTGGATAACTGTGGTAATTCTAGAGCTAATACATGCAGACGAGCGCTGACCTCCCGGGATGCGTGCATTTATCAGACCAAGACCAATCCGGGCTCGCCCGGCCGCTTTGGTGACTCTAGATAACCTCGGGCCGATCGCACGTTCCCGTGACGGTGACGATACATTCGGATGTCTCCCCTATCAACTTTCGATGGTACTTTCTGTGCCTACCATGGTTGTGAGAAGTTGGCCTGATGTATGATGTCACTAGTTCTAGTGTACACCTTATATCAGTCCAAACAACCCTTATGGTGATTGGTTGTAAAGTCAACCTTACAGACCAGCTATCCTAGTGGTAGCATGGACAAGAGCAGTCTTAGGCTAAACTCTGAATGGCATGTGAAGCCAGCTGTGATACCATATGTAATCCCTTGAATACCAAATGAAAGGACACCACAACAGATATATATATAAAATAAAGTGTATTTATTCTAGTCAAACCCTCAGCACTCTTTATGAGATTAGAGGTAAGTACAACACAGTCTTATTTAAGCATACATTAAGTCACACGGGTAAATAATACAGTTAGGCCCTAGGGGCCACGCAAACCATATACTAAAGAAGTGGTATAAGGACCACTGTCACGGAAATAGGATAGGCCTAGGGAATCGCTGGGGCTACACTACACTAGCAACAGTTAGGAAGGGGGAGGCCAACGGGATTCAGGTGCAGAGTGAAAACACTCACGCGTAATGCGTAAAAGTCGATAGAATTACTAGCAGTTAGAAATTAACAGTTTAAGGACACTTCTGAAGCAGCTAGAGAGTCGAGACTCGGAAATTAGACCCTAGGATAGTCACTACCCTTGTGAGCACCGAAGTACCCAAGTTACCTAGCCCACGGGCTGCGGGTGCATAGGTGTGAACTTGCGTCGGGTTTCGTCGTGGACTTTTATGGATGCCTGAAGGAAAGTTGCTGACAAGCAGTCAGTGAAGAGTGTCCGGTGGATCCCAAGGCTGGGATCAAGAAGGGAGGATACCTGCAAGCAAAAGGGACAGAGTCAAGGTCACTATCCAGTGACCACGTGGAACCAGGAAGGAACCAGGCGATGTCGTGAAGATTGCAGGTGAAGGTGAAGCTTGTCGCTGCAGCCACGGGGACCAGGAGACGTCGAGGACGACCAGGACCAGGAGGCGAGCTGTCCCACGAAGGCTCTTGCTGTTGGCGGCGGCGAAGTCGAACTAGGACTCACCAAGCCTTGGCAAGCGGAACCCACGAAGAACGGAGGACTTGCTTCTGGTGCAGACCAGGAAGGTCTGGGGTGTTTCTCTTTTGCAAGGAAGAGGGAGCCAGTCTGGAGGAGCCAAACCAGCAGTGAAGATTTCAGGATGCGTCGTCACAAAGGCCACTAGCCAACGGGCAAGCAACCGGACAGGCGCAGCAAGCAGGAAAATGCAGAAGGGCCCCACGCAGGACTCGTGGAGTGTGGGGGGCTGATCTTCGGTGCAGATGGTGTTTGGGTTTGGGGCTTCTCAATCCCCGGTGCACAACTTCGAGGGTGCCTCAGAAGCTGCGCTGGAAGATACTAGCCACTTTTCCCAGGTAGCCGGTCCCACGTCTCTCGTCGCCTCCACGGATCTCAGCTCGGCTGTGGATGTGGATCAGGGTCGGAGAAGTCTGGAAGTCAAGGCTCTGGTCGGGCTCTGCAGTCGGTCCCTCGTAGAACTTCAGCAAAGCAAAGGGTAGTCTCTTGATGGTGCCTGTTTGCACAGGGTAGCCACTCCTTGGCCACAAGGGAGATTCTTCAGTCTTCTTCTTTCGTCGAATGTCGAA